>NC_136058.1:209006222-211406222 GCF_964261635.1 Lissotriton helveticus
ACAGAATGAAAAATTTCCTAGCTAACGAGAAGGAAAGTTTCAATTCTATTAAGGACTAGGAGACGAGGATTATCCCACCCTGAGATGAATTTCAATCTCAACCCGCCCTCGATGTTTCGTTATCAGTAAGTAATTGCTTCCGTGATTATTGTGTTTGATGAAATGTTAATGTCATTGAAATTTGATACAGTTGAAAGATTGCTTGTGAATGGTTTTTCCTTTTTCATGAATATTGTGAAGATCCCAGTAGACTAAGGAATTGTATAACAGGACTCTCTGTATTGCAGGGAATGACCAAAATTCGAATGAGGCAGCAATCCCAGCTTAACATCCTCCAGTGAAGAAGAGGAAGTGCAAGGGATCTCATACGATTATATATTATGGATTGTTATGTGATTGGACTATGATTGCCATGGAGACTGCTCCTCTATGGTTCATGGGATGTGTAGTCTGTTATATATTTTACTGGTTTTTTGTTTAATATTCTTTTAAACTGCTATGCAAATAAAGTGGAGAAAGATATGCATAATCCTTGCCTCCTAGTCCTTAATAGAATTGAAAATTTCCTTCTCGTTAGCTAGGAAATTTTTCATTCTATGTCAGGACCGGAGGCTCTGATTATGCTTCTCATTTCTTTACTGGTAAATTTCTCAGCAGCAAATAAAATCACAGAAAAAACAAATATTACAATACCCATGAGCACACAGGGTACCACATGGTAAACCATAGAGAGTAACCAGTATATAAGCTGCAGATGAGAATGCAACATCCTCTTTCTTTGCTGCTCCGCAGCCAGTTGAGTGCCTTGCAATTTATGTATTCTATGACTTTATTACATGTTTAAACTATATTTGATAGCGCCTAGTGCGTCTTTGTAATTGTGCTCTGTTTCCTTGCTGCTTAGCAACCGGTTCAGTGTCTTACTGTATTGTTAATATGGGTTATTCTCCATGATTGTTGTATTATTACTGGTCCTTAGCGCATTTTGCTTCTATTTTTATTCCCGCTTTGTCGCGGTTCAGTTTTTGTCAGTGTTCGCAATTGCCATTGATCTTTGCTTCCGTGTATTGCGCTTGGGATTTTCCAGCGATTCGCGATTGCTTTTGAAAGTATTAGCAGTTATTGTCTGCGCAAATTGGGCCTTCCTGTGTATTACGGGCATTCCTCCTGTGGAAACAAGGTTGTCACTTTAGTGTGACAATGTGTCTGACTTCTATTTTGAGGAGGACTACGTCGATGACGAACCCTCTGGGTCCATGGAACAACAGCTTGTTGAAGCTTTAGATGCTGGAGTACAATACTCCATTAATAAGGCTCTGGCCAGGGCCATTGAGCCACTGAAGCGTCACCTTTGTTCTTACGCCTTTCAGCAGGGTTGACTTCCCGGCTCTGGCAGTCATCCTTCCGCCAGTGGGAAGGGGTCCAAGAATCCCCATGCGGCGGACTTTGCCAGATTGGCCACCGCCATGGCTAAAGACCATGATTATGGTATGTCTTCAAAGAAAACACTTACTTCAGAGGCTACTCAATGGGATGACGATGATGCTTCCTCAGACCCAGCTTCTGATCAGGAAGAGTCCTCTAGGGCCGCCAAGAAACAGAGGATAGAGCGTTACGTAGACGCACCATCTCATCCTAAACTACTCACCTTTAAACCGACGGAAATAGTTCATCCTAATTCCTCCACTTGGCTTCCACCTCCTGAGATCGCAGAATATGTTCAGTCTCACCGTAAGCAGGTTTTTGATAAGGATGTTAGAGTGCGGCTTCGTTCAGAATGCCCGTGCCCAGATTTGGCTGATAAGGTGGTATATACGCCAGAGGTGGATCCCTCCATGCTCACCTATCTTAAAAAATACTCTAAGGATCCTAAAAAGGGTATAGATCGAGCATAGAGTTCCTGTCATGATAAACTCTTAGATTTAACGGGTCCCCTCACGAAGATTTTGAACTGGGGTTTCGCGCCAAGGAATCTGCAATGGCGATTGACCCAGAGGAACTGATTGGATGGGCACAAAGGGCGATCTGTCAATTAGGAAACGTGAACTGCGCTATGTCTAGCGAACGCCTCCGCTCCATTCTTTTGAAGTTTGACCCAAAATTGGCAGAGCTCTCCTCTTCTGAGTCCGGGCCTTTGGTTCAAGGTCTCCTCTTCGGTTAGCCTTTTCTTAAGGAGCTGACGAAGTTTGTCGCCACTTATAGTTTACGGCAGGGCCGGACGATATTGTGGGCGGTCGTTCAGCCAAGGCGCCCCGCGTGGTCAGTACCAACCACATCGGGTACGTTATCAGGAGTCCAGTTATAATAATTCCTCCTCCTTCTATCTGACCCGTCGAGGCAAGAACAGGTTCAGGAAAGGCAGATATATAACTAACCAAGGCGGACAACAAGATGCTGCAACTTCAGGTGACATTAATCCCATGTACGGAGGTGATGTTGGGGGCAGAGTACAATGTTTTCTCCACAATTGGCAAAAGATCTCAGAGGATGGACGGGTACAAAATAGAGTTTTACAATTCCCCCAATCAGGTTTTGTCTCCACATCCAATGTATTTTTCCAATCAAGATCAGATTTTCATCTCCAACAAAATTGATTCTCTCATTCGAAAAGGGGCCATAGTGTACGCGACTCGTCACCCTGAGGCTTCATCAGCAGCATCTTCCTAGTACAGAAAAAGGGAGGTGGATCCAGGCTAGTTTTAAATCTAAAGGATTTCAATGGATGGGTAATATATTGGCATTTGAAGATGGAGGGGATTCATCTTCTACATTACCTCCTTCAGGAGGGGGACTGGATGGTCCGTCTGGATCTGAAAGATGTGTACTTGTCTGTTCCCATTTACGAACCTCATCAACGCTTTCTCCAATTCCAATGGCAGGGAGTTTGGTACAAGTACAGAGTCCTTTCCTTCGGCCTCTCGTCAATACCTTGGTGCTTCACGAAACTTCTGAGGCCAGTAGTAGAATCATTGAGAGCTCGGGGTGTTCGTCTGATTATTTACTTGGACGACATTCTCATCATGGTTCGTTATCCTCTTCTTGTAATGACCCATCTAGAAGGGAAAATAAATCTTTTGCAGTGTCTCGGTTTTCTTGTAAATCCTCAGAAATTGGTCTTAGTTCCATCTCAATCGATCGAGTTCCTGGGTTTTCTGATCAATTCCCAAAGTTCTCAACTCCTCTTGCCCACCCAGAAAATCAGGTCTATCAAGAGAGTTGAGGTCGATTTTGCTCAAGCAGATTGTGTTATTGAGATCTGCAGCCTGGATCGTAGGACTGTTAGCTTCCTCAATCCAAGGGATCTTCCCGGCTCCCCTTCAATATTGGGCGCTTCAAAGGCTCAAGATTTGACATCTCCAGAAAGGCCTCAGTTACTCAAATCAGACTCCTCTTTCAGAGGAGGCGAGGTTGGAAATGTTGTGGTGGCTGGGAGCCCGTTACGGTCAGATATCCACGGGCGGACGTTGGTCACAGGAGGAATTGAATTTGCATATCAATTGCCTGGAACTTCTGGCAGGCTCCTTTGCGATCCGCTGTCTCTCCCCCCGCAAGACGAACTGTTGCATTCTGCTTTGCATGGACAATGTGTCAGCAGTACGATATGTGAACAAGTTGGGGGGACAAAGTCCTGGATTCTAGCAGAGCTTGCCAAGGATTTTTGGCCCCTTTGCCTTCAAAACAATATATCAGTGGTAGCGGAATATCTTCCGAGCTGCAACAACAAGATTGCCGACTGGCACTCTCGTCACCTACAGGATTTCAGCGACTGGAGACTTCACCCACGTTTTTTCCAGTTGCTGAATCGACTTTGGGGACCTCGCAAGATTTACTTTTGCGCTTCACGCCTCAACAGGCAAATTCCAGCGTTCTACAGCTGGCGTCCAGATCCGGAAGCTCTAGCACGGATGCATTTCTTCAGGATTGGCCGCTGTCTCTATGTTATGCCTTCCCGCCGTTTGTGATTATTCCTAGGGTTCTGGCACGAACCAGACTTTATCAATCAGAGATCATTCCAGTGCTTCTGGAGATGCTTTGTGCAGTGCCACTCCTCCCTCCCCAAAGGTAGAACCTGTTGCTAGACCCTCTGAAAACCATGCATCCTTTGATAGAATATGGGCAACTCCCTCTGGTAGCATGGCGGGTTTCAGGGACAGATGGAAAATCCCAGGCCTTTCGCGAGACGCTGACAGATTTATCAGCGTGGCAGGGTCATCCAACACACACAAGAAAAAATCTTCAGCTTGGAAACAATGGTGTTGTTGGTGTTCTCAACGGGAAGTTGATCCGCTAAAGCACATGTCTCCTTTATTGTAAACTTTCTTGCTTCCATCGCATCTTCCAGCCTCGCCTATAGAACAGTGAATAATTTTCAGTCCGCCATCTCAGCGGGTCACATGTCAGTGGATGGCAAACCTGCTGGTGAGCATCCTTTAATATGTAAGCAGCTCAGAGGTATCCGGTTGGTCAAATCCCCTTGTCCCAAATATTCAGAGTTATGGGATGTGTCCTCTGATTTGACATTCTTGGAGGCCTGGCTCTCCAATAAGTATTTGTCAAGAAAACAACTTTCTGCAAAATTAGCTATGCTGCTCTGTCTAGTGTCCTGCAAATGAGTTTCTGATATCCGTGCGCTGCATCTAACGGCTCATAGGTTTTCAACAAACGGTGTAACTTTTGTGATTACTAGACGTACTAAGTGTAATACTGCTTATATAGCTTACCCGGCCTTTCCTAATAATCCAAAACTTTGTGTAGTACAGTGTATCAAAGATTATGAGGTAAGTACTGCTGCATTTTGTCAAGATATGAGGGGTCAATTGTTAACAGCTTTACAAAAACCCTTTTGCTCAGTGACCAAGCTACCTTGTCTAGATGGGTGCGCTGGCTCATGGGCGAAGCAGATATCGGTGTTTCGAAATCTGGTGCACATGCAGCGTGTGGAGCTATGGTTTCTAAGGCTTTCTCTATGGGAGTCAGCTTAGCAGATATTATGAATGCAGCTGATTGGTCATCTGACACAACGTTTAAGTCTTTTTACTATAAGCCTATTGTAGATGTGGCATCAGTGGTGGTGGCTCAGCTTTAAACAAGCATAATCGGAGCCTCCGGTCCTGACATAGATTTCAAAATTTACGAACCTACATGACAAGAATTTTCAATTCTATTAAGGACATGGAGGTGAGGATTATCCCACCCAAGATGATATACTGCATGTTGTGATTTGCATTGTCTGACTTTGAGTATTTTTCACACCTCATAAATGTTCATATGTTTTTTCCCTCCCTTGCTGATGTATTGATGAACTATATGAGGGAGTGCAATGTTACGGCCCTATCTTTTTCAGGTTCTGATCTCAAGTAAAGCACGTTGGTCAGCGTTCGTGGAAAATCTTTGCGTTCCCACGCCAGTCAAAGCGACACGTTGATTCACTAACCAAGTCTGCCATATGGTGCCCCGTTGGGCTGCATATTTTTTTCTCTGCCAGAAGAGGTTCTTCTCGGTTCCAGATGGCTCTCAGATGTCCTGCTGTTGTTCATGGACTTAACTGTTTATTTATTGTCAAAGAAAGAGGATGTTGTATTCTCATCTGCAGCTTATATACTGGTTACTCTCTGTGGTTTACCACGTAATACCCTGTGTGTTCATGGGTATTGTAGAATTTGTTTTTTCTGTAATTTTATTGGCTTCTGAGAAATTTACCAGTAAAGAAATGAGAAGAATAATCCTCGCCTCCGTGTCCTTAATAGAATTGAAAATTTGTGTCCCGTATGTTCGCAAATTTTGAATTCTGAGCAAACCATTAAACGTACTCATACTAAATAAAGACGTGCCCGATTCGCACGTAAAGCGCCCCTGGGCCAATACGCACTATATAAAAGTGCAAAATAAATATATAACGAGGGAGGAGGTGTGACCTAAAGGCCTGAGCCTGTAGCCAGGCCAAATCTCCCAACCGCCTGGCAGTTCTTTCTATTTTTCGGCTCTCGTGGCCGTCAATGATCTCGACTTTCCTGCAAGCTGTCATCCCTGCTTTGAAGAATTTTCTTTAAACTGGGGCCTTCATTCGCCCTCTTTTTAGGTTAATCTTGTTAGTATTCGCAGGCTATCTTTTCACCATCCTTTCGAACCAGCTGACTTTTGGGTCAAAATCCCGATGCCCAGTTTCACTGAGGCCTACAAACGCTCCACTGTGCAATTGTCAGCAACACACAGTGGTAAAGTATACATATAGGCCTTAACCACTTCTACGTGGACACCCAATCAGGGACAGGGCTACCAACACCACCTTCCCCTATAGTTGGCCTTAGTCCCCTGCAGTTACTAGGGATAAAGTCCATGGGGCGCTGTCGCTGTGTCTGGAAAGCGCAGCTGTGAAAGTCTTCCCGATACAGTCTTGTAAACTGACGTTTACTTTCTCAACGGGCAGTATTTGTAGTATGTTGGCGTTGCTGCTTATAACTCGTTGAAGGTAGAGACTAATGGAAGGCCGAGTATGATGTGGGAGGTGTGTTCACAAATAGCAGAAAGAAGCGAGCAGCAGTGGCATACATATAATGCATATTCCCTTCCACAGGTTAAAGTGGTTAAAAGTAATTTTCGGTAGACAGATGTCAAGGATCGTTAACTACTTTTGGTGCATAACCCATACATAGGTTGACCAGGTGTCCCGGATTTGGCGGTACAGTCCAGTTTTGCCACCAGCTGTCTGGTAGGTTTTGAGAAATTTAGAGCATGTCCCATTTTTTTAGAGAGGGTTGACTGAAAACGGTGGGAGGTGCCTTTTTATGTTTCCCCAAGCAGGGATATTTATAAGCTGGTATTAGCAATTTAATTAACAGGCGTGCTACTTACTTTAACAAGCATTTACAATGCAATGGTCTCGGAATTATTAAAGGTAGAGCTATTGGCATTGCGCATGACCTTTTTTTTTTTTACATCTTAAATAAATGGCATTGTCATTTACATTGATGTACAAAATGGGTCGCACTCCGACTCCACCCACCAGCAGGTGTGCCCCAGGAGCATCATGGTAGATGCAGTCTTTAGATAGCGTGTGCGCTATATCGATGAAAAGTGTGTTGTAGCAAGGTTGCAGCACCAACTCTGGACACCGGTGTTTCGGAATAGTTGTTCCTCGTCAGCAGAGTGTAGGTTATTCGGGGTTAGCTGTGCAGGCTGCCAAGTGTTCACAGGTTGATACCTCTCACGGCGCGGGTGCGGGATCCGAGCTCGTCGGCTCAAGCTCGAGGGAGCCTATAAATGTACAAAATGGGTCGCACTCCGACTCCACCCACCAGCAGGTGTGCCCCAGGAGCATCATGGTAGATGCAGTCTTTAGATAGCGTGTGCGCTATATCGATGAAAAGTGTGTTGTAGCAAGGTTGCAGCACCAACTCTGGACACCGGTGTTTCGGAATAGTTGTTCCTCGTCAGCAGAGTGTAGGTTATTCGGGGTTAGCTGTGCAGGCTGCCAAGTGTTCACAGGTTGATACCTCTCACGGCGCGGGTGCGGGATCCGAGCTCGTCAGCTCAAGCTCGAGGGAGCCTATAAATGTACAAAATGGGTCGCACTCCGACTCCACCCACCAGCAGGTGTGCCCCAGGAGCATCATGGTAGATGCAGTCTTTAGATAGCGTGTGCGCTATATCGATGAAAAGTGTGTTGTAGCAAGGTTGCAGCACCAACTCTGGACACCGGTGTTTCGGAATAGTTGTTCCTCGTCAGCAGAGTGTAGGTTATTCGGGGTTAGCTGTGCAGGCTGCCAAGTGTTCACAGGTTGATACCTCTCACGGCGCGGGTGCGGGATCCGAGCTCGTCAGCTCAAGCTCGAGGGAGCCTATAAATGTACAAAATGGGTCGCACTCCGACTCCACCCACCAGCAGGTGTGCCCCAGGAGCATCATGGTAGATGCAGTCTTTAGATAGCGTGTGCGCTATATCGATGAAAAGTGTGTTGTAGCAAGGTTGCAGCACCAACTCTGGACACCGGTGTTTCGGAATAGTTGTTCCTCGTCAGCAGAGTGTAGGTTATTCGGGGTTAGCTGTGCAGGCTGCCAAGTGTTCACAGGTTGATACCTCTCACGGCGCGGGTGCGGGATCCGAGCTCGTCAGCTCAAGCTCGAGGGAGCCTATAAATGTACAAAATGGGTCGCACTCCGACTCCACCCACCAGCAGGTGTGCCCCAGGAGCATCATGGTAGATGCAGTCTTTAGATAGCGTGTGCGCTATATCGATGAAAAGTGTGTTGTAGCAAGGTTGCAGCACCAACTCTGGACACCGGTGTTTCGGAATAGTTGTTCCTCGTCAGCAGAGTGTAGGTTATTCGGGGTTAGCTGTGCAGGCTGCCAAGTGTTCACAGGTTGATACCTCTCACGGCGCGGGTGCGGGATCCGAGCTCGTCAGCTCAAGCTCGAGGGAGCCTATAAATGTACAAAATGGGTCGCACTCCGACTCCACCCACCAGCAGGTGTGCCCCAGGAGCATCATGGTAGATGCAGTCTTTAGATAGCGTGTGCGCTATATCGATGAAAAGTGTGTTGTAGCAAGGTTGCAGCACCAACTCTGGACACCGGTGTTTCGGAATAGTTGTTCCTCGTCAGCAGAGTGTAGGTTATTCGGGGTTAGCTGTGCAGGCTGCCAAGTGTTCACAGGTTGATACCTCTCACGGCGCGGGTGCGGGATCCGAGCTCGTCAGCTCAAGCTCGAGGGAGCCTATAAATGTACAAAATGGGTCCACACTCCGACTCCACCCACCAGCAGGTGTGCCCCAGGAGCATCATGGTAGATGCAGTCTTTAGATAGCGTGTGCGCTATATCGATGAAAAGTGTGTTGTAGCAAGGTTGCAGCACCAACTCTGGACACCGGTGTTTCGGAATAGTTGTTCCTCGTCAGCAGAGTGTAGGTTATTCGGGGTTAGCTGTGCAGGCTGCCAAGTGTTCACAGGTTGATACCTCTCACGGCGCGGGTGCGGGATCCGAGCTCGTCAGCTCAAGCTCGAGGGAGCCTATTAAATGTACAAAATGGGTCGCACTCCGACTCCACCCACCAGCAGGTGTGCCCCAGGAGCATCATGGTAGATGCAGTCTTTAGATAGCGTGTGCGCTATATCGATGAAAAGTGTGTTGTAGCAAGGTTGCAGCACCAACTCTGGACACCGGTGTTTCGGAATAGTTGTTCCTCGTCAGCAGAGTGTAGGTTATTCGGGGTTAGCTGTGCAGGCTGCCAAGTGTTCACAGGTTGATACCTCTCACGGCGCGGGTGCGGGATCCGAGCTCGTCAGCTCAAGCTCGAGGGAGCCTATAAATGTACAAAATGGGTCGCACTCCGACTCCACCCACCAGCAGGTGTGCCCCAGGAGCATCATGGTAGATGCAGTCTTTAGATAGCGTGTGCGCTATATCGATGAAAAGTGTGTTGTAGCAAGGTTGCAGCACCAACTCTGGACACCGGTGTTTCGGAATAGTTGTTCCTCGTCAGCAGAGTGTAGGTTATTCGGGGTTAGCTGTGCAGGCTGCCAAGTGTTCACAGGTTGATACCTCTCACGGCGCGGGTGCGGGATCCGAGCTCGTCAGCTCAAGCTCGAGGGAGCCTATAAATGTACAAAATGGGTCGCACTCCGACTCCACCCACCAGCAGGTGTGCCCCAGGAGCATCATGGTAGATGCAGTCTTTAGATAGCGTGTGCGCTATATCGATGAAAAGTGTGTTGTAGCAAGGTTGCAGCACCAACTCTGGACACCGGTGTTTCGGAATAGTTGTTCCTCGTCAGCAGAGTGTAGGTTATTCGGGGTTAGCTGTGCAGGCTGCCAAGTGTTCACAGGTTGATACCTCTCACGGCGCGGGTGCGGGATCCGAGCTCGTCAGCTCAAGCTCGAGGGAGCCTATAAATGTACAAAATGGGTCGCACTCCGACTCCACCCACCAGCAGGTGTGCCCCAGGAGCATCATGGTAGATGCAGTCTTTAGATAGCGTGTGCGCTATATCGATGAAAAGTGTGTTGTAGCAAGGTTGCAGCACCAACTCTGGACACCGGTGTTTCGGAATAGTTGTTCCTCGTCAGCAGAGTGTAGGTTATTCGGGGTTAGCTGTGCAGGCTGCCAAGTGTTCACAGGTTGATACCTCTCACGGCGCGGGTGCGGGATCCGAGCTCGTCAGCTCAAGCTCGAGGGAGCCTATAAATGTACAAAATGGGTCGCACTCCGACTCCACCCACCAGCAGGTGTGCCCCAGGAGCATCATGGTAGATGCAGTCTTTAGATAGCGTGTGCGCTATATCGATGAAAAGTGTGTTGTAGCAAGGTTGCAGCACCAACTCTGGACACCGGTGTTTCGGAATAGTTGTTCCTCGTCAGCAGAGTGTAGGTTATTCGGGGTTAGCTGTGCAGGCTGCCAAGTGTTCACAGGTTGATACCTCTCACGGCGCGGGTGCGGGATCCGAGCTCGTCAGCTCAAGCTCGAGGGAGCCTATTAAATGTACAAAATGGGTCGCACTCCGACTCCACCCACCAGCAGGTGTGCCCCAGGAGCATCATGGTAGATGCAGTCTTTAGATAGCGTGTGCGCTATATCGATGAAAAGTGTGTTGTAGCAAGGTTGCAGCACCAACTCTGGACACCGGTGTTTCGGAATAGTTGTTCCTCGTCAGCAGAGTGTAGGTTATTCGGGGTTAGCTGTGCAGGCTGCCAAGTGTTCACAGGTTGATACCTCTCACGGCGCGGGTGCGGGATCCGAGCTCGTCAGCTCAAGCTCGAGGGAGCCTATTAAATGTACAAAATGGGTCGCACTCCGACTCCACCCACCAGCAGGTGTGCCCCAGGAGCATCATGGTAGATGCAGTCTTTAGATAGCGTGTGCGCTATATCGATGAAAAGTGTGTTGTAGCAAGGTTGCAGCACCAACTCTGGACACCGGTGTTTCGGAATAGTTGTTCCTCGTCAGCAGAGTGTAGGTTATTCGGGGTTAGCTGTGCAGGCTGCCAAGTGTTCACAGGTTGATACCTCTCACGGCGCGGGTGCGGGATCCGAGCTCGTCAGCTCAAGCTCGAGGGAGCCTATTAAATGTACAAAATGGGTCGCACTCCGACTCCACCCACCAGCAGGTGTGCCCCAGGAGCATCATGGTAGATGCAGTCTTTAGATAGCGTGTGCGCTATATCGATGAAAAGTGTGTTGTAGCAAGGTTGCAGCACCAACTCTGGACACCGGTGTTTCGGAATAGTTGTTCCTCGTCAGCAGAGTGTAGGTTATTCGGGGTTAGCTGTGCAGGCTGCCAAGTGTTCACAGGTTGATACCTCTCACGGCGCGGGTGCGGGATCCGAGCTCGTCAGCTCAAGCTCGAGGGAGCCTATTAAATGTACAAAATGGGTCGCACTCCGACTCCACCCACCAGCAGGTGTGCCCCAGGAGCATCATGGTAGATGCAGTCTTTAGATAGCGTGTGCGCTATATCGATGAAAAGTGTGTTGTAGCAAGGTTGCAGCACCAACTCTGGACACCGGTGTTTCGGAATAGTTGTTCCTCGTCAGCAGAGTGTAGGTTATTCGGGGTTAGCTGTGCAGGCTGCCAAGTGTTCACAGGTTGATACCTCTCACGGCGCGGGTGCGGGATCCGAGCTCGTCAGCTCAAGCTCGAGGGAGCCTATTAAATGTACAAAATGGGTCGCACTCCGACTCCACCCACCAGCAGGTGTGCCCCAGGAGCATCATGGTAGATGCAGTCTTTAGATAGCGTGTGCGCTATATCGATGAAAAGTGTGTTGTAGCAAGGTTGCAGCACCAACTCTGGACACCGGTGTTTCGGAATAGTTGTTCCTCGTCAGCAGAGTGTAGGTTATTCGGGGTTAGCTGTGCAGGCTGCCAAGTGTTCACAGGTTGATACCTCTCACGGCGCGGGTGCGGGATCCGAGCTCGTCAGCTCAAGCTCGAGGGAGCCTATTAAATGTACAAAATGGGTCGCACTCCGACTCCACCCACCAGCAGGTGTGCCCCAGGAGCATCATGGTAGATGCAGTCTTTAGATAGCGTGTGCGCTATATCGATGAAAAGTGTGTTGTAGCAAGGTTGCAGCACCAACTCTGGACACCGGTGTTTCGGAATAGTTGTTCCTCGTCAGCAGAGTGTAGGTTATTCGGGGTTAGCTGTGCAGGCTGCCAAGTGTTCACAGGTTGATACCTCTCACGGCGCGGGTGCGGGATCCGAGCTCGTCAGCTCAAGCTCGAGGGAGCCTATTAAATGTACAAAATGGGTCGCACTCCGACTCCACCCACCAGCAGGTGTGCCCCAGGAGCATCATGGTAGATGCAGTCTTTAGATAGCGTGTGCGCTATATCGATGAAAAGTGTGTTGTAGCAAGGTTGCAGCACCAACTCTGGACACCGGTGTTTCGGAATAGTTGTTCCTCGTCAGCAGAGTGTAGGTTATTCGGGGTTAGCTGTGCAGGCTGCCAAGTGTTCACAGGTTGATACCTCTCACGGCGCGGGTGCGGGATCCGGGCTCGTCAGCTCAAGCTCGAGGGAGCCTATTAAATGTACAAAATGGGTCGCACTCCGACTCCACCCACCAGCAGGTGTGCCCCAGGAGCATCATGGTAGATGCAGTCTTTAGATAGCGTGTGCGCTATATCGATGAAAAGTGTGTTGTAGCAAGGTTGCAGCACCAACTCTGGACACCGGTGTTTCGGAATAGTTGTTCCTCGTCAGCAGAGTGTAGGTTATTCGGGGTTAGCTGTGCAGGCTGCCAAGTGTTCACAGGTTGATACCTCTCACGGCGCGGGTGCGGGATCCGAGCTCGTCAGCTCAAGCTCGAGGGAGCCTATTAAATGTACAAAATGGGTCGCACTCCGACTCCACCCACCAGCAGGTGTGCCCCAGGAGCATCATGGTAGATGCAGTCTTTAGATAGCGTGTGCGCTATATCGATGAAAAGTGTGTTGTAGCAAGGTTGCAGCACCAACTCTGGACACCGGTGTTTCGGAATAGTTGTTCCTCGTCAGCAGAGTGTAGGTTATTCGGGGTTAGCTGTGCAGGCTGCCAAGTGTTCACAGGTTGATACCTCTCACGGCGCGGGTGCGGGATCCGAGCTCGTCAGCTCAAGCTCGAGGGAGCCTATTAAATGTACAAAATGGGTCGCACTCCGACTCCACCCACCAGCAGGTGTGCCCCAGGAGCATCATGGTAGATGCAGTCTTTAGATAGCGTGTGCGCTATATCGATGAAAAGTGTGTTGTAGCAAGGTTGCAGCACCAACTCTGGACACCGGTGTTTCGGAATAGTTGTTCCTCGTCAGCAGAGTGTAGGTTATTCGGGGTTAGCTGTGCAGGCTTCCAAGTGTTCACAGGTTGATACCTCTCACGGCGCGGGTGCGGGATCCGAGCTCGTCAGCTCAAGCTCGAGGGAGCCTATTAAATGTACAAAATGGGTCGCACTCCGACTCCACCCACCAGCAGGTGTGCCCCAGGAGCATCATGGTAGATGCAGTCTTTAGATAGCGTGTGCGCTATATCGATGAAAAGTGTGTTGTAGCAAGGTTGCAGCACCAACTCTGGACACCGGTGTTTCGGAATAGTTGTTCCTCGTCAGCAGAGTGTAGGTTATTCGGGGTTAGCTGTGCAGGCTGCCAAGTGTTCACAGGTTGATACCTCTCACGGCGCGGCTGCGGGATCCGAGCTCGTCAGCTCAAGCTCGAGGGAGCCTATTAAATGTACAAAATGGGTCGCACTCCGACTCCACCCACCAGCAGGTGTGCCCCAGGAGCATCATGGTAGATGCAGTCTTTAGATAGCGTGTGCGCTATATCGATGAAAAGTGTGTTGTAGCAAGGTTGCAGCACCAACTCTGGACACCGGTGTTTCGGAATAGTTGTTCCTCGTCAGCAGAGTGTAGGTTATTCGGGGTTAGCTGTGCAGGCTGCCAAGTGTTCACAGGTTGATACCTCTCACGGCGCGGGTGCGGGATCCGAGCTCGTCAGCTCAAGCTCGAGGGAGCCTATTAAATGTACAAAATGGGTCGCACTCCGACTCCACCCACCAGCAGGTGTGCCCCAGGAGCATCATGGTAGATGCAGTCTTTAGATAGCGTGTGCGCTATATCGATGAAAAGTGTGTTGTAGCAAGGTTGCAGCACCAACTCTGGACACCGGTGTTTCGGAATAGTTGTTCCTCGTCAGCAGAGTGTAGGTTATTCGGGGTTAGCTGTGCAGGCTGCCAAGTGTTCACAGGTTGATACCTCTCACGGCGCGGGTGCGGGATCCGAGCTCGTCAGCTCAAGCTCGAGGGAGCCTATTAAATGTACAAAATGGGTCGCACTCCGACTCCACCCACCAGCAGGTGTGCCCCAGGAGCATCATGGTAGATGCAGTCTTTAGATAGCGTGTGCGCTATATCGATGAAAAGTGTGTTGTAGCAAGGTTGCAGCACCAACTCTGGACACCGGTGTTTCGGAATAGTTGTTCCTCGTCAGCAGAGTGTAGGTTATTCGGGGTTAGCTGTGCAGGCTGCCAAGTGTTCACAGGTTGATACCTCTCACGGCGCGGGTGCGGGATCCGAGCTCGTCAGCTCAAGCTCGAGGGAGCCTATTAAATGTACAAAATGGGTCGCACTCCGACTCCACCCACCAGCAGGTGTGCCCCAGGAGCATCATGGTAGATGCAGTCTTTAGATAGCGTGTGCGCTATATCGATGAAAAGTGTGTTGTAGCAAGGTTGCAGCACCAACTCTGGACACCGGTGTTTCGGAATAGTTGTTCCTCGTCAGCAGAGTGTAGGTTATTCGGGGTTAGCTGTGCAGGCTGCCAAGTGTTCACAGGTTGATACCTCTCACGGCGCGGGTGCGGGATCCGAGCTCGTCAGCTCAAGCTCAAGGGAGCCTATTAAATGTACAAAATGGGTCGCACTCCGACTCCACCCACCAGCAGGTGTGCCCCAGGAGCATCATGGTAGATGCAGTCTTTAGATAGCGTGTGCGCTATATCGATGAAAAGTGTGTTGTAGCAAGGTTGCAGCACCAACTCTGGACACCGGTGTTTCGGAATAGTTGTTCCTCGTCAGCAGAGTGTAGGTTATTCGGGGTTAGCTGTGCAGGCTGCCAAGTGTTCACAGGTTGATACCTCTCACGGCGCGGGTGCGGGATCCGAGCTCGTCAGCTCAAGCTCGAGGGAGCCTATTAAATGTACAAAATGGGTCGCACTCCGACTCCACCCACCAGCAGGTGTGCCCCAGGAGCATCATGGTAGATGCAGTCTTTAGATAGCGTGTGCGCTATATCGATGAAAAGTGTGTTGTAGCAAGGTTGCAGCACCAACTCTGGACACCGGTGTTTCGGAATAGTTGTTCCTCGTCAGCAGAGTGTAGGTTATTCGGGGTTAGCTGTGCAGGCTGCCAAGTGTTCACAGGTTGATACCTCTCACGGCGCGGGTGCGGGATCCGAGCTCGTCAGCTCGAGGGAGCCTATTAAATGTACAAAATGGGTCGCACTCCGACTCCACCCACCAGCAGGTGTGCCCCAGGAGCATCATGGTAGATGCAGTCTTTAGATAGCGTGTGCGCTATATCGATGAAAAGTGTGTTGTAGCAAGGTTGCAGCACCAACTCTGGACACCGGTGTTTCGGAATAGTTGTTCCTCGTCAGCAGAGTGTAGGTTATTCGGGGTTAGCTGTGCAGGCTGCCAAGTGTTCACAGGTTGATACCTCTCACGGCGCGGGTGCGGGATCCGAGCTCGTCAGCTCAAGCTCGAGGGAGCCTATTAAATGTACAAAATGGGTCGCACTCCGACTCCACCCACCAGCAGGTGTGCCCCAGGAGCATCATGGTAGATGCAGTCTTTAGATAGCGTGTGCGCTATATCGATGAAAAGTGTGTTGTAGCAAGGTTGCAGCACCAACTCTGGACACCGGTGTTTCGGAATAGTTGTTCCTCGTCAGCAGAGTGTAGGTTATTCGGGGTTAGCTGTGCAGGCTGCCAAGTGTTCACAGGTTGATACCTCTCACGGCGCGGGTGCGGGATCCGAGCTCGTCAGCTCAAGCTCGAGGGAGCCTATTAAATGTACAAAATGGGTCGCACTCCGACTCCACCCACCAGCAGGTGTGCCCCAGGAGCATCATGGTAGATGCAGTCTTTAGATAGCGTGTGCGCTATATCGATGAAAAGTGTGTTGTAGCAAGGTTGCAGCACCAACTCTGGACACCGGTGTTTCGGAATAGTTGTTCCTCGTCAGCAGAGTGTAGGTTATTCGGGGTTAGCTGTGCAGGCTGCCAAGTGTTCACAGGTTGATACCTCTCACGGCGCGGGTGCGGGATCCGAGCTCGTCAGCTCAAGCTCGAGGGAGCCTATTAAATGTACAAAATGGGTCGCACTCCGACTCCACCCACCAGCAGGTGTGCCCCAGGAGCATCATGGTAGATGCAGTCTTTAGATAGCGTGTGCGCTATATCGATGAAAAGTGTGTTGTAGCAAGGTTGCAGCACCAACTCTGGACACCGGTGTTTCGGAATAGTTGTTCCTCGTCAGCAGAGTGTAGGTTATTCGGGGTTAGCTGTGCAGGCTGCCAAGTGTTCACAGGTTGATACCTCTCACGGCGCGGGTGCGGGATCCGAGCTCGTCAGCTCAAGCTCGAGGGAGCCTATTAAATGTACAAAATGGGTCGCACTCCGACTCCACCCACCAGCAGGTGTGCCCCAGGAGCATCATGGTAGATGCAGTCTTTAGATAGCGTGTGCGCTATATCGATGAAAAGTGTGTTGTAGCAAGGTTGCAGCACCAACTCTGGACACCGGTGTTTCGGAATAGTTGTTCCTCGTCAGCAGAGTGTAGGTTATTCGGGGTTAGCTGTGCAGGCTGCCAAGTGTTCACAGGTTGATACCTCTCACGGCGCGGGTGCGGGATCCGAGCTCGTCAGCTCAAGCTCGAGGGAGCCTATTAAATGTACAAAATGGGTCGCACTCCGACTCCACCCACCAGCAGGTGTGCCCCAGGAGCATCATGGTAGATGCAGTCTTTAGATAGCGTGTGCGCTATATCGATGAAAAGTGTGTTGTAGCAAGGTTGCAGCACCAACTCTGGACACCGGTGTTTCGGAATAGTTGTTCCTCGTCAGCAGAGTGTAGGTTATTCGGGGTTAGCTGTGCAGGCTGCCAAGTGTTCACAGGTTGATACCTCTCACGGCGCGGGTGCGGGATCCGAGCTCGTCAGCTCAAGCTCGAGGGAGCCTATTAAATGTACAAAATGGGTCGCACTCCGACTCCACCCACCAGCAGGTGTGCCCCAGGAGCATCATGGTAGATGCAGTCTTTAGATAGCGTGTGCGCTATATCGATGAAAAGTGTGTTGTAGCAAGGTTGCAGCACCAACTCTGGACACCGGTGTTTCGGAATAGTTGTTCCCCGTCAGCAGAGTGTAGGTTATTCGGGGTTAGCTGTGCAGGCTGCCAAGTGTTCACAGGTTGATACCTCTCACGGCGCGGGTGCGGGATCCGAGCTCGTCAGCTCAAGCTCGAGGGAGCCTATTAAATGTACAAAATGGGTCGCACTCCGACTCCACCCACCAGCAGGTGTGCCCCAGGAGCATCATGGTAGATGCAGTCTTTAGATAGCGTGTAGGTTATTCGGGGTTAGCTGTGCAGGCTGCCAAGTGTTCACAGGTTGATACCTCTCACGGCGCGGGTGCGGGATCCGAGCTCGTCAGCTCAAGCTCGAGGGAGCCTATTAAATGTACAAAATGGGTCGCACTCCGACTCCACCCTTGCTACAACACACTTTTCATCGATATAGCGCACACGCTATCTAAAGACTGCATCCACCATGATGCTCCTGGGGCACACCTGCTGGTGGGTGGAGTCGGAGTGCGACCCATTTTGTACATTTAATAGGCTCCCTCGAGCTTGAGCTGACGAGCTCGGATCCCGTACCCGCGCCGTGAGAGGTATCAACCTGTGAACACTTGGCAGCCTGCACAGCTAACCCCGAATAACCTACACTCTGTTGACGAGGAACAACTATTCCGAAACACCGGTGTCCAGAGTTGGTGCTGCAACCTTGCTACAACACACTTTTCATCGATATAGCGCACACGCTATCTAAAGACTGCATCTACCATGATGCTCCTGGGGCACACCTGCTGGTGGGTGGAGTCGGAGTGCGACCCATTTTGTACATTTAATAGGCTCCCTCGAGCTTGAGCTGACGAGCTCGGATCCCGCACCCGCGCCGTGAGAGGTATCAACCTGTGAACACTTGGCAGCCTGCACAGCTAACCCCGAATAACCTACACTCTGCTGACGAGGAACAACTATTCCGAAACACCGGTGTCCAGAGTTGGTGCTGCAACCTTGCTACAACACACTTTTCATCGATATAGCGCACACGCTATCTAAAGACTGCATCTACCATGATGCTCCTGGGGCACACCTGCTGGTGGGTGGAGTCGGAGTGCGACCCATTTTGTACATTTAATAGGCTCCCTCGAGCTTGAGCTGACGAGCTCGGATCCCGCACCCGCGCCGTGAGAGGTATCAACCTGTGAACACTTGGCAGCCTGCACAGCTAACCCCGAATAACCTACACTCTGCTGACGAGGAACAACTATTCCGAAACACCGGTGTCCAGAGTTGGTGCTGCAACCTTGCTACAACACACTTTTCATCGATATAGCGCACACGCTATCTAAAGACTGCATCTACCATGATGCTCCTGGGGCACACCTGCTGGTGGGTGGAGTCGGAGTGCGACCCATTTTGTACATTTAATAGGCTCCCTCGAGCTTGAGCTGACGAGCTCGGATCCCGCACCCGCGCCGTGAGAGGTATCAACCTGTGAACACTTGGCAGCCTGCACAGCTAACCCCGAATAACCTACACTCTGCTGACGAGGAACAACTATTCCGAAACACCGGTGTCCAGAGTTGGTGCTGCAACCTTGCTACAACACACTTTTCATCGATATAGCGCACACGCTATCTAAAGACTGCATCTACCATGATGCTCCTGGGGCACACCTGCTGGTGGGTGGAGTCGGAGTGCGACCCATTTTGTACATTTAATAGGCTCCCTCGAGCTTGAGCTGACGAGCTCGGATCCCGCACCCGCGCCGTGAGAGGTATCAACCTGTGAACACTTGGCAGCCTGCACAGCTAACCCCGAATAACCTACACTCTGCTGACGAGGAACAACTATTCCGAAACACCGGTGTCCAGAGTTGGTGCTGCAACCTTGCTACAACACACTTTTCATCGATATAGCGCACACGCTATCTAAAGACTGCATCTACCATGATGCTCCTGGGGCACACCTGCTGGTGGGTGGAGTCGGAGTGCGACCCATTTTGTACATTTAATAGGCTCCCTCGAGCTTGAGCTGACGAGCTCGGATCCCGCACCCGCGCCGTGAGAGGTATCAACCTGTGAACACTTGGCAGCCTGCACAGCTAACCCCGAATAACCTACACTCTGCTGACGAGGAACAACTATTCCGAAACACCGGTGTCCAGAGTTGGTGCTGCAACCTTGCTACAACACACTTTTCATCGATATAGCGCACACGCTATCTAAAGACTGCATCTACCATGATGCTCCTGGGGCACACCTGCTGGTGGGTGGAGTCGGAGTGCGACCCATTTTGTACATTTAATAGGCTCCCTCGAGCTTGAGCTGACGAGCTTGGATCCCGCACCCGCGCCGTGAGAGGTATCAACCTGTGAACACTTGGCAGCCTGCACA
Organism: Lissotriton helveticus; assembly: GCF_964261635.1. Classification (NCBI taxonomy): domain Eukaryota; kingdom Metazoa; phylum Chordata; class Amphibia; order Caudata; family Salamandridae; genus Lissotriton; species Lissotriton helveticus. The sequence goes on from NC_136058.1 coordinate 209,025,927, forward strand.
GCTAACCCCGAATAACCTACACTCTGCTGACGAGGAACAACTATTCCGAAACACCGGTGTCCAGAGTTGGTGCTGCAACCTTGCTACAACACACTTTTCATCGATATAGCGCACACGCTATCTAAAGACTGCATCTACCATGATGCTCCTGGGGCACACCTGCTGGTGGGTGGAGTCGGAGTGCGACCCATTTTGTACATTTAATAGGCTCCCTCGAGCTTGAGCTGACGAGCTCGGATCCCGCACCCGCGCCGTGAGAGGTATCAACCTGTGAACACTTGGCAGCCTGCACAGCTAACCCCGAATAACCTACACTCTGCTGACGAGGAACAACTATTCCGAAACACCGGTGTCCAGAGTTGGTGCTGCAACCTTGCTACAACACACTTTTCATCGATATAGCGCACACGCTATCTAAAGACTGCATCTACCATGATGCTCCTGGGGCACACCTGCTGGTGGGTGGAGTCGGAGTGCGACCCATTTTGTACATTTAATAGGCTCCCTCGAGCTTGAGCTGACGAGCTCGGATCCCGCACCCGCGCCGTGAGAGGTATCAACCTGTGAACACTTGGCAGCCTGCACAGCTAACCCCGAATAACCTACACTCTGCTGACGAGGAACAACTATTCCGAAACACCGGTGTCCAGAGTTGGTGCTGCAACCTTGCTACAACACACTTTTCATCGATATAGCGCACACGCTATCTAAAGACTGCATCTACCATGATGCTCCTGGGGCACACCTGCTGGTGGGTGGAGTCGGAGTGCGACCCATTTTGTACATTTAATAGGCTCCCTCGAGCTTGAGCTGACGAGCTCGGATCCCGCACCCGCGCCGTGAGAGGTATCAACCTGTGAACACTTGGCAGCCTGCACAGCTAACCCCGAATAACCTACACTCTGCTGACGAGGAACAACTATTCCGAAACACCGGTGTCCAGAGTTGGTGCTGCAACCTTGCTACAACACACTTTTCATCGATATAGCGCACACGCTATCTAAAGACTGCATCTACCATGATGCTCCTGGGGCACACCTGCTGGTGGGTGGAGTCGGAGTGCGACCCATTTTGTACATTTAATAGGCTCCCTCGAGCTTGAGCTGACGAGCTCGGATCCCGCACCCGCGCCGTGAGAGGTATCAACCTGTGAACACTTGGCAGCCTGCACAGCTAACCCCGAATAACCTACACTCTGCTGACGAGGAACAACTATTCCGAAACACCGGTGTCCAGAGTTGGTGCTGCAACCTTGCTACAACACACTTTTCATCGATATAGCGCACACGCTATCTAAAGACTGCATCTACCATGATGCTCCTGGGGCACACCTGCTGGTGGGTGGAGTCGGAGTGCGACCCATTTTGTACATTTAATAGGCTCCCTCGAGCTTGAGCTGACGAGCTCGGATCCCGCACCCGCGCCGTGAGAGGTATCAACCTGTGAACACTTGGCAGCCTGCACAGCTAACCCCGAATAACCTACACTCTGCTGACGAGGAACAACTATTCCGAAACACCGGTGTCCAGAGTTGGTGCTGCAACCTTGCTACAACACACTTTTCATCGATATAGCGCACACGCTATCTAAAGACTGCATCTACCATGATGCTCCTGGGGCACACCTGCTGGTGGGTGGAGTCGGAGTGCGACCCATTTTGTACATTTAATAGGCTCCCTCGAGCTTGAGCTGACGAGCTCGGATCCCGCACCCGCGCCGTGAGAGGTATCAACCTGTGAACACTTGGCAGCCTGCACAGCTAACCCCGAATAACCTACACTCTGCTGACGAGGAACAACTATTCCGAAACACCGGTGTCCAGAGTTGGTGCTGCAACCTTGCTACAACACACTTTTCATCGATATAGCGCACACGCTATCTAAAGACTGCATCTACCATGATGCTCCTGGGGCACACCTGCTGGTGGGTGGAGTCGGAGTGCGACCCATTTTGTACATTTAATAGGCTCCCTCGAGCTTGAGCTGACGAGCTCGGATCCCGCACCCGCGCCGTGAGAGGTATCAACCTGTGAACACTTGGCAGCCTGCACAGCTAACCCCGAATAACCTACACTCTGCTGACGAGGAACAACTATTCCGAAACACCGGTGTCCAGAGTTGGTGCTGCAACCTTGCTACAACACACTTTTCATCGATATAGCGCACACGCTATCTTAAAGACTGCATCTACCATGATGCTCCTGGGGCACACCTGCTGGTGGGTGGAGTCGGAGTGCGACCCATTTTGTACATTTAATAGGCTCCCTCGAGCTTGAGCTGACGAGCTCGGATCCCGCACCCGCGCCGTGAGAGGTATCAACCTGTGAACACTTGGCAGCCTGCACAGCTAACCCCGAATAACCTACACTCTGCTGACGAGGAACAACTATTCCGAAACACCGGTGTCCAGAGTTGGTGCTGCAACCTTGCTACAACACACTTTTCATCGATATAGCGCACACGCTATCTAAAGACTGCATCTACCATGATGCTCCTGGGGCACACCTGCTGGTGGGTGGAGTCGGAGTGCGACCCATTTTGTACATTTAATAGGCTCCTTCGAGCTTGAGCTGACGAGCTCGGATCCCGCACCCGCGCCGTGAGAGGTATCAACCTGTGAACACTTGGCAGCCTGCACAGCTAACCCCGAATAACCTACACTCTGCTGACGAGGAACAACTATTCCGAAACACCGGTGTCCAGAGTTGGTGCTGCAACCTTGCTACAACACACTTTTCATCGATATAGCGCACACGCTATCTAAAGACTGCATCTACCATGATGCTCCTGGGGCACACCTGCTGGTGGGTGGAGTCGGAGTGCGACCCATTTTGTACATTTAATAGGCTCCCTCGAGCTTGAGCTGACGAGCTCGGATCCCGCACCCGCGCCGTGAGAGGTATCAACCTGTGAACACTTGGCAGCCTGCACAGCTAACCCCGAATAACCTACACTCTGCTGACGAGGAACAACTATTCCGAAACACCGGTGTCCAGAGTTGGTGCTGCAACCTTGCTACAACACACTTTTCATCGATATAGCGCACACGCTATCTAAAGACTGCATCTACCATGATGCTCCTGGGGCACACCTGCTGGTGGGTGGAGTCGGAGTGCGACCCATTTTGTACACAAACAGTTTTGTTATTTACTCATAGTTCAGTTTAGTGTGACATAGAACAGGATCAATCTAAGCTCAAATCAACACCCTTGTCAGTCATCCACAAAATACAAATAACACACAATTCATATGCTCAACTACAACTGGTGTTATGGTTGCCAAATTAAATCCAAGCTGGTACAATCCTGTAGCATCATACTTGAAATATTACCAAACAAAAGCAAGGTGGAATGAACGACTTGCAAATGAGTAAGCAATAGACTATTAAGACAACACACACCTGGCCTAACAAGAATCCCTGTAGTAATTGGAGTCCTGTTAAGGCAGAGGTTCGGAAGACTGTAAGAATACTGTTCACCTTACAATCATCATGGGCTCAAGAAATGCATCAGATGTGTTCACAGCCTTGACGTGTTTTAGCCCACAGTGGCATGCCACCTGTTGCAAGGTGGACATTGCCACTGTTGTATAAGATCTGAAGCAGACACAGACATGGGTCCACAACTATCAAGGCACATTATAGTATTGTAACAGCACTTTGTGTACATGGGTGTGGAAAAAGTCACTGCCATGCAGTCAACATGCATAAGTATCCAGGTGAATAGATGAGACAGGTGCTTTTCTTCACATTCCAAACATATGCTTCGCCTAAACTGTTGCACTTTGAGACACTTGCACTATGTTTTAAAAATTAAAAGGTATGTGACTTCATGTAACGCTCTTTACCCAAAACTGAAGTTGACAATGACATCCAGGAAATGTAGACACAACATTTTGGAATACATACTGTCAAAGTGCTCATACTCCATGGAACATATGCAATCTATGCCATACTAACATCATTGTATATGTAAACTACCGATTGTACATGTTATACAGTTCACTAAAAACAAGTTGGTGGACACAGAAATTACTAAACAAAAATGAAAACATGCTTTATTCAGCCTCAAAATAAAACTTCAATGAATATCAAAAGGACAATGACCAGTCCATCAATGTTCATTCTTCTGATGAGCCAAAAAACATCATGCCCATCTACTCTTGCCTGCACGAGCTCTGCTAAGGGACACCTCCTGTGGGAGGGGCATCTAGGGGGCATACCAGGCACCGAATGGACAACTCTTATAGGGACTGGGTTGCGTTGTAGGAGGGATGGGATCAGGAGGGGTGTCAGGGTCCACTGCAGTGGTAGATTCTGATGACGGGGAGATGCTCCACTGCAGTGGTTGTCTCTAATTGTGAGGGGGCAGCTGTAGTGGTATTGGCAGATGGGGCTGGGGGTGGGATGACCTGAACTAATTTTGGAATTTTTAAATGTTTGAGGGGTGTGTCGGGAATGGAGATGGGAGAGGTCTTGTTAATGTTTTGGTTTTTTAGACAGAGGTACTCGGCAGGTCTGGGGAGCTATGGGTTGCAAGAGTAGATGTTTTCTTTTGGGACTGGATGAATTTTCTGAGGCAAGTTGTTTGTTACTTCTCCGGGTCAGGGAGGACCTGCTTTCTCTTCCTAGTAGGGGAGTATGTTTGGAGAGGGAAGACTTCTATGGTAACAAGGGTGTGTGCATGGGCTGAGGGTGGAACAGGAGAGGAAAGGGTAGGGGTTGTGGATGCAGGGGGTTGTGAGGTATGCGGAGTGTCTCTGGATGCATGTGTGTCATGTGTTGACATGTCTCTGGTAGAGAGTGTGCTGTCTGTCTGTCCCCTGAGTGGGTGTGGTTTGCAACTTGTGTCTGTGTGTTTGTCTGCTGCATGTGGATGTTGAGGTGTGTGGATGTATGTGTTTGCATGTGCTTGTGTCAGGTAAAGTAGCAGGGACAGTGGATGAGGAAGAGGTAGAAGGGGGGAGGTACTGCTGGAGAAGAGACAGAGCTGCCGTCACTGTGGAGGCCTTAGCCTTATTTGATCTCTGCAGGGCAGACATGTTAGAGTGAATGCACTTCATATACGACGACATTTCTGTCAAAAGAGTGGTATGTGCATGGAAGACATTCAGCATGGATGTCTGCCCCACAGAGATCTGTCTCAGAGGCCGTTGACCTCCACACTGAGGGCAGCTGGGGAGACAGGTACAGGGGGTGTGGTGCCTGGTCCAAAGGAGATCGCTCCCCTCCCAATGGGATTGGCCACAGACACTGGTATAGGGAGCAGCTGGGAAGGTGGAGATGGTAGTGGTGATAGACTCTGAGGTTGTTGATCCAGTCACTGTGTCCACCACCACCACATGGGAGTCATCACTGGAGCTTTGATCTGCTTCGGACCCTGCTGATGAAGTTGCAGATCTGAACCCATTGAGGCTCTCCTCACCCCCTCCATCGCTGGGTCCCCCCTCTGACGACTCATCACTGGACCCAGACTGACGTACTGCTCCCTCCACATCCATGGCACTGCCTCCTCCGGTGGCCGCTGATGATGCTGTGGCCAAGAATAAACAATAGCTTATTAAATATTCTGTCAAACCACAATATATATATAGTCAGGAAATTACATAACATACAAAAATACAATTGGCAAAGCAAAATATTGTCTTTCCTGAGAGGGTCTAACAAAGATTCTTAGAGTGAATTCTGCTGTAGTCAAGGTTTGGTTGTGCGGGTAGTCAGCACCTAAACCCTTGCCTACAATAGTAATCTTTTAGAATCTATGTAACAAATAAATACTTATTTGTAGGCTTTAATACAGAGTAATAACAAAATACCCTTTAATGCCTGTAGACTTTAACAGTTGCTTTTCACAGTCAATAGTTGAAGCCTAATGCCTTTATCCTAACTTTTCACTATGAACAAACAGGCCTATTACCTTTATCATTGTTACCATTACCAAATCATGCCTGCTGTACTAAGTAAAAGCTTTCTACATGGCATTCATCCGGCATACAGATGTAAAAGTACAAATATGGACAAAATTATAGTTGCAAAGCAAAATACTATCTTTCCTATGAGAGTCCAGCAAGGATTATGGTAATACAGATCAAGTACCCTTATGGTTTGTTTGGTTGAATGACTAGCACCAAAACTCTTGCCTACTAAAATAATTTGTGAAATTCCATGTAACAAAATACAGGTTCACAGTTTTAGCTCTGTATAATCACAATCCATCCTTAAACGTCTATTGTCTTTGAACAGCTTACAACTATGAAATCCTTCATGACTTCTCCCAATGAACTGATGAAGCCTTTTTACCATTGGCTTTATGTCTTGACCAACACCGGCCTATTAAAGTGCTTATAAACTGGCAACCAACAGCCATACAATTATAAAATCACAAATAGGGGGGCCTAGCCGAGTGGTAGCTCTAGAGCGGTCGCCCGTTTTTTTCTCCGCTAACCTGAGTCTACATGCCGAAAATGTAACTCCTGCGCCACTGCCGGTGTGGTGGGTTTCCAGTTGCTGTCTCTGGCGGCACCCGCTACCTGGGCCGGAATGGGAATAAAAACCGGCCCTGGCAAAGTGCTCTGCCGCCCCCCCCTCCGGGGGTTGTGGGTGCCGCCGCGTTCTCTGCCGGGCCGGTTTTTGGACGATTTTGTTACAGGGACGATTTTGCAGCTACGCTGCAAAAACGTCCCTGTAACAAAACCGGACTCCCAACCCGTGCGGCGCACCGGGAGATTGGTCGGTGCCCACTACGGCCAGTCCGGGCCTACCCACTACACGATAATCAGTTGATCGCGCTCTTGTACCCGACGCAGCCCTCGGAGGCCCAGAGAGGACAGGGGTCTCGGGTGACCCTGAGGTCAGGGTCTGGTGAGCGTGTAACATGCTGCAGCTTAATGCAGGCCTGGGAGCCTTCGCGTGCTGACCAACCTTCCTCGTTGATTAGAGATTCTGCTGGGCCCTCCCGATCCTGGTGCCGGCACTGGTGAGTGCTCACTGGTATTGGCCATGATGAAAGGTAGGAGGTGCCATGCGGCCTAGACAGCCCCCTCATCCCGGCAGCTTTTCAATATTCCCAGGCCTGTATTGCCAGGTCCTGGTTCCCACCCCACATACTACCTGGAGCCCAACTGTGAGTGGGCAGCAGTGTTGGGATCATGCTGGACTCTCTACTACCAACGATTTTAACTACTGCGTCAGCGGCCCTCGTCATTCTATAATTCAATATTCACGAGATTCCCAGTCAGCACTCGAATGCTGTGCACCCCTCCCTGCATTCATTACATACTCGGGGACGGATTTAAGATTGGCAATAACGGAGCCTGGGATCGGTGCGCTGGGGCGTGTTGACTCCATATGACCGAATGCCGCTTCTTACTATAATCCACCCTTGGAGGCACGTTACCTACCTCTGTTGCATAGAATAGGTCGCAACAAACTCAACTCAATTTTGAGGCTGGAAGGAGCAGAGAGCCCCAATGAACCAGAACCACATCAATAGGAGGGCGCCGCCGCAATAATGGCCGAGTTGCGAGCCGGCTTTCAGGCCATTGACGCCCACCTCGATACATTCACCACTCGACTTGACGACATCCGCGTTCGCCTGGAGGTACAAGACACCTGTTTTGGCAATACAGCGGAATTCTGATTCTAGGGGATGCGCAACCCACCATTCAGAGAAGATTGGAAAGGGCGGAGGGCCTACTTAAACAGCTTGCTGCTAAGACAGAAGATTTAGAAACGAGTTTGTGCAGGAATAACATCTGCATTGCTGGTATAGCTGAATCTACGGACATCGGCCCCATGGCCGAATTTGTTGAGTCAATACTCTTGGAGGTATTCGGGAGAGAGGCCTTCTCTGCCACATTTGCGGTGGAGTGAGCACACTGAACATTGTGACCCCCAATCGTGATGTCCAGGGAGCGCTGCTCGCTCAGTTCCTAGGGATCGAACATCGAAATTTTCTTGGACTTTACACCAATTGTGCAAGAGGCTCGCTGCAAATACATGGACATTAAGCGCTCCCTCCAAAAAGCGAATAATAAATATGCCATGCTGTACCCGGCCCGGCTTCGAATTCAGATTGGTGGTAAAGCTCATATCTTTGACACTCTTAACAAAGCTGCACAATTCTGGAAGAATCAGCAGAACGCGCATAGATTGCAGGGACAAGATGGAAGCCGGACCCTGGTTCTTGATGGCTGATGGCCGACTCGTGAACGGAAGTATGCTTGGAACACCCTTAAGTACTGACATGAAACAATGGAAGTTGCGGTATTATGTTAGAGACTGCTGGGAGACATTGTACGGGGTCCAGAGGTCGTGGACCTACTGCACTTCTATGCATTAAAGGGTTGTAGCTGCGATATAAGCACATATTTGGCGTACGCGATCCAGTCTTTACAAATTCTACAAACAGACAGCTCCATTGGAGCGTTGCCTTTCCCCTCAGGATGTTCTCCTGCTCTTCTTTTGCCCCCTCTTTCTTCTTTCCCTTCCCTCCTGTCTGTTACTATTCGATTGAGATTCACCGGGTGCCTCATCTTGGTATATCCGATGTGGGTGGTGGGCTATGGTGGGGTTGGGTTTTCTTTTATGTTGTTTACTGTTCTGCTTTCTGTTGGTACGGAGCAAAACCTACTTAAGTTACACTTTGTGTGACTCTTATAAATCTGCAACTTGTAATGATCTGCCTAGCAGTGTTTAGATCAGCGCGAGTAAGGCGCTGGGCAGTGTGAATCTGAAAACGTGCAATTTTTTAAAAAACTGTTTGGTGTATTTTAGCTTTTTGAAGCGTGTCATTAATTTTTTTAATCGACTGCCGGTGGGAAGCTTGATTTGCTGAGGGGGACACAGACATTGTTGGGCTGATTGTACTAACCCCCTGAAGTGTCCCGGTCCGTCCCCGTTCCGCCACGGCTTTTTGTGTGCCGATTGAGCGGAGGGACGCGACTCCTCCCCCAGCTAGCATGCAGAGTTCAGTTCAGTTTATAACTTTATTCGAATGTTTAAAAAAAACATCATAAAAGTATACAGTTAAAAACATTACATATACATGATTCACAAAATGATGAACAGGGATAACCTTGTCACATGGTGTGCGGGTTGCTGCACATAAATTTACGGGAAAACCATACTAAGTCTAGCTCTAATAGATTTCAGGATAAAAGTGGCAGTAAAAAAACATATATCAGGGCTTGAAAGTGAGAAAAGAAGCCTCATGGCGTTACCTGTGGTATACATGGAATATTTAAGGAACATAGGCTTGAGATAACAAATACGCTGCGCTTTATACAAAGGACATAGTAGTAAAAAGTGCGATGTGCTTTGTTTAGTAAAACCGTCACATGGACAAGGAGTAACTGGATGAGATTTCATTGTTGGGAAGGCAACCAGGTTATGTACTATACCTAATCTCAATCTTGAGAGAACAAACTGGTGAGACTGTCTGTGGATAACATTAAGGTACATAGGAATACCACGACTATCATCTTTCAATGAAAAGTGAAAAATATGTGTGGAATATTCTCTGGTAGCATAACTTCGCACATCCGATTTCGCCCTAAGATAGTCATTTTTTAGTTCCTGTTTGCTTAGTGAATTCAAACAGGTGGGGTCGTTACATAAGTCCATGTCAAACAAGTCCTTGACATTCGTAACTACATATTTTAACCATGGGATACTAAAAACGTTATCCAAGAGTAGGCAGTCCTTGATGATGTCTTTGGTAAAGGCAGTTTCCGTCTTGGTAAAAATGGATTTCCATACCAGCAATGGCCTTAGTCCGATAAGATCGGACAGGTAATCCAAATCTAGTTCCGAATGAGTTAAAACAGTAGATGCCGAGGAGGGAAGACAAAGCAGCCGTTTGATGAACTTGTTTTCTTCAGTTTGCAGGGCCCTGGCATTGCAGTGTCCCCACACCCCCGAACCATACAATGCTATCGAGGTACATCTGTGGTTGAATATAGTCAGCATATCAACAATACGGCGGCTTCCTACTTTAGAGGCAAAGCGGAAGACGCCTGAGGATGCTTTCCCCATTCTGGCTTTGACATTAATCTCCTCTGGGGCCCACGATCCTCTGTCATTAAAAGTAACACCCAAATAACAAAAATTGGTAACAGTTTCAATATGGTTTTCCTTAAAACAGAAGGGTTTAAAAAGTTTCAGCTTTTTCCCACACACCATGACAAACGTTTTGGAATTATTGATTTTAAGTTTCCTTCTCTGTATAAAATCATAGAACCCGTCCATCAGTTTTTGGAGGCCTATAGGGGTCCTGGACAGTAGAACCGTATCGTCGGCATAGAGTAATACCGGTATGGGGGTGCCTCCTACTTAGGGGGCATCAGCATGGATTTGCTTTAATTCTTGCTCAACCGAGTTAATGAAGAGCGAAAAAAGCAACGGGGCCAATACACATCCCTGTCGGATGCCAGATCTTACTCTAATCTTTCGAGTGCACTCTCCCTCTGGGCCATAGCGGATTTGGGCAGATAAATTTGAGTAAAGTGTTGCTAAAAAATGAATAATATCAGGGGGGGCTCCCATACCCAGTAAAGTTGTCCATAACAGGGCATGGTCGACCAGATCAAAAGCGCTTGAAAGATCTGCGAAACACAAAAATAGTGATCCCGGCTTGGCCTTGGTGTACTTCCCTATTAAAAGGTTCAGGTTGATACATTGTTCAATCGTACCAAGGCCCTTTCTGAAGCCATATTGGGATGGGGCAAGAATATGGTTGTCTAAGGCCCAATCTTCCAAACGTGCTAACAGGACCCTACTCAAGATTTTTAGTGAGGAATCCAGAAGGGAGATAGGGCGGTAGTTTTTAGCCTCTCCTCTATCCCCCTTCTTATAGATTGGGATAATAATGGATTCACCCCAGGTAGAGGGAGTCCTGTTATCCATAGCAGCGTTAAAAACTAAGGTCAATAATGGGCTCCAGAGAGCTGGATCAAATTTGTATAGGTCGATTGGTACCCCATCTGGGCCTGGAGCCTTTCCCCCTTTACTATTCATTATTGCCATATCCACCTCATGGGTCGTGATTCTCGGAGTTTCAACTGGGGTAATGCAGATAGAATTAAAATTGTCATTGGGCTCTCCAATAGGATCAAAGATCCCTGAGAAGTGGGACACCCAGCCATCTTCACTAACTTGGGCAGTGAGAACAGGGAATTCCTCTTTTTGCAGGAAAGGGCTGTTGATGGTACTCCAGAATAGTTTGCTGTCCCGGAGAGCTGCAGCTTTGCTCAGATCTTCCCAGGCTATTTCTCTTAATTCTTGTTTCCTGATTTTGAGCTCATTTTTATAATTGGCCCTCAGAGATGTGACCGCTTCCCTGTCTCTCGGAGTTGTGGAGAGGGCAAGTTTAAGGGCTTTTAGTGGCCTTGTACATGCTTGGTTAAACCAACCCTGTGTATCCCGTCTAGTTTTAGCCTTCTTTGTAGTGAGGGTTTGCTTGATTATGGCACCCAACTTCTCAAAGTTATTTACAGATTGATCTGGCGGGGCTTCCGTATCAAGGCAACTAAGTATCGTATTTAGGCCAGCTTTCACCACCCTACAATGTAAATTCTCTGCTTTTTCCCCACACCACTTGATGCGAGTCCCATTTGGTCTACATGGGATAATGTCGTCAACAACCCTACCGGAAAATGCATCCCTATGGTGCTCACAGTATATGATCATAGTAAGAGCATTGTGGTCACTCAGACCGAGGTCTAAGATCTGTGGGACCAAACAATGGGGAGCTACCTGGTTGGAAATGATCAGGAAGTCAATGATAGAGGTAGTGTTTCTCCCCGTAAAGGTTGGCGCCAGGTTACCCTCATTGTCAGGGGCATGTTGGTGGATGGATACATCAGATTTTAACATCAGGTTGTTAAGGGAAGTGCCGTATGGAGAGTGTAAAAAGTGTAGTAAATTCTCCCCATTTTCCCCATCATATCCACAAGTAGTTGAGTATGAGAGGGGGCAAGTTCTGATGTTAAAGTCTCCCCCCCAAACAATATCATACGATACAGTCGAATTGCAGAGAATAGGATCCAAAGCAGATTCGAGTTCGTCTACTACAGTGATACTAGAAGGGTCAAAGATGTTATTGTAGTGATTAATCAGCAATAAATTTCTGTCCCTGCCTACTGATATTTCCAAAATTTGCGAATGGGACCCCACTATGTGGCTTTTCCTTACATGTATAGGAAGGTGTACAGACAATAAAATCAGTAATCCCCCTTTGGCCCTCCCCATTGCAGATTCTACCGCATTACAGTTGTATGAAACAAAACCATCATAAAAAATATCTTCCACTGACCACGTTTCTTGCAGACATAAAATGTCAAAGTCCACAATGTGTTCCCTCCAACCCAGGGCTGAAACTTTTTGCCGCCACCCAGCAATGTTCCAGCTCGCCAATAAATATCCCTTTAGTCTTGGGTCCTGTACTGTATTAATGTGGGTAGTTGGGATAGAAGGTGTAGTATGGGTCATATCTGGAGGGATCAGGTCCGGTTCAGTGGGGGTAGCTGGGGTAGGAGTGATGGGAATGGTTACCGAGCATTGTGTAGTAGGGATTATAACGGGTGGAATCTGGACCGGTTTGGTGGGAATAGCTGGGATAGGAGTTGGTAAATGAACCGTATGTAAGGCATCAGAATTAGCTAGGACATGGGTCGGCTCCGAGGAGGAAGAGACGGAGGAGGAAGAGACGAGGTGTAGTCAGTCGACTCCCTCTAGGCCATCTAAGCAACCAAAGCGGTTATGGTCCGTGAAGGGGTGGAATTGGGGTGCGTATTGAGGTTGTCCAGGTGGTCTAGCATCATACGCTCGTTGCCTACCCCTCCGTTCCACAACGGTCCAGTCCCCTCTTCTCGGCTGGTAGCGGGTGTTAGTTGGTGGAAAGAAATAGGAAACAGGAAGGGTCTGGATGGTTGAATCAAGAGATCTATTGAAACCTGCACATATATGAGATACTGTGCGGGGGTCTCTGAAACTAACGGTTAGGCAGTCCCCATTGATGTTTTTAGGGGTCTTGCCTATCCAAGAAACCCTCCTGACCATAATAATTTCGTTATGTAAGTGGCCCGGGAGTGGTCTGTTCCAGTTGAGCCATTTTATTACTTTATTTTTCAGGGAGCTAAAGGTTTCTGATTGCCCTGTTTCTAGTGGTGGTACTCCGGCTAAGATGACAGTAAACCGATTAGCCTCCGGTGGAAGATCAGGCCATCTAGGTCTGGGGGTATTGTGTACCTCACTCGGTGCTCCCTGGTTTCCCTCAACCGTATGGGCTGGTGGATTAGGTTGACTTGGTTGTTGACTCGCCACATTATCGGCTGTTGGATTATTGGACTGAGGGAGGATATGGGTTGGTATACAGGTATTCAGTGGGGGGATATTTAGTTGATTCGAGTGCGGGTTGGGAGGAGCGGCGATCAGAGGAGTTATAATAGTCGGAGGGATATGTTGGCTCTGGAGGTTACCAAGGGTGGCTAAAATGGAGGCAGATGTTTTCTCTACATTGGATATTCTGGAGCATAGCCTATCCAGTTTAGCCTCTAATGGGGATATGATTGATTTAAATATGGCCACGGCCCATTCCATGGATATTTCTCTATTCGGGAGGTGGACGTCAGGGAGGTTAGTAGTGGTCTTGGGTGGCACCTCCCGCACTTTAGCAGATTTTACAGCCCTTCCCATTTTAGTTTCTTTCTTGTTATACACTCTTTTCCGTTTCCTCACTGCACCCTCTCTTTCCCCTTGGCTCTTATTCTCTGTAGTACTCACATCAAGGTGGGATAAGAGGGAAACATTATTGCTTGTGGGGACACAGTTAAGATCAGCCACAATGTCAGTTGTGGTAACCAGGGTAGCCAAGGGGTCAGGATCTTCTCTAGGCGGGGATATTGTCTCCGTAATAGCAGACTGATCGCTATTTCTATTGGGCGTTTTAGCGTTAGCAAGGGGTCCTAAGGATGACTGTTTAAGGGAGATGAGATCAGTTGACAAACGCTTTTCCAGTATGACTATCTCCTTGTCTATAATATTATTAGCCCTTATGAGGAATTTCTCCATACCTCCGGCGGTTGACAGGCTACCAGTTAAGGAGGGTTTGATCCTATTGTCTCTGCCAGCCATAGTCCTTATAGAAGGAGACTCACACAGGTTAGAGGGGTGGCCCGGTCCGGTCACTCCGGGTCACGAACGGCCACAAACGGTCCCGCCCTTGTCCCGGGCTTCTCCCGGCGCCCTCCCGCGCGCTCCCGCTCAGCGGGGATGACGCTTCCCTTTTGTTGCTGACTAATTGGTCTAATTGGTCTCTAGGGGTGGAGCCGGCAGGGAGAGCAGCCCAGGAGGACACGGGCGCGCGGGGACTCCTGGAGCTTGGAGTCCACCGCTACACACTCGTAGCCCTGCTGGTCTTAGGTGAACTAACAAACCCCTTCCAAATGCCAGAAGTCCGCTCCTAGCCGGGAAGCGGGACCCGCGAAGCGGGTCCTGCGAGTCGTGGCGGCAGAAGCAGGCAAGCGACAGCAGGCTCCCTCAGCTCCCTCCTCAGTTCTCCAAACGCAGGTCCGTTGATAACAGGCAAGGAATCCACTGTTGTCAGGGCGGGACGCCGCTAAATCCTTCCAGGTGGGGGCGGAGCCGGCAGGGAGAGCAGCCCAGGTGGACACGGGCGCGCGGGGACTCCTGGAGCTTGGAGTCCACCGCTACACACTCGCAGCCCTGCCGGTCTTAGGTGAACTAACAAACCCCTTCCAAATGCCAGAAGTCCGCTCCTAGCCGCGAAGCGGGACCCGCGAAGCGGGTCCGGCGAGTCGTGGCGGCAGAAGCAGGCAAGCGACAGCAGGCTCCCTCAGCTCCCTCCTCAGTTCTCCAAACGCAGGTCCGTTGATAACAGGCAAGGAATCCACTGTTGTCAGGGCGGGACGCCGCTAAATCCTTCCAGGTGGGGGCGGAGCCGGCAGGGAGAGCAGCCCAGGTGGACACGGGCGCGCGGGGACTCCTGGAGCTTGGAGTCCACCGCTACACACTCGCAGCCCTGCCGGTCTTAGGTGAACTAACAAACCCCTTCCAAATGCCAGAAGTCCGCTCCTAGCCGCGAAGCGGGACCCGCGATGCGGGTCCGGCGAGTCGTGGCGGCAGAAGCAGGCAAGCGACAGCAGGCTCCCTCAGCTCCCTCCTCAGTTCTCCAAACGCAGGTCCGTTGATAACAGGCAAGGAATCCACTGTTGTCAGGGCGGGACGCCGCTAAATCCTTCCAGGTGGGGGCGGAGCCGGCAGGGAGAGCAGCCCAGGTGGACACGGGCGCGCGGGGACTCCTGGAGCTTGGAGTCCACCGCTACACACTCGCAGCCCTGCCGGTCTTAGGTGAACTAACAAACCCCTTCCAAATGCCAGAAGTCCGCTCCTAGCCGCGAAGCGGGACCCGCGAAGCGGGTCCGGCGAGTCGTGGCGGCAGAAGCAGGCAAGCGACAGCAGGCTCCCTCAGCTCCCTCCTCAGTTCTCCAAACGCAGGTCCGTTGATAACAGGCAAGGAATCCACTGTTGTCAGGGCGGGACGCCGCTAAATCCTTCCAGGTGGGGGCGGAGCCGGCAGGGAGAGCAGCCCAGGTGGACACGGGCGCGCGGGGACTCCTGGAGCTTGGAGTCCACCGCTACACACTCGCAGCCCTGCCGGTCTTAGGTGAACTAACAAACCCCTTCCAAATGCCAGAAGTCCGCTCCTAGCCGCGAAGCGGGACCCGCGAAGCGGGTCCGGCGAGTCGTGGCGGCAGAAGCAGGCAAGCGACAGCAGGCTCCCTCAGCTCCCTCCTCAGTTCTCCAAACGCAGGTCCGTTGATAACAGGCAAGGAATCCCTTAGAGTTAAAAGCCACACCTGATCCCGCCGCGCTTGGTGAGAGCAGCGCGAGTAAGGCGCTGGGCAGTGTGAATCTGAAAACGTGCAATTTTTTAAAAAACTGTTTGGTGTATTTTAGCTTTTTGAAGCGTGTCATTAATTTTTTTAATTGACTGCTGGTGGGAAGCTTGATTTGCTGAGGGGGACACAGACATTGTTGGGCTGATTGTACTAACCCCCTGAAGTGTCCCGGTCCGTCCCCGTTCCGCCACGGCTTTTTGTGTGCCGATTGAGCGGAGGGACGCGACTCCTCCCCCAGCTAGCATGCAGAGTTAAAAGCCACACCTGATCCCGCCGCGCTTGGTGAGAGCAGCGCGAGTAAGGCGCTGGGCAGTGTGAATCTGAAAACGTGCAATTTTTAAAAAAACTGTTTGGTGTATTTTAGATTTTTGAAGCGTGTCATTAATTTTTTTAATTGACTGCTGGTGGGAAGCTTGATTTGCTGAGGGGGACACAGACATTGTTGGGCTGATTGTACTAACCCCCTGAAGTGTCCCGGTCCGTCCCCGTTCCGCCACGGCTTTTTGTGTGCCGATTGAGCGGAGGGACGCGACTCCTCCCCCAGCTAGCATGCAGAGTTAAAAGCCACACCTGATCCCGCCGCGCTTGGTGAGAGCAGCGCGAGTAAGGCGCTGGGCAGTGTGAATCTGAAAACGTGCAATTTTTTTAAAAACTGTTTGGTGTATTTTAGCTTTTTGAAGCGTGTCATTAATGTTTTTAATTGACTGCTGGTGGGAAGCTTGATTTGCTGAGGGGGACACAGACATTGTTGGGCTGATTGTACTAACCCCCTGAAGTGTCCCGGTCCGTCCCCGTTCCGCCACGGCTTTTTGTGTGCCGATTGAGCGGAGGGACGCGACTCCTCCCCCAGCTAGCATCACTTCCGGGCCAGTCCCTACTTGAGGCGATGTGCTTCCGGCCGCGCAGCGGGCGCGACGAAGGCGCGCCGAAGTCGAGCCTAAGTCCAGCCCGTCTGCGCCCGTCCGCGGCCGGATTGCGGCCATGGCCAAGCATGCTGCCCCAGTGGGAGCGGCTCCCGATAGGATTGTCTGGTCGAGGCAAGATCTATTGGCCATTAACCGAGGGGGGCCTTGTAAAACTCGCCCCCTTGTGGAGGCCACGATCCCACTCATTTGCTCAGTATGTGGTAGCGCGTGGGCCACGCCCGCTTCTCCTTCTATGCAGATCTCGGGAGCTGCTTCAGCCCAAGTAGCTAGAGGTCTTAGAGCGGGACTCGTGAATTGCAGATCATTGCCTCAACACAGCACTGACATCTGGCTGCTCCTAGAAAGCCAAGCCTGGGACTTGCTGTTTTTAACTGAAACTTGGCTAAATGAACAAAATGTGACAGCCATTTTTTTAGCTATACCGATGGGCTTTTCTATGTGCATTTCGAATCGTGAGGATGGCAGGCGGGGGGGTGGGGTGGCAGTAATTTTTAAAGACTGCCTATCCTTATCGTCTGCAACACCTGTTGCAATCCCAGGAATGGAATGTTTATATTTCTGCCTTCTCTTAAACTCTCAACTAGCCATTGCTGGGATGGTGGTTTATCGTCCCCCGGACTGCGCTGAGAGCAGTACAGCTCGACTTTTAGATGCGATTACGCTGAATGCGTTAAAGCATGAGCACTTCCTGGTTGTGGGAGATTTTAATGTCCACATTGATAAGGATGACAACACAGCGGCTGAGTACCTGCTGGCAGCAATGAGTGCTGTAAACTTGATGCTCCATAATAAGGGTCCCACACATAGATCTGGACATACTCTGGATTTAATTTTCTCCATATTAGAAAGCATAATAGTGGATGATGCACTTCCAGTAGTATGGTCAGATCATTGGCTTATACCATTCACACTGGTACTAAATGAGGTAGTGCCTAGAAAAAGCAAACACTCTTATATGAAGAGGCAATGGAAAAACCTTACTCCGGCCATCATGAGTTCGATGTTGTCTCGCAACCCACCTAGGCGTACGTTGAGTGCCAGCGTGGATGCCCAGGCATTAAGTAACTGGATTAGCAACATGATAGAGGCTGTAGCACCAGCAAAAAGGGTGACAGCGCAAAGATCCTCCCCCACTGCCCCCTGGTTCTCAGATGAGCTACGACTGGAAAAAAGAGCCTGTAAGAAACTCGAAAGACAATGGAGATTAAATTATTGTCCTATAGCAAAAAAACAATTTAAAGAGGCCACCAAGCTGTTCCATAAGCGCATTAAGAAAGATAAAAAGAGCTATTATGCCTCCATTGTTCAACAGGCAGAGAACCCTAGCAAAGAAGTGTTTAAACTGGTTCAATCCTTTTTGAAGCCCCAATGTATTGAAAGGGATATTCCTCCGTCTGTAGCACTCTGTGACAAGATCTCTATCTATTTTAATAACAAAATACAGATGGTCTATGACTCCTTTGGCCCGCATAAACCCACGGCCAAAGAGGATAGAGAGAGTGGTGGCCGGCCCCCAGTCTCTTTGAGGAAATTTCATCCAATCCCGTTTGATGAGGTAAGGCAGGAGATCAGCCGGTGTAAATGAGGCTCCCCAGAGGACCCATGTCCACCTAAACTGTGGGATCCCTTGGTGGATGCTATCGCACCTATGCTTCAACATATCTGGAACACATCCATAGATACTGGGGAATTTCCGGAGAGCTGGAAGCACGCGACGCTCCTGCCATTGAAGAAGAAGCCAAACGGGGAGGCGGAGGACTTAACTAACCTCCGTCCTATCTCTCTGCTGGCAGCCCCCGGAAAAATGCTGGAAAAACTAATTCAACGCCAGCTGAATGCTCATGTCGAATCCAATAACATTCTTCATGAGACTCAGTCCGGGTTTAGACCCGGCTTCAGCACGGAGACGGCACTGATTGAGGTGGCTGATTCCCTGAGGTGGTCGTTAGATTCAGGAGACTCGGCTATGCTGATGCTCCTGGATCTCTCGGCCGCGTTTGATACTGTGGATCATGTTAGGATGGTCCAACGTTTGGCAGAAATTGGTCTACAGGATCAGGCACTTGGTTGGATGCAGTCCTATTTGTCAAACCGCACGCAGAGAGTTACTCTGGGTTCATGCGCTTCAGAGCGTAAGCCTCTGAGATGCGGGGTCCCGCAGGGATCTGCCCTAAGCCCCCTTTTGTTTAATGTTTATCTGGCCCCTCTTTTTTCCCTCATTGCAAACTGGGGAGTCACCGCAATATCTTATGCCGATGACACCCAGCTGGTTTTCCCCTACTCAGAGGTTTCAGAAGCGGCTTTTGCAAACTTTAAGGGGTGCCTTCATGATGTGGCATCCTGGATGAATACTAATAAGCTGAAATTGAATCCGGGAAAAACGGAGGTGATCTTCTTCAGCAAAGGCAGTCACCCTCCTGCTGAGTTCTGGTGGCCGACTGAGATGGGTTCCCCCCCCCCCCCTCCCAGTGGGCAAAAAATCTGGGGGTCAAGTGGGACGAAAATCTCTCTTTCATGCCCCAGATCCATCAGGTCACAGGCTGCTGCCTGAGCAAATTGAGGAATCTTCGCCCAGTCCTGAAACTTTTGCCTGAGTCCTGCCGGAAAATTGTGATTCATGCCACCATTACCTCGAGATTGGATTATGCTAACGGTCTGTATAGCGGTCTCCCAAAATATCTGGTCCAAAGGCTATAGACGGTACAAAATGCAGCAGCCAGGCTGCTTAAGCATATTCCTTTCAAAGAGCATATTTCCCCCCATCTTCGAGCCTTGCATTGGCTCCCGATTGCCAGCAGAATAAAATTCAAAATTCTGACTCTGGCCTACAGGTCCCTCTATGGCACCTGTCCCAATTATCTGCGAGCCCGTTTGCCCAGATACACACAGATCCGCTCCCTTCGCTCCAATGATCAGATGCTACTGAGTGTGCCGCGAGTCAAAAGGGCTAGATTGGGCGGCCGGACCTTCTCAGCCAACGTGGCCCGTCTATGGAATGCCCTACCTTCTGAGCTGCGAAAGGCCCAATCAGAAACAACCTTCAGGAGACAGCTTAAGTTGTGGCTGTTCTCGGTGCCTCTTTAAGCCGTAGACTCCCATCTAGTTCTTGCTATGCCCTCACAGCGCAGGGACGCCTCCTAGCTGAGGCAGCTGTTCGCGCTTTATAAATTCTAGTATTATTATTATTATTATTATTATTATTATTATTATTAGATGGCCTCCAATGAAGAGCGTAGCATTTGGTTGCACCTTAAGTGCCTGTCCTGGAATGTGAGAGGCCTATCCATTCCAAAAAGGCAGCCAGGTCTTAGAATTTTTGGCCAGACATGCTATCCAGATCGCCTTTCTTCAGGAAACACATTACACACTGCTACCAGTACGTGGTTTTACGTCGTCATGGGCTGGCCACGTTTTTTTTCCAGCTATAGTTCATGTTCATGTGGGGTGTGTGAACTAATTCAATGCTTTCTTCCGTTTCAGGTCTTGGAGGTTGTGGCTGATGACGAGTGCAGATATATTATTGTGTTGGGACTGTTGGGGGGTGAGTCAGTTCTCTTAGTTAACATATAGGCACCAAATGGAGATTCCTCTGATTTTTTTTCCCAAAATCACTGCACATATTGACCGCCTAGGTGCTGACAATATACATATGGGTGGAGACTTCAACCTCACGCAAGACCCCAGTACCAACACTACTGGCAAAGGTTGCATCATGATACCACATGCTACACAGGGACTCACCAACCTATTGAATTTCACGCTATTGGCGGATCCCTGGCGCACGAAACATCCTGAGGTCCGTAACTATTCATTCTATTCGGCCCCTTATGGGTCATGGTCCTGGATAGACGACTGGTAATTTACACCACAGCTACTATTGGAGGTACAGATGATTGACTATCTGCCCCGCACACAATCCGACCATGCCCCCATTCTGCTCTTGGTTTAATTTCCTACCATTCCAAAACAACGACCTTTATGGAGATTCCCCGGATCGGCTCTGCTCGACTTGGCGTTTCACAGCGAGGTAGGCGAAGCCACCAGAGAGTATTTCTTGCTAAACGAAGGAACAGTGACTTAGCAGTCTGTGTTGTGGGATGCCTTTAAGGCAGTTATCTGTGGGATCTGAATCTCTAAGCACGCTGGCGTGCTTCTCTCTATACATGGGGAGCTGGAGGAAATAGAGCAGAAACTAAAAGATATGGACACAACCGCACAGACTACCTCTTCACCCGAATCGCTATGCGACTGTGCAACATTATTGACTGAATTCACTGACTACCCGAGAAGTTAAATATCTTGGCAAATATGCAATGGCTCAGGTATACGGAGAGGATGAAAGGCCCAGCTGGACACTCGCCCGCCTCCTCCGACCCCAATATCAATCAGCATTCATAACATACTTTGACACAGATGCTGATGTCATACTGACGAAGGGAACAGACATCACTTCAGCCTTTCTCACTTACTATACACACTTATATATGATGCGCAGCCCCCCAGAGGCACAGGCCCTGACTGACTATTTACATGAGGTTGCCATGGTCTGGTTAGAGAAGGGACAGTGCGAATTCCTAGCCTCCACAATAGTTGAAGAAGAAATTAAACAGGCAGTAAAAGACCTGGCCAGCAGTCATGCTCTGGGCTCCGATGGCCTATCCACGGAGTTTTATAAAGCTTACCAACACGAATATGCCCCGCAATTATTAGATGTATATGATGAGGTTTTGCAGAACGGGTCTCTTTCTCCAACGTTGCGAGAAGCCATTGTCACACTACTGCTTAAACCATGTAAATAACCTTGTAAATGCTCATCTTACAGACCATTATCGTTACTCAATCATGACTATTAAATCCTAGCCAAAGTATTAGCTACACGTCTATCAGTACTTGTGGATACCACATTATGCCCCTTTGAAGCGGGTTTCATCCTTGGCAGATCTACTGCACTTGACTTACGTGATATTTTTTCAGTGATAAGTTTTGGCATTTATATGCCGCACTACTCACCCATAGGGTCTCAAGGCGCTTGGAAAGGTGGGAAATTACTTATCAAAAATCCAGGTTTTGAGTTGTTTTCTGAAAGAGAGGTGGTTTTGAGTAAGGCGGAGGTGGGTGGGGAGGGAGTTCCAGGTTTTGGCCGCTAGGTAAGAGAAGGATCTTCCCCCCATGGTGGACCTGTGGATGCGTGGTATTGCGGCGAGGGCTTGATTGGATGATCGAAGTTTGCGGGTGGGGGTGTAAAACGAAAGACGCGTGTTGAGGCATTCGGGTCCTAGATTGTATAGGGCTTTGTGTGCGTGGGTGATGAGACGGAATGTTATTCTCTTGTTGACGGGAAGCCAGTGGAGGTCTTTCAGGTGATTAGAGATGTGAGCTCTGCGGGGGGCATCTAGAATGAGTCTGGCTGAGGCGTTTTGGATATGTTGGAGTTTTTTCTGTAGTTTGGCTGTGGTTCCGGCATACAGGGTGTTTCCGTAATCTAGTCGGCTTGTGACCAGTGCGTGGGTAACCGTCTTTCTAGGTTCGGTGGGGATCCAACTGAGAACTTTTTTGAGCATACGTAGGATGTTGAAGCATGAGGAAGAGACGGCGTTGACTTGTTTGGTCATTGATAGGGAGGAGTCTAGGATGAAGCCCAGATTACGTGCGTGGTCCATAGGTGTGGGGGCGCTTCCTAGGGCCGGAGGCCACCATGAGTTATCCCAGGCTGAGGGGGATGATCCTAATATGAGGACTTCTGTTTTGTCCGAGTTGAGTTTTAGGCGGCTGTTCCTCATCCATTCGGCCACTTCTTTCATCCCTTCGTGTAGATTGGTTTTGGCTGTGTTTGGGTCTTTGGTGAGGGAGAGGATCAGCTGGGTGTCGTCTGCGTAGGAGATGATGTTGAGGTTGTGTTGTCGAGCGATGGATGCGAGGGGACTCATGTAGACGTTGAAGAGTGTGGGACTAAGTGAAGAACCTTGTGGTACGCCGCAGATGACTTCGGTGGCCTCTGATCTGAAAGGGGGAGGCGGACTCTTTGCGTTCTTCCGGCGAGGAACGAGATGATCCAGTCCAGTGCTTTTCATTGTATTCCAATGTTGCTGAGACGATGTATAAGGATGTTGTGACAGACTGTGTCGAAAGCCGCGGAGAGGTCAAGGAGGATGAGGGCAACTGTTTCTCTATTGTCCAGTAGTTTTCGGATGTCGTCTGTAGCTGCGATGAGGGCGGTCTCGGTGCTGTGTTTGGCTCGGAATCCGGATTGGGATGGGTCGAGTGATTTGTTGGATTCGAGGAAGGCGGCTAGTTGACCGTTGACAGCTTTCTCAATGACTTTGGCAGGGAAAGGGAGGAGGCAGATAGGGCGGTAGTTTTTAAGTTCGGTGGGGTCTGCTGTGGGTTTCTTCAAGAGGGCGCGGAGTTCGGCGTATTTCCAGCTTTCTGGGAAGGTTGCGGAGTTGAAGGAGCAGTTGATGACGTCTCGAAGGTGGGGAGCGATGATGGAGTCTGCTTTGTTGAAAATGTGGTGGGGACAAGGGTCGGTTGGCGATCCTGATTGGATGGAGTTCATCAGGCGGGTGGTGTCCTCCGTGGTGACTGGGTTCCAGTTGCAGAGGATGTTAGGAGGGGTATTTAGTTCGGAGGTGAGTGGGGTGGGCTGGTCACCGGACTGGTTTACGGAGCTGTTGTGTATGTCGGCGATTTTGTTGTGGAAGAAAGAGGCGAGGGAGTCGCAGAGGTCTTGGGAAGGGGTGATATCGTTGGTGCCGGCTGAGGGGTTGGTGAATTCTTTAACGATGTTGAACAGTTCCTTGCTGCTGTGGGCGTTGTTGTCGAGTCGGTCCTTGAATGCTGATTTTTTTGTGGAACGGATTAGTTGATGGTGTTTGCGGGTGGCGTTTTTGAACATGGCTAGGTTTTCGGTTGTTGGGTTTCTTTTCCAGGTTTTCTCGAGGGATCGGCATGTCTTCTTGGATTTCTTAAGTTCATCATTGAACCAGGGGGCTTTTTGTGATTTTGTTTGGTCGGGTTGTTTTTCAGGGGTGCCAATTCATCAGCACTGTGGGTGATCCATTGTGTGAGATTGGTGGCTGCTTGGTTTGGGTCTGATGAATGGGCAGGGGGGTGTTGGTGGAGCGATGTGAAGAGTTGGTCGGTGGTGATTTTGTTCCAGTTTCTGCGGGGAATTGGTTGTGGGTGGTTGTGGTTCGTAGTCTTTTTGTAGTTGAAGTGAACGAAGAATCAAATTGAGCCTACACTGCCAACTGCGTTCGTTCTCCTCAATGACGTAAAGGTTTTTGATTTGTTGGAATTGCCTTTTCTTATATGCAGTGATGCAGAAACTGGATATCCCTATTGGTTTTTTTTAATTTGGTGCGCCTGTTATATTCCGGCCCTCTTGCTCGACTGACACTAAATGGTGAAATAACAACTCAATTCCCTCTGACATGCGGCACCGGGCAGGGGTGCACTCTCTCACCCCTATTATTTATTGTGGCCATGGACCCCCTTGCCTGCCACATACAGCAACGACATCTCCACCGTGGTTTACAGTTTCACACTGGTCCCCTTGCTGCTTCGTTCTATACCTATTGATGTTATGCTATTTATGTGGAAACCGGCAGAGAATCTGCCCCCACTTTTGCGGGAGGTGGTCCGATTTGGGGTGTACTCTGGAATTTTTTATTAATTGGACCAAGTTGGACACCTTCCCATTGACTCCTGCAACTACCCAAGAAGATTTTGAGTTCCCCCTGAGGTGGTGTGCTGACTCCCCCAAATACCTCAGCATTTTTTTACATTGCAGTGCTCCCGATGTAATCCGTCTTAATTACGGTCCTGCAATAGACGATCTCACAGCACAGTTCGAAAAGTGGATCAAGCTTCCCCTTTCCATGGCCGGCGGAATCGCCGTAATAAAAATGGTGGTCCTGCCGTGTTTTTTATATCTCTTCTTGAACATTCCCAGCGCTTTAACCACTAAATTTTTTCGACATACTCGGGTTCCTACTTATTCGCATTGTTTGGGCAGGTAAGCAGCCAAGTATAAGCTGGAAAACTTTAATTATGCCTTATGAGCGTGGGTGGATCGTTGCTCAAATCCACTTTACATACTATTGGTATCATCCTGATGCCCGACTCCAATATCTAAAGCCCGAACGTTCTCAAATATACCCTAATCCGCTATCCGCTATACGACCACCAGGCCTGTCGAGTTGCCCCGCTGACATTCAGACGCTGCCTACAACTTGCTTGGCATGGACCAAATTACATTTGTACCTACAAAAGGAGTTTCTGTACTTGGCACATATACCACTGGCAGATAATCTGTGGCTACCCCCACCACTGAAACTCTCACCAAACGCACATTAACTAAGCATGGACTCCAGAAGATTGGAGATCTGTTTAAAGATTCACGACCGTGTACGATGACAGAACTATTTCCCACTGGGATGCTACTTACATGGACAGATTCCTTCTTCACAGGTTCCGTGGATCCTTGATTGATGCTATACCGGACGTTTTGATGGAACCGGAGGACTTCCCCCCCTCTCACGCTCGTTATATCCTCACCGGACAGTACCCACTTGGTTTCATGCCTGTACCTCCTATCATTATCTCTCCACCCTGTACCTGGGACCAAAGCAAGGGCAGTCTGGGAACAGGACCTAGGTACACCAATAACTGACAACATATGGCAGTATTGTTGTGCCCAGATGCCTTAAATCATGAATAATCATCTCCATAAATTATTACATTTTAAATATACACATAGGGCCCGATTCACAGAACTAACTTAAGAGAAAACCTAATCTTACTACCATTTTGGTATTCAAAGAAGGCACTTACTCATTTTGGTATTCACAGAAGGCACTTACTCATTTCGGTATTCAGAGTAGTTAGGACTCCTAACTTTAGGACTCCAAAATGCCTTCTGTGAATACCGAAAGTCTTAAAGTAAGGATTTTTCTCAGTTTAGGAGTCCTAAAGTTAGGAGTCCTAACTTTACTACTCCTAAACTGAGAAAAATCCTAACCTTAAGACTTTCGGTATTCACAGAAGACATTTAGGGGTCTTAAAGTTAGGAGTTCTAACTTTACTACTCCTAAACTGAGAAAAATCCTAACTTTAAGACTTTTGATATTCACAGAAGGCATTTTGGAGTCCTAATGTTAGGACTCCTAACTTCTGTGAATACCGAAATGAGTAAGTGCCTTCTGTGAATACCAAAATGAGTAAGTGCCTTCTGTGAATATCAAAATGGTAGTAAGTTTAGGCTTTTGTCTTAAGTTAGTTCTGTGAATCGGGCCCATTGAGTTTATGGAACCCCAAAATTACTAGCAATGACGGATCCCAACATATCACAAACATGTGATAGATGCACTGCCCCTGAAGCTGACTTCCCACATCTTGCATGGAATTGAGCACCAGTGCGGGCGTACTTGGGGGAGGTCTTTCGACATTTATCCCTCATGGTAGAGCAGACTGTACAACCCACGCCATTGACAGTATTGTTGGGGTATGTTCAATCTCTAAAAAAAGGTATCAGAAGGTTCACTGCAATGTCCTTGCTCATCGCAAAATGACAAATTTCTCTACACCTGCACAAATGCCAACTGTGAGGGCCTGGCTCCGAGACATGATTCACTGCGACATTTTGAGTGAAGTATATGCTACACTGTTACCACCTACCTCATGCCCACTAGACATTTGGCAACCACTGAAGAACTACTTACTTACATACCCCCTTGATGAAGATTGAAATGTACCAGTAGGTGCAGTTGCATGAAATACCACACTGGGAGATTGAAATATGATGTTGTTTCAGATGTTTGATAATAGTCATTACAAAAGTAGGACGGACCTTGATCCACTACAGGAATTGTTATAATAGATATACTTGATGTAAAACACACTGCGAGCATAATTGTCAATCTTTTCGGAAACTACTCCCTTGTAACCCTGATTATTGTTGGGATATGGTTTTTGTATTTGATTGTTTTGAAGTGCTATACATTATCATGCACTACTAGTGTGATTGTTCTGTGCAAATTTCAATAATGAAAATGTATTGTAAAAAAATAAAAATCACAAATATGAAGAAAAATACAGCTTGCAAAACTATAAACGACACCTGTCAACAGGTCCTAACGATCATAGTGAAAAACCTTAGGTTTTGTCAGAGTGGGTGGCCAAGGCCAAAATCATTGCCTACCTATCTTTGAGATTATATGTAACAAAATACCCACTTATAGCCTTTAGCACTATGTGATAACAGCCAACTGCTGAAGGTTCACTGTTCTAACAAATGATTTTCTCAATTTATAAGCTAAACCAGCAGACTTTGTCAAAGAGCTTCATAAAAAGCATACCAGACCTATGGGATTGGGCATAACGTTTCCCAATGCGCCAATCAGACCTTTAGCTTGTCACCATAACCAACTTAGGCCTACGGTTTTGAGTATAAACGTGTCCACAAAGTGACAATTAGACAAACACTCATAAAATTAGAAAGCTATACAAAATGGCTGTAGGCTAAGCAAAATACTATCTCTCCTAAGAGGTCCTAAAATTGATTCTCGCAGAGCCAACCTTAAACATCTGCGGTTTATCACTCTGGGTAACCAATACCTGAAATCTGCAAACTGGTACTCCTAATGTAGTAATTTATATCAGTTTTGGGCTCCATGCTGTACCATCTGTGTATTCGCTTTAATTGATGCTGCAAATTACAGTTGCAAAGCAAAATACTATCTTTCCTAAGAGATCCCAACAAGGAATATTGTAATGCATATCATGTACCACTATGGTTTGTTTGGGTGGATCACCAGCACCAAAACCCTTGCCTACTACAATAATTTGTGGAATTCCATGTAGCAAAATACAATTGTACAGGTTTAGCTTAGTATAATAACAATCCATCCTTAAAAGTCTATTGTCTTTAACACATGCTTTTCACAATAACAGATCAGGCCAACGGGCTTTGTCAGAATGTTTCCCAATAAACAGCTCAAACCCATGAAATCCTTCATGACTTTTCCTGATGAACTGATGAAAGGTTTTTTACCATTGGCTTTATGCATTACCCAACACTGGCCTATTACAGTGCTGGTAAACTGGCAACCAACAGCCATACAGTTATAAAATCACAAATATCTAGAAAAATCCAGCTTGCAACCGTATAAACGACACCTGTCAACAGGTTCTAATGATCATATTAAAAAACCTCAGGTTTTTTCAGAGTGGGTAGCTGTTAGAAATGGGGGTCTCTAGTTGGCAACGATTTGCATCTTTGTCCAAGTAGTGACCCTTCTTCCTAGTCAGGGTTAGTGGAATACACTTCTAAAATGACCCCTGCTCAGACAGGCTTATCTCAGAGGCAGTGTGTAAAGCATTGGTGCATGTATACAGTAATAAAGTGAAAACACTACAAACGGACACCACACCAGTTTAGAGAAATAACTAATTCTTTATCTAAACTAAACAAGACCAAAAATGACAAAAATCCACAATAATATACTGTAAAAATTGTTGCTTTGCAAGATAACCTTCAAATTGCAGAAAGAGCTGAAAAACACAGTTTTTCTGTGTCGGTAGCTCCATACGGGGCTGACCGCGTCAGTGCGGTGTCAGCTAGAGCGAATACAGACTCGAAGACAGTACCTTTCTCATCGCGGCCGACATGATGTTACGAAACGGTCGGGGCAACTGTTGTGGTTTCATTAATATTAATAATAAAAATAATCTTTATTCGGCATAAAAAATTATGACCATGAAAGAGACAATTTAAAATACACAAACATCAAGTGTGAGCATATTCTGTAAAAGCCGTCAGATATACAGTATAAGACAACACAGAGTCCATGATTGTTAAAAATGTGATCAATAAAGTTTTGATTTACATTTAAATGGCAGAAGAAAACTACACATAATCCTATAAAGTAACTCACCATTCACAACATTTATGGCAGCCTACCACAATACAAAATTACAAATTCTCTTGTGACCCCCAATCACCTTTAGTGATTCTTATCCTTAAAGCCAATATTAAAAAATTAGCAACACAGAACAGTGTAAAAACATCAGGTGCAAGTTGTAAAAACAGTAAGGCAACAAGTGCCTGCCTAAATCTGAGCTTTTTTTCATGTGCAGAGGAGGACAAAATGTAGGGTGTCCTGTGGAGACCTATTATCGCAGTCACAGGGTCCTCTGTGATCTGCATGCACCGCAAAGCCAGGGGTGAAGCTAGTAAATGGCGAAATAAATTCAGTCTAAAACGGGTAATTAAAAATCTGTCTTGGGCACTTCCTATCAGGGATAAGTAAGGTTCCATACCCTGCACCGATTTTACTAAAATGTGTTCTCTGAACGTGGGTTTCCTGAGCTCCTTGTCCTCATGGTGTGCAGTGACCTGTTTAAGAAACAAGTCTTTAATGAGCGCCTTTTCTTGAGATCCCACCTTATCATGACTACTAAACAGATCTCCTTGTCCTAATGTGGTGAGGTTGTCCTGTACATATTTTAACCACAGGATTTTTAACGCGTGGTCCAGGGAAAGGCAGTCTTGGATTACCAGCCTGTTGAAACCTGCCTCCTCGCTGGACCAGATCTTCACCCGACACAGGAGGGGTCCAACCGCCACCATATCCAGAATGTGCTTGAACCCCAATTCCTCATGTACAGAGTATGCAGGAGTACGGTGAGGGACTTTCAAGATCCACCTAAAATATTTATTTTCTACAGTTTGGATTTTGTTAGCCACCTTGTATCCCCCATACCTCACTACCATATAAAACTTTGGAGATACACAAAGAGTTGTATAACTTTAAAATTGTCCCTGGTGACCAGTTGCCTAATCTATGAGCATAGCTTGCGATTGCTCTGGTGTACCTTGTCATTTCTAAACACTTCTCCTCTATTAAGTGTTAAAACTCATTTTCTCATCGAATAAAATACCCAGATAAGAAAAAGCCCGTACTATTCCTAAACTATGTGTGCCTACTTTATATGTATTGGACCTCCTGTTCATTTTACCAATTTCCATTGTATAGGATTTAGTTAAATTAGGTGACAAATCCTTTGCCTCCATAAAAGTTACAAACCCATCAGGTAGATGCTGCAAGCCCTTCGGGGTACCTGCAAGGAGCACTGCGTCATCCGAGTATAACAACACAGGGACCGATCTTGTGCCTATCCTCGGGGTGTCAGCCTGTAAGGCCGTCATGGCAGACTCAAAACCATTAATAAATAGTGTGAACAAGAACTGCGCTAATATACAACCCTGTCTGACCCCACTGGAACAATTAAAATGACCAGTAGTCTTCCCCTCCTGTGTATATCTGACTACTGTTGTGGTGTTGAAATGTAGGACTATTAGGGTGTTAATTAATGCCAGGTCCACCCGAGCTCTCTGAGCAGTTTCCAGAGTTTACCCCGATTCACTCAGTCAAAGGCCGTGGTGAGATCCATAAACCCTAAATACAGCGCCACTGTTTTGGCTATTGCATATTTTGCAATTATGAGGTAGAGATTGAGGCATTGATCTGAGGTGGATTTGCCAGTGCGGAATCCATATTGTATATCCAATATTACTTGATTAGTCTCTGCCCAATCAGACAACCTATTTAATAGGACCCGACCCGGGACCTTCACTGTCACATCAATAAGGGATATGGAATGATAACAATGTGGACTGTCCCTATCTCCCTTCTTAAAAATCGGTACAATGGTGGCTGTAGACCATGAAGCGGGCATTGCTGTTGCTACTGCTGCATTTAGAACCCTAACCCGGAGAGGGGCCCATATCTCTGTATTACAAAGGAAAATGTCTAGTGGGATCCCATCTGGTCCCAGCACCTTTTTCCATGAGAGACATTTCAAGATCTCCCGTTTGCCTCTACTAAAAAAAGTTTTATTAAAAGCAATACTGTCGACCGGTGACCACTGTAGCCGCCTTCTTTGATAAGTTCCAGAGATCATTACCCCAATTGTTTAATGTGGTACTGGCTGGTTCCAAGGGGCCACAAGCAACATCATCATAGGATTGTGGTCACTGAATATACTGTAATGTATGTTAAAAAAGATATAAACCTTCTCAGAGTAAAAGACACAAATATGAAATCAATATATGTTGAACAACCTCTGCCTTCATCGGTCGGGGACACAGGCGAGTTAGGATGGCTAGCGATCGAGTCAATTGTATTGGTTCGGCCATAGGTGTTTAAAAGGAAACTCAAAGCCCGCCCCTCCTGAGTATGTTCCACATGCAGTCCCTCGTTTATTGTGCTAGTCGACCTGTTGCAGCGGGTCACCATTACATTGGAACACAGGTGACAATTAAAATCTCCCACTAAACATTATTGAGATTGCAACAGGCCTTCCCACTGGAGTTGCTCCAAACGTCTACTTAATTCATAAAGGCTAATCATACCTTGTGATTGTGATCACGCGTTATAAAAATTAATTAATGCAAATCGGTATGATTTGCTTGTTAATGTAAATCCTTGTGTGACATCAGAGTCCAACAACAGGGTCTTCCACCTACCATGGACCCTGAGATCTATAAACATGATTAGACCCACCCTTGCTCTCCCTGAACTAGGCCTTACTGCTGGGCAGAAAAATGTTTTGTAACCATCTAAAAAAGAGTTGTTAACTGGCTTCCACATTTCCTGAATGCATATTATATGAAAGTGTCTGATGTATTGGAGCCATTGCTCATCCCCATATTTACTTGCTAAACCAGCCATGTTCCAGGAAACTAATTTTAAATCACCCGTCCTAAGCCCGCCCTGACTGAAGGAGGGGGACTGTAGCCATCCCTACGCTCAGGAGAGAAACCTATGTATGGCCAAAATTAGTCTCCACTGTCACACGGGGTTCGGTCCCAATATCAATGACTCTACCCATGCCCTCTCCCAGTTGTAGTTAGACTAAATCATTTAGGTCCCTCAGGGGGTGAATATATTAAGGAATGTCGGGAATCCCCCTCACAGATTAGAACCCTCTTCATACTCAGCAAGGCATTGGGGTGGTGTAGGGCTAAATGATGAAGTATAAAAAAATTGTGGTAATGGTTTAATCCCTGATTCAGCTGAGAATGTTTTCAAAGCATGGGACAGTATCTTATGGGCCAGTTCTGTGTGTCAAAGCGTGACAATCACACTGTCCACGGTAAATGTTTTCCTAGTCCTACCAATCCAAGCTACCCTCCTAGCCATCAAAGTGTGCCTGTACTCGGCCATATTAAACCTCACATATTTACATAACCAGTGCGCTGCTTTATTAATCAACTAGTCGGCTGACTCATCCTTTGGGCTATTTAGTCCTGGTACCCCTACTAGGACCACAGTATAGGGGCAGCTCGCTGGCGGGAGACCTAAAAGTGGTAGGTCTGGGGTATTTGGGCAGACACGCTATCCCTATTGGCTGGCCGTCGTTGTAACTGGTGGCCCCTCTCGGTTGGACCACTCTTATGGGCTAACGGCGGTCGGGGTAAACTTATCCCTGAGTTCAAAACCTTGTCACAGTCCCCATTGCACTAGAAGTTACATGAGGGGGCTGACTATCGGAATGGGACACTGCATGTAGAGCTATTGGTTGTGCAACCTGGTGGAGGAAGACCAAAGTCTGTGTCGCCTGAGTGAGGGGAGACAATGCTTTGTCAACTTTGTCAAGTGTGATTCTGGTATCATCCAGGACTTTAGAGATTTCATTAAAGACTTTATTCAAAAGACCAGTCACTGCTTCCACTATTTTTTGGTTCAAGAGCACCCATAATTCTTCAAAAACCTTGAAGTCCTTAATTTCCAAACTTGCAATGTCCTCCCGTTTCTTTACTGGAACTGTTTTCTTATTCACTTTCCGTTATTTCATGGGAGCAGGAGGGCCACTTGAACCCACTCCATGGGTGGCCATCATAGACCTATTCCGTATGGTATGTCCAGAAGACAGTATCAATTTGGCTAGAGCTAGGGCTAGGGCTAAAGACCCCTGTATCTTCCTCTTCATGGTCTTGGCCCTGTACTCCCTCTGAAGGTTTTTTAGCCGCCAGACCCGATGGCTCCCCCCGCAACATTGATGCTGCTCATACCTTGTACAGAGAGAGTCGCCTCTCTGCCTTATCTGTTTCTTTAGTGATTGCACCCACCCCTTTAATCAAAAACAAATCAATGGTTTCCTTATTTAAATCCTGTGGGGAGCAAGTTGGCGCGGCTTTCCTCTTCCCCATGCTGCACTTGTTCTGTAAGCCCACCTCCCAGTCACAGTGTAAAGTGATTATGATGACCCAGTGGGATGGGAAGAGTACTCACATATACAGGTTCTGCAATCAGTGTCCCGCGGTCCTTTCAGGGGAGGAACATTGCAAAAGCTGCTCTAGCTGTTGAGGGTAGATGCTGTCCCGCTAGTATGGAGCCAAGAGAGTTGGACCAGCCCGGCCTCAATCGGCTGCGGACGGGCACAGACAAGAGCCCTGGGATGTTTTTAAGTCCCTCCTGGCACCCTGACTGCATTGTTGTGGCTCACAAGCCGCAAGGAATACTGGGGGTTGTAGTCTTGCCCCCATCCAGCAGAGGAAGTGTAGTAGAAGTCAGGGCAATGAGAAGAAACAGGTGTCCCGCGTTGTGGGAGCCCTGGCGTACTTTTAAGTGCCTCCCGACGCTCTGACTGCAGTGTTGGCGGCTCCCAAGCCTCAAGGAATACTGGGGTCTGTATTCCTGCTCCCCCTCCAGCAGAGGAAGTGTAGCGGCAGTCAGGGAGAAATGGGCATCCCGCACTGCGGAGGCCCTAGCGTGCTTTTAAGTGCCTCATGGCACACTGACTGTGTTGTTGGTGGCTCCCAAGCCGCAAAGAAAACTGGGGGCTGTAGTCCTGCTCTCCCTCCGGCGAGGAAGTGTAGCGGTGGTCAGGGCAACGAGAAGAAACATACGTTTTTTCACTGCAAAAATGGAAGCGGTGCAGGGTGCGGTGCCCTCACGATGCGGTGCAGGCAGCGGCTCGGTGACAATCATCCAGACGGCATCGGTGAGTCCAAGGCTTATGGTGCAGGGTGAGGCAGTGCTCGATGCGGTGCTGACAGGTTACGGTGCTGGCGGGCAGCGACGGCGATGTCCAAGCAGGGTGAAGCGAGGCGGTGCCGAATGAGATGCCCTCAGGTCATGGTGCAAGCAATGGCTATGTGATGATCGTCCAGACGACGTGGGTGAGACCGAGTAAGTGGTGCGAAGTGCAGCGGTGCCTTCAGCTGGGCTATCAGAACACAGAATCCTGCCACGGACTCGTGATAGAGTTGGTTGCCCTTTTCGTCTGCGCCGCCTGAATCCAGTAGTTCCAGAAGGATGGTGAGGTCTTGCTGTTGCTGAGACCTCTTGAACAGGGGGCAAGCTCCACTTTCAAGCCCTTGGAGAAATTTCTCAAACAATCAATACATTTGTAGAGTGTGCTACTCACCCTTGAGGGTCTCAAGGCGCTGAGGGAGGGGGGAACAGCTGCAGGTCAAACAGCCTGGTCTTGAGGTGTCTCCTGAAGGTCAGCAAGTCCTGGGTCTGACGCAGGAGGATGGGAATGGTGTTCCATGTTTTGGCGGCGAGGAGGGAGAATGATATTCCGCCAGAGGTCATTCAGCGGATGCGTGGGTCGGTGGCGAGTGCGAGGTGGGCTGAACGGAGCTGGTGGTTCGGGTGTAGAAGGACAGTCGTTCGTTGAGGTATGCTGGTCTGGTGTTGTGGAGTGCTTTATGAGCGTGGGTGTGGAGCTTGAAGGTGATCCTCTTGTTGACCAGGAGCCAGTGGAGATCTCTCAGGTGGGTGGTGATGTGGCTGTGGTGAGGGAGTCCAAGGATGAGGCAAGCAGAGGTGTTTTGTATGCGTTGGAGTCTCTTCGGGAGTGTGGTCGTGATTCCTGCGTAGAGGGCGTTGCCATAATCCAGCCTGCTGCTGACGAGGGCTTGGGTGACCGTCTTTCTGGTTTCTGTAGGGATCCATCTGTAGATCTTGCGGAGCATGCGGTGGGTGTTGAAGCAGGAGGAGGAGACCGTGTTGACTTTCTGGGTCATAGATAGTGTTGAGTCCAGGATGACTCCCAGGTTGCGTTTGTGATTGGTAGGTGTGGGGGCGGCACCCAGCGTGGCCGGCCACCAGGAGTCGTCCCATGTGGAGGGGTGGAGCCAAGGATGAGGACTTCTGTCTTGTCAGAGTTCAGTTTCAGCCAGCTAGTCTTCATCCACTCTAATCGACGGCCTTCATTCCCTCGTGGAGGTTGAATTTGACGGTGGCTGGGTTCTTGGTGAGGGAGAGTATCAGCTGGTTGTCGTCAGACATATGAGACGATGTTGAGGTGGTGTGCTCGGACGATGTTAGAAAGCGGTGCCATGTAGATGTTAAAACGGGTCGGGCTGAGGGATGATCCTTGGGGTACGCGGCAGGTGATTGTGGTGGCTTCGGACCGTAAGGGTGGGGCGGACTCTGCTCTCTGGCAGTGAGGAAGGAGGTGATCCCTTCCAGGTCTTTCTCTTGGATCCCTGCGTCATGGAGGCGTATGCGCAGGGTGTTGTGGCAGATGGTGTTGAAGGTGGCCGAGAGGTCCAGGGGGATGAGGGCTGCAGTTTCGCCGTTGTCCAGTATGGTTCTGATGTCGTAAGTGGTGGTGATGAGGGCGGTTTCGGTGCTGTGATTGCTGTGGAAGTCAGATTGGGAGGAGTCCAAGACGTTGTTCTCCTCCAGGAAATGGGTCAGTTGTCTGTTGGTGGTCTTCTCAATGACTTTCGCCGGGAACGGGAGCAGGGAGATGGGTCGGAAGTTCTTGACGTCCTGTGGGTCTGCCTTGTTTTTTTTTAGAAGGGCGTTAATCTCGGCGTGTTTCCAGCTTTCTGGGAAGGTGGCTGTCTCGAAGGATCTGTTGATGATATCCCTGAGTTGGTGTGCGATGATGGAGCTTGCTTGGTTTAAGATGTTGTGGGGGCAGGGATGGGAGGGTGAGCCGGTGTGGATGGAGTTCATGCTTTTGATGGTGTCTTCGTCGTTGACATTGTGCCAGGAGGGTAGAGGGTCGATGTGCTTGGTGGGTGTAGAGTTGGGGGTGATGGCGTCTGTTGACGGTGTCTGGGTGTTGAAACTGTTGTGGATGTCTGTGATCTTGCGGTGGAAGAAGGTAGGCAGGGAGTCACAGAGTTCTTGTCTTGGCAGTATGTCATTGGGGCAGGAGCTGGGGGTGGCGAGTTCTTTCATGATTTTGAAGAGCTCTTTGCTGGTGTGTGCGTTGTTGTCGATGCGTTCTTTGAAGGAGGTTCTTTTGGTGGATCGGATGAGTTTGTGGTGTTTGCATCTGGTGTTAATGAGGTATATACACACACAGTTCCTCTCCTTGGTAGAAACAGCCACTGCAGGCCAACACCAGGCAGCACAGAGCAAAGGGGCAGTACTCCTTCTCCAGTTTGTTCATGCTCTTCTCCTTGGCAGAGGTTCCTCTTGAAGTCCAAAGTAATGTAAAAGTCTGGGGTCTGGGCCCCACTTTTTATAGCACAAACCCCTTTGTTCTCCGTTGGCAGACAAGCCCTGTGCCCAGCCAAAACGGGTTCTGTCCTCCAATACAGTTGCCCTGCAGGAGGTGGAGACAGCATTGTCCAAGGGAGACCAAACCTATTCAGGTGCAAAAGGAATCTTCTCCCCCTACTCTAAATGCTGTCTGAACAGAATGCACATCCCCTGCCCCTGCCATTCCAAAACCAGTCAATACACAAACCTAGCAGAGGCAAACTGGATAGCCAAGCTAGAAAATACCTACTTAATAAAAGTGGTATTTTCAAACACAGGATGTAAAAATCATCCTCACTAAAAGATGGCAGGCATACACAATTGTATTTTTCTATCTTGTTCCCATGGGCAGTTATACTTATAACATGTTAGAAGTTCACTCCCCATTCTATCCTATGGGACAGAAAACCTTGCAATGGTGAAAAACGAAATTGGCAGTATTTCACTATCAGGACAAGCCACACACATCAGGACATGTCCTACTTTTCACATACACTGCACCCTTCCCACAGGGGTACCTTGGGCCTACAATAAGAGTGACTTACATATATGAGAATGAAAGGTTAGTGCCTGGCAAGTGGGTGCTCTTGCCAAGTTGACGTGGCAGTACAAAACTGCGCACAGACACTGCAGTGGCTGGTCTGAGTTGCATTTTACAGGCTGCTTATGTGGGTGGCACAATCAGTGATGCATGCCCACTAGCAGCATTTGAATTACCGGCCCTGGGCACACTCGGTGCACTGTGCTAGGGACTTAACAGTAAACCAAATATGCCAATCAGGGAATCACCATTCCATGACAGAATGCACAGAGGGAGCACTTCCACTTTGGCACTGAATAGCAGTGGCAAAATGACCAAAACGTCTAGACCAGCAAAAACAAAGTCCAACACACAGCAAAAACACAGGAGGCAAAGGCAAAAATACAGGGGAAACCCACGCAAATGATGCCCGGTCTAACAGTGGCCAAGGCCAAAACATTTGCCTTCTCTCTGTGAGATTACATGCAACAAAATATCCGCTTATAGCCTTTAGCACTATGTGATAACAACCAAGTGCTAAAGGCAGTTTTAACAAACAAAATCACATTTAATAAGCTAGACCAGTTGATTTTCTCATAGAATTTCATTTAAAAAAAACAGACCTATGGCATCAAACACAACGTTTGCCAATACACCAATAAGTCCTTTAGGTTGTTACAATAACCAACTCATACCTATAGTTTTGAGTGTAAGCTTGTCCAAAAAGTAATAATTAGACAAAGAGTCATAAAATTTGAAAGCTATACAAAATGACGGGAAACATCCTTTAAAACGCAACTTTTACCACGCAGTGCCTTTACAACGAAAACCATTACAACGCACTGCGCTGGGGGGCGCTCTAGGATAGGGAATAGATTTAATTTACTATCCAACACCTTCCCTAGTGTCCACGGGGACTGGAGTTGGAATAGTATATTAAACTATTCACTATCCAGCACCCCAAAGCGCTATGCGCTGTAATGGTATGCGTTGTAACAGCATGCGTGGTAAAAGCATGCGTTGTAACGTTATACATCCCAAAATGACTGTTGGCTAAGCAAAAGACTATGGGGGAGATATTCAAACCTTTTGCACTTGTTTAGCGTCACAAAAGTGACGCAACCAGCGCAAATATTTTTTTTGCTATTCTCTTTTTGCGCTGGAAAGCACCCTCTAAGTAGAGCAAATCAGCGCAAAGCTCTACTTTGTGTGACTTTGCACCAAAGGAGCGTTACATGGGCCTTCCCATGCAACCACTCATTCCCTTTGACGCAAAACCATATTTACAAAGACTTGTAAACATGGTTTTGCGCCAAAAGTTAACTCTCCGTGCTTTCCCGACTTACCATGCGTGCTGCACTTTGCAGCACATATGCAAGGTGGGAAAAGCTTTGCATCGTGCCTTGCATTGTTTTTGTACAGGAAGGGCACTCTTCCTGTACAAAACCTATGCTACATTCATGCACACACCCTAGAGCTACGACGCTAAGGTGTGTGCATGGCGGACGGCACCTGAAATCAGCGCCAACGCAAGGGAAAGGGGAGGAGAGAGCCATCTCTGAAGATGAAAAAAAAAAACTCTCAAGATATGGCACTCTCCTGCTTCCCCCCCCCCCTGTCATGCAACGCTGCGCAGCCTTGTGGGGGTCTGAGTTGCGTGACTTTTTGGAAAATCTCCCCCTAGCTCTCCTAAGCGGTCCTTAAACTGATTCCCACAGAGTTAACCTTATATATCTACGGTTTGTCACTCTGGGTATCCAACACCTAAAATCTGCAAGTTGGTGCTCCTAATGTAGTAATTTACATCAGTTTTGGGCTCGAGGCAGTACCATCTATGTATGCGCTGTTGCACATAATGTCAAACCATGTGAAATTTATAATTCCCACACACCAAGCACACACCCGCAGTGTAACTCCACTCAGAGGTTCAGCAAACAAACGTCCATGCTCACAGACCTCCAGGGTCATTAGAAGCACACGTGTTACTGTCATAGACTGAAGGGGGAGGGGGGCAGATGTTGCATTCAGAACACTTTACGTGACTCGGCGTCCAGAGGTGGGCTGGAAGCTTGATAGCTGATACCACCACCACTTGTTGCACAGACGGCCGATCCAACCAATGTGTCCCCCATTAAAGTACTCTTTAACTATAATCTCTGTGTAGAGAGAACATGGTTGTCTTCCTCTCCCAGACCCTTTTGGTTTTCTACCTTCTTCTATTTCATGTTCTCAGTTCCCCTGGGAGTGATGCTTGCAGACTCCCATGTGTGGGCTCAGAGTTGTGGTGGCCTCTCCTCTGTCAGTGTTTGTCAGTCTCCATTTTGAGGCTGTGTGGTGTTTCCCCTTAGTCATCAGCGGTATACATAGGAACCTCTGGCATCAATTTCCCCCAACAGGTTGTCGTTGTCCTTTAAGGTTGCTGCACCACAATGCCAATCAAGCACCACTTGCCTACACTGCTAGGAAGGAGCGAATGGCCTCTGGGAACCACAGTGTATTGTATTGTATTGTATTGTAATTGCATTTATATAGCGCTTACTACCCCTGACGAGGCGTCAAGGATTAGTGTTGACTTAGTATAGTGAAACATGCAAGTACAGTTTAAGTGGTGGATAGGTTAGTCAGTTATTTCGATTTGAAATCTTAGCAGAAGGATAGAGGAAAAAGGTTTGTATTTATATAGCGCTTGTTACTCCTGATGGGGTGTTGACGCACGCTATTCAGGAAGCCCATAAAGGATTAGTGGTGAATTAATATGGTGAAATATGAAGTAATTTCAGTGGTGGATATTAGTCAGTTATTTGGAGTGAGAAGGATAGCAGAGGGATAAAAGGGGAAGAAAGGTTTGCATTCATATAGCACTTGTTACCCCTGATGGGTGTTGAAGCGCTTTTCTGGCGATAAGCATGCTACTCCGGAACCCATAAAGGATTAGTGTTGAAAATTATTGTAGCAAAATTTGAAGGAATTTGAGTAGTGGATATGTTATTCAGTTATTTGGGTAGAGAAGGGTAGGTGGCTGGATAAAAGAGGGAAAGAGGTTTGTATTTATATAGCGCTTGCTACCCTTAATGGGGTTTTGAAGCGCAAGTAGCACACTACTCTGGAACCCATCAGGATTAGTGTTGAAGTAGTATGGTGAAACATGAAAGCAATTTTAGTGGTGGATATGTTAGTCAGTTATTTGGATTGAAAAGGGTTGGGGAGGGGTAGAAAAGAGGGAAGAGTTTAGAAAGGTTGGTTTCAGGGGATCGGTATAGTAAAAGCGCTGTCAGATGATGCAAGGAGGGGTAGAGTAGGAGAGACTATGTGCATTTCAGTTGGCAACAGTGGTTCTGCCGCTAGGATACATAAGAGGCTCACAGAACCACGCGGGGGATGGATTGCTTCATAAAAGCCTCTCAACTAACCTTACTACATAAAGGATGGAAGTGTGCCTGTTTCTATTCTTAGACCACGTGCTATCTAAAGAGGGCAAGGAAAAAGCTGCCAATTTCGAACTAAGTTCTTGTCACAACCAGCTCTGATGAAACGTTAGTGATATGAAGGCAAAAGAAATCCACAAAGATGTGTGTTTGCAGGAATTCTCCGGGCCTGCCTTATCGGGTTAGTGGAGGGAAAAATGAAATCAGCTGAGGCCGTGCTTGCTCTGGTATCGAATCTGCCTTTGCAAATGGGATGCACGACGAAGCGATGGATGGCGCGGGCCTTCAAGATGAAGAATTTGGGGGCTCACAACGAACGGGCACTTTACAAGTCATTAAACCCCCTACGCGCCCTGCGTAAAAAAGAATATCTGCACGGGGGGAAGGTGGACGAGCTTGCCCTATTATGCATGCGTCCTGTCACCGCCAGATAGCCAAGCGCCAATAAAACTCACTAAACTGGGCATTTTATCAGAATTCACTCACATAGACAGTGGGTTGCTGCATTAACTAGTGTGGAGAAATCACATTGAATACATGGACAATAAATTCTTGGCCGGTGACTGCACCATAAACAGAAAGATTCTGACAGAGGGAGAGTTGGGTTTCGTTGATAGAATTTTCCTCTTGAGTTCAGGTCAAAGACATCTTTTTATGTTTCAGCCCTAATAATACAGTGAAACTGACGTCAGCGGCAGGGTAATACTTGTATTGTTTGCATGTTCTTTCAATTCTTTAACGGCATCTGATAACAGATTTATGGCAAAGAACAAGGTGGGCTCACAATTGAAAACTTTAAAAATAGTGGCACCTTTAGCCTGCACAGGGCATAATGAAACTTATTGAGCCAGGATAATTGTGATGTACGGGATAAAGTCACCCTGCCGTACATTATAAAGATATTGCAAGACACAGAGCAGTTTCATTACCACATGGAGGTCATGGAACTCCCAGTCTACCTCCTTCTAATGCCAACTTTTTCTTATTTGTGCTCATACAAAACCTCCCCATAGCATCCTCTTGTCCCCCAGCCCTGATATCCTCTGGTAATTCCCACTCCTCAAACTTGATTGCTCATTGCCCTTGCCTCCTCCCCTCGCCTAAACCTCCACCCAGCCTCTCATATACTTCGGCCTGCCTCTCTAACTCCTTTGTTTCTTTCTCGATCTAGCTCACCTCTAAAAGTACTTTCACTACTGCAGAAGCTCATTTATGCTGCAGAGAGGCTCCGCCATCTGGCCTCTTTTATGTTGCCTGCACTAGAACCCCTTTGCTGGGCAGCCCCTTGCTGATGTAATGTTGCACGGGGCCACAGTGCGCGTTGTGGCTGAGCTCGCTCTACCTGACAGTTCCACCTACTGCCCGCCCTTTGAAGCTGTACTTGTCTTACCAGTATCACAAGACACACGCCAGGTAGTTTTTCTCCTGCTCCGACGCACACCTGTCCTTGCCAAAAGGACACAAATTCAATTGGTAGAACCTGAGATATTGATTTTTAAAGTTTATAGTGAAAAACAGCACCAAAAAGCACAAAGCTCTAGTCGGGATATCTCCTCAGGCCGGACCAGAACAAAGTGACAAGTTCAGGCCGACCAGGATGGAGCTCGGGCTGGCTACAGGGACCCATTTAGGCCTGCTGAACAGAGTACCTTAAATTCTGGTCGCTGAGCGTTGCCTGGATCCACGTAATAGCAGGCGAGGTGATGCGTTGGTTCCGAAATGCGGCGGGGCTGTGGTGCGAGGCCATGGTGCATTGATATTGAGAATCCTGTTGACAGGACTTGTGATGTGAATTTCAGAGTTGAGGATGTGGGCTGCAGCTGAGACAATGGATCGGTTCTGATGAGTGGTGAAGCTGAGATGTGGTGTTTTGGCAGCGTAGTTGAAGCTGCCGACAAAGGATGCAAGAAGCTTGCGCCTCGAAATGCATCACACAGCGGCAATTCTGAAGGGGATGCGTCACTACCAGGATGCAAGTCTTTTATGACCGGTCCAATCCATGCACCAGGGGCGATACATCAGTTCAGCTCTGGGATGTGCTGCTCAGTCGAGGAAATGGATTGGTTTTGCTCAGGATGCATCGCTGAGCAAAGAAGATGCACTTGTTCTGCTGGCAAGCACCCTAGGGCCACTTCCAAGGGTTCAGGACTGTTGTGACACCACTTGTCAGGGTAGATGGCAGAGTCCAGGTACAGGGGGTGGAAGCCTGTTGTGTCCATGAGGGTTCAGATCAGGAGGCTAGCCAACTAGCCCTTGGAGCCACTCTGGGTTTTGCGGTCAAGTGGTGCAGGACCAGTCCTGCTTACCCAGACAGGAGGGCAGCAGGTAAGCACAGCAAAGCAGGAACCCAGCAAAGTGGCAGTACTTCAGCAGAACAGCAGTCCTTTTTCTGGCAGAGTATCCACATGTCCAGAAATGTACTGTCTTAGTGGTGTCTGAGATCCACTACTTATACTCAGTGGTGCCTTTGAAGTGGGGGGGGGAGACATCAAAGGCATGCCATTGAAGTGTACAGAGGTCTTCCCTTCCTGCCCCGGCTCCAGATTCATTACAGACGGTATGCAGCCCTTTGTGTATAAACAGGACATATCCTTTTCAGGTGTAAGTGAGACTCAGCCCAGTTCATCCCTCCCATCCTGCCAGAGATGGCCCATTTGAGACAAAGCTAAGCTCCCATTGTGCTTGGATGTCTAGGAGGAATAGAAAAAGCCCAACTGCCAACTATACCCAATCATGTGGTCAGAGTCAGGCTACAGGCACCAAATGGCTAAAGCTAGAAAATGCCAACTTTCCAAAAGGGGAATTTTCAGAATTGCAATTTAAAATCCAACCTCACCATAAGCTTGGATTTTAAATTGTGATTCCGGAGACACCACACTTGAAGGGTTTATTGCTTCCCAATTAGAAATTATACTTTTAAAAAGCCATAAGGAAATCCCAATGTTATCTTATGGGAGAGATAGGCCTTGAAGTAGTGAACGATGAATTTAAGGTCTTTCACAACCAAGAGAGGTAAAACCTAAAAGTACATGTC
This sequence comes from Lissotriton helveticus, assembly GCF_964261635.1. NCBI lineage: Eukaryota > Metazoa > Chordata > Amphibia > Caudata > Salamandridae > Lissotriton > Lissotriton helveticus. The sequence continues at coordinate 209,069,266 of NC_136058.1, forward strand.
CTTTTTGTTAAATACATTGCATCCCTGCTCTCTGGGCTGTCCAGGGTCTACCCAAGGGGTGACGTATATGCATTAAATAGAAGGTTTAGGCCTGACAAAACATTTATTTTTTCAGGTCAAAATGGAAGTTTAAACTGCACATGCAGGCTTTGTAATAGCAGACCTGAGACATCTTTAAAGAGCTATGTAATTGAGTGGCGCAAACAGTGCTGCTTGCTTACTAGTACATTTAATTTACAGATCCTGGACACATGTAGTGCAGTGTACTAGGGACTTATATGTAAATTAAATATTCCAATTGGGTATAACCCAATGTTACCATGTTTTAAGGAGAGAGCACAAGCACGTTAGCACTGGGTAACAGTGGCAAAGTGCACAGAGACCTAAGACGAACAAAAACAAATTCAGCAAAAAAGTAGGAGGGGAAAGGTAAAAGGTTTGGGGGTGACCCTGAAAAAAGGGCCATTTCCAACACCCACCAATCCACGTGAGTGCAGACTGTCCACCCACGCTGCTGACCTCTCCCTTCCACTCAATGCTCACACCACCCATCTGCATGGCTTGTTTGCCCATGAAGGATGCCCACAGCCTGCACCCCCCTCCCTAAGACTTCAGCCTCCGCCACTACTGAATCCCCTATAATCTCTGCATTCTTAAATGTTGACTTTGGTGGAGAGCAAGGTTACATTGCTACTTCTATGTCCTCCATTGAGCAACACAGGGGGCCACCCACATAGGCATACATGGTTTCTCAAATAACCATGTGATCAGCAGATCCTCCTTGCCTGCATCCTTCGATGCCAACAGTGTCTCAGTCGCTCCTCTACCTCTGCCCATCCTGCCAACCTGGTTCTAATTGCACTTGCACCACTACCATGACCTGGTCATTAAACAAAATCCTGGCACTATTCTTCTTGGGCAGCTGATGAGCTGCATTTTACAGAAATAAGACTCTATCACCAAAACTTACACCTATCAATCCCTCTAATCCTTCAACCTTTTGCCCCTGTCCTGTGTCATCCTCAGGAGTCCCTGGACTGCACATCCCGCCCAAAACCCCGAGAGGCAGACCCCCAAAGTCTCATGCCCTCTAAGTCCCAATTACAAGCAACATTATCTGACCATTGAATCCTTCCAACATAATGTGCATGAACATACTTATATGTGAGCCCACCTGGTGTAGCTGTGCTTATGCCAGTGAATACTTCCCTCATCGCAGACTAGTGTAAAGACAGTTTCCATGTGCCCCAGTGTCATTTGCGAAACCTTCCGTCTGTCCTAATTTTGAGTGATAAGCATTTTTATCACACATACATAGGCCCACACCTGGAGTGATACAATTTTTCTAATCAAAGGATGCAGTGTCTTCTTTTTGAAAATGTTGGAACAGCCAACACATTTCACACATGACATGAGGCATTTTGTACTTGGCTTTTGACATGAAAAACAGCGCATTTGATGAGTAGGGGAAAATTCATGCGTGCCCTTACATTTTTTCTGAAATGTGTGCAAGTGAAACAGTCCCTGTTACTTTTAGTGGTCTCCCTATTGTTCCCTTTCCGTCTTCGAAAGCAAATGGAACAGATTACAAGTGGCCTCTCCTCCGCTATGGTGGCAGAGCAACGACCCCACTGCTCTGCGAGCAGTACTTAAAAGAAAACTAAAATGGCAATAACCAGTGTCCTTATTATTTTAGTTTTGCATTTCCTGGTGCAGGACGAGGCTAGGCTGCCAAAGCAGAGGCCAGGAGGAGGAATGGTTGCTCCACTCTAAAGTGCACAGAACTGTTTTTCTGGCCCTCTAGGGCCAACCATAACTGTCATGCGCACTTTGCATGTTCTACACCCAGGCTGTATTACAGTCTGGGTGCAAAATATGCCCAGGCCCCATTCCTCATCTGAGTGCTGATCCATGGTGCTCAGACCAATCACAACGCTGCACTGTGGCGTTGTGATTGGCTAGGGGAGTCAGGGCCCTGGGTACTTCCTGCTGCCAAGGAGCGAGAGGAGGCGGGAATGGACTGAGAGGCAGCAGCCGGCAGGGTGGCCGGTCTGAAGGTAAGTGTTTTTTTTTGTTACTTTTTTAATTTGTAACCCCCCTTCATCCCCCCACTTCCCGCCACCACTGGTAAATAGCAGTGACTACTACTAGTTATTGTACTTATTGTATTCTCTCTATAGGGAAATTCCTGAGCCCCCTTTTGATATGTGCATATTTCTATTCAGACTGAATCCAGCCCTTGAATATATTAGTTGTAACAAAAATGTTGCACCGTCAACTTCCTCTCCCAACTCACAAACAATCCTGAAAGGAAGTAACACAACTGTATCCCCAATGTTCGTTTTCTTTTTAACTGTTCTCAATAACCTAAAATGCACAAATATGATGCACTTTAAATTGTTTGAAATGCGATGGATTGGTGTCTCTAAGCAAAACTATAATTTTCTAAGCTCACTGCTCTTCTTTGTTTTCAGCACTTCTCACTTATTCTTAAGGCTTAATTCGTCAGTGGTATTCACTGTTGACTACTGTATTTGAGATCGCCGGGGGCTTTCTGTAGCTTCGTGGTGGCACTTTCAAACCCAGATTTACTAATCTTTTAAGCATCGCAATGCAGCAAGCCATCTTGCGACACTGCATTGTGTGCAAAGGGAGAGAGCAGAAATGTGTCATGTTTATTAAGAGATGGTGCACTTCTGCTCTCTCCTTGTGCTCGCGCCATCGCAGGCACACTTGCAACAAAGTGCAAAGGTGCCTGAATAGTGGACAGGATTGTTTTTGTGCAGAAAGACATACCTTCATGCTCAAAATCTATCCTTAGAGGTGTATTCCTCTCAGCATGTGTGCTGCAGAATGGTTACAGTCTAAGCTACAAGTGAATTGTATTTGAGAAATGGGATATGGAGAGATGAGGGGCACTTTTGCAGGGTGGTAGTGAGGATATCCGAGGATAAGGTCATATGGAGGGGGCACCAAAAAGACTGTCGCACCGGGGAACAACCTGCGTTAAAGCCAGCCATAGTTCGGGTTTATGTGGCCTTGTGTCTGTAATATTTACCACACCATTTTCAATTTAGCCCTTTGCCACATAATTTCCACACTTAGCAGATTTCACGAACAAATCTGTACTTAGCTCAAATGGAAATAAACCATCTAACTCCAGGTAATAAGCTGCTTAATTTGCACTTTTTGCCACATTATTTAGATAAGTCTCTCCCCATTTTGATGAAACCCATAATATGCTACCTAGAATTGAGATACATATTTAATTATGATACAAACTACCTAAGGGCCAAAATTCTGATGAAGAGATGTCAGTCAATTTAGGTTAATATCACAAGTATAAAAGACCTGCACAGAATAGGGAAAATTGTTTTTTCCGATGTCAGTAAAAGAACATTTCATGTTGATTCTTCTTCCTAGATTTTGTTTTGGTGCGTTTATCTCTATACAATGTTGTCATGTTTTTAAACATTTTATATATGTTCTACATACGTGCACCTGTGTAATGACCACTACGCAAACCAAGAAATGAATCTTTTTCAGCTATTTCTTTTACAACTGATTAGTTGCATTAATAGTAAACCTATGTGGTTTTGTCAAATAAACATACTATCCATAATGCAATGGGAGATAGGAGTCCTGCAACCAGGACTTACTCAGACCAAGGATCGGGACTTCTTGATTATCAGAAACTCTGAGTTGGTCTGAGAGATATTCTCCACGCAGAATAGTTGATATTGTATCAACTTACATCATCCCACTAGAGCTTGACAGAATGTCCTATGTATCATAGCGATCACATAGGTGAATATGCCATCAGGGTTGACAAACACATCACTTTGGCCTAATATCGGTTCACTTACCATCAATTACTCACAGTTCAAGAGCCATCAGTTGTAAATGTTAGCTCACAAGGCACAGGACCAATGCACTTATTCATGAGTTCATATTCTTTTTTACACATGAATTGGTTAAATTCTAGATGTTACAGTGTATATGAATGGTTTCATTTAATTAATACACTCAACATCTAGGTATATTTGGAATTTTATTTGAACCCATTGTAAATATTGGGCAAATATAAAGCACCCTTTTTCAAAGCGCTTTTGAGACAGTTTTACAAGGATGAATTATACTCTTATAAAGCTCATTGACACTGTTTCAACGTTATCGTATCGAAGTACTTCGCATATCAGTTCTATGGTTATTTCGGTGGCCAAATATTGCTTATCGCAAACCAGAGCCAGTAATCTATTATTGACTTACAATATGTGCACTGTCAGATGAAATGTACTTGAAATGGCCAATTCACTGCATATATTTATTCAGGTTTATATTTTGATTTACTTTTAACCATAGTGAATATTTTTCCTATGAGAAGCATCCATTTTTCTCAAAGCATTTTTGACATAGATTTAAAAAACTTTACGAAGTACCATTACACCATTTCAACATTGCTACCATAACTAACCGAAATACTTTTGGTGTTAATCCTATGTGAATGTTGGAAACAGTCGGACTTGGCCCTCCTGTTTTCTGAACCATTTTTGTGGGCCTCTAGGACTCTGCACACTTTACCACTGCCAACTAGTGCTAAATGCTTGTGATTATACAAGGTGAAATTGGTTTATGTCCATTTGACACCTTTAATTTACTTGTAAGTCTCTAGTAAAGTGATACTACAGGTGATACTACAGGTACCCAGGGCCTGTAAATTAAATGCTACTAGTGGTGGACTTGCAGCACCAATTGTGCCACCCACTTAAGTAGCCCTTTAAATCGTATCCCAGGCCTGCCATTGCAGCCTGTGTGTACAGTTTTAAACTGGCATTTAAAGATGGCACAATAAACCCTTTGACAGGTCAAAATCCTTCTTTTTAATATCTATTAAGGTAGGTCCTAAACAACCCTTATGGGAGGGTGCATTGCAGTCGAAACGTTGGACTTATTCTTTTAAGTTTTACATGTCCCAGTAGTAGACAAAACCTCAGATTTGTTTTTTCACTATTGCAAGGCCTACCTCTCCTTTTGGATAACATTAGGTAACCTTATTACATTTAATAAGTTATCATTTTTGTTTGAGAGCATGTGCAAATCTCATGTTTGGTGTATGAGGATTTGTAATTCAAAACTTTATTCAGTGGTAAAGTCGCCTTTTAAGTTACAATTCTGAAAATTACACTTTTCAGACAGTTGCCAGTTTCTTGTCCTAACTATTTGATGCCTGTATCTTGTTTCTAGGTCACATGACTAGGTGCAGTTGGTCTTTGTGTATTCCTTTCAGACAGTACATCAATAGAGGGTCTGGGTATTGGAAGGATGTCCCATCCTGACTTGCTGAGGGGGCGGAGCTGTCAACTACCCCCCACTTGCACTTCAAAGACACTGACCCAGCTCACCCACAAAGGACAGGAAATTCCAAACACTTCTACAAGGGGAAAACTCCAGAAGCTTCACTGCACTTTATAATCTCGTCCCATAATGCTTTGCAGGGCCATTGGTTGGGATTTTATTTTTGCCTATAACTGTACTTGGTGTGGTCCTAGAAGGATGGGACCACCACTGAATCGTTCAGCATGATGTGCTCTTTGTGTTCAAGGCATCTGCTTAGTTCTCTCCCTAAGTAAGGGAGGACCCCAAAATTATCACCTCTCTCACTGCTTGCTGTATTTTTTTCTCACTTTTGTGAGATTACTATATGCATTTTTGTATGTAAAGATATAGTTACTTGTAGTTTTATCAAAGGTATGTGAGGTTTCTGTCTTATTGATTGGGATGCAGAGCAGAGTTTTTGTTCAACTCTGCAGAATTCCGTGTAGTGGTATTCTGCCAACTACGCTCACCCTTAAAGGAGTGCAGTAGCCACCAGAAACAGTAAATAAACAAACAGTAAGCCTCCTGGGTCATTCAATTCATGACCCCTTGCAAGCTTATCATATTTTTCTAAAGCACTCTTAGTTGGAGTTCTTTGTTCTTCGGTTGGAGTGCAGAGCCCCCTTGTTGTCAGTTCTATGACTGCACTTCTAGCTTAAAAATGTTAATGTCTCAAAGACTTGTTGCTTGTTTTGTTAAATAAAACGTTAATCATTTTTTGAGGACAATGACGTTTATTAACTATTGAACTTTGTGGATTAATGAAATACATAGTTTATTATAATTACTGGGTATTTTCTGCCAAACAATACATTTGCTTTATATATGCTGATATTCAGACCCTTCATAAAGCCAATAAGCCCACATATTTATACTTTCGTGTTCTGATTCTGACAAAGTCAGTAGCTCTGTGTTATTTAAATGACACCCTTTATATTCAGCCATGTGTTCCTGCGTAAATGTGGGTGCCAGGCCCTTTTCCCAACCCTCACTGCACATGGCTTGTGCACAGCATGGGGGGTTGGGCACATGGCCTCGTCAATGGCCCACAGCACGCAGTGCATGGCCAAAGGCCACTGGACAGCCACAGATTAGCAGGCATACTGTGCTACCTGAGGCACGTGCAGGATGTTTGCTAAATAAAATGGACTGCGCCTCTGTGAGAGGTTCGTTGTTGAACTATACCCCTAATATGGCAATCCAGACATTCACCTAAAGAATGCTATGTTTTTAAACATGTCATCAGTAGCTTGGAGAGGAAGCCAAAAGGGCTGACCTGCACACTAGCAGTGTTCATGGAAACATGATAGTCGATTTTTCAATTAACACTGCTCAGTTACCTACTTAGCAGCAGAAGCAAGGGGCAGTAAGTGCCACCTCACAGAGGGCATGGCTATACCCTGAGGCCCCTGATAAGGAGCCACAACTGCCCAAATGACTCTTGGCCTTCCGTAGCCCCATGCATAGAGGGCCATGTCGGTTCAACCAGACTCTTAAAGTAGAAGGTCAAAGAAAGGTAAAGGGCTTATAGAGACAGGCCCATGGTAAGATAAAATGGAAAAATGATGCAGGCGAGCAGAAAACAGAAATCAATGGGAATGAAAGTGAGACCTGCACATACAGCATTAAGGACCACCCCAAACTCCACTAACAGATTTCCTGCAATACTGTTACCACCAGGTGATGAACAATACTGTGCATCCTAGCAGTATACTAAGTTGTCTGGTTTCCTACAAGACCTGAGTCCAGCTAAATGAATATCTCCATTTGCCCGACAACCACTAGACTAATACTCATCAAGGGTGTGACCCTGAAAATCAAAGCCAGAAGATCAATGGAGGCAAACTGTGAGGACAAAATATCAATTCCAAAACGTCGAAAGGCAAGAGAGTATAGCTTTCCCATACCTATCTCTGCACATATGTACCTTCATGATAAATGTATCAGGGACGTAGATGTGGAGCTAGAAATTGTAATTCTATACTTCCTCCACATGCACTTAACTTTCAATATTTTGGCCTTTAATATTTTGTCTACAATATTTTTGTACCACGATATTCATGGCTTTGTATTCAGCTTTACAAACCTCATCAACGGTTATATTTACCAATATTTTATGCAATGCATGGCAGCACTACACTTGCTGTGCTGCATTGCGTGAAAGGAAGGCAGCAGGAATGCAACATATCTACTAAGATATGGCGCATTTCTTCTGTATCCTGGAACTGGCGCACTTATGGTAGCCTTCATCCGATCCAGGCACCCTGGTGCAATGCTGCATGAGTGCCTGTGTTACAAGTAGGATTGATTTTGTGCAGGAAGGGACACCTTCCTGCACAAAACCAATCCTTTGATGCCGTTTTCTCTTTCTATGTGTGCAGCAGAATGCAGCAAGCATAGAAATAGGTAGCAATGAGCGGCAATAAAGATAATTGTCCTCTTTACACTGTGGTTAGGGAGGCAATTTGGCGCAATTCCAAATTTAATAACTCTAGTAAATCTGGAATTGTGTCAAAAACCATGGGTGGATGCATGGGAACGACCACTCTACACCCATGGAATGCTTCCCTCCTGCAAGGTAATGCAAAGCAGTGATATGCGCTGCTTTGCATTACTTTGGATTTACTAACCCACTGAGAGACATGCAAGTGGCTTAGTAAATACCATTTAAGGATTTGCAATGATTTTCATCACACAAGGGCAAAGCAAGTAAATATGCCCCATTGTACACATCACAATGAATTACTCCAGTGCTACAAGGCTTACTCCAATGCTGGCCCACCTCTTGGTACAAACTGACTCCTGACAAACTTCCATACATGCAGTCAAACCTAGAGAAACAATTAACACTCCACAATAGCTGCTGATAAAATGCCCATTCTACCTGTACATGCTGTAATATCTGCAGATAAATTGTTTCAGCAATTATGCTGCACAGGCTGCTTAAAGGCAAGTTAAACCCTCGCACTGCTGTTTACTGATGCACTAGAGAATTGGCATAGCATAGGACCGTTGTCATGAAGCAGTCGTCGACATCTGCTGCTACAGACTCTGCAGTTGCACGCCTCCCTGAACAGGGAAAGCATGTAGCATGATGCCATACCAGACTATTTTACAATCTGGGAAGGGGACACCTACCCCAATCATTACCAAAACGTAGCCTAGCAAGCTGTGACCTTGTTTGCACTCCTAAACATCTAAAAAAAGAATGAAAGAGAGGGTTACACCTGTTCATATTGGTGAACCTAAAGTTCGCTCCCAGGAACAAGAAAAGTAAAAAATCCCATCACAACCTCTGATCAAGCTTGTTCACACCTAAAGATTACCATTGTAACCGGCAGGCATCACTGACAGAGATTGAACCCATCAAACTACAACAAGCAGGCTGCTGACGCTCCCAGAACAACATGTTGGTGAAGTTCTACCTGGAAAATCAACAGTAAGCCACGCACAGAATCTCTGTCCCTAGCTTTTCAAAACAATTGTCCATACACCGCCGCCAGGTGCCTTGCAAAAATAGCATCCACACTGAAGAATCAATGACACCTTGGACAGACTGAAGACATTCTCAGATTCATAAACTAAATTTTGACACATGGCAGTACAGCAAGCCTGCCTGCCGTACCGCCGTGCGTCAAAATAAAAGGGCAGCAATGTGTTGTATCCACAAGATAAAGTGCATTCCTGCCCTTTTCCCCCACGCCTGTGCACGGACAGCAGCTGTGCACCAATGCAGACACTCTTGCGGCATAGTGCAAGGGTGCTTGCGTTACTGGGATGATTGTTGAAAAGCAATCATTAATGGCATTTTGCTCCTTCAATATGTGCTGCAGAATGCAGCACACATTGACAGAGCAAAAAACTATGATAAATAAAATAATTTTTCCTTGTTGAGCCACTCCTACACCTGCTTTGGGGAGGCGTAGGATTCCGACGCATTCCCAAGTTTATGACACTTAGTAGATCTGTGAATGTATCAGGTTCCATGGATGCACTATAATGCGTGAAAGTAGCCCTTATTTACAAGGCCATGAAAAGTCATGCAGAGTGACTTGGCCTTGAAAATATTGGCCACTGGTGCATCAAAAAAAGTGACCCACCGGTAGCGCAATGGACTTGTAATTATCCCCTCAGTGTCAGTAATTTAAAGATTTATTGGAAGCCAAAGTTCATCCAATTACCATCATCCATCATAGAAAAATCTCTACAAACCCATATACAATCCACCAGCAAGCATTAAGAAGTTACTTCACCCAACCGGTACCACTATCATAGCATTTCATTTAAATATATCCAACTACTACCACCTGCACAGCATTCTAAAACCTGCTTGGAGCCAGACCATCGATACAACAGGGGATGATGGACGGAGCGTTTGAGCAAATCAAACACTCACTCCCAGTCAACTGATCTGGGTTTAATCCATCACCATTTTTTAGCTCACCCTGCCACCCCAGTTCAGACATGGCCATATGCAAATCAGTCTGACCCTGTGCCTCATTGGAACAGTCCAGCCCGAACTGACAAAGCCATGTCTTCCCTGGACCGGAAACAAGCCTCCTGGGACCAGTTTCTGGCATTTCATCAGCCAGGCTTGCTTGAATCCAGTGGCAAAGTGAGCAAGGGACTCACGTCTGAGCATACCCTGCCAACTTAGGCTGAACAAAGCGATACAAAAGGGGATGATGGACGGAGCGTTTGAGCAAATCAAACACTCACCCCCAGTCAACTGATCTGGATTTAATCCATCACCATTCTTTAGCTCACTCCGCCAACCCAGTTCAGACATGGCCATATGCAAATCAGTCTGACCCTGTGCCTCATGGGAACAGTCCAGCCCGAACTGCTAAAGCCATATCTTCCCTGGACCGGAAACAAGCATCCAGGGACCGGTTTCTGGCAGCACATCAGCACAGCCAAGGAGCACCTTAGACACTCCACACTCAGTGCACACACAGTACCTGTACCTGTACCATTGTGGCACATCAAAGGAGTCTTCATATGCAAGAGCTAGACTTGGGCCTGCTCCACTAAAGGATATAGGTGTATGTTGTAGTCCAGAGCAAGATTCATCAACACATTTCTACGTCCCCTCTAAAACTTTCTTGCAGTTTAGCAACACATAAAAAGCAAGCTTGATATTGGATTATACATGACTCCAGAAATGTTCCATATGCACTGTTTGAATTATTGACACTAAACATGGACTCTCTCATAGATTATCTAGGCGGACCTATTCAGTACACTCCAGAGCAGACTCATGGTATGTATTGCTGTCGAAGATCTTGGACTTCTCTTAATCAGTGTTTGTTCCCTGATTCACAACAGGTTAAAAAATAACTCCAAAACCGGTCCTAGGATGCTTATCTGGAGTCCAGGGAGGACTTAGCTTGGCGGTTCAGGCTGGACTGTTCCCATGAGGGACAGGGTCAAGACTGATTTGCATATGGCTGGGTCTAAACTGAGGTGGCATGGTGAGCAAAAGAATGATAGATTTAACCCAGATCTCTTGGCTGGGGCTGTATGTTATGATTTGTTTTGCATTCCCTCCATCATTTCTGTGTCTTTTGCATACACAATTACATGGCATTCCAAAAACACTTCTCTAAGAACATACATAGCCATCAGATCTTTTTGGTCTCACCCCATATCTGTTAGATGTTCACTCAATGATCACCTCCTTAGTTTAACTTCCTGACTTAATCCATTTGTCCTGTTCCACTTCATTACATATAGCAGCCTTGCTCTTGTTCCACCACGTCCCATCTGAAAGCTTTATCATATTGCTCTTACTTCTATCACTTCCTTGGTCTCAGATAACTTGGAAAACCCATTTTTGCACATACTTCCAGGACACATCCGTACATTAAAGCACTCAACCTGGCCATCGGCCCTGGGATGATATACTGCCATCTTGTAATTTGTAATTCCCCACCTCTTGAAGAATGACTCAAACTCCTCAGAATCAAATTGTGAGCATTGTCTGTAAAAATCATTCCAGGGAAACCTTCCCTTCTATAGATATATTTGCAAAAAGAAATTATATTTGCCACTTTGAAAAATAATCCATCACTACCACCACAAATCTGTATTCATATCTAGACATTCAAATGGGCCACATATATCCATGGCCACCTTTTCCAGTGCACACTTAGGAAATGCCACAGGACATATGGGTGCTTTTTGCAAAAAGTGAGACATATCACTCAATGTACATGGTATGCAATCTCAAACAAATCTTTCAATTTGCCTGCCGATGCCCGGCCACCAGAAATCAACACGGGCCTGTCGCTTCATAGCTGATATTCCTTCATGCCCCTCATCTAACAAAACCAACATCCTTTGATGTAAATTACTTGGTGCCACCATTCTGTCATTCCTTCTCACGATGCCATCCTCCACTGATAGTTCATCCCAAACATTCTTGAAGACACACAAATTTTCTTATGCTTTCCACCCTTTCTTGCATGGTAACGGGTTTGTCAACTTTACAAATTCTACTTCTTCTAAGATTGCCCCTTTCCATTAATCTTCACTGATGCCTCCCACCCACACAGCTCTTTAATTTCTGCCACCATCAGTTTATCCTCTTCGACACCAGCTTCATCTGTAAGTGATAATCTTGACAAGCAGTCTGCATTTATGTTCTTTGTGCCTGGTACATATTTAATGGAAAACACATACTCTTGTAGACAATACAACCCCTTTGCGATACTTGGTGTGGCACCACTGGTTTCTGTGGTGGAAAACTAATTTACCAATGGTCTATGATCTGTATCCAATTTAAATCTCCTTCCCCACACAAAAATTGAGAAGTGTTGCACACCCCACCAGCAAGCCAACACCTCCTTTTCTATGGTGGAGTACATGTCCTCAGCACCCTTCAAGACAATGCAACCACCCTCTCACTCTCTTCATACGCTTGTGGCAATAATGTCCCAAGTCCATAATTACTGGCCTCCATCACAATGATGATTTCTTAATTGGAGTGAGATGGTTTCACAACCACAGCTGTGGCAATAGAATTCTTCACAGTTTCAAATGCTTGTTGGCAAGATGTTGTCCATTGAAACTTTGCCCCCTTCTTCATTAAATAACAAAACACATGCACTCTCTACGTGAAATGATCTATAAACTTAGAGTAGTAGTCCACAAGTCCTAAAAATGAACTTAAATGCTCCTTATCTTGGGGGGAAGGTGCTTCTTTGATTGCCACTACCAGATTGGGTTTGGGCTTGACACCCTTATATAACAAAGTATGGCCTAAGTACTCCACATCTTGCATACCAAACTTGTCCAAACCTATGCCTTTTCCAATCTTTGTAATACATTTCTCAAAATCACATCATGCTGTTCTTTGTCTCACCCCATACCAACACATTACCCTGGAACAGCAATACATTCAACAATTCCTGTAAAATGCCTTGCGTGACTCTGTGGAACAATGCTGATGCAGAAGCAAGTCCAAAAGGCACGCAAATAAATTGGTGCATACCCTCTGGTGTTATGAAGGATGTAAGGTGCCTGGACTCTGGATGTAACCATACCTGATGATAAGCACTAGGCCAGTCCAGAGTGTTGAAACATCGGGCACCTCTTACACCCATCACCATCTCATTTATTCGAGAATGCTGATCTATCCATATACAGTCATTGTGATCCCTGAGATCTACGCACATTCGCAAATTGCCATTAGATTTATTGGCTAAAACAATGGGACTCAGCCATTCAGAGGCTTCAAACAGTTCAATCACACCATTGTCACATAACCGCTGCAATTCCCTCTTTAGCAGTTCTCGCAAAGCAAGAGAAACATTCTGCACCTTACGCACCTTGGGTAAGTCACCTTTCTTTAGAATTATCTTATGCTCAAATTTCTTCAAACATCCTAATTGTTTTAAGAACAATTGAGGGAATGACAAATTCTACTGATCCACTTTCTTCAGCACAGTAAGTGGTGCCTGATCAAGATGATTAGGATTTAATACGATCCCCAATGCTCGCTGATCTCTACCGACAAATAGTGACATTCCCTTTTCAGCTCCATAAACCTTGCCCTTCGCTCTCCTGTGTTGGATTTCCATTTCTGTTGTCAAATATCCCATGACGGGCAATTTGTTCCCACAATAACCTTTGGCCTTCACATCAGTGGGACATAGCTCACATTTGCTCAAATCTCACCATACTGATTTGTCTCTCAAAGTAAATGGTGAACATGAATGAGCCCAAACTTGCACTTCCTTGCCATATACCTTAACCATACATTTTAAGGGACAATATACATCATTTGTCAAATTGGAGTCATTTGCATTTTGCAACTCCCCCCCCACACACCACCACAACTTCAACATGACTATCATCATCCATGTTAGCCCTATTCATGGTGTTTCATATTTGCTACCTATGTTAACTGCACTCCTAGTATTAAAGTTTCCAGACATTTTGCATACCCTAGGAAAATGCCTCATCTGTTGACATATGTAATATTTGACATTTGAAGCACTATAATTGTTTGCTTCAGCTGTGTGTTTCATACAACTACACCTATAGCATCTTTTCTTTCATTCCACTTCTTGAGATTTTGCTCCACCCTTGTCACTAAACCCCCCCCCCACTAGCCTTGCGGTGGATTTTTGTACAGCATTTATGTTGTGCCTTTCACATTGTTCTAGGTTTCCTTTAGGTGTTGTTCTACTTATCCCCTTAACATAACTCAAAGTGCTCTCCATACGTCTCGTGACGCCTATTGTTTTATCCAGCAACGGGGTACTTTAGCCCCAACAGCTTCTCCTGAATCTTTAATTTGTTCATTCTATTGATTAACTGGTCCCTTATAATCTCATCACATATGTCCTTAAATATACATGAAATAGCTAATCTTCTCAAAACTTCAATATATAGCTCAGTTGAGCCTCCTTCCATCTGGGCATGCGAAACAAACTTGTGTCTTTCAAACACGATGCTTACTTTTCTCCCATAGTTCTCTTCTGATGCTTTTAATGCACTTATATTTTCATCATCTAAATCCTCTTCAGCATCTGAATCTGCATTTACATTTCTGCTTTCATCCACAGGAACTGGTACAGTTTTTAGGACCTTCCTTCCCTTTACTCTCAAACTGTGCTTTAAAATCGCCAACTTCCTTTCTGCAATGAACATATCACCACCTATAGCTTCCAAGTATGTTTCAAAGGTTTCCTTCCAGTACTCCTACACCAGGCATGGAAGCCCCAGTTCCTGCTAAAAATAGAGGAGGTGCAGGTATAAATTGGGTCGCCATGTCAAACAACACAATAGTAATATAAGCCCATATGTACAAAAAATGTTTGCATTTCTTAGCATCCCGGATCGCTATTTTTTGGTGCCGTTAAGAAATGCAAAATTGTCTTTTGTATGAAAGGCATATGCGGCATCGCAAAATACAATTCCTACCCAGTAGAATTACATTTTGCAAATCACATAATGGGAAAACGCAAATAGGGAGTTCCTATTTGCGATTTGGTAACCCCATGTACATAGCATTTCCTAATGACGACTCGTCACAAAATGATCATTTAGGATATACAATTACCATCATTTCGGAACTGATGATAACGAAGTGCAAACTTTATAAAGGCACCCAAAATGCATCAGGATCATTCCCAATTGCAGATTTGTGTATTCTGGCAAGGAGCATGAGCCTCTTTGTGACCAATTAACTAGGCTAGAATAGAACTTCTTTGCAGGAGATTTTTTTAAATAAATGTGTGAGAAGTTGGCCTGATATGCAGTGCTCACTATTCTAGTGATCACTATGTATCAGTCCAAACAACCCTTATTGATGATTGGTTGTAAGTCAACCTTATAGACCAGCTATCCTAGTAGCATGGATACGAGCAGTCTAAGGCTAAGACTCTCGAGGGCGTGTTAAGCCAGCTGTTTTACCATCACATTACCCCTTGAACACCAAGTGAAAGGACACCACACAAGTTGTTATCAAAAATAAAGTATATTTATTTATAACAAGACTACCCTGGCTCTTTATGAGACAGGGAGCTAAGCACACAACAAAACTCTTACGAAAATACTTAAAGTCGCACAATTTACACAAATGCCCGAGGGGCACGAAAAACCATATACACCAGAAGTGGAATGCGAAGTTACTAGCAGGTAAGTAATACTTTTCTAGACTGTAGAAACGCTAGGCCTACAATGCTGAACCCTTGGATTAGAAGCAGGAGGCCTAGGGACGCCGTGTGCAGAGTGGGAACTCTCACGCGTAATGCGGGAACAAGACTATGGATACTAGCAATCACAAAGTTACTGTTCTCGGGCGAACCCGACTAGGTGGGTCGAAAACAAGAGTGGATCCGAACACTTAGGGTGTTGGACTATGCTGGAGCACCGGAGTACTCAGTTTACCTAGCCCAGGGGCTGCGGCTGCATAGGGTTCAAGTTGCGTCGGAAACCCTCGTTGAAGAACCAGGAGCCTGAAGAAAGAAGTTGCTGGCAGGCGGCCAGTGAAGAAGTTCGTGGTGATCCAAGCCTGGATCAGGGAAGAAGAAGACCTGTAAGCAGAGGGGACCAAGTTCTGAATCACTAGCCAGTGATTTAGGTGGGCACCAGGATGGCACCGGACGAAGTCACCTCGACCAGGTGAGTGGGCGCTGCTGGTCTCTGCAGTCTCTCGGAACAGGAGGCGTTGTCGGCGACCAGGATGGAGGTGCGAGCTGTCCCACGAAGGTCTCTGCTGTCGACGTCGCTGGACCCAGGATTGGGGCAACAAGTCTTGGCAAATCCAAGCCCATGCGGTGGACTTAAAATGGAGTCTGGAGTGGACCAGGAGGGTCCAGGGTGCTCCTCTTTTGGAGGGGAGCAAGGGCTAGTCTGGAGCAACCAAACCAGTGGTGTTTGTTGTCGTGAAGCGTCGTAAAAGGGCCACTAGCCAACGGGCAAGTGACCTGGACAACGCGGTGAGCAGCAAAGAGCAGAAGGGCCCCATGCAGATCACGTGGATGCAGGGGGGGCTGGACTTCGGTGCTGGAGCTGCTCAGGGTCGGGGCTTCTCTTACCCCAAAGCACTCAGTCGAGGGTCACTCGGTGGTCGTGCTGGACAAGCGTCGTGCAGTCTTCAAAGATGGCCGGTCCCTCGAGGTCTCGTCACACCCACGGATCACAGCTGGGCTGATGATGCAGGTTGAGGTCAGAGGTGCCAGGGAAGCCGGTTCTCGTCAAGCTGGGCAGTCTTGATCCGGAGGAGAGACTTACAGCAGACCGCGATGCTTGGTTGGTGCCTGCTGCTGCAGGGTGACTACTCCTTAGTCACAAGGGAGAAATCTTAGGAAGAGTCTTGAGTTCCTCTCGTAGAAAGTCGGTTCAGGATTCAAAGATTGATCTAATTTGGAAGCGGGCCAGTTCCTACCTTTATCCTGCAAAAGGGGGCTGGCACGCGACTAAGTCCTGCCCTATGGGTGGGACTAGGAGGGGGGTGGTTACACCCCTCTCCTTTGGCGGGCTTTCCCCAGATCAGGGGCTGGAGTGCCCCTGGAACTGGTTCCAGCCGGCCTATGCACAGTGAGCACCGGGGTGCCACTTGCAGTCACCTTCCTCTAAAGCCCTGCCTACCTAGGATACACAAAATCCTGTCTGGGTCGGTGCTGGCACCGCCCCTGGCAGGAAACCCTTTGTCCTTGCCTCCTGTGCTGGAAGGACTCCCAGCAGCAGGAGGGCAGACTTGTGTCTCTGTGGAATTTTAGTTCGTGTACTAAACATCATCTACGCCATCTTGCCGATTCACGTATGAACATACACGACAGCCATTTCAGGTACCATGGTCTCCCTGTTCACGATCGCCCGTCAGCACACTTCCCTGAACCTTGCAAGCCTTCCCCGCGCCTCCTGGCTGCCCCCGCGCTCACATGCACAAGTCATGAACCCCCCCCCCCATGACTCTGTCTCAGGGAATCACACCCCGCGCCTGACCAACACCTCCTTTCCGTCCATGAATACCCCTCCTTTGATGACCCCTTCCTCTGAGCCCGACTGCCTGTACGAACCGCTGGTCATCCCTTAGCCCGAGGATACAGTTTATTGCCCACTACTGTATGCACTCGCCCCTCCTGAAAGAGACCACTATTGATCATGACGTCCCCACCCCCTGAGATTCGATCAGGCGCACACATTCCAAAGGAATCGGCAGAACACTCAGCTGCGTGATAACCCCCTCCCAATCATATGAGGGGAAAGGGCTTCTACTGTTGTCATGTGTTGGAATGGGCCGGAACTGGGGGGGTGCCGGGGATGTCGTTCTCATACTTCACAATGCCCTTGTTGTAATAAAGAGCGTTCACATGTCTTAACCCAGGGGATAAAAGACCAGGTCTCAGAGAGGTTGAGAGAGCACCTCGAGACGATACCTTGTTGTCTGATCTGATGTGTTCTACTCCGACGGAATAAACTTGTTTCCTGTCTTCCTGTCTCCAGCGCCTGCCTCTTTATTGAATAACTCCGTATGGTATTAGAGGCGTTTTACGCCGGGCAAATTTAACTTAGGAAACATCTACTGAAAGCGCCTGACCATTTTGAATTGATCTTTATCAATTGGCGTCCCAAACGCGGGGCCCATCAGCGATCTACGGTCCTGACTGGGAACCACCAGGAGTGCCGCGATAGCAACAAGAGAATAGAGGACAATCGGGCGCTGGAAGCGGAAGACGAGAAACTGTCCATGCGGTCCGGGTAAGGTCGTGACACACGACAAATTGCGAAATTGATTGATTGATTGTTTGAAAATACTAGTATTACTTATTGACTGTTTCTGAGAAATTCTCTATTTGCAAACAAGTACAGAATCGCCATACTCTGTTTAGTCTTTGCAGATAGTGAAGGGTAGGCAACGCAAGCCTTTAACACGTCGTGCCTATTTTTCTCCTCATTGATTGATTGATTGAATCGAGCATTGAATTGTTCGAAGTTGGTTCTCTTAAGGATCTTCTCTGCCTACAAACGGGGAAGAATAGGAATATTCTCTCTCCCTTTGCAGATAGTGAAGGGTAGGCAACGCAAGCCTTTAACACGTCGTGCCTATTTCATTCCTCATTGATTGATTGTTTGTCCAAACATTGACTGTTTGGAATTGGTTCTTTCTGGAGGTATTCTCTGTTTGCAAATAGCGTAGAATAGAATATTCTGTCCAGTCTTTGCAAATAGTGAAAAGATAGGTAGTGCAGGCTTTTGCCCCCCATTGTAATCCGTCATGCCTATCTTCTCCCCATTGGTTAATAGTTGGGTCAACCCGGACCGCTTATTAGAGATGAACCATCCAGCTCCACTGGAAGGCACCCCTAATAAGGACATGTTTACTAAGCAAGGACTAGTCGCTATAGCTTATAGTAAGTTATGGCATAAATATACAAAAAAGGATCCTGAAAGTCAGTGGCCACTGATAGGTTCTTTTGATGAAAATAAAATAAAAACACTAGAAGCAGCTGTAAAAATAAACAAGGCAACGCCCACTATGCTCGATAGTATTGGCATGTGGCGCAAAGAAGCAGAACATCGAAGGAAAAGAGAAGAAGCAAAAATAGTGAAAGAGTTACGAAAAGCAGCCCATCTGGCCGCAAAAGAACTAGATGAAGAAATAAGAAGAAGAGAGGAAGTTAAACAAACGCAAGAATCAGGACTGGCAGGCCAATGCCCTGTCAGGACCACCTCTGCGCTCTACCCGGAGATGCCCTCCAAACAACGGGCAAATGACGAGTTACTGCTCGGTCCTCCAATTATCTACATGCCTCCTCCTTATGCTCCCAGCCAGCCTCTAGCACAACACTCACCAGTTCAAAGTGCAGGTGTGGGTGACCCTAGCGCTAGTGCCCCGGCTCTTACGGCCTTCGCACCAGCCGCATTGGTAACAACAGCAGATGAACATGAGACTAGCAGGCACCTAACAGCCAGACCAAATAGGTTGAGCAAAGATGAGCGGGATGGAATCGACAAGATAGCAAAAACATTGGTAGAACGTAAGGAGAGCGAAGAATATACGATGAATATGCACAATTCACATGCCGGTAGTCACAGACGGCATTTCATCTTACGGTTCAGCTACCACACCCTGAACGCGTATGAGGATAGGTACCAGAATAAAGGTCCTGCTAAATTGACGGCTCTATATAGAAGGGTCGATGTTGGAGATGGAACTGAGAGCGATGTGACGGACCTCTTCATGCAAACGCTTGAGGTCTTCCGCCACCTCGCGGAACAGAAACCAGAGGTCAAGATCACAGTCCCTGAGACGATTGAGTCCTCATTAGAAGCAGCCAACACGATGATGCCTATCAGAGAAGCCGCCCCCTATTGGGTTCCCCCAAGAGGTCAGGGAACAAACGATGATATCAACTACGCAGATGCAAAAGGGAGGGTTGTGTACAACTGGGTTTACCAACCAT
Source organism: Lissotriton helveticus (assembly GCF_964261635.1). Classification (NCBI taxonomy): domain Eukaryota; kingdom Metazoa; phylum Chordata; class Amphibia; order Caudata; family Salamandridae; genus Lissotriton; species Lissotriton helveticus. The sequence continues at coordinate 209,089,065 of NC_136058.1, forward strand.
GGGATCGGCAAGATATTTTAACTTTTAGGCAATCCCTGCCCGATCTACGAAAGAACCCTACAGCATTTTATACAGAACTAGGCACAGCCTTGGGCTCAACCATAATGACTCTATCGGACATTGATTTGTTTTTCGGGTTGTGTCTGCCGGCTGATGTGTGGAAGCAAATCCGGAAAGCCGACCACACAGACCTGTTCGGACACACCTGGAAACAACTCAATGACCTAGATAGGCAGCGAGAGCCCGGAAAGAAACCTGTAAAAGACATACTGGAACTCCCCGACAAAATAGTACAGAAGCTAAAGACGTTGATCCCAGAAAAGAAGGTAGACTGGTCGGTAGTCACGGCTTGTCGTCAGAAACCTCAGGAAGATGATTCAGAATATTTCTCCCGATTTGAAACAGTGTTCTCCGACTACAGTGGCCAAGACATGACCACCGCGACCGGACAACACCTATTCGTGCAAAACTACGTAAAAGGGCTATCGCAAGAGGTCTCCCAAAAGTTACAGACGAGTGAGAGTAGTTGGGGAGCCTCCAAACCTGCAGCTATCCTTCAGATGGCTCAGTATTATGAACACCAAAAGAACGAGAACGAGAGGGCGAATGAGAAAAAGAAAAAGGACTTAAAGGAACGAGTGATGATTGCTCAATTGCATGAAGTGACTACAGGAAGGGAACGATATAGGGGAAACTACCAGTCGAATGCCCCTAGGAATTCGGCCCCTAGAGATCGCAACCCCACACCTGGCGCTCCACGAACCGACCTCGATGAGAACCAGTGTGCATTTTGCAAAGAATTTGGGCATTGGAAGTCTCAATGCCTGGCCCTTCGGGAAATGATTAAAAATAAAGAAACAAGGGACATGACAAATGGCTCCAAAACTGGAGGGCAGGGACGAGGGCAGACCCGCGACACCACCAATGACCGATCTGGCAGACCAAACACATTTGACCGCCCCGACAGAATCAGTGCCAACAGTCCGACTGCAACAATGCTCACGACTCTGCATAGGACTGCCAGGGGCAAGGGAGGGATCCAGTTGAGCTCTGTGTTGACCAGCAAGGTCCTTACGTCACTGCTAAGGTCCTGGGTACAAAGTCTCCATTTTTGGTAGACACTGGAGCGACACGTAGTGTATTATCAAAACGACTGATTCCAAGGGCACCCTTGTCTGGCTCACACATTACCTCGATAGGTTTCGATGGAACGCCCTCCACTAATCCCCTGTCTGTACCTATCTCCTTTGACCTAGGAAACAATCCCACTGACACAACATTTCTGCTCTCCTCCAACTCCCCTGACGCCATTATGGGTATTGATTTACTGAAACATTTCCGAGCTACTATTAGGTGTTCCCCGGATGGAGTCCGAGTCATCCTGTACGACAACCCGAGCATGTCCAGACCCTACCCCGCACGACATATGTACGCCATAATAAGATGCTGACCTATCCTTGCTCGATACCCTACCCCTGTACCTATGGGCCAGAAACGACTCGGATGTAGGACGGATGATGATCGATCCTGTACACATAACTGTTCGACCAGATGCAATACTCCCGAAACTCCCACAGTACCGGATATCGCCCGAAGGCGAGAAGGCATTGGTAGCAATTATTCAGTCCTTGGTAGATGCAGGAGTGGTAGAGGAAGTGGTTAGTAATGTCTGCAATAGCCCTATCCTACCCATTGTTAAGAAGCAAGGTGAGGGAGATGAGAAAGCGTACCGCTTCATCATCGACCTGCGAGAAGTCAACAAAGTGGTGGTACCAGACATCGCCACCATTCTGACTCTCATCCCGTCCACTGCCACCACCTTCACCGTTATTGATCTTAAAAATGCATTTTTCTCTATCCCCATCCATCCAGACAGCCGTTATCTCTTCGGCTTCACTTTAAAAAACCGTTCATACCGATTTTGTAGAGCTCCCCAGGGCTACACTGAAAGTCCCAGCATTTACAGCCAGGCCCTCAAAAGACAGCTGGACGCCGTCCAGCTACCAGATGGAGTGGTGTTGATCCAATATGTTGACAATATCCTTTTGGCGGCCGACACCACTCCACTTGCAATCACAGCCACTATCCAACTCTTGCACTTTCTTGCGGAGAATGGCCACAAAGTCTCCAAAAAGAAACTGCAGTTCTGCCAGCCCCAAGTAACATACCTAGGCCATCTCCTGTCCAAAGAAGGGAGGAAACTTACGCCCGACCGAATCCAAACCATCCTAGACACCCCCATTCCAAAAACACAGAAGCAAGTCCGTTCATTAGTGGGCCTTACTTCTTTCTGCCGACAATGGTTACCAAATTTCAGCCTCATTATAAAACCCCTACTTTCCCTGTTGGCCAAAGATATTCCGTTCCCACTCCCGTGGACTCCCGAATGCCAAGCATCCTTTAAGGAGTTGCGGGATGCCCTTTGCTCGGCACCCGTTCTAGGAACACCAGATTACTCCAAGCCCTTCTCCCTCTTCACTCACGAAAGGAAGGGATGCGCATTGTCTGTTCTAACTCAGCCCATCGGCGCCAAACAACGCCCTTGTGCCTACTTCTCTGCCACTCTTGATCCAGTCGCCAGAGCTCTACCTGCCTGCCTTCGAGCAGTAGCCGCTGCTGCTGTCTCTATCCGCCAGAGTGAGGGAATTGTGCTTTCAAACTCCCTCACGGTATTAGTGCCCCATGCAGTTGACACCCTTTTGAACCAGACTAAGACTCAACACCTGACTAGCGCACGACTAACAGGGTACGAATTGACTCTACTTGCACCCCACATCACCCTGAAGAGATGCACGACATTGAACCCTGCTACACTGTTACCCTTGCCCGAAAATGACCCCGATGTGCCCCCTATACACGACTGTGTGACCCTCACGGACGAACAGACCAGGAGTAGAATTGACCTCCGAGACATTGCTTTCACAGATCCTGATGGAGAACTATGGGTAGATGGCTCTTGTATCAAACTCCCAGACGGCACCACCTCTGCTGCCTATGCGGTGACGACAGCTCGAACAGTTGTCGAAACAGCTCGCATCACACAACGATCCGCACAGGCAGCAGAGCTAATTGCCCTCACACGAGCATGTATCATAGCAGCAGGAACCACGGCAAACATTTACACGGACAGCCAGTATGCCTTCGGGGTGGTTCATCATTTTGGGCTCCTATGGAGGGAAAGGGGATTCCTGACGTCCCACGGTACGCCCATCCTTCACGGAGATTTAGTCTCCGCCCTGATTTAAGCAGTTCTTCTCCCCAAATGATTAGCAGTGATCAAATGCCAAGCACACAAGAAGGTGACAGACCTAGTCGGACAGGGAAACGCACTGGCCGACACCACTGCCCGAACCACAGCTGAGAATAGGACAACGACACGCATGTATGTGACCAGGTCACAAGCAGAAAAAGGGACCGACGCTAGGGAAACAATCAGGGACATCCAATCGGCCAGCACACCACACGAACTGACTGAGTGGGCGCGGGTGGGTCTAAGGGACGATGAGGACTGCTGGCGGACAAAAGACACGAACAAATGGTTGCTGCCTGATGCATACTTGATCCCCATACTGACCATGGCACACTCCCCTGCACACATAGGTTCTGCCCCCATGATTGAACTCATCTCCAGAGTCTGGCACAACAACAAGATCCCCGACTCAGCCAAACGCCTGGTCCAGCAGTGCCTTATCTGCCTACAACACAACCCCGGGAAAGGAACTGTGGTACCCCGGGGAGGGTTTGGGATCCCCGACCACCCCTTTGAGGTCCTTCAGATGGATTACATCCAATTAGAAAGGTGCCAAGGCTTGAAGTACGTATTGGTCATTGTATGTGCCTTCAGCAAATGGGTGGAAGCCTATCCGACCCGTGATAACACTGCCATGACTACTGCCAAAGTACTACTGAAAGAGTTTTTCCCTCGCTACGGCCTTTGTCGAATTTTATGGAGCGACAATGGCCCCCACTTCGTAGCTGAAGTTATCCAACTAATCCTGAAGGGGTTGGGGGTAAAACAGAGGTTCCACGCAGTCTTCCACCCCCAATCTGCTGGCCTGGTTGAACGACACAACGCTACACTGAAACTGAAACTGTCAAAAATAGTGGCCACCACAGGACTTAAGTGGCCAGATGCCCTTCCACTGGCATTACTATCGATGCGCTCCACTCCCACTAAGCACCACTTGACCCCCTACGAAGTTGTGTTTGGGCGGCCTATGAACCTCTGGACTGCCCCCAAACCGACCTCCATTCACGACGTCCCCGACGTCCTGCTGTCAGATTATTTATGCAAACTAAAACGTTGTCTGTCATTCATCAACAGGTGCAGCAGGCCATCCCCGATGCTTCCAGGGGTCCCGGTCACGATATCCAACCGGGGGACTACATCCTAATCCGGAACTTTCAACGAGCGAAGAGTCTGGAACCCCGGTGGACGGGCCCCTGGCAAGTACTGATCACCACTCGGACGGCTCTTCGAGTGGAGGGGAAAAAGAACTGGCTGCATGCACACCACTGCAAGAAGGTTTCCTCGACCCTGGCCACGACAGACAACGTCAGCACCCAAAAAGAGCTCCTGAACAAAGACCGACCATCACAGAACTGCTATCCTGATACCGAGGCACTTGAACTTGCAAAACACTCTGATCCCACTGTGCCATCCCGAGAAGGGTATTTCCTGCGTCGAAAGGAGGGAGCTTCGGCTAAGTAGGCCACTGACTAAGTTAAAAATCTCAGAACGGTGACCCAAAGCAACCAAGGGTTACCCGGAGAGAAGCTAAACAAAGTCTGTGGTTCTGCCCACTACCGAGCACCTTGAAGATGAAGATGATGGAAGCGCCAGATAAGAAGACGATGGAAGCGCCAGATAAGAAGACGTCGGAAGCAACAGGAAATACCCACTACAGGAACCCAAAGACTGACAATTTGCACAAATCAAAGACAATCGCTTTCTTTATTGTCTTCCTCTTCTGCCTCCTCCTCATGACTTCCTTCTGGATCTTGGAGGAAAGCACACCCGCTCACCAGATGTTGCCAACCACTGTCCAGTCAACCACCATGAAAGAGCACCACCTGATCACCCTTTCACCTCAGCTCCGAGAAAGGCGTAGGGAGTTCTGGAACAATTCCTTCGTACAACTGTTGCACCAGCACAACCTTGCTGCAAATGCCACAAACTGCTGGATCTGTGGGTTGCTCCCACATGCTACCGGACACTCCATCCCCTTCATCCCTTCTCCTTTCTCAGTTCACGGCTCCTGCCTCGCCTGGTTGATCCTCATGCAGGAAAGCCACAAGGACAACGCCGCTTCTGGTCAAACAGTGTCACACTTCTACTATGGGTTCTGGCTGAACAAAACAGGAAAGACGTCTGCTCCCTTTTGTCCTGCAATTTCAGGTTCAACTTTCCTTACGAACATCCCTGCCAAAGAAAGGGTCGAAATGCAAGTGCTCCACAATCCAGCCAGACCCACCTTCTCCCACCTGCGGAAACAAACGGCTGCCACCCTGACCGTGGCCCTGTCTGTCATCAATGTCACAGGACTCGTATGCCTCGAAGGACAAGGAACGCAGCTGGTGGGTCACAGTTCTTGTCGCATCACCAAAACATTGGTCTCAGCTGACCCCCCCTCCTTTGTTGCTTCCCCGAATATGTACTTTGTTTGTGGCACCAAAGCTTATACTTGGCTCCCAAGAGGCTGGAGGGGTACGTGCTACATCGCCTTCATTCTTCCTCCCACGTATGTGGCTTCAGCCAACCACCACCGGCAAAAGCGCGCCGGAGATGTTGAACAAGCTGACTCCACCGGAGCACAGTTCCTGGATGCAGCAAAGGGACTTGTTCCTCTGTGGGGACCAATGGCAAATAGCCGCGCTATCCGACACCTGACTCAGGCATTAGAAACAACCATTAACATCACCGCTGGCATCCTCGCCAACAACACGGCTGAGCTTCAGGCCGTCCGCCTGGTGGCTCTTCAAAACCGTCTTGTTCTAGATGTGGTTCTGGCCGACCGCGGAGGAGCATGCCGCATCATCGGCTCCAGCTGTTGCACCTACGTGCCAGATAACTCACCTTCAGTCTACAAAGCAATCGAACACCTCCACAGACTGTCCTCAGAGGTTCACCAGGAGCAGGAAGGATGGTCGCTTGGAGGCTGGTTCTGGGACACTTTGAAGAACTGGGGATGGAGATTGTTCACATTTTTATTGATACCAATCATGATACTGTGTGGGTGTTGCCTAGGTATTCAATGTTTACCACCTTTATGTGCACTCATTTCCAACTGTATGTGCCCAAAGACTTTGAACTTTAAACCTGAGCACATGAGTCCCCTATACGAGATAGAGGTGCGTGGTCTCATGGGGATCGATCCGAACTGACAAGCTGGCGAGACATGTTAAAGGGAGGACTGTGGAATTTTAGTTTGTGTACTAAACATCATCTACGCCATCTTGCCGATTCACGTATGAACATACACGACAGCCATTTTAGGTACCAGGGTCTCCCTGTTCACGATCGCCCGTCAGCACACTTCCCTGAACCTTGCAAGCCTTCCCCGCGCCTCCGGCTGCCCCCGCGCTCACATTCACAAGTCATGAACCCCCCCCCATGACTCTGTCTCAGGGAATCACACCCCGCGCCTGACCAACACCTCCTTTCCGTCCATGAATACCCCTCCTTTGATGACCCCTTCCTCTGAGCCCGACTGCCTGTACGAACCGCTGGTCATCCCTTAGCCCGAGGATACAGTTTATTGCCCACTACTGTATGCACTCGCCTCTCCTGAAAGAGACCACTATTGATCATGACGTCCCCACCCCCTGAGATTCGATCAGGCGCACACATTCCAAAGGAATCGGCAGAACACTCAGCTGCGTGATAACCCCCTCCCAATCATATGAGGGGAAAGGGCTTCTACTGTTGTCATGTGTTGGAATGGGCCGGAACTGGGGGGGTGCCGGGGATGTCGTTCTCATACTTCACAATGCCCTTGTTGTAATAAAGAGCGTTCACATGTCTTAACCCAGGGGATAAAAGACCAGGTCTCAGAGAGGTTGAGAGAGCACCTCGAGACGATACCTTGTTGTCTGATCTGATGTGTTCTACTCCGACGGAATAAACTTGTTTCCTGTCTTCCTGTCTCCAGCGCCTGCCTCTTTATTGAATAACTCCGTATGGTATTAGAGGCGTTTTACGCCGGGCAAATTTAACTTAGGAAACATCTACTGAAAGCGCCTGACCATTTTGAATTGATCTTCATCATCTCGGTGGCAGCATCCATCTTGTGGAGCTGAGGCTATGTCTGACTTTAACCGGGGTTACAGGTTACATACATGTCGTGTCCCTCTAGAAGGGTGGAATTCTAACCCCGTCGCCAGAATTGGCGAGGGGTTAGTATTCCAATTCGTATGACACCTTACTCGACATGTTTTGATAAAGCGATGCACTTAAGAGTATATGGTATGCGTTATCATGGAACAGCTATTAGGACTTGGTTCCGCAAGCTGCAAACGGGCTCAGCTCATGCCAGAGCACCATTTCACCCTATCCCATGCACTCTGCCTTCAGGATTGTTAAGGCCTGCCATAGGAGTAACTGATAGGAATATAGGTGTCCATTGTAGGTTTAGATATAGGAATACTATATCTAAAGCAAAGGGTGATTACACCACCTTGCCCCAGCTGTCAAGCAGCCAGTTGTGTCTGATTTAGTTAGTCAACCCAGGGGTGGCATAATACATGCTGCAGCCCCTGGGAGACTTCTGGGTACACCTCAGCCCTGGGTACAGGGACTTGGAGAGGGCCCAGTGCCAATTCAGTACCTGGGTACAATTTGGAATAGAGAGAACAGCTAGGCTGTGGGTCTGATTAGCAGGCCCACAGCCAGGGAAAGTCGTAAACCAGTGAAGCAAAAAGCAAAAATCTGGGTGATCATAGGATTGCAGACCCTACTCTCCTACATGACCCCCCCCCAAAAAACTTTGGGACAATAAGCTAACCTTGACCAGGTGAGTCTTCTTGCTCTAAGTGGAAATACCTGGAGAGCCCATCAGCATTGCCATGATCAGTACCAGGTCTATGCTCCACTGTAAAATCCATCCCCTGTAGGGAAATGGACCACCTAAGTAGTTTGGGGTTTTCACCCTTCATCTGATTTAGCCATAAGAGGGGCTTGTGGTCGGTCTGAATCTTAAAGTGAGTGCCAAAGAAGTATGACCTCAACTTTTTCAGGGCCCACACCACAGCAAAGGCCTCCCTCTCAATAGCTGACCAATTTTTCTCTCTGGGGGTCAGCCTTCTGCTAATAAAAGCAATGGGCTGGTCGTTACCATCAAAATTCAGCTGAGATAGAACAGCTCCCACACCCAACTCAGAAGCATCTGTTTGGACAATGAAGGTCTTGGAGTAATCTGGACTCTTTAGGATAGGTGCTGTGCACATGGCCTGCTTTAGGTCATTGAATGCTTTCTGACAGCTTGCTGTCCACTGAACTTTCTTTGGCATCTTTTTACTTGTCAGGTCATTAAGTGGAGTCACAATGGACCCATAATTCTTGACAAATTTCCTATAGTAACCAGTCAGGCCCAAGAAAGCTCGAACCTGAGTCTGGGAGGTTGGAGGAGCCCAGTCCTTGATGGCCTGTATCTTGCTCTCCAAGGGTTGAACCTGGCCTTCACCTACAAGGTGGCCCAGGTATACAACCTGTGTCTGCCCTATCTGGCACTTAGTGGCCTTGATAGTGAGACCTGCCTTTTGCAGTGCCTCTAACACTTTCCTCAGGTGGACCAGGTGATCCTCCCAGGTGGAACTAAAGACAGCTATATCATCAAGATATGCTGCACAGAAGTCATCCAACCCAGTGAGAACTTGATTCACCAGCCTTTGGAAGGTGGCAGGTGCATTTTTCAAACCAAAGGGCATTACCACAAATTGATAATGCCCACCAGGGGTAGAAAATGCTGTCTTGGGCTTGGCCTCCTCAGCTAACCTGATTTGCCAATACCCAGCTGTCAGGTCAAATGTACTTAAGTAGTTGGCAGAAGCCAATCTATCTATAAGTTCATCTGCTCTTGGTATTGGGTGGGCATCAGTCTTAGTGACTGCATTGAGTCCTCTGTAGTCTACGCAGAACCTCATCTCTTTCTTACCACCCTGGGTGTGAGGCTTTGGCACTAGAACTACTGGGCTAGCCCAAGGGCTATCTGAGGGCTCAATGACTCCCGGCTCCAACATTTTCTGCACTTCTGTCTTGATGCAGTCTCTGACATGATCAGGTTGTCTGTAGATTTTACTCTTGACAGGCAGACTGTCTCCAGTGTCAACTTCATGGGTACACCAATCAGTTTGACTGGGTGTCAGAGAGAACATATGTCTAAAGGATTTCAGAACTTGTCTACAATCCTGTTGCTGATGTTCAGAGAGGCTGCCACAAAAGACAACACCATCTACTGATCCATCATCAGGATTCTGAGTGAGCAGGTCTGGGAGAGGGTCACTCTCTTCCTCCTGTCCCTCATCTGTGGCCATGAGCAAGCTCATGTCCTTCCTGTCGACATATGCCTTGAGCCTGTTCACATGGAGCACCCTGAGGGGGCTCCTGGGAGTTCCAAGGTCCACCAGGTAGGTGACCTCTCCCTTTTGCTCAATGATGGTGTGGGGCCCAGACCATTTGTCTTTGAGTGCTGCTGGGGCCACTGGCTCCAGCACCCACACCTTCTGTCCAGGCTGGTACACAGTCAGGACAGCCTTCTGGTCATGCCAAGCTTTTTGGAGTTCTTGGCTGGCCTCAAGGTTTTTAGATGCCTTCTCCATGTATTCAGCCATCCTGGAGCGGAGACCAAGTACATAGTCCTATGTTGGTGGCAGGCTTTTTGAGAGGTCTCTCCCATCCTTCCTTCACCAAACACAGGGGTCCTCTTACAGGATGCCCATACAGAAGTTCAAAAGGGCTGTAGCCAACCCCCTTCTGTGGGACCTCTCTGTAAGCAAACAAGAGGCAGGGTATCAGGACATCCCATCTACGCCTGAGCTTTTCAGGTAGTCCATGAATCATCCCTTTGAGGGTCCTGTTGAATCTTTCAACAAGCCCATTGCACTGTGGATGATAGGGTGTGGTGAACTTGTAGTTGACACCACATTCCTTCCACATTGCAGTCAGATATCCTGACATGAAGTTTGCACCTCTGTCAGAAACAACCTCCTTAGGGAAGCCCACTCTGGAGAACACTCCAACTAGGGCCCTTGCCACTACAGGTGCTGTAGTGGTCCTAAGTGGAATAGCTTCAGGATACCTGGTGGCATGGTCCACCACCACCAGTATAAACTTGTGCCCTGATGCTGTCTGGGGTTCCATTGGACCAACAATGTCAATCCCCACTCTTTCAAAGGGAACCCCCACCACAGGTAGTGGTATGAGGGGGGCCTTTGTTGTGCCACCTGACTTACCACTGGCTTGGCAAGTGACACAGGAGCGACAAAACTCCTTGGTATTCTCATTCATGTGAGGCCAGTGAAAGTGTGAGACAAGCCTGTCCCAAGTTTTTGTCAGGCCTAAGTGACCTGCAAGGGGAATCTCATGGGCCAAGGTGAGAAGGAAACCCCTCTGAGACAAGGGGATGACCAGCCTCCTGGTTGCACCAGGCTTGGGGTCTCTTGACTCAGAGTACAGGAGTCCATCTTCCCAGTATACCCTGTGGGCACCTGTGGCATTCCCTGCAGCCTCAGCAGCAGCCTGCTGTCTGAGGGGTTCAAGGGAAGGGCAGTCTAACTGTGCCTTCCCCAGGTCTTCTCTGGAGGGTCCCCCTGAGCCCAGAAACTCAACTTGATCAAGTTCAAGCTCTTTAGGCTCAGTTTCCCTCAGCTCTCTCAGATCAGCCTCCTCAGAGACTTGATCCTCAACCTGGGGCAAGGGGGAAGGCAATGCCTTAACCCTACTGCTCTTCTTCTTGGAAGGTGTCTGGTCCATTGTTCCAGGATCCAGCACCTGTTCAGTGGGGCATCTTCTGGCCTGTGACCTATTCACAGCAAGCACATGTGCTGGCAAGCCTAACATTTCCATGTGAGTCCTCTGCTCCACTTCTGACCATAGTGATGACTCCAAATCATTGCCCAACAAACAATCCACTGGGAGGTCTGAACTAACCACAACTTTCTTTTGGCCACTTACCCCTCCCCAGGAGAAAGCAACAATCGCCATACTATGACTGGTAGTGACGTTGCTGGCATTGGTCACCAGGAAATCTGTACCTGGCATGATCTGTCCAGGGTCCACAAAGTTAGGTGTCACCATTGTGACACTGGCACAAGTGTCCCTATAGGCCTGAGCCATTTTGCCATTTATCAAAGGTGTCTGCCTGTATTTGCCCAAAGTATTGGGACTTACATCAGGGGACATATCCATATCCCCTGTACAGACAAGGACAGCCTGAGTGAGTGTGCCAACTAAGTTGTCAGACTCCTCAGTTCCCAAGGTTAACCCAACTAGTCCCTTGGGAGGTGCACTACCACTACTGACTGTACTAGGGGGTGCAGTTGCCTTAGGGGCTGTAGTGGTAGGAGTTTGCCCTCCTCTTTTGGTGTACTCACTAAACCAGTGAGACTTACTTTTACAGTACTGGCACCACCTTTTTGACTGGCCTTCTTGAGTCTTCTTTTTCTGCTGTGAAGCCTGACCCCCACCCTCTTTGGTTTGTTGGGGACCTGTTGAAGACTTCTGGTCATTTTGTTCACTCTTGGTATTACCCTTCTGGTCTGCTTTCTTCTGACCACCCTGGTTCTGGTTCTGGTTCTGCTTGATCCTTGTTCTGACCCATTTCTCTGCCTTCTTTCCCAATTCTTGGGGAGAGGTCAGATCTGAATCGACAAGGTGCTGGTGCAACAACTGTTCTGACAGTTATTTAAAATCTGTTCTCTCATCATAAGATTATACAATCCTGTGTAATCAATAACCTTGCTACCCAGCAACCAGCCCTCCAAAGCCTTAGTGGCACAATCCACAAAGTCAGACCAGTCCTGAGACTGAGTTTTCTGGGTGTCTCTGAACAGCAACCTGTACTGCTCAGTGGTTAAACCAAACCCATCAACCAGTGTATTTTTCAGGACCTGGTAATTGTTAGCATCCTCCACTCTTGTAGTGAGGAGCTTATCTCTACCTTTGCCATCAAAGGAGAGCCACAGTATAGCTGCCCACTGACTCTGGGGAATGCACTGCACAGTGCAGGCCCTCTCCAAAGCAGCCATCCATTTCTGGATGTCATCCCCTTGTTTAAAGGGGGGCACTATCTTTGTCAGGTGTTTAGTATCTAAACCCTTCTCTTTATCTCTTGGGAGATTGCTGCCACCAGTGGGGACTACCCCACTCATCTGCTGCTCTCTAGCAAAGGCAAGCTTCTCTTTGGCCAGGGCACGTTCTTCCCTTTCAATCCTCAGATTAGCCTGTCTCATCCTTGCTTCATGCTCTATTCTCTGAGGGGAAGTCAATCTCCTCTGTGGAGAGTTCCTTCTCCTCTGAGAAGAGGCATTAGAGTGCAGAGATCTATTGGAGTCCCTAGAATGAGATTTATCTCTTCTAACTCCAAGGTTAGGCCTTATTAGGGTCAGCACTGGGGGTCCCCCAGCTCCTTCCCTAAGTAGGTCTAAGTTGGCCCTAGTAAGTCTGCTGACTAACTCAGACCTCTTGTCTACCTCATCCCCAGAGAGTTCCTCTTGATCCCCCTCCTCAACTCTGTCTTCAGTGTCAAGGAGGTCTGGATCTCCAATGGTACCCTCTAGGGCTGGCATATTCCCATCTAACTGAGAAATTTTTCTCGCATCATATGTCTCTAAGAGACCTATCAGAAAGGGAATGGTGGGGTTAGACCCCTGTTTCAGTTTCCTGGAGGTACACACTTGTCTCATCTCCTGGAAACTGAGAGCTGCATATCTTGATTTGACCTGTGGAGGGTCAATAACCACAAGGGGAGTCTCAGTAGACTCTCCATGGGTAGACATGCTTTTCTAGTGAGGTGTAAGTGGTGCACTTACCTACACTATATGTTTACCTACTGATCCCTTGCTAGAGTTGTAGTTTAGGGTGTGCTAGGCCCTAGGAGCTACAACAGCTGGTTCAGTAGAACTCAGAGTATTCTAAGCTAAGTTATATGTACCTTAGTACTTATGTGATCTTTCAAATGAAATTCTTAGGATATGTGTGGTAAAACAACAGCAAGCTCAAATCCCAACCGCTGCTCACCAATGTGGGAAGTTGGCCTGATATGCAGTGCTCACTATTCTAGTGATCACTATGTATCAGTCCAAACAACCCTTATTGATGATTGGTTGTAAGTCAACCTTATAGACCAGCTATCCTAGTAGCATGGATACGAGCAGTCTAAGGCTAAGACTCTCGAGGGCATGTTAAGCCAGCTGTTTTACCATCACATTACCCCTTGAACACCAAGTGAAAGGACACCACACAAGTTGTTATCAAAAATAAAGTATATTTATTTCTAACAAGACTACCCTGGCTCTTTATGAGACAGGGAGCTAAGCACACAACAAAACTCTTACGAAAATACTTAAAGTCGCACAATTTACACAAATGCCCGAGGGGCACGAAAAACCATATACACCAGAAGTGGAATGCGAAGTTACTAGCAGGTAAGTAATACTTTTCTAGACTGTAGAAACGCTAGGCCTACAATGCTGAACCCTTGGATTAGAAGCAGGAGGCCTAGGGACGCCGTGTGCAGAGTGGGAACTCTCACGCGTAATGCGGGAACAAGTCTATGGATACTAGCAATCACAAAGTTACTGTTCTCGGGCGAACCCGACTAGGTGGGTCGAAAACAAGAGTGGATCCGAACACTTAGGGTGTTGGACTATGCTGGAGCACTGGAGTACTCAGTTTACCTAGCCCAGGGGCTGCGGCTGCATAGGGTTCAAGTTGCGTCGGAAACCCTCGTTGAAGAACCAGGAGCCTGAAGAAAGAAGTTGCTGGCAGGCGGCCAGTGAAGAAGTTCGTGGTGATCCAAGCCTGGATCAGGGAAGAAGAAGACCTGTAAGCAGAGGGGACCAAGTTCTGAATCACTAGCCAGTGATTTAGGTGGGCACCAGGATGGCACCGGACGAAGTCACCTCGACCAGGTGAGTGGGCGCTGCTGGGCTCTGCAGTCTCTCGGACCAGGAGGCGTTGTCGGCGACCAGGATGGAGGTGCGAGCTGTCCCACGAAGGTCTCTGCTGTCGACGTTGCTGGACCCAGGATTGGGGCAACAAGTCTTGGCAAATGCAAGCCCACGCGGTGGACTTAAAATGGAGTCTGGAGTGGACCAGGAGGGTCCAGGGTGCTCCTCTTTTGGAGGGGAGCAAGGGCTAGTCTGGAGCAACCAAACCAGCGGTGTTTGTTGTCGTGAAGCATCGTAAAAGGGCCACTAGCCAACGGGCAAGTGACCTGGACAACGCGACGAGCAGCAAAGAGCAGAAGGGCCCCACGCAGATCTCGTGGATGCAGGGGGGCTGGACTTCGGTGCTGGAGCTGCTCAGGGTCGGGGCTTCTCTTACCCCAAAGCACTCAGTCGAGGGTCACTCGGTGGTCGTGCTGGACAAGCGTCGTGCAGTTTTCAAAGATGGCCGGTCCCTCGAGGTCTCGTCACACCCACGGATCACAGCTGGGCTGATGATGCAGGTTGAGGTCAGAGGTGCCAGGGAAGCCGGTTCTCGTCGTGCTGGGCAGTCTTGATCCGGAGGAGAGACTTACAGCAGACCGCGATGCTTGGTTGGTGCCTGCTGCTGCAGGGTGACTACTCCTTAGTCACAAGGGAGAAATCTTAGGAAGAGTCTTGAGTTCCTCTCGTAGAAAGTCGGTTCAGGATTCAAAGATTGATCTAATTTGGAAGGGGGCCAGTTCCTACCTTTATCCTGCAAAAGGGGGCTGGCACGCGACTAAGTCCTGCCCTATGGGTGGGACTAGGAGGGGGGTGGTTACACCCCTCTCCTTTGGCGGGCTTTCCCCAGATCAGGGGCTGGAGTGCCCCTGGAACTGGTTCCAGCCGGCCTATGCACAGTGAGCACCGGGGTGCCACTTGCAGTCACCTTCCTCTAAAGCCCTGCCTACCTAGGATACACAAAATCCTGTCTGGGTCGGTGCTGGCACCGCCCCTGGCAGGAAACCCTTTGTCCTTGCCTCCTGTGCTGGGAGGACTCCCAGCAGCAGGAGGGCAGACTTGTGTCTCGGTGGCAGCATCCATCTTGTGGAGCTGAGGCTATGTCTGACTTTAACCGGGGTTACAGGTTACATACATGTCGTGTCCCTCTAGAAGGGTGGAATGCTAACCCCGTCACCAGAATTGGCGAGGGGTTATGTTATGTTATGTTATTTCGGCTCTTCTATAGCGCAACAGCTACTCCGGAAGGAGTGTCCCGGCGCTTTGGCGAAGGAAACCTTCAATATGGCAACACAACACGACAACAAAGGAAAATGGCAAGCCTATCTAGTAAAAAGCCAAGTTTTTAGAGCCCTTCTAAAGGACAAAAGACAGGGAGTCTGTCTTAGAAAAAGCGGGAGCTCATTCCACGCACGGGGAGCCAAATGGTGAAAAGAGCGACCGCCCTGTCTAGCTCGTTTGATGGCCGGGACTACCATCTTAGACAGGGAGGCAGACCGTAAGGCTCTGTTTGGTTTATAGAAAGCCAAACGTTTCCTCATATATTTGGGGCCAATGGCATGAAGAGCTTTGAAAGTCAGCGTCAGGCTCTTAAACTGAACTCTCTTGGCTATAGGGAGCCAATGCAGCTCTTGCAACAGAACAGAGGCACTTGCACGTCTAGGGAGCCCGTAAATGGCCCGGGCAGCTGAATTTTGGACTACTTGAAGCCGCCTCACCAGGTACTTTGGAAGCCCTAGGTAGAGGGCATTCGCGTAGTCCAATCTGGACCCTACAAGTGCTTGAACAATGATCCGTCTGTGTTTGATGGATATCAGGGGCAAAAATTTTCTCAGCATCCGAAGGATGCCGAAACATTTCCCCGACAGGCTAGATATTTGGGGCCCATAAGAAAGATCATTGTCAATCATAATACCCAAATTTTTGGCTTTTACGCTTGCCTTAGCAGGTGGAAACAAATCCTGAGGCCACCAACTTTTCCAAACTGGCTCAGAGGAAAAACCGAAAAAAAGCAGCTCCGATTTATCGGAGTTGCATTTTAAACCATGCTCCCTGAACCAGCCGAAGACCGCCTCTAGACAGCTTCTGATGTGGCTCCCGTCAAACACCTCATTCCTGTTATGGGTAAACAGGAGTTGGGTGTCGTCGGCATAGGACACGATCTGGGCGCCGAAAGACTCCGCTACCTCTGCAAGGGGGGCCAAAAAGATGTTAAAAAGCAGGGGGCTAAGAATAGACCCCTGCGGGACTCCCACTTCCAGAGGTGCCATAGCTGCGGAGTGAGGAGGCGCCCAGATCGTTTGTCGGCGGTCGGCTAAGAAGGATTTAAGCCAGTTCCACACCGTCCCCCGAAGACCACATTCCCAGAGACGTATTAGGAGGGTTTCGTGGGGAACGGTGTCGAACGCCGCCGACAGGTCCAGCATGACCAACATGGCCTTGCCTCCCGCATCCAAGACCTCTCTGATGGCGACAGTGACCTCCAACAACGCGGTCTCCGTGCTGTAGTTTGCACGAAAGCCGGATTGGGTGTTGTGCAACAGATCGTTCTCTTCGATGTAGTCCGAGATCGCTCTGTGCACGTGTCTTTCTGCCACCTTCGCCAAGGCAGGAAGGAGAGATATAGGCCGATAATTGGCATGAACGGTGGAGTCTAAAGTTGTTTTTTTTAGAAGAGGCAGAATAAGCGCAGCTTTCCACGCCGAGGGAACCACACCGGATGACAAAGAAGCATTAAGAATGGAGTTGATAGGACCATTTAAGACTGGGGCTATTTTCCTAAGACAAGAGACCGGGCAAGGGTCCAAAGGTGAGCCAGACTTCAGTCCAGTAAGAAGGGCTAATGAGGCGTCAGGGCTTAACGGGGGAAATTCGCAAAGAGTAGGGGCCACCACTGGGTTGGTGAGGTAAAGAGCACCCGTTAAATCCACCTTAGTGCCATTGGAGTAACTGGCAAGAGACTCTTGAATAGTCGTTATTTTTGTAACGAAATAGTGTGCCAAATCCAACAGCCAAGATTTTGAATGGGATTGATCCAAGGTACTAGAGGATGGTGCAGTGAAATCCTTAACAATTTTAAAAATTTCCCTACTTGTGTTGCCCGCCTCGTCAATACGACGTTCCAGATGAAGTTTTTTCTCATTCCAGATCAGTTTGTGGTAGGATCTAGTCAGAGTTTTAAGTTTAGCTTTAGCCGAAGGATTGTAGTCCTTCCGCCAGACTCTTTCGGCTCTCTTGCAATTTTGGCGAGCTTCCCTAAGCTGAGAAGTAAACCAAGGGGCGGAGAGCCTCTTATTACCCACCTTAGTCATTTTCTCAGGAACGAGAGCTGCCAATCTTGCCGTGAGCCATTTGGTAAAATAGAGTAGATCATCTTCAACGTAGCCCGATAAAATACAGGGTGTAGTTTCCATCGCCTGTAATAGGCTCTCATTAGAGAGGAGATGAAAGGGTCGGGACACACGTTTAGAAGAACTCACAAATTTTCTTCTGGGAGGAGAAACACAAGACAGGAAAAAAGTGATCAGATAATGATCTGACCACAAAACCGGCTGTGGCGCTTGAGAATCAATAGGACGGGAGGAAAAGACTTGATCTAGAGTATGGCCTTTGTTATGTGTAGGTTCATGGATGAAAGATGATAGTCCCAGCATGGTGGTAATATCTATCAATTTGATAGTATCTGGGTTAGTAGCATCATCCATATGAATGTTTAAGTCACCGAGCAGTAGACAGTGTTCAGATTTTAGGCACGGGACTGAGAGTGCTACTTGGAGCTCATCTAAAAAAGAGCCTACAGGGCCAGGAGCTCTATATAGAACAATACCGGTACAGGCCTGAGATGAGGAAAGATGGAGTGTAAAGCCAAGGGCCTCTGTCTCCTGAATGTTGTCAACCGGAAAAGTGGTGCAGTGCAGCCGTTTGTTGACTATAATAGCCACACCGCCTCCTCGTCCCACCGCTCTATCTCTCCTAAAGATGGAATAATCAGGAGGGATGGCGTTGACTAAGTCGGGAGTTGAGGAGTCACTTAACCAAGTTTCGGTCAGGAAAAGACAGGATACATTAGAATTATGCAACAAGTTCCAAATATCAGGCACATGGCCTCCTAAAGAGCGTGTATTAAGGAGTAGACAGACGATAGGAGGTAGTTTAGGAATCAAGGTGAGCTTTTCACATTTCGAAAGGCGCCAACCACAATTGGAGCATCCTTTGCTTAACGCCCGACTACCGGGGAAGACATAGTGGCAACGACCCACATGAGAACGAAGAGTTAAAAGAGTTTCAGAAGAGTATCTATACGACATACTGAAGACAGACAATAGTAAAATACCTGACAATAGGTAGAGCCAGCCAGCCGTCCTGCCCCGTCCGCTCCCGGAACGCTGACGGGCGCAGACGGGCAGGACTCTGGCACGATAGCCTAGTCAGGCGCCACGACCCGCACCAAGATGGCGGCGTCTGGCTTCCAAACCTGACAAGTATGGCGCTCCCACACACCCCAGAACCGGACCCGCTAAATAGCGGTGCTTTTGTAGATTTTAAATGTGGGTGAGGGGCAGTAATAGCGCTACAGCGAGCAGCTAAGATGAAAAATTATTTTAAAATTGAAACAAAAAATTAAAAGCGCTGATACAGCAGTAGTCAGTCACCGCAATAGCGCGAGCGCACAGTCCGAGCAGCGCGAGGCAGCCTATCTTCAAGGAACCCTTGCAAGGAGAGCCCCTGCCTAGGTTCCGCCTTAAGTAGGCCGGCGTAGATAGCCTAGTCAGGCGCCACGACCCGCACCAAGATGGCGGCGTCTGGCTTCCAAACCTGACAAGTATGGCGCTCCCACACACCCCAGAACCGGACCCGCTAAATAGCGGTGCTTTTGTAGATTTTAAATGTGGGTGAGGGGCAGTAATAGCGCTACAGCGAGCAGCTAAGATGAAAAATTATTTTAAAATTGAAACAAAAAATTAAAAGCGCTGATACAGCAGTAGTCAGTCACCGCAATAGCGCGAGCGCACAGTCCGAGCAGCGCGAGGCAGCCTATCTTCAAGGAACCCTTGCAAGGAGAGCCCCTGCCTAGGTTCCGCCTTAAGTAGGCCGGCGTAGATAGCCTAGTCAGGCGCCACGACCCGCACCAAGATGGCGGCGTCTGGCTTCCAAACCTGACAAGTATGGCGCTCCCACACACCCCAGAACCGGACCCGCTAAATAGCGGTGCTTTTGTAGATTTTAAATGTGGGTGAGGGGCAGTAATAGCGCTACAGCGAGCAGCTAAGATGAAAAATTATTTTAAAATTGAAACAAAAAATTAAAAGCGCTGATACAGCAGTAGTCAGTCACCGCAATAGCGCGAGCGCACAGTCCGAGCAGCGCGAGGCAGCCTATCTTCAAGGAACCCTTGCAAGGAGAGCCCCTGCCTAGGTTCCGCCTTAAGTAGGCCGGCGTAGATAGCCTAGTCAGGCGCCACGACCCGCACCAAGATGGCGGCGTCTGGCTTCCAAACCTGACAAGTATGGCGCTCCCACACACCCCAGAACCGGACCCGCTAAATAGCGGTGCTTTTGTAGATTTTAAATGTGGGTGAGGGGCAGTAATAGCGCTACAGCGAGCAGCTAAGATGAAAAATTATTTTAAAATTGAAACAAAAAATTCCAAAAGTATTCCAATTCGTATGACACCTTACTCGACATGTTTTGATAAAGCGATACCAGAGTTGGCATATAACCGCGAGGATTATAATGCACTTAAGAGTATATGGTATGCGTTATCATGGAACAGCTATTAGGACTTGGTTCCGGAAGCTGCAAACGGGCTCAGCTCATGCCAGAGCACCATTTCACCCTATCCCATGCACTCTGCCTTCAGGATTGTTAAGGCCTGCCATAGGAGTGACTGATAGGAATATAGGTGTCCATTGTAGGTTTAGATATAGGAATACTATATCTAAAGCAAAGGGTGATTACACCACCTTGCCCCAGCTGTCAAGCAGCCAGTTGTGTCTGATTTAGTTAGTCAACCCAGGGGTGGCATAATACATGCTGCAGCCCCTGGGAGACTTCTGGGTACACCTCAGCCCTGGGTACAGGGACTTGGAGAGGGCCCAGTGCCAATTCAGTACCTGGGTACAATTTGGAATAGAGAGAACAGCTAGGCTGTGGGTCTGATTAGCAGGCCCACAGCCAGGGAAAGTCGTAAACCAGTGAAGCAAAAAGCAAAAATCTGGGTGATCATAGGATTGCAGACCCTACTCTCCTACAAAATGTATAAGTTAACTGACTCTGCTTTTCAAGCTCCGCACCTTGTGACTCCCTCCTCTTTTGTCTGCCACACCTTGGCCCCCAAATTATGGATTCCAGGAGTAACAATTTCAAATTCCAGCACCTGTACTGGAGTGTCTAAAGGTTGGAATTTGTTATATTACTCATCACAATAAATAAATGAATACATAATTCAATTGAATTATTTACATTCAGACCATGTGGCCCTCTCCCTGGTCTCTTCCCAACTATGTGCAAATTGTATTTTTATATCTAGCTAGAATGTGTTGAGGTGGGAAGATTTAGACAGAAAGACAGGCTATACCCAAACAAAGCTGTTATGGCCATTGGCATTAAAGAATTCATAGGGGGCACGTCCTTGTTTCTGGTGCACAGTGAATATTGAAGAGTGTTTAGGAGCAGGAAAGGTCAATGCATTCTGTTACTTCTCAGTTTGCATTAATGTGGCTATGAAGAGGGTGCACTGCAAGAAGAATTACATAAAGGTGCGATATTGGTAGTTGATGTAAAAAGTGAGGTACACATATATTTACACATTTGAAGGGGAGCTGAGTTGTTCAGTTTTAAAGGAAAATTAGGCCATAGGAATGTTGTAGGCTTCTATCTGTCTTAAACAGCATACATCAGATTTACTATGTTGGAGCAGTACATAAAAATGTATGCATTGAGGAACTTGCCAAGGGTATGACGCAATGGTATCATCATGGGGTGTCTGAGAACATAGTTCAGAATCATGGCATACAACTACTATCTTTCAGAGGCATTCCTAGAAGACACTCCCACCAGGTAATCCACACGTCATGAGCCACTATGTCTGTCACCAGTAGCAAGGCTTGTGCCAGTGGCGGCTTGCTCATGCGGCCAACCATCTACAGTAGGGTGGCCAAATTTGAGTCAAACCCTGGGACAGGCTATATATGAAGAAGCAGGGTTATGAAATTGCAGTGATGAGATAGAGCTACACTATAACACTCAACGACATATGATTGTGCAGAAGGTGCAGTTTCCAAGTAATTACTACGTAGACTTAATTTATCAAATTTATAACAAATTATCCTGTTCTCACATACTAAATGTAAGTGTTTTTGTGGTAATCACACAGTAGAAAAATACAAGCAAATTGTGTGGTCACCTTCAAATGTGCATTTTTAAACCAAAACATATGACAACAAGCTACTGATTTAAGACATGTTTAGAGTTCTGGTGCAGGGCAATGGGGAGATGCTAAGATGGTGATACCATGTTATTTTATTTCCATAAATGTGACACTTGCTTTGCATGCAGAAAAACAGATCTATGTTAAAGGTCATAATAGTATGGTTGGCTAGGAAGACGTGTTGTGCACATGTCAAGCGAGGCTGCTGTCACTCATGTCAGAGGAAAATGGCAGCAACGGTGCAGGTCGAGGTATGGCTTCCTTCGTCACACGCTGCATGCCAGAGGGTTCAGGTGAAATGAAAGCATGAGCAGGTTCTTACTGTAGTGCAGGTGCCCCTTAAACGTTCCTCATAACCGGGATATGTGTTTAGTTTTGGTAAAAGTATCAGTACGCTGGGACAGAAGTTAAATACCTGGGACTGTCCATGGAAATCCGGGACGTCTAATCACCCTAATGTATTATCCCTCCATCCACCACTTGTTCCCTGTCCCTGGCAGAACCTCAGTTTCCGAATCTGAGATTTCCTATTAGGGAATTTCAAATTTGCGATTTTCTAATAGCAAATGTGAATCCGTGGCAATTGCTATTAGGGAATCGCATGGTACAAATGTTCCCAAATAGCGATTTCTACAGATCGCCTATTTGGGAATCGCTATACGGGAATTTTGTACATATGAGCCATAGGGCCTGATTGTGACTTTTGGTGGTGCGGGGGCAGCATGCCACTGCCGCCCCCACCCCGCTAAGAGTCCCTACCACCCGCCCACCATATTACGACTTAAAAGTCGTCTGGCAGGTGGGCGGTGATGTGGTCACGCAGCAGTGCGTCTTTTAAGGCGACGGTGCCTGTGAAAAAGGCACCACAATGGGAACACCACACAAGGTTCCTACACGGCATGGACTGTAATGACCATGTCATCCAGGAACTGGGGTGCATGTACACAGGGGGCACACGTTGTGTCCTCCTGTGTCATCCACATGGCGTGAGGCACCAGGGAGCCCTGAAGGGCCCCTTGGTGTTCATGGCCATGAAAACCATGGCAAAGAAGAAACTCATAATATGCTTGACAAGACCACAGCGGTCCTGCCAAGCATATGGCAGCCTCAGGAATGCCACACCACCTCCACGGAACGGCGGTTTGCTGGAGGCATCGGCGGTCCTATGGAGATCCGACCGCCCAAGTCTTAATTGGGGGGGTCAGACCACCGGTGAAGTGGTGGCTGGACCACCATAACAAAACCACCACAAGTCTGTCAATTATCGGACCGCCAGACTCATAATTAGGCCCTTAGTGTACTAATGGTATATACTGACTTGTAAATGATATGCTGCCAAACACCTGTCAATATTTCATGTTACCACTAATTCATAACACATTCACTCCATATACATATAATTGTGGGCCCGATTCACAGAATGAACTTAAGACTCAATCCTAAACTTACTACTATTTTGGTATTCACGGAATGCACTTACTACTTTTGGCATTCACAGAATGAACTTACTACTTTTGGTATTCACAGAAGTTAGGATTTTGTCCTAAGTCTGTCTTAAATCTGTCTTAAGTTTGTCTTAGGACAAACTTAAGACAAACTCCTAACTTCTGTGAATACCAAAAGTAATAAGTTCTTTCTGTGAATGCCAAAAGTAGTAAGTGCATTCTGTGAATCCCAAAATGGTAGTAAGTTTAGGATTGAGTCGTAAGTTAATTCTGTGAATTGGGCCCTTAGTGTTTTAGTCTTCTCCAGTGTAGCTACACTTCCCTTAAAGTGCACAAGTTGGTGCTTGAGTGTTTCTACTCTGTTGGAGGAGGATCAATTTACCGGGGCTGGACCTACAAGTATATTCAGTTTCCTCCCTAATTGCGCCCTTCTGCTGGAACTTGGGCTGCCGTCTTCATAGCACAGGGAATCTGGCAGTGCACTCCACGAATATACGGTTCCTCTACTGCCGAACCAGCCCCACCAAAGCCCAGTTTATGTCCGCTCGTGTTCCTTGATCTTTATGTCTCCTTTAATACCATCACATCTTTTGAGGTTCACATGAAGTCTTAAAAATATATTTATTTCACCTAATGGAAATATATGTTGAAATGGTGACTGTATGACATAATGGAAGAACTATTAAGCATTTTGTGTCTCATTCTATGTACAACATCTTCAAAGACCTACCTGTGGAGACTATTGGTTTTGATGCCGTGGGCCCTTTATGAATACTATGATTGCATGAATGAGTGAGTACGATTCTGTTGACAGTATGAGTTGGTTATGAATTTGATACATTTGTTATAATACGATGGTCTCAGAGTGTCAGCGTTTAAACGTCTGCTGCCTTTTGGCTGTTAGCACACTGTATTTTTGCTCCTGGGGATGTGATTTTGCTGTTCCTTTGTTTTGTCCTTGACGTACAGCTTTACCTTAAACTATTTTAGGCAGTTGGTTTTTCCTTATTGATTATCAGTTTATGTCTCCGCCTTCCAAGTGAGTGCGGCACACACTGTCAATGCGCCTAGTGTGAGCACACGCTAGTTGGCTTCGCAGAGGCTCGATTTGTGCCTCTGACCATTCGGTCAATGTGACCTTGCCACCAGTTTGCTAGGCACGACATGTGCCGTAGAGGCCAAGCGCAGTCCTCCGAACACCTTCGCACACTCACCTCACCACGCACTGATAACAAGTCGCCCATGTGTCACCCATACACCTTGTGAAAACGTCATGCGCTTCACCATCAATTAGGCCAAAACTGTTCTCTATACATTGGAAACACCACTTTCCTGTATAATACGTGCCCTAGTCTTGCAGGCAGGCAGCTGTACCATTTCCCGTAACGGCAGGAAATATCGCAAACGTAGTTGAAGCTAGGGGTCGTAGCCCAGTGTCGTTCAATGATGAAGTCTGCATCTAAGTGATCTTATTTCTCCCGTGGTGTCATCAACAAAAGGATCCGATCCTCATAGCTAGTTTTGAGATGATGACACGGAGAACATGGGATATAATAAAGTTTTTGTATTGAGATGCTCGTAACAACTCCTAACTGATAGCTACCATCTCATCAACTGCCCACTCCTTTGTTCCTAGAATCTCCTTGCTCGAACATTCTAGCAAGGAGAGTGAGACCAGAGATGCTACAGTAATACATGGAATAGAACAGTAAACAGGTATGAGGCCAAAACCTTATGCCTCTGAGGCGACATATTTTAATTTCTCCTTATTTTTTTCAACTTTGCATATGTGCTGATTGTGCTGTACTGGCAGAGTCCCCTTCCAGAACAAACCTATGCTTCAGAGAAAGTACACACCCTTTCACTATGGCACAAGGGTGTGTGTGTTGGCGCATGGCAGCCAAAAGTGCACCAGTGCTGGAAGAGAGTAGAAATGCACCATATCATAGAATCTTAGTCTTATCTCTCCCTTTGACACAAGCCAGCATAGGAACGTTGGTTTCTGCACCACCTTGTGTCCTTCAGATATTGGTAAACTGGGCCCAAAGTATCCTTAGGACACATCACTGTAGCCTCTAAGGATGCACTCCCTACTCTAACATCCATCACAGGGATTATCAGCTGGGTCCTGCCAATAAATATGTAGTGTTTGCATGTGCCCTCACTCCAGTAGCTGATAGAGGTGGGCGAGCCAACAAATCACCATGAAGAGATGGGCACGACGAGCCCTGAAAATATTTGCTAAAATATAATAAAGTGTCTTCAAAATGAAAACTCACATATTTAAAAGTGCCTTCATGCGCGATAATGAAGAAAAAACAGTTTTAATGAAATTAATATTTTGACTGATAACAAAGCTTAAGTGGGAAGCTCCGATACGTCCAGGTTTTCTAGTTTCCCTTGGTACAAATCAGCCAATAAATGGGTATCAATTTGTCATTCCTTATAAGGCTTTGTCTTTACCTCAGTAGACTTTTCAAAATATAGTGCACACTAGACCCAAAGGTTATTGGAGCGCTTTACATGAACACCAGTTACATTACACAAGGTCACACACATTGTTTATAGGCATGGGGAGATTAAGGACCCGATTATAACTTTTGGTGGAGCAGAGGCATGGCGGTGCAATCCCCCCCATCACTGCTCCGCCGCAAGATGCCGCCGGTCGCCTGCCTGAGTACAATTTTGTAGTGGTTTAGCAGGTGGGCAGCGTAGCAGGATCATGGCGGTGCCTCTTTTGAAGGGTGCGGTGCCTTTGAAAAAGACACTGCAATGAGACCGCACTAAGAGGTACCTGCACGGCATGGACTCGAAAGTCCATGCCATGCCTGAACCTATGCGCATGCACACGGGGGCACGGGTAATGCCCCCCTGTGTGCATCCACATG
The DNA here is from genome assembly GCF_964261635.1 of Lissotriton helveticus. Classification (NCBI taxonomy): domain Eukaryota; kingdom Metazoa; phylum Chordata; class Amphibia; order Caudata; family Salamandridae; genus Lissotriton; species Lissotriton helveticus. The sequence continues at coordinate 209,114,971 of NC_136058.1, forward strand.
CGGCTGAGGCACAGGCTTCCTCTCCTCCAAGGTGTACATGGAAGAAGAACCTCATTATAAACCCTAGAGGAAAGGAAAATCGTAATATGCGCGGCGGTCTCACAAAGCATATTGTGGCCTCTGACCGCCGCTCCAAAGCCAGACAACAGGGGTTCCTTGGAAGAGCCGGCGGTCCAACCGCCTAACTCCAAATGAAGCAGTCAGACTGCCGGTGTGGCAGTGGCTGGATCCGCCACCACCACGCCACCACAAGTCTGGCGGTCCTTGGATTGTCAGACTCATAATAGGGCACTAAGAGATTTGTCCAGAATTAAAAGACATTGAGCCGATGCCGAAACTTGAATCCGGTTCCCCAGCCCTATAATCAGCAGCAGCTCTGACTCTAAGGCCACATCCTGAGCAGAGCAACATAGGCAGAAACCACCTGAAAGCTTGGCTCGTTATGGGCTCGAGGTTCCAACAGGACCTCAAGCTGGGACAGAGCCAGGCCTCAGTCTCTAGCTTGGCTGGAGCTTTCTAGTAAATGACCCCACCCAGTGTCTGTCTCATTCTTTTAAACCTGTGCCCGTTCCACCTCAATACTCATTGGCACTTCAATGCAGCAGTCTCTCCATTGTGCAAGTTCTGAACAGGCTCTGGGAAGTCTTGGAGTCAGCTCTCATCTTAGATTCTTGGCCAGTCTGTCTTTTTTTCAGTTCAAAAATAAATTTATTAGAATAAAAGATTATAATAGTGTACAAAATATAAGAACAGTGAATGTAATAAGATTATAAATACTGTATCAGTTGGATTGGAGGAGTACCCAAAGTATAAGAGAAACAATCTAATATTACATAAACAATCAATATAACAATAGCATGTACCACTGTAAGATGAAAAAAGAGAAAATTACATATTTTATAAAATATTATAATACATATGAAATATAAATAGTACTATATAATAACATAGAGGAAGTCATGGAGGTTTAGCGACTTCTTGCTGCAGAGGTGTAGAGATGGGAAAGCATTTAGCACTGGTATCAATGAATAATATAACCGGTGCCCACATATGTAAACGTTTGGGTGCCAGATGTGTCGGGTATACAAATGTGGTGTCTAGCCTATCAATCAATCAATCAATCAATCATAGACATTTATAGAGCGCTCTACTTACCCGGAGGGTCTCAAGGCGCTAGGGGGGGGGGGTGCTGCTACTGCCCGAACAGCCAGGTCTTGAGCTTCTTCCTGAAGGCGAGGTGGTCTTGGGTCAGGCGCAGGTCGGTCGGGAGGGAGTTCCAGGTCTTGGCAGCCAGGTAGGAGAAGGACCTTCCTCCTGTTGTCGTTCTTCGGATGCGGGGGACGGCGGCGAGGGCGTGGCTGGCTGATCGGAGGTGTCGTTTGGGAGCGTAGAAGTTGATGCGGTTGTTGAGGTAGCTCGGGCCTTGATCGTGTAGGGCTTTGTGTGCGTGGGTGAGGAGACGGAAGGTGATTCTCTTGTTGACCGGGAGCCAGTGCAGGTCTCTTAGGTGTCCGGAGATGTGGCTGTGTCGTGGGATGTCGAGGATGAGTCTGGCCGAGGCGTTCTGGATCCGTTGGAGTCTCTTCTGGAGCTTGGCGGTGGTTCCGGCGTAGAGGGCGTTGCCGTAGTCCAGTCGGCTGGTGACGAGGGCCTGGGTGACAGTCTTCCTGGTCTCGGTGGGGATCCACCGGAAGATTTTCCGTAGCATGCGCAGGATGTTGAAGCACGACGAGGAGACTGCGTTGACTTGCTTGGTCATGGAGAGGGAGGAGTCCAGGATGAAGCCCAGGTTGCGTGCATGGTCTGTCGGTTTGGGTGCAGTTCCCAGGGCGGGGGGCCACCAGGAGTCGTCCCAGGCGGAGGGCGAGGATCCCAGGATGAGGACTTCCGTCTTGTCCGAGTTCAGCTTCAGGCGGCTGGTCGACATCCACTCGGCTACTTCTTTCATTCCTTCGTGAAGGTTGGCTCTGGCGGCGGCGGGGTCGTTGGTAAGGGAGAGGATCAGCTGGGTATCGTCGGCGTAGGAGATGATGTTCAGGTTGTGTTGGCGTGCGATGGCCGCGAGGGGGCTCATGTAGACGTTGAAGAGGGTTGGGCTCAGCGAGGATCCTTGGGGTACGCCGCAGATGAATTCGGTGGCCTTTGATTTGTACGGAGGTAGGCGGACTCTCTGGGTTCTTCCGCCTATGATTATTGGCCAGTCTGTCTAAAGAAGAGTAGGACGGTGGAAAGGGACATGAGGTGGAATCTCTACTAGACATGCTTGGCCACCCTGGTATTCAGCAGCGGACTCCTTAAAAACACTTAATTTATTTTTTAATTAAGAAGATAAGGCAGTCTAGGACAGTGTTAACAGGGTCACAAGCACTCACCCAACCCTGGCTCCTATATGTGCCTTCTTATGCGTAATCACTCCGTCCGGAATTGCTGCTCATGTGGTGCAATATTTGCCGTTCTGTTGCTTTCCACTTTGAGCAAAGAGAAATTGTTTCTTCTCAAGGTTTAGTAATTAATCAACCTTGGAATGCGGACCGCAACGTACACAGAGAGGCATCAGAGGGCTCGCGCAGGGCTACCCGCGCTCCCAAACGTACTATTTCCAGCCACTAGTTATAACTTTACTTCATGCTCTCTCCGCATCTTGATGGTTAGATAATTAAATGGAATTAATAGAATCCCAGGCAGGCCCCAGAGTTTATCCGATGAAGAGCATTGTAGTTTAATTACAATGGTATGTAATGTATGACACAAAGCCCAGAGAAATATGAATACTTGATGTCCTCTGGAATGCGAGCGTTCGCTCTGCGGCGCGCGGCGCCACGCATCACGTTTACTAATCTACATACCCTGACAGTTTCTACATATCCAGGGCCCCACGAGGGTATTTAATTGCTCTGTAAACTTCAGGCTGGAGGATTCCTCAATACAGCGAGTCAAGACGCCGCCTTGAATGCTGCAGCAAAAAAAAAAAAATTCAAACAGTTGACATGTTTATTAAATACCCCCAGCCTCAAAGGAAACAGAGGTGCGAGGTTTTACATATAAATTAACTTGCAAACGGAATGCTATAGCAATACTTGTTTATTACGAAAAATGCATCTGATCACAAGGGCCTGCGTGACAAGATCATTACATATCAATTTAATTAGCCGATGCAGCATAAATTAATTTGCATTTCAATTAATGTCTCCAGCAACAAAACGCTGCTTTAATGGGGTAATTGCCTGCTAGACAATGTGGAAAAAAGAATAAACAGTCGCATTCTGAGGAAGAATTCCAATTTCCAATTTTTATTACCATAAATACCCAAAATAATGATCGCTCTTAAGGGGCATGTCTCTGGTCCCTTCTGGGCCTAATTATAAAGACTTAGTACCTCATTAGGCAAAATGGTTTTGGAGTCACAGAGAAAGACTCTAATCGTGACTCATTAGTGCCAACAAAAGAGGGTGAAACTGCACATGTTGGCGCATTAAGCGGCAGTATTAAGGCTGCTCAATGGCCGCCACATTAGTTGCAAACCTCTGAAAGGATGCGCGCGAGACGGACGCTCTTCCCTAATGCTCCCATCCGTCCAAGCGCGTGCCACACTCCCAAAGCGCATTCATTGTTTTGTGCCAAGTTTTATGGAGGAAGAACGGATGTGGTAGGCTCTAGGACACAAAGGCCACGCCCCCTCCATCACATGGGTTTTGAAAATGTGTGGAGGAATGCTGAAGAAACAGAAGAAGGGAGTTTTGTAGCTGCAGCAAAGTTGGTGAATGTCTTTCATTCTGCCAGTAAAGAAAGTCTGCATTATTAATAAGAATGTGAAAAGGTAACAGAGGATATTGGGATATACAATGAACACACGCAACTGTAGTAGCTTAAAAATAACTAAAGCTTATTATACGGTTGCACCCCAAACATTTATTGACATAGGGAGCATGAAACACTGAGGGCAATATGGACAAATATGTGCAGCTATATATGCCCAACTTTGATTGCAGATATGCTCGGCCTCATTCCAAGCAGAAAAACTTGACCCAGTTCAGTAAATGCATACTCGTTTAGGACTGCTGTTAGTACCATCAGTATTTACCAGCTGCACAATTACCACTAGCCAATGCAGGGCGCGTGTAATGAAGCCTATGTTAGTCAATATGTACAAGAACTACACCGTAGAGCACCACAATGAAAATTCTTACCGTTCCCACTAAGGCCTTAACTCGGGGCTGGACGCCTTATTTTAGGTCTAGTGTTAACAAGGACTTTTGATTCCACTAACATTATATGTATAATTCACTGAAAAAACCCAAAAGTTAAATCATAGTTAGGTGAAATGTTCAGAAACAATATAATGTTTTAAACTCTAAGAACCACAGAAAATGTACCAGTTATAGTTATCTCAAGTAACTAACTATCACTCGTGCCTTAAGGTAACTATAACTCACGTCCCCTCCATGCACAGTTTTCTCATCAATAATTTCATTGCAAATGTTTCAGTGATATTATCAATCATGTCATAAAAGATGTCATGAGTGATATAATATTTGGGGTAATTAGCAGTGCATGGTGAGGGCTCCAGTAATACTTAACTTGGGCACAACTGATAGTTGATTGAGGTAACTATAACTGATGAATTTATGCCTTTTTTAGTTTAAAACATTATGTTGTTACTGAACTATACCATTACTTTAACCTTGGCTTTCTGAAGTGAATTTCTAGGGTTTTTCTTACATAAAGTAATAATTACCATAAGGAAAGCCATCCCTCGTAGTGCAAGGCCTTTGGCCATGCAAGGCAGGGGGCTGGCTGGAGGGTCTGCTGCCAATCCCCCGCATGCATCCAACCCCACGCTAGTGAGATGGCTCCATGGGAATGGGGTTCCCGGGGCCATTAATGGCTCAGAGAAGATATAAGCATCAACACCTGGGACCTGGTCCAACCTGGGAGGTATTAAAAAAGAAGCACAGAAGCTTTCTTTTTTTACATTTTACTGCAGATCCTCCACAAATTCATGGTATTCTAATTTTTTTAAGTTTTTGGACTTGTGCAGTGTCCCCTTGAGACTCCACCACCAGGCGTAGGCTGTTGGGGTATTCCTACCCGCTTATGTAATTGTTTTGCATTTCTTAGGTCTCTGGACTGAGTCCGAGTCCTAAGATGGCTGCCACCCCTTTCAAGTTGATGTAGTGGCAGCAATTTGCCCCAGTAGTACTTCGGTCAGCTCCGCGGATCCTCTTCTACCCTATATATGCAAAGTTTCTGAGCATTAACTGCTTAACACCAAATTACAAAAAGCATTCTTTCTAGGTGAAGACCTTGCTTTCTGCCAAATTTGGTGTAAATCTGTACAACGGTTTGGGCTGTCGCTGTATCTAAAGTTCCTATGGAAAAATGAACTGGGAAAACACCTTTTGGGACCTTCTTTTTTTCTTGTTCCCTGCTTGATGGTTCACCCCAAAACTTTCCATGTGCAAACTAGTTAAAAAGTTGCACTTTTTGGGAAGGTTTCGTAGAGATTTGTCAAGCGGGGACTAAATTATTAGCAAAACAGAAAATGCATTGTCTATGAAAACATGATCCTAACTATTACTACCCAGTGGCAAATATCACTGGGTAATATACTTAAAGGGGCTTTCAGACAGCTTTCTTCATCTATTGGCCTGTGATATCATTCACCTTTTGCTTCAGCCCACTACAACATACAGCAGGCTTCAATGGGTCAGCTTACTTAAGCCACTGTCTAACTTCACTGGAAGTGACTGCATTTTGCTCTCTCACCATGAGCACATCTACACACAGAGCCAGTGCTTTTTGTTTTTACTTTATTGTTACTTTAGTGTTGCCTTTGTGTTTTGAACTTGATGTGGTAGCAGGTTATTTTCTACCAGCTCTTCATCATGTTTTGACGTGAGCACAGGGCATTGTTGCATAGTCATCCTGTGCCCCGGGCACCCCCCAACTTTTTGCTGACTGGAACTGGTGTTAACTGACTCTGACTGACCCTGGGATCTGTTTAACCAGGGCCAGTGCCAAGCTAAAAGGAACACATTAGAATGCAGTTAAGACACCCAACATTCCATAGGGTATACTATGGTATGGTGGGGTACCCCTGTAATTGGCATGACCTACCTCATAAGCCCCTAGTATGTAAGAGGGCAGGGGATTGAAACTACCTAGAAGTCTCCAGTGTCCGGGGGCATGGCAGTTTAGAGGCCAGCAGATTTTCTGCACTAGCATGTGTGCAGTGCTGAAGCCTGAGGTCAGTTTAAAAGCATCCCTGGTGGCCAGGACAACTTTTAAACCTTAAATTGTGCCCAAACTCGACTTTGGGGGTAGTGGCCCTTAAAAATGAAAAAACTACCATGTTTTTGCATATTGGGGACACCCAGGGTCACTCCTAGGTATCCCAGGGGTGGGGGGGTCAGTTAGCTATAAGGTACACCCTTATAAAATGAGTTTTTATATGCCTGCGTAAAGTGAAATTTTACATTTCACTCCCCACATTGTGTTAAAGAGCTGCTCAAATTCGACTTTGATGCTAGAAGAATTGGGTAAGGATAATCTGTATGATTTCCGCAGATTCAGAACCCCTGAAGTCTCCCCTAGTTGCACAGGGGGTGGGGGTCCTGTAGAAATTAGGGAAATACTTAATAAATATCGTTTTATAAGCCATGGATATTTAAAAGTGGCACAAGTCATTTTCCCCATTGCAAACCCCATGGCCCATAGGTTAACATGGTAGGAAGTGATTGATTAATAAATATTGATAGGAGAGGACTAGCCGGACCATTCAAAGACTTCCCAGAGTTGACTCAAGAGTTGAACTCCCTGCAAGCTACAGGTTAACAGAGCTCACCTGGACAGCCCCACAAAGAATTCAAAGCCTGGAGTACCAGTGGATTTGTAAGGGTTTTGTTCAAGTGGATTGGGAAATTGAAGTTTCCCACTTTCAAAGACCCTCTTGGAGATTTCAGAACCTTAGATTGTGTGTTGGATACTTTGGGACCCACAAGCAGAACGCCAGGAAGGTGTTCTAACTGGACCCCGTTTGCTGAAGAAGGCGGCCCACTACAGTCGTGAGAATTCTTCAGAACAATTTATGAAGGTGTGTCCCCGACAGAGAAAACGAGATGATTTAAAGGGGCGCTGTTGGTTTCTAAGCACTAGAAAGTGACTAATCTTTAAACATTCATATCTCTGGTTACCTACAGTGGATTATTTTTGTTTTGGTGTCATTTAAAAGATAAAAATATTACCTATTTTTATAAATTGGTGTTGGAATTTTATTTTGAGTTGTGTCTTAATTATTTACTGAAATGGTGTTTTCAAATGCTTTACATACCTGTCTTTGAAGTTAAGCCTGTCTGCTCGCAGTCACGTTACCAAGGGTTGAGCAAAGGAATAATTTTCTAAGACCTATGCTGAGTCCTATCATGTGTTAGTGACCTTATTGCCAGTGGCAGACCTACATTTGCCCCTGCCTATAACTCACTTTCCAACAGGCATATCCTAGGTTTACCAGTTCCTGTCTCCTCTTAATGCTGTTGTATATTCTTTTTGGAGTGACCTTTCTTTATCTGGCTGTTGCTATTTCACAGCATACCAGATTGTGTCAATTTAAAACTCCTTTATTATGAAGTTATCCTCTTTTTAGTATGCACTAAATGAAGTGTATTTATGCCTGCTCTCCTGTATGTCATGCTTGTGATGTGGTGGGCCTCAGCAAGGCCTACCAGTACTAGGGGTTCTCCCTTCTCTGCTCAGAGTCCTCAGACCAATAGGAAGAAGTTGGCACAGAAACTGGAATAGAAAAGACAGAGGTTATTAAACCTCTTGAGGTGGAACTACAATCACACAACACCCTTCGGTATAGTATGAGGTAGCACACTGACTAGAAGGAGCTTGGTCCTTTTATACCTACACAGGGGCTGAAATGAAGGCGGTACAGAGCACAGAGTGTAGGTTTCAATACATACAAGGTCATACAGAAAGTGTGCTTTCAGTAAGTGGGAAGGGCTAACAGTCAGTTATTCTGGTGGACACATCTTGACAGTTACAATTCAGAGACAGCTGCATGCTCTTCTGAGCATGTGCAAAGAAGAGGAGACTAAACATTTCTTGTCTCTAGGCAGATTTCAAGAGCAGTTGACAGGGAGGTAGGACAGAGCACATGGCATACAAAATGGCCGACAGTATCAAGACAAATCTTTATTACAAATAGGTAGAGAGAGTAGAAAAGATAGATACATAGAGATGCTTGCAAAGACAACTGGTGAGGGTTGTGTAGATAAACAGAGATGGATGGATGGATGAATAGATGGATGGATGGATGGTTGAATAGATGGATAGATGGGTGGGTTGGTGATGGATAGGTGGGTGGATGGATGGATGGGTAGATGGATGGATGGATGGATGGATGGGTGGAAGGATGGATGGGAAGCTTCAGGAGAAGGGAGTAGGTCGAACTTGAAACACTCAGAATGCTGATGCATCTGCATATCATTCACCTAGGAAGGACAGCATTGGGTGAGTGCTCTCATGATCTCACTGCTGGGGGGCATGAAGCATTAAAGATGGACACTTTTGCCTGGTATGTAGATAAGGTGTCATTGACATCAGTAGCCACAAGTATCTCAAAGACCATTGGATTTGTGCCAAGCTTCTTGCCTTATTGCGCTGTGCTTCATTCTACGTTTCAGATTTCAACCTCAACAGAGAATCTCCCACAAAAATGCAAGTTGTCCTTGTGCATGAAAGCAGATTCTGCACTTCAACATCTTTTCAAATTAATGTTTGTGATGGGTCTATTCTCTGCCCCAGAGTTTCTGTTAATTTGCTTTGTTCCCGTGTTTGATGTAAAGACAGCTAGGACAACAAGCGGTCTGCACTTTTCAAGCACTCGTGCTTGTGGTGGCATCCACCTTGCGGGAGCAAGCAGTAGCACGCAGGGGCCATCTGTTTGTAATTAATGTGGTTGCGCCGCTGCTCCTCCCGCAAGGTGGATGCCTCCACAAGCACGAGTGCTTGAAAAGTGAAGACTGATTCCTAAAGGCCCTCTCCTAAAACAGCACATGCGCGATGCATAGGCGAGACCTAAAAATGTGGTCCACTATTGTATTTAAAATGTGTGCCCTCACAGTAACTATAAGACTAGAAGCCATTTCACTGTGTAGGGCCAGCTACATTTTCCATAAGACAAGGCTAGTTGTGCCTAAAATGTGTAATCTACATTGCTGCATAGAAAAAGGCTAGAATAATTTTCCACTTAATTTTCAAAATGTGTTTTAATGGTGCAATCAGATTTTTGATAACCTGATTAAGAAATACATGATTAATCACAAGATTCAACATCGGGTTTCCAATCTTCAAGCACAGAGGGGTGCAGCGTCAGCTTTATGTGATAACAAATTTAGGGCTAGATGTAGGTAATCCTAAAATACCGATTCTAAAATACCGAATTTTACCGATTCGGTATTTCAGAATCAGTATTTGGGATGTAGATAATAATTAGGTAAAAAATACCGAATTGGTAAGAGTCGGTATTTACCGAATCGGTATTTACCAATTCGGTATTTGTCATTCATTCCTATGGGCCTGGAGGCCCATAGGAATGAATGTCAATTACCGAATCGGTAATTACCGATTCGGTAAATACCGAAAAAGTAAAGGGTGGCAGGGTGTCACTTTCACACCCTGTTGCACCCCTGATTAGTGCTTGTGTGCCATGTGGCACACATACATGCCCTAATGGCATGTATGTCTGTCACATGGCACAGGTGTAAATGCACATATTTGCATTTACATAGGAATTCGTTATTTACCACCAACTAATAGTTGGTGGTAAATACCGAATCCTTAAAGCCCTGTAGCACTGTTTACAGTGCTACCTGCATTTCAAAATACAGATTCGGTAAATTTACCGATTCGGTAAAATTACCGAATCTGTATTTTTTAGTGCCCTACATCTCAGTATCCAAATACCGGTCGGTAACGGCCGAAAATCGGTATTTTCGGCCGTTACCGACCGTTATTTGGATACCTATATCTGGCCCTTAAATCCTTATCGAGTTCAACCCCCACACTCCAGGAAAAGTATGTGAGAGTAATGTAACAACATTACGGTGGTCAATTATAAAAGAATGCAATTGTATGCCCAATGGCTTGTGTATTATTATTCCGTGTATTAGAATAAACAAAAAACAGACATTTCGTCAAAATGCCCAAGGTGCTACGAGAATGGGGCCTTGGTTCATATGGTTTAGACTTTCACATTTTTACAATAGTTTAGGGAGAACGCTCCGTAAACCATCCGTAATAGTTTATCATTTAAGTACCTCTGGGTGGAGCTTCGGTATCTGGTGATTCTAGGCACTGGGGGGCGGCACCAAAAGCAGCGAGATGATGATGGTTTATTTTTGATAACCTGATGGAAAAGTGGCTTTACAAATGTGTACCTTAAGCTGCCTATGCCAGAATAGGCTTAAAACCAGTTCGTCACTTGTCACACCTCAAAAGAATATACATTTTTGGCTAGGAGAGTGATCGACTATAGTTCAGAAATTAATGGCCTGCCATTGAGTCCAGGAAGGAGAGGATGGTGTTCACTCCTATGTATATTTGTATAACACATAACTCACCGAGGAGGATATCGTGGCACTGAGAGCTGCATGGGCCAAGCCAGGGCTGGGCTACGTGAAGAGCCAGGTCTTCAGTTTCTTGCAGAATTCATGAACCAAGGAGTGGTTTATGATGTGCCGGGGCATGTCATTCTAGGCGTTAGGAACAAAGCAGTTGAAGGCATGACTTCCAAATCCGGTTCTGCACATGCAGAGAGTGCATGCCAGTTGGAGTACGGTTGAGTGGAGGTGTCTGGTAGGCTTGTGGAAGATTGCGAGGTTGTTGGAGTATGTGGGGCAAATGTTGTATGAGGCTTTGTAGATTGGGAGCTGGAGAAGCTCTTTGAGTTGCAGAGTGATGTCATTGTGGGGTGGGAGGTTGAGGGTGAGCCTGGCTGCAGAGCTTTGTAGGGTCTAGAGTCTTCTTGTCAGTTAAGCATTGATTCCAGCACAGAGTGCATTTATGTAGTTCAGCTTGCTAGAGATGAGGAATTGGGTGATGGTTCTGCGAGTGTTGGTGGGTACCATTTGAAGATCTCCTTTAGCATTTTGAATGTTTGGAAGCAGGAGACTGTGAGTGCATTTGTTTGGTAGATCATAGTGAGTTGGTTGTTGATAACTATTCAGACGTTATTTGCTTGGGTTGGCGGGAGAGGGCTGGGTCTGATTTGCAAACACAAGGAGATGATGGACAGAGAGCCAAAACTTTTCAGACAGTCACCCCCAGCCACAGATCTGGGTTGAATGCATCATCGTTTTTCAGCTCACTGCGGCACCTCAGTTCAGACCCAGCCATATACAAATAATTCTTGGCCCTGTTCCTTATGGGAACAGTCCAGTCCGAACTGCCAAGTCATATCTTCCCTGGACCAGAAACAAGCATCCTGGGACCGGTTTCAGGGTAACGCCCCTCGTCAGCCTGCTTAGCTTGAATCGAGGAGTAAAGTGAGCAAGGGACCGTGATTTTGACTTACATTTCATAGACTAAATCCCAAAATTAAAATCCATGACTGGGACAGCCCATTTGGTATAGGCACTATCTTCCTTAAGCCATTACAATTTAACTTCCCTGAATCCCCAATTCTAATTTACGCATTTTCTATTTAAATAGTATTGTTGTCTTTTTGTTCATTATATTTTTCTTTATTTTTCAAAATTGGTTTGGGATTTTATTGAGCTTTTTCTTTACTTTAAAATTGTTGGTGTTGCTTCGATTTAACATACATTTCTCTGGTGATCACTAAGATACTAGCGGGTGAGCAGGGGTTCTTTAGAAATATATTTTGGACTAACCAGAGTGTGTGTATTAATTTGGTAGGGGTCTCTGTCTCCCAATTTGATAACCCAATTTTTGGCACATGCATTGTTGCAATAAGAGGAAGAAACATGTAAGGTATGCCAAGGTACACTTTTATCATAGATACATCTCACCACTCTCAAGCATATTATGTGAGAACTTTTCAAATCAAACTGAAGGGTTAATCAGAAGATTTCTATGGAATAAAAAAAACACTGCCAATAATCCTGGAAAAAGTTCTGCTTCAAAAAGATGAATGGGGTCTTACTTACCTTATCCTTGAAATTATTACCAAACTACTTTTTCTGCTCTTTTGTCCCGGCTATATAATCTGGTTGAAAACACGATTTGTGATAACTACTTCATTGACATTATTAACGACCAATTTACCACCATCCATCTAAAAAACTGCTGATACACTATGCTAAGTTGGGGCCATATTACAAAGAACGACGATAACATTCTTGCCGCTTTAGCGGCAGGAAACTGCTGCTAAAGCAGCGATAATGGGCTTGATAATATGCCCTTGTGATTTCCTACTGAAGCCCAGTTTCTGGTGTGAACCTGGACTTTCATGGGAATTCACAAAGGCATATTATCAAGCCCCTTATCGCCGCGTTAGCGGCAGTTTCCTGCTGCTAAAGTGGCGATAATGTTATCGCTGTTCTTGATAATATGGCCCGCAGTTCGCTATCACATTCTGAACATGTATAACTTAATACACCAGCAACTCTTTTGATATCTCACTACCTATGGAGGGGTGTGGCGGAGAGGCTAGAGTGGCTGATTCCTGAGCTCGGGGTTCACGTTTGATTTCCCCAGCACCGATGCCAGCTCAGCTTCATGTGACTGTGGGCAATAGTTCACTTTCACTCCCTGACGCCCCCAGCGCCTTGAAACCCTTGGGTTGATTTGTTAGCGCAAATACCGGATGGATGGATGCATAGGATGCACCGCGTAACATGTCTTTTCGTTGCTTTGTTTCACTATTCCCAAAGTTCACACACAATCTTCTATACCTACAATCCACCCAGACCTGCCCAAGTTGAAATTGAGACATTGGCAAACATGTGGAGATGCTAAATTTGGGGACTGGCTCTGAAACAGTAACATCATAGCTTCGTAATTCGTGCAACAGAGAAATATCTCCAATTAAGACTGGTATCAATTTGCCTAAGTAGTGCTTTGTCAAAATCTGACATACAAAGAACTAGAGAGATAGTAGACCCTCTTTTTAAGAAATACATGATTAATCACAATATTCAATATGGGGTTTCCAATCTTCAAGCACAGAGGGGTGCAGCCTCCGCTTTATGTGATACAAAATGTTAATCCTTATCGAGATCAACCCCCGCACTCCAGGAAGAAGTAAATGAGAGTAATGTAACAACATTACGGTGGTCAATTATAAAATAATGCAATTGTATGCCCAATGGCTTGTGTATTATTATTCCGTGTATTAGAATAAACAAAAAACAGACATTTCGTCAAAATGCCGACGGTGCTACGAGAATGGGGCCTTGGTTCATATGGTTTAGACTTTCACATTTTTACAGTAGTTTAGGGAGAACGTTCTGTAAACCATCCGTAATAGTTTATCATTTAAGTACCTCTTGGTGGAGCTTCGGTATCTGGTGATTCTAGGCACTGAGGGGGGCAGCACCAAAAGCAGCGAGGTGATGATGATTTATTGCCATTCTGAGTCCCAGATCTGTAATTACTCCATATAGGCAATCGAAAGAGGTACCTCGTTCGAACAGTGGCTGAACAAATTAAGGAGAGTCTATAACAAGGAAAAACATTTACACAAAATATGTTGGGGCTGTGAATACATTTTATAGGACTCGGTTGATGTTTAAGAACTCTTCAGAAATAACTTGCTAACCAGTATTTTACAAAAGGTGATCAATCAGTTTCGATGAAGTAGGCTTGATTAAGTGCGCTTGATTATGAATATATACGAAATTTGATTTATTTCGTGGAAATGGAATGTATCCTAAATCTAAAATACAATAAAAGAGTGAAAAAAAAACTCAAACGTATAACTCTGAGCAGTGACTGAAGCCTGTTTGATTTCACAATACTAGTCAGTGAGCTCAAACAAAAACACGGACCCCAGAGCTCAGGATGTAACGAGACATTATGCAGCTTCCTGGAATGAAGCTTAACATTTGTTTGGAACCTGGGAGGCCATCGACAGGCAACATCTGAACGATGCCCCCAAGGACTATGCCCTCACCCAACCATACCACTGCCAATGCCTCTTTCAACCGCCCACACGTGATCTGTAGCTTATTGACTCAGCATTGGTGGTACTGTTGGACCACACCTGGCAGCAGAGCACTGCCAGCACCCATTCACCTTCTGCAGAGCAGCAGCAGATCATCCTCAATGTTTAGTTGCTGTCCATGAGTGAACTCAAGACACTGTGAAGCCAAGGAGTGGCTCAGCAGTTGATCCGGAGACAGCAAGCCACCTTGAGAGAGTCTGTGCATGTGTAGCAGACCAGTCAGGCTCTAGTTTTGGGCTCTCAGATGATTCGCACAAGGCAGGCAGTAGTATTGTAGGACGGATCCAAGGAGACGTTTTGGGCAGCTACCTGCACCTCTGACTTCACTGCAGCACTTCTACTATGCGGTGGGTGGGGTTATACTGTGCACCTCCCGCCCATCACACCCTGCCGACTGAGCTATGCATCCAGGCCCATCTTTATCAAGAATTTACGTCGCCCTTGCGCCTCGGAAGGGTGATGCAAACCTAAGTGTGATTTATCAAGCCACAAGCTGCCACATTGCATGGCTTGATAAAATGGGCCAAATCGATGCCATGTGTTACTCTGCATCAGGGAGGCCTTCCGTGGTTGGAGGGTGGGTGTTCTCACACATCCACCAATCCATTCTGACACATTCCCAGATTTACCAATACAGCCAGACCAGGAAATGCACTAGTATTGTACTCCCCTCCACCAGATATAAATAGATAAATAAATAAAGAACTAAAATGTAAATAGCTTTATTTATCCTCGTTGTTTCCTTTTTCCAATTCTGCATCACATTTAGAAAACAGGAAAATACCCCTGAGGATTGCTTTTGTGCAGGAAGGTGCCCCTTCTTGCACAAAAACAATCCTGCCTGCAACTCACGCCCCCTTACACCATGGCGCAAAGGTGCCTGCGTTGGCACTAGGCAAGCAAAAGTGTGGCAGCTCAAGGAGAGAGCAGGAGTATAATGCTAAATACGGCACATTCCTGCCCTACTCATTTCAAGCAGTGCAGCAAGGTGGCTTGCAGCTCTGGGTTGTGTGAAATATTAATAAATATGGGACTCAGTGTAGCTTAACCAACAGAAGAATGGTGCAAGGACAAGCAGAAGCCTGGCTAATGCCAATGAATGAGGGATAAAGCAACTAACATAAGGGTCATGAAACTAGTTGACGCAGATGACTCCCAACTGTCATGACATTAACAGCGTCAACTGAGAAGTGCCTGAAGTGCCACGTATGCCTGGACTTTGGCAGGCTTAACAGAAGAGGCAGCCAGGCCTTGCCCACCCAGGAAATATTTTGAATGAGCCCGTGGACCACTACCCACTGGCACACAAAGACGCATATTAAGTACTGCGGGGCAGGTGTCCGGCTGACCAGCCCAACTACAGCTTTGTGATTATCCTGGGCTGTGCATGAGCAGTACTGGAATATCACAGACGGTGCTGAGCAGCTAATGTGATTGAAACCCAAAGATAGCAGATTTTCCAGCTCTGCTTCATTACCAACATTAAAAAATGCAAATTATAGATGGCACCAATTAGCAGAATGAGGAAGGAGCAATGTACACCATTTATGCTTCCCACAAATGCACTCACTTACCTTCTGTTAATGGTGACTACACAGCTTTGTGAGTCTTACAGAGTAATGAGATCAGAGTGGCAGAGGCCTTGGACCTTGCTGAATCATGTGGTTTGGGAGACTGGAAACTATTTCAGATGCTAGGTTAGAGTTACTTTTAAGAATGATAATATCATTACAGGCACATTTTAGCTTTCAGAAACATTTGCTATTATTTTAAATCTAAAGACACAGCATTGTAATACCTTTCTGCCTTCAGACTAAAGATTAAAAATGTTCAATTGTGTTATAATTTATGGTTGCTTGTGCTTGTTTGTTCGTCTCGTGGAATCCGACGTCCATCAGATTCCACGTGCCTTATTGTTTGAATGAGGGTTCCATGCTGGGCAGTTGACTACTGGATGGTTTGGGATCAGGTCGTGCCGATGGAGCTGTGTGACCCAACTAATAAAAGGAAGCTGTTAAGTCACTCACCGTTTACTTCAGGTACTTTCCACCTACAAACTGGACTTTGCAATTTTCCAGAAGCTACAGCAACAATATTCTCTCTCATATTTAAACAGACATTTTCAGGTATAGTTGTGCCGAACGTTGACTTAACTCTCATAGACAAATATGCACATATCATGACCACATTTAGACTCACAGCTCAAAATGTAACAAAATGCAAAAAATACAACACCCACGCACCACCATACTGGCTTCATATTAGGAACCATTCCTATAGTCATGAGTAGCAGCCACATGCACGGATGCACTAAGTCCACAGCCAACAGAAAAATACATGTTACTAGGAACCTACTGTCAGGGTAGATTTAATAGTTCAAAATAATGTTTATTTAAATGTGTTTAACTTATTTTATTTATTTATATATTTATTTATTTTAGTTGCTTGTATCGCGCCAGAATCGACCCATGGGGTATCTCCGCGCTTTGCTCGCCTTAAATACAGAAATGCGGTGCCTCTGTAGGATACCACAGGGTGAGTTATACTTCCTGAAACAAGTGCGTTTTTAGGGCTTTCCTAAAGCACAGATGGTTGGTATTGTGTCTTAGGTCGGTTGGAAGTTTATTCCACAGGGTCGGTCCCACAAATGATAAGGCACGACCACCTTGCCTGACCTTTTTGATGGTTGGAGTTTCCAGTAAACACTGGTTGCTGGAGCGTAGAAGACGTTCAGGTTTATATATCTGAAATTTTTGGGCCAAGTATCTGGGGCCTTGTCCATAAATACATTTGTGCACTGAACAGCAGATTTTAAATTTAACGCGTTGCCGTATGGGCAGCCAGTGAAGGTCATTTAATAAGGGTTTAGACGGAGTTCTTGCAGGAGCATTTAAGATTAATCTGGCCGCCGTATTTTGGACCACCTGCAAACGGTTAAGCGCCTCCTCATTTGCTGATATAAGGAGACCGTTGCAATAATCCAAGCGGCTTATCACCAGGGCTTGTACAAGAGTCTTTCTATGGGTGTCAGGCAGAAGAGGAAAGACTCGCCTTAACAGGCCGATTGTTCTAAAACAAGCTCCTGTGACAAAATTGGCATGCTCCTTTAAGCTCAGATTTTGATCGAGCTTCACTCCCAAGTTCTTAACAGTTGGCTTTGGGCATGGGACAGGTCCAAGATCTAAGGGCCACCAGTCGGGAGACCAGAGCATGCTAGCTTTCCCAAAAAGCATTACCTCGGTCTTCCCGACATTACACTGGAGGCAGTTGGTAGCCATCCAGTTGGACACTGCTCGCATGCCCTCGGCAAAATTGTTCTTCACATCAGATGTGAGGGAGTGTAAGGGAAAGAGCAGTTGGGTGTCATCAGCGTATGACACTGGGGTGAACCCAAACCTTCTCACAATGTCAGCAAGGGGGGGCCACATACACATTAAATAATGTGGGGCTTAGGCATGAGCCCTGTGGCACCCCCTTGGTGAGCACCCTAGAGGTGGAACGATAGGGTCCCACGCTGACAGCTTGTGAGCTGCCGGAGAGAAAACTCTCTAACCAGGACAGTGCCACTCCTCCAATACCCACTCTCTGCAAACGGCCGAGAAGAATGTCATGAGACACAGTATCAAAAGTGGCCGACAGGTCTAACAGCACCAGAATCATCGAGCCTCCTCTAACCTGTGACATCTTGATGTTGTCAGTCACGGAGAGGAGTGCCGATTCGGTGCTGTAGTTGGGCCTGAACCCAGATTGTGAAGGGTCCAGGCCCCCTGTCGCCTTTATGAACCTGGAGACATGGGTATTTACATGCTTCTCGGCCAGTTTGCTCAAAAAAGGCAATAGAGAGATGGGGCGGAGGTTGGAGAGTTCCGTCCATGGTAGGGCCGTGTTCTTCCGTATTGGGTTCACAACTGCCTCCTTCCACTGTCGAGGGAGATGCCCCTCTTTAAAGGAGAGGTTTAAGATCTTGTGAATAGTGGGGCAAAGTATGTTATTCAAGGTAACAGTTAACTTAGCTGGTAACAGATCAAGGGGGGAACCTGTTCTCATACTATTTATTAGTGCCCAAATATCTCTATTACTGGCTTCTGGAAAGGTGAGTAGGGTGTCTCTTTGTGTGTCAGAGTGGGTCATACTGGGAGGCTCCAGGTCCCTGTGACATTGAGCAATAGTGATTTTTTTATAGATTGTCTCAATTTTATCCTCAAAGAATTGAGAGATGTTATTGCACAGGGTTTGTGAAAATTCATCTGGACTTTCACATGCAATTGGTTTGGTGAAAGTCTGTAGGATTTTATACAGCTCTCTGGTGGAGTTGCCGGCTTCGGCTAGCTGTGCAATGATACTGTTCTTTCTTGCTTGCTTAATATTTTTATAATAAGCAGACATGGCTTTTTGGTAGTTGGTCTTATTTTCACTAGTATGGGGTTTCCTCCAGAGTTTTTCCAGCTTCCTACACCCTTGTTTTTCTAATTTTAAGGATTCTGTATACCATACCTCTCTCTTGGCCACAGAGGGTTGTTTAATTGTTTTTTGAGGGGCCAGATGATTGATCATGTCTAATAGAGTGCTGTTAAATTTGGACAGGGCTGACTCAGCGTCATCAGAATTCAATATTACCGGCTCCTTCCAGACTTCTTCCACTGTTTCTAAGGTGATCTTATGCCAGGACCTTCGCTTGATGGTCGGGGCAGTAGGAGGTTTATTTGATTTATTTAAGCCCATGAAGGTAAATTCAAGCATACTATGGTCTGACCAATTAACTACTTTAGGGGGATGACAATATATAGTAGTGCAGTTTGAAAAAATTAAATCCAGTGTATGGCCACCTCTATGAGTGGGTCCACTATTCTGTAGAGCAAATCCCAGTAAGGCAAGAACAGACATTAAGGTCTTTGTTTCTGGGTGGTCTAAATTGTCCGCATGAAAGTTAAAACCACCTAATAGAATAAACTTTTCTTTAGCTTTCATATGCTGTGCTAATATTTCAGTCAGGGCTAAAGTAAAGCCAGCATTGGGTCCAGGGGGGCGATAAACTAAGGCACCCTTCCAGTGCTCCTTAGGTCCTACCATAATGTTAAAGATCATAACTTCCATAGAAAGTTGGTTGATCTGTTCTATAACGGATACTTTAAGGTGTTCTTTATATATTATGGCAATGCCACCGCCAATTTTATCAGGGCGATCCTGTCTTAGGATTTTATACCCCGTATGGATCCCCAGAGTGATAGAAGGGGTGGTATGCGGTTTTAGCCATGTTTCCGTAAGGAAGCTGACCTCAGGTTGAAGAGTATGGATAAGATCCCATATTTGTAAATGGTGTTGCGGTAAGGAGCGAACATTAATAAGAAAGCTTTTCCAGCCTTTCATCATAGATGTATTCTCCCTGACATGTCCCACAATAATGGATGTTTGTGTAGCCTGAAACCTACATACAGCACATGAAAAGGGTCCTTCAGGACTTGGCCAACAGCCACTAACACATCTCTCCACCCCCTGGGGCTGTAGGTCTAATAGAGCTTGGGAGGTGTACCTGAGTCGTGAGGCTTTCAAAGGCTCCATGATTAAAATGGGCAGAGTAAGTGGCCCCTGGCCCCGTCCTGTCGCGGACGGGCGCAGACGGGCTACTCTTCGGCTCAGCTACGGCCCCGCTACGCGTACGGAGAGAGGCGAGGGCTAAATAGCCCCGAGCAAGTGAACCGCTAGAGCGCTAACCGCTAAGCGGTGTCCAAACAGGAAGTGGTGTCCTCCCACCCTTTCAAAGTCAGGGCTCAGGAGGAAGCGCAGGTAACGGGCTAAATTGTGGCTATAATGAGCAGATGAACCACCAGCAGTGAATGCAGGAGCAAGTGTGTGCAAAGTAATGTGTCAATATAATATTTTAAAATTTTCGAACTTTTCAATCAGTAATTATTAAAATTGCATCAGTTTCAAGAGCGCACTCAGCACAACATAGATAATGTGTCAGAAAGCTCAGGCGAGCGAGCGGGTCGAGGTGACGCTGCCACTATCACCCTTACCGCATCGCGCCGATGTCAGGCTCCGCCTAAATAGCCCCGAGCAAGTGAACCGCTAGAGCGCTAACTGCTAAGCGGTGTCCAAACAGGAAGAGGTGTCCTCCCACCCTTTCAAAGTCAGAGCTCAGGAGGAAGCGCAGGTAACGGGCTAAATTGTGGCTATAATGAGCAAATGAACCACCAGCAGTGAATGCAGGAGCAAGTGTGTGCAAAGTAATATGTCAATATAATATTTTAAAATTTTCGAACTTTTCAATCAGTAATTATTAAAATTGCATCAGTTTCAAGAGCGCACTCAGCACAACATAGATAATATGTCAGAAAGCTCAGGCGAGCGAGCGGGTCGAGGTGACGCTGCCACTATCACCCTTAACTTAGTATAATTAGGTTTTTACTGGGCGTTTGCCTCTTTGCACTGACAGCTGACGAAACCATCCCTTTTAAAAGTTAAAAGAATACATTTCCTGAGTGCATGTTTCATTTTCTCTTCTGTGTTTTTCTTTTCATAAAATAGTCAAAAATATTTTTTTTTGCATGGTGTGCTTTGGAGGAAGCCATGTCAGAGATGTTCTTGTCATGTTGCAATAATCAAGGCTATTGCTGCCTGCAGCTACAACTGTATTATAATTCATTTAAAATGGCTTGTTGTTCAATCCTTCAATGTCATTTCCCTCGTTTGTAAATTAAAAGGGGATCATTAAGTATAAATAATTTGGGTGGTTTCTAGAGCAGCTGGTCTTCTGTAACACAATTTCCTCAAGGTTTACATTTTTTTCTTTTTAAAAGGTCCTGATCCTGTCAATTAACTTGTAGGTGATACTCAATTTCCGAAACTGAGAGCCGGGTGGAAGTAGAGTCTTATAGACAAGAAATAGCTGCTTCCATTCCTACCCCTCATATCTCACAAATGAGAGGGAACAGGACCAACAACTACAATTGACTTAATCATTGGACAACCACTCTCTGACACCAGTCAACAAACAAGGCCCAAACCTTATCCTGACTTCTAGGATCACATGCAATATCTGATTGGCTGGTTCGTATAATATTTTGTTTACACTCAGAGAAAAGGGGTGGGACAGCCGATTTCCAGGCTTTACATATTTCTCGTCTTCCCAATAAAATAACATAAAAAATTAATCTTGTGGCCCTCTTATGAAATGTCAATACATTATCTTGCCATAAGCCATAAAAAATAAGCAACGGGGTAGTCAGTCAAACCACTTTATTCGATTACTTAAAATCATAAAAGTATGCTATACATGTAAAAATTGTTAAAAATTGATAAAAATTGTAATACACAAGATAAGAATACAATACAAGTTCATTAGACCAAAATTAACAATCATTTCTAAAATTAAGGCAATAAATTGAATTAAAAAGTCGTTGTATTAAAAAGTTGGATTGCTTGAGCGGCTTTCTGTCTATCCCTCTTATTTCTTACTGACGCGGCAAGAAAGCTAGCAACACAAAACATAGATACTGGAGATTCCAACAATTGTAAAAACAATAAGGCAGGTTTGCACTGGATAAAATTCATATTCTTTAGTAGTGGAAGGATGAACCTTTTCCTTGCCTCATGGTACAAAGGGCAAAAAAACATAAAGTGCATGGTGTCTTGGGGCGAAAAATCGTCACATTTGCACGGGGCGGCATCTTCCGGTTTTCTCCAACCATCCAGATCCCAAAGTACAGAATGAATTTGGTTAAGCCGGAATTTTGTCAGTAGCCATCTGTGAAAAGAATTAGTCACTATAGATAGATAGGATGGCATCGCTAATGACAAAGTAACCAGGGCATGGCCCCTAACCGATATTTTACCTAGTTCTGCCGCTTCCCGCTCTGCCTCCCTTAACTTAAAAAAGTTAATTTTTACCCACTCTAGGCCAGCCTTGCATAAAGATTCTGGATTAGAAAAGATCTCAGGTCGCCCCCATATACATCGCTAACATTTTGATATAGGACAGCCACTGGATTTCTTTCCTATTGTCAAGGTTGATGCAGTCCATTAGAATCTTATGATTTAGGGAAAGGTTCGGATTCAGCCAGGTTTTGATCCAAAGCAGTATGGGGGCTATTTTGATTATGTCTACTATGTAACCTATCCCCAATTCAAGATGGACGGAGTGTGTAGCTGTGGATTGAGGGAGGCCTAGAAGGGACTGTAAGAATTTATTTTCCTCTGATTGTATTAGGTTAGATTTGGTAAAACCCCATATTGATGCCCCATATCTTGCTATAGATATGGTCTTGGCTTTATAAATTGCCAAGATCGCCTCAAAAGGTTTCCCCCCCCAACCTTTTGGCGAAACCTAACACTGCGGCTGAGGAACTTCTCACAGCATTTACCTTTATTGAGAGCTGTGGGAACCATGAGCCCCTATCGTCGAAAACTACTCCCAAGTAGGTAAATACCTTCACTCTGGTGATTACTTCTCCGCCACAGTAAAAGGACTTCACTTTATTCTTTGAGGCACCCAATGACATAACATGAGATTTGCCATAGTTAACTACCAGGTCCAGGCTTTTCATAAAGTCCCCAAATGAGTCCAGCAATCTTTGCAGGCCCAGAGGGGTCCTAGCTAATAAAACAGCGTCATCCGCATATAGGAGCACCGGAACCGGTGTACCTCCCATGCGTGGAATGTCAGGAGTCGCTGTTAACAGGTTTACCTCCAACGAGTTTATATACAGTGTAAACAACATGGGGGCCAAGATGCATCCCTGTCGCACCCCTCTACCGGACTTAAAACTTGACGTACATTTCCCCTCATTTGTCATCCTAATTGAGGCATTTAAGTCTTTGTGCAGCTCGGCCAAAAAATACACAAGAGGCCGATTGAGGCCCAGTTCCAGGAGCATTGTCCACAGCTTTGACCTATTAACTAGGTCAAAGGCCGTGGACAGGTCCATGAAACCCAAAAAAATAGAGCCCCTAGCCGCCTTAGTGTATTTCGCTAATATTAAGTGTAGGTTCAGACATTGGTCCTCCGTGCTCCTCCCCGCTCTAAAACCATACTGGGCGTCTGACAGTATGTTATTGTCAGTAGCCCACCCAGTTATCCTTTCTAAAATGACCTTCCCCAAGATTTTTATGGAAGAATCCAACAAGTATATGGGCCTATAGCATCTGGGGTCTCCCCTTTGGCCCTTCTTAAATACTGGGATTATAGTCGATCGAGACCAAGATTTAGGGAATCCTACATAGGCCGAGGTATTAAAGACGTTGGTCAAGATGTTTGCCCAGTACAACGGGTTTGCCTTGTACATATCTGTGGGAACCCCATCAGGGCCTGGCGCCTTTCGTCCAGCTGAGCCTTCAATTGCCTTAACAACTTCCACGAAATAAAATCTTACTGGCATGACAGGAGGTTCTGAGGCTGGAGCCACAAAGATATCTAACTCAAGATGGCTTCCATAGATTTGTTCAACGTGGCTTAGCCAGTCCTCCTCTGCTATATTTACTTCTAAAACGTTGTTCTGATTATTGGAAAACAGGGGCGTATTAATGATAGACCAACATTTTGCACTGTCTTTTAAAGTTGCTTTATCCATAAGCTCCCCCCACGCTTCATGTTTGATTTCCATTTTCCTTTCATGGACTGCTCTAGCGTACTCTCTTCTACGCTGAGCAACCAAGGCTTTGTTCCTTGGTAGCTCCTGAAGAGCTTTTTTGAGGAGATTATGGGATTTGGTGCAGTTATGGTCAAACCAGCCTTGTACCGGTTTATTTTTGGTAGGTCTGCTTTTGGCCGTAAGTTCTTTAGCTACTTGGGAACAAATAGCTTCATAAGAGGTTATTACCTCCTCCCCAGTAAAAAGGGGATCTCCGCAGATGTTTAAATCGTAAGCGGCCTTATCAATGATGGTATTAAATAAGTCCTCAGGCACCACCTTACTCCACTTTAACCTCCTCCCCTGGTCTTTGGCTTTAACTTCCCCTGCAGCCAGTGACGAAACTGTTTTGTTTAAAAGAAAAAAAACATTAATCAACTCAATTACCACTGGATTGTGGTCACTAAAAGAAGACGGTATAGCATTATAGGAAATAACGTATTTTAAAAGTCCTGAAGAAAGAAATATGTAGTCAATTATTGTTTCACAATCCCTGCCTATATAGGTGGCAACACGAGTACTTTTGTCGGGAAACCCTGCTTCAAAAAGATCGTTATTAATCAGAAGGTTCTCCAGTGCTTCGCCCTTACTGGAGTGCTCAAAATGTTGCGGGGATGTGAGGTCTGGCCCGGCCCATCATTATCAATTAATAAACAATTCTGACTACATAAATGCACATTAAAATCACCCAACAAGATATATTGGCAAAAAGTGGTTTGCTTTGCATTATGAACTTTTAAAAATTCTGTCAACCATACCAAATGTTCATTTGGGGAATCCCCTTGCTGCGAATTATAGCAATTCACTAGAATTAATTTAGTGTTATTTGTGGGATTTAGCTCCAAAATAAGAAAATTATGTGAGGCACAGTCTACTCTTTTAATTTTCCCCCTTACGTTCACAGATATCAGTAACACCAGCCCCCCTCTATCTCTCCCGGCTGAAGATCTTAGTGCAGGGACAAAGTAAGAGGTAAAACCGTCCAACCAGAAATCACAACCCTTGTCCCATGTCTCTTGCAGAGCCACTATATCATGTTGCTTAACAAGATTCAACCAATTACAATCCTCTCTCTTGGAACGCAAGCCAGCAACGTTCCAACTTAACATCTTAACCGTTTCCCCCTCAGAGTTATACATAGTTACGGGGTTACAGTGGTTAGTGGGAGGAATCAAAGTAAGATGTTCAGGAGCCGAGGAAACCAAGCCTGTGAAGGACTCCTTTCTTGGTCCCTCGCTAACTTCTCGTCAATCGAACGATTCTAGACCAGAAAGTGCGTCAAATCTGTTGTATGTGGCAATATTAGGCCCATAGTTAAAATAGTTTTCTCCCCCAGGTCTTGGAATTAAACCCGGCGTCTGGGCCAAGACAGGGGTGTGTGGTCTAATTCTCGCACTATGTGGGGGCACTCTAGTGGGCTGCTTATAAAAAAAAACAAGAGGTCGCACACAGATACTATTAGCATCGTACAACAGGGAGGCGGCCCTTAACAGAACTGTGGCCACGTGTTGTGGGTGTCTAAAGTTTACAATTACACAGTCCCCGTTACCCGTCTTTCTGGAGGGCCCTATCCAATTTGCCCTTCTAGTTGTTATAATGTCAGGGGCAAATTTTATAGGGAAACCACACTTCATGTTCAACCACGACACAGTTTTATTTTTAAGGGAGTCATGCGTTTCCTCAGGTGTCTGGGCAAATTGTGTATCATGGGCAGGAACATTAGTTAGGATGATTACGTAGGGGATGCACTCCGGCGGAAGGTTTATAGAGTTACATCTCCTAGCCGGATTAATGCTAGGTGTGACGTCAGGCCCTGTAGTTGGTCGTGTGGCTACATTCACCATTGTAGTAGGGGCTGATGTAACTGTGTCAGTTCTAATTGAATGCTGGGTAGAAGACTGCTGGTTATCCTCTCTCACTACCTGCTCTGTCCCACCTCTATCTCCCTGCTCAGGCCCTCCTAAGCCTTTTTCGGCCTGTTTAGTGCTGTCAGCCATTGATATATGTCAAGACAGCAACCCTCCCAACCTTTTTACTTCGGCAGTAACACTGTCTAGTTTACGCACAAGAGGTTGGACAAACTGTTCTAATTTAGCTTCAAACTTGGCTACCATAGAGCGAAGTAATTCAGCAAATTGATCGGGACTTAGTGTGTTACTGACCACGGTACTTACGTCCTGTGCTTTAGTTGGCTCCTCAGTGTTATTCTGAACTGCTAAGGGGTATCTACCCTTCTTTTAGAATGCTTCCCCCCCTTTTGTTTAGTTGTTTCCTGCAATTTCTAACTGGTCTAGTGATAGGCAATGCTTCTTCATTTTCGTCGCTTACAATATTTAGATCAACTTCTGGGGGCTCGGTGTGAACCTGTACTACCACCGTAGTTACCCCAGTAGGATTCAAATCGGAAGTAACGGTCTCTGGGGGGTTCTCCAGAAGGATCGGGGGATCTTGGTTAAGAATGGGGGACTACCCCTCCCCAAGGAGGCCCTCCTATCGTTGTTTATTTTATTTACCATCTTCACGAGGTAATTATCAATGGGGCCAACCCCCGAAATAAATTTTTCTTTTGTGCCACTTGGCATGGTTTAACCTATAACCTAAAATTGACAATACTGGGGAGACAATACAGCCAAATATGTGTCCAGAACAGTACAAACAAGTCTATATCAATAATGTAGGTCGGCACTTTACGGGTTACAAATGTCCATGGGCTCCAAAGGTCCAGATACTGTTTTGGCCAGGATATATGGCCCAGCCCTGCCTCTTCCTGTCTATGACTGTCATAGACTGTCCCGCCCTTGTCCCGGGCTTCTCCCGCGCGCGCCCGCGCCCCGCGGGACGAGGAGGCAAGGGATCCTTTATGCGCCTCCAGGCGCTTCCTGTTTGCGAGGGCGGCGTCCTTGCCGCAAGAAGGCTGCTGGGGGTTGTAGTTTCAAGCGGCCCCGGCGGAGCCAAGCCCGGCCAGACCACGAGCGGAGCTTAGCCCGGCCCTCAAACACCACAGCCAGGGACAGAGGTCGGCTGAGCCAAGCCCGGCCAGGAACACACAGCGGAGCCAAGCCCGGCCGTCTGCAACCCTCCGGTCAGTAAAAATCGCCTCCCCCTGGACTCTGTGGCAAGGGATCCTTTATGCGCCTCCAGGCGCTTCCTGTTTGTGAGGGCGGCGTCCTTGCCGCGATGAGGCTGCTAGGGGTTGTACTTTCAAGCGGCCCCGGTGGAGCCAAGCCCGGCCAGACCACGAGCGGAGCTTAGCCCGGCCCTCAAACACCACAGCCAGGGACAGAGGTCGGCGGAGCCAAGCCCGGCCAGGAACACACAGCGGAGCCAAGCCCGGCCGTCTGCAACCCTCCGGTCAGTAAAAATCGCCTCCCACGGGGTAATTTCTAGCCGAATTCCTGTGACATCCTTCAAAAATTCAACAATATCAACCCAAAATTTGGCTAACGCTGGGCAGGATAAAAACATATGATAGTCGTTCGCTAGAGGATCCTTACATCTTGAACATACATGTTGAGTTGCAAAAAATGTTGTTAACTTTGCAGGGGTCCAATAAACTTGATAAAGGGTGAACAGGTGATTACGCTTAAAATATGCTGGTTTAACTATTTCCCCTAGCAATGTAAAGTAGGCTTGCCAAGCATTGTGCAAATCAATATTTTCTAAGTCATTTTGCCATAACTGTTGAATATCATTAGCAAGATTATCCTCTGCTTGAATAAGCATACGATACCACCAGGCAACCTCCTTATTGATTTTTTCAGTCTTCATAGCCTGAATTAACCACTCATCATCCTGATGTTCTAGCCACTGCTGTCTGGCCCACCAGGCTGAAAGCTGATAGTATTTAAATCGGGTTAATTGTCCTTGAGTACATAATGACAATGATTTCCATGTCATCAAGCCCCCCACATGATTTCAAATCTCCCCAACAGAGAAAGTCTGTTTGTTTCATTGGCAGGCTGAGGACATCATCCAGATATTCTGGCGTACCTGGTGAACCCCAAATCGGCGGAGAATAATCAGAGTAGTACTTTACTCCCATCTTATTCCTTATAAAAACCCAATTTTTCACTGCCTGCAATAAAATCTTAAGTCGAACCTTCTTAAAGAATTTAGGATCCCCAGACTTAAACAAAAATTGACCTTGGTCATATCCAAGTCCACTCAGCATTTCGCTATAAATTGAACCCAATACTGAATCGTCAGGCTTCCTTAACAGCATCCTGAAATTCTTGAAGCGAAAAACATGAAAATAAACCCATAAATCCGGTAATGCGAAACCACCCTTCTCCAACCTCCTTCTAAGCCTTTTCCAGGAAATACGAGCACCCTTTGATGCCCATATAAAACTAGAAATCTTACCCTGCATCTTAACAAGTTCATCCTTTTTGAATGGAAAGGGTATGTTATTAAAGATAAAGGTTATCTTTGGTAGAATGATCATTTTGATCAAGTTGACCCACCCATATATATTCAGCGGAAGATTAGCCCATTTATTCAATAATTTCCCAACCTCATTACTAGTCTTCTTCCAGTTTATAATAGGCACATCTGCAGATTTTTTAGTCATTTGTATACCCATATATCGCATCTGCGATTAGACCCCCGAAGTCACAGACGGTTAATTTCACTCCATTACTTCTGTTTTATCCCTATTCACACTATAACCTGAGACAAATCCATAAGTCTCTGCTCTAGCAAGGAGCTTGGGGATAGAATATACAGGATTTTTTGCATACAAAATTAAGTCATCTGCATATAATGCTAATTTAGCCTCAAAGTTGAGGTATTTAAACGGGAATATAGTAGGGTCTTGTCTGATAGATGTTGCAAACGGTTCAATATAAATATTAAAGAGCAGCGGAGACATCGGACACCCCTTCCTGGTCCCTCACATAATCTTAAACAAATCATTTAGTTGCCCATTAACCAACACTGCAGCTGTAGGCGCTCTATAGATTACCTGGAGAGACTTAATAAAATTCTTAGGGAAACCAAACTTTTCCAAGGAAGCACATAAATAAGGCCAGTGTACTTGATCAAATGCTTTGGCAGCATCAATTGCCACCATAGTTACCAGAAGATTATAGAATTCTGCCAAATCAATTACTCCCAACATAATAGCAGTAAGGTCATTAAGGTGTCTACCGGGAATGAATCCCCTTTGATCAAGATGAATAATATTTTTTATGATTTTAGCAACCCTAGTCGCCAATATCCCCATAAACACCTTATAATATGTATTCAAAAGGGATGTAGGTCTATACGATTCGGCTACGAGGGGTTCCTTGTTTGGTTTTAAAACTAAAACTATTGTTGCCTCTTCCCATGATGCCAGAGGATCGTGCCCATCCCTCAATATGTTATCGAAAAGTTCTTTAAATATTGATACTAAATTATCCTCCAATATTTAATACAGCTCTATTGGAAGGCCATCTGGGCCCGCTGCCTTTCCTTTTGTCATGTTTCTAAGCTGTGCGCGGATTTCTTCCTCCGTTATTACCGGAGCTAAAGAAAAAGTCTGGTCCTCGGTAAGAGATGGGAGCTCTACACTTTCCAAAAATTCCTCAATTTTTCCTACCTCGGGGTCAATCTCCTCATAATATATTTTTGCCATATATCTCCGTACTTCTGCCCCAATTTCAAGATCAGTTAATGAAATCTGACCCGTGGCACCCTCCCTCAGACTATTAATTTGATTCCGGGCTCTGTCTGTTTTCGCCTTCCAAGCTAACAGCCTACCACTCTTTTCCCCATTAGAGAAGTTTTGAAGTTTGCTAACCTTCCATCTGTTTGTTAAAATATTATCCAAGAAGTTCCTATATTCTGCTTGAAGGTTCTCTAACTCCTTGGTAAGGAGTGGTACCCTAAAAAAGGAATTTAAAGAGGCCCTTTGTAATTCCTGCTCTTTGATCTGAATATTTTGAAGAAGGGCCTTTTGTCTCGTTCTGTGGGTACGGTTCTTCCCGATCATAATAGATGTAATCTCTGCCCTTAAAAATGACTTAAAGGCATCCCATATAAACTGTAGCTCCGCTGACCCGCTGTTGACCTGAAAAAATATCAATTCCTTCTGACGTAACTTTAATTAAACCACTTTGTCAAGTAAAATTGTCCGATCTAACGTCCATCTTATAGCTCCTCTCTTTCTTTGTAATCCAAGGGATAATAGAACAGCAGAATGATTAGAAAGGATAGCAGGCAGGTGGTCTACTCTATCCACTTCTCCATATAGGGCTTGATCTATCAAAAAATAGTCTATAAGGGAATGAAGACCATATTTTTTGCTGTAAAATGTATATCCCTTCTCATTACCCTTTTTAACTCTCCAGACATCAATCAAATTTAATTCATGCTTCAGTTTTTTAGTGCATTCATAGAGTGTAACGGGGTCTTATAGGTTTACCTCAAAGTCTTATCTACCTCTGGGCACTGAACTAAGCTTAAATCCCCTCCGATAACTACAGGTATGTTAACTAACAGAAGGGCGACCTCAAGATGAGTCAAAGAATCTGGGCTATCCTGGTTTGGGCAATAATAACTCACGGATACCATAGCCCTATTCTGAATTTTAATATGAGCAATTATCCACCTTCCAGACGAGTCCGTAGAATGACCTTCCAATTTAATACTACAATTAGTTCTTACAATAATAGCGACCCTTCTTGTGCCAACTCTCTATTTCAAGCTAACAATATCCTGGACCCAAGACCATTTTCTAAAACATATTTACACACTCCTGGTCTTCCAAATGGGTTTACTAGCTCTTTAGCCATTTATTCTAATGAATGCTATGCCCCTCTCATTATACTTCGAAGACAAATTAAACTAATGTATCTGCAAAACCTGACCGGTGAAGGACCCTACTCCCAAATGTTCCCAATACCCTGTGCCCCCCTCCCTTCCCTCCCAGGGAACACCCCCTAACTATCTCAATAGGCGCGAGCGCCATTCGAGATATCCCCGCTAGCAAGGAGAGCCTAACATCCTATCTCATAATTCCACCTAATTACAATTTCTGCCAGTTTGATAGGTTAACATAACTTTATTAGTTCAGCCCTATCACACAACCTCATGTTATGTGGTGAATGTCTTTCCCACCTTTCGGAAACTAACAAATGTGCCTCTGACAGTCTTTTATCTGACTTTAGAAATTGACTTTCACCTTTGAACTGACGTTCTCCACATTAGATTGGTTGCTGATTTTGAGCTTGTTCATTACTTAACTGTATTTTGATTATTGCTCTTTCCCTTATGTTATTATCTCTCACAATTGCCCTTTTCTTTGTAATATTGATGCTGAGTTGAATCTGATTAACCACGTCTTGCCTTCTGTATTGATTCTGAAATTCTGAATACACCTTCATGTTTTTGACTTTAAACACTGTTCTCCAAAGATTTCCTTTTTTAGTACTAGAGCCCTCGTCCATTGGATCTCATGTGGCCCAATCCTGCGTTTCAGACCTTTGAATTTATTGGTACAAAGCACAGACACTACAAATACTAACTAACTTATTGTTTACAATAAACAAACATGCTCACTCATACAAACATACAAAATGTATTAGATTGCATTCAATTTTAGAACTGTAGTTGCCTTCCTAAAATGAGCTACATCAGTAAACAAATATGGTATTATAGTTAAAAGATCCAGTAAAAGGATAATCAAAGAAAAATTAATACACTTAAAATTAAAGTCGAAAAAACTCATTTTAGAGATCCGTTCCAATCAAACACGTGAAAAGAAATACAGATATATGCAAAGATAAACATTTATTGACAGAGGCAATATGAATTTTAGGACCTGCGTCAGAATTAATTACCCCATGCATAATGAACATCTTCTTCAGGTATCAAAGATGACCAAAATTGACAGTAGGGGATGACATTTTAATTTGCCATGGGTCCTACGCCTCCACCCAGCATAATAGCCAAAAGCTCTTCTGATAACTTAACCTCTCACAGCCTTCAGTGCAATTTCTTGAAGTGAGACTATTTGGCCATAAGTTTATAAACAGTCTATGTGATTTATGTTCTATTAAGTTAACAAGGTACAGTTGCTTTTGATTAGGCATAGCTGAATCATATCTTATGTAAAGCTTTACTTTTTAGCTAGTATGTTTAGTCTTGAGTAAATATTTATTTTCAAAGCTTAACAGCTAATTTAGCCTAATGCAGGTCAACTGGTTATAATCCATTCCTGAATGCCTAGATATGTGTATGCTTGTTTCGCATTCTTTTGAATGGTGTAGCTTCTTACACTATTGATACTAATTTTATTTTGAATTAATTCTCATAGAGAATTAATCAGGGAAAGAAAAAGCTGATATGCCCATCAAGTTCTGGGGGATATGCTCGTCAACTCTGCCTCAAACTGGTTTGCCTTAACAGAAAAAGACTGGCGTACAGTAAGGTGGATCTTAAAATCTTCCTCAAGATATTATTCAAGTAGCCCAATTTATCATATGGTATACCTTCTATCTGTTATAGTAAGGTCAGTGGGGATTTGACCTCATATTCTCTGCACATATAGACTAAGCAGCCATTCACAAACTGCATTTGTAGTAAAATATTTAGTATTAGAACAGTACTACTAAACGCATGCTATTCTACACCTCTGCATCTCCTATCTTCTCTGTGCAGAGATATCAGCCCCCACTGCGGAGATCTCTGCACACATACACATACATTTTTTTTAATAAACGTGGGAGGGACCGGGAAGTGGCTGGAAAATAGGAATACTTACTACTAAATCGGAGGGGCTTAGGGAGGAATAAGGAGGGGTTCAGGAAAGGTAAGAAAGGGGTTCGGGCGACACCCATCCACAAAAGACTGAACCCATTCCTATTCACAAAATGCACTTCTAAAGTTGCTTCAGCCGAAAATGATCCAAAACAATAGTAAATGTACTCCATCTCAGAGCTAGAGTAAGCCCAGCACCACAGATGGATAACCACTGATACTGCAACACTCTCTCATAGATTACATTGGAACCAATACCTTAAACTATAACCCCATAGGAAATTATGTTAATGAACTTAAATTATTTTATAGTATTAAAATTACAATTACATTTAATTTAATGTTAAAAATGATATTCATAAATCGTAATCATTAATTTATTATGAAATAATTAAATAACAGTTTTGAAATGTAATAATTGGCCCTTTTATTTTTTTAAATAAATAAAATGATATTAATTCTCAACATAACTTTTAACCATTTTTATTACAAAATCAGTAATTATGTAGTTTATACTTTAGGAAGGATATTTTAAAGTTTAAAAGAAATGGTGGTGATTTATATAGCAAGGCTTGCAACACTTGCAACACATCTGGAAATGAAATGATTGTTGTTTTCAACTCTACCACCCATCTCCAGCTGAAACACCTTTCAACACAAACCAATCACAGTTAGGCTGACCAAACACCAAACATCTTTTCCTGCTATCACTAAGTCGGTGAATGTGTTGTTAGCGTTGTCCCTATTTTTGCAGACTAACTATTTAATCAAGATGTTTTGCATGGCAGGAGAAGCTGTCATTGCCAGATACTACTTCTCACCTGATGTGATCCTTGACATGGTTCTAGACTGGGAGATTGATTCAACTACATACCACTCCCAGGTAATCTCTGCCTATGTCAAAATAGAAATCCCCTCCATTTCATGGCCACTGTGTCTTTCCAAAGGATCACCTCTGCTGTTCACACCTGTTAGAAAGCAAATTATTAATTGGAGTGGATGAAGTCTACAACAAATAGTAAAGTCACTAACCTGTTAGATCCAGGCAAAGGCTTCAATAATTTGAACAGGAGGGGAACCCCTGGTACCCTAAATAGCATTAAGCAGACAGGTGTAAATTAGATAAATGTTTACAGAACTTAGAAGTATCTAAAAAGGTAAAATGTCAAAAGCACAAGACAGCAAAAATCTCACTCGAATTTATAACTTAGGTAATATTTAATTAAAAAATGTCACCAAAACAACAGAAATCCAACAAGAGTGACTGGACTTATGAATTTAAAAAGATTTAGGAGATAAATTGCCAGAAAAAGTAAAGCACCATTCAGTAGTCACTGTTCACGGGTAATCGGACCTAGGAGCAATTTCAGGCTGACTTCAATGGAACTCGGTCACAAGCGCCAAGCAGGTTCATCCGAGTCAGAGATTTTATCTTGGGACTCAAACTCTGAAATGGAACTTGAAATCCTCCAACAGAGCAAGGTTGCAGGCTGCATCTGAGGAATTCATCTCAAAACCAGGTGGCAGCTAGTTGTGGCAGGAAAAGCTATGAGCAAGAAAAGTTCAAATTTTGCATCCAGGGAATTCCACTCATTGGCTGAATACCTTTCTCTTCGTCGCCTGGTCAAGCTTTCTACTTCTAATGTAGTCTTATTTTTGGAGTTCAGAATCCTCCAGGGGGAGAAGGCTGTAGTCTACATCCTGTTTCTTCAGCCCAGAGAAGTTGCGCCTTGGTCAGATTGTCTCGGTGGGTGGATTCTGGTCCTCCAGTGACTGGAAGTCAGAATTTTATCAAGTCCCACAGCTTTTCAGGGACATTAGGGTAAATTCAGTTTGTAGGAAATGGGATCCCCGGCCGACCAGAGCTTGCGCCAGAGTCAGTCAGAGACCACCACTCCCCCGTCAGGGCTAGGGGGTCACCCACCAAGACAACCCCTACTCGCCCTCTAGGTAACGTGGCGCGAGAAGCCAGGCCTATCTCGGAGGTCATGTGTAAAGCATTTGCGCACGCACCCCCAGCGACAACCTCCCGGGCCCCCCCCCACAAAAGGAACTCCACACAAGATATATATGAAAATAGCTTTTGTATTGAAGAACACACTTAGACAGGAATACGCAATTCACAAGGTGCCAGGGGCACGGGCAGGGTTTACAAGGGACGATATACAGGGCAGTGCCATGGGGCCACTGCCAGGGATATGCACATGATGGAACTGGCATCTGAACACATAACCACTGGGAGCTTCCTAGAACTAGCTCTAGAACACATTCACCCAGGAGCTTCAGGGAACTAGCGGTAGAACTCACTCTAACCAGGATTACATGCATGGGACATCGGATACTCAGGAGGTAAGGAAGGACAAAGTACATAACACAATAGAGGCATCATCAGAAGGCAACACGTAATACTCTCAGAGTCACAATTAACATTAATCAATACTTCCAGCAGGCAATGTCACGATGTTCAGGGCAGGCTGCAGGTAGCCAACAATACCTAAACGGGGCAGCTGCCCACGAAGTGCTGGGCAGCCGTAGAGCAAGGATGGGGCCATTGTGGGAGCCTCGGAGGCTCTGAAGGAAAAGGCGCCAAACGGTGGAGCCTCTCGGGCTCGAGAATAACTGGGCGGAGCCTCGCAGGGCTCGGGACACTGGGCCACGTGGGAGCCTCTCGGAACTCAGGGGGCAAGGACACGGTGGAGCCTCCTCGGGGCTCGGGGGGTAAAATATAGATGGAGCCTCTCGGGGCTCAGAGGCCAGGAATGCCGATGGAGCCTCTCGGGGCTCGGGGGGTAAAACTGTGGCAGGCGGGGTCCCCCTCGGGGGACCCGGCATCACTGGGGGCCCCAGGGGCCGTGACTGAGCCTAGCGGGGCCCAGGGACAAAGCTGCGGGCAGGCGGGGCCCCCCCCCTCGGGGGACCCGGCATCACTGGGGGCCCCGTGGGCCTCTAAACAGATGGCGCTCGTGCTGGAGGGGAGGGGCGGGCACCGACAATGTGCCCCGAAGCCCCGCCTCCCCTCCGGCAGCACTCACCGGTCGGAGGGCCGTTGCGCCGGTCACTCCTCGCTCTCCGGGGCTCCCTCTCGCTCCTGGGGGCCCCGGGGGGGAAGCGGCAGTCTTCTGGGGGACGCAGGGGCGTGGAGTAGGCTCCCGCCGCTCCCTGCATGCTCGGCTCTCACTCCTCCGCCTCTGCAGCTCCCCGGGCCGCCGGCCAATCAGAGCCACGGCCCGGGGAGACGTCATCAGCACAGCCCGGGCCAGCAGCCAATCAGAGCGCGGCCCGGGGGAGGGCCTCACGAGGGTCCCGGGCTGCGGCGGTGAACACGGGGGAAATTGACGAGGGCCAGGCTCCCTCAATAAGGGCAGCAATGACGGGGCAAGCGAGGTAGGCACTCGCTGGGGGCTCGGGCCCCCTCCCACGAACGGGCAAATGCCGGGTGGGCACCGGCTTGTAGAATATAGCGCTCCCAGCGCTAGGAGCAGGAAGGCAGCGCCCCAAGGCTCTAGGACAGCAGGAAAGCGCTAGAAACCGGGATGAAGCGCCCCAAGGCGCTAGGACAGCAGGAAAGCGCTCCCAAGCGCTAGAAGCATGAATGAAGCGCCCCAAGGCGCTAGGATAGCAAGAAAGTGCTCCCAAGCGCTAGGGCCATAGATAGCAGAGTCCAAAGGAAGTCCAGGATCCCAGTAGTCCAGGAGCAGGGCAGGGCTCAGGGAGGCAAGCCCTTCCCCTGAGCCCAAGCAGCAGCATGCCCCTGGCAGGATTCAGTCAGGACAAGCAGGCAAGAGGGAGAGAAAAGGGCACACCCTCCTTTTATACAGGAGACCCCTTTGTCTAAAAAGGGGCAGGCAGGATGAGAACCAGCTAGAACTGGTTATATGTATTTCTTGTTACTGGCCAGGCTAGGACACCAGACGCACCCCAGGTGGGTGGAGCCAGCATTGTGGGGGAAAGCCCAGACCCATACAGGACACAGGCACAGCCCCTCCCTCACATCAGCATGTTAATCTCTCCATTCACAACCGGGGCAGACCCACACAGACTCCTGGAGTCAGGCT
Source organism: Lissotriton helveticus (assembly GCF_964261635.1). Taxonomy (NCBI): domain Eukaryota; kingdom Metazoa; phylum Chordata; class Amphibia; order Caudata; family Salamandridae; genus Lissotriton; species Lissotriton helveticus. The sequence continues at coordinate 209,151,588 of NC_136058.1, forward strand.
CCCCAGCTGGCTTCAGCCAATCACGCGCCAGCATACTTACTGCACACACACACCGATGTCTAGAAGTGGCACTTCCCTTCTAGTCACACACACGCCGCTTACATCATCTTGCAGCATTCAATCACATGAGTCCACACATACCAGACTCGAGCCTGTACCCCCCACGCACCAGGAACTATCAGGGACACACCCATTCCCCATGCAGTCCTATGGGAGGGCAGGCTATTCTCATCTACACACACTTAGAGTGGGAATCACCATCCCCAGGTCACATATAACAAGCACAACTTCAGGGGTGGACCTGCCAGAAGGGCCCAGTACAACACGGACCCCTTCCAGCCAAAAAGCAGGGTAGGCCAATCACCACCGTGATGGACTTCCCTGCTTTGGGCGAAAAAAAACCATGGACGCAGGCCCGCACTGCAAGGCCCCCCTCCAGTTCTACGCCACTTTGATCTTATCGACACACACATACTTAAAAATAAAAAAAATTACAGAAAAAAAATAAAAAACATAAGGCCCAACTAGGCTACCCCACTGGTACTCCTTAGTTGACCACGGCTAGGACCAGGCCCTAGGCCACCCAGATACCACTGGTCCATGCCAACCCGGAGTGGGGGGTGGTAACCCCTGGCCCACGACAGCCACTCTCCACTCCCCTTCTTCGTGTAGTTCCACTTTACCACTTTCTCTCCCACCTAGGGTCCGCACCCTCAGGCTGGCCAGAGGTCACGGGCAAGAATGCCCCACCCTACCTCTACTTCTGAAGTTCCGCGCTCTCCCAGGAGAAGCACCCTCAGAACACGCTCTCCTACCAGTTTCAGAACTTCCTCCCTCCACTGGTCTACCACCTGGGAACTAAGTTCACCGGATGCCCAGGAGTCAGACTCCCTCTGACCCCCGTCCAGTTCCGCACCTAACATTCATTCAGCAAGATGAGCCGCGGCAGCGCCAGCAGGCCCAGTGTTCAGCTCTCCCCAAGGCAAGCCGCGGCAGCGCCAGCAGGTCTTCCTTGTCCGGGATAGAACTTAACATACATTCCACAAGATGAGCCGCGGCAGCGCCAGCAGGTCTCAGTGTTCAGCTCTCCCCAAGGCAAGCCGCGGCAGCGCCAGCAGGTCTTCCTTGTCCGGGATACAACTTAACATATACTCCACAAGATGAGTCGCGGCAGCGCCAGCAGGTCTCAGTGTTCAGCTCTCCACAAGGCAAGCCGCGGCAGCGCCAGCAGGTCTTCCTTGTCCGGGATACAACTTAACATATACTCCACAAGATGAGCCACGGCAGCGCCAGCAGGTCTCAGTGTTCAGCTCTCCCCAAGGCAAGCCGCGGCAGCGCCAGCAGATCTTCCTTGTCCGGGATACAACTCAACATTCATTCAACAAGATGAGCCGCGGCAGAGCCAGCAGGTCTCAGTGTTCAGCTCTCCCCAAGGCAAGCCGCGGCAGCGCCAGCAGGTCTTCCTTGTCCGGGATACAACTTAACATTCATTCAGCAAGGGGGACACCTGACGCATAAAACACATTCAGCGGTGTACGGAACACATGATGCATCAAACACATTCAGCGGGGAAGGTAGGACACCTGACGCATAAAACACATTCAGCGGTGTACGGAACACATGATGCATCAAACACATTCAGCGGGGTAGGTAGGATACAATTATCGTTGCTTCAGCAAGCTCCCCATCCCAGAGAACTTACACTCCATTATTCAGCAAGCTCCCCCTCTCAGAGAACTTACACTCCATTATTAAGCAAGCTCCCCCTCTCAGAGAACTTACACTCCATTAATCAGCACACCTCAACATTCATCCACACACCCTCCCCTGGAAAGTAAGACAGTTTTTACCGTCCCTGATTCCTCAACCTGACGCATGTGGCACAGGTACCATTACTCTAGGGAAGGGACAAGGACCGCACATATTGGACACAATTTCGCTGCCACCACTGGATCCCACCCTTCTGGGGAATCCAGAAAACACATTGCACTTAGGGGGATGATCGACCCTCCCGAGCTAGGGACACCTAACTCACAGTGCACCAGAACCACATTTTTCACAAAACAGACATCTTTAGCAGAGTGCACCAGAACCACATTTTTCACAAAACAAATATTTTTAGCAACGTGCACCGGAACCACATTTTCCACCAGAACCAACATTTTTAGCAAAGTGCACCAGAACTACATTTTCCACCAGAACAGATATTTTTAGCAACGCGCACCAATAGTTTCTTTTCTTTGCGACAATCTAAACTGCAGAGTGTTGTAGTGGGGCCGGTTATCGCTGTGGTACTGCGCAAACACAAGTCCGGATCCCACCGCTAGCCGCCAATGTAGGAAATGGGATCCCCGGCCGACCAGAGCTTGCGCCAGAGTCAGTCAGAGACCACCACTCCCCCGTCAGGGCCAGGGGGTCACCCACCAAGACAACCCCTACTCGCCCTCTAGGTAACGTGGCGCGAGAAGCCAGGCCTATCTCGGAGGTCATGTGTAAAGCATTTGCGCACGCACCCCCAGCGACAACCTCCCGGGCCCCCCCCCACAAAAGGAACTCCACACAAGATATATATGAAAATAGCTTTTGTATTGAAGAACACACTTAGACAGGAATACGCAATTCACAAGGTGCCTGGGGCACGGGCAGGGTTTACAAGGGACTATATACAGGGCAGTGCCATGGGGCCACTGCCAGGGATATGCACATGATGGAACTGGCATCTGAACACATAACCACTGGGAGCTTCCTAGAACTAGCTCTAGAACACATTCACCCAGGAGCTTCAGGGAACTAGCGGTAGAACTCACTCTAATCAGGATTACATGCATGGGACATCGGATACTCAGGAGGGAAGGAAGGACAAAGTACATAACACAATAGAGGCATCATCAGAAGGCAACACGTAATACTCTCAGAGTCACAATTAACATTAATCAATACTTCCAGCAGGCAATGTCACGATGTTCAGGGCAGGCTGCAGGTAGCCAACAATACCTAAACGGGGCAGCTGCCCACGAAGTGCTGGGCAGCCGTAGAGCAAGGATGGGGCCATTGTGGGAGCCTCGCAGGCTCTGAAGGAAAAGGCGCCAAACGGTGGAGCCTCTCGGGCTCGAGAATAACTGGGCGGAGCCTCGCAGGGCTCGGGACACTGGGCCACGTGGGAGCCTCTCGGGGCTCAGGGGGCAAGGACACGGTGGAGCCTCCTCGGGGCTCGGGGGGTAAAATATAGATGGAGCCTCTCAGGGCTCAGAGGCCAGGAATGCCGATGGAGCCTCTCGGGGCTCGGGGGGTAAAACTGTGGCAGGCGGGGTCCCCCTCGGGGGACCCGGCATCACTGGGGGGCCCAGGGGCCGTGACTGAGCCTAGCGGGGCCCAGGGACAAAGCTGCGGGCAGGAGGGGCCCCACCCATCGGGGGACCTGGCATCACTGGGGGCCCCACGGGCCTCTAAACACATGGCGCTCGCGCTGGAGGGGAGGGGCGGGCACCGACAATGTGCCCCGAAGCCCAGCCTCCCCTCCGGCAGCACTCACCGGTCGGCGGGCCGGCACGCCGGTCTCTCCTCGCTCTCCGGGGCTCCCTCTCGCTCCTGGGGGCCCCAGGAGGGAAGCAGCAGTCTTTTGGGGGACGCAGGGGCGCGGAGTAGGCTCGAGCCGCTCCCTGCATGCTCGGCTCTCACTCCTCCGCCTCTGCAGCTCCCCGGGCCGCCGGCCAATCAGAGCGCGGCCCGGGGAGACGTCATCAGCACAGCCCGGGCCGGCAGCCAATCAGAGCGCGGCCCGGGGGAGGGCCTCACGAGGGTCCCGGGCTGCGGCGGTGAACACGGGGGAAATTGACGAGGGCCAGGCTCCCTCGATAAGGGCAGCAATGACAGGGCAAGCAAGGTAGGCACTCCCTGGGGGCTCGGGCCCCCTCCCACGAACGGGCAAATGCCGGGTGGGCACCGGCTTGTAGAATATAGCGCTCCCAGCGCTAGGAGCAGGAAGGCAGCGCCCCAAGGCGCTAGGACAGCAGGAAAGCGCTAGAAACCGGGATGAAGCGCCCCAAGGCGCTAGGACAGCAGGAAAGCGCTCCCAAGCGCTAGAAGCATGAATGAAGCGCCCCAAGGCGCTAGGATAGCAGGAAAGTGCTCCCAAGCGCTTTGGCCATAGATAGAAGAGTCCAAAGGAAGTCCAGGATCCCAGTAGTCCAGGAGCAGGGCAGGGCTCAGGGAGGCAAGCCCTTCCCCTGAGCCCAAGCAGCAGCATGCCCCTGGCAGGATTCAGTCAGGACAAGCAGGCAAGAGGGAGAGAAAAGGGCACACCCTCCTTTTATACAGGAGACCCCTTTGTCTAAAAAGGGGCAGGCAGGATGAGAACCAGCTCGAACTGGTTATAAGGAATTTCTTGTTACTGGCCAGGCTAGGACACCAGATGCACCCCAGGTGGGTGGAGCCAGCATTGTGGAGGAAAGCCCAGACCCATACAGGACACAGGCACAGCCCCTCCCTCACATCAGCATGTTAATCTCTCCATTCACAACCGGGGCAGACCCACACAGACTCCTGGAGTCAGGCTCCCCAGCTGGCTTCAGCCAATCACGCGCCAGCATACTTACTGCACACACACACCGATGCCTAGAAGTGGCACTTCCCTTCTAGTCACACACACGCCGCTTACATCATCTTGCAGCATTCAATCACACGGGTCCACACATACCAGACTCGAGCCTGTACCCCCCACGCACCAGGAACTATCAGGGACACACCCATTCCCCATGCAGTCCTATGGGAGGGCAGGCTTCTCTCATCTACACGCACTTAAAGTGGGAATCACCATCCCCAGGTCACATATAACAAGCACAACTTCAGGGGTGGACCTGCCAGAAGGGCCCAGTCCAACACAGTTGGAAAAAGCCAAGGTCCCAGGACCTTCAGGACAGCACTTAGGGGTCAGGACTCACACCAGTCGAGGCAATGAGTAGGGTTCAGTCCAGATCAAGTTGTCACTGGACAGGTGAGCATATCAGGAAACAGTCCTCTTGCAGCTTGCTTTCTCACTGTATCCACAGAGAAGATCACCAATCTATCCTTGGAGTACACTTCTTTTTTCTAAGTTCAAGTGGGATCAGGTCCAGTCCTGCAGGTCTCTTCACTGGTCTCACTCAACATGTTTAAAATCCAACTTCATCATTCAACTGGAGTTTTAATAAATATTCAAAATAGCGGTTGAACCATTTGTAATAGCTGGCAGAGAAGGATATCCCATTCACTGATACTGAATTGGAAGTAATCTGTGAGGAGGTAATTGAAAAGTACCCTTACCTTTATGGGGGTCCAGAGACCTAACTGAGGAACGCAGCACAGGCCCAAATCTGGCAGGACATTGCCATGTGATGCACTGTAGTGGGTTCCCAAATCAGGTGGGCGAAGTTCTGTTGCAAGTGCTATGAGGACCTTTGTCGCAGAGCCCAAATTAAGACCCAGGACAATATGGAAGTGTCCTTCAAGCCTCATTCTCAGCAGTCATGCATGACACCAGGGAGGAAGGAGGAAGCTGAGAGCTGCCTGGCTGACCCCCCATACTCAGCTGAAAGAGTTTGAGCAGCAGAGATACAGTAATTCTATTTTTTAATATTCATTTATGTGCATATTTGTTTTGAAAGTAGTGTCTTGTCATGTATTCACTTGATGAGTGATGTGATAACCTGTCATGCTGTATTTAGCATGTGTTATTTGTGTGTTATGAAAGGCTTAAATGTTTTACTTACATGTTTGGTATTTTTTTGTGTGGAATGACTAATCGTATGACAATGGAAATGCTTGTAATGATCTATATTTTGAATTACATTGTCTTACATGTAACTGATTCCCATGCACTTTTTCTCATCTAAAATTAATAAAAACATTAAAACCGAACTTCAATATCAGTGATCTTTTCAGCCACGTGTAGTGGTTCAATAGACTTTTGCGTCCACTCCAGGCTTCTGAAGCCTTTGTTCAACCTTAGGGTCACAGGCTCAAATCCTGGTGGTTCCACTAGAAATGAGCACCAATGAGCAGAGTAACAATAAACATCTTTTATTTTGTGCCAATATGTCATGCTACATTTGCACTTTGACAAAGTTAGCTTATGTTATACGGACATTGTGGACTTTTACCTGACTTCCTAACCTCCATTTACCACATATCCCTACAGCACCCTGGGCACTCTCAGCGGGCCCCCACTCCACGCAGTGTCTGCTGCATGCAACAAGACAATCACATGGGTGAGACACAGGCCCCTCTTTGGCATCTCTGCACCTGTTGCCTTGGCAGGGAGGAGGAGGAGCCGTGGGGGTCGATGCGAGAGGTGACCAGCGATTAGTGACGGTATTGGGAGAAGCGGTGTTGGGGTTAGCAGCTTCTCGCTTGGTGCGACCCCAGTGCAAACCTCCGGCATTTGCACTTTTACTCCCCCTCTAGGTGACAGGCACCTGGCCACCCTGACATATCTGCAGTTAGATGATGTACTGCACCAGTGAGGTGTTGGGCAGGTCAGTGAAGGCCCTTTGAATCCCTGAATTGCCGAGTGCTGGGAAGGCAGTGAGGGTGGAAACCGGGCAAAGTGATGTAGCAAGGGGGGCAGTGAGCGACAAAGTGATAAAAATGCCATAAAGCAATAAAAGCAGAAGCAATATTAGAGTGTCGTCATGGTGACTGAGACCGGCAAATGCAGAGGTGGCCATACTAGCTGTGATAGGGCTTGTGTCTTACCAGGGTGCTCCTCCGCTTCTTCTGTGGACCATCTATTACTGCCACTGACAAATTAAGCAGACACTCCATGTGCCCAATAGTGTTTCAGTGGTGTCACAGTGCTACATTGAAACAGTAGAATAGAGTACACTTGAGCTGAAGATTGTAACCCAACTTTAGAAGTTACATTTGAGTGGTGCTTCAATGAGAACTCGGGAGTCAAAACTACTTTAGGCAGCCAGCGGGAAGGACAAGCTGGTGTCTCATCCTCAGTAGGGAAAAAGGCAGGCCTCGCCTTGCAGTGTCCCCCTTGGAAAATAAGCAAGAGCCTCCATAAATATTGGAATTTGTATCAGAAAGTGTCAAGGGTAAGAGTCTTTTGCCATTCAGTTCCGAAGAAACGAGGAAGGGGGTACGCTCATTAAGGGATTTTTGTATTACCTTGGGTCAAAAGGCAAATGTGACAAGTTTGACCAGCTTTGACCCACTAGTCATGTGGACAGAGGGAGGCAGTTTGAGATCAAAGAGTAAAGGATGCTTAGACATAACCGTTATGGTGGGACTAATCAAATATCCCACTTATTGTTGCTCTCAGTAGAGTTGGGGAGAAATGAAAATGTAATTTGGAACAAGGAAAGTGATCAGAGGGGAAAATGGAAGGAGCCACAGACACCTCTAGAGGGGGAAGACAGGTGGAGCCCTGCAGCCCCTGGTCCATGTCTTTTTCAAAGGATTATAATCTGGTAATCCACACCCCCCCCCATTCAGAGAGCTACCTTCCCAGACAGTGGCGTAGCTAGACCTGTTGCCATCCGTGGCGAAAACTGTTTTTGCTGCCCTGCTGCCTACCGGCAGGGGGCATGGCGATTCCTTTGCAACCCGCAATAGCCACAGGTAAGAGCAGGGAGCTGCTTTCCAAAAACTTGTGCCGCCCAGGCAGACCGACCCTCCCCTTGCTACGCCACTGTCTCCAACAAATCAACCTAGCGGTTAAGTTAAGGCAGCTGGCAAATCCCTTCTGACAGCAGCAGGTGTCGGGTAGGAGGAAGAATATCGCATATTCACAACTGTTGGGCTGAATATGACCAGCAGTACGCCCCATCAGAGAGAGAGCGAATGAGGACAAGCTGATAGATCATCATCCTGAAACCTCAGGTCTCCCCCGTCAAGCCCTAGCGATGTCAGAGGAGTCATAAGATGTGAGGCATTTTAGAAAACATTATGTGGACAAACTGGATACACTAATTCATGTGCTAAAATCGTTAGCAAAGTTTTTAAAGGCAACCGATGTCAAAGTGGGGTGACTAAACCAACTAATAATGCGAAAACAACAGTTGATGGACAGAATGCAGAACAATGTCATACATTCACCCCAGTACAGAGATCTGGGTCTAAATCCATCGTTTTTTTGCTCAACACACCACCCCAGTTCAGACATGGCCATATGCAAATCAGCATTGACCCTGTGCCTCATGGGAACAGTCCAGCCCGACCTGCCAAGCCATGTCTTCCCTGGACCGGAATCAAGCATCCTAGGACCGGTTTCTGGCTATCAGCCGTCACCAGCCAGGATAGCTTGACTCCAGTGGCGTGGAGAGCACTGGACTCACGTTTGAGCATACCCATCCCACTCGGGGTGACAAATGCAAAAACAACAGTTGATGGCGATGTCTGAACTGGGGTGGTGTGGAGTGCAAAAAAAAAAACAGATGGATTTAGGCCCAGATCTCTGTACTGGGGTGAATGTATGACATTGTTCTGCATTCTGTCCATCAACTGTTGTTTTTGCATCAACTAATAATGCGGCACAATAATTTGCCAAAGACAAATCAGTAAGCCAATGTGACTGAATAGTGAATAAATTAGCCATTCTACTGGATGTCATGTCAGGTTTCATACTGGATATGAAGCATGGTTTCGCCATAAAAATCAGAAGGAGGAATGGGAGAAAGGGCAATACTAAGAAGGAAAGGAGGAATGGGAGAAAGGGCAATACTGCTTTGTCTTTGGCAAATTCAGGGGCTGCAGGGCTCCACCTGCCTTCCCCCTCTAGGAGTGTCCCACAACACTATGGCTCCTCACGTTTTCCCCTCTGATCACTTTCTTTGTTCCTAAAACACATTTTCATTTCCCCAACCCTACTGACTGGTCCTCTCCCATGGTCCATTGATGTTTGGCTTACTGGGAGCAGAAATCAGTGGGATGTTTGATTAGTCTCACCATAACAGTTACGCCTAAGCATCCTTCACTCTTTGATCTCATTCTGCCTCTCTAGGTCCACCTGACTTGTTGGTCAAAGCTGGTCAAACTTGTCACATTTGTCTTTTGACCCAGGGTAATGAGTGTACCCTTAATGAGTTTACCCCCTTCCTATTGTGTTCGTAGCTGAATGGCAAAGGACTCTTGCCCTTGACACGTTTTGATTCCAATTCCAATTTTGATGGATGCTCTGGCTTACTTTACATTGAGAACACCTGCAAGGCGGAGGCTTTCCCAGCGGTGGCTGCCATTAACAAAGGGTGATGAGGCAGGTAGAAGGAGCGCCGAGGGGAGAGCACGCATGGGGGGGGTGGGCATGTTAATAACAATACATTTTTGAAAAAGTAGCTGATGCCGCCGGCCACCTCCTGTGTCGCGTCGCACATTCCTGGGTCCCAGCAGCCCCTGGGACAGATTCCTAGCCAATCCCTGCACTGCAGAGCAGCATGGGGATTGGCCTGAGCAGGCAGGAAAGACGTCCTGCTCAGGTTATGGAGTCTGTGGGAGTTTCTTCAGTCCAGCTCCTGAATGCAGCAGGGTTAGGGAAACCTAAGTGAGCATGCGTGTTTTGGTCGGCCTGAGATGGCTGGCCAAATACACATGAGCAATTAGGGAGTCCACAAGCACTTCTCCTCCACCCTCCTGTGCTCCTCGCCTCCTTGCAAAAGCTGTCTCAGAGCCGGCAAACAAAAAATAAAAGGATGCTAGAGCATCGTCTTATTTTTGTGTTTGCTGGCTCTGCGCCAGGCAGTGGAGGGACGCCTCCACTGGGCCTGCCTGAATGTCAGATGACCGAGGATGCGCATCACTCAGTCCCAGCAATACCAGTGAGCAAGCAAGTGGAAAGTACAGTAAACAATTGCTTATCAAAGAAAGTCCCACAAGAAACACCAGATGACTCAGTATGCAACCATAGTAGAGATTACAAACCTAGAAATGGAAAAGAAAGGAGCGGTTCAGACAGAAAGTGCTCTCAAGATAAATGAGACCAAAAACAGGACTAACGAATGGTTTGCCCTCTACAGGAATAATAAAAAGCACCTAAACACATTAAATAAAAATGGTAAAAAGAAAGGAATCCTTGGTTTAGACTTCACTAAGCAGGGACCTAAGACTTTCCCAATCTTTACCCAAGAAGCCTCATGCAAAGATAAGATCCGAAATAATTTCCAAACAAGTAAGAGATTAAATGAAATGGTGAAGCAAAAATGTAAGTAAAAGACTTTGCCTTGTTAAAAGCAAGGTTACTGCCGGCAGCACAAAAGCATGATACTGTGGGAGACAGCAATGGCCAAAAGCCATATTAATATCAGATAGACAAGACAAAGGGACCGACCATGGGGCAGTAGCTGAACATTCCACAACACTGGTGCCACAGGGTTGGGAAGTGTTAGTTGAACAATTTATATCAACAATAGCAAAATACCTCTGACACCATCAATGTAATTTTACTTGTGCCTCAGTGATCCTTTTAGTTAACCCTGGGCTACATTTATTTGTAAATTCATTCTTCATTTTTAATTGTCAAAAATGAGATTCCTGTCACTTTACACATTGAAACATACACCTCTATTTTTTATACATCAGTGATTCTGATTAAATCAACCAGCAGAGACAATTGACATAAATACTATTTATATAACATAAAAGTGTTCTTTGCATCAAATGAACTCGTTTCCATTGCTATGAATGTTGTTTCCATTCTGGTTGTAGGAAGCAGTCATTCCCACGGATGTGGGGGCTGCCTAGCTGTGCGCATGTTTCGAACTTTGCAAATGAGAAAAAGCATGGTGCAGGTGCAATTTACAAGTGTGGAGTGAGTGAGCCCCAGGCAGCATGACTCACTCACACAGGAGTTTATGAACTGCACCTGCATACTCAGCATGGTTTAAGGAAGCTCGACCCACTCCCTCCTAATCATCGAACACATATTTACCAAGAAGCTTGGAGAAGAGCCTGCCTGCTGCACTGACGGCTGGTGGTGTGTGTGCCTGGTGAAAGAGTGCACTGACGGCTGGTGATGTGTGTGCCTGGTGAAAGCGTGCATTAACGGCTGGGGGTGTGTGTGCCCGGTGAAAGCGTGCACTGACGGCTGGTGGTGTGTGTGTCTGGTGGAAGCGTGCACTGACGGTTGGTGGTGTGTGTGCCTGTTGGAAGCGTGCACTGACGGCTGGTGGTGTGTATGCCTGGTGGAAGCGTGCACTGACGGCTGGTGGTGTGTGCCTGGTGGAAGCGTGCACTGATGGCTGGTGGTGTGTGTGCCTGGTGGAAGCGTGCACTGACAGCTGGTGGTGTGTGTGCCTGGGGGAAGCGTGCACTGATGTCTGGTGGTGTGTGTGTGTGTGCCTGGTGAAAGTGTGCACTGACGGCTGGTGGTGTGTGTGCCTGGTGGAAGTGTGCACTGACGGTTGGTGGTGTGTGTGTCTGGTGGAAGCGTACACTGACGGCTGGTGGTGTGGGTGCCTGGTGGAAGCGTGCACTGATGACTGGTGGTGCGTGTGCCCGGTGAAAGCGTGCACCGACGGCTAGTGGTGTGTGTGCCTGGTGGAAGCGTGCACTGATGGCTGATGGTGTGTGTGCTCGTTGAAAGCATGCACCAACGGCTGGTGGTGTGTGCGTGCCTAGTGAAAGCGTGCACTGACGGCTGGTGGTGTGTGCCTGGTGGAAGCATGCACCGACAACTGTCAGTGTGTGATGGCTGGTAGCGTGTGTGCCTGGTGAAAGTGTGCACTGACGGCTGGTGGTGTTTGTGCCTGGTGGAAGTGTGCACTGACGGCTGGTGGTGTGTGTGCCTGGTGGAAGCGTGCACTGACGGCTGGTGGTGTGTGTGCCTGGTGGAAGCGTGCACTGATGGCCGGTGGTGTGTGTGAGCGGTGAAAGCGTGCACCGACGGCTGGTGGTGTGTGTGTGCCTGGTGAAAGCATGCACTGACAGTTGGTGGTGTGTGCCCTGTGGAAGCGTGCACCGATGGCTGGTAGTGTGCGATGGCTGGTAGTGTGTGTGCCTGGTGAAAGTGTGCACTGACTGCTGGTGGTGAGTGTGCCTGGTGGAAGTGTGCACTGATGGCTGGTGGTGTGTGTGCCTGGTGGAAGCATGCACTGACGGCAAGTGGTGTGTGTGCCTGGTGAAGGCATGCACTGACGGTTGGTGGTGTGTGCCTGGTAGAAGCATGCACCAATGGCTGGTAGTGTGCGACGGCTGGTAGTGTGTGTGCCTGGTGAAAGTGTGCACTGACGACTGATGGTGTGTGTGCCTTGTGGAAGCAGAAGTATTCACAGTGATGGAAGACACAAATGAAACTGACGAAGAGGAGGGGGAGTGCAAACAGAGGAGCATGATTCACAGCTAGAAGACACAAATGAAGCTGACCAGAAGGGAGGGGGGAAAAGGGAGGGGGTAGTGCAAGCAGAGGAGCCTGATTACAGCAATAAAAACACAGATGGCAGCTGTGCACGTGCACGAGCTCGTGAACTCAAGCTGTAGGCCAGCAAAAGCCTCTGGTGGCACTTTTAAAAGCCACTTACTAAATGTCTCGAAGAGACAGCGCATGAGCCTTCTCAGGCGAGACCTAAAAAGGGAAAGTGGAATGGTTAAGCACAGGACAGGGCCCAACCTGTCTACGGCACTTCCATACAAACAAGAAGCACCTATAAATGAGCCCCTTAAAGTCCTGTTGGAAAATAACAACCCAAGTGTAATAAAGGTCTCATACAAAGACATGAAAAGTATAATGATATAGCCGGAGTTTGCCTCAAGAGGAAGATGGGACATACTGAACAGAAAGAATATTTTAAGATTGGCCTCACAATTACCTGTCTTGGAAATTGACATTAAAGGACATTGAGTATGTGGTCTTTAAGTCACCGGAACATGGGGAAATAAATGTACCAAAAGTTGCTTCAAGGAGGATGGTGTTGCCCATCGCTTTATAGAAAATAAGGGCCAACTGTCCACATGGGATTATCAATTTGTCTTTCAACATGCCTGATAGACAGCCTACAATACTAAACCCTTCTGCAGCTGCCACATGCCAGCTTTCTAGGGGTGAAGCTCCTGGCGCCAATGCTCGATCTGTATTGAGGAACGCTTTAGGGGCACAGGAAGACGTGTCTCATGAAAAAGACCTGGTTATCAATGCCTCCACAATCTGGACCAGTAAATGAGACATATTCTGTATAAAAATTGACCAAGTCAAAAAAACTGATATGTATACATATATTTCATATTTATTTATTTATTTAGTACGTTAAAACTCAAACATTATTCCATTTCTTACTGTTTACAATTTTTGAGGAATGCTGCTTTGTATGTCAATTCAAGGAAGGGTGAGCAACCCAATATACCCTTGCGGGCTTGGGCAAATGATAAATTGATAAAAATGGGCCAGCAAGGGATTTTATTCAGTTTGTTACTATCAGCAACTGGGTGACTCTAATTAATTAAGAACCCACACTATTAAACATTAGTGGCTGAGAATAAAAGATATTTCTAAAACTAGAAAATAATGTTACCACACTAACAAAGTAAATAAATACAATAACCAGGTTTTTTAGTCAAAAGATTATTATTTTCTTAAAGACAACAGAATATATTTTTGATTTAACAGGGTACAACAGAATGCATTTCAGATATACAAGGGGTATCTTATACACTCCTATGATACATCAGAAAAAAGGTCCAAACTGCTAAGAAATAAAGTAACACAATGATTTCAGTTCCAAGGTTAAATGAAAATAAGTCGTTGTTGATGAATAACGTGCAGAATTGGACTCAATAGTCGACGCTTCGGTCTTGGCGATATTATTTCATAAGACCATCATCAGGACATAGGCTTTATGCATCTAAGTGATGACCCTTCCACAACATACACAGTCCATTTCCTAATCGGGTCAGTGGTATTGACTGATGTAAATCAGGTGGTGGGGATACTGTCAATATTAGATCGGAAGCTTAATTGTAGCAAATGCTTAAGATATATTCTGAAAGAAACAGCCACCATTCACTTTTCATAGGGTTTGCTACTTTGATTGTAGCCGGCTGGTCGAACGTCACGATTTGTCAAGTTGACTAACAGAGCAGCAACGTTGTCTGCGTCGGCAGCGCACAGCGTATTTTGTCAATAACAGCTGTTATTGCCAAAAATTGTAAACAGTAAGAAATGGAATAATGTTTGAGTTTTAACGTACTAAATAAATAAATAAATATGAAATAAAGGTATACATATCAGTTTTTTTGACTTGGTCAATTTTTATAAAGAATATGTCTCCTTTACTGGTCCAGATTGTAGAGGCATTGATAACCAGGTCTTTTTCATGAGACACGTCTTCCTGTGCCCCTAAAGCGTTCCTCAATACAGATCGAGCATTGGCGCCAGGAGCTTCACCCCTAGAAAGCTGGCATGTGGCAGCTGCAGGAGGGTTTAGTATTGTAGGTTGTCTATCAGGCATGTTGAAAGACAAATTGATAATCCCATGTGGACAGTTGGCCCTTATTTTCTATTAAACGATGGGCAACACCATCCTCCTTGAAGCAACTTTTGGTACATTTATTTCCCCATGTTCCGGTGACTTAAAGACCACATACTCAATGTCCTTTAATGTCAATTTCCAAGACAGGTAATTGTGAGGCCAATCTTAAAATATTCTTTCTGTTCAGTATGTCCCATCTTCCTCTTGAGGCAAACTCAGGCAATAACAGCTGGTATTGGCAAAATACGCTGTGCGCTGCCGACGCAGACAACGTTGCTGCTCTGTTAGTCAACTTGACAAATCGTGACGTTCGACCAGCCGGCTACAATCAAAGTAGCAAACCCTATGAAAAGTGAATGGTGGCTGTTTCTTTCAGAATATATCTTAAGCATTTGCTACAATTAAGCTTCCGATCTAATATTGACAGTATCCCCACCACCTGATTTACATCAGTCAATACCACTGACCCGATTAGGAAATGGACTGTGTATGTTGTGGAAGGGTCATCACTTAGATGCATAAAGCCTATGTCCTGATGATGGTCTTATGAAATAATATCGCCAAGACCGAAGCGTTGACTATTGAGTCCAATTCTGCACGTTATTCATCAACCACGATTGATTTTCCTTTAACCTTGCAACTGAAATCATTGTGTTACTTTATTTCTTAGCAGTTTGGACCTTTTTTCTGATGTATCATAGGAGTGTATAAGATACCCCTTGTATATCTGAAATGCATTCCTTTGTACCCTGTTAAATCAAAAATATATCCTGTTGTCTTTAAGAAAATAATAAGCTTTGTACGTTAGCCAAAGGAAGTGTTCAGTTAGTTAGACTATGCTTTCTAAATTAAAATGAAGTTGTTAAATGCATCACACTTTGAACGTCCAACTTTCTTATGTAATAAATGAAACCTCATACTTTCAACACTGATAAAAAATGCATATGGTAGATATAAAATGTACAGATTGTTATTTCAAAACAATGGTTACATTGAATGTGTTAGGAATGCAACAGTAATTTGTGACAAACTAAATTTATTTTGGTGGGTTTCTCTTACAACTCTGTCTACGCAATGCTGGTAGTGATGATGATTGAGATTGTGCTTGTCTTGTGGGTGTGTGAATTGGTGATGGTTGACTTGGTGGTTTTGGAGGTTGAGGTGGTTCAAGTGGAGGTGGTGCTGGTGGAACTAGCAGAGGTGTTAGGTTGGCAAGTGGTGTCTCCCTCGAAAATTGATTTGCTTCTGTATAATCTCCTGCATTTGTTGGCCATTAAGCGTGACATTGGCATTTTTTGCTCATTACTTCTTTCATCTTCATGTCCACAGCAAGTTCCTTTATACACCCTTCAGATGTTCTTAGTGCATCTTTGCCATGCCTTAACAACATTTTGCAAAGTTATCCTCGGCACGGGTAGGTGTCTCATTCATCTGAGGGTGCCCTTTATGGAAGGTAACTACCTCACAAAAGGTAGCCCACATCGCATAAATATCCTCCCACACATTAGACTATTGATGGAAAAATGATCTTCCAAGAGGGCAGTATTAGCCCATGCCAGCCCCGCCACCACTTGTATGGCCATCTGACATGGCAACATTCCCTTTGAATGGTACTGTGACCTGTGGAGACTTTAGCAGCATTTCCAGCAACACCAGTTGAAATTGTAAGTATGGGCAGAAAATTCGTTCCGCTCGCGGAATTTGTTAATTTTTGGCAATTTCGCGGTCTGCGAATCGCACGAAATTGCCAAACAATCCACAATTCGGGAGTTGCCGATTTTTTTTTTTGCTTGGTCGCGTTTCAAAAATACAATCTCGCGCGTGCGGCGTTGACTTACCATGATTCTGAGTTCGCCGAGTTGTTTTCCTCCCGGTTTGCGTGCGCTGTGCCATTTTGGATCTGGCTGCGTGATCGCGCGAGACTTTTGGACCGCGAGTACGTCATGGAGTCCCGCCATCTTGCACTGCGAGTCTTTGAGAACGCAAATATGTCAAAAGGGCCCGCGATCACGCATCGCGAGAGTAAACAATAGCTAATACGTAGATGCGACGCGCAGCTGACATCCAGCGGGAGATTTGAACAGCTCGCTTTCCCGAAGTCGCAAAAATTACAATTCTGCACAAGAAATCTATCGCAGGCAGCATAAACCTTCTGAAAATGATTATTTGGATCAGAATAACTCCTCAGATTGACATTAGGCTGTACTTTTTTGTGCAAGGAGTCCATTTTTGGGGGGGTGGGAGGAAGGAAGTGCCCCTGAGTCTCCAACTTCCTGTTCCTGTCCAGCAGGCTCCTCCCAGTGCTTTGTCCATGTCCTGGTCACTTTTCATTTGGATCTGGAGCTGGAAGGATTACTCTTTGTGGCTGCTGCTGGATATTTGTATTTGAGGACTTTTTGTTTGGATCACTTTTGGATTTGAGGTTTTAGAAGTAAGTTGGTGTTGTTTGTTTGGGGCAGTGCAGTTGCTGCAACTACAATTTATAAACTTTTTTACAACTTTAAAAAAAATATATTGTGGGTAGCCACAGTATCCAGTAGGCCCAGGGTTAGTCATGGGTGCATGATACGACTGTTTCTGTGAGTTTTGTTGAACTTAAATATCATTTACGGCATGGATGGCATGGAATTGAATAGCTCAGTTATATGTGGACATTTTTTAAATTTTTGGGGTGCGCGTTAAAGCCATACTAGCCAGTAGGCCCAGGGGTACTCAGTGGTGCATGGACCAAGCCTTTCTGTGGGGTCTCTTGAATTTAAATATCATTTAGGGCATGATAGCATTGGATTGAGGTGATTTTTGTGTGTATTTTGATTTTTTGGGTGTTGGTGGGGCCTGGTCCAGGGCCTGGCCATGTGGGTGGGGGCCATGTTGAGGCCTGGTCCAGGGCCTGGCCATGTGAGTGGGAGTCTAGGGGCCATTTTGAAGCCAGGCAGTGTGCTTTGTGCCATAGGCCTGCGCCCAGTCTGCCTTGCTTTCATCCATTATGCCCAGGGGTAGTCAGTGGTACATGGACCAAGTCTGTCTGTGGGGTCTCTTGAATTTAAACATCATTTAGGGCATGGATGGCATTGGACTGGTGTGATTTTTGTGTGTATTACGATTTTTTGGGTGTTTTTGGGGCCTGGTCCAGGGCCTGGCCATGTGGGTGGAGGGGGGGCATATTGAGGCCAGGCAGTGTTTGCCATCAGCCGGCAAGCTTGCGGGCCAGTAGGCCTAGGGTTATGAATGGGTGCATGAAACAACTCTCTTTGTGTGGTCTCTCTTCTATAAATTTAAACATCCATTTTTGATTAGAATTGCAATTTTTATTTTGGATCTTTCCGTTTTTGGGTGTGTTGTGTTAATAATAATAAATGCCTAGTTGCAATAGTATTAATTGAAGCACGACATAGGCAACATTTATTTAACTGATGTTCCTCTGGCTTCTTTGCTTTTAGGTGCACAAAGACAGAGAACCAGGAATCATCCTTCTCATCATCACTTGTTGTAGTGCCAGGAAGAAGTCCTGCTGCGGTGTGTGCACAACGTCATGTGACGTCACGTGTGGCCACAGACAATTCTGCAACTGCGTCCTGCTGTTCTGACATCTGAAGAAGATCGTCCCAAAGAAAGGTGGCCATAGCTCCTCTACCAAGAAAGTTGCCAGTGCCACTGCCAATAAGAAGGAGCAGAAGAAGCAAGTGGCGCCACTTACCAAGAAGACTGGTGTGCCGACCAACACTTTTTTTGGGAAAAAAAACTACGCCTACAGCAGCGGTGTCCGCCAGGGACCAAGCTGGGAGCAGCACCTCCACTTCATTGGTCTCAGTGCCACCATGCCAAGTTAGGCCCAAGCCCATGAGTGCCGCAGAGGCAGCCACTTTAATGGCTCTTTTACCATCGACTAGTGATGTTGGTGTTGACTCATCGCAAAGTAGCATCCAATCAACGCAGGGTGTATCTCATCTGACGAGTGTTCAACCACAGCCGCAATGACAACCACAGGTGCAACAAGGAGAGGCGCAAGGAGAGGCACAAGGAGAGGCGCAAGGAGAGGCGCAAGAAGAGGCGCAAGGAGAGGAGCAAGGAGAGGCGTTAGAAGAGGCACAAGGAGAGGTGCAAGGAGAGGCACAACTGCCCACAATACTTGTTCCTCCAGAAGTAGCGGCACATCAGGAAATCGAGTTTCATGCGGAGGTATCAGCCTAGCAAGCCACTCCTGATGATCCATTGTCTTCCAGATCCCCAGCAAGGAAAAGGTCAAGGAGGGCTAGTAACAACTTCTTCTTCAAGCCCCCTTCCTTCTGATGATCTAGATCTTGATTGGCACCCACCAATTCAGTCAGAGAGTGAGGCACGCCATGAGCCGACAAAGCTAGGTAAAAGGAAGGTTCCCGCAAGGCTTTCAGTTATGGGTGATGACGAAGAAGAAGTAGAAGTGGTGCATTCTGCTGCTGATGAAGAGTCTGACGATGACGACCCAGTCATCACAGTCGTCACTCTAGCCCCAGCGGGCATGCAGCAGACAGACATTTTTACCCTATCCTGAAATGCTTCGCAGGATGTGGGCGGCGTGGCACTGGTACCACCACCAACACAGGTAACTACTACACCAACACGACCCACAGCTTCCATATTTTCTCTTCAGAAGGGCCGGCAGGGACCCCCATCCAGCTCGACCTCCATTACCTCAAGTAGTGGGGCTGTAAGTGCACAACAGAGTCAAATTCCACCACGCCCATCCTCCACTTCATCTGGCATTGAAAGTGGCACCTCCACCAGCACCAGAATTCTCAACTCCCCAGTTTGGGACTTCTTTAGTATTAGCAAAAAGGCGTAAAAACAAGTTCTTTGTTCGATTTGTAAACAAGTAGTTAGTCGGGGTAAGCTTGGTACCAACTATGGTACCCGTGGCCAGAGAGGTCATCTCTAAAAACACCACAGCATCCAGTAGTAGGAGCACCTAAGTAACATCCAGAAAGCGAAAAGTAGAAATCCAAATGTAGTCATTGAGATTGCATCTGATGACGAGGAGCTGATCATGCAGGGGGGAGGTGAAGAAGCGAGATATATTTTTTCTGGTACACACAGTACCCTTGACAGCAGCACTGCAGTGGTAGCACCCACACCCTCTACCCCAGCAACATCTCGGTGGCACAGTAAGCGTCTGGTAGAGACACCAATGCCAAAAAGTACATCAATGAGCCCAACTGGGTTGATGAAGTCTGGATCATCATCATACATGAAAAGGGTCCAGACCACCATTAAAAGCATGTTTTGGTCGGAAGCGCCATTGGGCGGCTGCGTTCCAATGTCTGTATAATGCAATGCTGGCTAAAATGTTAGCGATGGACCTTCTCCCTTTTTCTTTCGTGGAAGCGGTGGGTTTTCTAGAATTTGTGGCAACAGTCTGCCCTAAATGGAAGGTTCCTAGCCGGTCCTATTTTGCCAGAGTTGCGGTTCCAGCACTACATCAAGATGTGCTGGACGTGATTGGGGCAGATTTGCAGAAGAGTGCTGTTCACACTATCCACCTGACAACAGACATGTGGGCCAGTTGCCAAGCCATTGATTACATGTGCATCACTGCACACTGGGTCTCTTTTGCGGAGGTTAGAGAGAAGATAGCTACAGGTGTTGACAGTGTCACAATTTTTCAAGCTACTTGGAAACATGCAACAGTAGCCATTTTTGCCATCAAGAAATCTCATACTGCAGTAAACATTTTGGAGGAGTTTAACAGTAAGGGCTTTGAATGGCTGCAGCCAAGAAAGCACATGATTGGTTATGTTTCCACGTATAATGGCAGTAATATAGTTAAGGCCATGGCTGATGGTGGCTATTTCAGAGTGCCGTGTTTGACACACAGCATTAACATTATTGTTCAAGATTTCTTGAAAAAAGAAAACACAGTCAGCAAGTTACTGACCACCTGCCGAAGAATCAGCACACATTTCAGCCCTTCTTTTAATGCCCGGAGGCAGATGAGGATCATTCAACATGACCGTAAAGTGCCAGTCAGAGGACTCATCCAGGAGGTGGCAATACGTTGGAACTCAACCTTCTACATGCTTGAGCGTCTGTTTGAGCAGTACTTGGTAATCAATGAATAGGTCTTTCACGCACGGGGTGCCTCTATGAAAGACATGAAGCTAGAGGTGGAGGAATGAGACCTAGTTAAAAGGCTGACAGACATGCTTCTTCCTTTTGAGGTGTTCACACGTGAAGTCAGGAGGGAGGACTGTACTTTGGGCAAAGCTATCCCATTGTTGCGCATGCAAGAGCACCAACTGAAGGCGGTGTCTTCAACGTTCCGATTTGATGCTGAAAAACAAGACACATATCAGTTGGCGAAGAGCTTATTAAGCCGCCTATTTGACTATGCAATGCTTAAAGCAATACATTCAGAACAACATCACATTTGTGCCACTATTCTGGATCCATGGTACAAAAAGGCACTGGCCAGCAATACATTCATTCCTATTTCTGAAGCAGATGTTTCCAAGTACAAACATAGGCCAGCTCTGTCAGCCACTCGGTTCGAAATAGAGCGGCAGGAAATTGAAGGAACCACCACAAGTACTACTGAAGCAGCAGGCCATCCGGCGTCAAGGTCCACTTCTGTGGCCGAAGGCAGTCACTTTTCCTCAGAGCCGTTCCCGACACCAGCAACCGTATCATCATCGCCTGCACCAGGCCCAGGCATAATATTGTGGGAAGCGAATTGGATAACTCATCAAGGGTTTGCTAGTTCCAGTGTTGATGCAAAGGGAACAGATGGTACGCAAAGTGGAGCACCCCTGGAGGACCTTGAGTGGATGGTGCAGGCCTATCTGGATGACCCAACAGAGGTCTTCTTTGATCAGAACCCATTGGTGTATTGGTATGGGAAAAGGCCTCAATGGCCACTGATCACCAAGCTGGCTATAAATTATTTGGCTTGCCCACTCGCAAGTGTGTCTTCTGAACGTGTTTTCAGTGCTGCTGGTGCCATTGTAACTTCAAAAAGGACCCGCCTCTCGCCCAAAAATGTGGAGAGGGTAACAATGATCAAGATGAATCAGCACTTCTCACCACCAGATTACAAAATACATGAATCCACGCAGGAAGAAGAGGACACAGACTTAGGTGACGGAAGTTCTTCTCTGTTAGCTGACCTACTCCCATTTCAATTCACAGAGTTTGAGGACGAGCTCTACTTCCCTGACACCTAAGCTTGAAATACTTACTTTTTTTTCGTCCTTATTCACTTTTATTTCTGTGTGTCTTTCTTTATTTTGCAACTTTTAGCACAACAAAACTCTAAATCACAACAAATCCATTAGCAGCACTGTCTTCTTCTATTTCCTTATTGAAGGTGCCGCTGTCTGCATTCCTGAAGTTCACAAGTTCACAACTCAGTCATGCTCCTCTATCCTCCTCCTCCAGGCTCCCCCTATCCATTTCCCTCTAGGCAGATGGCCGGATTACGCAGAATCATGAAACTGTCGCTTCGTAGACGAGTCCCCTCAAAAGAAGTGGGACTGGAATGACTGACTATGCTGACTGTTACTTCTGAAATTGACACGAGAGGCTGCCCTGTGGCCCTTCACTTAAGAATAAGATGCTGACAAAAAGTGGAACAGGTAATGAATGATGAGATGGCATGCACTGGACAACACTGGCTGTCTGGCTCTAATGAAAGCAATTGCTGTTTGTTTGTTGTGCATGAAATGAATCCTATGTGTTCTGTTATTATTTAGTCTTTTACACACTAAATGTAACTCAAGTCTACTCTGTTTACCTTGTTTAATGCAAATTGTACTTCTACTGCAGGGGCCACTATGTTGCATTTTTTAATATGGAAATGTCCTTGGACTCACTGTGTGTAGACTGTGACTGCATGAACAACATTGAGTTTCCCAACACCATGATGAGGATGAGTCATGATGTCCAAAGCTACATAATATCTTTACAGTCACTCACTGGAATGGATGGATCATCATCGTCGATTTACGGAAGAACTATGGCCATTTCGTGAGTGCCAAACAGGTAAACAAGTCAACAACAACCACAGCAGAACTACATGTCTGTCTAATCGTGGTATGGAGTGGTCGAGCCAGTGTAGTGTTATGCCAGAGTCCAGACAGCGGTTCATGTAAAATTGTGGCTAAATCTGCTTTGTCTGTCTGTGTCAAAGAGGTATGCTGCATGGAGGATGGTTCACTCAGTGGTGCCTGCCTTGACCGTCTGCATGGCCCTGGCTGCTGTGTGCTAGTTATTATCCTGGAAACAGAGACTCAGAGTAGGCATTTTAGAAATGATGCATGTATGTAATACTGTCGCCTCTGAAAGTGAAAGTGTTATTTTTGCACTACACACCGTAACTTATATTTTTCCTCCGGGGTGTTTTAATATCCCTTTCTGTTTTTCCATTGACAATTACAGGCCGGCACTTACCCTGTGCGATGGGAAAAACATTAACTCAGGCTTACCATAGCAATCCGCAATTCCGCATCCGCCAGGCAGGCAGTGGACAGTGTGGTCACCAAGATTGATCGACGGAGCGCCCGATGGAATGGAGGAGTACCGCGTATAAGAGGAATGGCTGGATGCATGCAACTTCCCAATTTGACGAGGACAACTACACCATACAGTTACAGTATCCACTTCACTTGTCCTTATCTTTTAAATAATGTTATTGTTGTGAACTTCTATGAGTGTGACTCCGTGCGGTTGCTCTCTGCTTCAAATTCATCCCTACAGCTATTTGATAAGTTTCCTTGCTATTTTTAAAACTAATGTAATGTACTACTAAGTGTTTATTCTCTCTGAGGGCAGATAGGCAAGTGAAATTGCGTAATTACTGCAGCCCTGTACTGTCTAATTGTTTAGTACTAGTTAGTAAGTTGTAGTAAGTACTACTTTTCAGTAACGTAACCATCCATTTAGCAAACAACTTCATGCATGCACTTCCTTTATGTCCCTTAAAAGATTTATGGATATCTTCGTATCCTTTGTTTTTCTTCATTTGTTGTTTGTCCATGCTGTGTTTTTTTTCTCTCTCCAAAAAACTTTCCCAAAAACCCCCATTCCCATCCATTTTTCAAACCCTAACCCTCTTCTCCTGGGCTGTGTGGTTTTCATTGAGGTGTGACTAAATGACACCAATAATTCTACACGCTTGCTGAGGAGGATAAGGTCAAAAGCAACAGAAAATCAATTTCAAGGCAGGTTAAGGAATCCGAGGATATATTCTTATTCTGCTTGACACACACCCATGAGTATTTGCAAATTAATTCAGAATTTCATGTCCGCCATCGAGTGGATTCATCATCAACAACATCCTCCTACACGTGACGAATGCTTACTCTGCTGTGTCCTTCAGTACTAGTTCTTGAAGTAGCCATAATCCACGCAACTAGTAGTTAACTTTTGATTGAATACTTTAGCATTGCTTAGGCTACAATTTATGGCACTGTTCTTGTGTACTATACTATCATACTGTTCTAATGCTCCTCTCAGGCACTAATTCGTAAGCTACAGGTAGTCCAAAATTCTGCAGCTAGGCTAATATGCAGAATTCCCAGACACACCTCAACCACTAAATACCTGCGAGATTTGCACTGGTTGAAGGTGGAAAAGCGGATCAGATTTAAGGCACTTTGCATTATGCACAAAATAAACATGGCCAGAGCCCCGAAATATCTGATGACACTGGTCCACCCATACCTTCCGTCTCGATCATTGCGCTCCTCTATCAAAAAGAAATTCACTATTCCCAGCTTTAAGCTTTCCCGCGTAGGAGGCAGGTCTTTTCGCTATCAAGGCCCAATGTTGTGGAACTCCATGCCTCTTGCAGTTCGGATGGAAGATAATTATGGCAGATTTCGCAAAAGCCTAAAAACGTGGCTATTTAACATCTAAATTTCATATTCCGTAGTGTTGCTTACCTTTACAAATCTCCGCGCCGGGAAACCCTTTGTGGGTAGCTGTTGCGCGTAACAAATGCAATAAATAAAATAAATGTCTCATTTCCTTTTTTTTTCATATGCTGCTACTGCCAGTGTGTACCACTACTACTACCACCACAACGATGCCATTTCATTCGTCCAGGATTCCATAGCCAACCTTACTCACCATTTGCCATGCAGCCAGCCCTGTGCCTAGCCCTATTCTCAAACACGAATGTGGGCGATTACTTAGACAATT
The DNA here is from genome assembly GCF_964261635.1 of Lissotriton helveticus. Lineage (NCBI taxonomy): Eukaryota > Metazoa > Chordata > Amphibia > Caudata > Salamandridae > Lissotriton > Lissotriton helveticus. The sequence continues at coordinate 209,176,199 of NC_136058.1, forward strand.
TGAATCAACCAGCCAGTTAGGTTTCAGGAAAACAAACGTACAGTTAACCCCCCTGCCTCCCCCACAAAACAGTAAAAACGCGTATGCTATGTTTAAGTGGAAAATAAATAATTATTTTTTTACCCTAACAAAAATAAACTATCCCACAAGACCCGACCCACCCCCCTCCCTAACCCCAACCAATGTCCATGAAATGTCCCCAAAAGTCCAAAAACCTCAATGCCCAATTCCCACTCCCCAAATGTCTTTAAAAAAGGGGCAAGGGATAGTCTCTCTCTACTTTGGCCGGCAGTGTCCTGTGGCCAGGTGGCCACGCAGCTCTCTCCGGAGGGCCTTGAGCAGGACTTTCTGCCTCTCCACCTCCTGCTCAAGGTAGGCCACTCGCAGGGTTAGGCGGTGCACACGCGCCTTGCAGGTACTGTGGGGGGCAGCTATTTGTTTTGCTGCTCGGCGCCGGCGGGTGGCAGCCGGACCACGGCGCCATACCGCTGGAGGATTGCGCTGGCTATATGACCCAGGGGCAGTAGAGGAGAATGCAGCTGTTGTTGTTGACTGCGAGTCATCCTCCTCCTCCTGAGCCACCAGCCGCCGATATTCGGCGACAACTGCCTCCAGCTTCCGTCGCCTGGCCCGGATAGCCAACTCCTTCCTTGATAGTTTAGAAGGAGTATCTATATGAAAAAAGAAAGAAATACTGTAACCAATACTCTTTAAGATTAATACAAAATAATTTAACAGAAAGTTGTGTCACAGTAGCACTAGCAACTTGCAAGCACAGTACATAACATTTGTGGCATGTATCTATCTAACCTCCCACTTCGTCGAACCTCTGCTCTAACATTAGTGGGAGTTTCAGGAATTCTACTAGCACTATGGACTCACTACATTAGACTCAGACAGTACACCAGTCTTCTTCTTCTCTCTTGTTTAGCGAAATTAGTACGTAAACTTGTGGAAGCCGGCATAATGCCAGCGCAGTGAGCTTGCACCCAAGAAAAACAGACGCAAGCCATGATGACGCAGACTAGCGTTACTGTTACCAGTACATGCAGGTGGGGAAGCTCTTACTTTTCTATTACGAGTGGCACTGGCCATACTCTGTTACAAGTTATAACAAGGGCTACTGCTCCATTAATTGAACTTTCACCCTGCCCTGCCCCTGACTACTACAAAAGGAAAATGAAGAATATAATATGATCATCTATCCCTTCACATAATATTTGCTTATATAAGGGATGACTTTAGGTGCTTTGTTTTTATTGATTGAGTGAACACCGATAGGTCACACATGAATGACAGAGTTGAAAAACAATTATTAACATAGGTAGTGAGTTGTCCCCGTAATCGCCGGAGGGAGGCACTTGTGACTTGACTTGATAATGTGAACTATACAATATAGATACACAAATGCTGTGCTTGCAAACTACTGTTAGTCAAGGGAGTATTCTGAATAATTACAACTTCTACTTTCCTCGGCTTTCCTACTCTGGCACTGACGTGCGGTGTTACATGCTCTTCAAACTAACACTCTTCATCCAGTGACCGTCTATTCTGTCTACTCCACATACACCTATGCTATCTATGAGAAAGATACCATCCAGGCAATGGCATCCATCCATTCAAAGTAAATGTCAGTCATTCTTCTTAATGTCTCAACTGGACAAACCTTACTTTTTCTCTCTCACCGAATAACACCCTTTTTATTTTATTTTGTAAACCGCCACCCATGCATCCGTGCTTGACTTGCATTTGAATTTGACCCAAAGGATATTTTGCGCCCAATTACAGTTTCTGTTCCACCCACCCAGGCAGTCCTCTTTTCTTTCTCCTTCCACCCATCCTTGCTTCAACCGGCCATGCATCAGATTCCTACCAGCCACCTCTGCCTGCATTCAAAAACACGTATCATTCTTTGCCTGTCATTAATTTAACTCGCACGTCCTTCCTTACACCCTTACACCCTTCTTTCCCTTTTCGTTCATCCCATCCATCAAGTTCATCTCTGATCTGACTTGTCTTCTCGATAAAGCTTTCACAGCTGAGTTGAAGTCAAATTTAGAGGAGGTCATTGGTTACTCGTCAACTCCCCCGCTAATGCTATTGCTAATGCGAAGTCAAGGGGTACTGTCTTCTACCTGGTTGACAAAAACTTAGTGCTAAATTTGTAAGTCTCCTTAACAGTAAAGTGTACTTGTACTGTACAACATATACACCCCTGCAGCGAGCCTACTCTGCAATCTCAAGTAAGGAATATAATAGCTTACCACTGCCCGCCACTACTGAGGCATCCCCCACAGCAGCAGTTCCTGCTGGCACTGGTGGCACCGCATCCGCCCCTAGAGTGACCACCTCCGCGCTGGCCCCGGCACTGGTGGTGGGCTGTGCCGATGGTGTTCCGCCTAGAAAATACATTTCATATTTTTAGATGCCATACACCACTCCCTATTTTGTCTAGGAATGAAAAAAAATGTTACTATAAACAAATTTAATTATTTGTGACTCTCTAGTGTAAACTAAAAATTCACCTTTCGGAAGGGGAGGGTGCTTTTTTTTATGCTTAGCCAGAACATGCTACACTTTTTGGCACTACTGATGAATGCTTGCTTTTTAACACGCACCATTTTTCTCATAACAGACAGAAGCTTCCCTTCTACGAACAAGAGCAATATGTTACTGATCATCATCACCACCAGTACTTTAAGTTCCAACCAGGTGAGGGATCTCCTACAATTAATGTGTAAAATCAGCCACTGTTCAGTTGTTTCTCTTCTATGAAGTTGATTTTAATAAATGTTTTTATATAATGCACAATTGAAAATTAATATACAGAGTACACACAGAGCTAGTTGTTTTACTTTTAATAAAGCTTTAAAACTTACATAGACTCTGTGGTTTTTGGTCATGAGTGGGTGAGCGAAAGGGTTTGCAATTTGCAAGCATGATTCCGTGACTCTGAGAGGTCGGGACTCTGACTCCGAAGTCTTATGTTCTGGGTTGTATAATCATTGGGGATCATCGCTGCATTCGGGAGCTAAATAATGATGACTCTGACACACTAGCTAGTCAGTAAGGAGATTGGGGGTTCAACTTCTGTTATGACTGAGGTATGTGGAAAGTCTAACTGCGCCTATTATCACCAATGCCCTATTTCTTGTTCATAGTTCTGTATGTGCAGAATAGTCCCTGCAACAGTAGTAGTATGTCCTCCTATCCAATCAAAAAGTAAACTAGTATCTTATTCTTGGTGGCCATTGACATTTATTATTGGGAATTGTCAAAGCATAAAAATTGAGAAGACTTCAATACACATTATGGACAACCCAGAGGACTGCACTCAGTGCCTAAAGCAATTGCTGAATAGGAGTTTTGTTTAACACCTTTTGCCAACTGAGCAAGCTTAGCTAGCTACACAGACAGGCTAATAATAATAAATAGTAGTAGCACAGAGAGTCATATAGTAGAGGCAGGATACAAATTTAGAAACATTCTACAAGAAGATCAAAGACGATTTCGGAAAAAATAGAAATATGATGAACGTTTGGAATAAATAGGTGCTGTAAAAGTTAGGGAAGTATAATTATTAATATTATCAGGAAAACTTGCTGGGGCCAGCAGAAGAGCCCTCGGCGGACCAATCATGGCCTTCCTGCTCCGCCGGCGCCGCCACCGCCACCTCTGTCCTCTTGCCCCTGGGAGGAGCTGATGTACATGAAAGAAAGATACAAACATGGATGATTGTTGTCAACAAAATGAAACATTTCAAAAAAACAATAACAATTATTTCGGGGAAATAAACAACAATTGCACTAAATGTATTGACCTATCTGATGTGGTCTACTAGGATATTAGTACTGCTGGATCCGCTGACCGTCTACTTGGAAAGTTATGTAACTCACTAAACCAACTAAAAAAAGGTTCTACTAGGACTGGCAGCACACAGCAGCACGCGAAGTGAGAGACACAGTCCATCATGATTGCAGACCACTAAAAAATTTCCTACTAAATAACAAGTCATAATATACTCAACCTATCAATCCACCACCACTATCTCTTCTTAGTGACAGGAGTACAAAGGAAGGACTGGACTTGAATCTCTAGTCTCTCTAGCATTATGCAGTTCTGTAAAGTACACTCATATATAATCACTCAGGCCAAATGAGCACAAAATTGAAAACAAGTAAGCATAGTAGCACCGCCACTGACTGAGTAGGTAAGCACCTGCAATCACAGAAGCTTTTGAAACATAGTTTACCTGCAATGTAATCGGCAGCATTCTTGCTCTTCGGAAAAAAAATATATTTGCAATATAACACAGAGCAGAAGAAAACAAAGTAGTTATTAAATAGCTACATTTACTCACCAAGCCCAGGGATCTCGACGCCAAGCAGGTCAAACAGGTCTTGTTCCTGGTCCAGTATGTCGGACCACCGGTGCGTCACCTGGTTGTAGGTGCGCCGGACCCCTGACTCCCGAAACATGGCCCGGCACACCTTACCCCATAGCTGGCGACGCTCCCGGAGGCCGTACCCGGTACCAGGCCTGCAGCCTGCTGCGATGGTCTTCGGGAGGTGTTGCTGCACAAAGAAGACCAGTGTGGCCACCTCCACCGCGCTGAAGATCTCCATGGGACTTACACACTCCCCCCTTAAAGGCCCGCAAGGGAGCCGGCTGCGGGGTGCAGGACTCTTCCCCTTAGACTTGCCGGCTCCCTTTGGAAAAATAGGAAAGAATAGGGAAAAAAAGTAAATAAGCGAAAAGAGAGAGCTAAAAAAAAGTAGTTATTAAAGTAACAAAAAGTAGAAAAAAACACAAAATATAGATGTACAAAAATAGAGAGATAGATAATGAGTAAATAAGATTTTAAAAAGTTCAAACAAACAAAGAATTACAAAGATTAAAGCAGGATAGAAAAGGCATGCACAGAACCATAGCACTGAATGAAAAACAAGATGGCCGCGGCGGTGAGTTTGCGCGATATTTTCCCCGCGAGCACGCAAAAACGGACGCGAACACGCAATTGCGCCCCGCAACAGGAAATGCACAACGCGAGCATGCAACTAGCGCCCGGAAACGGAATTACGCAACGCGAACAGTGAAAACAAGATGGCCGCGCCCATATACGACCACATGGGTAACTTCGCAGTAGCCGCGGTGAAAAAAATCCTGCGAACTCGCAAAAATAAAAAAATCCACAGTCTCGCGAAAGTTCGCGAATTTTGCGAACCGCGAGTACGCTTTCGCGTGAATTCGCGTACCGAGAATTCGCAACATTCGCCCATACTTAAAATGTAGCTGCTCTCTACTGATGAAGGACAAAATCTAGAAACACATACATTTGTCTAGAGATATACAGCACTATCTGCACTAACTTTTGTGAAAAACAAAATTTTGAAGTAGGAGCGAATTAGAGCAAATTGTGTACAGTAATTACCATAATGCATAGGGGCGAACTGTGCTGGGGTGTGAGGCAGTGTGCTTCCAACCCTCCTTCGGTTTAAAACGTTATTCTCCCTTGAGCCAGCAAGCTGACAAGCTTTGGAGATGCACCTTTGTGCCAGTGAGTAGTACTTTGACCTGTGAAGAACTTTGGCAGCATTTCCTGCAACCCAAGATGCAATTTTGCTGATCTCTACTGATAAAGAATGAAATCCAGAAACACATATGGGTCTAGAGATATACAACACTATCTGTAATAACTTTGGTGAAAAAGTACAGTTTATTTTGAAGTAAGCTCAAATTGTGTACCACATTTACCATAATGGAAAGGGGAGAACTGTGCTGGGATGTGAGACAGTGTGCTCCCAAACCCTCTTCTGTTTAAAGGCTCCCTTGGGGAGCTTTGGCTACGCACCTGTGTACCTGTGAGTGGTACCGCGACCTGTGAAGACTTTGGCATCATTCCCAGCAACCTCAGATGAAATTCCGCTGCTCTCTACTGATGAAGGACAAAATCCAGAAATTCATACATGCATCTACAGATATACAGCACTATCTGCACCAACTCTGGTGAAAACTATAGTTAATTTTGAAGTAAGCGCAAACTGTTTACCACATTTACCATAATGCAATGGGGAGAACTGTGCTGGGATGTGAAGCACTGTCTCCTAACCCCCCTTCTGACATGGCAACACGTTGTCCAGCACAGAGAAGTGCAATCTGGGCAGTTGTTGGGGGGGGGAGGGGTCAATGGAAAATACCTGCTCCTCATCAGGGATGTTCATTAATTCAGCTGTTTGAGAGAAGGCTCAAGGTGCCCCATCATGGGAAGAGTGTATAGGAGATTGTACAGAGGTACCTGTTAGTTGAGGTGTGTGTGGAGGTATTTGTTGCATAGGTGAACACGTACTTGTGGGTCATTAGCTAATTGCTGGGAAATGACAATGCTCAGCAGTAATTTAGGAGGAGCACTTCGACTGAACAAGAAATTGCCTTCTTGATGATGTTTTAAGTAAGGACAACACTCTCCTTCTTGTCATCAATGTCCTCCTCTTCTTTGAACAGCTGATGCTCCTCTTCCTCTTCTTATCAATCAGTGCTTATTTGGAGAAGGATAGGATTCTCTCCTCGGATTGCCCAACATCACCCGTTTGGAGGTGGTTTTGCTTCATCATACAGTGCAATGTCCTCAGATCCTGGAAGAATATCACTTCAACAGTAAAAATTCATAAAATCCACTTGGTCTACATTTGAAAAGAACACTTTAATGAACATTGTTCTGCAAATAAAAAATAAACTGTAACCACAGTCCAAGTAGGGACCCTTCTTCCTAAGTCAGAGTAAGGGGGCTACACCCTTTGATAACCCCTGCTCAACCCTGTGGTAACGTAGCACAAACAGCTAGGCTTATCTCAGAGGCAGTGTGTAAAGCATTTATGATCATACACAGTAACACAGTGAAGGACACTACAAAGGGACACCACACAAGTAGTTATAAAAACTAAGTATATTTATATCGACTTAACAAAAGATCAATAACGGTAAAAAGCCACAATACTGAAAAATGGGGGGTACTCTTGAAAAGTTGGAAAAAGAGTTCAAACTGTTCAAACAGGGGTTCAGTTCAAAGCAGAGGTCTCTGCGACCCTTTTACATACAAAGTACCTGGATTTCGTAGCAAAACAAGAAAAATGTCGCAAACGAGCTGTAGCGATGATTTTCCCCACGCTAAGCCGGCGATGTGTTGAATCCTCGCTGCAAGGGAGGATGATGCGCTGGTCTGCGGGTGCTAGCGGAACAAAGTGACAGACTTCTCTGCGCTAGGCCAGCGATGCGCTGAATCCTTGCCGTCAGGGAGGATGATGCGCTGATCCTGTTGCGTGTGCGATCTTGTTGCAATAAAAGAAAATGGTGCCCCACGAGGGTGCGACGATCCGGTTGCGATGCGAGGAAAATGGCGGACGCACGGCGCCTGCTCTGCGATGTCGTGATGCGATGATCTCGATGCGATTATTCGGGGTTAGCGAGCCTTCGACAAACCCGCAAACATGCCATGCGATGATCTTGGGGGTTAGCGAGCACTTTGTGGCCCGCAAGAGTGTGATGCGATGATCTTTGGTTTGCGAGCACTCTGCGGCGGCAGCGCAATGATTTTTCTTACGCTCTTCAGCTGCGCGGCTCGCAAACGGGCATTAGCGACGATTTCAGCACTCTCTTCTATGTAGTAAAACTAGAGGCCCTGGAACTCATAGGTGCCTCACCTGCAGATAGAAATCCTCGCTGGGAGGAATCAGGAGGCTGGTGGGGGGGTTAGGTGTGCCTATGACTCCAGCAGGAGGCTAGCTCTCTTCTAGCCCTTGGGTGATTGCTTAGCAAAATAAAAGTCTCTCAAAAGTCCTTTTCCCTCTTCTTCCAAGTCCAAGGGAAACTACTGCAGGCCAATCGAAGAAACAGCACACAAGCACCAGGACAGTCCTCTCCTGCAGATTCCTTCAGTAACACGGACAGAGGTTCCTCTTGACATCCAGGAGCAATAAAAAAATCAGGGGTTTGGGCACAGATATTTACACCCCAAAAGCCTTTGTTCTCAAAAGTCTCTAGTCACTAGGCCCAGCCAGAACCAGTTCTGCTCAAGCCTGGAGCACTTTGTTTACTAGGATGTATCTTTCCTTTCAGAAAGAAGGGGTCTGTCATCAGACGCACAGTAGGAGGTGGAGCCAGCATTCATCTTGCCAGGCACAGCCCTATTCAGGTCAAGGAGCTACCCCTCCCCAGTACTCAATGCAGATCTCTCTATTCAACCCAGGTCTGACTCGTCCTGCCTTGCCCCTCTAAACCCAGACAGCCAATACACATAACAGCAGAGCACACTGGAAGGCTTAGGCAAGAAAATATCTACTTCCTAAAAGTTCAAACACAGAATGTTAAAACCAACTTCACTAAAAGATGTATTGTATCATTCTGAGTTCAGGCATACTAAACTCACATTTCTACCATGTTCCCTGAGTCAGATAGGACTATAAGATGTAATAGCCAGGCTGCCCATTCTAGCCTAGGGAGAACAGGTAGCCTTGCAACAGTGAAAAACAACATAGAGGGTGATTCACTACCAGGACATGCTACACATATCAAGCCATGTCCTACCTTACACACAGAATGCACCTACTATAGGGGTGACAGACATGATGCTAAGGGAAGGTTCAGGGGCTGGGAAGTCTGGGTACTTCACAGCCAAGATGGCAGTTCTGGACTGCATGCAGACACTGCAGTGGCAGGTCTGAGGAACACTTTACAAGCTGCTTCTGTGGGTGGCGCAAACCAGCCCCTAGCAGCATTTGGGTTACCAGCCCTGGGCACACACATTCCACACTACTAGGGACTAACAGGTAAACCAAATAAGTAGGCTTTCCTGTTTTCAGTTTCTATTTTTGGTAAATTCTGGTGGTGTTTTGTCAGTGTTTTCCAGTGATTTCAATACCTTAAAAAAACAGTGCTTTTCAGTGGTTACTCATTTTCGCGCCATAAAAATCAATGGAAACGGTGTTTTACCAGTGTTTATGGAACACTTTGCTTTTATTATTGCTGGCTTTCTTCATTGATGCATGGTATATGACAGTGTACGTACAGTACAGTGTATATGAGGGCCAAATAAATTTTTACAAGTCAAATGTATTGTAGTACACCTTACAATATTTATTCAGTGATTCTTTGGTCATTCGCGCTCTCTCTTTCCTTCCCATGTATACTTTTATTTGTGAAAAGTCCCTCTCGACATTGGCACTTGTGACTGGCAACGCCAAAACAGCCAGTACACAATTTGCCAACTCTGGCCACTAACGTAGCTTTCCATGCCAACCAATTGGTGAAATTGAAGAACACATCTTTGCGGCATAGCATAAGAATCCATTTTGTGCTTTTTTTAAAATTGGTTCTGGATGTATCTTGTAATGTGTTCTTAGCTTTAATGTTTTGGGTACTGCTAGAACGTATCGCATGTTTCGCTGGACAGTAGTTTCATGCTTTTGCCAAAGATACCAGGATTCCAGTAGAGTTTTCTCAGTGAACTAAAATACTGTCTCAGTCACTCAGTGGTAGCTAGTGATGTTTGAAAGTAATGGGGTGTAACATTCATCTTCAACTTTCAATGAATGAGCAAAGTGAGTGACACCAACTGACCGAAGGGATTTTGAAGATGAAGGATATTGTCTCCTCATGAACTAGGCATACAAATGTATGCAGACGGGCTTTACATTATTATCGTTAACTCACAACATAATTCTGAAGTGGTGGGGACTTACTTTTTGTTTTCATTTTACATAATTGCTACAGCACTAGCAAGATTTTTTCAGATTTGCGCTTTTTGTTTGTCAGACAATGATGATGGAGTTCAACTGAGTACCCAGATCATAGTGACTAGTGGTAGCGGTTATGTCATGAAATCATTGTGTGTGCGCTAAGATGAAGCAATCGTTATATAAGTCTTGTGGGAGCAGTTTACACTGAAATACACCAAATGCTGCTTTAGTTACAAAAAAAGCTGTGCCTTTCCATTCATACGCACATGGGTTAGTGCCATCTATAACCAGAAAAAAATTCCCATTTCTTTTGAGATGGGCAGTGGCGCAACTAGACCCAAATTTCGAGGAGGTTGTGGGCTAATAAAAATGTCGGGGGGTTGGGGTTAGTAATTCTTCCAGCAATCTGCAGAGTGAAGTTACAGGGTTAGAAGAGGTTGCAATGCAACTGGTGCTCATGTAAAGCGCTCTGATATCTCTGGCTCTTGTTGTCGCTATATAAAACACTGCCCCCTGAAGATTTTATATTAATACATGCCAGATTTTCATGATAGCTAAGTAGGAAAAATTCACACACCAATTATAACTGGAATTCCGTAACATGGTCAGTACAGTACAGAAAATCTGGCACTGATTTGTTACTACTGGGCCTGCCTTGGGTTAGAAGAACTTGCTGGGGCTCTCCCGTCATTTAACCATGAAAAACCTTAAGCTACCATAGGATGCCCTGCAGGCCCTTGAGCCCGGTACAGTGCCTGCTAGAGGGGTTCCGTGACATACTGGGGTGCCAGAAATCATCAATGCGGCACAGAGCAACCCATGTCAGCACTCCTGCTAACAAGAGGTGACCAGATCCATGTGCGTCCTCCAGTCCCCGCCTACACAGAGCACTTCCTGGCTCTGTAAGGCCATCTGTTTTACTTCCAGTGTTTTTGTGCATTTTATTTCAAAGGCCAAACAGGACAAACTGAGTGATTTGACCCATACAGACACAAAAGGCCGTAGACAGACAGATCGAGTGCACCAAGAAACTCGAGGCGCAACTAGTGTCAAAAATAGGGGGGGGGGGGACGGCTAAGAAAACATTTCGGGGGGGGGGCTAATTCTCCAAACAATTGGCAGAGTGAAGTTGCAGGGGCTCCACGAAGGGGTGAAAGAACAACAAGTCCTCGTTAACTAAATGGTCTTTTAAAGACCTGTGAAGTGCTTGGGTGCAGTAAGACAGATGCCAGACCACAACAGCTCCTCTCCCCCCCACGTGAGCCAGGCAGGGGGCCTGGTGTTGCGCTGGCCCTAGGGGTGTCCAATGTCAGAAGAGGTTGTAACGCAACTTGCTGGTGCTCATTTGCGTTTCAAATTAAAGAATTCGTTGAATTCAGTGAAAACACGGCATTCAGTGAAATCTCAATGTAAAATGACCCCAGAAGAAAGAAAACCACAGGTGCCGAATCAGTTAACAGCCCTAAACCAAGAAGTCAACCCGGTGATGAGCTGCCTGGAAAAGACTCTTCATCTTTGAGGGTATGGGCCATTACATTAATAGGTGCAAAGTAATAATTTAAAGATTTGCCTGTCCCAGGGCAGCTTTCTTAGTGCAAATCCATCTACCTCTTCATTCAGAAAAGCAATTTCTGCGGGATTACGTGTTTTAAAATCACAACCAATAGTAAGTCTAAACAGTTAATGTCAGAGCGGCGCATTCTCCTCTGGGAGGTTTTATCCAATAATAGGACAAAGAGTGCGGTGTTTAGAGAGGGGCCGGGAGAGCCCAGCCTGTGTTTAGCCAGGTAGTTTGCATGACAATTTCACCTGTGGGTGGTTTGGGGATTAACCTGAGTGTGAATTGTAAAGGGACCCCCGGCACTCATCCGTCTGCCTTGCCTCATGCTGGGAGCAGGAATGAGGAACTGCGTGATTTAATCAGGAATGCTAATGAAAGAATTCCGAGGAGCAACCAGCTCACAGCGGCAATGCTTTCACGAAGAATGTATTTCTGCGGCATCCGTCCCTGAAGCCTGTTTGGCTGCTTCGCTATCAGAGATTCATTTATTTTTTTATTTTTTATTATTGCCCCATAGGGTGGAGCGGGCTGCAGCACACCAGGCTCTGGTTCCGGGGGACAGAAGGGGCCCGTCACCACTGAGTCCGTATGTGGCCCTGCACATGCAGCGCAGCGGGTTGTGTGCTAGCTGCATGGTGTGTACATTAGTTCGCCTCACCCTTGCACCGAGGGGAGCTGGGGGCTCGGCGTGCAGCTCGTGCGTGCCCCACTCCTTTGTTCCTCTGGGTGCAGCAGTTATTGCCCGCGCCCCACACTTCTCAGGCAGAAAACACCTGACCCTTCTCGCCACAGACGTGCCTGGTATGCCCCTGGCCCTGTGCTGCTCACACTGTGTGGCGCGGCTGTCATGGCCCTCTCTTCAGAGGCTTGACATGTGGTGACCATGCTGCGTGGGGTTACAGCCAGGCCTCCACCCCACATGCATGCATGGCTGGCTGTGTGTCTGTCCCTTAGAGTGTCGCTGCCGCCGCCCACCAGACTTCCCTAACTGCCATGACCTCCCCAGATCTGTTTAACAGCTACGATCCCCCGCTCTACAATTACTTGACACCGTGACCCCCTCGCCCAGGGGTGGGACCCACAGTGTTTACATTGCCGTGCCTGGGGTTCACGCTTCCTGGCGTGGGACGTCCTTGACACCCTCTCACGGGTATCTCCTGTGCTGCCCGCTCTCGGGGCACGAACAGTCGCAGCCCTCTCTCCTCACACCATGCATATTCTGCCTGCCCCTTGCTGTCACACATACTGCCACTTGTCACATTTTGCCACTCGTCCTGTGTTAACCGTGGCTTGACGCCTGCCCTGCTCTGCTCGAGCTCACGGGTCTCCCCCTTTCCACCTACCCATCTCCAAAGGGCCTGATAGTTCACGTGCTGCTATTTGTGTTTACCACTTGCCTATATTCCCACTAAGAGCGTAATCCCATGACAGGCAAAATGCATGGCCCGCCCACCCCCGAGATTTGTCTTAATGCGCCTTTAAGTTAAAGGGTAGCCGCTGCACGCACATTAAGACAAAGTAAAGATCTTTAAAGCACACATTCACATTGTAAGGATTTGGCTCCACCAAGTGGCCAAATGGTGCAACAACGGGGCAACAACTATGCAAATCAGTGACACTCGGTTTAAACCGAGTCAGCTGATTTTGATCCGGTAGTGTATTATCGTTCAGAGTCGGTTTAAACCGAATTCCGAACAGCCTACAAATAAGCCAATCAGGGATATACCAATTCACAGTCATATTTACACAGGGAGCATTTGCGCTGTGGCACTGAATGGCAGAGGCACAGCGCCCAGAGCATCTAATACCAGCAAAAACAGAGGAGACAACAGCGCAAAATGGAATGGAGACCCACGCCAATGGTGCCAGGTCTAACATAAACTAATTACCATTCATGCAAAAAACGTATAAAATTAAGGGCTGGGGGCGTGGCCAAGATGGCGGAGTGAGAGGTCCCACAACCTGAGTGCTCCTCCGTACCTGACCGCCGGACCGTGATCTAAGCACTTCTCCCCCCCGAAGCCCTAGGAGCAGGAGATGGTGGGGGTGCTCCCTGCCCTTCGAGAGCACAGCAGTGGCAGCGGCCAGGCTGCCCGGTCCAGCTAGGAACCGGGGCACATCACGGCGCGCGGCAGCGGGGGACCCGGGAATCATCCACGCCCCGGCAGCTACGGCATCAAAGACGAGCCCAGAGTGCGATACAAACCCCGGCAGAGTCGTCTACTGGTCACGACGGCCTGCTGCTTTCCCGGGAGCGGCGGCTGGAAGCAGGAGCCGACCGGCGACTCGGGGCCTGAGGGGTGCGTGGAAAGCGGCTGCGCCTAAATCGAGGCCGAGGTCGCGGCCTAGTGCGCCCAGGCCCTGGTCGGCTCGCGCAGCGCTCAGTGGCGGATAGGCCCCCAGACGCCAGGGAGAAGCTGAAATACCGCCGGCAGAGCAGCGGATGGCCCCAACGACCCGGTGAGGGGAGAGACCTGGAGGACAGAGACGAGGGGCCTGGATTGGAGGGTCGCACCGAGGGCCCATCAATCGGGGGAAGGAGAGTCCCGGACTACCTTTGGCCGCGCTGGGAGGCCCTCGGACCTTGAGAGCCTGACGAGGTGAGGAGCAGGGAGGAGAGCCCGTGGAGGACGAGTCCGACCCCGGGGGCTGACAGCTCGGGCGCACGAAGCACCGGAGGCGCTACCGACAGTGCACTCACAATCGCGGACACCCGACCGCCTAGAGGAGAAGGTGCAATTGAGACCGGGGAAGCGGCCTGCAGCTAGGAGAGCCCGGGCCTAATCTAGTTGACCCACCCTCAAGCACTGGTACCAGGAGAGACCTGAAGGAGACAATAGAGGACACGGGTTGAGGTCCGGTGCCCTTCCCAGCAGGTACCGGCACATTCAGGGGCAGAGCGAAGCCGAGCAGGCCGAAATGGCACCTGAGGCCCCGGACCAAGTAGGCCCGGGCTCCAATGTGAACCTTGTGGACGATGGGAGACACCCAATGAAGGACTGACACCCAACGCACACCCCACCGACCCATCTGCAGCCGGAGTGGCGTGGGATCCGGATCAAGAGGTGGCAGAGGCCGACGACCAACAGAGGTACTAGAGGCCCCAGGACCACGTGGCGTGCAACGCACCGGACCACACAGGAGCGCTTCGGGGACGAGGTGGCCCCATTGTCAGATCGAGGAGGAGTGCAGTGGAACTGGCCGTCACGCAAGAGTCTCCGGCCTTAACCAATTAAAAGGCATAATCCCTGGGAGCCACAAGGCGGAGATGGCGCCCACAGAGAGCCCTACGTGGGAGGAACCGGAGGCCGTGGGGTGCGGTGACTTGCAGCGCAGAGGGCCCCCCACTCGTGTGGTAGGAAGCAAGCGCAGCGGCGGACGCCGACCAAGGGGCCTGCGAAGAGAACGCAAAGGACGAGGCGTCACACACGCTAACAGGTGGCACGCAATGGTGGGCCAGAGAAAGAAAGGGGACCGCACCCTCCCCGAAATGCTGAGCAAAACCCAAACCAAAGGGGACAGGAGCCAGTCGTCCCCGGGCACATCCAAACCTCAACGTGATCCAGAAGAGGGAGAGGTGCCCATTACCAGGTCCTTCATGGAGTCTCTCTTCAACTCCCTCCGGGAGGACTTTAACTCCCTGAAGCAGGAAGTTGCGGGGGAGGTGCGAGAGATCAGGAGGGAGGTGGATGGCCTTGGGGAACGGGTGTCCAACATCGAAGACACGGGGCAAGCACGGGATGAAGAAGTGGAACAGCTACAGCAGGACGTAATATGCCTGAAAGAACAACAACTGGACCTACAAGCCCACAACGAGGACTTGGAGGGATAAGTCCCGCTGCAGTTCATACCGACCGATCTCACTATTGAATATTGACTTCAAGATCTATACAGGCATCCTGGCTAGCCGGCTCGCGCCATACATGCAGCAACTCGTGGAACCGGACCAGACGGGCTTTATACCCCAGCGGCAGACCAGCGACAATACCAGACGGGTCTTACACCTCATTGAGGCAGGGTCCCGCACACGACCAGACTGCACTCTTCTCACCCTTGATGCTGAAAAAACATTCGACGGGGTGCACTGGCCCTACTTAGAGCAGGTCCTACAGTGTTTTGGTCTCGGGGACATTCTCTGCACCCGCATTTTAAACTGCTACAGACATCCCAACGCTACGGTATGCGTTAATGGTCATACCTCCCCCAGCTTCCCAATTGGCAAGGGGACCAGGCAGGGATGCCCCCTGTCCCCGATCCTATTTGCCCTCTACATGGAACCATTGGCACAGAGGGTTAGACAGCACGCTCTTATTAAAGGCATTAAATTTGGAGGTGATACCCACAAAATTAACCTCTATGCGGACGATATTCTGCTCTCCATTACCGAGCATGTCCAATCGCTGCGTGCACTTTTTATAGAGCTCCATAGTTTTGCGCTCGCCTCAGGGTTCAAAATGAATACGGATAAATCAATGGCCCTCAACATCTCTCTGTCACCCGAGACCCTTGCCAAGGTACGAGGGGAACATGATATGCAATGGTCGGGCACCACAGTGCCCTACCTGGGAGCCCTTCTGGGCCCCACAATTCCAGCTACGGTGGAAGCAAATTACACTAGGCTTCGCCCACAAATACGCGAGGAACTGCGGAGATGGAAACGCCACTCTCTCTCCTGGTTGGGGAGGATAGCAGCCACCAAGATGACACTCCGACCTCAGATTCTTTACTTGTTTCAGACCCTCCCTCTCCGCCCGCCGCAAGGCTGGATCCAGCAAAAGCAATCCGAGTTGGCACGTTACATCTGGCAGGGTCGCCGAACATGCTTCAAACAGGCCATCGCAGTCCTCCCGCTGGCCCACGGTGGAGTAGGAGTACCGGATCTCCAACTCTATTTCTACGCGGCACAACTACGGAGCCTGGTGGAATGGCACCAAACAGAATCAAGCAAGACTTGGCTCTTCCAAGACCAGGCGGTAGCGGGCATGCCTTTACAAGGGGTTCCCTTTCACCCAAAACGCCACCGGCCGCCTAACCTCTACGCATCCCAACTCACTGGCACAGTAATGGAGGTGTGGGACCGTGTCACTACCAAATGCGAACTGACATCCTTCCCCTCCCCCTTGACGCCCCTGTTCGCCAATCCCGACTTTACCTCGGGTCTCGACCCGAAAGCTTTTGTGAACTGGCGACGCTCCCCCTGCAAAGCATTAGGGCATCTTTTTAATCTGGAAGGTATCCTTTCCTTTCAGCAGATACAGGAGGAGTACGGCATCCCGGAGAGAGACAGACTAGCCTACTTGCAGGTGCGACACAGGGCTCTTCACCCTGATGTTAAACCGGGAGCCCAACGCCATCTTTCCCCCTACGAGAAATGGCTGGTTACCCGCACTTCAGAGAAAAAATTGATCTCTGATCTATATCAACATCTGCTCCTTGCAAACACCCACACATATAACGCTGGTAGATGTCGATGGGAGCGAGAACTGGGAAGGGCCCTCACACACAAAGAGTGGAGTGGTATCTATCATAGAGCACGGCATTCCGCATACCACACCGGGCTAACCGAAACCCTGACCAAGGTGGCCAGGGGAGCTGGGCACACTGGAGCATTTGCTCTGGAGCTGTAGGCACATTCAGGGGTACTGGGACACGATCATAGACGAGGTAGACTCCCACTTAGATACCCAGCCTCCCCGGTTCCCTGCTTATATCCTGCTTATATCCTGCTGGGACTGCCCAACGTCCTAATGTACCCCCTGAAGTCCCAAAGGGGCCGCCTTATCGCCATTGCCCTAGGGGCCGCCACTCAAAACATTCTAGCACACAGGAGTCAACCGCAGGTTCCCCCACACACAGGTTGGCTACACAGGCTGTGGATGGTGCTGGGTATGGAGAAGCTATTCAGAAAAGGGGGTGGTGATGAACAGAGTGTCTGAATTAAGCAGACCACTCTTACCCAGTCCAAAGATCAGGGCTTGATCCATCACCGTTATTTAGCTCACTGCCCCATCCCAGCTCAGAACCTGGCTATATGCAAATTAGTCTGTCCCTGGCCCAGTGCATCATGGGAACAGGGCAGACCAAACTACCAAGCCAATTCTTCACCAGAAAGGAGACAAGCTACCGGGGACCGGTTTCTGGCATTTCAGCCTCGTCGGCCGGCATGCTTGAATCCTGATGGAGCAGTGAGCAAGGGTATGGAGAAGCTGTCTTTGGTACAGGGCGGAGGGGGGAGGAATTCCCGGAACTGTGGCGTCCCTTCTTGACGCTGCTCAAAGGGGAGTTCCGTGAGATGAGCTGTCCCAAATACCTGCGTCTTCTGCGATTGGCTGACACCCCGATTCCGGTCCAAAAGGCATCCAAGAGCAAACGGACACACAGGCTCAAATGATTCCCTCGTTACCCCCTTTTATAAGTTGTAATGGTGTTAGTGTTTTCTTTGGTGGACAGAGGGGGGCGGGAGGGGGGAGGGACTTGTTGTTTTTTCTTAAGGCATTTCAAACGCCTTATGCCATCGAACAACTCTGGCTGACACTGCATATGTTCATTGATCATACATTGAAACTTGACATGTTACCACTGCCCGACGGAGCAAGGCCTTATTGTTTTGTTCTTTGTGAAATCTCAATAAAAGATTTAAACCATAAAATTAAGGGCTGATTCAGGGAATTATTATATCATAATATAACAATGTGACTTAACCACCTCAAGCCACTGGTCAATCAGTTTTGAAGAACCCCCTGAGCAGGTGGCTAAACCTGTGTTCTTGTAGTTAGTGTTACCAAAGCTTGTCCAGATCCAACTAGAAATAAATAAATTATGTACAATGATAATTAACCCTCTATCAAACTTTGCTGAAACTTTATAGATACTTAACAAGGAAGGAAAACAAACAACACCAATCAACAGATTTTCTACATTTGATTTACTTTCAAAATGGAGCTAAGTGACTTATTGAAAGGACTGGTGATGAGATACCAAACTGAAGGACATAGGTTACCAGACTTGCCTGATCAAAGGATCATGCAGGGCCCAATTTGCAGGCCGGATGTCCTCTGATGTCATTGGTGTTGATGTTATCAAGGAAGATACAAGGGACTGTTGTATGACAAAAGTGGACAGGAGAGAGAGATAGAGACATTGGGGAGTGAGCCATACAAAATCATGCAAGAAGGTTCTATATAAAAGGTTAAATACTCTTTTTGAGATACGCAAAGTTACTCTTCTGCATTTTAGGACAGGACCTAACATATCTTACAGTCCCACCCTTGCATTTACAGGTCTAGGTGCCATTTGATTAAACAAATATATATAATATTTAACCAAAAATCATAACATATTGAGAATGAGGCCAATAGGCATGTGTGACAAAAGGCATACAGGTACCTTGTCTATCATAAAAAATAAATTAGATTCAAAGGTAAAAGAGGGTTACAGTCATCTCACGTACCTTTGTCTACACCAGCTTGCAGTGTAGTGCCAGTCTGGGTATTGATGCACTGCTAGGAGGAGAAGTCATAGTTGTGGCAGGTGATGGATGTGACAACATCACACAGCGTTAAGAAAGATTTCACAATAATCTGAGTATATAACATGGTAAGAGTATAAATGGGAATGTCAGAGTTGACTACAATTAAAATCATTTAAAAATTTGTCAAATACAGTGTTACAATTTACTAAACAAGTGGTAGAAATAGTCAATAGTGCAACAATGAGATTGTTAGCATAAGGACATACCTATATATGGAATGGGTGTCATTGTAAAACCTACTCTGTGTGCTGCCCTGCTACTGTTGCAATCACTCCTACACCAGTCAAAGCTACTCGAAAGAGATGTAGTATGAAAGGATTATAACAAATGTTTTTATAAAATATGTTATCATTGATAGTGGTTGTGTTAGATGGTGTTTCAGGGTGGGACACATGTAATATATGCCAAACATTGCAGGTACAAGTAAAGGACAGATATGGGTGAGTGATTGCAGGATTTCTTTAAGTAAAAGAGGGGGAGAGAGGGAGAGAAAGAGCAAACAGGAGGGAGAGAGACAAGGGGGAGAATGAGGGTTAGACTCCCACCTCACACAACACATTACTGTTGTCAAAAAGAAGCAGTCAATATAGTAATTGGGGGTGCTTAGTGGAGACGACTGCCTTCCCAAGGGGGGTGCGTTGGAGATGGGATCCAGTGGCCCTCAAATCAGCAATTCAGCCAGCTGAATCTTAGATAACTTCCTCCTCTCATTTTGCCATTTATTTTTACCTACCCCCAACATTATGGTCCTCTTCCCCCAATGCATTGGCAGATCCTCTGGTGTGGGTAGTATTTACGTTGTTGGAAGGGAATGGATTTCAGGTGTGTAGGATTGTTATCAGATGTATCTACACTCCACCCCTTAAACCTAGGTGGTGAAGACATGTAAGTCTACAATTTTTAATAAATTTACACTTGTATATGGTGCAAAGAGTAAATGAACTCACAGTAAAATCTACAGATGTAGATTTACAATTATGAATAAAATGTCTTTTACCGGTAGCAGTATATAGTCTTTGTAGTTCTACTCTATGAGCAAATGTTTTGCACTGCAATTCGTGTATATGAGCAACAATGGAGTTATTCTGGGAAACGTGTACCCTCAGATAGTAGTAATTCTTAATTCTATCTTACTGGTTAGACCCAATAGTTCACATAAATTGCACATTTTGTTATATCTTGAGGAAACCATCACTTTCCTTTTATCTATATGTATCTTCAGGAAGTTTCTGGTAGATGAATTCTGGTTAATAACTGTATTCCTCATTTTAGGCCAAACGGATCTTCACCAAACAGTATAAAATGATACACATAGAGTAGAGTATATGACTTAGGATCTCTTCATTTTAATGGAAACATACTTGCTTTCTCAAAGGTCAATGACTCCTTGTCACCTCTTATGAGCAACAACAAAGCTACACTCATATAAACATTTTGTCCACACTCATTAACATCCCTCAAGCTACATCTACCAATAATCCTAAACATCTATAAAGGTTGAACTGATTATCGCTACCCTGTTTTCATGTTCACCGACAACCCATGGCTATCCAGGTTTTATATGTGAATACGTTGAATAGGAAAGGATTTTGGTCACAGCTGGTAGATTTCTCTTGGCCCTCAGTTATGCAAAGATATACCTACCAGTCGTGAAGAAAACAGAAAAGAGACTAGTAGCTCGTGGCCCCTCCCTCATACCGTAGCAGAAGGAAGACCTATACTAAGATGGACAATTGGTCCAAGGTTAATGGTGGGCTCCACTCGGCCTTCCCATCAGATCAGCAAACACAAGAGTTGTTACGCCAACCTAGAATAGATATAGCAGGATGTAAGCAAAAATCGTGATATTGTTAACAATACTGAGGATTCAGAAATTGTTCAGAATTATAACACTGACCATTGCATTAGCTAGTATATATTGGCTGTAGGACCTGTCCCTAATTGCTAGTAGCTAGAAATCTGCTATAGTGAGAAGTGAGATACAGAAATTGTATACTTGAACACAGTCTACGAATCCTAGCAGGTTATGTTTAGGGAAAGTGAGATGTTGCTACCTGGATAAATCTACCCTCTCAGTCCTCTGGGCAAGGTAGGATTTAATTTTCTAGTGATTTTCACATGGTGAGAAAGCAAGTTAAAAGGAGTCTTGGGGGCATATTATCAAGAAACGGCGTTAAAATTATCGCCACTTTAGCGGCAGGAAACTGCCGCTAAAACGGCGATAATGGGCTTGATAATATGCCCTTGTGAAATCTCATAGAAGCCCATGTTCTGGTGTGAACATGGGCTTCTATTGGAATTCTCTACAGCATATTATCAAGCCCATTATCGCCGCATTAGCGGGTGTTTACTGCCGCTAAAGCGGCGATAATTTCAACGCCCTTCTTGATAATATGCCCCTAAGTTGTTGTGTTTGCCTTACATATAGTGAGCAAAGCAGCGTGAAAATTCCATTACTTGTAGGATTTACTGACATATTACATTTGACCTATATTTACTTTAATAAGAATGACAGGGCAAGATACTAGCAATATATGATGACAAATGCATACATAGCAAATGCACAGAACATTGTCACACTATTATAAAATATTAAGACGTATTAAGGTGGATTATGGAAATGGAGCAAAGGTTAAACGTCATATGTTGGAGTTACACTGGTATTGTACTGGTATTGTACTGGTATTGTACTGACCGCGAGTGGTGTATGAGTGCAGACTGGAGCTCTACTGCAGGACTTGGGGCATACGAATTGAGGGGCCACCATGCATACTTTTGTATGATGCCCGATGGAGCTACCTCGTTAGCTATGGGGGAGATTGACTTTGGGCTCCCTCCTTTGACTATCACCCACCCAGACGGACTTCGGACTAACACACCCGCGTCTCTCCTGACCTTACATTCCCGCTCCCACTTCTCCCAACCCTTCTCCCCCTCCGCTCCTACTCTTTCTAGCTTCTGTCCTCTGCCCTCGCATGCCCCTGCCGTTTGTCCCCACCCTGTTTTTCTGTGAACCTCTTCCCTCGCCACTTGAGACAGAACTATTTTGTATGATGCCCGATGGAGCTACCTGGTTTTAGCTATAGGGGAGATGGGCCGTGGATTCCCTCCTTGGTCGTCACCTACCCAGTCGGTTTTTAGACAGACTTCCTTTCGTCTCTACGGTTGTCTTATCCCTTATCCTCACTCTCTCTCCTCCCCTACCCCCCACTACTTTCTCTCTCCTTTCTCTCCTCCCCTAATTGTATTGCTGATTGTTTGATACAATGTTTACTTGTTGATCTTTTCTGGTATATTGTTGAACCACATTGTTACACTTCCTTTTGTCTCTCCTGTCGTCTCCTACCGCATCCTCCCTCTTTTTATGTCTCTCTTTCCCTCCTCTCTCAATGTATTGAGACTGAACTATTTTGTCTGACGCCCGATGAAGCTACTTAGTTTAGCTATAGGGGAGATGGGCCGTGGATTCCCTCCTTGGTCGTCACCTACCCAGTCGGTCTTTAGGCAGACTTCTTTTCCTCTCTCCTTATTGTCTCTTCCCTAACTCCTATCTTCTCTCCCCTGAATCTCTCCCCTTGTCTGCCCTGGGATCACAGCTTACTGGACTTTGGACGTTGCCTTGACTCGTCTACCGGTTTGTGTCCCCATCACCCTTCCCCTCCTCTTCCCATGCTGTGTCTCTCACTCTCCCCTCCCCTTTCCCGCCCTCATTATCTGTCTACTTCCCATGCTCCAACCCCGCCTCCCTGAATCTCTCACCTTGCCTGCTTTTCCCCTTACGTATTTGTGCTTATTGTTTATCTCGACCTTACATGTAACTATGTTGCCATGCTCTAAGAACTGTGTAACCTTTGTCATGATGTAACCTGTAACTATGAACTGATGCTCATGTAAAGCACTCTGATACCTCCGGGTCTAGCCAGCGCTATATAAAACTTTAGAAATAAATAAATAAATAAATACACTGAATGTCATGAACTCATGCACAGATATTTATCTGAATTGCATATATATATATGCTCACACACAACTATCAAAACAATTCTCCTAGCCTGAGTTATATGTGAGTGGGTGTGCACACACACATGTGCACACATACACACACAACTCTTTCTCTCTTTCTTAAAGAGGTTCCAAGCATTTCATTTACTTTCTGTAAGATTTCTTAAACTATTCCCGAATCTCATACAGCTCTCTGAAATCCTTGTTCTAGGGCTACATTCCCGCCTTTCTCACTATACTTTTATATTCCAAAATTTGTATAAATCTCTTAAATATCTCTTTAGTTGCCCCTTCCTGTCTTGTAGGCTACACATATTTAAGTTCTGGAATGTTTCTTGTTACAATCTGTGAAGTAGACCTTTGAAATGTTAGCAACTTAGCCCTGGATTGTCTCAGATCTATTGTCATTAAGAAGATGTGCTCCCTAGAACTGAACAGAGAACGCTTGTTAAATTGCCCCCAATCACCTTTGGAATGGAAACATAACAATCATAACGTTGTTTAGAAACAAAATCATTGGACAAAGATTGTTGTGTGTGTTTGGATTTTACTAGTACCTATAGTGAGTTAATAAACGGATGAATGAGTACGTTCATGAGTGAATGCATGGATGGGTGGATGAATGGAACATCCATCCACCCACATCTATGTATTCATCTCCTAATCTGTCTATCCACTCACCCATTCAAACACATTCCTGCTTACATGACTAATATCCTCATCCTTCCATCCATGTTTACATTTAAAGTATTTTATTAATGAAGACATTACAGAAAAAGAAATGGAAACAGTTGTCTCAAAGAATCAGTGCCATGCTATCGTAGTGTCCATCTGAGCGTGGTGCCTGGTGCGTATGCAGCAACAACAACTTCAAGAACAAACAACCCCTTTTCAAACTCCCCCCTCCCTTCCAATCCCCCTCGAGCCCCCTCCCGCCCTCCCCCGTACAGTGCTAAATTCGCTCTCCCGTGTCACCTCCCTCAGTTCGCCCTCCCCTCCCATCTGACCACAACTTTAGACTCATTGGTTAGCTGGATCCGCCGGTGATGTTAATCTCAACAATCGGAGATATCGGGGGCATGTAAGTTCTTTAAATTCCGTTACAAGTAGGGAGTGAAACGGCTGCCACAGGTCATTAAACTGCTCCACCTCTCCCGCCACCATGAGCGACAACTTCTCCATCCCCAGGACATGCCACAACCTGTGCAGCCACCCCGTAGTGGAGGGGAGTGTGGTGGTGCGCCAGTGAATGAGTATGTTTTGGACAGCAGAGCCCAGTGCAATCGCAATCTGCCTACCCCTGCGAGATTTCAGAGGGTACATCAGCCCATTGGGCAAGCCCAACAGGACATATGCGGGGAAGCGAGGCAGTTCAATGTCAAAGCATGAGTCAATCTCGTCCAAGACTTCTTTCCAATAGGGTCCCAGCAGGGGGCAGTCCCATAAAACATGCGTAAGTGTGCCTATCTGCCCACAATCCCGCCAACAAGTGTTCTCAATGTTACGGTTCATTTCATGCAGTCTCTCCGGTGTATAATACCAATATGTGGATACCTTAGTGAACGTTTCCGTGAGTCCGGTGTGGTACGCGGAGTGTCGTGCCCGGTAGGAAATGTGGTCCCATTCTGTGTGACTTAGGGCCCTCCCCAGTTCTCGTTCCCGTCCCGGGTTATAAATATGAGAGGAGGAAGGCTGCAGGAACTTATATAGATCCGAGATGAGTTTTGAGTCTGAGGTGTGTGTCACGAGCCACTTCTCATAAGGCCGGAGCCTTCTGTCCGCCGATTCGCGCACCTGCGGCTGGAGCGCCCAATGACGCACTTGCATATACCGCATCCTTTCCGTCTCGGGCAGTTGGTATTCCCGCCTGAAATCTTGAAACGGGATGACGCCGTCCGGGGTGTACACGTGGAATAGCGCACTGCATCTCGCATTCCGCCAGTGCGCGAAGGCCCCGGGCTCCATCCCGGGCTGAAAATCTGGGTTCCCAACCAATGGCGTGAACGGCGAGGGGAAGGTAGTGAGATCATGCGCAACATTAGTAGCGTCCCACACTTACATCGGGACTTGCGTGACGAAGGACGCATACAGGTTGGGGGGACAATGAGCCCTGCGCATGAAGGGCACTTCCTGCAAGGTCCGGCCCGCGACCGCCTGGTCCTGAAAACGCCAGTGCTTATCTGACTCCCACTTGCTCCACTCCACTAGATATCGTAGTTGTACCGCTTGGAAATACTTGCGTAGGTCTGGTATGCCCAGTCCACCAGCCTCAGGGGCCAGTGTGGATAAGGCTCTCTTGAGTCTGGGCTTGCGGCCCTGCCAGATGAAGCGTGCAAGGTCCGCTTGAGTCTGCTGGATCCATCCTTTCGGGGGTTGGAGCGGCAGAGCCCGGAACAGGTATAGCACCTGTGGCAGGAGAGTCATCTTCACTGCGGATATTCTGCCCAGCCAAGACAGCGTTCCCCTGCTCCACCGGCCCAGCTCCTCTTTAATTTTTCTTCCTAAGGCCGCGTAGTTGGCGGTCACCATAGCGGGTAGGGTGGGTGCCAATAGTATGCCCAGGTATGGCACCAGGTCTTTAGACCAGTGCCTGGGGAAGAGGTCCTGCAAATCGGTTCTTGTGGCAGCAGTCAACGAAACGTCAAGGGCCGCCGATTTCCCCATATTCATCTTGAAGCCTGCGACAGCGGCGAAATCCTCTAGCTCAGCGATACAAGCAGGGAGTGCCCTCCTTGGATCAGCCAGCGTTAATATAATGTCGTCTGCGTAGAGGCTAATGGTGTGCGTATACCTCCCCATCCGTATGCCAGTCGCATTCGGATTTTGGCGTATCCTTTGGGCAAGGGGCTCCATATAGAGAGCGAAGGACAGCGGGGACAATGGGCACCCTTGTCTGGTGCCCCGCTCTATCGGAAATCTCTGAGAGCTACAGCCATTCACCCGTACCACCGCAGATGGAAATCTGTAGCAGTTGAATACTAGGGTGAGAAATTTCTCTCCTATGCCAACCTTCGATAGAACCCTCTCCAAGTAAGGCCAATGTACCCGGTCGAAGGCCTTCTCCGCGTCGACAGCTAGCAGCATCCTCTCCCCGGGGATCCGGGAGGCCTTCTCCAGAATATGAACCACTCTCTTGGTATTGTCCACCGTTTGCCTCCCGGGGACAAACCCCGCCTGGTCCGGATCCACCAGCCCCGGCAGATGAGGTGCCAGGCGGGCCGCTAGGATCCCAGTGTACAATTTGAGGTCGATGTTCAAAAGAGAGATCGGCCTGTACGAGCTGCATTGGGTCCGGTCCTTCCCTGGTTTGGGAATGACTGACACCGTTGCTTGGAGTAGATCCGGAGGGATAGCTCCAGGGGCGGAGAATGAATTAAAGAGGCGTGTAAGGATAGGCGCCAGCGCGAGGCAAAACGTTTTATAAAAAAGGGACGTGTAACCGTCCGGGCCTGGAGCCTTCCCGTGTTTGAGCCTGGAGATGGCTGTAATCACCTCCTAAACTCGAATGTCTCGTTCCAGATGTTCCGCCTGTCCCGCAGTGAGGGAGGGAAGGTCAACCGAGTCCAGGTACTCTGCCTCCGCCTGCGCCGATGGGGGCTCGCTCGCGTACAGCTCGGCGTAGAACCGACGGAAGCCCTCCGCTATCTGGCTATCCTCTGTGGCTGTCACCCCAGCGGAGACCGATAGCTCCTTCACTAAGTGTCGTTGATACGCCACCCGGAGCTTGTTCGTCAGTAGCCGGCCACACTTATCGCCGCCCGTGTAGTACGCGTGTTTCAAGCGTAACGCAGCGTATTCCGCCCTGTCCATGTCTAACGCTGACAGGAGCTTCCTCGCTGCCTTAAGTTGCTTCCAGACTCTGGGGGCCCCCGTTCTCTGATGTACCTGTTCCAGCTCACGCACCTTACGGGTGAGTTTGTCCCGCTTTTGCTGCCGTGCTCTATTCTCCGCCGAGGAGATGGCAATGAATTCTCCTCGTAGCACCGCCTTCAGTGCTGCCCACTGTGTCGCCCGGGTGGTGTCAGCATTATCATTATGTGTCTGGTAATCGCGAATCGCGTCCTGTATGTGCTTCACCACCGCCTTCTTATGCAGAAGAGTGTCCCTGAGGCGCCACACCCCGCGTGAGGGAGACATCGGTGGTAGCCGGAAACTGCCCGGGACGGGGGCGTGGTCCGATAGTGAGAGAACCCCTATTTCCGAGGCTATGGCCAGGTCACAGACCGGTCCCGTGACCAGAAGGTGGTCCAGTCTTGCGTAGGTCTTATGTGCATGTGAGTAATAAGAGTAGTCCCGGGCGGTAGGATGGAAGCGGCGCCAAAGATCGTGGAGATCTAGTTCGTCCAGCTGGGACCTGCCTATCTGTGAGATCTCCCCCGTTTGTGGGTGCCTTTGCGCCGATCTATCCAAAGACGAGTCGAAGACCATATTCAGGTCCCCCCCTATGATTATGTGCCTATCCGGGTTGGCCGTGATGTCCACCAAAGCCGAGTGAAGGAATCGTTCCTGATGTTCGTTGGGGCTGTATATCGACCCAATGGTGAACACCAGTCCTCCCGACTTAACCCTATATGCTAGGAGCCTCCCTTTCTGTTCTGCCAATTTATGTAGGACCTCTCCTTTAAATGTTCTGGACACCAGGATCGCTGGAAATTTATGAGACCGCATCCTTTGGCAATCTCGGGCCAGAAGGTGGGTCTCCTGCAAAAGACAAATATCAGCTTGTGTGTTTTCTAGTAGGGACAGCACTGCCCTTCTCTTGACAGGGTTATTCAGCCCTTTCACATTAAGAGTAACGACCTTAAGGGCTGTCATCAATGTGGGTAAAAGTATAGCCCAATCAGTGAGTCACGGCCCGGGAGGGGCGGTTCCAGTGCAAGTAATGTGTAGGAGTAGTGTAAGGTCAGAGCGAATGCAGCAAAGGTATAGTACGGTCCCCGTCCCTGCCCCCCCAACTCCCCTTGAACTTCTCTCCAACTGCCCTTCCCTCCCCACCTCCGTCCCCTCTCTCCTCTCTCTCCCAACAGTCCCTCCATGCAAACAACCAACCTCCCTTACCCCCCTCTCCTCCTCCCCTCCCACCTTCCCCCTCCCTCAACCCATCCTCCTTCCCCTCCAAACCCAAAACTTCCCCAACTACCCCCCTCCCCCACCTCCCCCTCAGTCAACTGCTCAAAAAACTCCATTGTCCAAGTCCGGTCCCTAGTGGACAAGTCCGTGGAAGGTTATTCAAATGGACGTCCAGCCACAACACCGCCCCCACCGCCCCCCTTCCCCCGAACCCTCGAATCTGCAGTGATGAAGAAGCCATGTCGATCTCCCCCCGGAGTGCACTCAGGCCGTTAGGGCCACATTACCAGACGCCGTGTCTCTGGTCACCTCCCGCACTGCACTGTCCATTTCCGCCCGGATGGCGGGCGAGTCTGGTCGCATGGGCGTAGATGGAGAGCGCCGTCCCTGGAGCGTCTGCCAGCCATCTCTAGTGCCGCGCCGACGGCGAGGTGTAGGTGCATCCTCATCTGTCGCGGTGATCCCCAGCACTCCACAGGTGTCCTGAAGGGACCGGAGTTGGTGCAGAATCCCGTTCCATCGAAAGATGAGCCGGAAAGGATGGCCCCAGGAGTACTGCGTGTTGTGTTCCCACAGGAAATCCGTAGCTATTTTGAATGCTTTGCGTTTTTGCACCGTAATTGCCGATAAATCCTGAAAAAGGACCACCTGGTGTCCCCGAAAACGCAGGGACTGCTGCTTCCGTGCTTCACGAAGAATCCGATTTTTCAAAGGGAAGTCCGGTAGGAAGGCCAAGATATCAGGGGGCGGCGCCGAGGTCCGGCGTGGCAGGCCCACTCTGTGCGCCCTGTCAATTCTGATAGGGAAGTCCCCAGGTTCGCCCAGTATCTCCCTAAACAGGTCCCTCAGGTATGCAGCGACGTCGTCGCCCTCCTCTTTAGATGGAATGCCCCGGACTCGAATGTTATTGCGCCGAGACCTATTCTCGAGATCCTCATTATGGGCTTGGAGGTCAAGCTGCTGATCCCTGAGTCGTAACACCTCTTGCTGTAGTTGCGCGATCTCTTCGTCTCGAGAGTGACCGGCGCCCTCCACAGTAGCCACTCTTTCGCCAAGGAAGTCGACCTCTCTTCGCACCTCTCGGACCTCTCCGGCCACCTCCTGCTTTAGTGTTTGGAAATCATCCCTGAGGGAGCTGAATAGCAACTCCAAGAAAGACCTGGTTACCGGAGGTTCCCCACCATCCGCTCCTCGGGAGCTGTTCGAGGGGCCCGGGGCTTGCTAACTTTTATCTTGTCTCGGGGTACCCCTACCCAGCATTTCCGGCAATGTGCGGTCTCCCTTCTTACCCCCTCTGTTACTGGACATCGTGAATGCGGGAAGGCGCGCCAAGTGATGTGGCACCCCGGCAGGAGCTGTGCGGCTCGGTACTGTTCCAGGGGGTGAAACCCCTTGCAGGACCTGGGTCCTATGTCACTCCAACGGGTGTCACTGCCAGTTCTCACTCCTGCCTGCGGACCCCCAGGTCACCAAGAGCCCCGACCCGAGGGGGGGCAATCGCGGTCTACCTCCAGTGTTGGTCACAGTAATAGTGCAGCGAGTCGAGGGGTAAGGCTGCGCAGCTCTGGTGGTCAAGGCTCTCGACAACCGCGGGGCGGGTCGACCGAGGCGCGGTCAGCCCGCTAAATGTTCCTTCAGTCTGGCCGCGCAGCCCCCCCGTCACTCCGACAGTGCCGCACCCGCGGGAGACGGAGTTTCGCCCCAGCCAGCTGGGACCGCGGCAGAGCTGCATCCCCCTCGGTCAGGAAGCGAGTTGCGCTACAGGCCGGCCCCCCTCCAGGTCGCCGCCGTTCTCTACTGTCACTTGGGCCCTGTGATGGTAGGCCCAGGGCCTTCCCATGGCGTCGGAGGGGTCGTTAGGGGCGTCCCCACCCCCGGCGCTGAGTGGTGGTGGATCGAGGGGATGACGTGCAGCCAAAGGCACACTTCCGCCCGCGACCTCGGACTTGCGTAGCGACCCTACGCCGATCCGTAGCTTCAGCCTCCGGGCTCCGTGCACACAGCCGCTGTAGACCCGGTCCGGTGTGATGGCCGGCAGCTATGCCCCGGCAGTCAGCGCTGTGCGCGGGTTCCCCCGAAAGGTCGCCCACTCGCTCTCACCTCCTGCGCTGGTCAGCTTATGGGGACAGGGAGATAGCGTGCAGCCTCAGGCCTAATGGTAGGCCCGGTCCCCGGCCTGGCGTAGCGACCCCTCACCGGCTCCTCACCCGATGGACTCAGCCCCGGGCACCATGCGCACCGCTTGCGTCCCGGCCACCGGATCTCGCTGGTGACCTCTGGAGGGGCCGTCCGCCTCTTTCAGGCTGTCTGCGTGCCGACGAGTCCGCCCCCTCGTGGCTCCGTTGGTCAGCAATCCCGGCTTCTCCAGCGCTCGACCGGATACCCGGCCGTCTCCTGCTCCGGGTTCACTCCGGAGCCCCGCCGCTGTAACCACAGGGCTGCACGGGGCTCTGAGCAGAGTCTCTGTGTGCTCTTTCGTTTCTGGCGCCGATCTCCGTGCAGTTGGGGGGAGATCAGCGATTGTTCAGCGGTTCAAGGGCCCAGGATCACGGGAGCTCACGGACGGTGCGTCCTCTCAGCCAGCCATCTTGGCCACGCCCCCCTCCATCCATGTTTAGATCATAGTATTCAATCAAGCATCCACTTATCCACTCATGCATGCATCATGCCTTCCATCCATCCACACACGCATCCATTGGGCATTCACTCACATCTATGGATTGCCCTTCCACCAGTGTGGCATGAGCATTTGCATAGGCAATCTGCGGCACTAAGTGCGCTTGCTTGTCTCGTCTTTGCGTGTATCTCGGTATGTGGTTTTAGTATGTAAACAGGCATCCACAGGTGTGTGCACTGGTGCTTGCATGATGTTTTTGTGTACCCGTGTAACCCTCCATGTGCATATATGTTTGTATGATACATGTGTTTTTTGTGAATTGTTTTCTTCATGCATGTTGTTCTGTGTGTGCACAAGATGTCACTAGATATTTTACACTACCTCTGTATGGGAATATGGATATATGCTATGTGTGAGACTTCAAGGCTCTCTATATATTTTGGGGAATGACAGGACATGAGCATCTGAAAGTGTACCCTCTACGTGCTGCTTGGCTCCTGAATATGCGTAGGTGCCTTTGTGCTTGCTAGTCTGTGGGCAATTGTAACTGTGTATCTGTTGGCCTGTGTGTGTTTATGGACGTTGGTTGTTGACATTTCTTGATAACTAATTTGCCCCTGCCTTCCACATTCCCTGAGACAGTCTAGGACCCAGAGCTCCAATAAAAATAGAGAGCAGAGAGGTTCTCAATAGTGCAGGGGTGAGGTCTCTTCCAATTTTGGTCAGCTTTGTATTTTCAATAACACCTAATTCCCTTTTATCAGAAAACACACAAGATACAATTCCCTAATACCCTTCCCCCCATTATAGCCAACCTAGCATACAGCCCATCTAATTTTACCCTATATGGGGATTTTAACATCCATTTTGACGACACCGCAACCACACCACTGTAGAAATGACCACCAGCCTCTCCGCTCTACAATTTAAACAACTAGTGCTTAAACCGACCCACACCTAAGGTCCTTTACTATACCCAGTTTTTAGCAACTGCGCAGGTCTTATAGTAGGAACTCCCTCCCCCCTCCTGTCGATGGACCATTTCCTGATTCCCCTCTCCTGGGTCACCCCAGACCCCCACTCTCCTACCAATACAGTTATTCGTAGGGAACTAAATTGGTCAAAGCTTCCCCTAGCTGACTGGCTGGCGGCTCTTGAAACCTCCAGACCACCTAACAACCCTGATTCCACTCTAGCCAACAAGGACTATAACAGATGGATCTCCAATTCACTAGACTCCGCACTCCCTATGAAACGTACCGAACCCAAGCGCAGTAGCGGGTCTGCTCCCTGGTATTCCTCTGGATTACGGGAAAGGAAACGCCACTGTAAAGAATTAGAAAGGAAATGGCAACTGGATTATTCCCCTTCCAGTAAAACTGCATATAGAGAAGCGATAAAAACCTACAAAAGGGAAATGAAAACTGTACAATCGACGTATTTTGAAGGAAAAATCAATGCAGCTGCCTCCAGGCCGAAGGAAATATACCTCATTGCGAAAACCCTCCTAAAGCTCCCAGAAAAACCTCCAAACTCCATCAATGCACAAACCCATTGCAACAACCTGGCAGAGTTCTTCTTCCCAAAAATACAAACCATTTATACCTCCTTTTCCCCCACTCAGATTCACACTCCTCCCACCAAAACACCTGAAGCAGGGCCCCAGCCCCTAGCCACACTCGAATCCCTTCCCCCCCTTACTCCCACCATACTAGAATGCATCAAGCATCAGGTAAATTCCGGCACACACAATGACCCGACACCCCACGCACCTTGCTGCAGTCATCAGCAACATCCTACCCACAATACTTAACCTGCTTAATGCCTACCTATCTGCTGGCACTGTCCCGCTTCCCTGGAAGCGGGACATGGTTAAAGCCCTCCTCCAAAAACCCAACCGAGACCAGGATCACTCCAGTAACTATCGACCACTTTCCTTGTTACCTTGGTTGAGCAAGACCCTTGAGAAACATGCCAACATAGTATTGGCAGAGTTCTTAGAGACCAATCACCTGCTCGACCCCTCCCAGATGGGATTCTGTCCCATGCATGGGACTCAAACCACCCTCGTCGCAGTGAGGAGGCCAGGAAGATTCTGGATCAAGGAGGTTCTGCAGCAATCATCCTCCTTGACCTGAGTGCCGCTTTCGACACTGTAAGCCACAACATTCTATTACATTGACTCACCAGCTTAGGAGTCTCAGGAAAAGCAATTGTCTGGTTCGAATCCTTCCTTTCAGACCGCTCCTTCCAGGTTTTTGAGGGCGAAATCACCTCCCCCAGCAAGCCTCTTGGCTGCGGTGTGCCGCAGGGCTCTTCTTTGAGCCCTACATTATTTAATATATATGAGCCCCCTAGCTGAGATTTTCCGCCCCTTTGGGATAAAATTCATCACCAATGCCGACGACACTCAGCTAGTGGTGGCTCTCAATCAGTTTCACACCGCGCATAATAGCCTGAGGGACTGCTTAGAGGAAGTGATCAAATGGATGACATCGTCATGTCTCAAGTTGAACGGAGACAAAACTGAGCTGATGCTCTTAGGTAACTCCCCCAAGCTCATCATCGACACATTGTGGCCTACCTGCCTTGGCCCTGCTCCCACACCAAAGGACACAATCAAGAGCCTGGGCATCTGGCTGGATAAGTCCCTTAACTTTAATTGTCAAGCCGCTAAACTTTCAGCCACTAGCTTCGGTCTACTTTTGCTTCTACGGAAAATTCTTCCCTTACTGCGTTTCCAAACGAGACAGATCATGGTCCAGGGTCTCATCCTGTCTTGTCTGGATTTTGGGAATGCCCTTTACCTAGGGGGCCCCCAAACCACAGTGAGCAAGCTGCAGATCATCCAAAACTGGGCAGCTGGAACACTCCTCCAGGCCCCGCCGACTTCCATTTAAACCCGGACTAAGGAGCCTCCACTGGCTCCCAGTGAGAGAAAGAATTGAATTTAAGGCCCTGTGCATCGCCCACCGAGCCTTTTGGAAAACAGGCGCTGTCATCAATCAATCATTGGTCACCCCTTACCACCCGAACAGACCGCTTAGGTCAGCATCCTCTCTCCTCGCCACAGTGCCCAGGATTAGGAGAGCCAGATGTGGGGACCATTCGTTCTCCTATAACTCGTCCAAACTTTGGAACTCCCTTCCCCTACATCTGCGATCAGAGACCAACTCAGTCTCCTTCGGCAAACATTGAAAAACCCTGCTTTTTAATAAATCCTGAATAATCTCCAATTGTTCACCTGCACGCGTTGTCTGTAGGGCTAGGACGCCTGAGGGTAGCTATCGCGCTTAACAAATGGTCTTTTCATTTCATTTTTTTCATACAGGTTCAAGTGCTCGGTTGTTTAAAAACAACACATGTATACATCGGCAGACAGTACCTTGGAAATCAGGCCATGGGCTTTGCTGGTCAGGTGCCCTGACTTGCCATCACCCCCCCCCCACCCCAACCACCACCACCACCTTCCCCCTTAGAGGCAAAAGCTCCATTGGAGCATAACCGCTGTTTAACTTTCCAATGACACCCACCTTGTGACTGTACAGTACCGGAAGTATAGCTTGATTGACCTCGAGGTGGAAGCACAACCAGCTCTAGCACCCTGCTTCCTCCTCAGGGTCTTGCCCACAGGACGTGAAAAAAAGAGCGCCTCCTCCCTATGCGCACTCATATGGGTGTTCCAGGAAAAACAGACATACGCAGGTCAAAGGAAAAACTCCATACATCACGATTGACAGCTATGGTTACCAAACCGCTGATTATGGGAAATCCATATGTGAATGATGCATCAATTAATGCTTGAATGGGAGGGGGGTCTGATACTTTACCTCTCTCTCTCTTGAAGTAGCATAATTTCTAGTATAATCTCTTGTCTCTAGCCAGACCTAAAAGCATTGCAAGCATTTTACCACTTACTTTTGGAAATTCAAGCACACGTGTATTTCGTCGGCCACAACCAAATATTGTTCTTTTCCCCATCTAGCCAAGCTGGTGGATATTGGACACCTAAAAAAGCCATTTTCCGAAGGTCAACTCTTGAAAAGAAAAGTGAAGAGATTAAACGAGCAAATCCATACGAGTGATCTAATTAAACTGTTTGGATTATATTTTCTAAAATGGCTTCCTGGATAACTTCCTTATGATGTATGGCTTCATGTCAAAGTTTGACTCTTCGGGTGCGCGTACTAACTGGAAGAAAGATATAACACTTAATTGTGATTCTGCGGGGACGATTATAATGAATAAAGTAGGTTTTATATTTCCATCTCTTGTCTCCATCTGCCTACTGTATTAGGCTCTTGGGAGGAATGTGCGCGCGTCGGGGTTGTCTGGAAATGAAAAAAGGACTCATAAAACAGAAGAATGCTCCTTTTCCTGGCCTCACAATCCCCTGGAGCCGCCATGCCTGCCTGTCAGCTGGCTGTTGTCAGTGACCCCCTGCAAGAAGCGATGCACGCAATAAGAATACCCCTATTTATTCCAGGGAAGTGTTCATCAAGTTAAAACCAGCAGCGGGCGGTTAGATTTCGCGCCTTTATTTTTCACGAGGCTCATCTCACCACAAAATGTCATAGAGGATAAGATAAGGCGAGCCATGAGGTGACAATAACTCTGCATTATCTATTTCTAAGGATCATAAATCTTCCGGAGGAACCATTACACTCCCAAAATAGTCTGAGTGAGCGCCCTTGCATTGTCCAACCCTTCTGTTCGCTTCCATAATGACAGACATTTTAGAGAACATGCAGCTCCCATCCTAAATATGCGACCTCTATCAAGAACATCATGCAGTGATGACAAGAAGCAATGATGCTCTGAATTGTTCAATTCTAAACTTTGTTCTTACAATTTAAAACTTTGAAACGCCACTGAAATAATCTTCGCATAGTGCATGATACTAAACAAACGGTTGCTGTTTCTAGGTGCTGCAAACACCTGAGTCCGTATTATACAACGTGCCCTGGGGCGCAACTGCCGTTGGTGCCCACTTTGGGAATTTCTGGGGCACTTTAGTATTACAGAAGGGGCCGCAGGTGCTTCTGCATCCCAGAAATACAGATAGTGCTGGCGCACATATAGTCGGTGCTTTAAATGGGAAAAAAGAAGTGCAGGTACTCATTAAAATGATCTAGAGGTGTGGCAAGTGGGCGTGCCTATGGGCGGGGCTAAGGCCAATATATGATGATACATAATGACTTTTATACCATTTGCAGCACATATCAAAACACAACAGAAATGCATTTCTGTTTGCATGTTTTATGTATGTTATTATTATCCCACCATGTTAGTGACTACTATACTGCTCCCATTATCTCTGTTCACTCCTACTGCCCCTACCCTGTCTTTGTGAAGCGCTCTGATATCTGTAAGGATCTTGTTCGCGCTATATAAAACTTTGAATAAATAAATAAATAAATAAATAAATAAATCATTACACAAAATGAAAGGCAACAGGATAATATGTTAAAAAATGCCCTTGTTTTGTATAATTTGCAACTTCTTAATGTCATACCGTTCTTTGTTGTTGTTTGGGACAATGCTATATATCCTCAAGTGTGCACACACACAAAGAAATAAGCAGACGTACACAAAAGCGGCTGAGCTAAGGACTATAGAAGCCAGGCCCGGACTGGCCATAGCGGGCACCGGGCAATCCCCCGGTGCGCCGCAAGGGTGGGGGCCGGTTTTGAGCCCCTGGGGGCCGATTTTGTTAGAGGGCCGTTTTTGCAGCATAGCTGCAAAATCGACCCTGCAACAAAATCGGCCAAAAACCGGCCCTAGAAAAGTGCTTGGCGGCACCTCCAACACCCCCGAGTGGGGAGGGGGGGGGGGCGGCCGAGCACTTTGCCAGGGCTGGTTTTGGTTCCCAGTCCGGCCCTGACAGAATCGCCTTGGCTGTCAGAGACAGCCTCTTCTCGGACAGCCTGGTGCCCACCAGCACTAGCAGCCAATGAGCTTACCTTTCATGAGTACTGGTACTCTCCTAGGCAATGGCGAAGGGCCGGTATTAACAGTGATAAAAATAAGAAGTGCCAGTACCGGCGCATTTAAAGCACTGCCCCAGCCCTTTTTCCCACGGCCTGGCTCTTCCTGTCCCTTTCTAGTTCAGTGTCTTTACATCCACATCTCTTCTCCATTC
Source organism: Lissotriton helveticus (assembly GCF_964261635.1). NCBI lineage: Eukaryota > Metazoa > Chordata > Amphibia > Caudata > Salamandridae > Lissotriton > Lissotriton helveticus. The sequence continues at coordinate 209,212,853 of NC_136058.1, forward strand.
ACAATTAACTTCTCATTTCTACCCAGCCTCTAACCTTCTCTCCCTGGTTCTGCCCTCTAACTGCCACCTCTCACTTACTTTCGCCACAAGTCTCTTACATTTTGTCAGTTTTTTTCCCCACTTGTCTCCTCTTCTCCCCTCCATGATGTACCCATACTCTAAATTTGCCACCTGTCCTGTAATTTGTTGTCCTATATTTCATTGTTTGTGTTCATAGAGCACACTTACTGTTGAGGCATGTATTTTTAAATATTTTTTCCAGTAAATAAAAGCATAAATCATTTATTGACTTCAAACGTACAAAACTATTTCCAAGCTGTGAAAGTGTGTGTGTGTGTGTGTGTGTGTGTGTGTGTGCACGCGCTTGTATGCATGTGCATGTGACTCTGTGCATGTGTGTGTGACTGTGTGCGTGCATGCTCCGCCGCTCCCTGTAAATTCTGCAGGGCAGTGTTTTAAACTGAATTTCAGGCATGTGGTTCATCAATAGCTGAACCAATTACTTCAAGAAATACAGCAGATTTGAATTTGTATTATAATACAATTCCTAAGCACCCATTTCAAAACTAAACCAATATCTGGTATTGTTTATGAAAAAAATGGCAATTCTAACTTAAGCTGTCACCTTACTATTTAACAATCCTCCCTCCCCCTTCCTTCTATGTTCATCTCGGGTGTCACGGGAGCTAATTTCTCGAGTGTTGCAGCATTCCCTGCTTTTTATTGCTCTTTGGGCAGGGCTGCCTTCACATCACACCTAGGGATTCCTCGCTGTTATCATGTAAATTCGGCCACACAAAGGAAAGCAGTTCCTGTGCTAAAAAAAAAAAAACATAAGAAAACCGGCGTTGGGAAAGATGGACTGGCTTACTGACCAGCAGCCCCAGGCCAGGCTATTTTACACAGCTAACAGAGGGGGACGAGGGGAGGGGGTGGGCTAAAGCACTTTCAGCATAATGATCGTTTCACGCCCAATCAACAGTGCAGGGTCTGCCTAGAGGCCCTGCACTGTTATTCACGGCGTTAAGCAAGCCCTCCCCAACCCCTGCAGTATGGGGAAATTCTAATGGGCACTACTGAAAGTTAGCAGCATCTCTGCAAAAGGCTCCTTCAGGGGCTCGGTGCGACTGCAAGATCCAAAAGCAGCGCGGCATGTGTCCCGCATTGGAGGTGATACCAAACTTTATCCTGCCATGCCATCTGTCAGGGTACCGGTACTCAACCTTGACTAAAAAATAGTGCCGGTACTGGCAGATAGAAAATTCGGAAGTGCCGGTACTCAGTACCGGTGAGTACCGGCCCATTTAAAGCACTGCATATAGTGCTATCATCAGATGGCATTCCCTCATTGTATGGGGCCGTGGCCTCATACAAATGAGGGAATCTTGCTGCCTCTGCTCTTATGCCGTATTAAAGATGCTGGTGCAAGGACAAAGAAGCCATGAGGAAGCGCACTGACAGGGCGCTACAAAAAGGTGGCACACTGTCACTGAGCCACCTGATGGCAGCCCTAAGGAGAGGGTGAAAGGGCTCCTATGGAACCCCTCGACATCACCTTGCAGGTGGGTGCAGTCACTCACTGCAACCGCCTACAAGGGGATCTCTCACCCCTCTTAAAAGTGCAGGCGAGTTGCCACCTGCACAGTGAAACACGGACTGCCTGCTTCAAAGCGGCTCAGTATTTCACTTGAATGCGCTGCCCCCAGGGTAGCATGTGTTTGCAGCTGCCCTGGGGGCAGCGCACTCAATCTGATCTAATATGGTGCACTCTCCATTGTTTGTGCAGGGTGCACCTTCTGAATGGTGCAAACAAGGAAAATGCGGTGCAATGTGTAAACGTCTCCAGATCACAAAACATTTTTGACTGGCACTATTTCCTATTCTTGATGGTAAACTAAAGCAGTACTGGGTGGAAGCACATTTTACCACTGTATTATGAAAGCAGGATTCTGGAAGTGGTAATGTGTGACAAGAATGTTTGGGCATATCTGTTGCAACTCGTTTTGTTGTAGTGGTGTGTTCATTTTTGTGATGATCTGGTTTACTGCTGCATTATTGAAGTGTCATGTTTTTGCGTTGTACAGCAGTAATGTTAGTACCGGTCTCTAGAATCACATCACACGTTAAGACGTTCTTGATGTATGACTATTGTAACTGGTGTAATAGTAGTTTAGGTTTGAAATATTCTATATAAGACAACAGAGTGCAGCATAGAAAGAAAATGCTCTAAAGCATTTGTGATACTCGGTATTGCTTTTGAATCCCTGTTCAGTTTTATTATTTGTTTTATCTAGGTTATTAATAAAACCATAATTTAGATAAGATAAAGAATGGAGCACCACAGAGCATAGCGTTTTTGTAAACACCCATAAAAATAAGCAATTGCAAAGTCAATAGGTCTCACCTATGCCAGAGCCATTCACTTTTTCAATGTCTTTTAGCATGGATAAAAGCTAGAAGAAATTGCTATGGTATGGCCGTTGCTGACAATGAAGGGCAGTGATCTGTTTTCTTAGTTTGGGATTATTCTCTGCAGTCACAAAAAAAAGTTGTCTTCGGGAACAAATTACAATAATACCTTGTCAGCAAATCTGCGCGAAATGAAACGACCCATTTATGCATCAGTCTTTTTTAATGGGTGCAGGAAATGTGAGCCTAAGACTGAGGGTGTCGCGAAAAACCCAAATGATGCAATAATAGCAAAAATAAATGATAACCGCCCTCCATAAACAGGTGCAAATGCTGCAACCTACTTAAAGCGGTCTAACTTTTAAAAAAAATTTAAGGATCATGGCATGACTGTGATGTCTGAAACTCACAAATACATAAAAGCATTCAAGAAAAAAAGTCACTTGTTTAATTATCTTACTTCTGTGTAGAAGTTCGCGGAGTCAGCCCCGCATGAAACTGTGCCAAAAAAACCATGCAGAGGAGGGCCAGTAGTGCCGTTTGCATTTTTCCAGGATCTTGAAGCCCATTGGCATGGCTTTTGGCTGATTTCCTTTTCTGGTGGTATGTAAGGGGGAAAGCAAAAAAAGAGTAGAAGGCACGGGGTGGCACCATACAGGGCAAGCTACAATGGTGGAACAGGCAGACCCCACAAGCAATGAAGCAGGAGGGAAGCGGGAGTGGGTGGGTAAGCAGTGCAAATGTGGAGAGGGAGGAGTAGGTGCAATTCAAAGGAAAAAAAAATACCTCTGAAAGTGGCAAGCAGTTGAAGGACACTGAGCAAACGGAAGCAGTAATTGGGCCATGCTCCAGGGTAAGGACAAACACAACAAGAGGAAAAGAAGCTGCCACTCACTGACCAAAGGGAAGCAAGAATATGAAAGTGACGATGAAGCCAATCAATGGTAAGCAGTGGGTGAGCTGTAAGTCCCCTGTAAGTACCCATATTGTGTCACAAGTGACAGCATATGCACAGTCTTGGGCAAGACCTAAAGTATAGAGCATGGGCGGAGAGAGGGGACAAACTGTCAAAGAGGCGAAGGTGGCAGTCAAACAGACTGAATGCCATAAAATAACCAACAGTACCCTCAGAACATTTATGGGCACTCTAGTGAAGCCAGGAGAGTGCTTAATGAGGGGACAGGTATGTATCCAGCCTGAGGCGAAACAGCTTTTGCCACACAGGGCCGTTATCACACAGTCATGACCACACAGGTAAGTACAACACAGCTAACTGTGCATTATTCACCCAGTACTTTAGCAAGCAGGCAAATATTTTTCTTTAACATAAATGTTATGTTACTTCAAAAAGTAAGTGTTTTTAGGTTTTAGGGGATGGTAAAGGGAGGAAAGGGTGATGTTAGGGTTTATGGATGGTCACATGTAAATGCAGGTAAGGTTGAATTTTGCATATAAGGTTGGTAGAGGTAAAGGTAATTTTTGGGTAGAGGGATAGGTATAGGTAAATGGAGGTAGGGGTGATTTTAGGGTATAGGGATAGGTACACATAAAGAAAGGCACAGGTGATTTTAAGGTTCAGGGTGGGTAAAGGTAAAGGGTACATTTGGGATTAACTCCCATATCATACTCAATTTTACCTTACCTGATTTTATTTTAGAGTTCAGGGGTGGGTAGAGGTAAAATGAAGGGTGATTTTAGGGTTCAGGGTGGGTAGAGGTAAAAGGAGGTAAGAGTGAATTTAGGTTTCAGAGGTGGGTAGAGGTAAAGGGAGGTGAAAGTGATTTTAGGGTGCATGTGGCTAAAGGTAAAAGGATGTAAGGGTGAATTTGGGGGTATCACCCATATCTTACTTGATATTACCTTACTTGATTCATTATAGGTTTCAAGGGTAAGTAGAGGTAAAGTGAAGTAATAGTGATTTTAGGGTTCAGTGTGGGTAGAGGTAAAGGGAGGTGAGGGTGGTTTTAGGGTTCTGGGGTGGGTAGAGGTAAAGGAGGTAAGGGTCCATTTAGGCTTGTCACCCTTACTTTACTAGATTTTACCTTACATGATTTATTTTAGGGCTCAAGGGTGGGTAGCGGGGGATGGGAGGTGAGGGTGAGTTTAGGGTTCAGGGGTGAGAAAAAGGAGGTAAGGGTGGGTAAAGGTAAAGGGAGGAAAGGATGAATTAGGGGTTATCACCCATATCTTACTTGATTTTACCTTACTTGATTTATTCTAGGGTTCAAGGGTGAGTAGAGGTAAAGATGATTTCAGGGTTCGGGTGCGTAGAGGTAAAGGCAGGTAAAAGTGATTTTAGGGTTTATGGATGGGTCGAGTTAAAAAGAGGAAAGGGTAATTTTAAGGACTTAAAGGAGGGTAGAACCATAAGGAGGTAAGGCTGATTTTAGGGTTTAGGGGTAGGTAAGAGAGGTAGAGCGGATTTTAGGGTTCAGGGCTGGGCCGAGGTATAGGGAGTAAGGGTGATGTTAAGATTATGGCGTGAGTGGAGGTAAAGGGAGGTAAACATGATTTTAGGCTTCATAAGTGGGTAGAAGCAAAAGGAGGTAAGAGTGAATTTAACATTCAGGGGTAGATAGAGGTAAAGAGAGGTAAGTGTGAATTTAGGGTCAAGGGTGGGTAGAGGCAAAGGGAGGTAAGGGTGATTTGGGAGTTTAGGGATGGGTAGAAGTAAAAGAAGGTAAGAGTGATTCTAGGCTTTAGGGGTGGGCAGAGGTAGAGGTAAGGAATATTGAAACATAAACCCTTTGAAAATATTGCATGTTTGATAATAGATAAAACATCAACTTAATTATTGTTTTATAAATAAGAGGATGTTTTATTCATCATCAAACACGCAGTTTTTTCAAAAGGTTGCATGCTTATATCTAAGTCGATGCCAGTAGGGACACACTGTTATATGTACTATATCTCACGGACAACATTGTAGTGTGAAATTTACTTTATCTTGAAAAGCGATTTATTACCTGGTACATCAAAAATAACATAACAATATAAAGTCATTTACATGTTTCAAAGTTTTCTTGACTTTCAAGAAACAAAATATAAGTACCACATACCCATTGCAAGCACCGTGGAAGAACACTACTGAAGAAAACAGTTAGGACTTAGCCCATGGTACAGGGAAGAGACAAACACACAAAGCCAAACTGAAGTTGACACACACTCACTCGCACTAACCAATGAGAGGCAAGATAGCAAGAGTGACAATGAAGCCAACCAATGGTAAGTAATGTGAGGGCCCTAAGTCCTTTTTTTAAGTATCAAAAGATCTTTGCAAGCGACAGTGCATGGGCTGTTTCATGCAATACTGTTGCATCCAAAGAAGACAGATCCAGTTCAATAGTTTAAGAAGATTTATTCTTAAGGATAAGTACAGCTCTCTAACTGCCAGAGTGTCTCTCTATCAAGCTCCAGTCTCAAGTGAGCCACAAGAGCCTAAACATTCTAGTATCGCTAAGCAACAATGACATGTTATAAGAGGCTTAAAGGAGAAGCATATTAATAACAAAACTTAAGATAAAGCATAATATATACAAGATGGGCATGAAGATGAAGAATACTGAAACAGGGATATAACACACCTCCTCACCTGTAAAACAAAAAGTTAAGTCACATAGTCATCAAGATACTTTGGAGTGGTCCTCAGCCTGGAACCGACTCTAATGGAGGGGTCAGAGACAAACCCAGGACCGTCCAAAACATCATCAGGAACATCATTATTTACAGAAAATCCATCAAAAGGAGAAGAAAAAGGAACATTGGAAACAGAATTGCGAGAATCATCAACGGGGCGTGACAACATACCAGGATCAGAGAGGGTTGGAGAATTATCACCAACAACTCTAGCAATGCGTCTGTTGCTCCCCATTTGCCACCTGAAACCATGACAGAATGTTTACCAACTCTGATAATAGTAGTTTCAGGATAAAATCTAGATCCTCTGACTTTACCTGGTCTCCTTATTCTGACTTTGTCTCCAACAGAAAAACACAGATTCTTAACATGTTTACTGTCATCATATCTGATCTTTGACCGAATTTGAGAATTCTCAACTCTGTCCTTTACTACACTCAGGTCAGGGGAAGTTCCACCAGATTTAGTTTTGGTAACCACCCATTGAGGGGACAATTCATTAAAGGATTCTCTACCACGTAGCATAGCAAATGGAGTGATGCCCGTGGTAGAGTGAGGAGTGTTATTATATGACCACACTCTGTCACTGACAACGTCTTGTACAATTTGTCCAGAAGAGATGGCAAGTTGAACAGAGTCTTTTAAAATGCGGTTCACCCTTTCCACTAAACCATTGCCCTGTGGACTGTACAAGGCAGTGGTTAGATGTTTAACTCCATAATTGTGCAAAAAATCTCTCATATTGTGTGAAACAAACTGCACACCATTGTCTGAGACAATAAAACCAGGAATTCCTTCTGACCTAAACAATTTGGACAAGAAACAAATTACATTTTCTGTATTGGGATCCTTCATAAATTTAAAAGACACCCATTTAGAGTGATAATCCACAACAGTTAAAATAAACCTATAACCTTGGTTCAAACCACCGATTGGTCCCAAAAAATCTATACCTAATTTCACCCAAGGATTTTCTGGAAATTTCACAGGAGACAAAGGTGAATTGACTGTGCGTAAAGACTTTTCAGCATGAGAACATTCAGTACAGTTGTACAATAACGTTTCAACCGAAACATCCATGCCCGGCCACCAGTAATGCAGTCTTAGTCTTTTCTTTGTACTGGTAATTCCTCCGTGTCCCTTATGAGCTAAAGTTATTACTTTGTTTCTGATAGATGTAGGGGGAACAAGTAAAGATCCTCTCATAACCAGATCTTCTTCAAGGCTCAGTTCGTCCTTAATTTTAGCAAAAGGAATCATGTTTTTATCAATCTGACTTTCTCTCGGCCAACCATCTGATATCCATTTTTTTAAGAGAATCTGGGAGTTGTCACCATCAGAGGCTTGTAGCCATTCCGACTTGGAAATGACTCCCTCAGTTAACTTTAAGCCATCAACTAAACTTATTACCACCTCCTTATCATCAAGGATGGATTCAACCTCCGAAGAATTCACAGGACATCTTGATAAAAAGTCTGCCTTGAAATTCTTTCCTCCCGGAATATGTCTCATTGAAAAATTAAAGTCATATAACTTGGAAAATAAGCGAACTAATCTAGGACTTGCATTTCTCAACCCTTTATCATTCCATATGAAAATAAGGGGTTTATGATCAGAGACAAGTATAAACTCTTTGCCCCATACATAAGTGGAAAAATGTTTGACACCCCAGACACAAGCAAGAGCTTCCTTTTCTATAGTACTATAATTTTTCTCTGAGGGCGAAAGTTGTCTAGAAGCAAAAGCAATTATATTTTCATTCCCATTGTCTAACTGACTAAGTATAGCACCCAGACCCATGTTACTTGCATCAACAGTAATGTAAGATGAGAAAGCCTCATTGAAAGGTTTCAGTGCTGGAGCAGAAATGATCAAATCCTTTAACTTCTCAAATGCAGAACTTTGTTCATCACCCCAGACAAATTTAAGTTTGTTCTTGGTTAACAATCTTAGGGGTTCACTGATCAAAGCGAAATTCTGTACAAACCTTGAATAGAATTCACTCAATCCTAAAAATGATCTCAATTGATCCTTATTGGATGGCTGAGCACATTCACGAATAGCCTTAAGTAAGTCTTGTTTGGGACTAATGCCTTCCTGAGATATGACATGACCTAAATACTCCACCTTGTCAAGTAAAAATTTACACTTCTGTTTTTTTACAGTCATACCATGTTTGTTCAAGATGCCTAGAACCTGATCTAACTTAGCTAGATGTTCATGAACAGTATTCGTGGAGATAAGTATATCATCTTGGTAAGCTAAAACATCCTTTACATTACCAAACAGTTGTGACATTAATTTCTGAAAGACTGAGGCCGCTGAAGCTAGGCCAAACGGTAGTCTAAGAAATCTAAAAGGACCAAATGGAGTGTTGAAAGCGGTGAGATCCTTAGACTCATCATTCAGCTGGATTTGGTGGTATGCCGCTCTCAAATCAATCGTAGAAAATACCTTTGTACCTTTAAGTTGCGCAAGCATGTCCTGGATGCGAGGCAAAGGAAAGCAATCAATCTGAATATTTTTATTTAAGGACCTAAGATCAATGCAAAGCCTGATCTCATCACAATTCTTTTTAAGAGCAACGACAATTGGAGAAATCCACAATGATGAATCAATTTGCTCAATCACGCCTTCATTACATAATTGATCAAGATGAGTTTTAAGTCTATCCCTGATACTCAATGGAACATGTCTGACCTTGTGAACTACAGGAATAGCATCTGGTTTTAGGATAATCTTATGTTCATATCCTATGACTGAACCCAACTTATCAGAAAAAACACCCTGATGTTTATCAATTATGGTGTCTAATGAAGGATGTTCAATAGTAATAGCATTAATGTTTTCAGAACGATCCAGGGAAATAGGATTATCAGTACCTGGTCTCAAAACCATTTTAAATTTCCCCTGGTCCTTCCAACCTAGGATTTTATAACCTTTTTTAGAAACATAAATTTTTGTATCAATGGTTCTATCCTCAAAGGTGATATTATCTAAAAAAAATCCCATCATTTTAATTTCTATGTAATTGAAGGCAACAGTGTGTATATCAGTCAGTAATAAATCAATCCCAACCCATTCTTTAAAGAAGAAAACATCAGGAATAATGGTAACCGGAGAGCCAGAATCAACTGTAACTTCAAGGGAAACTTTTCCTATGATAATGTCACACACAGGATCACCCCCATCTGCATCTTCTTGTGAATTAATCATTTCAACAGATAGTAAAATTTTGTTAATAGATTTGTCTTTGGATACTAAATTCACTTCAGTGGTGGGATTATCTGATAACACACACATGGTTTTAGCTTTAAACTTACAAACTGAATTAAAGTGACCAATTTTCTTACAATTAGTACATTGTTTTTTTAAAGCTGGACAAGTTGGTGAGTTAGCAAGATGAGATTTTGAACCACATCTATAGCATTGAAGGGATTTATCAGGTTTTTTCCATTCAGTCTTATTAGGTGGTTTATCTTTTTCACGTTGTGAAGAAGGTTGTGAACCTTGTTGAGAAATTTTATTAACTGTCTCTGAAATAGAAGGTTTGTTATTGCCAAGTTCTTTGGACGCTGAAACCGATCGTTCTATACCTCTTGCAATTTCTAAGGTTTCAGTGATTGAAGGATTTCTACAACAGAGGATTCTTTTTTGGACTTCGTTGGAATGGCAATTGACAACTAATTGATCTCTCAAATATTGGTCAATAGGGCCTTCAAACTCACAGGAAGCTGCTAACACTCTCAATTCTGCTAAAAAGGTATCAATACTCTCATGTTCCCTTTGTTTCCTAGTGTAAAATTTGTGTCTTTCAACAATAATGCTTGGTTCATCAATAAAATGGTTCTCCAACCTGAGAATTGCTTCAGTGTATACATTCCAATCATCAGAGGGCGGGCGTATAATTTTAGGTTGATGGTCAAAGATCCTCTGACCCTCTGCGCCTAATGCATTGTACAGCATGGCATTTTTACGTACAGGAGGGAACTTAGTGCCATCAATGGCTATAATGTAACTGTCGAAAGATTTGAACCATTGAGTCCATTTTATTTTGGGAGTGGAACCTGGTTCTGGGAGAAAAGGGGAGGGAAGAATAGCCGTTTGCATAGCCATAACAAGGCAATATAAAGAAGAGAATTAAGAATAGAAATGAGAGAACAAGAAAATACAATACGCAGAAATGATAAGCAGTATAAATTGAAATTTAACTTAGCTGTGCCTATCAGCGTGCAGGCAACGAAGTAAAATTAGCAAGTATCAGTTGAAGTTGCTGTGCCTATCAGCGTGGAGGCAAGGAAGAGTAGTTCAGTACAGTGCTGTGCCTATCAGCGTGAAGACAACGAAGGTAAAAGACGGTGAAAATGTGGTTGTAGGCATCAGCGAGTGTCCTGTAAAAGAAAGAGTGTCGGCAAATGTGAAAACTATAATAAAACGTTGAAATGAATCAGCTGTGCACATCAGCGAGTGCAGGGAGCGAATTAAATGAAGCGCGTTGTTTTGTTGAAGCTGGTTGCTAGGAGACTGCTAAAATGGTGGACACGTTGCGTGACGTGGTAACGTGGAACGTAGCAACGTTGTGCGATGACGAGCCAGTGAAGAGGAAGACGGAGCCTCGCAATGGAGTCTGGAAGATGCTTGCAAGGACGTCAGCAGAGAAGAATGGTCGCGCTGTGAGGCTCTGAAGTCGCGCTGTGAAGCTTGGCAAAGTTCTGAAAACGGTAAGCCTCAGTTTCAGTTGGAATTTTTGAAAGTCGCTGAGATCGCCAGTGTGGAGCGCGAGCCTCAAGAAAGTGCATTAATTGTCAACAATTAAAATAATGCGATTTCGGAAACGTTGGCATAAGTGCAGTGAAAATGTAGACGTTTTGCCAGCTGCAAGAATGATTTCAAGGCACAAGTTGTAGCAATATCAAAACGCTGATCCAGTCTGAGTGACAAACGAGCAAAGCGTTGAAGGAGTGCCTGTGCAGCAATCAAATAAAACAGCAAGCGAATGTCTCAGTTGTGTTTCAGATTGGTTAAGTCTCTTATTTTTTCTCCATATCAAACGAAGTATTGATATATTAAAATTGATGCTTTTGGTGAAAAACGAAGCTTTATGTTAAGGGTAGGGTTGTGAAATCAAGTCAGAGTTTAAGCACAGTTCAAAGCCAAGTGAGTCATGAATTTGTAAATTTTTAAAAACGTAGATATCAAAGCAGAACTTGCAGCAAAGTTTTCAAATAGAAGGGAAAAGGTAACTTATCTTGAAGAGATATGTTGGCTGAGTCTTGAATTCAATAAAGTTGATTGAAGTTTCATGAATGAAGAAGGTTTAAAGAGGGCACTGCAGTCTGGCAGTTGATGAAGATAATGTTGATGAAAATTGAAGATTTTAATTTGGATGTGGGTCCAAAGAGGGCTGACTTGACCACCTCGTCGCCAAATTTATGTTGCATCCAAAGAAGACAGATCCAGTTCAATAGTTTAAGAAGATTTATTCTTAAGGATAAGTACAGCTCTCTAACTGCCAGAGTGTCTCTCTATCAAGCTCCAGTCTCAAGTGAGCCACAAGAGCCTAAACATTCTAGTATCGCTAAGCAACAATGACATGTTATAAGAGGCTTAAAGGAGAAGCATATTAATAACAAAACTTAAGATAAAGCATAATATATACAAGATGGGCATGAAGATGAAGAATACTGAAACAGGGATATAACAAATACCTAATAATAAACCACAGCTGTGCAATAGTGGGTGAGAGACATGGGCAAGCCATTTACTCGAGTGGTAGGAGGATCACAGTGTTTTTTTGCTGGAGCTAGTTGGATACAGTAGGTTTCAGGTAAGTTGAACAATGAGTCATTTTGTGTATTGTATTAAAGTGAGGTATAATCCGTTGTTTACACTGATATTGCTCTGTAGTGCTGGGTACTCTGTGAATTAGGTGCTTCAATGGCTCGCACAGGACACGTTTATCATATAGCCATTGTGTGAAGTGGTGATTTGTTTAAAGGTCTGAGAAGCATCCTGAACTTTTCAGTATACTGTGACTCTATGCATAATTAAGATTGTGTTGTACAGAGGAGAGAAAAGGATTACAGGGGCACAGCTATCAGAAAGCGACAAGTATATTGCCAACGGGGACCAGGAGATTGAAGGGCCCACTTACCGAGCTATGACGTTCCTTACTACCAAGCCTAAAATTGGATCTCACTTGGCAATGGCATTACATCCAAGCACATATGTGCATGGTCATAGCTGAAACAGATCACATTGTCACGTTCAGCGCAGTGTGGCCTGGGTGCAAGGAAACATACAGCAGGCCACAAATAGTAAACATCCTGTCGCAGCATGGAGTCAACCTCGCTAAACATATCTGTAAGAGAATAATTTAAAATTTAAAATTGCAAAATAGTGATTATATACGGTTCAAGCTAGTGACAGGGATAATCAGGTGTGTACCACTTTGCAGAATCCTAGGTGTCTGTGAGTTTCCTCTTTGCCGTTGACAGAGTGTTCCAACGTTTAGTGGTCGGAAGAGGGAAGCCACACCACCTATTACCTCAACTAATGAATGGCAAGCAGCCGTGCACATTTAGTGACTCCTTGGTTGTTAAATTCAGTGCTTTTGTTAGCACGCACACTTGAACGATTACTAATCCATGTGTTCTATGTATTGTTGATGCACGCCACATATTCTGTAAATGCTTGAAATAACCATATCTCATGAGTTCTCTTAATACATGCATAAATCCTCTGTGCTGCCATACTCCATATGTTATTTTACAGTGTCTCAACAATACAAAACATTGGTGAAAACCACGTCTTGACAGAAAGCCGGGTTCAAGCATTAACAAGGGGATTGCAGATATTATGCTTTGGCTATGCCCTTCTCCATCACAGCCTCGGGCACCTGATCCCTCCAAGAACGTACAGCTCACTGAAGTGTCTCACACCTACTCTGGGTAGTAGTTTGATACGCAGGTAGGCAACAACCAATTGTGCAAGCAAACATAGGCCCAATTCGCCGAATATCCGTCTCACGTCCAACCCCACACTGGAGTGAGCATCAAACTTCTCTTAAAAAATTCTATGGCAAACAACACGAAGTAAGGGCTAAAGGTTCTGTGGGATATGCACTCCTAGCAAGCAAACAGAGTCTTCCCCAATGCCCTATCTATCATTCATGTGGGCACGCCAGTCTTAGTGGCGATTCCCTGAGTCACTGTTTGCCAGACATCAACTGACCAGAATGGAACTCTCAAACAGTACAGTGCACACATATATTCTGGAAGGCTAGGGAGGTGGGAACACGAAGGAAGGACTAATGACAACAGGTGGCCATCTTGTGAGGATCACAAGTATACTACAGTCACCGACTCAAGAAATAGGCATCCCTGGTCTAGCAGCTCCTCTGTGACCACCAGGCGTCCTTGCACCTTATGATGACAGCCTACCCAAAATGGAGAGCCTTGGAAAAGCTCTCTGTCAATTGCTTGATAGGACCTAGTATCCTGGCCCAGCTCCTGCACACGTTTGCACCTGATCGTCTTGGGCTGGTTCTATTTATTTATTTATTTATTTTGAAGCTTGTAAAGCGCGCGGCTACCCCCGACGGGGGTGTCCCGGCGCTGCGGACTGAGGAAGCACCAGAGGTGTCAAGCAAGCGTGGCTATAGGTTGGAAAACAGACATGTCTTCAGTTGACGCCAGAATACCGGCTCAGATGTAGTCAGCCGGAGACTCAGTGGGAGGCTATTCCATAGCTTGGCCATCACCACCGCAAAGGCTCTTCCCCCTGTCCTAAAGCGGCGGAAGCGGGGAGAGTAAAGAAGGCGGAGGTGATTAGATCTCAAGGTGTGTACAGACTGAACAGGCTTTAGTCTGCGTCTGAGATAAGCTGGGCACAGGCCGTTAAGTGCCCTAAAAGCTAGTACTAAGGATTTAAATTGGATGCGAGACAGAATAGGCAGCCAATGGAGTTTTCTCAGATGACGGGAGATTGAATGGCGATAGGGAATATTGCAGATCATCCTGGCTGCAGCGTTCTGCACCAGTTGTAATCATTTAATCACATATGCTGGAGCTCCGGCGTAGAGGCCATTGGAGTAGTCCAGGTGTGAGGTGATTAAAGCATGGATTACTGTTTTACGTGAATCAAGAGGGAGGAAAGGAAAAATGTTACTAGTCATACGGAGCTTACCGAAGCATGCAGAGGTGACCTTATTAATTTGTGATTCGCATGACAATTTATTGTCGATGAGAAAGCCCAGGTTTCGTGCAGATTTCACTGGGATCAGGGGAGGATTACGTTCCGAAGGCCACCACATGATAGGAGGAGGCAAGGCGCTCTGGTTAAAGAATAACACCTCCGTTTTATCTGTGTTCAGTTTAAGGGTGTTAAGAGTCATCCAGGAGGAGATGTTAATAAGGTAGCGTCTAAAATTGGTAAAGCTGCCGTAAGAGTGATCTCTAAAGGAAAACACTAGCTGAGTGTCATCCGCATAAGAGATCACTTTGACCCCCCCAAGATTCAACAGCCTCGGCCAGAGATGACAGGTAGACATTGAAAAAGAGAGGGCTAAGTGCAGAGCCCTGTGGTAAGCCACAAGTGAGTGGTTTTTCCTCAGAAACAAAAGGTCGAAGGTGGACCCGCTGCGTTTTGCCCGTTAGAAAATACCTGATCCAGGCTAGAGGGGTATCCCGGATTCCAAAACTGGCTAGTCAATCTAACAGTATGGTATGAGAGACGGTGTTGAATGCCGCGGATAAGTCGAGGAGTACCAACATGGCCTCCTCGCCTACATCCACGCATTCGCGAATACTCTCAGATACCTCTAGGAGGGCAGTCTCAGTACGAAATCCGGATCTGAAGCCTGACTGTGAGTCATGAAGTAGTAGTCGGGACTCCAGATACTCGGCCAGTTGCTCTTGTACAACTTTCTCGAGAATCGTAGCAGGCTTAGGGAGAAGTGAGATCGACCTATAATTGCTGAACACTAAAGGATCAGCATCCGCTTTCTTTAGGATGGGGACTAGCATAGCCTGCTTCCATAAGGGGGGGAACTGACCCAGGCTAAGTGATGTGTTCCATATGGAGAGTAAAGGGCCCACCAGGAGGGGGGCGAGAGTACTAAGTACCTGGGCGGGGGCAGGGTCACAAGGTGACCCGGACTTGCATGATTGGAGTCTGGTCAGTGCAGTGTCCATGGACAAGGGTTTAAATTATATAAACCCCTCCTTAACGGAAACCCTGGGTGTTGGCAGATGGGATACAGGGGTAGAAGTGAAAGAGGTATAAATATCAACAATTTTGTCATGGAAGAAATTCGACAGACCATGGAGGACCAGGATCCATGCTTATAGGGGCAATTCTAGGACCCTGCTACCTATTCCACACTTGGCAGGGTAGAAACCCACCGGATTACTCCACTGAAACCCACATGCTTGTATCAGAGATCTGCCAAAGGGGTGCTGGAAAATGCCACTGTTTCATAGATTTCAAAGCACACATAGCCACTCATTTAGGTAACAACTCCCCCACAGCCACCTGGAGGAGACACATTGTCAGCGTCTAGGGAGGTATTTAAACTTATGCCTTGTTTTTTTCTCAGCTAACATAACACATACTGCAATCTTCATATGCCTGATGCACACTCGCACATACCTGCATCGAAGTTGGGTGTATGCTTTGAATGGTTTAATGAGTTTTTCGTGGGCATTGTTTGCGTAGAAGCACTAAGCGGCAGTTTAAAGGCTTAAATACCTAAATAAACACCCTTGCTGTTTTCGCTCCTCCCACTACTGCAGCACAACTGTTATCCAAAGTTACTTTTCTGTAACGTGTGCTTCTTTGAACCTCCCTGCTTCTCACCACTGGTTTTTTGTACAACTATTAAGAAATATGTCAGGTCATTTATTTGTTTGTTTATTCACTTTTTACACACCTTTTTAATGTCCATTTTAAGTAAAGGGAAATGTGAAAGAATAATAGTCATTTCACTTCTACCTATAATTTACAAAATGGGAATGTCTGACTGTACAATTCCTAACCCAACACCCAATTAATAGTGGCCTTTATAGGACATGAAATAAAATTAATAATCTAAATGTATGTGAAAGACACGAGTCCATACAAGAGAGTGAATAGCTCCCTTTTACTGCAACCAGTCATCTGTCATTTCTGAAAAGACACGTCAAGGGCAAGCATGCACGCTTCAGATGGCAGCATCGGTTAAATAACAACTGGTTCTTGTTTAATGCTGTGCATCGAAACTGTTCATTGAGATTCTGCAGGCATCCCCAATGCTGCGGTTACGAAAAAAATGCCTCATTGCTCTGTCCTTGTTGTTTGCACTGGACTTTCCTAGAGGGTTTGGGGCAAATGATTAACAGTCAGTACTTTTGCTGGCTTGGAACGCGCACATATTGAAATCTAATGCCACGCACAGGGACGTAGCATCCATCTGTGCAGTAGGTGCAGTATCACCGAGGACCAGAGACCTAAGAGGCTCATTGAAACTTGATTATTTTAGAATTTCACAGTTCAGTCAGTGGCCAGGAATCCCAGTTCTTTGTTGGCACTAGGGCCCCTGGACTTCATGTAAGGGTCGCCAGAGGTCACAGCTGTGACCCTTGGTTACCCCTTTGAAAGCCCTGGCACTGCCTTTTCAACATCACAAAATAAAATGATGGACGGAGTGTCGAAACTTTTCAAACACTCACCCCCAGTTACAGATCTGGGTTTAATCCATCGTTCTTTAGCTCACTACGCCACCCCAGTTTGGACCCAGTCATATACAAATCAGTCTCAACCCTGCTCCCCATGGGAACGGTCCCGCCCGAACTAAAAGCCAGGTCCTCCCTGGACTGCAAGCAAGCATCCTGTGATCGGTGTTGGGGTATCACACCTCATCAGCCAGGCTAGCTTGAACTCAGTGGTGAAGCGAGCAAGAGGACCATGTCTGGGCATTCCCTTAACCACTTAGGGCACTCATAGTAACATCACAAAATAAAATGATGGACCACATCAGTGACTGGGGGTAAGTGTTTGAAAAGTTTCAACACTCCACCCATAATTTTGTTTTGTGATGTTGCGCTCTGTCCATCATCTCCTTGTGTTTGCTTTGTTCACCCTAAGTCGGCAGGGTATGCCCAGACGTGGGTCCCTTGCTCACTTTGCAACTGGATTCAAGCTAGCCTGGCTGATGAGGGGTGTTACCCCGAAACCAGTCCCAGGATGCTTGTTTCTGATCCAGGGAGGACCTGGCTTGGCAGTTAGGGCTGGACTGTTTCCAGGTGGCACAGGGTCAAGATTGATTTGCATATAGCTGGGTTCGAACTGGGGTGGCGAAGTAAGCTAAAGAACGATGATGGATTTAACCCAGATCTGTGACTGGGGTGAGTGTCTGAAAAGTTTCAGTGCCCCGTCCATCATATCCTTGTGTTTCGTAGCATTTGCAATCCCTGGCCTCAGAGGGGGCAAAATCTGTGACAGGAACACAGGAGCAGCTCGTCCTTATGAACATTTTCTATTACAATAATAGTGACTAATAGTATATTATTCATTACTAGCAGCCCGTCCCGACGTTGTCCCGGGATGAAATAGAATGTCTACAATGCTTTCAATTTGCAAGGCAATTAATTTTTAAAACTTACTCTGAATCCCCCCATCAGCGGGCTCAGGCCCCGCGTTTTTTTAAAAACTTACTCTGAATTGCACCATCACTGGGCTCAGGCCCCGCGTTTTTTTAAGAACGTACTCTGCATCGCCCCATCACCCGGCTCAGGCCCCGCTTTAAAAAAAAAACGTACTCTGCATCGCCCCATCACCCGGCTCAGGCCCGTGTTTTTTTAAAAACTTACTCTGAATCACCTCATCACCCGGCCCAGGCCTCGCGACTCAGAATCGCCTCATCACCCGGCTCAGCCCCCACCGAAGAATGCGTCCACTGTGAAGCCGTGTCCTCAATGCAATATGGGAACGTTTGTGTCCGCTGCAGACACAAACGTGTTTGTGCGCTCCACCTGACGCTCCTCTCCAGCCGACGGCAATTAGACGCCCCACATCGCGTCAACGTGCAACGCCCACAACAATGGTAAATGCAACGCCCACTTGTATTGGGACGGCTCGGCTCCATCCGACGGAAATTACACGCCCCACATCGCGTCAACGGCCAACGCCCACAACAATGGTAAATGCAACGCCCCCTCTTAGTCCCAGCAGGCCACGCCCATTGCGCTATGCACACGCCCATGCACACGCCCAAATGGTAAATGCAACTCCCCCTCATATCGGGTCGGCAATCCCAGCATGCCACGCACATCGCTTTATGCACACGCCCATGCACACGCCCATGGCTTTCCAGCAGAACGCCCACACCCACAACGGACTACTTTTCCCCTAACGTTCTTTCCCCCTTATAATGTATATGATGGCCAGCTGTATAGCCTATGACCACCTGCTGTAACTGTCCTTTCCAATGCTGTATTGGGTGTAATTGGTGCTGTTGTTCCTGAGATTACCCGCCTCAAAGGTTTGGGCTCTCTCTTTATTATATTAGTATAGATTACTGCAATAAAAATGAAGTACGTTTAGCTGGAATATGACTCTCTCTGTCAGCTGAGGTAAGCAAAATGTATATAGTGAGAGTGCTTGCAGGTGAGAGTGTGTTTATGTGTGAGACAGTGTGTGTATGTGTAGGCATGTGTGTATGAGTGAAAGTAAAGTCAAATGGCTTGTGATGTCACTTCCACTACCCCAGCCAGTTTGGTGAATTGACATCCATCATAGGGCCCATGAAACACTAGCTACACCAATGACCACACTCGCTGTTAATGCATCTTTTGAAAGGTACTATAAGGAGCCACACTTTAAGAAAAATTACAGGCTCAAACATTTTAGCCGATAATCCACATTTAAAACATTTAACCTCTCCACTCTTCAGTCTAAACTGTACTTGGGAAGCACCCTACGCAATCTGACTTTTGAGCAACTTACTCGACTGAGTCAGCACTGCTACTATCAACTGAAATGATGCGTAGACAGGTAAATGAGGGCCAGATGGTTGCGCTAGTCCTCTTGGACCTCAGTGCTGCATTCAACACTGTAGCCCATCCACTACTCTTCCAGCGCCTCAGGATAGGTGGGCTGGATAAACTAGCCCTTGAATGGCTGAGGTCCTTTTTACAGGATCGTAGTTTTCAGGTGGCTCAGCGACCTCACTATTCTAAAAGCATGACACTTGCTCAAGGAGTCCCTCAGGGCTCTATACTTAGCCCCACCCTTTTTAATCTCTATATCTCCTCACTGGCGGAGATTATTACTAAACATGGAATCAGTGTTTTGTCATATGCGAATGACACGCAACTGGTGGTCTCATTGTCACAATCCCATGAAGAGGCAGCCAGCAATTTTTCTTCCTGCCTACAGGAGCTGGCTACCTGGATGACGAATAAATGTTTAGAATTAAATGGCAGCAAAACTGAGGTTCTAGTGGTGGGAAACGCTCCCTCAATCTGTTCCTCATTCTGGAGGCCGCAGACTCTGGGCCTGACCTCCTCCCCCAGTAGTCAGGTCAAGAACTTGGGGATGTGGCTGGACTCTCTCCTTTGAGAATCACACCAGAATTGTGGCCGGGAAGTGTTTTGGAGTAATGAAATAACTGTGGAAAACTTTAGACATGTTGCCTGTGGCAGCGAGGAAAACCCTAGTCCATGCACTGGTAACTTCCCACTTGGACTACGGGAATGCTCTATACCTGGGAGCAAATAGCAAGTGTTTGAAGAGACTTCAAGGTATTCAGAATGCAGCAGCCCATCTGGTTCTAATGCTGCCCAGGAGAACTTACTCCAAGAATACCTTCATCGCCCTTCACTGGCTCCCAGTGAGGGAGAGAATAATTTTTTAAGCCCTGTGTATTAATCACCATATTGTGCAGGGGAAAGGGCAAATATATCTACATGACATACTGTCCCCCTCTACTCCATCCCATCATTTAAGATCATCGGGACTTGACAGGTCAAAACCCGGGCTATCAAAAGAGCAAGAATGGGGGGACGTTCCTTCCGCTACCTAGCCATAAAACACTGGAACAATCTCCCTCTCGCACTCCGGAAGGAACCCTCTGAAAATATTTTTGCGAAAAAATTGAAGATTTGGCTCTTCTGCCCATAGGCTCCCCGTTAGCTATGTCACATTATCACTCTGGATGAGGTCTAGCCGCAGCGCGGGGACACACTAGCTAGTGTAACCAAATCGCTTTACACATTTTTAATTATTATTAGTAAAAGACTTAAAAGGTTCTGGCACCCAAACCCTTGACAGTGTTTGATAATATTTCCGTACACACCTTTGACTTGGACAAAAAAGCTTTAGCACCCTGACTCCAACTCGTGTATTTATGTTGGTCCACATTACGTTAACCACTGATTTCAATTAGCACACCGTTTTCCTACCTGTCTGGCCATTTCTCCTGGCACCCTGGAAAGTCTGCGGTATATATTTTCAATAAATGGATTCGGTGTGGTTTCTGCCAATGGGAAGAGCTCCTGAATAGTGCATGAAGTCACTTTAAACACCTGCTAAAGCCCCTCTTGTTAAGCATTATGTCATCATTCTGTGGATGTAATGCTGGGACATGTGTGCTTTGTGAATAGTGGATATCTACTAGGCCTGGGCGTAAAACTCTGTGCTTTGTGAAGAATACAGAGTACCAATAAATTCCGCTTTGTGCCTTGTGGTGCAATTTGTTTTTGGATGGCTCGCTTAAGTTGTATTTTGAGTGCACAGGCGAGTTCAATGAGTCTTGTTGGTTGCTCGCAAGCACCTGAGAGATTTGTCGGCCACCAACGAATGTCCGCAAGGTATGACAGCCCATAGCGTGGCTTTAGGTCATGCCAGCGACAACCGCGCCCTTTTCCGACAACAGCGAGCACGAGCGAACTACAGCTGCATCCTCAAGGAGATTTTCTCCTCAAGTAGTGGCTATATCTACTCAAAATGATGTTCTCTAGTTAATATTCTTCGCCAACGGACCATTCAATTAGATTTTTTTAGTGCAAAGAACCTTTTTTGTTTTACTTTTTATTTCAACAAGGAGGAAGTGCCCCAGAGACTCCCACTTCCTGTTCCTGTCCAGCAGGTTCCTCCCGGTGCTTTGTCCATCTCCTGGTCACTTTTCATTTGGATTTGGAGCTGGAAGGATTACTCTGTTTGTCTGCTGTATATATATCATTGGAATTAAGGACATTGTTTTTGTGATATCACAAGTTCAAAAACGGTTATCTAGGGGTGTTGTTTCTAAAGGAAACATGTTGCCGTTTTAGTACATTTTCACTATGTTTTTTAATACATTTGTGATATTGATGCCTTTTGCTAAATGTCCTAGTCTGCCAATGGGCCACCCAGCCAGTAAGCCCAGTACTAGTCATGGGGGTATGAAACAACTGTTTCTGTGGTGTCTGTTGAATTGAAACATCCTTTAGGCCAGGGATGGCATTGGATTAAAATAGTTTTTTTTGGTATTTCATGCTTTTTTCTGGAAAAAAGTGCATAGGTAGGATAAAATATATTTTTGATGCCTTTGGAGGATATGTGTTGTAAAATTTGACCACTCAGTTAAATTTCATTTTTGGCATTGCTGAAATAATGCTCGTGTTTTCTTCAGTGTTACCATTCTTTCTTTGTCTGACTAATGTGTGAGTGTGTTTGACATAGGCCACCATTTGTTTTTGTTCCCCATGCCATGTGGTCAGGAGCCATTTTGTATAGTCCATGTCCTAGGCCTGCTTGTGTTCTTTGTTTTTCATGCCTCTTTTCTTGTTGCTTGACCATGTGGCCGGTGACCATTTTGTGTAGCCAGTCAGTGTGCTTTTTTCCTTAGGCCTGCATGTGTTGGTTGTTGTCCATGCCTCTTTGCTGTTTGACAATGTGACTGGCTGCAATTTTGTGTAGCCTGCCACTATGCTTTTGCCTTCGGCCTGTATGTGTTCTTTGTTGTGGCTTTGCCTCCTTACTTGCTATTGTTGTTTGACAGTGTGGCAGGTGGCCTTTTTGTGTAGCCAGCCAGTGTGCTTTTTGACATAGGTCTGCATTTGTTCTTTGTTGTCCATGTCTCCTTACTTGGTGTGTTGTTTGACCATGTGGCCATCAGTCATTTTGGGAAGCCAGTCACTGTGCTTTTGCCAGAGGCCTGCATGTGTTCGTTGTTGGGGCCATGCCTCCTTGCTGGGCGCTGTTGTTTGACCATGTTGCCGGTGGCTATTTTCTGTAACCAGTAAGTGTCCTTTTTGCCATAGGTTTGCATGTGCTCTTTGTTGTCCATGACTCCTTGCTTGGTGTCGTGTTTGACCATGTTGCCGGCGATCATTTTGTGCAGCCAGCCAGTGTGCTTTTGCCATAGGCCTGCATGTGTTTTTTTTTGGGCCACGTCTCCTGGCTGGTTGTTGCTGTTTGGCCATCTTTCTGGTGGCCTTTTAGTGTAGCCAGCCAGTGTGCTTTTTGCCATAGGGCTGCATGCGCTCTTTGTTGGTGGACCATGTGGCCATTTTGTGCAGTCACCAATTTTTCAAGTTTTTAAAGCTACTTTCAACGAAGAACGATAGGAGAGGCCGAAGCTTTTTTGTTTGTGTTTATTTTTTTAATTTTCCCTGATATCAGTGTATTAATAATAATATGCTTGAGACATAGTCACTCATAATAAATGTATTGTATGATTATCAACAGTGTTTTATATATATATGTTTTTTATGCCTTTGTCACCTGCACCTCCCTGCTTCCCAAATTCCAAATGGGGTTCTGATGGTCCCCTAGCAACAATTTTTTTTTAAAATGTTTTTTTTGTCAATTTTATTACTAATATTTTGAATCTTTTTCTGTTTTTATTGCAATTTTTACATTACAAAATAGAATTTTTTATATTTTTCTTTGTTTTTCTTTTTTTGTTTTAATTTTTTTGTTCATTCTTTCAATTGTTTCCATTGCTTTTCATTTTGTGTTACATTTTCCCACCATCCAGTAACTCCCTGCTGGCATAGGTGCACAGCCACACAACAGCATTAATTTTCTAAGGATTATTCCATTTCCACCTGCACCTCCCTGAGTGCTACATGTGTTTCCCTTGATGATATCCATAAAGCAAACAGTTGCATCTGTATGTTGTCCTTCCTGATTGTAAATGAAACATTTTATTATGTTGGTGTGGTTTAACTTCGGAATGGATACAATGTATTGTTGTTTATTATTTATTTATAACTTAAGTAACCACATTCAATTAAATTGTCTTTGTATTCATTCAAATTGCAACAATGTCATTCTTCACTAATGTTAAGAGGAGAGGCAGTACGAATGCAACCACTAAACGGCAAGTTCGTACAATGGGAAGCTGGCTAAAAATTTTAGTATTGGACCTCCTACATTTGTCTTTTGTGGAAGGAGTGGGTTTTCTCGAATTTGTGGTGGCCATCTGCCTGAAATGGAAGGCTCCCAGCCAGACCTATTTTGCCACAGTTGCTGGAATTGGTTGAACAAGTTTTGCAGCAGAGTGCTGTTCACAATATCCATTTCTTGACAGCCATGTGGACCAGTTGCCAAGCCACTGACTACATGTGTATCACTGCACACTGCATCCCTTTGGTCCGGGTTAGATAAATGCTATCTTCAGGTTTGAATGCTGCTTAAATTTTAATGGTGCCTGGAAGCATGCAACAGTAGCCATGTTCGCCATGGAGAAATCCCATACAGCCAGGGG
Organism: Lissotriton helveticus; assembly: GCF_964261635.1. Classification (NCBI taxonomy): domain Eukaryota; kingdom Metazoa; phylum Chordata; class Amphibia; order Caudata; family Salamandridae; genus Lissotriton; species Lissotriton helveticus. The sequence continues at coordinate 209,236,632 of NC_136058.1, forward strand.
CGTAACAAAGGCTCCCCTGCTCCCACAGTGCAGGGGCCCCCAGGCTTACACATACTGGAGGTGTCTCCCTCAGGCTCTACTGATGTGAGTTTGAGGGGCCCCTTCTGCATTTCTCGCAGGGGGGGGCCTCACATTTTGTTATGCCTCTGCATACAGCTGCTAACATCTTGAAAGACTTTAACAGCAAAGATGTCTGAATGGTTGCGAGCCGAGGGCTTAACATTGGATTAGTTGCCATGGCCAACGACAGTAGTGTAGTTGAGGCTATGGCAGATAGTGGCTTCTCAAAAATGAAGACAGAGCCAGCAACTCACTCTCCACCTGCAGAGGAAGTTGCACTAATTGGAGCCATTCTTGTAAGGCCCGGAAGCAGTTGAGTATAATTCAGTGTGATAATGAAATGCCGGTTAAAGCCATCATACAGGAGGCGCCATCACGTTGGAATTCAACTTATTATTTGTTTCAACATCTGGTTGAGCAGTACAGACTGATTAATGATTATGTAATGCAAAGACGGGATGCAACTGGGAAAGGCATAATCATTGAGACGGACAAATGAGGCCTAGTCAAATGCCGGACATAGATGCTGCTTCCTTTTGAGATTTTCGCACAGGAAGTCATCAAAGAGGCCAGTACGATGGGGCAAGCCTTCCTGTTGTTGCATATGCTACCAGGGGCGGCTCCTCCATTAGGGTGGAGGAGCGTCACCCCACTGCTTTCTCGCAGTGCAAGAAGCAGAAACATAAATTGGTATTTTAAATACCATTTTACGTTTCTGCTTCTCGCACTGCGAGAAAGCAGAAGGGTATGCCTGGTTGGGGGCGGGCGGGTTGGAGAGGAGTGGCTTGCCCAATGTTACGGGCCCTGATTGTTTGGTCAGCCCAATGGGGCCGACCAAACCAGTCATGCGCATTCTGCATTTTCTCAATGTAGGCCTCATGTAGCCTACATAGAGAAAAGGGCCTCCACATAGGCGCCCGGCTGTGCACTGTCCCCACCAATCACAACGCCTTAGGGGAGGGGAGGGAGGTTGCTTACTTCCTGTTCCTGCCGGAGGCAGGAGAGCAGGAAAGCAGCAGAAAAACATGGGACCTGGCCAGGAGTGGAGGCGGCGCGGGACACGGAATGGTAAGTTTAAATTTTTTATTTTTAAACCCCCCCCCGCATGAACCCCGGCGCAAAAACCACCACCCGCGAGTCATGCAATCCGTAACTGTATGCTATAGAAACAGCTAAAAAATGTGTCTGAAATGTGCGCAGGTGTGGACAAAAAGAAAGATGCTCGTGAGTGGGTGTAGTGCTTAATCCTTTGGCTGATAATTCATGGTTGCAAAGAGACATTGTGTCATCTCAACATTACATCTGTGCCACAATTCTTGGTCCATGGTAAAAATAAATTACTGAACACTTTCATTACTTTTTTTGAAGGGGATGGTTCACAATATAAGATGTGGATTGCTGAGCAAGGCAGCGACCTGGAGGACGAACTAGTGGAAATTAGAGGCCCACTTTCAGCTAGAAGTTCTGGGATATGAAATGAAATGAAATGATTACGCTCTTGTATAGCGCACGACTACCCGTAGGCATCTCGGCGCTTGCTTAGGGAACCCGTCCTGGTATTCCCCTGTGAGATAACCCCAACAGGGCATCCGCAAGGTGAAAGCCAGGCATCCCGCCGCGAGGGGCCGTCGTGGAGATTAAGCAAGCTATTGCCCAGAGTTGCAGAGTGTGAACTCGTGATTCAAGTAGGCACCGAAGCGAGACGTATGGACTCAAGACCCTGCCAAGTCAGGAATTGAACCCTGGTCCCGGGCTGAACTCTGCTTCAGGGTCTGCCTCCTCTAACCAGTGAGCCACACTTCTCCGCCTTCAACTTCCAGAGAAGGCAGTCCTGTTGTCTCACAGCAGCCAACATCAGCAACAAGAACACCATCAGCAACATCAACCACAGAAGCAACAGACCTGACCTCTGCAAAGGCTTGGTTTCAAGTGGCATGTCTTAAGTCCCGTGCAGTGATGAAACCAAAAAAGATCGATAAAGTTGCTGCACAAATGACTATTCAGAGGATGGTGCAGGACTATCCGGATGACCCAACAGAGGTTATGTGGATCAAAACCCATTAGTGTATTGGTATGGGAAGAGAAACCATCTGCCAGTGCTCAGTAGGCTGGCAATAAAGTATCTGACTTGTCCAGTATCCAGTGTGTCTGCTGAGCGTGGGTTCAGTGCAACTGGCGCAGTGTTCACAGTGAGAAGGACCAGCATCTCCCCAAAAATATGGAGAGATTGACCATGATCAAAATTAACCAACACTTCATACCACCAAATTGCAGTATACCTGAAATAACACCGGAGGAAGAAGAGGGTGATTTGGCAGACTCAGGTCATTGTAGTGAGTTACCTGACTAACTTCCGGTTAACTACCTGAGTCTGAGGATGAACTTTACTCTCCTGACTGAGTAGGCCTGAGCCACCATATCATTTTCTATTGCCGAACTGCTTTGCCAAAAGAAAAAAATGGATGTAGCTAGGGGAACATTATATATTTTGTTTGTTTGTGTCTGACTGACTTATGCAGCTTCACCATTTTAGGCACATGTATGGCCGGATTGGAGTTGGACCATTTGTTTAAAAAAATATATATATATTTGCATTTTCAAACCATAGAAACAGTACAAGCATGTCACAGCAGATTGTTCATCATACCCTGCCTTCCCCTCTCCCACCACCCACCATTGCCGAGATTGTACAAACCATTGCCCTTTGTCCATATATGGTAACATGCCAACTACTTCCGGAACATGGCACTGTATCCGAGCCCCTCCACCACACACCAGGGCTATAGACAGGACAGTACCCCCATGCTCAAAGCCCCCCATCCAAGCCATAGTAACGTCGCCATTTCCCCCACACTCTATTAAACGTCTTCGGGCAACCTCTAGCTTTATATGTCACTCTTTCGGCTGCCATGTAAATATCCATTCCCCCCCTCCATACGTCTAGTCTCGGGGGGCTCGGCGCTTCCCAGGCCTGAGCCACATCTCTCTTAGCCACTACTAAGGCTAGTGTTAGAAAAATTAAGTGGGGTCGGGTCAAATCCACCTCAGTCGGTATCCCCAGTAACACCAATTTAGGTTCCAGCGTTAGTGTTGTCTCAAGTATTTCACTAAGCTCCCTCATTATCGTGGCCCAATAGCTCTGGAGGACGCCACATTCCCAGGCAGTATGATAAAAGTTCCCTTCAGCATGTCCGCATCTTAAACAATTAGGGTCACTGGCTTGGCCCATCTGATGTAAGCGGTATCTATCATAGTAAACCCTATGGAGAATCTTAAACTGAATGAGTCGGAGCCTCGACTTTACTGCCACCTCCCTAGGGTTAATAAGGGCAGTCTCCCAATCCAGGGTATCCATCTCTCCCAGATTTGATTCCCACTCACTTTTCAATTTCACCAGTCCGTCAGGCATATTGTTAAGCAGGGTTTTGTAAGTCAGGGAAACTAATTTAGACAGGACCTGGTCCTGTAATAGCCGACCCTCTAGTGGAGCATACTCAGGCAGAGGGCCCGTTAGCACCCGTTCCGCCCGCCAGGCATGGCGTACTTGCGCATATTTCAGGAAGTGCGTGTGATGCAATCCATACTCTGCCCTCAGCACCTGAAAGGACTTCAAAGCACCCTGTTTCTGCAGGTCGCCCAGCATTGAAATACTAATGTCATCCCACGTTTTGAACCCTGTCAGCTTACGCAACTCTCGTAGCCACGTGCAATGCCATACCAGGGTTTGTGGTGCCAACCAATCCGACTTGTCGCCCTTTCCCACAGCTCTACAGTCACCTGTGTCGTAGATAGTAGCATTTCTCGTTCCCTACCCCCATATATAAAGTGTAGACACGTACGTCTCTCTAGTTTTCCCCGTTTCAGTCTATAGGTAGGGTGGTCTGCTGGGACATGTAGGCAGTCATTTATTGGCACAAGATGTTCCGCCCAATAGAAGGCCTCAATGATAGGTAGGGAAATCCCCCCATTATATTGGATCCTCTGTAGGGTCTCCAGGGCTATCCTTGGCTGCTTCCCCAACCAAAGCAACGCTCGAAGCCCCTCATTTGCCTCTTTCAAAACCTGAGTGGGAAGGGGGAAGTACTCATTTTGAAATGCATATAATAGCCGTGGCAGGGTAATCATTTTATACATTGCCGCCCGTCCTAGTATGGTGAGGGGGAGAGTCTTCCATCTGATCGCGTCCTCCACAAAATTGGTGAGGACTCGTTGGATATTTTTCTTATGCGAGATAGAGCGGTCCATTGTCATATATATCCCTAAGTATGTAAATCCCTCGGTCGTCACTCGTAGCGCCGCGAGCAGGGCAGGCCCCATGCTCTCACCCCTAGGACTATATAGGACCGACTTGTGCCAGTTTATAGTATAGCCTGAGCCTGACCCAGAGCAGCCCAGCAAAGTGAACAAATGCGGAACCGAGACCTCTGGATGTGTAATGTATAACAAGATGTCGTCCGCGTAGAGCGAGATTTTCTCTTCATATTCATCAGCCAGGTCTATCCTGAATCCCGTTATCCATCTGTCCTGCCGTATTTCACACGCTACCACTTCTATGGTGAGGGCAAACAGCAGTGGCGATAGAGGGCTCCCCTGCCGGGTCCCTCTCCTTATGGGGAAGTCCCCTGATAACACTCCGTTAACCTTAACCCTAGCTCGTGGAACAGTATAGAGAGTTCCGGAACTTCGTGCCAAATCCAAAATTTAGCAACACCCCGTCCAAAAAGGTCCAGTGCACTGCATCAAACTCCTTTTCAGCGTCGAGGGATAGAAACACATGGGGCACCCCACGATCACACACCTCCATCAGCCAGTTATGGGTCCTCCTCAAGTTATGTCGAGTTGCCCTGTCTGGGAGGAAGCCTGTCTGATCCAGGTGTATCAGATCTGGTATCACCTTTCTCAGTCGTAGCGCCAGAATCGTCGCCAGGAGTTTAACCTCCACATTCAACAGAGATATGGGCGGGTAAAACGCACACTCCCCTGGCGGCTTGCCCTGCTTATAGATAGGTACTATTGTGGCCATGCGGAGGTCCAGGGGAAGCGTTCCCTCCTCCAAAGTTCCCTCAAACGAAGCCAGAATGTGGGCAGTAAGGAGGTCTACTGAAACAATAAGAATAAAAGCCTGAGAAGAAAGACCATAGACATTGTTTATGCTTTGTTTTGAAAATGTTTGTGTCCTACCTTAACGGGGAAACCATTTCAACACATAACGTGTGCTTGGGAGTGAAGTAGATTTGATATAGAGCTTTGGCTTTGTTGTCTGTGGAGTTTAGTGGTTCTCCACACCTTTGAGCACCGTTTACACACTCTTATGAAATTTATAATATTGTGCAACTTCACCAGGAGGCGCCAAAATCCCTATAATAAATACCACGCATCTTAGGAATTTTCAGTAAGGAGGTCTGCTGTTTTTTTAAAAACTCCGCGGGGAACCCATTTGGCCCCGGAGACTTTCCGGGCACAGTTTAGCTAACGCCACTCTCACCTCGGCTACTGTAATCTCTGCCTCTAGGCTTTCTCGTGCCTCCTCTTCCAGAATGGGAGTCTCAACCCCATCCAGGTATTGACTGATCTCAGCCATCGAGCCTAGGTCCCGAGCCTCATAGAACTCCTCGTAATAGGCAGCGAACGTCTATGCTATCTGTTCATCCACGATTCTGTTTTGGCCATTTGCATCCAATACCCGATCTACCCATCTTGCCTCTTGCTCCCTCTGACTCAGCCATGCCAAAAGTCTCCCAGATTTATCCCCCACATCATAAAGCCTGTGCAAGGTCACCTGCACCTGTGTCTTGGCCTCGTCAGTTGCCAGGGCCCTGTATTGCTGCTGGACATCCAGCATCTGTCGTAACGAATGTGCGTGCCCATCTGCTACATGGCGGTGTTCGTGCTCTTAGACGCGAGCCTCCAGGTCACAGAGAGCACCCTGCACTCTCCTCTTTTCTGCCACTACCCTATTCTGTACCTTATCTCGCATGACCGCCTTTAGAGCTTCCCAGATCGTCACCCCCGACTGCACTGAGCCTAAATTGTCCACTAAGTACACCTTGACATCCGCTCTAAAGCCTCGTAACAAGTCCTTATTCTGGAGGTCCCATGCCGCCAACCTCCAGCTCCTACCCTGTTTCCCAAGTCTCTTACCTACAGTCACCAGCACCGGAGAGTGGTCCGAGATGCCTCGCGCCAGGTATTCTGCCCAGTTAGCCACATCAAGCGCACGTCGGGGCAAGAAGACATAGTCCAGTCTGGAGTATACCTTGTGGACCCCAGAAAAATAAGAGTACACCTTAGCATCCGGGTGAAGCCATCTCCAGGCGTCCGTCAGCCCCACTGTGTCAAGAAACTGCGCCAAAGGGGACTGACCGAGGCGTCTGCCCTCACCCCTGACCTATCTACAGGGGGGTGTACCACATCATTAAAATCCCCGCCTATCACATGTAAAGTGTCTGGCGTGGATAGAATAATGTCAGCTACCCCAGCGAGAGTTCTAGCCTGCAGTCTAAGAGGTGCGTACACTGACAGGATCGTGATTTTCTGACGCCTCCACGTCCCTGTTACCCCAACGTATGCACCTTGTGGGTCAGTTCAAGTGTCTAAAACCGTGAAAGGGGGCGACTTCCTGACTAAAATAGCCACCCCTCTGGAGCCAGATGTGTATCCCGCATGGGCCAATACCTTATACGCACCCTGGCCAGGACTCCACACCGCGTACCTTGCAAATGTTTTTCTTGGAGTAGGACTATGTCCGGGGCCATCCTCTTAACACAGGCCATAACCAGTCCCCGCTTTATCTTGATCCCCAGGCCGTTCACATTCCACGTAAGAATTTTGACAGATCCAGTATCATGCGCCTCCATCCTGGGGCCTCCCATCCCTTCAGGGGACAACGAACTGGGTCAAGACAGGCATCGGCCGGTCCCTGGTGTAGGATGTACAGGTGTAGTAAACCTTTCTGCTTACATCATGCTTGAGAAAAAATAACCATAATCATAAACTCCCCCCATCTTACAGCCCTAGTAACCCCCCTCCCCTCCCTCGCCCCATTAGGGGTTCACCCCAGAAACCCACCCCTCCCCCCCTTCCAGACCCATCACCATCCTAAAGATAGAGATACAGCCGTCCAGGTGAAGGAGGTCTGTCGCCCACCCCACCTCTACCCCAACAGTTTACTTGCCCACTCTCCTGTACCGCAAGAAAGTCGTTGGAAGGCAACATCACAAGCATGTAGCTAAAAAAGGAAAAACAAAGATGAAAAAGAAAAACAGTCCAATACTTTCAATACAAACAGATATAGAAAAAAGGGGGGTATTCAACTTGCGTGCTCTTGGACACAGAGTCTGACCTTTACAGTCCCTTCATCACGAATTAGAGTCCTGAGGGTCCCCCTGTGAGACCTCAGTGTCTTGCGTATGTCCCTGTTCCATGTCTTTTATGGCTGCCACCAAGGGGTGTAGCAAAGACCCCTCCACATCTTCTCCTTCGGATGAGGTCCCACCAGGCTCCTCGTCCTCCTCCGATCGTGTCTGCTCTGCCAGGCAGCTAAAGCGGGAGCCCGCCGGGTGAATCGAATCAAGAGAGGCTGTGCGCTGCCGCTTCCTCCGTCGCGATCCGATGGTGAGGTATGGGGTAGCCGCCACATCACGGCTGCCACGCTTCTGCCTCAGTCTCTGCGAAATCGGTGAGCCTCGAAGACCTCTCCCCAGGTGATCTCTCTGCGATGACCTCCGCTCCTCCATCGGTTGCCGTCCCAGGGGAGGACGCTCCTCCAGCCATTGCCATGCGTCCTCCGGAGATAGGAAAAAATTGTTTTTCTCCTTGTTGATCACCTTTAGCTTGGCAGGGAAGAGCAGCATTTACTGTATTTGGAGGGTCCTCAGTTTATCCTTCACCGAGTCAAAGGAGCGCCATTGCTTCTGCACTTCCTGGCTGTAATCCGGGAAAATCATTATGTGCGCATTTTCGTGCCGAATGTCCCCCAGTTTCCTGGCCTCCCTGAGGATCATGTCCCGATCTAGGAAATTTAAGAAACGGGCGATGACTGGCCGCAGCCGTGCCCCGGCCGGAGGCCTCGCCAGCAGCGCTCTATGTGCCCACTCAATGACGAAGCAAGTGGAGAACTTGTCTTTTGGGAAGGTGCGCAGAAGCCAGGAGTGAGGGAACTCTACCATGCTTGCCCTTTTAATTCTTTCCCGAAATCCCACAAAGCGGAGGTTATTGCGTTTATTGCGTCTTGCCCTATTTTCCGCGTCATCCACCTTCTAAACCAGTTGTTTATGTGAGGCCTGTAGGTCTACCAGATCCTTTTTCAGATTCTGTACGTTATCTTTCGCCTCCCCTATCCTGGTCTCCGAGGCCGTCACTCGCTCGGCTAAATAGTGGAGGTCCTGTCGCAGTAGGGTCACCTCCGATCCCACCTCACCTATTTTGTTTTCCAAGGCCTCACGAGACGCCTGTATGGCATTCATCAAGAGGGCTGTGTCCGATCTCACCCCTTTCAGATCTCCCTACGCCGCCGGAGGAGCCACAGCGTAGTGGTTCAGGGTGCCTTGTTTGGGGGGCTTAGGGTCCAGGGTCTTCTTGCCCATCTTGTGCTGCTCTGCTGTCACACCTTCACCGGAGGCCTCTCTAATCTGGGCCGTAGTCTTCCAACTCGCCCCGTATCGTGTGCCACTGACCGTTGCCGTTCGGCACCAGCATCCACCCAGGCACTACAAATGTCGCAAGGTTACTCCTCACCTCCAGCACAGTTCACTGGGTCACCCCCTTCTGCGTTCACCACACAGCCTTGCCAGTCCGACCTTCAGGCAAGCAGTCCAGCTCCCCAGCTCCCTCACAGCCGTCCTGATGCTCCACCAGTCAGGGGCCAGGCTCCGACCCACCTGTGTTCCACTTAGGCGTCGTCCATGAGGCCCTCCCGTCTCAGGGCCAGCCCCTCTCAACTCCGCGGCCCTTAGCGGCAGATGTGCAACATGGGTCCCCTCGCGAGCACTCTTCCTCTACCGGGGCCAGCTGCTGTGCGGGTGACGTGCAATACACCGATGTTCCTGTCCCCAGGACAGGTAAGCAAGCAGGAGGGGGAGAGGGGGAAAGGCCGAAGCAGGAGGCCCGTCTCCAGACCCCCCGCCTGCACCGGCTCGAAGGCGGCCCCTCGCCGGGCCCAGCCGCCGCCACTCCCAATACTCCCCTTCACGCAAGCGGCGTTTCCAGGCAGCCGCGTCTCCGCGTCCAGTGCCCCGATGTCCTCCCTGCCCTTCCACTGTACCTTCTGTGCGCCAAGTGCGATCCGCAGCCCCTCGGCTTCAGGCTCGCTCTTCTGATCAGGACTCTGTGGGCCGCGGCCAGGTCCCGAAGCTCCCGCAACCATCGCAGGCACCACAGCAGGCAGCACGCTTCACCGGGAGCAGCTCGGTATGCCGTCAGGGTCGCAGGCATCCAGCACCGGTCGATTCTAGAGACCGGTGTGCGCCACGCAAGACACCGCTTCCCCTTCCTCTCACAGGGCCTCCAGTAGCACCGCGTCCGTCAGCAGTCCTGGGCCGGCGCCATCTTAGCACAGCTGCCAGGCATCCGGACCGCTCCACTCTTCCTCCGGATTATGGGCAATATTCCCCCTCAAGCCGCTCTCAGGGGCAGCCAGCAGGTGCACGGGGCCTCAAGCAGTGTATAAATTCAACTTTCGGGAATGAAGGTCGCCGATATGTGCGTCGAATTATTGACAGTAGCCGGAGCGAGCTGGCTCACGTCCTATCCAGCCATGTTGTTGGCCACGCCCCCCCCCTGGAGTTGGACCATTGTGCAGTGAAGAAACATCCCCCCCATTTCTTTTAAAGACATTTGAGAGACAATTCCTGTCTCTGTCCTGTGGCTATCCTTTTTTAATCACCTAACAGGACTGCCCCGGAACATTTGATTTACAAGACTGACCAATGTGTGTGTTGCGTGCATCAAATAGGATAGACAATTGCGAACCACCATGCTTGGATTGGAACAGGTAACTATTGCACCAATGAGTGATATATGAGTGATTTTGAGTGATAAGGCATGTGGTGGCAGACAGTGAAGGAACATGTTCAACTAGTATAATTTTGAAGCTTGATTTTGATGATTTACAATGTTTGTGGTCTGATAGGTGATCATTTTTCCTGAATGTGATTGGCCCTTCCTTTTTGACACTTAGCGTGATTTGCTTTCCGGGTATAATCCTTTGTTTTCTGTTTCACTCTCTTCAAAGACCAGACAAGTCCATTTAGTTAACAAACACTAATCCACACAAGAAAAGTACAGACTGTTTCTCTTCTTCTTCATCAACAGCAATGCACCACAGGTCCATCTCTCTCATTTGGGTCCGTTGGAACGGAGTTGTACAGATGCATTTCTTGAAGTCAGGAGGAATATGATGGAATGACTCAGGGCAGGACTAAATAAACAACAGCCCAAAGAAGGCAGTTATCAACTTCAGGGAAACCTGTTGTTAAAACTTACGTAACTGGAGACAGACATCTGATGTCACATCATCACATTATGCACACACGGCATATGCAGCCGCTTGTCTGTGATTGGTTCTAATTTGCTCTCACGTCTTAGCTAATCGATCACATATGAGTCTAAAAATGAATGATTGCTGCAGACTATGCTCTTGCTCTGCCTCTGAGTCTTCTTGGCACATTCTTCAGGAAGCTTACCTTTTGTCCTTCTCCTTTATAGTACAATATAATTTCTTTTGACAATCTGCAGGTCTTCTAATTTCATGCAATACAATACAGTATCATTGTTCTTTTAAGATCATTTTTTAGAACTGTGTGGGGTCACTTCACTCCTCCATAATTCTAATTTTTCAAACCTAGATGATAGAACATTTAGATATATAATAATAACTTGGGTCTATGAGACTGTTTGCAATACATTTAACTAAACTGTGTAATACTCACTCCTTCATTTCCTTCCACAACAGATTGATCATGTGCTGCTCATCGCCCAGATTAATGTTGTTGTCATGCAGTCTTTGTCTCTGTCTTTGTTACAACTTTGTCTTTGTCACACCTTTACCCAAATCCCCATCAATTAATCAAACCCCTAAGCCTCTTACCCCGGGCTGTGTGATTTATTGAGTTGTGACTTAATTTACTGCGTAAATGGATCACACACTTGGTGCATTAGAGGTGGAGAAAGCCACACTGACTCACTGCAGGATCTTCTATTACCTAAGCAATAGCCCACACTGGTCCCATTTTCCCACTCACACATAAAAGTGTTCATATTTTGGATATAGAAGAACTTAATGTGTTAACATCATCATTCAGGCCCTGGTTTGTGTAAACACTTAACCTTGCCCACTCCAGACTTTGAGTCCACTTTTCATGACTCTAGGATTTTGTAACTTTTGTTTTAATTAAATACTAGCTCCCCAATAATCAGAAGAAGTTACCATTGCTATTTATTTGTATATTATCTAGTATACTTTGTTGTACTGTGTGGTAGTCTGGTTTCAATATTTGTAAAGTCATGACATAAATATATAACCCACCAACTCTGTGTTTTACTTTAAATTTAGTTGCCTATGATGGATAATCCTTTCGATTAATCCTACAGTTCGAGCTCACCTATGTGGGAGTGGGACCTCGCTTGTGATGCCTTCCTTATTATCACTTCATTTATATTCAGGTAAGAGAACTATGGAGTGAAGTGAAATGGTTTACTTAGTAAGTAAGCAACTAACTACTACTGCATATAAGAAATTGTTTATCTAGATTGTTGTAGGCAATATAGGTAATTGCAGCGTACCTCTAATAGTCAACATAGTTACAGAGGGTAGTAAGACAAGGGTATATAACTAACGATAACTAACCGGTATACCCTTTGATAAACAGATGTAGTTTGAGGTTTTTCACGCCAAACAAGGCAATACAAACAGTTCATATACACACATAATACAACATAAACCTAACACTTAACAAGCATTGGCATAGCCAATAGGTCTCGCAGTTGTTAGAGTTTGAGCCATTGGCATTGTAAATGGCACTGCCTTTTATTTGTGTTGGTTTTTAAAACGTAAATAAAAGGCATTGTCAATTACAATGCCAATAGGTTTAACTCTCGCAAATGCAAGACCTATTGCATTAGTAAGTTGTTGGATGCAAAGTTACCAGACAGAAACCGCCACAACATTTCCAACAAATAAATAAATACAGATCCTGGAGATGCTGTCAGACAGAGTACTTAAATTAAGGGTTCCAGGTGATAATACAATTTGGAGGCAGCACTTTAAACCATGCCCTGGCCATGACTTGGAAAAGAAATAACTAACATAATTTAGGTGGCGAATACAGATGTAATAAATAAATCTTCAGCATCATTTCAAATGTTTAAAAATGCAAACTATGTTTCTTGAAATAGGATTAGTACCCAGACCTACAAAGTGCACAGTCAGTAATCTAAAAACAAAGTGTTGATCTGCTAGTGTGCTGAGTTTATGACACTGCCCTGGTAACATTACATGTGAAGTTTAATGGTTACTGAAGGAGGGTGGAGTAGGAGAGGCAGCAATGAATCTCGGCAGGGAGCTCATTTATGGAAAGAAACAACCTAACAAAGTAAAGAGGCTCCGCTCGGCAGGCGGTCATGTGAGAAAATAGCTGTTGTGTGTGAAAAGCGTGGCACAGCAGAAAGTGTACAGAGGAGCAGGACAGCATACCAGGTCCGTTAAGTGGAGAAAGTGCACGGAGCAGAGATGCACACTGGCGAGAGAGCCATAAAAGCACAGATGAGAAGGAATGAGCAGCAGTAGGGAGGCAGCTGAAACAGCCCCGCCGCTCCGCATCGGGGTTGAATTATCGGCGATTAAGTCATTTCCCCCTCATTCTATACAAAAATGAGAAACATTGAGCAATACATCTTACAGGCTACAAATAAATGAAGTGCGCTAAACACAAAACATTTACTACAAAAAGAACCCGTAAATGTGGCCTGAAAATAAAGTGCCCGTTGCGTTTCAAAATCGGATTGTAGCTAAAAGAAAGCACTGCTTTGTTAACTTGCACAAGCACAGTGGCACACAATAATGGGTGCAGACTGTAAATAAACAGTGTGCTGAAATTTGGAGAGTGCTTCACGTTTGCAATTTACCTCGAGGCAAACGCTTTCGAGGAATGCGAACTGCTGCAGTGGTGTGGCCAAGGTGCCCTCGGTCGGGGACATAAACGAGTGCACCATTAAAGACCCCAGTAGTGGGGTAGCAGGGGGGCAGCGAGGATCGGCATGCATGCATCTGACGAGCTCCCTGGAGTTAAAGTGCAGCAGCAGTAACCTGAAAAGTGAGGAGAGCGGCTACTTGCGCAGGCACACAAGAGGTTTTTCGTGCATCTGGGGCCTGGAGCAATGCTTGAGGAGCCGGCCCAAGTACTAGGAGATTGAAAAGATTTATCTGCGACTCCTCTAAGTAAAAATCAATAGCAGGTGAGCTGGAGAGAGATAATGAAAGAGAAAGGAAAGAGGGGAGGAGGAGAGAGAAATGACCAAACGAATCGGTCGGAAAGAGCGGGAGACAGCGAACTTGCGAGAGATGCGAGAGGGAGATGTCATAGAAGAAAGCGAGAATGAAGAGGAAAAGAGAGAACGAGTGTGACATAAGAGAACTACACAAAAGGAACTAAAGATGAAGGAGAATGGAAACGAAAGAGAGGGACGGGGCAGAAAGGTAGAGAGTAAGAAAGAACAGATAGAACTGAGAGACGGGAAGAGAGACCGGGCACGTGTGGGGAGGGGGGAGGGAGTAGAGAAAGACCAACGGAGATCAATTAAACAAGCAGAAACACGAGAGACGGCCTGCGGCCGTCAAAGTGAAGTGGACACGGCGGGAGGGGGCAGAGCGGGGAGAGCGGCATGTGGGTGTGAAGAAGCCGGGGCCTTTGAAGTGAAGCTAAGCTTCACTTCAAAAGGTGTCGGAGGAATGCGGCTGAGGGAACAGACGGCGATTGCGGCTGAGGGAACTGATCTGCACGCGCTTTTAAGCTCAATGCACATGCGCATTGAGCTTAAAAGTCACGGGCACTGCAAGGAATCGCCACGATTCCTTGCAACTTGGTTAAAGACCGTTTAAGCCGCAATAGGCTCGCAAGCTCGATGCGCATGCGCATCGACAGGCGAGACCTAAAAAGAAGCTCTAGTATATATTTACACTAAAAAACATATATATTTACACTAAAAAATCTATTACTAACGTACCCTACCCACCTCCATAAAAGATGTTTAAACTCAAGAAATACACATGTTTACCCACTATCCGATCAATATTTAAACACTAAAATATGTCCTGCTTCTCATCCACACTAGAGCAATCTACCTTAGACACATTTTCGCAAAGATATTGCATCAATCATATTTTCAAACAAGGTAAACATTGTCATTGTGCAAAATGCAATTAACTTGTGTGTGAAATAAAATGGTAGTATTGCAAATACAGTTATTTATATACCATGCACGATTGAGCAAGATAAACATTGCGTAAACAGTTAACATTGTGCAAAGCACAATTTATTTTACGCAAGGCAACAGTAATACAAAATGCAATTATAATTATGGAATCATTTTTGTACTGTGTGCAATTGTGCAAGATGGGCATCGGTATTGTCCGTACAAGCTAAACAATTATTATTGTGCAAAATGCAATTTCTTATGTGCAAAATAGAACAACAGGAGTGCAAAATACTGTTATAATTAAACATAGTGATATTAGGCAAGGTAGATATTGACTTTATACAAAAAACCCTCTCTTTAATTAAGGGTAAAACTGTGACAGAGTGACATGCTTTACTTGTATGTGTGCAAAAAAGCAATTAAAACTCGATGACCTCAGTGTACCCGTTTCAAATTACTAGTGTGGCAGAGCACTCTGGTCAATTGACTGTTCGTAAAAACCGAGAGGAATTTCCCTACCACATAGCACAATTATATATTATCACACCTTAGAATCAATATCATAAAATAATTTTATACCGCAGACCTGTGTCATTCTAAAAGCCAGTAACAGCAATTTTCTTTAACTAGTACCAAAACTAGGCCTGGGCGGAGAACGTTGACTTCCACTCCCTGGAACTCTGCGAAGTTCCAGAAAAATGTGCCACACTCCATGGAGTTCCACCAGCAGCAAAGTATTTTGAGTCGTGATCCTTGAACTGATTTTTAGTGCCGGAAGCAAACAGCACTACGCATTTCACCGGAGGGTGCTGCTGTTTTCTGCTGCTCGAGTGGACATTCTACTCGAACGGCAGCATCCTCAACACAAGCGGCAGATGTCTCAACACAAGCAGTTGCAACCTGCTGCGACTGTCCGCATTGAGAAATATAGCCAGGGGGTGGTCTAGCGCATGATATTTCTTTCTCAGAAGCGCTCACCAACTTATCATTGGCAAGCCTCTTGAGAGAAAAAAACTCTGCTCTTCGTCACTTCGCAGACTTTTGCTGCTCTCCACGTGAAGCGCAGAGTAGGAAAAAGTCTACAAACTCCAAGGATGCAGGGCAAATCTTCACCCACCTTTAATCAAAGCATGAGCAGGCTTTGAGCAAGTGTAGAAAGGTTAATGGTACACTTTGATAAAAGGGACACTTAACTATGCCTGAACACTGTCTGTCTAGCCAGTTTCCATCATATAAAGGCTGGTACCTGCCCCAGCCTAACCTTTTCAAAGCCACCTCCTTATAAAAGCACTTTTTATATCCCTCAAGTAAGTTTGAATATGGCCCCATATCATGAGTTCTTAAATGATACAAGTTCTCTCTCTTACACTCATCTTCTATGTTACCCCTACTCAAGCTTTCTTTTACTAACAGGCTTAATGTTTATTTTTGCCGTACAGCAGACAACCCTTGATGTTCAACCCTTACTTACATCTAGCGATACCTTAATATCATGTAGACTAGCCACCCACATGTCAGCATATTTCTCCTGCAGACAAGATTTTATGATTTGTCTTTAGGAGCCCTCATCAGCTCTAAGGGGACCAAGCTAGTAGTTAATTAGCCACTGTTTGTACTTAAATAGTACACTAGTAAAGCCCAATTCTATCCTTTGGGGAACTATTTACGGTTCCTCTGGGTAGGTCAAACCCTTTCTTACAGACATTAATTTCTATGGTTTGCATCCTCCTCAATTATTTTATGGGCAGCACCTCACACCCATACAGCAACAGACTAACAATTTTAGCACTGTATGTCTCTCTAAGCACTGTGGATTTATGGCCGAATACGTAGTCCATCTCTCTAAGCACTTCGTGGATTTATAGCCAAGTAAGGAGTCCATCCTATATAAAGCACCTACAATGGCCTTAACCCACCCCTCCTGGATGTCAATATGAGGTGTAAAGTTGAGATTATCTCTGTAGAGAAGGCCAAGATAGCGATATTCCTTTACCTCTTCTACTGGGACGCCATTTAGCCACCACTTAAACCATTTCTTCTGTACCCTCTCTTTCGAGTGGACCATTACTTTATTCTTAGCCGTATTTATTTTCAAATAGCTGTACTTGCAATACTCAGCAAAAACATCTACTTGCCTCTGCAGACCAAATGGCGTAAGATCCAGCAAAACCGTATCATCGGCATAAAACATTACTGGAATGGCCTTGTTACCTAGTTTTGATGGAAAAGATCGAACTAAGTCTAATCCTATCATAGCGTCGGCAATACATTTGGAGAAGACAAGTGGGGCCATAATACCCCCTGCCTCAATCCATTCGGGGTACACATTTTTCTGGGTAATGCTCCATTATTCCCCAATTCGACCCTAGTCCATGAGCCTTCATGTAATTGGATAATCAATTTTAATAAGCCTGGCAGGCATTCCCATTTCCTCACTTTCTCCCAAAGTAAGGGCCTATTTATAGTGTTTAAACGCTGTTGACAAATTAATGTATGACACATACAAAGGTTGCTTCTTTTTAAAGGCATATTTTTCAGCCAAAATATTTAATATAAGACAGCCATCCATTGCTCAGTAGTCCTAATGAAAACCCATTTGAACCCTAGAGAGGATATTAGCCTCGCCTACCCAATCTTCTAGCAACCCTAGGAGATGTTTGCGTATACCATGCTGAAGATATCAAGCAGCGTGATCACACAGTAGCTAGATGGTAGGTCCCGCTTCCTCTTTTTATACAGCCTAATACTGCCTTTACAGGTTCCTCGTAAATCCTGGCTGCCTATTATTGCTCCAAATACCAGGACTTGGGCCCACAAATTTGGCCTACGTTTAATTACATCAGAGGAGAGGCCATTAGGGGCCTGGGCCTTAGAGTTTTTAGGCACCACCTGCCTACTCCCCCCTTATCTACCTCTATAAGTGTGTACAGCTCCCATGAATAACTCTTGTTTATTCAGGGACGGGGGCTACTACAATAATGTTGGTCGCCCTAAACACCTTTTCTTCATTTTATTTTGGGTAAAAAGTTTCATCTTACTAGTCCATACTCATTCAAATTGTGAATTCTGCCACAGGTCTCTTAAGTGTATATCCTTATGCAGTGTAAGGATTAAGGGTATGTGATCATTACCTGTTAAGCCACCTACTACTGAACAAACCAAAACTTTAGGTGGGGATCATAACATAATCTATCAATGTGGACCCCCTTTCATTGTCAAAGGTATGTTGAGTGGGCTGGTTCCCTACATTCTACCATTTACAGTAGTCAAATTCAAACTATCGAGCATCAGAACCATTTTCCATCCTCTCCTCAGTGTTGCTCCAAATGCTGACTCGAAACCCCTTTGGAACTCGTCCTTTGCTGAATAAGGTGGAAACCTAGCATTAAAATCTCCCATCAGCAGGATTTGTACTCTTTGGGAAACTTGAGCTCGCCATATCCATCAGAGCAGCCAGCTCCTTCAGCTGATTGTCCAACATTTTATTCTGAGG
This sequence comes from Lissotriton helveticus, assembly GCF_964261635.1. Lineage (NCBI taxonomy): Eukaryota > Metazoa > Chordata > Amphibia > Caudata > Salamandridae > Lissotriton > Lissotriton helveticus. The sequence goes on from NC_136058.1 coordinate 209,254,597, forward strand.
AAAGTAACAAATGAATAAAATTAAATCTGGGCAGCCTTTTGCTCCCTTTCATCCTGCCTCTCTGCTAATAAGACAAAAATTGAAACTGTCAAAAAATGTGCATATTCCTAAAATAAAATGTACCCCTCCATCTCATATTTTACACCAATCATTACAGGAAGGCCTCCAGCAGGCCGGCCGAACTTGCCCTTAATTGTACTGAAAACTTTGTAATCATGCATCACAACCTCATTCACTTCCCAAGTCTCCTGCAATGTGATAAACAGATGAAACAAAAAGGGCTGCAAAAAAGGCATCACTGCAAAGTAAAAGTAAAACAAAAAAAACAACTTCAGGCATAAAGTATGGTAAAAAAACAATTTTATTTTTACATTAAAAAACACCCTCTCTATCCCTCTCCCCCAACAAGTCAGCCCAACCCCAACCAATGTCCAAAGAAGAAAATCTCCAAAACAACTCAGTCCCAACTCCCTTCCAAATTCCCCACTCATAACTAACGGCTCTCCCATCAAAACAAAAAATGTAAAAAGGGCTCAGAAAAGGGTTTTGTCAATCCAGGTCCGGAGCTGGCACAGATTCTGCTTGATCCTGCCGACATGGCTTTCAAAGCGGTTCATCCACTGCAGGAGGCAGCACTGGAATACAGTGTCTGAGCAGGAGGTAGAGCAGCAGAAGCATTTACCGCCCCTAAGTAGCAGGGGCACCAGAGATGTAATGGCCGGGAGGCTGGAGGCTGTGGCTGCATTCCTAAACTGAGGCCTGAGTCAGAGGCAGCTCGTTTTTTCTCTTCCTCCTCCAGGGCCAGTAGCTGCCAGTATTCAGAGAGGATGGTCTCCAGCCTCTGCCACCGCAGACAGAAAGCTATCTTCTGCCTAGTCGGTGATGGTGGTGGACCAGCAGGAGTAGCTATATCAAGAGAAAAAGAAAAAAGACAAATTGTAAACAATGCTCTATGCAAACACTTATTTAAAATTAAATAGTGGCTGGCACAGTAGCAGTACATTGTTGGTCCCCTAGGGCCATTGGAATTTGATGTGATTAGGAGAGTCAACTGGCCAATTTTAATTTTAACCCACACATGCCTCACATAAAAAGCACTGACTGTCTGTCAGAAAGGAATTAAGTCAGAATATCACCAGATTAAACAAACTGAGTGTTTTTTTTCTTTTAAAGGCTTTTCTAGTAAAAACCTAAACAGAAACTTTGAGTGGAAATATAAAAATAAATTGCTTCTCATTAGTAAGGCACTACTCACTATGCAGTACACGTTGTTGTGCTAAATTAATGGAGGCATACTAGCCACCACTTCTGGTACTTTACTACTCTCTGAAGCCTGCAGCTGGCGCAGCTGTAGAGGGAAATTATCTCATTTTAATTCCAATGTCCCTGCTCTTCGCTAAAGGCCTTTCACATTCTACCCTGACTCCAAAGAGGCAGATGAATAATAAATAACATACTACGTCACACACAAAACGTATAAAACACAGATATCCTGTCTGCCATAAGTAGACAGTGATGAAAATGATGCACTGAACTAAAGGGAAAGAAACAGGAGATATAGATTGTATTTGGCATGTTCACCACAGGGTATCCCAAACTTGAAATCAGGCACTTACTCCCACTTTACTCACTGGCCTCACCCTTCACCACAAATTATTTCCAACAAATTAATTCAATGGGCAGTAAGTAAAGTAAACTTGACTTACTCTAGTGCAGGGTAAGGTAGAGTGATCGGGCCGGGTAGATAGATTGTTTACTATAGAATAGTGGGGTGTCACTGATCATTAGCATGTGCCTATGCTTTGGCTTATTCAGTCACTATAGTTGACGAAAGTCGAAAGGGAAAGATTTAAACAGGCGTAAATCTGTTATGGTAAAGCCATGAAATATATTGTTCACTTCACATGGCCATAAAAATGTGGCACATGCCAAAGAATAGATTTAAAAAAATGTTGGTAAGCTGGGACAGAAGAACATAGGTTAGAATAAAGGAGTAAAGTACTAATAGATGACTGAGTGGACAAAGAGAAACATACCTTAAGAGTTCGGTATGCAAAGCATTGAAAACTTTGTAAATGTCACATTAACTGAAGCAGAGGCATATTGCATAGCCAACACTGCAGTCACAACTTATTATTATTATTATTATTAATAATATTAGTTATTTATTTGTAAAGTGCCCGAATCACCCCTTGAGGGGTATCTCCGCGCTGTGGGGCACGCAACAATCAGGGCAGACCAGATGTGGACAATTTAGAAGAGCTCAGCCTTGAGAAGTTTTCTAAAAGAGAGATAATCAGGGCATTGCCAGAGGTGGATCAGGAGCTGATTCCAGTAGTGGGGGGCTAAATAGGAGAAACCTTTCCCACCCAAACAGGATTTCTTGAAACGGGTAATAAGAAGGAGCAAAAAAAATTCTCCTGATCGAAGAGGTCTAGTTGGATGATATTGGATGAGTTTTTCAACTAAATAACCAGCCCCTTTACCATTTAACGCTTTGTACACAATACAGCATATCTTGAATCGAATCCGCTTGCGTATTGGTAACCAATGATGATGTTGGAGGAGGGGGAGAGAGGCAGTTCTGACCAGTAAGTTCTTGACAAGTCGATCCGCGGTATTTTGAACTACCTGAAGTCTGTTTAGCGAAGACTCATATGGCGCAATTCAGAGGGCATTGCAGTAATCCAGGCGGCTCATAACTAGCGGGGGAGGGAAAGGAAATACCATATGAAAGAGGCTTAGCATATGGAAGCAGGAACCCACTATGGTTGAGAACTGATCTTTCATCAACAGTTTCTAGTCTAAAGGTATGCCCAGATTCTTGACTACCGCCTTGGGGGAAAGAGCAGCGCCTAAATCGGGTGGCCACCACTCTGGAGACCAGACCAAGGGGGTATAACCGAAAAGCAGTTTTCCCAGCATTTAACTTAGGAAAATGTAACCATTTTATTTATTTTTATTTATAAAGTTTTATATAGCGTGAACATGATCCCGAGGGATATCAGAGCACTTCACAATTACGGGAGGAAGGATGATCAGGGATGTACTGGCGTCAAATACATATCAAATCAAACAGTTACAAAGGGTGCATCAAAAAGATCACAATAGCGAATCCGGGAGGGGAAGAAAAGATTAATTAAGGAAATATTGCAAATCAGTACAAGACGTGAAGGTGTAAGTCCAGTATCTTACAACAGATGATCCAAACCCAATTAAGGTAAGAACTTGCTCATAAGGAATTCTTTTACTTCCAATTTGAAAGCAGCCGTGGAGGTGAGTCTGCGTACTTCAGGAGGGAGAGAGTTCCAGATCCTCGGGGCAGAGCCAGAGAAAGCTTGTTGACCAGTTCTCTTTTTGCAAAAGATCTGTGGTTTCAAGAGGAAGGAGTTAGCACTTCTTGAGGGTCTACCACCTCCAGATAATTCTAACCATACTGCACTTAGGTCATGGATGGGGAAATCCCATGTGCAGGGAGGGGGAGATGAATGATGATGGGTGGGATTCATATCTACTTCGCTTATCAAATACAATGAGTCAAGGGAGTAGATCAAAAATTAAAATGCCCCACACTTTGAACCATAGCTATATCATATCATAAAATCAAGTAAACGAAGTAGGTAAGCAGCATGCCCCTCTCCAGAGAGCTCCTTGTTTATTTATCCAAGCAGTTATTCATTCATCCTTTCCTTCTTCTATATTCACCCATAGCCACCATGATTAAGCTTTGTTTTCTCTCATTCAGTCTTTCACCAAAATGTGCAGTCCATATCCACAGTTCAGTATCCACCCTTTCTTTCAACCATCCTTTTACTCATCCATCCATTTACCTAATATCCACCCATGCATCCTTTCACCCACCCACGCATCCTTTCACTCATATACTATTTCACCCATCCTTTCTTTTAACCCTCCGTTCTTTTCCATGTTCATCAAGCCATCATTTTTAGCGTTCATTATGTAAGCTTTTGCTGAGTTGCAGATAGAAGAGGTCATAAGAACTTAGCTACCATTGTAGCTGCTAAAGTGGGGGGCTCACGATCACAAGTCACGACAATGCCCTTGTAGCTAGTGAGTATAATAGTAATTGTCAATAAGCAAGCAGTGTGACTTACCACCGCCCGTCCCTGCCGCCACTTCTCCCCCTCAAACTGACTCTTCTCCTGCAACAGAATTGAGCCAGCACTGTTGGTCTGTGCGACTAGAAAAAAACATCACACATTTTTTAGATGCCAGATACACCTCCCCTTAATTTTTTTAATCAACATAATACTACAGCAATACCTCGTTGCAGTACAGTTAGCAGTACATTCTATCAGAAATATCATTTTTGGCATTTTCGTGGTTGAGAATGTTAGAAAAGCCAGGTAGTCAAGCCAACCAAAAACTTGTAATGGAGGGGCAGAGTTATAGCTTATGATGATGATGACTCTCAGTCTTTGAAGCGCAATGTAGGGGTAGACTAATATTCAATGAACGACATATGGTGCTGTTTGGCAAATACAGTGGGCCCTCATACTTTCCAGCCATGATGCACTGTCATGGAAACTTCTGGTATACTGTATAAATGAATTAAACAACGCTCTCTTGCTAACTGTCAGAGCATGAGCAAGAAAAAGGAAGTCTGCTCAATAAACATGCGTAGTGAATATTATTTATAATACTAGCTTACTTGTGCCTGCAATTTTCACAGTAGACAGTAGAACACCAAACATCTGTTCTTAGTCTTACAGTACCACAAGATAGATAGGGGAGAGGGAAAGATTACTAACAAAGCAGAAGAAAACTACAGACTAGTACAGACAGGAGAAAGCCTGCTACAACAAAATACCCATGGAATATGAAAAAAGCATAATCGAGGGATATCAAGAATTAAACAAACATTGGATAGGGGGTCGTAAAAAAAGAAGCCAGTATAAAAAAATTCACTAGACAAAATTTAAATTAGTAAAATAGTGAGCAGAGGTAAAAGTTAGGGAAATAATAATAATAAATAATCTGACTTACTATGGTGAGCAGAGACATCAGCAGCTATCCCTCTTCTTGTCCTTGGGAGCTGATGTAAAAAATAAAGAAGCTACAAAAACAGATAAGTGGTACAGTTAATCTCCCCAATATTATCACCGGCAAAAGCAGTTACATTGTACTGTTCTAAATCAGATCGCCTATAGCACTAGTTTCTACAATCGACCAGTTGGCCAAACTAATCCTGAAAACTCTACTGCACATTTCTGTAACAAAAACTACATTTGGAACCAATGCATTATAATGAATGATCTTTGATTCTATTCTAATTTCTTAACCCCCTTGGTGGACCAATTCAGTCTCCCTTTTTTTAAATGCATAGATGCATACTACATATTGCTTGGGACTATGCGAGCTACATAAAGAAAGTTACAGAGGATGCTAATTCACTGATATCACTAATTCACTATGGTGACAGGACAGAGGAGTCTGCAATTGCTTCTTAAATAATCAGTCATATCGAGCACCGACGAGTGCAATTAGGTAGCGCCGATCACCTACCTAGCTCAAACGGGATCACATATATTCTTAACTTAACTTGCTTCTGAGTGTGAGCAGCATGCTATTTGGAAAAGAAATGTAGCATTGTAGAACACAAACACAACAAATAATTGCTCACCAAGTTTCTGCAATTTCAATGCCTTGCAGGTCTAGCAGGTCCTGCTCCCGGTCCAGGATATCCACCCAGTGGTGACTCAGCTGATGGTGGGTGCACTGGACCTGGGTGATGCCACACACACACACCGGCGCACTCTCTCCCAACGCAGCTGACGTTCCTGCAGGAGGTACCCACTATCAGGCCTGCTGCCAGCATGGAAGAAAGGTGGCGCTGCACAATAAAGGGTGCACCTTCTGGTGAGAAATGGTGAGAAACTAGCCTGCTTGTTTAGGGAGCCAGGGAAACTGCTGTGGGGGGCCCGCACACATTCTAGTGGGAGCCGACAGTCCTGAAACATCCCAGCCCAGCCACAAGGAGCTCTGACTTCCAATGGGAAGAAGCGTTCCATGTCTGGCCACACAACACAGCACATCGAAGTGGCCCACTCCTGGCCACCATGATATCCAGCACCTCTGGACTAGTGCGAGCAGCTCCGAAGGGCTAGGGGCACAAGAAACCTGTGGTGCTGCCCCTTTGAACAGTGGACCCCAAGGGCCAGCACCAAATTCTATCCTGTTGGAGGAAGCTTGCTGGATTGTGAGCAGCGCATTGGAGTGGCCAGCTCCTGGCCCTGGATAGAGAGGTGAGTAGCATTGTGCCTTTCTTACTGAACCACACGGAGTGGTGCATCGGAGCGGCCCAATCCCAACCCCTTGGATCTCCAGCACCTTGTGACAGAGGCATGCCACGCTGAAGGCTGTGTTCTTTTATTGATCATCCTCCTTGCATCACACATGCTTGCCTCCAGTCAGTTTGTGTCTGCCCTTTCTTCTTCTTCTGGACTGCCAGTGGGCCTTGATGAAGACCCTCACTGCCTGTCCAACAAATTTCATGACCCCTGGACTCCCCACCCTGATCTCACAACCTCCATGTCCATGTACTCGACCTTTTATGTTCTCTCCTTGAACGTCACTGGTCTTACACATTACATGAATGTGCAAGAATGTGCTCTCTCACCTCAACTCCAAGTGCACCAACATAGCCCTCAACCAGGACACACACCTCATTGAGGTGGAAGCTGAGAAGCTCCAGTGGGATTGGATAGGCAAACAGATCCATCGTGAGCAGCAGACAACTTGACGGCACCCCAGAAACGTGATGTAGCCATCTTGATTTGGAACTCATTGCCCCATGTGGTGCTTAAGACCTACATCAATTCGGAGGTCGCTATGCATTCGCCCAGCTAGTCATCAATGCTGCGGTCCTATGCATAGGTTCAGAGTATGCATCTACGGGTCCGAAGTGCGATTTCCTTCTTCTAATCAGCTGTGTGTTGCTGTGTGTTGACGGAGATCGACACAGCCATTATCCTGATAGGCAGGGCCTGGATCCTGGCCTCAGATGTGGTATTAGACTGCACCGGTCCTATCGATGAGCCCAACAATGCAGACAGAGCCCTGCCAGGGGATCTTAGGGATCATCATGGCCTCTGTGACGTATGGTGTTTCTTGAATCCGATGGACTGTGAATACGCATACTAGTCCCCGGTTCATAGCTCGCAATCTTGGTTGGACTTTTTTCCGATGGCTCACCACATACTTTCTCTCCTATGGAAGACTTCCAAACTAAAGGGCGCAATATCGGACCACTCCTCTGTTGCCCTACAGGCTGTTTTGGGCCTGTCACAGCCAATTTGCAAGCCCTAGTCTCTCAGCATGTCCAGCAATAACCACCTGATGGCAAGAATCAGTTTAAAGCCCATATGCATGTCTACCGGCTCGTTGACTCTGCTCTAACCTTAGGGGATGAGAGGAAGGCGACCATTAGAAGGCATCTGATGAGGGATGTTGCTCTGTCGAACTGGCAGAGGGAGGAGCACCAGAAGGTATTGAAAGTGGATGTGGCCCACCTCACGTGTGCCTACATGCCCCACCCTTTGTTCTCACCGGGCGCAGCCTTGAAAAGGTGCGCATGGACCTTATTATCCTCGTGTATGCTCTCCAGAGGCTGAAATATCAGCATTTGGAACAAGGGGAGAAGGTGGAACTGCTTTTCGTGATGCATCTCAGGCAGAGGGAGGCTGGAACGGCCATTCCTGCCATCACCAATGATGCGGGAACCCTGTTCATCAAACCGCCAAAACTGCTGATGTGTTCGCATCCTACTACAGTGTCCTCTACTCCTGAAAACAGTCCAGTGGCTCAGACAGCCGCCTTTTTGGACAATTTTTACTTAACATGTCACACAGAGGATGGCATGCAGCTGCTCAGGGCGCAATCACCAAGGAACAGATTGTGCAGGTCGTAGCAGACCTACCCTATCACAAATCCCTGGGTGAGGATTTACTGTCTAACAGTGTGCTGATATTGGTTCTCCGCAAACCAGGAAAGGACTTTCTCCTCTGCTGCAGTTCTTGCCCAATATCCCTGCTTAATGGGGATGTCAAATACTGGACCGCATTCTTACAGTCCGCCTTAAGCGTGCCCTCCCCTCTCCTATTCACCATTCACAGGTGGGGGTTTGTCCCAGGCCGCTCGTCGCGCAACCACCTCCCCACGCTAGCACATGCAGGTTGGTTAGCAGCAGAGCTCCAGGATGAGGCCTTGGCACAGTCATTAGACTCTGAGAAGGCCTTCAACTGGATAGAATGGGACTGCCTGTTTGCTGTGCTCCACAAATGTGGCCTCAGTGAAAACTTTACCTCCGGAGTAAGATTGCTTTAGTGCAGGTCAACTGTGGGTGCTTTCTTTCCAATCCCTTCCCAGTTGGTAGAAGTACCTGTCAGGGTTACCTAGTTGCCGCCCTGCTTGTGCTCCTTGCAATAGAGCCATTAGCGCCATATCTGCACCAATCATATTGTATTATAGGTATTTCCACTACTGGTGGTCCCTCAACTCTGTATTTTCATGCGGACAACATCTTACTCACCCTATTGGTCCTTCCCTGGTCCATTCCTGTGGTGCTGGAGATCACTGACACCTTTGCATTTGTATCCCGCTACAAGGTAAACTGGGGGAAGAGCAGGGCCCTGCCACTTTTGCGGATCACCACATGCGCCGCCACTGCCACCTACCCATTTAAGTTGAAGAATTCCCGCCTTAGGAATATGGGTATCCTGGTTAACAGAGGCCTGGAGCACATGGTGGCAGATAACCTTGACCCACTTATGGAGAGAATGTGCTTAGAGTTCGCAAACTGGTCCCAACTGAACCTCTCTCTGGAATTGGACCCAGTGGTGAAATTGGTTACCCTCCCCCAATTCACCTACGTATTGAGCATGCTTCCCTAATTTATACCCCTCAAGACTCCCCATCAGTTAGACAAGCCCATTAAGGTCTTCATTTAGGGCCCAACAAGGCCTCACTTGCGATCCTGAATCTTTCTGCCCATAGTTCTTCGGGAGTACTGAGCCTGCAATCTGTAGAACATTATCGCCTGGCCATACATCTGGCACAAATGGCGTACATGCACTCCTGTGTCTAAGACACCACATTGTGGGTCATGATCGGACACAGACTACAGGGCTGCTCGTCTGGACTGCAGATCCTCTACCTTCCAGGCCTTGGCGGGCCTCCGAATCCCATGCTGAAAGCCATGCAGGCCACCTGGATGCAGGCCCACAAGCTCCTCTCACTGGAATCACACCTGCATCATAAAGCCCTTCTCTGGAACAATACTGGTATCCGCATGGGCAGTGGCGTAACGAACCTTGAGGGGGCCCCCCTGCAGGGTACGTGAAGGGGCCCCCTCCGGGCTCAATCTAGTGCCTCCCAACAGAAGTGCGGTGCTGATGGGGCCCCCTGGAGGGTGACGCCCCCCCCGCACTGTGGGGGCTGCAGGGGCCTGTGTTTCGCCCCTGCGCATGGGGGACCTTGCTTGACTGGGGCCTCTGGCACAGAACTTGGCTTCCCATCCTCATGACCTGCACTCCATTCCTTTGTGGCGCTACAGGATAAATTGAGCCTGTCTCGCACCCAAAAATGGTGCTACACACAAATGCGTCACTGCCTGCGCAACAAACAGGGTCACCAGTGCTCTCTTATCTTAACACCTGTGGCTAATATAAAGGCATAATGTCCGGATTCGGCAGTCTCCTGATATACCACCTCTATTGTCAGCCGCAATTGGCCAGCTTCAGGGCGAACTAGCAAGCTCACTTGCAGGTGGAGTATGAAAAAGAGGATTGGACAGAACTCCTGAAGGGTCTGGACAGAGGAGTCCGTGAGGCCTGGATGAAGCGCAGTCTTTTTAAGATCCTTCAGGGCTGGCACTGGACCCTGGCACGGCTTCAGGCTGCTGGGTTGCTCCCTCACTCTGCCTGTTAGCGGTGCAGTCACATGCCCTGTGATGCCCTGTTCATATCCTACTGGACTGTCTCGCCATCCACTCCTTCTGGACAGCAGCGGGGTCTATGCTCCAGGAATCTATGGATGCGCTCTCGTCACTTGCAAACCATCTCACTCGCCTCCATGATCTGGTGAACCTCAACCAGCAGACCCGCTATGCCCGCTGTCCCTTTATCACCTACTTCACAGATACCCAGATCTGTATCCTGTAAAACTGACACATGAGGAATGGCTCACGGCGAAGTGCAAGACTGCGTCCTATGAATAAGTCACTTACAACTTGCTGGACAAAGCTGATCTTTTTCTTCTGACATGGACCCCCTTTCTACAGGGAACCCCCACCAACCTGTATTTGTATCCATTCTCCCTACCCCATCCCTGCTTTGCCGTACTTGGCTCTGCCTGTCCGGACCACCTTTTTGCCCGTTTCACCCACCAACCCTCCCCTCTCCTCCCCCCTGCTTTGCAGTTCCGTCTACCGCCGTTATCTCCTCTGTCCTTACACGCTTCACTATTTCTTCCCTCCTTCTGTAGCTTAACCCACACCCCTTTCTCATATATTAATATTGTTTGGTATTAGTGCATGTACTGCAGTCAACATTTGTATCTCAATATGGGTCCATGTTGGACTTACATGTCACTGTATGCACAGTTGTTTCCCGAACCTTTGTTAATTTCAATAGAAATAATTGCTACAAAAAATGAAATTATCTATGATGCCTGACTGTATCATCTGCATGCCTAGGGCTGCTAACCTGTTGCTATAGGGAGATTATGTGTAGAGCATGTGCCAAGTCTACTACCAATGGCATGCAATACACTTCTCCTCTGTCACACCTGTGTGGATTTTACAGAGATCTCTCAAGCAGTTACAGTAATAAATTGAAGGGAAAGCGTTCTAGCTCTTTGTCCATTTTCTACCTAAGCAGAGCAACCAGAGACAACATAAGAGTGCTACTTTGGTTACGCACAGATGGCGCCAATACATTTCCCACAGAGGCCACACTGCAATTTGACAATCTTTTAACAAAGCACTCTGCCACAGTTTAGTGTACTACCTAGCTGCCCATTAATATACTTTGGTGCCTTGTCAGGGGTATCAATCTTTATGTAAATGCAATTACAATACAATTGTAACTTGAAGTGGTAAGGAAATACACCAAGGCCCTCATTCTACATGAAATGGGAAATCAGATTTGGGGCACACACTAGTTAATATAACATCATGATTTCACGAGGAGCGGCAATTAATGCACTCAAGTGTTTTCCAATGCATGATTTTCAGCAGGCAAAACCTTCTGGAATGTATGTATGGAAAAGTTGAAACATCAGTTAAGTTGCAATTCTGAATGGGGGAAATTATGCAGTCTTACAACAACCTACAGCAAAACAGTGACCGGCTAGGATGAAAGTCAAAACAGGGACTTAAAATAAAATTAAATCCCACCCTTGATATATGTGTGTGCCATAGAATGGTACTTCCAACCGATACCAAAATGAAAGGAGCTAACACAAATGCACTGCTCCTCCACATTATGAACATTTTTTTTATTTGCGCACTGTTACAGTTTATGCAGCAAACACAACAAGATATGGACAGAGTGCTGAAACATTTCAAACACTCGCACCTAGCCAAGAGATCTGGGTTAAACCCACCATTCTTTTGCTCACCATGACACCCCAGTTTGGACCCAGAAATATGCAAATCAGTCTTGATCCTGTTCCTCTTGGGAACAACCCAGACCGAACTCCCAGGCCAGGCCCTCCCTGGACTGGAAACAAGCATCGTGGGCCTGGTTTGGGGGTATCACCCCTCATCAGCCAGGTTAGCTTGAATCCAGTGACACAGCGAACAAGGGAGGTATGTCTGGGCATACTCTTGGCCACTTAGGTCGAACATAGCAAATACAACAAGATGATGGATGAAGTGCTGGATGTTTTCAAACACTTAACCCAGTCAATAGAGCTGGGTTAAATCCATTCTTCTTTTTCTCACCATGCCACCCGAGTTTGGACCCAGCCATATGCAAATCAGTTGTGAGCCTGCTCCCAAAGGGGAAGAGTCTGGCTCAAACAGCCAGGCCAGGTCCTCCCTTGAAGGGAAACAAGAATCCTGGGACTGGTTTCGGGGTATCACCCCTCATCATCCAGGCTGTCTTGAATCCAGTGGTGCAGTGAGCAAGGGACCCACATCTGGGCATACCTTTGGGAACTTAGAGTGAACATAGCAAACACAACAAAATGATGACCGGAGTGCTGAAACTTTTCAAACACTTACCCCCAGTCAAGAGATCTGGGTTAAATCCATCTGGCTGTGAATGTCTGATTTGTACAGCACTCTGTCCATCAACTGTTCTTTTTACATTTGTCGCCCAAATTATGGCCCATTCAGGTGAAAAACAAAGCGGTTTTGAAGCAGCCACTCCGTGTTTCACTGTGCAGTCGGCAACCCGCCTGCACTTTTAAAGGGGATTAGAGATTCCCTTGCAGGCGGGTGAAGTCAGTGAATGCACCCTTCCTGCAAGGGAATGTCGGGGAGTCCATGGGCCCCTTTTCCTCCTCCAGAGGGCTGCTCTCAGGGGATGCACTCATAGCGCACCATCTTATAGGTGGCGTACTGTGAGTGCGCCCCCTGGGAGCTTCTTTGCCTCTGCCTACCCACCTGTGATACAGCGCGGTCGCAGAGGCAAAGGGATTCCATCATTTGCATGGAGCACACCCCCATGCAAATTAGGGAATGCCCTCTATAGATAGCACTGGGGCACATAAAGTGTCTGCGGCCCCTTCTGTAATACCAAAGTGCCCTGGGGACTTGCAAAGCCGGTGCAAACACCTGTTGCGCCTCTGGGCACTTTCCAGATCACCACCCATGCCTCCCACGATGGATCAGGACAGGCATTTTTGATTTGAGGTGCACATAGAGCGACATGTGGAAAAGGCACTCTTCTCTTGTGCATGATCACCATTTACCAGAACAGCGTCTTGGAGATCCACATCACTACTACTACCATAGTGAATGCTACAATTGCAGCTATAAAAGATCGTTTTGGTCCGTTTGTAAAGCCTTTTCCTGAGAAAGTGGAATGGTGAAGCATGTTTAAAAGTGTCAGTGTAGAGGTCGCTGTGTGAAGTAGGCAGCATCCTTGTGTGGCAGACCCTGAAATGCCTAGCATTACCCATTAAACAGACCTCTTAACCTGAGAGGGAACTGAAGGACCACCAGCTGGGACCACACAGGCTGACCTCCTAATTTGAGCAGGAATTATATCAGCCACAAATAGGGATTCCTCCAGAGCCCTCGCCCAAATAAATGAAAAAATAACTTAAAAAATAATCATGCTAAAATCAGCTCTTGTTAAATACCATTAAACATATGGGTGATATAATTGGTAAATGAATAGATATAGCAATTCACAGCTGAGTGACTAAGGGCCAGATGTACTAAACTCTGGCTGCAAAATTCCAGTCGCAGTTTGCGAACAGTATTTTTGTGACAAAAGTAATATTTTGTGAACGACTTATATAGTAATAGGTCGGTTTGCAAATTACTGATTCCGAGTGGGTAGCAAATTGACCTACCTCATGAATACTAAAGTGGTAGGTCTGTCAAAGAGATGTATGGACAATGCAAAGGCTTCACTAAGATTTAGAAAGCCTTACGAGGGACAATATGAACCAACATGTGTAGGTATGTAAGGAAAATACGCCCAGAAAGAAGAAAATGCCTTTTTGGATTGTAATTGTGCAGGAAGGTAATCCTTCCTGCACAAGAACAATTCTGTCCATAGCACATGAAACCCCTGCACTAACGTGCAAGGGTGCCTGCATTGGCACTATGCAGCACAAATTGCACAAGCACAAAAAGAAAGCAGAAATGATCCATATCTTTGTAAATCTGGAGCATTTCTGCTCTCTCCCTTTCACACAACACAGCTCAGTAAGTACCTTTTCTGCACTACACAGAGTGAAATATTAGTCAATTTGCCCCCTGGTTTCTAAGACTCATTCAAGGTATACAGATGATCCAATGTTCACTGAGGGGGTCATTAAGACACTGCTGTTCAGTTTGCGGGTCAGCCATGGTTATGGAGTTTATGTCCTCCACCACCTTGGTGCAGGATTATCTGCCCTATTTAGAGATACCTGCCTGTTCGGCTTGGCAGGAATGACTGTGTTGAGAAGGAAACCACCCCAGTGGTGTCTTCCCTCGCAGCACTACAATTTTGCTGAAAATGACCCTCTGCACAGGAAGTTTTACCTGTGTGTCGAGCTATTCTACATTTTCTCTGCGAGGCAAGGCCGGCAGAGAGGGAAAAACGCGGACAGTTGTCCTGCCCTCAACTGGGAATGTTAACTACCATTATGACCTGGCGATCCAGTGGCAGACGGTTCTCCAAGGGATGGGTCACCATCTACGGAGCCAGCTCATGCTGCTGCTTCCGTAAAGTAATGGAATACTGGAGAAGGAGGACTGCTGCTTTACAGCATACTTCCTACGCCATCAAACACATACCCCCAGATGCATCAAGAACCCATTTTGCTATTCCTTAATAGCAAAAAACAACGATTCGCTATTAAGGAATAGCAAAATGCAATGCATGAAGAAATCACACAAAAAATTGCGATTTCTTAAAATTCCTTAATTGCGACTCGCAAATTGCGAGTCGCAATTAAAGAATACCTCCCCATTCATTCCTATGGGCTTAGAGGCCCATAGGAATGAATGGGAAGACATTCTCAATTTGCGAATCGCAATTAGCGATTCGCAAATTGAGAAAGTGATTTCAAGGGTGCAGGGGTGTCCAAAGGACACCCTGTTGCACCCCTGAAATTGATCTGTGCACATATGTTGCGCACACACATGCCCTTAGGGCATGTGTGTGCGCAACATGAAACTGAAAAATGCACTTTAGTGCATTTGTCAAAGTTTTTGCAAATTACCATGAAGTTCAACTTCCTGGTAATTTTCGGCCCTATTAGCGAAATCGCTATTTTTTAAACTTTAATGCATTGCATTTAAGGAATCTCAATTTGAGATTCCTTAAATGCAAGTAATCGCAATTTTGCGATTTCTTAATTTGCGATTTTTGCATTTGGGATGATGCATCCCAAATGCAAAAATACCGGTCGCAAAGGGCAGATCCTGAGAATCTGCCCCTTTGCGAGCGGATTCTAGCTTGATGCATCTGGGCCTAAATCACTAAATCAGGCCCTTAATCTCTAACTGGTCCTCCCACTCTGAGAAACTAGAGATTTGTAAAAACTGAACCCAGCATAAAGGACATGTTTGCAGACATTTGAGAGTGCAGTACCAAAGAGCTGGAGGAAGGGAGCTCCAGAAGGAGAAAGATATACCTCAGCTCCTTCTTGATGGAACTCTAATTTTGAGACACATATATCAATGTTTTCCAAAGGGTATCCTCTGGGAAACCCAAAAACCTTGTTTGATTGCAGGGACACCTGCATAGATGTCACAATTCATAATAAAATCCAGTACTGCAGAATATCTGACATCTTAAGCTGTTCCTTCTAGAAATACTAACAGCATAAGGCCCCTGAATCACCAGTCTTGGCAAGCATCCTGCAGTTGAAGAATGAAAGGCAGACAAAAAGTAATTGCCTATTCAAAGCAATTATGTACATAGATATCTATATATATATATATATATATATATATATATATATATATATATATATATATATACATACACACATATATTACCTACTGGCGGTCGCTTGTAGTTAGTTATAGTTAGGACCTTGTTTCTATTCAGAAAGTGTTTTTTCTTTTCCCAATAACTTTGGCACCGGTTGACAAATCTTCGCGAAAGTTTCAAAACTAGTGGGGCGCTCCAGTCAGCTCCTGTCTTGAAAGTTTTGGGGTGGATCGTCAAACGGAGGCCGAAAAAAAATGGGGGTCCCAAAAAGCGTTTTCCCCATGTTATTTTCCATAGGAAACTTGAGACAAAGCTACAGACCAAACTGCTGAATGGAATTACACCAAATTTGACAAAAAGGTAGCCCTTGGTTCAGGAAGAGCCCTATTTGTTAAATGGTATAAATCCGTTCAGTAGTTCCTGAGAAATTAGAAAAAGAAAAGATATCGATATCTGTGGGCGCGGTGGGTTCACAAACCCTCCCGAGCACAAGCTTCATTCAGTGATGTCATCAGCGATGTCATTTGAGATGTCATCAGTGATGTCACTGACCATGTCATGAATGATGTAATATGTGACGTCATCAACAGTGCATCGGGGGGCGCGAGTTATAGTTAGCTGAACTAGCTATAACGGCAGAATTTGTATGTTTTGTACAAGTGAAATGCCCAACTAATTATAATGTCCCCAAAACCTATGATTTTTTCAGTGAATATAGATATGTATAGATATACACAGAGATGCAAAAAAGAAGCAGAGAACTTTGTGTAGTTCCCAGGTTTAGATGGAGAGCAGCTCCAGTATAGAGCACTCTACGACACTCTGAATTTGCTCCCCTCAAATTACTGCTTTCCTATCAAAGTTTTTAAGCATAGAATTAGCACATTGTCATCCATGCCAAGATATAAAGGATCATGGTATTTTGCCATTTCTACAGCAAAGTCTTTAAGCATAGGAATAGCACAGCGCGATCCAGTCTGAGCTGTAAAATGACAAAAGCCTATTACCATTCCAAGCACAGTATTACAGCTTTAGACCGGTAAAATACCACCCAAGCCAATTTGAAATGAATAAAAGCAACCCCTGACACGTTTTCCATATCCTTATAGCTCTTCAGAGAGGTTTAACTGTGTCCAAACACAAGGCAGAGCCTAGTATAAGTCAAAACAATAACCTTTCAGGCATAGAGAGCCTCATAGATTATGCAAAAAAGTGGGTGAACAACAGTTCTTGTACAGAGCACCCTACAACACCAGTAACAGACCTCAAATGTCTGCTTTTCTATCAAAGTTTTTAAGCATGGAAATAGTACAGTGCCATCCACACCGAGTTAGAAAGGGGCAAAGTATTTTGCCAAGTCTTTAAGCATAGGACAGTGCTATCCATGCCGAGCTGTAAAGTGATAAAAGCCTTTTACTACTCAAGGCACAGCTTTGACCTGGTAAAATACCATTCAAACCAACCTGAAATTTAAAAAAAGCAATCCCTGGCACGTGTTTCGCTATCATTATTGCTCTTTTGAGAGGTTTAGCTCTGTTCAGACACAAGGGAGCACACAGGATAAGTCAAAACATTACCCTTTCAGGCATAGAGTGCCACATAATGTATGCATAAAAGAGCTGAGAACTCTGGGTAGTTCCTAAGTTTAAGACTGGCACTTTTGATCAGTAATGACAGTTTTACTATGTTTATTTATGTATAAAGTTTTGTATAGCGCAAACATGACCCGTGAGGGTATCAGAGCTCTTTACAAATGATCGGAAGGAAGCAACAGGAAAGCAATCAACAATATAATCAAGAGAGGTACAGACTGTTTAAGCTTACAAACTAAGGAGGGTTGCCTCCATCGGACCAAGCCGAAAAGACAATAGACATTTATTTAAAAAAAATTATATAGCGCACACATGACCCGTGAGGGTATCAGAGTGCTTTACAGATGATCAGAAGGAAGGAACAGGAAAGCAAACAATAACATAATCAAGAATTGTACAGATTGTGTAAGCTCACAAATTGAGGAGAGTTACATCCATAGGATCAAGCCAACAAGACAATAGACATGACCCAATATTCTAATAATACTCATTGCTGTAGATACTGAGTCAAATTGTGAGACCTAGAGCAGAAATTCGTTCAGAAGTAATATTTTAACCTCTTTTTCGCATGATGCAGTTGAGGGAATCAGTCTGATTTCAGGTGGTGGGGAGTTCCAAATTGCCCCAGTATTGGAACTTTCATAGATTCCCATGCTTTTGTATCATTCCCCGTCGTCGGAATGGGAGTATCGGTAACAAAAATAACATAGCAGTAGGTACAAAAGAGAAAGAAAAATGCTTAGGCCTCATTCCCTTTTGTAGCATATCCTCCTCTTTGTGTAAAAGAGACCAAACTAGGCATCAGCCAATCAGAAGAGCCTCACCCCTTAGAATCAATCAATCAATCAATCAAACCATTTATAAAGCGCACTACATACCCGTGAGGGTCTCAAGGCGCTGGAAGGCTGCAGCTAGTGGTCGAAGAGCCAGGTCTTGAGTAGTCTCCTGAAGGTCTGAGGGTCTTCTGACGGCCGTAGGAGGAGAGGGAGGGAGTTCCATGTCTTGGCGGCGTGGTAGGAGAAGGACCTGCCTCCGGAGGTGGTTCTGTGGATGCGTGGGACGGTGGCCAGAGAGATCGGCGGAGCGGAGTCTCCTGGTGGGTGCGTAGAATGACAGTCGGTTGTTGAGGTATGCTGGGCCTGTGTTGTGAAGTGCCTTGTGAGCGTGGGTCAGGAGCTTGAAGGTGATTCTTCTGTCGACGGGGAGCCAGTGCAGGTTTCTCAGGTGGGGGGTGATGTGGTCTCGGCGGGGGACGTCGAGGATCAGGCGTGTCGAGGCATTCTGGATTCTTTGAAGTCTGCTGAGGAGTCTGGCTGGGGCTCCGGCGTAGAGGGCGTTGCCTTAGTCGAGCCTGCTGCTGATGAGGGCATGGGTGACGGTTTTTCGTGTGTCGGGGATCCATCTGTAGATCTTGCGAAGCATGCGGAGGGTGTAGAAGCAGGTTGAGGAGACTGCGTTGATCTGTTTGGTCATGGTGAGTTTCGAGTCGAGGATGACTCCCAGGTTGCGTGCGTGGCTGGTTGGTGTAGGGGCGGTGCCCAGGGAGGTGGGCCACCAGGAGTTGTCCCAGGCTGAGGGGTTGGGTCCGAGGATGAGGATCTCTGACTTGTCCGTGTTGAGTTTGAGCCGGCTTTCTTCCATCCAGTCGGCGACCGCCTTCATACCGCGGTGGAGGTTGGCTTTGGCGGTGAGGGGGTCGTTGGTGAGGGAGAGGATCAGCTGGATGTCGTCGGCGTAGGAGATGATGTTGAGGTCATGGAGTCTGGCGATGCGTGCGAGTGGAGCCACGTAGATGTTGAAGAGCGTCGGGCTGAGGGATGATCCTTGTGGGACACCGCAGATCGTCTTGGTGACTCCGGAGTGGAACGGAGGGAGGCGGACTCTTTGGGTTCTGTCGGAGACGAAGGAGGTGATCCAGTCCAGGGCCTTGTCGCAGATCCCTGCGTCGTAGAGGCGTGTGCGTAGTGTGTCATGGCAAACGGTGTCGAAGGCGGCGGAGAGGTCCAGGAGGCTGAGGGCTGCTGTCTCACCGTTGTCGAGTAGGAATCTGATGTTGTCTGTGGTGGCGATGAGGGCGGTCTCGGTGCTGTGGTTTTTGCGGAAGCCTGACTGGGAGGGGCCGAGGATGTTGTTGTCTTCTAGGTAGCGGGTGAGCTGGGTGTTGACGGTCTTTTCGATGACCTTCGCCGGAAATGGAAGCAGGGAGATGGGCCGGAAGTTCTTTAGGTCGCTCGGGCCCGCCTTGGGTTTCTTAAGTAAGGCGTTAATCTCGGCGTGTTTCCAGCTTTCAGGGAAGGTCGCGGTCTTGAATGAGAGGTTGGTGATGTTGCACAGGTGGGGTGCAATGGAGCTGTCGGCCTTGTTGAAGATGTGGTGGGGAAGAGGGTCGGTCGGGGCGCCTGAGTGGATGGTACTCATTGTTTTGATCGTGTCCTCGGTGGTTATGCTGGTCCAGGCGGTTGTGGTCGGTGGGTGTCGGTGGGGCCGGGGTGGTGGGGTTGGCGGGGACCGTCTGAAGGTTGAAGCTGTCGTGAATGTCGGTAATCTTGCGGTGGAAGAAGGCAGCAAAGGCGTCGCACAGGGCTTGTGACGGGGGGTGTCGTTGGTGCAGGAGCTGGAGTTGGAGAGTTCCTTCACGATGTTGAAGAGCTCCTTGCTGTTGTGTGCGTTGTTGTCGAGGCGGTTCGTGAAGGTGGCCTTCTTGGTGGTTTTGGTGGAGGTGAACCCTCCTGAAGGAACCTCAGAGCCTCAGATTTTCTACTGCACGTTGTGCTAGGGAGTCTCCTTTGAGCTCTGATCAACATCTACTCTTCAGAAGTTTTTCTTCAGGTTTTTTCTTCAGGTTTTATTTCAGATTGTTAGCTGATCCTTCCAGGATGTCTGACAAGGAAAAGAAGAAGGCCCTTTTCAAACCATGTTCCACCTGTGGCAAGAAAAGACTATTCATTGAGGATAAGCATAAAAACTACATCTTTTGCCTCTATCCTGATCACAAGCCTGCGGACTGTAAGATCTGCAGCACCTTTTCAACCAAGACCCTCCGGGACCGTGAGGGTAGGCTTCTGACATTGCTCCAGAAGTTGAAGACCAGGAAGGATACTGTCTCCAGTGACAGTGAGGACTCTGCATCTGCGTCTTCAACAAGAAGGTCAGTCAAAAGGGGTAGGGGTTCCCCTTCTCCTTCTGTAGGCCTCACAAAAGACCCCCAGAGAGTCTGAGAGCCAGGGTCCAGGCGAATCTCCTCACTATGTTGAAAAGGAGAGGGTAGGAACATCTACGCCTTCTAAGGGTTTGATGACTGATCCAGCCTTTAAGAAACCCTCTTCCCAATCTTCCAAGATGCCTAAACTGGAACTGGTCCATCGACAATCGACGACGACGGGAGACACCTGCAACAGCGTCGACGAGGGAGTCGCCGACGGCGGCATCGTAGACAAGGATGTCGACGACGACAGCGGCGTCGACGACGATGGCGACGACGAAGAGTTCGTCGACGGCGGCGACGACGACAGTGTTGTCGACGAGGGCCTCGACGACGACAACATTGACAACGACAACGGCTGGGATGTCGATAGCTAGATAGTTATTACTTTTTCCTGAGGCACAGCCGGGAAAAGCCAGGAGTGTATCATTGTGTTTTTAAAATTGACTACTAATTTTAAACCTGTGTGTGTCTTTATTAAAATTGATTGCTGCTTACCCCACGTAACTTTCACTCTCTCCCGCACTGCCACTGCGAACCCTGCAGCCGACTAGGAGCTGCTCAGGGATTCACGCGGGCGCCATTTCTCGACCAGTTTGGTGGTGACGGTCTAGTTGTTTTTTTAGACGCCCACCCTCCAGCAACGCTGACGCTACTTATATCGCGCTAAACCCTTGCGCGTCAGCTAGATAGTTATTACTTTTTCCTGTGGCACAGCCGGGAAAAGCCAGGAGTGTATCATTGTGTTTTTAAAATTGACTACTAATTTTAAACCTGTGTGTGTCTTTATTAAAATTGATTGCTGCTTACCCCACGTAACTTTCACTCCCTCCCGCACTGCCACCGCGAACCCTGCAGCCGACTAGGAGCTGCTCAGGGATTCACGCGGGCGCCATTTCTCGACCAGTTTGGTGGTGACGGTCTAGTTGTTTTTTTAGACGCCCGCCCCCCTCTCCCCTCTATTTATGGCCACCATTAAACTTCCACGCAGCGGGCGCGCCGGCGGCGCGCCAAAGGCAAGCCCGTCTGCGCCCGTCATCGCCAGGACATCACCTCTCGCCAGTCCCCCTGTCCGAGTGCCACTGGAGCCTATTGTTTACGACAGTGAGGTACTTCTAACTATGAACTCTGGTAGGGAGTTGTGTGGGGCATTGTCAAACCAACTGGGGATGTCAGGTCTGACCTGTATCGTATGTAATTTTGCTGCCCCAGTACCCGATCGAGTGAGAGCGATTAGGAGACTGGAGACCTACACTCAGGTCACTGTACTTCAATTAAACGTCAGATCACTTGCCAAGCACCATCTGGAAGTACATACACTTATTGAGGAAGAATCTCCTGATGTATTTTTTATCTGTGAAACGTGGTTACGAGATGAAGACATGATAGGCATAGTGAACCTCACACTCCCTGCAGGATATCTGATCGAGACACTTAATAGGAATAGCAGAGGCGGTGGTATCGCAGTAATTTACAAAGCTCAATACCCCTGCTCTTTTGTCAGGGAAGATCTATGTGGTAGTGAATGTGCCCGCTTTAAGATTGCTATTAGTGCACAATTCACTCTCTCGGGTTTGTATATTTACCGACCACCGGGGCCTGCCTTGAAGTTTATTGAGGCTTTGTTGGAAGTTGCTAATCCGCTAGTGGTGGGATCCTCCAACTTTACAATTTTGGGGGATTTGAATCTTCATTTTGATCAAACCCTGGATCCAACTATTTGTAAACTGCTGGCGGATCTGGCTGCTCTCCAGTTCGATTTATTGATTAATAAGGCCACGCATTCGGCTGGCCATAACCTGGACCCGGTGTTCTCGAACCTTTCACAAATGAAGGGGGAGGTGCCTAAGCCTATGGGCTGGACGGACCACTTTCTGGTCAAAGTCAGCATGGATATCCCGGAGCCTTTCTCGGTGGAGGAGGTGAACAGGGTCCAAAAAAGGCCCTGGCACAAACTCAAATTGGAGGATTTCCACGCCTCCTTAGGGACATTCTCCCTGGAAGCTTTAGTCGAATCGGAGGCGGCTTACACTGCCTTTTTGCGACTGGATTGTGAAAGGTCTAGATGCGCTCATTCCAGTCAAATGGACTAAGGGGCGCAGGTCCATCTCAAACCCATGGTACAATGAAACCCTGAGAGCTTTAAGGAAGCAATGTAAGAGAGCCGAGCGCTCTTGGAGAAGGGACTACAAAGAGGGAGATAAAGCAATTTATCTGGCAAAAATGAAGATTTATCATAAAGCGATTTGCTCTGCGCGTGCGGCTTTCTATGCAGAGGAAATAAAAACCAGCTCGAATCCCTCTAAATGCATCTTTAAAATTGTGCAAGAGTTAAAGAACTCTAGAGGCAGGATACCTAAGATATCCTCTGCACAGCAATGCGAAGAACTAGCCATCTTTTTTTAATCGATAAGGTGAAAAATATCTATAAGACCTTCTCGCTGCACCCTCCTGGTCTCCTCGATCTTGCTGACATCAGGGCTGGTGATACCATTCTAACATCTATCCCAGAGATTTCTGGAGAAGAGCTAGTCAAACTTTGCAGGAAAGTGAAAGCAGGCTCGCCATCAGACCCTATGAGGCCGGCGCAATTTATGGAGTCCCTGGCGCATTTTCAACAGCCGATCGGTGCAATACTCAACCTGTCCTTTTCCACTGGCATAGTTCCTAGGGCCTGCAAACAGGCACAGGTTACTCCCATCATTAAGAAACCTTCACTAGATCCGTCCAAACCTGAAAACTTGAGGCCAATATCCCTTCTCCCGTGGATGGCCAAGATTGCGGAGGCCCATGTCAATAATGTTCTCTGAGTACATGAGCCAAAATAATATCCTGGATGCGTCGCAAAACGGATTCAGGCCTGGCCACAGTACAGAGTCCGCCCTTCTCGCCTCTTCTGAACACTTAAGGTTGATCCTTGATGCCGGTCAGAGTGCAGCGCTGATTCTGTTAGATCTCAGCGCTGCCTTTGATACGGTCTCACATGAGATCCTTCTGCTCCGTTTGGAGGCGGTAGGGATTACAGGAGCTGCCTTACAGTGGTTTCGATCTTTCCTAGAGGAGAGATACTTTCGGGTCTTGGCACCACCAAACATCTCTCAGTCTCACTCTATCGGCCAGGGAGTCCCGAAAGGTTCTGCACTTAGTCCATCTTTGTTTAATCTATATGTGCAACCCCTGGCTGTCGTGGCTAAAGAGTGGGACCTTGAGTTGGTATCATATGCGGATGATACTCAGCTGGTTATCACTCTAGCTGAAGGGCCATCGGCGTCTGCTACGAGGTTTAAATGTAAAATGTCGGAATTTGTAAAGCGCACAGCTACCTCCACCGGAGGTGTCCCGCCGCTGTCCGTATACCGCTTAGGAACCCATCCTGGCTTTCCTGGGAAATGTCCACTCCTGGGCACCCCCCAGGTGCAGCCAGGCATCCCAGCGCTTTTGGGGCCGTTGTGGAGACTAAGCAAGCTATTGCCCAGAGTTGCAGCGTGGGACCCATGATCAGAACAGGCACTGAGGCGAGAATATCCAGTCTGGGGAATTAATGAGCCGGAGACCCGCCGAGGAGGGAATCGAACCCTGGTCCCTGGCCAGAGCTCTGCATCAAGGTCTGCCTGCTCTAACCATTGAGCCACACTTCTACGTTTAGAGATGGTATGGCGGCAGTCGCCCAGTGGATGGCTGAGAACTGCTTGCAGCTTAATGCTAGCAAAACAGAGGTTCTGCTGGCAGGGAAAAACACCGCACTCTGGAACGAACACTGGTGGCTGGCATCGCTGGGCTCTACACCAACGCCCAAGCCCCTAGTGAAGAGTTTGGGAGTATGGATGGATTCTTCGCTCAGCTTTCAGTCCCACACAAAGAAAGAGGCAGCTACTTGTGTGGGCTTGCTAAGAGGCCTAAAACCAATCCTGAAGTACTTTGAGCCAACAGTCCGCCAGCTTATAGTTTAAGCCATGATCATCTCTCGCTTAGACTATGCTAGCGTGTTGCTCCTAGGTGCGAATAAAGCCGAGATTCTGCGACTCCAACGGGTCCAAAACCTGGCAGCGAGAACTCTGATTGGGCTCCCTCGCAGATGCTCGGCCAGAGCAACGATTGGAAGATTACATTGGCTCCCGATTGCTTCTCGGATCAAATTCAAAGCCCTTGTCATGGCATTCAAAATCCTTAAAACCGGGAGACCGGTTTTATTGCGCCCACTGTTGACTTGGTACCTGCCCCCCCGGAGCTTGCGCTCTTTGGGGCAACACTTGGTGGAGGTGCCACGTACCAAATTGTGCCGTATGGGTGGTCGCTCCTTCCGGCTGTTAGCGGCCAAATTATGGAACTCTTTGCCGGTTCACATCCGTGGATTGGAGAATCTGTTGGCTTTCCGGAAAGCCATCAAGACCATTCATTTCTCACTTCCATAGGCTTCTGTACTTGCCTAACTGTCCTTGAGTATGTGTTTTCTCTGATCTAGCAGCGCCGGGACGCCTCTTTGCTGGGGCAGCTGTTGCGCTTTACCAAAACTATAACATAACATAACATAACATGTCGACAGTCTCTTCGTCGACGGCATCGACGACGCCTATCTTGTCCTCGAGTGTTCTTGGGTCGACGATGCATGTTCCGTCAACGAAGCCGACGACGGCTGCATTTTCAGTACCATCGTCGACGGGACCGTCGATGATTTTGGCTTCGGAGAAGAGAATCACTATTTCAATGACCAGAATTACACCGGACATGACATCTCCCAGGAGGGTGACCCCCTTGCCACCAGCTCTGCTGTTTCATGAGAATGAGTCAGAAGAGGATGATCAGGACTCTTATG
Source organism: Lissotriton helveticus (assembly GCF_964261635.1). Classification (NCBI taxonomy): domain Eukaryota; kingdom Metazoa; phylum Chordata; class Amphibia; order Caudata; family Salamandridae; genus Lissotriton; species Lissotriton helveticus. The sequence goes on from NC_136058.1 coordinate 209,279,830, forward strand.
GCTACGCTGACAGTCCTTCTCAACTTCTGGTCAAGTGCCAGGAGACGGATTCTGAAGGAGGGTATGACCAAGAAGGTGATTATCATCATCATTCTGCCCAACCACAGCAACATTCAGGTCAAGAAATGGTTTTGGTACCATCTTCTTTCCTGCAGGACCTGCACAGGATACTGCAGGATTACAAATCTAAAGCTGCAGGGCCTGCTCCGGCTCCAGTTGCGCAAGCCATGCCTATCCCGGCGCCTGCCTCAACGGCTGTTCCTGAAATACCAGCTCAGGTGTCTCCTCAGCCACAGGCAACGATTCCACAAGAGCCTTCCAGACCAGCAGACACCCATGATTATTCCTCGGATGAGGATCATAATTCGGATGATGGAGCTGATCAAGCTTCTGAATGGGATGAATACATAATTCCGGACCCTCCATCTCCATGTCCGGATCCGGTGGATTCTCCACCAGCGGATATAGGAGGATTTCATCAGCTGATGGAAAGAGCGACTGGCAGATTCAAGTTGGCGATGCCTGCGGTGGCCTCTGAATGTTTCTTGTATGATTTCAAGGAACCTTATAGGAAGACGACAAGGCCCATACCAATAGTGCAACATCTGTGAGATGAAGGCCTTAAGGCAATGAAAAAATCCAGTGACGGTGGTCCCTGTACTACCGCATCTAGATAAAAAGTACAAAGCACCTGATGATGGTCCAGCTGCCTTGACAAGCCACCCAAGACCGGACTCAGTAATTTCTCAAGTGGCGCAGAGAAAATCCTGCAACCCCTCTGCTCCTTTAACAACTCCTCCAGACAAGGAAGGAGATTGGACAAAGCCCGGGAACAAATTCTCTTCAATGGCAAGTCTTCTGGTGCGGGCAGCTAATGCCCTAGCAATATTGGGCAGATACGACCGCCAGCTATAGTGTGATGTCGCACCGTTCCTGGATCAGCTCCCTCCAGAATCAAAAGTAGAAGCAAAAAAGGTCTTACAAGAAGGGGAGCCGACATCAATGGAAGTCATTGACTGTGCCATGGACATTGCCACAACTGCGTTTCGTTCTTTGGCTGGAGCTGCGGTCCTTCGTCGCCAGGGGTGGCTGAAGGCAACCTGGTTTCGACCCGAGATCCAAATTAAGATCCTGGATCTTACTTTTGATGGAGAAGCACTATTCGGGAAATTGATTGATGACACTCTCAAGACATCAAAAAGGACACTGAGACCGCCAGATCTTTGGGTACGCTTCAGTACCGCAAAACTCCTTTTAGAGGGTCCAGAGGCAAAAGTACAAACTACAGAGGATCTTACCAACAACAGAGATACTCATCCTACGGCTCAGGTTCGCAACAATACCGCCAGCCTTATCAACAAAGGCAGGGCCAATCCTCCAATTACTCCAGGCCTAACAACAGAGTAACGATTCATAACAGGGGGTGGTGATGGACAGAGTATCTGAATTAAGCAGAACACTCCTACCCAGTCAAAAGATCAGGGCTTGATCCATCACCGTTTTTTAGCTCACTGCACCATCCCAGTTCAGAACCTGGCTACATGCAAATTAGTCTGACCCTGGCCCAGTGCATCATGGGAACAGGGCAGACCAAACTACCAAGCCAATTCTTTACTGGAAAGGAAACAAGCTTCCGGGGACCGGTTTCTGGCATTGCAGCCGTCTTCGGCCCGGCTTGCTTGAATCCTGATGGTGCAGTGAGCAAGGGACTCATGTCTGAGCATACCCTTCCACACTTGTGGTGGCCAAAACAATTCATAACAGGGGGTGGTGATGGACAAAGTATCTGAATTAAGCAGAACACTCCTACCCAGTCAAAAGATCAGGGCTTGATCCATCACCGTTTTTTAGCTCACTGCACCATCCCAGTTCAGAACCTGGCTACATGCAAATTAGTCTGACCCTGGCCCAGTGCATCATGGGAACAGGGCAGACCAAACTACCAAGCCAATTCTTTACTGGAAAGGAAACAAGCTTCCGGGGACCGGTTTCTGGCATTGCAGCCGTCTTCGGCCCGGCTTGCTTGAATCCTGATGGTGCAGTGAGCAAGGGACTCATGTCTGAGCATACCCTTCCACACTTGTGGTGGCCAAAACGATTCATAACAGGGGGTGGTGATGGACAGAGTATCTGAATTAAGCAGAACACTCCTACCCAGTCAAAAGATCAGGGCTTGATCCATCACCGTTTTTTAGCTCACTGCACCATCCCAGTTCAGAACCTGGCTACATGCAAATTAGTCTGACCCTGGCCCAGTGCATCATGGGAACAGGGCAGACCAAACTACCAAGCCAATTATTTATGGGAAAGGAAACAAGCTTCCGGGGACCGGTTTCTGGCATTGCAGCCGTCTTCGGCCCGGCTTGCTTGAATCCTGATGGTGCATACCTCTGATTCCTCACTGCAGACTGCGAATGCGTCCTCTTCAGGAGCAACTGGACATCCAATGGAAACAGTTTCACGGATCATTCAACGACAAGGTGACGTCACTCCGACAATGAAAAGAGCGGCCCTGTGGTGGACGGACCAGATAAACTTGTCCCAAGGTCTATCCTTCGTAAGCAATCCGCCTCCTCAAGTAGTGACAATGGATGCGTCGTTGGATGGTTGGGGAGCGGTGATGCAAGACCTGCATGTCAGTGGCCATTGGTCTCCTCACTATCGTCGGCTCCACATCAATCTCTTGGAGCTAAGAGCAATAAAACTGGCTCTACAAGCCTTTCTCCCTCGACCTAAGAGGTTCGCAAGTTCTCATCAGGACCGACAACACCACGGCCATGCATTACGTGAACAAGGAAGGAGGAACCAGATCTCTCTCGTTGTCGCAGGAAGCTCAAGAGATCTGGGAATGGGCGATCCTTCACGGGATGTCGCTGAAGGCAGAAATCTTGCCAGTAATTCTAAACGAGAATGCAGACAGACTGAGCAGGTTATCCTCAGTCAGTCACGAGTGGGAGCTAAACCAGCGAGTTCTGGAAGAGGTCTTCCGCCAGTGGGGCAGACCTGCAATAGATCTCTTTGCCACGCCGACCAACAAGAAATGCCGGTCTTATGCAAACAGGCTTCACCACAGAGGATCATTGGGGAATGCGCTTTCGATAGCCTGGTCAAGGACATTTGTCTACGCCTTTCCCCACATCCCACTAATCCCGAGGCTTATCAGGAAGATCAAAGTGGAACCATGCAAGATGATCTTGATAGCCCCTGCTTGGCCGAGACAGTTCTGGTACACGGAGCTCCATCTGTTGTCGCTAGCTCCTCCTCTCCCCTTGAGGACTATTCCAGACCTTCTCACAATGTCCGAAGGACAGATTTGGCATCCAGATTCACAGTCATTACACCTGACAGCTTGGCTCCTGAGCAGCGAGAATTTAAGAATCTCCCCATCTCGAACGAAATTAAAGAAGTCCTCCCCCAGGCGTGAGCTCCTTCCACGAACAAGACTTACCGCCTCAAATGGAAGAGATTTAGCATTTGGTGCACGAGAGAGAAAATTGACCCCTTTTCTTCAAAACCTCATCAGCTCCTGCCTTATCTCTTGTCCTTGGCTAAGTCGGGGTTGGCCCATTCATCTATAAAGGTTCATTTGGTGGCAATTTCAAGGTACAGACGGTCTGAGTCTGGACCTTCGTTGTGGTCTTCCAGGATTATTAAGCAATTTCTAAAAGGCTTGTTCCGGGTCTATCCACCAGTGAGGCCTCCGCCTCCTACTTGGCACCTGAATCTAGTCCTCACTCAACTCATGAAAAGCCCATTTGAACCAATTTATCAATCAGACATGAAGTTCCTTTCATGGAATTTGGCTCTCCTTCTTGCCCTCACATCGGCAAGACGTATTAGGGAATTGCAGGCTCTCACAATCCATGAGCCATTTCTACAATTCAAAAGGAACCTAGTTATCTTGAGAACTAACCCAAAGTTCATAACCAAAGTACCTTTGGACTTCCACTTGAACGAGCCGGTTATTCTTAAGGCTTTCTTTCCTCACCCGGCTACACCAGCGGAGATGTCGCTACATTCTCTGGATGTGCAACGATGTTTACAATGCTATTTGGATCGCACCAAAGGATTTCGGAAATCCTCCCAATTAGTCGTTGCTTTTGGTGGTCCGAGCAAATGTCTTCCTCTGTCAAAGCAGGGGATTGCAAGATGGATTACCATTGCCATTCTTCATTGCCATACTGCAGCAGGTAACCCACTGACTGGCAGGGTTCGAGCACATTCCACAAGATCAGTGGCTTCTTCATACTAAGCATTACTGCTTGGAATCCTTACAAGAAGAAGATACGGCAGTGGGCCATGCAGTCCTGAGGAACCTCTTCCACTAATTGGTGAGCTTTCCTTTCTATCCCACCTTCCGTTATTTTGCACATTTTGTATCTTTATGTCATGTTGGCTATTGCAAGGTATGTTATGACACTAAATGTGTTTTTTTTTTTGCTAACTGCTTGCTACTCTGATACAAAAGCATGGGAATCTATGAAAGTTCCAATACTGGGGCAAGAAAACAAGTTACTTATCTGTAACTTTAGTTCCCCCGTATTGGTAACTTTCATAGATTTCCATGCGCCCACCCACCTCCCCGGGGAAAGCTCAGCCTTCAGGAGATATGGTGACTGTTACACAACGGCTACGAAAATCTGAGGCTCTAAGGTTCCTTCAGGAGGGTTCTAAGGGGTGAGGGTCTTCTGATTGGCTGATGCCTAGTTTGGTCTCTTTTACACAAAGAGGAGGATATGCTATAAAAGGAAATTAGGCCTAGGCCTTTTTCTTTCTCTTTTGTACCTAGTGCTATGTTATTTGTGTTACCGAGACTCCCATTCAGACGACAGGGAATGATACAAAAGCATGGGAATCTATGAAAGTTACCAATACTGGGGAACTAAAGTTACAGGTAAGTAACTTGTTTTCTTCTTGGGGCAATACCCGAGAAGACTCTGTTGCAAGTCGTCTTTTTATGGAATATCTGTGGTTTATTTTCTGATTGGTGTTTTTTTTTACATAAATGATGATTTTGTGGGTTAACCCCTACACCTAATTTAATGATGATGAAAAAAGAAATACAATGTTAAGACTGGAAACACACACAAATTATAGATTTTACCTAGGAGAGCTGCAGGCATAGGAAGTTGATACCAACGAAGTGTGAGTGAAAATTGCTCATGGAACTACATACGTGTGGTTTAGTATCAGAAGGAGGAACCAGAACATTGATGCTGGAACAATAGATATGCACAATGATGCTGAAACATTGTACCTGGGGGAGGCTTCCTATAAACACTTTATATGTTCTGGTTGGTGTATCTGCATTTTTCACATTATTTTCGACTATTCACAAGTGTGCAAGGCTTGGTTGTCTGAATTAGTACTATATGTATTTTGAGAGTATTTGGAAATGGTATTTACTATTTACTTATTTATTTCACAGTTTCATACAGCACTGCTTTCACTGTGTGATAGTAGAGCACCTTACGTGGAACAAAAGTATTTACATAGAACTTAAGTTAAGCGATGATAACAGAATGGCGAGTGTGGGATGCACTAATATATTTGAGGGGTTATTCTCAATTTCTGATGATTAGATTTATTCTCCTGGCTTATATAAAAGTCTCTGAAGTTTAATTAATTGAGGTGCAGGTGAAACAAATCAATGTTTCAGCTTGTCTGAAAGAGAGAAGATGTGTCACAGTTCTCAGATGTTTTATAAGAGAGGTCCAAAGCAGGGGGCATGCATGAGGAGTTTTTCACGGTAAGGCTTGTCTTGATTTTTGGTGTCTCAAGAAAGAGAGTCCTTGTGATGGAGCAAGGATTCGCACGTAAAGCGACTTGCTTGTACTCATGAACCTCAAATAACCCGAATAGTATTAATCAACCTGTTTGTCTTATTAATTTCCCCTTATTCTGACATTTTGGGTGTCCCAGAGACGCTTGCCTATGTGTTTACTAATCCTAATACGCTTGCTATTTAAGATGGCTGCTGCTACGTGGGAATTTCTTCTGCGCATGCGTCGGTCACACTCATGTGATGTGACGTACTCGCAGTTCTGGTGGGAATCTATTGCACTTGCGCACTCGAGTTAAAATGGCTGCTTTGTGTTCTCACATGCCCGAAGCTTGTATCGCTGCTTTCGCTATGCTGTTTGTTTTGCATTAATTCTAATGCTATAGTTATTATGAAATAATGGGAGTAATGTAGGGATTCATGGTATACATTGAATTCATTTATTCTGTGTTCTAAAGCTGTTTCTATTTACTTTTCATGTATCGTAATCCTTGGGCATGAGGGACGGGAATACTCCATTTTGAAAATCCTTTCTGCGCATGACAGTCCGCAGCCAGGGGATGAACTCTGTGACATTTAACACGTGCCAACACAGAAGTCCAAGCCAAAATGCGCCTGGAAAGAGGCACATTCACCTAGTCGAAGAAGCTGATTTGTACTAAATGTATTACAATGAATAAAATGTTAAATTCACCATTGTTATGTGCAAGGAACATGTCATGGGAACCTGAAATTCAAGGGGCGGTCTTGAAAATGCAAATATTGAGCTTGAGAAAGTCAAATCCTAGGAGGTGTGACGACCTGTCCTTTCTTTTGTCCAATCAAAATTGGGGATCCTTACACTTGCAACATTTGGGGGGTGGTACACTGACCCGAAAACGGCATAGCTAGAGAAATTGTCCGACTTGTCCGAATAGCTGACCTGTCACTGATCCTACGCACTCAATAGCTGATCGAGAAACAGAGGTGCTGCGGAGCACTCTGTCAGACAGACTGTCAGACCCAATCGGGGTTTTGAGAATCTTAAAGTGCTGGCGAAAGCACTTTGCTGGGGAATTCGAGAACCCAATCGGGGTTTTGACTGATAGCTGCAGAGAGGGTGTAGCGAGCGCGTTGCAACTGAACTGCGGGTGCTGGTCTTACCTTGGTGGTCCTGTCCTGATCCTAATCTGGTTTTCCTGTCTTGGGTTTCCATTCTGCACCTGCTGGCCTACTGGCGACTGCATTCCCTTGGGGTTTCTCCTGTTCTTAACTGACCCGTGGCCAGAGTTGGTCTCCACACTGTTCTAGGTAAATATAAATCTGTGCAGGAAATGCACTACATCCTTTTCTTGCTTTCTGAAACTGCTAAAAGTCTTATTTGCGCATTTGTTCCTTTTCTTTCCCCTCCCTGTGCTGACCAATAATAACATTTTACACTTTAGATGTTTATTAGCATGTTCCCTGTTCTTACCTTCCCTTTAGAATTCTAAATGGTTGGCATAATCTATTTTCTACATGGTTATACGCTCTTTATGATTTTGGTTATCGATAGTTTGCTTACTGAAAACCTTATGCTTTCTAACTCTGAAGAAAACTAGATAAAGGTTTTCAAAACTTCCCGAGTCTGTGGTTATTATAAAGAGTGCACATATTATAAATGTTATTGTATTTTGGTGACTGCTTATCTTTTTCAGCTAGCTTCCTGATCCATTATGATCATAGGTACCTGTGACAAGGATTGGTAAGTCAGGTACATAGGAAATAGGTAGGAACAAATTAGGGTTACTGGTAGTAGAGTGTAGGTTACCCGATTAATAAATATGGTGAATTGAATTTATGGGTCCAAGTGTGCATATGGTGAAATTGTTGGTCGAGTGACCTGCGCGCTCTATCACTTGCTCCTTGAACCTTTTGAACTTCCAGAAGAGTCAACGAATTTGATAGGAATGACGGGTTCTTCAGGCGACGGTCTTTGAAGGTCAGGCAACCTACTTCACAATGCAACCTCGTTCCTAGTGGTAACTAAGGCAGGCATAGAAAAGTCATAATTGTGTCCTGTGCTTTGTCTTTAATTGTAAAGTGACAATAACATTATTTTTCTATTAAACCAATTATGGAAGATATAGAGCTCAATCCGACACCGCAGAAACAAAGGTGGGCGTCACTCGCCTCAGTGTTAGCAACGGAAACGGGGACCCTAGACAAGTTTCGATAGGAAAATGCAACCCACTGCTCTGCGGCACTGTTGATCCCTACACCTCTGCAAGCAGACCCTTGTGCTGCAAATGGCTAAAGGTAGGAGTCCAGAAAGGGGACCTGGCACACGAAGAATGCACACCAAATTATCAGTCTGAGTGCCACATTTATCCGAAGAATTAAACTTGAATATGAAAGTGGATTGCTTGGTATTGTTTTCGTTTTTACGAAACTAATGGTGAGTAGAGACATGGCTTGTATTCAGCAGGTCATGAGTTGGACCCATCCCCCAGCCAACTCAGCCTTCCACCCACTAAGGTCATGCAATGAAGTACCATTAAATTCGGTAACAGTAACACCTGTCCATTACAGTGCTTAGAAGTGGCAGATGTGTAGCAGTGGAGCTTTCCAAAAAATGCAATTTATTACTTAAAAAAAGGAAGCATGCTCAGGTTGTACAAACATGCCACAGGGTTCCGCGATTGACTGAATTTCAAGTCAGGAATAAGGATGTCTAAAATGAATGAATCACCTGTGTCACCACCAGTCAATATCTACACCGCTATCATCACAGCGCTCTAAATAAAAATGATGTGAGGAATTAATTAGGAGTCCAGATGCATTGCAATGACTGACAAACTGGCCAGGCGTATCCTTTTTTGTGTCTTTTCATCACGGTGCTGCTTAAACATTTAAGAGACCCCTGCTGCAGCTCTGTGCCAGTCCTGCACAGCTCCATATCATCAAGGCAGGCCTTGTTATGAACACCGAGGAACAATGCCAATTGGCAAGGGCTTTTAAATGAAAGTGAAATGTATTGCAGCAACAGCAGAAGCTTGAGAATCCTCTGCACAGTTCCTGGCTTCGTGTAGATAAATAATTAATTTCTTTTGAGGTAAATTAATTTATAAGGCACCAATGATTTTCATGAGAGTGTGATTAACCTTTTGTTAAGTGTTTGCAACTTGATAAAACACAAATTGGGATTTGCTAATAATTATCAAAAGCCTTTCCCCATGAATTCAGGGACAGGGCACTGTAAAAACAAGCATTTGCAATGCAATTAGTCTCGCCTTTGGGACCTTATATGTATCTAGCTATGCAGCACATTAGCCTGGGTGCTGAAACATCTACTGTTCTTTAACATGGAGGAAAAGTAAGCACCAAACTACGTTACACGCCAGATATGAGAACATATGGAGAGAAATATTGCCTTTCAGTGGAAAATGGTATAGTCCAAAGCGCTGTTGTTAATATAAAATCAGGGCCTTTGGTGAACATATCACTGAATTTGAAAAAAATATTATTGTCTACTGGTGCTTGTGGAAGACAATTTCTATGGACTGGAATCTAGAAAATGCTAAAGTGATTCTAGTATGTTACTGACCTCTGCTGGTAGTTTTCAATCAAGAAAGTTAAATAGAAGCAGTTCCCAGAAAAAGAAAAAAAAGAAAGTCTCTCAGCAGAAAGCAATTCTGGTATTTTACTGACCTCTGCTGGCCGTTTTCTCTCAAGACAGTTAAATAGAGTCAGTTGAACAGAAAAAAAGTCTTTAAGCGGAAGCAGAAAAGTCCTAGGGCTGATCTCCAGAGCCCACAAAGTACATGCTCATATACGTATATAATAAGTATATACTAAAGTATGTACAAGAGATCTCGAATGCTCGACCTAAAAATACCTTTTTTTTTAGGTCTACCTATTGACAACTTTGGCTGTCTGTTAGAGCTATTGTCGGTATTCTATAATAGATTTAGAAGGGTATTTCTCTTTCTTACCATGCTATTGGTTGTTTGTTTTATCATTCCACAACCTATTGAGTTCTTAAACAGCAATGCATGAGGTGCACTGTGTTCAGTAAAAGCAGCTGGAATGGACTGTTTGGGGAACGCAGATGTTATCTTGAGAATAAATCTTCCACTACTGAAAGCAACACATCCCACTTTATAAATATTTTTGGCTTTCAGTCCGTACATGTTAGAAACCTGCATCCCTAAATGGCCTCCTTTCTTTTCAAAAACCAAAACAAGATTCACATCAGAATCACATAGGTTGGGAAAAGCCATGTTAATTGCAGGTAATATCCTCCATGACATCTGCACTTCTTTGCCCAATGGGCACTGGCAGTTCATCACTTCTAAAATGGCCTCTGTGTTACCTCACCCATTTTACATTTAATTGAGTAGATTCGCTTTTAAGATGTACACTACAGGCAACAGTCACTCAGTGGAAAGCCAAATTGTTGCCAAAGTAGATTTTTGCAAAATACTGATTACAGGAAGGTGCATCCAGAAATTGGTCACTCTTTCAAACCAGAATAGGAGCTGTAACATTAGGGGCACTGTTAGTGTTATTGCATGATGTTGTAGTCCTCAAATATAGACACCAGAGCTTAAAATAGTAACTGTTCCAATGTTTTCATATTCACTGTTACCACGTTCTTAAAGAGAAATCTTCACTAGTCAAGCAATTTATTAGTTGTCTATAGCTTGGACAGTTACTAGAAAAAGAACATATCTACCAGTGCAAAAAGATCAGTGAAGAGGATACCTTGGAATCGTATATTAATAATCATTTATGTTTATAGTGTATTGAAAATTGTAATGCAAGCCCTTAGAATCTACACATTAAATGTTCTTTTGTGATTGATCCTGATTTAACAAGGTTGAATGTGCACATTCCAATGTGGCCACCATTTTACTTTGTTCCTTTCGATGCTGTGGATTTTATTTGTCCTTAGGATGGGTACTGAGATCTTGTCAGTTTCATGTTCAGCCCCACATAGTGATGACTCTTCCCACTTCTATGTGCACCATGGACATCAAGATAAGCAGACAAATAAAGTCGCCCACGAGGGGGTTAGCTGAACACCCAGAATGGGAAGAGATCTGGTAGAAGGAAATGCATGTAGCCCTCTCATCTGCAGACAACCAGCTGATCTGTTCTCTTTTAACATTGTAAGGCCACTTCCCCGTTACCATTTGAGCCATAGGAGAGTTTGTTTTATATGTATATATCTTTTTATTCTACAGCTGTTGCATTCATTATCCCTCTCTTTTGCCCATGCTCAGTCTTGTTCTCTTTCTTTTTAACTACCTCTCTTGTGACATTTCTTGCTCCCCACTCCCTAATGCCCCTTCCCCAAACTCTCTTTTATGCGTCCATTACTTTCCTTCTCCTCCTCTCTCTGTTTTTTCCTCCCTCTCTCTTGCTTGTGGGAGCCAGATTGACCAAATTATTGATGAAGCCCAGGTGATATAAGCAGCTCTGTGGATGCAAGATGCTGAGCGTATCTAGCAGCATGCCCTTAGTCAAATTCATAATGGTCCATGAAAAAGACCAGGAATGAAAGCACTCACCCTGACTTAGGAGCAAAAAAAATAATCAACTGCTTTATCCTTTTGTGTAGCGCCAACCAACCACTGCATAACACCCAAGCTTGCCATCCTTGAATCCTGAAAATAGGGACCGAGGCCCAGGAAAATAGGCAGGCAATCATTAGCATGATATGCATTGTTGTCACTTCATCATTGCCGGGGCTTATCGAGTCCCTTTAAAATCCTAGATGAGATAACATTTTGCAATGTGTATTATATAGGAAAGTAAATACATGGTTTGCGGTGCATATTTTACTATTGAGATCACCTGCAGGGATCTCGGAGATTAATGGTCATAGATTTTTGGCGCTATATAGAGCATTACTGAGTTTTTTAACAATATGAAAAATAGATATTACACTAAATGGCAATGTGAGCTGAACAGTAAAGTTATTTCACCAATTACGTAAGGAGGAGTTGACCTTATAAATGGCATTTTAAAACCAGGCGGTAAACTTGATTGGTGTATTTCACATATGGACAGTTTTTCAACAAGTAAAGTAAATGTTGTGCCTTGAATGTTATACTACTTAGGAGGAATACATTAGAGAAATGGGAGATGGCTTTAAATGACACCTTCTGTGTGCCTGACATCCTACCTCAGTCACTTCAGAAATGCTGATCACTCTTTTATACCTTGTGTTTAAGAAAGAAGGAGTCTGGAAATGTGTGCCTTGCACACGTTCAACCAAGAAGCAATGTGAAAGATCATATCTCAAACAGCTGGGCTCTTATCATAAATTATTGGTGGGCCCCAAGCCCCAAAAGCCCTTAAAACCTGGTGCCCATGCTCTTGTTATCTAAAAATTAGACTCTTTTCACATCATCTCTCAATTTCTCACTCTATTTTGCTCTTTCATGTGCCTGTCTCTTGCTTTCAGCCCTCTTTCGATCCCTCTCTTTCTCTTTTGATGTCCTGTGCTCTCTCTGGGGCCGATTCACAGAACTAATCGGAGATAAAATCTTAAACTTACTACTTTTTATATTCGCAGAAGGCATTTAGTAGTAGTAAAGTTAGGAGTCCTACCTTTACTACTACTAAATGCCTTCTGTGAATAACAAAAGTAGTAAGTGTAAGATTTTTTTAGTGTTTAGTAAGCTTTGAGACAGAAAATCAATACAATATAACAGAGGCCTAAAGTATGTCAATATGAAGGATAACAGGTAAGCAAAAAATAGTAGGCAACAAATCATAGTAGAAAGCTGTTTACTTTTAGGGATATTATGGGAAAAAAGAAGAGGAAGGGAGGGAGAAAAGAGGGGAAAGACGGGGTAGAAAATATATTTTACAAACCATAAATAAGAGATAATATTATGCTCCATAAACCATAAGATATAGTGACAAGTTACCTGCTAAAATAAAATTTGCAAGAATTAAAAGAAGGAGAGAATAAAGAGGAAGGAATTTTAGGGGGTTGGAGGTTTCGGAACGATGATGAGAAACAGCATTGATTGAAATCTGTTGAAAGTGAAACTCGTAGGCAGGTTCAAGTTCCGCACTTCTTCTTTATTTCACAAGTACAGGATAAACAGCGACACCAAACACAACAGCAACCTCCACCCTTCTCCTACAGCCTGCTTCTCCTCTCGCTACATTCCCTACTCCTCACATTCCATACATTCCACGCACGCACACACATACACGCGCTAACACACACGCGAGACAAGACACGCGCACGACATTACACATACAATCAATACCACACACCCTCCTCCTCAACAACTTAAGACACCACCATGAAAACTACCCTAATTTAAAATCAGAAAACCGGGCAGGCAACTTCCTCGTTCTATTGCCACGGCGTAAGTTACCACCTTCAACACCAATATCAGAACGAGATGAAACATCATTAACAATGTCTCTAATATCACTTCCTGTATCACGCCTAGCATCACAACCAACCATGTTACCAGTTGACGTCACATCCTTCTTTAGTCCAAAATCATCACCTAACATATACCCACTGCACGTCCCCTCATCAACTCCACCAGAACGAGAGCCAGAATATGAACCTACCGCACCATCCCTCTCATTACAAAAACTCAATTGTCGAAAATTCCACCTTTTACCATCTTCCAATTCCACCACACCACTAAACACCTTCATTACTCTCAAAGGTTTGGACCATACGTTTTCACCCTTCAACACAATCCTAGGATTCTTCACCCGAACCATTTGACCTATCTTCACCGAAGGCCAATTACATTTACCTCCATGATACCTCTGGCTACGATCCTGATAATTCTTGACTTCAGACCTAATTTCTTTATCAATTTCATTGTTACTGCACCGCATTCTCTCATTTCTTTTTCTCAACCACCAAGGAACCAACCCAGTAAATGGTTTCCTACCTCTCAAAACCTCAAAAGGCGTCTTCTCTGTGGCAGAATGCGGAGTCACACGATATGCAGTTAACCTTTCCATTAGAGTTTTCCTCCAGGGTAAGCCTGCGCTCAATGCTAATTCAATCACTTCCTTAACCACCCTGTTGAAGCGCTCAACTTGACCGTTACTTTCGGGATGATATAGTGATGACTTGATATGCTTGATACCCATTATTACCAAGAACTCTTCCATCTTCTGCGATACAAATTGAGGTCCATTATCCGAAATCTTCTGCGATACAAATTGAGGTCCATTATCCGAAACCAAAATTTCTGGAACACCTTCTCTTGAAAATACATCTTCTAAAAACTCAATGACCACCTCCGTAGTCATTCCACTTACCATTCTCACCTCAGGCCATTTCGAATAATAATCGACCAACACAATAGCGTAACTATCCTTTGCAGATATAGCTGAGAATGGACCCATGAAATCAATCGCCACTTTTTGCCATGGATACTCGGGTAATTCCACCATAGTTAAAGGCACATTCAATGGTTTTGCTACCTTATCACTAGCCCCACAAACCTTGCAATTCCTTATTAATCTATCCACCATAGAATCAACCCCTGGCCACCAAAACCACTCCTTAACCCTTCTCTTAGTGCTGGACATACCGCCGTGTCCCATGTGACTCTTTCCAACGATGCTTTCTCTTAAACCAACTGGAGGCACAATTCTGTCACCTCTTAGAACAATATCATTAACAATACACAACTCCTCTCTAATCTTTGAAAATGCAGCACTCTCACCACGTAAGCTGGATTCTCTTGGCCACCCATCAACTATGAACCGTTTAATCTCCTTCAAAACCACGTCCTTGTCCATCTCGCACATCCAAGATGCCTCAGAAACAATACTATCAACAACCTTTCCATTTATCAAAAATACATCCTTGATGGTGAAGGCTATTTCACCATCACTATTAGTTTCACTTCCCGTCGAATCCATATTTGGCAATCTTGAAAGACCATCAGCAACTACGTTGTCTTTACCAGGAATGTACTCAATATCAAAACTAAACATTTGTAGTTTTGAAGCCAAACGAGCTAATCTAGGAGTCAAATTCTTTCCACCTTCAGGTCTCAAAATGTTAACCAATGGTTTGTGATCGGTAAGAATTCTGAATTTCTTCCCCCACACATACATCCTGAATCTCTCAGCAGCCCATGAAGCAGCCAATAATTCCTTCTCTATTACGGAATAATTGCGTTCTGATTTCGTTAACGTGCGAGAGGCATACGCTACTACCCATTTTTCTGATTTAACACGTTGAGAAAATACAGCACCAATGCCATGACCGGACGCATCCACAGATAATATACATTTGGCAAAAATGGTTTTAAACATGGTGTTGTAACTATCTCTTTCTTCAATTTTTCAAAACACATTTTTTGATGCTCGCCCCATGTGAACATTACACCCCTCTTTAACAAGAATCTCAATGGTTCAACTTTCGAGGCATAGTTTTCAATAATGCGTGAATAAAATTCTGTTAACCCCAAGAACGACATCAATTGTTCCTTATTTGCAGGTTCAGGAACAGCTAGAATAGCATCAACATGACTAATTTTAGGTCGAATACCATCTTTGGATATAATGTGTCCTAAATACTCCACTTCAGATTTCCCAAACACACATTTCTCATTTTTGATGGTTAGTCCACTATTCCTCAGAGCATCTAGAACAGCATATAAACTTTCATCATGACATTCTTTGTCACCTCCATATATTAAAATATCGTCCTGAAATACTTTAGCATTTTTAATACCTTGTAAGATCTTGCACATCTCTCTTTGAAATACTGCAGACGCGCTTGCAAGGCCAAATGGCATGCGTTTATATCTAAACATCCCTTCAGTGGTAATGAAAGCAGTACAATGTGTCGAGTCATCATCTAGAACAATTTGATGATACGCACTTGTTAAGTCTATCTTGGAAAACCAAGAAGACCCACCAACAGAAGATGTAAGTTCTTGCAAATTTGGAAGGGCAAATGTGTCAACCCAAATAGCTTCATTTAAACACCTTAGGTCAACACATAAACGCAAATCGCCATTGGATTTAAGAGAAATTACGACTGGCGAAACCCAATCTGAGCTCTCAACCGGTTCAATAATTTCATCCTTGCACAATTTTTTAAGTATTTCACCCAATTTTTTTCTATAACTGATAGGTACATTTCTCAGTTTCTGCTTCACAGGATATGTGCCCTCCCTTAAAATAATTTTATGTTTAAATCCAATCATCTTGCCGATGCTATTGGAAAAAACATCAGGAAACTTTTCCTTTAAAAATGAATAATCATTCATTTCACGACAATCATCCTGAATAGAATAAACAGGGCACTCTAAACGAGGATCAATTTCCATGCCCAAATCAAACATGTGTGGCCATCCTAAAATGGTTGCACCTTTGTTAGATATATATATTTTGCCATGACATGAATTGTGTCCAAAACTAATTTTGGCTAATATAAATCCTTCTAAGGGTATCTTATGTCCAGTATAACCCCAGGGTGTACATCCTGAACAAATAATGATCTGTTCGGCCAAAGTGACTTAAATTGATCCATGCCCATAATGGTGTACCACGCACAAGAGTCTACCATTATCATAACTTCTAAACCATCGATGTTAACAATAGTAGATGGTAGCTCCTTGACTATCCCTCACCTTTACTGATTCATCATGTACACTGCAAATTTCACCTACAACATGAAAGGCATCATCATCTTGGATATAATTTATATCATCTTGATCATCTTCTTGAATGCAATTAACTTTAGCCTTAAAATTGTGGCACACTCTAGTGAAATGACCTTTCTTTTTACAATTCGTGCAAATTTTGTCAAGTGCAGGACACCACTTGTAGTTTGCTAAATGGTTGGACGATCCACACCTATAACACAGAAACTTCTTTTGCTCATTGCTTTTCTCATAACTTTTCTCATTGCTTTTCTTATTAGTGTAGTTCATAAATGACTTATTCTCATTTTTAGATTTAAATTTATCACCCTTATTTATCTCATTAACTGAACCAGATGCAGGATCGCTTTTCTCATTTCTAACTTCACGGATACACTGGTCCGAAATCTCCACACCCCTAGCTACCTCAATAGCGTTTTTTAATGAAGTACTACTTGATGACCATAATTTTTCTTGGATCTTTTTTGATTTTGTTTTCATAAGAATTTGGTCACGTAGAACTTGGTCATAAGTCATACTCTCAAATTCACACGTAACAGCTGGATCACTGACATAATATCGACGACACAAATATCGAGATACACAAATATCGAGTCAAAAATATCGATTGACAAAATATCGACTCCCTATCTTCAAACAGGTAAGTACCAAAATATCGACTCCAAAATATCGACTTACAAAAATATAGACTGTCAAAATATCGATTTTTTTTAAATGTCTTAAAATTAAGTTAAAACTAATATAGTAATAAATATATTTAATATAAACTTAGAAATAATTAATAAAAAAATGTAATTTTAATAAATAATTTAAAAAATTATATCACCAAAAATTACACACACACACATATATATATATATATATATATATATATATATATATATATATAAACATATTATTAAATAAACATATATAACATTTTAGAAAATGTTTAAAATGTATTGTTACAACTATAGTGAGTTCAACATTAGCAAAAGTGTTGGATAGCGTAGAGGTCAAATTTACTACTCCCACTCCAGTGGGTGCAACAGTAGGGAAAGCGCTGGATAGCGTAGAGGTTAAAATTACTATTCCCACTCCAGGGATGTATGACGTTACAACGCATACTTTTACAACGCCTACCATTACAACAAAACTTTTACAACGCAAAAACTTTTACAACGCATACATTTACAACGCAAGATTTTACAACGCATATACCTTTACAACGCATACCATTACAACGTAAGTATTGGTAAGTATATAATAATTTTTTGAATATAAATTAATAAAAAAATATTATAATATAATTTAATATAATTACATTTTATTAAATAAATTTAATTTAAAATGTAATTTTACTTTATTTTTACAAAGTACCCCTGTACCCCGAAAACCCAAAACTGACTGAACCCTAAAAATACCCCTTTACCCATAAACTGAAAACTGACCCTGAACACTAAAAATACCCCTTTACCCGAAAACTGACCCTGAACCCTAAAAATACCCCTTTACCCCAAAAACTGAAAACTGACCCTGAACGCTAAAAATACCCCTTTACCCAAAAACTGAAAAGTGACCCTGAACCCTAAAAATACCCCTTTACCCCAAAAACTGAAAACTGACCCTGAACCCTAAAAATACCCCTTTACCCCAAAAACTGAAAACTGACCCTGAACCCTAAAAATACCCCTTTACCCCAAAAACTGAAAACTGACCCTGAACCCTAAAAATACCCCTTTACCCAAAAACTGAAAACTGACCCTGAACCCTTAAAATACCCCTTTACCCCAAAAACTGAAAACTGACCCTGAACCCTAAAAATACCCCTTTACCCAAAAACTGAAAACTGACCCTGAACCCTAAAAATACCCCTTTACCCAAAAACTGAAAACTGACCCTGAACCCTAAAAATACCCCTTTACCCCAAAAACTGAAAACTGACCCTGAACCCTAAAAATACCCCTTTACCTAAAAACTGAAAACTGACCCTGATCCCTAAAAATACCCCTTTACCCAAAAACTGAAAACTGACCCTGAACCCTAAAAATACCCCTTTACCCAAAAACTGAAAACTGACCCTGAACCCTAAAAATACCCCTTTACCCCAAAAACTGAAAACTGACCCTGAACCCTAAAAATACCCCTTTACCTAAAAACTGAAAACTGACCCTGATCCCTAAAAATACCCCTTTACCCCAAAAACAGAAAACTGACCCTGAACCCTAAAAATACCCCTTTACCCCAAAAACTGAAAACTGACCCTGAACCCTAAAAATACCCCTTTACCCAAAAACTGAAAACTGACCCTGAACCCTAAAAATACCCAAACTGACCCTGAACCCTAAAAATACCCCTTGACCCTGAACCCTAAAAATACCCCTTTACCCAAAATCCCAAACATATAACCTTTTAAAAATAATTATATACTTACTAATACTTACATTGTAATAGTATGCGTTGTAACGGTATCTGCGTTTTAAAAACATGCTTTGTAAATGTATGCGTTGTAAAAGTTTTTGCAATTTAAAAGTTTTGTTGTAATGGTAGTGCATAGTAAAAGTAGCGTTGTAAACGTTGCATACCCACTCCAGTGGGTGCAACAGTAGGGAAAGTGTTGGATAGCGTAGGGGTTAAAATTACTATTCCAACTTCAGAGAGTGCAATAGTAGGGAAAGTAAATACTTCACAAATATATATAAATAACATAAATATTAATACCAATTACAAATAATTAAAATATTAAAAAAGTGTATACAAATATTAAATATTTATTTATAAATACAAAATAAAAATATTTAATTATAAAAATTGCCTACTCATACTAATTAATTACCTCTTAACAATAAATTAATTTACAATTTAAAAATTAATAAATTATTTTCAATTACCAATTATATTTTAATTAATTACCAATTAATAATTAAACAATTAATTCTAAATAAATATCAATAAATAAATTAACATATTTAATAAATTATAATTAAATTACTTCCCACCCTATTCCCCTATAAACACACAACCCGCTACAGAAAATAAATTACTAAAATTAAAATATTTATCAAATCAATTATAATTAATTACCAATTATATTTTAATTAATTACCAATTAATAATTAATTAACAATTAATTCTAAATAGATATTAATAAATAAATTAACATATTTAATTCATTAGAATTAAATTACTTCCCACCCTATTCCCCTATAAACCCACAACCCGCTACAGACTTATATTACACAAAAAATAAAAATTATTATTAACTTACCTTAAATTCGATATTTTTGTTGTCTATATTATGTCTAGTCGATATTATGTCCATTCTATATTTTTTACTCGATATTCTGTCCAGTCGAAATAAAAGACTCGATATTATGACTGTACACCGTAACAGCTAAACCCCTTAGCGCTGAAACATACTGATCAATTGACTCATCCGCTTTCTGAGCCCTCGAATAAAACTTAAACCTCTCCATTACCACCTTAATCTTCCTCCCAAACCTTTCCTGCATCTGTTTAACAGCACATTGATACACACCCATGTCACCAGCATCATCAATTTTAGGTAAATTTTTAAACTCCCTTAACCCCACTGCGCCAAGTCTGTGTTTAAGTAAAGACACCATTCTTTCCTGAGAAGATTCTTCTTCAGCTAAAACCTCAACATAGGCTTCAAACATATCAAGCCATAAATCCCATGCTATGGGAGGTTCACCAGATTCCGCTAAGAAGAATGGCGGTGGTAGAATTGAAGACATTTGGATCAGTAAAGAAGACTAATAAGTAAAAAAAAACAAAAAACCAGGAAACAACAATCCAAATAAATATGATGCTTGCGCAAAAAGTTCACCAATGTTCACTCAGTATTGTGGATGTTATTGGTTTAGTTTGGGCAAAAAGTTCACCAAAGTTCACTGTCAAGAACTTAGTTGGCTGGCTCTTAAAATTCAAATGTAGAAGTAGCCACGAACACCGAGTCACGACAGAGTGTTTACTTAAAGTTCCTTGTTGAATCAACACACGAAGAACACCAACAGCGTCTGACTCAGCACTCGGTGTTGTACTGAACACGTTGCTAGGATACGATCGTCAAGTTTAAAATGGCTGCTACGTTGTGTCGTCGGACATGATGACGATGTAGCGACGTGGACAGCTACGGAAGCTCAAGGAATTGTGGAACACGTCATACAGCTAGCCGCATCGATGGAACACTCACGGATGATTACTCGCGCATCTACTCGTGCGAGTTACTTGAAAAATGCTCATCAACGGCATCATGTAACAGGTGGCGCTGCTGGAAATTAAAATTATAAATAGTTTACTGAACAAGGTTTCCGTTGACTAGATGCCCAAAATTAATGCCAGGAAGGGTGGTCCAGTAATCCTCAGCAATACGTAGATATTTCGTTTACTCCTTTTCTTTTTCTTTTTTTTTTAATATAATTTCCGGAATCGTACTCAGTGCCGCTGTGAAGTCTCAAATCCCGCTCGTCGCCATATGTTGAAAGTGAAACTCGTAGGCAGGTTCAAGTTCCGCACTTCTTTATTTCACAAGTACAGGATAAACAGCGACACCAAACACAACAGCAACCTCCACCCTTCTCCTCCAGCCTGCTTCTCCTCTCGCTACATTCCCTACTTCTCACATTCCATACATTCCACGCACACACATACACGCGCTAACACACACACGAGACAAGACACGCGCACGACATTACACATACAATCAATACCACAAAATCCTATTTAAATGAGTAGTTAATGGCAACCAAAATACATCTCTATTAACATGTGGATTACATTGGGAGGCAAAAGCAACATCTAATCTATGATATTGGCACACTGTATTCCACCATGACTTAGTTGAAAATGTTAACAAATATTTTCAGTTCAACGCAATTTGTTGAAATGCTAGAGCAAACATGAGATCAAACAGCCCTCTTTCACAGGATGGTAGAATGATAGATTCTGATAAACCTCCCATTAAGAGAAAAAGATTGGACATGGGAGTATGGAACTTAAAAATGGTGGATAAACGAGCCCAAATTAGTGTCCAAAAAGAAACTACATGCAGGTATGAAAAAAGGAGATGTGAAAGATCTGCTGATGGAAACGTGTGTGTGACGTTAGCTATAGAAATGGGGGTGAAATATAATCTATGATACAGAAAAAACATAGATTGAGTAGTGGAGGCAGATCTCGAGATCTTCAGCGAACAAGCCCAAATCCCATTCCACAGATCAGTAGAACACTGAAAATCTAAATCTGATTCCCAAGCGAGCTTCAACTTAGTCTTATCACGTTCTGGAATTGTGGAGTAGAAACATTTATGAATTAAGGAAGCTTTCGGACACAATGCCAAGATTTTTTAGAAGTGGGTGTTTTGTAGATGAAGATTCGTCAGAAGGAAGGGAATAAAAAATATTCAGTATTATTTCCATAAGGATGGAAAATGTGTATGAAAATGAACGAGGACATTTAAATGTATCTTGAAAAATAGGGAATGAACAGGGAGAAGTACCATCAAACAAGTCTTTAACCCAGGTAACCCCCCACTTGCCCTCCATAAGGACCAGTATAAAGGTCTATTATTAATGGTGATAAGACGATTATGCCAAAGAGGAGATTGTATAAAGTCATTCCTGGAGAGTAATTTTGGCTGAAAAAACGGTTGTAATAATGAGCAGGTATGTTTAAAAAGTGGAAGGGATGTGAGAGTACTCTTGGCAGTAAAAGAAACAACTTCCTTAGTCGAGAAGGGAGTAAATAAACAGGGTTCGATATTTACCCATAAAGGAGAAAAGGGAGAGGGTTCCTTAAGGAGCCAATGGGAGGCTTGTTTTAAACAGAAAGCCTTGATATATAACCGAAAATCTGGAAAATGTACCCCGCCAACAAGTCTCGGTTTTTAGAGGTGAAATAAAGAGATTCTGGATTTTTTTGTTTTTCCATAAAACTTTGGAAAGAAGAGTCTTTTTTTTTTTAAAAGGGTGACAGGAATGTTGACTGGAAGCATTGAAAAATATAATAGAATTGAAGGAATCATTTTCTTAATGGAATTAAGACGACCCCACCAAGGAAGAAAAAGTGGGTTCCATGAAGATAAAAGTTTGGAAATACGATCTAGAGCAATAGTCATGTTTATTTTAACAGATTCTGTAATAGAGTTGGAAAACCGAATGCCAAGATACCTAATTTTAGAAGTATTCCAATAAAAGCCAGTGGAATAAAATTGTTGTTTAAGACAAAATTTAGTAATTGGTAAAACTTCTATTTTATCAGAATTAATTTTATAACCTGACACCGCCGAGAAATCTGAGATTTCTTGTAATAGTGCAGGAATAGAGGAGTCCGGGTTGGAAATGAAGAGTAAAATATCATCAGCATAAGCAGATAATTTCAAATGATGATCACCATATGGGAAACCAAAAACAGAGGGGTTATGATGAATACGGGAGAGAAAAGTCTCAAGAGATAGAACAAATAAAAGGGAAGAAAGTGGACAGCCCTGTCTAACACCACGATGGAGTGAAAAATGCTGTGAGATTTGACCATTGGCAGTGGTGGAAGCATTTGGAGCAGAATACAGAAGAGAAACAAGAGAGATGAATTTAGTACCAAAACCGTGCGATCGAAGAGATTTAAACAGGAAGGACCAATCCACCCTATCAAAGGCCTTTTCGGCAAAAATGGAGATCGCCGCAAGAGGAGGAGGTAGAGTAGAAGATTTATTGAGAACATTAAAGAATAAACGAGAGTTATCAGATGTTAGTCTACCCTTGACAAATGCACATTGCTCTGGGCCTATTAAATGAGGAAGAAAGGACTCAAGAAGTAATGCTAATAATTTGGCGAAGATCTTATAATCAATATTTATCAAGGAAATGGGATGGTAGTTCTTGCAAAATTTGGGATCCATACCATCTTTATGAAGAAGACAAATAGAAGCCTCCAGGAAAGTACCACTTGCTGTGCCTGTGGAGCAGAAGTGTTGAAAAAGTTGAAAGAGTTTTGGTACTAAGAGATTAGAGAAATGAAGATAAAATTCTACCGAAAAACCATCCGGACCAGGGGATTTGTGTTTCTTGAGAGAGTTCAAGGAAGAATATATTTCCTGGAGTGAGAGATCTTTATCTAAAGAGGCGAAATCTAGATCTGAAGAGTGCTAAGATAGTCATCGATGTGTGAAGCGGATGGAGGTGCCTTAGGAGTGTATAAATTGCTATAAAATTTAGCATATTCATCTAAAATATCCTGATCTTCGAAAAGCTGTTTACCATCTGTTGATTGAATAGAATCAATGAATGTTCTTTTCTTTCTAGAGTTTAAATAATTAGCAAGGAGTGTTTCAACTTTATTTTGACCGCCATAATATCTGGCACTACTACGGAGTAAGGTAAAGGATGCATTGTCAGTTGATATTTTATTAAAATCCATATTTGCATGAATACGTTCTTGGAGGGCGGAGTCTGATAAAGAAGTATAAAATTGATGTTCTAATCATTTGATGGAAGCCAATAAAGCCTTATGTTTAGTACAGGTCTGTTTCTTCTTCTTAGAGACAAAGTCAATAATAAAACCATGAGCAGTGGCTTTAAAACTATCCCACACCAAAACAGGGGACATAGAAGAATTTTCATTTATAGAAAAGAATTCTTCAGCAAAAGAAGTGAAGGAAGAGGAAAAGCTGGATCTTATAAAGGAACATTGTTAAATCTCCACCTAGAAGATTTAGAGCAAGGAGGGAGTAAGTCAAAATCAACAACCACAGGAGCATGATCTGAAATCAAAATGGGCTCGATCCAGGAGGAAACAAGGTTCTGGGCCAATGATTTAGAAAGGAATATATAGTCAATCCATGAGAAAGATCCATGTGGAGGGGAAAAAATGGAAAATTCTGATTGGTCTGGATTACATAATCTCCAAGCGTCAACTAGATGAGCCTGTGTGATGGTACTAAGAAATTGTTTGTAGGTTTTATGGGGAATAAAACGTACCTGGGATTTGCAATCAATAAATGGGTCCATAACTTGATTGCAAACACCAAGTATAAAAAGATCATCTTTATACTGAAAAAACTTGTTTGTAATGGTGGCCAAAAAGTGGGATCGAGTTGAGTTGGGCCATAAAGATTAAACACAGTGAGAGGCACATTATTAATTAGTAGCTTGACCAAAATCCACCTACCATCAGAATCAATATCTTTTGTTACAACAGAGCATTTCAAATTTCTATGGCATAAAAAAAACAACTCCATTCTTTTTTGCATTTGTGGGAGATATCAGTACTGAGCCAACCCAATTACACTTACGTTTAAGAGCTTCAGCCTCAGACAAATGAGTCTCTTGTAATAAAACGAAATCAAGTTTATAGGAGGCTAAATGTGAAATAATTCTCTGCCTCTTTATAGGATTATTAAAACCTTTTACATTCCATTTAATAACTCTGAATGGAAAAGAATAATATCATATATGCAGTAATACAATATGAAATTGCAAAAGAGCATAAAATCAAGATTGAGCTTGTAAGATAAAAGAAAGAAATGATCGAGACAAAGCCATAAAATGTAGAAAAAAAGAGGTAGAGAAGAAGATGTGAAAGAGGGTACGAAGTAAAGGAAACTGTAGAATCAGCAAATGGCAAACGAGTAAGAAAAGAAAGACAAGGGAAGGAGATAGGGGAAACAATCAGATGAGTAGAAAGGAATAGAATATCCAATTTAGGATAGGAAAAAAGAAGAAGAGGAAAGAAGGAAAGAGAAAAGAAAATCGAGAAGATACAGTACATATCCAAAAAGGATGACTGAAGGGACATACCTGAAGGGGGCAAAAAGAGACACAACTGGGGCAAGAACGACACACGAAAAGATAAACCGCCGAAACCTGGCGAGTCCGGACCACATCAGGACTAGGAAAGAGAGGGAAACAGACCATATGTATTGGGAATAAATGGACAAACCTGTATGGATGTACAAAAGAGAGACAATAAATATCAAATATACAAGAAGAGTTGCGAGTTCGGCTAACATAACACAAGCATAAAAACATACATGAGCAACAGGTGGAATTGTAATTGCGCAACATTGGACTAACTGAGAGGAAAAAAGAAAATAAGTAAATAAATAACAAAGCAAAAGAACATTAGAAAGACAATTAATGAACCATTAGAAGGAACAGCAAAAACGATGTCATAGTAGAAATATTTTAGAAATTTCTTCACTAAAACAAACAGAAGGAGTGAGAAAAATATAACATGAACCATGTAAAGGAAAAAGGCTAATTCTATCAGCCATTAGAAGAACCAGCAGTATCCATAACACTTGTAGTGTGGATATGAATAACGTTCTTAAGTTCCGCAGGTTCTTGAAAGGACCAAGTTTGGTTTTGGAAAGTTAGCTTAAAAGTGCAGGGATGAAAAAGGCTATATCGAGCGGAGGGGTGCACAAAGGTTAAGGAATTCCTTCCTTCTGGCCGCCGTAGCATTAGAAACATCTTGAGAAAGGAACACCTTCCGACCAAGCCATGAGATTTGTCGTTTGGCTCTAGCTGCCGAGAGAACTGAGAGCAAGTCAGTAAACTTCAAAAACAGAATGATGACTCCCCTTGGTTTGACCAGAGATGTAGAAAGTGAAGGACGGGGACCAAGTCTGTGAGCTCTCTGAATACTGAGGGATGTAGAAGAAGGCATGTCCAGGAGTTTTAGAAAAAAGGAGGAAAAAAAGGAGACAGGGTCGTCACCTTCTAAAGTTTCAGGCAGTCCATAAATACATAGGTTATTCCTCCTATTTCTGTTTTCTAAATCCTCAGTGTGTTGTTGAAGGTTGCGAACCTCTTTTTCTAAAGAGAAAAGTCTCTGAGAGTCTCCTTGAACCACTGAAAGTTGCTGTTCCATTGAAGATACTCTACTTTCCATTGTGGGCCATTTTTTCCTCCAACAGCAGCTCCAAGGAAATGGGAGTTCATGACTTGTCATGAGAGGGAGGATCGTGCTTCAGACGCTTAGAAGATGAAGAAGGAGGAGACGATTTGTAAGTGGTAGATTGTGATGAAAAATTGTGATTAAAAGCCACTTCAGCCATCTTTCCTGCAGTAAAAGATGAGTTTAACACTGAAGAAGAGGGTGGAGTTGTCCATGAAGTTTGTTTTTTAGGTACAAAAACAAATTCTAGTTTGCGCAATCTTCCCATAGATAAGTGTTATTCAAGTAGCGCAGTGACCGGTGCACGAACTAAACGGTAACCGTGGTTTCCAAACTGCACAGAAAAACAATGTAGAGCACCCACTTGGGATGACCAAAAGCTTAATAAAATAGAAAAGCTAATCAAGAGCAATTAGAAAGAACAAGTCTTAGAACATATACACTAAAGTCCACTGAGGAGAATTTGATAAAAATAATGAGAAGGAGCTATAATTTAACATTTGTTAATGGGGGAATGGATGGGATATTTTTGAAATCTGTAATGTCATAGCTGAGGAATCAGTAGATATAATGTACTTAATGTTATGGCAGAGAGAAGTAAAGGCAGTAGTATCCACTCAAAAGATACATGAGAACTCCATATACGCCGTAGAAATCTTTCTTGAGGAGCGCAGTACTGTAAATAATTCATGAAATTAGCTGATAGTGTGAAGAAGACAAAATGGCGGGCGTTTTGAGGCGAATGAGTTAATAGAAAAAATTTCCAAAACGTCGTGTTACAGAGAATAGTGAACTACCCATTTTTATAGGACGTGCTGCTTGCAGTACATGTAACTCGGACAGTAAAATAATGAAAATTGAGAAGATGTAGAAAATCCATGTTCACAGAGCCGTACTTGCAGGTGTGCATCTAAGATGGTGGAAGCTGCTGAGTGAAATGCGTCGGTGGCAAACACAGATAGAAGCGCAGCGCGCTTTGTGGAGGAGAACAGCTCACCAGAGCCATCACATATTCTGGTGCCAGTGAGGGATGTTTCCGACATCTACCGGTGCGAAAAAACGCACCTCTGGGTCACAAGCGGGCCCCAATGCGATGGAGCTACCCTGTCAATCGGCCATCTTGACCGGCGCCGTAGCCACGCCCCGTAAGTTTAGGATTTTATCTCAGATTAGTAGTAGTAAAGTTAGGAGTCCTAACTTTACTACTACTAAATGCCTTCTGTGAATACCAGAAGTAGTATGTTTAGGATTTTATCTTAGTTTAGTAGTAGTAAAGTTAGGAGCTCTAGCTTTACCACTACTAAATGACTTCTGTGAATACCAAAAGTAGTAAGTTTAGGGTTTTATCTCAGATTAGTTCTGTGAATCGACCCACCTGTCTTTCTGTCATAAACTTATTTTCTCTATCCATCTTTCTGCCATTCCCACACTCACCTAGCCTCCTGTTAACCGCCCTCTCTTTTTATGCCATTTTGGGAAATCTGGCATTAACTCCAGGTATATTAATAGACTAATAGAAACACACTTGCTGGGTGCGTCATTTATCCAGCTTAAACCATCCCTCTCAGAGAATTGAAACATCATATGAAATTGTGCTTACAATGAGTTAGCATATATAATCCATCCAGCACAGTATCGGCAGACCAAACCTTTCCCTTGTGCAGGTGAGATATTTGACTGGTGGCTCTGTAAACTAGTGCACCCATAGGGGTGCCCTGTGTTCGACTGTGTGATTACATGCTAAATCTTGAATGGGGTCTGTAGTACTGCATAAACTCACAAGAGACTCCAGAATTGCTCAAAACGTGAGTTTATTGTAGCAACAAATACGTGCTGCTGGTGGCACACAGGTAAAGCCCCAACTGGGGCTCATTTCGAAATAAGTTCCACTTGGAACCCTGGAAAATAATCATAAGATTCCACATAACAGAACACGCAGATAGCACATGGCTTTCCCCTTTAACAAACTTGAGAAAACTTCCCAAAAACGAAGGGGGTCATTACGATGGCGTTGAAACCAGGCACCGTTCGCCATGTTAGGATGCTGCCTTCCCACCAGCCGGTGTATGTTGGTGAAACAGCCTTTCCCAGGCAGACGGGGATTGCATTTGAGGGCCCGTAGCGGGCCCCCCTTGTGTGGGGGGAGGTCAGTATGCACTGAGGGGATACCTATGGTACCCCCCTACATTTCCCTGCACCAGGTGGCAGGCACCGCGTGGTGCCCGCCGCATAGTGCAGGGAAATGCAGAGACTGTATTTCTGGCATTGCAGCGGGTGCTACAGCCAGCAGCACCATCCGTAATATCAGAGATACATGATACGACCGCCATGGGGGCGGTCGCATCATAATCTTAAAGGCTAGACCACCGCATTACAGGCGGACGGTGCCAAGCCCGGGCATGATGGCGGATGGACGAAGTCTGTCCGCCATCGTAATGACCCACTACAATAGAAGAAACATCGAATCCAACAAAATTGAAATATAAACACTACAATTTAAACAATAGTAGCAACGTCATATAACGTCAACTAATAGGAACAAATAGCCTACAACAGAATGAAGAATCACATTAAAAGAATTTATACATACATTAAATACAATAAACCTGGAAAATTTACACCAATATTATTCCCTGAATCTACGAGTTAATTTCCACAAGCTACTGCTGTATCTCGTCCATGTGCCTGGATCGCGTTCATTGCTCTTCCCAGTTTCAATTTCACATCCACCAGACATTGATGGCTTTATATGTGTCGACACAGTCCCATCTTTACTCTGTGACTCAGTAATGATTTTGCCCTGAATATCTAACTAATTATCTACTTTTACACACATCTACTATTCCACCACTGTCCACCTTCCACTTTGCCAGTGTTACCTTTCACATCCATGACCTTGACAGGAGGACCACACCTTTCCCTACATGAACTGGTTTACTCACCCGAAAACATTTAAACCCTTTTCATACTAGACTTTCATCAAAGTATTATTTTTGTTTCTCTTGTACACTCTCCACCAATAACAAGACTTTGTTCAACCCATTTTTTTCCTTTTTGACCCACCCGTTCATCCATGCTGGACAAAAACAGGTAGTACATCGTAGTTCACACAATAGCGCAAAAAGTGAAACTCAAGTAGAAGAATGTGGGGTTGTGCAGTAAAACCACAACATCAATTTGATAGCATTTGCTACAACACAACCATTAGAACTGGATACACTCTACTAAAGCGGTGTTCATTCTTTCAACCAAAACCTTGGTTTGGAGATGATATAAAAAATGTCTGAGATGTTTAATCCCATTGGCTTGCAAGAACAATCCCAGTTCCCTAGACACAAACTGAAAACCATTGTGCAATACTAGTGTAGCTGGAAACTCATCCTTAAGAAACATCTCCTTCAAAAAATCTACCACAACCTTAGATTTAACTTCACTCATAAAAGTAACCTCTGGCCATTTGCTGTAATAATCCACCATGACCGGAGGAAAATGAAAATGCATTGCTAGTGAATTAAATGAACCTATGATGCCTATGCCTACCTTTTCCCTTGGAGTGGTTGGTAACTCAGTTGGACACAACGGCGGAGTTCTAGTTTTCATGGACTTATCACTACTTGAACAAATAACACATTCCTTTACAACTTGATCATTTGCTCTATACATGGAAGGCCACCAACAGGACAACTTCACATGTCTCTTGGACATAGTGGAACCCAAGTTATCATCATGGGCATGAATAATAAATGAGTTCCTCAGTGTAATGGGAGGTACAAATTTGCCAGCCCTCAATACCAACCCACCCTCAACTGAAAATTATTCTGCTACTTTAATAAAGGTCTTCACACCAAATCTAAATTCTGTTCTTTTTGGCGATCCTGACTCTACACACTTCATCATAGCATACTTCATCCTCTTTTACAGCTTTACACCAGTCATTCTCTGTAAAAGCACCCATTTTTAGGTATATCAATGGACGCAATATTGCAGTCTTCCAAATCTTCCTCACAACCCAAATCCTTGTTCTCCCTAACACATTTTGGAAACAGAGAAAGATAATCCACAAAAAACATTTTCCCCTGGAATATATTCTGGAACCAAATCTAGCGTCCAAAAGTTTAGTCGAGAGTCTAGCTATATGTGGAGTAAATCATCTAACATTTTTTCCACTCAGAATGAAAATCGATAGTTTGTATCACAAAATGCTTACTCCACAAATAATTTCAAAGTGTTATGATCGTCCAACAACAAGCCAAGAGTTCCTTTTAAATAACTGAATATTGTTTCTCAGAATTAGTCAACACACAGGAGGCATAACAAATGGTATAAATGTGCATATACTTCATTGGAGTAAAACCTGCTCCCAACCCTAGATTGCGGGATACCACTGTCACAACACACTGTAAATTTGGGTTATAGTGTTTCAATACCTTAGAGGAAATCAATTGCTCCTTTGCCCGTTCAAAAACTTGTTGACACTCTGCATTCCACTCAAATACTACACCCTTTATTAATATTCAAGATAAAGGTCTCAAATGTGATGCATAATCCTGTATAAACCATGAGTAGAACTCACAAATGCCTATGAATGATTTCAACTCTGTTTTGTATATGGGAGTTTTGGCTTGTGCAATACTCTAGACCAAACTGGGTTTCTATTCAATGCATTGACTGGACACTAACTACCTAAATACATATTTGTCTTTTCTGAGCACAACACTCTAAAACTGGGACCTTTTCAATACTTCATCTAAAATGTTGTCATGCAATTCTCTAGCTGATGCATACATTAAAACATCACCCTGAAAAATTGAAAAATTGATAACCTCTGTATCTCCTTGAGCATGTTCCACATCACTCTTTGGAACACCAATGCAGCTGAAGCCAATCGGAAACACATTCAACAATATTGATTTGTTCCGCAGGCTGAAACAAAAGCAGTATGATGCCTTAATTCTGGTTTCGGTTCAATTTGGTGGTACGTCAAAGCCAAATCCAATTTCATAAATCACTTTTACTCCTTTGTTGCAGGGATTCTGTTTTGAAACAGAACTGTGCCTGGGATCACAGGATGTCAGAATGTAGGGACTGAGTCGCCATACCACATCAGTACCTATGGACCAAACTCCAACTAGCTCACAGTGCCCCACCTTCCCCCTAACCTTCCCAGAGTAATGGGTGAATTGGCAACCTAGAACACAACACTCTAGTCCCCAAGGGAACTATAGAAACAGATCACCACCTTTTGCTTCTCACTAATGTATGTCCATAATAAAGAAAAGAAAGACACAATGAAAGTTTACAATATTTATTGAAACTATTGTGCTCTAATATGAAGCAACTGTACTGCGATTATAAAACATATACAACTCAGCAAAGTAATCAACATCACAAATAAACTGTATACAATGATATGCCCTATCATTGCCAATTATATATGTTTGTAAGCCTACCCTCCCTACGTGAGCTCAGAAATATATCACTGAACTCTGATATTAGAACCAGGCCCCATACCTGGCATTTTCGCTCCTACAGCCTGGCAAAGGCCTGGAATGAGCTCCTCCACTATGCACACCTTCAGGAAGAGCCTCAAGACCTGGCTCTTCTGCTGACTTGGAACTGTACCCCCCCCAGTGCTTTGAGACCCTCACGCGTGAGTAGCGGACTTCCCTGATTAATTAATATATAACATGCCAAAATCAAGAATGCAGCCAAATTAAGGTGAGCCAGAGGCACCCAGGATTTCTTCCACAAGTTCAATGGATAGTGAATCCAGAACGGATTTCACCTCCACAACAGATGATTCCACAATTACCCAATTTAAAAGCTCCAGGGAACAGCCATGATTCTCGTTATCAGCTGATGCTGAGGAAGTAGTCGGGCAACATTCATCTGTGTCATTAGAGCCAGAGTTCAGTGTTCCGTGTGCCGAAGCACTCATCTCCGGTTGAGGGAGTGGCTCATATTGTGCCTCCTGAAGTAGCCGTAAGTTCATGGGACAACTCTGAGCATGGGTCTTTATAGGATCCATCAACAGCTTCATGTGCATAGGAACTGGCATCCACAGAGGTAGGAAAAGATCCAGTGCCCACTTGAAGGAGCACCACAGGCAATAAAACACAGGTTGTATGCAGTTCCAGTGGGTTTTGAGATGGAACATCCATTGCGGAGAAGCAAAAATAGAACCAAAATGCTGCAAATGAGGAATGAAACCAAATTTTCCAAACACACTGGAATATAGGGAATGAGTAAATGGCAGTGTTGCACCAAAGATTTTCTTGAAAGAACTGACCAAGCCAGTCTCAATGACTTTTAAAAGTATGCTATTCCGGCAGTGTTGGATGCATTAAAAATTCGCTGTACTAACTCACCGAAATGCAGTGGGAGATTGGTGTTTAACAAGGACTGTATTTCATCTGCTGTCCTAGCAACTTGTAATTCATTCTCGCGCAGATGTTAATGCTACACCTTTTTGAAACAATAGTGTTTTGAGTCTGCTTAGCTTGTTAAAATCTGCCTTCAAATTTGTAATGGGAGGCCACAACGAGCTTTTGAAACCCCCATGAGTGGGAGGGAAGAGGTCACTGTCTGGGAGACCGATAAAATATATGGGATCCCCGCATTCATTCCGCAACAGTTTGCTTAACATTCAACAGCCCCATTTGAAAGGACTGTAATGAGGGGGGAATTGAAGGGGCTGGTATTCCTTTGAGGAAACAGGCCAAATTCGCTACTGACGCATTACATGAGCAGTGAATGGTAACTTGTTAAAAAACGAGTAAATGTATGAAAGAAGAGCTGCATCCTTTTCGAATAAGAAAGACTTCTTTGTTGGCTGGTTCACAACAATAGGCAAATGTGAGTGGCTGTAACTCATGAATGAAGTTGCCTCCTCGGGTTTCATATCTACCAGAAGGGAAATGTTTCATGCAAGCTGTGAACCTAAATGTTGAAATTGCCAAAGATATTACGCCATGTATAAGCCAAACAGATTAGGATGTTTCTGTCATTGTGAATGGGAGCTGTTCTAACTTCGAGATGTAATATGGTGCATATGGCATCTTTTTTGGCCATTAGTTGTTGCTTTCATATCAGTTTGAAAGGCAAGAATAGCTGAGTTGAATTAAGGCAACGCCATGGGACATGACCATTCTTAGGAATTTGAAGTGTCTAGGTAAACTGCATGATAGATCTAAGCCGACTTTGCCCATGATACAATGAAGACATGTCACTTTGCATGATATCAATAACAGATGACACAATGTTATTCAAATTGTAAATGTGAGAAGACAATTTATTATTACTGTTATCAAAGACAGCAAGCACTTTATCCAAATTATCTTGATGAATTTGTCATAAATGTGCAGCAGCTTTGATTTGTTATAATTTCCAAGTTTATACGTGGCATAAATAAATTTGTTACAACGTATAAGCTTAGAACCCAACAGGAAATCAGATAGGCCCAAGTCTTCTGCTTAGGAGGGAAAGATGTTGTTTTACTGCAGACAGTGTGGAATGTTCCAACCACTGTTGACACAATTTCCCCACCAAATATGTGGTGATAATACCTGAATGCGGAGAGTAGGAATAATGGGGGTTGTATCTGCTTGCTTTAAACCAGGGTGTGTGTGAGAAGTTGGCCTGATGTGCAGTGTTCACTATTCTAGTGATCACTATATATCAGTCCAAACAACCCTTATTGATGATTGGTTGTAAGTCAACCTTATAGACCAGCTATCCTAGTAGCATGGATACGAGCAGTCTAAGGCTAAGACTCTAGAGGGCGTGTTAAGCCAGCTGTTTTACCATCACATTACCCCTTGAACACCCAGTGAAAGGACACCACACAAGTGTTATGAAAATAAACAGTGTATTTATTAGAATCACAACAACCCTGTACTCTTTATGAGGACAGGGTGCTAGGCACACAACAAAACTCTTACGAAAATACTTTTAAGTTAGCACGTTACACAAATGCCCGAGGGGCACGAAAAACCATATACGCTAAAAGTGGAATGCGAATTACTAGCAGGTAAGTAACAGTTCTAATAGGCTTTGGAATCGCTAGGACTGGACTAGGGAATCGTTAGATTACTACTAGGAGGCCTAGGGGACTCGGGTGCAGAGTGTGCACTCTCACGCGGGATGCGGGACAAAGTCTATGGAAGCTAGAATTCACAAAGTTAGTGTTCACGGGCGAACCCGACCTGGTAGGGAGAAAATGACAGTGGATCCTGACCCTTGGATAGTGAGGCTATGCTGGGACACCGGAGTGCCGAAGTTACCTAGCCCAGGGGCTGCAGCTGCATAGGTCTGAAAAGACGTCGGGGATCTCGTTGCCGGACCAGGAGCCTGGAAGGAAGAAGTTGCTGGCAGGCGACCAGTGAAGAAAAGTTCGATGGATCCAAGCCTGGATCAAGGAAGAAGAAAACCTGAAAGCAGAGGGGACCAAGTTCTTGAATCACTAGCCAGTGATTAAGTGGGCACCAGGATGGCACCGGGCGAAGTCACCGCAGTCAGGTGAGTGGGCGCTGCTGGGCTCTGCAGTCTCTCGGACCAGGAGGCGTTGTCGGCGACCAGGATGGAGGTGCGAGCTGTCCCACGAAGGATGAAGTCGTTGGCGTCGAAGTTACCCAGGATTGGGCAACAAGCCTTGGCTAATTCAAGCCCACGCGGTGGACTCAAAATGGCGTCTTGAGTGGACCAGGAGGGTCCAGGGTGCTCCTCTTCTGGGAGGGAGCAAGGGCCAGTCTGGAGCAACCAGACCAGCAGCAGAAATGTCGTCGGGCGTCGTCAGGAAGGCCACAAGCCAACGGGCTAGTAGCCAAACAACGCGGTGAGCAGCGGAAAGCAGAAGGGCCCCACGCAGATCGTGGAGATGCTGGGGGGCTGCACTTCGGAGCTGGAGCTGCTCAGAGTCGGGGCTTCTCGGACCCCAAAGCACTCACCAGTAGGTTACTCGGCGGGCTTGCTGGAAAGAAGTCGTGCAGTCTTGCCGATGGCCGGTCCCTTGAGGTCTCGTCGCACCCACGGTTCTCAGCTGGGCTGTAGAGGTGGGTAGAGGTCAGAGGTGCCAGGGAAGCCGGTTCTCGTCGAGCTGGGCAGTCGGATTCCGGAGGAAGGACTTACAGCAGACCGCAGTGTTCTTAGATGGTGCCTGCGGATGCAGGGTGACTACTCCTTAGTCACAAGGGAGAAATCTTAGGAAGAAGTCTTGAGTTCCTTTCGCAGAAAGTAGTTTCAGGATTCAAAGATGATCTGATTTGGAAGGGGGCCAGTCTCTACCTTTATCCTGTAAAAAGGGGCTGGCACGCGACTAAGTCCTGCCCTATGGGTGGGACTAGGAGGGGGGTGGTTACACCCACTTCCTTGGCGGGCTTTTCCCCAGCACAGGGTCTGGAGTGACCCTGGAACTGGTTCCAGCCGGCCTATGCACAGTGAGCACCGGGGTGCTACTTGCAGTCACCTTCCTCTAAAGCCCTGCCTACCTACAATACACAAAACCCTGTCTGGGACGGTGCTGGCACCGCCCCTGGCAGGAAACCCTTTGTCCTTATCTCCTGCTCTGGGAGGACTCCCAGCAGCAGGAGGGCAGACTTGTGTCTCGGTGGCAGCATCCATTTTGTGAAATGCTAAGGCTCTGTCTGACTTTTACCCGGGTTATAGGTTACAGGCATGTCGTGTCCCTCTAGAAGGGTGGAATGCTAACCCCGTCGCCAGAATTGGCGAGGGGTTAGTATTCCAATTCGTATGACACCTTACTCGACATGTTTTGATAAAGCGATACCAGAGTTGGCACATAACCGCGAGGATTATAATGCACTTAAGAGTATATGGTATGCGATATCATGGAAACGGCTAAGGGATGGATCCCGAACGCCGCAGACAGGCTCAGCTCATGCTAGAGCACCATCTCACACGATTCCAAGCACTCTGCCTTCAGGATTGTTAAGGCCTGCTATAGGAGTGACTGATAGGAGATCTGTGTGTCCATTTTAGGGTTAGATATAGGTATACTATATCTAAAGCAAAGGGTGAGTACACCACCTTGCCCCAGCTGTCGTGCAGCCAGTTGTGTCAGTTTTAGTTAGTCAATCCAGGGGTGGCACAATACATGCTTCAGCCCCTGGGAGACTTCTGGGTGCACCTCAGCCCTGGGTACAGGGACTTGGAGAGGGCCCAGTGCCAATTCAGTACCTAAGTACAATTTGGATAGAGAGAACAGCTAGGCTGTGGGTCTGATTAGCAGGCCCACAGCCAGGGAAAGTCGTAAACCAGTGCAGCAAAAAGCAAAAATCTGGGTGATCATAGGATTGCAGACCCTACTCTCCTACAGTGTGGAATTAAAAAAAACGGGTATAGCAACTATTTGTGTCTACTAGTCACAATAACCACCCATGATGACCTGAAAGTGTGGAATTAAATGTACCATTCTGCAACATATTATTGAGTTGTTCTTTAGTGTAATTTGTTAAATGTTGCCAGTTGTCAAATCGGGCACAACATGCCCATGTGGCTTGAGATACATTGGCATGAACACAAGGAAAGTACGTACCCGTGTAGTGGAATACCGAAGTACAATTAGATGTAAAAAGAACATCAGTAAACTGACGGACCACTTCCTAATCTTCAATCACACCCCCAATGACCTCACCTGGACGGTGATTGAACAATTCACTACCAAAGGAAAGGACAATGAGAAATTCCTCCTCAACAAGGAGCAACAGTGGATTTATCGCCTCTACCTCCACAAACATGGACTCAATGACTCTATACCGTGGAACTCTAAATCATTAACTTATGCCTGTGACACTAGAGCGGATCTCTCTCCGGTTCATGGCCCCAATGTTATGACCCATACTCTTGTTCTGAACACCTGGCCCCCTGTATACAGTGGGTGCCCCATGCCCTTATACCTGGGCCCAGTGCCTTACTCCCTTAGCGTAGTACTTTTCACGATTACATGTGTTATACACGGCGTATTATGCAGACTCTTTACGCCTTACTGTGAATATCTGGGTAATCAGAAACAATAGATACATGGCCGGCCCCACAGTCGGCACTCTTAAAACACTCACGCATGTGCGGATAAGCCATTACCGCGCATGCACACTATAACCAATGCCGCTGAGCATGCGCGACAACTCCTCACGCGTCTCTCCACGACGCATGCGCGCACTAGCCTGCACCGGGGAGTCTCTCTACTATTGCTCCCATCTCCAGGTGCCGGTACTTACTGAACACAATATAAACGCCGCCGCTACCCTCAGTCGGGTTCCGGAGGTTGATGGCGGAAATACAGGTACCCCGCAGGCTTTGACTGATATACTCGTGAGTATGATGATCACCACACGCATCTATCTGGTAAGCGTTTATTTTCCTTACAGGTTGTCTAACTATCGGTTGTCCCTTCCTAGGGTCAATCCCCTTGCCGAATCACTCCAGGGAGACATACGAAGCAAATCGCTAGCGTGAGACTTTTTTCCCTAACGCTACCGTCACTAGAATGTTTGTGATGCTCGTTTCCTAGCCTCACCACGCCAGATATCTCCCGTTTTAAACCACTAGCAGCACCACCAGTGCTGTTACACTTTCGCCGTGCTATAGTCCTCCCACCCACGAAGCACTTATGCCGGCAACTTCGTTTTGTTTTTCTGTGACCTAAGACAATTGCTAATTGACTCTCCACCCTGTAGGTCCTGTTTTGTCATTCATGTTACGTGTTCAGGTATAAGTGGTGAGGGAATCCCTCTCGCACACTTAGAGCACCTTAGTGAGTGCAACACATAGTCTGCAAAACACTCACTTAAATATACTTTTAACTCACACACACTATTTATAGTCCTGAGGAAAGCCAGCATTACTAAAGGCACTGGCTGAAACATGTCGACCTACACCGGATGTAGGTGGTCTTAACTCCACCACCACAACATCCAGCTGCCTTGTTTTTAACCGCTCACGGAGGCCCAGTTATTAAAATGTAATTTACCCTCGGGTACTGGGACCACCATGATGCCGTTTTAATTCTCACTTTATCACTCACTTCACTGCACTCTCAGTTAAATACCTGCTCCGTTGTAACCAGGCTTCGACGCACACCCGGGACATATTAGGTGTCACTGGGTGGGCCCGATGAATCATGCCACCAACCAGGTTGGTGGGTGAGGGCTTCATGAAAACACCTACTAGGTGCCTGCTGATAATACAGTCCAGAGTCCTACTACGGTCACACACGGCTAGTCCCGGTTGATACTACATACTAGTCACAATAACCACTCATGAGGACAGGAAAGTGTGGAATTAAATATATCATTCTGCAACATATTATTGAGTTGTTCTTTAGTGTAATTTGTTAAATGTTGCCAATTGTCAAATCGGGCACAAGAGGGAATGTTTGGTGCATTCATGTCTTTAATTTGTGCTAGTCCCAGGCATGTAGTCTTCTGAACAGTATCATTGAAAAAAATAAGTTGTGTTGAATTAAGCAGGCTCGGAACAAGGTGCCCGTCCTCTGAACTTGCCAAGGTTTGGTACGCAAAATGGATTTCATGTCAATGGTATCCATCCAATAATCATAGACTTTTACAGCTAATTGTGTGACAAACCAATCTTTATATATTAGCTTAGTTTGTGTAAGCATATATGTCTTTGGTGGTGTAAGGACTAGTTTGAAATAATATGATTTTGGGTCTGATGTGTGATATGCAGAAAAATATGTGCATTTATCCATATGTGTTTCTGAGCTCCCTTGCGGGGGGAGGGGGTGGGGAGTAGGTGGGACAATGTTCTCATTGTGTGTAATTACAAATTGGGTTTTGAATACTTGCCCATTGTAAATAGTGATGTCCATACTGATGTAATAGAACATTTGACCATAGTTTGCAGAATTTAAATATAGGTCCTACGATTCAAAAGCAGTATAGTAAGTATTCCAGTTCTGAGGGCATGGAGTTTACAGGTTAAACATCCCAATCATCATAATGTAACCCAGGTACAATTACATCACCTATAGAAACCCCAAATACATGAGGAATCTTCATAATTTCCGTATGCTGCTGCTTGCCAATCTAGGCTTTTGAACAACAGCACGTGCAATTGAATAAACTTCAAGGTAAACGCAGTTTGTACAACCCAATGCATTTCGAGCCGAAGGCTGTTCATCAGGGTTTTCTGTAAAATACAATTAAATCAAATGTACAAATTTCGCAAAAACAAGAGTGCTATTGAAAGGGCGAGATTTTGATCGATACCTTATATCTATTGATCCAAACCTCGATCCGGTCGACTGAACCTTTGTTGCCTGTCTTGGAAGAAAACAGTACCCCTATCTGCAAGTAAGTTCACCCAATAAAGGACTCTACTCTTAAAGATCACGGACAACTTCTAGGTTTCAAAAGTTTATTGTAAAGATATAATGAGCTGCAAATACAAGCATCTCAGAATGAGGTTCACGAGATACACAGGTCCAATTACATACATGTGCTCTCGAAAAGCCCTCAGACGAGCAACAGAAATCACTAACACAAGTTCTAAAAATAGCAAAGCTATCAGCATAGACGCATATCTCTCCTTCATTTAGGTTGGAGGAAAACAAACACAGGTTAGGCGTCCCTACCCTGTTCTAGATGGTATCCCTACTTAACCAAATCCCAACCTAACAAAGGTGTCAGCAGTGAATGACCCCCAAGGGAAGTCACCCACTCTAAGTCTCTTGGTGAAAACCTAAAGTTCTCCAGTCATGACCCCTCACTGCCTACCCATCCGCTCTCTAAAGGGTCCTCAGGTCTCTGCTCTAACTCCACCCAGGGGTGCTGTCCCTAATACAAAACAGTCAACAACATTTGAGACGCCCCTTGCGAAACGCCTCTCACGTGGTGCAACTTCAGGCTTTTTCCATGATGCTTTGTATTGGGCCTCAGACGTTAGAGTTGACCTTGCTTCTCAGACTCTTCTCCGGCCCGCTGATACCCCTTAAACATTCCAGAACCCTCCTCCATGTCTGGGCCGTCTACTGAACAGACCTCTATTCATTCACTTATAATTGGATCCCCCCTTTCCTGTTGCAGACAGATATCTGCCGCCAAGAACCCAACTCTCATAGACTTCTAAAAAGGCTTGCAACATTTCTCAGCCCAGACATGTACGTGTAAATCAATGCTAAAACATTTCAGGCCTACAATATTTCTCATTATGATTATAGCATTCAACTTCTTCATTTAATTAAAGCATGTTAAAACTCTTATTCTATTATTTAGAAAACATTACTATAAATCATGGCCCATTAATGCAATGACCAAAAACGTTAAACAATCTGTGTCGTGAAAAGAAACACCTTCCCTTTTAGCTCCAGCTCTGGCCCTGTGGCCTACCACGTTCTGCGTTTTACCACAGACCATCTTATATGTTAACAGCTACACGACATAGATTCAAAATAATCACGTCTAATAAAATCATATAATGTCACACATTTCTGTATTAGTTCCACTTCTACTTAAATCTCTACATTAGCTATATATTTTTGAATATACTTGCAGATACTATTAGCACTCATGGCATTTCTCTTCATGACCTGTGCTTACTATAGATAAGTGTGATGTACTCATACATTTATATCAGTTTGCGCTCTCTCAGTTCCCCCCTTTGATGACCTCTCGGGGTCATCACTAACATTTAAAC
The DNA here is from genome assembly GCF_964261635.1 of Lissotriton helveticus. Taxonomy (NCBI): domain Eukaryota; kingdom Metazoa; phylum Chordata; class Amphibia; order Caudata; family Salamandridae; genus Lissotriton; species Lissotriton helveticus. Next base: position 209,320,828 of record NC_136058.1, read on the forward strand.
TGCAGTTATTGCTGGCATTCTCTGCGCTTCCAGAGCTCTCAGACTCCTGTACTGATTATCTTGTATGGCAGCCAATTTCTGCAACTGCTCTCTTTGGGCCCTTTCTGACCTTCTTGCTCTGTACCATTTGAATACTCTCACCAATCCCCACAATATTATCCCACAGATCAATATTATGATGATAGGCTTCAGAATATACCAAATAAAGCTTTTTCCTAACGTGGAAAACCACCCTCCAACTGTACTCATTCCGTGGCCCACCTTTTCCCAGACATTTTCTCTACTCAAGTCTTCGATCTCCTTGTGTATATTAGTTATGTTCTTAATAACTTTCTCAAGGGGCTTCGAAGCGTCTGGAATGTAAGTGCAACATTCCTGGACCTTCAAAGCCTTACAGACTCCGCCCTCTTTTGCTAATAAGACATCTAATGCAAGCCGATTTTGAAGAACCATAGCCCTTATCGATTGCATCTCTCCTTCTACCAGCATTAAGGACTGAGCAGTGCTGGCAGACAACCTGTCGACAACTGTTGCCAGTCGTCTAATTTTAACATCATTAAGGATTATTCCCAAAAGAGGGAACATAGCTCCAAAGACATCTCCAACCATTTCGGCATCACCTACATCTCTCCTTCCCCTCGATGATGTCTGACCCTCAATGATCACTAAGTCTTGTGCATGATATATTTTGGGGAAGACAATTGCCAAATAACATGATCCATACCAGTTGTCAGGTAATCTCACGTAAGCATTTCTTCCACATACAAAATACACATTTGGAATCACTTGCATTCCCTTCAGGAAATCCTTAGTGTAGTACTCTAAATTAAAAGCATGTTCACAGTCAACTTCACCCACGTATACATTTTCATAATACGTTTTGGCTCGGTGAAGACATAACTTTCCTCTCTGCGCTTTATCTAAAGCTATTGGACCACTACTACCCTTTCTCTTGTGTGACTTCTCTTCTTCGGTCCAATCTATTTTCCCTTGTCCTGATTTTTTCAAAATCTTTTGTCTCCTGTAACGATCATCCACCTGCCCTATGAACCTTTTCTCGACTTCTGACACCTTACATGTCAGGTTATTTCTACGGGCATGTGAAGTATCTAAGGTAATCCAAGGAATGAAGAATTTGGCCAATCTGTCTTCACTCTTCCAGTAATCCCATTTATTCATCTGCTTATAATTTGGGACTTCTGGCAACACAGAATCATAATTGGAGAAATAGTATTCAAAACTATCTCTCTCATAAAATATACTAAGCAACAAGCTACATGTAATGCCATATGTCAGCGGGAGGTGATGATATCGAATTCCTTCATCTACAGACGCAGGCAACTGCATGCAGACGTAGCAATCCTTAACCTCCATGGCATCCACGTATTCATACAAAAGTTTAGCATAAGCATTTGACCTAAAGTCTCCTTGGGACTCGTCCACATGTAGCCTGCGGGCTTCTGCAGCCAATAACGCTTTCTCTTGAGTGTTTTCCCTTTTCTCACCAGCAACAGTGGGTGTAAGCGTTTCTACAGAATTCACATCAGTTACCTTTACCTCTTCCTCATGTCCCTTTACATAAGAAATTGTTACCACTAAAGCTATTAGTATTATCACTCCTACTATTAGTGTACCTATTATACATTTAGCTCTGCGGTTCGGGGTGCCGGCCTCCATTTCTTCAGACAATCTAGCTTTTCCCTTTCTCTTTGCAAAAAGTTCTTTTCCTCTCGTTCCTTTACAGTCTCTTTCAATCCTTTTTGTCTTTAGAATCCACACAGCTGGAGGCTGACAGCCTTTTTCGCAAAAGTCCTTTCACAGTTCAAAAAGACAACCCTAGCCCTTCTCCATCCACTCAAGGGGTTCCCTAAAATTCTCTGCTTCCTGGGCGCTAGGTAATCTTCTTTTCTTCCGCTTGCTTTATTTACAAAGTCCTTTAACAATCGACTATTAGATTTGTGGTTGCAGCTTCAATAGCATAGTTCAATATTTCCATGCGAAGAGTATGCTCTTCATGTGCTGTTATCGTTGTACCAAAGTCGGGGAATCGCAATTCTGTAAGAAACATGTGTTTTAACTTGCTGAGGCGGGGAGGTCTGGGGAGCACGAATGTTAGTGACCCTTCTTGTTCGACACCGGGTACCAACAGTTGTATTTCCACGGTGATAATGGGCTCAGAACTGGACACCACCACCGCTCGGATCCTCCCTGTCTCCGGTTTCACAGACATTTGTCGCCAGATATGTCCACTCAGGTGTGGAGTATCTTTTGTTAGGCACACGCACTCTTCTTGACCTCCTTCGGTCTGGTGCTTCAGCGCCCTGAGCACCTTCTTCTGGGTCTGAGTCTTCTGATATCGGAGGAAGGGTTGCTTCTGGAGTTGACCTCAGGCTAGAACTTCTTCTTTGCGGCCAAATTGCTTCTCCACGTGCCCTTCTACTCCTTCTCCTTCTGGTCTGTTCTCGCTCTCTTTCAGACCTGTCAGGGTCAGACTCGTACTCCCAGCTGTCTTCTCCTTCTGTAGCGTCTTCTGTTTCGCTGTTGTACTGACCGTCCTCAGCTTGGTCAGACTCGTTCCCTGCTTCCACTGGCACCTCTACAGCTTGGCTAGCCCCCTCTATGGCTTCTTGGTCCTCAGCTGGACGTCCATCCGAGAGAGGAGCTGTTTCCAGAGGTGCTGGAACCCTTTTCGTATGCGACGCGTGTATCCAGTTGGGCAGGCCTCCCACCTTTACAGCTGTACTTGTGATCAGGATGACCTGGTAGGGCCCACGCCAACGAATATCCAAACAGCTTCTTCTCACATGTTTCTTCACCAGGACCCAGTCCCCAGGATACAGGTCATGGCAAGGGCCCTGGCACGCTGGAACCTCTGCAGCCTGCACCTGAAGGGACACAGAACGCATGGCGTCAGACAGCCCCTTACAATAGTCCAGGATCATATCATCTGTGATATTTAACAGTGCAGTAGCTGGAATAGATGGCAGCCTCATTGCTCTCCCCATTAACACCTCATGTGGTGACAACCCTGTTCTTCTGTCTGGGGTACTACGAAGGCTCATGAGTACTAATGGCAGGGCATCAGGCCAACTCAGGGTCGTTGAGGAGCACACTTTCGCTATTCTGGACTTGATCGTGCCATTAATTTGTTCCACAATTCCTGAGGCTTCTGGTCGGTAACTGCAATGTAGCTTTTGATCTATATTTAGTGCAACACAAATCATCTTCACAAGCTCGCTGTTAAAATGTGTTCCCCTATCTGATTCCAAAAAGGCCGGCACCCCGAAACGAGGGATAAGTTCTCTAAGCAGTAACTTAGCCACTGTGAGGGTGTCGCACCTACGTGTAGGGTATGCCTCAACCCATCTGGAGAACACACAAACAACCACCAGGACATAGCGGAGGCGGTTGCATCTTGGCATTTCAATGAAATCTATCTGCATTCTGTTGAATGGACCTCCTGATCTTCCTATGTGACTTAGTGCAACTGGTGTTCTTTTCCCTACGTTCAGCTGCTGGCAGGTCACACAACGCTGGCACACTGCTTCTGCTGCTATTCTAAACTTAGGATTGTACCAAGTCTGTCTAAACACTCTCAGCATAGCATCTCTCCCTAAGTGTACGGGACCATGTATGAGTCTAGCCATTGGACTCACCATCTCATTGGGCAACACTGCTCTGCCGTCTGCTGAGACCCAAAAATGAGTCTCACCCATTACACATCCTGCCTTTTCCCACGTTTCTTTTTCAGAATCAGGAGCATTTTCTTGCATGATTGACAGTTCATCCCAAGTATCAACAGTTTCTAGTATCATGGCTAATTCAGTTCTTACATTTATTCCACCCACATCCACCTCTGTGAAAGAGTAACCTTGTTCCGCGCAATACCGTGCAACTTCATCAGCATATCTATTGCCTTTCGAAACAAAGTCCTCATTTTTGGTATGTGCGATGCACTTTACAACTGCGATACTTGCTGGACATTGCAATGCTTCTAACAGCAAGCGCACAAACTCTCCATTGCGAATGGGAGAGCCTGAAGAAGTCATGAACCCTCTTTGAGACCATAACTGCCCGTAATCATGAACTACCCCGTACCCATACTGGCTGTCGGTGTATATGGTAACTCGAATTTGATTGCCTGCTAAGCAAGCACGTGTCAGGGCAATAATCTCGGCTACCTGAGCGGAGTGTACTCCTTCCAGGCACCCAGCTTCCACAACTCCTTCAATTGTACAAACAGCATAAGCTGCTCTTAACTGCCCAACTGCGTCTCTTACACATGAGCCATCGACAAAGAAAACTTCATCTGGGTCAGTCAGTGGCTCATCTACGATGTCGGGTCTGGGTTTGGTGCATAGTTCAGTCACATCGAGACAGTCATGGTCTGTATATTCATCATCATCAATATCATTTGGAAGTGGCATTAAGGTAGCAGGGTTCAAAACAGAGCATCTCTTGAGGGTCACGTTCTCTGCAGCAAGAATAACTTGCTCATAGCGCGTGAGCCTGCTATTGGTCAGATGCTGTGTTTTGGTCCTGGTCATCAACAGTTCAACAGAATGTGGCACGCACACCTCTAACGGGTGCCCCATAACGATATTTTCACATCTCTCAATGCTGACACCCGTTGCAGCAACGGATTTGAGACATCCGGGCAACGCTGCGGCTACTGGGTCTAAAGTAGCTGAGAAATAAGCAACTGGTCTACGGGCATTCCCATGGATTTGGACCAACACAGACAACGCACAACCTTCTCTCTCACAACAGTAAAGAAAAAATTGTTTATTGTAATCAGGCATTCCCAATGCCGGAGCACGACACAGGTCCTCTCGCAGCTGTAAGAATGCCATCAAACAGTCTTTGTCCCATGGTACCGGATCACTCACCTCCTTGTGCGTCAGTTTTTGCAAGGGTTTTGCTTTCAGTGAAAAGTTCACGATCCACTGTCGGCAATAACCCACCATCCCTAGGAACATCCTGACCTCTCTCTGTGTCTGAGGCGCATTCATTTTCATGATCGCCTCTATCCTGTCTGGTGACACCTTTCGTTTGCCTTTCTCAATTCTGTGTCCCAAGTACTGCACTTCTGTCAGGCAGTACTGCAATTTTCCCGGGGACACCTTATGCCCATTGACAGCTAGGTGATTTAACAAAGCAATGGAGTCTTCCCTGCAAGCTTCTTCTGTTTCTGACGCCACAAGGAGGTCGTCTATGTACTGGACCAGAACTGACTTCTGGGGCAGCACTAGACTTTCAAGATTTTTCTTCAAAAGCTGGTTAAAGATCGATGGACTCTCTGTATACCCCTGAGGGATACGACACCATGTTAGGACGCGATTTTCCAGCTTAAATGCGAAAAGAAAATGGCTATCTTCGTCCAAAGGGATCGAAAAGAAAGCCTGACAAAGATCAATCACAGTGAACCACTCAGCTTGGAATGGAATCTGAAACAGTATCACTGATGGATTCGGTACCACTGGACAACATGAAACGACTATGTTATTAATCTTTCGAAGGTCCTGCACTATCCGAAATTTCCCATTTGGTTTCTGCAGACCCATAATCGGGGAGTTACATGGACTACCCACGATTTCTTTCAGTATTCCCTGTTTAATCATGGACTCGATCACGGGTTTTATGCCTGCAATCGTTTCTGGAGTCAATTTATATTGGGGTGTTCTTGGGAACTCAGCATGCGGTTTCACTACAATTTTCACTGGGTCCACCCCTTTAACCAATCCAATCTCTTCCCCAGTGAAATCCCATACTTCTGATGCCACTGTCTCTCTCAAGTCCCAGGGAAGCTCGTCCACTGTCAAAGTAGGGTACAGCTCCACACATATTCTTGAGTTTGCTACTTTGAAATCTGCATCATCATCATTAGTCAATACCTCCACTCCCTGAGGTGTACAATATATAGTACAATTTAATTTACACAACAGGTCTCTTCCTAGCAGACACACAGGGCTTGAATCGCAAACCACAAACTGGTGCTCATCGCTGTACTTCCCTATTTTCACCTGTACCGGTTCTGTCAATTGGCTGGTTATTCTCCTGTTTGCGACCCCTACCACCTGTATGGTCTCTCCAGACATGGGCAGGTCTGGAACTGCAGCTGATCTGATCGTGGATCTAGTGGCTCCTGTGTCCACCAGAAATGTCGTAGGGCACCCTGCTACTTCTGCTTCAACATAGGGTCCCCTCTGATCTACCTCTAAGGCTGCCCCAAGGGTGCAGTCTTCTCTTTCCACTCTCTGTCCAGTTAATGGGTCCACATAATAGCACTCTTCACCTTCCACAAACAGGGGCATTTGTCTATAGGTCTTACCCATACTCCCTACTCGAGGAGGTTGCGGGAACTGAGCTCGAGGAGGAGCCCCCCCCCCTTTGAGCACCTTCCCTTGGTATGGCGTTACCCCTCTTGTAGGTGCACTCTGAACCTCTTCCTCCTCTATCTCTTGCTCTCCTATCTCTACATTGTAAGGGCACTCGCGTTTCCAATGCCCCAGCTCGTTGCACTGGTGGCACCTAGTCGTTTTCTTCAAGGTAGCTATGTCTATTCTGGGTCTAAAGGTAGTACTCTCCTCATTACCCTTGTTCTGACCGTACTGCTTCTTACCTCCTGTACCTGTCCCTTGCTGCTGTTGTTGCGGTCCCCCCTTTCCTGCTGTCTGCAATTGTACCACCATCAGCTTTTCTTTTAGTTTCTTAGCCTTGGAGTCTACCTCATCACAGCAGTACCTGGCATATCTCAGTATTTCATCTAGTGGTTTACTTTGCCAACAAATCGAGTGTTGCTGAATCATTAAACTAATATCCGGTCTCAGTCCCAAGACGAATTTGGACACAAATTGCCCTATGTCCTTTGGATCCATTACATCCAAGCCGCTATACTGTTTAAACGCCTTCAGCAATCTCTCGTAATATTCATGGACTGTCTCTTTGGGTTCCTGTCTCGTTCTGTCTATTCTGACCCAATCTATGTCTTGCATTGGCACTTTTTCTTTCAGCCAAGTCATCACTCTCTCGAATTTTGCCATCACGATCTCGGACGGCCCATTAGTCCTAGCATCTCTCTCTGGCTCCGTTGTGGGCCACTCAGCGCTAACCTTGCATGCTGTCCACAGATCTCCTGGTACTACAATGTCAAACAGCGTGTTCAGATCTATCCATAGGACTTTTGAGATCTTTACAAACCTCTCGACTTGCTTGTACCACTCCACGGGGCTCTCTCGTAACTTGGGGAAAGATGTGGTAAAAGCAGCTAAATCTCCCCTACTCCAAGGGACATGTACATAGCTCCCATTGGCAACTTCACGCAAAGGGTAAGCTTCTATTCCCTGCTGTCCTGGTGTCATATCAATCATGCTTCTCCTGCCAGTCCCTTTCTTGGACCACCTCTCTTCCCATTTATCTAGTGCCCTCCAAGTCCTTATTCCAGTAATCAGTTCCCTTATGTGTGTTTTCAGCCCAATCGTTCTCCTCTCATCTAGATCTCGATCTGAGTAATGTAGCCTGTGGTTACCCTGTAATGCTTTGGTTCTTGACAAGTCCACCATATATTTGCCTGCTAGTTCGACTAACTTCTCATGGACTGCTCTCGCTTTTCGTGTGATGTCCTTTGCCATATACAGTATTTCATCCTGTTCATACATTTCCATTCTTTCTAAAGGCAGGGTACCATCTACCATGTCATCCAGATCTGACCTTAAGCTGGAGACATCAAGTCTCTTGACTTTTATCTCAGCTCGCAATATGTCTTTTGAAGGGGGCTCACTGGTCTCCCTACCATCCCAACTTCGAGCTCTGCGTTTGGGCTCAGGAGAGTTAGTGGGTGGCCTCCCTTGCTCCCATCTCTCCAGGTCCCATGCTCGGCCATCCGATCTTGGAAGGTGATGGAACACGGGCCTGTTACCCCCACTCTCTCTCTGCCCACTCTCTTCTTCTTCTCTCCTCTCACCGCACACCTCTCTGTTATTTTCCCTCTGGTCGCTACACTCCCTTTGCCTCGTATCGCTCAGTATCCGATACGATCCTTCCTGGTTCCCCATATTCCCTGGGCTGCCCCCATTTCTGTCATCACAGGGACTATGGTGCGACCTCTCACAACTCCCATTCTGTTCTCTGGTGCCAGGCACACAGTGTGGACACTTAAAGCTGTTCCTGTACTCTTGCGCTCTCCTCTCCCCTTCACTGAGTATTGGGCACGCCACCCCTCCACTCCCGGGGCCCCCGTTTTCCAGGTCTGTTCTACCTCCATTCCGGGCCCAGTGGGTGACTCCCCTACTCCCTCTACAGTCCCACTCCGGGCTACTCTCTCCAGCCCCGCAGTGAGTCCGTGCTCGGCTGTCCTGACTTTCCCTTTCTGCTTCTGCAGCATTGATGCACTTTTGAGCCTTCACTGCCTCGTCCCACTGCTTCATGTACTCATTTAGCTCTTGAAAGGATTTTCGTCCAGATCCCCTCAGATCCATTGGCCATCTGGGGCCCCCAGGATCTCCTCCTGGGTCCCCTGCTGTGTGCATCGGGGTACTCCACTCTCTGGGTATCGGCATCTGACTTGGGGAATTAGTGGTATCGTTCCTCCTTGCCTGCTCTGCTCTTTCCCTGTCTTTCCGTTTCCGTTCTTCCCCTTTTGCTCTCTCCTGGTCATATATCGATATTATAGGACCTATGGTAACAGGTACCTGTAGTGCATCTGGTAATGGGTAGGATGTGGCGCTTTCCGTTTCCGGCGCTCTTTGCACCACAAACCTACCGACCACCTGTTGCACCTGACTAGGCTGGAGCAACTCTTTCTTTGGCTCAGGATCCCACTCTGAACTGGGAAGCGGTCTATGCTCTCCTGCATTGCCCCCCTTTGCTCCTTCAGTATTCTCGACCTCTCCCCCTGCTCTGTTATACGGGGTGGCCGGTCTGTCAATAATCTGTTTATCAGGCTATCCTCTGTTTCGCTCTCATCATCTTCTTCTAGGGGACTTTTATTTACTGGCGCCTCTAACACTGGGTACAGTTTATTTATTTCCAGATTATGCACTCTCCATCTTTTAGCATCCGCATCCCACCTTGCATCCTGTACTGCCCTTACCGAGCGTTTCACCCTTTCTTGTCGTCTGTTCATATTCCTTTCATGCGCTGCCCTAAGCCATGCATCAAGGGCTTCAAACTGGGTTGGTCTAGGCAAGGGTCTCTTTGAGGTCATGACTGATTTCAATCTATGTAACACCTCTAATCTGAACGTCCCGTACTTCGGGAACGTCAGTTCCTCGTTTCCTTCAGTAATCTTACTCCACTCTGATATCCAAAGGATCGTATGCAACCCAACATTTACTGCCATGTAACGAGCTGGCGTACCCTCCGGCGGGGCTTCTTCCCCTTCATACGATCCTCGCCTCTCTTTCTTAAACAGCGCTTTCAACCATTTAAAACACTTCATAATTATTCGCACAAAATCCAGCCTCGCTACTCTGTTTACTTCCTGATGACAATCCACCAATCCTGTCGCGGCTTTGCTAGCTTGGCCTATCACAGCGCGGTCTTTCTCCTGTTGGCCAATCACGTCGCGACCCTGTCTGACGTGTTCGCTAGCTGGCCTATCACAGCGCGGTCTTTCGCCGGTCAGCCAATCACTGCGCGACACCACCTGACGTCACTTTTTCTCCGCTTCGCAGCAGCACCCCTCCTTTCTCAACTCGTCTCCCGGTTATGCATGCGTCCCATTCATACACTGAAAAATGACTACTTCCGACCAAGCGGTCACTTCTCTCGACTGTACGTCCACAGTCTATCTGTAATTGTCAACACAACTGACGAGATGTCTATCGTCCCTCTGATAGGTTACTTACACACACACAGTAACTTCCGACCAGCGTCCGTTACTCACGCACTCACTCTTACGTTCCCCCTATCTCGGTCTCTCGGGTGATCAATGGTACCTCATGACCCCCTTCACACTAGTTGACAATTACTCTGGGTGTCCGATACACCCGAACCACTTAAGCTCTCCTTGAACTTAAGATTTCCACCGGTTGCGCGCGCTCACAACCTGTTCCACAGTCACTCTACAGACATTCAACTCCGCCAGACATTACAACATAGATACAATACAAAACACCGCAATCTAACACGCATAACCCTTTATACTCACTCTCGACCGATACTGCTGCTTTTTCTGTCTCACGTCATCCGGATCTTCTTCGGCGGGTTGTTCTTCCGATCATCGATTTCTAGGGGCCTTGGGGTAAGCTAACCTGGCCTAGGTCACCGTCCTCAAGAAGGCAACCATCCTCTATAGCTACCAACTGAAAGGGCGAGATTTTGATCGATACCTTATATCTATTGATCCAAACCTCGATCCGGTCGACTGAACCTTTGTTGCCTGTCTTGGAAGAAAACAGTACCCCTATCTGCAAGTAAGTTCACCCAATAAAGGACTCTACTCTTAAAGATCACGGACAACTTCTAGGTTTCAAAAGTTTATTGTAAAGATATAATGAGCTGCAAATACAAGCATCTCAGAATGAGGTTCACGAGATACACAGGTCCAATTACATACATGTGCTCTCGAAAAGCCCTCAGACGAGCAACAGAAATCACTAACACAAGTTCTAAAAATAGCAAAGCTATCAGCATAGACGCATATCTCTCCTTCATTTAGGTTGGAGGAAAACAAACACAGGTTAGGCGTCCCTACCCTGTTCTAGATGGTATCCCTACTTAACCAAATCCCAACCTAACAAAGGTGTCAGCAGTGAATGACCCCCAAGGGAAGTCACCCACTCTAAGTCTCTTGGTGAAAACCTAAAGTTCTCCAGTCATGACCCCTCACTGCCTACCCATCCGCTCTCTAAAGGGTCCTCAGGTCTCTGCTCTAACTCCACCCAGGGGTGCTGTCCCTAATACAAAACAGTCAACAACATTTGAGACGCCCCTTGCGAAACGCCTCTCACGTGGTGCAACTTCAGGCTTTTTCCATGATGCTTTGTATTGGGCCTCAGACGTTAGAGTTGACCTTGCTTCTCAGACTCTTCTCCGGCCCGCTGATACCCCTTAAACATTCCAGAACCCTCCTCCATGTCTGGGCCGTCTACTGAACAGACCTCTATTCATTCACTTATAATTGGATCCCCCCTTTCCTGTTGCAGACAGATATCTGCCGCCAAGAACCCAACTCTCATAGACTTCTAAAAAGGCTTGCAACATTTCTCAGCCCAGACATGTACGTGTAAATCAATGCTAAAACATTTCAGGCCTACAATATTTCTCATTATGATTATAGCATTCAACTTCTTCATTTAATTAAAGCATGTTAAAACTCTTATTCTATTATTTAGAAAACATTACTATAAATCATGGCCCATTAATGCAATGACCAAAAACGTTAAACAATCTGTGTCGTGAAAAGAAACACCTTCCCTTTTAGCTCCAGCTCTGGCCCTGTGGCCTACCACGTTCTGCGTTTTACCACAGACCATCTTATATGTTAACAGCTACACGACATAGATTCAAAATAATCACGTCTAATAAAATCATATAATGTCACACATTTCTGTATTAGTTCCACTTCTACTTAAATCTCTACATTAGCTATATATTTTTGAATATACTTGCAGATACTATTAGCACTCATGGCATTTCTCTTCATGACCTGTGCTTACTATAGATAAGTGTGATGTACTCATACATTTATATCAGTTTGCGCTCTCTCATATTTAAACAACAGCAAAATACATTAAACCCTACCATTCACCCATCCCAAAGTGATAAACAAATAGATTGCCCAAAACTTTCCACACACTGTTATGTTGCAGCCCCCTGCTAAAACCTCTCAACCAATACCCCCCCAGAAAAAAATTCTCCTAAACTTCACTCTGAAAAAAACTCCCTAATCTGTGCCCACTAATTATCTAAAATCAAAACTCTAAGCTCGTGCATTCGAACGGATTCCTACATCAGTGCCCATTATTTACCTGGAAACAAACGCTCTCCTCTCTGAACTCTCCCGTAACCTTCTCTCTCAATCACCCTACCAAACGAACCCTTTTTAAACCACCATGCTCTCACTCACATGTTTTCAATTACCCTGAACCATCCCGCTACAAGAGACACTACCACAACACTCGCAAACTGCAACATCCATTATCTAAAATCAAAACTCTGTGCTCGTGCATCGAACGGATTCCTACATCAGTGCCCATTATTTACCTGGAAACAAACAGTCTCCTTTCTGAACTCTCCCGTAACCTTCTCTCTCAATCACCCTACCAAACGAACCCTTTTTAAACCATCATGCTCTCACTCACATGTTTTCAATTACCCTGAACCATCCCGCTACAAGAGACACTCCCACAACACTCGCAAACTGCAACATCCATAATGCAATACTTTAGCCTGAAAAAATCCTCTTACCAAATCAAACCTCCCCACCCGAATCTCATACATACACTGGTGAAACTTACAACAAAACTACATGCTCGCTTCATCCCTCCTCTATTATCAGGTTTCACGCCCAAATCAAACCCACTTCACATCATCCATACCCTGCGTACGCCTTAACGATCATTGTTTCCCTAACTAGTGCTCTCACCCATAGGTGTCTCAAAACCTACTCGTGTTACCGTACTAAATCCCCTCAACAAAAGAACACTACTGTGTAACCACACTGATTCCCCCTAGTGAAACGATAAAAGAACATGTGCCAATTGGTAAACAGTTCTAACAAAAAAAACTAGGCAATTTAAGTACATCAGTCCTACATTGTGCAAGCTGTGATATCAATGCGTTATGAGGTCTTTCTTCGATGTAAAACCTTCCGATGTCTCCATTGTTCGTATGTTAAACTTTAAACGTAATCTTATCGCTTTGGGGTGCACCCGTCTTTGGGACAGTAATATTGTGAGCAGCAAAAAAGTTGAAGTCAGGGTGCACGCCTTCCCTTAGGTAGAATCCAAGTAATCCGGCATTTTCTAGAATAGCGTGCAAACCATTGTGCGTGACCTGTCCCCGGTCACGTATTTTGAAAATGAGAAAGCGAAGGCACGGGTCACGTACAACGAATATATCATAAGGCATTTTTCCCCAAACAATTCCATCAGTTACTGGAATGTCTGAAATGTTCATGAGGGACAATTCTCTTTTAGCTTATGCGAAGATTGGTGAGTCCTCAACACCTCATTGACCAGTTCTGTAGCAGAGCGTTCTGGAAGATAAGGGCCATTAAACAGCAAGAAGAAAAGTGTGATCTAACATATATCCAAGGTGGAACGAGATGAGTGTGTTGCAGCCATGAAAAGAAAACACAGACCTTTGTAGGCAGAGTGTCTATAATGGAAGAATTATCAATAGAGTCAGAATAAAAATCATCTAGACCCACATAATAACCAGAAGTAGTTCATTGGAAAACTGGTGTCACAGGTACAGTAAGAGGACCAGACAAATCCAAAAGAGGTGGATCAATAGAAACAACGCCAGCAGCAGTACAAACAAGATGGCTGCGGTTGCTCCCCAATACTGCAGAACTTGGAAAAGCTCACAGAAATAATGAGCACTTTAGTTACGGACCTTGTGCGAGGTCAACAGGTGGACGAGCAACACATCACGCCTCCCCCACCATAATCCAACCAAGAGTCCAAGCAGGAAGGCCACACAAACAAATATGATAAAAGCCATATATGAGTCATCAGGGCCTATGGGAGACCAAACTAACAATATAAGAATAGAAGAACCGCAGCCTACATTGGCCCCACAGCTAAGGCTACAGAACAATTAGGTTAGACCAGAAAAAGCGCAGGAAATCTCCAGGCATGATAGCAATAACCTCAAAAGTCCTTCTAGTGACATTAGTATGCCTGTTAATAGCCACTCGACCTTTTGCCATGCATCTAAAATCTCGTATCCCCCTTCAACACCGTCTAACGATCGCTACCCCCACCCCCTCATTCCAGGTATCCTTGGAACCAGTGGATTCCCCCTCTCTCCTAGCTCCCCGAGACTCCCCCCGCAACGTATCACCATCCACTCCTGCTCTCTCCCAAAAATCAACCATAATACCCTAACTTGTATGCTGGTTAACTGCAGTTCAGCTGTATGCCATGCATCCGAAATCTCTGAAACCATACTGAGTGAAGCTATTGACATCGCCTTCCTCACTGAAACATGGCTGAATGACCACTCATCACCCATCCTCGACCTACTCTGCCCCCCTGATTACTCTATCATCAGAAAAGACAGACCAGTAGGGAAAGGAGGGGGAATAGCCTTAATCTTCAAAAAACAACTCCAAATCTCTCTTGGCAAGAATACTGACTACTCAACTTTCAAATACCTCGCTGACAAACTCAAAGTCCAAGGTGCTCCCCCGATTCGCCTACACAATATCTACCACCCTCCTGGTGACACTCCTCACTTTGTAGACAAGCTATCCGACCTCCTTACTAAAGCCTCTCTCTCTAACTCCAAAAACCTCTTCCTTGGAGATATCAATCTCCACTGGAATGAACAAGAGAACCCCTCAGTTAAACTTCTTTCTAATCTCCTAGAGATAAATGACCTCAAACAACTCTGCCTCTCCCCAACTCACTCTAAAGGCGCCCTTCTTGATGTCATCATCTCTAACAATGACCTGGCCTCCCTTTCCAGCATCATCCCTTTTGACTGGTCAGACCACCGCCTCATTCTTTTCACAATCTCCCCCCCCCCAGTCCCGATCCCCCCACCTAAAAACACCACAATTGTGAAATTTACTAGAAACTTTAATCACATCCCCCCAGGAGTATTAGAGTCCAAACTCCAAGCTCAACTTCACCTCACCCCTCCTTCTCTTAACGCCAATGAGCTTACTGAGCATTTCAATATGTCGGTCTCTGAGGTTCTAGACCAAATAGCTCCACCTAAACTTAAAACTCATAAAAATATCCCCTCTAAATCTTGGTTTAACTAGGACCTCAGGACGTGCTCTCAGAATGACTGAAAGAACCTGGAACAACATCCTTCTCCCTCTAATCTTGCCCTCCTCAGAGCTGCCAGATCCTTCTACAAGAAACACATATTTAATGAAAAGGCATCTTTATTCCGTTTACAACTCTCAAGTGCCAAATATAGACCCAGAGAACTGTTCAACATTGCTAGAAAACAAACATCAGCTACCCCCCTTAAGCTTACGGCCTCCACTACCAAATGTGAAGAAATCGCCAACTACTTCACCGAAAAAAGTGCCAAAATTGATCAACCTGTCACTCAAATTCAGACCCCTCTGATATGCCTCCGAACGCCACCCCTGTACTCCTCATCTTATCCACCTTGCCCCCTGTTTCATCCCCACTCCTTCCTGCCACAATCACACCTGAAATCAACCACCTGAAATCAACCACGCCCACCAACAACTTAAAAACAAAGCCTTGTGGAATAATTTCCTCCCTGTCTAAATTTGAAGTCTCTAATATCTCGTCCAAACTAAAACCGTCATCTCACACAAAAGACCCTCTTCCTTCTAACCTTGTCCAAGATCTTAAACATGTGACTCCTCCATTACATTGGGGTGTGTCCCAGTCTCCCTCAAACTTGGTCAAATCACCCCTATTCTCAAAAACCCTAAAGCTGATCATGACGACCCGAACAACCTCCGCCCTATCTCCAACTTCCCCCTCCACTCCAAAGCCCTTGGAAAATGTGCCCTACTCCAACCTACTTGACACTCTACAATCTGGCTTCCGTAAAGGCTGTAGCACTGAAACCTCATTGCTAAAAATCGTTGATGACATCCACCACGCCCTGGATAAGAGTGAGTCCTCCCTACTCATTCTCCTCGACCTCTCTGCCACATTTGACACAGTCAGCCACTCAACCCTACTTAACACACTCAAATATCGGTTTGGCCTTAATGGTCCTGTCCTCAATTGGTTTCCTTCCTATTTTCAACATAGAACTCAACAAGTCAAAATCCCAAATTGTCTCTCGAATCCCTCTCAAGTCTCTCTTAGTGTGCCCCAAGGTTCTATTCTCTCTCCAGCACTTTTCAACCTCTTTATGGAACACCTTACTGCCATACTAAAACAAGCCGGAATCAACTGCCACCTATACGCAGATGACACTCAACTATACTATGAAATTAAATCCCATTCTGATGTCCTGTACCTAAATAACACCCTGATTTCGATCCAATCCTGGTTCCACTCCAACCACTTCAAACTCAATCCTAATAAAACAGAAATTATTCTCTTCTCCTCTAAAACCAACTCACTCCCTATCCAAGCGTGGATCTCTGACCTCAGTGCCCTCAACTGCCCACTCTCTTTATCCAAAACAGTTAAAACTCTGGGCATAACCTTCGACAATAAGCTTACTCTCAATTCACACATAAAAAACTCAGGTCAAGGAGCACTTTGCAAACTGCGCCTACTCCAAAAAATTAAACAATTCATCCCTGAGGAAGATTTCAAATCAGTAGTCCAATCCCTTGTCCTCTCAAATATCGACAATGGCAACGCCATCCTTTCTGGAACCCCCAAAGTCCACCCTGCCCCCCTCACAAACATTCTCACCCTTGCGGCAGACTTATAACGGACACTAGACGTTTCAACCGCATCTCTCCTGCCCTTAAAGTCCTTAAATGGCTCCCCCTCGAAGGCAGATCTCCCTACAAAATTGCCTGCATTACACACAAAGCCCTTCACCTAAATTCCCCGCTCTACCTCTGGAGCAAACTCAAAATAGCGGGCTGCTTCCGTCCGATGAGAAGCAAAAACACTCTACTCCTCGTCCCCCCTCTGCAAAAAAAGAAAGCCTCTCAATCTTGTTCCTTCTCTGGTAATGCTCCCAACATATGGAACACCCTCCCTATTTACGCTGCAAACCCTCTTACTTCAGCTTCAAAAAAGACCTCAAACTCTACCTGCTCAAGAAATATTGGGGCCCTTAAATCTTCTCACTCCTTGTGTGTTGCTACCTATCCATCCCTCCCTCCCACCTATCCGCATCCCCATCCTCCCCATTAGACTTTTTTCTCCCCCTCTCCCTTACCCTTCCTTCCCCCTCCCTCTCCCCGACACCTCCCCTCCACTGCTTCACCCCTCCGCTCACATTAAACCTGCTCCTTATATGCACTGACCATTCAGTACATCCTCTTGTTGTTGTAAATATGTGTATACCCATTATATCTTGGCCTTAAATCACTTCCCTCTGTTGCTTATCTACCAACGCAAATCGTATGTTTAATACCTTTCCCTGTACTGAGCTCATCTGAATATCGCACTTTTCCACTGTATTTTCCCTTGATGATGTGCATTTCTTATGATACTTTTCGACTGTACTATCTTCATACTTATGTAAAGCGCTCTGATACCCATGGGTGTAGCCAGCGCTATCTAAAACCTTTCTAAATAAATATCTTGGCTTTGAAATTCAATTTGCAGTCGAAATCACAATCCAGTTTCACCCCTGACAACGGCCCTGGAAAATCAGATGATCCAACATCACAAACTTTAGAATTTCAATACTTGTCCAGGAAAAACAAGAAAACATTGAAAAAGTTAAACAAAACAAAAAATTGTAAAAGCTGCTCCGCAGAGTCCATCAAGCATTGACTTGTTGCAGGAAACATATGGCCCACAAATTGAAGATCCACGCCAAGAACAGAAGGACCGCCTGGGACTTAACACAGCACGGTCCCCAGCAATTAAAGAAGACAATGCCAGCACCATCAGCATTCAACAAGGAACACCCAAACCTGAGATCACATATAAACCTGCCCCCGCACAGTCAATAGCTTATAAGGAGCCCCAATTTGTAAACAAATCAATTAATCAATGGAAGATGAAAACTGCTCAAGCAAGCACTAATGACCATCCATAGCTCCCGGATCACATCCCTACCTTTAGGTGTGACTCGCAAACTTGGGCCGCAAAAGCACAAACCGGATCGGTAGGGGACCTGTCTCCCACGAATATTCAACTCGGAATTCTATAGAGCCCTTAGATGTTACCAAGGCGTTCTTCAACCAAATCTACCCCCTTAAGGACTAGGCCACAGACCGAGAAACGTTGGAAGTATTGTCATATCCTGAATACACCTCGCAGGGGAATTGGGACATCCTCAACAGAGGAAACCTTCTGAAGCTTTGCGAAAAAATTCCGGGTTTGGAAAATATAAGTACAACTGATATTGAAATGGTGGCTTTTTCCGGCCCAGGGCCAAGTGAAACAAATGAAACAACTGAGATAACACTCTCCAACCTGATCATGGTGGACGCTCTGAGAGGATATAAAACGCAACTGGACAAATGGGGCATACAAATCAAGCCCCCACTTGGCACTAAATATCCAGAGATCCTGAAAAATGCACTCGACAGGGAGAACAAGATTTGAATGGTCAGAAATGGATGAACAGTAAACACTCAACTCTACTAGCCACTAGATCCATCTTACATGGCGCCATAGGTGGCCCAAAAACGATTGTGCGGAGCAACAGTCCAATTCAAATTACTAAACGCTTAGAAGGAGGCAACCGCTCCTGTTTGACTAAGGGGAATAGTGCTAAAGATTGTTGCTGAATCTCACTGGCCTTAAACTCTAGCTCTTAATATTAGGCCCTTACCAAGCAATTAGTCGACACGGCCAAAGATCAGCTACGCCTCAAATAACAGCCCCGCCCACTATAGAAGGCCCTCTGATAACAATCAAATGATCAAGATCATGACTTGGAACATCGCAGGGATACACAAAGTTTTGAAAAGTCCAGCCGCAAGCACATTCCTTGCAGGAGCAGACATAATCTGTGTCCAAGAAACATGGACTACTTCATCTACAGCAATAGGGGACTATGCGGAATATTTCAAACCCGCAATAAAAGACAACATTTTCGGGAGACCATCAGGGGGCATTTCAACATACGTCAGGCATGCGCTGAAAGTACACTTCTCAGTAATAAAGAATCCCTCAGAAATGTTTTTGGCTGGAACTCTGAAAGTTTTTAACACAATAGATGGCCCAATATCAATACTCTTAATCAATGTCTATTTTAATCGCATGGGCCGGGTTCGAAGGACAAACTTAATCATTTATTAAACGAGATTGAAAATCTGCTATTGCAGTATGCAGGCATGGGGGACTACATCATTCTTGGTGACTTTAACATGCATGACATAGAGCTGAACGTACCTGAAAGCCACTGCAACAGGCGCACCGGAAGATTCAACGCCGTAATGTGGGCATACAACCTGGTAACGACACACTCTTTAACCACAAAAGTGAACTCAGGAGCATTGATAGTACCCACTTACAACAACTGGAGTACAATAGATTATATCTTACTAAGTGAGAGCCTACAAAAACATATGTTAATCTATGCAATTCAACCTCGGAATGAAAGTGACCATGCCGCCCTAATCTTACAGTTATCCATCACTTCGAAAATCCGTTACACCCTTCACTGCATAGGGGCCACAAAGGGGGAAGAGCTATACAGACTCATTAGAAGAATCAAAAGGGGGCCGGCCGCTCCCAAGTCATAAATTCGCCTCATGGACATCAACGTGGGAAGGCTGGCAGACTGGTCCCAACGATAAGGGCCATATAGAGGAATGGGATACACTTGTCTACAACTTTGCATCTCTGCTTCGGGGGAGCATTACACACAGAATCAACGCAAACCCCGCACATAAACTGGGACACCAACCAACAATTAAGGAATGCTCCAAACTGTTGGGATCGAATTTTGATAACATGTATTATTGGCCTAATATATTCACTATAACCTTGTGATTATGATAATCTGGTATTTAGAGTACATTATGGTCACATGTAGACCGACGATTCACTTTTCCTGTAGTTGCCCTATTGGTATAGCCGAAGCCATTTTGTTTTGTTTCTCTTTGTGCAAATGCTGTTTCCCAGAAGCCACGTGATTATGCTTTCTGCTCGAAACCACGGTGGCAGCCAAAACTGCTTGCAATAGTTGCTAGCTGGTAGCTCAAGGAAGACTCAAGGTCACACCTGCCCTTCTTGTGGGATGCGCACATTCCAGCAGAGCCCGTTCCTGTACTCCCCGGGCTCTAGATAGACAGGGAGGCACCTTACTGACCTGCCCCTGGAATAGCTTAGGCCTAGGCTACTGGCAAATCAATTGTGCCTTATATGGGTATTCCTCTTGGCTTACTGACAAGTTGTGTTTTTCCTTGTAGGGTGTCATCTTGAACACATGAAACGTATATATGCTTTGTACTTTGAACATGTAACCAGTCTCCTCTGCGCACCTCCGAGGGTCGTGTAGACTGAGGCTCCCCTGTCAGGGCTTGTATCTGAAGAATAAACGATTGAACCTTCTCCATTGCCGACTGAATTATTATAACGTATATTGGTTTATGGGCTATTGGTAAGTATAGCCCGGTAGATTTATTTTAAATCCTTCAGTTGGCGACTCCGCCGGGACTCCGTGATAGGGTCGTCCCCTCCTGTAAACAGGGGTGACGGGACAAGGAGGAGTTCTGGCCGAGGGGGTGGACAGAAAGAGGATCCTGATTTGAGACACCAGTTTGTGGTATGAAAACAAGCCGTCCCACTCTCGAGCCCAGTATCCCTCCCAGCTGCTGAAGACCCTACGCCGGAGTCCTACGGGCCTAACCCGAGAGTAAAACAGACTGTGTCGGCCTGTTTAGGAGTCGGCAGTGGAGAACTCGAAATCGACCTGAGTGCACCAGGTGAGTGATATCTGTGATTGAATTGGATGAGGATCACTCAGAAGGAGTGTTTCCCCCTTTTGAAATAACAGTTAACTGTTTTTGTTTGAAGGTGGCCGGAGTAGCCGGACCACGAGGGAATCTGGGGATCTACCGTTGCGGCGAAGGGCTGCACGGGTAGAGACCCCACAGACTTGTTTGGTGAATAATTGAGACTACATCTGATGCCCTAGCTGAGTACGGCGTTGCTCGCTCGGCCGATTTCTCTCCGGGAAAGCCCTGGGAGCAACTGGGTAAGCTAGAGTTCTGGAGCTACGCGCCCAGACGCACGGCCCAACCAGAACAGGACCATGGGATGGCCTGTGAGAGAGTTCGTGGTTCGCCTTTCAGGTGTTCTCAGAACAGTCTGACGACTGTTCCTTCTGGTGAAATTCTGTTGGTTCGGAATTCTTGTGAATCGGTTCCCCGAACAGGAGTCGACGGGCTCTGTTCGTATTTGAAGACGTCATTTGCATTTGAATAGGTTCTGAGAAGTATTTGCCTTGCACTGTTTTACAGCACTTTATTGTAATAAATAGATGACGAATAGATGAGTGACTGATGAGTCCGAATGGCTGTGTGTTGTATGATTTTGCATTAATAGAATGAGAAAAAAAAAAAAGAAGAAGGCATAATGTATTGCTTTAGTAAAATATGTTTTGGGTGCTGCTGTCAGCGAGGTACGCAGCTTGAAGAAAGACCCTCCTGAGGGCAGCCCCAGTTACGATATGTATGTCAAGCATGGTTTACAACCGATTTTGTTTAATACCCTTTGGAACAAATACACAAAGGATAATGCGAGCTTACAATGGCCTCTTACGGGGTCTTTTCATGAGCAGAAGATTAATTATATACAGAACAAATTATTTATGAAGAAAAGCCGTCAGTCAATGTTTGATTCCTTGAACCTATGGTTGAAGGAGGCAAAAAGACGACGAATTAGGGAGGAGAAGTTGGGTAGGCTGAAAAGTGGGCAGACGATTATTGAGAAAGCAGTGGCATACGATAAGGGAAAGGTGGAAGAGAATATTAAAAGAATGGATAGACAGTTTCGGTTAGAAACAAATAAAAGCTATGTGGCTAGACCAGAGACAGGAGATGAATTAGAGGAATTGCTGGACGCCCGTCCACCTCCTCCTTACGCCCCACAAGGCTTATATCCAGCGGTGCCTGTATTGCGAGCTGACCAGGCGAGGGCCGTTCCGGCCGCCAAACCACAGTCTGGGGTGGTCGCCACGGCCCCCGCTGGTGGATCGGGACTTGATACCCAGGTCTCCCCTCCTTCTCTTCGATTAACTACCTCACGCCCTAATATCCCTTTGGACGGACGCGGCTGTCCCTTCTCCCTTGTACCCTGTGTTCCTCTCCCCTCCGACTCAGACCACGATTAGTCCGGGTGCAACGCCCAGGCGACCGATGACAGACTTGAGTGATCAGCAAGCTTTCACTCGGTCGTTGTTGGGGCAGGAGGAGAGAAGGGCTATTATAGTACAGGCATCCAAGTGGATGCGGAATCCTATTTATACTTTAAAAGATATTTGGAGTACTATGAAGGATTTGGAGCCCGTTGCACAACAACTGGCTTTAGAAAGCATGGCAATTCGACTGATTTCCTTATGGGAACAGCATTTTGAGGAAGGACTTCCACCGTAAATATTGCGCGCTATAAGGGATCATGCTCATAAATTCCATCTTACGATTGAGGAAGTCTATCAGAATGTGACAACGCTGTTGAATTATCGAGAACGGGTGCACCGAAAGAGTGCAGAATGGGGAACTCAACACCAACACCCCATGAGAGAGGTACATCCTCTCTTTTTCCCGGAGGTTCCCGAGATAAGGGATCATGGGGGCACTATCACTAGAGCACGCGTGGACGCTAGGCTTCAGGAACAATGGGTTTACACCCCTTGGAAACGAAGCGAGGTCCTTACGCTAAAAGCCCAGCTCCATGACCCCCGTAAAAATCCTACCGCTTATTACAAAGAATTGGCCGAAGCAGCCAATTCTGCCATCATGACCATAGCTGATATCGAGCTATTTTTTGGCCTCCTGATTTCGGTGGATATCTGGAGACAGATACATGACACGGACCATGCCCCCGAATTAGGAGGAACATGGGACCAACTAAAAAATTGGGACAAGGAACGAAAGCCAGGTGAAAAGCCCCGGGATGAAATATTGGCAGTACCGGATAAAATTGTAACATATATGAAGACCCTCCGCGAAAAGTAGACTGGGATAAATTAACCGCGTGTAAACAGAAAAAGGACGAGAGTGTGTCCGATTTCTTCACTCGGTTTGTGAAAGTTTTTATTGACTTCAGCGGCCAAGACCTCTCTACAGAGGGAGGAATTCGACTATTTGTAAATAGGTTTGTCACAAATTTGCTTCCGGAGATTATGTCCCGTCTCCAATCGGCTGAGAGCACGTGGACTGCGGCTGCGCCATCTGTTATCCTCAGTATGGCTCAATATTATGAATATCATGAGAATGAGAGTAAGGAAAGATCAGAGAAAAAGACTAAGGATCTGAAAACTACAGTACTACTGCAGCAAGTCAGTAGAGGGCAAAATTCAGGACGGGGAGTGCGAGGTTCCTTTCAACGGGGCCCGACGACAGGGAGAGGTAGAGGAGGCCCTCCGAATGTTGGAATAAATCATTGCTCCTATTGTAAGGAAGAAGGACATTGGAGGGCGGATTGCCCTCTGTTGCAAGGAAGAAATTGACCCAGTAGAGGACGAGGTCGAGGAAACATAGATCGAAACAGTATAAGAAGGGAGGAATCACAGCAGGAAGGTTCCCGTAAGAATAATTTTGATGACCCTCAGAATAGACAATACTACAATGAAACTTACCAGGAGGATAGGTATGATGAACGAGATTACGCATGAGACAGCCAAGGACAGAGCGGGGGCCATCTTACAGTACCAGTTGACCAAGAGGGACCTTATGTAAAAGGAGAACTGTTGGGTACATCGGGGAAGTTTCTAGTGGATACTGGGGCGATGAGTAGTTTAGTCGCCCGTACACTGGTCCCAGGGGCAGTTCTGTCTGGCCACAATAATGTATCAGTAGGATTCTCTGGAATACCGGTAGTGAGCCCCGTTTCGAAACCTCTGCCTTTTACGATTGGTCCCATTTCCATGCATACACCCTTTCTTCTAACTTTTAATTGTGGTGAAAACCTGTTAGGGTTGGATATCTTGAAAAAATTACATGCACAAATGTATTGTTCCCCTGATGGTGTTTTTCTAACAATGCAAAAGCCATCTGTAAAAATGACTCAATATTTTGCTAAAAATGAGACCTTGCCTCCCGAATTCTCTACTATTCCTCAGACGTTATGGGCAACAGGGGACACCGATGTTGGCCTGTTAAGAATAGCCCCTGTGTCAATCACCGTGAAACCGAATGGGCAGATGCCCCGCATTCCGCAGTATAAAATTTCACCAGACGGCGAACAGGCCTTGTTGCATATCATTCGTGACCTCATTGACAAAGGGGTAGTGGAAGAAACAGCTGCTAATGTCTGTAATAGTCCAATTTTGCCGATTTTGAAGAAAACACCAATTGATGGTGCCCCTGATTATAAGTCCGCATATCGTTTTGTAATTGATCTTAGGGCAGTCAATAAAATAGTGGTCCCTCAATACCCAGTGGTACCAGATATTACGGCAATTCTTACAATGATTCCCCCTACTGCACAATATTTTTCTGTAATAGATTTAAAGAACGCTTTCTTTAGCATCCCATTTCACCCTGATAGCAGATATATCTTCGGATTCTCATTAGGAGGCCGAAGCTTTAGATTGACGCGTGCACCTCAAGGCTATAAGTCCCAGCATACATAGCCAGGCTTTGAAGGCAGTCCTAGATGAATTAATCTTGCCTGCCGGTAATGCGATCATCCAATATGTGGATGATATTCTGGTGGCCTCCGATACAGAAGAAGGCTGCAAAGAAGCAACTGTGAAATTGTTACACCATTTGGCTGATAAAGGAAACAAAGTCTCCCTCTCCAAATTTCAGTATTGTCGACAGGAAGTGACCTACCTTGGCCACTTACTGTCGAAAGCGGGGAGACGACTAACTCCAGAACGAATATCTGTAATTACTAGCATGTCTGTACCTCGTACTCAATGTGATGTCCATGCTTTTCTTGGCATAACCTCTTACTGTCGTCAATGGATTCCTAACTATTCACTACTCTCTAAACCCTCGTTGTATTTGACTACCAAAGATGTGCATGAACCCCTACCCTGGACGGATGAATGTCAAGAAGTCTTTGACTCTTTGAAATCTGCTTTGTGTTCTGCACCTGTTTTGGGTACCCCGGATTACCGGAAGCCTTTTTCACTTTATGTGCACGAGGTGGACGGTTGTTCCCTTTCAGTGTTAACACAGGGTTTTGGCGGAAAACAGAGACCCTGTGCTTTCTTTTCATCAGTATTAGACATGGTCGCACAAGCCCTTCCCAGTTGTCTGAGGGCCACGGCGGCGGTAGCAGTGGCCATCCGACAATCGGAAGGTATAGTTTTGAATACAGATCTCACAGTATTGGTGCCGCATGCTGTGGACATTCTGTTAAATAGAACTAAGACCCAGCACCTTACGAGTGCTCGATTAACAGGATACGAATTAACATTGTTTGCACCCCACATTACGATTAAAAGATGTGCTACATTGAATCCAGCAACACTGTTGCCACTCCCTTTCAATGATACAAAGGATGACATCCATGATTGCATATTTAGAACTGAAGAGGAAACAAAAGGGCGTGTAGATCTTACTGACACCCCTTTACCAGAACCCCAAGGAGAGTTGTATGTTGATGGTTCCTGCTTTAAATTGCCAGATGGAACCGCAACAGCTGCATATGCTATTACGACCCTGAAGACGGTGGTAGAAACCGCCAGGATTTCACATCACTCAGCCCAGGCAGCTGAACTAATAGCTTTGTTACGAGCATGTGAAATCAGTAAAGGCTTGAGACTAAATATTTACACAGACAGCCAGTACGCCTTCGGCTTTGCCCATAGTTTTGGGAGGCTGTGGAGAGAACGGGGTTTCTTTACCACACATGGCCAGAAAATTCAACATGGTCCTTTGATTGACCGATTGTTACTTGCCCTGACACTACCAGATAAAGTTGCCATCATCAAATGTAGTGCTCATAAGAAAGTCATTGATTCCACAGGAAAGGGAAACGCATATGCCGATTCAGTAGCCAAGGAAACAGCACAAACTAAGATGACTCCAATGTTTCCTAGTGCTTCAGCCAGGTGGGTGGCGGAAACATCTGTGTTCGACAATACTATTGAAAGTGTAAAAGAATTACAAAAAGAAGCTACCATAGATGAAGCAAAAAGGTGGGAACAGGAAGTGGGACAATTGGACAAGAATGAATGTTGGATAGATCGAACTAAGAAGCAGCGTTGGTTACTACCTAATGCATTGGTATATGCCGTAGTAACAATGGCTCATGGTCCAGCACACATAGGAGCAAAAGGAA
The DNA here is from genome assembly GCF_964261635.1 of Lissotriton helveticus. NCBI lineage: Eukaryota > Metazoa > Chordata > Amphibia > Caudata > Salamandridae > Lissotriton > Lissotriton helveticus. The sequence goes on from NC_136058.1 coordinate 209,347,053, forward strand.
TTTGTGCAGTGTTAGACCCAGTCTGGAATAACCCAAATATTCCCAAAACAGCAGTGCATGTGGTCAAGTACTGTCCTGTGTGTTTGCGTTATAACTCAGGGGGTAGAGAATCTGTCCTAAGTGGAAATTCTGCACCCCCATCTTTGCCATTTGAAGTTATACAGATAGACTACATACAAATGGAGAGAGTAAATAACTTAAAATATGTCCTGGTGGTGGTTTGTGCTTTCAGCAAATGGGTTGAAGCCTACCCCACCAAAGAAGCCACTGCGGTTGCAACTGCCAAATCTCTGGTGAAGGAATATTTCCCCAGCTATTGCGTTCCCCGAATTATCTGGTCAGATAACGGGACGCATTTTAATACGTCACTAGTACAGAGTGTTTGTGATGGTTTACAGATTCGGCAAACATTTCATGCAGCCAGACATCCCCAATCAGCTGGTCTAGTGGTAAAATACAATGGCATATTAAAATTGAAAATGGCCAAGATTTGTGCTAGTACAGGATTAAAATGGCCCGATGCTCTCACTTTAGAGTTATTGTCTCTAAGTACTACACCACACACAAGAACGGGGTTATCACCTTACGAGGTGATTTTTGGCCGACCTGCGAACGTATGGGGAGTCCCTAGACCCAGGTCTTTTAGAGATATTGATTATCCTTTATTGACAGATTACTTGTATGCTTTGACTAAAGATCTGCGTTCTATTCATCAACAGGTACCCGAAACATTGCAGCCGCTACCAGAGAGTCCTGGACACTGGTTGGAACCAGGCCAGTGGGTTTTGGTGAAGAATTATCAACGGAAATCAAGTTTGGAACCGAGAGGGTCTGAACCCTACCAGATCATACTAGCCACAAGGTCGGCTGTGAAGGTGCATGGGCGTAAACACTGGATACACGCGAGCCATTTGAAGCGCCTTCCGCTTCCTTTGCCCTTTGATTTGCAAAACGGCGAGGGAATTCTCAGCCAAGAAGGAGAATCGCTTCAGAGCTTTGTACCTTTTTCAGAAGCCCGAGAAGAGGGGCAGACAAGTGAAACGGTGCCCCTAGCTGACAAGGCATCGACTCAATCAGCGGAGACCAGTGTTTCTAGTGCATCACAGGATTCGAATGCTCCAGATGCCCGTGCAGCTGAGTTATTTTCTGATCAAGAGCGAACTGGTCGCTGTAACTACGACCTGCGGCACCGAAAACAGCGCGTTACCCCAGATTCTAATGGTAGGAGCTAGGGAAAGACTTGCGCTGAGACACATCGGATAAACGCACTGGGGTACTGAGCGAGACACTGGACTGAACTCGTAGAGAGCTTGGAACACTGTGCTAAATAGCTCTGTTCAGAAAGAAAGACTGAGTGGGGGGCTGCGGTTGTACCACGGAACGAAGAAAGTTGGTTGCTGTTTCTTTCTCCTTGAAGGATAATAAGAGTCTGCCTGTGAGGCTCTAAACGGACACAGGAAGAAGAACCCCTCTGGCGGCGTGCGTGTTTTGTAGATACAAAGATAGCTTTTGGACTTATAGAGAGGGACCGAGTTAGATTTGGACTTATAGAGAGTATGTTTCCTTTTGCTCGATTTGCAATGGAGGATGAGAGGCCATTAGCCCCATGGCGATATGTGGATGATATGCATTTATTCTCCGAATGGTCCACCAGAGTGAAGGTGGCATTCGTTGCTTTTATCGTTATTATTACAATGATTATGATGTGTGTATTTGTATACTTAGAGTTTCAACACCCTGTACAGAAGCTGTTAGGAACTACCGTTGCCCCGGAAGAACATATTTTCTATTCTTTGCCCCCTCACAAAGCAAGACATCGAGAAATGTACATGAAAAATGCTTTTATCGAAATGTTGTATCAAACTCACAGCACCACGAACAAAACGAATTGTTGGGTCTGCGGGTTACTTCCCTCAGTCATGCATCAGCATGAGCTGTTAATTTCTCTGCCACTGTCCTATATAGCTAGTTGTGAAGCCTGGTTCCAATTATTGTCTCTGATATATTCACATTATGTAGCCAAACCAAAAATTTATACTGAAAAGGATTATGAGGCCATTTTAAAATATATAGAACAGCATCAGGGATTTGATGCAGCAGGGAATGCAGGGGAAGGATCTTTGGACCCCAATGCCTGCATGAATGTATATACAGATTATAAAAATGTTACATGGTTGATGGAAGAAATGCAGGATTTTGAACTTTTCAATGACACAATGTATTTTCAGCATTTTAAAGATCAAAATGTTACGAATGACAAAGCATTGCCAATCCCCATTATCATTACTACCTCTCCTTTTTGCATACAAGGACGAGGCCATGTTAAGGTAGGAAAGAGTAGATGTAATTATACTTACACTCTACAGGTGTATAGCACCCCACCTATGATCACTCCCCCAGATGTATACTTTGTCTGTGGTGAGAATGCATATACATGGCTCCCACGGGGGTGGGCGGGAAGATGTTATCTCTCATTCCTTTACCTTCCTGTGTATATTGCCCCACCCGATTATCACCGAACTTATCAGCTAGTTCAGAAAGAGACTGTGGTTAGCAGAAATATTAAGAGCTTTGACACCGATAGTACTGATCAGACAGACACTTCCCTGCAGCAGTTTGAGGATTTTGCTAAAGGTCTCACCCCCTTTTGGGGACCTATATTCAATAGCCGCAGTATACAACGCTAGTCCCGAATAGTTGAGAACGTGGTTCAGACTACCACTGGGATCTTAACTAATATTACCGTAGAGCTTCAGGCGACGAGGCTTGTTTCGCTTCAGAATCGGATGGTTCTTGACATCATCCTCGCTGATAGGGGAGGAGCCTGTCGTGTGATTGGCAGCTCTTGCTGCGTATTTATTCCTGATTCAGCCCCTACCATTCACCTGGCCATTCAAAAACTACATAGATTAGCGAGCGAAGCACACGTAGATAATGGTACCTGGTCACTTAGCAGTTGGTTCTGGGGTCTTTTAGCTACTTGGGGTTGGAAAATATTCATGATACTAGCTGGAGCTTTTGGAGTAATATTTACGTGTTGTCTGTGTCTCCACTGTGGCCCAGCTTGCTGCTCATTCTGTGCAGCACGAATTACGTTTGCTTTGAAGTTTTCTCGCCAAGAGAGAGCCGAGAAGCAGATGATACAAAAGGAGGTGTCAGACCTCATGCAGATCGATGAAGGAGTTTTTGTGGAATGATTTTAGTTATATTGGCTATAGTAGGCCAAAAGGGCCGTCTGTTGGGATCGAATTTTGATAACATGTATTATTGGCCTAATATATTCAATATAACCTTGTGATTATGATAATCTGGTATTTCGAGTACATTATGGTCACATGTAGACCGACGATTCACTTTTCCTGTAGTTGCCCTATTGGTATAGCCAAAGCCATTTTGTTTTGTTTCTCTATGTGCAAATGTTGTTTCCCAGAAACCACGTGATTATGCTTTCTGCTCGAAACCACAATGGCAGCCAAAACTGCTTACGATAGTTGCTAGCTGCTAGCTGCTAGCTGAAGGAAGACTCAAGGTCACACCTGCCCTTCTTGTGAGATGCGCACATTCCAGCAGAGCCCGTTCCTGTACTCCCCGGGCTCTAGATAGACAGGGAGGCACCTTACTGACCTGCCCCCGGAATAGCTTAGGCCTAGGCTACTGGCAAATCAATTGTGCCTTATATGGGTATTCCTCTTGGCTTACTGACAAGCTGTGTTTTTCCTTGTAGGGTGTCATCTTGAACACATGAAACGTATATATGCTTTGTACTTTGAACATGTAACCAGTCTCCTCTGCGCACCTCCGAGGGTCGTGTAGACTGAGGCTCCCCTGTCAGGGCTTGTATCTGAAGAATAAACGATTGAACCTTCTCCATTACCGACTGAATTATTATAACGTATATTGGTTTATGGGCTATTGGTAAGTATAGCCCGGTAGATTTATTTTGAATCCTTCAAAACAATTAAATTCCAAACACAGGGCCTATCAAGCAACCAGGTCCAAGTCTGTCAAAAAAGAACTAAAACTAGTGGCCAGGAGCCACTGATTACTGGTTTGGCAGGTAAAATGTGAACTTACAGAGGCAAAATGGCTGAAGATATTTGAGTTGCTTGCGCCTAGTAAATCCCAAGAATTTGGTCAATATTTAAACAAGATAATCCACGGGACCTCCAATAGAGAGATCCCACTTGATGCAAGCACTTGGCCAGCCCATGTGAAAACCCTTTACGCCGACGACTCAAATGCAAATTCAACAGAAAGAATAATAACTCTTGGTAGGCAAGCTAGCAAAATGAGAACAAAACTTACGGAACCACTGCCCGTTTACACCCGACCCCATAAAAACAGGCAATTCGAACCTTCTTGAAAAAAATACGTCATAATGGAGCTCCCGGACCTAATGGCCTACTTGGCTCCCTCTTTAGGGAGGACATCGACTTCTAGGCTGACGATTTGGCACAGCTGTATGCCGAGTGTAGGCTTTTGGAGGATGTCCCAGACTCCTGGAAGGGGTCACTGCTACACCCAATATACAAAAAAAGGGCCAAGCACGGACCATAGGAATTATCGTATGATTGCCTTATTGGACATCGAGGGCAAGGCTTATGCAAGCACTATTCTGACAGAACTTGCCGACTGGGTTAGCAAGGAAGATCTTCTCCCCTTTTACCATACTGGTTTCTGATCAGGAGGTTCCACCTTAGATAACAACATTGCCCTATCATACCTAGTAACAAAATGATGGCTCACGGCACTTAGCCGCTCTTTGCTTGTTTCATCAACTATACAGCAGCAGCATTTGATGGGGTAGACCGCAACATCCTATGGAAGAAATTGGCACGTTGGAACAACTGCCCGAAATTGTTACAAGCCATTAGAGCGCTGTATTCCCAAACTTGGGTAAGAGTCAAACTCTCATTTGAATTTGCACAGAAAAAATCAAAATGGATCAAGGGCTAAAGCAGGGCTGTGTTCTTGCCCCGCGGCTCTTTAATTTATATACAGCGGATTTGGGCAGCGCTCTTTATGGAGCCGCTCTAGCGATTCCCAGGATTGGGCAAATCAAGATCCAGCTGATGCAATATGCTGACGACCTGGTCCTTTTTGACCACACCAAAATGGGCCTTCAAAAAGCCTTATCAGCACTCTCAGAGTACAACGTTAAAAATAAGCTGATTGTCAACCAAACGAAATTCAAGATAGTGATCTTTGGACGAAATCCGATTTTTTTTTGGACAAAATGTAGTCTGTGCCCATTAACATTAAATAGCACACAATCGTACAACTACCTTGGGGTGTGGATCAGTGAAATTGGCCGCTCCCAAGTTCACCACCATAAGCTCCAGCAGAAAGGGAAAATGGTTACCTACGCCACCTACAAACTCCATGCCGTCTGAGAAAGTCCAACAACAACGGCCATCCAACGAGTCCTGAGGCAAAACTATTACCTTCCCTCAATTATGCGATACAGGCGTTCCCAGGCAAATTGGTGCAGGACCTTGAAAAGATCCACTGCACAGCTTACAAAAAGTTATTTTGTCTACCAGCATGCACTAGGAATACTTTAATTCGCCTGAAATTCAAACTTAACCAACAGTCTTTGGAAGAATTGGCGACTCTAGTGAAATACTTTTACCTAACAACTGTGGCACCAGAGAATTCGATTTAGACCGTTATAAACAAAATCTTTCAACAACCTGGCAATCCATGGTCAACTGGGCTTGCATCAGCCAAAGAACTTTTTAAACTAGCCACAGAGAATTGGGACCCCAACCACCATTAAAACATCAATAAAAAAGCAAGTAAGAGCATTCTCTCACACATTGGAAATCGAAGCTCTGACAGCTAGAGGCTTTCAAAAGACCCCCAAAGTTCCCCCCACACATCTCATGGCCTTAAATTACATTTTACACAGCCGGTTGGGAGGCAAGCCCTACATAGGATTTTTGCAGCCAGACTTCATCCGCTTCCCCTAAAAGATCTGCATCCTACGGTGAAAGTAAGATTGGCCATCACAGAGTGCCGCCTCTGCTACTATAAGCGAGAATCACTGGCTCACATCCTACTATGCAGTCCTACCTTGTTGCGAGCTCGCCGAATCCATCTAAGGCCCATTCTTCTTCAACTGGGCATGCGGACGGCAAATGAGGCTGTTAAACAATTATACTTGTTGGACACTATCAAGCACATGGCCAACTTTGCCAAGTTTATCTACCATGCCCGCACAGCCCTCATGGATAGGGCAACTTTGGCTGTGCGTGGGAAATATCCGGATGAGGGGCCCACCCAGTCTGGCATTCATTGAAAGACTGCTCTGTTGTATCTAAATGACCGTTATCAATTCCATTGTATAAGGCAAAAATACCAATGGAGGCTTTAGGAAGAAGAAGTGTATATATATTTATTCATTTTAAATATTTTACATTTTTTATATTGGTTGTTTTGTATTAATTTTTACTAATCACACAAATAAAGAATCATTTGTTCATTCAATCATTCATTCACCAGCAGCAGCAGACACAGTAGTAAGTACAGTACGCACTTTAGTCTTGTGGCTGGAGGTTGTAGCAATATTGGGAAGTAATTCAAGTTCTTTCCCCACCCCCAGCTGGGGAGAAATAGCTTTGGTGGTGCTCACAAGCTCAAGAGAAATTTCCTGTATGGTAGCAAGAAGAGTACGGAAACTACCAAGGACTACTGTTGAGAATCGGCCAAATGATGTAACTTGATGTGATCAATGGAGACAAATGATTGTCTTTTAAAGCAGGAAGCAGTGGCAAGATTACAGTTCTTTTACCTTGAATGCAAAAGACTGGCACTGGTTCTCGGTATGATGGGCCAAACTCCTTTTTCACCACAACATTTTTCCATACGAGATCCCCAACTTGTGGAATCCAACCAGAAGGTTCTGGTTTCTCCTTAATTCTCGCAGAGAGACAGACATCTTTAACTGTTCATTGGATTGGCTGTCATAGGTGTTTGGTAGCTCCTGTAAGGCAGCACAATGATCATTTACGTCAAAGGGTGTGGCTGCTACCACAATGTCTGGACAGTCAAGGCCTGGAACACACATCACATGAGGTCTGATCACCCAGATATCTTTTAGGGAGATTGTTAAGTGCTTGCTATAACCCATATAGGTGGACGATCCAACTACCCCCTGCGCCTAATACTCTAGCTGAGGACTGCTTTACGTCACGGTTCATCTTCTCCACAACAAAATTGCCCACTGGCCGATATGGAGAAGAATAATGCACCACTATACCCAGGGAAGCCATAGCTTCACAATACGTTTTTAAAGCAAAAGTCAGGTCCTGGTCCGAGTCGTATGTAGTACATGCCCATGTTCTAATATAAACATGCATATGTTTAATAATAGTGCGAGAACAAGTCGAACGCTGTAGCCAAACTCAGAGGAACCTGGAGCAATAACCAACTTCAACTAAAAGAAATTTAAATGCAGTATCTGAAATAGGCGGACCACAACGGTCCAAATAATGTAACTAAAAGGTTTGTTGGAAATCAACAGGTGTGTATGTGGTGGACAAGCCACAGTGGAAGCTTTAATTTGTTCATAAATGTCACAACAAAGGACATCTTTTTTGGCCTCTCTATACAAGCCTGCCACCAATAAAGTTGCTGTAGCAACTAAATTGTGGCAGCCACACCTGCATCTGCGGAAGCAACACCTTCATGCGCAGCGATCACTAAAGCTAGTCTGTGGTCTTGGTTGGGAATCAAATGATCACCAACCCCTGGAATCATTACAAAAGGAATGTTTTGTTCACTTAAGTGGTATGTATATTTAGATGGAAATTCCTTAGGTAAATGGGTGCTGTCTTTGTTAACATTAATGGCAGCTAATGTCATTATCTAGCCTCGTTTTTGAACAAGTAGTCGCAGCAACAGTAGCAGTTGCAACTGCAGATGTTGCCACTTCATCAGCCAGAGAATTCCTTACAATGTGTGTTCCCACAAGCTAATGACTCAGTGTATGACTAACGTGAATCAGTGGCAACCTATCTTTGAGGTCCACCACTTTAACCCAAAGCATTTTTTGCTTGATTGTGCTGCCTTTAGAATCTTTGAATCCATTTGGCAACAATAATACAAATTATCACTAAAGGATAGACAAAGTAATACCAATCACACACTATATGTGTGAGGAATTCAGGATCCGTATGGTCTAGTTCAAGAAGTAAAGTTTTCAATTTCAGTGCAGGCCCCTTGTGGTTGCAATTTTCCATCCAACATTACACCAAGAACAGCGATACATGCCGTTAAATATTGGTGCCTGGTTCCCATAGCAGGCTGGGCTGAACCATCAGTATAAATAATATATTTATACTGTTCAAGAGGTAAAACAGTGCTGGCATGGGATAAACATCCTCATGTTGTAAAAATTCTTGAGTCTGTAAAGACGGGTCAAAGACAAAGTCTACAACAACAGCTAGGAAGGATGTTGCTCACTGGATCCATATAGGATAGAGGGCTTTAGCATTAGGAATGCTAGCTTTTGTGACAGACTCTAAGGCTGGCACAGGAGTATCAACAATGATGCATTTCCCTTATGCAACTGGCTGCTCTTTAAGAATAGCCATGTGCACTGCAGTCAGTATTTTTTCAGTGGATGTGAAACGGTTTCCCGCACTGGAATATAAATGCAATGTATGTGCAACCAGAACTGTTTCACCTTCGTTACAGGTGATACAGGTAAATCCAGTTACATCTGCTATGACACGTATGATCAAATTTGTGGTGTTTACAAGTTTATGTAAATGACGTGTTGCAAGTAAGTCAGATTGTAAGTATCTGACTGTATCTATATGTTCTGATGTCCAACAGGAACTGGAGACATCAGGGTGTATTAATATTCATAAAGTGATTTAATGCATTGTACATAATTAGGAATGTAAGTTCGGCCAAAATTAAGGAATCCTAATAAGGATTGCAATTTCTTTAAAGTGTTTGGAGGCTGCAGTTCTGCACATTTCTTTAAAAAGTGAGGGGCAAGACTCTTCCCCTCATGAGTAAGTTCATATCCCAAGAAAAGGACACTCAGAAATGCTTTATTACATTTCTTAAAGTTGAACTTGTAGCCAGTGTCAGCAAATCCCAATATTATGTGATCTACTCTTGCTAAATGTGGGTTTAACTCATCATCCGTCAGGGACATATCATCTACATTGCGTCTGGGTCAATACCATATAGAATTGACACTATACGTGCAGAAAACAGTGCTGTTCTTAGAATATTTCTCTAATAGGTGCTTTAGCATCTTGTTTGATAGGATATTGTGGTTGAAATTGCGGGCTACACCTTATGGGTATTACACGACAAGGAGAGTCCTTATCCCAGCCAACATGATTGCGATATAAAGCTGGGGTTTGTACAAGAGCCGAACCTGAAAAAGAAAGGCTCACCCATTAACACAGTTAAAATTGGGGCACATTGTGGCCTTATATGGGATGTGCAGTGTTATACAAGTCCAGTATAATAAATGAATCGGCATCCAAAAAAAAAAAAAAAACAGCCCATTCTGCTGCATAGGCTTGTTTAACCTCATCAGGCACAAGAGGAGAAAATGAAGGAATTATTGCATCCTCACCTTGCAGGGTTGTTTGGACAAACTGCGGGGGCCAATCGACTTCGGATAAAAGGATGGCATAGGACAATGCCAAATTCTCCCAGAATATTACTTTTATGGTGTGCTGTTTGTCATCCTCAATTTGTATATCCAAATCATATAATATGTCTGGAGTGGCTCCGTGCCTATCTGTAAACAAGCTATCAGTAACTCTTTCTTCCAGTAACTCCTGGAGATTCCGGCACTATAGTGACTTCTGCCACACTGTTGAGGAGAGTCACTGCCCAACTCCTGTTCAGGAGGAGAATTCTCAGTGTTTGTGGCATACTGCAGTTATAGCCACAATTTTTTTCATCTGAAATTGGGGTTTCATCTGAGGAGGTTTTTCCTCCTTCTTTATCTTCACGTCAGACCAGCAAGGTGAGTCCCTCTTTGGTTTCACGTACTCTAGTCTCCGATCAGAACGCCTTCCTCTCTCATACTGCTTGTCAGTTGAGTCCTGAAAGGAACGAGGAGAACGAGTATCGAGTATCAGAAATCTGATACCTGTTTGGAGCCTTGATTCGTGTGTCATCACACAAATTATAGCGACTCTCCGAGAGCTCTGGGGGCGGAAAACCTCCTCAAGGTTTCTGGTTTTGTTCAGATTTGTCCCATGGTTTTTTAACAAACTCAGGGATCTGCTTGACTTCTTTGTCGAAACTAGATTTGCCAAGTGGTGGTTTAGTTGGTTTGGTTCCCACATTATTTTGTCCTAACGAAGTATAGACATCTGCAATAACTATAGGTAGCTCACGTAAAGTTACAAGTGCAGAGTCTATGCACTCGGGGCAAAGTCTCCGCACTCGTGTTGGACTCTCCGCACTGCGGAGATTCCACCCCAAGTGCAGAGATTCTGCCACGAGTGCAGAGACTCTGACCCGAGTGCAGAGACTCCACACTCATAACTTTACCAGTCATAAGTCCCTTTGTGTATTGGGCCCTCAGTAGGTGGAAGCAAGGCCTAAGAGCTACTGATCAGGATTGGTGTTAAAGATTTGCAACTTGGCTATTAGGGCCGATTCTCAGGTTACGTAAATGATAAAGCGGGAGTAAGTAACAGAAGTGAGCTATGTCTCAAGATACCCTAATGTTATAGGCCTGCACGTAAATTGCAGGACTGTCTGTCAGGTTACATAAGTGATACAGCTGGTGCAAATGAAAGATGATATGTTTCTCATGATATATTGGAATTAAAGGCTTGCTCATAGATTGCAACGTTGTATCTAAGGTTACGTAGATGACAGAGGGTATAAATGAGAGATGAGCTCAGCAGCTGTCCATAAGGGTGGAGGAGCAAAGATTCTCCACTTTTTTTCCCTGACATAAAGAGTATCTGTCAGGATGAGGGAATGTCAGCCTGACAGACACTCTTTATGTTCCGGTCAGGCAGCCAGGTGCTATAAATGCGCTAAATGTTCAGACACATGGCTACCTGAGCTGAACTTTGCCGGGCTGATGATGCCACAGCTGTAGCCTGGCAAAGCACTTGGAGGAACTCCCCCTCATGATGAGGATAGTGTCACTGATAGCCTTGGACCTGGGTACTTCAGTTTGATGCCCTTGGGGCCCAGGGCCAAGTCTCTATCTTTGACACCTCATCACAGAGTGGAGTTGGGTCAGCAACTCTCACTTAACACATCCCGCTCTGTGACAAGGTAGGGACTGCCACCTCCTTTTCAGCCAATAAGAAGAGATGGCAGTCGCAACCCTACTGGAACCTCTGAGGCTTCCCTCCAGAGACGCTGCAGAAGGTAAGTGTTATGTTTTTATTTAATGTTTGGTGCGGGTGTGTGTGTATGTATGAATGTATGTGTGTATGTGAGTGTGTAATGTTAATGAGTGTGTGTGCATGTGAATGAATGGGTGTGAGTGAATGTGCATGTGTGCATGCATGGTCTTCCCCGTAAGCTCTAATTACTGCCCACCATTGGATGAGCTGTGTCTTAGGATGCACAGAAATATAAGGATTGTGCCCTAAAGTGTAGGGCAGTCTCTCAGCTTACATAAGAGGTATAGTGGGTGCAAATGAAACATCAATCCTATCTCTTGTGGTGAACAGGTGATGCAGGTAGATGCTTCTCTCGGCAGGGATTTGCCTGCAGACTGCTCTTCTAATTAGTGTGCGGGTGTCAGTACATTACTCATGCACGGAAGACTTTAGACCACTCCACACTCTGCCCGCTACTATGTACGATCGATGTGTGCTGATTAGTTCTATGAAATAAGTCCTGGAGCTGCAGCCTTCATGTTTGCGGTGAGATGTTCCTCAATAGGCTGGTGTCGTGGGAGAAGGGGAAGGAGTCTGAGTACCATGGTCTTGCGTAACTACTGATATGTGACAGATGGGGGTCTTCCTACAATGACAGGTGAAGGAAGCTGACAGAACAGCACGGTGACCCTCAAAGTCATGATTGCGGCATGTACCCTGAGACACATGTACTTCAGCTGGCCTTCTAAAAATGCTTCCCTCAGCAATAGAGATCAGTGCTCTTGGGGTAACGCACAGGCTTGTTAAATGATTTTTGCCTTTTAGAAGTAGCACAGCTATCTCTCCGTGTGCACTACAAGCCCATGAACTAAGTAGGTGTGCTATTACTGGCTGTAAAAAATGTGACCTGTTGCTGCTGTTTGACTCAGCAGTACACAGCAGAGCTATCCCCCATTGAATCTGAAGCCAATAGAATGTGTATTCCGTGGTGTGTGTGTGCACTGTATGTGTGTGTGCACTGTATAAATTGCCTCACTTGTTCGCGAATATATAAGATGCTTTAATGCGACACAAGTCACTAAACAGAAGAGTTACCTCCCGGAACACTTGACTTGTCATGTGCTAAACAGCAGAGCTATATTGCTCTTTATGTGACGTGTTAAAGGCGCTACACTCTGCTTAGAAGCACAGTCATCTCTTACAGGTTAACACTTGGGCCTTGCTGAATTAACTTCTCTCAAGGTAAACAGCAGAGCTGTTTCTAAGTATGTAACAAGTGTGACATTTAAAAGGACTGCAGAACTAACATTCTGGGTTTTTTTGTTTGTCGGTCCGATTTGGATCAGTAAACAAACGAAAACAAATTATTTGGATGGGAGGGGGAAGCAACACGGAGGGCAGGTGGGGGGAGGCGTAGTAACACACACGAGAGAAGCAACATGGAGGGTGGGGGTGTTCGAGGTAATACAGACAGAGGGAGGGCAGGGGCGAAGCAACACAAAGAGAAGACCCATACATGCCAGTATTATAAAACTAGAAAATGAGAGATTTTCCTAGAAAAGAATCTGTGGACTTCATTTTCCTCATTGACATACATCGAAGCAGTCAATTTTAGGCGGGAGACAGTTAAAATAAAGTTATTTTTTTACTTAAAAAAACAGGAGTGTCCCGTCTGAATCGGTTTATGTGGCATGCATGAAGGCTCGCGGGGTGATGCAACATGGATCAAGTGACAGAAGGTGAAGCAACAGAAGCATGGAGGGTAGGGCGGGGTGGGTGAGACCCCAGATCAACGCTGATGAAGAGTACATGAGGGAGACTAGAAAAGACTCGCACTCTATTCGATAGCCTAAACAAAAACAAAAAAGTATCTCCCGAAAGTGGAGCAACAGAAGAACAAAAGTATTTTGGCAATGCTCCAGGCAGGGGCGGCCTTAGGCATGTGCAAGCTGTGCACCTGCACAGGGCCACCAAACCCCAGGGGCCACCACGCCAATATATATCCTTAATATAATAATCCTCTGAGGATGGATACATATTTGCGTGGCGGCCACTGGCAGGGATTTGGCGTCCTCCGGCTCTGTTCCACTTCCAAACACCCTGCCCCCCCCCCCCCCTCTTCACTGGCCTCCGCGCTCCGCCCCGCCCGGACCCCCTCTTCCGGGGCCCCCTACCTACTCTCTCTGCCCAGGGCCGCCATGAGCCTATATCCGCCCCTGCTCCAGGGTAGGGACAAACACAAGAAGCAGAGGTCAATGCCACATGCTCCAGCAAATTAAAAGCAGGCAAAAAGATTGCCAATGAAGGCAACCAATCAAAAGCAATGAGCGGCCTTTAAACCCACTTTATGTAATTTTCTGGATACCCACTGGTAATTTTCCTTACCTTTAGTCCGTCTCGTTCTCATCACAGTCATTACAGGTGAGGGGATGTTAATATGCAACACGAACAAAGCAGGAGGATCCTGAAGGCCAGCCCCACCCAACCCACAAGATGCCATAAAGAAGGCTGTGACTTTTGGCTCCTCCTGTATATATCCATAGGACAAGAAGAGAGACTGAATTCAGGATTAAATGACTGCGACTGGATGAGATGGACTAAGGGTATTGCTGAGTTCACACAGCAGTACCCAGATTTAGTTGAAACAGAATTAAGGTGATAATGTTTTAGAAAAGTGTGTTCTGTAGCCCTAGTGGCTGCTACACAGATTTCCTGAATCAATACTCCCCAGAAGAGGTAATCCCTCTCCTGGATATCTGCTGGATATGTAGACTGAAGCAAGATCGTGAAACTCCAAAACAATAGTAGATTTGAGCCATCAGCTGATTGCTATACTGGTTGCTCTCTTACCCCTTCCAAACTGTCCAAACAAACAAGTTATCAGTCTTTCTGTATTGTTATGACCTGTTAACATTAACCAAAAGAGCTCATTGAACATAAGAGTATTCAACAACTGCTCCTCTGCATTATAAGGAGAGGGAAAGAATGAAGGAAGAATTATCTCAAGCCCTATGAAAGACACAGTTGATGTTAAAAGCAAGGTTCAACACAACCCCATCACCAATAAATGTAATGAATGGAAGAATACATATCAATGCCCCTAATTCCCCAAATCCAAGAGCTGAGGTAAAGGACACTAAAAAGAAGACTTTAAAGGAAATACATTTCACATCCACACACTCCAATGACTCAAAAGGATGAAAATGTAAGGTCTTTAATACTGTAGGAAGTTGGAGAGATAGGATTCCTCCCAGATTCTGCCATCAAAAAGCTCTTAAATAGTATAGCAATTAAAGATGAAATCATAGATAATAGTTCCGAAAATTCCTGAAAGGCTTTGCTAGGAAACCACTGACATCTGAGCATTCAAATGGAAAGATTTAAGTAAAATCCATCCAAAATAAATTGTAAGATAGATGAGAATTCACAAACAGGTGCAGATAGATTATGAGAAGAATATCAAGTGTCAAAAGATTTCCAGTGTTTGCGGTAAGCTTTTAGTGTGGAAAGCCTCCTGGATCACCGAATAACCTCTTTTCAACTTCAAATTCTATGAGTTGAAGTTGAAAGAGCAACGGGAAGGTTTTGAGTGAAGAAGGGAATCTCAAAAGTACTAAAGTGGACAGGAGTGCCAGCAATTTCAGAAAAGGAAACCAAGATCTCCGAGGCCAGTATAGAACCACCAAGATCAGTTCTACTCCCTGCAGCTGGAACTTGTGGAGAAACTTCTGGATCAATGTGCAGAGGGGAAAGGTATATAGCAGACTTCTTGGACATTTGATTACCAAAGCGTCCGCTCCCCAGCAATGTTTCCTCTAATTCGTTTCCTCTATGTGTGGCAATAAAGATACCATGTGCACTGCAGCTAAGGCTGTGTGCACTGAAGACAAGGAACAACTTAATATGCAATCTCACTCGGTGCATAAGATACCAAAATCAGTAGCATAGTAAGGGTGTCATGGACCCTAATGCAAACAAGAAAAGAATGAACCCCTCACCTCCTGATTGGTATTAAAAGACAAACATTACGGAGTCACAGTGGGCTCCTGCATCAATATGGGAATGGGTGCCACTGCATCTTGTGCCCTAATCATTCTACCTATAACTGATCTCAATCCATAAATCAATCAATCAGGGGGTATAAAGCGCGCTACTCATGCCTGAAGGTGTGCAGAGTAGTGGAGCGTCTAATGTTGACTGGGAGCTCGTTCCCGGCTTTGGCCGCGATGTAGGAGGAGGCTTTTCCACCCGTTCTGCGGATGTGGGGGGTTTCTGCCAGGGCTAGGTTGGCGGAGTGGAGGTTCTTTTTGAGTACGTGGAAGGAGACTCCTTTGTTGAGGTATTTTGGTCCGGTGTTGGGGAGGGATTTGTTGGCATGGGTGAGTAACTTGAAGGTTACTCTCTACTCGAGGAGGAGCCAGTGGAGGTCTCGCAGTTGTTGGGTGATGTGCTCGTGTCATGAGATGCCTAAGACGAGTCTGGACGCGGTGTTCTGGATGGTCTGGAGTTTATGTAGCAGGGATTTGTTGATTCCAGCGTGGAGGGCATTTCCGTAGTCCAGTCTGATTGTTATAAGTGCGTGGGTGACGGTCTTTCCAGCTTCGGGGGGATCTACTTGAAGGTCTTGCGGAGGATGTGGAGGGTGTTGAAGCAGGTGGAGATGACGGCTTTGATCTGTCGGGTCATGGGAAGGGGGGAGTTGAGTATGATGCCGAGGTTCTGGGCGGGGTCCATGGGGTTGGGGGGTGCTGTGGGTGGGGGGCCACCAGGAATTGTCCCACCCAAGGGGGAGGATCCGAGGACTTGGACTTCTGTCTTCTCCGAGTTGAGTTTCAGACAGCTGCTACTCATCCAGGCTTCAGTCTTTCATTCCTTCTTGGCAGCTGAGTCTGGTGGTTTTGGAGTCCTTTGTGAGGGAGAGGATGAGCTGGGTGTCGTCGGCATAGGATACAATACTGAGTCCTTGCTGCCTGGCGATCGTGGCGAGGGGGACCATGTAGATGTTGAAGAGTGTGGGAATGAGCGATGATCCTTGTGGTACTCCACAGTTTATCTCTGTGGGTTTGGAGAGGAAAGGTGGGAGTCTGATCCTTTGGGTTCTGCCAGTGAGGAAGGAGAGGAGCCAGTTGAGGCCGGTTGCCTGTATTCCTGCGCCGGGGAGTATGGCTGCGAGGGTGCGGTGGGAGACGGTGTTGAGGGGTTGGGAGAGGTTGAGTAGGATGAGGGCTGCGGTTTGGCCTTGGTCGAGGAGCATGTGGATGTCATCTATGGCGGTGAGGAGGGTGGTCTCAGTGCTATGTTTGCTGAGGAATCCGGATTGGGAGGGGTCGAGGATGGAGTTCTCTTCAATAAACTTTGTCAGCTGGGTGTTGACGATGTTCTCAGTGACTTTGGCTGCGAAGGAAAGGAGCGAGATGGGTCGGTAGTTCTTCAGGTTCGTTGGGTCTGCAGAGGGCTTCTTGAGGAGCTGATTGACTTCTGCGCTTTTCCAGTCGACTGGGAAAGGGCCTGATTCAAAGGTGGCATTGATGGTGTGCCGTAGCTGGGGCCCTATGGTGGCGGCAACTCTGTGGAAGATTTGTGGAGGGCAGGGGTCCGTGGGGTCTCCAGAGTGGGTGCTCATCATGGTCATGGTGGTATGTTTGGTGGTGACCGGGGTCCAGGCGGTGATGGTGGGCCGGCTGTCATCTTTGGAAAGGAGGGTGATTTCTGGAGTCCGCTCACTGAAGTTGTTGTAGAGGGCTTCGATTTTCAGGTGGAAGTAGGAGCCAAGCTTGTTGCAGAGGTCTTGGGAGGGAGTGACGTCTGTGGCTTCACTGTGGAACTTGGAGTAATTGCTGGTTGAACTTAAAGCTGCTGGAGTTGGTGAGGATTTTGTTCCGGAGGAAGGTCTTCATTGTGGATCTTATGCGTTGGTGGTGTCTGTCATGGCGTTCTTGTAGGTGGTCAGGTGTTCCGTGGTTTTGCTGTTTCTCCATTGTTTTTCGAGACGTCTGCAGGAGAGTCTGGCTTCTTGGAGGTCGGTGGTGCACCAGGTGGGCTTCAGGGAGGCATTGTCTGTTTGTGGTGTGGAGGGGGGTAAGCTCGTCTGTGCAGTTGGTGATCCAGTGGTGTAGTTAGTTAGCTGCAGAGTTGGCTCGGTCGAGGCGGCGGGGGTCATGGCCGAGGGTGGAGTTGAGGTGCTACTCTGTGACATTGCTCCAGTTCCTTTGCAGAGGGCGTGGAGTGGGTTTGAGAGCCGTGTCGGTGTTGAAAGAGACGTGTACGCAGTGGTGGTCTGTCCAGAGGGGCTGCGTGGTGTGTCTGAAGCAGATGTTATTTCCACCAGTGAAGCTGGGGTCGAGGGTGTGTCCTGCCTTGAGGGTAGGGGTGGTAAAGAGCTGTTTCAGTCCGATGTTCGCGATGTTGTCCAGGAGGGTGGTGGAGTTGGGGTCGCTGAGATTGTTGAGATGGAAGTTCAGGTCTCCGATGAGTACACAATCCAAGGAGGCGATAATGCGGGGTGTGACGTGATCAGCAATGGAATTGGCGAACGAGGTGCGAGGCCGGGGTGTCTGTAGACGAGAATGTCACAGAGAGTGGTTCTGGGGCTGGTCTGGAAGTGAATGTGCTTGGTGGTGGCGGAGGAGTCGGTCGTGGTGGAGGTGGAGAGTCGGAGGCAGCTCTTGTGTGTGATGGCGAGTCCTCCTCCTGGGCTGTTGGGGCAGTCCTTCTTCTGGATCTTGTAGCCAACTGGAATGGCAGTGGCGATGTTGGAGTGCAGGAGGCGTTTGTCCAGTCTTCCGTGAAGGTGACGTCTGGCGAGAGGGTGTTGAGGAGGTCCCAGATTTCCAAGGCATGTCAGTGTATGGAGAGCACATTGAGGAGGATGCACTTTAGGGCTTTGGTGGTGTTGGCGTTTGTCGAGGGGGTGGTGGCCGTGGCCGTGCGGAAGGTGGTGAAGGTCTGGCAGCAGTGAGAACTGGCTGTGGGTGATGCTCGGCGTGGACTGCTGGCAGTTGTTGTTCCTTCCTGGGTTGAGTGCGAGGAGGGCCTCTGAGTCATAGTGGTGGGTGGTCGGAGGTTCAGGGTTCCTGGCGCTGGTCGGGTCACGGACAGGCGCAGACGGGCTTCCCTTTGGAGCGCCAGCGGCCGCCATTAAATAGGGAAGGGGGAGCAGGAACCGGCAGGGGGAGGGGCAGCAGTGGCAGGGAAGGGAAAACAGGCAGAGTAACAGAGCAAGCAGAGAGAGACAAGGCACAAAATAAAAATATAGAGGCACAATACAGAAAACAATAACAAAGAGAGAAACAAACGAAAAACGGGCAAAAAGCAGAGACAGAAAACGGTAGAAAACCAGACACAAAATAGCCCAGACAGCACAGGGGCCAGCAGAAGAGCACCCTCCAACACCTACCTGCACAGAGAACTGCACAGATCTGTGGCAGCTGCACTATCAAAGGAGCTGCAGGGGGAGAAAGCAGGTCCCTGACCAGGAGGTCTAGCTTACTTCTTCTTATCTTCTTCTCCCTTTTTTTAGTTTTTATTCTCTCCTTGCTTACCCTACCCACTTCTTTTGTATTTCCACTTTGCTCCAGCTTTTCCTCATACTGTCTCCTCTCTTCAAGCTACATCCTACCGCCCTCTCTCTCACAAACTCCCTCTATCTACTTATCCTTTTATCATTTCACCCTTTCTCTATCAAAACTATGCCTTGACTATGTTTCTCTCTCCCTTATCGCGTTCCTTTCCTTGTCTCCATACTCCTTGTTTTTCACCTCCCTATCTATGTATCCTCTTTTGGTTGTTGTATCATCCTTTCTTTCCTTTTTTTTTAATTCCATCCATTTTTCCTACTCTTTCTAAGTTTCCCTACTCTTTCTTTTCCTCTTCATTTATTTATTTACTTCTTTCTTTATTTATCTCACTTCCAAAGCTCATCCTCTCCATACATGGCACTTTTTCTCTCCATCTTTTTAATATTTCTGTCCTTCCTACTTTTCTTCTTGCTATCCAGCGCCTTTTCTTTCTTTCCTATCCCTGTTCTTATCTTTACTCCCTTTTTTAACTCTCCCGTCTTTCTTTCCATTCTGTCTTTTCCCACTCCTTGCCCATTTTCTAATGCTGTCTCTTCTCTTCTTTTATTCTCTCTGCTTCATATCCTGTTCTCATTCACCATTCTTTCCCTCCCTTATATCTCACCTTTTGCACTCCTCCTTCCAACCGCTTTCTATCATGTCTATTTCATTTCACCCTTCAGTTTTTCTTTATTTATGCTGCCTTTTTAACTTATCCATCACCTTCCACCTTGTCTACTTGACCTCCTGCACAAACCCATTGAATGAATGTTTAGCCTCTGCTCTGCTGTATCCTCTTACCAGTTCCTGCCTGGGGCCGGTTTCATTCTCAGTGGCAATGGCTCTTCCCCAGCAATTCCCAGAAGAAGAGACCGCACAGAGCTAAACCCAGGGAGGCCCTTTCAAAAACTTCTTAGTAAAATCAGGGTGAAACTGGTCCTAGGTTTCTTGTGTTCAGGATCAGGACTGATCTGGCCTGGTAGTTCACCTGGACTGTTCCTATTGCAGCACTGTCAAGACAGATTTGCATATGGCTGGGTTGGAATGCTACACAGAGTGATTGTCAGTGGTTAAAAATATTGCAACCGTTCATCCCATTGTCTTTTGTGTGGCTGTTTTAAATAAACGGCAGCCACTGCACAGAAGACTGGGCCTCTCTCTTACCTAGGACGTGGTGCCTTTGCACTGGCCAAAACAAAAATAGCCACACCCCTGACTAAAATCAAATGCTAAGTTGCAGTATTGGGTTATGCTGGTTTTCTCCTCTGTCCCATTAGTCTAACCTCCTCTTGAAACTTTACAAGTTAATGGGGCAGGTGGCCTTGGCCTGGCCAAGTGCCACCAAACTTTCTACCATTAAGAGGCATGCAGCCACCCCTCACCATTTGTGATGGTTTTAGAACAGGAACATTGATATGGTTGTTTGCTCCTCTTGTAATTATATGGTGCTTAATACTCTGGACGAAGCTGTGTATTCTGATTTGCATTGTGATTCTGGGCACCCTTTTGGACTGCTTAGATGATAAGGAAGTTGAAAGTAGTAGTCTGGCATATATGAGAGGTGTGGGGTGAAGCACATGAAGTTCAAAGGCATGATTCAAACACGCTTCTGTGAACATCACTGCAGACAAGTACTAACTGCCGCAGAGAATGAAAATTGGCCTACCATTTTGATAAAAACAGTAATGCGCGGTTGAGTGAATTGGCACAGCTACATTTTCAGTCACCCCTAAAATTTCAGATTTTTTTTTAAATTACAATTTATGAATTAGCACTCTGTAAGAACCATAAATAAATGATAGCTGTTAGAGCAAGTGTATACTTTCTTTACAATCTGGAAGAGGTCTACAGAAATTTGGCATGCTCAATGTCTGGTTCAAACCATTTTTCTCTCATGCCTCAGGTGCCTCTTATCTTTGGATTCTTCATTGCCTTCTGATTTTACATAGCACAGCAACATTTGCTCTGCATTGGTCATGTACTTTAGCAAGCAGAAAGAACACAAATCGTCCTAATTATATTGACAAGTACCTGTTTATAGATTCGGGCCCAGATTTACTAACACTTTGTGCCGAGTTTGCATTACAAACTTGATGCAAACCAAGCACATAGTGTTGTGGTGGGATTTACTTTCCAAAGCAAATCATGATTTGTGTGGGAAAGTTGCCGACAGTAACGCAAATTAGCACTATGCCTTACATTGCGCTACTTTGTATCATCGGGGCATACCATGGGTGGTACATGGCATAGGCCATGCAAACACCATGGGTTTTGAGGTGAACCACTATATACTAACATTTATAGACCGGGATTTGAGCCAAAAAATGACATCTGCTTGAGGAAGGTGTAACAGTGGTGCAACTTTTAAAAGTCTCCATATTTTTCAAACTTTGCATGTATGTTGCACTGTACAGCACAGCACACATATAATGGGAATAGTCTTAAGGCATAGTTTTTGCACTGGAAGAATCCCCTTCCAGTGCGAATTTTATGATTGGCAGAACACCCTTGTACTAAGGTCAGGGCCACTGGAATTATACAACTTTGCTAGCTGTGTTTTCCGCATAACTATGGATTTGCCACATGTGCCACATAATCCATCATCTGCTGTTTAATCTGCAGATATTAACCTAAACAAATGATTTCTAGCTTGAATGGATCAAAAGTTACTAAAACCGTGACTACCAGTATTGCTGCGAAGTTGAAGACCCTTTACAAAGGTTGACTGATCCCTTTCTCTTGCTAATTGAGCAAAGCTCTATTCTGTACTCCTCGGAGAACACCGGAAGAACCCATTAGTCAGAGGATATTTCTCACCACTCAGAAATTAACTATCTTCTTCCCAACATAGTCAGGACCTTTGATTTTTGGTGTTGATGTCCTGCTTCTGCTTTCTGAAGGATTGGTAGGACAACTTTACTTAGAACTTAAAGGACTGCTATCGGCTCTGCTGTCTCCTCGAAGCCTGACTAAAGGAATTCTTTCATTTCCACAAACTGAAAACCCCTATAGGATTGTCGCTGAAATGATGACAATGCTTCCTCCCCTTAAAAACTATGATGGAGCTTATCTTCCAGCTCTGCACCAAATAATCTGGAACCCTCGAATGGCATTTTAAGAGAAGTCGAATTCTGGGCAGCATTGGTGTTCCAATCTTTCAGGTAGAAGTTTCTTCTAGCCACTGAAGCTCTGCTTGCTAAAGCAGCTGATCTGACCACATCAAATGAAATATCAAAAAAGAATTCAATGTGATGCTCCATATCCTCCAAAAGAGGGAGACAATCCGATTTATCGTGAATGTCATGAAAAGATTCTGAAAATCTGAAATTAGAGATTAAGCTATGTATGCTTCATAAATCTCGACTCTCAATGCAACATGCAAACCAGAAAAAAACCTTTTTCAAAGCAGAATCCATTTCTTATCTGATGGATCCTTCAGCATATTATCCTTTGCAGTAGAAGAAGGATCCACAAGGCTTGTCACTCAGAAAGCACATGCACATTATCTGGTAACACTGTCTAGCTATTCTCCTAGAATAGGCGATAGCCATAAATCTTGGTAAAATTATTGGCTGGATCTTTCCATTTTTGATTGATAATGTCCAAATGAAACTGATAAATGGGCAATCCCACATTGAAACTGCCTCAGTAGAGACTCATATGACGTTTTTGGTTTCTCTAAGGCAGGAACTTTCATATTAGCTCTAACAGGAGCCAGTATGTCCATTATCATCTCCTTTGAGATATATTTGCCCTTTAATTCCAAAGGAGGATGGAGCTTCGTCCTTAGAACTAGAATTATCGGAATCAGGCAATATTCCTGATTACTTATTCACTGGAACTGGTAAGGAAACATTATTTGTAAAGGGGTCTGGAGAACAATTCTTTATGGTATCTCATCACACCCTGATAAGAGGACTGCATCACATCAGTATCCAAGAAAACGCCTTTAAATGGAACACCTTCTAACTCACATGAAAAAGGCCTACCTCCATTTACCTCGGAACTCAAAGAAATCATCTGCTGTGTCCCTCAATAATCTTCCCTCAGCCACACCCTCTTCAGTATCTACATGACCCCTTTGGCCTACATTGTCAGATCCCGCGCAGATGACACTCAGCTCATCCTCTCACACTCAGACGATCCAGCCAACACAAGAACCAACTTCCACCGGTGCATGAAGAGCATCGCCAACTGGATGAAGGACAACGGCCTGAAGCTCAACATGGACAAAACGGAAGTCCTCATTTGTGGCAACAACACCATCCCTGGAACGACTCCTGGTAGCCCTCGGATCTAGGACCATCACCCAAATCAACAGACCACACCAGAAACCTCTGCATAATTCTGGACAGCAAACTGACCATGAAGTCCAAGTTCAACGCAGTTTCTTCAGCAAGCTTTATCACACTTCGCATATTAGGAAACGTTTTCATATGGCTCCTCCTGAACACCAGATGTTCCGTCACTCAGGCCCTGATCACCTGCCTATTAGACTACCCCAACGCAATCTACACTGGGATAACCACACACCTTCTGCATAGAGTCCAGAGCATACAGAGCTCCACTGCCAGACTCATCCTCGACCTCCCCAGACAGAACTACAACACCCCCCCATCTCAGAAAACTCCACTGGCTCCCTTTACAGAAGCGATGCCTATTCAAGCTGATGATCCATGCCTACAAAGCATTGCACAACCACCACCTGAACTTCCACCATCCTACCAGACAACTACCCTCCACCTTCCTTTCACTCGTCCACCCTCCTAACATCCACCAAAGCAACAGTGAAGAAAGTTCCTTCTCTTACCTTGCAGCAGAGACCAGTAACGACCTCCCTCTGCAGCTACGGACCTCCACCTCTCTCCTGGAAGTCCGGAGAGCACTTAAGACCTGGTTGTTCTATTGAGCCACCTGAACCATTATGACCATCAAGAACCTTGAAACCCTCTTGGATGATTAGTTGAACTGTATAAATTCACTGATTGATTGATTGATTCTTGTAATTCTTTGGAGGAGGTGGATGATCAGACGACCGAAATGAAGAAGGCGAAGTAGAAGTGTGCCTTCTCTTGGAAAAATGCTTGCCCATACTGAGAATGGGAAGAAAGGACTTCTCAGGCCTCTAGGACCATCATCAACAGCTTTGGTGGTGTCTTTACGGGGTTCGAAATATATCAATATCGTATCTGTAGAACGGACGTCTTTCATTGCTTGAAAAGCCAGTCATTGTTCCTGACCCCACTGCCAGGGCACTGAGAATTTCATGAGCTCTCTTAGAGGTTGATTCAGTGCTGTCACATCCTTGATAAATCTCCCACAGTAATCTATCATGCCCAGGAAACTGAGGACTTCTGACACCGAAGTTGGTGGCAGAGCCTTTTTGATGTCTTGCACCTTTTCAGGATCAGATGCTACTCCCTCAGTTGAGAAAACATAACAAAAGAAATTTAGCTTTTGTTTGAGAAACTCACATTTTCTGTGATGCAGTGTCATACAAGAGTCCTGGATTTATTGGAGGAGCTTCCGGAGTCATAGGTTGTGTTCCGGTATGGACTTTGTGTGTATCCTGATGTCATCACTGACATCGACGATTCCTGGGAGATCGGCAGGGTGTTCGTAGATCACATTTTGGAACACTTCGGCGGTACTAGAGATGCCAAAATGTAGTCACCTATAGCGCCGTAGTCCTACGTTGATCGAGAAAGTTGTTATATTACAGGACTCTTCTGCCAGGAAGATCTGGCGATGGCCAGAACGTAGGCCTAGATATGAGAACCAACAGGCCCCGCTCAACCCACTGATCAGTTTGTCAATGGTGGGAGTGAGGTGCGGCTCTCTCTTTATGGGCAAATTGGGGAGGTGCATGTGAACACATATGCGCACCTCCCCTGGTTGTTTGAGCTTCCCGGCCACGACGATTGGGGACGCCCATTGTGTGGGCCCAGTTATATTCTCAATAATCCCAGCTCTTTCTAGTATGTTCAGCTCCTGCTCCACTTGGGGCCTGAGGTGAAAAGCAACACGTCTGTGCCGGAAGGCCATGGGCTGCACTGTTGGATTCATATGCAGTTTTTTCTCTTTACCTTGGAGGCATCCTATGGCATCAAAGACTTTGGGGAGTTCTTTCAAAATGTGCATGATTGCTTTCTGATAAACTCCAAAAGCAAAAGAGACGATGCCAAGGGCTTCTGCTACTTGACATCCTAACAACAATCCGTGGCCGCCTTCAGCCACGTACACTAGCACTTCTATGGAGAGCTCCTTATGGTTGATGGTCGCTCTGAACTTCCCTCTTATCGCTGAGGGTTGGTCTTGACCATATGAGAACACTTTAATTTTGGCTGGGTGCAGACGTGGTGTTTGTGACCCTGTGCCGATGGTGAAAATGGAATGGATTGTATGTTTCTCGTTATCATCGTCATCCATGTCGTTGTTCTGTGCTTGCACTTCCGGGACAGTGTTGAAAACGTCCAATGAGTTTTTCCTTTGCTCGTGCGGCATATCTTTGCTAAGTGATTGAATTTTCTACACCCTGCTCACTTTGTTCCCCTCACTGGGCACTCAGCTGGGCGGTGTGTTGGGCCTCCGCAGTATCCACAGGATTTAGATTGTGTTCCAATCTTTTTCAATCGCCCAGGGCTTGGGATTGAAGGGATTGCATTTATTGGTTCCCTCTTGATTGTTTTGTTGAGTCAGGCTTCCATTTGGGACGCTCGAGCTCTTGAGAGTTCCTCGGTCTTGCCCATGATGAGAATGTTGGCCACGGATTTTCCGGACTCCACCAGAATCAGCTCACGAGGTTTCGCCGAAGTGAACCCCTGAATTATCTGGCCTCTTATTTCCTCACTTTCGTCCGTGAACCCATATGTGCTGGCTAGTTCCTTTAGTCTTGTATAGAACTTATCTATTGACTCTTCTACCTCTTGTCTGGCCTGGTGGAATATGAACCTTTCCTAATCGAAGATTGACATGGATTCAAAGTAGGCATTCAGGGGCGCAATGAGCGTGGCATGTGTTTTGGGTGTGGCTTCCACAACCGTTTTGGAGATTCTGTGCCCCTCTTTGCCTCTGAGATGTGGGTTCATGGCCCTCTTTTGCACATCCTCTACTTTGGTGGCTTAAAAAAAAAAATAACCTCCATCTGGGTGCTTGATCTTACGGGGCACCCTCAATGATGATGTGCTCGACGGGCATGATTGATTTGGGTATGGGTTCTTGTTTTTTTGTAACCTTGGAGTCCTTCCCCTATTAAATTCTCTCCCTTTTTTTCCCCCGAGACATTAGCAGGTGAAGGAGGATTTGAAGGGTGGGACTGTTGGCAGCCTAGTATATAGATGAAGGAGCGTCTTGCAGTGGGACTTGACAAGAGCTGAGGTCAAGGATTGGGCTAGGCACACAATCCTTCCAACCCTGAGTGGTGAAGAGCGGAGGGAGGGGGAGCAAAAGACTTACCAGGAGATCGTAGGCACTCTGGGCTGCACAGTCTGTGGGCTGCTGGTAGACAGAATAATGCTCTGATGGGAGAGCTGTGCGGGGCTTGGCTAGTTCCCGCCTCACTGCCTGGCTGTCCGCAACGAGATGCTGGCCGGCGATGGAAAAGCCACATGGGAGGTCGCAGGACAGAGAGGTACTCGGGCGACTTGGAGGGCTACTCACGCAGTTCAGGATGAGTAGCGGCAGGGAGGGGCGGCACTCAGTGGGCAGCCGGAATCTGATGCGTG
This sequence comes from Lissotriton helveticus, assembly GCF_964261635.1. Lineage (NCBI taxonomy): Eukaryota > Metazoa > Chordata > Amphibia > Caudata > Salamandridae > Lissotriton > Lissotriton helveticus. The sequence goes on from NC_136058.1 coordinate 209,373,666, forward strand.
GACTGGCCCTGAAACAGAACCACTGTGGTGTCGGAATATCTATGGGGCGGGGTAAACAGCATAACTCCTTGCGGCATGAGCATCGCACACCCGGGCACAACAGGGCAAACAGCTCCCGCACCCTCCTTTAGCAATGTTGTGTAGGTGCCTTGGCCTGGCAGTGTGAGGGTACTGCAGCTTTGCTATACAATGATCACTCAGAGGCAAAAGTATGTGTCTCAGCTCCAGCGCAGCTGGTCTCCCTGGCCCTGCCTGGCCAGCGTCGTTATTTATTACTCCGGCCACGTGGTAAAGGTAAAGGACGTACTACCTCGAGGGGAAACCAGTTCTTCTAACATGCAGAACACCCCAATAAAACGGGTCACTTTTAAACAATGCATCGGTCAAGTTCACGTCATGGGCCTGCACTACGTGCTTCAATGTAATTCAATGGGAAAAATAAAATCCCCTGTACTAACCACACAAAGGCAGAGTGTAGCTCTGGTCTTTTATTAAGCTAGCATGTAGAATACAAAAGGGTGCATGCAGCAGTAATGCGAGGCTATCTCTGAATGGCCTAGGTACATTCCAAGCTTTAGTACAAATACACATTCCAATGACATACAACCATTCTACATTCTATAATACTAATACCAACCATGGAAAATAGCCCAGTTACTACACATCCCCCTTACTTAGAATATACAAATAAAAGGAACCAAGAATAAAAGAAAATACATTAACAAAAGATGCAATTAATGAGAATACAGGAAAGAACAAAGACTGATAAAAAATATCAACAGTGCAGAATTAATCGCATACAAAATCGTCAAAAACTTTAGGAGGCCTTGATGCGTCTACCACATCTGCTGGACTTTTCTGCAAGTCCAACCTCCCTAAGTAAATCAGTATCACGCGTAGGTGTTGAAACAACATCCGCAACAGCCTCACGCCCATTACCCACCTGAAGTACACCCAAATCGTCTCCAGGCACCGTCTCAGGCAAAAGCAAAGGAGAAAGCGGTCTCTCTCTTTCCCTTTCAAACTCCACTCTTTCCTAACAGAAGGCAATTAATCCATCTTACAGTAACTGTCCCTTCTCTGCATCTTACCATTATTACCAAACTCGGAGACCTGATGTTGTGCAAGGGCGATGGAACTCACGTGGTGGACGCTACCATCATCCAATACCACAGTGTTCCGCATGACTTTAGTCACCGTTTTAGGTTCCGAAAATCGACAGTGCAGTTTTCCAACTTTTTTGCCACATTGCACTCTGACCATCTGTCCAACATCCAAACAAACTTCTTTGGTGCCATGTTTGGCATCAAAATATGCTTTATTCTTACTCTGCGAGTTCGCAATACACTCCTTCTCCTGATCACCGTCCCACTCATACCTCCTGCTTCTACCCATCCATCCAGGATTAATCATACAGTAGGGAAATCTACCTCTCATCAGACCAAAAGGACATTCTCCAACTGTATCATGGATTGTTACTCTATAAGACCAAATTTATTTATCCAATTTGACGTCCCAATTTTTATTGCCTTTGCTAGCTAACTGTAACACACCCTTAACAACTCTGTTAACTCTCTCCACAACAGAATTACCTCTAGGGTGGTACAAAGCTGTGAATCTTTGTTCAATGCCAGTCATTTCCAGAAATGTTTTCATAATATTAGATTTAAACTGTACACCATTATCTGTGAGGATGGATGCGGGGAAACCTTCTCTAATTAAACATTTTTCAAGAAACCTGACAACAGTATCGGTGTCAACCTTCTTGACAACTTCCACTTCAATCCATCTAGAAAATAAATCTACCAAAACCAGAATGTACTTACTACAGCCATCTTGCCATGGCATGGGTCCCATAATATTTAAGGCAACCTCTTCCCAAGGTAAAGTAGGACAACTTAAAGAAGAAAAAGGAGGATTTAGTTATTTTAGACTTTTCAGAACACTCACAACTTACACAAGAACGTACAAATCTTTCAATTTCCAGATCCACCTTGGTCCACCAATACAAAGCCTTGATATTCCTTTTCGTCCTGGAAACACCAGGGTGCTCTTCATGTCCAATGCAAATGATTCTTTGTTGCATATCTCTCGGAGGAATAATTTTTCTCCTCTACACACAAATTCATCATCCATGCTTAATTCATCCCTCACTTCCCAGAATGCTCTCAGCTCCGGGTTAACCTTGCATTAATTCGACCATCCATTAGAAATCCTATACTTTACTGCACGTAAGGTTTCGTCCTGCTCGTATTGATCCCCCCGCCCCGCCCCCCCCCATGCAACTCTTGGCAATTCATAAGTGTCGGAAAATATGCTGGCTACACAATAAACACTCCAAGGATCTAGATCAATTTCTCTCAAAGGCAATGACAATCTGCTGAGGAAATCAGCGATTATGTTCTTAACACCAGGAACATATTGCACTTCGTAAAAGAAATCTTGGAGCCTCGTGGATAACCTACCTATTCTGGCAGAAGCTCTACATAAACCCTCCATGGTAAGTAGCTTGGTCAAATGTTTGTGGTCAGAACGAAGAACGAACTTCTTGCCACAAATAAACTTCTGGAAATGATCCATGGCCCATATATATGCTAAAGTCTCCCACTCTATACCAGAGTACTTTTTTTCCGTCTGAGACAATGAACGTGAAGCAAAAGCCACAACCACCTCTTTGCCACTGAGAACTGGGACAACACACCACCCACTCCTGTACTGCTGGCATCAGTGGTGGCGAAGGTATCGGCACAAGGATCAATTCCTTGTAACGTGGGAGTATTAGAAATGGCCCTTTTAATTTCCATAAAATCGTTCTGGCATTCATCCATCTACACAAATGCAACTTTACTCTTCATTAATTATCGCAGCTCATAAGTTATATGGGAAAAATAATTAACACATTTTGAATAAAACTCGGCTAAGCCAAGGAAAGATCTCAGATTGTCCTTAGATTTGGTTGCCGGGCATTAATAATGGCATCAATAAGCTTGTTTTTGGGTTCGATGCCACTGACACAAATTTCATGCCCTAGGTAAGTAACTCATTTTTCTGCACATTTGCACTTGCTAGCTTCCGCAGACAGCCCATTATTCATAAGAATCGTTAGAACTTCCCTGAGAACAGCATCATGGTGTGTTTTGTCCTTACCCATTACTAAAATGTCATCCTGAAAGAAGACCACTTCTGGAATGTGACCAAACAATTTTGACATAAACCTTTGAAACATTGCCGCAGCTTAAGCCAAACCAAATATCATTAGTTTAAATCTATAGCAGCCAAAAGGTGTACAAAATGTAGTGAAATGTCTACTCTCGGTATCTAGAACAACTTAGTGGTATCCCACAAATAAATCCAAAGTGGAAAACCACTTGGCGTGCCGTGTTAAGGATAGCATTTCATCGATTCTGGGCAGGGAGAAACTAATCCACCAAGATGTTGTTGTTAAGATACCTCAAGTCAACACACAACCAAGCCTTTCCACTGGATTTGGTTGCAACGACCAATGGAGAAACCCATTCTGATGCTTCCACAGGTTCAATTACATTGGCCTTCAATAATTTATCCAACTCCTCCTTAACTTCTTCTCTAACTATGAGAGGAATATTTCGTGCTTTATGCACTTTCGGAACAGCTCCTTCCTTCAATCGTATCTGGTGAGAAAACCCCTTGAGTTTTCCCATTTTACCTGCAAAAACTGTAGGAAATTATTGTAGTACCCACTTTTTGGTGTCCTCTCCATCACAAGCAATAAGAATGAGTTCTTTACTTTTAGGATGAAGGATAATGTTTAAAGCTTTCTGGTCCTTCCACCCTAATACTGATGTCCATCTTTAGAGATGTACAATCTTCCTGTGGTATGTATTTCCTTTAAACAGAACACCAAAACTCTGTAACCTAAGAGGTCGATTATTTCACCAGTATAACAATCCGGTGAAATATCATTGGGTTCTAGCCAATTGCCAATATTACTTGTGAAATGCTTTTCCCATATGGCCTGGGAAATGATCATGTACGTGGACCCTGAATCTGCTGCATGCTGAATTGTAATGCCACATAAAGAAACATGACATAAGGGTTTAGAAGAATGGTCAGAAATATTGAGTACCACCTTTTTCTTTTGAATGAATTTGGTTTGAACCTCTTCCTCACTAGAGCTCGAGTATTTGTCCTCCTCCCCTCTTGCACACAAACAACTTTACCTTTAGATTTCTTTTTCGATTTCCTTTTGCAAACTCTGCCAAAGTGCCCAATGATGCCACACTCACAACACTGCCTATTTTGCGGGACATCTATCAAAATTAACAGAGTGTGAGATACTGCCACATCTGTAACATACTAGGTAGGCACTTCTTTTAGGTTTGAAATGTTCTCCCTTCTTCTTGTCTGCCCTGTAATCCAGGTTACTCTTGTACCTCGGTTTGTTCACAGAAAGTTTTGAGACAGCCCTCACGTACCACCCGTAATCTGTCTTGCATGGTTTTGTTTTTAGTGTACATAAACACCTGGTCGCGCATTAATTCATCATGCAATTGTGCAAACTTACATCTGCTAGCTAACTTCTTTAAAGCCGAAAAATATTCCTCAATATTTTCATGTTTTTCTTGTTTTCTCTGAAAGAAAGAGTGTCTAGTAACAGCAATACAAACAGAGGAAGAAAAATGATAATCGAGATCTAAAATCGCTGCTTTAAATACATCAATATCACCTCCCACCCTTTCAGGCTTTTGTAATTCATTATAGATACGCAGACCCTCAGGGCCTAAAGAATACACAAGAATCCTTTTTTTCCTTTCTGGTGCAAAATATCTATTAAGGTCAACAATGTAATTAAGGAAATAGATTTTCCAGTCATTCCAAGAAACAAGGGGTTCTCCAGGTGTGGGTAAAACTTCCTTTGGGGAATTAATGTGCATTGGAGATTTATTGGAATCACCCACTACTGTGATTGTTTGTGGTGAGGACATTACTAACAGGGAACAGTAGCTTGAAGTTGAACAAATTGGTCAGGGCTCCGAGAAATATCAATTTGAATGCAGCAGAAAGCCAGTAAAGAGACTGTGATGGAGGGGCCGGGGAAGGAAGGACTCGACCACAAAGTGCAGTCCAAACAAGGTCTTTATTGTTAACAGAAGGGGCTTGCCCTGTGGCCAAGACACGGTCTACTGAGGGCTCCTCCAGTCTCTTGAGGCGTCTGGACGTGGAAAGAGGTATGCAGGGTCCCGTCGTCCTTTTCCTCGGGGTTTCAAGGCTCCGGATACCACCAGGGAGAAAAGAGACACAGGAGAGCCTCGTTAGTGAGGTGACCAAGGGATAAGTATGAGAGGGGGGAAGGGGGAAGTGAGGGATCACCAGGTTCCACCACCTTGTTTACAGCGTCGCTAGAAGCGTGTGCGTGCGGGGCTCCGTGTCCACCCTCGTCCTACCCTGTCCCACCCCGTGCAGTGAACAACCCCTGTACACGCCCTCGTACCTTGGCTAGCCACACTTCTCCCCTGGAAGTGTGGTAGGGCGGCACGTGGATCCGTGGGCCTCCTGGCTGGTCGCGTCTCTCCTTCTGTGAATCCGGCGTTGGTACTTCTCTCTGTCCGGTCCCCTCGGCGTCGGCGTTCTCCTTGCGGGTCGGCGTCTTCCCGTCAGGTATCGCGCCTGTGGACGTCTCCAGCGCTTCCTTATTCTCCTCCGGGTCTGCTGATAGGGCCGTCGGCGATGACGTGGACGCACCGGATAGGCTGACCGGTGGAAGCGTCAGGGGACTCCCCCCTGACGTCAGAGATGGGAGGGACCACAGCGGCGGCAGTGAAGGCAGCTCGGACCCGCTCCACGCCACATCAAGGGGATCCTGCGGACGGGGCGGAAACGGGCAGAAGTTAGAAGGTAAGCCCCGTCCGTCCAGGCCAGGGATCCCGTCCTCGCGACACATCCCACCCCCAGGAGTGACCCGATCGGGGGAAACAGGAAAGCGGGACAGAAAGTCAACGTTCCCCTGCAGAGAACCCTTCCGATGCCGTACATCAATCTGAAACGGCTGCAGAGCCAGGAACCAACGAAGAATCCGATCATTGGTTCCCCGATTACGCTGGAGCCAGGTCAAGGGGGCATGATCGGTGTACAAAACAAAGGGCCTCCCCTCGAGATAGTACTTCAGTTTCTCGACCCCCCACCTGACAGCCAGGCATTCCTTTTCGATGGTAGAATAGGCCTGTTCACGAGGAAACAACTTGCGGCTGATAAAGAGGACAGGCCTTTCCACACCCTGCTCGTCCTCCTGGGAGAGGACGGCCCCGATACCAACCCCAGAAGCGTCAGTCTGAAGAATAAAAGGTTTGCAGAAGTCAGGTGACACCAGGACAGAGGAGGAAGTCAGAGCGTCTTTCAAGGCTTGGAAGGCAGATTTGTGGGCGGAAGAAGGAGGCGGTAGAGAGGAGGACCTGACGGTTTTACCTAGGAGGTCAGTGAGGGGACCGGCCAAGTGGGCAAATTGGGAAATGAAACGGCGGTAATACCCCACCAACCCTAGGAAAGCCCTGAGTTCTTTTTTTGTGGACGGGTACGGCAACGCCCTGATGGCTTCGAGTTTTTCGGTTTGAGGCATGATACGGCCATCCCCTAGAAGATAACCTAGGTACTTGACTTGCTGGAACGCTACTCTGGATTTCTTCGCATTGATGTGGAGATTGGCCGCCTTTAGGCTAGACAAAATGTTCCTGAGATGGTTTATGTGTTCGTCCCATGTTTTACTGAACACAACAATGTCGTCAAGGTAGGCTGACGCGTAAGATAAGTGCGGAGCCAGTAGGGTGTCCATAGCCCTTTGAAACGTGGCTGGCGCCCCATGCAACCCGAAAGGCAGAACCGTGAAGTGGTAGTGTCCTGAAGGGGTAGAGAAGGCTGTTTTTTCCCTGTCTTTTTCTGCTAGTGGTATCTGCCAATAGCCCTTGGTGAGGTCTATTGTGGTGATGTAACGGGCCTCACCAAGGCGCTCCAGCAGCTCGTCCACCCGGGGTAATGGGTACGCGTCCTGTTTGGACACCCTATTGACGGCCCTAAAATCAATGCAAAAACGGATGCTCCCGTCCGGTTTTGGGACTAAAACCACCGGTGAGCACCAGTTGCTATGGGAGGGCACAATAATCCCGGCATCCAGCATGTCCTGCGCTTCTTTCTGGAAGGCAAGACGTCTTGCTTCGGGGATTCGGTAGGGTTTTTGTTTTACCACGGTGTTAGGGAGAGTTGGAATGTGGTGTTCTGCCAGATGCGTATGCCCTGGTCGATCAGAGAAGATACCCGAAAAGGACAACAGAAGAGACCTGACTTCTTCCCGTTGGTCCGGGGACAGTTCCGGGTTTATAGGGGTATCCCCAACCGTATGGGTGACGTCTGGGACCGGAGATACGACATTAACGCTCTGGGGAGGTTTGCCCAACCACTTCTTGAGTATGTTAATGTGGTACATTTGAGTTTTTCCCCTTCCCAACTGGACAAGATACGTGGTTCTCCCTATTTTTCGGACGACCTTAAAGGGACCTTGCCATTCCTTTCTCATTTTGTGTGACGAGGAGGGTAACAAGATGAGAACCCAATCACCAACGTCAAGTATTCTCCACTTCTTGCCCCTATCATAAAAGGCCTTCTGTTTGGTTTGTGCTATGGCCAAATGTTCGTGTGCCAACGTTCTGAGCTTGTGTAACCTGGTCTGCAACTGGCGGGTATAGTCTAAAAGAGCCTCAGCTTCCTGGGCTCCCTCGGCTTCCCAACTATCCTTTGTTATTTCCAGAAGAGTCCTTGGGGCTCTTCCGAACAACATCTCGAACGGGGAAGTCCCTAAGCTGGACTGTTTCTGACTACGTAGGACAAAGAGGGCAAGGGGCAGCAACGGATCCCAGTTTTTCCCGTCCCCAGACAGAAGTTTTTTTAGGGTGAGTTTTAGGGAGCCGTTGTATCGCTCAACCAATCCGTCTGTCTGGGGGTGGTACACAGAGGTTTTAATGTGGGTGATGTTTAGCTGCCCACACACTTGTTGCATCAGACGGGAAACAAAAGGGGTGCCCTGGTCCGTAACTATTTCCTGGGGAAAACCCATGCGGGAGAACACTTCCACGAGCCTCTGGGCTATGGCGGCTGAAGTGGCTGCTTTCAAAGGAAAGGCCTCTGGATAACGAGTTGCATAGTCAACAAGTACAAGGGCATACTGATGACCTCGAGAGGATTTAGGTAAGGGGCCAATAAGGTCCATTCCTATGCGATCGAACGGAACCCCTATGATGGGCATGGGGACCAGAGGTACAGGAGGTGGAGTGTAGGGATTTCGTTTTTGGCATATCCGGCATTCCTGACAGTATTTTTGGACCTGGGCGTAAACACCGGGCCAAAAGAAATGACGTAAGATGGCCTGACTTGTTTTTTCTGTCCCTGAGTGACCGGCCAACAGATGGGCATGACCGAAGAACAGTATTTGGTCGCGAAAGTCGTTCGGAACCAACAGTTGGGGTTCCGCACCAGCTTTGGCGATTCTATACAGCAATCCATTTTTCTCCACAAACGTAGGAAAACTTTTGGTGGACGGATCTTTCCCATCACGTGCTACCTGCCACGCGTTGGTGAGACTTGCATCATTCAACTGGGCCGTCCGAAAATGAGTATCCCTAGCCCATGGTTCTGAGGCTAGTAGGGTATCCTGGGGAGGAGACAAGTGTTGGAGGGCCTCAAGTAACAGAACAGAAAAGGAGGGATTATCTGTTCCTATAATGATGGATTCGGGTAATCTAGACATTACCCCTAAGGTAACTTGTTGTCCCTTTCCTGAAGGAGCGTATAAAGTGACTGATGCTACTGGATAAGTCTTCACGTCACCGTGTACGCAACGGATATGAACTTGCTTCCCCGGAATGAGGGCTGAGGGATCTACCAACTGCTCTCTTATGACTGAGTGTTTACATCCCGAGTCCAACAGTGCCCTTATAACCGTGCCATTAAGGGAAACCCTTACGTAAAACGTAGTTCCGGTTTCTTGTGCATACAGGATGGACCTGGGGGCGTAGCTCACGTCCATTGGTTCGTCTTCTTTGTCTTTCTTTCTCCTACAATACCGGGCTATATGTCCCCACTCCCCGCATTCATAACATTGAGGTCCTGTGTTTGGCAGTTCTGGCCTTTGTACACGCAACCTAGGTGGTTCTGGTAGGGGTTTTAGTGGCTTCTTTTCCGGTTTACCGGGAGGTAGGGACTTAGGAGGTTTCTCGGGCTCCCTCACGTACGGTCTCCCTTGAGCCCTAGCGTAACAGGTGGCCATCTCAATGGCATGGTCTAATGTTAGTCCCGCATGTTGTTTGAGCCACCGCTGGGTGCTATAAGGGAGTGCTTCAATGAACTGTTCAAGGTATATCTTGTTCATGATCGCATCTATGTTACCGTCCTGGGGTTTGAGCCACAGATCGGCGGCCTCCTTTAACTTGAAGAACAGCGTCTTGGGCAAATCTCCTGGTGCCCCTTTCTCTTGCCGGAACCGAGTGCGATGGGTTTCCTCGTCCACCCCCAGCCTATCAAGGATATACTGTTTGACTACAGCGTAGGCAGTGGTACCATCTCGGTTCACCGTTTGATAGGCCGCCTGTGCTTCCCCTATCAACAGGGGCGCCAAGTAGAACGGCCACCTATCCCCCGGCCATGCACTGGCTCTTGCTGCTCTTTCGAAGTTCAAGAAGAATGCCAGGGGGTCTTCACCCGGGGTGAATTTCTGCAATGGGACCACCGTGCCTGGGGGCGGGGCGGTGGCCCTTCCTTGTCCGAGGACAGTCATTAACTGGGTTTGGCCCTCGGCCAGTTTCAGTATGTTCTCGGACTGGCTTTGAATGGCCATTGTGAACGCATTCCGGTCTGCTTCCATTTGGGTCAGTATATTCTCCATCCTGTGTCGAATGGGGGGGCTCCTTTGATGCTCCTATCTGGCTCGCCAATTGTGATGGAGGGGCCGGGGAAGGAAGGACTCGACCACAAAGTGCAGTCCAAACAAGGTCTTTATTGTTAACAGAAGGGGCTTGCCCTGTGGCCAAGACACGGTCTACTGAGGGCTCCTCCAGTCTCTTGAGGCGTCTGGACGTGGAAAGAGGTATGCAGGGTCCCGTCGTCCTTTTCCTCGGGGTTTCAAGGCTCCGGATACCACCAGGGAGAAAAGAGACACAGGAGAGCCTCGTTAGTGAGGTGACCAAGGGATAAGTATGAGAGGGGGGAAGGGGGAAGTGAGGGATCACCAGGTTCCACCACCTTGTTTACAGCGTCGCTAGAAGCGTGTGCGTGCGGGGCTCCGTGTCCACCCTCGTCCTACCCTGTCCCACCCCGTGCAGTGAACAACCCCTGTACACGCCCTCGTACCTTGGCTAGCCACACTTCTCCCCTGGAAGTGTGGCAGGGCGGCACGTGGATCCGTGGGCCTCCTGGCTGGTCGCGTCTCTCCTTCTGTGAATCCGGCGTTGGTACTTCTCTCTGTCCGGTCCCCTCGGCGTCGGCGTTCTCCTTGCGGGTCGGCGTCTTCCCGTCAGGTATCGCGCCTGTGGACGTCTCCAGCGCTTCCTTATTCTCCTCCGGGTCTGCTGATAGGGCCGTCGGCGATGACGTGGACGCACCGGATAGGCTGACCGGTGGAAGCGTCAGGGGACTCCCCCCTGACGTCAGAGATGGGAGGGACCACAGCGGCGGCAGTGAAGGCAGCTCGGACCCGCTCCACGCCACATCAAGGGGATCCTGCGGACGGGGCGGAAACGGACAGAAGTTAGAAGGTAAGCCCCGTCCGTCCAGGCCAGGGATCCCGTCCTCGCGACAGAGACACACAAAAATCTCGTGAAATATAGAGAAAATTAAAGTACTTCCAAACGCTGCAAACACCCTTGAACGAAATAAATCTATACTGGAGATAACACAGTACCGTAATTCCATTGCGTGTACTTGGGAATCGCTACTGAAAACCAGTGAAGAAGCGGAAAACTAGCACCGATGAGACGAGTTCAGAGGTCTGTTCCGACTCACTGAAATTGACGAGAAGAAAAACAAATATGGCCGCCGTGCGTGACCTCTTGAACGCAATGACGTAGAGTGACCTTTGCACTGAGCGCGACAACTTGGTCCTTTCTTAATGTTGCTGTCAAGCGCAGTGTAACGTCACGCAGAGAAGGCTGCACACGTGAGGTGTTTTGCCATGGAGACGCTGGAATGAAGAAGCGCGCTGTGGATGTGGGATTTGAATGTCCCGGTGCAGGTCGTTGGAGGAAACCGTAGGTAAGCTGTAAGCAGCGTAGTGCCACACTTACTTGAATAAAGGTCCCAAATTTCTTGAAGCCATTGACTTCCCGTAGATATGCCGCCGGAAGTATCCAATGGCAAACGTTCGAAGATTGCAGTAACGTAGATTCCCAGACACGTATACCAATAAATTGATGAAATAGTGGAATTCAATAAGATCTGAAACGTGGGTTCAAGCTCGCCAGCTCGTCGCCAAAATTCATGCAGTAACCACACGAAGGAAGAGTGTAGCTCTGTTCTTTTATTAAGATAGCATGTACAATACAAAAGGGTGCATACAGCAGTAATGCAAGACTGTCTCTCTCTCTTTGACCACCTCTTCCCCTCCCTACTCCCCTCCTCTGCGACCAGGTTTTCCCCTGACTCTCCATCTAGCTCTACCAATTACTCCCTTTCGCCTCCCCTGACCCCACTACACTCCAATAGGCTGCTCCCTCGGGAGGCACAGATCGGACCTCTTCCCTCCCCCTCCCCTGTGCCCTCCTCTCCCTTTCCTCCCACTTCACAGTATGGCCCCCTTCATCACTTCAGCCTTACCTCTAGCTAATACACTCCTCGTCCAACCTGCACCGTCCCGGTACTCCAATCTCATCTCCTCCCCCCTATTCCTACCTGCTACTCCCTTTTTTAGTCCACCTCTCCTCCAACCTTCTCCCCCAGTTAACTTTCCTTATGCTCCCCTCATTCCTCCCTCTCCCCCTCTTCTCTACCCCCTCCTCCCCTCGCTTCTTACCCCGATTTCTCCACAATCCCATTGCATGTCTCTCCTTCCCCCCACTCCTCCAGCAATGCTGTGCTACCCCCTTTCCCCCTTGGTAACCCTTTTCATTTCCCTCCATCGGGCCCAGCAGAACCATTTCCTTTCTTCAACTTCCCCCTCTCCCATCTCCCTTCACTCTGCCAGATGCCCGTTCCCTCACAGTCACCTCTCCTAGCCAACAGGACCTCTCCAACCACCCCCCTCTTTTCCTTCCAAACCTCCTACATTCCTATGACACCATACAGTCCTCCCCTCTCCTTCTACCCCACTGCCTTGATCCGCACCCATCTCCCCCTAAATATGTCCTTAATTCCTTTCCTTCGTGCAACGCCAACAAAGACAACTCTCCCTTCACCTCTGATACACCAACTCCCGCTCTCAACCTCCCCCTTTCCCCACCTGTGAACCCTATACCCCAACTCTCCTCCTGTCACCCCCACCTCGCCCTGCCTTCCACCACCAATTTCACCCCCTCCTGTTGCCATCGAGACACCCAACCTTCCGTGCTCTGCCCTACTCTCTCTTGAAAATAAGCTAGGCTCTCTTATCACCTCCATCTCGCAGCTTGTAGCTACCATTTCACTTTTAAGCTCCAAGATTTCCACTTTCCCGTTCACCTCAACTCTTTTGGAAAACTCTCACCTTACCACGAGATGAACCTCGCCCCCTCACCCCACCATAGCCAAGCATACCTGTCGTCTGCAAACATCTTTAACTCACACAAGCCGTTGAACGCCACCCTTCTTCAACTTGCATCTTCGAGTAACCCAACTATCTACACTATTCTGACCATCTCCTCTGTCAGAACCAAGCATCCACCCAAACCCTCCCGTGCACCCCCGTATAAGTACAATATCCCTATCACCCTTCTTAGCCCAAGTGCCCCCGTCACCAAAACAGTCTTGACAGAGCTGCGCTGTCTGCTCCACAACTGCAGATCTGCAATAAAACACAAACTCGAAATCTCCGATACCATCACCCTTCACAATATTGACATGCTCTTCCTAACAGAGAACTGGTTCAATGATACCTATCACTCTATGTTTGATCTCCTATTACCCACAGGCTATTCTACTTTTAGGAATGACAGAACTGTCAAAGTTGGGGGAGGTGTTGCAGTCATCTTTAGAAACTCCCTTCAACTTAAGGCTTTTCCTATCAGCGCCTTCCGCACTTTTGAATGCCTATCTCTTGAGCTTCAACTACACCACCGCTCACCCCTCAGATTCCATGTCATTTACCGCCCACCTGGCAGCGGCCCTTCGTTTATGGAGGAACTCACTGACTTCATCAGCGACCAATACTCGCAAAGTGACAATCAGACCTTCGTGGGGGACTTCAATCTCCACTGGGGCTCTCCGCAAGACTCTTCCGCGAATTTGCTGGCCACCTTCCCCTCTACAAACGATCTTATCCAACACTGCACAGAATCAACACACTCTAAGGGCTCAATCCTGGACCTTGTTATTTCTAAAGCACGCATCCTTTCTATCGCTACCCCTATTCATGTAGACTGGTCTGACCACCTCCTCATCTCATTCTCTCTTCACCTAGCACACTCTATAACTCTTGGCCAACCTAAGAGGGCTACCTCCTGGTTAAGTGACACTAAAAATATTGACACTGTTTCCCTCTGTGAATCAGCTTTGCTGTCACTTCCAAGGCTAGTATATAAAACAACAGGGAGGGACCAAATTAGGACGATATTTAAAGGGGTCCAATGTACTTGTCCTCCGAACTAGTAAACATAGAATGTACAGAGTTCCCCGAGACTAAGTGTTAGTGTGGCCTAGCAGTCTCTCTCTCAGGAGAAAAAAGTAGAGGTGATTAAATAGTGAACAAGGACCCGCGAAGTCCTTTGTCAGAACTAGGAAACCTCATACAACTGGGTAGCTGAATGATTGTATTTTCATCCCGCACGGTAGTTGTCTGGCCTCATCACCGGCTTCCTGCTCCAACGTCAAGCCGGCGCTGCAATGCCTGACGGGTAGCACTGTGTGCTACTCTTTTGTGGAGATCTTTTGTTCCTTGCCGTGTTCGGTTGTGTATGAGGGACCCAGGAAAACAAAGTAGTGAGCGTGCAAAAGTGTGAGCTAAAAAAGGTTAGTTTAGTCCACTCAGTGGACTTTATTCGTGTGGCTAACTGCCTTAATAAAATAGTGGAGGAGGGATACCGGAACCAAGAAGTCAATGTATTCTGGTCTCGTTCAACCCTCACAAGTGGTCAACATGTTTCATGCCCTATGGGCAATTCTTCAGGACCTCGTCGTGCTCATAAACCAGTGAAATTACCCACTTGGGGCGTTTACAGTGTATATAGTATACAACCTGAGGGGTAACAAAACACACCAGGGCAGGTCAGTGGTCCTGTGAGGAAGTCACCCCTCACACTCTTGGGAATTGCCTCGCAGTCTGCTCAGGTGGCACCCGTGCCGCTGGGTAAATACCCTGTCAGCACTAGGTTGGCGCCTCAAGGATCCTCCGCCAAGGGTCGGCGTGGTCTGGCACTCAGAGCAGCTGGTCACGCTCACTACTTTGTTTTCCTGGGTCCCTCATACACAACCGAACACGGCAAGGAACAAAAGATCTCCACAAAAGAGTAGCACACAGTGCTACCCGTCAGGCATTGCAGCGCCGGCTTGACGTTGGAGCAGGAAGCCGGTGATGAGGCCAGACAACTACCGTGCGGGATGAAAATACAATCATTCAGCTACCCAGTTGTATGAGGTTTCCTAGTTCTGACAAAGGACTCTCGCGGGTCCTTGTTCACTATTTAATCACCTCTACTTTTTTCTCCTGAGAGAGAGACTGCTAGGCCACACTAACACTTAGTCTCGGGGAACTCTGTGCATTCTATGTTTACTACTTCCAAGGCTAGACCTGAACCTAGATGTTGACGAACTCACCTCCCAATGCCTCTCAGTCCTTGCAGTCGAAATTAATGACGTCGCTCCTCTCCAAAGCAAAAAGAAAGGCCCATTCCCTCAGTACCTTGGTTCAACAAATCCCTCTATGAAGAAAGGAAGCACCTAAGACTCCTGGAGAAACAATGGAGGCAAGCGCCCTCCACCGATAATTTGGACACGCTTCGTTCAGCAAGATCCAAGTACCACAAGCACATCTTCCTTGGGAAAGCATCACACTTCAGAACCCTCCTTGACTCAGCCAAAAATAGACCCAAAAAACTATTTGATCTCATCAAGAATACTAACTGTTCTCCCCCAACCTCCAAGTTGGAGGATTCTACAAAGAAACCAGCGGATTTCACTGGATTCTTTGACGAAAAAGTGAAATGACTTGTGGATCAGGTCGCTCATCCTACCCCTCCAGAGGAGCGCAAATGACTAGCCATTTGGCAGAACTTCGACCCCATCTCTGAAGATGTCCTCCTCAAGTGCATCCTCGAAACAAAGACCTCCAACCATTCTCTGGACCACATCCCTAGTGCCATTGCCATTGACTTCTATACCCATTCTCTTCCCTATTGGACCGCTCTGGTCAACCTCTCCCTCTGTCAAGGGTCCCTTCCTGTTCCCTTCAAATTTGGGCAGGTCACCCCTCTGCTTAAAAAACCCACTGCAGATGTGAATGACCTCAACAACTTCCGCCCCATCACTAAACTACCCTTTCTTGCGAAGATCACAGAAAGATGTGTAGCGAAACAACTCTCCCGTCATATCAAAGACAATGATCTTCTTGACAATTTTCAGTCTGGCTTCATCCAAAACTGCACCACTGAAACAGCCCTGCTGCAAGTGATTGATGATGCGCTGCGGATACTCGATTTGGGGGGGTCTTGTCTTCTAATTCTCCTTGACCTTTCAGCAGTCTTTGACACTGTCAATCACAACACCCTCCTCAACACTCTTCAACAGAGAATGGGCTTGGAGGGCACTGTGCTTAAATGGTTTGCTTCCTTCCTCTCTGATAGATCCCAAACTATCAAAATAGCGGACAGTCTTTCATCTCCTTTGGCGGTAGGTCAAGGTGTTCCTCAAGGCTCTATACTTGCACCCACATTGTTCAATCTGTATTTAGAACCACTGGGAAATCTCCTAAGTAAATCCGGGTCCACTATCATCTCTACGCAGAGGACACTCAAATCTACCTCAAGGTTGCCTCCACTCATGATCTCTCCGTCCTAAGCTCTACTCTGGACTCCATTCAAAACTGGATGTCAACACATCAACTGATTCTGAATCCCTCCAAAACTGAATTCCTCCTCCTCTACTCCTCACTTTCTCCTCCCCCGGTTCAATCATGGATGAACCAGATGAATCTACTGAACAATAAACCCATCATTGTCGACAGCGCAACATCCCTTGGTGTCATACTCGACACAAAACTCAATCTACTCTCCCACATTAATTCAATTGCTAAGTCTGCTCGATACCAACTGCGCCTACTTTGGGGGATTTGTCGCTTCTTCCCGGAGCATGACCTTAAAACCCTGGTCCAATCACTGGTTCTCTCCAGACTGGACTACTGCAATTCTCTTCTTACTGGCCTCCACAAATCCCACCTGTCCCCCCTTAAGTCTGTTCTCCATTCAGCAGCTCGTTTCATTTATGGGGCCAAAAGAAGCGACCACATCACACCCATGTTATCTACCCTCCGGCTGGCTTCCCATTGAGGCAAGATCTATCTACAAGACTGCCTGCATCACCCACAAAGCCTTGCACTCCTCCTCTCCTCGCTACCTGGCGATTAAACTGAAACTCTCTGGAGGCTCTAGACCATCACGAAATGCGTAAAATTTACTGCTTGAACCTCGCACTTTCAAGAAGGAAAGATCGATGGCCCAATCCTTTTCAGAAAAAGCGGTGAGAATCTGGAACTCACTTCCGCCCCAGCTCCGAACCATCTCCTACTCCCAGGCCTTCAAAACTGACCTCAAAGTTCTCCTCTTTCAAAGACACTTCCAAATGTAATTCATGCCCTCTCTATTATCTGAAGGAAGACCTTTTATTATAGAAAATGCTATTCTCCTTGACTATGTAAGTGTCTTCCCAGTGTGTTCTTGTGGTTTGGAAGTCTGCCATTTATTGTAGTATTACCTTTTACCTGTGTTTGGTACTCTTTTGTTAGTTACACACGTCACTTTTCTCTTGTAACACACTGTTTGCTACCTCTTACATTTTGTTTGCTTTCGATACTTGCACAAGTGCCACCATTGCCTACGTAACGTTTGTTCTTGTGTTTGAGTGTCTGCCATGTATTGCAGTATTTTACCTCTAATTGTACTTTATACGCTTTTGTAACTTGCACACATGTCACTTTTTCCTCCTGTAATGCACCGTTTGCTACCTCTTGTATTTGATTGCTCACGTTTGTCACTTTTGCCTCATCATGTAACTTAGCGTTTGCTTTTGTAATTTGTTCACTTGTAATGTTCTCATGTATCAGTTCTGTTTCTATTGTGAAGCGCTCTGACACCTTCGGGTAAAGTCTGCACTATATAAAAACGCATACAAAAATAAATAAATAAACTTTCTGAATGACCTAGGTATTCCAAGCTTTAGTACAAATACACATTTCAATGACATAAAAACATTCTACATTCTATAGTACAAATACCAACCATGGAAAATAGCCCAGTTACTACAACCCCCGATTTAATTTTTAAAATCTTCCTCTTTGTAGTATCGACATGTTGGCATGTAGACAGGTGGGGCTGGCTTTCAGGATTCTCCTGCTTTGCTCCTGTTGTAAGATAACAGCACCTCAATTGTAATGACTGGGACGAAGGGGTAATTAACTATCTCTGTCTTAGATGTGACCTAAAAAACAAAAAATGAATAAATAAGTCTCCGTTTACTTTGCAGGTTTATTATTCGCACATTTTATTATCTATATTTATACGGAGCTGACTCGAGGCTGTTGGTGGATGAAGTCACAGCTGAGGCCACAGTAAAATAAGAGAAAGTCTGCAGTGTTGTGCAGCACAAATATCACAACGTTGTATTTATGTATTTTACCCTGTATTAACCTGATTTTGCCACGTCTTATCTTATTTTTTACTTTTTAATCATCCTGATTGTACTTGTAACTTGCTAGCTTGTAATCTCCTTGTGTAACGTACTTGTTTCTGTTGTAAAGTTTCCCTTTGTCGGCTGATTTTATTGTGAAGTTTACCTTTGTCCGCGCTATTTAAAACGGCATTAAATAAACGAATAAATAAACAGATCAGGAACAACAGATAGCCTGGCAGAGGGACTCGAACAGCACTGCCAAAGACGTATTTAGATAGCAGGGTTATCTCGGCTCGGCTCTGTGTGCAGCTGCTTTTGCCTGAACCAGAGGACGGGCTGAGGTTTGCTCTCCCTGATTGGGCGGCCCTCCGGAAGAGCAGTTCGAGCTACCCAATAGGGCACAGCTCCGAAGACAGCTGAAGAGCAATGGAAACGGGTTTTCGTTGAGACCCCAAATATTTCACAACATAGGTAAGTAACCGGAACAGTACAATGGATTACGTATATGTATTTAAAAATATATATATATATATATTTCTGTAAAAGAAAATAATCGTCTGGTGCTCGTCTTCTGCATGTAGTTTCCTGCTCTCATTTCATGGGCACGATAGTCTTTTTACTGTGTCCATGTAACCTAGGACTCGTACACAGTTTTAGAGGAGGAGATGAGGGAGTGCAGTTTCACATACTACAGGCAAGTAAAATAGCTTACTTAATATGACTACTACTCCCCCGGCAAGTTTCTAAACAACACAGCTCCCCGTTGCGCTTATAAAGTAAAAGAGGATGTATCCTTTTCTTCGATCGGCAGAGTTAAGAGGGGCGTTGAAAGGCAGGAAAGGAAAGTTTTGACTAGAAAAAGAACAGATCTCCCCGAGCACTCCTAAATCACAATATTTTGCTATATATGCAAATATAATCTTCTTGAATGCTCCCAATACCATTTGTCGTAGTTGCAAGAGGTACATAAAGTTCAAATATCAGTCCATAAATCTTGGTGTTTCCAGAAACGCAAGAGTTCTCGCATAAATAAATGCCAATGTTTATACAAGATAGTATAGAGTTTATGGCTCTCTGTATTATAATTGGTAATAAGGCGTACCCTTTGCCCTACTTCGCCCCTTTTACAAGTTTCTTTCGGTAACAGTGTTTGTAGACGTTTCAGATTAGTGGCCCTTTTTCTCGCTTTCTCTACAACCCTCCGGTCATAGCCTCTTGCCTCAAACCTATGCGATATATCTCGCAAATTCAACTGAAATACATCGTCTTCAGAACAATTTCTCCGGGCTCTATATGAATATATGTGCTGGAGTGAACAATAAATTGATTTTGGAGAAATGGACTATTGTATGGATACATCTGTCCAGGCTGCATGAATTTATAATCTATGCGAGAACTCTTGCGTTTCTGGAAACACCAAAATTTATGGACTGATATTTGAACTTTATGTACCTCTTGCAACTACGCCAAATGGTATTGGGAGTATTCAAGAAGATTATATTTGCATATATAGCAAAATATTATGATTTAAGAGTGCTCGGGGAGATCTGCTCATGTTAGGTGCCACAATGTGGTTCTAGGGGGTGTGTATGGTAACCACATTCTCTCTTCTGGAAGCAACGCATTTTACTTTGATTAACATCATTACTGTTTTTCCCCTTGTCGAGCGCCCATATTGTCTGTTGGTTACCAAATTATAGAACTAGAAAAAGAACAGGCTTCCGTAGTATTGGTGAAAGCAGTGGTCGAAGTGGGGAATAAAAAGTAGGGGACCTGTGGGTGGAGAATCAGGGGGCGGGAATAACCGAAGATTGGATCAGTGGACGGAGTCAGGGGTGTGGCTAGAAATTGCAAAACATACCAATTTTTAGTACGTTTAGCATTTCACTGACCAGTTACAGCTTATAACATTATTTAATTCAAACAATGGATAAACATCTTTATTTGAGGTTTAATTCAGGAAAAAGCAAATACTCATAGGGAATATAGATTTATGTAAAGCGTGCGAAATATAAGCAGGAACAATGGCATGGGCGCAAATTTAGGATGGTGAGTGTAAAAATTCAGGACATGGGGTCAAAATTCAGGACAAAAATTCAGGACAGGTGGTCAAAATTCAGGACAGGAGGTCAAAATTCAGGACAAAAATTCGGGGCAACAGGTATGCTTTGCAGACACATTCATGCAATAGTATGTAAATAAATAGGCATGGAACATAAGTACAAGTCACTTCTCCTACCCCATCACCGCTCCTTCCCTGTCATTTCCCCTGCCCCGTCACCACTCCTGCCCATTCAACGCTCCTGCCCATTCACCGCTCCTGCCCGTTCACCGCTCCTCACCGCTCCTGCCCGTTCACCGCTCCTCACCGCTCCTGCCCGTTCACCGCTCCTGTTCATGCATAATCACTGCGCTCACCCAGTCACTTCTCCTGCCACTTCACTTCTCCTGCCCCGTCAACTCTCCTGCACATCACTTCTCCTGTCCCTTCACTTCTCCTGCCCCGTCACTTCTCCTGCCCCATCACCGCTCCTGCCCCATCACCGCTCCTGCCCCATCACCGCTCCTGCCCCATCACCGCTCCTGCCCCATCACCGCTCCTGCCCCGTCTACCACTCCTGCCCAGTCTACCACTCCTGCCCAGTCTACCACTCCTGCCCAGTCTACCACCCCTGCCCCGTTCACCGCTCCTGCCCCGTTCACCGCTCCTGCCCCGTTCACCGCTCCTGCCCCGTTCACCGCTCCTGCCCATTTACCGCTCCTGCCCACTCACCGCTCCTGCCCACTCACTGCTCCTGCCCATTCACCGCTCCTGCCCATTCACCGCTCCTGCCCCATCACCGCTCCTGCCCCGTCTACCACTCCTGCCCAGTCTACCACTCCTGCCCCGTTCACCGCTCCTGCCCCGTTCACCGCTCCTGCCCCGTTCACCGCTCCTGCCCCGTTCACCGCTCCTGCCCCGTTCACCGCTCCTGCCCATTTACCGCTCCTGCCCACTCACCGCTCCTGCCCACTCACTGCTCCTGCCCATTCACCGCTCCTGCCCATTCACCGCTCCTGCCCATTCACCGCTCCTGCCCAGTCACCGCTCCTGCCCAGTCACCGCTCCTGCCCAGTCACCGCTCCTGCCCGTTCACTGCTCCTGTCCGGTCAGCACTCCTGCCCCATCACTTCTCCTGCCCCATCACTTCTCCTGCTCCATCACTTCTCCTGCTCCATCACTTCTCCTGCTCCATCACTTCTCCTGTCCCATCACTTCTCCTGTCCCATCACTTCTCCTGCCCCATCACTTCTCCTGCTCCATCACTTCTCCTGCTCCATCACTTCTCCTGCTCCATCACTTCTCCTGTCCCATCACTTCTCCTGTCCCATCACTTCTCCTGTCCCATCACTTCTCCTGTCCCATCACTTCTCCTGTCCCATCACTTCTCCAGTCCCATCACTTCTCCTGTCCCATCACTTCTCCTGTCCCATCACTTCTCCTGTCCCATCACTTCTCCTGTCCCATCACTTCTCCTGTCCCATCACTTCTCCTGTCTGCCGATTACTCCCTTTAGGAGCTAAAATTATACTTATGAGGTGCAACCTCTGTCCAGGTGTCAACATTATAAACATGACAAAATGGTGAAATAATGCTGCCACAACATGTGTAACGTTAACCTGCATTGTTTGCCTTTTATTTCCACATAAATTAGTT
Organism: Lissotriton helveticus; assembly: GCF_964261635.1. NCBI lineage: Eukaryota > Metazoa > Chordata > Amphibia > Caudata > Salamandridae > Lissotriton > Lissotriton helveticus. The sequence goes on from NC_136058.1 coordinate 209,395,387, forward strand.
AACTCAAGTTTCAAGTTTCAAGTTTTATTTATTATGATAAAGGAACTCCTTATGAGGTCCACATAAAAACCAAAATATACATACCAAGCAAGAGGCACATAAAATATCATATCAACACTACAAACAAAAAAATAAACATCTTAATACAGGTCCAAAAAACATTTAAAGAAACCGTACAGTTTAAAACAAAACATTTCATTAGGTGGGTTAATCAAGGCCGCCTGAAATGACAAAGCTGAAAGAATGTTGAGTTGATGGCAAATTGGTCGTAACCATCTACGCCTAAAAGGCATCAAGGCAGGACAAACAAAAATAACATGATTTAAGTCCTGGTCATACATCTGACAAAGATCACAAAGTGCTGAATGTCCGTACCATCTGGCACAGAGATCTTTCAACGGAAGCAGATCTTGTCTTATTAAGTACACTAAGCGACGAACGCCATGAGAGATGTTCCAGTACATATAAGGTTGAGCTTTCCGCAAAATACAGGACTCAATAACAGGAGTACCACCTTTTTTTAACAGCCGGGAATCTCTGTCCTGACAAAACCCCAGTTCCCATGTGGTAGATTTCAGAATGGTTTTTAATTGATAAGAGGATAAAGAAAATAAAGTCTCTTCATCCAATTTCAATTGTGCCACGGCAAATCTGAAGTTTTTTACAAGTAACGAATAGTCATTGAAGTTTCCCAGCAATTCATTTTTTATAAGATCTCTTAAGGTGTTAGACTCACTTTTTGCTATACCTACTACCCAACGTATAATACTGGACAAACCTTGAGCCCAGCTACTGCGTAAACCTAGTTCCTGTCGCAGGGAAGCAGTAGAATTTGCTGTACTAACAGATAATAAACTACGCAGAATTTTCCCTTCTGCGGAGTTTAAAAAACTCCACTTTCTTAGATCTATTAACTCTATTCCGTATAACAGGGAGGCAGGAACTTTTGCTCTAAAAACATCTAGAAGAATAGAAAAATGCCTTCGACCTGTGGCTTTATACAGGGATACTAAACTCTTTCCCTGTGAAATAGCCTTCCGGGAGTTATTATCCATATGTGCTTTGTCACTTAGATTATTTGTGACAATTTTGCCAAGAAAGGTATAAGATTTCACAATTTCCAATTTTTGATCCCCCACAACCCAAGGAAAGTTAGGAAATTTAGGTTTCTTCTTACCGGAGAAACACATCACTTTGCTTTTTGCCGTGTTTATCAATAGGTAATGGTTTTCAGCGTATTCAGAAAGCGCTTGCAAACGATTATTCAAGCCCTTCGGGGTAAGATCCAAAATCAAGATATCATCTGCATACATAAGGCATGCAATCGGAACTCCACCCAAGGACGGGGCAATACCAGCGCATGCTGAGAGGGCAACAGGTAAATCAACTGTATAAAGGGAAAACAGCAAAGGAGCCAGAAGGCAACCTTGCTTTAACCCATTAGAGGTAAAAATTATTTTGGATAAACCACGTTCACCTCCCAGTAGAACTCTGCACCAGGTATCTGAGTAAAGTGCACGAATTAATTTAATAAGAAAGGGGGGCATACCTAAATCAAATAACTTTCTCCAGAGCAATATTCTATCCACTTTATCGAATGCGGTGGAGAAGTCAATAAAGGCGCCGTAAACCTGCCCACCACGAACTTTCACATATTTTTCCAAGATAACTTGAAGTGCCGTCAAGTTATCTAGAGTTCCGTGATTTTGTCTGAAACCTGTTTGTTCAATAGGCAGGATTTTAAACTCAGTTACCCATTGGTTCATTAAAATAAGAATACATTTTGCGAAAACCTTACCAATGGCATCAAGCAAAGCGATTTGGCGATAATTTTGAGGAAGATCTCTTGCCCCTTTTTTATATAAAGGAACAATGATACTTCCTTTCCAGGAAGGGGGGACTGTTCCACTAGAAAAGCTAAATTTAAATACAGGAAAGAGGATTTTGCTCCAAAGTTCACTCTGGTGTTTTAATACAGAGATGGGGACTTTATCTGGACCCATCGCACCAGAGGAACGCATGTTCATAATAGCAAATTCAATATCCTTTACCGATGGACAATCAAATATACGGGAAACATAATTAGATTCCACCATGGGCAATTGTGAATTATTATAACTGTACAAATTCTCGATATATTGGACCCAAATCTGTTCCTCAATGGCAATAGGGGTGGCACTGGCTCTAGTCCCACAACCCTTGCCGATTAAAAACCAGAAAGTCTTGGCTTGGCCGTTATAAGAAGCTTCCCTCAGTTGTATCCAAAGAGAATCTTCCTTATTGCGCTTTAAACGAGCCTTAAGCCTAACTCTCCTTCTTTTTAAAATTGACAACCTATGCTTGGCTTCTTGGGAAAATGATAGATATTGCCCCCTTATTACTTTATTTATTTCTATATTTATAGCCCGCAATGGATAGGGGACTGCAAAAGATTTTTTCACATAGGGTTTCCTTTCCGCTATGCAAATTACCGATTCTTAAAAATTAGCAAATCCCAACAGCTCTCTCCCTTCCCAGAGAGGTAAACTCTTGACAGTTTGATTCAAAAGGGACACCAAACTTTCAAAGGAGCGAGAATTCCAAAAACATTTCCCTGAATTAGAGTCAAAATTCACCAGATCCGTATCCATACTCCAAGAATCCACTGTCGGAAGACTGACAGAGACTATAAGCATCAACGCATTATGGTCACTAAGATTAGACTCTATGACTTTCATATTTTTCAACTGGGAAAATAAGGCAAAATCTGCCATAACATAATCAATAATAGATTTTCCCTTATTTGATTTATGCGTGAAAGCAGCCGGGGTGTCAGAGGGAAGCCTCCCATTTACTATTAAACAGTCAACTTTATATAGGCCTTCTATTAAACAGTCAACTTTATATAGGCCTTCTAGTTAACTCAATTATAAGATGTCAGCTCATTTTCTATGAATCCATCTTCAGATGCATAATTTACATATTTCAACAAGTGTTTCTAGGTCTATCGGATCAAAAAGATAACAGCTATGTGGTCCATTTGACGAGGTTGCAATGGCCACAAGTTCAGGTAGGTTTACTTCAGGCCTGTAGAGCATGCAGCAAGGCTATACGCGACTGCCTTGCTTTAAAGTAAGGTTTTCCTAATTGCTGCAAAAAAGACATGCAGTGAATGTTAAAGTCCAATCCCCAGACATATGGGATGGTGGTGCTATTTGTTGAGGTAGTGTACTTCTAGTTTTTTGTGTAACCGGAGGAAGGACAAACAGCATCAGAGAGCTTGTGAGATTTCCCATTTATTTATGGTAGATAAGGTTTCATTCTCTAAGTTTCACATGACCAATAACTACTGCCGAATTACGCTCAGTAAAAAGACTTCAAAATTGTTAAGTCAAGCCCACAAAAACTATAAACTGAATACCACTGCCGACTACTACAACTATTCATATCTATTTCCAGTTACCTTCACTGTTTTTTAAATAGCCTACTCACCTCCCAGTACAATGCTGCTTAGGCCTCTATTTTGAACAGGTCAGTGTTTTGCGACACCTGTGTAAAGACATTTGAGAAGATTGGAAGTTATGAGCTGGGTGGCATTTACTGCATCTGTTAATTAGAGGGTGCGATAAACTCACCATTCCTTAAATGTTGGTAGGGCAAACCTGCCGAAACTGAACATAGGAAAATTAAGTTATATAAATTAACATGCAGGCTTGGTGCGGTTTAAGTACCAAATCTGAATGTTACTCTCCAAAAACTTACAAAAAGGTGCTATTTATCACACCTGACAAATAAGTGCGCCGAATATAAAGACAGATTACACACAGCGGTAAAGCGGAAATGTGCATATATGGAGCTCACGTAATCCGTATATATGAACATTTCACAAATTGCGGGTAACGACCACAGATGAGTTGCAAAAGTTCTAGTCGATATAAAAGTTATATTTAAAATGATTAGGTCTATTTGTACATCAATGCACAAATAGACCTAAAAAGGGGCCCAACAATGTTCCCAAACCAGTTTTACAACAAACACTGGCAAGTATTCCCAAGCAAGAAATCGAGCGAATCTTCCAGTATTTGTTGCTGCTGTTTTTTTTTACAGCACAAAGACATTTCAACAAAAAATGTTTATTGTACGTGAACATACAAAACCACACCACTTGTGTATAACTTTCATGCATAAATTGAGCAATACCGATGTGGCATAATGGCCAGACCGGCTGACTTTGGATCGGGGGGACCAGGCTTGAATCCTGGTGTTGGCTTAACACCTACATTTGTTTTTGTGCAAATCAGCATGATATGCTAAAGGCAGAAGGCGGCGCATTGTCATTCAAAAGGGGATAATCTGCCTCAATCGGAATGACAATGGGCCTGCCCTCGGTCTGTGTGAGCTCAGGGAGGGGCTGCTGCAGCCTCTGGAGTTCAACAGAGAAGTGCGAGCAGCCCCTGGAAGCTGAAAGAAAAAGTTGTCGTTTTTAAATTTGACTATTCTTGCCGTCCCGGGATGCTTTTTCGAAAGAAAGAAGTAGGGGAACGGACTGAAATCATTTTTTAAAGTAGGGGCACGCTGAGCCCTTCCGTCCCCGCCCACTTCTACCACTGGGTGAATGCCACCAGTCGTCCAGGGATCTGAGTATTATTTATGTATTTTTCGAAGATTAGTGGTTATGCAGATAGATGTCAAATAGTTGGGCACATTCTCGTATATCCACGGAGCTCTAGTGTTGACAGGTCCATACATGAGTAGCTCAGTACAACTTTTTTTGTATTCCGTGATTTGCAGTTCTGAATTTACAACTCCCAGAATGCAAGAGAAAAAGATGTGACTGCCCCTAAACCATGGACCTGGTAAACTTAAGAGCTCTATCCAATGCCCCCCTCAGGTTGAGTTTTTCAGAAGAGAATTGTTATTAAAAAGTAATTTACATTAGGTCGCCACAAAAGGTGAATGTGATGGTGTCATCACTCTGTCGGATTTGGATGCATTAAGAGTGTTGTGATATTCCAGCAGACACTTTTATAATTGCCCACGTAATGTTGCCAGGTTCTAGTTTAGCATTTCTCAGGACTTTGTGCAATGTCTTCAAGAGGCACTTGACTTCCCATTGGCTTGGGGGCATTGAGGTATGAATGAAGCAAACTCATTGTTTTGGAATAGGGCCATTATGCCTTCAGATCTCCGTCGAAGTACCAGGTGCTGCCAGCATCTTGTTTAGCCTGGGTGTTTCCTAACCTGCAGATGTCAAATGTACTAGCGCAATCTGGGGTATTTGCTGTGGTCATGAAATATATATGTAACAACAAAGGGGAACCTAAAAAGGACGATATTTATAGGGGTCCAATGTACTTGTCCTAAACTTATAAACAATAAATGTACAGAGTTCCCCAAAAGGTAGTGTTAGTGTGGCACAGCAGTCTCTCTCTCACGGAATAGAAGTGTAACCAATAATCAGGGAACCCCGGGGATCCCTTGTCGGAACTAGGAAACCTCATACAACTGAATAGCTGGATGATATTATTTGCATCCCGCAAGGTAGTTGTCTTGCCTCATCACCGGCTTCCTGCTCCTACGTCAAGCCGGCGCTGCAATGCCTGACGGGTAGCACAAGGTGCTACACTTTTGTGGAGTTCGTTTGTTCCTTGCCGTGGTTGAGTAAGTATGAGGGACCCAGAAAAATGAAGTAGTGAGCGTGAGGAAGTGTGTTAAAAAAGGTTAGTTAAGTCCACTAAGAAGACTTTATTCGTGTGGCTCACTACCTTAATAAAATAGTGAAGGAGGGGTACCGAGACTCAAAGTCAATGTATTTTGGCCTCGTTCAACCCTCACATGCGGTCAACATGTTTCATGCCCTATAGGCAATTCTTCAGGACCTAATCGTGCTCATAAACATAGTGAAATGCCCGAATTTGGGCATTACAGTGTATGCAGTATACAACCTGAGGGGTGGGAACCAGGGCAGGCCAGTGGTCCTGTGTGGAAATCACCCTGGAGGAAAAAACGAAAAAACAACAACAACAGACAGGTGTTCGTTATATACAATAAAGCATATGCTGCTTAGTGTATAACAGCATGCCATACTGTGAAACCTCATCAACCAAGCAGTAGATTTCATCTGACCTGATCTTGTGGTATGGCCGTGAGAGAGAGAGAGACTCAAGGTGCCCATAACATTGTTACTAAAAACAGGTGTGTCAACACCTTGTGTTTCACTAAAAATTGTAGTCTCAAAGGGGTAGTCTACATTAAATTCATATAATAAATTATGTGTGAAACTTGTATGGAAAAGGAAGAAAGAGAGGAGCCATATGCGTCAACTTAGAAGGTGGTATGAGGGGTCAGGATAAGGTTAATGGGAATTTAAACGTAGAATCTTACCCTCAGACTTTAAGGAAGTGCCCCGCAGACTGCTCATGTGTCACCTGTGCTTCTAGGTTCATCCCTGTTGAGTGGAGCAAGGGAGGTTTAATCACTCATTCAATACATAAGAGGCGTGGTGGATCCGGCCAACAATATCAAGAGCCGTGTCCTCCCAACCATTAGATGGTATTCCAAACATTCCTCTCAAAACAAGCTGATGCGCCGGGACTCCCACCCCGCGTACCTGCCGATCCCATTGATCACTCAACCCCAGGTCAATACAATAATGTAATGGAATATATGGGATCATGATGAGAGAATACCTGAGAAGCAATATAGCCCCTCAAGGTCTAATCGTTAATATTATACCCAGACTCTTCCTAGACGGCAGCATTCTGGGTCACCTGCATACGCTGTAAGAGGTATTCCGGCAGGCCCAGATACAGGATATTGGCGTAGTCGAGTCTGGACCCGATGAGAGCCTGAACAGTTATTCTCCTATGGTCCTCCGAGAGCAGCGGAAAAAACTTCCGCAACATCCTGAGGATACCGAAACATGTTCCTGTAAGAGTCAGCACCTGAGACTTGAGAGTAAGCCCATTGTCTATTTTAATTCCCAGGTTCTTGGCTGACTCGGAGGAGTTAGCTGGAGGGAACATGTCAGCCGGCCACCACCCCTGCCAGTCCGGTTCCGAGGGGCATCCGAAAAAAAGTATCTCGGACTTATCCGAGTTGCACTTGAGGCTGTTCAGTTGGAACCAGTTAAAAACAGCCCCAAGGCACTCACGGATACTATCACCCTCGAAATCTTCGCCCCTCCGGCAGGTGAAGAGAAGCTGGGTGTCGTCAGCGTAGGAAACGATCTGAGCCCCAAAGGATTCCACCAAAGCCGCCAAAGGGGTCATGAAGATGTTAAAAAGAGTTGGGCTCAATACTGAGCCCTGAGGAACTCCGACTCCCAAAGGCGACATTTCGGCAGATCCAGGGGAGGCCCAGACCGTTTGTCGGCGGTTGGTCAGAAAGGAACGAAACCAACTGAGCACCGACCCCCTCAGACCGATGGCATGTAGCCTTATGAGGAGATCCTCATGGGGGACGGTGTCGAAAGCCGCCGACAGATCCAACATAACTAACATCACCCTGCCTCCGGCATCCAGCGTCTCCTTAACAATCTCTGAAACCTCCAGGAGTGCGGTTTCTGTACTTAGGTTAGGTCGAAAACCTGATTGAGACACGTGCAGAAGCTTGTTGGATTCCAAAAAATTGGAGAGTACGCCATGAATATGTTTCTCCAAGATTTTCGTGAAGGCCGGGAGGAGCGAGATAGGCCTATAGTTAGCAGGGGTGTCTGGGGCAAGGTTAGGCTTTTTAAGAAGAGGGATGACCATGGCCTGTTTCCACAGATGTGGAAGGGCTCCCTGACTTAAAGAAAGGTTTAAAATGGGGTTAGCAAGAGGGTTAACAACTTCTGCCATTCTGGCTAGAAATTTGGCAGGGCAAGGGTCACATGGTGATCCAGATTTCAAACTCATCATAAGTGCTAGTGAGGACGATTCCGTAAGAGGTGGAAAAACCGCTAGCACGGGGCCGGAGGTAGGCACATAAACTGACTCTTCCAATGAGGGCGGGATAACAGTTATAGGCCTCGGGGGAAAGGAATCCTGTATCTGCCTAATTTTGGTGGTGAAGAAATTGGCTATGGTGTCAGCCCAGGTGTCAGCAGGGGCTACCTGCGCTAAGTTAGATCGCTGGGTAGTAAATTCTCTGACAACCGCGAAAATCTCCTTACAGGAATTGGCTGCTTCCTCAATTCTTTTAGCGAAGTAGCCTTTATTTTCCTGGAGGCCTAATCTATGGTAGGTTTTAATCATGGATCTATAGGTCAGTTTTGCCTCGGTATCATACTCAGCTCTCCATGTCTGTTCGGCAGCTTTACATAGTCTACGAGAATGAGCCAATTCCGCGGTAAACCATGGTGCCGAAACCGTTTGATGGCGGTACGAGGGGGCTGTGCAGGAGCAAGCTCATTCAGTCTGGCTAAAAGCCAGGTCTGCAGAGTTTCAAGATCCTTATCCAGGTCACCAGTATAGGACACAGGATGGTTCACAAGGGCCTGAGAAAGCAGGTCAGGAGTCACCCGATGGTATGCTCTAAAGGCGAAACCCTGTTGTCTCGGAGCGGTGACTGCTGATTTCTCAGTGCCAGGTATTTGGAAATAGGCTAGTCGATGGTCAGACCATAGAACCGGCAACACTGCAGTCACCTCAACCGGAAAGGTAGAAAAGACCTGGTCTAAAGTATGACCCTTGTCGTGGGTCGGGCCAGAAAGATAGGGGAACAGGCCCAAGGAGGATGTGATATCTAGCATCCTAATAGTATCCGGATCATGACTATCTTCCATATGGAAGTTAAAGTCCCCGGCTAGCACGCACCTCTCCGTTCTCAGCACTAGAATAGACATGACTTGTTGGAGTTCCTCAAAAAAGGACCCTGCAGGCCCCGGAGGTCTGTATACTAGGAGCCCCTTTACGGATTGTTGGGGAGACAGGGCTAGGGAGAAGGCCAGGGATTCGGTGCCCGTGATAGATTCCGTGTGAATGGCCGAACACGCGATAGTTTTTTTCACAACGAGGGCCACTCCTCCTCCTCTACCCTTATCTCTGTCTCGTCTAAGGATGTTATACTCAGGAGGGATAGCTGCAGCAATGTCAGGACGAGAGGACTCATTGAGCCATGTCTCAGTAAGCATCAGACAGGCAGGTTTGTCAATAGTCAGGAGATCAAAGATCTCCTGAGCGTGTCTGTGCATGGATCTAGTGTTGAGGAGTAGGCAGAGGTGTTTAGTTTTACACTCCTTCATATGAGAAGTAGGTGAACGTGTGCTAGTAAGCTGCCAGTTACACTCTGGGCATTTATGCTTACCCCTGTATCGTCCGGGAAAAACTGAGTAACAGGACTCCGCCGCTTTGTTGAAAGAGTGGAGCTCCTGGGATGTGTAAGAAAACATAGTGATATATATGGGGGAAGAGTAGGGACTAGAAGAGCCTGGCACGCCGCACGCCTCCGGGACGCTGACGGGCGCAGACGGGCAGACTCTGGCGCGACTCAGGCGCAGGTCAGGCGCATCCGCATTACGGAAGAGGTGAGCATTTTATAGCGCTACTAGAGCGCGAGGGCGGCGAGTCCTACCCCCAAGATGGCGGCCAAAATCAGATCCCAGCCCTGGGCGTCAATACTCGGCCGAGGGCGGTCTGAATACCCAGGCAAGGTGAGGGGAGCAAACGAGGCACCTCAGAGCGCTAGGAAGTCTTTTGCATGCACCAAAACGCTTCTTAAATCAAGCGTGCAGCACAAGCCAAATTTACACAAGTTAAAATGAAATAACACGCAAGTTAAAATACACAGCTAAAAAGTGTAAAGAATAGAAGGGAGACCTCCCGGCTTCCGCCTCAAGAGGGAAAAGGTTGTAGCAGTTTGGTAATCCCTGAGTGGAGGAGCAAATTCCCCTTTTATAGCGCTACTAGAGCGCGAGGGCGGCGAGTCCTACCCCCAAGATGGCGGCCAAAATCAGATCCCAGCCCTCGGCGTCAATACTCGGCCGAGGGCGGTCTGAATACCCAGGCAAGGTGAGGGGAGCAAACGAGGCGCCTAAGAGCGCTAGGAAGTCTTTTGCATGCACCAAAACGCTTCTTAAATCAAGCGTGCAGCACAAGCCAAATTTACACAAGTTAAAATGAAATAACACGCAAGTTAAAATACACAGCTAAAAAGTGTAAAGAATAGAAGGGAGACCTCCCGGCTTCCGCCTCAAGAGGGAAAAGGTTGTAGCAGTTTGGTAATCCCTGAGTGGAGGAGAAAATTCCCCTTTTATAGCGCTACTAGAGCGCGAGGGCGGTGAGTCCTACCCCCAAGATGTGAGGTTGGAAACTTTGTTAAAAGATCTTATTCAGCCATTGTTGGTTGGAATGACTTTGTGTAATACTAGACTTGATCAGCTAGATGGAAAAGTTGGGAGAAATACGGAATTACTAGCTGATCTGATACAGGGGGTGAACTCAATGAAACCTAATGGTTCACCTGTGCCACCGGCCACTGTCATTGCCCCTAAGCTAGTACCACCTTGCCCAGCACTCCCTGTAAAATCCGGCCAAGATGGAATAAAATTGACTGGCTCTATACCAAAAAGTGTTCCACCTGATACTTCCTTAAAAAATAAACCTATCATTAAACCTGTGAGTAGTGTAGGTGGTCAAGGTGTAGACAAAACGTTGGCAGAAGAAAGGCCACAGATACCCTTATTTAAGGCCAGTAAGGAGAATGGTACCGTAAATCCATATAATGGAAAACGGCACCAGAGGAAAACGGTTGACCTACCACCTGAAGCCGCCCCGTATACGATAGTTATGGCAGGCGTCCCCGAGTTATCTATGGATGTTAGGGAAGATCACCGTGCGTTAAGAAATAAAGTAACGCATTGGTTACATAATAACAGACCCTTGCCAGCACACATTAATGGAGAAATTTTGACAGTGAGGCGATCAGTCTGGGTGGGCTCCAGACCCAAAGATAAGAAAGGGGATGTTATCATTATAAATTTCAAAGATCATAGAGCAGTTCGTCATATAGGAGATTGGTATGAGTCAAATGGCAGTGACTCTATCTCTACTCACTATCTTAGCTATTTCTATCCATACTGCCCAGGACAAAAGCATGGAGGTAGGGATAGAGTAAGACAACCTCTAGATTGGTTTTCGTCAAACCAACGTGGATACGGTTCGAATGCTTTACCCCAACCTGGGGCACACTTTGGTATTGCTCAAAGACAATTTTTCCCAATCACCCCTGGAATGGGTTATGGGAATAACAATCTTTTCCGAGAGAATAGAGATTTTTTGCGCCCAGCTTACAACCTTCCAACCTACAACAGATTCGATGTATTTTCGGGCCTAGATTATGTGGATTGACATGAAAAGGGTCCCGTTCATACAAACTCTCGGAGTCTGGTAGAGGTTGATACACCTAAAAGTAATCCCATAATTCCATCCTTAGGGGAGGGATGTCGAATAATCTTTCTCCCAGAACCGACCATTAATATAAATTCTGGTCCTGGTGAGGAGCCTCCTCCTTCTAGCACTATTATAGCCCAGAAGGACGACATTGAGAATACTAGTGGGGAAGTGAGCTCTAAAAATGAGGAGATAGACTGTGATAACTCCACGCTCCAAGAGGTAGGAAGAAATAAAAAACAGGATTCCTGTACATTCCTATCCTGGAACGCAGCAGGTTTAAAAAATAAGATAGATAACCCATCACTGAATTTAATTGTAAATGAGCGGGATGTTGTGGCCCTTCAAGAAACATGGTCCACAGTACCCGTGCATTTAAGCGGGTATAGAACTTTCTTTACCTCAGCTGAGGCCGGTTTATATGGCCGCCCGAAGGGAGGTTTAACAACATTCCTCTCGAATAAGCTTAAATATGAGAAAGTAACTTTTAAACCTAATTCGAATTACTTTCAACTTATAACCATATGTACCAAGGGACTTACTGTAATTCTGATTAATTTTTACAATAATATCCCAAAAGCTCAAATACTGATTACCTTGAGAACACTTAGAGAAAACATACAACATGAAACAGAAAAATCAAAGAAGGAAACGGTAATTTTATGGGGGGGTGATTTTAATTGTTCACTTTGCACAAGGGGTAAAAAGGGGATCTGTGGCCTAATGTTAGAACAGGATACACATCTAACACACTTTGAACATTCCTTGATTGGGGACCTACTTAATGAATTAGTATTTATGTATGATTTGGGGTTTGTGAATGAAATAGCTCAGAACCCCACTTCATTCCAACCGACATTTGTTGGTAGAGGTGCAATGTCCACTATTGATTTTGTTCTCGCATCAAATAGCTGCGGTAATAGAATCAATAGCTTAACGACTTTGGAGTTGCCCCTAAGTGATCATCTGCCCTTATTATTAGAGGTGGTGAATCTTTTTTGTGAACACCCTGAACATACCCTAGATATAGCCCCTGACTTGATTTTAGGCAGGCAAAATGGGTACACTCTAAAATGGGGCAAGGTGACGCCAGAAAAGTTTCTGGCAAAATTGTTAAATACCTGTTCAGATAGTTTCTTTATTTGCCTAGGGGGATCAGCCTGCTCCATTCAGATTTTAGAGCATTTTGATAAAATAGCCCTTGAAATTAAGAAAAGTCTGTGGGTGGAGCTAAGAAATAAGTCAAGGCGTACCAAAAGCTGGTTTGATACCGCTTGTACCAGGGCACTAAGTGACTTGAAAAATGCCATTCATAAATCACCCCGGGACCACTTAGTAATAAGAGGGTTAAGGAATTTCTATAATAAGGCCCTGAAAAATAGGAAAAATGTTATTAAAAAGGAGGCCCTTGAAGAACTCTGTGAGGCTGCACAGTCTAAAGATGCATCTGCATTTTGGAGGGCAGTTAACGCACCTTTTCTCTTCGACAGTCATAAGGCTCGTATTGAGACGGCGATTACCGAAGAGGAATGGGTGGATCACTTTTCAACTTTATATAGTTCACAGGACGCCCCATGTCCGACTAATGCTTTTAAATCAGTAAATACTGCTATGGGTGAGGAAAAATTGGTGATATCCCTTGAGGAAATCTTACTCGGATTAAATACAACTAAGGGTGGAAAGGCTGCTGGTCCTGATGGGATCCCTGCAGACTTATATAAAGCAAAAGTGGAGATTTGGGGTCCCATGCTGACACAGCTTTTTAACGCCGCCCTAGCCAATGGTATGCATTCATCCTGGTTTACTTCAATAATTGTGCCAATTTTCAAGAAGGGAGAGAGACAAAATTGTGCTTGTTATAGGCCAATTTCCCTTCTTGATTCATCTGTAAAAATTCTTGGGAGAATAATATTGGCAAGACTTCAGAACTGGGCGGAAGATAATGAAATTCTGAGTGATCTACAGTACGGGTTCAGGAAAGGTTTGGGAACCGTGGAACAATGTTTAAACTTAATGATTATCCAACAAAAATATACTAGGGTGAAAGGGGAATGGTTATATTTTACATTCGTTGATTTGTCTTCGGCATTTGACTGTGTATCGCATACCAAACTATGGGATATTCTGCAAGGGCTGGGCATTGATGATGCCATAATTTCCTTCCTGAGAGATTTATACTCTGGTGCCACAGCATCAGTCCGCTATGGCCGTGGGGGAGAATGCACTAGAAGACTTGGAGTGGGTCGCGGAGTACGCCAGGGTTGCGTTCTGGCCCCGTTCCTATTTCTTCTTTATATTAACGGACTTGAACATCGTCTTCTGCAAGAGTGCAGGGACATGCCTAGAGTGGGGAAGAGGTCGATCCCTGCGCTCATGTATGCAGACGATGCTGTCCTAATGGCTCGAACCCCCTTGGCCTTACAGAAATTGTTAGTATCCATTGAAAAGTTCATGTTGAGTTTAGACCTGAAAATTAACTGTGGTAAAACATACTCCATGAATTGCGGCACAAAATCTGGTAAAAAGTCGAAAACTATGTTTTTAAATAATGTTCCCTTGGAAAATATCTCATGTTTTCCCTATTTGGGTATTTTGTTTCATGAACGGGGAGGATGGTTGAGTGCCATAAAGGCCAGAACTCTTTTGTTCCAAAAAACTTTAATGGCCGTTAGGTCTTTCATGAAAAAGCTCGGGAAAAAACCAATAAAAGAAATCTTGACCATATATAATGCCACATGTATATCCGTAGCTCTTTACGGTGCGGGACTTTGGGGCTTTTCTAATATTGACCCACTACAAATTGCTGAAAACATCTTCTTACGTGACATTTTATCTGTACCACAGAGTGTTTCTACTTACATTTGCCATGTGAAGCTGGGTCAACCCTACTTATCAGATTTAATTAGAATACAACCCATTCTCGTGTGGCAGAGGGTATGGACTACTAATGAATGTGTAGTTAACCGGGCTGTGATACAGGATATTTTGAATACTGAAAACTCGGTCAGGGTCGAATGGTTAGCTTATATTAAGCAATTTATGTCTGATATTGGCCACTGCGAATACTACGAGGATCCACTATCTATGGGAAATATACCCAGAAGATCTTTGAAAAAACTGAGTTTGGAATACCTCATGGATAAAAGAAGAAGAGCAGAGGCAAATAAAAAGACAGTTGCTTGGCATAACCAGATACTGACTGGAGTAAAAGTACAGCCCTATTTGACCCTGTTGATGTCAAATCATGATCTATTTCTTTTAACCCGCTTTAGACTGAACCTTGTTTTTAGACTCCTATCCTTCCCAAAGATGAATTTATGGTCACAGACTTTATCTACCTGCCCTTGTGATGATTCCTCGTCCCAATCTGACATACACATCTTATTCTTTTGTAAATTTTATTCTATTCCTCGTCGAAAACTTTTAATTCCTTTTCTCAAAGATATGAATTTAAAAAGATGTCGTTTAGCATTTCTTGAATGTCAGAGAATGGATACTGTTTTTACTGTTGTGGTTCTTTTAAACTATTTTAAACATGTTTTGAAATTAAGAAAAACTATTAGTGTAAATGAAATATAATCAGTATGTTTTTCTTTTTTATGTAGTATGCTGTTTATGTTGTTACTTTCATGGTTAATGATTTTTAACCAAATAAAGTACTTTCTGATTCTGATTCTGATTCTGAGTGGAGCCGGACATGAGTGAAGGAGTAAGTTCTTTATTCCAGAAAAAGAAACACCAGTGCAGCAAGAAGGGGAGACCCTTCATCCAGCGCCCTGCTCCTAACTTCCACTGCCAGCAATCTCGAATAGATTCGCTGACGTGGGCAAGGAGCTGGGTGCGGAGCATGGAACACACATTTGTTATAAATAGCATACATAAGAGAGGTAAACCAACACGAGGGCCACTCTTCGCCTGTCACTTTCTTAATAAACCCGTACCTTTACCACCTGTTGAGGTCTGTACCTTTTAGTGCAAAAATGGCAACGAACAGAAAGAGGTAAAAAGTGCAGCAGAGTGGAATGCTGATGAGTTTCACCTCAACTTGGCATCATGCATTTAATGGCATTCTTTTAAGACATTGTGCCACAGGTTGCAACGATGGGTAGATGTATTATGAAATATGTTTGCCTTTTCCTAAAACAAAACCTCTAAAGAGGTTGTAGAAGTCATTGAGCATGGGTTTTAGCAGAATTATAGATTGCCGCATTTTCCACATATTCCATCATTTGCTGCACAATCTGCAGATTTTAGCAAAACAAATGTGTTTCTAGTTCAAATGGTTCAAAAGGTGCTAAAAATACAGCAACACTTGTTGCCTCACAGTGGAAGTCTCTTTGTAAAGGCCACTGGTCACCTCTCTGTTGCTTGTTGCTATATGAGTTGTTAAACTGGTACTATTGAGGTACAACCATTTTCCAAACAGTGTTAACAAGTGTGAAAATGACAAAAGAATGAAGTAATACTATCACTAAATGTGTCGCATTACATCTCATAATTTGCCTTTTCTCGCTATATAATTCCAGTGTCCCTGATTTTAGCTCACATAACTAAATGGCAAACGATAGCATGAATAGCTGCAGAAAATCAGCTGCTTTTCAGCTGATAGAATTACTACTATTTGTATGTTCGCCAAATGGCTTTGCTCTGATGATTTGTTTTGTTTGTAAGTGATAGTTTCGGTGAATGTATTCACAGTTGGAAGTGACAACGTACTGCCATATACATAGACTCGGGTATTAACTGGTTTTAGCTTTGGTGCTAGATTGAGTGACTGATGGCTTTTACACTGAGCACCTGTGTGGATTAAGATGATTGTCTATCTGTCTTTCAATCAACAGTTTTCACTATGGTTGAAACTTGCACTTTTAGCCAGTATCATCAAGGGCGGAGATGATATATATTTGCTCTTCGACCTCTATGATGGTTCTTCTTTCAAACGTATTATTTGAAAATGCTTTTTTGAGTTCCCGTTATATAACATAAAACTTGACTCGTCTGTAAGAGAGACATTTTAAGATATAATAAACTATGTCAAACTATCTAGAAATTGATAGTAAAACAGAGAGGAGTTAAAAGCCTCTAATAATAAGCAACAATTTATACCGGAATAGCATTCTTAGAAATGCTGGAAAAAGGTCGGAATTGTAATGAGGGTATGGGAGTATGTGGACAACAAGGGAAGGGTTCCTAGTGAAATCCAATATATATCACATATAGTTCATCAACTCTGAAACATCTCTGAGCGTCTAGGCTTTTTTGCCGTACTGTGTCAGTAGGAAACATAGAAAGATCTATTCACCTTTTTAAGGGCCACATGTATCATGCATTTTACAGGTTGCAAACGGCCCGAGTGCGACCGGTAAAATGCATTTTGGTATGTATGAATTCCAATTTGCAATTTGGTAACCTGTTACCGAATCACAATTTGGAATTGTGAATACATACCGATTCGGTATTAGGAAGGGGCATATTAGGGCAACCATTCCTAATACCGAATCGCAGCGGTATGCAGGAATGTTTTGTGACCGAAATGCGGTTGCAAAAAGTTCGCATTTTACCACCTTCTTCATGTAGGTGGTAACCCCATCGCAATCAGGAAGGGTTCTCCAAGGGACCCTTTCCCCTTTGTAAATGTTTGTAAAAATGTTTTTTAAGAACACTTTTAATTTTTCTTTTTTAAATGCAACACGTTTCCTTTTAAGGAAACAGGCTGCATTAAAAAAAAGATTGCTTTATGTTATGTTATGTTATGTTAGCCGGATTTATAGAGCGCACAGCTGCCCCAGCAAAGGGGCGTCCCGGCGCTATAATGGACAAAAAGCCGGACACAAGCAGTACCAAAGACACAACCATAACAACTCTAGGAATCCTGTGGAAAAAGGAAGGTTTTAAAAGTGTTCACAGACATGGTGGTCTTCTGATCCCAGCAGGCCACCATCCCTGTGATTTTAGCGATTCCTAATGGGTTGCGAATTGTGACCTGCCTCATTAATATTAATGAGGTAAGTCGATTAGGAAACTCCAAATGAAATCATGAAGTTTCATACATTCAAATAGCGATTATCTAATTGTGATTGCAAAGAATCGCAATTAGTTAATTGGTATTTGAAATAATGATACATGTGGTCCTAAATATCAGTCCCAAATTTCTTTAAAAATATGAGCTTGGTCATTTAATTTGTAGACCACCCATTCCTAAGTAGCTGTTTACATCATTGATTCTGTCCAATCCTGAAACTGTGAGGTTTTTGGATTTCCAGTTTCTTATTTTGCACCACTGCTTCCCAAACGTTTTAGAATCGCAACCCAATTTTTAGAATGCCAAACATTTGCAACACACTTAGCTTTAATACACAGAAGGTGGGCTTTTAAAAAAATGAAATTAAAGTATTGTATAGTAGCGCTCTGTCATTTACTGACAGCACATTTTCTATTGAAACAGCCACTGAATTTGCACAACATGCAATTTTGCTGATACAACCATATTGCATACAAATGATAGTGTGTGGAAATAGGGATTCAGTAAATATTTTTCATTTTTTTTTTTTTTTTTTTTTGTAAGACGTTTATTAGTAATCAACAGAGCAGTACACATAGCGTGGCCTACAACCCTTGGGGGCGGCCGCAACAATACGATGTATTGTAAGAATAGAGAGGTACAAAAGATAGGTATACATTCCCACAGCTATGACTACGGAATATAAGTCATTAATGGAACCCTTCGCAGCGCGGGTGCTCATAATTCAATTGTACATTTAAAGGACGTCTTATTTTATTAGTTTACAAGGAAACAATTTAACTCTATAAACTGAACAGTTCTCATCGGTGTGTCCCACATTGTTGGCTGTGTCGTCAAGTAACATTTCAGTGTCTACCGTACTGAAACCCATAAAGGTCACGGATAGACCTCGGCTGCGTGTCAATGGAATAAAGGTATCTGACACACTCGTGCGGTCTATCCTCGCCGCGAGTTACTCCATCCATTAAGGACGGCAGAGCCCCACGGACTATCAATGCATTGTGTGATGCGTCATACGGAGAACCGTTATAGCCTGACTGTAAGTTGGGGAAACACGACCAGCGCCAGCCCTCTTGGCCGGTCGGGTGTCCAAGTGTGCCTCCTGGGTGAGGTGTGTGAGGAAAAAGGGGGCTATATATGGGAGACAAGAATCCAAAACAGATAAACGGGGGGGGGTTATGTGGTAGGGGGGGTGGGGTGGGAGAGTGTACCTAAGGGAGTGACGTCGTGAAAGGGGGCCAGGAAGATATTGTAACATGACATGCACTGATGTGTCTTCGTGTGGGTGGCTGTCCGGACCTCCGGCCAGTGTGTCGGACGTGTGGTATGGTTATTTGTCAGTTGTCAGGGCGGCTGGGGAGGAGGCAAGGCCCCACCAGTCTGTAAGCACCACATCCCCAGCGCTCCGAGTGTGTGAGTGTCGTAAGGGGAAAGCACTATCTGTGTCCTTGGCGTCTCCACATCTGTCCCATCTGCATCACCTCGCTCGTGGCGATCTCTATATGAATCCTCTGGTTGCGCCCTCCTTCTGGAGGGATCTCATGATATCATCCCAGAGTTGTGCGATTGGGAATTGCCTTAAGCCCGCTATATCCTCTCGATGTAGTGCCACGCTTTCTGCCCTAGCCCAGTTAGTGAAGGAGGCATACCAGTATTTAGGGATCGCTGGCTCCCTCTTTTTCCAGTGTTTGGTGAGTAGCCGCTTGGCTGTGATGAGGCCTAGATCCCAGAACCTGGCTTGTGTCTTATTTAGCTTATTTCTTTTATATAATCCTAGAATGCAAGCCTCCCATGTGTATGGCAGCCCTGGGCCAGTACTGCGTGTCAGGAGAGACGTCACCTCCCCCCAGTATGTGGCTAGAGAGGGGCAATGCCAGAGCATGTGCAAAATGTCCGCGCCTAGCAGGTCGCATCTGGGACAGGTAGTGGTGTTGATCATAAAGTATCTGTTGATTCTGTCTGGCGATAAGTATGCCTGGTGCAGTATGTAAAATTGAATAGTCCGGAAGCGGGAATTGCGTGGGATATTCGTGGGGCAGGCTAGGATCATGGTCCACTCCTTGTCCGTCCAATTCCTCCCTCGGTGGGCCGCCCATTTGTCCCGTATGGGTTGTGTGGACCGCTGTGTGTGCATGAGGAGGGCCTGCGCCAGCCAGCGGATGATGTGGGAACCGTTGCCCATGACATGCAGGTACTGCATTAGGTGATGTATCGGCGGTTCTTCCCGAACATCTCCCCAGGATTCCGTGTATGCCCGCAGTATAGATGCATGGAGCAGGAACTGCCCCGCCGGCAGACCCGTGCCCTCCGCCAGGTCCTCGAATGGGAGCATGGCCCCATCGGCATAGAGGTCACCCATAGTCTCCACCCCAGCCGCAGTTCAGCTCTCTAGAATGCGCGGCGTCACTGTTCCGCCCCTCCTGGGGGCCCAACAGGGGAAGCGCAGGGGCATAGGGCCTAACATCCCGGGTCAGTTTTAGGCTGCGGAGGAAGCATTTGCGGGCCACAGCTACATGTAGAGGTAGTGGGCGGGGTCCCTTAGTCAAGGGATGGAACAATGTGCATATTTGCGTGTGCGTCCATGTGTAGGTAGCGGTGGGCATGTCATCTAGGTGTGTGCCGCTCAGCCAGTGTGTCACCCATTGTAGCTGTGCTGCCAGATAATACAGCTCCATGTTAGGGACCGCCAGCCCACCTTCAGCAGTTGGGGAGTAGAGTTTCGTCAGAGCCACTCGGGGGCGCCCAGTGTTCCAGATCAGGTTGCGGATCATTGATTCCAGGTCACGGAATATTTTTGTGGGGACATATAGTGGGATGTTAGCGAAGTGATAGAGCAGCCTGGGCAATGCTATCATTTTGGATAGTGCAATCCTACTGGGTACATTTAGAGGCAGTGTCTTCCAGAATGCCATCTGGGCTCGCAAAGAGGATATAGCACGTACCAGGTTACCCTCCAGTATGTTCTCCGCGTCTCTGTATATGTGCACCCCAAGGTATTTAAAGGTGGTAGGATACCAAGTAAGCCTGACACCTCCGAGGCTCACGTCGCATTCCTGCATGTCTGGGCTGAACGAATACACTCCGGACTTCGCCCAGTTGACCTTAAGCCCCGATACCTCTTCGAATGTCTGGAAAATTTCCGACAGCACGCCCGGCACAGCAGTAAGGTCTCGCACATACAGAAGCAAGTCGTCCGCATAGAGCGAAACTATATGTACACCATCAGCCAGCGGGATTCCCCATCCCGCTCCCTTCGCCCGCAACAGCGCCGCCAGGGGCTCAATAGCCAGAGAGAAGAGAAGGGGTGTCAGGGGGCAGCCCTGTCGGGTGCCTCTGCGCACCCGCACTGCCTCCGACAGTAACCTGCCCGTTCGCACTCTGACATTAGGCCGTTGATAGAGCAGTCTGACCATGTCCGCGTACGCGTCACCCAGGCCGAATCTGTCCAGCACCGCCCCCAGATAGGGCCACTCCACAGAGTCAAAGGCCTTCTCAAGGTCCAGGACCAGACAGCCCGATCTCGGCCAGTGTAACATGGCGGCTTCCTGTATTCGGAAGAGACGGCGAATATTGCGTGAGGTGCTTCTCGCCGGTACAAAACCATTTTGGTCAGCATGGACCAAGGCCGGGACCTCTATGGCTAAGCGTCGGGCTAGTAGAGAGGTGAAAATTTTGTAGTCGGTGTTCAACATGGCCAAAGGCCTGTAGGAGCCCATGCATGTTTCGTCCCTGCCGGGTTTCAAAAGTGAAACCAGGTTGGCCTCATTAAGAGTAGCTGGGAGTGCCGAGTCGTCTATCGCGGCATTATACACTTTAAGCAGCTCCGGGATCAGCGTGTCCGAACAAGTTTTAAAAAATTCGGCAGGTAGGCCATCTGGACCAGGTGATTTGCCATTGGAGAGGGCGAAAATAACCTCGCGCATCTCCTCCTGTGTGAAAGGCGCCCCTAGGTCCCCCTGCTGCACGTCCGTTAGGGAAGGCAGTTGGACATTCGCAAGGTAGTCTACTATAGTCGCCGATGAGACCCTCAGCTGCGACCTATATAGGGCCTGGTAGTGATGTACAAAGGCTTGATGTATTTTACTCTGAGTGTACACTACCTCACCTACGGTCGTTCGGATGGCGGACACCGGCTCAGTACGGCTCTCTTGTTTGACTAGCCAGTCCAGCAGTCTCCCGGGTTTGTCGCTGTATTGGTGTACGCGCGCCGAGTGGGCCGCATAATTGATGTGACGCAATCGTTCCAGTAACGTCATATGCTCCACACGGGCCTCACTTAGTTGGTCGTCTGTCCCCTCCACTGCTTCCTGCTCCCAGCGGAGCAAGTCAGCCTCCACCCGGCGCAGGTCGGCCTGTCGTGTATTTCTATAGGTTCTGAATCAGTCCCCCTATTCCTGACCCTATTCTGGTTAAACTAACTATCAAGTTAACTAACAGTCAGCCCATGAGGCAAGAAAACCCCCATGATGCAGATACCGTTATCTGACGCAGTCACACTACGGCACAGGAACGTGTTATCTGATTAGGTCATAACGCTTGAGATCTAATTAGACAAGCGACATTCCTCCAGCCCCTGATAAGGCATACAACGTTCTCATAACAAATCAAACCTATGACAACCTGGATAATCCGTGCGGCCATTGTTTTGATTTCGCAGAGAACTTTAGTAAAGAATGTGCTAACGAGCAAGTCGTCTGACATCTTTATTGACGTATCTATGTCCATCCTTACGTCAATCTCGGCACCTTTAAGGTATAAATATTGCCGACCTTGCCCTATGCAAACACACGCGTGGTGACAAGACGGAGCAGCCATACTTGCCGAAGCCGAGAGCAGAAGCAGACCCCGCAGGCAGCAGCCCCGCCTTCCTGACGCGCTGAGAGACGCGCTGCTATCTCAAGCCGAGAGACCCAGCACCGGCGCTTCTGGGCAGCCCTCGCAGGCAGCCTGGAATATCGAGAGCAGAGAAAGAGATACCATTCCTCATTCATCCTAAATTCCAGGTACAGAACTGAATAACCCCTCCTAGAGAATTCTTTAGTTATTCACTTGGCAAAAACAAACTTAACTTAAACTGTAACTTTCTATTCCCGCCCACGCATTAGACTTAGGTCAGGTACACGGGGTAGGCGTATTTAGAAACACCAGTTGAGTACGTTTAGTCAAATGTATATGTGTATGTAAATATATTTTAATCATTTTAAACATCATATGGCTCAGAAACCATATCAATGTTTTTACACTATTATTTTATACTATTGCTTCTAATGTATGCACTTTACTTAACTATAAGTATTGCAATAATATCGATCCATTTCTCTTGTACGAGAAAAGAGACTGATCAATAAATAACATCTTTTATTGAACACGCCCGTCTCTTCCTTTTCTCTACATTCTGATGAGACTAAGAATGCACGTACTGACTGAGTAAAATAATTGCCTTGTGCTCACACGACTCTTGAGATTGACTCTTGATTAGGGGAGAGCAAAGTTGTCATGTTCTATGGTTGTCAGAAACTAAGGGCCAGATGTAGGTAGGCATTTACCGGTCGGTAACGGCCGAATTCGGCCGTTACCGACCGGTAAATGCAATTTGAGATGTAGGGCCCTGTATTTTACAGAATCGGTAAATTTACCGATCGGTAAATTTACCGATTCTGTAAAATACCGAGTCGGTATTTTTACCGATTCGGGAAAATTGATATGTAGGTGGGACTCTTCTGAGTCCCACAAGCATTAAAAAATCGGTATTTTACCATCAAATCCTATTTGATGGTAAAATACCGATTCAGGTGTGCATGCACATGTGTGCATGCACACCTGTGCCATATGACAGGCAGACCTGCCCTTAGGGCAGGTATGCCTGCCACATGGCACCTGAACCCGTTTTGGGGGTGCTAGAGGGTGTCAAAGTGACACCCCCTGCACCCTTGTCAAAATCGGTATTTACCGATTCGGTAAATACCGACCGGTAATGCCCCATTCATTCCTATGGGCTTCAAAGCCCATAGGAATGAATGGGGCATTACCGGTCGGTATTTACCGAATCGGTAAATACAGATTTTTACCGATTCGGTAAAAGGAACATCTGGATGTTCCTACATCTCCACCCCTTAGATTTACCGATTTTTAATTACCGAATCGGTATGATTCGGTAATTAAAAATCGGTAAATCTATTTTACCTACATCGGGCCCTAAATCCCTTCTTGTCTAATCAGGGGAGTTAATCCTTCCTTGAACATTCGAGAAAGTTTCTAGCGAACTCTGAGCTTAGCTGGCAAACCCAAAAATTAAGTCTAGTATCGACAGTAGTAGACCTAGTTAACGTCTGGCCTAGGCCTTTACTGCTGTAGGTACTATTCCAATGCGCAGAGCCTATTGGGAAAATAGGAGCTACACTACATGGCGCCCAACGCGTTTGGAAAGGGCGATAAAACTAACGTAAGACATTTAGAGTAACTCAGTCGTGCTTTCTCACTCAGACCCCTTTTCCCAAATACTCCAAAGACGTCTGGAGTGGGTGAAAGGTTATTATATCCTCCAAAACCTCGCAGGAGGAAACTCCTATGTATGGTTCTTGGTCTAGTCAACGTTGAAGGATAAAACAGTTCCAGAATATTGTGCATCTAATCTCTGTTTCCATAAGAAACCTGATCTGCAAACAAACATAATACCATCCTGTCTGTAAAATGGCAGAGAGTGATGATGAAAGAGAGGCAATTAGATTAGCTACTGAAATAGCAGATGCTGATGCTACCATGCAAACAGCAGACCCGGACATAATACTCATCCAGGTCGCCAAAAGGAGATCTATAACCTTAAAACTTATAGAAAATGGACTGACACCTAGAGGTGGCACAGTCATATTCGTAATCGAGGCACACGAATATCGGCAGACAGAGGTATACTATTCATGGATACATTTTCCAGCAGCGAATGCTGTAACAAAGTACTTCCACTATTACAAAGTAGAGGAACCTCCTAATGAGTACACTCCTTTCGAGGAGGTGGAAGTACCACTCAAATTCCAAGAGCATTTGCTCTTATTTGATGGCGCCCTAAAACATAACAATCACATTACAAGGCTCGGTCCTTTAGGAAGACCAGGAGCAACGTGGCCGGTCCTAGCCGGATACACACCACATCCAGACATCGAAAGAATGCCTGCAGCAGAGCTGTTAATACAGCTAAAACAACTACTAAAAATTCACAGACAATTAGTTCAGTATGTAATGCGGACTTCAACAATTCAGCCAGCGATTAAACTACCACAGCTGACCCCTCACCAGGGGAACACAAATAAAATTACACCACAGAACATCCAATCCTGCCTAGGTAAAGTTCCAGCTAAACGGGAACAAATACCATTCTGGTTGGCACAGAAAATTACCCAAATAGAGGCGGTGTTTCCTGACACCACCCCATTAGAAAAACACAGGATTCTGACTATATGTCTCCCAATGGGAATCGCACCACACATTGAGGACTGTGACACTTGGGGTACAGTCTTTGCTTCCATCTATACAAAAACGCACGGTGTTCCATCCATTTCGGTGATACCAGATGTGCTAAAACAAATTCAAGATGAATACGGTCCAGAACCTGCTTTAACTCTTGGTATGAAATTACTGAAAGACTTCAAGCAGGTCTCGGCTATATTATTAGCCAACATAAAAGGTGAAGCAGCAAACGTGGCGATCCGCCAGAGGTTAAAAGAGACAGATAAAGCAGACCAACCAGCTGAAATTGCCAGAATCATTGAAAAATCCTATGAAGAACTAGGCAGAGATAGTCTAGGTGGAATACCAGTAAAACCGCAACTGACTACAAGTCCAGAAAAAATGTTTTTTAATAATAATAATAATTCACCAAAAAAGAACTGGGATGGGAACAAACAATCCAATCCTAAAGAAAAGAAATTCCAGTCCAGAGGAAGGTCTCCTAGGCGAAGAGAGAAATCTCCAAACCCGAGACAAAGGTCACCCCAGAGTGACCCCTCTGGGAATAGATATAACCTTAGAAATAGGGATAATATTAAAAAACCTGATAGATATCAAGACATTGATACACGTCCCTCTCAATCTTTTCAGAATTCCTCGCAGAAATCGGAAAGAAGAGGACGATCAGAAGAGCACGCCAAGTCCAAAGACAAGGAACCTGCTCAGCTAAAAAAGAAATTACAATTTCCAAAAAAGAAGGTAGCCAGTATCAAGGTAGTTAACAATGCCGAGAATACTGAGGACACAACTGAAAAACGGAGAATGGGCTCAGACAATGCTAGACAGCGCAGCAGAGGTGAGCATAGCTCGCAAAGTCCTTATGAATCATCTAGAGACAGTGGACACGAATGAATACCTTCAAGTGGAAACTGCAGATACCAGAGTTAGCAAGCCCCACAAAATATACGAGATAACATTACGTATAGAGGGAGATAAGACTAGGAAAATAAGGGGACTATTTTGGGATAACCTCTCCAAGGGTTATGACATCCTTCTAGCTGAAAAAGACTGGCCACCAGAGTTTGTCAGGGAGTGCCCTCATGGCGAAGAAGTAATTATGCCTGCCTTCTCGAATCAAATGCCGATTCATAAAAAATATACACTTGCTAGAAAGTGGGCAGTGGCCTTAGCACCTGCTTTATATAAAAATCATGTAGGATGGGATGAGGATTCTCCTCCTCACAAAATCCAGTTAAAATCACAACCAACTGCACAAAGGCAGTACCCAATTAAGCAAGAAGCTAAAAAACAAGTAAATGAAATACTAGATCAGCTAGAATACCAGGGGGTGATTGAAACTTGCACCTCACAAATGAACAACCCTTTGTTTCCGGTCTCCAAACCAGACAATTCATATCGTCTAGTTTTGGATTACCGACACCTTAACACATGTTGCAAAACTTTTGCAGTGCAAAACTCACACAGTGCTGCACTAATGAATAACATAGTGCGCAAAAAATACAAAACAACCTTGGACATCTCCAATGGATTCTTTTGTCAAAACATAGCACCAGAGAGCAGATCTTTAACTGCATTCTCAGTAAATGGCACTCAAAAGCAATTCTGTCGGTTAGCCCAGGGGTACAAGAACAGCCCGGGGGTATTCTCAGCGAGAGTAACAGAATTACTACAACTATATGATGATGAAGCATTATCTTATGTCGATGACATTTACTTAACAGATGATGACTTGGAGACTCACTTGAAAAGGGTGAACACCATAATACTTGGGTTCGCTGCAGAGGGTTACAAATTCAACTTCAAAAAATCCAGAATTGCCCATCTGACGGTCCTATTCTTAGGATATGAGTTATCAAGTGAAGGTAAAAGCCTGGCAGACAATTTCCTAGAGAAATGTGCCGTTATCCAAGCTCCTAAAACACTAAAAAACCTACAGTCAATTTTAGGCTTCCTAAATTTCGGAAGAACATACATTGCAAATTACGCAGAAAGGGTCAAACCCCTTTATGATCTAATTAAACCAGACTTTAAAAGATCCAATTGGACTCAAACACACACAGAAATTTTGAGATCCTTACAAACAGACATGCTAATTAAAACAAAATTAGAAACACGTGATAACACACGCAATCTTGTGATCCGAATCATCCCAGGGAGATGCGGATTCACATACCTAACCTCTAATGAGGGAGAAAAGGTACCAATTGCATTCAAATCACACTTGTACAAAAAAGCTGAACAGAGATTCAGCAACAAAGGAAAAATTGTTCAAGCAGTTCAAACCGCAATAGCTAGAGAAAAAGACATAGCTGACGGTAGACATATCACAGTCAGAACAGCTGAATCAGCCTTTGAGGCATTAACAACACCGTGTAATTTACCATCAACAACATTGGATCCAGAATGGATACAATGGGTGAATTCAATCACAACGGACAAAGTATACTACTACTTTGATCCAGAACTAGAAGAATTAAAAAATCTAAAATATGAAAAGACGTATCCTCTGCCAATCGACATTCTGCCTCTACGACATTACGCCTGTGTAATCTATACAGACGGACATGCTCAACCCTCCGTTTGGGGAGAACATGCATACAATCCCACATGTGAGATTACAAAAGAAGTGTGGCGCGGAGGTAAACTAAGACCTCTATTAACAAAATCACACTCCGTAGAAACAAATTCAGAACTACAAACTGAAATAATAGCTTTGAAAATGGCGCTAGATAATGCGGATCGCGAATTCCCGACACTTATAGTGTCAGATTCATATTACTGCGTCAAAGCATATAACAAGGATTTGAAGACATGGATTCAGAACGGTTACAAAGATGACACAGATGCACCAATAAAGCAGAAACTGCTCTGGGAACAAATAGCTCTTTTGCAAAAAGAACTACCAAAGACTCACGTGACACACTCACTGAGTCATCAGCGTGATGGCGTTCACGTTGTAGGGAATTCATTGGCTGAAACAGCCGCAGCGGCAGCCAGTAAACCGGCTCCCGTAGATCGAAAAAAGCGTACATTAAAATACATTGACGGCGAAACATTGCTGGCGGTGAAAACGTCATCAAAAGGCGACTGCTCAGCGTTACCGATCAATTATCCACTCAATTATACATACATAATCGATGCAAACTCCGTCCCTTTTGCTCGAATCCCTGGAGTGGGGGATAGAGTGATTCCAAACATGGACAGGAGAAACTTGTTAATCGCAGACGCACACATGGGCGAGGGTCTCAGACACCTTAAATTAAAAGATTCTCTGGAAGAATTACAATCACGGTACTGGTGGCCAGGCATGAGCCTGCACTACACCATGTTTGTAAAAAACTGCCCAAACTGCAACAGAGATCGCAGTGGGGAGAGAAGCAGTTTAATACCTCGTCGTATCAAGGCAGATAATATTACCAACAAAAAGAATGGCTTGCGATTAACATACACAGGCTAGTTCCACTTATAATGTAGATCCACAGCACTCGGCTGACGTCCGGACTGTTATACAAGATTTGCAAGTCTAAATGGCATATACGCTAAGAGCATGCTACGTTTGACCATTTTTTTTCAATCAGGCAATCCAGCCTGGGGGGGGGAAAGAATGGCCAAATGAGCACAGCCCAGCGGGAATCTTCTCACTTCCTTCCTGAGGGTATGGGATGGTGTAAAGAAAAAACCAAGGCAGAAAGCAATCTATAATGGAAAGGACATTAGGTTCGGGAGCTGGGTGGGTCAAACATCTAATAAGTGTCCAACGTAGTCTAAATAACTTGCCAAGAAATTCTCTGAAGGGATTCAGTCCGTACGAATTATTATTCGGAACTAGGATGTTGATCTCTGACCTTGATAGTCAGACTTCAGTGGTAATAGAAAAAACCTTTGATGTCAAAGACCGTTTGGCTATTTTGCAGGACTTAAACAAAACAAGAAAAGACCTGAGCAACATACAGTTGAAACAACAGCCAACAACCACTGAAGAATCACCACCTGTCCCAGCAAGACCTGTCTGGATTCCAAAAGTCGGGGATCTAGTCAGGGAGAAGATCGCGGTAAAGAAGGAATTTGGGCCTTCTTACAGAAAAGCAGTTCCTGTCTTGTCTGTCAACGGGACAAGATCAGTTGTACTACCGCCACTTGCTGGAAAAAAGGAGAACCGAGTTGTATCCATCGACCTGGTAAAACCACAACATGTGGCCGATAACAAACAGTAGGCCAAGTGGACTCCCAATAAGTAGCAGAACACCAAGGTTTGCTACCAGTACAGAGGTCCTAACAAAGAGGCTCATCACATTCGAAACGCCTAAAGAAGAACAACAAGGACTATGCAACAATGCAATAGAACTCAGACCTCTGAAAACCCAAATAAAGACATTTAGCAGAGACACACCAATCTACAATGAAGTTCCAAGTGAAAATGCAAGAGACAAAAATCCTGAACCAATTGGAACAATTGACAGAACTGCATCCGGTTACTTCATCAACTTCGATGATTCCTCTGAAGGTTTCAGCGAACAAAAGACACAGCCATCATCAAAATCCTTTAAAGACAAAGCTAAGGAACTTTTGAAACAACTGAAAGAAACATATCTGGTTACTCCATGGATTGAATTTTGGGTGGGTTTTGGTGCATTTATCCTCATACTTTGGCTCATTATGGTATTTACCTTGGGACGCTTCATTGAGGGAAAATATGCTAAAATGGACACAGCAAGTCAGAACATCAACTTGGTCCTCAAACCACACACATCTTCACACGTCGAGAAACGAGAACTTTCTTCAGAACTTTCTTCAGCCAACTTCACAGCAATTCCAATACCTGGTGGGGTAGCCTGGGACAACACTGACTATGAAATTTATGGTCCGGTCGAGATCCTGAAATATCCACACCAAATCAAGATCTCCTTGAGTGACTTTGCAAAACCAAACTCATTTGCTGATGATTGGGACTTTGAAAGTATAAACAATATGATGTCTGACTTAGTAATGTCTGCTAAATTTACAAAACATGATTATTTGCAAGGTTCTACAAATTATGATAGTATGTATTGCTATAACCATTATGGTAACCATTTCTTGCATAAATCTGCACAACCTAGAAATGTTTTAAATTATAATCAATGGGAACATTGTGCTACACCTCCAAAAGGGAGCTCTAGAACCGTTTATGACAAATATTCATATTTTTCAGGTTTTAACATAACTAATGCTGAAACATTTTATTACAAATTGTCAAACAAGACAGGGATGAAAACCATGATAACCAACACGAAATTGATATATTCAGATTCATTCTTTGAAAAAATGAATACTTTTGGATTTGATTATTGGGACAAAAATGTTGATTTGAAAAGTGTTTGGGGTACAAAAGAATGGCAAGTACAGGGTATAGAAGCTTTGTTTAGAGCCTGCATGATCCCAGAACAAATGATATTTTTAAATGACACTGTTCAACAAACCACCTGTCTTGGCTTAGCCAAAATCAAAGATTTAAATAACCTGTCTATTCCAAAGCCAACAATGTTTAGCAATAGCTCTGATACAGATGAAGAAATAGACATAAGCCATATACTTAACCAAAACAGAACACATCCTGATTGGAAACAATGGTTGATCTGGCCCACAGATACAAATAACTGTCAAGATAGATTCCTGAATAAAACACAGGGTTTCAAAATGACCAGGCCAGACCCTAGATATCCTCAAAGACATCACCCAGGGATAATAACAACCTACAGTGTGGGCAAATTATGCCTTCAATGGCTACAAACTTCCACACTGCCTGAAATTAAGCAACACCTAACTTTACTTACTGATGGTGCTGACTTGCGTGATTTCATACTGGGACCACGCAAACAGCGTCAAAAGCGTTTCATAGCAGCCTCTGTATATGCAGCATACAATGAGGCCTGGAAGGTTACTCAAATTGAAACAGCAGAGAGAATACGTGAAATTGATCGTATTAATTTGGAAAAATCACTTTCTGTATTGGACAATGGGTTAATGACTCTGTCCTCCAGAATATTTTCATTGGACAGCATTGTGTCTTCAGCAATCGACATATTATCGCAAGACTTACTGTTATTACAACATGGTCAGTCGCAATTGCGCTCTATTGTACAGCTTGGCTGGACGTTACAAAATCTGCGTTCAGGCTATGTGCCTTGGCGTTTAATCTACACAACGTCACTATTCCAAATCTTTAACCTTACTGATAGACAAATCGGTATGGCGCAGAAGGGTGCTGATTATACAATCTTGAGCATTGAAAACCTAGAAAGATTACCAATGACAATGTCAGAACGACCTGTCAGTGAATGGATAATCCACGGAATCATACATATTCCAATCTCAACCTTCAGGTTTCAATACTGCCAAAAATATATACAGGCTGGCATGTACGAGAAATTGGGAAAGGGGTACCTTAAAACAACTTGGAACCTGCCCTATTCACATGCATGTGTCAGTAACAAAGGACAGAAAGTGTTTCTTAGTGGCAACAATTGTGCTATGTCACTAAGCGGCACGCTTCTGTGTAACGGTATTAGTTTGCACGGAGCCTGTGAAGGGAATTCATACAACCTTTCATGTCACCAGCAAGGCGCACCTGCAACTGAAATAGAACCATTCTTTCAAAGACTCTATAATGGGAGTTACATTCTTATTGTAGACCGCAGATGTTGTAGTCTTATGCCCGGGACTCCTTATCTCGTCACCACGACGGCGAAGGTCAAGTGCTGTGGACGTTCTTTGTTCCCCAGCTCCTTACCAGACAGGGAGGCAAGGGCATGGCCCGGTTTGAAAATTACTTCTATTCGAATAGACACTTTAAGCAGAATGAAAACAGTGCTTCTTCAGACGCCTACAAGGCTCACGTCATCTAAAGAAACGTATGATCTACAAGTCGCAAGGACGACTGCAGAGATACATACATTATTATCAACTAATTCCCCCGTACATTTTGCGGAAATCCTGAGCGAAATCTTAAATATTTCTGATACCACTGGGGTCTCAAAGGTATTTAAGACAGTATTTTCGATGGCATTAACACCATTCAAAGCCATACTGGGTATTTTTCCAGATTTCGTCCATTCGATTTTTGGCGGACTTCCCCTGATCCTGGGACTAATTGCAGGAATCCTATTCCTAGTCCTTATTTTTCGTTATGGCAACCCATGTCACAGATCAAACTCTCGCGACAATGGAAGATACGATCCTAGCCATTGGATACCGGGACCGGATATCAAAAATCCTGGGACTCTCCCGGCTTAGAGACCTAAACATGACTTGGTTTCTATCATTTCGACCAATGTGGCAAAGGTGTGTTTTACCTGTACTAAGGTGTCTGCTATGCGGAGAAGAATGCGTGTTAGACACCTGTCTGACGCTACAATCGGATGCGCCGGTGGATGCAGATACACTGTTGGTTCCTACCAAGGTTCACGCACTGTGCTGCCCTCAAAGGCTGCCAATTCTGATGACGGCATTCCTGGAATCTTCACCACTGCGATTGAAGAGTAGTGAAGTTCAAGATGAAAGCAGCATCGAACAGGTACGACCTTCTGTCAGCAATGCAAATCAGAATGTCAATGGAGACAATCATGCGCACGAATGCATGGTTACCCCTATTTCCGACTTAGTGGAACTTTCCCATGAAGCTGTTGACAGTTTTTTCGAAAGCTTGAATGATATGATGTTCTCTCCGGAACAGAAATAGAGACTTTTGAGTAAACTCGCACACGGCGTTCCCTGAATTCGGCCTTCAACCTTTAAAAATAAAGTCACATGAACAATTACAATCCAGTTCACGGACAGCTACTTTTTTCAGCAAGCCCTTAAAATATTTTTCTATATATTTTTTCCCGGGACACTGATCTTCTGCTTAAAGTAAGAAACTATTCCTAGAGAACTAAGATTTCTATTTTAGATACTTTATATAGACTTTAGCTGCCCGCTGGTATGTTCACAAATATTTTATTATGTGATGAAATGGTCTCGACCTTCCTTTCTGTATAGCTATATTGAGAGCCATTTCATGTGTATTTCTCATATACCAAAAAGCAATAATGCATTACAATGCGTGTTTACTTTTGCATTTAATTCATAGCTTAAGTGCATACAATATATATGACTGCAATTTTTCAGTATATTTGAAAATTTCGAAATGCATTTATGTATTTTGGGGTGGTAAGGTATACACTATACTCTATAGTATGTTGTACTATGTTATACTATGCATAGATTAGTAGATATGACCATAGTTAGCGTGGAGTGGGTGTCGTGTATTTCTATAGGTTCTGAATCAGTCCCCCTATTCCTGACCCTATTCTGGTTAAACTAACTATCAAGTTAACTAACAGTCAGCCCATGAGGCAAGAAAACCCCCATGATGCAGATACCGTTATCTGACGCAGTCACACTACGGCACAGGAACGTGTTATCTGATTAGGTCATAACGCTTGAGATCTAATTAGACAAGCGACATTCCTCCAGCCCCTGATAAGGCATACGACGTTCTCATAACAAATCAAACCTATGACAACCTGGATAATCCGTGCGGCCATTGTTTTGATTTCGCAGAGAACTTTAGTAAAGAATGTGCTAACGAGCAAGTCGTATGACATCTTTATTGACGTATCTATGTCCATCCTTACGTCAATCTCGGCACCTTTAAGGTATAAATATTGCCGACCTTGCCCTATGCAAACACACGCGTGGTGACAAGACGGAGCAGCCATACTTGCCGAAGCCGAGAGCAGAAGCAGACCCCGCAGGCAGCAGCCCCGCCTTCCTGACGCGCTGAGAGACGCGCTGCTATCTCAAGCCGAGAGACCCAGCACCGGCGCTTCTGGGCAGCCCTCGCAGGCAGCCTGGAATATCGAGAGCAGAGAAAGAGATACCATTCCTCATTCATCCTAAATTCCAGGTACAGAACTGAATAACCCCTCCTAGAGAATTCTTTAGTTATTCACTTGGCAAAAACAAACTTAACTTAAACTGTAACTTTCTATTCCCGCCCACGCATTAGACTTAGGTCAGGTACACGGGGTAGGCGTATTTAGAAACACCAGTTGAGTACGTTTAGTCAAATGTATATGTGTATGTAAATATATTTTAATCATTTTAAACATCATATGGCTCAGAAACCATATCAATGTTTTTACAGTATTATTTTATACTATTGCTTCTAATGTATGCACTTTACTTAACTATAAGTATTGCAATAATATCGATCCATTTCTCTTGTACGAGAAAAGAGACTGATCAATAAATAACATCTTTTATTGAACACGCCCGTCTCTTCCTTTTCTCTACATTCTGATGAGACTAAGAATGCACGTACTGACTGAGTAAAATAATTGCCTTGTGCTCACACGACTCTTGAGATTGACTCTTGATTAGGGGAGAGCAAAGTTGTCATGTTCTATGGTTGTCAGAAACTAAATCCCTTCTTGTCTAATCAGGGGAGTTAATCCTTCCTTGAACATTCGAGAAAGTTTCTAGCGAACTCTGAGCTTAGCTGGCAAACCCAAAAATTAAGTCTAGTATCGACAGTAGTAGACCTAGTTAACGTCTGGCCTAGGCCTTTACTGCTGTAGGTACTATTCCAATGCGCAGAGCCTATTGGGAAAATAGGAGCTACACTACAGGCCTCTAGTTTTTTCCGTATGCCCCCCTGTGTGCCCAGGCAGTGTCCTCGTATCACAACCTTGAAGGCGTCCCACTCGATCTGCGGGGAGGATGCTGTGCCCGAGTTATCTGTGAAGTATCGTGCCACGCAGGCCTGCAGGGAGTCTCGGAAGGGGGCATCCAGCAGTAGGGCTGGTTGTAAACGCCATGTGGGGATGGGCGGGTGTGGGCGTTCCCAAGCTATTTGCAGCGTGAGTGGATTGTGATCCGAGTGTGTTCGGCCAAGGTATTGAGAGTCTGTGATGTGTGGCAACAGTTCTGGCGACACCATGTATCTGTCTAGGCGGACATGGAGCGCGTGCGCCCCCGAGTAGTAAGAGTATATTTTGGTGTTAGGGTTATGGGCGCGCCATGCATCTTTCAAATCCCATTGTGCCGCCCACAGGTGAGTGCCTTTATGGCTCCTAGAGATGTTGCATCAGGCCTGGGTGGGGCCGAACGGTCTAGTGTGGGATCCAGCACTGTATTGTAATCCCCCCTAGAACCCAGGGGACTTCATGCCAGGGCGCCAATTTCTCCGAAATGCGTGCTAGGAAGCCCCCCTGTTCCGTGTTTGGAGAGTAAACGGACGCCAGTACTATAGGTTGCCCATCAATGCGGCCTTTCACTAACACATACCTTCTCTCTGGGTCTGTTTGAACATCTGTCATTGTGAAGGGAGTACCCGGCTGCACCCACATTAGCGCCCCACGGGCAAACGAGGAGTATTCAGTGGCATACAGCTGCCCCCTCCACCTGCGGCGCAGTGCGACTACTTCCGCCCTGTTCAAGTGCGTTTCTTGCAGGAGTGCAATGTGTATCTGGTATCTTTTCAAGTAGGAATATATTTGATAACGGCGCGCTGGTGTGTGCATGCCTCTAATATTCCAGGTACATATTTTTATCGTGGTCATCTTATCAGTGTAGGCGCCCCCCCCCATGTCCATAAACATCAGCCCAGCACAAGTCCACCGCATCTCTTCTCCCGACTCTCCCACGACCACCCTCCCCAATACACTCAGCAAAGTTCAGGAAGACATTAAAGAGGGGAAAAACAAGTAACAACAAAAACCAACTGTGGGGGAACCCCACTAGAATACCAAAGGGGCAGTAGCGAAACGGGCCACCGTCCATACTCTCAAGAAAGAGGGACAACTTTTCAAGTCTGGGGGGATCGTGTGCTAATCACAGTCCTGACGGTTCAGATGGATAGTCGAGGAAGGAGATCAGAGCCCTTCCCCAGGCCATATGTGATGGTCAACTGGCAGCCAAAGTCAGTGCGCCGGAGTGTGGCGCCACCAGCCCCACGGGGGGCCCATTCCAGCCGGCCACAGTAGGGGGTTGAAATGAGATGGGGCACAAGTCCCGCGCCCTGGTTTGTTAGTGTCCCATTCGCCGGGGCCTGTGATCAGAAGGGGCAGAGGAGGAGCGCGGGCCACAAGACCACCCCACCACCACCATGTTCTGCTTGTGTCTGCGCGATTGGGGCAATAGTCAAACAATGCAAAACAAGAACAAATACCATAAGGTCGGCTACGGATCATGTCGCCGTCCAAACACACCAAAGAGGCAATAAATCAGTATCCAAATCTGGGGTGTATCGTGCGCCAATCACAAGGTCGGCGGGTAATACAGTCAAAAGAGGGGAGGGGGAGCAATGGCCCTACCCTGGGCCCTATGGCGTTAGCGTTATGTGTTCAATGTCCGTAACCGGGGAGCATCGCCGCCCCGTGCTGCGTGGTCTCCCGTTTGGTTAATAATGCAAGGGGAGCGCAAGTAGTTCTCACTCTCCAACACTTCAGTGGAAGAAAGTCTCAAGTTGGGAGGGACTGCAAACGCGGAGGAGAGAAGTGGGAAAAACTGCAGTACGTTTCCTCCACCATCTTACCTTCTCAATGTCCATGTGTCCGAGAGGAGTACTCACAGTATGAAGGTCGTGCCATCCACTGCCGGGGCTGTGGGAGTCGTTCCGTCTGATGACCAGTATTTAAAGTGTCTAACGGTCATCCCGCTCACGGCCTCATCCCTGTTATTCCGACAGGGTCCGCGATCCGTGTCTAGTTGCCGTCAGTGGAGCATGTCCGCCGTCTGCGGTGTGACGTCTGGCAGTTCCACGGACACCTGGGAGTCCGGTATCCCGTAAATGGCCTCATCATCGCTGGGGATCGTCCGCGGGCCGTCGTCCAGGATAGCTTCCGATGAGGGCGAATTGCTCAATTGGGAGACTCTCCGGAGCGCATCCAGTTGTTCCTGAAGCATTTGGTCTGCTGGCGGGGAGTGGCGTGATACATCCTCCGGGCGTTGGGTCTGCTGGCCTCTGTTTCTGCGGCGGCGCCGCGGCCCGCGTGAGCGCGGCCTCGCCTCATTGCCCTGCGCCTGTCTTGGTGTCGTGTCCGTACCGCTGTCCAGCCACTCGCCGACCTCCTCTGGGGTGTTAAAAAAGTAGGTCTTGTCCTGCGCCACCACTCTCAATTTTGCAGGAAAGAGGAGGGAGTACTTCAAGCCTGCAGCGCGGAGGCGCCGTTTTGCCTCCAGAAAATCGTGTCTTTGACGTTGCACTTGTACAGTGTAGTCCGGGAAAAACATTATAGTGGCATTGTCTATGCGGATTTCTCCGAGCCGTCTGGTTTCCCGCAGCACCGTGTCTCTGTCCCTATAGTTCAGAATCCTGAAAAGGAGCGGCCTCTGGTTTGCGCCCGTGGTGTGGGGCCTCGTTGGAACTCGGTGTGCCCTCTCCACCACGAAGTACGGCGAAAGCGTGCCTTCAGGTAGCAGGTCCCTGAGCCAGTCTTCCACGCGTTGGGCAGGTCGGTTTCCTTCCCATTTCTCCGGGACTCCCACAAGTCTAATGTTATTGCGTCTCGCCCTCCCTTCCGCATCCTCAGCACGGTCTTCCAGGAAGTCTACTCTATTGAGGAGGTCCTGCACTTGTTTGTCCGTCCGGGTGACCTTGGGTTCGAGTTCTTTCACCGCTCCCTCCAGGGTCTTAGCCCAATCAGTTAGTTTCCTGTGGTCGTCTCGTAGGTGGGTGAGATCGATGGCGACACTGTCAATTTTGGACTCCAGGGAGGTTCTGGTCAGTTGAAGCGACTGCTCCATGCGCTCCATAGCAGCTAGCACGCTATCTAGCCTCGTGGTCACTTGATCGGCGGCCATCTTGCTCAGTGACTTGCCTGTTTTTCCCTTCGGCGGGGCTCCTCCTGTCCCAGTACGGGTCCTCACTCCTCCGGACATGTGCAGAGCCGCCTGGCCAGTGGTACAGACCGTGCAGCAGAGGAGTACCCCTTCGGCTGGTGTGCGTTTCAGGCAACGTCCGCGATGTGTAGCGTGGCCTCCGAGTGGCCAGTTGGCGCCCCACGCACCTCGTACACCAGGTTGTTGAGTGAGTTGGAGCTGTGATATCCGCCAGCGGTGTGCCGGTCGAGGGCTTTCAGACAGGACCTTGCCTCTCTCCGACGCAGGGCCACCGCGCCGTTCTAGGTGCAATGAGGAACCGGGGCTTGGGCGGTGTGCGGACTCCCTGGGTCCGCGTCGGAAAGGGCGCAGAGGCAGAGCAAGCCCTTCCGCAGGCCGCACGTGTAGGTCCAAGCGCCAGGCCCAAGCCGCGGCCGTTCGTGGTGTGCCTCGCTGGTCGAGCGGCAGTTAGCCCCGCTATAGGTCTGTGTGAGAGTTCTGCGCAGAGCGTGCCGATGTGGGCCCTTGACACAAGAATCGGCTAGTATGCCAATGGTGGCTGCACGTCAGTCAGCACGTGGGCAACGCGAGTGGGTGCAGAGGGGTCTTACCGGGTGGGTCCGGTCTCCTGGCAATGTTCGGAGGAAGGGTCCAATGGCTGGTCTCACCAACCCGGTATGTCGCCGGTAGTATCTCCGGAGTCGCAGCGTCACCAAACGTGTCGTCGGGAGGCCAAGCAGGCGCGCCTCACATCCGGGCCATCAGCAGCGTGTCAGCCTCAGGAACGGGGTCGGCCGCCCGTTCTGCTCCCAGGTCGGGTCTCCCGTAGGTGTCCTGCAGCGTGGTGGTGAGGGTTCCGGGCCGCCAAGAAGCATCCGTGGTTCGGTGGCGGATGTCCGGGAGGCCGCGCCTGCCAGGGTGGGCGTCGCAGGTTGGGGCCTGCGTGCCAGGCCCGAGCCGCGCTCTCTCGTGACCCCTCCGCTGGCAGGGGAAGTCACAGGTCCCGCAGGAGGGCCGCAGGTAAGGTCGGCGCGGACCGCGCCGGGTCTCCGACTGCAAAATCCGGAGTCGCGTCGTCACCAAGCGTGTCACCGGGCAGCCAAGTAGGTGCGCCTCACGTCCGGGCCATCAGCAGTATGGTAGCCGTGGGAATGGGGCCGGGTGTCCGCTCCGTCCCCAAGCCGGGCCCCCCGCAGGTGTCCCGCAGTGTGGTGGAGAGGGTCCCAGGCAGCCAGGGATCTTCCGCTGCTCAGCGGCAGCCGTCAGGGAGACCGCGCCCGCTAGAGTGGATGACGCAGGTTGGGGCCTGTGTGCTAGGCCCAAGCCGTGGCCTCTCGCGACCTCCCCGCTGGTCGGGAAGCCACAAGCCCCGCAGGAGGGCCGCAGGAAAGGCCGGCGCGGACCGCGACGGGTCTCCAACTTCAAAGTCTGTCAGAATGCCGACTACTGTTCTGAGGAGGTCCGCCTGTAGTTTTGGGCGGCTACGGTTAATTTTGGCGGAGAATCGGCCCAGGGAAGGGGGGAGCTCAGCACGGAGCTCTACCCTAGTGCGACCTCCGCCATTGCGTGCTTAGCCACGCCCCATCTTCAGTAAATATTTTTCATTAGTGCATCACCAAGTAAAGATTCTTGATTTGCTTTGAACGTATTAAAACCTTTGTTTCCACCACACTTCAGAATGACAAAAAAAGTATTTTGTTTGCTTTTTTAACTGTTGAATGTGTCCTGTTAATGTATATGTATTTACATTTTGTGGTGTGCTACAAAAACACGACATCCTACAGCCTTTCCTTTCACACTCCCTGTACACCAGCAAGATTGTCACATAATTGACTTTACTTACCCTGACTGCAAAGTGAGAGGAGTTTCTAAACACCAAACTTCTTGTTAAAAACATATGGAGCAATTTGTCAGAAAGCGTAGCTTGACATTTGACCTCTGTCATTGAAGCCCAGCACATGTGACAAGATAGATTAGATTAGTTTATTTGTTGCACAACTACTTAAAATCATCGCAATCATTACATACATAAAAGATCGTAATTAAAGGAAATTTATATTTTTAAAAAAAACGGTATCACTCATAAATACTTCATAAATAAAAGCTCAGTAGAAAATACCTGTGAGGTGTTAAAATCAATTAATGGCTCAGATTTCTCAGTCTATGTCTCTTATTAATGGCCAGTCTCCAACAGGACTGCTACGTACTGCAACAGTACTGCCAGCCACCAGTTGTAAAGAGCCCCCATAACATGTCTATACCATTCCTTGGCAGTTCCAGATGTTTAAAATGCGCCAGATTGGTTGGAGCCCAAATTTTTCTTCGCAGATTCAATACCCTGTAGATACAGAGCACATGGCTCAAGGATACCTCCCCCTTGGTGTAAAGGCAACATTGCCTATTCTCTCCTCGACGTTCCTCCGCCGGTACCATTATGCCTTCCGCGGCACTAAGCCAAAGCACAAACCCATTAACTGGCACTTCATTATCAAGTTGCTGGGCGAGAAAAGATAGGATGGCAGAGATCTGGAATCATAGAGTGTTGCGGCCCAACTGCTTTGCCCCAGTTTTTTCACTGATTGTGCATCACGTTCTGTTGATATTTCCTTCGCTTGTTTTGTCAGTAGCTTAGCCACCACAGGGGTAGGTATTGACTGTATTTCCAGGGCCTCCACAGCATGCATTAAACACTTGTACCAAATTCTTGCTGGATTATATATTAATGGTCAAATGTAGCTTTTTTTAGCGAACAGTCCTGGGCTGCTTAGTTTAACAGCAGTATGCTATAAAGATTGCTTTTAATAACCATTGCTGTGATGTCAACTTAAATTGTAAATGGATTTAAGCATGTGAGGTACAATTCTGCAACAGGAACACTCTATGATGACCAGATGATTACGCTCTGTCCAGCCAGGTTGCCATTTTGTCTCTGAATGTCATTGCCCCGTAGGCCACAGTAGAGAGAAATTTGCAGCCTACCACCTTGAGAAGGGGGGGTGTGTTTGGTGTGCTCAATGATTTTTTCACCTTACTAAAGGCCCTTTTAGGGAATTAGCTACCCCTTGCTGGGCGTGATATGTGCTGCTAAGCTTCCCCTGTGATCAAGCAAGACACCAAGGTATTTATATCTGGGCACCACTTCTATGGCTTCCCTTGATGAACCAAGACCCTTTCCTTGCTCGTTGCCAGGAGATTATCATGACATTTGTTTTTTCTGGGTTTACTTTAAAAAGATTTGGCCTGCAGTAAGCTGTCAGTTCCATAAAAAGCCTTTTCAGTCCCATCGGTGTTTGGTCTAGAAGTACTGTGTCATCTACATACTGTAGTGAATGGATTTTGATTCCTGCAAGTTTGGGAGAACAGCCCTCTCATGAGCTACATACTCTGGGAGATCAGCCAAGTACAAATTGGACAACAAAGATGCCAAAATTCACCCTTATTTCAATTTTTCTCGTGGTGGCCCATCCGGAGGTGACTCTCATTTTCACCCAGGTGTTTCAGAATAGAGTAATGATTGCTTTTAATAAGGTTTGGGGGATGCCCCAGTTTTTTCGTTTGTATCAAAGCATTGGACACGATACACTATCAAACGCGGTTTGAAAATCAATGTATCCTAAGTACAGAGCCCTTAACTTTCCTGCTAATGTATCTTCAATCAAATGTGCAATGCAAATACCATTATCTTCGATATAGCAGCCCTTTTGGAAGCCAGTTTGAGATGTGGGAATCAACTTTCTTTCTTCCACCCAACCTAATAACTCTAAATGTAATTATTGGGACCAGGAGTGAGCCTCTCCATGTCTCCGGAATGCTTCCCCCGAGTCGGCATTCGTGGAACAAAGGTGCCATCCCTCCTGCCCATCTCGGGCACATGATAGAATTTAAATGCAATTTTATTTATTGCTTAGACATTTGATGACTGTAGGAAGCTGGCTGTTTATATGATATACCAAAATGATGTATATTGTGTAAAGAGTCCTGGGGTTCCCATATAAGTGGACAGGGGCTTGCTCAAGCAATCCCAATGTGCTCTTCTAGGAGGTAGTGTGGTTGAGCAGCCATAGGCTTATCAGAGAGGAGTGTTAGACATCTGCAAATGCACACAATAATCAATAAATGATGCACATAATTCAACATGGAGCATGAATAACATGAATAACATATTTCTTTATTTATGTTTAGGCACTAGAATTAATCCGATCAGGTAAGTATGTTTTTGCAAGAGAAATACTTTTGGGTTTAAACCAGTGATACTCAAAGTACGTCCTGGGGGCCGAATGCGACCCTCCTGACCTTTAGACGCGGGCCCTGATCAACAGCAGCTCTGAGCTGCTGTTGACTCAGCTAGGGACTAACACTCAGAAATAGGTTAAATAAACGGGAAGGCATTAATTTACAGCTTAACTGAAGTTAAACAAAGAAAGTTACTTGGGTGTCCTGCACCACTCACTTTAAGGAACTCCTTCATTTTTGCAAAAAACGTAAAAATATGATGATGTCTCTACAAATTTCAAAAAGTGTATTTCATTAACATGCAAAAGCGTTTCACCTTAGTACATGAGATTATACCAATGCATTGAGAATTATTTTTTTAAACTGATAGTTTGCCAACATTAATTTAGAAACATTCATGCTTCCTATCCACACTCCGGTACAAAAGGGGGTGGTCATGGACGGAGCATCTAAACCAATCAAACACTCGCATCCAGTCAAAAGATCTGATTCTAATCCATCACCGTTCTTTAGCCCACTCTGCCACCCCGGTTCAGACATGGCCATATGCAAATCAGTCTGACCCTGTGGCTCATGGGAACAGTCCAGCCCGAACTGCCAAGCCATGCCTTCCCTGGACCGGAAACAAGCTTCCTAGGACTGGTTTCTGGCATTTCGGCCGTCTTCAGCCAGGCTTGCTTTAATCCAGTGGCAAAGTGAGCAAGGGACTCACGTCTGAGCATACCCTGCCAACTTATGGCGAACAAAGCAGTACAAAAGGGGTTGGTGATGGACGGAGCATCTGAACCAATCAAACACTCACACCCAGTCTAAAGATCTGGGTTTAATCCATCACCGTTCTTTAGCCCACTCCGTCCATCACCACCCCCTTTTGTACCGCTTCTCACACTTCCCAGCGTCTTGTGTCAGCATTTCCCATGAGTGCTTGCTCCTCGCACTGTGTTCTCATCATCATTCCACTTCCTCAGACTGTTCACCCGACCCGTGCCATTTTACACTGCCCGCGGATGCCAGCTCTCCAACCTTTCCACCGGTTCCACCTCCTTAAACTACCTGCAAGTGCTAATTTACACTTCCCACCGGTGTAAGCTCCTCAAAATATTCACTCGTGCTAGCTGTTCTTCTGGTCTACAGGTGACACCTTCTCATACTGCCAATGCGGGCTCACTTTCTCATAGTGCCCACCAGTGCAATAGGGGCGATCTCCTTACATCAACACTGCCACCTGTAACAGCTCCCCAAAATGTTCAGGAGTGTCCTTTTTGCACACACCTGTCTGTGCCTACTCACACAGCCCAGCCATTGGTCCCTCTCCTTACTCCTAGTATGGTATCAAAGCTTCCCTCTTCATCTGCGCCAGCCTTGCCAGTTAAACATATATCATGATGCCAGCTTCTCGCCACCCAGTAGTGAAAGCCACACTGATCACCGTTACAAGAAGCGCTCCCTGGTCCCTAGTGCCACCTTCCTATCTTACTCTGACTACAGAGTCCAACATCCTGCCTTTCAAAGGTTTACAACTTGGAAGAGTTGTAAATCCCCGCTGCTGTTATCCCAGTTTAGCAGATTTTTTTTATTATTTCGAAACAATAAAAAAGATGAATGGCCCCTGCTTGATGCGATGGGCGTGCCTTCCGGTTTCACATAACTTTGCAGCGGTGCATTAACCTACTGTGCTATCTTACCAACAATCACATTTATTTCTTTCTTATAACATCAAAAAGTAGTGAGTCCACAGAAGCACTACATTCTTGAGAGCAATTAATCACAATAGAAACTCGTAGGGGATAAAAATATAGAATACATGAATAATACATAGGCTTTCCTGTTTTCAGTTTCTATTTTTGATCAATTCTGGTGGGGTTTTTTCAGTGTTTTCAATATCTTAAAAAACAGTTGTTATCAGTGGTTACACATTTTCGCGCCACTAAAAACAACAGAAAAAGTGTTTTTCCGGTGTTTATGGAACGTTTTGCTTTTATTATTGCTTGCTTTCTGCACTGAAAGAACATGGTATATAGACAGTGTACTTATAGTGTATATGAGGTCCAAATTGATTTTTGCAAATGAATCTTACTGTAGTACACCATACAATACTTCTTCAGTGAGTCTTTGGGTCATAAGCGCTCATTCTTTCCTTCCCATGTAATCTTCTGTGAAAAGTCCCTCTCAGCATTCATAGGCCCTTGGGCTGAGAACCATCAGCTAAGGGACACAGTTGGGATGACTCTTTCTTTGATGTCACATAAAGCACGAAATGATAAATATTTGCATTTTAGTTCCTATGCATAAGAAAACAGTGCACCAGAATGGACTAAAAAGTCAATAGCATCCCTCATTAAGTCTGAAGATGGTAAAGATGCTTTCAGCATACCATCTAACAAGTGGCAAGGATCTCCTACAGGGAATCACTTCAGCTCGGGTATCAATTTTGACAGGTCATCACACAACTTTTTTATATACGTAGCTGAATCACTGCAAATACAAACAATATCACTCCAATCTTTGTTGAACTTGGAAAGAACCTTTTTTGCAGAGCATTATAAGTGACACTGAGTTCAATGATTTCCAAAAGTCTGGTGTTATGTTTTCACTACTATCCCAGATGCTTGGTGATATATATACTTGTCACTATACCTTGCATTGAATGTTTAAAGCCTGAGGTGTTGGCAATTCCCCTACT
The DNA here is from genome assembly GCF_964261635.1 of Lissotriton helveticus. Lineage (NCBI taxonomy): Eukaryota > Metazoa > Chordata > Amphibia > Caudata > Salamandridae > Lissotriton > Lissotriton helveticus. The sequence continues at coordinate 209,439,980 of NC_136058.1, forward strand.
ATCAATACTGAACCCACTAGAAACTATGGTCATGTGTATTAAGGGGTTTTACCCATTCTCTGTGGGTAAATGTGATGACACATATTAGGAAATATTTTTATGAAACCAGCCATTTTACCTATCAGTGAAAGAATCAAATGCAGCCAAAATATCAAATATGAGTTTTTATATTTTCTGATTCTCAACAGTTTATAAAATAATTAAACTAGACCTAAAACATGAAACTAAACCCTGCATCTTTAGACCAAAGGCCACAAAACTGAAAAAAGTAAAAGGAAGAAGAAACAACATTTTAGTCGCATCCCTAAAGAACAAAACTCAAGCAGAATAATGTTAGCCAGTCTTCCTTACTGCTAGCTTGTATAACAAAGTTACATTGTATTGACACCTACAGGAAGAAAAAATGCCTCTTTCACTCTCTTTTTCCTTTCTTTGATTGGCATTTAGTTTGAAGTTGTGCAGATGTTTTTTCAGTGTTTATATGTTTTCACCGGTGAGGGCTATTTATCTTTCAGTGGGGTTTTATCAGTTATATTTAGGTTTAAACCTAAAACCCCACAGCCTAATAATACATGATACAAAGAACATAAAACCCTCCCTCCCCACCACCCAAGAAGCTATTATTAAATTAGTCTATTATCGAGGTCACTCCAAACAGCAAATTCAATTAACTGCGCATGTCAAGTGCTATGAGGAACTACTAAAATTGTACAGAGTCCCTGGTTATAGTTTTAAGAAGCATTTGCAATGCAATAGGTCTCGCATGTACAATGCAATAGGTCTTGCATTTACAAGAGTTTGAGCTATTGGCATTGTAAATGACAATTCCTTTTATTTACGTGTTGACTTTTAAAACATAAAGAAAAGGCATTGTCATTTACAATGCAAATAGCTTAAACTCTCGCAAATGCGAGACCTATTGCATTGCAAATGCTTGTCTTTGAGTGGCACTGGACATTGATAGATGTGGTGCCATTTTCTCCATTATTACCTGCATGCAACAGTGTTCTGTGTTGGGTGAGGTGCTATGCATATCATGTTCACAAGAAACCATGCCACTGGCGGGGCGAGCATTGAACCCCACTCGTTTCTGATATTCTGCAATACCCCCTTTGTTTTAGGGGTCAGAGTGTTATTTGTAGACCGGTGCTGGCACAAAGATGTTGTCTATACAAAGTTGTTTTATTCTTTTTTGCCCAATTGTTCATATAAGGTGCACCGTTTGTTGTGTCGGTGGTGTATGCAGGAGTATTGGATCTTGCTCTATTTCGTGAGTGGAATGTTGTACCTGAGTGGGTTGGGAGGGTGAACTTGTGGTTAGTCGTGTGTGGTAGTGTTTAGGGCCATTAAAAGACCAATCCATTGCAGAAAAGGGGTTGTTTCCCAAATGTATTTCTTGATGCGAATGTTACTCCTTTGTCTGGTGTGTCACGCTGAGTGTTGCACACAAGGTGCTGCGAAAATGGAAATGTCGCCCATAAACAAAGCAAAAACTTGGAAGCCATTCTCTCGAGAATTTCATCAATTGCTTGTAGAAGGGTAATGTTCTGGTAGTTCGAGATTACCTAAGAGTTACAATTTCAGTATTTTTCAGAGGGTCTTGGATAATAATTTCTTTTTTCCAGCATTGAGTGCCGATCACTCTTAATAAAAATGTTCTATAGTGGAGGAGCAACGCGTTGAGCATGATGGCCGCTTAGGACCTCAGCTCCGTGTAGCTAGCCCCCCAGCTTGCTGATCCTGTAGACAATCCTGATTTTGCAGTGCGCCGCCCACTCGCTGTTGTGCCGCTGTGATCCCGTCCGTTTCTCCAGTCGAGCTGCGGTAACAGGGGCCGGAGTTGCACCGAGTGGAAGTTGCGGCCGCGGGCGGATGAGCCCGGGGACCCGAGTGACGGCGATTGCCGGAGAGTAATGGAATAACAACGGTGGCAGCGACTGGAAGTGTCCGGACCGCCCCACGGGCGAAGAAGAAGAGTGGGCCTATTATTCATCGGGGTGCTGGCCGTGGTACTGACGGAGGTCCCGCTTATGGCTCCGGGCCCCGGAGCGGTACTGAGTGCAGAGCGGCGCCCGAGGAAGGGAGAGTAGACGGAACGTGTGCCCCGGGACTGAGGGTCAGCTGCGGTGCCAACGGACAGGGGTGTCGGGACCGGCCCGCTGCGGGGGTGCCATCGGGACCAACGGAGTTGGAGGTGCTCGGTTTTCCACCTCCCCCCCACCCCCCTCCACCCCCCTCCCTCTCCAGGTACTGTGGGAATACCTTCTGTGTGTGGCTGGACGACACTGCACTTCAGGAATCGCCAGGGCCGGCCCGCGATCAGTGACAAAGGGAACGTCATCACCACCAAAGATCGCCATCTGCTGGCTGAGGCGTGGCTGGAATCTGCGTGACTCTCCGGTCCCGTGGATGTGGTGTGGACCGGAGCTGCGGCGATAGTGAGCAGTGCCCTGGAGCGTGGGGAGCAATGAGGATCACAGCTGCTGGGGGCTGCAGCGGTGTGACCTCGCCGGCGGCCTGAAATTGTCAGATCTGACTGCGGAGTGGAGTGGCAGAGTTTGGCGGGGTGGGAGGTGCTGCGGAGTGGGGCGGCTTGGAGACGGCAACGCTGCTGGTGATGGGTGAGATGGTTCGGCCCACATGCTAGGATCTGAAGAGGGAGAATCGCGCCAGCTGGGCTGAATGCCACAAACATTGCTGCATTGAGTGACCTGCATGACCTGGTCCTGCTGTCGGCCCGCGGGGTGGTGTTGATGAGGACCTGTGGCTCCCGGCCTCGCGCGCTCTTTGGCGAGGCGGACGTGGTTGGAGCGCATCACCTGGCTGTTTCTACTGCTCCGGGACTGACTGGGACCGCTGAGCCCGATCAAGCGCTAGTGGGCGCCCCTACGTGTGAAGTGCTTTGGAGTGGACCCTGAGGTGCCGAGGGCGTGGCCTGTCTGGGTGCATTTAAAGGGGTATTTTGGTGGCCAGATCCCGAGCTTTGGACTGCTGTTTCCCGTGAGCGATACCAACTGGCCGGTCCGGCTTCAGGCGGTAATTTTGTACCACCGAGAGTCGGCCTCTTGCTAGGGTCTGACTTAACATTTGGCTTGCGGGGCGGTGAGGTGGCGTAGCGGCGACACGCATTGGGGAACAATCACTATGGCAGCCAGGGAGAAGTGGACAAGCCTGTGCCCAGATCGTCTAGAGGTCCTAAGCCGGTCCAGTTCAACAAGCTGGACCGTTATACCTTGCCTAGGGGGTCGCCGGCGGAAGCGAAGGGGTCCCAAATGACAAGTGGGGACTCCTCTGATGCGCCGAGGGATCTAACGTTGTCGGACGTGATGGCAGCCATCGAGGGAGTCCAGGCGTCACTGGGACAGAAGATGAAATCTCTCAATAGCAAATTGGACACGGTGACAATAGAAGTCAACCTCATCCAGGCCGATCTCACCAAAGCAAATGAGGTTAAAACACTGGATATAAAGACTGCCAGCTTACTAGAGGATGTGACACAACTTCAGCAGGAGGTACGTGATCTTAAAGCCTCTTGGGCCCTGGCAGATAGGAAGCTAGACGATTTTGAAGGGAGAGCCAGACGAAACAACGTGCGCATACTTGGGGTCCCTGAGAATGTGGAGAATTCGGCCCCGGATCTGTTTGTTGAAGATATAATTCTTAATCATCTTAAACCCAAGGGTCTGGGGATTTTTCACGGTTGAGCGGGCACACAGGGTTCCAGGGGGCAGGCCAAGGCCTGGTGCTCCCCCCCGTCCGATGATAGCAAGGGTCCTAAATTTTAGGGACCGGGATGTGATACTGCAGGCGGCCCGCGTGGGAGGGCCCCTCCAGTATGAAAACACTTCTCTCTCCTTCTTTCCAGACTTTACACCACTTGTACAGAAACAACGGCAAAGCTTCCTGCCGGTAAAGAAGAAAGTGAGGGATAAGGACTTACGATATGGAATGATGTTCCCGGCGAAACTGAGGGTGGAGGCGAGAGGAAAAACATAGTTTTTTGATAACCCGGAGGTGACGGCGGATTGGATAGATTGCTTCTACTCGACTGAATCGGAGAGACATGGTCAAGAGGGAGAGGGAGACCGGCAGGAGGCTGAGTGAGAGTGGAGGGTGGGGTTGGGGTACCGAGACTATGGTTGGTCGGGATACTGTCCCCGCTGTGGAACTGAAATGCGGATGCGGGCTGTGGGGAGCCATGCGGGGTGCCTCGGAAACACCGAATTATTGTTTGCCATAGAGCTGGGGGAGGGGCACAGTACATCGATTCTCCTCCCCGTTACTATATTTAGTTGGAAGTGTGAGTTTGAGTGTGGGGCGACACGCACACTGCCAGTTGGGGATGGGCGTAAGCCTTAAGCAGGGGTACAGGGAAGGTGGGGGGATCCAGGGGTGGTTTCCTTTTTTTGGTTAAAGCAGGCACAGTTCGGGGGTTTGCTATGCTATTGTTTTTTGCATCAGGTGAAGGGAGTACAATCAGATGCTAGCGGTGTGAGGTGAATGTCAGGCACTAGTCAGGGAACGGGGATACGGGTGTTGAGCTGGAGTGTTAATGGCCTGGGCGACGAGATAAAGAGAAGTATGGTGAATCAACTAATCAGAAGACATTCCCCAGAAGTTGCATTGTTACAGGAGACACACCTGGTCGGGAATCGATGTATGGCCCTCCATAAATGAGGATATAAATTGGTGGCACACGCGGGGTTTACATCGGGCTCTAGGGGAGTTGGTATCCTCATGAAGAATTCCTTTGCGTTGGATATACAGGCTACTTGGTCTGACCAGAGAGGTAGATATGTGGGCGTCTCGGGACGGTTTGGAGGTAGAACAGTTACATTCCTATAAATCTATGTGCCGCCCGGCCTTCAGTCCGATACTTTCAGAGATTTAAGTGCCGTCTTTTTGACACTGCCCGTCGGGCTGCTGGTCCTGGGTGGAGATTTCAATACGGTACTCGATGGAGGACTGGATCGGCACCCGGCACGTATTTGTACCCCGTCGCAAAGGTGGCTCCCTGATTTCCTGGAAACACTGGAGCTGGTTGATGGTTGGAGGGTCTGCAATCCGACTCAGAGATGCTTTACTCATGTGTCCGCTGCGCACAAAAGTATGTCCAGGTTGGACTACATATTGATACCGGCTGCTATGGTGGACAAAGTTAGGGAGGCACGGTATCCTGGCAGGGGCATTTCAGATCATTCTCCGATGTCGCTACGGGTCGAACTTGGACGGCCAGCGCTTGGTAGGGTAGCTCCGATTAGCGCTTGGCAGCTTCAAGACCCAGCCACTAAGAAAGAGATACTCTGGGTTTCATACTGTTATTTCCGTGAGAATGTCGGCACTGTTGATTCGGCGCAGTCGCTCTGGGAGGCGTATAAAGTGGTACTGAGGGGCGAGGTCCTCTCCCTGGTTGCTGGCAGGAAGAAGAAACAGCAGGAGGAGGTGACTAGGGCAGAGGCGGAAGTGATAAAGTTGGAGGAACGTGTCGCTGGGTCGGCTGACCCGGGAGACCTCCACTTACTGAAGTTAAAGCAAGAGGAGTATCAGGGCCTCTCTAGGGAGAGGGCAATTGCACATAACCAGGCCCTGCAGAGTTGAATTTATGAGCATGGGGATAAGGCCGGTAAGCTGATTGCTTGGTTGGAGTGTGGTGAAACGGCCACATTTGAAACATTTGAATCCCTAAAACAACAGTACAGGCTGAATGATAATGAACATTTTCGATACTGATGGATTAGACATGCTCTTCTTACCCACATATCTAGAGACATGGAACTTCCGGAGGCTTCTCTGCTCGAGGACCGAGTGTTAGACGGGCAAATCCCGGCCAAAACTATCTCCCTAATCTATAGGAAGCTTGCTAACAATATGGAGGACCCGTTGGGGAGTATTGGAGCAGCGTGGGTGGCAGATGGACTGGAATTGGAGGATGAAGACTGGGTAGAAGACTGGGTAGAAGCAGTCTCATCCCCCAAAGTAGTTGCAATTCAGATGAGGCTCCGACTGGTGCAGTTTAAGATCTTGCATAGGTCATATCTCACTGGGCCTAGGATAGTGCATATGGGGCGTGCGTGGTTGGTGCCGGAGATAGTGGGGCCTGGATCCGACAGAGTTACGGATCCGCAGGCAGTGGCAGGGGTATTTTCTGAATATTTCAAGGAAGTATATACTTCGGTGGGCGGTTTTGCAGAGGCTGAAAATGCGGAAATGATCAAAGATATCGGCATGCCGAGTCTATCTGAAGAGTCCAGGAAGTACCTGGACTCCTCTTTCACGGATGATGAAGTCGCATAGGCGATTAGAGGCATAAGATCTGGGAAGGTATTGGGCCCAAACGGGATACCGATTGAATTATACAAACTAAATGCCCATAAGGTTGCTCCGCATATTCGGGCCATGTTTCTAGAGAGTAGGGAGCCGGGCCAGCTTCCGTACGACCAGAGGGTGACAAACATCGTGGTCATCCACAAGACGGGCAAATCTAGGACGGATCCTTCCTCATATAGACCCATCTCACTTCTCAATGCTGAGCCCAAGATTTTGGCAAAACTACTCGCCCACAGATTGGTCAAGGTCATTATGACCCTGATACACCCCAATCAATCCGGCTTTATGCCACGTAGAAGCACGGCCCTTAACTTGCGGAGGCTACATGAGATACTGGGTGGTTCCCATAAGATATTGGAGCCGGCAGTCTTGGTTTCCTTGGATGCCACTATGGCATTTGACAGGGTTGAATGGACCTATCTATTTGCTGTTCTGGCCAAGTTGGGCTTTGGCCCGGTGTTTATCGGCTGGGTTCGACTGTTGTATGCCTCTCCATTGGCCAGAGTGATTGTACATAATTGTAGATCCGCGGATTTTGCCCTCGGTAGAGGCACGAGGCAGGGATGCCCATTATCTCCTCTCCTGTTCGCGCTGGCGTTGGAGCCTCTGGCGGCATGGGTAAGGTGGGACCGGTCGATACGTGGCCTGCGGTGGACACCTGAATGGGAAGACAAGATTTCGCTGTATGCGGATGATATTTTGCTATACCTTACTAACCCCAGGGCGTCCATTCGTAATTTTTTGGCTGTCCTGGCCATTTTTGGTAGATACTCCAGGTTTGCTATTAACTGGTCAAAGTCGGTATTGTTCGTTTTGTCGGGAGCGCGCCGCCTGTGATCCCTCAGTCCTGCCCGATAAAGATTGAATTGAATGGATTTAAATATCTTGGTATCTATATATCCTTAGACCCGAAGATGAGGTATGCTAATAATTTGGGGCCCCCTTTGGATCGGTTTAGAAAAGATGTAGTGCGTTGGAGGGCTCTCCCCCTCTCGTTACTCGGGAGGGCGGTATTATTCAAGATGATGGCCTTGCCTCGGTGTCTGTACATGCTCCAAAACACAATGGATCCTGTGCCGCTCTCGTATTTTAAGGGGATTGAGACACTTCAACGGCAGCTTCTATGGGAAGGCAGGCCCTGTATAGCTTTTACCAAATTGGTCCTCCCATGGTACGATGGAGGCACCGGTCTCCCAGACTTGAGGAAATATTACTGGGCCTCGCACCTGGTGGCGGTGAACCACATGATTTACGGGCCCCCTTAGGACCCGGGATATGCTATGGATCGTGGGCAAGCACTGGGTGGAGATATCATGAAAGCCTTGTACGCCAGACCTGAGAGGTTCATGCTGACGGGCCTGACGGCGCACGCTGTTCGGATACACTTCAACCAGAAGTTTGGGGTGGGAGGGCAGATTGACGCTGGCCACCCGCTGTTCTTTTCCGAGAAGCTGTGGACCTTGTGGAGGTCTAAGGGGTTCGATAAATGGGACCTCATCAGAATCAGTCAGATTAAAGATGTGTGGGGGAAGGGCAGTGTGCAGACATTTGAATCCCTAAAACAACAGTACAGGCTGAATGATAATGAACATTTTCGATACTGATGGATTAGACATGCTCTTCTTACCCACATATCTAGAGACATGGAACTTCCGGAGGCTTCTCTGCTCGAGGACCGAGTGTTAGACGGGCAAATCCCGGCCAAAACTATCTCCCTAATCTATAGGAAGCTTGCTAACAATATGGAGGACCCGTTGGGGAGTATTGGAGCAGCGTGGGTGGCAGATTGACTGGAATTGGAGGATGAAGACTGGGTAGAAGACTGGGTAGAAGCAGTCTCATCCCCCAAAGTAGTTGCAATTCAGATGAGGCTCCGACTGGTGCAGTTTAAGATCTTGCATAGGTCATATCTCACTGGGCCTAGGTTAGTGCATATGGGGCGTGCGTCGAGCGGAGAATGTAGGAGGGGCTGTGGGGAACTTGGCACTTTTATGCATATATTATGGCACTGTGAGGAGATACAAACCCTCTGGGCAGCGGTGCACGACGAGATCAAAGGGGTACTGGGAGAGGAGATACGACCAGAGGCCTGGAGGTGTGTCTTAAATGTAGGGGAGCCCACGGATTTGAATGGATATTTGAAACAGTGGGTAACGTTGGCATGCATGGTGGCTAAGCGCAATATTGCTCAGATGTGGGGAGCCAGCAGGCCACCCCAGATTACTAAATGGACCGAAGATCTAGATTGGTGCATGTTCAGAGAAAGGGCCGTGTACGTGGCCAGCGGTTGTCCGGAGAAGTGGGGGAAGATTTGGGGGCTTGGAATAGTTATCGTGGCGAATTATGCACACCCCCGATGCGACAAAGGGAAGCAGAACCACGGGAATCCCCGTGATCCCAAGTTTATCAATATTGTGATTATGGTTTCTGTACGAATGACAACTTAAACCTCACAATGATGTCAATTATTGTTCACCCGATGCTAATGTTTTTTTTTTATAAAAATAAATAAATAAATAAAAAGAAAATTTCTAAAGTACGCCTGGACAGACTTTGCCACCACTCTTTTCATAGCCTGCTAGATGCGCGGAGGGCAAGGGTCTAGGTGTGAGCCTGATGTAATGCCTAAAATGAAGTTTTCTAATATCTTTTCGTCCAGAATGTCAGAGGATGACCAGGTGTTCATTAGAGCTCCCCATGACCTCTTCTTGGCCGAATGGTTGCACTGATGTCTGTGTCTCTTCAGCCTTAGTAGTTAGTAGTTAATTAGTTTATTAGTCAATTAAAACCATGAACCAAATCACACAGTTTAAAAATACATGCAGAATGGATAAAAAGGAGATTTGTCATACAACTAGTCAAGCCACCACTCATCGCGCTACAAGCCCTTTGCTTTCTTCAACTTTCCTTCCTAGGTATTTTATTCGGGATACCAAACCCTAAGCTATGTTGGATAAAAGTGACTAAACAGGGGCTGATCTTTACCCTAATGTCTAAAACCGCAAGCTTGCGATTAGGATAGCTAAAAAGTCCTTTAAGTAAATTTATGTTATGTTATGTTATGTTATAGACATTTATTCGGCGCACACCTGCCCCAGCAAAAGGGCGTCCTGACGCCTGACAAGGTAACCAACACAACACAACTAAAAAAGGCAGCAGACTAAGAAGAAACTGGCTTTAAGGGAATAAAAAAAGTCTTGATGGCCCTACGAAACAGGAAGAGGTTGTCAGATGCACGTATTAATATATGTAATTAAGGTGCATGTATGTAGGGCAGGTATGAATATAGTGCCAGATAGGCTATGAGTCCCGCTGTTAAAGTGCAACTGTGCAAGACTTCACATCATTAAAAATACAAAAATAGACAAAGTAATTATCTGAGCCTAACGAGATAGGGAGCTGCTGATTATTACAATCCCTAGCATCCCTTCCTTAACAATTTCTGTGCATGATAAGTTAACATAAGAGGTTTCTGAGTTATCACGTTTTGGGATTACATTCAGGGACACCCTGCAGATTACACATCGCATAGCCAGTTAGCTGATCATTTTCTTAAAGATGTTCAATAACTGAGTCAATCTAATGTTCAGCATGGTGTTGTTTGGGTCCATGGACTCAACCAGTGCAGGCTTGCACAACCTAATTCCCCGTTCAAGGAACTCCCGCCTTAATAGAAGTCTTCGTTGAACCATCAAGACAGGACAAACACAGACAATGTGAAGCAGTGTTTCATTCCCCTGGTGGCATAGATGACAGGACCAATCTTCACTTAGACTAGACATCCTCCATTTTGGCATGAGGTCTAGCGTAGGTATTTCTCTGAATCTTAGGGCCAGAAATTACTGTTTGATCTTCAGGTGGAAAGGTGCGGCCAGCAGGACTGATTCTTTGTAAAATTATATTAATATCAGCCACCCATGGTGACATCTTGACAGTCTTTGTTTGTCTGCCACCCAACTTAACAATTTAGTAGATTTATTTACTAGGTTCGCCCAGAGACATTAGAGGTCCAAAGGTCACCCAGTTCATGTGTCCTAATGCCATTTTCTAAATATTTCTTGTGAGCACCATTGCCCCGTTGCAAGTTAATTTCTATCCAGACTAGATTAGGCAGGGTGTATTCAGCTGCTGGTCACAGGTTATGACAAAGCTTTACAAATGCCACCTGTCTAGCAAGTGTCTGTTTTGTAAGCAGGAATTGTAGCCGGATTTGCACTTTAGAGGCCGACTTGGGGAGCTTAAAGATTTGTTTATAGGCTCTTATCATCAGTTTTTCTAACAAAAGAGCATCATCGCCCAGCGTAATATCTGTTAAGTATGCAAGGTTGGCAGCAGTTTGGCTTTCATAACTGATCCCATGGGCTTTAGATCATGGCCAGTGACGAGAAGCCATAATTGAGTGCCTGCGCTTTCGCCCTTATCGCCCTTATCGCCGCCTCCTGGGAAACAAAGGAGCCATTTGCATCTATTTTCACTCCTTGGTAAACATAGAGTTTGACCTGGTCAATTGTCTTTCCTTTGATAAGCCATGTTTGATTGATCTTAGAGGGACAATTGCACACCATCACACTTGTTTTTGAAAAATGTATTTCCAGGCCATTCTTTTCAGTATAATCTCCAAGAGTGTTAAGCAGCCTTTGAAGTCCTATTCGGGAGTTGCTGAACAGCACCAGGTCATCAGCGTAGATGATATGTGACATTTATTGTCTTCCATCTGTCGGAGCGTGAGCCTTCTGTTCGTCTAGCTCAGTGGAGAGATCTGACAAAAATAGGTTAAAGAGGAAGGGGGCTAGGACACAGCCCTATTTTACGCCTAAGGTTGTTTGCACCTTCCTTGATACGCAGGAGCCATCTCCAATTTTAATCTTGACCCAGGTGTCCGAATATACCAGCCTAATTGCTTGTAGGATGTTCGGTGGGATGCCCCATCGCTGAAGCTTGATTCATAATCTGTTCTGGGAGACACCATCAAAAGCTGCTTTAAAATCTACAAAGCACAGGTATAGGGGTATCCTAGTTGCTTTTGCTCTGTTCCTGATTAGGTTCAGGGCCATAAGATTGGTTGCAGTAGCTTGGCCCCGTTGGAAGCCAGTTTGGTTTAAGGGGATTCTTTCATTGTCGTGGGACCAGGATTCCAGATCATGGAGTAGCAACGTTGAAAAATATTTTAACTCAACATCCATTAATGCTTATAACCTATAGTTGCTGGGTGAACATGCCAAGCCTTTTTAGGTCTCCGCCTAGCGAAGGCTGCGCTTGCGCAGTCTTGGTGGGGAGATCTCATGTTTTACAGAGTGGGGCTTGAACCCGCCCCTCTTCTCCATTGGCTGGCTTCCTAAACGGAGGCCAGCCATTGGAGGAGAGGGGCGTCACTCCGTTTAAGCCAGATTCGGGGGTGTGTTTTTTACTTTCTTTATCTCCGCTTCCCATTGGCTGGAATTTTACCTTCCAGCCAATCGGAAGAGGAGAGAAAGAAAAACACGCCCCCCAGTCCGAAAATGTCGGGGCTTTTCGGAGAGCCATTTCTGCTGGACCGCCGCCGGAAGAAGTAGAGAAGCTGCCGAGTCCTCCGCACCAGCCGGTGAGTGCGTGCTTTTCTGTCCCCCCTGTTCCCTCGTTGTGCGTGCCTTTCTGTCCCCCTGTTCCCTCATTGTGCGTGCTTTTCTGCCCCCCGTTCCCTCGTTGTGCGTGCTTTTCTGCCCCCCGTTCCCTTGTTGTGCGTGCGTTTCTGCCCCCCCCGTTCCCTCGAGACCATTTTGATCACTGGTCACCATTTTGTCTTGGGTGACACCGTGCCTGGTGTAGGGTTTGTGAGAATTTTGTGTTTTGTAGTAATTACGGTTGTGCGGTGTTTGCTATTTGTCAGAATGGCGGACGGAGGATAAGGTGGCGTTTGCATGTCGGTTGCCTGAGAGGGAGGAACACACTGATTTGTTATGTGCGGGAGCAGTGTCGAGAGGCCACCCGATACGACGTGCCTCCAATGGTGTGGAAGTAGCTAGGCTGGCGTGTGCACCACCACACCGCAATGTAGGGCGAGAGATGCTGTAACCAGGTGGGGCTGCTCCTAGTGCGGTGAGCGGCCCCGGGAGTGCATGGGGTGGGCTCTTGTACACCTGCATAGCTCGCGCTAACAGCATGCAGCGAGGCTGCGTGTCAAGGGGAGGCCCCATTGCTTTCAGAGGCAGCGTGGCACGTGCAGAGCATGCATCTGGCCTCCGCAGGTAGAGTGGGTGCAAGGAAGTCCAGGGTGCGGAGGCCAAAGTGATTTAAAGAGAAGCACATAGGAATTACGTGGTAGGATGGGCCAGACGCATCAACAAGCTGGGAGGAGGGTGGGAAAAGGGAACCCAGCAGCATAACGGTGGCTGTGCCATCATAGAGCCCACCATGGGGCAGGTAATGTACACATGAGACCCAGGTGCCCAATATGCTTTTCTGCCCCCCTGTTCCCTCGTTGTGCGTGCTTTTCTGCCCCCGTTCCCTCATTGTGCGTGCTTTTCTGCCCCCCTGTTCCCTTGTTGTGCGTGCTTTTCTGCCCCCTGTTCCCTCATTGTGCTTGCTTTTCTGCCCCCCTGTTCCCTCGTTGTGCTTGCTTTTCTGCCCCCCCTGTTCTCTCGTTGTGATAGTTTTTTCTGGCCTCTCTTCCCTATGTGTGGCTCTGTGTGTGTGTGTGTGGGGGGGGGGGGGGGCTCTCTGTGTGTGTGTGTGGGGCTCGCTGTGTGTGGGGGGCTCTCTGTGTGGTGGGGCTCTGTGTGTGTTCGGGGCTCTCTGTGTGTGTGCGGGGCTCTCTGTGTGTGTGTATGTGGCTCTCTGTGTGTGTGGGGGGCTCTCTGTGTGTGCGGGACTCTCTGTGTGTGTGTGGGGTTCTGTGTGTGTGTGTGTGGCTCTGTGTGTGTGTGGGGCTCTCTGTGTGATTGGGGGCTCTCTGTGTGTGTGTGTGAGGGGGCTCTGTGTGTGTGGGGGGCTTGTGTGTGCGGGGGGCTCTGTGTGTGTGGGGGGCTCTGTGTGTGGGGGGCTCTGTGTGTGGGGGGCTCTGTGTGTGGGGGGCTCTCTGTGGGGGGGCTCTCTGTGTGGGGGGCTCTCTGTGTGTGTGTGGGGGGCACTCTGTGTGTGTGGGGGGCTCTCTGTGTGTGTGTGGGGGCTCTGTGTGTGTGGGGGCTCTCTGTGTGTGGGGGGGGCTCTCTGTGTGTGTGTGTGGGGGGGGCTGTGTGTGTGGCTCTGTGTTTGTGAGTCTCTCTGTGTGTGTGTGGGTGTGGGTGCAAATGCAATAGGTCTCGCATTTGCGAGAGGTTAAGCTATTGACATTGTAAATGACAATGCCATTTATTTATCTGTTTTCAAAACCAACACATAACATTTTTTTTTGTCATTTACAATGCCAATAGCTCTAACTTTGGCAAAGGCGAGACCGTTGCATTGTAAATGCTTGTTTAAAAATGGGATGAAGAATGGAGCTATCCAGAATAACGTTGTTTTCCAAAATGAAATTAAACATTGACACTAGGAAGACCGCCCATTTTGGGGAAAGATGTTTCAATACTGACTGCCTGCAGTAGCCCATTTGGCCAGGGGGCACAGTCGGCCTGGGACTTATTGATGACCTTCTCTACTTTGTGTGCTGTAATTTTCCGCTGTGCCACAATCGTTTTATTAGGACAGTATGTACTAGCTGAAGGAGTCAAACCGCTCTTCAAGTGTGATTTTAGGTAATGTACCCATTTTGTTTGCAGCAGCAGGGCCTTTCTCGTTCCTATTGATTATCTACCAAAATCTTTTCGAAACGTGCATTTTAGAGGCGTTTCATAACTGAGCCCACAATGTTTCTTGTTTTGCTTGTTTATGCTTCCAGATCCCTTTTTTTAGCTCCCGTCTTCATTTACGGAGTTGTTGTAATAGTTCAAGGTCTCCTGGATGTTGACGTGATTGCCGGAAAGGTCTGCCTGTTTCCTTTCTTATGTTCCAAATATGGATGGGCATAATTGACGATTTGCCATGATCAAGTCAAATTCCCTTCTTGTGCCTCATCTCACTGTTGATTTTAGTCATATTATTGGAAAGAGTCTCCCATGTCACTATTGGATTGAGATCTAGTTGGGATAGGTCCTGTAACCTTGAAACTTCATCCTCTACTAATGAATTAATGGAGCCAGGCTCCACTTCAGGCACTTTAAGTTTTCTGAGTGTGTTTCTCCCGAGAAGGTATGAAATGCCTCAAGTTTGCGCTGGGATGCATTCACCCTTATGACCTGAAGGTTGGGATCGCTTTCCACAACATGGCTTATACTGTAGTCACAAACCTGATGATAAAGGGGCATTGAAACTAGCATATAATCAATAATTGAAACCGTGTTACCACAGACCCTTGACCAGCCAGGTGGGATGTCAGATGGTTTTCGGCCATTTAGTGTCAGCAGACCCAATAGTTCACTGGCTTTTATGAGTTCTTTTCCTGGGTTACCCCTCCGTAAGTTTGATGGTATTGCTTGCTCTGGGAGGGGGCACACTGCGTCAATATGTTCCTCCGGGGTGACAAATGTTGTTTTTACATTTGTCACCCCGAGTGGGACGGGTATGGTCAGACGTGAGTCCCGTGCTCTCCAAGCCATTGGAATCAAGCTATCCTGGCTGATGAGGGCTGAAAGCCCGAAACCGGTCCTAGGATGCTGGTTTCCAGTCCAGAGAAGACCTGGCTTGGCAGTTTGGGCTGGACTGTTCCCATGAGGCACAGGGTCAAGATTGATTTGCATATGGCTGGGTTCAAACTGGAATGGCATGGTGAGCAAAAAAACGATGGATTTAGGCCCAGATCTCTGTACTGGGGTGAATGTATGACATTATTCTGTATTATGTCCATCAACTTTTGTTTTACATTCATATAACTCCTGTTACCCTTGATGGGATGTTGAATCTCTTCTCTGTCGAGTAGCAGGCTACTCCGGAACCCATAAAGGATTAGTGCTGAAAATTAGTATACTGAAATATGAAGTAATTTGAGTGGTGGATATGTTAGTTATTTGGATTGAGAAGGATTGGGGAGGGGTAAAAAAGGAAAAAGATTTGCATTTATGTAGTGCTTGTAACCCTGATGAGGTGTTGAAATGCTTTGTTGGCGAGTAGCACGCTACTTTTGAACCCATAAAGGATTAGTGGTAAATTAGTATAGTGGAATAGGCAATTAGAGAAGTGGACATGTTAGTCTGGTATTTTGATTGAAAAGGATAGTTGAGGGATAGAAGAGTGACTGGTTTCTTTTTTTAGGTCATATCAGTAGGAGGAGGCTTTTGGATGAGTAAAAAGGGTTTTTGGAGGGGAAGAGTCACAGGGAGGTGTTTAGAAAGGTTTGTTTTGGGAGATTGATATTGTAAGGAGGGGTAGAGTAGGAGAGAGTCAAGAAAGGGTTATTTTTGGGAACATAGTAGTGGTATGGGGTTTGGGATAAATGAGAGAGTGGGTGTAGAGGATATAATGATAGATGTATAGGGTGAGAGATAGGGTAGTGAATTGGAAAGCGTAGTAGAAAGAAGTATGAGATGAGTCAGAAAGTTGGGCTAGAAGATATATTGAGAGAAGTATAGGCTGAGAAATAGGGTAGTGCATAAAAATGATGAATTAGAAGAAAGTGATAAATATATAGATCCATTAGTACATTCAAAGTATATAGATGCAAAAAGGAGGTAGGTATATGCAGATTAAAGATATTGATAGAGGTACAGGATGAGAAATAGGATAGTGCATTGGATTTGCTTTTTGAGGAGAAAAGTAACAGACACACAGATCCAAGTACATGGAGGTACACAGATGCACAATGGAAGCAAGTACATGTAGACCAAAGATGATTTTTTTTCTTTTTTATAACTGCATAATTATTGTACATGTTTATACAAAGCAATACACAAAGAGAGGCACATATCTATAGTGAAAATAAATGCTTATATACAGAGGGACAAATACATAGGGTGGGTATTAATAAATAGGAACATGGGTAGCATTCCTGGCCCGACCAGTCTCGAACAGGCTCAAACAGGCACTCACTTCTGTCCTCTCTACCCTTGGCTTCGACGGCCAGGCTGAGACGCCCTAAGCCGGGGCCATTTATAACCCTAGTAGTCTGGTGACCCCTTCAGCCAATGGGAACCCTAGCCCTAACACTATCCAATCACAACACAAGCCCTAACATCTAGAACCAATAGGCGACCAGGACCTTACAGCCAATCTTAGCCCTAGTCCAAGCAACCAATCAGTTTAAAAAACCCTGAACTCTACATCCAGTAGAGGCCCTAGCCCTACCAGTAGTTTCAACCATAGTCCAAGCAACCAGTGGCACAAGAAGCACTATTCCCTACTTCCAGTAGAAAGCCTAACCCTACTCTTAGTCCCACACCTAGTCCAGCAACCAATCCCACCAGAAGCCCTAATCGCTACTTCCAATTAAAGGCCTAACCCTAGCTCTAGTCCAAACCACGAATAACACCGGACGCCCTAGTCCCTACTTTCAATAGAAACCCTAGCAATAGCCCCAACCCTACATTGATTGTATCACAGACCCAGAAACCAATCAGAACCCTCAGATACCCAACCAATGAGGACACTAACCCATATCCAATAGAAACCTCAGATACAACCACCAATCAGTGTACCCATATACCAAATAATTTCAGACTATATAAGGTACCAGCTACCTCAGACAAGGTTTGCTGGCCAGGGAGTTGGAAGCTGCTCCTGTACTCCGTGATCTCCTAGGAGACAGACAGGCTCAATCCAAACTTTGGTTAGGCCCTAATAACTTGTCCTCTAACAAAACTATTTTTATAAAACTTTACTCCCTCTCCGGTCCAAAAAACAAAGTGCACAGTCCCTATTAAATCCAGTTTAAACAGCTTACAGCAGATTACTGCTGTATCAGGGGGGAAGGGGGCTGGTTTAACTGATTTGTTAACACAAAATGGTTGCTGGGGGTGCAATGCTTAACATACAGGTCTTAGCACAGAGCAAAGGAGACATGTGGGGGGGGGGGGGGGGGGGAACTGATAGTCACGGGGAATGAGAGGGGAAAAACTACAGAGTTTGGACTTTAAATCCCACAATTCAACAGGTTAAATGGGATCAGTCCCAGGCAGGAAAAACCACAAGTTTAAACACAAAAACATTGGATAAATGATGCAATCACTGGCAGGTTAAAACTACAATTTTAAACTTTAACAGCCAGAGGCAAAGACAGTTAGAGACATTTAAAAAGAAAAAAAATAAGATGATGCAATCACAGGTAGGGAAAATCGTTTTTTAAAACTTTTTTAGGAAAGAGACAGCACTAGTCTGCCTCCTTACCACTTCCTGGACTCTGCTCACTGCAGTCTGGGGCACAGGTAGGCAAAAGTATTATCAATCCTAGTGACTGCTGTGGTGCGATTTCAAGGCCTTTTAGTTTTATAAAGGCCACATTTATGAGGAAAACTTGTATTTTACATTTCTAATGTGTATGTTTACTATAGGCTTTATAATCAGCAATTTCTACTTATTTAAACGAGTTTTGCAAGCTATATAATCCTTCTCAATTTACAACCTGTTCCATTCTCATTCCACTTCTCTAGTGTGCAGTTTTACAACTTTGGTTATATTTGCAAACCACGTCGTTTTTGGGTCAATGTCATGGGGCCTCGCATACACTATTGGCATGTGGGGGAGATTATTTGAATAAAGTGGAATAAAAATTGATGTCTTCTCCTGTAATGTTGTTCCTTACTCTCCCTCTTCACAGAAGACAGTAAGTATATCTGAGCCAAACCTTTTATTAAGGTACACAGGTCGCGCTATAAACAGAGCGCCGAGCGTGTAACATACACCAGCTCCGGTCGCTTCTCTCTCCCGTCTCTCCTTCGCGCTCTTTCTCCACCTCTTGCGCGCATGCGCTAGTGTTCCGCCCAGGCTCCGGCGCGCCGCGTCATGACGTCGGGCGTCGGAGTCTAGAGCGCAACACTACATATCTCCTTCTTTTCCAATGACAAAACCATGACAAAGTCCAAACATCAATAGTCACTCATATCATAGTCCTTGAATCGAGGTGGCATGGTGACCGCCCTTCCGACTCAGGTTCGCCTTACCGGTGTGAGCTCTTCTCTGTTGTCATCACAGGGAAGACCTTTTTCTCTCTTGGATGCGTCCGCTTCCTTTTCTCCAGCTGGGGTCGCGCTCACCTCGGTTTCTTCTGACCGTGCTTGTTCCTTCTCTTCTCTGCTTCCTAGGGTAGGTCTTTCCTTAATTCCCTCATTCCCTATCACACTCTCTTCATCATAGTAGGCTGGCTCCTGGTCTTCTTCCTCTTCTTCCTTGGCCACGGGCCACTGCATGATCTTGTTAACTTTTGCCATGCGGTCTTGGGACCACACTCTCCCATCACTGAGCAAGGCAGCTCTTCCGTGTACTTCTTGCACTTGTAGAGGCTTGCTGTACTTGCTTTCGCCTTTTCTTTGGAGAGTCGCTAGCTTGACTCTAACCCACTCCCCTTTTTCCAGAGCCGTGTCCATTGTGTTGTGTCTTTTGTTGTAATGCGCGGCATACACCCTTTGAGCCCTCTCCATGTTGTGCTGGACTACTGCCGGTGACCATTTGCTCGTCACAGTTTTTTCTCTCCATGCCACATTGTCTCTCGTGAAGGGGAGCCTGCCTCTCAGGATTTGGAAGGGGCTGTACCCTAGCTCTGTAGGGGTGATCCTGTAGGCCTACAACATGCTCTGTACTTCCACTTCCCAGTCTTTTCCTTGCATTATGGCTGCCTGTATGGATCCCATTAGTACACGGTTAAACCGTTCCACCTGACCATTACAAGCAGGGTGATACACTGCCGTGTGTTTCGACTTTATTCCGTTCCTCTCCATATACTTGTTCCATTTGTCCGATGTGAACTGCGGCCCATTGTCGCTTAATATTGTTCTCGGTATCCCTTCCCTCAAGAACAGTGAGGTGAGGAATTTCAGCACCGTGTCCATAGTTTCATGCACATCCGTCTCGGGCCATTTAGAGTATTTGTCTATGACTACACATACATACTTGGCTATGCCCTTGTTGTCGAGTATGGGTCCCAAAATGTCTACTGCTATGTCCTCCCATGGATTCTGGGGTTGTTCGAATTTTCCCAATGCTGGTCTCAGGGGTCTTAGGATTTTATCAGCTCCTTGGCACTGGCCACATTCCCTCACTTGTCTTTCGATATGGTTGTCCATCCCCGGCCACCAATACATTTGTTTAGCTCTCAACTTACTTTGTTTTGACAATGCCAAGATGACCCTCGTGGAGTTGCTTCAGAAGTAGGGGAATTAAAGTCATCGGAGGAATCACCTTGTCCCCCCTGTACATGAAAATGCCTGAGTCACTCATCGACAACTCCTTCCGTATTTCATAGTACTTCCTCAGGTCTTCTTTGAGGCGTCTTTTCTCTGGCCATCCCGAGATCAAGTATTGCTTTACCTCCTCCATTTCTCCATCTTTCTCATACGCCAGGGCCCACTCCTGCCTGCTGATGGCCTTCTCTGCGTCCTCCATCACTGCCACCATCTCGTCAGTCAGGTGGAACCGCCTGTGCATCCTCCATGGCTGAGGCTCGGCTCAGATAATCCGCAACCTTATTACGTGTCCCTGGTAGGTATTCCACATCATAGGTGTAGTCGAGGAGCTTGAGTGTCATCTTTGCGATGCGCGAAGTGGCCGTGTCGTGTCCACTAGAGGTCAACACCTTGACAAGAGGCTTGTGGTCAGTTTGCAGTTTGAAGCGGGTGCCCCAGACGAATTGTCTAAATTTTCCCATGGCCCAAGAGACCGCCAGCATTTCTTTCTCGATGACACTGTATTTTTGCTCCGTGGGTGACAGCGCTCTGGACGCGAAACTGAGCGTCTCCACAGTACCATCCGCTCTCGCTTGTGCCAGCACTGCTCCCAGCCCTTTTTCGCTGGCATCCGTGGTGAGGATGGTGTTGCTCTTGGGGTCAAAGCCATGCAGCGGCACTGCGCCACTGATGTCAAGCTTCAACCTTTCAAATTCACGTTGTGCCTCTTCATCCCATGCGAATTGTGACTTGTCCCTGATGAGCTGGCGGAGTTTGTGAGTCTTGGTGGCGAAGTGTCTTACGAATTTACTATAGTACTCCGCCATCCCGAGGAATGACCTCACTTCTTCCTTGTTGACCGGGGCTCTCGCATCACAAATGGCTTTCACATTTTGTCGTTTGGGAGTTATTCCTTCGTTTCCAATTTCATGCCCTAAGTATGTGACTGATGACATGCCCAGCTTGCACTTACTCCACTCAGCCGTGAGACCTCTCTCCTGGAGTACCGTGAGCACTTTTGTTATTTTCTCATCATGATCTTCTTGACTGGTGCTCATGATCAGGATGTCGTCCTGAAAGTACTGGACACCCGGTGAGTCCTTAAACAGACGGTGCATCAATTTTTGGAACACCGCCGCTGCAGAGGCCAGCCCAAACGGCATGCGTCGAAATTGATAACACCCAAATGGTGTGATGAACGAGGTTAGTTTCCTGCTCGACGGGTGCAAGTCGATCTGATGATACGCCGACGTGAGGTCTATTGTGGAGAACCAGGATACCCCTTTTGTTCTGGCTAACATTTCCTCAATCCTTGGTAGGGGGAACTTTTCTACAATTAAGCATTTGTTGAGCTCGCGAAGGTCCACACATAAGCGTACTTTGCCATTGGGTTTCCTGGCCACAACTAGGGGGGCCAACCATTCGGAGCTGTCTATTGGTTCTATTATCCCTTGATCTTCCAATCTTTGGAGTTCCAGCCGGACTGCCTCTTTCACAGCAATGGGAATGTTTCTGACTTTGTGGGAAACAGGTCGGGCTCCTTCCTTGAGGATTATTTTGTGCACAAACTTGTCCAGCTTGCCAACCGTCTCTCCGAATACTGTAGGGAAGGCCTGCTTCAGTTTGTCTTGCAGTGGCCATGGGTAGTCTTCCGTCAGTAGAATTTGTTCTTTGCCACCCGGATCCAACTTGATGCCCAAGTCGCCTTGGTCTCTCCAGCCTAGCACTGAGGGACCCCTCTCTGCCACATACAGCTTGCAGTTCGCAGATCTGCCTCTGAATTCAAACCTCAGGGTGCGGAAGCCAACCATGGGGATTGCATTCTCTGTGTACGAAATGGGACGTATGTCCGTGGGATCCAGTCGGGCACCCAGGATAGGTACAAAGTCTTCTTCCCATACCGACCGTTGGACAATGGAGTACGGGGAACCTGAGTCGATTGCAATGTGAACTTTCACTCCCCCTATCAACATATCTGTGCGAGGCTTGTCTGAGCGTCCGCCTGCTACCTCCAACACGTGTTCCTCGATGCACAAGACCATGTCGTCTTCCACCAGATCGTCATCATCTCGGGCCTCCAACGAGGACTGCCCTATGTATTTCACCACAGTTCTTTTCCCTTTCTTGCGGCACACTTTCTCAAAATGTCCGACAATGCCGCAGAACGAGCACCTGGCGCGAAACGCAGGACACCTTTTGTCTTGTGCTGAATGATCTGCACTCCCGCACCTGTAGCAGGAAAATTTGTTGTCCGAGTGTTGTCTACTAGTCGCAGCTTGCTTTCCTGCCCATCTTGGGTCTTGCCTTCTTTCTCCCGTTGCTCCTTTGTACCTCGTGGATGAGGACGCGTCATCTATCTTGTTCACCATCTGTCTCTGCGCGCATTCCTTTTTTGCGGAGTCTGCACATCGCTTCGAAAGTTCAGCCTTCTTTACCATGGCGATGACTTCTTTGAGTGACGTCTCTCCCTGTGCCCACACCTTGTCCTGAACTGACCTGTTCGTGGTGTGCATGACTATCTGGTCTTTGATATATTCATCCTGTAGCTGCCCATATTTGCACGTGATGGCTAGTCGTCTCAGAGCCGCCACATAATCATCTATTGACTCTCCTTGCTCTTGTTTCCTTTGTTGGAAGTTGTACCGGTCGACCGACACGCAGACCGCCGGGCGAAAGTGGTTGTCTAGGTCTTCTAAGGCATTCTTGAAGTCATCATCGGCCGCAGCTGGCCTCTCTGCCGGCACTATGTTTGTGTACACTCGCACCCCTTCTGGACCCAGGTTGTGCAGCAGTAATCTTTTCTTCCTAGCATTGGTGAACGTCTCACCATTTTCATCCTCTAAGGCCTCCACGTAGTTCTTGAAATACTCCCTCCAGTCCTCCCATTTCATTAGGGGTTCTCCTGGTCTGGGTAGGAAAGGGACAGGGGCTGTGAGGGATGACATTTGGTTGCTCATTCTGGGCGCTGTTTCTGGCTCTCCGTCCCTGTTCCCTGGGCTGCCGGGAGCGCTGGGATTACTTTCTCTATCTGCGTTGTCCCTTTGGCTATTGGGACTGCGTGGTGCATCAATTGGGTTGTCTTGTGAGGTGCTGGGGAGGTGCACTTCTCCTTCCTCCCTATCACTGTCTCTTTTTTCTGCCAGGGTCTCAGCTGTGTTATCTGCTGCGCAGTGCTGGCCTTGTACTGCCCTGAGGTGGCAGGGCTAATTGCTATGCTGGGTACTGGTGTGTCGTGCTGCTGCCACGCTCTGTTGTGAATAGCGCTATTTTCTGGGCCTGCTTTCAGGCTTATGGCTCTCTTCTCACTCTCTGACCTGTGGCTCCTTGTGCTCCTGAAGCAGCTTCCTCGGCGGTGCTGTGTGGGGGGGTGGGGTGATCCCAGTCCTCGTCGCCACTGTAATGTTGTTCCTTGCTCTCCCCCTTCACAGAAGACAGTAAGTATATCTGAGCCAAACCTTTTTATTAAGGTACACAGGTCGCGCTATAAACAGAGCGCCAAGCGTGTAACATACACCAGCTCCGGTCGCTTCTCTCTCCCGTCTCTCCTTCGCGCTCTTTCTCCACCTCTTGCGCGCATGCGCTAGTGTTCCGCCCAGGCTCCGGCGCGCCGCGTCATGACGTCGGGCGTCGGAGTCTAGAGCGCAACACTACATCTCCTTGTATTGAAGCTAATTGGGCGACTAAATTAGTTATTACATTCAGGACATCAAGTTTATCCAAATAAATAACTGCATTCATTGAATTGAATTTGTTGTTGTTTTCAGATTAGAAGAGATCTTGTGAAATTAAATCAGTCTGTGATCAGTCCAGGCTGTGGCAACCACGTCGTTAGTGACCCATCTGGTGCAAAAAATAGATCCATAGTATATTTTGCGACATTTGTACTATCGATTACCTGAGAGCTTGACTGTTCCCATGCATTTTCGGTAAGTCAAAAATGTCACAGAGTGTGGTTACATTTCCACCAGATGCGGTTGAAACTTAGCACTAATTGACAGTCAGCAGATGTAGCCTGTTACACAGAATATGTAGTTAAAGTTTCTGTGCTTGCATCCTGGTTTTGGTTTATAATGCATTAGGTAATGGAAATCTGCGTTGATTAAAGGCCATCGTTAAGATGTTTAATGCAAGTGCCCTTTGGATTGCCACTGAAACTAATGGAGAGATTGAATTTCCCATCATCCAACTGAGAGAGAGAGCGTTGCACTTTGGTCAGTTATTTAGCAATGCATGCTAGCTATATTTTCTTTTTTGCTTAGTATTTTTTTCCTTTTATCTTTATTAATTGTCATAGAATATCAATGGCCTACATTCAATTCAGGAACACATATTATCACAGTTCACATAAAGTACATTCCCAGATAGATAACCAGGTATTAAACTCTGGAAAAAGGCAGTTGTATAAAAATATATCAGTTTTTCATTGTTGCTTATATTTAGTGTAATTGATAAAACATTGAATACGTTTGCTGCACAGTAAGGCACTTGCAATCTTTTCAGAGGCTGCTGCCATGGAAATGTTTTGCAATAAAAGCCAACCCTTAATTGTTGTACAAAAGCAATATAATCATCTGTAATTGAATTGTCAGAAATGCAAATGTTATCTGTGTGACATTTAGTATTGCTGTACTGCCCTTTCTAATTATCTTTATTAAAGGCTGAGTCTAACAAAAGAGATGCTTGAAAATTAGAACTGGTTTGTTGCATCAGGTGACATTTATTTCCTGGGTAACTTTGTCTAGACCTTGATGTTTAATTATTGGCTTTTTTCTCCTCAAGGCTTTTTGTGCAAAATTGGAACTGTCTACATTGTTCTGCATTAAAGAGTGCCTGCTAAAGATGCAACAACAGGTTGGTGTTTTTCTTTTTTTCGCCCCTTTTTTTTTATTTAAATATAAATAAACGTCTGCATTGCAATCACATGAATAGGAACTTGACCTTATTTTTGTTACTTTGATTTCGCTTTTAAATGAGCGATTTTTGCCTGCTTAGGAATAGGTGTGAACAATTCTCCATAGCACACTTCACCCATAAAGATTTTCTAGAAGGTGTTAGAATGCTGACTTTGTCAGCATATTCCCATGGTGGAGGGGTGTAGAATTGAAGATGATATTCAGATAGCAACAGAGGATGTGACTTCTGGGAAGTCTCCATGCGAGCACAGACTCCCCGTGGGACTGTACAAAACCAATAGGAAGACAAGGCTTTCCTCTCACTTATGCGCTATGTTTAAGGATGCAAAATCCTCTGATGCGATATGCCTTGAGTTTAGCAGGGCAGAAATCTCATTCCTCTCAGCTGCTTTGGTCCTAATGTTATGCATTGCTATCAAATACTCCCTGTAGATGGTTACAGTTATTCATTTCTGCAAACAAGGCATTGTCTTAAATTTCCTAGAAGAAAGCAGGCCTGAATCTCAACGAGATTGTGAATGTCAGACATATTACCCACCTGATTATGGAACAGTTTGTAGCCAGATGGCTGGACAAGACGCTAGAAAATCTTGAACTGTCGCAATTATGTTTAAAATAACGTGGTTATGTCCTTGTCCATAATACTCTCGAGATTGAATAGCTGAAAAAAAGTTCTGCAGTGATACTATTCTCAAAATAGCAATGCCGATAAGCAGGTATAATTTAAATATTCTTAACTCTTGAATGTGGAATAGCCCTGATTTTTTGGTTACTTGGGTCTGCCCCAGTCTCCTGGTGGCCTCTCTTACTCCACCTTCCCAACTGCCCAGTTTAGTCATTTAATTCTCTTTATAATGCATGTCTCTGCCAACCTCCAATCGATGGCCCTTCCTTCACCCTCATTGTTCATACAACCCGGCATCCATCTTATTTCTAGTTGCGTTGTCCCCCTCAATGGGTGCTTGTAATTGAGATCACCACTTCTTTGAATATGGGTTCTCTTGTATTCCAATTTCTCCACGTCTTCTAGAGGCACTCTTCCCATGCGCACTTCAAGGGGGGCTTTACTTCTTTTGCCTCCCAGACTCCTTCTCTACCCTGATTCTTGTTCTAGCACACTTTCTTTTATAAAACATAAACCCTAACCAAAAGTCAGCTCATATTTATTGTGTGGAAGCTAAGTCTTCCTGCACCGAAGAGAGCTTGATCACTTATCAGTTTGATGTCCATCACAGTCTGTCTTCTCACCTAGTTCCACCCCTAATCCTGAACTCTCCAACACTCGCTCATTGTCATGGCAAACTACTGGACCATATCTTATGCCTCAGCTCCTTAATGTGCACCCCCGCCATCAACATCTTTTCATCTGACCACTTCATGTTCACTGTTCCTACCTTTGACACTTATGAAACCACCCTACGCAGTAATCTAAACTTAAATTCTACTTAGTGACTTACTTACCACAGTGGCACTGTCCGTCATATGCCCACTGCAATTGTTCCTTCCCCAAAAGCTTGCTCACTGCTCTCGTCAAGTACTCATGAAATGCCCCTCATCTGCCTTGTACAGCCAGTACACCTTCATGTCTGATACCCTCCCCTCCTGCTATCCACTTGCTAAAAATTGAGATTCAATCTACCTTTGTAAATGGAGAACATCTTGCACGCAATGGCTCTCAACCAGACGAAAGCCTCTTACTTTGTCACTCATAGTGTGGATGCGCAGTCATCAACTGATTTGATTCTTTTTGTATCAGCTCGACCCCTTCCTCTAGCATGTTCCTTAGGCAATGGCTTTCTACTCTTTGCTCCTAAAGAAATCACTAATATCTGCTCCTTTAAGAGATTCTGACTTATCCTCACTTCTCCCCGTAAGGTACACATTTGAGGGGATTTGTGTAGATATCTTTCACCCCAAACTTGTTTACGTTTCTGTTCTTTTTATAACTTATGCATGTTGTTACTCCAAGTTAAACCATTTTATTTTGACCTTTACTTTTCAGAATTATTTAAGTAAAGTGCATCAGTCAACGCCAGTGGTAAGACTAGAGACAAAGGCTTCCCAGACCGTGTCAAACCAGTTCCAGGAGAAACAGACGTCGCCAAGAGCAAGAAGCTACGAGCAGCCCACAGTAGCCTCCAAATCGCGATCTCCGTCTCCTTATACAAAAAGACGAATGTGTGAGCTGTCAGATGACGCCAGGCAACGACTAGCCCAATTAAATCTGGGCCCATATGAGTTCAAAAAAGAAACAGACGCTAAACCACCATTTGTAGTAAGACATGTATGTGTCCCTTTCTCTAAACTGTCATGTTTTGATTGGGATGATTTCACTCTATGATTTGCTTTACGAAGGTAAACATCAAAGATTACAGTTCAAGAGCCAGTCAAGATCTAATTTAAAACTGAATAGGAAGCCTTTTTTAAGTGCATATACCAATGCAAATATCAGTGTTGCCTTGGCCTTGCAGGGCCTAGAGGATTCCCTGGTAAGATGTCGGGGGAGGGATCGATTTCAGGGCTGGATGGGTCATATATACACCCCTGATGGATTGTCCCCTGTCATACAGCAATCCTGTCCAGGCTGCACATTGCTGGCAGGTTGAGGCTATAGAGTGGCACGCTCGATCCCCTCATCCAGTCCAAGGGAAAGGGGCTGTAGTTGGATGTAATGGTCAGCTAAATTAAATCACTAGTCCATAGTCCATTTGTTGGGCCAGGTTTCCTATGATCATGTGCTGCTTCTTACTTCAGTGGCCCATGTGCATGTGAGCGCTTGCTGGCTCCAAGATCCAGACTGGAAGGCAGAAGCCGGTGGAAGAAACTTTGGAGAAGAACTTTTTATGTTTCTCAGTGAGACACCCCAGATGGAGAGGATGTAGCCTTATGGCAAGAGCGGTCGGCCTCGAAGCTGGGGAGCCAGGATCGAGTCTTGGCAATGACGCTCAACATCTCGTGATTCTGGCGAAATCATTTAATCTCTCTGTGCCGAACAAAAATGAATGTGTCCATCTCTAACGCAATTGGTGCTCATGTAAAGCGCTCTGATACCTGATATCCACTGGTCTAGTTTGCGCTATATAAAACTTAAAAAAAAGAAAACAAAACAAAAACCCATAGCCAATGTGCGCCTGAACTCAAGCTTCTGTCACTGATGATGACAAACAAGGCTGAAACTGATCTCTGGTTCAACATTGCAATAACAGTTACAAGTGGTTAATTACTTTCATTTTTTCATTCTCTCAGCTCACCCCCCTACTTCCTCATTTATCCCCACTTTCCTTCCCCCTTACTCGCAGACAGAATAGTGATGAGTAGGAGAGGAGTGGCTTAAGCTGACAATGGCCCTTGACATTGGTAGAATGTGTGCAATCCCTAGCAATAGTGCTTATAGTTACAAACAGAGTAAATGCAGCTACTTGTGTGGGTCTTCTCTTTTTCTTCTGAGCCATGTCTCGGTTTAGTTTTTTCCCCATTGTGCATTTTGCCGGAGGAGCTCCTTCGATCACAAAGCCCGGCACCCATTGGAATACCGTAAGCCGGAAAAAAATCATAAAAGGTGCTTCTTTATTATAGTGGAGAGAGAGATGAAGCAGGAGGGTAGAAAGGTAGAGAGGAGCAGTTGAGGAGAGGCAGGAAAGTTGAAGAAGGAGAAGAAAATACAGAGGTGTTAAGGAGTTTCATCATGCTATGGGCAACCTGGCCTCCCTAAAGTGTAAAAGTATCCACAGTGTGAGCATTCATTTGAAAGGAGATGGACTTTGGGGGTTATTTAGAACCCCCTTTCACGCTTACTTCCAGCCAGGATATGAGTGACACAAAATGTTACCATGGCCTGTTACAGAGTGGCTCACTGTCCGTGGCACCCCTACAGCCCCCAAACTAAAAACGCAGCAATGTTTTAACAAGATGGTCCTCTTTGCCAGTACCTGGCACTCCTAAAATCTCCCCCCACCCCTCCTTCGCCCCTTGTGATAATTTGATCCTCCCTTGTTTTGGACTTCTGCTTCAGATTCACCAATAATGATTAATGAAATTCTACCAAAAAGTATGTGGTCGCATTGTGGTCTGCACTCACTAGTAGTGTACACCAATCACTGTATGTGAGTCACAAATGCAAGTCCAAATCCTCACCGCTGACCACCAATGTTAGAATTGGGCGTCTCTAGTTGACAGGGGTAGGTACCTTTGTCCAAATTGGGACCCTTGCTTCTAGTCAGGGTAAGGGGGCTACACTCCTAAATAACTCCTGCTCACCCCCTTGGTAGCTTGCACAAGCATGCAGGCGTATCTCAGAGCCAGTGTATAAAGCATTTGTGAACACATACAGTAATACAGTGAAAACACTACAAATAGACAACACCAGTTTAGAAAATTTCTTTACTAGACTTAACACAAGACCTAACGACAAAAATCCAGAAATCAAAAATAAGACATTTTAAATGGTAGAAATAGCTTAGTTCAATGTAGATGGTAAATGCAACACTTTACTCTCAAAGTACCTTAGATGCGTCATGCAAAACAAACAAAGGGTCGCAGGGAAGTTGTTGCTCCGTTCCTTACACTCAGGGGAGTGGATGCGTCAGTTTCTTACTGCTGCTCAGGGTAGGTGATGCGTTGCACTGAATAGCAGTGGCAAAGTACCCAAAGCATCTAGACCAGCAAAAACATAGCAAAAACACTGGAGGCAACAGCAAAAAAATGGAAGGGAGACCCATGCCAATGGTGCCGGGTCTAACACGTGTCCCCTCCAGCTGAAATGTGGGAAGAACTACCCAACGCTTGGGAGTTCTCTTCACTAAGGCGGAAAAATCTGGACAGACCATCAGCATTGGCGTGT
This sequence comes from Lissotriton helveticus, assembly GCF_964261635.1. NCBI lineage: Eukaryota > Metazoa > Chordata > Amphibia > Caudata > Salamandridae > Lissotriton > Lissotriton helveticus. Next base: position 209,469,379 of record NC_136058.1, read on the forward strand.
AATGTACAAGGGCGGTGTTCCACTGTGAAGTCCATCCCCTGTAGGGAAATGGACCACCACAACAGCTTTGGATTCTCACCTCTCATCTTCATCAACCATCTGAGGGGCCTGTGGTCTGTATGAACCCGGAAGTGAGTCCCAAACAAGTATAGTCTCAACTTCTTCAGTGCCCAGACAACAGCAAGTGCCTCACACTCAATTGCACCCCACCTCTGTTCCTGTGGAAGTAACCTCTTACTGATGAAGTGTAGTGTAGTTCCTATATTCCCAATAGGCTCTCCGCATTTATTTATTTATTATTTATTTATATGCTTGTATTGCCCAGGATTCGACCCCCGGAGGGGTATCTCCACGCTTGGTTCTCCGTAAGTGCATAAAAGGGGCTATAAGAAATCACCCAAAAATGTTATGCTGTCAGAAACAGGTGTGTTTTTAATGCTTTCCTAAAAGCAAAATGGTTAGCGGTTTGTCTCAAACTAAAGGGAAGTTTGTTCCAGAGGGTGGGGCCCATATACGAAAGTGCACCACCACCCTGCCTTGCCTTTCTGATTAAGGGAACCTGTAGCAATAATTGATTGCTGGATCGAAGAGACCGTCCAGGTTTATATGTGCTGAATTTTTCAACCAGATATTGGGGGCCTGTGCCAAAGAGGCTCTGTATGATACAACAAATTTTGAATTTAACCCGCTGGCGGATGGGCAGCCAGTGGAGTTTTTCCAGAAGAGGGCGAGAGGGAGTTCTGGGCGGCACATTAAGGACCAGCCTGGCCGCAGTATTTTGGGCAACCTGCAGTTTGCTAAGTACATCCTCATTAGCAGATAAAAAAAGATCATTACAATAGTCTAACCGACTGACTACAAGGGCCTGGACAAGGGTCTTTCTATAGATGTCCGACAAGAATGGAAATACGCGTTTCAGGAGTCCGATTACCCGAAAGCAGGATCCTGTCACCTGATTTGCGTGTTCTTTTAGCAGTAATCCCTGGTCCAGTCGCACGCCCAGATTCTTCACTGCCTGTTTAATACAAGGGATAGGTCCCAAGTCCACAGGCCACCATTCCGGTGACAATAGGAGGGGGGCCTTCCCAAAAAGCATGACCTCGGTCTTGCCCACATTACATTGTAGGCAATTGGAGGCCATCCATTCAGACACTGCTCTCATTCCTTCAGCAAAAGCGTGTTTGATAGCAGAAGTGAAGTTTGGAATGGAAACAAAAACTGGGTGTCGTCAGCATACGACATTGGGATGAATCCATACGCTCTCACAATGTCAGCCAAGGAGGCCACATACACATTAAATAATGTGGGGCTTAAGCATGAGCCCTGTGAAACTCCCTTGGTGAGTTCCCTAGAGATGGCATGATGGGAGCCCAAGCTGACACTTTGTGAGCGGCCTGAGAGAAAACTCTCAAACCAGGACAGAGCCCGACCTCCTACCCCCACCTCCTGCAGACGACCGAGAAGAATATCATGTGATACCGTGTCGAAGGCTGCCGACAGGTCCAACAGCACCAGAATCATTGATCCCCTCTGTCCTGTGCCATTCTGATGGTATCTGTCACAGAGAGGAGAGCTTATTCGGTGCTGTAATTGGGTCTGAAACCTGATTGCGTGTGGTCCAGCCCTCCCGACGCCTTGATGAAATTAGACAAATGGGTATTCACATGCTTCTCGGTTATCTTGCTCAAATACGGCAGAAGGGAAATGGGGCGGAGGTTGGGTAGGTCTGTCCAAGGTAAGGCCGAGTTCTTACGGATAGGATTCACTACAGCTTTTTTCCATTCCGGGGGCACTTGTCCTTCGTTAAGTGAGAGATTAATCACTGTCTGAATCAAGGGGCAAAATAAGTTGCTTAAAGAGGCCACCATCTTGGCGGGCAGGAAATCTGAAGGGGACCCTGTTTTGATGTGACTTATCAAAGAGTAGATATCTCCTTGACTAATCTCAGGAAAGACAGTAAATGTACCTCCATTATGTGTACGTGGTATAGGAGGGGTACTGTTGGCGCAGCCTTTAAGGTTTGTGACTTTAGTGATTTTGTCATAGATCAACTCTATTTTATTTTTGAAGAATAAGGAGATATCATCACACAGGGATTGAGAGAAGTCGTCCGGGCTCTCACAAGCTATAGTATTCCTTCCTACCTTCCTCAGAGTAATTTTTCCTCCAAACTTTTTCCAGTTTCCTGCATCTTTGTTTCTCCAATCTAAGTTGATCAGTGTACCAAATCTCCTGCTTAGATAAGTGACGCTGTTTATGCAGTTTCATTGGAGCCAACAAATTAACTGCTTCAGTAAGGGCAGACTCCACGTTGTCTTTAGCTAAGATGATGGGTTCAACCCATACCTTCTGTAAGTCATCCAGTGTCACCTTAAACCACTGTCTCCGCCACTGGGGTGGAAGAGCAGGCTGTTTATTAGGTTTGTGCAAACCAAGGAGGGAGAATTCAATCATGAAATGATCTGACCAGTTTACTCGGGTCGGAGGTCGACACAATATTTTGGGACAGTTGGAGAAAATTAGGTCTAGAGTGTGGCCTCCTATGTGTGTTGGACCGCTGTTCTGTATTTGAAGCCCTAAAAGAGCAAGGTCGGAAAGCAAAGACAGCGTCTCAGGGAGGTTAGGAGAATCTACATGGATATTAAAATCCCTCAGAAGAAGGAAATCTTCTTTAGCTTTAAAGTACGGGGCCAAGAGTTCGGTCAAAGATAGAGTAAAGCCCGTACTCGGCCCTGGAGGGCGGTAGACTAATAATGCTCCCTTCCAATGAGCTTTGGAGGCTGAACTAACCTTGAAGATCAACACTTCCATCAAGGATCAGCTTCTTTGTTCAATTATAGAAACCTTTAGTCCTTCTTCGTATACTATGGCAATGCAACCCCCAGTTTTAGTCGGACGGTCAAGCCTGGAGATTTTATATCCAGCAGGGATCCCTAAGGTGATGGCAGGGACCGTGTGTGGTTTTAGCCAGGTTTCAGTTAAGAAGCAGATCTGGGGTTTTGCCATAGTGATGAGGTCCCAAAGCTCACAATGATGCTTGGGCAGGGAACGAATGTTAAGTAGAAAGCATTTCAAACCATTTTGAACTATAGTCCCCCCTATGTTATAACCAGATAAGGTAGCAACATGAGATGCCTGAAAGCGGCAGTGGATACACGAAAAAGGGCGTTGACCAGAAATCACGAACACAGGATTTTAAGGGCTTGGGCTGTGTACCTGATTCGGCGGACCACCATGGGGTCAGTGCTAACTTGAGCAGCGTCCATAGCCCCTAGCCACGTCCAGTCGCGGACGGGCGCAGACGGGCTACTCTTTGGCTACTCTCGGCGTGTCTTCGGCTCACCTGCGCGCTCAGGAGCAGGCGAGGGCTAAATAGCCCTGGAAATGCACCACTAGAGCGCTAACCGCTCCAGTGAGAAACAGGAAAAGCCTGGCTCTCCCTGACCCGCCCTCCGCGCAACGGTACTGGCTACCGCGTGGGACCGGGGCGGGCAGGAGTGGTAATCGAGCCCAGGCTTCCTCAGCTGCCCTGAAGGTAACCGTCCCCCCTCTCAGTTCAGATTAGGGAGAAGATATTTTGCAGCAGCGCAACTGATATAGCGCGGTACAAGCTAGCACACATAAACTTTAAAATCAGTTTCCAAATTAAAATTTTAAATCGACAACAGAGTAAAATGTATTTTTAAAATTTCTCAGGCACAGCATAAAGCACGATTTAGGCACCTCTGGTGAACAAGCGGGTCGGGGAAACTCTGCCTCAGTCACCCTACTGCAGCTCGCCGATGTTCTGGCTCAGCCTAAATAGCCCTGGAAATGCACCACTCGAGCGCTAACCGCTCCAGTGAGAAACAGGAAATGCCTGGCTCTCCCTGACCCGCCCTCCGCGCAACGGTACTGGCTACCACGTCGGACCGGGGCGGGCAGGAGTGGTAATCGAGCCCAGGCTTCCTCAGCTGCCCTGAAGGTAACCGTCCCCCCCTCTCAGTTCAGATTAGGGAGAAGATAATTTGCAGCAGTGAAACTGATATAGCGCGGTACAAGCTAGCACACATAAACTTTAAAATCAGTTTCCAAATAAAATTTTTAAATCGACAACAGAGTAAAATGTATTTTTAAAATTTCTCAGGCACAGCATAAAGCACGATTTAGGCACCTCTGGTGAACAAGCGGGCCGGGGAAACTCTGCCACAGTCACCCTACCGCAGCTCGCCGATGTTCTGGCTCAGCCTAAATAGCCCTGGAAATGCACCACTAGAGCGCTAACCGCTCCAATGAGAATCAGGAAATGCCTGGCTCTCCCTGACCCGCCCTCTGTGCAACGGTACTGGCTACCGCGTCGGACCGGGGCGGGCAGGAGTGGTAATCGAGCCCATGCTTCCTCAGCTGCCCTGAAGGTAACCATCCCCCCCTCTCAGTTTAGATTAGGGAGAAGATAATTTGCAGCAGCGCAACTGATATAGCGCGGTACAAGCTAGCACACATAAACTTTAAAATCAGTTTCCAAATTAAATTTTTAAATCGACAACAGAGTAAAATGTATTTATAAAATTTCTCAGGCACAGCATAAAGCACGATTTAGCCACCTCTGGTGAACAAGCGGGTCGGGGAAACTCTGCCACAGTCACCCTACCGCAGCTCGCCGATGTTCTGGCTCAGCCTAAATAGCCCTGGAAATGCACCACTAGAGCGCTAACCGCTCCAGTGAGAAACAGGAAATGCCTGGCTCTCCCTGACCCGCCCTCCGCGCAACGGTACTATCTACCACGTCGGACCGGGGCGGGCAGGAGTGGTAATCGAGCCCAGGCTTCCTCAGCTGCCCTGAAGGTAATCGTCCCCCCCTCTCAGTTCAGATTAGGGAGAAGATAATTTGCAGCAGCGCAACTGATATAGCGCGGTACAAGCTAGCACACATAAACTTTAAAATCAGTTTCCAAATTAAATTTTTAAATCGACAACAGAGTAAAATGTATTTTTTAAATTTCTCAGGCACAGCATAAAGCACGATTTAGACACCTCTGGTGAACAAGCGGGTCGGGGAAACTCTGCCACAGTCACCCTACCGCAGATCGCCGATGTTCTGGCTCAGCCTAAATAGCCCTAGAAATGCACCACTAGAGCGCTAACCGCTCCAGTGAGAAACAGGAAATGCCTGGCTCTCCCTGACCCGCCCTCCGCGCAACGGTACTGGCTACCGCGTCGGCCCGGGCGGGCAGGAGTGGTAATCGAGCCCAGGCTTCCTCAGCTGCCCTGAAGGTAACCGTCCCCCCCTCTCAGTTCAGATTAGGGAGAAGATCATTTGCAGCAGCGCAACTGATATTGCACGGTACAGGCTAGCACACATAAACTTTAAAATCAGTTTCCAAATAAAAATTTTAAATCGACAACAGAGTAAAATGTATTTTTAAAATTTCTCAGGCACAGCATAAAGCACGATTTAGGCACCTCTGGTGAACAAGCGGGTCGGGGAAACTCTGCCACAGTCACCCTACCGCCTTGGAATAATATATCCTATAGATTAGACGTAGGAGTGAGGTCGACTAGGTCTCTATCAAATATATTAAACTTAATAGTGAATGCCATCTAGCTCAGAGGTCACTAGAAACGTTCTTGATTAGTTTCTGACAACCGCATAAACATGACAACTTTGTTTCCCAAGAATAAGAAAAGTATCTCTAGAGTCGTGGAAACAATAGAAGTATTTCACTTAGTCACTCGTGCATGCTTCGTTTCTACAGAGGTGCAGAGAAATAGAGAGACTGGCATTTTCAATAAAAGGTTTATTGAACAGTCTTCTTTCTCATGCAAGAAAAGTGAACTGCTACAATCGTAATGCAGACTGCAAAGTATAATGCGTACAGCGAGAACAATATTATAAAATAATACTGTAGGAGCATTGTATGGTTTCTAAACCAGATATAAATACATACATAAATAACAAGGGCTAAAAGTACTCAACTGGTGCTTCTAAAATACGCCTACCTCAGTGTACCTAACCTGAGCCTAGTACGCGGGAAGAATGTGTTATTGTGTAGATTGCAGCAAAGACTGTACCCCAAGTGTTGCAGTCTTCCAGGTGTTGTGCGATCCCCATCGGTAAACAAATTGTTAAAATCCTGTGTTTCTCATGAGGGGTAGTATCAGTAAATACTACCTCGATTTGAGTAATTTTTTGAGCTATCCAGAATGGAATTTGTTCCTTTTTTGTAGGTAATTTGCCAATGACCGATTGTATAGTTTGTGGTGTGATTTTATTTGTGTTCCCCTGGTAAGGGGTGTGTTGTGGAATCCTTATAGGAGGTTGGACTGTTAGTCTGCATGCCAAATTGAACCAATTGTCTATATATTTTTATTGGTTGTTTTAGTTGAACTAATAGTTCATCACCTGACATTTCTTCAATGTCAGGATGTGGTGTATAGCTGGCTAGTACCGGACATGTTGCTCCTGGTCTACCTAGAGGACCGAGCCTGGTAATGTGATTTTGATGGTGTAGGGCGCCTTTAAACCAGAGTGCATGCTCTTGGTAAGTTAGTGGAATTTCAATATCCTCTAAAGGAACGTATTCCGTTGGATGTTCCTCTACTTTGTAGAAGTGAAACACATGTGTTACTGAATTTGCTTCAGGGAATATAATCCATGAATAGAATACCTTTGTCTGCCGATATTCGTGTGCCTCTATCACAAAAATCACCCTACCACCTCTTGATGATAGGCCATTTGTTATAAGTTTTATAGTGATGGCTTTCCTTAAATTTTCTGGGATGATTATAGAATCCAAGTCGTCCTGTTGGAAACCTGTAACGTCTAAGCCGCGTAGGGCTGCAGCTTCACCGGTTGCGTTGTCGTCGTCTTCGGTCATTGTTTAATGAAAGTTGCAGAGCAAGTTCAAAGGAAACAAAGATAAGGTGCACAATATTTTGGAACATTGTAGCCTTCAACGTTGAATAAACCAAAAACGAATACATAGGATTTTCGTCCTACTTAGTTATGGCGCATATTTTATCCTTTCACCCACTCCAGATGTCTATTGGAGTATTTTTTTACGGGAAAAAGGGGTCTCTGAGAAAAGCACGACCGAGTTACTTTAGTATCTAGCGTTAAATTAGTGCCTTACCAAACGTTAGGCGCCATGTACTGTAGTTCCTATATTCCCAATAGGCTCTGCGCATTGGAATAATATATCCTATAGATTAGACGTAGGACTGAGGGCGACTAGGTCTCTATTGAATATATTAAACTTAATAGTGAATGCTAGCTAGCTCAGAGGTCACTAGAAACATTCTCAAATTCACAAGACGGGATTAGTTTCTGACAACCGCATAAACATGACAACTTTGTTTCCCAAGAATAAGAAAAGTATCTCTAGAGTCGTGGAAACAATAGAAGTATTTCACTTAGTCACTCGTGCATGCTTCGTTTCTACAGAGGTGCAGACAAATAGAGAGACATGCGTTTTCAATAAAAGGGTTAATGAACAGTCTACTTTCTCATGCAAGAAAAGTGAACTGCTACAATCGTAATGCAGACTGCAAAGTATTATGCGTACAGCGAGAACAATATTATAAAATAATACTGTAAGAGCATTGTATGGTTTCTAAGCCATATATAAATACATACATAAATAACAAGGGCTAAAAGTACTCAACTGGTGCTTCTAAAATACGCCTACCTCAATGTACCTAACCTGAGCCCAGTACGCTGGAAGAAGTAAGTGTGGTGTAGCATAGGTTTAGTTTTTCTTTGCCAAGAATCTATCCAAGGTTTCTCTAGGTTCTAACAAGCTCCAAACCTTAGTTTAGAATGAAGGATCTCAGTCTCGTGACTCGATTTCCCAATACCCCGCAAGGGGAGCTTGGAAACACTGGAGCTGGATTCTCACCAAGAGAAATGCAGCCTCTCGATCAGTGCGTCAGCTGGAGGGTCGACTTCCTTCGGCACTTGCTGTAGCGAACTGCGTTGGGCAAGTAGATAGTCGAACTACTCCGAACCACCGTGTCTTGCTAGAGCAAGTGAAGGCATATTTATACCTTGAAGGTGTCTAGTTTGACGTAAAGTCTGGCATAATAACGTCAGGAATGAACCCCAAGGGAATAGTAGTTCTTTGTAAAGTAGGTGAGTTCTTGGACAAATCAATATTCAAGCAAGGCAAGGTCCCTGACTGCTTCAGCCAATTTTCCAAGAAATTGTTGTGACGATTTGATATGGGTGGAAGTAGCCATGCCTGTATTTGGTCTGCATGGGCTATGTCTAAATAAGGGAATGATTTCTATGCCTATATTAGGGCAATGTGAATTGCACCTATATAAAGGCATGAATCGGGAAAATTCACTCGGATCCTAAAACGCCATACAACATCCACTCCACTTTTATATGTACGACATTACTAGTTTCTAAAAACAGAAAATATATCTAAGCATGATGTGTTAAAAATCCCACCCAAAATACACAAAAATGTATTCAAAATGGTTGTAAACGAAAAGAATATTTGTGCTTTACACATTTAAAAGCAATGTTTCATTCAAAGCATATAGATGATATTTAAAATACGCTATCCGAATGAATCATGAAAATACATTCATGAAATGGCTCTTAAATACAGAAAGAAAAAAATCGAGACAATTCCATGATAGAATATATAAAGCGTTTGGTTGTGGACAAGGTCAAATATTGTCTCTTCGGAAGTATTCAGAGAATTCTTGTTCTCTAGGAATATTTCTACTTTAAGCAGTTTACTTTGTGCCAAAAAAAGTTCCAATTTTGGAAAGATGTCAAATCATAGAAAAATAGAGTTCCAAATTTAGAAGTTTGTTTTGCGAAAAGTGAAGGTCGAATTCAGAGAACACTGAGTGCTAACTTCAAAAGTCAGTGTTATTGTTTGGAGAAAACATCAAATCCTCTAAGCTGGTAGGGAATTTGTCTACTACTGTAGATGAAAGTTGGACTACCTCGTCAAGCAGATCAATTGCACATAGATGAGAAGCATCGCCGTCTGCTGCATTAGCAATGTTTGAAGTGGATGGTACCTGTGTGCCTGTTGCTCCACGTTTCTCACTTTCTGCAGTTTGCGTCTGTGAGATCTCAACGAATGCTGTCATCAGGATTGGTAGCCGCTGGTGACAACACAATGCATGAGCCGTTACAGGTTCAAGCAAAGTATCAACTTCCGTTGGCAGGACTGATGGGAGTGTCAGACAGATGTCTAGCATGCATTTTTCTCCACATAGCAGGCATCGTAGAACTGGTAGGATGCATCTTTGCCAGATTGGTCGGAATGATAGAAACCAAGTGGTATTTAGATCTCTTAAACGAGCCAAGCCCAGAATTTGTATCATGCGCTCACGACACTTCATTGCCAGGAGGGTGTTCTCGAAGGTGATCTGGGTGTCGATGGTGACTTGACTTGCCATACCGGAGCAGAACAAATAAAAATGGTATTCCTGCTACGAGACCCAAAACATGCGGCAGGCCGCCAAACACAGAGTGCACGAAGTTTGCAAATATGCCTAGGAATGCTTCAAAGGGTGCTAACAGTCCCGAAAAAATCGTCTTAAATACATGTACAATACCACTGGTATCGGACATGTTTAAGATACGACCTAACATTTCTGAGAAATGTTTAGGGCAGTTTGTCGATAAAAGGGCATGTATCTCTACAGAAGTCCTTGCAACCTGCAGATCATACGTCTCTTTGGCCGAGGTCAGTGGCACAGTTTTTTGTAAAAGAATGGCTTTGTCTGCTTAAAGTATCAATTCGAATAGAAGAGATGTTCAATGAAGGCCATAATGGCAACTCCCCATCTGACTTAGTTTTAGGAAACAATACTTGCATACAGCAAGTGACCCTGACTGACACATGAACGAGATAGGGGGTTCCTGGCAATATGCCACAACAGCTGTGATCATTCAACATAATGTAGCTTCCATTAGAAAGCTGCCTAAAAGTTGGATCTATCACTGCAGCTGGAGAACCTTGCAGGTGGCAGGATAAGTTGTTCGAGGAACCATCGCAGGCCCCGTGTAAGTTAATACCCTGGCGTAAGAGTGAACCGCTTAGTGTGTTTTCACAATTTATACCACTAAGAAACACTTCCTTTCCCCACTTCAACATTTGTGTGTATAAGGTAAATCCCAGGATATCTTGATGTATTCTTTACCCAAACTTTCATATACGCCCACTGGTATATGTTTTAAACAATACTGAAAATGGAAATTCTTCACAGGCAGAGTGATTGTACCATGTATTATCCATTCTGTCGCTAGCTTCTCAGAAACAGTTAACGGTAATCTTTCAAGTTTTTTAATGCTCAGCACTGTATAGTCTGCCCCTAGCCCTTCTCTGTGCCAAAGTGATTTGTTTATTTGTAAGGTTAAACTCAGAAAACAATGACGTGGTGTTGATTAGACGCCATGGCACATAGCCAGAATGAAGGTTTTGCAGCGTCCAGCCCAAAAGCATTATAGAACGCAATTGTGACTGACCATGCTGTAACATGACTAAGTCCTGCTCCATTATGTCAATGGCAGAGGATACTATGCTGTCCAAAGAATATATTGTGGATGACAGAGTCGTTAACCCATTGTCAACTACAGAAAGAGATTTCTTTAAATTAATACAATCAATTTCTCGTATTCGTTCTGCAGTCTCTGCTTGCGTTGTTTTCCATACTTCATTATAAATGGCATAGATACCGTAGTATATAAAACGTTTATGACGCGGTTTTGCAGATCCTTGTAAGAATCCCTTAAATCAACGCCATCTTTAAGTAAAGATAAGTGTTGTTTTACTTCCTTTAGTGTAGTGTAGCCACTCAAGGCACAGTTTTCCCACACTGTATGATGTTATTATCCCTGGATGTTGTCTCTGGACATATCTTGGAGCTGGCCTAGTGTAAGTGAACCCTTGTGTTTTATTCAGGAATCTATCTTGACAGTTGTTCGCGTCTGTGGGTCAGATTAACCATTTTTTCCAATCAGGATCTGTTCTGTTGTTAAGTGAAATAGTTTGTACGCCAACCACCCCCTCTGAAGTGTTACTTCTTTCTGGTGTAGGTGTAGGTACTGACGGTTTGTTTAAATCTTTTATCTTAGCTAATCCAAGACAAGATGTCTTTTGAACAGTGTCATTCAAAATCATTATTTGTTCTGGGATAATGCAGGCTCTAAATAAAGCTTCTAAGCCCTGCACCAGCCAGTCTCGTGTGCCCCAGACAGTTTTTGTCTCAATGGTGTCTTTCCAAAAGTCAAAACCTAATGTAGACTACTGAGCATAAAAGGTCGCAGAATAAATTTGCTTTGTATTTGTCAACATACTTTTCATTCCTGTCCTATTAACATTTTTAAAGTAAAATGATTCTGGTTTGGAAATATTAAAGCCTGAAAAGTATGGAAATTTGTCATAAAATGTTTTAGATGTACCCTTTGTTGGCGTAGGACAATTTTCCCATTGATTATAAGCAAAAACATTTCTAGGGTTTGCAGATCTATGCAAAAAATGAGGACCATAGTGAATATAACAGTACATTTGTTCATAGTCTGATGAACCTTCTAAGTATTCATGATTTGTAAATTTTGCAGACATTTCTAATTCTGACATCATATTATTAACAGTCTCAAAGTCCCAATCATCAAAAAATGTGCTGGGTGAAACAAAATCCCTCAAGCTATGCTGGACCAAGAATGTCATATTCAGTTCTGTCCCAAGCTATACCACCTGGTATAGGAATGGCTGTGATGTTTACTGCTGACAAGTCTCTTTGTTCACAATGGGATGATTTATGCGGCTTGAGGAGTACGTTGATGTGCTTTCTTATTGTGTCCTTTGTACTATATTTTCCATTGATCAGCATTCCCAAGGTAAATACCAGAGTCAACCAAAGTAGAAGAAAAAGTACACCTAAGACAATCCATACTTCAACCCATGATGAAACCAGATATATTTTTTCCATTTGTTGAAAGAGATCTGTTATTTGATTTTTTAAAGTTTTTTCAGCTGGCGGCGTTTCAGGTTCACTTGGATCCTCGGAAAACGTATCAAAGTTAATGAAATAGCCAGAGGCAGTTCTGTCAATTGTAGGGATTGCTTCCGGATTTGATGAAATCGCTTGATCACTTGTCATATTAGTATACTCGGATGCTATATCTTTGTAGACAGGTGTTTCTTGACAAACTGTTATTTGGGTCTCAAGAGGTACAAGTTCCATGGCTTTGTTGCATAGTCCTTTATTCTGTACTGCAGAGTCTTCAAATGTTATCAGTCTCTCAGTTTAAACCTCTTTGATTGTAGCCAGTTCGGTCGTCTGCTACATCTTTGGAGTCCACTCGGCCTACTACTTATGATCGGCCACATGATGTGGTTTTACCAGGTCGATGGATACAAACCTGTTCTCCTTTCTTCCAGCAAGGGGCGGCAGTAGTACTGTTCTTGATCCGTGGATTGCTAGCACAGGTACCGGTTGTCTATAAGAAGGGCCAAATTCCTTCTTGTCCGCGATCTTTTCTCCGACTAGATCCCCAATCTTTGGAATCCTGGCAGGCCTTGCTGGAACGGGTGTTTTTTCTTCAGTGGTCGTTTGCTTCAGGAATACGTTTCTTTGATTTTTTTTCTTGTTACATTTAAGTCCTGCAAAACAGCCAAACGGTCTTTGATATCAAAAGGTTTTTGTTCTACCACTGAAGTGTGGCGATCAAGGTCTTGGACAATCATTCTAGTTCCAAAAAGGATTTCATATGGAGTGATTTCCCCTAGAGAACTTCTTGGCAGATTTTTAAGACTACGTTGGACACTTATTAGATGTTTTACCCACCCGTCACCCAAGCCTAGTACCCTTGCTGTTATAGATTACTTTATGTCCCAGTTTTTTGTCTCCACAACCGAATTCCCCTCAGGATGGAATGGACTAGAATACCGCAATGCAACGCCCAGATTGGCCATGGCCTCCTTGTAAGCTTTTGAGCTAAACGCAGGACCTTGGTCAGAATGTAGCGTGCTGAATGCGTATGTGCCGATAAGACTCGCAAATCTTTTATAACAGTTCGGGCGCCAGCCGAGCGCTAGGGCCACATCCAAATGAATCTCGAGCATGAATCCACTGCGACCATGATATATTTATAGTTACTATTCCGCTATAAGTGACCGCAGTGGTCCAGGTAAATGCAAGCTAATGGTTTATCTGAACAGGGTGGTCTGCGCCGGGCGTTTCACTGTAGAGACTTTTATCTTTTGGCAGATTTCACATTCTAAAATATAGTTTCTGGTCTGTTTCCTCATGCGCGGCCACCAGTATCGCTGCTTTAATAATGATACTGTAGCAGAAACACCTGCATGTGCAGAGGCAAGCCCTTCATGTGCTGCTAAGATTAGTCCTCATCTGTGTTCCATGTTTGGAATTACTCTATCCCCCACTCCAAGGATTCGGGCAAACTGAACATTATCTGCATCAGTTATATACGGGTATTTGAGTGGAAAGCCTAATGTTGTACCACTGTCTTTGCTTGAAGCATTGACAGCTTGCATCATTTCGCTGTCTATTTTCGCTTTTGAACGAGTGATTGCAGCTACGGAAGCCGTTTGCACAGCTTCCTTCGCGGCTTCATCAGCCAATGAATTCCCTGCATCGTGAACGTCATCACGTTGATGACTCAGTCTATGGATCACGTGAGCTTTTTGTAGTTCTTTTCGTAACTCAACTACTTGTTCCCAAAGCTTAATTATGTCACCTTTTGCATCTTTGAAACCGTTTTAATCCAGTCCTGCAATTATTCGTTATAAGATTGAACGCAATAATATGAATCGCACACTAGGAGTGTGGGGAATTCGCGATCTGTATTTTCGAGCGCCATCTTGAAAGCCTGTAGTTCAGCTCGCTGAGCTGTACAATCACCGAGAGATTGTGTTTTTGTGACCATAGTCGGAATTTACCATCGCGCCAGCTACCTTTAACGATCGCACACGCAGCACTATAAGCTTGTTTACCCCAAATTGCGATTTGTGCCGATCCGTCTGTATAAATTATACATCCGTGCTGTTCTATAGGCAGAATCTCAGTGGGCAGAGGACATTCTAGTTCATATTGTAGAAATTCCTGTGTTTTCAAATAGGGGTCAAAAACGTATTCAACGTCTGTTGCAGCAAGAATATTAACCCATTGTATCTATCTTGGATGTAAAGCCTTTGCATTCAGAATGCTCGCTTTTGTTACTGCTTCTAAAGCAGGTACTGGAGTAGCGACCATTATACGTTTTCCCTGTGTGAGGGCTCTTTCTTTTGCTACTGCAGTTTGAACCACTGTCAGAATTTTTTCTGTGGAAGTGAATTTCATTTCTGCTTGTGTGTACAAGTGTGATTTATAAGCAATTGGTACTTTCCCCCCTTCATTAAAGGTTAAGTACGTGAATCCGCATCTTCCTGGAATTATTCGGATCGCTAAGTTGCGTATATTTACGCGTGTTTGTAAATGTGTAGTTGCCAACATGTCTGTTTGCACTGAACGCTAAATTTCTGTGTGTTTGAGTCCAATTGATTTGTTTGAAATCCGGTTTGATTAATTCGTAGAGCGGTTTAACCCTTCCTGCGTAATTTTTTTTCAGCGTTTTTGGAGGTTGGAGCAGCGCACATTTCTCAAAAAAGTTTGCTGCCAGGCTTTTGCCTTCACTTGATAATTCATATCCTAGGAAAAGGACGTTGAGGTGGGCAATTCTTGCTTTCTTGAAATTGAATTTATACCCTTCAGAGGCGAAGCCAAGTATTATGGTGTTCACCCTGTTCAAGTGCCTGTCCAAGTCATCGTCTTTTAGATAGATGTCATCGACATATGATAGTGCTTCATCATCATACGTCTGTAGTCAATCTGTTACTCTTGCTGAAAATAACCCTGGACTATTCTTGAATCCCTGGGGGAGACAACAGAACTGGGGCTGAGTCCCCATGATTGAGAAAGCGGTCAAATACCTGCTTTCTGGTGCAATATTTTGACAAAAGAAACTGTTATAAATATCTAATGTTGTCTTATATTTTTTACGCACAATGTTATTCATTTGTTCTGCACCGTGTGCATGTTGTACTGCAAATGTTTTGCAACAGGAGTTTAGATGTCTGCAATCCAAAACTACACGATATGTAGTGGAGCACCTGGAAACAGGCTCAGAAGCAGCGTTGTTTCAGAAAGAACAACGTTGGATTTATCGCTTGGGTACCAACAAATCCGGGCTGAACGATGAGATTCCTTGGGGCAGTGTGTTAAGATAGTGACTAAGGCCACATCATTGTTCTGAATTTCTCTGTTGTGTTAATTTGGGTTGACATAATCTGAACTGGTGTATAACATCTCATGATAGGCCCCCACTGTTGTGTACAAACCCCTGGGTACTCTATTTTCCAATCAGCAATCTTATTTGACTGACCAGTGCTGAGTTCACATGTAACTAATGACTCAAATTTAACCTTAAGACCCCGCAGGAAGAGCCTACACCGGCTTTTATCCTTGAACAAAAAAATCCACAAGTCGGACACTTTTATAATCCTTACACTAACTAACATCGTGCACTATGAATTTAGGCATGGTTTAGGGAGTAATGTCTGAACTATAATATTCGCACCATCTGGCTCATTGGGGATTCGAACCGCGAATATGATATCAGATACCGGCTTTTAGCCTTGAACCGAAAAATCCACATGTCGGGCACTATCAATACCATCACATTAACTAACACCGTGCATTATGAATTTTGGCACGGTTTAGAGAGTAATGTCTGAATTGTAATATTCATACCATCTACCCCATTGGGGATTTGAACCCCGAATACAAGCATGATATCAGACACTACCTCTTTAAGAGCTGGAGCCTAGCTTAAACAACGTTACGTTAAGCTACCCACGTGATCGGAACTCCCTCATACTGCAAGATAAATGCGATCCCGGGAAAGCATACCTTACTTCCGGGGAGACAGCAGCCCAGAGTGCAGGTACAATGCGGGGAGTCGCGAGTGCTCAAGTAAGTCACAAACCCTAATCTGACTTAGCGGCAACAAAGAAGAACACTCTCTGTTCGAGGGATAACATTTTCTCTCCTCTTTTTAAAGATAGACACCGCGTGAAGGCATCCCGCGCTGTCTCGACCCACGGGGAGAGTCTTTTGCTCTCGTAATGTGAGTGTTTGTGTTTGTATGTCGCCATTGAAAAAAAAGCACCACTGAACTCTTACAAAGGTTTTTTTTTTTTACTGGTTTCCTGGTACTATTAAAAGAGGCACTATACCATTTCTGACGAAGTACGATAGCTACATTTCTTTTAATTATCACTTTTGGCAGTGACAGGCTGAGTAAAGTATACTCGCTTGACATTCTGCCCACATTAAATAAAAGCAGCGGTAATACAGCGTTTGAAGTCACTTCTGGGTGGAGATGTTTTCCACTCTACCTATGGAGGACACCATAAAACCTTGAAGGCTTTCTGTGAATTATGGAGTGCCTGTGAATGGTCACCCTAATAAAACAATGGCTTTGACACCATTCTGACATTGTGCATGTAAAATTGCTATGCACTAATTTTGACTATTGCAATGAGCTTATTTTATGTCAATGTGTGTCATTATATGTTATTGTGTTGTGTATTTTTCTTCCCCTCTCCACAGATTTTTTGTGCCCCTGCAAATCCCAGTGAGCCACCACGGCTACTAACCGTGACTAACACTAAACTTCAAAAGAATTTTTCACATTTAGAGCCTCACGGGAGGGTGCGCCTTAGCGTGCGTACACCACCGGAGGACATAATTTAGGTCCTGACGAATGCTGAGTGAATTTGCAGTTGTAGCAGCAGAAACATGTTGACCAGTGTTTGTTTTAAAGGACACAGGTTTCCTAAGATAGAACCTAACTGTCCTTCACTTTGTTTTTAACCTAATACAGGTTGGCCGGTATTAAAGATTTTTGTATAGGCAACAACCTTGTATTTTTTAATTCTGCACCCACAGTTACACTCACACCTTAATTTGGGCACTGTTGCACTCACCACATCCCGCTCCGCTGTAAATCAGGCATTGTAGCACGCTGGGGGGGCATTCAGCCACCCCAGCGGAGACCCAATGATGAAGCATGTCACCAGCTAGTGGTGAGTGAGAGTCCTTTTAGAAAAAAGATAAGATTTTCTTTCCTTCTGGAAATCACACAGGGACATTGGTTCCCCTTGGGAATATTTTTCTTTAAGGGGTTTCTTTGTTCTTGAGGGGGTTAGTAAGAGAGAGAGATATATATAAAGATAAAGACACTAAAAAGAATTTTTGTTTAAATAATTTTTATTCGTTTGCACTTAGTCACTCCTTAGTTGTTGTTAATATATTGACTGGGGTACAGGAGTGCCTGCTCATGCCCTTTCTCTCTAGTTGTTATTTGATATATATTGTGCAGCGCATAGCTGTGAGAGTACGAGTTTTCTGAAGTAGCGTAGCAACTTCGTCTGTAAATTAAATCTACCATGGAAGACCAGGGCCTCTCCTTCTCCAAGGAAGACGTGGATGCTTTACTAGGTGATAGTACCCTATTTTCTGACCCTTTACTAGCACATGCCATCTCGCAAACCGGCGACTGGGAAAAGTTAGGTGACCTTAAGCGCAATCGAATCAGGACCATTTTACATGGTACCATGATAAAGGAGTATTTGAATAACTAGGCAGCACCTAAGGGGCTGCTAGTCACAAATGCTCCTAGAATCTTTCTCGACGATGCAGTGTTCCGCAAGGAGTGGGCGCAGATTGCAAGGCACTGCACGCGGGATTGGGGTATATTAATTATCAAAACTGCTCTACGCCTTTCTGAAGCTCTCTTGATAGAGATTCAGACCACAGAAGCTCATTTTAAAGCTACCATCACTGGATATAAAAAAAGGCTCGATGAGCTTAACAAAGAGCAAAACAAGTTCAAAGAAAATCTCGCTCAATCCAAGTGTCAGAAACTACAGAAAGATCTCAAGCGTTGGTCCTATGCCAAAGTCTATCCCTACTCTTGTCCTGATTACACTCCCCCCACCGGTTCAGGGTATAACTCTGATACATCGGTAGATTCTAACACGAGTGGCTCAAGCACGGACAGTACAGGCAAAAAGGGCAGAGGTAGGGGTCGAGGAAGAGGACGAGGCCAACAACAACATCAGCAGTATCCTTTTCAGGGCTGGCAAACACCGTTCCCCCAACAAGGAATGGGGCCATTTCAACAAAACCCTTTTTATGCACCATTTCCCCCACTGATGGGTTGGAACCCACACTTTGTTCCACATCCACAGTCTAACCAACAAGCATACCCGCATCCTTTTTTAGACAGAGGCAGGCGGGGCAGGGGGAGACAGAAGGGCAATACCCAAGTTCATTGGGAGCAACCGGAGGCAGTCGGGGATTTCACCAGAAGCAAGGCAGGGGACCAGAGGGCAGGCCCCAGCAGTGCGAAACCCTAGTTACTAATCTATCCTCCCACAATCTAACTGCTGCGGAAACTGGGGTCCTTGAGAAAGGGCTGGGTTTTATACCCACCCCTCGATTGAATCGTTTTAAACTGCACTGTGAGTTGAGCCAATTCTTCAGAAAACTACGACTGAAGAACTTTTTTGAGAATAGAGAGAATGACCCTACTGAAATGACCAAGAGTGACACTGAATTCAAATTAAAATCATCCTTTACTCCTCCTCCACACACAGTCCAACCTGAAATCCTTGCCTTTGAGCAGGCCGTATTCCAGGAAGTGAAACAACTACAAGAACCAACACTATTTAAGAATTTAACCGCTGCGGAATTCCAGGCCATTCAATCTTTGAAGCAAAACAAAGATATAATCATAAAAAGTGCGGATAAAGGGGGTGGTGTAGTGATTCAGAATAAGACAGATTACAACACCGAATGCCAGCACCTACTGAATGATACCACCAATTATGTCCCCCTAGGGGTGGATCCAACCAATGACCTAAAAGATGAAATCTGCGAACTTGTATCTACTGCAGAGAGAGATGGGCTTGTTTCAAAAAAAGAAGCAGATTTCCTGACATCATCTGAGGGTAGGGTACCATATTTTTATATATTACCCAAAACGCACAAGAATGTGTTACCACCTCCCGTGAGACCTATCGTTTCGGGGATAGGTTCACTTTTGGAGCCCCTCTCTAAGTACTGCGACTATTTTCTTAGACCTATCATTCAGTCAACGAGTACTTATTTAAAAGACACTAAGAGTCTGCTCTCATTACTTAGGACGATCACTTTGCCTGAAGACCCTTGCTTTCTTGTCACAATGGATATTGAGAGCTTATACACCTGCATCCCACAGGATGAGACCATCAAGGTGCTAAAGGAGGCTCTGGACAGAGCCCCTTGGGATTTTGTGACAACTCGGGCCTTTGTGGTGGACTGTGCCACTCTGGCTTTGAAGAGAAACTATTTTGAACATGAGGGTAAGCTATACCTCCAAGTACAGGTACTTCCATGGGCAGCACTTTTGCCCCTTCGGTGGCAGGTCTGTATGTGTACAATTTTGAGTGCAACTTCATACTGAATCCAACAAATCCATACGCAGCAAATATCATCTTATGGCAACGCTATATAGACGATGTGCTCATGATCTGGAAAGGTGACGAGAATCAACTATTTAATTTTTTCACCTGGGACAACCATCTTAAATTCACGCATGAGCATGCTGCGGACAACATCACTTTTCTGGATGTTAGTATCAGCAGGAAGGGTGACCAACTTGAGACCAAAACCTTTTACAAGCCAACTGCTAAAAATAACTTACTGCACTTTACCAATTACCACCCTCGGGGCCCTGCGGGAGAATCTCCCATATGGGCAGTATCTCCGGATACGCCGGAATTGCAGCAATCTATCCGACTATAAACAACAGGCGAGTGACTTGACAATAAAGTTGGAAAACAGAGGGTATCCCAAAGGCATAATCGACAAAAGCCAAAAAAGAGCTAGAAATCAACAAAGGGAGGGACTCTTAGAAGACCATCCCAAAACTGGAAACGAAGGGATCCCTTTGACTTGTGTCACGACTTTTAACCCCCTGTCTAATGCCGTAAGCAAATGCATATGAAAGAACTGGAAAATACTAACTAGCAACAAAAATAAATGGGAGAAGCCCCTTTTCTCGTACAAAAGAGCCACCAGTTTAAAAGACTCCCTAGTACACACACGACCTAGGGTAAGCCCAGGTAAATGGGAAGCCATTGTACTAAATGCATGGGGTTTACCCCCAGTCACAGGGCATTTCCCGTGTGGAAATTGCAATATTTGCCATATCACAACCCACACCAAATTTTTGGACCTGGCTGATGGTAAACATTGGTAACAGCGCAGTCACACAAACTGCAACACCACCAATGTTGTGTATCTAATAACTTGCCGATGTAGCCTACAGTACATAGGCATGACAACAAGACGCATCAAGACAAGGATATGCGAACATCGCAGCAATATCCGTTGTCACAGAGCAACAACCAAGCTGACTGCACACTTCTTAGAAAAGAACCATACTCCTAATGACTTAAATTGGACAGTTCTGGAGCACCTGGAAACAGGCTCAGAAGCAGCGTTGTTTCAGAAAGAACAACGTTGGATTTATCGCTTGGGTACCAACAAATCCGGGCTGAACGATGATATTCCTTGGGGCAGTGTGTTAAGATAGTGACTAAGGCCACATCATTGTTCTGAATTTCTCTGTCGTGTTAATTTGGGTTGACATAATCTGAACTGGTGTATAGCATCTCATGATAGGCCCCCACTGTTGTGTACAAACCCCTGGGTACTCTATTTTCCAATCAGCAATCTTATTTGACTGACCAGTGCTGAGTTCACATGTAACTAATGACTCAAATTTAACCTTAAGACCCCGCAGGAAGAGCCTACACTGGCTTTTATCCTTGAACAAAAAAATCCACAAGTTGGACACTTTTATAATCATTACACTAACTAACATCGTGCACTATGAATTTAGGCATGGTTTAGGGAGTAATGTCTGAACTATAATATTCGCACCATCTGGCTCATTGGGGATTCGAACCGCAAATATGATATCAGATACCGGCTTTTAGCCTTGAACCGAAAAGTCCACATGTCGGGCACTATCAATACCATCACATTAACTAACACCGTGCACTATGAATTTTAGCATGGTTTAGGGAGTAATGTCTGAATTGTAATATTCATACCATCTACCCCATTGGGGATTTGAACCCCGAATACAAGCATGATATCAGACACTACCTCTTTAAGAGCTGGAGCCTAGCTTAAACGATGTTACGTTAAGCTACCCACGTGATCGGAACTCCCTCGTACGGCAAGATAAATGCGATCCCGGGAAAGCATACCTTACTTCCGGGGAGACAGCAGCCCAGAGTGCAGGTACAATGCGGGGAGTCGCGAGTGCTCAAGTAAGTCACAAACCCTAATCTGACTTAGCGGCAACAAAGAAGAACACTCTCTGTTCGAGGGATAACATTTTCTCTCCTCTTTTTAAAGATAGACACCGCGTGAAGGCATCCCGCGCTGTCTCGATCCACGGGGAGAGTCTTTTGCTCTCGTAACGTGAGTGTTTGTATGTCTCCATTGAAAAAAAGCACCACTGAACTCTTACAAAGGTTTTTTTTTGTTTTTTTTACTGGTTTCCTGGTACTATTAAAAGAGGCACTATACCACAAGTACGATAGCTACATTTCTTTTAATTATCACTTTTAGCAGTGACAGGCTGAGTAAAGTATACTCGCTTGACATTCTGCCCACATTAAATAAAAGCAGCGGTAGTACAGCGTTTGAAGTCACTTCTGGGTGGAGATGTTTTCCACTCTACCTATGGGGGACACCATAAAACCTTGAAGGCTCTCTGTGAATTCTGGAGTGCCTGTGAATGGTCATCTTAATAAAACAATGGCGTTGACACCATTCTGACATTGTGCATGTAACATTGCTATGCACTAATTTTTACTATTGCAATGAGCTTATTTTATGTCAATGTGTGTCATTATATGTTATTGTGTTGTGTCTTTTTCTTCCCCTCTCCACAGATTTTGTTGTGCCCCTGCAAATCGCAGTGAGCCACCACGGCTACTAACCGTGACTAACACTAAACTTCAAAAGAATTTTTCACATTTAGAGCCTCACAGGAGGGTGCGCCTTAGCGCGCGTACACCACCGGAGGACATAATTTAGGTACTGACGAATGCTGAGCGAATTTGCAGTTGTAGCAGCAGAAACATGTTGACCAGTTGTTTGTTTTAAAGGACACAGGTTTCCTAAGATAGAACCTAAATGTCCGTCACTTTGTTTTTAACCTAATACAGGTTGGCCGGTATTAAAGATTTTTGTATAGGCAACAACCTTGTATTTTTTAATTCTGCACCCACAGTTACACTCACACCTTAATTTGGGCACTGTTGCACTCACCACATCCCGCTCTGCTGTAAATCAGGCGTTGTAGCACGCTGGGGGGGCATTCAGCCACCCCAGCGGGGACCCAATGATGAAGCATGTCACCAACTAGTGGTGAGTGAGGGTCCTTTTAGAAAAAAGGTAAGGTTTTCTTTCCTTCTGGAAATCACACAGGGACATAGGTTCCCCTTGGGAATATTTTTCTTTAAGGTGTTTCTTTGTTCTTGAGGGGATTAGTAAGAGAGAGAGATATATATATAAAGATAAAGACTCTAAAAAGAATTTTTGTTTAAATAATTTTTATTCGTTTGCACTTAGTCACTCCTTAGTTGTTGTTAATATATTGTCTGGTTTGGATACAGGAAACAAAGGATTGTTCATTGACGAGGTGCATGTTTCAATCACCCCTTGGTATTCAAGTTGATCTAAGATCTCCCTGACCTGGTTTTTAGCTTCTTGCTTAACTGGGTACTGCCTTTGTGCAGTTGGTTGAGTTTTTAACTGGATTTTATGTTGAGGAGAATCCTCATCCCATCCTACATGATTTTTATATAATGCAGGTCCCTGGGTGACTGCCCATTTTCTGGCATAAGTGTATTTTTTATGAATTGGAATGTGGTTGGAGAAGGCTGGCATAACGATGTCTTCGCCATGTGGACACTCCCTGACAAATTCAGGTGGCCAGTCTTGTTCAGCTAGAAGAATGTCATAACCCTTAGAGAGCTTCTCCCAAAAGAGTGCTCTTATTTTTCTAGTAATGTCCCCCTCCATCCGGAGTGTTACTACATATAACTTGTGCGGGACACTAACCCTGGTATCAGCCGTTTCAACTTGGATGTACTCATTCAAGTCCACTGTCTCCAGATGATCCTTTAAGATCTTGCGAGCCACTGTTACTTCTGCTGCGCTTTCTAACATTTTCTGAGCCCACTCCCCGTTCTTGAGTTGTGTCCTCAAAATCCTCAGCATGTCTGATTTTTAGACCTGCTACTTTCTTTTTGGTGAATTGAGTTTTCTTATTTTTTGGAACGTGTTGATCGTCTTTGGACTTCACGCGTTCTTCCTTTTGTTCTGATCGTCCTCTTCTTTCTGAATTCTGTGATGAAGTCTGAAAGGTGCAAGAGGAACGTGTATCAGTATGTTGATAGCTATCAGGTTTTCTCAAATTATCCCTATTCCTGAGGTTATACCTCCTTTCAGAGGGCTCCTTTTGAGGAGACCTACCTCGGGATTGAGAACGCTTTAGAAGTTTGTTTAGTGTTCTCCCACTTCTTTTTAGGAGCAGTGAGAGTGTTTTTAATAAAGACCTTTTCAGGACTTTCAGTCAGCTGGGGTTTTACTGGTTTACCACCCAAACTGTCTCTGCCTAGTTCTTCATAGGATTTTTCGATTATTCTGGCTAGTTCTTGAGGTTGCTCGGTTACATCAAATTCTCTTAACTTTTGGCGGATCTCCACGGATGCTGCTTCACCTTTAATATTAGCTAATATTATTGTTGAGACATGTTTGAAATCTTTCAGTAATTTTATACCTAGATTTAAAGCAGGCTCTGCCCCGTATTCATTTTGAATCTGTTTCAGGACGTCTGGTATTACCGCCATAGACGGAACACCATGTGTTTTTGTGTAGATTGCAGCAAAGACTGTACCCCAAGTGTTGCAGTCTTCCAGGTGTGGTGCGATCCCCATCGGTAAACAGATTGTTAAAATCCTGTTTCTCTCATAAGGGGTAGTATCAGTAAATACTACCTCGATTTGAGTAATTTTTTGAGCTATCCAGAATGGAATTTGTTCCCTTTTTGCGGGTAATTTACCAATGACTGATTGTATAGTCTGTGGTGTGATTTTATTTCTGTTCCCCTGGTAAGGGGTGTGTTGTGGAATCCTTGTAGGAGGTTGGACTGTTAGAGTCTGCATGACATATTGAACCAATTGTCTATATATTTTTATTAGTTGTTTTAGTTGAACTAATAGTTCATCACCTGACATTTCTTCAATGTCAGGATGTGGTCTATAACTGGCTAGTACCGGCCATGTTACTCCTGGTCTAACTAGTCGACCGAGCCTGGTAATGTGATTTTGATGGTGTAGGGTGGCTTTAAACCAGAGTGCATGCTCTTGATAAGTTAGTGGAATTTCAATATCCTCGAAAGGAATGTATTCCGTTCGATGTTCCTCTACTTCTTAGAAGTGAAACACGTGTTACTGAATTTGCTTCAGGGAAGATAATCCATGAATAGAATACCTTTGTCTGCCGATATTCGTGTGCCTCTATCACAAAAATTACCCTACCACCTCTTGATGATAGGCCATTTGTTATAGGTTTTATAGTGATGGCTTTCCTTAAATATTCTGGGATGATTATAGCATCCAAGTCTTCTTGTTGGAAACCTGTAACGTCTAAGCTGGGTAGGGCTGCAGCTCCACCGGTTGCGTCTTTGGTCATTGTTTAATGAAGGTTGCAGAGCAAGCTTCAAGGAAACAAAGATAAGGTGCATAATATTTTGAACACTGTATACTTCAACGTTGAATAAACCAAAAACTAATACATAGGATTTTTGTCCTACTTAGTTATGGCGGATATTTTATCCTTTTACCCACTCAAGACGTCTATTGGAGTATTTTACGGGAAAAAGGGGTCTCTGAGAAAAGCACAACTGAGTTACTTTAGTATCTAGCGTTAAATTAGTGCCTTACCAAACCTTGGGCGCCGTGTAGTGTAGTTCCTATATTCCTTATAGGCTCTGCGCATTGGAATAATATATCCTATAGATTAGACGTAGGACTGAGGTCGACTAGGTCTCTATTGATTATATTAAACTTAATAGTGAATGCCAGCTAGCTCCGAGGTCACTAGAAACATTCTCGAATTCACAAGAAGGGATTAGTTTCTGACAACCGCATAAACATGACAACTTTGTTTCCCAAGAATAAGAAAAGTATCTCTAGAGTCGTGGAAACCATAGATAAGTATTTCACTTAGTCACTCGTGCATGTTTTGTTTCTATAGAGGTGCAGACAAATAGAAAGACATGCGTTTTCAATAAAAGGTTTATTGAACAGTCTTCTTTCTCATGCAAGAAAAGTGAACTGCTACAATCGTAATGCAGACTGCAAAGTATAATGCGTACAGCGAGAACAATATTATAAAATAATACTGTAAGAGCATTGTATGGTTTCTAAGCCATATATAAATACATACATAAATAACAATGGGCTAAAAGTACTCAACTGGTGCTTCTAAAATACGCCTACCCCAATAACCTAACCTGAGCCCAGTACGCTGGAAGAAGTAAGTGTGGTGTAGCATAGGTTTAGTTTTTCTTTGCCAAGGTTTCTCTAGGTTTTAATCAGCTCCATACCTTAGTTTAGAATGAAGGAGGTCTGGTATCTCAGTCTCGGGACTCGATTTCCCAACACCCCGCAAGGGGAGCTTGGAAACACTGGAGCTGGATTCTCGCCGAGAGAAATGCAGCCTCTCGATCAGTGCGTCAGCTGGATGGTCGACTTCCTTTGGCACTTGCTGAAGCGAGCTGCGTCGGGCAAGTAGATAGTCGAACTGCTCCGAACCACCCAGTCTTGCTAGAGCAAGTGAAGGTATATTTATACCTTGAAGGTGTCTAGTTTGACGTAAAGTCAAGCATAATAACGTCAGGAAAAAACCCCAAGGGAATAGTAGTTCTTTGTAAAGTACATGAGTTCTTGGGCAAATCAATATTCAAGCAAGGGAAGGTCCCTTACTGCTTAAGCCGATTTTCGAATAAATCGTTGTGACGTTTTGATACGGGAAGAAGTAGCCAAGCCTGTATTTGGTCTGCATGGGCTATGTCTAAATAATGGAATGATTTCTATGCCTATATTAGGGAAATGTGAATTGTACCTATATAAGGGCATGAATCAGGAAAATTCACTCGGATCTTAAAACGCCATACAACAAAAGGCTACAGGTTGGTCTAGGCCCTCATCATTCATCTGTGAAAGAACAGCCCCTGCACCATGCCCTGCATCGTCTGTCTGCATAATGAACTCTTTAGAACATTTGGATCCCAGAAGCACGGGCGCCATGCACATGGCAGTCTTCAGGGCATCAAAAGCTTTCTGACAGGTGTCAGTCCAGTTCACTTTCTTGGGCTGCTTCCTGGAAGTCAGCTCTGTCAAGGGTGCAACAATGCTGCCATACCCATTGACAAACCTCCTGTAGTACCCAGTGAGTCCTAAAAAGGCTCTCACTTCTGTCTGGGTCTTGGGGGTTCCCAAGTTAGGATGGTATCAATCTTGGGCTGTAGGGGCGCCACCTGACTGCTCCCAACCAGGTGTCCCAAGTACACCACAGAACCCTTCCCGATCTGGCACTTACTCACCTTGATCGTGAGGCCTGCTCTCCGCAGCGCCATCAACACTTCCCAGAGGTGGCACAGATGTTCTTCCCAATTGGCACTGAACACTGCAATGTCATCCAGGTAGGTGGCACTGAAATCCTCCAGTCCAGCCAACACCTGGTTGACCAACCTCTGAAAGGTGGCAGGGGCATTCTTCATCCCAAAGGGCATAACCCGAAATTGGTAGTGCCCATCTGGTGTGGAGAATTCTGAACTCTCTTTTGCCCCATCAGTCAAGGCGATCTGCCAGTACCCTGACGTCAAATCAAACATACTGAGGTACCGGGCAGCCCCTAACCGATCAATGAGCTCATCAGCTGTGGGGATGCGGTGCGCGTCAGTCCTGGTGACTGAATTGAGCCCTTGGTAGTCCACACAAAACTGGAGTTTTGTTGTGTGTTAGATCTGGGGATCTCTAGTTGGCAATGGTAATCACCTTTGTCCAAATAGGGACCCTTACTCCTAAGTCAGAATAAGGGGATTACACTCCTAAATAACCCAGGCTTAGCTCAGAGGCAGTCTGTTAAGCATTTGTGAATATACACAGTAATACAGTGAAAACACTACAGATGGACACAACACAGGTTTTATAAAAATAAGTATTCTTTATATAGACAATACACGACCACAAATGACACAAATCCACAATACTATTCTTAAAGTTGACTCAAAGATGATAAAAGTTGCTTTGTTCAAGTTGATGATAAATGCGACAAAGTTCTCACGCATCCAGGTACAAAGTACCTGGATGCGTAACGCAAAATGAACAAAAGGCTCGCAAAAGGGGAGATGCGTCGGTTCCGTGATCCGGGAGAAATTATGCGTCGTGCCTCAATGCTTGCGCAGAGTAGGGGATGCATCGTGATCCTTACCGGTGTGGGGTTGATGCGTTGGTTCTCGGCTTGCGGTCCAGTTGCGATGCGCAAGATGGCGCCTCGATGCAATGCGATGATCCTGGTGCGATGCGAGAAGATGGCGCCCTTGATGCGACGATGCGATGATGCTGTGATGACGATGCGTAGGCGCCCTGGCAGCCTTGCGATGACTCTGTACCTTGGAGCCGCGACAGACCCTGCGACACGCATCTCCGGTGATGCGACAGCAGGCAGCTTTGACGGAGACATGCTTCCAGGTAGATGCGGCGAAGGCACGCTTCTCCGGCAATGCAGCGATCTCAGCTGCGGCGGCGGCGACACGCTTACTCTCGATGCGTCGCACTTCCAGCTCCCAGCGTCACGCAAATGTCTGTAGATAGAATTCCCGGCAAGGAATTTCACAGGGGGAGCTGTAGTGAAGTCTTTTGTCCCTGAGACTTCAGCAGGAGGCAAGCACAGTTCAAGCCCTTGGAGAATATTCTGTAGATGATGAAAGTCCTTAAAAAGTTCCATCTCCTTTTCTTGGCAATGAAGAAACCACTGCAGGCCAAACCAGCAAACAGCACACTGGCAGAGGGGCAGTCACACTCCTGCAGCTTCCTTGGTTCTTGGCAAAAAGTTTCTT
The DNA here is from genome assembly GCF_964261635.1 of Lissotriton helveticus. Taxonomy (NCBI): domain Eukaryota; kingdom Metazoa; phylum Chordata; class Amphibia; order Caudata; family Salamandridae; genus Lissotriton; species Lissotriton helveticus. The sequence goes on from NC_136058.1 coordinate 209,497,655, forward strand.
GTTCCAGAAGTGATCTAATGTTCTTGGGACTGGGTCCCAATATTTATACCTCAAAATCCTTTGTTCTCTGAAGGCAGAGAGGCTTCTGCCTAGTCCAAACCAGTTCCTGAGCTCTTGGTTTACATGACTCCTTTCTTCCTTTCACAGTGCAGGGCAGAGACATCAGCTGCCCCACAGGAGGTGGAGCCAACACAGGGGAGGGAAGGCACAGCTCTGGAGCTCTTTGTTAACAAGATTCCTCTTCTCCTTTCACAGTGCAGGGCAGAGACATCAGACACACCACCGGAGGAGGAGCCAGCATTGTAGAGGGAAGGCCCAGCCCTATTCAGGTCCCAGGTGCAACTCCTCCCTCCCATCTAGATACAGATCTCTCTATTCACCACTGGGCTGCCCCAGCCTGTCTCCTGGAATGCCCCAGCCCTGTCACTCAAAACTCCAGACAAGGAATACACAACCTAGCAGAGGCAGGCCTGGACAGTTAGGCAAGAAAATACCTACTTTCTAAAAGGGGTATTTTAAAACACAGAATGTTAAAACCAACTTTACTAAAAGATGTATTTTATCATTCTGAGTTCAGGCATACTAATTTCGAATTTCTAACTAGTTACCTGAGTCAGGATTATAAAATGTAATAATCTAACTAACTGCCCATTCTGCCCTGTGGGAACAGGTTGCCTTCCAATAATGAAAAACTAAATTGTCTATAATCCACTTATCAGGACATGCCACACACAAGGGCATGTCCTACCTTTTACATACAATGCGCCCTGCCCATGGGGTGACTGACATGTAGAAAAGGGAAGGCTTAGGGACTGGCAAGCGGGTGGACTTGCCAAGTTGACATGGCAGTCCAGACTGCACACAGGCTCTGCAATGGCAGGCCTGAGCCACATTTTACAAGCTGCTTCTGTGGGTGGCACAATCAGTGCTGCAAGCCCACCAGCAGCATTTGATTTACAGGCCCTGGGCACACATGGTGCACTGTACTAAGGTATGACAAGTAAATCAAATAAGCCTATCCGGGAGTCACTAATCGAATACAACACTTTACAATAGGGAGCACTTGCACTTTGGCACTGAATAGCAGTGGCAAATGCCCAAAGCATCTAGACCAGCAAAAACATAGCAAAAACACAGGAGGCAACAGCAAAAAAATGGAAGGGAGACCCATGCCAATGGTGCCAGGTCCAACAGAAGTCTTACAGGCAATCAAGCAACTGAAGCCAGCTTAGGCCTTTGGTCCGATCATCTTTTCAGCACATTGAACAAAAACCTTTGCCCCAGGATAGTCCCCTCATTGACTAAATTGCGTAATGGATTCTGTGATGGTGGGGTAGAGCACCTGGCTGAGCTTTTCATACCAACCCTTATCATTGTTCATTCCAGATGCAATGATGAGTTCAAGAATCCTGGCAAACCAACCAGATAAGGATATACTTGTGCTAACACATGAAGATCAGCCTGGTTTCATGCATGTTTGTAACTGCAGCGATAATACAAAGAAGGCAGCCTTGCATTGATATTGCGCAGCAGAGGGCGAGATGCTGATCTCTGTTGACACTAAGAAAATGTTCAACAGAGAAGTCTGGGCCATTCTATTGGATGCCTTACAGGCATTCAAGGTCGGCAAGTGTTAAACCGAAAGCAGATGTTGGAGTGAATGTGCAGCTTACGGAGGATTTGGTCATTTGGGGGGCGGTACTCACCAGGGCTGCCCTGTCTACCCCTTCTTTTCGCCCTTTTTCTAAAACAACAGCTTCAAAAGATCAAGTGAAATGAAGGCCATAAATGGAATCAAGTTGTGCCATGACATGCTCAAGGTGAAGCTTTCTATAATCAATGTGAAGAAAAACTGAAACTTGGATAATACGTGCAGGGAGAGGTGACGCAGGAAAAGCACAACAATCAATTAAAAAACAAAAGGTTGTATTTATTCTTGATAGTACATATTCATATTAAAAGCATTCAAATTCAAAAACATCAAAACCAAATATTTATGTGAACAATAAATCAAATACAAACAGTATGTTTATAACACAATTATACAAAAATTCATAAAACAGTGGCAGACCAATATAGTCATCGACGCGCGTTTCGGCGTATTAAAGAAAACGCCTTCTTCAGGAGCCACCTTAAAATCTGACCCGAGAGAACACGTGATATGGGTTCTCATATAATTCCTTATTAAAACATCAAGGCCGGATGAAACTCTTGTATCTTTAATTTCCTGTCGCCTGGGTGGAATGACATCTCACGCCACTGACCTTGTTATCTAGTGAGCAGCAAACAGAGAAATATGCCTGGGTACACAAGGGAGCATTCGTCAGTCCTCGGTGCGAAATGTTTCGAAAAGCTCAAACATAGGGGCCACATTCAAGATATTATCCGGCCTCCCTTCATTAACTCTTCGATACGAGTATAATGCAGTGTCAGGCAATGTGTTTAAGTACTCGAAAAAAGCCCCCGTCAGTCTTCGGTACAGAAAAATTAGTAGGTAATGTTGAAACCCGGAAGCCGCATATCCGATATTAGCTGGCGTCCCTTTAGCGATGTCGTCAATACGAATGGATATTAAAGACGAACGGTAACATCAACCCGCGGGCGTCACGTTCAGGATGTATGTGGCGTCCCGCAGCCGTTGGAAGAGATGATTATTTACGCGAAGCTTTCTATAATGACATACTGGTTAGTTTGATGGAACCTGCGTGCTCCATTCTCATAGTCAAGCTCAAGCCTTTCAAGCACTGTCTGGATTTCATATCAATCTGGCTAAAACCATGACTTATACTGCAGCGGGGGACCGACTACTGAGAACCATGGAGGTGCCCCCCACCACCAACCCCTTCTGTTAGACAACATTTGGCATTCATTTTATGAGTGTTAGGTTAACTCCCAAACTCCTTACACATCTCTACTGTTGAGAGTATAGCAGGCCTCATTAAAACGGCCATGCTGACTTTCTTGTATGTTGTCACTGATAGGGAGTATAGCAGGATTTAAAAATTCCTATCCTTCTCGAATTGTATGTTTTGTGACTGTCCTTTACTTATGAACTGTAGTAACAATATGTGGCTACTGTGATTTGCAATGCGTGTGTCTGGTGAGGGAAGACCCTGATACTGAGCTGGAAGCTGTGTTAGGAATCCTAGTCGAGGTTGTCTTGGGGCCCTTCACCTACCAGTTCTCCCATCTAAGATACTTGATAGAGTGGAATCGAAGGAAATTGGATCAATTTTGGTGTTTTATCAATCAGAATCTCGAAAATTGCCGCCTGGGCGAAGTCCCATGGGTTTCAAAAGTACATCAGGGAGAATATATCTATCGCTTCCTATCACAAGTTCTTCTCGCAAGGTTTGGGATAGTGTGACTAGGAATAAAGGTCTCACATCATATCAATCTCTGTTTACTCTTAAATCGGGATATAAAGACTTCATGCCAGGACTTTACAGGGGTACATTTCAGTTTTTTGAGAGTGTTCGTGTGTAACAAAGCTATCAGACCTATTTCATTCCAGATTCATTCATTTGTAGTTATCAGTGCAAACTAACAGGAGTCATAACATAACTGTGCAAGTCATATGAATGTATAAAATACCTTGGCTACTTGGTTTCAGGAAAGTAATGTTGTGTTTTTTAATCACTACCCACTTGCCATCCTCCTTGTTTAGTACCAATGCATATATACCACCTTAGTTCGTGGAAATAAAAGCATGTGAGGGTACGAGTGTCAATGGAGGGTTAATATGAGGTACCTGCATGACTTTCGATGACATCTGCTCATATTTCATTTCCTTGAGGGGTATTTCATATTCTTTTGCATATCCTTCAGGGGCCTTATAATACACTGGTTTCAAGGATGTGTAGGACTATGTGCTACTTATTAAGCAACTTGTTTGTTGGCGTTTTCTTTTAACATAACTCAGTTAAATTGGAATAGCTTTGTTGTAATCACTGAAAATCAACATCTATATTTACGATCACAGATTCTCAAATTTTGTAGTGTATATCTACAGGCATTTTGTAATTTAATGCCAATTGTTATTTAAAATGGGCCTTCAAAATATTTGAGCTTGTGAAAAGTGATGTAAATATGTCTGAAACTGAGAAATAAAGACAACAGAGTTGATAGGCAGCACCCTCTCAGAGAGGAGAATCTGTACTGGCAACCTGACTGACCCAACATTCCAAAATGCAGTGCAGAAAGCACCAAATGTAGAATATTTTTGTTCTGATGGGAAATGACAGAGTGGGTTAATGCCATTTATATGCATCTTTCTTCACGCTCTTCTAGCAAATCAGTGAATGTCAGAGTTGTTGATCAAGGTAAAGTGTTAGGAGACCAGAATGATCCTGATTTCATCAGGGTTTGCTGTGGTTCCTGCGCCCACTTCAGCTCTCAGAAGAACCACATCTGAGATTGATTTTCAGGCCTGATCTCCTATCCAGGACCTAACGCTAGCTCTCGAGTCTCTGAAGTCTCGCTCCTCAATACCTCAAAACAGTTGAACTTGTTTCCCGGTTGCACGGGCATTTTTAAAGCATCATTTGTTTTCAACCAGATTCTCTTAACCTTTCAAGTTGAAAAAGACTTTGCATCTAGTCTTGGGAGAAGTCCTTCAACACCAAGTCATGATAAGGAGAAAATATATAGTTGCTATATCCTCTGTTTGACAACATCTGGATTCCTGATTTCGCTGGAATTCACACAGCCATCACAGATTACAGGAAAATCCATCTGAAAGTTTTTCCATAATGTAATTCATAAAGCATTTCATTGAAGCATTAGAAAATTGTATCCATCAGTAGATGGCATAGGAACAATTTTCTCTCCATGCTAATGGGTCCATAGGTCTTTAAGTTAATGAGATACCGAACATGTGTTTAGCTTCCACATGAGCTTGGTTGCTTTAATGCAACAATGCTTCCTTCTGATGAAATTAATATCGTTTTTCATTTAAATTAGTTATCTGATTTATAATCCGTCTTCCCAGCAGAGGTGCCTTTCATCCCTGCTCGGAGAAAGGGCCTTTCTTGATTATTTAGACAAAACTAAAGTGGATGAGAAAGTGTGATCAGTTATGTTGCTTACCACACATGCTTAGGAACATCTTAAGATTCCACAACATGACGGATTGAACTTTATATAAATGTAACTAGAATGCAACAGGCCATTTTACTACAGGCGAGATTATTAATACCTTCCTCATTGATATCCACATTGGCATAATTTATAGAGCATTTAACTGGCCATTAATCTATACATTTGCAAGGCAGTGCTATTTAGACTCAAACCTCATGGTAAAATGGGCCGAGCTTCTCTGATAAATCACGTTCAGGTCATCTTATTCCTGGTCCCTGAAATGCCATTCTCGTGGTTTTCCCACTGCCTACTGGTGGGGATTAGCTTTCTTTTCTGTCAAGTGTGTATGAATATCATTGAAGATTCATTTTTATTTTTATATTGTGGTTCTGTGAATAGTAGGATGATTGACTCTCTCTTAGGGTGGTAAAGATGAGAGCACAATGTGCTTGTTAAAATACCCCTCACACACTAAAAAAATCCAATAGTGTCATGCTTCATCATTGGGGTCTTCCCGTCCCTCTACGGGGCGGGGCGTGCTACGACCTGACGAACTACGCGGGAGCACTAGTGATGTGACAAGGCTATGTGATAGTGCAGGGTGGTAAGTGTCAGTGAAGTGTAGGGACCTAATAATATGTGAGATAAAAACAAAAGCTAAAAATCCTCTGGCTAGTGGAAAAAAAACAATGTATTCACTTCCCTAGCTGGGGACGTTAAGAAGGGTTTTTTTTGGGGTAGAGCGATTAGCTACTACCTGGTCAACATGTTTCGTAAGCAGCCCCCTACTGCTTACTCATCAGGACCTTCTAGTGGCCCCTACAAAGAATTAGCTCAGTTGCGAAGTATAGTAAGCCTGTCGTCCTAAAAACTAGCAGTAAAAATCAACTGTTAGTTTTATGCTTCAGGGCATGAGCTGGCCCAGGGGAAGCGTAAAAACTCAAAATTGATGACCTAAATAGGTCTTGCTGAGGACGTTTTGGTGTGCCCCATGAGCTGACAGTCGATAGGTGTGTCAACGCGGTAATAGTGGCCGCGTAAGGATACTACCTTACTTCTATCCGTCCTGCCGCTCTGAAGAGAGTTGACCAGGTAGTAGCTAATCGCTCTACCCCAAAAAAAAACCTTCTTAACGTCCCCAGCTAGGGAAGTGAATAAATTGTTTTTTTTCCACTAGCCAGAGGATTTTTAGCTTTTGTTTTTATCTCACATATTATTAGGTCCCTACACTTCACTGACACTTACCACCCTGCACTATCACATAGCCTTGTCACATCACTAGTGCTCCCGCGTAGTTCGTCAGGTCGTAGCACGCCCCGCCCCGTAGAGGGACGGGAAGACCCCAATGATGAAGCATGACACTATTGGATTTTTTTAGTGTGTGAGGGGTATTTTAACAAGCACATTGTGCTCTCATCTTTACCACCCTAAGAGAGAGTCAATCATCCTACTATTCACAGAACCACAATATGAAAATAAAAATAAATCTCTAGCGAACACACATTGATAGAATCCTTTTGTTTGTGCATATCTGATTGGAGGGTGATTCTATCAACACCTCTCTACTTCCTCCTGTGTTTTGGTATCATTGAAGATTCCCTCATAGAAAAGTAAGTTGCTTATTTGTAAGTGTGGATTTTCAATATAGTTATCTTTATTGAATTTATATGCTACGCTTTGCCTCGGTACTTGTACTTGGTGTCTGAATTAAGACCCTACTGCATACACAAAGCTGTCAAAATGAACAGCTCTAATGCTACTGGAATGTGTTTGGGCAAAAGGTGGATCTAGTGGCTTTGAATTGACAGTGTAGATTTTCCTTTCTGTGAGACTGTTGCATAATTGTCCAATTAGAGCCGGCGTTCCATTGGTTCAAGGTTACCTGGTCACTAGGGCTATTGAAATAGGGCTATTTAACTCAGGGCATCCACGTAAAGGACGACAGGTTAAGGGTTTTGCCTGTTAGAGTCTGAAGAGGGCATAGGGCTAGAAACTCTACATCGCCACCATAAGCATTTCAGGTAAGCAACCTCCCACTTACAAAATCTTTCTCAACTAATAATCCCTAACACTCCACCTTCACAAATTATACACCCTTAAACACTGAGTAACTTTGACTACAAAAAAATCTCCCCATCAACCATCTAACGTTTTCCAAAACAAAAACAACCAGTACCCCAACACTAGATAACCTATCATAAACAATTTAACAATTCAACCACAACCTAAATAAGCTACAAACACAATGTCACTTGCCAGAAGGAAACTAAAATTGAAGTGAAGGCGTGAACCAAACAACCTCCCTTCCACCTTTACCAAAAGCCGCAAGCACAGTAAACCTCTGTTACATCTGGCACCCTTGGCGTGACATTCTCCCTAATTTTTCGCCTTCAACCCTCCTGTTTGTTGGCTTTGTTTTTACTGACTTTAAGACTCTGCACACTTTACCACTTCTTACCAGTGCTAAAGTGCTTGTGCACTCTCCTGAAAAGATGGTAGGATTGTCTCATATCCAATTGGCATATTTAATTTACTTATAACCCCTAGTAACTTTGGCAATACCTGTGCTCGGGGCCTGTAAACTAAATGCTACTAATAGGCATGCAGCACTGATTATGCCACTCACTTAAGTAGCACTTTAAATGTATTTATTTAGAAGCTTATAAAGCGCACAGCTCCCCCCAAGGGGGGGTGTACCGGCGCTACGGACGGTAAGCAGTTGTACGTGTCTGAGGGTGATTAAGGGTTCGAAAACAGGCAAGTTTTAAAATTGCGTCGAAATAAGCATTCCGATTCTGTCATGAGAAGGGACAGTGGCAAGCTGTTCCAAGATTGAGGGGTGATAACTGCAAAAGCTCTCCCACCCCCATTCTAGAGCGACGAAAACGGGGCGGATGTATGAGGCGGAGATGATTAGATCTGAGAGATCGATTGGATTGTACATACTTGAGTCTAGCTCTAAGATAGGCAGGCCCCTGACCCTGAATTGCTCTAAATGGCATGACCAGGGATTTTAACTGAATGCGACTAGTCACGGGCAGTGTAACTTTTTCAAGTGAGGAGAAATTGAGTGACGAAAAGGGATGTTACAAATCATCCTTGCTGCCACATTCTGTACAATCTGCAGACGATTGACCAAATAGGCTGGTGCTCCAACATACAGGCTGTTTGCATAATCAAGGTGTGAAATTATAAGGGCATGAATAATGGTCCGGCGAGCTTCCAAGGGAAGAAAAGGAAGAATTTTACGGATCATACGAAGTTTACCAAAACACGCAGATGTGACCTTATTTATTTGCGCCTTGCATGACAATTCGTTGTCAAATAGAAAAACAAGATTTCTAGCAGATTCCACAGGCGTAAGGGGGGTTCAATTCAAGTTGCCGCCAAAGTAGGGGTAGAGGGGGATTTTTTTAAATTAAAAAACAACACCTCAGTTTATCCAAGTTTAGCCTGAGCGTATTAAGTGACATCCAGGAGGAGATGTTGCTAAGGCAGCATCTGAAGTTAGAAAAACTAACGTCAGAGTGATCTCTAAATGAAAACACTGGTTGTGTGTCATCAGCATATGAGATCACTCTGACCCCACAAGCGGCGATAGATAAATATTGAAAAACAGTGGGCTCACGGCAGTGCCCTGAGGGACACCACTACTAAGTGGCTTCTTCTCCGAGACAAAAGGTTGAAGGTAGACCTGTTGGGTACGACTGCTAAGAAAATATCTAATCCAGGCTAGGGGGCTGCCCTGAATCCCAAGACTATACAGTCTTTCAATCAATATGGCATGGGAGACCATATCGAATGCTGCGGCCAGGTCGAGGAGCACTCACATTGCTGCACCGCCTGCGTCCACGCATTTGCGGATAGTCTCTGCTACCTCCAGAAGTGCAGTCTCGGTACTATAGCCAGATCTAAAACCGGACTGCGAGTCATGGAGAAGTTGTCTGGCCTCCAGGTAGTTGGAGAGTGTTGCTTGCACTACTTTCTCCAGGATTTTGGCTGGTTTAGGTAAAAGGGAAATAGGCGGATAGTTGCTGAACACTGATGGGTCGGCTTCAGGCTTTTTTAAAATAGGGATAAGCATGGCCTGTTTCCAAGACGAAGGTAAATGCCCAGTTTGTAATGAGGTGTTCCAGATCAAGTTCAGCGGAGATATGATAAGAGGGGCGAGTGAACTAAATAGGAGTGCTGGACAGGGGTCCAAAGGAGAGCCTGATTTACAAGCCAACATTTTTTGCATAGAGGTACCAATAGAGATAGAGTTAAAAGACGTAAAGGCCTCCTCCCTGGTGACGCTCTAGTCAAAGACCGGGGCATCCATGGACAGATTGAACGTAGAAAAAATATCTACGATTTTTCATGAAAGAAGTTAGATAACCCATTAGAAAGTCCTTGGCTAGGGGGGGGGGTCGAGCTAGATAATACCAATGGTTTGGAAAACTCTTTCACTATATTGAACAGAGTTCTTGAGGCATTATCAGCAGAGCTGACTTTCTTAAGGAAGTGCTCCCTCCTCATGGTATGTTTGAATTTGTGGAATTTCTTAATGGCAGCTCTATACGTAGCTTTAGCCACTGGATCATAGGATTGTCTCCAGCTCCACTCAAGCTTTTTGCAGTGGCTCTTCTCAGCCCGCAAATGAAGGTTTTAATCTAGAGGAAGTTATCTGTTGCATAGGGGCGATAGCGCCAATGCTGAGGATAGCCTGCCAATAAGGTTTGAGACATCAGTATCTAAATCCCCTACTGACTGCCAAGAGAGTAAGAAAGTGCGGGCCAGCGATGAGCTGGTGACTTTGAACCATTTCCTACCATACTCCCTGGCTTTAACTGGTATGCCAGCGCGAGGAGTAATAGTCAGACTAAATGGGATTAGGAAATGGTCTGACCAGGTGAGAGGAAGGGGAGAGGTTGTGGTCAAATTAGGATGATTGGTGAATAAGTCCAGCGTATGGCTGTACAAATGAGTGGGACCACTAACCAGCTGGGACAGATTGAGGCCCTCCATGGTGTCCAGGAGCAGCCCCGCTTTGGTGCAAGAGGTATCATCCACATGGAGGTTAAAGTCACCTAATATATTGAAATGGGCGTGTTTAAGCGATAGGTCAGGAGCCGTTGAATAAAAATCACTAAGCGGTTGGGGGAGGGAGCCAGGAGGTCTGTATAAAAGAATACCTGCCAAAATTGAATTAGCGGCTTCAGAGATACTGAAATACTTGGCTTCTAAAGGTCCAGTGTTAGAGAGTTTCCTAGAGATGATCTCCCAGTCTGAGCGTAGAATCACAGCAATCCCCCACCCACCTTGGTGCTAGTACGATTAATCCCCACAAAACGATAGTCAGGGGGGATGGCAAGGTTAAGGTCAGGATTTGAGGAGTCTTTTACCCAAGTTTTGGTTAGAAACATTAAGTCCCAAACATGAGTTGTGAGGGATAGCCAGATATCTCCCGAATGACGGGGTAGTGATCTATAGTTGAGCAAGCACGCCTTGATGTTTAGAGAGAGGCCTGTGCGTTCAGCTACAGGTCTGGCTGGAGGAGGAAATAGTTTAGATAGCGCATTAGGACCTGGCTTAAAAGAGAATGAACATGTGACACAGGTAAAATGGGCATTAAAAGACCCTGAAAACTTACATAGCGACTGGGTGTTATGTTATGTTATGTTATAGGGGGGTGCTTCTATAGCGCACGGCTACTCCGAGGAGTGTCCTGGAGCTTAGGGAGCCTCACAGGTCCAGAGTGGAAGGCAAGGACGAGTGAAAAGAGCGAAGCTCGAAGGGGCGGTATTATTGCAGGAAAAGCAGGGTCTTCAGGTCTTTCCTGAAGGCCAACAGATTGGGGCTAGATCTGAGAGAAAGAGGAAGGTCGTTCCACAACCCATTGTTTTTGATTTCCATTAGTTGGGGCCTGGACCAATGGATTCGTGCACTGGTGGGGCAACCGGCAGCATGGCTGGCGCTGGCCACGGGCGGGCGCAGACGGGCTTGCCTTTGGTGCGCCTGCGGTGCACCACTGCGCGCGTCCGCGGTGCGTTGGAAATGGCATGTCTTTTAAGTAGCAGCTGTGCTGTTAGCGCTGGACTGCTAACCTGTGACTCCTCCCCTCGGTGAGACCGGAAGCGAGAGCCCGGCAACCTGCTCTACCCTCTACAACAATCGGGCATGCCTGTGGTGGACCGGGGTAGGGGCTGAGGCACTAAAAAGAAGAGGTGAGTGAGCGAATGGCCAAGTAACAAGTAAAATACTGAAAGTGCAGAGAACAGGTTAGAGCAGTAAAAACGGGTAACAGTCCTTAACCAAGCACCACAGCTAGCGTGAGAACGTTACTATTGCACGCGTCCCAGGCCTGCCATTGCAACCTGCTTGTACAGTTTTAAGCTGCCATTTCAACCTGGCAAAATAAACCCTTTGCCAATCCCAGACCTTCCTTTTAAATACTCATAAGGTTCCCCTAGGTTAGGCCCTGGACAGCCCAGAAAGCGGAGTGCAATGTATTTAAAACGTAGGACATGTACCTTAAAGTTTTACATGTTCTGGTAGTAAAAAACTCTTACATTCGTTTTTCACTACTGCAAGGCCTAACTCTTCCATAAAATTACGTTGGAGTTCACTTATTACATTCAATGAGCTGTAATTTCCAAATGGGAGCAGGTACCCAGTTCATGTTTTGTGTCTTAGTTGCAATTCTGAAAATGCAACTTTTAGAATGTTGGCATTTTCCTGCCTCAGCCATTTTGTGCCTATAACCTGTCTCTGTCACCTGACTGGGTGTAGCTGACAGTTGGGCTTTTTTATATCTTCTAGACAGCCACACACATTAGAGAGCTTAGGTGTGTCTGGATGGGCCATCACTGGTAGGAGGAGAGGGCAGAGCTGGACGTAGCCCTACTTATACTTGGGCAGACTGTGTCCTGCCTCCACACAAAGGACTGCATGCCCCCTTTAGTTAATCTGGAGCCAGAACAGGGATGACAGGATGCCTGGGGACTTCAAAGGGAAACCTCTAGTAGCTTCTCCCACTTTAAAGGAAGGCCCAGGTATAAATATTGGACCCCAGACACCACCTTTTCAGTACACTACCTGACCTCTGGATCCTCTGCGAGGACGAAGGACTGCTGTGCTGCTGCTGCTGACGTCTGCTGGACTGCTGCCCTGCTGTGATGACCTGTTGCACTCTTGCCTAGGCGAGAAGGACTAGTCCTGCATCTCTTGTACCCAGGAACCCAGAGTAACTCCAGCGGCAGGTTGGCTGTCCTGCTGACAGAAGGCGCCAACATCCTCGCCCCCCCTCACCTGGACTCTGCCATCTGTTAGTCTGCCCTGTCAAGTGATGCCCCCCATTCCTGAACTCTTGGAAATGGGCCTAAGGTTTCCGGTCCCCGGTAGCTTGTCTCCTTTCTGGTGAAGAATTGGCTTGGTAGTTTGGTCTGCCCTGTTCCCATGATGCACTGGGCCAGGGACAGACTAATTTGCATATAGCCAGGTTCTGAGCTGGGATGGGGCAGTGAGCTAAATAACGGTGATGGATCAATCCCTGATCTTTGGACTGGGTAAGAGTGGTCTGCTTAATTCAGACACTCTGTTCATCACCACCCCCTTTACTGAATCGTTTTTGGCCACTATAGGTGTGGCAGGGTATACTCAGACATGAGTCCCTTGCTCACTGCTCCATCAGGATTCAAGCAAGCCGGGCCGACGAGGCTGAAATGCCAGAAACCGGTCCCCGGTAGCTTGTCTCCTTTCTGGTGAAGAATTGGCTTGGTAGTTTGGTCTGCCCTGTTCCTATGATGCACTGGGCCAGGGACAGACTAATTTGCATATAGCCAGGTTCTGAGCTGGGATGGGGCAGTGAGCTAAATAACGGTGATGGATCAAGCCCTGATCTTTGGACTGGGTAAGAGTGGTCTGCTTAATTCAGACACTCTGTTCATCACCACCCCCTTTTCTGAATGGTTTTTGGCCACTATAGGTGTGGCAGGGTATACTCAGACATGAGTCCCTTGCTCACTGCTCCATCAGGATTCAAGCAAGCCGGGCCGACGAGGCTGAAATGCCAGAAACCGGTAGCTTGTCTCCTTTCTGGTGAAGAATTGGCTTGGTAGTTTGGTCTGCCCTGTTCCCATGATGCACTGGGCCAGGGACAGAATAATTTGCATATAGCCAGGTCCTGAGCTGGGATGGGGCAGTGAGCTAAATAACGGTGATGGATCAAGCCCTGATCTTTGGACTGGGTAAGAGTGGTCTGCTTAATTCAGACACTCTGTTCATCACCACCCCCTTTTCTGAATCGTAAGGTTTCATGTCAGCATCTGTGGACCCACCAGAACTGACACATCTTCTCTGCTGCACTGTGCAATCCCAAGCGGAACTAACGCTTCGTCAATGCCTTATGGATCTTCCTAGTCGCAAAGACTCACATCATTGCCTGCTGCCTCATCGGAACAGCCACTGCTCGACGCATCCTCAGTGCAGGCCCTTGCATCTCTTATAGGTGGCAGCCTCAATGACAGACTCTGCCTCGCAGCTTCTCGGAATCGACGCTTCGCTCCGACTGAGAGACGCATCCTCCACATCGGACTTTGCAACACAATCCCTCGCCGACCAGATCCTTGACAACGACCATGGCTGGCATCACAGCTTCACTGGCTCTCAGCTTTGTGATGCATTTTTGACGAAGACCCTCACAATGCTCTGCAAACCAGAATTTAAGGTTCTTTGTTCAGCGAGCCTAACTTGGTCCCTGTAGCCAACACCCCGTGCTTCATCACGGTCGTCCAGAACTTGAGACTTTTTCCCGGCCCGGCATGACCAGATATCCACAGTTGGTACTTTTTGGTGCTATTTTCACGAAATCTTTAAAATTACACATCTCCTGTTCTACTAGTTGGATTTTTGTTGTTTTGGTCTTGATTTATTTATTAAAATGTACTCCTTTTTTTAATTGATTGAATGAAAGTCTTTATTGTTTGATTAATTAAAACCTCACAATATATATGCAATAATTCTTGATTCTAAAATCAGTTATAAAATCAGTTCTATAAATATTATAAACTTCAAGTTTGTTACACTATTTACATGTTATGTACTTCCTAGTTTACATTCTTTCAATTTTTGATGTTCTAACTTAATTCTCAATTGCGTTAAAAACCTTACAAAAGCCGAGCTTAAAATTATATCGTCCGTATGGAGGCATCTTATCAGTGCTTGTCTGCAACTCTTTATTCCACGAACATTAAAATGTCTCTTTGTCCAGAACTTTCAGTTCTGGACAAACACACAGGAGGTGCCTAATATTCTCTTCGCCAAGTTTGCATAGGTTACAAGTTATTGGTCCCTCTGTTCTCAACCATGGCACTAGATGACATGTGCCCGGAAATGCTCCAAAGCGAGCTTTTATAAAAATGTGTTTGAATTTCACAGACCAAGGAATTTTGAGGTACGGTTGCACTTTTACTTTGGTATAGCCATTCAAGAGAGGCCATGCATGTTTTCTTTTTGAGAAGGAATTTTTATCCAGGAGTAATTATAAATGCTTTGTTGTACTATTAATGACTTTTTTTTTTAAAGAATTCAAGGTAATTGGCATTTCCCAGACTGAGTTTACTGAATATTCCTCTAATGGTGTAAATAGATATTTCCACGCCTGGGCTTTCGAGTGTAAGTTTATTTCCTGCCACAATAGTTTGGACAATTGATTTACAATATCCGTTTATATCCTTTTACACACTTTAATAAATTGTCCTTTTCGCGCAAGTACCTGATTAGTTATCCTAAATTCCATTCGTATCTGCGCAGGTGATGCATTATGTGGGAATAAGAAGATTTATTAGATTCATTTATAACCATTCTATTTTCTTTAGAATAGGTAGTTATCCTATTTAACAGGCGTTGTAGTCCAACCATAGGAGTCGATTACGATGGCGGACGGACCTGCGTCCGTCCGCCACCCCCGAGGTGGAGAGACCGTCCGCAGTGGCGGTCCCTCCGTTGGAATTAGGATGTGACCGCCACCCTGGCAGTCACATCCCGTATATATAACATTGCTGCAGGTGCTGCTTTAAGCAGCACCCGCCGCAAAGTCAAAAATGAACGCTATGCATTTGCATGCACAAAGCGGCAGGCACCGCGTGGTGCCTGCCGCATTGTGCATGCAACTGCCATGTGCACCCCCCAACCCCCCCCTTCAACCTGGGGGCACGCAACGGGCCCCCAAAGCAGGAAACGTAAGCCTTTTCGTGGCGGCATTGCCGCCACGGAAAGGCATATCCCCCAGCACATCCTAATATGGCTGGCGGTGTCTGATAGACGCCGCCACCATATTAGAGCTTTTACGCCGCGGTCGCAAGGCGACCGCAGCGGAAAAGCGGCGGACGGTCTTCCCCTCCGCCACGGTCCCCCTGCCATCGTAATATGGAGGGGGGAAGAAAGGGGGCAGACGGGCAGGGATGGCGGACGGATCACCACCGCCTGCATGGAGATCCGTCCGCCATCCTAATTGACCCCTTAGTTTGGGTAAATAGGATAACATCATCTGCATATAGCAGGTTTGATATCGGAGTATTGGCTAATTTAGGTGGGCAAGCATTCACCTCATCCAAGGCTTTCGTTAGGTCAGCTAAAATACATTAAAAAGCAACGGGGCCAATACACATCCTTGTTTCAAACCTGATGCTGTTGGTATTTTTTCTGTTACTGTTAAGCCATCTCCCATCCGAACGCTGACCCATGTGTCAGTGTAGAGAAGTTGGATTAATTTTAAAAGGGAGGGTGGTATACCTTGATCGATTAACTTCTGCCATGAAAAAGATCTTTATGCACACAGTCAAAGGCAGCCTTAAAATCTACAAAGCACAAGTATAGTGATTGCTTCTTGTATTTATCCATTAGGACTGATAACACAAGGATATTTGTTGTAGTGCCTAATCCTTGTGTAAATCCAGTTTGATTAGGCGGTATTATCTGCTTTTCTCTTACCCATTCTGCTAGGTTAGATAACAGTTCACCTGCAAATAGTTCAGCATCGGTATCCTGGAGCGTAATGAGTCTGTAATTTTCCGGCAAAGACCAATCTCCTTTTTTGTAAATGGGGGCTATCAACGATCCCTTCCATGTTTCAGGTATCGATGATGACCTTACGATATCCTTAAAAACCTTCATCAGATATCCTGACCATAAATTGGGGTCGCTCCTATAATGTGCAAACGGGACACCATTTGGGCCTGGCGCACCATTTTTTATTTCTGAATTAATTTACAGATTTGTTTATTTGTTATATAGATTCTTGAATCTTGTCATTCCTTATTGGTTCGAACATATTAGCCCCATTTTTTAATTGCATTGTATCCCCAGCAGGATTTAGATGTATAAACAGGAACCTGATCCACTCGTTCTCGGTTAAGGATGATATTACAGTTGTTCTGTTTGATCGAGCTAGGCCGTTTATCAACATCCAGAATTTTCTGGAGTTTGATTGTTTACCACAAAAGAGTATTTTAGCCCAAAGATCATTTTGCTTTTTTATTCTTTTCGCCCCACAATATCTTCTGTAGGTTATGATTGACCTTTTTAGTTTTAAACCCAAATCCATATCTTTAGGATTCTTTTTTACCTATCTCCTCAATTGATTACGTGATCTTTTCAGAATCCTTGTTGTTTCAGTTAGAATAAGTTTTGTTCTCTCTTTCAGCTTGTACCTTTTCTTTTTTGAAAATGTTTTGCTTGAAGGATTTAACAAGTTTTTGTATAAAATCAACCCATTGTTCAATTGCAGTTAAGGAGTTATCTTCAAAACACGTTCCTACCAATTTAAGGGCCGTCTTGTTAGTGTGTTCTTTATTATGGTCCTTCCAAATTAATTTCTTATAGTTTACTGTGCCCGTCTGACCTGGCAATGTTCTATATTCGGTATGGTTGTTAACAATCAAATTAGTAATAAGAATTTGTTGACTGTGATCACTCTCCGATGCTTTTACAATTGAAAAAGAGATCACGTTAATAAAGATATTCAAGGATACCATGGTATAATCGATTCTTGATTCATGATCCTGCGATTGAAATGTCCAAGCCGGTGGGGAGTCTTGGGGTAACCTCCCATTTAAGATTCTTAGGGCCAGGGCTTCTAAGTCTTTAACAAAAGTTGCGCCTATTTGGGTTTTGAAGGTGTTAAATATAGTTGGAAGTGTTTGCCGCGGGATTGCCCAGAGATAATCTTGTTCCTGAATTAACTCATCTCTCATACTTGGTACAAACAGATTTAAATTGAAATCCCCTGATATAATGTACTGTGTAAAAGGGTCATCCATCATCAGCTGAGATAGCATTGCAATCAGGGTGATCGTCATAGTGCTTCTCGCGCTTGACATGGGATGTATGTATACATTTATTATAAACAGGTTTTCTAAGTGATTATTTTCCATATACCGCATCTTTAATATCAATAAATTTGGGTTATTTGTATCGATTTGCTCGTGTTCCATTCTTAATTCTAGAGCAACAAATGTAGCTAAACCCCCAACTACGGCGCCCTCGATTACTTTGTTTGATTGCAGGCTCAAATTATCCTTTGTATCCCTCAAGCATTACAGGATTAGTAGACCAGGTTTCTTGTAGAAGTATAACTTGATAATAACTGGACATTGGTGATAAATAAGCATTGATTATTTTTCTTCGTAGGCCATTAATATTCCATGAGCATATTTTTAATATTTTATTTTCTTCATTTACTTTAGCTCTGGACATTACTTTTGTATTCTGTCATTGTGTTTTACTGCCATTTTAATCGGATGTGGGATCCTTTATGTGTGGTGTTTTTCACTTTTTATTATTTGAAGTGCTGCATAAATACTTTACACATTGCTTCTGAATTAAGCCCCACTGCTCTGTGTCAAGCTACAAGGAAGTTGACCACAGGTTAATTTGGGGTTTGCTTGTGACTCACCCTGGCAAGGGTTGTTGTTGGTGCTTGACCAGGGCTCACACCCCAGTCTACCCAGTTTCCCAATACCCCTACAAATAGCAATAATTGAAAGCCTCACCATGGACGGCTGTAAATCTTTGGTGATAAGATGTCACTCCACTTCAATTATTACTTATTCCTTCTTCTTAATATATAGACTACCATGCAGCAATGCCAGCTTAACAGATTTCCTACTTGATTAAGGAACCAACACCCATCTGGATCACCTAAACATATATATTCTAGGAGACCTCTGTTTAACAAGAAGAATCTGAACTCAACCACAGCTATCACAACCAACCTTGAACCCTTCAAACTGCAACAAAATGTTTCTGGCCCAACTCACTGTGCAGACACAGACTAGATGTCATGTTGGCATCTTTAGGGCAAGTTAGTTACAAACAGCTCCCCCATTACCTGAAGACACCAAAACATCATCACTTTCAGGATCTACACCCCTACACTTCGAGGACAACAAAAACCAACAACAACATACTCTTTTGCAGATAATGGAAAAAACTAGACATCCAGTAATACAACCCACCTTACAAAAATCCATATAAACATGCAGCCTTAAGACGTACACACATTCTACTACTGGATCTTAACTGCAATGGACAAACAGACACCAATAAAAACCACATCGAGGGTTGACCACAAAAATAATTCGACATAGGTAAATGACATCAGAAGAATGAAAACACAACTCTGCATACTACAATGAAAATCAGGAGATGAAACGGACAAAAGCACACTGCAGCACAATAACAGAGCCTACAAAAATGACAGCAGTATCACAAGAAGACACTCATAACTCAAGCATACTGCCCTTCTAAGAAACTCCATAAAATTCAAACAGAATTCCACAATCCAGTGTCTAAACAGAGACATACCATGATCACAATACTTCTGTGATAAAAATACCACAGAATTGATCTAAAAATTACAAAGATGGAACATTATGTGAAGGGGAACACACACAACACATGATATAATTGCCCCAGAAAGAGACATTAATAATCATCCATCAATGCATACCTCAGTACCCTATCACAAAAAGATTTCCTCAATATATTTCTTTGCAGCCAGCCAGACCATCAGGGTCACGTTTAGTCCCAGAGCTGCCAAAAATCTTTAAAGATTTCCTTCACTCAACCTGTGCACGGGAGGTAGCCACATTCGTACTCAACTAGTCCATGGAATTAGGTTCATTTCCACCTGAACTCAAAACTGCCTTCTTCAGACCACTCTTAAGAAAAAAGAAACATTGTCCCCTCTGACCCAGCAAACTACAGTCCCATATCAAATGGGCCATCCTAAGGAGAAAAAAAATTGAGAGAGCAGTGTTTGCTCAACTGTTTAACTTTAACGAAAATTATGGCTTACTTTTAGACCAACACCCCGGTTTCAGACCAGGCAGAGACACATCCATATCCATCTGGCATGATCTAAAACTCACAGTGGAGAAAAACGGAGTTGCTGCTTTATTACTTCTCGATTTATCAGCTGCATTTGACACTGTCCACCACCATATCCTACTGCAAAGAATTCATGATATGGGAATCCATGAACATTTTTCAAAAATGATTGCTTCTTATATCACAGACAAAGTGTGGTCTACCTTCTCTTTTTCATGTCGCCTCCTCACACAGAACACTGTGGTGGTCCTTCAGGGGTCCATCATATCTCCTCTATTCATCAATATCTACCTAGCCCTGCTATGAAAGCTGATTAAATCATACAACCTCACCTGTTAAAACTATGCAGGTGACACCCAAATCATTTTAAAAGTAGATATCCATGAAGACCTCTACAATTCACAACACCATGACTGCCTTCGTGCTATAAACACATGGATGATAAATAACCATCTAAAGCTCAATCCCACAAAGACAGATTATGACCAGTGGAACTAGCAAAACTACAAGCTTACCGTCATAAGGACTAAGGAACTTGTAGACCCTCCAATAACAACAACAGAAGGTAGAAACCTAGGAGTAACCAAGGATTTGTACCTGATAACGTCACAAAGAGTACCTTCTACACAATGAAAACAATATGTCATACGTCATATACCATGCACACCAGTATAAACGGCAAGCCATTCTCACAGCACTCATCTCCAAGCTCGACTATGCCAGTAGCCTATACCGTTTTCATTGAACGCAAAATACAACTCATCCAAAATGCTGCTGCAAGTCTTCTTCTCTACCTTCACCCAATAGAATGCATGACTCCAGGCTTGCAATCACACCACTAGCTACATTTAGCTAGAAGGGCAGTGTTCAAGGCAGTCACTCTTCATTGTGTACAGAGCCTCCCAAGGAAAAGGACAGCTATACCTACAAACTACATTCAAGCAATACAAACCAAACAGAACTCTGCACTCCAGTTTTGCATCATTTTTCATCATACTTCTTTTCCATAAGAAATCCGTAGGAGGACCTGCTTTCTCAATACAAGCCGTCCAGCTATGGAACTCACTACCAGCCAGCATAAGAAGCACCCAGAAGCATATACACTTCTGAAGACAGTTGAAAACATGACTATTTCTTAGATACCTGCACCACCCATACCCTAGCGACAGAGCCAAGGAAATAGTTGCGCCTTCAAACGCAATCCTCTGCTTACAACCATGATTTACAAACTACTCAACCTGCTCTTGTTATGCAGGTAAGCTATGAAGATATGACCTATGGTCACAGTGGCATCATATAGTTATCTACATCCTTATATAACAGTTATGGCCCTCAATAATACTGAAACCATATTACTGAGTGATCAGCGACAAGCTGTAATGTATACCTCTTAAATTCACATAAGACCTATATTCTATGAAAATTGGCCGTCACCAGCACTGTACAGCCAAAAAAACAGCCATCACCAAATGAACAGGCATGGAGATACTGATGGAGTAACAGAGAGATATGTCACACATAGTTGACAATTTGGAGTACTTTAACTTAGTCCACCACTGCATGTTGCAAACATCTATACAATCTGACCACTTCTTTACATCTCAAAAAGGCACTTTGATATAGGATGATGAAAATGCCCACTCCAATAGATGTAGCACTTTGCTCTTCCTCCAGCCGTACCAACTTATGATCACAACCATACACAGAATCCTAGTCGGGGCAATCCAGTGCAAAATCGCTTTAACATCTCTGACCTGCTATCAGAAAAACACTGCTTCTCACCATCGTAACAAAAACATCGCTCAGCAAAGACTCCGCTCCCAATTCCACAAAGCCATCCCTCCTAATTTGCAAATTATTAACAAAAATCGTATTTTCAGAATTGGAAGAGGTCTAGCTGTCATTCATAAGCAGACTGTATCTAGCCACTGTGCCACACCTATAACATTTGAGAATAGGGCACGTGATAGCTTGGTGAAGTCTGGGAGCAGGCAGAGAACTAATGGTAACGATTTTGAGTATCCGGTGCAGGGCCTCAAAATCAAGGCAAAACTCTCTGCCTGAAGCTGCTGTATAATCTTGGAACTTCTCATTTCTTTCAATTTTATATTAAGGCTCCTGTTAGCCAATATCTCGTAGCGTCTTAAGGGAGGGTGTTGCACCCTTTTCTTTAAAACTCACTCTTGGTTTTGAATGATATTAATTTTCTAGATCACGTCGCAGGTTCATCTGGAGCACGTTATTAAATGCAATCTAAGTTTTCTATGTCAGCCACTTTAAGTGACAAGGATCAGGCCCTTTCATGGCTGCTGTGCGTAAATCCTTGGAGTGCCCCTTCAGCTTCTTCCAGAGCACACACAGCAGTGTTCTAGCTCCATTCATCGTACTTGAAAGAAATTGACGTTCGGAGTGAAAGCAGCAAGAGAGGATTTGAAAGGAGCGCAGAATGTTTTATGACGAGGAAGATTTCCTCTCTTAGAGAAATGATAATTTCAAGTAAGTTATCTTTGAAACAAGTTACTCCTCGGGGTGGAAGCTGTGCACAGTCCTTTCGAATCAAATGAAGAAAAGCAAGCTTGAGGGGAGAAAAAGCTTTACAAATGCATCAGTATAATACAAATGGTATCCCAAACCTGTTCCCTAAGCTTTCTGGGGTACGATTTCCACTGCTGAGACTTTGAAAATGGGGTCAGCATTGCCCTTTAAGCGAATAACGAAAAAGACCTATGTGACTGGTTGTTTTTTGTCTCTGTTTTGCAAGAGAGTCGTTATATTTTTTGCATTCCTCCTGCTGCCTTTCCTATTCTTGCTGCTCCTACGTTTTGTCCCAAATCTGCGGTGATCATATGTATGCCAGAGGCATCGGCTGCATCTCTGGGGCCCTCACAATGCATTACCATTTCCTTGCCTTCTAGAACCCCACCTGCTTAGTTTGTTTATGTCCCCAAGCACTTCTTTTGTATATAGAAATATGTTACTGCAGATAAGAATTTCTGCTCCTTTCCTGACTTCTCTTGATGCAAATTTACAGATCCCTCTTGGCTTCTAGTTCCACCCTTTCCTCTCATTACTCTAGCTCCTATGACTCTGTCCAAGGACCTTTTGGGCCCATTAGCTGTTGTCCTCGGTGCCACCCTCTTTGGTGGTGGTACCATGCCATCACCACTCTTTCAATGAACACATGATTCATACTTCTCTTGAGACTGTACTCACTTCTACAGCCCCCCCCCCTTCAGCATTAGACCCATGAATGTTAGGGATCTTAGGGCTCCCATCACCACAATACACACCAGTACACATCATTTTGCTTTACGTTACTGCATGTACGGGTGATCTTCAATAAACCTCCTGTGCAGCCTTCGTCACACCTGGTCCCTTTTAATGGCAACCTCATGTCTGGAACTTAAGCCCTCTCTTGACAATATTGACCCTTTTCCCAGAAAGGTGTGTTAATGAAGCCTAAACACGTTAATTGAAGCCAGTGGCTCCACGGTGGGATGGGATGAAATTAAATTAGGACTGATGACGTTTTAGCAAAGACTACTGGCAAGTATTCAACACATTATCACTTAGTTCTTGTATTACACACCAAACAAGCTGACTAACATGCTTCCAGCCCTCCCACTCCTGTTCCCCCAAACAATGCAACTGCAACAGCAGCACAGTTAATGAACTCAAACAGCCCTGCAAGAGAAGCTTTGAAGCATAGGCCCTATTGCTGAAGTAAAACTGTTGACTTTAGACTAGATTTGCATATGTCCCCCTGATGTCTCCTTCCCAGGAGACTGTCCGTAATAGGCAACAAGGAAGTTGTT
Organism: Lissotriton helveticus; assembly: GCF_964261635.1. Classification (NCBI taxonomy): domain Eukaryota; kingdom Metazoa; phylum Chordata; class Amphibia; order Caudata; family Salamandridae; genus Lissotriton; species Lissotriton helveticus. The sequence goes on from NC_136058.1 coordinate 209,520,919, forward strand.
GTTCATAACTTGGCAGATACGTCTATGACATCTGCAGGATCACATTGAGACTCGGCATGTAGCCTAATTCTCAAAAGGCATAAGAAAGAATATAGGCGCTACACACAAATTAAATAGCATACCTGTCACCTAAGATCAGATAGAGAGCCAAGTAATTTGAAAGGAGAATGGTTATCAGCAAGTTGGGTTTAAAGAGAGTGAGGAAATCTAGCTACCCCAGAACGTGACACTCGCTACGTTGGGGAGAAGAAGATAAATGCAATCCCCTTGAAATAGTAAAGTGTGCTATAAGGGAGAATCAAGACCTTTACACCAACAACATTGGTTTCTGATTAAAGAAGTATTTGCCCACCAACTCATCACATTTCCACATTTCCAAAAATATGTGTCATCTATAATGTACACTGCCTTCTTCTGGACTGACTAAAACTGACCTCAGAGCCAAAAAGACCATTTAAGAAAATACTTTAACACGAACCGCTGCTAAAACCACTTCGATAACACAAGGTTAGCGGAGCACGTGACCACAGCAACATGAAGAACAATCACAGCATTTTAACAGCACTTCTAAGAATTACGTTGTTGATAAAAGACGAAGACTGGCAGTCAACGCTTCTTAGTGCTGCAGTAGTAGAGAAAAGACATTTGTCAGTGGCATCCAAACACCTTACAATATTTTCTTCCTTTTAATGCAGCGTGTATGGCCCCTTCCTACACTAGTTACGATGTAGTCTATCATTGGAGAAAAAAAAATACTGTACTGTACTTTCCTGTACTCTTCAACCTATATGCTGTTAACTTCAAAATGCTATAAGTTCTCCTTGAAAATCAACAACTTGCTGGCACTGCTTTACTGCTGGTGGTGCAAGTCCGTGAGGACCTCTAACCTATTGTATTGTGCAGTGGAAAGAAATAAACTTTTTTTGATAGATACTTCTAGACACACCTTCCTCCCCCTTTAGAATATCCCCAGGTGCCAGACTGGATCTGGAAGATTTAAACAGTATTCCTCCAATGCTCAGATGGCACTGTGCCGCCCCTCATTGACTTCACTCTGCCGCCCCTCATTGACTTCACTCTGCCAGGAAATGACAATGGAGTAGCATACAAGCGCTACCCCTGCTCATCAATGTAAGTTGCTTTCTTCCCACGCCTTCATATGAGGATCCAGAGCTTCCTCCCTGTGTTCAGTTGATACGTTTTTTTTCTTTAAATATTTTTTCTCCAGTGTACAAGGGAACTGTGTCCACTTCTAAAACTAAGAGTCTGAAACCTAGTAGGGACTCTTGCAAACAGATGTCTGTGTTAGACCCCCACAAGTGGTCTTTGGCTTCGGTACACCTCTCCAAGACCTGTGACTAGTGTACCCTTATAAATCGGAAGGTGATCGCGGAAAGTGAAGTTAAACTGAATGTCACCGAGCAACAAAGGAAGTCACAGAAATCCCACTCCTGCTCGTAGTTGAGTGTGTGGACCCACTCCTGATCATGAGGCTATTCTCGTGACAACTACGCATCGTGGTCCAAATCTTGGAAGAAGTCAAAGCGGAATTGCAAGAAAGCAAACCAGACTCACTACATGCAGTCAGTGGCTGAAGTTAGTTCAACAGATTGAAGCCCTTAGAGCAGTATTGTTGCAAATCTTTGGCACTCTCCTGGCTCACTCCAGCGTGTTTTGGGCCCCTGGGATCCACGGATACCTATAGTTGGGTAACTGGTGGTAAGTAAAAAAATCAAATAAAAAGGTATTCTTTTCAGGTTAGCTAAATAACCTCTAAATGTGCTTTGTAAACCTAACCCCTGTATTCTTATAAAAATCGTTACATATGACAGGTTATCCAGCATTGTTTTTTCTGTTGCTGAATTTAACCACCCATTTTTTTTTTTTTTAAGTTTATTGTCAATACGCACACAATATGTACAAAGGAATCTGGAAACTACTGTTCACTGATAAACATGAAACCATTAACATGAGAATACCTGCACAACCATATAGTCTACTACATGGAGCCTTTACAGATGGGACCAGCCGACAAATGGTAACATATGTTAGTTAAGAGACGAACTGAGGCAAGGGTATTAGCCATGCTAAAACAAGAAGCCTAAAACATAATACAGAAAACAAATAAAAAATACGGAACAATAATTTTACTAGGGCTAGAAAGAACTGCTTATCCCTCGGCATAAGCTATTCTGCTACAACCTTCTTAAATGGACAATAGGGATAACGTGCATTTTACTGAAGAGAAAATCATCGACTGGTACGGATGCATTGCTGTGAACCACCATTCTGTTCAAGGGGAGTTAAGCATAGACCTGGAAAAATGGCACTAGACTTTAATACATAATTTGTAAGCAGTCCACCTACTAACCATTTATCCTCAATTGGCACAAAGCGTATTAATAGAAAACTCCAATGCAGTTCTCCAAGGCTAGTGTGTGAGGAAGTTAGACTTCAGGATTTGCTTTCATGTTGCCTAAAGTGTCCCCATATCTGTCCAAGGTGCCACTTTGACCATTGCCCCTATGACTTCTGTGTTCGCAGTAGGGCATTCGGAATAGTGCTGCTACTCATTGTTTCGAGGAGGCAGTTCCACTAATCTCCAGTGTCGTATTATGCATATCCCGGGCGCTGGAAAGAAACTTGCAAGACAGCTTTTATTATGAGACAAATGTCTTTTGATATCCAATATACTGTGTAATGGGGCTTTGTGTACTAATGGAGCCATCTAGCATTCTCCAAATGCCACTCCAGTATGGTGTAATGTTAAAGCAGGTCCACAGAATGCATAGTACGTTACGCCCTGATTGGTTATATCTCAACCAGTCCAAATGCTGGAGAATGTATGCCTATTGCAGGCTAAGGTGAGACCAGTACCAATTCTGCAGCTTCTTGAAATAAATTAATTTAAGTTGTTTCTCTTTTAAACCTGTTATGTGATTGCAATTTGGGCCAATCAGCCTTTAGGGTAATATGTGTTTTTTAATATATCCTGCTACTGTAATCCAGGCATATATTCAACATGTGAAGAGTATAGCTGATTATTAATATTGTTTATAATCCTGACACCATGCCTTTGAAATTACCCCCACAACCCCCAACACATTTATAAACTGTAGAATAGGGGGTAGGGGTCGTCCATAGAAAAGAGACATAGATGTTGTCACAAACAGTGTGACAGTTGACAGACTTGCCGTATTGCGGGTTGCTCTGGCCAATCTCAGTGCACAAAGGTTTGAAGCCTTTTGGATCCATAAAAGAACAAACAACTGGTCAAGAATTTAGATCCTCCTGGCTCCCTACTCAATCCAGTCGATCGATGATCCTCCAAGGAATATTCCAGCACTTTTGCATATGGGGACAGAATGGTGTAGTAAGGGGTCAGTTCCACATTTCTTGTGTTCGTTTTTGCAGCTGGTCAACAAGGCTCTATTGACGAGGTTGTCCAATGAAGGTGATTAGTGGTTTTTATAAATAGACTGAGGATAACCCCTCCCTATGTCATCTCAAAGAGTAGGAGCTGTAGTGCGATGTAGGAGATAGATCAATCGTAATAGATCACGAGCCAGATAATAACATGCAATGTATTTAAGCCTTAGTCCTCCACAACTGGTATGAGAATATCATTTATATGTTTTTATCCAGGTGTGTATTCCTCCCCATACATATCTTTTCATGTCAGAGTCTGTCAATTAAGCGATATTTCCGCCACCTGCGGACAATAACAGCTGTCAAGGTGGTGGTACTTAACAGCCATTATTGCCCTACAGGTAAGAGTGTTTGAAGATAGGGGGTTCGCCCTAATACTCCACCCGCATCTGGGCGAAGAAACACTAATAATATAAAAAATTATGCGGCTAAATTGTTTTGAGAATCTCTTATTGTGGAAGGACACTTAAATTAATCCTTCGCCTGGAATATATGTCCAAATGATTTCTTTATACATTCAAAAACCATCACCAGTATATGGTCCAAAGTTATGTTTATATTTATATGTATATGTTTATCAAGAAGGATCAATACACAACATGTAAAAAGTCAACATACAACATGTATATCCTCTTCCATGCTCATGATGGCTCCCGGCCGTCATGAGTCACGGAGGGCGTGTGTACACGATGGCCAGCAGCCGTCATGACTACGCCCGCGATTGGAATGTCCAGAACTGCGGGGGAATTTGCACCGCACTGAAAGGATATACACCAAGTTCAATATACGTAAACAATCACACATGTATCTGTACATAAATATATATGATTCCTTATTACCATAACTACTATTGCGGATGTAAACAAAGTTTTTTTTAGAACACAATAATTATCACTTGCAATACGTATTCACGAAGATAGCCCATCTACATAAGCACAAAAGAGGAAAAATTGATAAACCCTCTTCAATCATTAAAGTGTGCTCAACAAATCCTTTCTACACCTAATTCTAGTTTTTTTGGGCTTCTCCAGAATGTGGTGTCAACACTTTTCAGCCCGGTCAATTAGGGCCTCATCAGGACTGGGGCAAAAGGAAACCTTTATTTATTCCAGTTTTCTTAGTGCCCAAAAATAACCAATGGCAAAATTGCACAATGGTGCCGGGAGGGTATAATGTTTTCGGCTACAATCTCGGTGTACCGGTCGTGTTCCCAGAAGGGGGCCTCACGTATCGCGAAGGTACAGGTCCACTCTCTACGGTCAAAATTCCCTGTATCGTAAGAATAATTTAGTCACCTCGCGTAGGCATAGTAATCTGCCCCAAAACTGCTCTCCCACTGTAGGTTAGGTAAGAGTAGTAAGGTTCTTAGCTCAATTCTCCCATAGGGCTCCCTCTGCCTCTTCACATGCAGCCAGGTTAGCACAGGCTGTTGGTGCTCCTGCCTTGCTTTTGGTGAGAGTGTTCACCTTTTGTGAGGCAGCATTAACCACTTAAGCTTTTTCTTGCTATGCTTAATATAAGGGACGGTCGCCGAGAAACCACACTGCTGATCTCAGAAGCAAAGCATAGTGGGTTTTGGAAAGTCAGTGTGTTCCCTTCCGCTAGCGATCTATGCCGAGCCCAACATGTGCATTGTCAGGACAGGTTCCACGCATTTCTCACTGAGATACTGATGATATTTTAGTTCTTGAGGTTGTGGTGAGCATCATTCCGGCAAAGGCTGCTTTCAGCATTCAAACTGAGATGGTTGCCTGCTGAATTCTTCCACTTAGCTCCGGCATGTCTGGCTACATCTATCGAAATGCTTGTCTTCAATGTGGGCCGGTGATCACCTGAGTACGTGAGCACCCACTCCTCTTGACAAACATATTGCAATGGAGATGTTCTTGAGAACTGTTACTTAGCTGATGCAACGTGAATATTTATGTTTTGTAAGTGTTACTTGGTGAAATGTACTTAGAGATTTCAATTGAGTCGTCAAGCAGTGTCTCCTTAGAAGTTATAATCTGGAATGGCATAAGAAGGCTGTGTAGTCAACAATACAATGCAGTTCCTTTTCTTAATAAATTAATTCGTGTGTTTTTTACATGTTAGCTTTAAATGTTGTTCAAATCTTATCCCTCCATTTTCTGCTTTTCCATTGCAGATTGAGAAAAGCCCTTCACCCGACACGTCTCTTCTCACATGCTCACCCAGAGAAAGAACGTGTGAGAGCTGGCCCGATCAAGAAGGTGAGACTGAATGGGACTCCTCTTTGTAGAGTTTGTTTGAAAGCTGAACATGGATGGGCTTATTTCATTATTGCATTTCCGTGTGGTCCCCTTAAATGTTTTGCCCTTTTGTCGACTGCTTTTTGCTGGCATTACATGTCAGTGCGCTGTGACCCTGTTGTTCAGTGTCACAATGTGAGTGTTGTCTCTTCAAGCATAGGTTACAATTAGTTACACCAAATTGCCTTACTTAACGTTGCTGTAAGGCCATGGTGCGTTGGAACAGAAAGCACACCAGCGGTACGAAAGTTCAATGCCATATGTGGGCTTTAATGTTGATTTACACCACTCATATATACGACAGAAATGTATGACTACGGGGAAACCGTTTTGACCTGGCTAATTGTAGTATAAAAAATAAAACAAATGTCACATAGAAGCATTCTGCTACGTAAATAAAGAAATACAAATAGCTACATAACCTCTAAATGTATGTTGTGAGCCCACAGGGGTGGGTGTTTAATATATACGAGTGAGACATGCTACCAAATGGTGTTTGTCACCGCATAGGTAAAGTGACATTTTTCTGTAGAGAGACCTGATTGCTAATTTTCAAATTGTGTCTAGGAAAATACTAAAACCTTGCTAATCACATTTTTACTTCTGATCAAAACAAGTTCAGGGCTAAAAGTAGATTTTTTGGTTTCTGTAGGGAAAAAGGTCAACATGTTATGCTGCTTTTAGGCCAATCAGAAGCTAAACTACATCTGCTGGCTTTATCTGCCCTCCTTTGGTATCCATTTGCATTCTAAATATGTGTGAAGAGGTGTGCTGCCAGGAAACAATACAGCAATTTCGAAAGTGAAGAAGACTGTTGTGGCGCATTCTTTGAACACTACGCTGTAACGGGGTCATTTGGTAGGGGGCAGAAACAGATGGCATCCCAAAGGACCAGAGTGGAAGCCTGGCCAAATGATGCAAGCCTTTTATCCAGAGTCCTCTCACACAAGTGTATACTCCTGCAGCTGTTCCCAAATTAGGAAATCGAGTTGGAGCCACATGCAAGAGGGGTCTTCACTGGGAGAGCTCCGATGGCTACCCTGACAGTTCTGCTCAATTGTAGAGGGATCTCTGACTGCTGAAAGACTAGGAGCGGGTGGCACAGATCGGAGGTTGCGGGCTGAGGGTGGGCTTGTAAGGGGGGTATAAGAAAGCAAAACTTACCTTTGTGTCTGGACCAACAGGAAGCACGCAGGCTCCGCTGAGCAAATCACAGCGCTGCAATGCAATGTTGTGATTGGTCTGAGCGCCGTGGTTCGGGGGCCTGGGCATATTCTCCACCCAGGCTCTAATGCCCTTGATGGCTGGCCAAAGCGTTATGCGCACTTACAGTGTGTCCACCACTCACCCCTTGCCCTGCTCTGTGAGCTGAGCAGACCCGCCCCGCCCAGCCAAGACGCTGCAGCAGAAACAAATAAAATGATAATAACATTGTTATTATCATTTTATTTTTCCTTTCGTTCACTGCTGCTAAGCAGTGGGGCGATGCTCTTCCACCTTAGCAGAGGAGCCGCCACTGTTGAAGACTCCAGTATAACCACTTAGTGTGTTCCTTACTGCCGCAACCGCGGGCTTGGCAAGGGCTATAGACCTGAACTGGAAAGAGACAGATTATGGCACCGCACAGTTGCCATAAAACAGACCTCAACCTAATATTACATGTCTGCTGAAACACCATCATTCCTGGATGATCCTGCATCTTGCCAAGAAAAAAGATGGCACATTCTGTTTTGAAGGGTAGACCATCCACATCTCTGGGACGACTTCATCTCCAAAGTGAGGCGGCTTTACGACTCCCCACTCCGTGCAGGTCAACTGTGGAGGCTTCATTTCTGACCCTTTCCCGGCCCATAGGGGAACTGTCAGGGCTGCCTGCTCTCCCCCCTACTCTTTCTCCGTGAAGTGCAGCCCTTGGCCGTGTCGCTACACCAATCAGATTGAATTGCTGGATCCCCACGCCAGGTGGTCCAGTAACGATTTATACGTGGATGACATCTTACACTGACGGTCCTGCCCACCTCCACCCCGCGGTACTAGAAGTTATTGACACTATCGCGTCAATTTCTAGTTATAGGGTAACTGGGGGAAGAGTGAGGTCATGCCGCTGTCAAGGGTCACCATGTGCTCCGGCATTGCCGGCTATCTCTTCCAGTGGTAGACTTCCCACCTCAGGTACTTGCGTGTCTTTATCAACAGGGGCCTGGAACGCATGGTGGCGGACAATCTGGACCCCCTAATGGAACGCATATGTATGGATTTCGTAAAGTTGTCCCATCTGAACCTTTCTCTAGTGGCTGAACACAAGTGGTGAATATGGCTATCCTCCCCCGTTTTACTTACGTGTTGGACATGCTTCCTCATTTAATACCCCTCTCGACCCTCCGTCAGATAGACAAATACACCAAGGTCTTCATTTCGGTTCCGGAAGCTTATCACCCATAGATCAGCAGGTGGACTGGTTCTGCCATGAGTGGAACATTACTACCTGGCTCTTCAGTTGGGCCAATGGTGTACATGCACCCTGGGTCCAGGATCCACTGATATGGGTCGCAATCGAATGTGGGCTCAAGGATGGCCCAAAACGACTGCAGGCCGTCTATCTTCCTAGCCCCGCCTACACTGGACCCCAACCCCATCCTGAAAGTCATGCACGCCACCTGGATATGGTTCCACAAGCTCCATTTGGTGGGCGCTCATCTTCATGCAAGGCTTCCACATAAAACAATACTGGTCTCCGCATAGGATGGCCTTTGGCACTGAGCGGGGGTCCTACACCTAACCCACCTGATCTCTGGCTCAGAAATCAAGCCCTTTGCGACCTTGCACGGTGAGTTTGGCCTGCCATACTCCAAACAATCAAGAACAGACTACAGAAGTTAACCTGAAAACACAGTTAAGACCTGGGTAATAAGTATATGCAGCAAATAACTATGTCTCAACAGGTAAAATTTGGAGGCAAATATTTAAGAACATGCACAACAGTTGTAGGAAAGCAATGGAGACCGGGAGACATTGGTGATTTATGCAGTAATTGGTAGGAGCAGTTTATATTCAACATTAAATTAGGGTAGAAGCACCATATTGCATTAAATGTCATGTAACCTGTACCACTTTTGTACTTGAGAAATAGTGACCGACGCAAAGTGACAAGTGAAACCGGCGAGGGTGGCGCAAAATAACAGTGATATCAATATTTACAAAGGAGCATTTATAGTGGTCCAATTTCATTTGATAACAACTTAGAGATGAGTCAGTTGATTAATAAACCCAAACAAGAATGCGCAGAACAATTGCGCTAGGAAGTCAATGGTGTGTCGACCTGATATCAATACAGATCATCATCAGGACCAGGTTACAAAATATTTGCAGTGCTGCGTGGTATCAGAATTGCAATCATGGAGGGGCCAACATATAGGGCACCCAACTGGTAATCCATGGAGCAAGGGGCGAATGGATCAGGTCCAATTAGAGACAACATTGTTTGTTAGGGGTATATGTAACATGCGACCATAAGGAGCAATCTGTAACAAATAAGGGCCCAATACAGGGGGTCCAGTAGGGATTTTGTTGACCCGGCGTCCAGGGAAGTTGGGCTCTGGTGTCGGTGTCTTAGGCTACAATTATTACTGTCATATCGATAAGCAAGCACGGTTCCGCCGAGACCGGCTGGAACTGCAGATACGGGCCTAAGGCAGGTGGTTGAGTAGGGATGTTTACGGGACTGGCGTCCTGGGTAATAGGCGTCCGTTGTGGGCGTCTTAGGGTACAGTGAGTGTTGTCATATAGGTACGTCAGCCAGGTTCTACCGAGAGCAGCTGGAACCATAAAGAGCCTGAGAAGCAAGGGCGTGAGTCAGTGCAGGCTCAAGGGGACACCGGTGTGTTCAATCAAGATACTCCAAACAATGGCGCTACATGCAACTCCCCCGCTGTCTTCTGAGGAGACTGTCCCCAGCCCTGGACTATCCCCCCATTCTCCGAAGCTGTCCTACCTCAACACCTGGGGTCAGTTTAAAGACGTTATGTCCAGATTCTGCAACCTCCTAGTCCATCACCTCTACTTGTGGCCACAACTCATCAGCCTCAGGAGGACTTTCCAAGCCTGTCTGCATGTGGAATATGAGGAGGAAGACTGGGATGATGGAGGACCTGGAAAGGCATGGATAAAGCTCACTCTCTTTAAAATTCTCCAAGGCTCGCATTTGTCCCTGGCACAGTTTATGGCTGCGGGGATGCCACCCTCATTCTGCATGTTGAGAGATGCGATTATGCCCCATGTGACATTGTTCATATACTACTTGATTGTTCTGCCATCTACCCTACTGGACAGCAGTGAAATCAACGCTCTGGGAATCTATGGACCTAGCACAGCCGCTCCTGAGCCCCGTGGTTCTTTTCCATGTCCTAGCGGACCTTTCTCATTTGGATTGTCATATCTGCTGCCTGCTCATTACCGCCCTCACAACTGCTAAGATCTGTATTCTACGGCACTGGCACTCCCCTCAATTGCCGTCACACGAGGATTGGCTTGCGGCGATGTACAAAGCTGCATTCTGTGAGAAAAATCATTTACAACATACTGGACAAGGCTGACCTTTTCCTTCTCAAGTGGTCCTCCTTTTTGCAAAACTACCCCCCCCCCCCCATCTCACCTGATTAGCCATGACCCTGACTTTTGCATCCTTCCTCTGCTGCCCTCCAGTCTGCCTTTCCCCACCCCCTCTCCATCCCCCCTTATTTCTGTGGTACGCCTCTTTGGGCTCTGCATAACCGACTTGTCCTGCTCTCTTTCACTTCAACCCCCTCCTCTGTCTCATAGTTTCGTTTTTTCCTCTCCTCTCTTTTCTGTCCACCTACCCCTCTCTTCTTCTTTTCTACCCTTCTCTCCTTTTATAGTTTACCCCCCTCTTTGCACGCTTCCATTTGTCTCCCATTCCTCTTAATTGGATAAGCTGTCCGTATTGTGCTCACCAATTGTATTACTTTATGGTTCTTTGTTGGCCTTGCATGTCCTTGGACTTTTTGTTGGTTTTTCGTGCTTTATTCTTGCCAGTAAAAATTATTGCTACAAAGAAATTGAGATATTGGAACATGAAGGTCCCCCGCACGATATATGGACGTGTTCCACTGCCCTGAGTGCCCTACTACATGTATACTTAAGGTCCTGGGTTTTATTTTGGCCCTTGTGTCATGCTCATTTAGCATGTGTGCAGAGGCATTGGCCAGTCCCTGACTATGTGAGAGATGTATCAAGCATGCCATTTCCGTGGGCAATAGACTGGAATAAAGGGTAAGCACTGCCATTTGGTAGATAGTGGGGGTGAGACTGAAGTCAGATGTGAGGGGATTTCTAGATGAGGCCTGCCTCTTTTGTCTGTCTCAGATTACTCCTTCAGTTGGGCTGGTGTAAGCTAGGCGCTGAATTCTCACGCCTTTTCTGTTTCTGTTGTGCTTGTACCAGGTTGGAAACAGTTCAGGTACTACCTGCTGATGTAAGAATGTGTAAGAATCGCTCTACACAAAGGTTGTGCCTGGAGAGGCACATGAGAAGGGCACTTGAAATTAGAACCACCCCAAACCTGTCTCATATTTTGAGACAGTGGATCCAAATCCTCTGTGTAGAAGGGACCCAAACCACCCCACTTTGTTACAGTTTGAACTCCTTCACGACGAGGAAAGGGAGTGATATGCAGAGGACTCAGAGGACCACTTTGCATCCAGCCCTGGTGTCTGCCTGACAGCCAGTCTACCAGGCTTGTAGAGACATCACTTGAAGTCTGCATTTTCTGATGGGGGAGCTGTTGAATCGCCTTGAAGCACGTAGATCCTGCCTGCCTGCTGAGAGAAGGAAGGAGTCTGCCTGGTCATGCAGGAGGATAGACTTGCCAGAAGGGAAGAGAATCACTGTGTCCTTGGTGAGACATCCAGTAAGAGCTGACTGCATTGGCGCAAGCTAGAGAGGACCTCTGTTGGCCCTTATGGTCTCTCACCCTGGATCCTGGTGGGTACAGCTACTGTGTTAGCATCTTAGGCCCAGCCGGTGCTTCAACTGATTGCCATGACCTGGATGGGGGCGGCAGCTTTGCGATTGCTTGTGGTCCAGGTGGGGGCGACATCTGTTATAATCGAATGCCCAGAAGCGTGCTACATCTGCTGTGATCTCTATAGGCCTGGATGAGAGCAACATCTCTCTGCTTGCCATAGGTCAGGTGGGGGCTGCAACTGCTGTGATTGACGGTCCCAGATTGGGGCTAAGTCTACCTCCGGACTTGGGCCATTCTCAGCTTCTCATGTGGCCTAATTGAGTTTTGACTTGCTGTGACCCTGACAGAAGACACAAGGGAGGGCTGCCACTTCAACAAGTGGTGAATGTTGACTCAAAACGTACCACCCTTATCAAGAGACGTAAGATTAAAAAAAAACAGTGGGCATTTGTCTGTAGGTCCGAAAGTTGCACTTCACGCCATATCATGATTGTTGTAATAAGGAAACAGCAATATCTATCAGGTACACCTGCAGTGCAAAGAAGGGCTCCTAAAGGTTAGTTCTCAACTATAATATTATTCCATCCCGGAAACCTTAAAACAAGTTTCAAAACTAGCTCCTACTTTATTATGTTAGCAGGTTTATGGAATATCACCATTTAGCTTTTCAGTCAATAAATTGCAATATAATTTGGAAGTAAAGGTGAGTGGATTTAACCCAATCGGGACAGACTAGCTCTTAATAGTGCCATTCATACCTCTATGATGACGCACTAGCAGACCTATTATTTTGAACTTTTAGAATTAAATCTTAGAACTGGCTTCCAGTCATATTTAACTGAAGTAACAAGAAACTCCCATCACTTTGTTTTGACTCGCCTTAGGCTAGGAATTGTCCATCATCTTGTGGCCTTTCCATCCATGAAAAAAGTACTAATTCTGCATGTCCATGTGATGATATATCTACACAAAGTTGTTGCCATTTTTTAATGTTTTGTAAATTTTACTCTTTTTTAAGGAAGTTTTATCTGAAACCTATCTTTTTAAAATATAATGTTCGAACCACTAAACATGCTATGAAGTTGATATCCTCTTTGGAAGGCACAGATGTTTGTTTTTATGTTGCATCATATATTTTAAAATGTTTAGCTGCTAGGAAATCCATCATTCCCTGATTATGTATATGGTATTTCTCAATATGGTAAATGTCAGTTTTATTGATATTTTATCGATATTCTATGGTATTTAGTCCCAGCTGCACATGGCACTTTTTGCAAACTTTGCACAAAATATATGCTGCTGATACGTGACACTTTATTACGAAGTTTTGCACATGATGTATTAATTGTTGGTACTAGTTATTTGGAGAAAACCTTATATCCTTTTTTCTTATAAAGTACTGTATTGCATTATTTGCACATTATGCATACGGAAAGCTTATGGTACTTTTATCTGGTTGTATATTTGGTTGTGCAGGGTGATTTAGAGATGATTGAGCAATATAGCGAAAATTGCACGAAGTGCGTATCTGTGAACATTGCACTTTATTGCGTGATTTGCACTTAATGCACAAATGCGACATTTGCACATTTAGTAATACAATTTGGTGCCTATTTATAATACCTGTATGTATTTTAGTTAGGCCATTATGATATCTTGTGAATTTAATAAGGATAAATGTAATTAGTATTGTTGTTCTTAATGTTGCTTGTATGGTTGTTAATGGGATACAACCTCCTTTGGTGAAAACAGTCTCAGTACTTATAAAGTATTCCCCTTGCTAAACAGTGCTGGGAGAACTGTAGTTCCTGTGAATTCTGTAGTAAATATGAAAATTAAAGCCAGTGTCACTTTTTTATAGTTACAGTAAATGTTTGACGAGGTATCTATTGCTTGTCTGGTAATTTAAGGTACATGCGCGTGTCCATGACGAGTGGGCACTTAATTATGTGCTGTGGTGCTTAGAGTTCACTGTTGCAAACAATGTATTTCTGTTAAAAGGAGCTTTGCTGATAGTCGTGTTCCTCTCTTTAAGATCCCTCTCTGCTGGGAAGCTACAGACCAAAGAATGCACTGGTAAGAATTCATATAATCTTTGTGAGCGATAAAAACGGTGTCGAATTTTAATGAGTGCAATTTCAATGTAAGCTTTGTTGGTAACTTTAGCTATGTGTGGTATAGCTTTGTTTTTAATGTGTAATGTTCTCCACGAACTAAAATGAGCCTCCGTGCATTACATTAGAGGAATGTTTAAAGAAATAAAACTTTGGTATACCTTTGAAATATATAAGGGGATGGCAAAGCACAAGGACATGTAACCCTTTGGCTGACTATACATAGGTCAGTGGACTGCGTTATAGGAGGAGCTAACAGTAGTGATGACTACCTACAGCTTCTTCCTAGCCACGCCACTGGTCCAATCCAGTTTCTTGGGAGTCCTCCCTTCTTCAATCTCTCCCACTTAAACAAAAGAAGTAAAATACCAGAAGGTATGGACTAGAACGAGAGGAACTACCCCTGTTTCTAGTTCCTCTGTCTGGTTCATTTCATACAAGTCCTTTGTCTCACAATGTCAAGCATTGTGAAAGAACGGAGCTGTGTGGCTGTACCCCCGAAAGGAGCCAGACGCTGTTAGGATTTTTTTTTCCACAAACCATACAGTGGTGTTTTTGTGATGGACCATTCAGTTTCCCAAAGGCTAGACACTAAAACTGAAGAGTGGTCCTACCAGTAGATATACTCCTGTATTACCCGTCTCCTACCAGACAAAATAGTTCTTAATTTTTAAAAAGGACTCTCACCCACACAGTGTGTGCATGCTTCATTAAGTCCTACGTCCGGCACAGATATTGCTGCTGGACAGGCTCAACCCACCTTTAGACGGAGCACTTTGATGGTGGTCCTAAGGTCTTGACAGGGGTCTGCAAGTAGTGAAAGGTTAAAATAGCCTGCAGGTGTACCCAGGAACCTTTTATTACTCGAGCTCATTTGGGTAGATTAAATACAGGGTGGGATACAACAGGAAGTTTTTATTGCCTCCCTGTGTCATCATGTTTCAGTTGGTTAGTTTATGCCCAAAAAGTTATCTGACTTTCGTCTGGACCGTACAGATACCCTAAAAGTACTAGGGATTTCACTCTTAGTAGTGGTATGTTGTGTATATTGGATGCACTACTCGCTCACTCCAATCCTACAAAAACACACATTACTTCAACCGTCATTTTCTGGGATCAAATACTCTGGAGATTTTAATTACCTCCTGGGGTCTGTGAAAATAGGTGATTTAAATAAATAGTCAATTATTGCCTATAAACAATACATTGATTTTTATGGGTGTTTCACTGCACACTCTATATATTGAAACAAGAGTGGTGTTGTATTCACACAATCAATCACCAGTGTTTTTGTGATGTATAGACTGAGGGTAGCTCCGTGCTTCTAGCTAATTTAACGTTTAGACTGTGTTTGCCAGTTGTTCGAAAACAGACAGTCAAGAGTTGTCGCGCCTCCTAATCTCAACAAATTAGAGTCGGTGACCTGAGACCAAATACACAAGAGCAACCTACTTATTACATGGGATAGACTTGCCCCATAGGAAATGTACATGTTGATAATACCTTTGTCACACACTAAAGAAAAAAAGGCACAATAATTGCTTCCCTAAGCCCATGATCAGAGAATGTAGTGTGTCCTCATACGTATGAAAAAAGTTGAGCTCACAACTCCACGGTGTTCCGCAGCTATTTCACCGTCATTGGGTACCCCAAAACCTGAATATTGCTGAACAAAGGATCAGCTCCCGTTTATAGTTTCCAGCGCGGGTTGCTGTTGATGGTTATGATGTGTAAGGGGACATGTCCTGCGAGTTTTGTCCAATTAAGCAAAAACTGAACAAATACGCATACCATCTACTACCAAGCAATTGCCCAAGATTTTTTTAGAACGTGAACAAAGAAGGGTATACCACCTCACACACATCGACAATAACCCACGCTGCTGATGAGGTTCAGCAACATTCCATATGTCCATAACAGCATTAATGCCCACTCCTATTATGAGTTTGCTGGGTGGTAAATCCTCAGAAGGGGTCTAAAAACTTTAAGTGTAGTATTGAGAAGAGCATGTGGAGCACAAAGCCACAGCAAGGACCATCGCTGGCCATGTATTGAACCGGTAAGCAGAAGGTATCTGCACTGGGGATCCTGTATAGATCAATCGATCAATGACTATTGGCAAGAACCTGTGAAGGAGCAGAGCAACCTCACCCCTCAAACCCCTCCCCCCAAAACACCAAGGACCCAGACACAAAACCCAGAGGGATAGACCCTCTAGTACCCACCATGGCTAAGGAATCTACATTTAGTGCCCAGGAGACTTCTCCTTGAAGAAGAACACGTCTCTTCACGAATTGCATATCAGACTCCCTCCCCCCCCCCCCCCCTCGCCCCCCTTTCATCCTATTCTTAAGTCCATTAACGCTCCAAGGTATGATCTTAGAGAAGACGGGATGTATTGTCTCTGTATGATTAGTCATTGAGTGGTGATGCATGGCTGAGAAGATATGCATATAATCTGCTGTAAACTACTCCTTCATCCCTACCCACCAATGAACCAAAATCCCCAACTCCCCACCGTGGAACTATTCACTGTCTACACTTCTACTCAAGAATCATCTGTCGTCCATAATTAACTGAAAACCAAAAGTGTCAATACACAACTACATATATTGGTCAACAACTGTGGTTGTGGCCTAGTGCAGTGAGTGGGGTGCTCACTTCTAATCAGCGCCCTTTGTTGTGCTTAGTTTTGTAACTTTCTTTGTTACTACTTCTAAAATATCTGTTCATCTGCTGTGTAAAGTCTTGCATCCATAGGATGCCAGGAATAGAGATGTCTAAGGTAAGGTCCGCAAGGGACTAGAGCTCACATGGACCGAAGTCCACAGCATACCTTCAGCTAACTGTTTTAGTTTGGAGAGTCTGGAAGGCATTGGCGCTCATTCTGGAGCTCCTTCATTGCCTCATCATTAGATTTAGATGGGAAGTCAGCCGCCGCCTCTTGTAATGTCCACCACTCTGGGGGCACATCACCAGTCTGTCGGGATGGGGGCCACGTCTTCCTCACATCCCCGGAGTCCACTGTAGAGAGTTTTCAGAAGGATAATTTCTAAGAGAGTGGGGGCACTTAACGGCCAGATATATCTCCAACCGGTCCCAGACACTTTCAGAGTTATTAACTCTATCTCGAAGTACCTTCTGTCATGCTGGAAAAAGCAGCTGAGACATCAAATGCAAATTTTTGTTTGACCTCCTGAAATGAACAGCGTTGCTGGTAGATCTTCAATTTATAGTCTGTGAATGCCATGATGGGATTAGCCGCAGACCTCAGTACGCCTTTCCTCCTAGCCTCCTGCAAGACTGTGTCCCGGTCCATATAGTTCAGGAGGCGGATTATGAGAGACCAACGAAGGGAATAGGAAGGGGGCCACACAGCCCCCTTCTAAAAAACAGATTGGAAAAAAAGCTGGCATCGCGCCGGAGGCCCTGCCCCTTCCCAGTAACACCATGCAAACGCGCCCTCTAGCACGTTTTAAGTTGGGGAAATAATTCCCCAACAATCCTGAGGGTCCCTGGGGGCAACAGCCCACCAGGTACCTCCAGTTAGCGCCACAGGGCTGCGTTACAGAAAGGTAGTCTGAGGCCACACCCCTTTTTGCACCTCTCTGCAGCGCAGCTCTGTGGCGCTTACTGGAGGTACCTGGTGGGCTAGTGGACCCCAGTGTCCCTCAGGATTGAAGGGGCCTTAATCCCTCGATTTGAAATGTGCCACGGGGCGTGTTTGCACAGTGGTGGAGGGAGGCGGTGGGGCCTGATGTAACATGTGTGCAAACAGGCCCTGTGGCGCGTTTTAAGTTGGGGGATTAATCCCCCGGCAATCCTGAGGGTCCCTGGGGGCCAACTAGGCTACCAGGTACCTCGAGTAAGGGCCACAGGGCTGCGTTGCAGAGAGGTGGTCCGAGACCACGCCCCTTTTTACACCTCTCAGCAACCCAGCTCTGTGTGGCATACTGGAGGTACCTGGTGGGCTAGTTGTCACTCAGGGACCCTCAGGATTCAATGGGACTTAATCCCCCAATTTAAAACGCATCACAGGGCGCGTTTGCACACTTGTCGCATCAGGTCCCACCCCCTCCCTGGACCACTGTGCAGACATGCCCTCTCCTGAACACCTCTCTGCAACGCAGCTCCCTTGTGCATTCTGGAGGTACCTGGTGGGATAGTTGGTCCTCAGGGACCCTCAGGATTGAAGGGGACTTAATCCCCTAATTTACATTGTGCCAGGGGGCGCATTTGCACACTTGGTTTGTCAGGCCCCGCGCCGGGGGGTGCATTTGCACAGTGGTGCACGGAGGGGACGGGGCCTGACATACCAAGTATGCAAATGCACCCCCAGGCACATTGTAAATTGGGGGATTAAGTCCCCTTCAATCCTGAGGGTCCCTGGGGGCCAACTAGCACACCAGGTACCTCCAGTAAGTGCCAAAGAGCTGCGTTGCAGAGAGGTGTAAAAAGGGTCGTAGCCTCTGAACACCTCTCTGCAACGCAGCTCTTTGGCGCATACTGGAGGTACCTGTTGGGCTAGTTGGCCCCCAGGGACCCTCAGGATTCAAGGGGACTTAATCCCCTAACTTAAAATGCACCACAGGGCGCATTTGCTCACTTTTCACATCAGGCCCTGCCCCCTCCCTGCACCACTGTGCAAACGCGCCCTGTGGCCTGTTTTAAGTTGAAGGATTACGCCCCCTTGAATCCTGAGGGTTCCTGGGGGCCAAGTAGCCCACCAGGTACCTCTAGTAAGCCCCAGGGAGCTGCCCTGCTGAGAGGTGGTCCAAGGCCACACCCCCTTTGTGCACCACTCTGCAACGCAGCTCTGTGGTGCTTACTGGAGGTAGCTGGTGGGCTTGTTGGCCCCAGGGACCCAAGGGGACTTGATTCCCCAATTTACAAAGTACTAGGGGGTGCGTTCGCACAGTGGTGCAGTGAGGGGGCGTGGCCTGATGTGACAAGTGTGCAAATACGCCCTGTGGCACGTTTTAAGTTGAGGAATTAAGCCCCCTTGAATCCTCGGGGTCCCTGGGGTCCAACTAGCCCATCAGGTACATCCAGTAAGAGCCACAGTGTTGCATTGCAGAGAGGTGTAAAACATGTCATGGCCTCGGACCACCTCTCTGCAACACAGCTCTGTGGCGCTTGCTGGAGGTACATGGTGGGCTTGTTGGCCCCCAGGGGCCCTCAGGATTCAAGGGGAATCAATCCCCCAAATTAAAACTCGTCAGGGGGCAAGTTTGCACAGTGGTGAAGGGAGGGGGCTGTGCCTGGTGTGACATATGTGTACTTATGCAATCACTCCACCCAAACACAAGCACTTATAAATTCACCATGCACTCCCATCATCCAGTCACTACCCATGCACTCATGCAAGGACCCATGCACTAACTTATGCACTGCTACAATACCCTGAGCAGTACCCATGCAGTCCAGCCATTACGAGGTCACTACCCATGCACTCCTCCAATCACCCAGCGAGCACCATGTACTTATCCAATCACCAAGCACTTATAAATTCACCATGCACTCTCCTTGCAGTACTCTAATCTTCCAGTCAGTAACTATGTACTCACTCATGGAGTGACCCAGGCACTAATTCTTAACAAAAAGAGGGAGAGGGAGAGGAAGATGTGGATTCTGTCTCCCCTAGTAATTGTCATAAACAGAAGGAATCCACAGGGTGGAAAGTGGCTGCTACCACAATGGTGGGGAGCAACCTGGGTTGTTAGAATACCCCTCACACACCAACAGGCCCCTTGGTGTCATGCTTCATCATCGGGGTCTTCGCAAAACCTCTACGGAATGCGGCGTGCTACGACTTCACGACTACGCAGGAGCACTTTTAGGTGAACTATGTGTTTGGTGTGTGTGGGTAAAACAATGTGAGTGGTGAGGTGAAGGTGAAAAATTAAAAAATACCTGGCACGTGAGTACTGAAAAATTTATTAAGACTCCGGCTGGTATTATTAAAAAGAGTGCTGTGATGGTTGTGGTCTACTAATTAGGGAAACCCAACCATGTCAGTGCGTCGACATGTTTCGGAGTTTGAAGAACTCCTTCTTCAGGACGAGGATATGCACTACTTATCCCCACCTTACTCACATGTGTGTAGATATAAAAGTGTGCTCTACAAAAAAGATATGGTGAAAATGTACCTATCTATGTTTAAAATAAGGTCCGTTGCGCCCAATTGGCGATTCAAGACACCTGAAAACAGAAAAGTCAAATCAAAAAACAAGAAATTACATGTATTTTTACTTTTTGCTGTGTGAAATACACAAGGGGTAACAAGGAACAAAAGTGAAGATCCAGGAACCCTGAAAAAGGAAATAACGAAAAAACGAATAACACTATAAACAAGACACACAATCTGGCATAATATCTGGAGGGACCACTGAGGGAAAAAGGTCCTCATCTAGATGTATTGCTTACTTATGGAATGAGGTTTACATGGCCTCATGAGCCACAGCGTGTAGGAGGGGTCCGTTCTACCAGGTGAGGCAACCTACGAGGTATTGAAGGAAAAAGGATCAAAATGATGTGAACCCTCGTTTTTGTTGAAAATAGTACACACCACATCCATGCATTCATTCACACTCACGGTTACTATCAGGGCTTCCTGACTTCCTCCCTCTTCACGCGGCTCCGACGAGTGAATTCAGAGTTACAGGGAGGGTTATTTATAGTCTGAAAAGACTCAATTGGCCGCTGATTGAAAACGGAACCTGCCCATGTAAGTATAATGCTAGTGCGCTCTTTGTCGCATCTGCGCGCATCCCGGATGTGTTCCAGCTTGATCACGCATGCGCGCCTGAGTGGTGGTGGCCGGCCGCGCATGCGCGGTAGTGTATCCTCGTTGCCCGCCTTATGGGCATGCGCAGAGGAAAGACACCTGTTTAGCATGCGCAGAGTGAAAGACGCTCCCGTCATGGTACAAATGGGGATGATATCAGCGATAACTACAGGACTAGAAGTGCTGAAAGGGTTTAGAAAAGGTGGTCACAGCGGATCCTGATCTTGGGGGACTAGTAGGAAACGACTACTGTCATTACACAGATCAAATATTGTCGCTACAGTGATCAATGGGAATTAATGGGAAACCTAAATGATTGGGGTGTTAACATGAGTTAAAGAGAAACTACATATATACATGTACCGAGGAAAAACCCTATGCATATACATAAAGGGAAGCATGTAACAGATAGTGGACACTTCGGCTACATAGGCTCTGATCTCAAAGCCACCCATTCGAGTTGTTGGTACAGCTGATCCCTGAAAATCAAATTTGTGCAGCACGGTCACCTAAGTAGTGAGTTAAGAATCACCCAAGTAGATACCGCGTGGCCGATAGTGGGCATATAAGGACAGATCTCATGGGTTTTTTTAGTGTACTTGGCTCCATGGAATGGAGTCGTTCAACCCTGTTACGTCTGAGCCCAGACGAAACACCCATCTCTGTTCTTTCTCAAATAAGCCCCTTTCTGATGGTAACTGCTCAATAACAGTCCAGTGTATGTCGTTCACACAGTGCTGTGCTTCAAGAAAATGAGATGCCATTTTTGTTGTCTGTTTTTTGCACCTTACATTGCTCTTGTGTTCGTTAATTCTCGTTTTCACAGCACGTGTGGTCATTCCTACATACTCCTTGCCACAAGGGCACGTGATGAGATACACCACGTTGCGGCTATTGCAATTTGTTACTGCTCTTTGTTCCCATTTTTCGCCATTCCTGAATTGTAAAGTCAGACTTTTCGTGGTCAAATGGCAGTTGTTACAGTTCCCACATGGATAATGCCCGTGTAGTCCCTTCAGCCTTGTCTGGTGTGCTACATCGGTTTTAGGTCTAGTATGGACCAGAATATCCTTGAGGTTTCTCCCCCTCCTGTGGGCAAAGATGGGTTTTTCCAAATCCAGATTTACACTAGTCAGGATGCGCCAATGTTTGTTTATTAGTTTGGATACCTGGTTTGACACAGGATTGTAGGTCGTGACACAGACTGGTCTGCCTGACTCCTCTTTTGGTGGGTTGTCATCCAGTAGAGCATCACGATTATTGTTCCTAGCTCGTTTCATTGCTCTGGTTATGATCTTGTCTGGGTATTTTCTCTCCTGTAATTTCTTACTCAGGTCCAGAACCTGGATTTTATACTTCCCCACATCGCTGCAATTTCGCCGTAGGCGAAGGAACTGCCCATATGGTAGGTTCTCCCTCAGGTGACGCGGATGAAAGCTATCGAACCTGAGGAGGCAGTTTCTTGCCGTTGGTTTGAAGTGCGTCTCAGTTTTCAGGAGGCCAGCTTCATGATATATATTCAGGTCTAGGAAAACCATAGATTCATTGGACATTTGATGAGTGAATTTTAAAAACTCATTCTGGGTATTGATCCATCCCATGAAATCCATGACTGACTCGTTATCACCTTCCCACACAACCAACACGTCATCAATATAACGTTTCCAGGATAGGATTTTACTCCTGAACGGGTTGTCTTGGTGCAGAATTTTGGTGGTCTCTAGATGGTGTACGTAGAGACCAGCCAGACTAGGAGCAAAGGTGCTCCCCATGCTGGTCCCATGGCGTTGTAAATAGAGGGTACCCTCATACTCAAAGAAGTTTCGGGTTAAGGCCAATGCGATGCACTCCATTACCACGCCTCTTGGGGTGTGGTAAAGCCATTGTTTACTATACAAAACTTCCTCGATGATGTTGACCCAGGCACTAACACATGCACTGCTACAATCCCCTGTGCACTACCCATGCAGACCTCTAACCACCTACACAGTACTGATTCATTCCTCCAATTACCCAGATTGTACCCATGCACTCTAGAAATCCCTCTGTCACTACCCATGCACTCCTCCAATCAGCCATCCACAATCACTCCGGCAAAACCCAAGCAGGTATATAATCACCATGCACTGTCCTTGCAGCACTCTAATCGTCCAGTCTCTACCCATGTACTCATGCAATGAACCAGGCACGAACTCATGGCAAATACAGAGGAGGTCATGCTCATTACAGGGGTACCCCAACGCATAGTGTTCCCTAGTGTATGTAGTTGTTTTCACTGTATTCTAAGGCCCACATGCATCAACAATGCCATTTGCGATTCCTTATTAGCGAAAAATAAGGATTCGCTAATAAGGAATAGCAAAAGGCTATGCATGAGGAAATCACTAAAAAAATTGCGATTTCTAAATATTCCTTAATTGCGACTCGCAAAATGCGAGTCGCAATTAAGGAATACCTCCCCATTCATTCCTATGGGCCTAGAGGCCCATAGGAATGAATGGGAAGACATTCTCAATTTGCGATTCTCAATTAGAGAATCGCAAATTGAGAATGCAATTTCAAGGGTGCAGGGGTGTCGAAAGGACACCCTGTTGCACCCCTGAAAATGATCTGTGCACATATGTTGCGCACACACATGCCTAGGGCATGTGTGTGCGCAACATGACATTTTGAAAAATGCACAAAAGTGCATTTTTCAAAGTTTTTGCAAATTACCATGAAGTTGAACTTCATGGTAATTTGCTCCCCCTATTTGCGAAATCGCAGATTTTTTAAATTTCATGCATTGCATTTAAGGAATCGCTAAATGCGATTCCTTAAATGCAATCGCAATTTAAGAATTCGCAATTAATTGCGAATTCTCAAATTGCGAGGGCCTTGACCCTTGATGCATCTGAAAAGCAAATTTTGCGATTGCAAACGGCTGAATTTTGCGAATCGCACCGTTTGCGATTGCAAAAGGCTTTGATTCATGTAGCCCTAAGTGTCTTTTAGCATAGCACTGGCTCAGGTCCTGGTTAGTCAGAGTCAGTTACCACCAGTACCCGTCACTAAAAAGTTGGGGGCCCATGAGCACTTTCTGCTCCTCTGTTGGTTCTTTCTGCACATCTCAGGTACTGCTATTACCACCTTGCTGTAGCGCGCTGCTACGAGCGCTCTGTTTTTAATTCCTCCAGCTTTTTATCTTGGTTGTATTTTGGTTCTTTTTTCCCCTGCTTTTAGCAGGACCTGGGTAGAGATTCCCCTCCTCCCTCTTACCGCACATAAAATTGAACAACGCACCGCCGTTTGGCGGGTCCGGGTCCCGAGGGTGGTCCTGCTTCGCAGCTTTAGGCGCCATTTTGGATTGGGGCTTTGGCGTTTTTGGCGGGCGCCATCTTGGAGCGTATCGACGCTCGCTCGGCTCCAAGGAATGCCTATTTAAGGCGGACTCGGTCTTTTGGACATTGGTCAGGTACTGCTATTACCACCTTGCTGTAGCGCGCTGCTACGAGCGCTCTGCTTTTAATTCCTCCAGCTTTTTATCTTGGTTGTATTTTGGTTCTTTTTTCCCCTGCTTTTAGCAGGACCTGGGTAGAGATTCCCCTCCTCCCTCTTACCGCACATAAAATTGAACAACACACCGCCGTTTGGCGGGTCCGGGTCCCGAGGGTGGTCCTGCTTCTCAGCTTTAGGCGCCATTTTGGATTGGGGCTTTGGCGTTTTTGGCGGGCGCCATCTTGGAGCGTATCCACGCTCGCTTGGCTCCAAGGAACGCCTATTTAAAGTCGTCCTTTTCCGCGCAGCGGGAACGCGCAGTGGGACGCCGTCGCTTAGCCGGAGTCGTGCCTGAGTCCTGCCCGTCTGCGCCCGTCCGCGCTACGGACGCGCAGGGCTCAGCGGACACCTGTTGTTTCTGAGAGGTGGTCGCGGCACTCCCTGCCATGTTGGTGTACTCCAGCGAAACTCTGCGGGACATGGGACGCCTGACTGTAAGTTGTAGTCTTCCTCCTATACATCCTTTAGTTGGCCCCTACCATTGCGCTTGTTGCAGGTGGACTTTGGATCCTCCTACCTCGATTCCACATGAAAACTCAATGGTTGCTCTTTGTAGCAATCGCCCCGAGCATGCCCTTCGCATCTTCAGTCTTAATGCCAGGTCTCTGGTGCAGCATCATCAGGCCGTGCTTGACCTGATACAGGAAGAGGCCCCGGACATCGTGGCCATTACAGAGACGTGGCTGAAGGATGACGATGCGGCTATTATCAATCTGGCATTCCCCTCTGACTATTCTGTCTTTACCCTTAATCGATCTACTAGGGGAGGGGGCATTGCTCTTGCCATGCGATCCAGTTTCACTTGTAGCTGGTCAGGTTTGACCATTGCGGGTGTGAAAGTGCGGTGTTTAAGATTTTGGTCACCCCACATTTTTCACTCTCGGGGATGGTGGTCTATCGCCCCCCTGGTAGTGATGTGGCGTTTAGAGCTGCCTTCCCCGACGTGGTCAGCTCCTTGGTGGTAGGTTGTCCCAACTTTTCCATCTTGGGAGACCTTAACTTACATTTCGATAATTTTAACATCCCTACGGTAAGCGGTATTCTTGCTGACTTGGAGGCCCTTCAGCTCGTGCAATTGGTTCGGCAGCCTACTCACACAGGTGGCCATACTTTAGATCCTTTTTTTACCAACTTGGCAGACGCTTCTGTCACCGCCGTTACACCCCTTGGCTGGACGGACCACTCTTTGGTTGCCATCTGTACCCCCTTGCCGGGAATGATTACTACTCCCCCTGCAAAGTTGGTTGCGAGGCGGCATTGGAGTAAATTACGACTAGAGGACTTACACCGTGTCCTCGCCGCGGAGCCTTTAGAACCTTTAGTAACTGTTGACACAGGTTACAATAGGTTCTGTTCCTGGATCTCCAAGGCGCTTGACGCCCTTATTCCAATCACCGCTTGTAAGATCAGCTCTAGGGACTCAAGTTACGACTAGAGGACTTACACCGTGTCCTCGCCGCGGAGCCTTTAGAACCTTTAGTAACTGTTGACCTGGGGACCACGGTTCGATCCCCGGCTCCGGCGGCAGGTCAGCCCAGCACCATGTGACTCTGGGCAATAGCTCGCTTAATCTTCCCGACGGCCCCCCAGCGCCTAGAGACCCTTACGGGTGATTGTGCGCTTTACAAATGTGGACTTTACTTTGTAGGCGAGCAGAGGGGGCTTGGCGGAAGGCGTACGATAACGGGAAAAAAGCTATTTATCTCGCCGCCGTCAAAACTTACCATCGGGCTGTTTGCCGTGCTCGGGCAGCCTATTACGCTGCTGAATTCGGCAACAGCTCTAACTCCTCCAAAACCATTTTCAAAGTGATGAAGGATCTTTTAGCAAAGCGAGCCTGTGCCCCGACGACTGGTTCCACCACTCACTGTGAGGCTCTTGCTCTGTTTTTCCTGGAAAAGGTCCAAAACATCTATAAGACGTTCCCCTATACAGGGCCTCCAGTTGAGTCTCCGATTAACATCTATGGAGATACCACTTTGCACGTGCTGCCCCCATTGTCATCTGAGGGGTTTGACCTCTTGGCTCAGCAGGTTAAATCGGGGTCCCCCGTTGATCCGCTCAGACCGATTCTTTTTCGAGATCAGTCGTTCGTGGGACGGGCCGTGGTACACTCCTTGATTAACATCTCGTTGGAGTCAGGCACGGTACCCGCTAGCTGGAAGCGGGCGGTGGTTTCTCCCATTTTAAAGAAACCTTCTCTGGACCCAGATAAACCTGAAAACTATCTCCTTGCTCCCGTGGCCGACCAAAGTGTTGGAGGCCCATGTCAACAAAGTTCTTTCGGCCCACCTTATCCATGCTAACATCTTAGACCCCACCCAGAACGGGTTCTGTGCTGGTCACAGCACGGAGACCGCCCTTCTCTCCATGGCTGAACATCTTCGCACGGTGATGGATGCGGGGCAGACAGCGGCGCTCGTTTTACTAGATCTGAGCGCCGCGTTTGATACTGTCTCGCATCCCATCCTGTTGCATCGCCTGGAGGAGATTGGGCTGGGTGGCCCTGCCCTCCAGTGGTTCCGGTCTTTCCTAGACGATCGTTTCTTTAGCGTTGCCGTTCCACCGTTCCAGTCCCAATTCCATCCTTTGAAACAGGGGGTGCCGCAAGGTTCCTCGCTGAGTCCCACGTTGTTTAATCTATACGTGAGACCGCTGGCTGAGGTCGTCAAGCAATGGGACATGACCATGGTCTCATATGCCGACGACACTCAGCTAGCGGTTACGATCAGCGGGGATGCGGACCGGGATGCCCCCAGGTTTCAGAGTGGACTTAGAGCGGTGGCGAGCTGGATGAAGAACAACTGTCTCCAGCTCAACGCAAAGAAAACGGAGATCATGATCGTCGGTAGGAGGGCGGAACTATGGGGGGACAGGTGGTGGCCTGCGGAGCTGGGGCCGGCTCCCCTTCCGGTCACAGAATTAAAGAATTAAAGAACTTAGGAGTATGGATGGACCCCTCCCTCAGTTTTGTGGGCCATTCGAAGAAAACCGCGGCCTGTTGCTTTGGTATCCTACGGTCGCTGCGTCCCGTCCTGAAGTTTTTTGACCATCGGACCAGGCAGCTGATAGTCCAGGCTACAGTGTTATCTCGCCTGGACTATGCTAGCTCTCTTCTGGTAGGGTCCAATCTGGCTGAGGTTACCCGCCTCCAACGCGTTCAGAATGCTGCGGCGAGAGCCATTGTTGGCTTACCCCGAACATGTTCCGTCTCCGGCACATTGCGATCACTGCATTGGTTGCCTATCAGGGCAAGAATCCAGTTTAAAGTGCTGTGTTTGGCGTTCAAGATTTTGAGGGGTGGGGGCCCTCAAATTCTTGCAGACCTTCTGTCCTGGTATGTGCCTACTCGGTCCCTGAGACCTTTGGGCCAAGCACTTACTGTGATCCCCCGATACAGGCTGTGTCGGGTCGGTGGCCGATCCTTCCGGGTCAGAGCGGCCGAGCTCTGGAATTCTCTTCCAGTAGAGATGCGGCTGCTAGATGATCTTTTAGCTTTTCGTAAAGCTTTAAAAACTCTTTTGTTTTAATAAATTCGCCTTTGTCTCTCCTTCTGTTGTGTTCCCTGTAGGTGTTGCATATTACCTGCCATGCGCCAGGACGCCCCTTAGCTGGGGCAGCTGTGCGCAATACAAAAGTATGTAACATAACATAACATCTTGCTTCTTCCTGCACTTTTCTTCGTCTTTCTGGACTTCTGTTGCCTCTTTTTGCATTTGTCTTACTTCTTGCTGCGCTTTTCTTCCTCTTTCTTCACATGTCCTAACTTTGTAGGCATAGTCGGAAATTATCATTTAAAAAACCATTGAAATTCACTGAATAAAATCATAGGTTTCAGGCATGTTATAATTAGAAGTTAGCATTTAAAAAACCATTGAAATTCACTGAAAAAAACCATAGGTTTCAGGCACGTTATAGTTAGAAATTAGCATATAAAAAACCTTAGAAATTCATTGAAAAAAACCATAGGTTTCTGGGACGTTATAGTTAGTTGGACATTTCACTCGTACAAAACCATAGAAAATAGAAATCCCCCGTTATAGTTAGTTCAGCTAACTATAACTCGCTCCCCCGCAATGCACTGCTGATGACGTCACATATTACATAATTCATGACATGGTCAGTGACATCACTGATGACAGCACTGATGCCAGCTCAAATGACATCACTGATTACATTATCCACGTGAAAATCTGATCCACCTTCTCACACTGTAATATAAACTTTGATACACCAACTGTACCAGTTACTATATACACACTCACTGATTCCTAAGTCTACATACACATCCACTCATTCACCCATAGAATCAGTCATAGATGTTGTCACTCATCAATACAACACTATCATAAGCACTCATACATCTATACAGACACTCACAGACCACCACGCAGCCAGAGTTACTCACACACCTAGTCAGTCATGCAAAGAATCAATCATACTTCCATTTACTGACCTATACAGTTATACACACATCACATCAGTTATTCAAACAGAAACAAATGCATACTTACTCTTTTCTACAGATAAAAGTACACACTCATCCATGCAGCCACTCGCACAATCACCGACTCTCATGTATAGTCATTTATATACTTCAACTTTCACATACACTGCCTTTTATATATGTAGTTACTTGGACATGTAACATTGAGACATCCATTCTCTCACCAACACACCAGACACACACACACACTCATACAGCTGTTTGCATATGCACACTTGAACCCGCACACACAGTGAATCAACCACTCAAACATCTATGTAGATACTCACGCACCTCCAATGCAAGCACACACCCAGGCACCCATACAGATACTCAGACAACCCATCAATAACCCATATAGTTCCTCATTCAGCTACTCACCAACCCATGCAACCGCTTACACACCAACTGACAAACTAAACTGTGTGAATGTCTGTATCAGTCACTAACCTGTGCATTCAGTAAGACACATGTAATCACTCACTTAAACAGTCAGTCACACACCAACTAAATCCTCCATCCAGACACTTATACACCCACTCATTCTTCAATACACCATTGCATATATATAATACATAATTAAACGGTATAGGAACACACATTCACTGGATGATGTCATCAGTGATGTCATTTGAGATGTCATCAGTGATGTCACTGACCATGTCATGAATGATGCAATATGTGACCTCATCAGCAGTGCGCTGAACTAACTATAACGGGGGAATTTGTACGAGTGAAATGTCGAACTAACTATAACGTCCATGAAACCTGTTTTTTTCAGTGGATATATATGTATATCTATATTCACTGAAAAAACCATAGGTTATAGACCATATATAGTTAGGAATTTGCATTTACAAAACCTTGAAAATTCACTGAAAAAAACATAGGTTAGAGACCATATATAGTTAGCTGGACATTTTATTGACATAAAACCAATGAAATTCCATATATAGTTAGTTGCACTAACTATATATCGCGCACCCGCAATCCACTGCTGATGATGTCACATATTACATCATTCATGACATGGTCAGTGACATCACTGATGACATCACTGATGACATCTCAAATGACATCACTGATGACATCTCAAATGACATCACTGATGACATCATCTAGTGTCTGTGTGTTTTTGTAAAGTTTAAATATGTTTTACATATTGAAGAATGAGTGGATGTATGGAAGACTGAGTGTGTGTGTGGCTGGCTGGGAGGTGTGTGACTGTGCATATCAATGTGTACTTGTATCAGTGATTGTATAAGAGAGTAAGTATGTGTTAGTATATGTGTGAAAAGTATGGTGTTCTGTGTTTAACTGTATAGATGAGGAAATCGAAGTGTGATTGATTCTTCACAGGACTGACTAGGTGTATGAGTGCATATGATAGTGTTGTAATAATGAGTGACTGTATGTATGAGTGATTGTATGGGTGAATGAGTGAATGTGTGTGTAGACGTAGGAATCAGTGAGTGCGTATGTAGTAACTGGTATTGGTGTGTCATGATGTCATCAGTGATGTCATTTGAGATGTCATCAGTGATGTCATTTGAGATGTCATCAGTGATGTCATCAGTGATGTCACTGAAGTATGGTGTTCTGTGTTTAACTGTATAGATGAGGAAATGGAAGTGTGATTGATTCTTTACAGGACTGACTAGGTGTGTGAGTAACTCCATGGATGAGTGGCAGTGTGTGAGTGTCTGCATAGGTGTATGAGTGCATATGATAGTGTTGTAATAATGAGTGACTGTATGTATGAGTGATTGTATGGGTGAATGAGTGAATGTGTGTGTAGACGTAGGAATCAGTGAGTGCGTATGTAGTAACTGGTATTGGTGTGTCATGATGTCATCAGTGATGTCATTTGAGATGTCATCAGTGATGTCATCAGTGATGTCATTTGAGATGTCATCAGTGATGTCATCAGTGATGTCACTGACCATGTCATGAATGATGTAATATGTGACATCATCAGCAGTGGATTGCGGGTGCGCGATATATAGTTAGTGCAACTAACTATATATGGAATTTCATTGGTTTTATGTCAATAAAATGTCCAGCTAACTATATATGGTCTCTAACCTATGGTTTTTTCAGTGAATTTTCAAGGTTTTGTAAATGCAAATTCCTAACTATATATGGTCTATAACCTATGGTTTTTTCAGTGAATTTCATTGGTTTTTTAAAAGCTAATATCTATAGCTGTAAAATATATTCTTTATTACGTGACGTATCACGTAGCCACGTGAGACGCCTCATGACGCGTCGCATAACCGTGACTTATCGGCTCTGCAGCGCAAACAAAACCCGTAACGTAAGCGTGCCGGAGCACGCTTACATATATATATATATTTTTTTTAACCTTAATTAGACAAAATCCACACGTGCACATATCTTGAGGCCTTGCAAAGGCACATCAAACAAACAGTCCCTACAATTTTGCCAAGTTTGCTGGAAATCTATTCCCTTAATTTTTTTTTTACTGTTTCTCTTGGTTTTCCCCTTGTTATGCTTACCGGGACGCTACCCGGTACGCGAACCGGACGCTCCAAAAACACAAGATGGCGGACTCCCGTTACGCTGCCGGTTAGCTGCCCGGTTCGCGTACCGGGAAGCGCCTCTACCGCGAAAAATCGCGGGGGACTTTAATATCCCCCTCATCAATCCTAGGGGGTCAGGAGGGGTTTACCTTGCCCCCTTTCCTCCATTTCCCCCTTCTTTTTTCACCACATCTTGTCTCTCGAACCTACTGAGAGACAAGATGGCGGCCGCTCCGGACTGTTTACAATGTTGACAGCTACGCTGCCGGTTAGCTGCCCGGTGAGCTGCCCGGTGAGCTGCCCGGTGAGCTGCCCGGTTCGCGTACCGGGACGCGCCTCTACGGCGTGAAATCGCAAAAAAATTTTATTTTTATTTTTTGCCCCGCGGGGCACTTTAATATCCCCCTCATCAATCCTAGGGGGTCAGGAGTGGTCTACCTTGCCCCCTTTCCTTCATTTCCCCCTTCGTTTTTCACCACATCTTGTCTCTCGATCGTACCGAGAGACAAGATGGCGGCCGCTCCGGACTGTTTAGAATGTTGACAGACACCGGAGAGGCAATCAGCTTCGCTTCGCGAAGTTCCGTTACGCGTCAGGTACGCGAACCGGGGCGCTAACCGGAGCGCTGTCACAGATATATATATTTTTTTAAACGTTAATTTCTCAAAATCCACTGGAGCACATATATTGAGACATAGCAAAGGCACGTCGGGCAAACCATATCTACAATTTTGCCAAGTTTCATGTAAATCTATTCAGCCGTTCGAGCTAAAAGTGAGTCCAACCGCCCTATGGAAAAATGAATGGGAAAAACGCATTTTGGGACCCCCCTTTTTTCTCGGCCCCCCCTTGACGAAACCCCCCAAATTTTCAGGGGCTGCTCAGAAACAAAATGTGCCATTTTCCTGAAAATTTCAGCCAATTCCGTCCACAAACGCCAAAGTTATTAGTAAGCATGGGCGGATCTAGCGGATCTCGCATACGTGAAATTGCGGATTTACGGATTCGCAATCCGCGAAGATCCGCGAACTCTCGCGGATTTGCGGATTTTTCCATTTTTTGTGTTGGCGCGCGTTCGCGCCGATTTTGGGACAATTTCGCAATTGCAAACTTTCTTTTCGGCACGCAACGGCCGCGACTATGTTGTTTCTACGTCTGGTTTATCATCACAGGTTCACAGCACCCTCTGTTTCACCACTGCCACCCTCTGGGACACCCATGCCACCCTCTGGTACATCCTCACTGCCACCCATTAGGTTTGTTTATCACTGTAGTTTATGGGGGGTGAAAAAAGCAAGCACACCTCCCCTACTTCAACTGCCATGAATTAATTGGGGGTTGATTAATGTGTCAGTTATTTAGAAAGTTCCAGTCTGGCTGGCACCTGCTTCCTTCCTTATCTGTAATTTGCTTTCTGTTGCAGTTAAAAAAAATTCACAGGACCTTTATGGTCTACTTGTAGCTATTCTATGAGCCTGCTGTTTGGGTCATAGCAGGGTCATAGAATAGTTGCAAACTCTGGAGGGGCCCCTCAGGAAGCACTACAGTGAATGTTACAAATGTTAAGTTTGAACTTTTGCACCTGCTCATTGCTTTCAGTTTAGCAAAAACCGTTTTTTCTGCAATTTCACGCGTTTTTTGGGGCGCGAATCCGTGCGAGATCGATTTCGGGAGCCGCGAATGCTTGCGAATACACGTATTTTTTTTTGCGACGTGTATGTTCGCGTGCTTTTGCGCGTGTTCGCGAGGCGCTTGTAGCTATACGTTTGCCAAGTTACCCTAGCGGTCGTACACGGGCGCGGCCATCTTGTTTGCGTGACGTAATTCCGTTTCCGGCCGCTATGTGTAATCTTGCAAACTGTGCTGCTCGCTAGTACAATTTCGCGCGTGCTCGCGAGGAAAATCTCACGCGAACTCACCCACGCGGTCGGGAACGGGCGCGGCCATCTTGTTTCTCATTCATTGCTATGGTTCTGGGCTTGCTTTCTGTATCCTCTCTGAATCTCTGCCATCCTTTGCTTGTTTGAAGTTTATTTAATCTATTTTACTTATTATCTATTCCTCTATTTTTCTAGCTGTATATTTTTGTGTTTTCTGCTACTTTTAGTTATTTTTAAACTACTTTTTTAAACTCTTTTCTTTTCTTCTTCACTATTCTATTTCTTCTTTATCATTTAAGTTTATTTCTGCCCAGACCATGGTAAAGGGAGCCGGGAAGCACCCTGAGAAGGGGAAGGGTCCCGCACCCCGTGCCCGGCTCCCGTGCGGGCGTTTGAGGGGGGAGCAAGTGGTGCCGCGGGAGATCTTCAGCGCGGAGGAAGTGGCGGCACTCATCTTCCACGTCCAGCGCCGCCTCTCCAAGACGATCCTGGGAGGCGGCAAGATCGCGACTGGCTATGGCATCCGGGAGCGCCGGAAGCGGTGGGAGAAGGTGTGCCGGGCCATGTGTAAGCTCTCTGGGGTCCGGCGCACATATAACCAGGCCACCCACCGCTGGACCGATGTCATGGACCGGGAACGGGACTTGCTGGACGCGCTCGGCGTAGAGGTCCCCGGGCTTGGTGAGTACTAGTAGTAGTAGCTATTCATCACTACTCTGTTTTATCCGGCTCTGTTATTTGCAAATCTTTGTTCTTTACCAAGAGCAATAATGCTGCCGATTACATTGTAGGTAAATTATATTTCAAAATCTTCTATGCATTTCAGGTGCACTGCTCTCCTTCTCAGTAGCCTTGCTTGCTACTATGCTTATTTGTTTTGTACATTGTGTTCATTTCATTGGCCTGAGAAATTATGTATGAGTGTAGTGTAAAGATAAGAACTGCGTAATGCTAGACACTAAGGGTCATATTTTCAATTACCGGCGCATCCCTGCAAAGTAGCAGGGATGCGGCAGTAATTGTGTGCCATGCCACCACCACCCATTGGCCCAAAACATCACAGAAGCCTTACGCATCTGTGCCGTAAAGGCGGCGCATTGCTGGAGTTGCGTGCCAACGATGGCGCAGCTCCAGCAATGCTCTGGGGTACCCTATGTCCCCAATGCTGCATCAAGCCGTACGTCGGCTTCAAGCGCGCAGGGTTTGACTCATGCATCATTGTCTTAAAAGTGACTGATTGACATCTTGTAGATTTCCCTCAGCCACTTTTAGGATTCGTCCCTGCGCAGGTACGCCCTCCCTTGCGCCGGATCGCCCCCTGATGGCGCAGGGCTTTACAACGTGATGCATCGCCCATAATTTCTTTTTTTTTAATATATACGCCGCACCAACACCATGGCGAGTCTTTTGTTCTGCCGCAGCGTCACAAAAGTCATGCAACAATGGAGGAAAATGAGCCGCAAGGGACTTCTAAATCAGCCCCAACAGACTGAAGTCCACTCCTTCCTTTAGACACATGGCTATAAGAAGAAATAGTGGTGGTGGTGGGTGGATTGATAGTTTGAGTATTCACTGATCTGCAAGCAAGATGGACTTTGTCTGTCACTTCGCGTGCTGCGGACTGCTGCCTGCAGTGCCAGGCCTAGGCAAACCTCTTTAGTAGTCTGTTTATTGAGTTACATAGGAACTTTCTAAGTCAACGGTCCGCAAATCAGGCAATACGAATAACGTAGTATACCACATGAGATAGATCCCGTGGAATAGTTGTCTATCTATTTGCTATTTCTCCAAAAAATGTTGTTATTGTTCTTTTGAAATGGTTGATTTGGTTGACAAATCTCATCCATGTTTTCTGGTCTTTCTTTCTTTCATGTTGTACATCAGCTCCCCCCAAGGGCAAGAGGACACAGGAGGAGGAGGGTGCTGTTCAGGATGCAGGGCAGGATCGGGCAGGCGAGGGCTCCTTTGCTGGCCCCAGTAAGTTTTAATTGTAATAAAGAGTACCTATTTTTTCCTAGCGTTCCTCATTCGATCTTTTCTAAATCGTCTTTGATCTTCTTGTAGACTGGATATAAATTCTTATCCTGGCTCTAATATGACTCCCTGTGGTATTACTAGATTATTCTTATTAGTCTGTCTGTGTAGCTAACTAAGATTGGACATTTGGCAATTCCATTGGACTCCCATTCTATTCAGCAATAGCTCTATGCACTGTCTCCTTACTGAGTAGATAGTGTGGCAGAGTCATTCAGCTCCCGAAGTCACCGATTATTGATCCCCAATGATCTCTAGATTATCGTA
This sequence comes from Lissotriton helveticus, assembly GCF_964261635.1. Classification (NCBI taxonomy): domain Eukaryota; kingdom Metazoa; phylum Chordata; class Amphibia; order Caudata; family Salamandridae; genus Lissotriton; species Lissotriton helveticus. The sequence goes on from NC_136058.1 coordinate 209,556,249, forward strand.
CGCAGGACAAGAGAGTACGGAGTCACAGCACAGTCAAGAAGTGTCAGAGGCACTCATGCTTGCAAAAATTCCAAAACCTTTAGCTCATCCACTCTAGTCTGGAGGACCAAAAACCACAGAGTCTATTTAAGTTTAAAAGCTTTATTAAAAGTAAACACATTTATTAAAATCTACTTTGTCATAAAACTATTTAACTGAAAACGGAAAAGTGGTTAGTGCTGACGATTAATTGGACACATTTCTTGTGGTCTAGCCGAGCTCTCACCTGGTTTGAACTTGATCCTGGTCGTGTTCTTAGGAGTCAAGCTTCTGTCTGTTAGGAGAAAAAGTGGTGCGTGTTAAAAATAAAAAGCAAGCATTCATCAGTTGTGCATAAAAGTGCAGCAAGACAACAGCCTTCCCTGGAAAAAGGGACATTTTTACTTTGGAGTAGACAGTCGCAAATTATTTCATTGTATTCTGTTTTTTTAACATTTCTCCTAGACCAAATATTATATAGTAGTGAGTGGTGTATTCTAACATTCTTAAATGTACTTTGTAGCCAGCGCGGAGGTGGCTGTGTTGGGCGAGGACTCGGAGGACTCTGGGGAGGAGGCGGTGCAAGAGCCGGCGGACGGTCCTGTGGGGGTTCAAACGGTGGTGGCGGAAACAGGTAAGCTATATATTCCTTACTTATTGAGATTGAAGACTGCATAGTGTGCTTTCTGCACGGGTGTATTACAAATCAACCAGGTAGTAGCCTCCTCGAAATGTACTTCGACTTAGCTGTGAAGTTTTTGGTGAGAAGAATCCCAATAAGTTCTTAGACGAACGTGATGGATGGGATGAACGAAAAGCGAAAGAAGGGTGTAAGTAAGTGGGACGCGAAATTGTATGATGGCTGGCAAAGAAGAACGATATGTGTTTGCTTGGCCCCCGAGGTGGCTGGGAAGGAAAGAATATGGTATGGTGCATGGCTGGGTCAATGATGAAGCAAGGATGGGTGGAAGGACAGCAGCCTGGGTGGGTGAAACAGAAACTGTATGTGTGCGTATACTTTGACTGAATGGATGCCTGGAGCATGGTATTCTCTGACTCTTAGATAGCACATGTGTATCTAGAGAGAGTAGATGGTCGCTGGATGAACTAAGTGTTACCTTGAAGAGCATGTACCACCGCACCCGCACGTCCGTTCCAGTGCAGGGAAGGCAAGGAAAAGAAATTGTAAATGTGTCCAATACTACCATGAATAGTAGCAGTACTTGTATTGCGTCTGCAATCCCAGCATATATCTGGTTATTAGGGACACTCCGTACCTCTCTTAATAACTTTAGTTTACTTGTAGTACGTCATTCATGTGTGGGTGTATCACTGTTCACTCAATATTAAGCAAAGCACCTAAAGTCATCCCATATGTCATCAAATACGTCCCATGTGAAGTGATAGATAATCAAATTAGTTAGCTTCTTCATTTTACTTTTCTAGTACTCATTTCCACTGTAGGGTGAAAGGTAAATTAATTAAGCAGTAGCCCTTGTAACAGAGTATTCTCAGTGCCACCCGTAATAGAAAAGTAATAGCTTCACCACCTGCATGTACTGGACCGGTACAGTAACGCACGTCTGTCTCACTCATCATGGTGTGCAACTTTTTTTCTCGGGTGCAAGTTCACTGTGCTGTCCATGTCATTCTGCCGGCTTGCATAAGATAACGTACCAATTTTCCTAAACAAGAGAGAAGAAGAAGAATAAGACTGGTGTACTGTCATAGTTGACTGTAATGGAAGTCCATAGTGGTCGTAGAATTTGTTCATTAAACTACCACTAATGTTAGAGCAAGGATGCAGAAGTGGGAGGTTACATAGATACTGTCCTCAATAGTTATGTACTGTGCTTTCAATTTGCTACTTGTACTGTGACCCAACTTTCAGCTCAATCACTTTGTGTTATTAATGCTAAGGAGCATTGGTTACAGACTATGTCTTTCTTTCTTCATATAGTTGCTCCTTCCAAATCAACAACACGGAGGGAGCAGGCTAGAATGGCCCGGCAACGGAGGCTGGATGCCACTGTCGCCGAATATCGGCGGCTGGTGGCCCTGGAGGAGGAGGAGGACACGCAGTCGAGCGGTGCAACAACAACATCCTCGGCTGGGACCGCTGCATCCTCCTCGGTGACCCCACGGGACGCCAGCATGCGCAGTGCTCCAGCGGGACCGAGCCGGGCTAACAAAGCCAACCGCCACCGCCAAGCAACAGAAAAACCAGCTGCCCCCCACAGGAGCTGCAAGGAACGCCAACGCCGCCTACGAGTCCGAATGTCCAACCTGGAGCAGGAGGTCCAGAGGTATAAGAACTTGGTGAAGGGCCTCCGCTCCGAGCTTGCCACCCTCCGCAAGGAGTATGATGCCCATGCCGCAAAATGCACCAGCACCCTCCAGTAGTGGAGTGTCCCTTGCCCTTTTTTTATAGACTTTTGGGGGGTGGGATTTGGGAGTTGGGATCGTTTTGGGACGTTTCAAAGACAATCGTTGGGGTTAGGGTGGGTCTTGAGGGAGATTATTTTGTTAGGGCTACATAAATATACATTTTTAAACTTTATCTGACCATACCTGTTTTTTACTGCTTTTCAGTCTGGTGGGTGGGGGACGGGGGTGTAACAGTAACTTTGTTTTCCTGAACAGTCGTAGGACTTTAGTAGTACAACCGTCAATCTCTTGTCTACTCCGAAATAATACTCCATTATACTACCTCCCACCAAACGCTTATCTTACCTGTAATTTGTGTTAGAAATTAGGGCTAGGCCCAGGGCTGGCTCCACGTGAAATGGGGATTAACGTTGTCAATCCTGGGCGGGTGACATTTCCTCATTGCGGTGGTACTAGTGGTGTGACACAGTGGCAGTTGCATGCCTATGGAAAAAAAGAAAACAAAACCTTGTTTGTCCTTACTGTAGCATTACAACGGTTACGGTACGATCGAGAATATAGCAGGTGACAGTACACTAGAACAGTGCCATAATGTAGCCTAACAAATGGTAAAGTATTTGCTTGCAAGTATAACTAGTACTTGCGTTGAATTTATTTGACATTGGCTACTACTACTAGAAGATATAGTACTGAAGCTGAGTAAGTCTAGAAGATATCCTCGTATTCCTTCACCAGCCTGTTGCTATGACCTTATCCTCCCCAGCAAGTGTGTGGAATTATTGATGTCATTTTAGTCAGACATCAAGCAAAACAACACAGCCCGGGGGAAGAGGGTTAGGGTTTGTAAAATGGATGGGAATGGGGGTTTCTTTTTGGGTAGGTTTTGTTGAGAGAAGAAAAAAAAAGCAGAGCATGGACAAACAATAATTGAAGATAAAGACAATCTTTGGTTACAAACTAAAGCTAAGCACATGCAGTCACACTCATAGAATAAAACAATGGATACTGTATCTGTATTGCGTATGTTGTTGGAGTTGTCCTGTTGAATTTGGTAAGTAAGTTGCATGCAGCAAACAATTCCTCTTATTGGCGGCACTCCTCCATTCAAGCTGACGCTTCGTCCATCAATGTTGGTGACCACTGACAGAAGACACCCTGTCCACTGCCTGCCTGGCGGATGTTGACTGAAACCCGGCCTGTAATTATTGAACGGAAAACAGGAAGTGCTATTACAATACCACTGATAAATAAATAAAAGGTATGTACGCTGTGTGGTTCAAAAAGTGACACTTTGATTTCCCTAATAGACAGTACAATATTTTTGAAATTGCGTGCTCTGTCTGAGTCACCTTTTTAAGGATAAATAAGTATGGCCAAAATATTATAGCGGATCTTTCCCCTCAAGGTAGGTGTACTGTAAACTGTGTTTTAGAACAAAATTTGACCTTCCCAGCAATGCTCCCACCAAGACCCTTACTAAAGCCAGTCGCAAAAATGTAGAAGAACCCCAATCAGATCTCCAAAAACGATGCCTAGCAGAAAAATGGTTACAAAACGTACTTTGAAAGTAACAGTAGGCCCAAATACAGACCGTGGATTGTATTCAAACCACTTGCAAGCAAGCAAAAGTATCCATAGCCAGCATCGCTCCAACAGTGCTCTACAACACCAGAACTGCGTTGCAATAGAACCCCCCGAAACACATGCAATCCTGCTGCTAGGGCTAACCCTAACGAACCCTAAGTTACAAAAAGTGCCAAAACTGGTGTTTCCTTATGGATTTTGTCCAAAACACTTCTAGCCGGTATTAGACCTTCCCAGGAATGCCCCAGGCAAGACCCGCCAACCCACCCAGAAAAAACCACCCGACAACACCCCCAAACAGCGAAAAAGCTAAATCTCATACTTACAATATCTCTCGGCCTTCGGTCCAAACGCGCCGCTGTGCAGCTAGGTCATCATCATCAATCATCATAACTCCTGTTTTCCACCACGGATTTCCTGAAAAGCAAATGCAATCAAGATTAGATTGTCGCAGCAGTGCTTCGACAGAGACCCCGGCCACAACCCACCCACGAACAGCAGGAAGCCCCCCAAAACGCAACATTGAGCAAGATGACAGAAGAAATAGCAAAAAAAAGGCTGTTCCTTAAGGATTTTGTCCAAAACACTTCTATCCGGTATTAGACCTTCCCAGGAATGCCCCAGGCAAGACCCGCAAACCCACCCGGAACAAACCACCCGACAACACCCCCAAACAGCGAAAAAGCTAAATCTCATACTTACAATATCTCTCGGCCTTCGGGCCAAACGCGCCGCTGTGCAGCTAGGTCATCATCATCAATCATCATAACTCCTGTTTTCCACCACGGATTTCCTGAAAAGCAAATGCAATCAAGATTAGATTGTCGCAGCAGTGCTTCGACAGAGACCCCGGCCGCAACCCACCCACGAACAGCAGGAAGCCCCCCAAAACGCAACATTGAGCAAGATGACAGAAGAAATAGCAAAAAAAAGGCTGTTCCTTAAGGATTTTGTCCAAAACACTTCTATCCGGTATTAGACCTTCCCAGGAATGCCCCAGGCAAGACCCGCCAACCCACCCGGAAAAAACCACCCGACAACACTCCCAAACAGCGAAAAAGCTAAATCTCATACTTACAATATCTCTCGGCCTTCGGTCCAAACGCGCCGCTGTGCAGCTAGGTCATCATCATCAATCATCATAACTCCTGTTTTCCACCACGGATTTCCTGAAAAGCAAATGCAATCAAGATTAGATTGTCGCAGCAGTGCTTCGACAGAGACCCCGGCCGCAACCCACCCACGAACAGCAGGAAGCCCCCCAAAACGCAACATTGAGCAAGATGACAGAAGAAATAGCAAAAAAAAGGCTGTTCCTTAAGGATTTTGTCCAAAACACTTCTATCCGGTATTAGACCTTCCCAGGAATGCCCCAGGCAAGACCCGCAAACCCACCCGGAAAAAAACACCCGACAACACCCCCAAACAGCGAAAAAGCAAAATCTCATACTTACAATATCTCTCGGCCTTCGGTCCAAACGCGCCGCTGTGCAGCTAGGTCATCATCATCAATCATCATAACTCCTGTTTTCCACCACGGATTTCCTGAAAAGCAAATGCAATCAAGATTAGACTGTCGCAGCAGTGCTCCCAGACACCAAAAATCACCCACAAACACCCGGAACCCCGCCAAAGAGCACCCCAAAGGCAAGCAAGTCAGCAAAAACGGCAAGAAATTTCCACCTCATATTTGGTCCAAAACACTTTTGTCCATTACTAGAGCTTCACAGCAATGGGCCCAAATCCGTCAACTCACCCGCAAAGAAGTACAACACCCCCACAAGTGCTGAGTCTTTCTTCATTGGGCGTAATCCAGCACTCTGCTTTGAGGGAAATCGCAGTCAGGAGGAGGAGGATAGAGGAGCATGTTATTCAGAACTTGTGAACCTGAGGAATGTAGACTGCGGCACCTTCAAATCAATGAGCAAACAAGTGAAGACAGTTCTGCTGATGGTCTTGTTTTTGGGATTAGGTGATTAAAGTTTGAATTAAATTAACTGTGCAAAACAAAGAAAGAGAGACAAACAGGAATAAAAGTGAATAAGGACGAAAAAGAAAGTTATTGATTCATTGTCTCATTTTCAGGCCTCGGTGTCAGGGAATAAGAAGATTTCGTCATCATACTCTGCGAATTCAGGCAGGATGAGGTCAGTACCACCGAACAGAGAACAAATCCCCTCATCTACGTTGCCGTCCTCCTCGTCTTCATGCGGCGTGCTTTCTCGTACTTTGTAATCTGGTGGTATGAGGTGCTGATTCATCTTGATCATTGTCAGCCGCTCCACATTTTTGGGCGAGAGGCGGCTACGTTTGGGAGTTACAATGCCACCAGCAGCACTGAAAACACGTTCTGAAGACACACTTGCGAGTGGGCAAGACAAATAGTTTATAGCCAGGTTGGAGAGCTGTGGCCACAATTGTTTTTTGCCATGCCAATACTGCAATGGCTCATCATTAAGAAAGACCTCTGTTGAGTCATTCAGATAGTCCTGCACCATCGACTCAAGGTCATCAACGGTTCCTCCACTTTGCTTACTTTTTGCTGTGCCTGTGATATTTTTTCGAGAACCATACCCAAGCAAACTTAGCCAATCCTCCACAGCAGCCACTGTTAGTGTTGTGTGTGGTGCAGATGATCCACTTGCCGGTATCTTTAACGGCTGAGAGGTCACTTGTGCCCCAGCCACAGGTGCAGAAGTGGATTCTTGTGACTGGGGATGGCCTGCTGATGCTGATGCTGATGTACTGCCTTCTCCTTCAATAACCTGCCGTTCTTTTTCAAACCTCTTGGCTGACCAGGCTAGCCAATGTTTGTAATTTTCAACATCTTCATCAGCAAAAGGAAAGAATGCTTCGCCTGCCAGCGCCTTTTTGTAGCGTGGATCCAGAATAGTAGCACAAATGTAATGCTGTTCTGACTTGATCTTTTGAAGACGTTCATCACCACGTAGGCGCTCTAATAATTTCTCAGACAAAATAAAATGGTCTTTTTTTTGTACATCTTTTTCAAACTCAGAAGACACCGCCATCAGTTGGTGCTCCAGCATGCACAACAATGGGATAGCTTTTCCCAAATTACAGTCCTCCTGGCTGACTGCACGCGTGAAGAACTCAAAAGGACGAAGCATGTCTGTCAGGCTTTTAACTATGTCCCATTGCGCCGCACTCATCCGCAGGTCCTCCTTCTGAGATGTACCCTCTGTGAAGAAATAGTGATCGAGTACCGTATACTGCTCATACAGACGCTCAAACATGTAGAAGGTTGAGTTCCAACGTGTTGCCACCTCCTGGATGAGTGCTTTCACTGGTATTCGACTTTGAAGTAGCAGCCTCCTCAGATGCTTCCGGGCCTTAAAAGAATGGCTGAAATGGTTGCACATTTTGCGGCAGGTGGCCATTACCGCGAACGCTGCACTGTCTCTATCACTCAAGAATTTTTGAACTACCAGGTTGATACAGTGCGCCAAACATGGCACTCTGAAATAGCCACCCTGCGACATGGCCTTAACTACATTGGCGCCATTATCCGTGGAAACATAACCAATCTTGCGTTTTTTGGGGGATAGCATTTTCAAGACCTTTTTGTCAAACTCTTCCAAAATGTTTTCTGCTGTGTGACTTTTCTCCAAGCCAAACATGGCTAGTGTTGCATGTTTCCGAGCAGCTTTGAAAACTTTGTCCGGGTCAACACCTGCGTTTAGCTTTGCTTTAACACCTGAAAAAGAGACCCAGTGTGCAGTGATGCACATGTAATCAGCGCCTGCGCCACTGGTCCACATGTCTGTTGTCAGATGTATTGTGTGAACAGCACTCTTCTGCAAAGCTGCCCCAATCGCCTCCAGCACATCTTCATGTAGTGCTTGAAACGCAACTCTGGCAAAATAGAACCGGCTAGGAACCTTCCATTTAGGGCAGAGCGTTGCCACTAATTCTAGAAAATTTACCGCTTCTACAAAAGAAAAAGGGAGAAGGTCCACAGCTAGCATTTTAGCCAGCTTAGTGTTATACAGACGCGTCAGTGGGTGGTTGCGTTCATATGGCACGTCTGAAGTAAGCATTGTTCTAATGTTGCCCTGGACCAAGCATTTACGGGCTGATAATGACTTCGTTGACCCAATTTTGCTCGCTGGTGAACTTTTGTGCGTTGGTGTCTCACTCGCTCCAACACTCTTAGTGTGCCTCACATTGGGTGTGCTGCTGACAGGGGTACTGGGTGTAAGGGAAGTGTTTGACACGTCTTCTTCCTCCTCGTCATCATCAGATGAAACATCAACGTTTCCTTGAATTCGGCCTTTCTTGATCGCATCTAGGTGCGCAAACCATTTGACAGTGTGCTGTCTCCTAAGATGACCTCTCTGGCCTCCGGTACCATAGTTGGTACCTGGCTTACCACGACTAACTGCAACCTTACAAAGGGTACAAATGGCAAACTTTGGATTTTTTTGACAAACAGTAAAGAAGTCCCAAACTGGGGACTTCAAGTGTCTGTGGGACCTGGAGGAGGCGGCGATAGTGGTGGTGGTGGTCATGAAGCTAATGCCAGATGAAGTGGAGGATCTGGATTGCCCAACTTTTGTACGTTGTGCACTTTCACTGCCACTAATTAAGGTCGAGGTGGATGGAGGTCTCTTCTTGCCAGAAAGAAATATGGAAGCGGGACGAGTTGGTGTACTACTTAACTCCAATGATTGTGGTGTTTCCACTGCCTCCTCATCGACAACATCATCATCATCATCATCACGCTCAGCAGCTCTTCGGGCTAGGGTCAAAATGTCTGTTTGCTGCATGCCCGCTGGGGCTGCAGTGACCTTTATGATGACTGGGTCGTCGTTGGCAGAGTCTTCATCAGCAGCAGTATCCGCCACTTCTTGTTGAGCCTCATCACACTCCATAACTCTGAGACTTTGGACGAGCTTCCTTTTACGCTTAACTACCTTTGTCGGATCATGGTGTGCCTCACTCTCAGACGGCTGTGGTGCTGGTTCCCAAGTTTGATCCGTATCATCAGAAGGAGGTGTGCTTGAAGAAGATGTAGACACCACCCTTGATCTCTTCCTTGCTAGGGGTGTGGAAGACAATGAAGGATCATCAGGAGGAGTGGCTTCCTCAAATGATACCTCGCCTTGATTGTCGATTTCCTGATGTGCCCCTACTTCGGGAGGAACAACTATTGTGGGCACTTGTGACCCTCCATGCACCTCTGCTTGCGCATCTCCTTGCGCTGCCTCTCCTTCCACATGTACTTGGGCTTGTACTTGCACATGTGATTGTTGTTGCGGCTGTGGTTGTTCAACACTCGTCAGATGAGCTACAACAACCTGTGTTGATTGAGGGACATTGCTGCTGCTTTCTTGCGATGAGCCAACATCACTGGTCGATGGTGATTGAAGAACTATACTGGCTGCCTCTGCAGCACTCAAGGCCTTGGACTTAAGTTGGCCTGGTGGTGGTGGTGGCACTGAGCCCAATGGAGCGGGGGTGCTGCTGCCAGCTTGGTCCCCAGCAGATCCCGCTGCTGCTGCAGGCATACTTTTTTTTTTACTCCCAAAAAAAGGGGCGGGCGGCACACCAGTGTCCTTGGTAATTTGCTTCTTCTGCTCCTTACTGGCACCTTTCTTGCTAGAGGAGCTACGGGTTACTTTTTTTGGGGCCATCTTCTTCAGAGCAGGTCAGCAGGCAGCAGTTGCACGAGTTGCAGAGGGTTCTGTGTCCAGACGTGACGTCGCGTGACGTTATGCTGCACACACACACCGCTGCAGGACTTCTTCCTGGCACTGGTGGTTCTCTTGAGTCTTCTTGTGCACGTAAAAGCAATGGAAGACAGAGGAACATCAGTTCAGTTATACACCCCAAAAAATCGACAAAACACAGAAAAATGAGCACAATCCCATGCCATCCATGATGTTTACATTGAAGACACCCCACAGAAAGACTAGGGACATGCAAGTATGCAACACTCACTACCCCTGGGCATAATGGATGAAAAGTAGGCAAAATAAGTGCATGCCTCAGACACTGCCTCTCTTCAAAATGGCCCCTTACACCCCAAGCACATGTTGCCTGAACCAGCCAGCACTCAAGATGGCCACCACCACCACCCACATGGCCAGTCCACATCAACAGTACACCCCCAAAAACAGAAAAACAGCCAGAAATCACCACAATCCAATGCCATCCATGATGTTTACATTAAAGAGAGTGAGACCACACCACAGGCACACTCAGTCCATGCACCACCACCCCTGGGCAAAAGGCCACACCAGCAGCCCCCAAAAAACGACAAAAAACAATAAAATAAGCACAATCCCAGCCCATCCATGGCCTAAATTATGTTTAAATTCAAGAAGACACCCCACAGAAAGACTAGGCCCATGCAACACTCACCACCCCTGGGCAAAGGGCCCCACCAGCAGGCCCAAAACAACGACCAAAAACAATAAAATCAGCACAAGACCAGCCCATCCATGGCCTCAATGGTGTTTAAATTCAAGAAGACACCCCTCAGAAAGACTAGGCCCATGCAACACTCACCTCACCACCACCCCTGGGCAAAGGGCCCCACCAGCAGGCCCAAAAAAACGACAGAAAACAATAAAATCAGCACAATCCCAGCCCATCCATGGCCTCAATGGTGTTTAAATTCAAGAAGACACCCCTCAGAAACACTAGGCCCATGCAACACTCACTACCCCTGGGCATAATGGATGAAAAGTAGGCAAAATAAGTGCATGCCTCAGACACTGCCTCTCTTCAAAATGGCCCCTTACACCCCAAGCACATGTTGCCTGTACCAGCCAGCACTCAAGATGGCCACCACCACCACCCACATGGCCAGTCCACATCAACAGTACACCCCCAAAAAACAGAAAAACAGCCAGAAATCACCACAATCCAATGCCATCCATGATGTTTACATTAAAGAGAGTGAGACCACACCACAGGCACACTCAGTCCATGCACCACCACCCCTGGGCAAAAGGCCACACCAGCAGCCCCCAAAAACGACAAAAAACAATAAAATAAGCACAATCCCAGCCCATCCATGGCCTCAATTATGTTTAAATTCAAGAAGACACCCCACAGAAAGACTAGGCCCATGCAACACTCACCACCCCTGGGCAAAGGGCCCCACCAGCAGGCCCAAAAAAACGACAAAAAACAATAAAATCAGCACAATCCCAGCCCATCCATGGCCTCAATGGTGTTTAAATTCAAGAAGACACCCCTCAGAAACACTAGGCCCATGCAACACTCACTACCCCTGGGCATAATGGATGAAAAGTAGGCAAAATAAGTGCAGGCCTCAGACACTGCCTCTCCTCAAAATGGCCCCTTACACCCCAAGCACATGTTGCTGCCTGTACCAGCCAGCACTCAAGATGGCCACCACCACCACCCACATGGCCAGTCCACATCAACAGTACACCCCCAAAAAACAGAAAAACAGCCAGAAATCACCACAATCCAATGCCATCCATGATGTTTACATTAAAGAGAGTGAGACCACACCACAGGCACACTCAGTCCATGCACCACCACCCCTGGGCAAAAGGCCCCACCAGCAGCCCCCAAAAAACTACAAAAAACAATAAAATAAGCACAATCCCAGCCCATCCATGGCCTCAATTATGTTTAAATTCAAGAAGACACCCCACAGAAAGACTAGGCCCATGCAACACTCACCACCCCTGGGCAAAGGGCCCCACCAGCAGGCCCAAAAAAACGACCAAAAACAATAAAATCAGCACAAGCCCAGCCCATCCATGGCCTCAATGGTGTTTAAATTCAAGAAGACACCCCTCAGAAAGACTAGGCCCATGCAACACTCACCTCACCACCACCCCTGGGCAAAGGGCCCCACCAGCAGGCCCAAAAAAACGACAGAAAACAATAAAATCGGCACAATCCCAGCCCATCCATGGCCTCAATGGTGTTTAAATTCAAGAAGACACCCCTCAGAAACACTAGGCCCATGCAACACTCACTACCCCTGGGCATAATGGATGAAAAGTAGGCAAAATAAGTGCAGGCCTCAGACACTGCCTCTCCTCAAAATGGCCCCTTACACCCCAAGCACATGTTGCTGCCTGTACCAGCCAGCACTCAAGATGGCCACCACCACCACCCACATGGCCAGTCCACATCAACAGTACACCCCCAAAAAACAGAAAAACAGCCAGAAATCACCACAATCCAATGCCATCCATGATGTTTACATTAAAGAGAGTGAGACCACACTACAGGCACACTCAGTCCATGCACCACTACCCCTGGGCAAAGGGCCCCACCAGCAGCCCCAAAAAAAACGACAAAAAACAATAAAATAAGCACAATCCCAGCCCATCCATGGCCTCAATTATGTTTAAATTCAAGAAGACACCCCACAGAAAGACTAGGCCCATGCAACACTCACCACCCCTGGGCAAAGGGCCACACCAGCAGGCCCAAAAAAACGACAAAAATCAGCACAATCCCAGCCCATCCATGGCCTCAATGGTGTTTAAATTCAACAAAACAGTTGTATCATGCACCCCTAACCAACCCTGGTCCTACTGGATACTGTGGCTACCCACAATATAATTTATTTAATGTTCTGAAAAAGTTCCAAAATTGTACTTGCAGCAACTGTAATCCCCCAAACAAACTTACTTGTGAAAGTTGATTTCTAATCCAAAAGTGATCCAAAGACAGTCAAAAAGGCCTCAAATCCAAATATCCAGCAGCACCCACAAAAAGTAATCCTTCCAGCTCCAGATCCAAATGAAAGTGACCAGGAGATGGACAAAGCACTGGGAGGAGCCTGCTGGACAGGAACAGGAAGTTGGAGACTGTGGGGCACTTCCTTCCTCCCCCCCCCCAAAAATGGACTCCTTGCAAAAAAAAAGGCCATGCAAATGTCAACCTGAGGAGTGATTCTGATAAAAATCATAATTTTCTGAAGGTTTATCCTGTTTGCTGGTGATTTTCTTGTGCAGAATTGCAAAAGCTCTATTTCGCGAGTGCGAGATTGTTCCTTTCCGCCGCAACTACGTGTTCGCAATTGCGAACTCTCGCGAGGTGTGCTGTGCAAGGTGGCAAGCCGCGATTACGTATTCGCGGGCGCCAAACTCCCGCGGGATCACGCAGCAAGATCCAAAATGGCGCGGCACTCGCAAAGAAAAACAACTCGGCAAACGCTAAATGACGGAAAGTGAACGCCGTGCACCACGCCGCGCGCCACAACCAAGCAAAAAATCCGCCGCGAGCGGATTCACGGATTTTCGACAAATTCGCGAGAGTTCGCGGATTGCGAATTTGCCGAAAATCCGAAAAATCCGCGATCGGAGCGGATTTTACGCCCATGCTTAGTTATTAGACATAGAATTTTCAGAAATCCCATAGAGAAAAAATCCTAACTATATATACCCACTGGCTATCGCCAGTAGGTAATATACATATATAAACATATATAATCTGCATATCTATATAAATATAAATGCATGCATACATATACATATATGCATACATATGCATGTTATTTACATGAAAGTTTTAAAAACACTAATAAAAGCAAAGCTAAAAAGCCACCTCATTACAAACAGAATGGCTTTAACTTAAACGAGGGCGAGATCTATTGCATTTTCAATGCTTGTTTACTTTGGTTCTATCAAGAAGGCATTCAGATGTGTCACACATTTGCCATAAATTCTGAATGTTAGCACTCTAGTTGCTCATTAGATCACTGTAGTAAAGCTAGTGCTCACCAGGGAAGTCTGCTGCTAATCATGGTTTGCAACCATTTTCCCGCATTTTTTATCCCGCAGACTTTCAGTCCGCATACCATTATCCCGCAAGGTCATTGACCTCGCATACCATTATCCCGCATTTTTTCAAAACGCATGTGCATTTATCGCGCATGCCTTTACAAAGAATTACGTTTTAAAGGCATGTATGGTAAATGCATTTGACGAGAGAGGTAAGTGGGTTTGTGTTAATTTTTTCGTGGGTTAGTGATTGTGTAGTGTAGTGTAGTGTTGTGTAGTGTAGTGTTGTGTTAGTGTAGTGTAGAGTTGTGGTGGTTGTTTAGTGTAGGGTCATGCTGGGGGTAGTGTTTTAGGGTTTAGGGTTGTGTTGTAGTGTTTGCGTAGTGTAGGGTCATGCTGGGGGTAGTGTTTTAGGGTTTAGGGTAGTGTTGTAGAGTTTGCGTAGTGTAGGGTCATGCTGGGGGTAGTGTTTTAGGGTTTAGGGTTGTGTTTTAGTATTTGCGTAGTGTAGGGTCATGCTGGGGCTAGTGTTTTAGGGTTTAGGGTAGTGTTGTAGTGTTTGCATAGTGTAGGGTCATGCTGGGCGTAGTGTTTTAGGGTTTAGGATAGTGTTGTAGTGTTTGCGTAGTGTAGGGTCATGCTGGGGGTAGTGTTTTAGGGTTTTGGGTAGTGTAGTGTTTGCGTAGTGTAGGGTCATGCTGGGGTGTAGTATTTTAGGGTTTAGGGTAGTGTTGTAGTGTTTGCGTAGTGTAGGGTCATGCTGGGGGTAGTGTTTTAGGGTTTTGGGTAGTGTTGTAGTGTTTGCGTAGTGTAGGGTCATGCTGGGGGTAGTGTTTTAGGGTTTTGGGTAGTGTTGTAGTGTTTGCGTAGTGTAGGGTCATGCTGGGGGTAGTGTTTTAGGGTTTTGGGTAGTGTTGTAGTGTTTGCGTAGTGTAGGGTCATGCTGGGGTGTAGTGTTTTAGGGTTTTGGGTAGTGTTGTAGTGTTTGCGTAGTGTAGGGTCATGCTGGGGGTAGTGTTTTAGGGTTTTGGGTAGTGTTGTAGTGTTTGCGTAGTGTAGGGTCATGCTGGGGGTAGTGTTTTAGGGTTTTGGGTAGTGTTGTAGTGTTTGCGTAGTGTAGGGTCATGCTGGGGGTAGTGTTTTAGGGTTTTGGGTAGTGTTGTAGTGTTTGCGTAGTGTAGGGTCATGCTGGGGGTAGTGTTTTAGGGTTTAGGGTAGTGTTGTAGTGTTTGCGTAGTGTAGGGTCATGCTGGGGTGTAGTGTTTTAGGGTTTTGGGTAGTGTTGTAGTGTTTGCGTAGTGTAGGGTCATGCTGGGGGTAGTGTTTTAGGGTTTAGGGTAGTGTTGTAGTGTTTGCGTAGTGTAGGGTCATGCTGGGGTGTAGTGTTTTAGGGTTTTGGGTAGTGTTGTAGTGTTTGCGTAGTGTAGGGTCATGCTGGGGGTAGTGTTTTAGGGTTTAGGGTAGTGTTGTAGTGTTTGCGTAGTGTAGGGTCATGCTGGGGGTAGTGTTTTAGGGTTTAGGGTTGTGTTGTAGTGTTTGCGTAGTGTAGGGTCATGCTGGGGGTAGTGTTTTAGGGTTTAGGGTTGTGTTGTAGTGTTTGCGTAGTGTAGGGTCATGCTGGGGGTAGTGTCTTAGGGTTTAGGGTAGTGTTGTAGTGTTTGCGTAGTGTAGGGTCATGCTGGGGTGTAGTGTTTTAGGGTTTTGGGTAGTGTTGTAGTGTTTGCGTAGTGTAGGGTCATGCTGGGGGTAGTGTTTTAGGGTTTAGGGTAGTGTTGTAGTGTTTGTGTAGTGTAGGGTCTTGCTGGGGGTAGTGTTTTAGGGTTTAGGGTAGTGTTGTACTGTTTGTGTAGTGTAGGGTCATGCTGGGGGTAGTGTTTTAGGGTTTAGGGTAGTTTAGTTGTTTAGTGTATGCTAAAGGCATATTCGTTCTAAAAGTTTTCGTTATTTTAATTTGCGGCCTAATAGTACATGCAGGATTTTTTTTGCGGACTGATGGTATGCGGGATTTCGTCATATATTCGCTAATCATACTTTCTATGGCAAAATGAACCCCCTCATTTTGTTCCTTTTTAAATTATATGTTTTAAGAGTTACCACTTTATTCCAATCAAGATGGCTTCAGGCGTGCCATACCTTTGTAATAAGTAGGACTGTTAGCACTCTAGTTGTTCTTTAGAACACTCTGGGACATTCTGTCATTGGGCTATAGTTGGGCTACATCTGGCTGATATTTGGGCTACATTTGTTTTTTTTGTCTCTGGTGGCCATCTTTGGGCTACATTGGGCTACATTTGGGCTCCAACATATATATATAGCCCAATGTAGCCCAATATATATTTTTCAAAGTTAATTTTCGTAAAAAACACTGGAGCCTATATCTTGAGACATAGCAAAGGCACATCGGGCTACCAGTCCCTACAATTTTGCCAAGTTTGGTGTAAATCCATTCAGCCGTTCTCGGCCCCCCCTTGACGAAATCCCCCCAAATTTTCAGGGGCTGCTCAGAAACAAGATGTTCCATTTTCCTGAAAATTGCAGCCAATTCTGTCCTCAAACGCCAAAGTTATTCGACATAGAATTTTCAAAAATCCCATAGGAAAAAAATCCTAACTATATATACCTACTGGCTATCGCCAGTAGGTAATGCACTAATTGTGTTTAAAGAATAAAAGTACCACTAAGAAAATAATTGTGGACTCCCTCTGTGCCGTGGATACTCTGGTGGGGACCGTGCAGAGTTATATATATATATATATATATATATATTACCTACTGGCGGTCGCCAGTAGGTATATATAGTTAGGATTTTTTCTCTATGGGATTTTTGAAAATTCTATGTCTAATAACTTTGGCGTTTGTGGACGGAATTGGCTGAAATTTTCAGGAAAATGGCACATTTTGTTTCTGAGCAGCCCTTGAAAATTTGGGGGGGTTCGTCAAGGGGGGGCCGAGAAAAAAGGGGGGTCCCAAAACGTGTTTTTAACATTGAGTTTTCCATAGGGCGGTTGGCCTCACTTTTAGCCCGAACGGCTGAATGGATTTGCACGAAACTTGGCAAAATTGTAGGGACTGGTAGCCCGATGTGCCTTTTGTAGGTCTCAATATATGTGCTACAGTGGATTTTGAGAAATTAACGTTTAAAAAAAGATATATATCTGTAACAGCGGACCGGGCAGCGCTCCAGGACGCGTACTTTTTGCGCAACGGAGCTTTGTGAAGCGAAGCTGATTGGTTCTCCGGCGTCTGTAAACATTCCAAACAGTCCGTAGCGGCCGCCATCTTGTCTCTCGGTAGGATCGAGAGAGAAGAGGAGGCCAAAGCGAAGGGGCAAATGACCATAAGGGGGCATAGTAGATCCTCGCTGACCCCCTAGGTTTGATGTGGAGGTTTTAAAAGGGCCCCGCGGGGCAAAAAAAAAATATAATAATAATAATCGAACGGCTGAATGGATTTGCACGAAACTTGGTAAAATATTAGGGACTGGTAGCCCGATGTGCCTTTGCTAGGTCTCAATATATGTGCTCCAGTGGATTTTGAGAAATTAACGTTCAAAAAAAGATATATATCTGTAATAGCGCTCCGCTTCGTGTACTTTTCGCGTTACGGAGGTTTGCGAAGCTGATTGGTTCTTCGGCGTCTGTAAACATTCCAAACAGTCCGTAGCGGCCGCCATCTTGTCTCTCGGTAGGATCGAGAGACAAGAGGAGGCCAAAGCGAAGGGGCAAATGACCATAAGGGGGCATAGTAGATCGTCCCTGACCCCCTAGGTTTGATGTGGAGACTTTGAAAGGGTCTCGCAGGGCAAAAAAAAAATATACCTTTTTTTTGTTTTTTTGCGTGGAGTGCGCCCGGTTCGCGAACCGGGAAGCGTTCTGGGGAGCGTACTTTCTTGAAAATTAGTGAAAAAAGTTAGAGTAAAATAATAATTGTGAGTGATCAGATGTAGGGTAGCTCTGAGAAGAGCTTTTGGGTTTATGGTACATTTAGGTACTTATAAGTAGGTACCAATGCACAGTCTTAAATTCAGAGTGAAAATTCTGTTGCCCTCATCTGAGAAGTGAACTCCATCTCCTCTGTAGATATCTTGCATGTAGTAACGCAAGTTATTGTTGTACAGGGAGCCCATTCCATGGTCTCTCATGTAAGCTGAAACACATTTGTTTACATGCTTCCTCGATTTCTCAATTTGTGGACAAAATTGGTTCGACCACCTCCATTTTTGTCTTTGGCATATATTTGAATATACCAAGGCAGTCTGAGGAAAAAGTGCCATCAATTGCTCAAAGGTGTCCTTTAAAAGCATTTCCAGACCTACCCCAGTCAAAGTGCCCAAATCATTACCTCCACAGTGCACAATTAACAGGTCAGGTTTTGGCAAATGCATAAAGGTTTTCACCAATGGTATCAATTGGTGACATTTTAATCCTCTGTGGCCAAACCACTTAATTTCCACATCTTGTAAATTGAGGTTAGGTAAATTCCTGTTTTCAGCGTACCTTTGAGCCCAATAGATATAACTATGTCCAACAATCCAGACAGAAAACATGGCGAGAGAAGGTTCTGCTGCAGTCAGATGAAGTGTGGCAATGAAATGGCAGTTGAAAAAATGAGAGTGTAAAATGAAAAAAACTGAGGAGTTTCTGTGTTAATGAAGCAGTAAGAGTGATTGGTGGATTTTGATTGCTGAAAACAGAAAGTTAGTGTGCATGGATGAGTTCGTTGAAAGATGTATTTTGAGTGGCGAAGAAAAAATCATTAAATGAAAGAATGCTCTGGATATGCAGGTGCACTGAGAGTTCAGAGTTCAATTGCAACATTGTTGTGTGAACTTGGAAACACCAGAGGTTTTGCAAGAGGTGGTTGCTATGCAGAAAAATCAGAGAGGGGGCAGAGTTTTGCTTTGAAAAAAAGTGAGGGAAGAGTTTTGATTGGTGTGACATGAGAGATATGTGTGAGGAATTACAGCATTTCTGTGCTTTTGATAGCTGCAGACTCTGGAGTGCATACCTTTTGCTCTGCTGAAGACAAATTGGTGTGTTTCTGAGACTGTTTTGAAACTCAAAGTATGAATATATAAAAAAAAAGAAAATCGTTTTTGAGGTAAAGGAATGTTTTCAAAATTTATGTGCGCCATATGCCCCCAAATTTCTTTTTCGGGGGTGCAGCAGGGTGTTCTTGAGACACCCCTGCACCCTCGGAAAAATTCGTAATTTGCGATGAGGTAATTGCTAATCGCAAATTGCACCTTCATTCCTATGGGCCTCCTGCTGCATGGAAATGAATGGGTAATTTGTAATTAGCAAATAGGTCATCGCAAACTAGGAATGGTAAAGAATCGCTATTTATTCCTTAAAGTTCGCTATTTAGGAAATGCAAAAAACTTTGATGATACATATGGCGGTTCATCTCTAACAAGATAAGAAGCATAGGGATAGATTTATGATGACTGGCGCATCACCAGGGATGTGTTAGTCATTCTGTGCCGCTGTTCCGTCACCTATGGTGTGCTGCATTTACAATGCGGCGCATCATGGGGCAAAAACAGCACAGATGCGTGACGTATCTGTGCCGTAAAGGTGGCGCATTGCTGGAGTTGTATCGCAAGTGTGATGAAGCTCCAGCAAGGCTCAGGGGTGCCCCTGTCGCAGGGTTTCTGTTCTCACACAGAACTGTGGACAGAGGATTGGAACCTCGGCGAATTAAAGTGTCCCAGAACTCACCTTAGTAATCAAAACCCCTTAGCAAGCTAGGTACAGTGTCACATTGGATATAACAAACTCTCAATGTTTAGACAATCCAGAATGTGAACTTATAGTACCTCAGGATACGTGGAACTCATGAACAGTCGGTCGTTATATATTTCTTAGAAACCAGAACATGGAGTTAAGAAGAACACATGTGTATTTGAAATGTTTATTTACTAATGCCGTCTTCTCAGGCGTAGTATGTTAGATAATACAAGTACACATATTATCAGTAGCAAAATTACCAGCATAGTTACTAGTACATAAAAAGCGAATGGTGACAGTATGTTAACATGCTGTAAATGAATAAGAGTTAGCAACACTTATAAGCAGCCGCGGGCCGTGGAGGGAGTTACGGTGGGGCAGGGAGGCGGGGAGGGGGAGGGGCAGGGTGGAGAGGGCTCCACCCTGCCCCTCCCCCTCCCCGCCTCCCTGCCCCACCGTAACTCCCTCCACGGCCCGCGGCTGCTTATATCTCACCCTCCCTAATACACATATTATATTATTTGCTAAGAAGGTCTCTTTGTGTTGGTTTAGGGCGTGCCCATACTTTAGTGTCTTAGATTTGAAGGAATCACATCAGCATACACCAGCTCTCTCTTCATGTGAAACGCATCAACTGTTGTGTATGTGTGTTCGGCAAAGCAATATAAAACCCGCCTCATGCCCAGAATTGGCAGAAGTTGCACTTATGTTATGAGTATGAAGTCGTGGAGATCAGACCTCATAACAATTCTGTATCGTGTTGTTCTTGAAACTTCAGCACTCGCTGTACAGATATAGTTTAACAAGCAAAGCAGATAGTAGAGCAAGAACATATTATTCTCATGTAAACCACGATGAACTACTAGGTTGAAAGCTAAAGCAACAACTAAGTGTCGTGTGCAGAAGTTGCAAAAAAGGAAAAATGGCGTTTAAACCGGTAATGAGCCCATGCTAACTTAACACGGTGTAAAGATATCCAGGACCTAGATGACACCTCCCCATGATCCGGAAACGAACTGAATAAGATAATAGAAGTGCCATCTCATGAGAGCAGATTGCAAGTTTATATGTGGACGGTCCGCAAGGTAAAGCATTAAAAACTAGGAAAATTTAATGCTAAAGAAAAATAAAACAGCCAAGTACTTTATCGAGTCTTAAGCCAATAGGCAAGCTAAATAATAAAAACTTGACAAATAAGTCAATGAATTGTCAATGAAATGCTAGTACTCAGCATATCAAACATGAAAAAGGTCTATGACATAACTGTGTATGCAAAATAAGCTGCAACAGCCTCCAATAGGAAGTCACCGTCTTCATCCGAAAAGAGTTCAGCCATCCAATTTAAAAGCGGAAAAGAACATACGTGCTCTCCCAGCACCGGATCCTCTATCACCATCAGAGGACAGCTCGGTGGGTTTTCAAGAAAGCTCTGTTCCAAGAAAGACTGTGTTGCCGCCAGTAAATTCCAGGGACCAATTAGTCCATGCATCAATGCCACAGCCATAATCCTTTCGCCAGGACAAACCAACTCGTGAGTAATGATAGGAGTCATCAGCTGATTAAAGTCGACGTCAGGGGAAACCGGTCCGCAGAGACACAAATCAATGGCCGAATCGAAATCACAGGTCAGGCAGTGAAATACAGGCTGGACACAGGTGAAGTAGGAGAATCGAAAAGATAATCCATATGCCGTGCTTAATATCGCCAACGGCATTGTGCCATAATATTCTAGCATGCGATTGCGGAACAGTGTCAGCAGCTGCAGGGCGGGAGCTTGCACAGGAGGGACATCCATATTTAAAAATGTAAAAAAGCACAAGAGCGTCCGCTGGTAATGCAAGTAAAAATGGGAATCCACGAAGCAGAGTGGAAAAAATAGAATGAAAGAAAGCAGGGATGACTCCAAAGATTTTCTCAAATGAAGTCACGAGACCACTGGTAACAACTTTAAAAAAGTGCGCCAGGGCCTTTGTGGAGGACGCGTTAAAGATAGTCCGAACCATCTTGCTGAAATGGAAAGGCAAATCTGTATTGAAAAGGGTCTGCACCTCTGTACGGGTGTTCGCTATGTGAAGCACGAAAGTTTCACGGGCCGAACTCAAGGCCACCTCTCTCTGAGACAAAAGAGCTCTTATTCTTGCCATGCCGTTGAAATCTGCTCCCAAGGTTGGTATTTGTGGCGAGATTGAAAACTCCCTATGTTCATGTGTGGGAGGAAATAGAACATTTCTGCAGCAAATAACCCGTTCACTTACTGTTACGATAAAAGGAATACTTTTAATTAACCCAGAACAATCTTCATTATTGAGCATCAAATAACTACCATTTTCCAACAACTTGAACGTGGGAATGATAGCAGGAACTGGCGTGCCTTGCAACACGCAAGCCATATTTGGTCGGTGTTTGTTGCATGAACCGTGTAACTGTATGTGCCTACACATTAGTGAATGATGTGGCGTCTCAGTGCATTCCTCTCCATTCAGATAAACTTCTTGATCATCTTTGAAACATCTGTATGTGTATGGAAGCGACCAGACCTCATGAAGAAAAGCACTACCTAAAGGTTCATAACGACCTATTGGTATATATTTCATACAATTTGAAAACTTATATAAAGCAAAAGGCAGCGTTATTAAACCGTGGATAAGGCACGTTGCCAAAAAACCCGCAATCCTCTGCTGATGATGTCACTGAGCATGTCATGAATGATGTAATATGTGACATCATCAGCAGTGGATTACGGGTAATCGTATCTCTAGTTTACTCCCTTATAGCTGTCTTTCTTTTAACATAAGTGTCTGTTTCCTTCCCTTATACTTACTGTTTCTTTTTTTAAAAAAAAAAAATTTGGTTCACTTCCGGTTCGCGTACCGGCGAGCAAACTGGGAAGCGAACTACGAGAAATAGAGGTTGGCACAGTTCCAAATATTGTACCAATTTTTTAATAACGGGGAGGTAGTTCTGAAAAGAACTTTTTTTTTTATTGTTTTTGTTGTTTTATATTTTTTTTATTATTTTTCTGAACATTTTTTTACTTTTTTTGAATTTTTCTGAACAGTTTTATATTTTTTTGGGTTTTTCTTGGAGGGGGCAATGAAAACGATTCATTGTAAAGGGCTCAACAGGAGCAACAAAACAAAAAAAAAGTATTTATTATTTTGGGCGTTTCGTACAAACTTGCATATGATAGTCAATAGCTCTGTTGATCAGAGTGATGCTTCTTTCTCCGTAGCAAATGAATCCATCGCAATGTACGCAGATGTGTTTTACTTCACCAAATCTCATTTGTATATTTGGCACTATCTCCCTGCCCTCTGGTCCCGTTACTTCCGGTACAACAGATCTTCTGGCCATAATATGGAGATTATCTAGGTCGTTCCGAAACTGTGCAGCACTGTAGTTGTTAGGATGCCACCTAGTCATATGGCGATGCATTGTGTAGTTTCCGAAACTGTATTTTTTCTCGGTCCCTCTGGACAGTCTATCTTGACATATAAGGCAAGTTACGTATCTTGCATTTACTTTTTTCTGACCTTTGGGAATTTAAAAAAATTGCCAAATGAAGTTTTCTTTCCGGTGAGACGTCCTGGGCTCCTCAGGCAAAAACTGCCTCTCTTCGTGCTCGTCGTCCTGTTCCTCTTCTTCCTCTTCTTGTTGAATTATAACTTGAGCAGGTGGTCCACTCTTCCTTGGATGTGGTGGAGGTGGTGGGGAAGCACCAGCTGAAGCTACTAAAGAAGCCATTGCTCACTGGTAACAAAGGGTCTTTCTCTCACAAAGATGAAAGTCAGAGTGAGGAAAGAAGGAGGGATTTTCATCATTTGGGAAAAACAAGAGTTCTCAACCAATGAAAAGTGTTCATTTTATATTATATGACCTAGTCTTACATCATTAGGAAACCAAAAGTGAAATGAACCAATGAAAAGTGTTATTACCAAGTCACATGACCTGCTGTGTTTACGTTAAGCGCTTTGCAGGGCCTCCCGGTTTGCTTCCAGAAACCTGCGCTTTGCGACTCGCTTCGCGTACCAGTTCGCTAACGTAGCACGTCATATGACGTATCACGCGACAACGTGAAACGTCATGCGGACGGGAGGCGTCACGATGTTGTTTTCTAACGCGGCAGTTGCGGTAAAGAAACGTTTACCGTGTCGCGGTCTATTTCGCGGCATCAAGGTCAGCTAACGGGAAGCTTCCCGATTCGCGAAGCGGGAACGAAGAAAAAAAAATATTTTAAAAAAAAAATATTCATAAACATATAAAATATATTTTTGGATTTAAAGAAGAATACATTTTACAGCTACAGATATTAGCTGTTAAAAAACCAATGAAATTCACTGAAAAAACCATAGGTTATAGACCATATATAGTTAGGAATTAGCATTTACAAAACCTTGAAAATTCACTGAAAAACCATAGGTTATAGACCATATATAGTTAGGAATTAGCATTTACAAAACCTTATTTTACTCACACAAAACCATTGAAATTCCATATATAGTTAGTTGCACTAACTATATATCGCGCACCCGCAATCCACTGCTGATGATGTCACATATTACATCATTCATGACATGGTCAGTGACATCACTGATGACATCACTGATGACATCTCAAATGACATCACTGATGACATCTCATTTGACATCAATGACCACATCACTGATGATATCATTCATGTGACAATACAATGCATCTCCTCACATTTTAATATAACCTCTGTTTCACCCAGTGTTAAATACAGAGTATAATTTTTGAAACCATTGACACACCAATACTAGTTACTACATACGCACTCACTGATTCCTATGTCTACACACACATTCACTCATTCACTCATACAATCATTCATACATACAATCACTCATCTTAACAACACTATCATATGCACTCATACACCTATACAGACACTCACAGTCTGCCACTCATCCATGGAGTTACTCACACACCTAGTCAGTCCTGTAAAGAATCAATGACACTTCCATTTTCTTGTCTATACAGTTAAACATAGAGCACCTTACATTTTCAAACATATACTAACACATACTTACCTTCTTATACAATCATTGATACAAGTACACATTGATCTGCACAGAGTCACACACCTCCCAGCCAGCCACACACACACTCAGTCTCCCATACAAATACTTGGACAATCAATCAGTAACCCATATAGTTAATCATATAGCTACTGATCAACACATGCAGCAGTTTACAGAACAACAGACATAATGATGCACAAATTAAGACAGTTTAGTCACTAACCCATGCACTCAGTGAGACACATTTAATCACTCACTCATACATTCAGTCATGCACCTACTAAATCCTTTGTCCAGACACTTATACTTCCACTCATTCTTCAATATGTAAGACACATTTTAACTTTACAGAAACATACAGTCACTGTATGTTGTCATCAGTGATGTCATCAGTGATGTCATCAGTGATGTCATTTGAGATGTCATCAGTGATGTCATCAGTGATGTCACTGACCATGTCATGAATGATGTAATATGTGACATCATCAGCAGTGGATTGCGGGTGCGCGATATATAGTTAGTGCAACTAACTATATATGGAATTTCAATGGTTTTGTGTGAGTAAAATAAGGTTTTGTAAATGCTAATTCCTAACTATATATGGTCTATAACCTATGGTTTTTTCAGTGAATATATATATATATATATATATATATATGTTGCCAGGCCCTATCCGGGACCGCCGCGCATGAAGCTTCATACGCTTCCGGTTTGTGACGAGGGTCCGGTAACCCTTGTAAATTCCAATCGCCAATTCTTCAAAAGTCAAAGAATACTCGAGCAAATCTTGCCATTAAATTTATCAAAGCAGCCTTGGGTGTCCTGGAGTATTCTTTGACTTTTGAAGAATTGCCGATTGGAAAAAATATATATATATGTATATTATACAGAGAGAAAGAGGGATAGATTTAGATGGCGAGAGAAATAGACGTCTTTACCGGCTTCAATATACATGTATATACTACTGCGTTTAAAGGTATTATGTGTATATCTGTGATGTGTCCAAGGTAGCTTTTTGTGCCGGATGGGTTGGTAGTTTCGCCTCTGTAACCTCAGCAAGCCTTCACCGTTACAGACACGCCGCCACCTGCGGTACATATTAACTTATACCCCTGCCACCCTAACTTCACACTGAGAAATGCCAGACCATGAAAATCCAATATGTTTTTCTTGCTTTGGACACTTGCATTCTTATAAATCACGATCTGCTCAAAGAGAACTTTTAGAAGACTGTTTTTTATCATAGACATTTTAATTAAAATTGATTTCTGGAAGGGAAAAAGTTATTAGCAGCAGCTCTTATTCGACGCCCACAGACAGTAGCGCTGCCGGTTAATTCATCACTCCTCTGTGCCCCTAAGCCTCTCTGCTTCCCGGCAGTGAGAGCGGAGGGCGGGCCCTTTTGGGTGACTGGAATATTGTGCTGCATTTAAAGGGGATGCCTACATTCAATGCTCTCCCCTAGAAAGCAGTTTCAGAAATGTTCATTTGTAACATTAGGACGGAGGGCTCAAGAAAGCCCATTTGTGAGTCTCCGATTTCAACTCTGACGTCCCCGTGGTGCTTTGTGTGTTCTTGTGCAATTCAAGATTTTATCTTTTGTTTTGTTTAAGTCTAGCTCACTGGTTGTATTTTGGAATGGGCGTCTCTGCAAAGACCAATGAGGGTATCTTGTTAGTGCATGGTTCCAAGGCTAAATAAATGAACATGGTAACACAGCGGGAAGAAGAAAGAAAACAGAAGCTGTCGCTAATAGTTAATTCCATTAGAAGTGAAATGCAGTGAAGTGCTTCTGTGTCGCTGCAGTGCAAGGATACACCGCAATAGGGTCCTTCGGGCCGCTGGTAAATGTTGTATTTAGAAAGCTGAGGTTCTCTAGTATGAAATTCTGTCCATTACAAAATGTGCCTTTGCAGTAGGAAACCGGTGGCACGATTCAAAAGGTAAGTCAGCCATGATTGATGTTGGGATGAAAATTCTCGTTTGGTTTCATTACATTAGATAGATCACATTATCAATCATGGATGTATATGACATCATTGATCTGAAGAGGTTGTACGTAGATGTGTTGACACATCTGAGCTCTTGTTTCTTCTGTCTTGTTACCTTTTGTGTTTTTCTGCATGGCCTACTGAATACACTTACACCCCGTCATTTGTCACTTTTGTCTTATTAGGCACCTCTCTAACACAATCATTTTGTTCGAAATACCTGTTTTTGAGTATTGTTTACCACGTCTATCCTGTGGAAGAACTGTTTCCTGTTTATAAGCATTATGTATGTTTGTCCTCCATTTCTGCAACGTAGCTGTGTGATTAACTGAAAGTTAGAACATTGTTCCTGAAGCTCGAGGCTTGGAATCCATTTGATACTCTTTTAATAATCTTGGTGACTCACATGTGATCCAAAGAGTGGGGGTTATGAAGTCTGGCTCTGCAAGAGAGATGTGTGAACAACTTGGTTTCCCTGAATGTTTACATTTTTGGTTCCCATGACTTTCAGAGGCCTTCCCTTGTGTCCAGTGTTCGCAACAAAGTATAGGTGTGAATGAGCCACATTGATCCCCTAAGGATTACCCAGCCTCCTGCCTTTTCCTTTTCCTGTCTCTTCTGCCTCATGTTTTCAAAAAATAGCATAACAAAAATACATCCTCCACCACTCAAATTAATTTCATATTTCCCTATACTAACTCCCCTCCACCTCCCCTTTAATTATCCCAAACCCCCTCCTGCTATAAACTCCCCCCCCAAAATAAAATGTTTCTAATATTTCTAGACCCTTCCCAGTTTTATCCCTCCTCTATTCTTTTTTAATCCAAATAACAGACTAACATGTCCACCACTCAAAGAATTGCATATTTCCCTGTAGTAATTCCAACGAATTCGTTTTTGGTCCGAAAATGCACTTCAGCACCTAATCAGGGGTAGCAAGCACTATGTAAATGCAAACCTTTTTCCTGTTCTTTCTCTCCGCTATCCTTCTCAATCTAAATAACAGAATAGCAAATCCACCGCTCAAATTAGTTTCATATTTCACTATACTAATTCACCACTAATCCTTTATGGGTTCCGGGGTAGCATGCTACTCCCCGAAAAAGCGCTTCAACGTCTCGTCAGTGGTAAGTAAGCACTATATAAATGCAATTACAGTACAATACTATTACAATACAATACAGAGTCTGTGTGGGATAATGGATGAGCCTAGTACTCCAATTAGATTTCATCACTGTGAGTGGTGACATTTTGAGCATGTACATATGCACATCCACCCAAAAAGTAGTCTACTTTAGTGCTAATGCTTCTTTCATAACCATTTTTTAGCTCTCACCTGAGACAGTGCATGCTACCCATCCCGAGCTCTCTTGTCACTCTCACCTCTCTTTACCACTGCCCACCCATAGACCACTCAAATTATGGCCACCTCCCTTTACCTCTGCCCACCCTATAACCCTCAAGTCACCCTAACCTCCCTTTACTTTACCCAGCCCTGAACCCTCAAGTGGCCCTCACCTCCCTCTTACCTTTGCCTACCCTTAAACTCTCTAACCACCATCTCTCCCTTTATGTTTAGCCATCCCTGAACCCTCAAGTCACCCTCCCTTTACCACTACCCAGCACTCAACCCTAAAGACACCCATACCTCTCTTTACCTCTACACATTCCTGAACCCTAAAATGATTTTTTTTCAAATAAGATTAAAGTATTTGATTGAAAGAAAATGCTTACCAGTGTCATAAAGTAATGCTTGATAAAGATCCAATATTAACCTTATGTGGTCCTTACCTGCATAGTAAAGGCTGTTTTCATTTTTGGGAAGGATATATCCCCACCCCTTCCATAAACACTCCTTCACCCTAGCTCTTCTATTTGTTTTGGGGGCACTATCAATTGTTTTATGCCATTCAGTCTATTTGGCAGGCATTTTAGTCTCTTTTGCAATTTCTCCTCTACCCCCGCACCCTATACTTTGGGTCTGTCCTGAGACAGCAGGTGGCACTGTCACTTGCAAGACATTTTGTTTACCTACAAGGGGCTTAGAGTTCATCCATTGCTTACAATTGGTTGGCTTCATCCTCACACTCATTTCCTTGCTTTTCTTTGGTCAGCGAGTGCTGGCTTCACTTCCTCTTGATGTGTTTATTCCTACTGTGGAGCATGGCCCAAGTACTGCTTCCCTTGCCCAATGTCCTTTTACTGCAAGCTGCTTTCAGAGGTATTTTTTTCTTTGTACTTGCACCCCCTCACATCCTCTCTTCTCCCGCATTGTTTTTTGCCCTGTCCCCCACCCTCTTTGTGCATTGTTTGGACAGTCCGCCCCCACCTCTACCCCATTGTTGCTTGCTCCACCATCCCAAACCTCCCCCATTGCTTGCCCCCTCCAGTCCCGCCAGGGAAAAAGCAACTGAAAATCACACCCACTGGTTTCAAGATGCTACAAAATGCAGCCGCGCTCCGCTCCCTGCTGTGAGTGGCCTTTTTGGTTCTGTCTTCATGCGGGGATAACATGGCAAACTTCAACTCGGACGTAAACTAATTACACTTTTCTTTTTGAAGGTAGATAATAATTCCATACTAAGAAAATGGACCACTGCACTTCATGGTCAGTGCTAGCCCCATCATAGCGCTTTTTTCCTAACTTTCAGCAATGCTGCACAGTAGCGTCACTGCTGGTTCACATAGCTAAAAGAAAGTGACAAAGCCAATAACTCTCCTTTGGGCAAGACCTGCTGACTTTGCTAATGCTTGTTTATAAATGTATTTTTGTGAAGGGTAATGTTTTGGTCCTTGTGATTTTACTATAATTATATGTACAATCTATTTATAGGGCTTTCAGTCAACCCTCTTGTTTCACTGGAATGTTATTGCATCATTCTCTTCCACCCACTGCAGCATACTGCATGGGACAATGTATCCACCCACTTCAGCCATTGGCTAACTTTACTACAAGTGACAGCATTCTTTCACAAAGAAAAAATCAACACACAAAACAGCTCCCTTCAGTGCAGTGCCTGCTATGGCAAAGTGTGCTTTTTGTGTTCCAAAATGTTCAGTGTGTGTTAGTTAGTTAGTGTTACTTTGATGAAGATCTGGTTGCCTCCCCAACAATAACGCTTTGGAAAATTCAAGCATTGACAAAGCCAGAAGGCTGGTGGTCAACTGTAGACATTTTGTAGTAAACTCAGGAAACTGGTGAGACTTGAGTTACATTTATTTATTAGAAAGATCTACACAGCTCATCATCTGCTGGTCACCTCCACCTCCAGATCAGTTGACTCCAGCATTGAAAACATAACATTCCAGATGCAGTGACATCATAAACCTAGTGACAGCTGTAATCAAATGTCTAAGTAAACTTGCCTAACAATCATGGAGCATATAACCATGTCAAAACATAGTACATAGAATATAACATACCTCCCTTTCTTAAATTAAAATAAAACAAAAAAATAAAACTACTTTCACAAATATAGTTGGAACATAGAATGACTTTATATATTGTTAATCACGAAACCTTTGAGGAATAATAGGGACTCTAGAACTTTTCCTCCTCTGTCCAAAAGAAGAGGACCGATTGGTGTCATTGCTGTACTGTCCCTTTGAATCAAGACCAGTAGAGCCAGAACAAGATTTGGTTTTGACTACCTTTGATACATTCCACCAACAACCCCCTTCTACCTGAACGGCATTGTTGCCAATTCTGACAACCTTGATAGGTTCACAAAATGTACACTTTCCTTTCTTTGTATGCACAGGATTCTTAATTCTTACAAAATCACCAACACACAAAGGAACAATCTTAAAATGTTTTCTTTTGTCAAACCATTCTTTTTCTTTTCCCTGTGTGATGTCAACATTGGTTTTAACACTTTCCATAAGCAATTCAACATCATCCAAAGAATCAAACCATTTGCACTTCCATCATGGTCGAAAGCTAGTATTAGCTTTCCTTCCCCTTAAAACTTCGAACGGACTTAGTAGAAGAATGAGGTGTGGTTCTGTAGAACCACAACATACTTTCTAGTGAAACCAACACAACATGCTTACTCTTGACAGCTCATTTGATACACTTGCCTACGACTCTGTTCATTCTCTCCACAAGACCACTGGCCTGTGGATAATATAAAGAACTCTTGAGGTGTTTCACACCACTAGATTTAAGAAAGCATTGGAATTCATGACTCAAAAATTGAGTCTCATTGTCTGAGACAAGAAATTGAGGAAACCCTTCCCTCATAAACACCTCCTTCAAAAATGTGATAACACTAGAAGAACTGGCATCTCTAACTACCTTGACTTCCGGCCACTTGGAAGTGTAATCCATCAAAACAATGATAAATCTCATGCCCAAAGGTAAAACTTCATATGGATCCATAATATTGACACCTACCTTTACCCATGGCCCTGGTGGCACTCAATAGGGGATAAAGGTGGAGTAACCACTTTAAGTGTTTTCTCTGACGAACAACACACTGGACAATTCTCTATAGTTGTCCTGATCACATTGTCCATACTTGGCCACCAAAAATGTTGTCGGGTCCGTCGTATGGTAAGAGAAATCCCTAAATGTCCTTCATGAGATTCCTTAATGATGATAGACCTAAGAGAATGTGGAGGAACTAATTTGTCACACATCATCAGAAGACCATCTTCTATTGATATCTCAGACTCAACTTTCCAGTATGGCTGAAGTTCAAAACATAAAGATTTTTCTTTCGGCCAACCATTCTTTACAAACATATAAACATCTTGAAGAACTTTATCTTCAGAAAAAGCTGACCTTCAGTCCTCTTCTGAACCGACAGCTAAAATAGGAATGTCTACAGACGCTACAAAACAATCTTCATCATCCTCATCATTCAGCTCTTAAAAACCTGTACTCTCGCTAAGATGACAACATTGAGGAAAACGTGACAGAAAGTCAGCTCTGGTATTCTTACCACCAGCAATATGTGTAATTTTGAATTGATATTGTAGCAGTTTGCTGACCTTCCTGGTGATTCTAGGTGTACAACATTTGCTGGGACCAGAAGACAATATCGAAATGAGTGGCTTGTGATCTGTGACTAAGTTAAAATTCCTTCCCCAAACATATGGACAGCATTTGTTAATAGCCACAAGCAAGCTAATAGTTCTTTCTCAATTACAGAATATTGAATTTCTGCACTCCTAAGAACCCTTGATGCAAATGCAATTGTATATTCCTGGTTTCCAGACTGTTGTGTAAGAATTGCTCCCAAACCGTCTTTACTTGCATCTGCTGTAATGAAACATGGTAAATCTGGGTCAAATGGAGTAAGAGCATCACTTTTTTTAAGTGCATCTTTGACTTCCACAAAAGCACGATCACAGTCTGGAGACCATAAAAACTTTGTAGAAGATTTGAGGAGGTTACTGATGGGTCTAACCATAGATGCATAGTTGGGGACAAATCTAGAATAGTATTCCAACAACCCCAATAAAGATTTAACACCGGTTTTGTCCTTGGGTACAGGGGCATTCATGATGGCATCTATAAGACCTTGCCTAGGCTTGATTTCTTCTTGAGATAGAAGATGACCAATATATTCTATTTCACTGCATGAAAACTTGCACTTCTCATTTTCTTTTTACATTTCTAAAACCTTTCTGATAATGTTGTCATGGGTCTCATTATCTTTGGCATAGATAAGGACATTATCCTGAAACACAAGGACACCCTCTACATGCTTTGCATAACCCTCTGGAACACTGACACCGCAGAGGCTAACCCGAAAGGCATCCTCTTGTAGCGGAAAGTTCCGAGTGGAGATACAAAAGCCATCAAGGAGCGTGAGTCAGGATGAAGTTCTATTTGATGGTAGGCGCTAGCCAAATCTAACTTAGAAAAGACTTTAGCACCTTTGATACTGGAGAATAAATCTGTAATCTTTGGCAACGGGTGAGAATCAACCCAGATCTCTTTGTTAAGAGATCTGAGGTCCACACACACTCTCAACTTGCCATCTCGTTTGCGTGCAACAACCAAAGGTGATAACCAGAGAGAGGAATCCGTAGGCTCTATAATCCCCTTCTCACATAGAGAGGAAAGTTCTTTATTGAGGTCCTCTAATGCTGAAGGGGACACTCCTGAGTTTATGTTTGATTGGAGTTGCCCCTTTGTTTAACAATTATTTTATGTTTGAACCCAGTGATTTTCCCCAATTCGTTGCTGAAAACAGATGGAAATTCACTGATCCATTTAGTGCTTTCTTCCTCACATCTGACTTACATAACCTGTTCTTTGGTACCGGGTTTCAATTGCATTCCAAATAGGCCCTGGTGGAACCAACCTAATATATATAGGCCTCTGACGGCTACATTGATTTCCCCTAATTCTCCTGCCCTTGAAAACCAGAAAATCTTCATTACAAACTAGTAATTCAATTTTCCGTCCCTCATAAGAGACCGGTGACCGATCAGGAGGGAAAAGTTCTCTTTTCCCCATGTTTCATAGAAAAGTTTCTGTGTTATCATGGTGATTCTAGCACCCGAGTCCGCTAGTAAATTAAGTTTTTTATCACCAACCACAATTTCAACTATAGGGTCAATACATGATGAAAGATACCCAGTGAGAGGTATTGAGGACCCATTAGAGACAGTGTGATCTTGCACCACAGAAACAATTTCTCCCTCTGAATCATTGTCATCTGATTCTAAAATACAGGCTACAGACTTCTTTTGGAATTTCTTCTTTAAACAGACAGCAGCAAAGTGTCCAACTTTTTTACAATAGTTACACATAGAGTTCAATGCTGGATATTTTGATCCCTTACCGTGAGTAGAACTACCACATCGTAAGCAAACATTACTGGGTAATAAAATTATCAGTTTTGATTTTTGAAGAAAAGGTGTTTCCTTTCTTCAAAACTTTGTTTCTTGAATTTTTCGTGGGACCTACAAAATTGATAGATTCAGCTGGTTTGTCTTCCAGCTCTTTGAGAGAAACATGTGAGGTTTCAATGCTTTTTGCTACTTTGATGGTTTCATCAAGTAAAGGGTTGTCCATAGACAGTAACTTCTGTCTAATTTGTTTATCTTTGCAGTGACCCACAAATTGATCACAAATCAGCTGTTCAGTAAAGTTCTCGAAAAGACATACAGAGGCGAGCTTCCTGAGAACAGAGATATATGCATCCACATCCTCATTCTCAAACTGCTTCCTCTTGAAGAACTTGTGCCTGAGAACGATTAAATTGGGTTGTTTATCAAAACCTAGCTTAAGTTTGGCCACAGTACTTTGATATTCATCTAATATTTCAACATTGTCAGGTAAATCAGGTAAATGTTTGAAAATCGATCTCCCTTCGAATCCCAGAGAGTGCAACAAAAGAAATGTTTTCCTTTCTGGGCGATACGTCAAAGCACCAATTGCACCCAGATATGTCTCAAAGGCATCGAACCAGATGTCCCACTTCACTGGAGGCTCTCCTGGAGTTTCCAGGAATGAAGGAGGAGCATTAATAGATTGCAAAGCAGACATTGTACTGGAATAAAAGACTGTTGTGCAATAAAATTGAATACATTAAAAACAAGTGAATAAAAACATGCAACAATGGTTTAAAACCCACAAGCACTATAAATGTAAGAAACAAAATAAAACTACTTTCTGTAACTGTAATTTGCAAATATTATTAGAAAAAAAGCGAAAAAATGTGCGAATCACTGCAATCCGCTTGTTGATGAAGAATATGTGTGCGGATCACAGTAGTACGTTGAAATTCTCCCAAATAATTGTAAAAACTAGTGTTGTTTGTTGAAACAGAAAATAAATTGAAAGAAGAATAAAATCAAGTTCAGCAAATATGGTACTTCAGGTCATTAACAATGTCACCTTGTGATGTCATAGGGTCATCTTGTAGAAGAGATAGAACGTGAATAACCAAGATTCCCAGCCTGTTTAACAATTTCCAGCTTGTGATGTCATATAGTCATCGCTTTGTTCGCCCTGAGTGTGGCAGGGTATGCTCAGACGTGAGTCCCTTGTTCACTTGGCCACTGGATTCAAGATAGCCTGGCTGATGAGGATTATGAATCCGAAACCGGTCCCAGGATGCTTGTTTCCGGTCCAGGGAAGACATGGCTTGGCAGTTCGGGCTGGACTGTTCCCAGGAGGCACAGGGTCAGACTGATTTGCATATAGCCATGTCTGAACTGGGGTGGCTGAGTGAACTAAAAAATGGTGATGGATTAAACCCAGATCAGTTGACTGGGGGTGAGTGTTTGATTTGTTCAAACACTCCGTCCATCATCCCCTTTTGTATCGCTTTGTTCGCCCTGAGTGTGGCAGGGTATGCTCAGACGTGAGTCCCTTGTTCACTTGGCCACTGGATTCAAGATAGCCTGGCTGATGAGGATTATGAATCCGAAACCGGTCCCAGGATGCTTGTTTCCGGTCCAGGGAAGACATGGCTTGGCAGTTCGGGCTGGACTGTTCCCAGGAGGCACAGGGTCAGACTGATTTGCATATAGCCATGTCTGAACTGGGGTGGCTGAGTGAACTAAAGAATGGTGATGGATTAAACCCAGATCAGTTGACTGGGGGTGAGTGTTTGATTTGTTCAAACACTCCGTCCATCATCCCCTTTTGTATCGCTTTGTTCGCCCTGATTGTGGCAGGGTATGCTCAGACGTGAGTCCCTTGTTCACTTGGCCACTGGATTCAAGATAGCCTGGCTGATGAGGATTATGAATCCGAAACCAGTCCCAGGATGCTTGTTTCCGGTCCAGGGAAGACATGGCTTGGCAGTTCGGGCTGGACTGTTCCCAGGAGGCACAGGGTCAGACTGATTTGCATATAGCCATGTCTGAACTGGGGTGGCTGAGTGAACTAAAGAATGGTGATGGATTAAACCCAGATCAGTTGACTGGGGGTGAGTGTTTGATTTGTTCAAACACTCCGTCCATCATCCCCTTTTGTATCGCTTTGTTCGCCCTGAGTGTGGCAGGGTATGCTCAGACGTGAGTCCCTTGTTCACTTGGCCACTGGATTCAAGATAGCCTGGCTGATGAGGATTATGAATCCGAAACCGGTCCCAGGATGCTTGTTTCCGGTCCAGGGAAGACATGGCTTGGCAGTTCGGGCTGGACTGTTCCCAGGAGGCACAGGGTCAGACTGATTTGCATATAGCCATGTCTGAACTGGGGTGGCTGAGTGAACTAAAGAATGGTGATGGATTAAACCCAGATCAGTTGACTGGGGGTGAGTGTTTGATTTGTTCAAACACTCCGTCCATCATCCCCTTTTGTATCGATATAGTCATCTTGTAGCAGGGACAGAACGTTAAAACCAAAATTTCCAGGCTAAAACACCATTGTGACGTTGTGGTTGGCAAATAGTTGGTTGGCAATATTCTGTTTTAAGAGAACATGGTTGGCAACGCTGGATGACGTTTATGGTTGGCAAAAATGTCCTTGGTTGGCGCGCATGCGCGAGAAACACAATGTTCAAATCTCACGGGGATGAAATTAATGCACGAG
This sequence comes from Lissotriton helveticus, assembly GCF_964261635.1. Classification (NCBI taxonomy): domain Eukaryota; kingdom Metazoa; phylum Chordata; class Amphibia; order Caudata; family Salamandridae; genus Lissotriton; species Lissotriton helveticus. Next base: position 209,592,248 of record NC_136058.1, read on the forward strand.
AAGAGATGGGCGCGTGTTTAATGCCAACAGTCAAGAGTCAGGTAAGTGTACTTTCAAATTAAAATAAGTTGCGCATGCCAAATAAAAATGAAGATGAATTGGTGTTTATTAAAAAAAATGTTTTTTAAAACCCAGCATCCGTAGTATAGGATCATTACCATGAATATTCGGCAAAATGTAGGAAGCGCTCTGTACTTGAGAAATGTGAATCTCAACAGCCACGGTTTAAGGGAGAAGTTTAAAACAAACCCGCGCAGTGCTTGAGAAAGGAAACCTAAATAGGCGCGTTAAAGCACAAATGTTAAAGATATGCGAAATGTCTTTTGGTGAAACGAAAACCAAAGGACCTAGTCATATTAATAACAATTACTCGTGCCGGTTTAGAAGAGAGCACAGTTACTTCATAAAACACGGCAGAAAGAGTAAATTGTATTAAAAATAACAAAACAATGAAAAATAGACTTAGCTTGAAATGTCCACTAGATGGTGATTTCCTCAAGTGCTTTTTTTCCTTGTCGAAATTGATGGTCAAAATTGCTTGCAGCAGATGATAAAATTCTTGAAGTTGAGAGCATGAAAGATTTGATGCGTGAGTTCTGCTGTGTAGAAGCCTCGTCGCCAAATTTTGTAGTAAACTCAGGAAACTGGTGAGACTTGAGTTAAATTTATTTAGTAGAAAGATCTACACAGCTCATCATCTGCTGGTCACATCCACCTCCAGATCAGTTGACTCCATCCAGCATTGAAAACATAACATTCCAGATGTAGTGACATCATAAACCCAGTGACAGCTATAATCAAATGTCTAAGTAAACTTGCCTAACAATCATGGAGCATATAACATCATGTCAAAACATAGTACATAGAATATAACACATTTTTTGGTCTGGCATTCCTCAAGACGTTCTAATTTTTCCAACATATGTATAATACACTTATTTAGAGGGTCCTTCTGCTGGTCTTCCTGACCCATTGGCCTGTTGTGTCATTGGTATTTTTTCCATCCACTACGGCTTACACAATGGGGCAGTGTGTCTATCCTGTCATTGGCTAACTTCACAGAAGTGGCTGCATTCTGCTCTTTCACAATAGTAAATACACACACACAAAGTAGGTCCGTTGTTCAGTACCTGTGATTACTATGGCAATGTGTGCTTTTTGAGACCAAAAACATTTCAGCTAATGCTGGCAATTACCCCAAAAATAAAATGTTACAAAAACCATTACAAACCAAAACAGGCGTTTACTAATTCAGAAGGCTGGAAGAGAGCTCCAGGCCTATTGGCTTTGCCGATGCTCTATTATACATGCAGCCACCTTTAGTTAGTGTCTTTTTTCGGTGCGTTTTATTACTTAAAAAATTGTAATGCCCGTTTAATATATTTACAAAAATGAAATAGTCACAGGCTTGATAGGGCAACTTCTATTAGCTTTTCAAAGGCTTGTTATGTTTAGCTTGGGGGCAATGTAAGCAGCTGCAGACCTCCTGCCCTAGTCAGTCTGTGCAAGTGCAGATGGATGGTTGCCTTCAGCTAGGTCCTCTGCAGAGGTGTTAAACATAGGAAGTAGTCCACTGCAGAGTAAAGGTATGGGGGAATCTTGACCGTAGCGATAGTGAGTCCACATTCATGTCAATGAGTACAGATGAGTAGTTGCCTCCAGAAATTACCTCTGAAGCGATGTATGTAGATGTTAAGTACAAAAACGATCCTACACCTGGATTTTGCCCACTTGAGTGGTGGACGCGGCATGTCCACTGCTATAGCAACATTGCAGGTATCCAGGGAGTCAAACGACTACACCAAAGACAGGGAGATTTACAAGACGCTGGAGAACTAGTGTGAAGTAAACTCTTTAAATGCTGCAGTAAGCATGACGGCACAGGTGTAGACCCATTGCACAGATGAGGGCAGCCAGATGGTAGCAGAAGAAGCGAGGCGAGTCCCAGACGCGGAGGGGCTAGCAGAACGAGTCTGCTGTGTCCCAGTGCAAGTCAGCCTACACCTTATGTGTAGGACAAGAGGGCGGTCAAGTAGGTCTTTGCACAGCTCAAATCTTCTTATTGAGGAGGAAAGTATAAGGCAGATCTTTCCTCCGGTTTGGCGTGTAATGGGAGGTCAGAGAGCGCGATTGAGCCAGATGGGCTCTGGACAGGCTGTACTCGCACAGCCTAGGATGAAGCCTGACTGCCATTTTATTTTTGTCTAAATGTGTTACTATTGTTCCAGTGGTTTATAAATAAAAATACAAAGAGTACAATGCATTTTCTTGTCTTTTCTGATATCAGTTTAGGGATTCGTAGTTGATTGCACAAGGCTATTAATACCCATAGCCCAACAGTACATAGAAAATGGACAGATTATGGCCCATTGACCATTGTTACCAAATTATCCATGACTCTCTACCTAAAGGACATTTTGCGCCACTTCCCTATTTTACACCTTCTTCGTCCAATGCTTCTTTCTGTGGAGTATTTAATGCACCACCACTCTCTTCATACATAAAGTATTCCTTTCGTTTTTAAGTAAATATTGTGCCTCTCATTCTATGTGGTGCATCTTTAAAGATTAGGTCGATTTGTAATATTGGAGATTTCTCCAATGCCTTGGTGCTGTTTATTTATCAGTGTGTTTAAATTGTTTTAGGGAATAGTTCAGGATTTGCTCTTCCGCATTCAGTGGGAAGATAACCAGCTCCCGATCCGCTCTTACTGTCTGCTCTGCTCTAAACTTTGTTTTCTGTGTTTGTGTTAACAGATTATCACCAAGCCTCGCAGGGATGACCTTGACGGCTCTTTTGACAGCTCTGATGAGCGCCTGATAGCTGGGCCAGCTGGCAGGCAGTTCCATTCTGCTAGGTTGTTAATGACCCATTCAGCCCCCTCATCAGCTCAGAAAGATTCCCTAACTCCGGTCTTAAATCGATCTTCTCTTCGGGAAAGGTAATGTTGGCTCCAGTCTTCTCTTTTGTGAGATGGTGAATTGCTTCCACCTTGGCGCGAATTAACTGCAGTTTATTATTATTAGCCGGCTGCGCTTTATTGCAAGGAAAGCGCTGGCAATAAATACAGACATGGCAGGACTATCTAGGATTGTTAAGCTTGCAACAGCTGTCTGAAGGAGCTCTTCATGTATCGTTTATTTTGTTGGTTTGATGAAATGCATGTGCTTGAAACTGAAGCATTTGTCTACTGAAGAGTTCGACATGGCGCTGACACGCTTTGTGTCTTGCATATCGTAGTGGTAGATAAAAACGCAAAGTCCCAAACCTAATGAAAACATGAAATAAAGCACTGGCAACATTTTGAGTTCAGACTAATATATAAATATATATATATATATATATATATATATATATATATATATATATATATATATATATATATATATATATATATATATATATATATATATATATATTAAGTTTGCTGCTGTGTAAAAAAATAAAATACACTTTGTTTACAGCGCAGAGATAAATATTGTAATGTGTGATGACTCAGTCTACTTTTGAGATGTAAAACCATCCTTCATGCTTTGCCATGCAAGCTCTCCATAAGAGATGGAATGATACACCAAATATCCAATAGCACGATGTGAAAGTCATCATGGGATGAACCAAAGCCCACTGTGTGTATATAGTCACTTGGGCTGAGCCGTTAAGCCACACCTAACAAGAAAAGCAGTTTCCTGGGCCTATCCTTCCTTCAAAATAGTTGGGTTTATTTTCACCTTAACCCACATTCTGTAGTACCTTTTTACTTCAGTGTCTGCTGTTGGTTCATGTATATCTTAACATGTTTTCAAGTGCAAACCTAGCTAGGCGGGTGTGGAGCTATTCACAAAGAACATAAAACCAAACAAAATATTGAAAAGAAAGTCAGAAAAAAAAAATGTCTAGATGACTGCAGAAAAGGAAACAAAGGGAAAATTAATCTTGGCTCAAGAATGTTTGATGTACTGATTTTATAGATCTTACTTGCATATTCACTTGACTTTTACAAAGAATAAAATAGCATTTTTAGGTCGAGCTGACGTTAGCATTCATGCGAAGCATGAATGCTGTCAGCTCGACAACTAATGTGATCCGTTTTTAGGAGAGTGGACACCAAAGTGTTACGAGCGTTTTCAGTGCCGGATTTCACCTCGGGAGCGCGCAGCATTGTCTGCAGTGGCAGTGTCAGTTTCGCTTTTTTATTAATTTCGTTTTTCCCGAGGCTGGCTGAGGCTGGCTTGGAATGAACAGGCTTGCCCCCGCGCATGCGCAGAGTAACTCACAGCCCTTGTTTATATTTGTTTTAGTTCCGTGATGCTCCGATCTTTGCCCCTTCCGAGTGGAGCTTCCGAGTGGAGCTTCCGAGTGGAGCTTCCGAGTGGAGCTTCCGAGTGGAGCTTCAGAGTGGAGCTTCAGAGTGCAGAGTGGAGCTTCAGAGTGGAGCTTCAGAGTGGAGCTTCAGAGTGGAGCTTCAGAGTGGAGCTTCAGAGTGCAGAGTGGAGCTTCAGAGTGGAGCTTCAGAGTGGAGCTTCAGAGTGGAGCTTCAGAGTGGAGCTTCAGAGTGCAGAGTGGAGCTTCAGAGTGCAGAGTGGAGCTTCAGAGTGGAGCTTCAGAGTGGAGCTTCAGAGTGGAGCTTCAGAGTGGAGCTTCAGAGTGGAGCTTCAGAGTGGAGCTTCAGAGTGCAGAGTGGAGCTTCAGAGTGCAGAGTGGAGCTTCAGAGTGGAGCTTCAGAGTGGAGCTTCAGAGTGGAGCTTCAGAGTGGAGCTTCAGAGTGGAGCTTCAGAGTGGAGCTTCAGAGTGCAGAGTGGAGCTTCAGAGTGCAGAGTGGAGCTTCAGAGTGCAGAGTGGAGCTTCAGAGTGGAGCTTCAGAGTGGAGCTTCAGAGTGGAGCTTCAGAGTGGAGCTTCAGAGTGGAGCTTCAGAGTGCAGAGTGGAGCTTCAGAGTGGAGCTTCAGAGTGGAGCTTCAGAGTGGAGCTTCAGAGTGCAGAGTGGAGCTTCAGAGTGGAGCTTCGGAGTGGAGCTTCGGAGTGGAGCTTCAGAGTGGAGCTTCAGAGTGGAGCTTCAGAGTGCAGAGTGGAGCTTCAGAGTGGAGCTTCAGAGTGGAGCTTCAGAGTGGAGCTTCAGAGTGCAGAGTGGAGCTTCAGAGTGGAGCTTCAGAGTGGAGCTTCAGAGTGGAGCTTCGGAGTGCAGAGTGCAGATTCAGAGTGGAGCTTCAGAGTGGAGCTTCAGAGTGGAGCTTCAGAGTGGAGCTTCAGAGTGGAGCTTCAGAGTGGAGCTTCAGAGTGGAGCTTCGGAGTGCAGAGTGCAGATTCGGAGTGGAGCTTCAGAGTGGAGTGGAGCTTCAGAGTGGAGTGGAGCTTCAGAGTGGAGAGTGGAGCTTCAGAGTGGAGCTTCAGAGTGGAGAGTGGAGATTCAGAGTGGAGATTCAGAGTGGAGAGTGGAGCTTCAGAGTGGAGCTTCAGAGTGGAGCTTCAGAGTGGAGCTTCAGAGTGGAGCTTCAGAGTGGAGCTTCAGAGTGGAGCTTCAGAGTGGAGATTCAGAGTGCAGATTCGGAGTGGAGCTTCGGAGTGGAGCTGAGCTTCAGAGTGGAGCTTCAGAGTGCAGAGTGGAGCTTCAGAGTGGAGCTTCAGAGTGCAGAGTGGAGCTTCAGAGTGGAGCTTCAGAGTGCAGAGTGGAGCTTCAGAGTGGAGCTTCAGAGTGCAGAGTGGAGCTTCAGAGTGGAGCTTCAGAGTGGAGCTTCAGAGTGGAGCTTCAGAGTGGAGCTTCAGAGTGGAGCTTCAGAGTGGAGCTTCAGAGTGCAGAGTGGAGCTTCAGAGTGGAGCTTCAGAGTGGAGCTTCAGAGTGGAGCTTCAGAGTGGAGCTTCAGAGTGGAGCTTCAGAGTGGAGCTTCAGAGTGGAGCTTCGGAGTGGAGCTTCAGAGTGGAGCTTCAGAGTGGAGCTTCAGAGTGGAGCTTCGGAGTGGAGCTTCGGAGTGGAGCTTCAGAGTGGAGTGGAGCTTCAGAGTGGAGTGGAGCTTCAGAGTGGAGCTTCAGAGTGCAGAGTGGAGCTTCAGAGTGGAGCTTCAGAGTGCAGAGTGGAGCTTCAGAGTGGAGCTTCAGAGTGCAGAGTGGAGCTTCAGAGTGGAGCTTCAGAGTGGAGCTTCAGAGTGGAGCTTCAGAGTGGAGCTTCAGAGTGGAGTGGAGCTTCAGAGTGGAGCTTCAGAGTGGAGCTTCAGAGTGGAGAGTGGAGATTCAGAGTGGAGATTCAGAGTGGAGAGTGGAGCTTCAGAGTGGAGATTCAGAGTGGAGAGTGGAGCTTCAGAGTGGAGATTCAGAGTGGAGAGTGGAGCTTCAGAGTGCAGAGTGGAGCTTCAGAGTGGAGCTTCAGAGTGCAGAGTGGAGCTTCAGAGTGGAGCTTCAGAGTGCAGAGTGGAGCTTCAGAGTGGAGCTTCAGAGTGCAGAGTGGAGCTTCAGAGTGCAGAGTGGAGCTTCAGAGTGGAGCTTAAGAGTGCAGAGTGGAGCTTCAGAGTGCAGAGTGGAGCTTCAGAGTGGAGCTTCAGAGTGGAGCTTCAGAGTGGAGCTTCAGAGTGGAGCTTCAGAGTGGAGCTTCAGAGTGGAGCTTCAGAGTGGAGCTTCAGAGTGGAGCTTCAGAGTGCAGAGTGGAGCTTCAGAGTGGAGCTTCAGAGTGGAGCTTCAGAGTGGAGCTTCAGAGTGGAGCTTCAGAGTGGAGCTTCAGAGTGCAGAGTGGAGCTTCAGAGTGGAGCTTCAGAGTGCAGAGTGGAGCTTCAGAGTGGAGCTTCAGAGTGCAGAGTGGAGCTTCAGAGTGGAGCTTCAGAGTGCAGAGTGGAGCTTCAGAGTGGAGCTTCAGAGTGCAGAGTGGAGCTTCAGAGTGCAGAGTGGAGCTTCAGAGTGCAGAGTGGAGCTTCAGAGTGGAGCTTCAGAGTGGAGCTTCAGAGTGGAGCTTCAGAGTGCAGAGTGGAGCTTCAGAGTGGAGCTTCAGAGTGCAGAGTGGAGCTTCAGAGTGGAGCTTCAGAGTGCAGAGTGGAGCTTCAGAGTGGAGCTTCAGAGTGCAGAGTGGAGCTTCAGAGTGGAGCTTCAGAGTGCAGAGTGGAGCTTCAGAGTGCAGAGTGGAGCTTCAGAGTGGAGCTTCAGAGTGCAGAGTGGAGCTTCAGAGTGGAGCTTCAGAGTGCAGAGTGGAGCTTCAGAGTGGAGCTTCAGAGTGCAGAGTAGAGCTTCAGAGTGGAGCTTCAGAGTGCAGAGTGGAGCTTCAGAGTGGAGCTTCAGAGTGCAGAGTGGAGCTTCAGAGTGGAGCTTCAGAGTGCAGAGTGGAGCTTCAGAGTGCAGAGTGGAGCTTCAGAGTGGAGCTTCAGAGTGCAGAGTGGAGCTTCAGAGTGCAGAGTGGAGCTTCAGAGTGCAGAGTGGAGCTTCAGAGTGGAGCTTCAGAGTGGAGCTTCAGAGTGGAGCTTCAGAGTGGAGCTTCAGAGTGGAGCTTCAGAGTGGAGCTTCAGATTCAGAGTGGAGCTGCAGAGTAGAGCTGCAGAGTGGAGCTTCAGAGTGGAGCTTCAGAGTGGAGCTTCAGAGTGCAGAGTGGAGCTTCAGAGTGGAGCTTCAGAGTGCAGAGTGGAGCTTCAGAGTGGAGCTTCAGAGTGGAGCTTCAGAGTGCAGAGTGGAGCTTCAGAGTGGAGCTTCAGAGTGGAGCTTCAGAGTGGAGCTTCAGAGTGCAGAGTGGAGCTTCAGAGTGGAGCTTCAGAGTGCAGAGTGGAGCTTCAGAGTGCAGAGTGGAGCTTCAGAGTGCAGAGTGGAGCTTCAGAGTGCAGAGTGGAGCTTCAGAGTGGAGCTTCAGAGTGGAGCTTCAGAGTGGAGCTTCAGAGTGGAGCTTCAGAGTGGAGCTTCAGAGTGGAGCTTCAGAGTGCAGAGTGGAGCTTCAGAGTGCAGAGTGGAGCTTCAGAGTGGAGCTTCAGAGTGGAGCTTCAGAGTGGAGCTTCAGAGTGGAGCTTCAGAGTGGAGCTTCAGAGTGCAGAGTGGAGCTTCAGAGTGGAGCTTCAGAGTGGAGCTTCAGAGTGGAGCTTCAGAGTGGAGCTTCAGAGTGGAGCTTCAGAGTGCAGAGTGGAGCTTCAGAGTGGAGCTTCAGAGTGGAGCTTCGGAGTGGAGCTTCGGAGTGGAGCTTCAGAGTGGAGCTTCAGAGTGGAGCTTCAGAGTGCAGAGTGGAGCTTCAGAGTGGAGCTTCAGAGTGCAGAGTGGAGCTTCAGAGTGGAGCTTCAGAGTGCAGAGTGGAGCTTCAGAGTGGAGCTTCAGAGTGGAGCTTCAGAGTGGAGCTTCAGAGTGGAGCTTCAGAGTGGAGCTTCAGAGTGGAGCTTCAGAGTGGAGCTTCGGAGTGGAGCTTCGGAGTGCAGAGTGCAGATTCAGAGTGGAGCTTCAGAGTGGAGCTTCAGAGTGGAGCTTCAGAGTGGAGCTTCAGAGTGGAGCTTCAGAGTGGAGCTTCAGAGTGGAGCTTCGGAGTGCAGAGTGCAGATTCGGAGTGGAGCTTCAGAGTGGAGCTTCGGAGTGGAGCTTCGGAGTGGAGCTTCAGAGTGGAGCTTCAGAGTGGAGCTTCAGAGTGCAGAGTGGAGCTTCAGAGTGGAGCTTCAGAGTGGAGCTTCAGAGTGGAGCTTCAGAGTGCAGAGTGGAGCTTCAGAGTGGAGCTTCAGAGTGGAGCTTCAGAGTGGAGCTTCAGAGTGGAGCTTCAGAGTGGAGCTTCGGAGTGCAGAGTGCAGATTCAGAGTGGAGCTTCAGAGTGGAGCTTCAGAGTGGAGCTTCAGAGTGGAGCTTCAGAGTGGAGCTTCAGAGTGGAGCTTCAGAGTGGAGCTTCGGAGTGCAGAGTGCAGATTCGGAGTGGAGCTTCAGAGTGGAGTGGAGCTTCAGAGTGGAGCTTCAGAGTGGAGCTTCAGAGTGGAGAGTGGAGATTCAGAGTGGAGATTCAGAGTGGAGAGTGGAGCTTCAGAGTGGAGCTTCAGAGTGGAGCTTCAGAGTGGAGCTTCAGAGTGGAGCTTCAGAGTGGAGCTTCAGAGTGGAGCTTCAGAGTGGAGATTCAGAGTGCAGATTCGGAGTGGAGCTTCGGAGTGGAGCTGAGCTTCAGAGTGGAGCTTCAGAGTGCAGAGTGGAGCTTCAGAGTGGAGCTTCAGAGTGCAGAGTGGAGCTTCAGAGTGGAGCTTCAGAGTGCAGAGTGGAGCTTCAGAGTGGAGCTTCAGAGTGCAGAGTGGAGCTTCAGAGTGGAGCTTCAGAGTGGAGCTTCAGAGTGGAGCTTCAGAGTGGAGCTTCAGAGTGGAGCTTCAGAGTGGAGCTTCAGAGTGCAGAGTGGAGCTTCAGAGTGGAGCTTCAGAGTGGAGCTTCAGAGTGGAGCTTCAGAGTGGAGCTTCAGAGTGGAGCTTCAGAGTGGAGCTTCGGAGTGGAGCTTCGGAGTGGAGCTTCGGAGTGGAGCTTCAGAGTGGAGTGGAGCTTCAGAGTGGAGCTTCAGAGTGCAGAGTGGAGCTTCAGAGTGGAGCTTCAGAGTGCAGAGTGGAGCTTCAGAGTGGAGCTTCAGAGTGCAGAGTGGAGCTTCAGAGTGGAGCTTCAGAGTGGAGCTTCAGAGTGGAGCTTCAGAGTGGAGCTTCAGAGTGGAGTGGAGCTTCAGAGTGGAGCTTCAGAGTGGAGCTTCAGAGTGGAGAGTGGAGATTCAGAGTGGAGATTCAGAGTGGAGAGTGGAGCTTCAGAGTGGAGATTCAGAGTGGAGAGTGGAGCTTCAGAGTGGAGATTCAGAGTGGAGAGTGGAGCTTCAGAGTGCAGAGTGGAGCTTCAGAGTGGAGCTTCAGAGTGCAGAGTGGAGCTTCAGAGTGGAGCTTCAGAGTGCAGAGTGGAGCTTCAGAGTGGAGCTTCAGAGTGCAGAGTGGAGCTTCAGAGTGCAGAGTGGAGCTTCAGAGTGGAGCTTAAGAGTGCAGAGTGGAGCTTCAGAGTGCAGAGTGGAGCTTCAGAGTGGAGCTTCAGAGTGGAGCTTCAGAGTGGAGCTTCAGAGTGGAGCTTCAGAGTGGAGCTTCAGAGTGGAGCTTCAGAGTGGAGCTTCAGAGTGCAGAGTGGAGCTTCAGAGTGGAGCTTCAGAGTGGAGCTTCAGAGTGGAGCTTCAGAGTGGAGCTTCAGAGTGGAGCTTCAGAGTGCAGAGTGGAGCTTCAGAGTGGAGCTTCAGAGTGCAGAGTGGAGCTTCAGAGTGGAGCTTCAGAGTGCAGAGTGGAGCTTCAGAGTGGAGCTTCAGAGTGCAGAGTGGAGCTTCAGAGTGGAGCTTCAGAGTGCAGAGTGGAGCTTCAGAGTGCAGAGTGGAGCTTCAGAGTGGAGCTTCAGAGTGCAGAGTGGAGCTTCAGAGTGCAGAGTGGAGCTTCAGAGTGCAGAGTGGAGCTTCAGAGTGGAGCTTCAGAGTGGAGCTTCAGAGTGGAGCTTCAGAGTGCAGAGTGGAGCTTCAGAGTGGAGCTTCAGAGTGCAGAGTGGAGCTTCAGAGTGGAGCTTCAGAGTGCAGAGTGGAGCTTCAGAGTGGAGCTTCAGAGTGCAGAGTGGAGCTTCAGAGTGGAGCTTCAGAGTGCAGAGTGGAGCTTCAGAGTGCAGAGTGGAGCTTCAGAGTGGAGCTTCAGAGTGCAGAGTGGAGCTTCAGAGTGGAGCTTCAGAGTGCAGAGTGGAGCTTCAGAGTGGAGCTTCAGAGTGCAGAGTGGAGCTTCAGAGTGGAGCTTCAGAGTGCAGAGTGGAGCTTCAGAGTGGAGCTTCAGAGTGGAGCTTCAGAGTGGAGCTTCAGAGTGGAGCTTCAGAGTGCAGAGTGGAGCTTCAGAGTGGAGCTTCAGAGTGCAGAGTGGAGCTTCAGAGTGGAGCTTCAGAGTGCAGAGTGGAGCTTCAGAGTGGAGCTTCAGAGTGCAGAGTGGAGCTTCAGAGTGGAGCTTCAGAGTGCAGAGTGGAGCTTCAGAGTGGAGCTTCAGAGTGCAGAGTGGAGCTTCAGAGTGCAGAGTGGAGCTTCAGAGTGGAGCTTCAGAGTGCAGAGTGGAGCTTCAGAGTGCAGAGTGGAGCTTCAGAGTGCAGAGTGGAGCTTCAGAGTGGAGCTTCAGAGTGGAGCTTCAGAGTGGAGCTTCAGAGTGGAGCTTCAGATTCAGAGTGGAGCTGCAGAGTGGAGCTGCAGAGTGGAGCTTCAGAGTGGAGCTTCAGAGTGGAGCTTCAGAGTGCAGAGTGGAGCTTCAGAGTGGAGCTTCAGAGTGCAGAGTGGAGCTTCAGAGTGGAGCTTCAGAGTGGAGCTTCAGAGTGCAGAGTGGAGCTTCAGAGTGGAGCTTCAGAGTGGAGCTTCAGAGTGGAGCTTCAGAGTGCAGAGTGGAGCTTCAGAGTGGAGCTTCAGAGTGCAGAGTGGAGCTTCAGAGTGCAGAGTGGAGCTTCAGAGTGGAGCTTCAGAGTGGAGCTTCAGAGTGGAGCTTCAGAGTGGAGCTTCAGAGTGGAGCTTCAGAGTGGAGCTTCAGAGTGCAGAGTGGAGCTTCAGAGTGCAGAGTGGAGCTTCAGAGTGCAGAGTGGAGCTTCAGAGTGGAGCTTCAGAGTGGAGCTTCAGAGTGGAGCTTCAGAGTGCAGAGTGGAGCTTCAGAGTGGAGCTTCAGAGTGCAGAGTGGAGCTTCAGAGTGGAGCTTCAGAGTGCAGAGTGGAGCTTCAGAGTGGAGCTTCAGAGTGCAGAGTGGAGCTTCAGAGTGCAGAGTGGAGCTTCAGAGTGGAGCTTCAGAGTGCAGAGTGGAGCTTCAGAGTGCAGAGTGGAGCTTCAGAGTGCAGAGTGGAGCTTCAGAGTGGAGCTTCAGAGTGGAGCTTCAGAGTGGAGCTTCAGAGTGGAGCTTCAGATTCAGAGTGGAGCTGCAGAGTGGAGCTGCAGAGTGGAGCTTCAGAGTGGAGCTTCAGAGTGGAGCTTCAGAGTGCAGAGTGGAGCTTCAGAGTGGAGCTTCAGAGTGCAGAGTGGAGCTTCAGAGTGGAGCTTCAGAGTGGAGCTTCAGAGTGCAGAGTGGAGCTTCAGAGTGGAGCTTCAGAGTGGAGCTTCAGAGTGGAGCTTCAGAGTGCAGAGTGGAGCTTCAGAGTGGAGCTTCAGAGTGCAGAGTGGAGCTTCAGAGTGCAGAGTGGAGCTTCAGAGTGGAGCTTCAGAGTGGAGCTTCAGAGTGGAGCTTCAGAGTGGAGCTTCAGAGTGGAGCTTCAGAGTGGAGCTTCAGAGTGCAGAGTGGAGCTTCAGAGTGCAGAGTGGAGCTTCAGAGTGCAGAGTGGAGCTTCAGAGTGGAGCTTCAGAGTGGAGCTTCAGAGTGGAGCTTCAGAGTGGAGCTTCAGAGTGGAGCTTCAGAGTGCAGAGTGGAGCTTCAGAGTGGAGCTTCAGAGTGGAGCTTCAGAGTGGAGCTTCAGAGTGGAGCTTCAGAGTGGAGCTTCAGAGTGCAGAGTGGAGCTTCAGAGTGGAGCTTCAGAGTGGAGCTTCAGAGTGGAGCTTCGGAGTGGAGCTTCGGAGTGGAGCTTCAGAGTGGAGCTTCAGAGTGGAGCTTCAGAGTGCAGAGTGGAGCTTCAGAGTGGAGCTTCAGAGTGCAGAGTGGAGCTTCAGAGTGGAGCTTCAGAGTGCAGAGTGGAGCTTCAGAGTGGAGCTTCAGAGTGGAGCTTCAGAGTGGAGCTTCAGAGTGGAGCTTCAGAGTGGAGCTTCAGAGTGGAGCTTCAGAGTGGAGCTTCGGAGTGGAGCTTCGGAGTGCAGAGTGCAGATTCAGAGTGGAGCTTCAGAGTGGAGCTTCAGAGTGGAGCTTCAGAGTGGAGCTTCAGAGTGGAGCTTCAGAGTGGAGCTTCAGAGTGGAGCTTCGGAGTGCAGAGTGCAGATTCGGAGTGGAGCTTCAGAGTGGAGTGGAGCTTCAGAGTGGAGCTTCAGAGTGGAGCTTCAGAGTGGAGAGTGGAGATTCAGAGTGGAGATTCAGAGTGGAGAGTGGAGCTTCAGAGTGGAGCTTCAGAGTGGAGCTTCAGAGTGGAGCTTCAGAGTGGAGCTTCAGAGTGGAGCTTCAGAGTGGAGCTTCAGAGTGGAGCTTCAGAGTGGAGATTCAGAGTGGAGATTCAGAGTGCAGATTCAGAGTGCAGATTCGGAGTGGAGCTTCGGAGTGGAGCTGAGCTTCAGAGTGGAGCTTCAGAGTGCAGAGTGGAGCTTCAGAGTGGAGCTTCAGAGTGCAGAGTGGAGCTTCAGAGTGGAGCTTCAGAGTGCAGAGTGGAGCTTCAGAGTGGAGCTTCAGAGTGCAGAGTGGAGCTTCAGAGTGGAGCTTCAGAGTGGAGCTTCAGAGTGGAGCTTCAGAGTGGAGCTTCAGAGTGGAGCTTCAGAGTGGAGCTTCAGAGTGGAGCTTCAGAGTGGAGCTTCAGAGCGGAGCTTCAGAGTGCAGAGTGGAGCTTCAGAGTGGAGCTTCAGAGTGGAGCTTCAGAGTGGAGCTTCAGAGTGGAGCTTCAGAGTGGAGCTTCAGAGTGGAGCTTCAGAGTGGAGCTTCAGAGTGGAGCTTCGGAGTGGAGCTTCGGAGTGGAGCTTCAGAGTGGAGTGGAGCTTCAGAGTGGAGCTTCAGAGTGCAGAGTGGAGCTTCAGAGTGGAGCTTCAGAGTGCAGAGTGGAGCTTCAGAGTGGAGCTTCAGAGTGCAGAGTGGAGCTTCAGAGTGGAGCTTCAGAGTGGAGCTTCAGAGTGGAGCTTCAGAGTGGAGCTTCAGAGTGGAGCTTCAGAGTGGAGCTTCAGAGTGGAGCTTCGGAGTGGAGCTTCGGAGTGGAGCTTCAGAGTGGAGTGGAGCTTCAGAGTGGAGCTTCAGAGTGCAGAGTGGAGCTTCAGAGTGGAGCTTCAGAGTGCAGAGTGGAGCTTCAGAGTGGAGCTTCAGAGTGCAGAGTGGAGCTTCAGAGTGGAGCTTCAGAGTGGAGCTTCAGAGTGGAGCTTCAGAGTGGAGCTTCAGAGTGGAGCTTCAGAGTGGAGCTTCGGAGTGCAGAGTGCAGATTCAGAGTGCAGATTCGGAGTGGAGCTTCAGAGTGGAGTGGAGCTTCAGAGTGGAGCTTCAGAGTGGAGCTTCAGAGTGGAGTGGAGCTTCAGAGTGCTTCAGAGTGGAGCTTCAGAGTGGAGAGTGGAGATTCAGAGTGGAGATTCAGAGTGGAGAGTGGAGCTTCAGAGTGGAGATTCAGAGTGGAGAGTGGAGCTTCAGAGTGGAGATTCAGAGTGGAGAGTGGAGCTTCAGAGTTGAGATTCAGAGTGCAGAGTGGAGCTTCAGAGTGCAGAGTGGAGCTTCAGAGTGCAGAGTGGAGATTCAGAGTGGAGCTTCAGAGTGCAGAGTGGAGATTCAGAGTGGAGCTGCAGAGTGGAGATTCAGAGTGGAGCTTCAGAGTGCAGAGTGGAGCTTCAGAGTGCAGAGTGGAGATTCAGAGTGCAAATTCAGAGTGCAGAGTGCAGATTCAGAGTGGAGCTTCAGAGTGCAGAGTGCAGATTCAGAGTGGAGCTTCAGAGTTCAGATTCAGAGTGGAGCTTCAGAGTGCAGAGTGGAGCTTCAGAGTGCAGATTCAGAGTGCAGATTCAGAGTGGAGCTTCAGAGTGGAGCTTCAGAGTGGAGCTTCAGAGTGGAGCTTCAGAGTGCAGAGTGGAGCTTCAGAGTGCAGAGTGGAGCTTCAGAGTGCAGAGTGGAGCTTCAGAGTGGAGCTTCAGAGTGGAGCTTCAGAGTGGAGCTTCAGAGTGGAGCTTCAGAGTGGAGCTTCAGAGTGCAGAGTGGAGCTTCAGAGTGCAGAGTGGAGCTTCAGAGTGCAGAGTGGAGCTTCAGAGTGGAGCTTCAGAGTGGAGCTTCAGAGTGGAGCTTCAGAGTGGAGCTTCAGAGTGGAGCTTCAGAGTGCAGAGTGGAGCTTCAGAGTGCAGAGTGGAGCTTCAGAGTGGAGCTTCAGAGTGGAGCTTCAGAGTGGAGCTTCAGAGTGGAGCTTCAGAGTGGAGCTTCAGAGTGGAGCTTCAGAGTGGAGCTTCAGAGTGGAGCTTCAGAGTGGAGCTTCGGAGTGGAGCTTCAGAGTGGAGCTTCAGAGTGCAGAGTGGAGCTTCAGAGTGGAGCTTCAGAGTGCAGAGTGGAGCTTCAGAGTGGAGCTTCAGAGTGCAGAGTGGAGCTTCAGAGTGGAGCTTCAGAGTGGAGCTTCAGAGTGGAGCTTCAGAGTGGAGCTTCAGAGTGGAGCTTCGGAGTGGAGCTTCGGAGTGGAGCTTCGGAGTGCAGAGTGCAGATTCAGAGTGGAGCTTCAGAGTGGAGCTTCAGAGTGGAGCTTCAGAGTGGAGCTTCAGAGTGGAGCTTCAGAGTGGAGCTTCAGAGTGGAGCTTCGGAGTGCAGAGTGCAGATTCGGAGTGGAGCTTCAGAGTGGAGTGGAGCTTCAGAGTGGAGCTTCAGAGTGGAGCTTCAGAGTGGAGAGTGGAGATTCAGAGTGGAGATTCAGAGTGGAGAGTGGAGCTTCAGAGTGGAGATTCAGAGTGGAGCTTCAGAGTGGAGCTTCAGAGTGGAGCTTCAGAGTGGAGCTTCAGAGTGGAGATTCAGAGTGCAGATTCAGAGTTGCATCATTGTAACAGGTGCATCAACCAACTGAGCTAGCTTGAAAAATTCCGGAGTGCAAACATACTAGATTAATAATGTAAGGTTCCTTTTGTAACACCTGCTTAGGACAGCTGCTAATCACCAAACATCTGATGCAGAGACACGCATTTTTTCCTTGACTGAAGCAACTATAACGATGATGCATATGTCATAAGTACATAGAAAGCTCACGAAAGTAAGCATGTGATGCTGAACATTTAAAAACATGATGGAATAACAATCTAGTATTTTAGCTATTCATCTTAACAAGACCAATGCATTGAACACCGTTACGTTGGCTGATAAAAGCGCATTTTATTTACAGTAGTCTAAAAGAGCAAAACTGCAGGAAAATGACCACTATACAAAATAAAAATAGCACTACTCTGCGCGCCGCCACTCCCGTGCACCATTTTAATTATGAAGACCCGGCCCGGCTCCAGTGCGTACCACTACCAACTATTTAATTAATTTTAAAAAGGCTCAGGCCAGGCCGGTAGGGCGTGCGCACCACGGCACCATAATTAATGTTTATAGGCCGGGGCCCGTTACCATCCGTCCCTGGCGTGCGTTGCGCACTGTAACTATTATAATATAGGCTTGCCTGCTTGCTTGCTTCAGCAGCAGCCGAGGGCAAATGGAGCAGGCGAGGAAGCAACAGGGGTTGGGGGGCTGGTTGAGTGCAAGGGCGAACCCAATATGGAGGGAAGCGGCACACAGGCAAGAACAGAGAGCAACACTGAGTGCGGCCCCGGGAGCAAAGAAGTACAGAAGCGAGAAAGCATGTTCTATAGGAGGGACAAACACGAGTGACAAGTTGGGACATAAATAAGAAGCAGGCAAATGCGCGACAGGAAAGCAACTAATTAGTGCACGCAGCAGGCCTGGAGGCAGGCAGCCAGCAGCAGCCCTGCCCCGCCGGTCGGTGACGGAGACGGAGTGACAGACTCTGAGTGACTTACTTTGGTCTTCGGACTCGGATTCGGAAATCGGACAGGGCCGCTCAGCGTGGGCGGGCCTGGCCGCCTGGCTGCTTTGTCTTGGACTTGGAAGGCAGTTAAGTTCGTAGTTTTCGTTGTTCTTCTCTTGTCTTCTTCTTTGGCTATGCGCGCCGCCTGCCGCGCCCCATATGCCACGCACAGGGGCTTACTGCTTATTGGCCCGCATAATGTTGTGCGTGCCCTGGGGCTGCCTGGCATTGCTCACCACCACTCAGCAGCAGCCAGCCCTGCTGCCCACGCCCCCCACGCACGCGGCACGCGCATACGCGGCGGCGGAAGTGCGGAACGGAAAGTGAAAGAAAAGGATAAAGGCCTGTCCCGCGTCCCGCCGCCATTTCATAGAATCAGGCGGGCTTAGACTAAGATAACAAAAAGTGCCTTACACACTGTGTAAGGCACGGTTTGTTATCATTGTCACTTTTGCCTCATGTAATGTAACGTTTGCCTTTGTATTTTGTTCACTAGTAATGTTCTCATGTATCAGTTCTGTTTCTATTGTGAATTCGCTCTGACACCTTCGGGTGAAGTCCGCACATCCCTTCTTACTCGGCTTGCTTAGCTGGCAGAATGGTGTTGCAGCGTTGGCTAGGAGTTTATTATAGTTGAGCTTTTTTCTTTCAGTCAAACAATAAAGTAACATTCATACAACCTAAATTCAGGATGCTGCCTCCCTGCCAATGTTTTAGTCATCTCTCTTTTTAAAGTCGGGAACATTCTGTTAAAACAGCTGTTTAGGATGTAAGGTATTACTTCTCACGAAACAGACTGATTTTTGATAATGTCCTGAATGCAGCAAGGACCGTCTGAATCAATGTAAAGAATTGCAGTGTTCCTAATGTTCTATATGCGATTTGCCTTCAACTAGTAATTACCATTGGATCATTGTGTGCTGTCTCACTCTTAATGCCTGTTTAAAAAGAGTGCTCTATATGCTGGACCCAAGTATGTTGCTATTTAAACAACACCAGCGATCAATGCACGCTTCCACCACACGCACACAGAACCAGACGTCGGTGCACGCTTTCACCAGGCGCACACACACACCACCAACCGTCAGTGCACACTTTCACCAGGCACACCCCATCAGCCGTCAATGCACGCTTTCACCGGGCACACACGCCACTAGCTGGCAGTGCACACTTCCACCAGGCACACACACCATTAGCCATCAGTGCACATTTTCTACAAGCACACACACACCACCAGCCATCAGTGCACGCATCAATGGTTAGCACATCCACAATTAACTATTGTAGCAATCGCAGTATGGCGCACTTTACTTCTAAACATGTCAGTGCACGCTTTTACACCATGCACACACACCATCAGCCATCAGTGCACACTTTCAACAGGCACACACACACCACTAGCCATCAGTACATGGTTTCATCAGGCATACCCACCACCGGCCGTCAGTACACACTTTCAACAGGCACAGACACCATAAGTCATCAGTGCACGCTTTCACCAGGCACAAACACCACCAGCCGTCAGTGCACGCTTTTACCGGGCACAAACACCAACAGCCGCCAGTGCACCCTTTCACCAGGCACAAACACCAACAGCCGTCAGTGCACGCTTTCACCGGGCACAAACACCACCAGCCACCAGTGCACCCTTTCACCAGGCACAAACACCACCAGCCGTCAGTGCACACTTTCACCAGGCACAGACGCCATAAGTTGTTCGTGCACGCTTTCACCGGGCACAAACACCACCATCCGTCAGTGCACGCTTTCACCGGGCACAAACACCACCAGCCAATACAGAGTTTGGAAAAGAATTCATGCAACACATTGTCATATACAATGCCAATAACTCAAACTTGAATGCTGCGAGACCTATTGCATTGCAAATGCTTGTTTTCTTATGTAACTTTACTGTCTTGAAAAGGCATTTGCTGCTTTTGATTAATCATTGTTCTCATTATGAAGCGTTTAAAACTGACAGAATGGAGTTGAGTGATTCCTTTCATGTTTGTTTCTTAGTTACAGACACTATAATGTATTTGTTAATTTTATTTATTTACATTGTTTTTCTAAATTGCTGCTTTTCTAAGCTGTATTAGAGAACTGCACAGTATAAACATAGAACCACATATGAGATAATAAACTTATAAAGAACATCAAACGTAATCGGTATGGCAAGAACTAAGAGGTTGAAAGGTAAGATATTGACATGGTAGGTTAGAGAGAGATTAGTGGGAAGTGCCTGATACGTGGATAAAATAACATCTGGAAGAGAGGAAGCTGCTACAGTAGAGCCTTAGCTAAGGTGAAATAGTTGACTATGGGTCAGATTCAGAAGTGAGGAGTGAGGGAGAGAACAGTCTGACATATCTTCAAACCACTTATCTTGTGAATAAGAAAGTTTTGAATCTTTTTCTGAAGGACAGAATGTCAGAATCCATTCTTAGTTGGCTTCAGAGGGAATGCCAGATTGAAGGAGCGTAACCAGAAAGCGACTTTCTTTGAGCTTGAGATGCTCTGACTTTGTGGGATTAGAACAAGAGGCATTCTTTGGTGTGGGATTTTCCTGCACTGGCCAAGATGTTCTGTAAGGTAACTGGGTCTGCAAGTGTGTAGCGCTTTAAAGGTGATACAGCATAGTTTGAAGTTGCACCTCTATTGGAAGACCATGAAGATACTTCAATATGGAAATAATGTGATAACATTTTTTTTTTGCCCATGATCAGTCTAGCTTTGGAGTGCAGAATCCTGTTCAGTAGAAGAAAGACATTAGCTGGAAGTGTGAGTGGGCATTTCCTGTGTCCGTTTTTAAAATGACTAGTGCCTAAGCTTCTCTATTTCGGGTACCTTGCTAATGTGTGGTCCGAAAGAGAGCATGCTTTCTAGGAGGAATCCCAGATAACTTCGTAGTTGTAGAGGGTGATGGCAGGGATTCATAATCTGTGAATAGTCTAGACCCTCTTTGAAAGTTTTGATGTCATTGTAATGAGGATGTTTTTAGGTACATTTGAGTGATGTCTGTGTTTTGATTGAATCATGTGATTTACATTTTAGTTCTATACAGTGAGGTCCACTGTGTGCCCCCTGCCCCTGGTGATCACTGATGAACAAAGCTTTAGGCTGCGGTTTAATGGTCCATTGTGAATAGGGTATTGTTTCCTATGGACAGGACTAGGATCATCCTCAATAACAGTATAAGTGAAATTGTTTATGCAGGATTTCAAGTTTTTCACTGATTATTTTGGTGGAGGAAAATTCTTACGTAAACCATCCTTTTGGCTGTTGACTTTAGTCTGTTCCTAAATTCTGATTTACAGAGTATAAAAAGCTTTATAGGAGAAAGCATTGTCAAAATGGTGATTATGATTTTTATGATGAGCGAACTGCAGCAATTATTTGAGATAATCTGCTCTTAATGAGGACATTAACGATTATGATCAGTAACCTTTTTCCAATTAAAATATACATAGAAGGGCAGTGTCAGTTCTGAATCTGTCAATCTAAATTTGAATAACTCGCAAATATAGATCCAATCCTGAGATCATGTAATCTGCATATTTGATTGCTTATTAAGCCATGATGGAGAGCCTTTGTCTGTAAATCATCATTGTGATCAAGCCCCCACCTCATGAAAGGATGTTGTAATATTAGTTCTCTCTTAGGGGATCTCCATTGATAATCATAAGCATTGAATAGTTCCACCCACGTCCTGCAATCCGGGACCACTTTTCCATAGAATATCTTCTTAAGTGTAGATGTTCACCTTTCTTCAGGACGACGTGTAGAAACACTTAGGAAAGAACATATTATGAAGACTATAAGAACAAGGTACAGTGGCGAAATTCTTCAGATTGTACTTACAAAAGGGTCAAAATACTCATATATATATATATATTTTGGATACCAACACTTACAAACCTTTAGAAACTGATCCCACTGAAGATTTGAACAAAGAAATTAAAAACATGGTTGTAAGGTACAGATGCTTAAACCTCATTGATGAAACCACAGCAGATATACCTGTTCATCCCCAACCAAGACCTGGGAGATTTTATATGCTTCCCAAAATTCACAAAATGAACAATCCTGGCCGTCCAATCATCTCTGGCAATGACACCGCCACTGAGAGACTATCTTTATTTGTTGACCTGCACCTCCAGCCCATTGTACAGGAACTTCCATCATTTGTTAAAGATACCAGTCACTTCCTTCAGATTATTGAAAAATTAAACCAAACCTACACATTTGATGATGATACTCTTCTGGCTACATTTGATGTTACATCATTATACACCAATATACCACATGAGGATGGGCTTATGGCGTTATCTGAAGCTCTTAGTAAAAGAACTGTGAAAAAACCATCAACAAATGTGCTTACCAACTTTGCTAGAGTTATCCTTAAATCCAACAATTTTACATTCAATGGTAAACACTATCTGCAGATACAAGGTACTTCCATGGGTACTCGGATGGCTCCATCCTATGCAAATATCTTCATGGGCAAACTCGAGAACAGTATACTTGCTACTTCTAGCATCAAACCACTGGTATGGCTATGATACATTGATGACATATTTATAATATGGAATGCAGGAAGTAGAACATTGGAACAATTTACAGCTAATATCAACAATATCCATCCTACCATCAAATTTACCAGCAGCAATTCCAAACAGAAGCATCATCTCCCTTTTCTGGATGTGCTAGTCACCATTCATGAACACAAAATTACAACTGATCTGTACCACAAGCCTACAGATGCTCATTTGTATCTAAACTGGACTTCATGTCACCCTCATCACACTAAACTGAGCATCATCTACAGCCAAGCACTCAGAATAAGACGTATCTGCAGCAATGAGGAAACCTGTAAAGACCATCTACAGGAGCTTGCTACATTATTTAGAAGGCGAGGCTATCCTCTGCATATCATACAGCAACAAATTGACAAGTCTTTGCAGTTACCCAGAGAAGCACTTATTTGGAATACCAACGCCAGAAACCAAAGTGACAGAACTCCATTTGTAGTTGACTATCATCCATCAGCTCCCAACTACAGAAATATAATGCAAAAAACATTTCCCTTACTGTCCACTTGTGAAAAATTGCAAAAGATTTTCCCAAAACCGCCAGTCATTGCTTACCGCAGAGCTCCAAATTTACGATCTCTTATTGTGAGAGCTGAACTCAAACAAGCTGTAACAAATGCAGGGGTTCATTGCTGTGACTCTAAAAGGTGCATCACGTGTGAATACCTTTTACAAACATCATCAGTTACTAGTTATGTTACCAGAAGGACCTATGCAATAAGGCAGCATCTTACATGTCGGTCAACATGCATTATTTATGTGATTCAGTGCCAACAGCAAAGCTGTAAAAAACAATATGTAGGCCAAACAATGAATGACCTCTGCACACGATTCAGGAACCACAAATCAGCAATAATTAATAAGAAAATTGACCAACCTGTAGCCAATCATTTTAACCTTGTGGATCATTCACTATCAGATTTGAAGATTTTCCCCGTGGAACATGTCTCAAAGGAAGAACTACTGGACTCCAGGGAAAACTTCTGGATGTACCGTTTAAAATCATTGCATCCAGATGGACTGAACATTACTGACAATACATCCTGATTACTGCATATCTCAAGAACTCTCAGGACTGCATTGATTCCACATTCCAAATGGAATCTTCACTCATGATGCTTTTTGAAAATTCAGCTGTGTCATCTCTGCAGCCACTGAGCTTACCATCTTGAAACTACCTGAGGAAGGCGGAAGCTGAAACGTTGTAGTGGAAATATATTTTTGTTCTTTGGTGAATATATCTGTTTGAGTCACTTCTTTCTTGGATATTTTATTTCTTTGTGACTCATTGTATCCTTTGGGATCCAGATTTTTGCCCTGGCTGGCTGTTGTTTTCTTGTGATCCTTCATCTTCAAGTATATATATATATATCTATATCCAATTACCGCTCCGGTGCTGTAACCCACCAAACAGAGAGATGGACTCTTATGGTGATTTCAATCACTGCAGGCTGCAGTAATGATTTATTCTTCCATCAAAGTTCAAATAATACGGACAAATGACGCATTTCGGCTAACACGGTAGCCTTGCTCACATACCGGCGTCGCTCAAAGGTCTGACTTAAATACTTAAGTGTCAAAATCACGTGATTTTACAAAACTACCAATTGGATGGACAGCAAAGAAATACTTTCACAAATGTAAAACTACACAAATGTAAAAACTGTTGGCGAAGGACTCATTGAAGTAAGTAATATTCATAGAATGGATAAATGTACATTGTTCTGATTACATATGAAATGCAAAATACACAAAACATAAGTGAGCGCCCGAAATGAAGTGATAATAAAATTACAAAATAATGAAAAAGTAACAGCCCTCATTGATGAGAGCAGGCACACTGACAGAAAAGATGAATATTGATGGAATATGTAAGGCGCTTATTAGATATGCTCTTACAATATGTTAGTGACAAATTAGAAAACATAACTGCACAAATGCAAAAAAAAAAACATGTGCTTGATAACATAGGAGCATGCCTAAACATCACTATTCCTAATAAAGTTCTCTCTGTCAACTGGACATTGGTCATGTTATGTAGACTTCTCGGGCATACCAAAGAAAAAACAAATGTACTGTTGACCTATATTGCACCTAATCAAATAGGTGGAGAGTCCTTCTCCACAATTGTGCATCCAAATCTGTAGTACTAAATGAAATGTGCTGTAAAGTGACAAGTGCTAAAAAAAATTATATAAAGAACAACCTAGAGAAAAGGGGGGGGAGCCGAGATGTCAGAGCTGGTTCAGAATAAATCAGAGAGTCCCCCACCAAGTGTAGCATTAACGGAAGGGGGTCACTATGCAGCGGGAATATCCCGCAAGCCAAAAGTTAGGAAACAGGTACAGGATAAGACCAAAAGCAATCACAGACATATGTACAAAGCAGAAAACATGCACTAGAACAGAGGAGGATGGACGTCACAGCGAGTTGGTTGGATGTGCTTGGGCTCCCATACAGGGTGATTTAAAGATAATGATGTAGATATTCACAGATGTTCAACCCTTTGGGAGACTTGGTGTCAAGTTCGATAATGTACTTTGTCCCAAGCTGTCTAAGTTGCTTTTCTCGGTTCCCTCCTCTCTTATTGAGAGGAACACTGTCAATGTCAAAGTATTTGAGCACATTGAGGTTGTTGTCATGCTCTATTTTGACGTGTTGGGCAACTGGATATGTTGGGTCAGAATTCACAGTTGCCCTAAGGTGTTGTAAAATACGCTGATATGCCGGCAGCTTAGTGCTGCCGACGTAACGTAGACCACACGCACATTGCAGAATGTATACCACATGATCAGTGCGGCACGTGTAGTGGCCCTTCAAACTGACCGGGGCATCTGAGAAAGCAGTTTTGAAAGTTTTAACATTGATGCCAAATTTGCATGCACGACATGTGCTACATTTATAGAAGCCTTTGCTAGGTCCAGGCCAACCTATTTTGTGGTCGAGTTCAGGTCTGGTTTTGGCCAGATCACTACGCATAGAGAGAGCTTTCCTGTACGTAAAGTTGGGCTTGATGGGTAACACCTGTGACAGGACAGTATCACTCATGACTATAGGCCACTGGGCATTGATGATGCTCTTAATCCTATTGGCCTGTCTACTGTACGTAGAGATGAACCTGCATGGAACCATTTCACCAGTGGTTTGACTGTTTCTATGGCTCACGTTAGGGAGTGTTTGTGTGGCTAACGTGGCCGATATGGATTGGGGTTGTAGCAAGGCTTGTCTATCGTGTGCATTGGCTTTTTTGAAAGCAGAGTCGAGCAGTTTCGCTCTATAGCCTCTTTGCAGAAACCTATTTCTAGCTGCTTCCTGTGCTGCAATTAATGCTTCAGAGGTACTGCACGCTCTGTGTATCCTCAGAAACTCACCATATGGTAGACTGGAGATGGTGTGCTGAGGATGAAAGCTTGTGGTGTGTAAGAGTGTATTCCCTGCCGTAGGTTTACGAAACAAACGTGTTTCTAATCTTCCATTTTCCTCATATACTGTGATGTCAAGAAAGTTTACTGAGCATCGGTCAATGTGTGCTGTGAATTGCAGATTGAGCTGATTGATGTTAATGGCTTCAACAAATTGTGAGGCCTGATTCTTAGTGCGGTTCCACACGACAAAAATGTCTTCTAGGTAACTCCATATGTGTACTACGTGTTCGTCTACCAATGCTTTGTGTTGCACCCTGAGCACTTGCTTCTCCCACCAACCAACGTGCAAGCACGCATAGCTGGGGGAGAAGCATGCGCCCATGGCCACGCCCTGTTCCTGCTTGAAGATCTTGCCATCGAACATGAACAGATTGTTAAACAAACACCAATGTATCATGCTAAACAACATGCTATTATTGCTATACATAGAAATACATCTGTTATCCAAGAAATGACCCACCGCTTTGAGACCATCGACATGTCTAATGCTGGTATAAAGAGAGGTGATATCTAAGGTCATAAGCAGATATTCACTAGACCATTGTATCATACTTAAATTTCTTAGAAAGTCTTTGGTGTCTCTGAGATAAGTCGGCAAGGTCACTACATGTTCTTGTAAATAGTGGTCGACATATCTGGATGTGTTCTCAAAGACACTGTCTCTTGCTGATATAATTGGACGCCCTGGAACTGGGGTCTCGAGTTTATGCACCTTTGGGATCAGATAGAAATTGGGCAAAATAGGAAACTCTTTATGAAGGAAGCAAAATTCTTCTTTGGTAATTAAACCTTCTCTTTTCCAACAGTTGAGTTGTTCTTTGTAGTCTTTACTGACTTTCTTAACTGCTGCTCCATTAGACAATTCATAGCATTCAGCGTTATAAATATCTATCTATATATATATATATATATATATATATATATATATATATATATATATATATATATATATATATATATATATATATATTTATTTATATTTATATATCCATATAGATATTTATAATTTAAGGTCAGTACTTTAAATCTCTTTCAAAAACCCTTTGTGTGAAAGTAGAAAGATGAAGGATGGCAGGACAGTGAAGCCCCATAAGCTGCTATTATGTGAGTTTAAAAACAGTGTTTGTGCGTTTAAGGACCCAGAGACCACCAGTATCCCATCATGCCTAGCAGGTGGTAGTTGCCTCACTTTTTTATTCTGGCTGTTAGTGACAGGATCTTGTAGCCCTGAGCTCAGCCTTTTAGGCTTTTTCTCTTCAAAATTCACCAGTGGAATTTTGTGATGACAACTACATTCAACGTTTTTCAGCTCTCCCTAAAATGTTTTGCCCTTTTCTGACAGAAAGTGGTGGTATTTTTTCAAATAAAATGCCATCTTTGTTTGACAGGTGAGAAAGAAGGCTAAATTGGACCATCACGCTGTCTGCATTCTCTTCCTTCCAGCAAGCCATGTTCCTAATAAATGCCAGCACTGCAGGAAGTTTTCAAGGTGTACACTGAAGGAAAAGGTTCAAAATTGCCTCTATGGCACTGAGGAAAAACACAGACAGCAAGAATAGTCAGAAGGTCGGACTGCAGAGCGAGGAAAGGATCAGTCCTCTACCAGGGCGCTGGCATCTACCTTCGATGGACCTAGAAGAGGGTTCCAGCCCAAAAATGACATTGTTCCCAGTCGACCTCAAGAGGATCGATGTTGAGACGTGGCACCTACTTGTTCACAGTCAGGAAAGAGGCAAACGTTGAGACAGGGTAGGTCGACATCAAAGACACATACACTGTCGACGCACAGAATAAGATCGAAGCCTAGTAGTGTGTCGACGTCAAGGTGTAGAGATCTATTGATGTTGAGTGGACTGACGTTGAGACACCGAAAGAGGTCGATGAAACCACAACAGGAGAAAAGGAAAACTATGAGACACATTTATTCTTCTCCGAATACTCAGGTATACTCTCCCTCTTCACCGATAGTATCACCGGACTCTCCTCCACCACCACAGCCTCCTCCACCACCGCCTTCAGCACCCTTTCCACTGGTGCCAATTCCTCCACCTGTGGAAGCTCCTCTTCCAAGACATATATTGTGTTCAAGAACACGCCATTGTTCGTGCCATCACAGACTTCACAGATTCAGGCGTTTGTCGAACCATCCTTCTAAAAGACGATCTCACCATCATAGTCCTATACAATCAAGATCCAGAACCTGCACAAGATCTAGACATTGCTCCTGATATACTTCCTCCACTTCCACTGGAAGATACACGCCAACACTATCAGATTCACCTCCACCGTGGATCTCTCTGGTGGATGACAATCCTGCCTTCCAGGAGGTCCTGGTAAAAGAAGCTGTGAAGCTCAATATACAAATGTTGGTGCCTACACCTTCTACCTCAGTTATATTGTAGACGCTTCACCAACGGTCAGCACCAATATCAATTCTTACTTTGGTGGTAGGCCTCCTGGAGCCAGCAATGGAATTGTTTTTTACTCCGACCTCAGCTAAATCTGCTCCATCGAGGCTATGAATCAAATATAGACCTCCCGAGCAGGATCCTTTTTTCCTTCGCTCCAACCCACCTCCAAACTCAGTGGTCATATTAGCGGCCAACAAACACGATGCTGTGGAAAAAATATAGACCTCCCGAGCAGGATCCTCTTTTCCTTCGCTCCAACCCACCTCCAAACTCAGTGGTCATATTAGCGGCCAAGAAACACCATGCTACTACTCCTGCTTCTTCTGTACCACCTGATAAAGACAGCAAGAAGCTGGGTTCTGTAGGCCGCAAAGTATAAAGCACAGCTGCAACTACCATGAAGATGGCCAGTGCAGCAGCTCTCCTGGGCAGGTATGATAGAGCAGTGCTCTATCATACCTGCCCAGAACTCTATAAAGTTTGCTGATGGTCTTCCCAGGGACAAACTGGAAGACTTCCTAGAGATAGTCTATGAGGGGCTTGATAGTTTTCTACAGGTCATCAGTGCCACAGCAGATTTCTCCTTGTTGGCAGCACACAAATATTTTGAGTTGCCTTACCTAGGCATTCTTAACTCTGTCTTATGTCTCTCAAACTGGAGTCTCAACAAAGGATCCTTAATCTCTCATTCTCAGGATCCACCCTTTTTGGCAGCCACACTGACGGCAGATGGCTTGTATGAAATCCGAAATGGAGACCCTCAATGCAGTTGGCCTCGAAAGGCCATAAGAACAAAGAAGGTCTTCCTAGCCCTACCATACCTGTTTTTACCCTTTGAAGGTTCAAACCCCTCACTGGTATCAAGGTTGCCATCAACCTCAAAAGCACTGACCTTACCAACAGCAGCAGCGAAGGCAACCTAGAGGAAGATCCACCCAGCAGCCTGCTCAAGGGGACAAACCTACAACACGCTCCAAGATATGAATCTTTCCTTTACCCTCCTCCGTTACCCAGTTCTGTGGGGTGAAGCATTTCTAATTTTCTTGCGCCGTTAATGGACCATGCCACCACACTGAGAGCAAAGGCACATGACTTGACGGAAGGGGGGGGGGGGGGGGGGGGGGAGACCTGTATCCAGACGATACATTTCTTATTTTTTTTAAACTTTATTTATTGAGATTTTTCAAATTACAATACAGGTGTATTTCCATAGGCAGTAGGTCTGGCAAAATATACACAACATAACACTATTTCAGTAGTACAAATGTTGGCATAAGGGTTGAGTCTTTTGTGGTAATGTTCTTCATATCAAACGAGCATAGCAGTGTATTTGTCTTCGACCATCAATGAGTCCATTAAGTAGAACAATCTCATGCTCATTTCAGCACTATACCAACGCCAGAACATTAATGAAACTTTAATAGTACTAATATGAATAGTCACATTACTTTTTCATGGTGTCTACTGCATTACAATGCGTGTACTGGCAAATGGTATGATCTGTAGCCCAGCATCCCGACGAGCATCGTGATCTACAACTCACCAGCAGAACCAGTATTTGTCTGGTCCTCATCATGCGATTCACTATTGTATTTCACAAGATAGCCCCGTAGGGGGTCCCATACATCCTTACGCCTGTTGCACGCTGGCTGTGTTTCTGCATGAATTTGATTTTGATCCTGACAGTAAATAATATCATTCAACCATTCCTTAAATTTGGGGGCTCTCCCCCTCCCTCAGCGACATGCAACCCTGCGCTTTGCTAGCAGTAAGGCAATGTTAACAAATTTCCTAGTGGGCTTTGGTACCTTCATCGTATATCCTAATAACATAATGAGTGGATCTCTATCTATCACCCTGCCTATCATCTCTTGTAGCGCCGTATGAACCTCTGTCCAGTATTCAGATATCCTCGGGCATTCCCATGCTAAGTGCAAGAAGCCCGCACCCTCTGCCCTGCACCTATCACATCTGTCATTGTCGGCCAGGTGGAATCTCAGCTTTTTGACTGGTGTATAGTATATTCTCTGCAAGAATTTAAAGTGTATAATCTTGAGTCTACAGCTAGAAGAGATGTTAGCAGTGATGTCACAACAATAGGCCCACTGCTGATCATCAATTTCAACTCCCATTTCATCACTCCACTGCCCACGAGCTCTACACTGTGTATTTGCGCTTTGTTTCCTAATGTTCCTATATATGTGGGATACTTTATGAAGCCCATCTGCCGACGTCAATACATTATGTAGCAGCAGCATTGTTTCGGGGTCATCAGGGAACTGTGGTAGTATACTCTTCAATCCCTGTCGGAGTCTGACATAGTAGAATAGTTCGAGAGGCTTGGGTTGAATATCCTGAAATATCTGGTCCCTACTTTTAAATTGACAGTTCAAGAAGAGGTCCCCCCACTTTTGAATGCCAAGTCGTCGACACATAGTTTGAAACCCACCTTCCTGCAGCAGTGTCAGTTGGGAATGATAAACAAGAGGTAGGTCTGGTGAGTAGAGCATCGGGAGTTGCAATATTTTACGGATCCGCCGCCAAGCGTCCACCGTACAGTTCACCATTGTGAAAGGCGTTTCTATGGCTTCTACAGGGTCTTCCAGACGATACATTTCTTGAGCTACAACAGATGTGCAAAAACAGACACCATCGGCATCAGATATGTTGTTATACTACCAACTTAGGGCGGCAAGTAGAGCCAGATATGATAGCTTTACGCAGGCGCCCCCCACTCTGGCAGCACTAGAAGATGTACTATCGAATGCATCTCTCCTCGCAAATTGATAACCCGTATATATAGTACCACACATAATTCGTCCCCTATCACTACGAGTACATCTTGCGTTGACAAAACTCTACGCGCCCACAGAGGCTGGAGGATAGGCAGTCCCCAATTTAGAACTATATTATCTGCCGGCATAGCTGCAGTGGGTGTCATGCTGGCTGGGTGGGAGGAATCTGGAAGACACCGCCACGGACGCCACTGTATGGACCCACGCACAAATCTGCGCATTGTTTCACCCCCTGACAAAAGGGCCCCTCCCGTTACCATTACATATAGCGGTGGCTCGCAGGTGCTTCCTGCGTAGCCTGAAATTGACCCGAGAGGTGAAGCCTTATGCTCCGGCGCTCCCCCTGCTGGGCACCACCAGGCGGGGTGGAGTGGCAACACCGGCTATGCTGAAGAAATGGGTGGAGGCTGGTGTGGAAACCATAGGAGATCTTTATGTAGATGGAACCCTGCTTCCTTTTGGAGAACTAACGGGGAGCACGGGCCTACCGGCCGGACAATTTCTCCTACACGCATCGATATTGCGCACGTACACAGACTCCTGGGGTGACATACATGAGGAATTACAAATGCATCATCTCATACAGTACTTACATGTCCTGGGTAACGGCTCCCATATTATCCACTGGCTAGCACAGGCCCTTCTCGTACACACGCAGCGCTCCACACAGCCAATACGAGATAAATGGGCGGCATCCCGAGGGAGGGGATGGACAGACAAGGAATGGGCGATGGTGTTAGCTAGCCCTGTAAACAACCCACGTAACTCCCATTTTAAAATTATACAGTTTTATATCCTACATCAAGCATATCTGTCTCCGGATAAGATTAACAAGTATTTCTTGATTACCACTGCTAGCTGCCCCCGATGTACTTTGGTTGGTGCGGACATTTTACACATGCTCTGGAACTGCCCCACTCTTGCCACATATTGGGATGAGGTGACGACCCTATTAACACGAAGTGCTGGCGCGGGCTTACCACATACATGGGAGGCCTGCATCCTAGGGCTGTATAAGATAACTTAATTGAATAAGGTGCCGGCTAGATTCTGGGACCTAGGACTCATCACTGCCAAACACATGCTCACCAAACACTGGAAAAGGGGTGAACCCCCACTTGCTAAATACTGGTGCACTTCCTTCACTAACTGGGCGAGAGCTGAAAGCATCACACTGCACCAAGAGGAAACGGCGGTTTGTGGAAGTTTCCAATTGTGCAACTCTGGGATGATACACTGAAATCCTTCCAACAGGCAAGCTTGGATCAGGGACTCACTTAGGAGGTAACACACTAGGAGCGGCGTATACCTATGAGATGAGACACTGCTGTACAGCTAGGTCGTGTTATCTCCCTGACACCTGCATACCCCTAGAGTTAACACCTTGACACCTCCTAAATATTGATGCAGCCTCCCCCCGACACATTGAGCGACGCTTACAACCTACTCTTGTCATATAGATCTCGGACCCGGGCACTCGCCTTCCCAACTGCACACTGACCCACCTCACGACACTACAATACTATTGACACGACCTATTCCCCCTCAGCAATCACATTGTGGTGCTAGAGACCTTATCTCTTTCCCCTGTTTTGCCCTGTTTGACTTGTTGTCCCCAACAGTTTTGTTTGGAAGTTACGGTGGTGGATTCCACTGCCATGTTTGCTAAAATATTGGATATGTTGCATTGGTGGACGGTATACCTCCGACATTCGGTACTCCTGATTACACGCCACATCTGGTGCTACCACGCACTGTTTATCAGGAATTATGTGAACACAACACAGAGCCACTAGAACATGCCACCTCCCACTAAACCTTGCCCCACAACACCCTGAGGATGCATTGCTCTACATACTGAGTGTCATCACGTCCATTGCTGCTCTATTATCTTTCTACGTTGTCCTAGCATTTCTGCTGCACGAACTGGTATACACAAAGACTGTTTTGATGAGCAACGTCAATGTACTGTCTTACTGTACTATTATTATGCAATGTATGTGAATTATTCCCTTCTCCGGCACTGCATATCTGTGTATTGACTGATTGACTGCATAAACCAATAAAATATATGCAAACAAAAAAATCACTACGAGTACATCTAAAGTGCAGTGGAAGGCTGACATCGGCACCACTAGAACTGAAAAACAGTGGCAGTTTTGTTGCTCGCAGCTAGAACATCTATCGCCAAATTATAGATTGCGACTCATACACTTCAAGTTTTTAAACAAGGTATACAGAACACCGATACAGCTACACCAAATGGGTTTACTGACTGACACGAGATGCTGGAGATGTGGGGTGCAGGAGGCAACGTTCCTCCATCTTGCCTGGACATGCGGGCCTATCGCGCACTATTGTAAGGAGGTGGGCAGGCACATTGGAGTTATAACTGAGAAAACAATTACACCTCACCCCATTGATTGCACTGATGGGATTTGTATTGGAAACACCAAAAAGCTCGTGGAAAATAACAGCTATGCTGCTGCTACTGGCAAAACGGCAGGTGGCTATGCACTGGAAAAAGCAACGGCCCCCACGATAGCGGGATGGCGGCACGCAGCCACTTACTGCAGAGATCAGCTAACGAATTATTGGGATCTAATGCCAGCAAGATCAAGGCCTGTATATATATGGGAGCCGTTTGCAAAGTGACTGGAATCCGGGGGTGCAAACCTCCAGGATGCTATTTAAAAGATGCAACAATAGAGGGGGACGGGGTGATCGCGGAGAATGTGGCCAGACTGATAACTGTAAGCGTAGAAGACTTTACACTGACGTATGCAGGAAGATTACAGCACACGTATAGAGATTAAATGGACGGACAGGTAGCATCAGAAGGAAATTTGAAATGACAGAAGGGAAGAGTTAGGGGGGTTAATATGGGGTTGTTGAAGTGGTAAGTTAGTTACAGTGGCAATGACTGAGCGCAACTATTAAATGGCATGTTGTATTGACTCCTCAATTGATAGGACTGCTGAAACGCTGCTGGGCCTCAGGGATGTAGGCAAAATGGCTGTGTTACACTAGTCTGAAGATGCTTTTAAAATGCTGCCGGTCCCAGTGGTTGTAGGCATCAAGCTGTGTTCACTGTACGTATGTGAAAATAAGTATTTTGAAAACCAGAGTGGCAAAAAATCACACAAGACTTATGGGTATTGAATATTTTTTTTAATGGGTATTGTCTCAGATTCACAAGTCCTTCACCAACCATCCCACCAAAACCATCCAAACACCATCTGCAAATGCAATGATCGGTAGTCCACATCCAGCTGCAGAAGCATGTGGTGGAAGCCGTTCATCAAAAACAACTGTGAATAGGCATTTACTCCAGACATTTTCTTTTAAAGAAGTAAGGCAAGCACAAATTCAGACCCATTTGCGACATACAATTGGCTAATGGATTTGCGAGAAAAGTTTTGGATGCTGGCATTACATCAATTCTATACCCAATTATACCAGGAAGCTTGACTCTGCTCCATACACCTTCAAGATGTGTATTTTCATATACCAATTGCAAAGAAACATTGTAAGTTCTTGAGTTTCATTGTGGGGCAGGATCATTATCAGTACCAAATACTTCTATTTGGACTCAAGTCAGCACCCAGAACTTTCTCGAAGTGCATGGAAGTAGTAGCTGCCCAACTCAGGAACCATTGAATCTTTGTCTATCCCTACAAAGACGATTGTCTAATCAAGGCGTCCACTTCTGCTTCATCACAACTGGACATGCAATGTCCTTCAATGTTTAGGGCTTCATATTAACTACAACAAGTCAGTGCCTACTCCATTTTCAGGCTCTGCATTATTTGGGGGCTTCCATTGACACCATTCAGGCAAGAGGGTGTCCTTCGGTGAGAGGTCGTTATTGATCCATCTTAAGTGTCACTCTCTCATGAAAGTCTCTCATCCCACGGTGAGGCCAGTATCATCTCTCCTCAACTTGATGGCCTCATGTATCTTCCTTACTCCAAATGCCCGGCTCCACCTGTGTCCTCTTCAAGAATGTCTTGAGGATTAGTGAGGCCAGCTGACGATCAAATGGGAGTACAGGATCATGCTCTCCCCACATGCCAGATGGTTTCTGAAATGGTGGTGCCTTCCAACCAACATGCTTCGAGGGATGCCACTTCATCAACAGGTTTCCTCTCTGCCCATAGTGACAGATGCATCGCTACTAGGGTGGGGAGCCCTCATGGATCATCTCCAGATTCAGGGCACATGGTCTCCTGAGAGAGATGACCTATCACATAATCACCTTGAGCTCTGGGCAGTTGACCTAGCACTAAAAGCCTTTTGCCCGTCATTCAAGGCCCAGTCCCTCCTTGTTCAAACTGACAATATGACCACCATGTTCTACCTCAACATACAGGGGGAAATACGGTCCAGACCTTTATCCCACGGGGCTGTCCTGGTGCTTGTACTCGGAATCGGGTTGATGCTGATAATGGTCCACCTCTCAGTAGCTTAAAGTCTGACTTGCTATATTAGCACAGACTCTTGAAGTGATTAAGCGTGGGAATGAAAGGTAGGGTTCAGCAGGGAGGGAGATCTGTAACATAAATATACACAATATAATTTTCAGCCTCAAAGCATTCCCTCTGAATTCAAAGCATATAACCAGCATACACAAAATGTACCTGTAACATAAAATACGTATCCACCTTATGAGCTAGAGTTGCAAAGCTATTTGAATATGGCGCTATAGAAAGCTGTGAGGAGAAAAAGAACCATTAGTATCAACCTAGCTACTACTATAAACACCCATTCTTTTCTCTCTACTTCCTACCTACCCGTGGTTCTGTAAAGCCTGTCGTCACAGGGTAGGTGGAGCAAAGCTCTGTCCACTGGTCCATAGACAACCCCCTGTTAAAAGGCAAAAAGAAACAACACAAGGTGCTCAATAAATCTATATCATTCGTTCTTAATTATTACTCCTCATAAGTAACATGATACCCAGAGATCAATGAAACAAACAAAAGCCCT
Source organism: Lissotriton helveticus (assembly GCF_964261635.1). Classification (NCBI taxonomy): domain Eukaryota; kingdom Metazoa; phylum Chordata; class Amphibia; order Caudata; family Salamandridae; genus Lissotriton; species Lissotriton helveticus. Next base: position 209,626,968 of record NC_136058.1, read on the forward strand.
GGTCACTCGACAGGGAGATCCCAAAGTTACTACAGCTCCATGACCATCATGAGACAAGGTACCAAATGTAACTTGACTCCTTAAATCCCTTTCCTGCACGAGCTACAAGGTGCAACTCACCAACAGGAAAAGGCATGTATAGGCAAAAGGAAATGTCTTCGTTATACCGATCCCAATGCGGTATAGCAGTTTTGAATAGAAAAGCAAAGCGAAAACAATCTGGAAAGCGCTATCAGCACTCAAAGGTAAACGAGGAAGACTTGCGCGGTCCTACCAGTATCCTTACCACTCTGGAACAGGAGTTCTCCCTCCTTCGGTTGCTGCCTCTGAAACTTGAGAATAATCAGCAGCGTCTTCTGATCCGGAATGGATTATGAACCCTTCAGGACGACACGTGAACGCCTCTTCTTCACTTCCGGTTCATGAGGGCTAATGGGAATTGTAGTTCATTCCCCCTTCGCATTAATATGATCGTGCGTAGCAGTGTTCAAGCACGGGCCTCCTCAGATGGGATTTAACACGGGGCCCAGACAATTTGGAAATGGCTGACAGGCAGGAACATGCTGATCACAGCGTCTCACAGTGCTTAATTTGAGCCGGTGCTCAGCACCGGCCTCTAATACTCAGCACCGGCACTTATAGCACCAGTTAAGGACACACTCATTTGGAAGGCATGTGATTTTCCCCAGAATCACAGGATGTTGGGGCACGTCGAGACTCAAACCCGGATCCCCAACTCCGAAATCGGCAGCGCTAGCCATTACACAAAGTCCTCTCCAGAATAATAAGGGCTGGGGCCCTAATCAGGATGCAGTTTGCATCAGTATAATTCCTGAGGAGAGCCCTGGCACTTTTTTATATTTTACAAAATTAACCTCTGGTGACTCACTTCCCAGGTGTGCAAATTGTTCAGGCAGACATCCTCAGCAGAGAAAATCACGAATCGTACAAAACCTCTTCAGGCTGTGTGGCGCTCCACAGATAGACTTGTTCGCCACCGCAGAAAACAAACAAGCATTTGCAATGCAATAGTTCTCGCATTTATGAGTTTGCAATAGCTTCAACTCTCGCAAATGCGAGACCTATTGCATTACAAATATTTGGAGACCGCGCCCCTTTCTTTAGACAAGCCGCATCTTAAAGAAAGGGGTGGAGCCGACATTAAAGTGAAACCGCGGCATGGGGCATTTTGACAAAAAAAAGCATCTGTTTGTCAAATGTACCCCTGGTTCATGGACAGGAAGACAGAGAGGTTGCGGCTGGTGGTCTACAGGTAAGTCGTCTTTTCTTTAAAATAAAAAAAAATTCGATCTCATCTCTGCCACTACCGTTCCGTAGTAGCCGCCACTTTCCAAAATCCATCACATTTCATTAAACACGGATCAGAGATTTTTTTGCTAATTAATGGCTCTGCGGTTCACCATACACAGGAAGCTTACATAAGATCACTGCCTAAAACTCTGGGCCAGGGCACAAGTCCTAAAAAAAGAAGTTGGGGACGCTGACGTCACGAAAGGAAGTGACGTCACGAAAGTGGCTTGCACCATCTGACTCATTGCCTCCCCTCGCTCACCCCTTAGATGCGATGGCATCAGAGAAGCCAGCGCATGAGGAGCATTCTGAATGAGCTCCGATCTCGCCCCAGAGAGGCCAAAGAGAATGTGTGGTTCCATTTGCTCCAGTAATTGAGCTCCTGGTAAAATAAGTGGGGGGACGCCGTCCACCCGCGTGGTACCCCGACTCGACCCCTGCTCTGGGCCTGGTTTAAGGCCCGATAGGCAGGCAGCCGTCTGCCAGGGTGGGAGAGTACATCTGCTCTGCCAGAGAGCCGCCCATCAAATACCGGGACCTACACCTGCCCTGAGGGAATCATAAATCGTCACAGGAGCTACCACCACAGCTGCTAGTGCGAAGACACTGAACGTTTGGGGCACGGCAGCCATCTACAAGGCGGCAGCCACCAAAAGTTTTTGTTTGTCAGAAACAAACTCCGAAAGCGGGAGTTTGTGAATAACAAAAAACGAATGGCCTCGCATTTGGAGAGTTTTCGTCTTGGGTATGAGGTTCATCACTTTTTTTCAGTTTGTGAACGGCAGAGTTCTGGAGTCTGTGTCTGAGAGTGTGCCTCCACAGCCGGCCTTAAAACACTGGAACATCATATTCTTAGGTATTTTGGAAGCTTGGGGCCATTCTTTAACAGTCACCACAAAAGCCCTGCAAGTCGGTTATAGAGCACTACTAACAACATGTACTTCAGTGAGACACTTTCTGTGCAAATTAGTTTCCGTGATAAAATTGTGTGAAATTGCCTAATGCGTAATTTTAGGAAATGTGGAATAATACAATATTTGAAAATTACAGACATTTCACAGATGTAATTAAAATGTCATCCAGGTCTGCAATGATGGTGGGCTCTGCCCTTAAACCTCTGAGGACGAGCCTCCACTGCAAATGAAACGCATTCAGCCTTTGGAAAGAACCCTCGAGGCAAGCGCAAATAAAAAGGCACTTGGAGTTACGTCTTTTAAATTCTTTCTTTTATGGACATTAATATAAATATTTGACTCTCTTGTTCTGTGTCTAATGTTTCTTTCATAACCTAAACTTGTAGGACAGGTCAAGCCTTCAGCTTGGTCCAGCCTACCTTGCTTCTTTAGAGTGAATCCATGTTTCGGGGTGCAGGGAAGCTCGGCAGAGCAGGGCACTGCTGAAAAGGCAGGGAAGTATCACATTCTTTGAAGCTGGTAACTTAGTGGACAGGCTGACCACATACAGAGCTCCACTGCCCTTTATGTTTCGCCTGCACAGCACTTGCGCTCTGTGAAATCTCTTGTATTTAATACACCTTAAAAGGGGTCTTATGAGTTCCCAGCGCAGAATTACTGTGTTCATTCGCTTTTGTGTGGAACTTTTTTTTTTAATATAACTTCCCTTACTGCACGCATTTACGATAATTCTACTAAAGCTGTATAAGCCCCATTCACTGTCAAGATATGTTCTCTCCCCATAGAAAAGGCAGGCAGCTTTTAACAGTATGCTGGAATGCTTTCTTTTTATGTCTTAGTTGTGTGAAGCAGATGCTTTAGCATTAGAACGTTTGTGGCATATCCTATTCATGCCTCAGTACCTTTCTTTGCACTTTGTAGGTATTATCGGACTGAATTTTTCAACTTAATCTATTTGGTCATTATGATCAAAATCTAAATGTTGTAATAAACATTGCACATTAAAAATAAAGTTAATAAACAAGAGCTATGCTATATTTTACTACTAAAAAGACAGCCATAAGTAGAGTTACCTATCAGGCAAGAGGGTCATGATTTGAATGGTGCAGCAGGTGCAGTGGCACATGGCCCAAACATTGTCATAACGCCTCTAAACACCTAATATTGCTATATTTTACTACTATACAAATACAGGCAGACACAATTGCAGTTATCTTTCAGTTAACCTCATGCGCGCGGCGGTTTTTCCCGCTGCACGCTGAAGTTTTAAAAACCCAGCGGTTCATGACAAGCTCAGCTGGTCATGAGCGCACGGCAGGTAAAACTCATGACGAGCTGAGCTCGTCATCAGCCTCGAAGGGGTTAAAAGGGGTTTGATTTGAACGGTGCAGCAGATGCAGTGGTGACGGGACCAAAAGCTCTAAGGATCCCACTAAATGCAGACTGTTGCTACATTTTACTACTAAACAGGCAGTCACAAGTGCAGTTGTATAGCAGGCACTAGGGCCATGATTTCAATGGGACTGCAGGTGCAGTGGTACCTGGGCCAAGAGCTGTCTGAACGCCTCTAAACACTACATATCGCTGTATTGAACTACTAAATAAGCAGTCACAAGTGCAGTTACCTTGAAGGCACTAAGGTCATGATTTCAATGTTGCAGCAGGCGCATTGAAACCGAGCCCAGATCTAAGAATCGCTCTAAACACCAAATATTGCAATATTTTACTACTAAGCAGGCAGACGCATTTGCAGTTAACTTATAGGCAATAGGGTCATGATTTGAATGGGGCAGCAGGTGCAGTGGCACCAGGGCCAAAAGTGGTTATGTCTTCTCTTAACACCAAATATTTTACTACTAAACAGGCAGTCACAAGTGCAGTTATCTAGCAGGCACTAGGGTCATGATTTCAATGGGACTGCATGTGCAGTGGCACCAGGGCCAAAAGTTGTCATATCTGCTCTTAAAACCAAGACTCCCCTGGCCAATCACGACGCTGATGTCACCAGCAAGACAGCAGCGTCGTGATTGGTTTGAGCGTCATGGTTCGGCACTCAGACAGGGAGTGGGAGCCCGTGCATGTTCTCCACCCAGGCTGTGCAATACAGCCAGGTGGAGAACATGCTAAGTGCGCATGACTGTTTGGCCGGGCCAAGACGACCGGACAAATCTTCATGCGCACTTCCGTGCACCAACCACTCCTACCCCTGCTGGCTGTGACGACAGCCCAGCCCGGCTCTGTAAAACTGTCTCAAGTAGGGAAAAATAAAATAATAACATTGTGTTATTATCATTTTATTTTTCCTTTATGCACTGGTAAAACAGCAGTGGGAAACGCTCCTCCGCCTTAGCAGAGAAGCCACTGCTGATTTTGGATCAAGGGTGGTAAAGCAGTCCTTAAAACATGCATCGCTTTGCATATACTTTTTTTTTCTAATGGATCAAATCGTCAATATGCTTTTGATACATCCACATGAAAAAGGAAGTGTTCTGTTTCAAATGAAAGTGTTACTTGTCTGTATACCAGCTGTGAATCTGTGGGGTGCACGCGCCTTACAGGCTGTGTGGTTCTACAAATAATTGGAACATACGTCTGGTAATTGCCCTTTACTCAAAAGCCAGCCCTAGCTGTTGTTTTGTTTTCTGCAGGAGTTCACGGGGCGGCCTCTCTTTGGATGTTCAGAGGAGTGTGTGCCTGTGCCTGTGCCTGCTGCAGATACCAGCTCCTCTGCTGATACTATTTCCGTTCCATCGATTGCTGGCCTCTGATAGTTTGTCCTTGTGTGTACTTTTAACTCGGCTTGACGTTGTAAGCCCCGCAAGAGGATGAACTCTTCTTGGAGCCTAATCCACGTTGGGGAGGAGAGAGGGTCCGCGAACGGATCGAATGGGGTGGAGATTACCGACAACTCTGTGAAGATTAGGGCTTTTTCAGAAGGCTTCTGCGAAAGTGTCATCGACGTTTCTTCCTGTAATATCTCTTCCTGGCATGTAATTGCCATTCCGACTATTGATTTAATTCTGGGCCACACTTCCCATCGCTGGCTGCTGGTTGGATAGCTTTGAGCCCAAGCACACTTTATATGAAAACCTCTGGGCAGTCTATGGGTTGCTCTGTGGGGTTTTTTCCCTCTAAAAATGTGTGTTTTCGTACCTTTTGACATTGCCGTGTTCTGATAAGCATGCCTTTAGGTCTACCTCTTCAGCAAACTACTACAGAGTGGATGAATTGCTCAAGAGAAAACCTGCCCTAGTCCCTACCTTATTACTCCTTCCTTTTACACTACATCCCCACCCAGCTTTGGTCACCGTATACTAGATTTGATTTTTGAATCTCTCTCCGACAAAATACAATCAAAACGTTGTGCCCGTTGCTTTGCTGACCCAGAAATTGTAGGACACAGGTCACCAGGACGAGCTCCACACGGAAGAGTAAAGAGCCTCCTGGTTTGCAGGGGAGGCTGTCAGAATACTGTCCGGTTCTGTCTAAACCGCATTAAATAATGTATCTATTGAACACCTAGCTCTATTGCCAGGCAATACTAGCAGTGGAGTGTTTGCAAAATATGAAACCGTTCAGGAAGGGCATGAATTCACGATTCCAAGTATATGGCTGATCAAAGTAGGCATAATGTGCACATCATTTTGTGAGCTGTGAAAACCCCTGGCTCTGTGGATGCGGAAACCGTGACTGCGACAATCCTTCAGGCCTCATTGGCCTCCGTCTTCCCACACAGACAACTGACCATGAAGTGCACCATGCTCAGTCTACTTTCAATCCCTGGATTCAGCCTTTATTCAGTGCTCCAAAGTGTTGGTCGCCACACTCTCAAGGAATAATGAGTAGACTTGTGAAATGACTGAAAACGGGATTGATGTTCCTCAGCTTCCTTTTTGTGTAGGGGACCAGTGTAAGTCATTATCGCACGTTCGTGGAGACCTACCTCTTGTAATTGACCCTTTGCCCTGCTTTGCGATATATATGCTATAGTAGATATTATATCCTCTAGCTTCCTGGTGCTGTTTTTAAAAAGTACAACGGTCAGGTACCTAGGCACAAGTGTTACGATGCAGGGTCACCCGCGCCTGCCCCCCCACCCTACTTCTCCGTTGACCCTCACTCCTGAAGTCTCGTTCTCCATTTAAAAGGATGGATTCGCAAAGCATGTTCGCCAGGAGCAATGTAAGAGAATAGCGTTCATGCTCTCTACCTCAGAGATTCACTTTTCGCCCATATAGGCATGGAACTACGTGGTGAAAGCAATCTGTCAAAAAGCTACACATAACATTTCTTCGGAACCTCTAGGGATAAGATCGTTTTTTCTGCGAACATATTAAACTATGCTCTTGTACCTCCAGAGCTTCATGTTTTATAGACCGTAATGGACCACGCTAAAAAGTCATCCGAGTTAGTCTGTGTGGTCCCTCACACCCAACTTCCACCATTGCATGCCAGGTTGCCCTTGCGGCTGCCGTCTTTTTTTCATTTAAGAAGATGAATCCAGTAGCCTTTTCTCTAACGGGTATCTCAGAGGGCCCACTTTATATCCTTCACACTGTCTTTGCTCGGATTTCCCCCCCGTGGATCACCACAATACCTCATGAGCTATCAATCTGTCACAATGGTATGCTTTAATACTGTGGGGCTTCTAGGGTGGAAATTCCTGCTTCTTATCTGTACATCCTTTTCCAGTTGTGACCTGGTAGCATCCCCTTAATTTGAAGTGTAAAATGTCTTCTTTCTTTTGAGCTAAGGATGTTGTTTGCCATTTATACCACAACAAACAAGCTTTTCAGGACAAGAGTTCAGATGGGGATCCAAGATTTTGTTTACAGACTTAAAATGTCTAGCTCTTCGTGTGATCTCATGGAAAAACCTCATAGACTCCACCTCTGACGTTGTCACGATGTGCACGTTGGACTGCTAACATGACCATATCCACTTGTCCCTGGTGTGTCTAGTCCTGGGGAAGACCCCAAAGTCCTGTCGCCAGACCGGGAAACATCGGTTGCATTGCGGTGTAGGGTACTACCGCGTTCAGTTAATATGGGTTCAGATTAAAACATGCAATTATGCTTCCTTCTGGCTCTGCATTACCTTAGATACATTGGCAACATCAGCAGGTATTCATAGATTTAATCTGAAGAATGTCAGTAGCAGGAGGTTGCAGAAAGAATATAAGGGACAGTTTGAATGCCAAGAATGCCAGATGCAGGCTACTTGGTCATCCATATTGGTTCACTGGTATGGAGTTGCAGAATAGGGCTTCCGGAAACCTTCGGAATCCCTACAGTGCTGCCGGTCTATTCATGCAGAGCTCTACTGAAATCATAAGTGAATTATAGCCTCCAAGCCGGCCTTTGCTGCAAAGTGTACTGGGATATATAGTTTATTGTTCACCATGAACATACTCTTTGGTACCTTGGGTGCTACGCGGATGTATTCATTCATCCATCCAATCTTTTCATCCTATAATACATCAGCAGAGCTGTATGCCCTCTTTGCGTTTGTAACATTCAGGTAAGAATGGTATTCCAGTGGTGTGCTGGATGGTTTAACTGCAGGATCATGTTTCCAGAATGTTAAGTTATTGAACATCCATGTGTCGAGATGTCTGACCATAAAGGTTGTTCTGCATCACCCTCCCAAACAAGTAATCATAGTGTGCTTGCGATCAATCTACAACCTGATGTACACATCCATGAAATCGATGATAGCTATTTATCAACCTGCCCTGTGGTGCATCAATTGCAGGAAGTTTGAGGCATTCACTATTGCATCAATCCTAACCAAACAGATCTTCCTTACTTTTGCTCTCACCCATGTTGCCTTTTGGTGGAAAAGCAGTTCTTGCCCATTGGAACTTAGACTCCATAGTGTGTGACACAGGAGTGCTCCCCTGATCTGAGTGCCCAAATGTGTTTATCTGATATTCTGATTTTGGATATGCATCAAAGTAACTTAGCGCCTGCGCAGAGGCCGAAGCCTGTCTTTGGCATAAGTAGGTCCTGGACTTGATCTGTGACCTGAAAGTGCACACCTTAGATGCCCTTATTTTGTGACAGTGGACTGCTGCCCCTGTCAGGCGCTTAGTACATAAAGCATTGGGGAAGCCTAATATGACTAGCCCTTTTCATCTGAGTTACTGTATTGGAGGACTACTGGCCGACTTGCGAAAAGTTCTGCTTCTATTTACTTACCCATTTATTAGTGCTAACATCTAAAGTGTGTGTTGATGTGGGTAGCCTGCATGTTTTATACAGTGTGTGTGAGTAAGCCAGAGTAATGATGGCCATTGGCTCCATTGTGGGTATCCCAGGGCTTCTACAAGATGTGAGGACTGTGCTTCCAATTCTGTAGCTAGAGGCAGGAGACCTAATCCTTGAAGGGAGGGGAGAAAAGAAAGGCCCTAGGCTTTTTGTTAGCAAGGAGCTGCTGGTTAGTGTACCTCAACACTGCAATTTGGTGGATAGAAGGGATGAGCTGTGCAGCTGCAGGCTTTTAGGAATGGAGAGGAAGGTTTTAGGTGGGAGGGCCTACCCTTTTGCCTTACTCCTTCAATTGGGCCGATGACAGCCAGGGTCAGAACAGAACACTCCCACCTCTTTGTGCCTCTATAATTGGTGCTCCAGGATGGAAATGGCCTTGCTGTGGATAGCATCACTCTTCACAAAGGCTGTGTCTGAAGAATAGCCTTGGAAAGGACACTTGATCCTAACCTCTTAATGGTTTCTGTTCTGAGTCCTCTATGGCCAATGAATGAGTGCTCTGCAGACTACTCAGAGGGCAGCTGTGAAATCAGGGTTGGTGACTGCCTGCCAGCCTGTCTTCCACAGGTTAAGAGACATCACCTGAAGTCTGGATCTCTTGCTGGAGAAGATGTGTATCTAGCCCGAAGTGCCCGAGCCTGCCTACTCATCTGAGAGGGGGAAAGGGCCTGTCTAATCTGCAGCAGGGTAGACTGTCCAGGAAGGAGCAAGGTACAGCATGTCCCCAGAGGAGCAGACTGCTGGAGAGCTATCCGGAAGGACCCAGACATTGATGCCAACCCTAGACTTTCCAAGCAGTTCCAGGCAGGAACCATGACTCCACAACATTATGATAGCCTGGTTGGGGCTGTAACTGTGGGTTGTGATTGGCCTTTGTGGAGCTGCAATTGCAGAAGTTGAGACTGGTTTTGGAAAAGGGGGGTGGTGATGGACAGAGTTTCTGAATGATGCAGAATACTCTTACCAAGTCAAGAGATCATGGTTTTAATCCATCACCGTTTTTTAGCTCAATGCACCATCCCAGCTCAGAACCTGGCTATATGCAAATTAGTCTGTTCCTGTCCCAGTGCATGATGGGAACAGGGCAAACCAAACTACCAAGCCAATTCTTATACTGGGAAGGAAACAAGCTTCCGGGGACCGGTTTCTGGCATCACAGCCTTCTTCGGCCCGGCTTGCTTGAATCCTGATGGTGCAATGAGCAAGGGACTCACGTCTGAGCATACCCTCCCACACATAGTGTGGATAAAACCGATTTTGGAAAAGGGGGGTGGTGATGGACAGAGTTTCTGAATGATGCAGAATACTCTTACCAAGTCAAGAGATCATGGTTTTAATCCATCACCGTTTTTTAGCTCAATGCACCATCCCAGCTCAGAACCTGGCTATATGCAAATTAGTCTGTTCCTGTCCCAGTGCATGATGGGAACAGGGCAAACCAAACTACCAAGCCAATTCTTATACTGGGAAGGAAACAAGCTTCCGGGGACCGGTTTCTGGCATCACAGCCTTCTTCGGCCCGGCTTGCTTGAATCCTGATGGTGCAATGAGCAAGGGACTCACGTCTGAGCATACCCTCCCACACATAGTGTGGATAAAACCGATTTTGGAAAAGGGGGGTGGTGATGGACAGAGTTTCTGAATGATGCAGAATACTCTTACCAAGTCAAGAGATCATGGTTTTAATCCATCACCGTTTTTTAGCTCAATGCACCATCCCAGCTCAGAACCTGGCTATATGCAAATTAGTCTGTTCCTGTCCCAGTGCATGATGGGAACAGGGCAAACCAAACTACCAAGCCAATTCTTATACTGGGAAGGAAACAAGCTTCCGGGGACCGGTTTCTGGCATCACAGCCTTCTTCGGCCCGGCTTGCTTGAATCCTGATGGTGCAATGAGCAAGGGACTCACGTCTGAGCATACCCTCCCACACATAGTGTGGATAAAACCGATTTTGGAAAAGGGGGGTGGTGATGGAAGTTGAGACTGGCCCATGCATGACTATATCAACTAAATTTGTAAGTAGCCTAAGTGGGGGTTACAACTGCCAAATGTCACAAGACCTTGTTGGGTACTTCGTCCATGGTCCATCCGTCTATGACAAGGGGTTGAACCCCAGCTGATAGGGCAAAGACACCAACGGTTCAGGTAGGATCTCTTCAACTCCGGACTGGTGCTTCCCACTAGCAAGAGGGTCAGATTGGGCATTCCAAAGGCAGCCATGCACCCGAAGCAGGAGGTACCCAAAGACTGCCTACCAGTGTGCCTCCACTCATCATAGTGTGTTGCCATGCTAAAGAGTGCTGTGTGGACCAAGAAACTAGCCTCCGAGGGCAATGTTAATAGGCAGTGCTCTGCTTAGCTCCCAGTAGTTCTGTGTTAGAAGGACCATCCTTTGTGAAACTAATACACAATTGTACCATAGACACTGCTCTTAGAATGTGATCAATATGCTTTCCTATACTCCAGTAGTGAATTCATGATTGTCCCGTATCCTTGACAAAATGCCTCAGGTGTGCTGGTCTGTGCCGTTGCTGTGTCCATGAGAAGACGTGGAGTCGCGGAGGATGAGAGGTGTACTCTTGGAATCTCTGGTCGTTGTTTGCAAGCGTGATACAATAGGGAAATGTTTTCTACCTGCCGGCTGGACCCATGAGGTGTTGTTGCCCCGAGTGAAGCAACGGATGGCAAGGGATTTTACTCAGCTAATCAGCAGCAGGTCCAAGGAGGGTGAAGTTCATCGTTCTGAGGAAAATTACTTTTGTCGCCCCATGGGAAATGTCTGTGGCCCCTGGCTGGAGTGGCTGTTCATGAGTGGGAGTGAGGCTCAGACACAGTAGTCGAGCCCGTCTGTCGTGATAATGGGGACTGTGAAGGAAACTTGTGGACAGGAGTTAGAAAAAAGTTGTTTCCTGGGCAGCAACATCCTGATTAAAAAATAAATATGGAACTGGAAGGAATTGCCAGATTATGCATGTATGTGGCACAGGAAACTGCAGAGATTGGGCCCCCTCTAGGCAGGAGCCTATTCATGTTAGAAAGTACACTGATATCAAGAATTTTAAAACATCACTTCCAGAATGGTTGAGCAGTCAGCGAGAATGGGGGTGATTTTTGGCAGAATCCAAGCCGCAACGAACCGGGACACTGACCTGCTGGACGCCTCTCTGCTCCTGGGGCCCTGACGCTGTGGTCTCGCCGCTGCCGCGTTCCTACACCTCGCGGCTGGTGGCGGCTGGAGACTACAGCTCCCAGAGGGCTAAGCGACCACTTCCGGCCACATCCTGCCGCTGCGCGCCCGGAGGCGCTATTAAAACAGGACGCTCCCTCGGTGGAGCGGGGGGTGATTTTTGGCAGAATCCAAGCCGCAACGAACCGGGACACTGACCTGCTGGACGCCTCTCTGCTCCTGGGGCCCTGACGCTGTGGTCTCGCCGCTGCCGCGTTCCTACACCTCGCGGCTGGTGGCGGCTGGAGACTACAGCTCCCAGAGGGCTAAGCGACCACTTCCGGCCACTTCCTGCCGCTGCGCGCCCGGAGGCGCTATTAAAACAGGACGCTCCCTCGGTGGAGCGGGGGGTGATTTTTGGCAGAATCCAAGCCGCAACGAACCGGGACACTGACCTGCTGGATGCCTCCACTGACCTGCTGGATGCCTCTCTGCTCCTGGGGCCCTGACGCTGTGGTCTCGCCGCTGCCGCGTTCCTACACCTCGCGGCTGGTGGCGGCTGGAGACTACAGCTCCCAGAGGGCTAAGCGACCACTTCCGGCCACTTCCTGCCGCTGCGCGCCCGGAGGCGCTATTAAAACAGGACGCTCCCTCGGTGGAGCGGGGGGTGATTTTTGGCAGAATCCAAGCCGCAACGAACCGGGACACTGACCTGCTGGATGCCTCTCTGCTCCTGGGGCCCTGACGCTGTGGTCTCGCCGCTGCCGCGTTCCTACACCTCGCGGCTGGTGGCGGCTGGAGACTACAGCTCCCAGAGGGCTAAGCGACCACTTCCGGCCACTTCCTGCCGCTGCGCGCCCGGAGGCGCTATTAAAACAGGACGCTCCCTCCGCGTCGCGCGCGCGGGCGTCGCCGGGCTGAGCCCGGGCAGAGGGCGGGCCGTCTGTGGCCGCCCGGGGACGACCAGGGACGGGACGGGCCACCCCCCTTATTTCTACTTGTGAGTACTTCCAAGTGGTAAATAGTGAACTTAACTTTGTTTTATATTCATTGCTGACTGTCTCCTGAACTACCACCCAATATTCAATCCACTTTACCTGATAACTATCTACTGAAAGTAGTTAACAAAATAAATACTGACAGGAGGAAATCCCTAGGGAAAAGTACCTCGGAAATTCCCCCTTTGGTTGTGCCTCTGGATCCTAATAATGTTGATATTAATACACCCAGTGATCATGTTACAGTAATTGAGACGGACAATATTAGTATCGTTGTAGATCCGACTGAGGCTACCGATAATGCGACTGTAGCGGAAGATGATCTGGGTGATACCTATGAGGGTACCCCTCAACAGTCTATGAGGGCCACAAGAGTAATGAGAGCATGCAGGAAAACTGTTCCTAAAAGGGGAAATCATCCCACAGGTAGAAAATACAAAAAGGACATAATTCACAAGGATAACTCAGAGGATATAGGGGCACTAATTAAAGAAAGCTGTGTTTCCATTGATTCCGACCAATTAGATCTGTTGGTGAGCACTATTGATAATAAACTTAAAATGATTGCAGAGCCCTTGCTCGCTAAAATCGAGGGTTTGTGCGGGGAAGTCTTGAAATTAATGGACGCGGTTGACCAGCACTCTGTCACTCTGGATAAAACTGTGTTAATAATTAAAGATATAACACCTCCAATCTTAGTATCAACACAGGAAAGGGCTCAACCACGAAACATAAATAGTCCCCCTGTTATTGTTACTGCTGGGAAACAACTATCTAAAGAGCGACCTGTATCGACATGCCCTGTAGTTCAGGATAAGGCTCGACTTTCTCAGCAGCAGTGAGCAGGGTCAACCAGTGTAGGACAGGTTATCCCTAATCAGGATGTAAGACCAACACTATCTTCAAATGGGGAGAAGACTGGTCTAGTACCAGCTGTGACAGCTTCAGTAGCTGCCACAGGGGGGACTAATAGGGGTCCTGTAAGAACAAGCAAGCGCCCCGTAGACCTCCCACCTGAATGTGTACCCTATGTTGTAGTCCTAACTAATGTCCCACCTATAACACAGGCCCCTTACACCCAAGAGTCGGCGGACTCACTAAAAAATAAAGCTATCTCTTGGCTAAATCGACACTGTGGTTATCCAGTTGGCTACTCTGATCAGATTATCTCCATCAGAAGAGTCAACTGGATTGGTAACACCAGAAAAACCTGTGGGGGTGACTGCGTGATTATTAACTTTAAACACCCGCAACACGTTGCGACGGTGCTCCTTAGAGCGGCCTCAATCACGCAGTCAGAGACAGATGTCGTTGCAAGGCCACTGGGATATTTCTACAACCATTTAAATAGGCTGCACTCAGTAAATAGTTGGGAGGGGCTAGCGAACAATAATAATTATCAATCTATTGCAAACAGACCAGGGCCACACACCTTTTGTTTCGGTTCTCAGGAGGGTTCTCTTATTACGCCGATGCATATGTTGAATTCGGTCCCTGGTGGGAATAGATTTATAACACATGCCCCTAATCTCCCATCAGTATGCGATAGTATTTTTTCACCTGTTAACGGGATGTGTTACCAAGTTCCAACTCAGAATAGGTTTCAGTCATTGAGTCTCCTGGATCAAAATGACTGACATAAGAGTAACTCAGTCCAGGTGAGAGATGATACTGGAGAGCTAATTATGTCCGTAACAGAAATGATTAATAATGTGAATGTGGATGGTTTGTCTATAGGGGGAGAAGAGGAGCATTTAGAGGTTAACATAGAGCATTTTAATGTAGATGACAACACGTCCGTATCTATTTATGGAACGCCCAGTGTCAGCCATGAAAGGGTCAAGGTAACTTGCTATATTGCTAGCTGGAATATTGCAGGTCTGACGGCCAAAGAGGAAATGTTGGGATGGAAAGAGTTTATTGGCTTATTCGACATCATTTGTCTACAGGAAACATGGTGTAAAGAATTTAAGGGGAGTGATGGCTTTGTTTCCTATGAGCTTCCCGCCTTGGCTTCGCCTCACGGCAGATCAAAAGGAGGTCTGCTTGTTTTGATTTCAGTGAAGTTACCTGTTTTAGTAAAAAAGTATGTAAAAGTGGGGGCTTATTCCCAAATCCTCTGGCTTGCACACGAAGCAGGTAGAAATATATTGTTGATTAATTTCTACAATAATATATTTGATGGTACTAGGCACTCAGTTATAAATGATTTACATAAAGCAGTGTGTTATCTTGTAGAGAATTTTAACGGTGTTTATGAATTTATTTTCGTGGGGGATTTTAATGTATCTGTTTGCCCCTTATCATCCCTGAATCTATGTGGTGTCTATAATCATTCAGGGGATGCTGAAGTTCATTTTCCTCATCATTTGTATGGTGAAACCCTGAATAACTTTTTGATAGATTATGACATGGAAATCATGGAAAATGTAAAGAATGATCTGGGAGAAAGTATCCCAACTTTCAAAGGGAGGGGGGCTAATACGGCAATTGATTTTATATGCATGTCTACCAACCTAATCCCCATGTGCTCTGAGGTCAAGGTGGTTGACGTGATGCTGAGTGACCAAAACTGTTTAATCACTGAAGTTAAGATCTGGAAACCTACCACCACTCCCGACACGGGTACAATCGTTAATATTGAACCATACAGAACAAATGGTGTCAGGTTGAGGTGGAAGGGAGAAAAAGCTGATGAAACATCTGATTCTATCATTAATAGTTGCTTGATGGAAATCTCGGCAATTCTCGAACAGGATGGAACAGTGGTTGCCAGTATTGATCACTTTGATAGAATTAATTCAATCATTAGCAAGAAGTTTACCAAAGAGGTGGGGCACACGAATAGACAAAATAGGGGGTGGTTTGACCATGCTTGTTCCAATGCCCGGAGAGACCTTAAAGAAGCTTTAGCAGCCAAACCAAGAGACAAGTGTCTAGTGATCCAACTTAGGCAGGATTTTGAACTGGTCTTTAAACGCAGAAAGGTTGAGCTACAGCAGGAAGCGTGGGACAATTTTAGTCAAGCAGCAGAACTAAGGAATTGTAATTTGTTCTGGTCCACGGTTAATTGCCCATTCCTCAAGGATGAGAAGGCTCCAGAGCTCACATCTAATGTGAGCATAGAGTCATGGATCCAACATTTTTCCACCATATTTGACTCTGGCAACAGTTTAGCCTCCTATGGAAAAGGATGGCCTACAGCTGCCCTAAACATCACAGTAGAGGAAGTTATGGTTAGTATAAGAGCTAGCAAGGGAGGGAAGGCCCAAGGACCCGATGGGGTACCTATAGATGTCTATAAGACCGCCCCGGAGATCTGGGGCCCCCTATTGGTTAAGATCTTTAATGCAGCCGTTAGCTCTAAAATACCATCTACCTGGGCAGAATCAATAATCATCCCTATCTATAAGAAGGGAGACCGGGGCGAAGCAAAAAATTATCGACCAATATCCCTACTGGACTCATCTGTTAAAATTATGAGTCGGGTCCTATTAGCCAGATTAGAGGAATGGGCAGAGACAAATGAGATTTTAACTAATAGTCAATTTGGGTTCAGGAAAGGACGTGGCACAATTGAGCAGTGCTTAAATTTAGAACTTTTGGTCGGGAAATACACCCAGGCCAAAAAAGGGTCACTATACTTATGCTTTGCTGACCTAAGCAGTGCTTTTGATATGGTAGACCACGCCTTATTGTGGGCTAAATTGATTGACATGGGAGCACCCGACTGTATAGTCTATTTTCTGGCTCGCCTGTATGAAAAACTTAGTACTAGCGTCCGATATGGGCCTAATGGGGAATGTACAAGCAAGTTTAGGATCGGGAGGGGAATCAGGCAGGGCTGTGTTTTAGCACCCCTACTTTTTACTCTCTTCATTAATGAGGTGGATTCTGTCCTGCAGACAGTTACGGCAGACGTTCCTAGAGTTAACAACCTTAACATCCCTGTGTTACTCTATGCGGACGACGCTGTGCTGCTGTCCAGGACTCCCCTGGGTCTCTAACGTTTGATGGACAGGTTTGTTCAGTTCATCAAAAACAGGAAACTGGTGATCAATAGGTCAAAAACCTATGTGATGGAGTGTGGTCCAGGTCGAGCTAAAACGAAAGTTAACTCTCATTATTTTATTGAAGGCGAACAGGTTTTAAAAGTAGACAACTTCTGTTATTTGGGGATTAATTTCTCAAAAAATGGTAGCTGGGATATTGAACACAAAGCAGTTAAAACTAAGATGATTAGAAGTGCCAATGGGGTTTTTGTATTCGCCAAGAAGCTGGGTAATAGACGCATAGCTGATATGCTAAAAAAAATTCAATCAAAATGTCTATCTGCGGCCCTTTATGGGGCAGGAGTTTGGGGTGTGACATCTGCCGGGTGCCTACAGGTAGTGGAGAATAACTTCTTGAAAAGGCTCCTGTGTTTACCCAAATCTACCTCCAACATCTTGGTTCATCAGGAAACGGGGACCCATTTTTTGAATGATCTAATCATGTTAAGACCCTTATTATTGTGGCGATCTGTTTGGTTGAATGAAGGCACCTCACTGAACAGATCTATCATCGAGGATTGCCTCTCCTTGGACCAGCACCTGAAGATCCCCTGGATTAAATATATCATTGATAATTTTCAAAAGGTTTTTGGATACAATGTGATCAATGATCGGTATTGTGCATCTGATAACTCCAAATCAAATTTGAAAATTATGTTTTTGAATTTCTGTATAAAGAGGCGTGCTTTGGAAGAATCAAAACTACCTACCTGTAATTTGTACAATAGCTTGAATGAGTTTATTGGATTCCATCCTTATCTGATACAGGTGACCAGAGTCTCACACCAGTTTGTACTTACTAGAATGAGGATGGGAATAGTACATCATCTGGTTGCGTGTCCTAATGTAAAAATACGCCCTACTGGACCCTGTGCTTGTGATTACAAGACAGAACAGAGTACTATGCACTTTCTTTTTTCTTGCCAATTGTATAGCGAATTACGGAAAATCTACCTAAAGCCAATCCTGAAAAGATTTGGAGTAAGAACAATTACAGAATCTATGAATTTGCTTTTTAATATGCATCATCCGGACATTTGCTTTTTTACGGCTACTTTCCTACTCAAGGCTATTGGTGTTAGGAAAAGTATGTGTTTTTAACTCTCTTTTTAATTATTTATTCCATCCCGCACTGGATAATTAATGTATTATGTGTTCTTTTCTTTCTTTTTAATCAATGAAATGTTTGCTTTAGTAACTGTATGTGCTTTTATGGACATGTTTTTTATGTTCCGAATAAATCTTTATGAAATGAATGTTTAATTTGGTTTGTGGATTAGAGACTGAGATTGCTCAGGGGAAAGAGACAAGTAAAGAGGATTCCAAAATAATCCCCATTACAGAACGTGCCAAATTCAAGCCAAATGGGACCCACGTGAAGAATAATAAACCCAATGCAAAAGCTAAAACCAGAAAACCTGCATAAGAGCATGCGAAAGACCAGAATGGTACAGAAGAAACTCAACAGATCGTTAATATAAGTGAGGGCAAAGGGCATGTATTGCGGAGAAGAGAAACGCTACAAAGGTAGTTTGGGATTGGACAGTTGTCAGAACAAAATCAAAACACAAATACACTCCAAATCCCACTGTATCATGCAACGTATGTCCAGCAGTTAGGCTCAAGAATTCACCCTCTTTATGATTCTACAGAATCAATTGGAATGAGCAACATGAGGAATCAAGTCGCAGATATATACTGGCTAATTTGTCAACATTTGGAAGAGGGGAGAAAATGTAAGATATGCACAGGGGGCCTTCCTGCCTCCTCTGCACAAGTTGAAAATTCTGAATAATTTCTCCTAAGAACTATTTTGAAAGAAGATAAATAAGTTAAAGCTCCTCAAATGGAATATATAACAATTGTAGAATTTCAGAACAAGAAAGTAGATGAGGTTTCCAAGCAGATAGGTGAAATTGGGAATGTGATATCCATGAATGAGAGTGAAATGGACAATTAAAAATCAAAATTAAGCAAGCTATATCGCAAAAGAATCGCACATTAAATAAATGGAGCATAAATTTGAAGATGTAGAGAACTGATCTCTTAAATCTAATATTTGTATTGTTTGACTCAAAGAAGGTCTTCAAGAGGCTTTGCAAAGGTTTCTGATTACTTGGATCGCCAACTTGGTGTGAAAGGAAGGGGTGCAGTTGGGAATAGAGCCTGGTACACGCATGCACTCTCTCATGAAATGCTTTTTAACTCCACACAGTTCAATTAATTACATATTGAGTATCTCGTGCCCCATAGGCTGAATGTCTTAATGTGCTCAACTGACCTGAGCTGCCCCAGATGTGCTCTAGATATTGAAGACTTTAGTCCATATGGTGTTGGGCTGCCCAGTCATAGCCCGCTTCTGGTCAACACAGACCTAGAGAGAACCCTGCACAGGCAACAGCTACATACAGTAGAGGTATGTCAGCTAGGCCTATACAAAAGATGGCAACCTGTTTCTTTACTTAGCCCTGGTCTGCCCCCTAGGGGCGCTGTACTGGCAACTTCTGGATGGCCCACCACACAGCGGACTGGGTAAGCTCATAGAAGCAGAACTTTACACAAGGGGGCTTGGAGGCCTCCATTTCAGTGACTCAGATTAAGAAAAAAAAAGGTCTGGCCGCTCCTCCCTCCTCTGACAACAAATGGTACTTGATTTTTACTATTGTGCCCTTCCCCTTGACGTACTCCTACAATGTCCAATGATCGTAGTTGTAGAAACTGGGGCCCTCTTACTTTATTGTTTCCAGTACGTGTAACCTAGTTCTGGTAGATTTAGTTTCTGCCATGCGCCACAGGGTATCTTTAGCAAGCCAAAGACTACTAGACCCCATTCTGGCATCGCTAACCGCCTCCAGGACTGCTTGGCTGAAACTCCCATAGGATGAGTGAACAGGTGTTCGGATAGATAAATGAGCAGTCTTTTACTTTACCCCGCACTGGTAAGGGTCATGCATACCTTAGTGGCAAGCTGCGTAAAAACCAATAGAAAGTTTAAAAAAAAGATGAGGAATGGGTACAGATCGAATATGAGACCAAGCCTACCCCGCGTTATTGTCAGTTGCCTGATCAGATCCTTTGCAATTGAGACTCCGTAACAGTCTGGCTTGTTTCAAGATTTACTGATTAAAGAAACAATTGAAAACATGTAAAGACTTTTATTTTGCGATATGCCTCGGTTATTCTTTTAATACAGCCATGCGTTTGAGAGCAATCTGAACCTGTCGATGTGAGCTAAAGAAAATGTGAAAACTGACCCCCATTGTGGCCCCCTCGCATCCAACAGCAGCCTCGTAAGTTCAAAATCACATTTCAAAGGAATCAGACGAAGCATATTCACATTTGGACAATAAATGTCCAAATATGAAATGGACTCTGCCTGCTTAACAGGTTTGGTGATACAAGTGAGCTTCTTGTGCAAGGGAGATGATAGTGGCTTCAAGCACAGATCAGCGCAGGCCATTTGCATTCCTAAGTGTTTTCAGGGGCAGGGGTGTACAGGGTTGAGACTGGTCTAGGTGTCTGGTCGATCATATCATGTGGAGCAGAGAGTTTTGGGTTCTGGGGAAGGAAGGGAGGCTGGTGGGGGTATGGCTGGAAGGAAGAGGAAGGGGCGCGGTGAAGGATAGAAGAGGGGAAAATCAATAGGAGATGGCATTGGTGTGCCTCACAACCATGAACGTTAATGGATTGAATAAACCCAGAAAGTGTAGACGCACATTAGCCTGCCTAAGAGATTCCAGATGGCAGATTGCTAGGTGACAGGGAACACATTTTATACAGGGAAAAAACTTTTTGGGTTCAGGAAATCTTTTTTTTCCTGTGCTTCAGTTGCTTCTAGGGATCCTACAATAATTGTAAATGGAGAATGGGAATGACACGTAGTAAAGCATGAAACAGATTAGCAGAGGGAATGGGTGATTATTCAGATATTAATAGGGCAGAGATCACTCACCTTGTTTCTTATTATGGCCCTACCAGAAATGACCCAGGGGCTTTGATAAAGCTTAAAATTGCATAAACTATTTACACTAAATTGTTATGGAGGGTGGTTTCAATAGGACAGTGGCATGGATGGTTCATAAAAAGTGATGATTCAAGCCTGTTGTTTGAGGGATATAAAGTCGAAGAAGCATCTGGATTTAAAACAGTATCATTACACCAACCCACCTTTAAATCATCATTGAGACTAGATTATGTTTAACGTCTAGAGACCTACATATTCCTTGTGCATCCAAACAAGCCAGCCATATTTTAAGACGACAGTGCTGTTGAATTACCAATTAATATTGTACAGGGTGTTAAAAAAATTAGTAAGAACTTGGAGGCGTAATGGGTTGATGTTAGATTACGAATCAATTAACGAGCAGGGGGTAAGGCAAAATTCAGTAGTATTTTGAATTGAATCTTAACACAGTTCTTCTAGTAATGGTACGGGATGTATTTAAGTCGTTTTTGGAGGACTTTGCGTAGCTAGAGTGAGCCAGGACTTGAGTAATCAGCAGAAGGTTTTACATCAAACACTACATTGATTTAATAAGGCAGATACCCCAAGAAGACGTCCGAGGCAAGGAAGCTTCTGAAATCAAATTAGTAGCAAGAAATATGGTACATGTCAGAAATTACTGTCAGCACCTTTATGAGGAAGGCAATACGGCGGCCAGACGTTTGGTGTGGCCGGCTAGAAAGGAAAAGCTAGAAATTAAATTTGATGCATAGAAGGGAAAGCTAAGGGGGCGTGGCTTGGCAGCCGATGGAGGTAGACGCGTGAGCGCTGAGCTCCGCCGTGGCCTCCTCATTAATCCTGGCGCTGGTGATCCTGATGACTTTGGAGCCCTGAGCTTGCCCGCATCTCCTCCTGTGTGCCTGGGGGCCTGACCGGAGACGGCGGGGACGGATCCCTGACAGCGCGGCACCCGCGCTGCGCCCGGTGTTCGGTGGGCCGAGCTGGCCATCTTGCGGCCTTGACGCTCGGCCGCATCCCCGGTCTCGAGTACTCCAGTGGCCGGCCCGCGGCGATACCTAGCCGGCCGCCGGCCACCACGGGGCCCGGAGCCCGGGATTTTTGAGCCTGCCGCGGCGGCGGGGCTCGGACTCCTTCACTGCGGAGCATCAGCGGGGACACAGCGGGGGCGCCTGCCGGTGAGCGGTTCTGATACCAACTCGGCCCGGGGGGGCCTGCTGCTGGCCGGACAGGGAGCGTGAGGCTGCGCTTGGACTTGGGCCTCTCTCCGCGCGGCCTGACGGGGTCGCGGCTGCCCGGCGCTGCCCCTGCCAGCCTGACTTTGGGAGTTTCTACCGTGCGCCTTCTGTGGAGCGCGGGCTTGGGGTGCAGACCAGCCCTGCGCGACCCAGGATTGAGCTGGGTCCGGACCCTGTGCAACCGGCCTGAGTGGGGGCCACCTACTATTGAGGGACTCTGCCACCGCCGGGGAACCTGGTGCCCGGCTCTGAAGACCCCCGGGGGGACTGTTTCTTGGCGCCCGGGCGCGCCTTTCCCTGCCCCTGCATCATTGACACCCTGGAGAGCCGCCCCTGCCGCCATTTTGGGCTGGTGGCCTTGTACTCTGCTTGCAGACTTTGAGGAGCGGAGCACTCAGAGGGGCTCCGTGTGCTTGGTGGACCGCGAGGCGGCGAGCGACCCCGAGGACTGCGGCCTGGTGAGTTGGACGCAGGAGAAGGCGCCGACCCTGTTGCTGCGAGGGCGAGACGTGGCCACCCCCATGGGGAAGCGCCCCCTAAAACCCCCGCCGGAAGCTGCTGGGGGGCCGGCGGATGGTCGGGGACCCACTCTGGAAGCCATCCCGGCGGCGGGCCTACCGCAGAGCCAACTGGAGCAGATCCTGAAGGCCATTGCTGACACCAGGGAGGCCCTACATCATGACATCGGGCAGGTGTCCACGAGCCTGGGCCTATTGCGTGCAGACCACGGCAAGTTGGCGGATCGGGTCAAGGAGACCGAGACCCGGATTGCTGAGCTGGAACCTTCGTCGAAAGCGGCGGACGCCTTGCTGGGGGAGCTGCAGCAGAGGGTGCACATTCTGGAGCAGCGGGCGGAGGATGCGGAAGGGCGCAACCGCCGCAACAACGTTCGTGTGGTGGGCCTGCCGGAGAAAATTGAGGGGACCGACATGTTGGGCTATCTGGAGGCCTGGCTGCGAGATGCGGTTGTTCCGGAAGGGCTCTCGCCGTTCTACACCCTAGAACGTGCTCACCGCGTGCCGGCTCGTCCCCCGGCCGAGGGCCGGCCTCCCCGCCCGGTGGTGGCACGGTTGCTGCATTACAGAGACCGGGACCTCATTCTGCAGAGGGCGCGAGCTCTGGGACCCTATCGAGTGGACAATGCCCAGGTATCCATATATCCTGATTACTCCTTGGAAGTCCAGAGGCAGCGGTCGACTTTTCTGGCGGTCAAGAAGGCGCTCCGGGAGGAGGGCATCCGCTACTCTCT
This sequence comes from Lissotriton helveticus, assembly GCF_964261635.1. Lineage (NCBI taxonomy): Eukaryota > Metazoa > Chordata > Amphibia > Caudata > Salamandridae > Lissotriton > Lissotriton helveticus. The sequence goes on from NC_136058.1 coordinate 209,650,130, forward strand.
CCTATTCCCGGCCCGCCTACGGATCATGCTAGATGGCAAGTCTTCCTTCTACGACACTCCCGACGACGTTTGGAGCTGGCTGGAGCTCTACAAGACCGGCGCGGATGCTCTTCATGCGACCGGGGAACAGCGGCGGGCGCCGCCACGGCCCAGGCGGGGTAGGAGGCGCAAGAAACGACCACCCAAAGTTCGGACACCCACGGTCTCACAAACTGAGCTGGAGCGCAGAGATGCCCTCCGGGCGGTCTCTGACATCTCCCAGACATTGGACGCCGCGACGGCTGGGGAGTCGGGATCCCGAGGTGGCACCGGCGGGGGGTCCTCGGAGGAGTCGGTGATTGGAGACCCCGCGCCACCCCATGTCACGCCTGGAACTGCTGATGGTTTGCTGGACGAGTGTGGCTAATGCACCCCTGCAGTGGTATCGTATAGCCTGCTGTGTTCCTGACCGGGGTTTGGGGCTGGGGCGGTATTGACCTGTTGGGCCTGGAACTGGTGTTGGGCGGCCGACCTCTGTGGTGATGGTCGCCTTCCTTATGGAGGGGATGCGGGACACTTGGGGCACGAGGGGGAGGCCTAACTGGCCTGAAAGAGTGAGCTGTTTGCGGTCTGCTGAGGAAGGCGACAGGCCACCCCCTCTTCTCCCACACCTACTGTGGGACTCTGGTAGTTGCCAGAGACTGTTACTGTTGGGAATTGCTCATTTGGATGGGTTTCTGCTGTTGGGGACCTATTCTGGGGAGGGGTGGGACATGGGGTTGTTGGGGACTGTCGGGGTTTATTTTTTGGGGAGTAGCCAGTGTGTGTGCGAATGCTGCTTTCTTTGGGGTTGTGTTTGTCGTGAGGAATGGGGACCCTCCTTGAACTGAAATGTGTGACCTGGAATGTGAGGGGCCTGAATTCCATGCTGAAACGCCACAGGGTTCATGCCCATCTTGTTCGCAGGGGGGTTCAGATTGCCTTCCTGCAGGAAACCCACATTGATCTACCTGAGGGGCGGGCTCTGCAGCGCAGGTGGCGGGGGCATATGTTTTACACCACCTACTCGGCCTTTGCGCGGGGGGCTTTGATATGGGTCCGGGCGGGGGTTCCTTTCCAGCCTCTGGTGACGATAGTTGACCCCGAGGGGAGGTTTGTTGCTGTGCAGGGCCGCCTAGATGGGAGGGACGTGACGCTCTGCAGCGTATACGCCCCTAACGTAGACCAGCCTGCCTTCTTTGCGCGACTTTCTGGGAAGCTGGCGACTGTCCTGGCTGGTACGGTCCTGCTTGGGGGGGATTTTAACTCAGTACTGGACGTGGTACTGGATCGCTCGCACCCGCCCCTAGCGCAGGCAGCGGCTCACAAGTTGGCGCAGAGTAGGAGAACGTGGCAGAGTAGCTGGGGCCTAGTCGATGCGTGGAGGACCCACCACCCAACGGAAAGGGATTTCTCCTTTTACTCCCCCCCACACGATCTGCATGTTCGTTTAGACAGCATTCTGTGCTCACTGGACATCCAGAGCCTGGTCCGCCACAGTGAGTACTTAACTAGGACGGTGTCTGACCACAACCCTTGCCTGGTGACGATACAGTGGATGAGGCGACGCCAAGCTATCCCGACGTGGCGGTTGAATCCACTGACGCTGGAGGACCCGGCGTTTAAAGCCAGTGTACGTAGCGGGGTGGAGGGATACTTTGACACCAATGTGGGCACAGCCTCCAGCCGGGCACTGGAATGGGACGCCTTTAAGGCGGTGGTTCGGGGCGTCTGTATTTCGGCTACTGCGGGTGTCCGTAAAACCCTATTGCAGGATGTGGAGCGCAGTGAGGACCGATTGCGCGCTGAGGAGAGGCGCAGCCACGCGGACCCTGAGGCTCATGGAGCGGTCTCCGAGGCTCGAGAGGTAGTGGCGGCAGCGCTGGAAAAACTGCGCTGCTTTGATTATAAGGAGTTCCTGGTCCGGGCTCACGCCGAACGCGACAAAGTGGGTTCGCTACTGGCGTGGTTGGCCAGCCCTGGAACCCGAGGCTCCCCTATAGTGGCGCTCGCCACTCCGGAGGGGCGCATGGTCTACACGCAATCGGACATTAACGACCAATTCCATCGGTATTACGAACATCTTTATAGGAGTAGGATGCCGGACCCCCCGGCGGAGCTGGAGGAGTTCCTGGCGGAGGCGCAGCTGCCCAGGCTCGATCCGGAGCACGCGAAACAGCTGGGCGGCGATATCTCCGTGGGAGAAATCAGGGTGGCCATCAAACACATGGCCCGCCGCAAGACTCCGGGTACGGACGGGCTCCCGATCGAATTTTATGTGGCCTATGCGGATGTGCTGGTCCCGCGACTACAGGAGGTTTATCAAGAGGCCTGGGACACGGGGCGCTTGCCGGCGTCTACACGCGAAGCCTTAGTGATACCCTTACTGAAGCGTGAAGGTGATGCAAGCTGCCGTTCGGCGTACCGCCCGCTCTCCATGCTCACCACGGATTACAAGATCCTGAGCCGGATCCTCCCGACGCGGCTCCTCACCCGCATGCGTTCCTTGGTGCATGGCGACCAGGCGGGCTTTATTCCTCAACGCACCACCGCCACTTGTGTGCGCCGGTTGCTCCGGATCATGGGAGGGGAGGCCGCTGACTTTCCGAGTGCCGCGGTCCTCTCGATCGACATCGAGAAAGCTTTTGACAGCGTCGAGTGGTCGTACCTGCTCCGTGTCCTGGAGGCCTTTGGACTGGGCGAACGCTTTGTGAAATGGACTGCCTTGCTCTACGCCGCGGCCACGGCCCGTGTCAAAACGGGGTCCACCATATCAGCCTCTTACACGGTGGGTAGGGGGACCCGACAGGGGTGCTCTCTATCCCCCTTGTTATTTGCACTGGCCATAGAGCCACTGGCTGCGCACGCCCGGCTGGGCAGAGCATATGCAGGGCTCCCGCTGAGAGCCGACACCCACTACATCTCGCTCTATGCGGACGACTGTCTGTTGTTTCTGGCAGACACGGGCGACTCCCTGCGCGGGGCCGAACGGCTCCTGGCGGATTTTGGTCATCTTTCAGGGCTGAGAGTCAACTGGGGGAAGTCTTGCCTCTTTCCGCTGACTCCGGGGGCCGGTGACGTCCAACCGGAGGGTGCCCTGCGATGGGAACACCATTGCCTCCCCTATCTGGGCACTTTCATCTACCACTCACCCGCGGTTCTCCTAGATGGTAACGTCAACAGGGCAATTCGGAATCTTCAGGGTTGCATGGGTTTCTGGCGGACGCTGCCGCTCTCAGTCGCGGGACGAGTCGCGTTGTTGAAGATGGTGGCACTTCCCCGACTGCTGTACCTGTTTCGCACCCTGCCGGTCTGGATCCCCGCGTCAGTTTTCACCAGACTCCGCTCCCTAATGACGGGGTTCATCTGGGGTTCGGGTAGAAGACGGGTTGCGCTGACCACATTGATGCGCCCCAGAGCGGACGGGGGCCTTGCTGCCCCGGATTTTGAGTGGTACTACCTGGCGGCTCAACTGCAGTGGCTCACCCAGGCGGTGGCCTTGGAGTTCCGCGGCCCGGACGATATGTCGGGCGGAGTGCTCCCGAGACACTTCCTCTCCTTTCTAGTCTTAGGCCAGAAACTGGACCTGACTCAGCTCACCCTGGAGGAACGGACGATTCGCAGCTGTTGGCTTCGGGCCAACAAGCGCTCCGGTGCCGTTCGCCCTTATGCCCCGGAAATTCCGCTCGGGATGTGCACAGCCTTCCCGCATGGCGGGGACTGGTCGGCACTGGCGATCTGGGAGGAGCTTGGCCTGCTGATGGTCGGCGATCTGTACAAGGATGGCTCGCTGATTCCGTTTCAGGAACTCCGAGACTCTTACGATCTACCGAGGGGTGGATATTTGCTACACGCTGCATTGGTGGCTGGTATTCGCCGCTACTGGAAGTGTGGGCTCACTGAACCGCAGACTTCGGAGTGTTGCCAATATGTAGTGACGGCCGCTGGCACCTACAAGGCTGTCACGTGCCTTTATCGACGGCTGTCGACTGCTGCCCTGCGACCCTTGGATGGGCTGCGAGCCAAATGGGAGGGGGACATTGGGCGGTCTATTCCTGACACGGCGTGGACACAGCTACTGCGCAGGGCATGGAAGGGCACGAGGAATGCCAGGTTCCAACTGGTCCAGTTTTTTACCCTGCACAGGGCGTACCAGACGCCGACGAAAATCTCATAGTACTTCGAGGGAGCGTCTTCGCTTTGTCCCCGGTGTGGGACTGCGGATGCGGACTTCGCCCACATGTTTTGGACTTGCATCAAGCTGACGGGTTACTGGGAGGCGGTAATGTCCTGCCTGAATGCTGTCACGGACCGGCAGATCGCTCCTGACATGGGTACATGCCTTTTACTGTGGTTCCCGCACACCCCCCGCACTCGAGTCACCAGCAAATTCTGTGACTTGGGTTTGATTTTAGCTAAACGTGAAATCTCCATGCACTGGAAATCTACTCAAGGCCCCAGCTACGCGCGTTGGAAGACCACTTTAGAGCGCTGGGCGAGAGCGGAGAGTACATTGCGGCTGCGACAGGCTAGGAGCCTAGATAATGACAAGGCGCTGGAGGTGGCCAGGGCGTGGGAGGCCTTGGTGGTGGCGCTCCAGCAGCCGGATGGAGACCAGAGTGAAGATGAGGGAGGGACTCCAGGGTGAGGGCACTGGGACCGGGATTTCTCGCACACCAAGGCGCACACACTACTTACTATTACTGATAGCAACCTTGGGGGTCTTGACACTCCGTTGTATGACACCATTTACCCTTTACTGTGGTCCCTGTCCAGGGCGGGCGGGGATACCATGTTAATGACTGGAAGGGAAGGAAGCGGCACACTGGCTACGGGGGGGGACTACAGGGTGGGGTGGGCAAGTTGGGGTCAGTTCTATAAAAAAGGTGTCTTGCTTGAGCTGAGTTGATTTACCGCATCATTCACTGATGTCTGAGTTGCTTTTCTGCTGTAATGTATCCTCGGCACTTGATTACCAATAAAAAATGTTTTTACAAAAAAAAAAGAAGGGAAAGCTAAAATGCTGGTTCATGATCCTAGCCAAATTGCTGCCATGTTTCTTAAGTTCAATAAACATATTTAGACTGGGAAACTAATCAGAGGGTAGGAGAATGTGAGGATTATTTTCAGGAATCTTTAATCCCAACAATCAAATCGCGTACAGCCAAGAATCTACCTCATCCTATATCGAGAAAAGAGGGGAAACTAGCAATCCAAGACCTTTCAACAGTTTTATATCTCCAGGCCTCAATGGACCGGGGAGCGAAAATCATAAGGTTCTTCAGCCAGCTTTGATAGCTATATTATTGGAAGATGTTAACCATATCTGGCTTACTGGGGAACCGTCCTAATTCTTTTAAGCTAGGGATTTTGTGTAATGAGACCCTAACAATGTAGCTCTTATTGTTCCATCACTCTTCTCAACACATTTACAGCATTCCCAGCAGTTGTGGGGAGCGTGGTAGGACGAGATAAGAAAGGATTTATACCAGGACGTAAATTAAACTATATGCAGACGATGTAGTACTTTACTGTACCCTAGACCATGACAACATGAATAGAACTTGTAGTCATTAATAAATTATCTGTTCTATTGGGCTACACTAGACTTTATTAATCTGTTAATATTATTTAATTTTGCCAACCTTCAGGGATCCCCTAAGTAGGTGTTGCAGACCCCCCATGTGTCTGCAGCCCCCCCAAGTGTCAACAGACCCCAGATTAAGAACCACAACCCTGGATGAATATGTAGACAAACTGTGTTTACTTTTCCATCCTCTCCTTGGGGTTCATAATGTGTTAGTGTGAAGGAGCTAGGAATATTGGAGTTATTATTGCAAGTACATTTTTCTCGCCTGCAGTTCGTTTAATTTACCACTTTTTCATCGTTTGAACGGAAGACCTTGTTTAGAAGCAGATTCGGCTGGTCTATTTGGTATGATGTCACGCGATCCTTCACCGAACCCCCAGCTGACATTGGAATATACATTATGAATGAGTAAAGCCCCATGACTGCACTGCGACTCTGGGCCACCGGTGCAACTCATTTTTACCTATATTAGCATGCATAGCACAACAGTATTAGCCCAGCTGGACCTTCATGCTGGTGAACCCTGACCCTTGGATGTGAGGGGTTATGGTACATCGGCCCGAAAGAACACTGCAAAGTGGATTAAACAAACACCAAGCATGTCTTTGAACGCAGTGTGACACCTGGTACTTTTTCATCAGAGTGACTATCTAGAAAATGCTTGCAGGTTGAATAGTGCGGCTTTCAGCAGCTGCAGCGAAAATCCAACAAAAAACTACGAACAGGCTACACTCTGAACCCTGTATTCCCCAAAATGATTGTTTTATTAAAACATGTCGTATGGACGCCTCTCTGAATGAAGAGTGTAGTGATTTAGCGTCTAATTAATCCGTGGGACCCCTTAAAATGACAAAGATCAATTGTGGTACAACAGTAAGGTTCCCTGCCACCTTCAGAATGAATGAGTGAGTGAGGGAGGGATTCAGGTATAGTGCGCGTAAACCGCCTTCCTCTTTGATCCCCACATATTTAACAACTAGAGTAAACACAAAGAATCCCATTATAACGTCTAATTGTTGTCAGGTCTCTTTCTTTAGTTTAATGGGATGTAGAATTGTGACCCAGATTGTGGTGAAGGGTAAAGGTCACGGGATAGATACTGGAAGTACACAATGAGCTGTCCGTGAAATACTAGTTCAAAGTTTATTTATTATGTTTTGGCTCTCAATTGAGGGCCACATAAAATTATACACACAATTGCACATCTCAAATACATTAATAACGACACAGTACCAGAAAAAACACTAGTTATCAACAAGATAAGCAATCAACATTTCCCTATATTTCATTAATAAATATCTAAAATGGCTTTAAAAAATTTAAAAATTCTAGAACAGAACATTTCATTAGGGGGGCAATAAAGTGCATGGAAGAACATTTTTACATTTACAATTCCCAATTGTAAACAAATTGGCTTTAACCATTTAAGACGCAGTGGGCGCAATGCCGGACAAATAAGCAAAACATGATTAACATCCTGTACTTCATTACTACAGAAATTACATACAGGAGATACCCCGTACCATTTCGCTAAAAGTATGTTAAGAGGGAGCAAGTTATGTCTGAGCAGGTACCATAATCTACGGACCGAATGAGGAATATTCCAAATAAGATATTGTTGGGGTAATTTAGGAATATATGTTTTTATCAGGGCTTCCCTTTCTTTATGTTTAAGATGGGCAAGTATATCTGACTTATAGCAGAATTCCCAGGATGAACTTTTTAGTTTAAGCTTGAGTTCAGATGGAGAGAGTAAGAATAACGTACTTTCATCCAATTCAAGCAGAGATACAGCTTTTCTAAAGTTTTTTACTAACTGTGAGTACTCTTTAAAGTTCCCCAGGAGTTCTTTTTTAATATTTTCTCTCAGGGTACCTATTTTACCTCTAGCCAAACAGGTTACCCATCTTACAAGGGCGACTAACCCCTGTGCCCAACAACTTCGAAGTCCGAATTCCAACCTGCATGAAGATGTAGAACATGCAGTGTTAAGAGAAGAAATTTTTCTTAGTACCTTTCCTTCTATTTTATGCATAAAACCCCATTGATTCACCTCCACTAATTCCATTCCATATAAAAGTGTGGCTGGAATTTTTGCTCTAAATACATCTAGAAAGAGGGAAAAATGCCTCTTCCCAGTAGAATTGTATAAGGCACCTAGCCCCAAACCGTGAGCCAGCGCTTTGCGTGAATTATGGTCAATATGGGGCTTATCACTAAGATTAGCAGAAATTAATTTACCTAAGAAGGTATAGGTTTTAACCACCTCAAGCTTTTGTCCATTAATAGACCAGTTATAATTGCTGGCCCTGCATTTCTTTTTACCAAAGATGCACATAATTTTGCTTTTTGAACTGTTAATTTTCATAAAGTGAGCTTCAGCGAATTGATTCAATGCATGCAGGCGATTAGATAGGCCCTTAGGTGTCAGATCTAGTACAAGTATGTTGTCCGCATACATTAGAATTGATATAGTTGACCCTCCGATTAAGGGAGCTATTCCTTCACAAACTGCTATAGACGATGGTAGGTCAACCATATACAAGGAGAACAATATGGGCGCCAATATGCAGCCTTGTTTTAATCCGTTCAGAGAGGGGATAGATTGAGAAAGACCCCTCTCTCCACCTTGTAATACCTTACACCATGTATTCGAGTGTAAGGACTTAACTAGTTCTAGCAAATATCCAGGCATCCCTAGTGCTGCCAACTTTTTCCAGAGTGTTGGACGGTCTACCCTGTCAAACGCCGTGGAAAAATCAATAAATGCTACGTATACCCCCCCACCTCGAACACGAGCGTATTTATCCATTATCACTTGTAAAATTGTAAGGTTATCTAATGTTCCATGCTCTTTTCGGAATCCTGTCTGTTCCATAGGTAAAATATTGTTGGAATCTGCCCATTCCATTATTAGCATTAAAAGAAGTTTAGCGAAAATTTTTCCTATGGAGTCCAATAAAGCTATTAGACGATAATTAGAAGGATTATCCCGTTCACCCTTTTTAAAAATAGGGATTAATATACTTCCCCTCCAAGAGTGGGGGACAGAACGTAATTTAAAACATGCTAGAAATACTGGAAGGAGAATTCGACTCCAGGCGATATCATCCTGCTTAATTATAGACATAGGGAGTTCGTCTGGACCCATAGCTCCTGAAGAGCGCATACTCTTTATTACAGCGGCTATGGATTTCTCCGTTGGGAGTTCCATTCCGTGGTCACTGTTTGAGTCTGGGACCCAGGTATCCCCCCCTTTCCCATTAGGAGCATATAGGGAGGACACGAATACTGTCCAGACATCTTCAGAGATAGCAATAGGAGTGGAAGTTGTTATTGAACCACATCCTTTCCTTATTATGGACCAGAAGTCTCGAGAATTTTTATACATAGAAGCCTCTCTTAGCTTGATCCATAGAGAGTCTTCTTTTTCTCTTTTTATCTTGGATTTCAATCTTACCCTCCTTCTTTTTAGGACTGCTAAATAATGCTCATTTTCCCCAGTTCTATGACAATATTGTTTCCTAACAATTCTATTTATCTCCTTATTTAATTTTAATAATTGACTAGGGACGAAGTATGTCTTTTTAGGATTACCTGTAATCTTAGCCATGGCAGTGACTTTTTTGAGGAATTTTTCCAAATAAAGGAATTCTTCACCTTGCCAGTGAACTAGTTCTAATAGCGTTTGGGTAAGAATTTTTTGTAAATCTTCCCTCTTGGTAGAACCCCAGTAACATCTACCTGAATTACACTTTATAGAAAGACCTCTATTCTTTAGGGACCAGGCATTAGTTTCAGGGGGAATTAATGAGACAATTATATTAATAATTTTATGGTCACTCAAGGGAGAGTGAGAGATCTCCATATCTTTAATAAAAGAGAACGTATCATAGTCCGTTATTGCATAATCTAGAATGGATTCACCCTTAACGGATCTATGTGTACAGTTAGCAGGAGTATCAGAGGGCATCCTGCCATTTAGGATAAGACCCTCCACGTAACTAAGTTCCTCTAGGAGAATCCTACCTCTTTTATTAGTTTTTAATTTAGTGGGCAGGAGTGCTTGAGGTATATAATATGCCTCTTCCTTGGGTTTATTTCTATACATGTCCAAAGAAAAGTTAGATACTTTGCTATTTAGGTCCCCCACCAATAAAATATATGGGGGGTGATCTGCCTCTAATTTTTGTTTGACATAGGAAAATATACGCTTTAAAACTGTGTTAAACTTATCTTCTGGTGGAATATAAGCATTTAAAATTATGAAAGAGGACCGATTTCCTGTGGAGGCCAGATTAGAAATGGTTATGGATTGGAAAAGATTACTAACGTCCGTATAGTGGGAGAATTGCCATTGTAAGGAGTTAGATAACAGACAGGCAATTCCGCCTTTTGCGTGACCTTTTTTAGAGGGAATTGCAGGGGCCTCCAAGACATAGTAATCTTTCCCTGTATATAGAAGATTTTGACACCATGTTTCCTGGATACATAACACGTCTGCATTCAAGGAAAGTAGAAACTCAAATTTCTCTGGGCAATTATACAAGCCTGCGGCGTTCCATGAGACTATTTTTAAATGAGTGTTAAAGATGTGAAAATAGTCGTGGATTATTCGTTGTGGTTTTGGATAACACTCCTGGTAACCAGTTCCACATCTGCTTGTCATCTGCTGAGGGAATCTCTATGTTAACAGGTGGTGGTAGGACCTGAGAGACCATTCGTTTACCTTTAGAGACCCATATTTTTAGGTCTTTGTTACTTGTAAGAAAGCTATCCTGCCCAAAGGGCAACTTTGCAGGTCTTTCATTAGAGGAAAAGCAATGGTCATTATTAACATAGGGTAATACATCGATTCCTCTACATTGGAACACTTCCGCTTGCTGAAGAACAAGATTGGCAATTATTTTAGAATAAAACTTTACCCTTGTTCGTTGCCCATTTATTGTTTTTATTGGTAGAACTAAATCAATGTCATTTGTTAAAATTAATTTTAAGCCATATATTTCCTTAAAGCATTTAAGCAGCCATGATCTGTTTAGCTTTAAATCTAAATCAAATAGGGGAAGGAAGTCCAGTGACAAAGTATCAACATCCAAGCTGGGACTCTTTTCAGGCTGCATGCCTGCGCTCCTCGTTACTTCAGTATGTGGTCGAAAAATGGGTGCCAATGTATTAAGTCCCCTTACACATAGCGGCCTATTGCCTACATCTTCAATAACTGATGGTAGTGGATCAGAGACCTTTAGGGCTGCGCAGGGAACCATCTCCCCCATGAAAGGTTCAACCGGGGTACCCACGCATACATCATTAATAATACTCTCTTCTCCCTCATTATTAGACATAGCCGTAAGTGAAGTATGTTCACTTTCGAGAGTGTTAGGCACCTCAAGTTTTAGATGTTTGGGGAAAATTATTTGCCTTGGTCTTTTCTTTTTGTATTTGCGTAGCTGCTTCTTGTTTTTCCCTCTAGATTTAGCTTTTAAGACTTTAAGAGTCGTCAATGATCCTTCTGGTTCTTTTTTGTCATGCATAAAGATGGGAAAAAGTTCATTACCCACTGATTGAGACACTTCTAACGTACTGTTTTCCTTCTCCATTAACACTAGATCTTTTCTCGGTAAACGAGATAATGAGGGTAAGGGCGCGGGGGGGTTATGAACATCAACTTTTGTAGATAATTCAAAGGATGCATTTCCCCCTACCACATTAGTATTATCGCTAGCTTTTTGGATCACAGGAACAATAGAGTCAATAGGTAATTCAGAGGATACATTTCCCTCTACCACATTAGTATTATCGCTAATTTTTTGAATCACAGGAACAATAGAGTCAATAGGTGACGTAATCACTTTCTCGCCTTTTTTAGCAAGCAATACTTGTAGTATCTCAGTTACAGAGGCCATAATACAATCAGAACTCACGGCAAATTTACCCAACAAAAGTAATATAGAGGACAATATTTGCTCCAAAGCTATAAGTGACTCAGAGATAGGTTTCTCATTTTGTGGGTAACTAGATGACGTAAAAGCACAAATCCCCGATAAATTGAGTTGTGGGGATTTCAAATCGCTCTGTATCAAGATATTATCATTGGAGTTAATAGAAGGGGTGCTGCTATACAGCAGCAACCCTGACGGGGTTACTCCAGCTGGTGTTTTACAGTCAACAAAATGAGTCGTAGGTCTATTGTCCACATATCGACCACAAAGTTCCATATCAATACTAGTTGCAATGGAAACATCACCCATTTTCTCTTCTTCGTTGTCTTTTCCCATAGGAGTATTATTATGCATAGATTGTGATTTTATTAACAAGGGATCTACGCCAGCTCCATTTGATAAACATAATGGGAAAATTGCTTCGTCTTGTTGATTGTACAAAGGTATTTTTGAATCCATCATAGGATCTGGTTGAGAAGCTTTCTCTATATTAATTTGTGGATCCGATTGTAATATAGAAATTTTATCCATATTTGTTGGACCTTCTAGTGATTTATTCATGCTTTTTTCCCAGATTTGGACGAGTTGCATCTGGCCTTTCAAAAGGGCACTATTTTCGTTCTTTCTTCTCGGGGGAACAGAGACTGGATTAGTACAAAGATTTTCCACTAAAACTTTCCCAGAACGTAGTTTCTTTGCATCCATGTTACCAAAGAAAAAATCTGGACCTCCAACAGGTATGCACAGTCACAGAATAAAAACTAATAAACGAGAATAAAATAATGAATCACAGGGAAAGAGGGTGGCGCCTATACAAGCAGGTAACATGCTTTATAACCGTCAGCCAGTGTTCGAATTTACATACACAATAGTGGCGGTTGCTCACTAGTACCTACAACAACTAAAGATATTCCAAAACAAAATAATTAAGTTGTAATATCTTTATTCGGCAATTTATCACCATAAAAGAATACATATACATATACAATTCCAAATTACCAGTAAAAGATTATAAAATACAATAAAAAACAAGGGAATCTCCTTTCGAAAGTTATTACACATCAGGTTCAAGATCAGCCTGTAGGGCCCCCCAGGAGCGATTTTAGTAAACGGGAGCGTATCAACCATGCATTTCCCAGAAATTTGGCCACCCCACAGATCATAATGGCAGATGAAGAATCTGTAGAGAGGACACGGAGGGCCTGGCTGTGGCACCTCAACCCTAGTTCCCTACAGACGGGTTTCAACCAGAATTTCCGTGCCCCTTTGTAGGCTGGACATGCGAAAAACAGATGAGCCACCGATTCCTTTGGGGCCGCGCAGCCAGGGCAAGTACGCAAGAGGGCATCAGAATTCGACCATCTCGCCGTGAACTCGTGCACCGGGAGCGTCCCATAACGCAATTTTAGGTACAGCACTCGATACAACGGTTTAGTTATCAGGTCTAGAAAGGGTTCCAATTTCCTCACACACTTAAATAACAAAAATTGGTCAGTAAGAGAACCCACATTCATAGCCCTCGTGGCCTGACTCTGTACCCAGTCCCAGTAAAGTTTTTTAATAACAGCTTTGGGTGGCGGAGATTGCGACTCCCATGCCTCTCTTAGACCCAAATTAAAGGCCAGTTCTTTCAATTTGTTTAGCCATCCTATTTTGTTACATGTGTCCAGCAAGAGCAGATCGTCCAGCCCTTCTGCATACTTTGCAAGCTCCTCCGTTCTTCTTAGTCGGGACCAGAAAAGCAGCGGGCGTAACCTCACCAAGTCCTTTAGTGTTCTTCTGCCCAAATCTAGTCTTAGGGGGATCATTGGAGTTGAAGCGGGAAGAGCTACCACTTTCCTAAAGAAATTGTTTTCCGCTACCATCAGATCTGTAACCCCTTCGAACCCCCAAAGTTCGGAGCCATAAAGTGCTGCCGGAAGAATCTGTCCCTCATAAATGGCCATAGCTGGAGCGACCGGTTTACTACTTGATTCCCGGAGCTCCTTCAGCGTCACCCCGGATACTCTACGGTGGCTGAGTAACATTTTGGAAAGATGATCCTTCCAGGTCATACGGCTATTTATCCGGACTCCTAGATAGTCAAAGGATGTGACCAGCTCAAGGGGGGCACTATTAAGCACAAAGTGGTTTTTAAATCTTTTTGAGGGGGGCAAAAGCCATCAATTTAGTTTTCGATGTGTTGATGGTTAAGCCTCGAGTAGTGCAGAAGGAACTAAACAGGTTCAAAAGTTTTTGTAAACCCACCGGGGATTTGGAAATTAATAGGGTGTCGTCCGCGAAGAGAAGTGTGGGGATTCTCTCCCCCGCCAGGGATGGGGCATCCGTCTCTTCCCCCTTCAGATGGTCCACCACTCCGTTTACAAATAGGGAGAAGAGGGTCGGAGCCATGACACAACCCTGACGTACTCCTCTCCGCACAGGGATCCTATCTGTTAATTGTCCCTGCGATCCCCATCTAACCCGCGCGTAATTCCCCTCGTGCAGCTTCACAATTAGGTTCAGAAGACTGCTGGGAAAACCCATCTCTCCGAGTATTTGCCAAAGTTTTGCACGAGGGACCAGGTCGAATGCAGTCTTGAGATCTATGAAGGCCATGTACAAACTGCCTTTCTTGATGGTAACCGCCTTCCAATAGATTGCAAAAAAACGAAAGACCTGGTCCATCGTGCCAACCTTCCTTCTGAACCCCGCTTGTAAGTGGGAGAGGACACTAGCCTCCTCTATCCAGTCGCCTACTCTTGAGATGATGACCCTGCTGACCACTTTCTGGATGATGTCAATCAGACTGATAGGTCTGTAGTTCGCAGGGTCATCTCTTGCCCCCTTCTTATGCACGGTAACTACCTCGGCTCCTTTCCAGGAGTCAGGTACCTGATGACCCCTCGTGATCAGATTCATTATTCTAGCGATTAGTTTGGCCCAGACTTCTGGCTCCGCCATCAGCAAATCTCCGGGGATCCCATCCTGCCCGGCGGCTTTCTTAGGGGTAAGGTGCCTAATTGCCATCATTACTTCTGAGGATGAAAATAACAAAGCAATGTCCTCCGGATGGACCCCTTCACCCCACCCGTTCACCCCAAGACTCGATGTTTCCTCTAAGTCGCCATATAGGGATGAAAAATGAGTAAACCATTGCTGACTAGTTATATGAACAGCCAAGGGTTGCGATTTTCCCTGCCTTGTTTTATTAATCAAATCCCAAAAGAGATTCGGGTTCCTACTACTCACAGCCGAGGAAAGTTCCTGCCAATGCCGTTCCTCCCACTCCCGTTTGGCCAATGATAATGCTTTCAGATAGTCCTTCCTGGCCGCTCTAACCAGTAAAGGGTCACCTGAAAGCAGAGCTCTTGTCAGATTTTTCCTTGTGCTCTTGCAATGATCGGTGTACCATGGTTTACAAAGAGTAGAGGGTATAGCGGGAGCCCTATTGCCTTTCCCCTTCGAAATGAAAAATTGGCCAACTTGATCTATTGTCGCTTTATAGACAGAGTCAAGTGAGGGGTGTTGGGGATCGATGGTCCGATTATCTCCCTCCCAGATCTCTAAATTAGAGGTCAAACCCTCAATCAAGGATTTGATGATAACTATATCATCCTCCTTGAGGTTAGCCTTATCCCATTTTAATCTACGGTTATTATTGAATGGGATCACCTCTTTAGTTGTTTTTAAGGAGTCGCTCGCCCCCCTGACGTTAAAAACACCCCAATTGAACTTACAGCACAGGGGGTTGTGGTCACTATCCTGACTTGGAGAGACCTTCATATCAATAAGGTCCGCCCAGAATCCAACATCCATTAAGATGTAATCTATTCGGGACGGCCCTGAGAGTCTATTAAAGGTCAATGCCCCTGACTGGTCGGATAAGGTCCTGCCATTAAGGGCTCTTAGATTGTAGTCCCTAGTCAGTGCGTTCATTTGAATGGCCCTGGGTGACCACTTCTTGATGGGGGGGAGGGAGAGCGTTGGAATGGACCATTTCGAATCCTCCTCTTCAATTCCTAAGGGATCATCTCCAAGGAGGGGTTCGAAAGTACAATTAAAATCACCCCCCACAAGGATTTTAGCCGAACAAGAGCAGTTGGCTAAGGCCGAGTCAAGAGTTGATAGGGTCGAAGAGGTAGAGTCGCCTGGTGTCCCTCTAGCATACACATTAAAAAGGTCAAGCCTGACTGCGTCCTCCCGTCCTCTTGCCGAAAGGTGGAGTATATCATTGCACTCCACATTGTGGCATGTGACCACCCAGTTCAGATCTATTTTTAACCAGACTATAAGCCCACCCGCTGGTCTGCCCTTACCTTTGCTTACAGCAGGCACAAAGTGGGTGGTGTACCCCGATTTGTATAGCGGGACTAAGCTCCATGTTTCCTGAAAGAGGCAAACATCAAACTGCTCAATGAATGTATGCCACTCCGGGATTTCGAGCTTCCTCTTTAACCCGGCAATATTCCAGGAAAGGAGGTTTATTACCCGCTGTCCTCTAGGCATAGAAGTATTACCCGCCACAAACGAACTCTCATTAACCACCCTGCTCGTAAAACTCCCCCCCTCCTTGACCAGTGAAGCGGTGGTTGTAGAGCAACCAACCATAATAGTCAAAGGCCCGGCTAGCCTAGGATCTTCAATGAGGTCATTGGTGATGGCCATATGGGCTGTAGGTAAACTAACTTCTCCTGCTTCTATAGTCCCACCGATTAATCCAATATCCTCTGCTCCATGGAGTTCATTCTCCCCCCCCCAGGCCCCAAACTTCAATCGCAGTCTTCCAGCCCTGACAGCTGAGAAAACCGATTGTAAGTATCCAGCGGGGTAAACGGTATCAGGTGATTCATCCTAGGTCCCGAGTTCATCGTATGTCTATAGGGAACCATAGACCAAGCGGAGTGTAAATCAGGCATCCTGGTGGACTGATGCCCATACTGGGGATGGTTGTTAATATAGGGT
The DNA here is from genome assembly GCF_964261635.1 of Lissotriton helveticus. NCBI lineage: Eukaryota > Metazoa > Chordata > Amphibia > Caudata > Salamandridae > Lissotriton > Lissotriton helveticus. Next base: position 209,666,624 of record NC_136058.1, read on the forward strand.
AGTGTAAAGGGCGGCCTAGAAGACTGAGGTCTATTAGCGTATTTAGTGGTAGTGACTTCAAACCTGGGATAAAAGAATGTTAAAGCCCGTGGGGTGATGCCAGTTTCCCCGTTCCCAGGTGGCCAGTTTAAGATATAATCAACTGCCCGAGGGTCTCTAAAGTTGACCACCACTAAGTCCCCCTCTATATTTTTCGTAGTACTCCCTAGCCAGTTAATCCTTCTGACATGAACTATGTCCCCATCTATATTTGGCGCTATCGGCCTATGCATCCTCAACCAGTGGATGATTTTATTCTTGAGGTCAACATATCCCTCCTTCTTGTTTCCTGTTAACTGTGGCACCCCCGTTAAAATCACAACATAAGGCACAGCTTCTGGGGGGATCTCTACTTGTGGGACCCTTTTATGAGATGTTCTACTATTTTCACCATCCCCGTGTGCATTCTGAATGTTGCTAGTCGAAACCTTTAAGGTTGGTTTGGTGGAGACAGCACCCGATACAGTGGCTGGAGCCTTTAAATGTTTGGGCGGCGATGTGTTTTGTGGAGGGGGATCAGCTCTACCCTGAGACTGGCTAATTTGCTTAATCTGAACAGGGACAGATGAAATTCCAGATTTCTTTTGGGGTATAGTGGGAGGGGGCCCTGTCAGGGGTATAGAATGCACCGCCCCACTTCCTTTATTAATAGTAGCAGTGGACATACTAGTTATGGCAGCTTCCAGTATGGTTAATCTAATTTCAACCTTTTTGATAGACTCATTGATAGGAAGGAGAAGAGATCTCAACAAAAATTCCAGGTTCCCCGTCACTGAGGAGAGAAGTTGGGGTGAAGTAGCAGATGGGGTGGCTCTATCGTTGTTAATTGGAGTCGCATCATGTGTGTCTACTACAACAGGGCAATGAACCGGTATAGCCGCACCCTGTGGTGTATGATCCTGCGCTACAACTGGTGAAGTCTCGGTTGTAAAAGGAGTTTTAATCCCTTTACCAAAGTCGGTGTGCGAGGTTTTGGCTGTACCTTTACCAAAGTCGGTGTGCGAGGTTTTGGCTGTACCTGGTAACACCCTTTGTTTCTTCCTTCTTTTACTAGGGGGAGGGCGGTGGATCTGTGCTACAGGTAAGGACTTAACTTTATGCTGCTTAGATTTAGAAGTCTCAATAACACGGCTACAGCTAGGGGTAGGTGAGACGCTTACGATATCATCCGAGGGCAAACAAGGGGTGGCTACAAAGTCACGAAACAATAAAGGGACTCCGTCTTGGCTTGTATTATCCTCGCTCAAATCAATCAAATCAGTCGAATCTCCCTCCCGGTTCAATGCAAGAAAACTATCGGTGAGGGGTCTGTATTTCATAATCTCGACTGAGCGGCGCCGCTCTGCCCTACGCTCTGCTAGGATAGCGTCCTTTTCTCCCTCACTCTTCTTAGGAAAGTAATTCTCCAGTGAGCCATTACGTAATTTAGGAATTTTACCCGGAGTAACCTCTTCTGTTGCCATATCCAACTTGTGTCGAGACACTATCCTCCGAACTACAAGATAAAAGGGGTCAGGCCCAGCCCGGCCTCCTGCGGCCCCGGACGGCCACAGACGGTCCCGCCCTTGTCCCGGGCTTCTCCCGGCGCCCTCCCGCGCGCTCCCGCGCAGCGGGAAAGGCTGCTTCTTTTAAGGTGAACTAGGGGGCGTGGCCGGCAGGGAGAGGAGCCCAGCTGACACGGGCGCGCGGGGACTCCTGGAACTCAGAGTCCACCCGCTCTACCCTCGCAGCCCTGCCGGTGTCCCAATTAGCCCCAGGCAAAGTTCCACACACTGCTAAACCGCGAAGCGGGACCCGCGCAGCGGGTCCGGCGAGCAGCAGCGGCTAGCAGGCAGGATTCGGCAGAGGTCCGAGGTCCGTGGCGTTGCAAGGATAAAAGTAGATTCCCGCTGGTGTGGGGGATGGAGGTAATTAAATACCGCTGTGTTGGGGGCGCGGCCGGCAGGGAGAGGAGCCCAGCTGACACGGGCGCGCGGGGACTCCTGGAACTCAGAGTCCACCCGCTCTACCCTCGCAGCCCTGCCGGTGTCCCAATTAGCCCCAGGCAAAGTTCCACACACTGCTAAACTGCGAAGCGGGACCCGCGCAGCGGGTCCGGCGAGCAGCAGCGGCTAGCAGGCAGGATTCGGCAGAGGTCCGTGGTCCGAGGTCCGTGGCGTTGCAAGGATAAAAGTAGATTCCCGCTGGTGTGGGGGATGGAGGTAATTAAATACCGCTGTGTTGGGGGCGCGGCCGGCAGGGAGAGGAGCCCAGCTGACACGGGCGCGCGGGGACTCCTGGAACTCAGAGTCCACCCGCTCTACCCTCGCAGCCCTGCCGGTGTCCCAATTAGCCCCAGGCAAAGTTCCACACACTGCTAAACCGCGAAGCGGGACCCGCGCAGCGGGTCCGGCGAGCAGCAGCGGCTAGCAGGCAGGATTCGGCAGAGGTCCGTGGTCCGAGGTCCGTGGCGTTGCAAGGATAAAAGTAGATTCCCGCTGGTGTGGGGGATGGAGGTAATTAAATACCGCTGTGTTGGGGGCGCGGCCGGCAGGGAGAGGAGCCCAGCTGACACGGGCGCGCGGGGACTCCTGGAACTCAGAGTCCACCCGCTCTACCCTCGCAGCCCTGCCGGTGTCCCAATTAGCCCCAGGCAAAGTTCCACACACTGCTAAACCGCGAAGCGGGACCCGCGCAGCGGGTCCGGCGAGCAGCAGCGGCTAGCAGGCAGGATTCGGCAGAGGTCCGTGGTCCGAGGTCCGTGGCGTTGCAAGGATAAAAGTAGATTCATAATTGATGGAGGAAAATATAAAAGTCAGGGCCCAGCCCGGCCTACCTCGGCCACTGAGGGCCACAGAGGGCCCACCCTTTGCCCGGGCTTAGCCCGGCGCCGCCCGCGCGCGTCTCGCGATGCGCGGTGCTTCCGCTCGATTTATTCCAGGTGAGGGGGGCGTGGCAGGGAGGTTCACCAAGCCCTGCTGCCTTGTGGGCGCTGGTGTTCTCTGTCCTCCTTACCGCCAACAAGCCCCCCGCAGCGAGTGTTTCCCGCGAAGCGGGAAACGCGAGCAGTGATGGTTCTAGCGCTGCCAAATAGCGCTGTAAGCAGAGAAGTCCTGGCGTTGACTGAGAGCGCTGCAAATTATCAATTCAGGCAGCAAGACGAAAGTTCACACACCACAGTGGCAGCCGGTATGACAGCAATCAGGAAAGAACTCCGCTCTTCAGCAGTCGTTCCACTCGATTTATTCCAGGTGAGGGGGGCGTGGCAGGGAGGTTCACCAAGCCCTGCTGCCTTGTGGGCGCTGGTGTTCTCTGTCCTCCTTACCGCCAACAAGCCCCCCGCAGCGAGTGTTTCCCGCGAAGCGGGAAACGCGAGCAGTGATGGTTCTAGCGCTGCCAAATAGCGCTGTAAGCAGAGAAGTCCTGGCGTTGACTGAGAGCGCTGCAAATTATCAATTCAGGCAGCAAGACGAAAGTTCACACACCACAGTGGCAGCCGGTATGACAGCAATCAGGAAAGAACTCCGCTCTTCAGCAGTCGTTCCACTCGATTTATTCCAGGTGAGGGGGGCGTGGCAGGGAGGTTCACCAAGCCCTGCTGCCTTGTGGGCGCTGGTGTTCTCTGTCCTCCTTACCGCCAACAAGCCCCCCGCAGCGAGTGTTTCCCGCGAAGCGGGAAACGCGAGCAGTGATGGTTCTAGCGCTGCCAAATAGCGCTGTAAGCAGAGAAGTCCTGGCGTTGACTGAGAGCGCTGCAAATTATCAATTCAGGCAGCAAGACGAAAGTTCACACACCACAGTGGCAGCCGGTATGACAGCAATCAGGAAAGAACTCCGCTCTTCAGCAGTCGTTCCACTCGATTTATTCCAGGTGAGGGGGGCGTGGCAGGGAGGTTCACCAAGCCCTGCTGCCTTGTGGGCGCTGGTGTTCTCTGTCCTCCTTACCGCCAACAAGCCCCCCGCAGCGAGTGTTTCCCGCGAAGCGGGAAACGCGAGCAGTGATGGTTCTAGCGCTGCCAAATAGCGCTGTAAGCAGAGAAGTCCTGGCGTTGACTGAGAGCGCTGCAAATTATCAATTCAGGCAGCAAGACGAAAGTTCACACACCACAGTGGCAGCCGGTATGACAGCAATCAGGAAAGAACTCCGCTCTTCAGCAGTCGTTCCACTCCATTTATTCCAGGTGAGGGGGGCGTGGCAGGGAGGTTCACCAAGCCCTGCTGCCTTGTGGGCGCTGGTGTTCTCTGTCCTCCTTACCGCCAACAAGCCCCCCGCAGCGAGTGTTTCCCGGGAAACGCGAGCAGTGATGGTTCTAGCGCTGCCAAATAGCGCTGTAAGCAGAGAAGTCCTGGCGTTGACTGAGAGCGCTGCAAATTATCAATTCAGGCAGCAAGACGAAAGTTCACACACCACAGTGGCAGCCGGTATGACAGCAATCAGGAAAGAACTCCCGTGAAATACGATTAGCTTTAATTATATGTGTATGGTCCCTGGTAAGTTTTAAACCCCTTACTTGCGGTGTTTACTGTGATTTCATGAACTATTTAAATGATCGATAAATACTCGCTGACCTTAGAAAATGCTGTACGACAGGTACATATATGTATATATGTATATAGAGATGGTAGCAAGAGGCTATATTGATCTAACCCTGTCAAAGGCACTTATTAAGACACAGGAACGATCCAGGGAGTCTTTATTGATGCCCAAAGGTCACATGGAGGCAGATGACAATGATATTCCCCGCCTGATTACTACATTTAGTAAACAGGAAAGAAAAATCAAATCGATCATTAAAAAGAACTGGCCCATTGTGCTAACTGATGGGGTATTGGGTAGTAGACTGCCAGGCGTGCCTACCATTACTTGCAGGAGAGCAAAATCCATGCGCAGCAAATTGGTGAAAGCCAGTCCAGAAATAGGTAGTGGCAGTACCTGGTTGAAGCCCAAAGAGGGGTTCTATAAATGCTCATCTTGCCGAGCGGCAAGTTTTGGATAAACACAACCCATTATGAAACTCCCTTCTCTAACTGTCAAATTACTATCAAAGGTAACTATGGTTGTCGAACTGAGTTTGCTGTATATGTTCTGACGTGCACCTCTGGCTTGTGTTATGTGGGAAGTACCAAGCTGCAGGTGCACGTCAGAATTTTGCAGCATCTCAGGGCAGTCGTCAACAATGATAACTCATATCCGGGCGCCCGACATTTCAGAACTGTACACAGTAACAACCGGGCATGCCTTTCATATTTTGTGATAGACGCAGTAGCACCCCTGAGAAGGGGTGGGAATAGAGAGAAACTTTTGAGAAGAATGGAGACACGCTATATCTTAGAACTGAATAGCAGAATCCTAATGGGTTGAACACAACGGAAGACTTACACAACTTTTCATAAGAACACAAAAAGTTGGCAAGAGTCCCTATATCAATAACAATCCACCACAAGTAAAAATATTAAGATTTATGTGGTGTGGGCTGTACTGTTTTTTTTTACTAAAACAGTAATCTTCCCTGATCCATGATATTAAGTACTGGTGGATTGGGTAATTGTATTTGAATGATTACATTGATAATATGCTGCTTTTTATTAAATTCACTGCGTTAGATATTTCCCGTCCTACAGACTTTTTTACCCACTATTTATTGTTATTGTGTACACTTCGTGGGTTTTGGTTTTAAGGTTTTAATATGTAAAGCTAAGATATAGAGCAGTTTGTGATGAAATACGTACTGTTTTGCACTAAAAAGCACAATATAGTTATTGACACTTACCACATGGACTTACGAATAGATACTCAACAAGGATGTTAGCAGAGGCTTATATGGCAGGAGTTATAATAGTGATTAGAACTTTTCTCCAGTGTTTGCATTTATGCAGCTCCTCAAGAATATATGATGAATAGCTAGCTATCAGCTAAAAAACTAACAGTACACTGGCAGTGGCAAATGATGCACATGCTTTAAGTGAGTAAATACCGAAGACCCCTGTTTTTTCAGAATTTTGCACATCTTGCTAGAATTTGCACATATGATATTTTGCACACTTCAAATTGTTTACCTAATCAATGAGGAGTTGCTTTTTAATATATGTGTCTGTTATTTTATGGTATATGGGTTCTGTTGCTCTGAACCCATTTGCAGGGGTGCTTAAGGGTCACACCCCTGCTCATAGGTGTAAACTCAGGGCATTCGGTAAGGGTTCATTACTGTACAAAGGTGCATGTGATTCTTGTCCACCTTGGAATGTGAAACAGACAAAGCCTGTCGCCCGCGCTGGCGGGAAGCCCGGTCTGCTGTGTGGATGGCGCATCCTTGAAATGAATTATGAGGCCTTATCTGATTGATCCGGCTTTGTCCAGGGCACCGAGCAATAATTCTAAAGTGTTTATACAATCTATCGGAATCGATAAACAATTTCAGCTGATGCACCCTTTGGAATGTTTGGAACGGTCAGGACAAATGGAAAGTGCGGCGATGAATACAGAGACGGAAGTTTATTTTGTTTATCAGGGCTCGCCGCCTGGCAGGTGAAATGGGTTCTTCTAATGTAGCAATACAAACTTTATCGGATAGAACCGAACACCTGCGCGTGTTGAAAATGTACCCGTTTTTTCAGTTCTAAAAAAGACTGCAATACTTTGGTATTCACGGTTGAGGTGCATACGTTTAAACCGTTTTTGAAAACATATGGCACGTTATAAAATGTTTTCGATTGATAAAGATGAGTTATTTTTATTTGGAATCTAGTGCCCTTTCATATTGCGTTTTAGGTGGCGCCAATAATTATTTTATGACTGAAAATTAGTTTGAGCCTTTACTGTTTGCTGTTAGGCAATAAAGATACTGCTAAAACTAATTAAAGGAGACCAGGTATTGTTTTTAATCTTAAATGAGAATGTGCTTTTCGTGCTCATGCTTTTGAGCTATTTCTTTGCCTACAGCACAGACTAGTGGGCTTCGCGATGCTTACATGCTTGTAAACCCTACCGGTGAGCTAAGTTTTATAAACTAAGGTCTTCACACCGAATAGTTTTCAGATTTAAGAATTTGATGCGCCTTGTAATATAATGTACATTTAATCTATGCTCTGCACTCTCGTTCGCGACGAGCCCTTTATGCTCCTGAAAACAAATCTGTGGTTATTGTGAGTATTAAGTATATGTAGTTCCGGCTCTCCCGATTTCAGGTCCTAAGGGTAATTCATTTTTTATACATTTTAATCACATTTACATACACCCTTTCTTAGGGTTCCCAGATGGCATTCTATGAATTGTATTCTTGTTTAAGTTCAGTTAAACCAGTTGGAAGGGAAACGGCCTTTACAACGAAGCCGTTTCCACGAAATCTTTAACCACGCATGCAGTACAACGCATGCGTGGTTACCACTAAAGCCTTTACCACGCATACCTTTACTACGAGGTTTGTAGTAAAGGCATATGTGGTAAAGGTAAAAAGTAAAACGGGGGGGGCTTGGGGGGTCTCCCCCCCAAATAAAAAAACTCACCAGAAGTCACGTCGGGATCTTAACGATGTATGACATCACCACGCAAGTAGTCGAGGTAAAGGTTATGCGTGGTAAACAACTTCCGTTGTAACGCATGCGTGGTAAAGGCATGCGTTGCAACGGAATTCGTTGCAACGTCATACATTCAGTTGGAATACCACATACGAAAACAATGACAAAATGAGAGCATTGAACTCGCTGCCTGGGTTTTCCAGCTCACAGTTCTTCCCACCAACAGAAGCCCTGCCCATCTTAGTGCCTACTTAATGCCGGCTGCAGCGTGACTGCAGATTTGGCATCTGGGCACCCAGCTTGCCTGAGGCCTCCAGTTCCTGCTTGTTCCAGCCTGAGCCAGTGACACCACCATTGCCCTGGTTTCCTGCCCGTGTTTTTCTGCTAACTGTTCTCCCTCCCAACAGAAGCCCCGCAACCCCAGGACCTACATATTGCAGGTCAGGGCTCATTGCTGGCATACCAAATACGTACCAAAGACAAGCCTGTCTGCGCATTTCCATGCCTGGGCTGCACCCAGCGCCTCAATACTTGGCCCTCCCACCTCCTGCAATACACTATTGCTAAGCTCTACACCCTTGACGTCGCAACAAACTCTACCACCGCACCGACCCACGCTCCACAGCGGGTCCTTTCACATGCACTTCACCTGCCGCAACACACACACACCAGCCCACCGAACAGCCCCACCCCAAATACATCATAGACACCACCTGAAGAAAAACACCAACTCATGTCCACCCTTCCTCACACACGCTCACTATACAAACACACCACAGAGTTTTGAGGCCTCATCTCACACCCTCTTCCTCACTGAGACCTGGCTCAACCCCACTTCAGCGCCCGACATCACCACTTCAATACCCAAAGGATACAAGATCACCCACAGCAACTGCATCAACAAGCCTGGTGGAGAGATAGCCATCGAACACAAGGAATCCATGCAGTGCACCACCACAAATGACGACATCACCCCAGCCATGGAACGCCTCAACTTCCAATTCCAGACAGACAGCAAAACCACCATCAAGGGCACCCTCACCTGTCGTCTTCATGTACCAACTTCATTGCCGACTTCATCACCCCCCTCGTCATAGACTATAACAACTACATTTTCCTCTGCGACCTCAACTCCCACCTCAGTGACCACAATGACATCAACACTAACAACACAACCAAGCTCCTCGACAGCATAAAAATATCGGACTCACCTAACTCGTCCACAACCCCACGTACACTGCAGGCCACATGCTAGATCCCATCTTTACCTCCAGCGACTACATCATGTACAGCTACACAGCAGTACTCACCTGGACGTCCCCTGCATTATCCACTTCAAATTCACCAACTCATGGACCTCCACCACCTGTCTGCCCAACACCTCTCACCGCAGCTGGAGCACAGTCTCTAAAGACACATGGCTCAGCACCCTCACCACCACCCACCCACCCCATCTCCTCCAACAATCAAGACTTGAAAATCACAAACTTCAACAATTGGATCACCATCTTCTCCGACAGCCTAACTTCCATTGGCAACAACACCCACAGAAGGTCCACCAAGCAGGCTTGCTGGTACACGGAAGACCTCAGAATCACTAAACAGCACTGTAAACAACTGGAAAGGCGATGGCACACCGGCAAGGATATGACCAACAAGGCTGCCTTCATGAAAGCTCTCAACCTATACCACAGACAGTTGAGAGAATCGAAGCAAAGGCCTTAGCCTCCCGCATCAAATCAAGCTCAAATAACAGCAAAGAACTCTTCAACACCATCAAATAATTGTCCAACTCCTCAGCTGCAACAAAAAACATTACTCCCTCACAGGAACTCTGCGATAACCCAGCAAACTTTGTCCATGTCAAGATCGCCAACATCTACAGAAGCTTCAGACTCCAACCCAAAGCCACCAACTTCTTTAAGCAACACTATGACCCCGCTACCACCACAGACATCCAACTAACTGAATGGAGCCAGATCGCCCCACAGGACACTGCCTCCATCATGCATTTGGTCTACTCAGGTGCCCCAACCGACCCATGCCCTTACCACATCTTCAACCTAGGCGAAGCCAGAATCAGCCACACACTCGCCACCTTGTTCAGCACCTCAATTGACATGGGCACCTTCCCCAAGGACTGGAAACACCAGAAAGTAAACGCCCTACTAAAGAAACCATCAGCAGACCCCAAGGAACTCAGCAACTGCTGACCGATCTCCCTGCTCCCATTCCCGGTCTAAGTATTAGAAAAAGCCATTAACCAACAACTCTCCTTACACATGGAACAGAACCTCCTACTTGACTCCTCCTAATCTTGATTCAGCAGCAACCACAGCATCGTGACAGCCCTCAACACAGCTACCGATGACACCTAGGCCCTGCTCGACCGAGGAGAGACAGCAACTCTGATCCTCTGAAACCTCTTGGCAGCCTTCGGTACGGTCTCTCACCACACACTCATCACAAGACTGCACAGCATATGCATGCAAGGAGCCGCTTTCAGGTGAATCACCTCTTTCCTCACCGGAATAACGCATAAAATCTGCCCTTCATTTTGGAACTCAAGGAAATTATCTGTGTAGTACCCCAAGGATTCTTGCTCAGGCCCACCATCTTCAACACTTATATAACACCTCTGCTCTACATCGCCAAAACCCACTTATTTAACATCATATCTTAAGCCGACATCACACAATTCATCCTCTCCGAAGGCACCACCAACACCAAGAACAACTTCCACAACTGTATGTCAGACGTCGCCAACTGGATGAAGGACAACTGCCTGAAGCTTATCTCAGAAAAGACAGAGGTGCATCCTGGTGGTCCTCAGAACTCCAACCTACTCTTACCCCCACTGACCACACTTAGAACCAAGGCATTGTTCTGGACAACAAGTTAACCATGACTACACAGGTTACCTCAGTCTCCTCCTCCTACTTCTTCATCCTCTGCATGCGCCATAAGATATTGGAACGGCTACCACAAAGCTCAAGATGGACCAACACCCTGTCCCTCATCTCCAGCCGACTGGACTGCGGCAGTGCTCTCTAAGCAGGGATCACAGCTAACAACAACTACAGACTATACAGAACGCTGCAGTCAGACTTGTCCTGGATCTTCCTAGACGAACCAACGTCACCCCCTAATCAGGGAACCCCAGTGGCTCCCTGTACAGAAAAATTAGCAGTTCGAACTCCTGACTCACTCATACAAGGCCCTACACAACTGCAGACCCGCCTACATGAACCACCACTTAAACTTCCATCAGCCCACCAGGCACGTCTGCATCCTTTTCTCTAACCTTCACCCCGCATTCTGACTTAGCAGATGCAGAGGTCCCTCCGTCTCCTACCTAACAGCAAAGACATGGCGCAAGCTTCCCTTTCATCCTTGGACCTCCCCTTCTCTTTCAGAGTTTCGAAAGACCCATAGACCTGGCTATTCGGCAGATCAAATGGACCCTGCCAGCACGTGGATACCCTCATGGGTGACCAGAAGCACAGTGCAAATCTACTGATTGGTTGAGAGCTGGAAGAAAACTTAATCCGTGACCTGGCTCTTGTTACATTGTGTTTTAGCCAATGATGGACTGTAACATCTCCATTGTTGTATGTATTTCTACACTCTGTTTTATCAGTTAGAATCTTTTAACTACAAGGAAGCAGTTACATAATGCAAAATGATGGGGCTCCCCTGCAGAATGTGTTGAGGGGCATCCAAGTCTGCCATATCTCACAGATATTAATTGTTTCTGGGCTAAGTTCCTCCCCGCACCACAGGAGCCTTTCTTATGCCCCTGCAAGGAAGCTGTTTTATATTTGGCCAGATAATTGAAATGTCCCATTTTGCGCTGTGATTGTGATGCTGATCATCGCTTATGGAGAATGGCCTTAACCACTTGACTACTAAGATTTTCCAGGCAGCCTCTGAGCCTGGGGATGTTTGGGGCAACTAGGGTAGTCCAGGCTTGAATGGATCTCCCTCATTTTTCTTACCCACATTGCTTTTTAAACCTTAACCTTTGGCAATACATGCATTTTCCTCCCATTTCAGTGAGAAAACGTTCTAGAACTGTCTGATGTCTAGTCTAATAAAAGTGGTGCCCTAATTGTGTGGGTGGGCCCATCACCTGTGATAGGAAAGTCCCCAAAATGCAACATTGCCATATGAAATGTTCCATCACAAAAACCAACGCCTTCTTTGCAATGTGGGTAGTTCTGGCAACATACCAAACACAGTCATTGCTGCAAATTAGATACTGAGGGGAGTAGTTAGTGTTGTGCCTTGTGTAGATCCCACAGCATCGTCTTAACAAATCGCAAACTTTGTTTAACATCATGCATTTTCCTCTAATTTCTGTGAGGGAAAGTTCCAGAATCTGTGCAGGTCCACAAAATGCCTACTGCCCAGCATTCCCACACTTCTCCAGATAAAAAATCTCTCCCAATTGTCTGACTCGGTCTAGTGTCCAACACACAACAAGCTCCAAAATGCAATGTGAAGACATAAATATTTCCTGTCATATAAATGACCTAATTTGTCAATGGGATGGCTGCGTTATTTGTGCCTGGGCTCGACCGCCATCCAGGGAAACATCATACCAGACATTTTTGAAAAATATACACCTGGGGAGTTCAGCGCGGTGTGCCTTGCATCCCACATCCTATGATCTTTTCTTACCCACAATGCCCTGAAAGCCTCAAACTTTGCCTATAATCATGTATTTTCCTCTTATTTCTATGAGGGAACTTTCCAGAATCTGTACAGATTCTCAAAATTCCTTTTACACAGCCTTCCCTCAGTTTGAATAAAAACAGTACCACAATTGCAAATACGCCCACAACAGGAGCAAATCAAACTAGGCACCCTTTCCGTAATGGTGCTTAGATAGCTACCTGGTGTCTTGATGTCTTGTAGGGCTTTCAGCCGCCCCCGCCTTCACCCCTGTTTGGGAATTGGGGGTAAACCCTGCCTGTCTGCCCCTTAGTGGCTGCAGAAAGACTGTTGTGCCTGTGGGATGGGGAGAGCACTTATGCATTGTTTGAGGAGGTTGATCCCTGCTTGGAGATCGCCCTCCTGCTTCAATCCCCAAGCAAGGATCTACAAGGAAGAGAGACAGTTGGAAATTGGAGATTCGACGTTTTTTCAAAATAACCTAGCTTATTGAAATCGGTACTCGTGGAAGTGTGGTGAGGTACACACCTGAGCTCTGATGCAAGTGATAGGAAAGTGAAAAGATGGGCTAATTTCTCTTTCATTTTAATGACGTCGGCGAGCCATGTGCTAATCGTTATTGAAATATGAACAGCCTCTGGATGTTAGGAAAGCTCTTCTCCGGCAACCCAACCTCAAATGGAAACAAGCATTTACAATGCAATAGGTCTCGCAGCATTAAAGTTTGAGTTACTGGCATTGTAAATGACAATGCTTTGCATTCATTTTTTTTTATTTGCAATTGGTATTTAAACGTTGTTTGTGAATGGTTAGCTGTGCTTATGCTAAGCAAAGTTGGCAGTAATATAGAGTGCTAGTCTTGCTTGTTATAAGCATGCTGATTAAAAAAATTATTTACCGCAGGAGAACCTTACCGACTACACTAAAGGGTAATAAGCTACATGAAAATAAAAATATTGCTTAATATGCTAATGTGCTCAGAAGCCAAGGCACAGGAAAACCAGTAAAACAAAAGCAAGTCGAAAATTCTAGTAGGACAAATGCTGCTGTACAAAAAAAACAGGACTGGGTAGAGGTGTCAGACTGGACATAGGCACTTGTTCTGCAATTTATGCATGTGTGCACTTATATATGAGCTGTCCGTGTATGCCTGTCCAATGTAAACCGTCTACGGGTACCCACGAAAAAGACAAAACTACATCTACCCACAATAAATTGTGACCCGCAAAACAAATCTCTCAGAAGCTTTAGGAAAGAAAGCTGAACATCTCCTAATTTGTTTTCCCAAAAATTAAATATGAAAAAATTATCTGGCCTTGCTGCTGCTAAAAACACACGTGTACCTTACAGTTGGCTGGATGAGAAAAAGAGAAACACATGAAAGGAGAGCATGCAATTGAAACACCAAACATTGAAGTGGAAGCGAGGGTGGGGGTTACTATGTTAGAGATGAAAGACGAGAGAAGCCAGGTTAGGAGTTAGATATTGAGACAAGGACTAAACACGTTTTAAACTACAGAGAGTAAGTGACATGCAAGAGGCGTTATGTGCGTACCTCGTACTGATTTGTGTGTTTTAAATAACAATGGCATGGAGGGACAGGCTGTTGAAACTACGAGATGAAAGCAAACATTCTTTTTTTAATTCACCAGGCTCCTACATTAAACACCCGCTGCTCACCTTTATTATGTTTCTGCTTAGCCTACCTTTGTGCCTGAAGTGCGAAAGCATTATTGGGAGCAAATCAACCTTTAAAAAAAAGAAATGTCACCACACTCAGCTTCGTAGTGCAGCCACCTAAATTTAACACCAGCTGCTCACCTTTAATACGTTTCTGTGGAGCCTGCACCTGTGTCGGAGGGTGGTGGAAGGGCATCAGAAAAGACGGGAATAGAGCAACAATTTGTTTTTCTAAGTCAGCACACTCAGCTCTATAGTACACCCACCTCCCTGAAACACCCGCTGCTTGCCTGTAATAACTCTCTGCAGAGCTCAGCCAAGCTGATCAGTGTGTTTTCTAGAGATCACGGAACGCCGGCAGTGTACATTGTAATATGTGAACATCGCATGTTTGCGAAGTGAGTGCCACTGATTACATTAAGGCAGTACAGCCACACACAAACAAATACTATTAGAAATAAATACAATGCCTCTGTAAAAATAACAACAAAAATAAAACGGAGTATGCATACAAGGAAAAAGCTATTACTTAAAGAGACGGGATATGCATTATGCCTTTGAGTTCATCCGGCTCTGCCTTGATGTTTATAATCGCAGCATTTGTGTTGGAGGGCAGAAGCAGTGACAGGGATGCCCCATGTTTAAAGAAAAATCTGCTTTTGAATTGGAGAGTGGTGGGAGGACAGAAGCAAATACGGGAGCAAAGCCATTAAAATAAAGCAACTTAATTTTTAAAGTCACCAAACTGAGCTCCAAAGTTCAGCCATCTACATTAAACACCCGGTGCTCGCTCTCCTAAGTATGGCCTCTCCGAAGTTTGTACTGAGCCCGCATCTGTGTTGGAGGGTGGTGGGAGGGCGGAAGGAAAGACGGGAACAAAGCAACAATTAACGGGTGATTTTTTAAGTTTGAACTGTGCCACCTACAGTAAACACCTGCTGCTCATCTACAATATGTTTCTGCTTAGGCTGTCTTTGTGCCGGAGGGAGGTGGGTGGGCGGAAGCAACAACGGGAGCAAAGGAACAATTTTATTAGGAAAAAGTCACCACATTGAGCCCCGAAGTGCAGCCATCTACATTAAACATTCGCTGCTCGCTCTCCGAAATTTGTATGGAGCCTGCCTCACTGAAGTTGGAACGGAGCCTGAATCAGATCAGAGGGAGACTCACACAGAGACGGGTTGCCTAGTACACAGAGCTTCAGTTAACCCAGGATCACACGCAGGAAAACCTAAGCTTGGCACTCTGGAGTCCGGAGTGACCTCCTTGCCCGGGAATCCAATTGTTTTCTGAAATCACCCGGAGTGAGAGGTACCGTCGCGGTCATGAGGCGTGAGGCCGACCTGCGCAGTCGGTGGCTCTAATTGCTGGCCCGGGGCTGAGGGAAGAGAGGGGAGGGGGAGGAGAAATGCGACACGGCGGGAAGGGGCAGGCAGGATGACTCAGGGGAGGGGGCGGAGCGGGGCAGAGCGGCATGTGGGTGTGAAGGAGCCGGGCCTTTGAAGTGAAGCTAAGCTTCACTTCAAAGGTGTCGGAGGAATGCGGGCGGCTGTGCACGCGCTTTTAAGCTCAATGCACATGCGCATTGAGCTTAAAAGTCACGGGCACTGCAAGGAATCGCCACGATTCCTTGCAAGTTAGATAAAGTCTGGATGAGCCCCTATAGTCTCGCTTGCTCGATGCGCATGCGCATCGACAGGCGAGACCTAAAAAGAGAAACCTATGGTGCAAGCACCAGAGCGATCCTTTGTCCTATGTGCCTTAGTGTGACCGCCACATCAACAGCAGCTGGAAAAGGGCGCTTCTGACATGGAAGTCACATTCGTAGCACCTAAGTGGTTAAAGACAGTTGTAGAAAAGCATTACTTTTCCCAGTGAAGAACAGTAAACAGGGACTATAGGCACTCAGCCTGTTTTGGCAAGTGTGCACTCTGTCTGGTCATACTCCATATCAGAATTAAGTTTAGGAATCCCCTTCATTGGTATATGTCACATCATGGAAGTGTCACTTACAGGCTTGCTACTTTTCTCTCCCGCTGTAATATATGTTGCGTCTTCCCCTTAACCATTTTGTTTTCCTCAGGGCTTGGCACTTAGCCCCACCCTTTTCAAGATAAATGTGAAGTCACTGGTGAAACTAGTCGAGTCTTGGGGTGTGAAAGTTGTATCTTATGTGGATGACACCTAGCTTCTTCTGGCCTTCCAGGAAAACTCTCCCACATCCCTGTGTTTCTTGAAAGTCTGCCTCAAAGCAGTGATTGACTGGATTAATGCAATCTGTCGAAAACTTAACTCAGAGATGATCGAGATTATTTTCTTTGGTTTCAGAATCTCCCCCGACCCCAGCATTTGGTGGCCATCTGAAATGGCTGTCCCACCAGCACCAGTGGTAATAAATCTCAGGGTGAAATTTGACTCCAACCTTACCTTTGAGCCCCAAATCAAGGCATTATCCTATATGTTTCTTCACGCTTAAGCCTTTAAAAAGGATGCTGCATCTTTTTCGCGTGAATTTTCACAAGCCAATAGTTCATGCCTTGATCACCTCCAGGTTGGATTATGCCAACAGCTTGTACCTGCGGCTGTCTGCTTTTCTGATTCAGCATCTTCAAACCATTCAGAACACTGCTGTCTTGCAAATTCTCATGGTTCTCCTACAGGTAGTGCTGTCAGGTCACTTATGTCATCTTCATTGGCTTCCAGTGAATAAAAGGATTTAGTTTGAGGCACTCATCTTTGCCTTCAGGGCCTACTACACCCACAAAGGCTCGCTCTATCTCCGGTGAACATTTAGCCTTATGTCCAGGCGACAGCGCTGAAATCTAACAAACTTAACCCCTTTGCTGCCCGTCTTTTCTCCCCCTGTGCCACGCCTTTTTTTGGGCTATTTGGGGGTAGTTCATGCTCCGGCCCTAATAACGCTTTGTCCACATAGGGTATCCACGCCAAATTGGTGTCTTTTTCTTACAGCATGCTGAGAATTCTAAAGGTTCCCAGGGTTTGCGGATTCCCTGGAGGGGATCGAGAAATTAGGCAAAATACAGCAAAACTTTGGGTTTTTAGGGAAAAAGTGATGCAGAAGAAAGAATCCTTTTTCACTGTAAATCGTATCAACGAAGGGCTTGTGGTGCTAAAATCACCATCTTCCCAGCTTTCAGGAACAGGCAGACTGTTGTCAGTAAACCAAAACTTTTTACACAGTTTTGGCAATTACTTGGCCATAGCCTATTTTTACTAATTGTGGTGCTTTCAGCCTCCTTCCAGTTAGTGGTAGAAATGTGTGTGAAGCCAATAATGATTCCCGGATAGCTATACATTTCTGAAAAGTAGTCAAAATTCTGAATTCTTCAAGGGGTCACTTGTTTAGATCCTTCACGGTTTTCCTATAGAAAGTAAAAAGTTTAAATAAAAGAATATTGAAATTTATTTGGAAAAATCAGCCATTTGTGCCTACATTTTCACCTGTAACTTCTTCTATTTATGGTAAATATTTGAAAGCTATATACTATTATGTACGTGGGACCCTTCTGGTTGCAAATATATAGGAGGCTTGTAGGTTCCCCATGTACCCGTGGTACCCAGAGCCAATAACTGAGTTGCACCTTGCAATGGTTTTTCATTGTGTACCAGCTATGCACTAATTAATTTGGTAAAATATAAAAAGTGAAAAATAGGTATTAAGGAAACCTATGTATTTCTAAAATGGAAACAAAATATGGAGTTTAGAAGCAGTGGTTATTTGTGCATCTCTGAATTTGCAGGAACCCATATTAGTATGTGAATTAGAGAATATTGTTCAAATTGACTTATTTTTTACTCATTGTCTTACATTTGATAGGCAGAAATGTATAGAAAGACAAACAGTAATAACACTTGTTCTTCTGTTCTGAGTTCCCCTAACTTTCATGATTAAAATGTTCCCTCACTTGTGTGGGTAGGCCTAGTGTCTGCAACAAGAAATGTCCCAAAACGCAACGTGGTCCTATCACATTTTTCCACTGAAAACGGACCCTTTTTTTTTCATTTTGCCTAGCTGTGGATTCTGGGCCATAGCTCAGGCGGCACCTCTGGAAACCTAGCAAACCTGTACATTTTTTAAAACTGGACACCCAGGGGAATCCAAGATAGGGTGACCTGTATGGCTCTCACCAGGTTCTGTTCCCCAGAATCCCTGACAAACCTCAAACTTTGTCCAAACCCCCCCCACATTTTACTCATATTTCTGTGATGGACAGTTCTGGAACCATCGGGGAGCCACAAACTTCCACCCACCCAGCATTCCCCCCAAGTCTGCTGATAAACATTGTACCTCGCTTGTGCGGGTAGGCCTAGTGCTTGTGACAGGAAAACAGCCCAAAATGCAACGTGGACACATCACATTTTTACAGTGAAAACTGACCCTTTTTTTTGCAATGTACCTAGCTGTGGATTTTGGGCCCTAGCTCAGCCAGCAACTAGGCAAACCTAAAAAACCTGTACATTTTTAAAAACTAGATACCCAGGGGAATCTAGTATGCTGTAACTTGTGTGACTCTCACCAGGTTATGTTACTCAGAATCCCTTGCAAACCTCAAACTTTTTCTGTGATGGAAAGTTCTGGAATCTGCGGTGAGCCACAAACGTCCATCCACCCAGCATTCTCCCAAGTCAGCCGATATATATGGTATCTCAGTTGTGTAGGTAGGCTTAGTGTCTGCAACAGGAAATGACCCAAAACTTTTTATGGAGACATCAAAATTATTTTTCACGAAACGACCTGGTTTTGCAAGGGAGTCACCTGCGTATTTTGTCCCGGGCTCGATGGTCATCCAGGGAATCCTACCAAACCCAGACCTTTCTGAAAACTAGACATTCCGGGTAGTCCAGGGAGGTGAAGGTTGCATGGATCCCTCAATGTTTTCTTACCCAGACTCCCCTGCAAACCTCAAATTTATCCCTAAATGGCTGTTTAGTTCAGGACCAAAAATGCAGGTGACACCTTGCAAAATCAGGACGTTTTGTGTTCAATAATTTTGATACCGCCACAATACGTTCTGGGCCCTTCCCTGTCGCAGGCTGTTGGCACACCCACACAAGTGAGATAGCCTTTTTATTGGGAGACCTGTTGGAATGCTGGGTGATAGGAAATTTGTGCGGCCTGGTGATTCCACCACTTACCCACACAGAACTGGGAGGAAAACGTTATTTTTCTTTAGCTAAAATTGAGGTTTGCAGGGGATTCTGGGTGTAAAATCGTTGGGGCATCCATGCAAGCCACACCTCCCTGGACTCACCCGCATGTCTACCTTTCAGAAATGTCTGAGTTTTGTAGGTTTCTTTAGATGGCCGCTGAGCCCAGGGCAAAAACCCTATGCTTTTGGTCCAGGGCTTGACTGCCATCTAAGGAAACCTGCCAAACCCAGACATTTCTGAAAACTAGACATCCAGGGGAGTCTAATAAGGTGTGGCTTGTTTGGCTCTCCCACTGTTTTTTTACCCAGAATCCCCTGCACACCTCAAATTTAGCTAGAAAGTCATATTTTCCTCACATTTCTGTGTGGGAAGGGTGTGAGATCACTGTGCTTGCAGACATTTCCCATCACCCAGCGTTCCCCTCAGTCTCCCAATAAAAATGATACCTCACTTGTGTGGGTGCCAAAAGCAGTGTCAGCCTAAAAACATATGAAAAAACCCCGCCCTTTTGGACCCACATCGGTTCCCCCTCAGTTTTTATTTTATACATTTTAGTTTCTCTGCTTTGGGCACCTACGCAAGTGAGGTATAATTTTTTTCAGGAGACTGAGTGGAACGCTAGGTGGTGGTAAATTTGTGCTAGTGCAGTGATCCGACAAGTTTTCCACACAGAAATGTGAGAAAAGTGTGAATTGTTAACTAAATTTGAGGTTTGCAGGGGTTTTTAGGTAATAAAATGCTGGGGGATCCATGCAAGCCACACCACTAGACAAGCACCATCCACGCACACCACCAGTCAAGTGCCATCCCTGCACACGGCCAGCTAAGAAGCATCCAAGCACATCACCAGCCAAGCAACAGTCTACGCACATCGTCAGCAAAGTAACCGTCCACGCACACCGCCAGTTATGTGCCATCCATGCAGACCACTAGCCATGCGACAGTCCATGCACACTGCGAGCCAAACGCTAGTCCACACGCACTGCCAGCTAAGCACAAGTCGAGATACACCACCAGCAAAATGCAGGTTCACACACAGCCACCCAAACCCCAGTAAACACAGACATTCAGCCGAACTCCAGTTCTCACACACACAAAAACGTTCTCTAGTGTCTAGTGGTTTTCTGCCCCCTTTGTGAGCAGATGTGCCTAAAAATATCACTCATCTGCTCCCAAGGGCGGCCGAAGCAGCCAAAATGTGTTCACCAAAAAAGGGGAGTAACCCTTGCCTAAGGGGCCGCTCCCTGACATGCCCATAAACATATCTCGCCCCCACACCTCTTTTATTAAAAAGAGAAAAACCCTGGTTTCCAGTGGGCTTTCTGCCCTAACCCCCCCAGCCCTCCCGGGCAGTAATAATCCCCATCCCATCATCTGCCCTCCACTGTCTCTTTGTTTGGTGGGTGGGGGGGAGCATTGGCATGTCCATTTTAAGCAGCCCCCTCCCTTACATATTCAAAACTAAAAGTCCCTCATGGCTAGTGGGCTTTCTGCCCCCCGGGGGCAGATTGGTAGTAATAGGCCCTTGTGTTCAGGTATGGGGGCATTGGCATGTCTATTGAGGGCAGCCCATTAATTTTTTTTTATATCTGGTGCCTAGTGGGCTTTCTGCCCCCATGGAGGGGGGCAGATCGGGGGCTATTGCCCCCATCTGCACCTTTGGGGGTGCAGAAAGACTGTGGCAATTTTTTGGAGGGTTGGGGGCCTATATAGTGCCCATTTAGGGGACCCCCAACCCTAAGTAGCTCCCCAAAATAAGAATCCATTGTGTCTAGTGGACTTTTTGCCACCCCTCCTGGGAATGGCAGATCCGGGGTAATAACCTCAATCTGCCTCCCAGGGGGGCAGAAACACTGTCCCTTTTATGTTAGTGGTGGGGGCATTGGCTGGCCCATTGTAGGCAGCCCCCACTCCTCTTTTATAAAAAAAAAACAATCATCCCTGGTGCGTAGTGGGCTTTCTGCCCCCTGAATGGGGAGATCGGGGGTGATTACCTCCATCTGCACCCCATTGGGGGTAGAAAGACGGTGAACATTTTTTAGGAGGGTTGGGGGCTGCCCTCAATGGGCACTATAATAAAAAAAATTCCTGGAATCTAGTGTGCTTTCTGACCCTCCTGGGAGGGGGGCAGATTGGGCGCTACTTGCCCCATCTGACACTCAGGGGGCGGGCAAAGAGACTGAATATGCCCAAATAAATATGGGAGAAAGAAAGGCCCTTGCCCAAGGGGCCGCTTCCCCCTCCCTTGTGCCTAGTGGTGGATCCGTGCTTGGGGCTTGCCATCCTGAGGCGATCCCCAAGCAGAGATCCACTAGGGAAGGGTAATATTGGAAAGGGGAGAGTCTCCCCGTTCCAACAATCCCTCTACCGTGTCTTTCGGTGCTTGGGGGACTGAGATAGCCCGACGTGCACCGAAGCAGTGAAACTGAAATGAGCGGATCCGCTTGTTTCAGTTTCAATGTATGACGTCAACGTGCCATGCGCGCTATCATCGTTACATTGGGAAAAAAATACCTTTGGAGTTTGGGGAAGCTCTTCCCCACTTCCCGAGGCTAATGAAACAAGCATTTGCAATGCAATCGGTCTCGCCTTTGGGACCTTATATGTATTTAGCTTTGCAGCACATTAGCCTGGGTGCTGAAACTTCTACTGTTCTTTAACATGGAGGGAAAGGAAGCACCAAACTGCGTGACACTCCAGGTATGGGAACACATGGAGAGAAATATTTTGCCTTTCAGCGGGAAATGGTATAGTCCAAAGCTCTGTTTTTAATATAAAATCAGGGCCTTCTGTGGTCACATCACTGAAAATGCAAGATTTGAAAAAAATATTATTGTCTATGGGTGCTCGTGCTATGGACTGGAATCTAGAGAATGATAAAGTGATTCTCGTATTTTACTGACCTCTGCTGGTCGTTTTCTATCAAGAAAGTTAAATAGGGGCTGTTGACAGAAAAATAAAAGAAAGTCCCTTCGCAGAAAGCAATTCTGGTATTTTACTGATCTCTACTGGTCGTTTCTATCAAGACCGGTAAATAGAGGCATTTGAACAGAAAAAAGTCCCCTAGCGGAAGCAGACAAGTCCTAGGGCTGATCTCTAGAGCCCTCAAAGTACATACACATATAGGTATATACAAGAGTTCGCAAATGCTTGACATAAAAAAGGAAATCCCACTGCCGTTTACAGTAGAGGGATTAGACGGTGGTGTGCCGAGGACCTAATGGTTATGTCCTTGGCATACCAGCACCACAGCCGAGGACGTAACCATCGGCACTTAAGGGGTTAAACTATTCCAACTCCCCCGCCTTCACGAAGTTGTGGAATGCTCTTCCACTTCGCTTGAGAAGCAGCCCGTCTGAAGTTTTTTCAGAAAGTGCTTAAAAATCTTACTCTTTGACTCCTACCTTGACATCATTTAGGTTCTCTGCTGCTAGGTCTTAGACGTGATCTTTTCGCCAGTGCTAGGATGCTTCCTCAGAGGTAGCTGTGCGCTTTACAAATGCTTTGTTTACATTGTATTGTATTTTCCACCATCATAACGCCACTTTAACAGTATATGACTTGTAACATATGGTCCATTTGTAAAGCGAATATTCTACCCGAAGGCTATCTTGGTTCTGAAGTAACAGATGTTTATCATTACCCAAGTTGGCAATATTCATTTCATCGGCTTTGAAAGTAAGTCAAACTCAGAATGCATCAGTGGATGCATTAGTTCACTGAGCCACCAGACCTGGCACTTTTAGGCCTAATATTTTCAAATAAAAAAAGGACTACCTACTTACTTTCAGTTTTTTAAGTAGGATGGTAGATTTTTGATCGACTAATTTTACAGCTTGATCTGTCTGTGGACAGGCAATGGAGAAAATAGCATTTGAAACTAAAATTGACTTTCACATCTCACCTTCCACGTCAACCACAGAAACTAAAAACGGAAACAACCACTTTCAGTGGCGATTTGGCTTATTTTTCTTTTACACCTAAGCGTGATACCACGTTCCTGCTGAAGTTGTCTCTGCTCTCACTACGATAAGTCGAATTAATGCTGTGGTTAGTTCATGCGTTTTCCAACTCCACATTGTATAACATATTCTCCATTTTAATTCTTTTCCTTTCAAAGTGCAAATCCTGAATGCTTTCATTTCAGCACACCAGGACTATAGTAGCACCGTTTATTTGGTTCTGCTTCCAGTGCATTTTGACTAAGGTTCAATTGGTGCAAACTATGCTGCCAAACTAGCATTGGGACTCAAGAATCTTTCTCCCGCTTTGGCCTCTTTACATCGGCTCCCTGTTGAAGCATGGATTCTGTTCAAGTTGCTTTGCCTAGTGCACAACGTTCTATATGCTAAAGGCAATCCCCTTCTTCAATGTTTTAAGTGGTACAATCTTAGTTTCTAATTGAGAATTAGAGGACAGTCTCCTCGGTTATCTTGTCTAGATTTTCCAGATTCCACTATCAGTCTCTAGGTGGTAGGACTTTCTCTGTTGCTGCGCCTTAAGATTGAATTCTCTTCCGCTTGCCCTATGCCTAGAGTCAAATCTGTTGAAGTTCAAGAAGGCCTTAAAAATCTGGCTTGTTCATTACTGAACCTGATGAAATATTCCGGCTCAGATGTGAGTGTCTTTTCAATTCCTTCATCTTGATTTTGCTTTTTCTTACGAATCGGAACCTTTGATGAACATTTTGCTATATTAAAGCTAACTTATGTATTCTGATTTTGCACCAAAAGTGATTTTTCACAGGGTGGAGGTCCGGGGGTGAGTTGATTGGGACCACAACCTCCCAGCGCATATGCCTAACACTCTCTGTGACTCCCCCTGTCCTTTTGGGAGTGGGGAACAGATGTGGCAACTGGGGTATCCAAAGGCCCGAGTCGTGCCTGTCCGTTCCAGAAGCGGGCATGAGCGGCGACCCAAACTGCAGCAATATTTCTGCCTCCCCTCTATCCTTACCGGGGACTCGCAGCTGAGTGTAGCCCGACATGTCTTTGCCCTGCCGGGAGAGTGAGTGAGCGAGTGAGAGAGCCAACGTGGGGCTGGTGGGGGTGGCGGGGGTGGCAGTCCTTTTAATCAAGAACAGCACTCCACTGATGCCAGAATCACTGGCCCTGGCTGTTTGATGCAGCAGTCTGCAGCTGGGTGCCACAAGAGACCTGGGGGCATGGATTGTCTGCATCTGACTTTGACGTAGCGTGACCAATCCTGGCCTGTAACCTTCACACCGGGGAGATTGTGGGGTCAAAAAGGGGCCAGACATTTTGCACATGCCCCTCAGCCACTCTTATTGTCTACTACTGAGAAAAAAACACCCCATTGTAGCGCTTTACTCTCTCAGGGTAGCGTTACAGAGCTGCCCAAGGCCTACTCAAGAGAGGTGGTATGGGCTAGCAATCACCATTTACAGATACTCAACAATAACACTCAATAAATGATTGTCCAGTCTGAGCTTTTGCTTTGCTCTCCTTTTGGGCCTTTCTCCTAAAAAGGCTGGTGCACTGAGCCAGTGAAACTGGCCCCCAGCAAAGTTTGTCACCGTTTTAGGGCTGGAGGCCTGATGAAAGTGATCCAGGTGGCTAGTGCTTGCCACCAGGAGCAAAGTGAGCCAAAGACCCTCCGAATAGGCCCAACGGGGCCCGAGATATCCAGTGTAAATCCAGTGCAGAAGCCCAGTCTTTGCCCCATCCTGGGGTCAATCAAAGATAGTCCTTGGTCCTGGAGACAGTCAGGGGGTTCCTCCTTCCATTTGTCCATGGTCTCAGCCTCCAGTCCCAGTGTTCCTTAGAAAAAGCACATCCAAGAGCAAGCTCTCCCCATGCGAAAGACCTTTTAAGGGGGGGGAGGTGCCATCAGGAATGCACTTCTGGCCTATATTGAGGTGTCAAATCACCTCTCTGCCACTGTTTCAACTTTCCTGCACAGGCTTCTGGGATACTTTAGGATGACTTCACCTAGAGTCACTTCCCAAATGTGCTCTGGGGGTCTCAGCTCCACCCCTCGCTGACATCACTGCCAGGACTTTCCCCCCAGCAAATCTTCAAAGGATCCCCTCTCTGATGTGGCTCTAGATCTCTTGACCCCCTCCCTTGTGGTGTGGCCTGAGCAGGCCCTCTCCCTGGCACAGGATGACAGCGGGCTGATTGCTGCAGAGCAATTAGGCCCATTTCCCTTCCTCCTTAAGAGTTGGCCTAAGCACTGCCAATTGCTTTCTCAAAGGGGTGCGCCCTTTGTTTCTTCAGCTGGGGAAAAAAGTAATTAACCCAGCCCAACAGGGTCACAAAAGGCCTGAGTTCTCATCCTGAGCTGAGCCAGAGAAGCATGACATTTCTGGAGGACCCTTAAGATGTACAAATATGGTTTTGGACTTTACAGGATTGTTCTTCCCAAACAGGTTATAGTGTACATTGGTGCGACTCTGGAGTTTGTGGACTCAAGGGAACTGAAGCTGTGCCCTAAGGCAGCCTTTCCCATTGGAGTATGATGGAGTGTTACTACCTTTAAGGCAGTAAAGCACACAAACTTCCCTACATGATTACCCCTTCCATTATAACAGCTATTCCAGGACACTACCCAACACTATATAGTCCTTCTGCACCAGGCTACCTGTGCACAGTTCTTGGGCTACACACAATAGGAGTCTTCCACGCGCATCCCTCACATGTGTGCATGTGTCCACATGTAACCATCCCAGAGACCCTTACCCTGGATGCGTTGCTGTGGCCTGATCTCACAAGGCAGCCACTGGTGCCAAACATAAGCTGTCTGTTTTTCCAAGAGTTTACTGTGGGTGAGTCCCAGCTTATGATGCTCTCCCACAGTAAAAGGTAAAAAAAATCAGGTGATCAAAAAGCGAATCCAGTCGGATTAGATGGTGAGAACCGCCTTCTCACACCGACCACATTATTTCAGGTCATAAACGACTCCCACAGGGACCTGAAGGATAAAATCGGAGGGTTGGGGGATAGAGGTCTGTCTTCTCCGACAAGACGTGTGGCATGTATTTGCACGCAGCACAGAGGCAGAGGGGCGAATTTCATCCCTGGAGGATGTGGTGGGCACCCCGAGTAAACAGTTTAAGCAGATGAGAGACTTGATGACACTGCTTGAACACCTTGTGGAAGACGCAGAAGGCCAGTCACACAGACATATCTTTTGGCTGGTAGGCCTGTCAGAGTACATGAAGGGCAAGTGCCTGGAGAAGTTCCTAACAGACTGGTTCAAATCATTGATCCCAGATGACGAGCTATCATCCTGCTTCATCCTAGAAAGGGCCCATAGGGCTCTGGCCCCGAAACGCCCCAGTCCCTTCTTCCCCCTACGGTGCCACCCAGACCCATCATTATGAGGGTGCTTAACTTTGTGGACAGCGGCGCTCCTTCCCCACAATGTTCGATGTGCAGACTCCAAAGTTATGCCCACTCATGCCTACAAAACTCTCCATGACGCAGGACCAGAATATCTGAACAACCGCCTCACATTCCACACACCCGCTAAACAACTACGCTCTGCCCAACTTGCCCTGCCCTTCGTCCCATGTATCCACAAGACCAGAACCGGAGGAAGATCCTTCTCCTACCTCGCCCCAAGACCTGGAACACCCTGCTTCTCTTCATCAGGCAATCCACGTCGTTGACCCAATTCAGGAAGGACCTCAAGACCTGGCTTTTTGACTGAACCTCCACACCCAGACTGATCAGCAGTCCCCCCACCCCTATCAGTGCCTTGAGACCCTCATGGGTGAGTAGCCGTGCTATATAAACTCCTGATTGATTGATGCTTTTCCCTGATTATATGGCTAAGCGACAGCTCCTTCGCAACTCCTTTCTGGAGGTCAAAAGAAGCTTAGGGCCATGGATATTCAATATATGCTGATGTACCCAGTAAAATTGAAAGTGCTGTTTCAGGGGCCAGCTATCTGTTTTGAGATCCCTAAAGAGGCTTTGGACTGGTTGGGTGGGGAGGGAGAAACGTTTGCAGAAATGAACTATGTGAGAAGTTGACCTGGTATATGATGTTCACTATTCTAGTGAGCACCTTTCACCAGTCCAAACAACCCTTATGGTGATGGTTGTAAAGTCAACCTTATAGACCAGCTATCCTAGTGGTAGCATGGACAAAGCAGTCTTAGGCTAAACTCAAGAGGGCATGTGAAGCCAGCTGTTTTACCATATGCAATCCCTTTAATACCATGTGAAAGGACACCACACAGGTTGTATATCAAAATATATATGTACTAGCAGCCCGTCCCGACCTTGTCCGGGTGCAACAGGCTTCCCCGCCCGCCCCGACATTGTGCAGCAGCCCGGGCCCCCGCCCGGCCCGTCCCCCGCCTGCCCCGACCCCCGCCTGCCCGACCCCCGCCTGCCCTGACCCCCCCTGCCCCGACATGGGTCCCCTTACCCGAGCCGCCGCTCCTCCCGCCTGTCCGCTGCTCGCACCGCCGCTGGCCTGTCCGCTGCTCCTCAAGTCACCGCTCCTCCCCCGCGCCATGTCCGCCGCTCCCTTACCTCAGCCGCTGCTCCTCCAGCCTGTCCGCTGCTCGCACCGCCGCTCCCTTACCTCAGCCGCCGCTCCTACAGCCTGTCCGCTGCTCGCACCACCGCTGGCCTGTCCGCTGCTCCTCACGTCATCGCTCCTCCCCCACACCATGTCCGCCGCTCCTCGTCGCGCTCCTGGACGCCGCTCCTCCCCGCGCTCTTGACGTGAGCACGCACGTCGCGGCCGGCGCTACTTCGGAGGGACTACTTTTTTTTTTTACTGTAAATTTTTTTAATCACGTTTAAAAAATATATATATATAGCCTATAACCATCTACACACCCTGACGATTCCAAAGGTGTATCGGGTGTGTGGATTGGCGCTGTGGTTCCCAAGTTTACTCGCCTCAAAGGCTGAAAGTTCTTCCTTTATTATAGTAGTATATATTTATTTCTAATACAATCCTCTGAACTCTTTATGAGATCAGAGGCACCAGCACAATGCAAGATACCTAATTAAAATACAATAAGTTGCACAAAATACAGTAATGCCCTAGGGGCACTTTGAACCATATACTAAAATAGTGGTATAAGAACCACATCACGAACAAAGGAAAGGCCTAGGGCCTGGAGAATCGCTGGGGCTACACTGTACTACCAATGGATAGAGAGCAGGAGGCCCATGGGATGCGCTTGCGGTGTCTTTACACGCACGCAAGTTACCATAGAGTTAGAATGGGAACAAAAGAAATGGAAACTAGTTCTTTTAGGACACTGCCGGATGGACTAGGGAAAAGCTACTTGAAACTAGGACACTAGGATAGTCAATACCCACAGGAGTACCGAAATACTCGTGTTACCTCACCCACAGGAAGCGGGTGCATAGGTGTCAGTGTGTCAGGTTTCGTCGCTGATTCCTATGGAGCCTTGGAGAAAGATGCTGCAGGCGACCAGGAGAGAAGTGTCCGGGTGGATCCAAGGGCGTATCGAGGATGAAGAGTACCTGAAAGCAGAGGGGACAGAGTCTGGGTCACTAGCCAGTGACCAGGATGGAACCAGGAAGGAACCAGGCGATGTCACGAAGCAATCAGGTGATGTCGTGAAGCTTGACTCTGCAGCCACATGGACCAGGAGGTATCGACGACGACCAGGAGCTGGGCACGGACTGTCCTACGAAGGATCGCGCTGTCGGCGGTGTCGGCTTCCGGATTGGAGTCAACAAGCCTTGGCAAAGGCAACCCACGCAGAAAAGGAAGATGGCTTCTTAATCAGACCAGCAAGGTCTGATGGGCTGCTCCTTTTCAGGGGAGCAAGGGCCAGTCTGGAGCTACCAGACCAGCATTGTAAATCAAAGGTTTCGTCGTCACAGAGGCCACTAGCCAACGGGCAAGTGACTGGACAGACGCGTCGAGCAGGAAAATGCTGAAGGGCTCCACACAGAACTCGTGGAGTGTGGAGGGCTGATCTTCGGTGCAGTTGGTGCTCGGGGCTGGGGCTTCTCAATCCCCAATGCACAACTTCGAGGGTGCCTCAGAAGTTGCACGGAAAGCAATTCGCTGGCTTTCCAAGATGGCCGGTCCCACGTCTCGCGTCGCCTCCACGGGTCTCAGCTTTGCTGTGGCTGTGGATCGGGCTGAAGGAAGTCTGGAAGTCCGGGTCTTGTCAGGCTCTGTGCTCGGGCTCCGGCAGGAGCGTCGACAAAGCAAACCGTTGATCGCTTGATGGTGCCTGCTTGTGCAGGGTGGTCACTCCTTGACCACAAGGGAGATTCTTCAGTCTTCTACGTTGAGTAGGATGTCGAAGGTCCAGAGTTTCGTATCAGAGTTTCAGTCAGGATAAATCTAAAGTCTTGGGACTCAGCTCCTACCTATATACCAAATTTAGGGGCTGGATTACCTGCTAGGTCCCTCCTGTTATTATTATTATTATTATTGCTGTTTTGTAACGCGCTCAATTACTGCCGGAGTATCCTGGTGCGAAGATGAAGAAACAGAATAAAAGCAGAAACATAAACAAGAGACAGCTAGAAGGCCAACCGGAACAAATGTGTTTTCAACGCTTTTTTAAAAGACCCAAAGTTCAGGGTGGCACGCAAGAATAATGGAAGCTCATTCCAGGCCAAGGCGGCCGGTGGTAAATTAAATTTACTTATTACCTCATTTCTGAATTTCTATGCTTAATAAATCATAATTTCTTGTCAATGCAAAGCGAGGAATCCGTGGTGCTCAAATGAAGGAGGAGGAGACCAATAACTCGAGTTAAGGGGAGCGCTTCCAGCGCCAAGCGGGCACAGGAGCAATCTCTCAAGTCTCTCTCTTGAAGTGGGTGTTTTATTTTCAACAGCAGGACATTTATACAGTCTTGGTCACGAGGCAAAATAGAGGAACAAGCAGGTCATGGCAGATAGAGGAACAAAAATCAGCAAGAGGGGCAGATTGTGAAGAAATGGGGGCGTGTCTTAGGCTTCGTGAGGGGACTTGCGATGTGAAATAGTCTGACAGTTGGAAGGGGGAGGCTTCCTCATTTGGGGTTTGTACTCGTGCTTCATGCCAGAAAGAGGAACTATCTTGTGTAAAACAGAGACCATCTGCTCTCTGGCTTGCAGTAACTATTTCTTAAAACAGGAACTATCTGCTGGTTCTGGGAATTGGCTGAAACACAGGAAGGGGTGGTCAATGAACTAAGATGCCAGGTGCAGGGTGTCTTACAGTTAAGAACAGGAACTATCTGCTGCTAGTTCCCAGAATTGGCAGAACCACAGAAATGTGTGTGTTCACAGTGTACAATCCTCTATTAGTTGGTGTGGTTTCAGGGCCTAACCTCGTGCTTCCTCTTTCAGTTGGGGGTGGTCACAGGGCAGTTGGTGTGACAGGCTGAGTTACCAACAATGGACAGGATGTGGCTGAGTCTCTGGCACAACTGGGGAGGGCACACAGACAGGTTTCTTGGAATTGGCTCGACCACAAGGAGCAGGGGGTCGTGCAAGATTCAATGGGGATGTGAAGGACAGTTTTCAGACAAATTGCTGAGAGCATGTCACACACAAAATGGGTGTTTGTCTGAGAAAAATGGCTGTCAGGCAGAAACAGGGAAATGATGGGGCACAATTGTCAATTTTATTTCCACATTCCCTCCTTGCCCCAGAGTGTACCTACATTATATCTCAATTTGCATGAGATCATTTATACATTCTTGTAACATGATTCTTTCCCTTTCTCTCTGCTGGACAAGTGGTTTAGGAATGCATTTTGCAGCGCATAGACCGCACAGGGCAGGACCACATTGGATGCAAAGGCAGCATCCAGTTATTATCAGGAATATTATACCTGCTGCTGACAGCAGTTGCCATCCCCAGGACGATCTGACATGGGGCACTAGGAGGTCTCGGTGGTAAGTGGATGGGGCCACAAAGACAGGGGGTAACAGGAATGCTATATAGCAAGTTCCCCCCCAGTTCAAGGGCAGCTGCACATAGGCCGTTTGGCCACAGATGAAATAAGTATGGCGAGATGCTAGTAATGAGGACTTTCATCTGTCTTCAAAACTTATAGTGGTATGACAGTCACTGTGTCCTAATGGAACAGAGCCATTTTTCTGGATGCACAGGTGTCCTTTTACTGGTGAGACCGAGATTGAAGGGGGACCAGCATTCTTTTTAGGTTTGGTATTTAACATCTTGTAGGACATGGTCATGTTCCCTTGCTTGTATTCTTCACTTTCTAGGACTGTACCTGTCGCCTGAGGATCTCCCTCCTTATTAGGGTAACAGGCAGTATTGAGTACCTTGTTTAAATCCCCCCAAGGCCACCCATTCTTGCATGAATTATTTCCGTCAGGGCAGGAGGTGGGGGTAGTATCGTCAGCTGTTATTAGGGGGAACCAGGCTTCACAAGTTCCATTATAAGAGAATGGGAAAGGAAAAAGAGGCATCCCTCCCTTTTACTGATGAGGTGGGATGCGGCCACATATCCAACAATTGGTGCTATTACTGGCCTGCTGAGTGTGGTGTAGCATCTGGATGAAGGTATTGTTTCGCAAGGCTAGTCTATGGGCTTGTTCATGAGGGGGTAGGTCGTGATAGGTGTGTTCCTGAGTGCTGTTGGGTGTATGACAGGTGTGTTGTGTTGGAGGAAAAACAGTGTGGAGAATCCAACCAAGACACGTCATAACTGCCATGAGGAAAAATAATACTGTCAAACATATAGTAGGACCCTTATGTCTTTTTCTAGAGTCCATTCTTTCTCCCACATAGTCAAGGTGTTAAAATCCATTCCCATGCTCCAACCGCTTCACCGACGCCCAATGGACTTAATTAGCCAGAGTCCGAATGGCAGACCTTAACTTTGATTTGTAATCCTGTTGTGGGGTTAGTTCCAAAGGCAATAAAGATTGTTCAGTCACAATGTCAGTGGGATTGGCAGGGCCATCAGCAACAGTGTCTTTTTGTCCAAAATGTTTCCGGCAGTGGCTTGCGTGGAGCCAGCCCTTCCTGCCCTCGACCTTCACTGCTGTCCGTGTTGTTAGTAGTACGAGTCTTGGCTTCTTCCACCTGGGCTGGAGGGGGCTGGTCCGGTCGAAGTTCCTCACGAGGACCCAGTCCCCGGGTCGGATGGCGTGTTCTTCCGGGTTGGTTTTGTCAGGGAAGGTGGCAGCAACCTGAGAACGACAAGATTGGAGTGCAGACATCAAGGAAGCCAGGTAGTCAGTCAGCATAGTACTGTCAACATCAGTTATTCTTTTAGGCCTTGGCGTACCCCACATATTTGGTGGTCTGCCAAAGACCACTTCATATGGAGATAAGCCAGTTCTGGAATGGGCTACCATACGCATGTAAAAGAGGGCAACCGGTAAGGCTACCATCCAGTCCACGCCTTTGTCAGTGCCTATCTTGGCCAATTTTGTCTTCAAAGTTTGGTTGTGTCTTTCTACTAGACCTGCTGCCTGAGGATGTCTTACACAGTGAAACTTCCAAGTGTACCCTAACAGAAGAGACACTTGCTTCATGAGTTCAGAGGAAAAAGGTTGGCCGTTATCTGAGTAGATGACACGGGGCAACCCATACCTCGGGAAAAACTCTCTAACTAATTGTTTAGCAGTTGTCGTTGCAGTGTAATCTGGGACGGGATAGGCTTCTGTCCATCTGGTCAGAGCACACACTACAACTAGTACATACTTGTGACCTGTACATCTCTCCATCTGGATATAGTCCATCTGGAGAACTTCAAATGGATGGTCAGGGGGTTGGAATCCTCCCTGTTCCACCTTTGTGCCTTTTCCTGGGTTGAACTGATTACAAATCATGCACGTTTTAACTTTTTGTTTGGCTGCAGTTCTCAAATGTTTGTTGTGCCATATATTCTGTATGCTGTCTAACATTGCTTTTTCTCCCAGATGCGCTGGTCCATGTATGGTGTTTACCATAACCTGTACCATGGCATCCGGTAGAAACCATACTGCTCTTTCAGGTGTCATCCAGCCTTGATCTGTAAGGACCCCTCCTTTTTCCTTCCATTCTAGCACTTCCTGTGGTGTGGCGTGACTTTGGACATCCTGGATGTCAGAAAAGGGGTCTCGTATCGTATATTGGCGGTGTGGTATACTTAATTCTGTGTTTGCTGCTAACTTGGCTGCACTGTCTGCAGAATCATTTCCTTTTGATATTTCATCTGTTCCTTTTGTGTGCGCTTTACATTTTAGCACTGCGATTTTCTCTGGTAACTGACTGGCCTCTAAGAGGGCAGTGATTGAGTGTAGCATGCTGTATTCTGGACCCATGTGATGTGAGAAATCCTCTCTCTCTCCACAATGTACCGAAGTTGTGTACAACTCCAAAGGCATATTGTGAATCAGTGTAGATGTTAACTGACTTTTGCTAAGTGACATGCTCGTGTTAGGGCTATGAGTTCTGCTGCCTGTGCCGACAGTATCTCTATCTTGTGTGATTCTAAAGTGTCTGTACCATTTGTGACGGCATAGGCTGCTGCCAATTCTCCTGTGGGGAGTCTCATACATGAACCATCAACAAAGAGTGTAATTTCTGCCTTAGCAAGGGGAGTATCTTGTAAATCTGGTCTTGGTTTGGTCACTAAATCAATTATGTCAATACAATCGTGAATTTCTTCAGTAGGAGAGGTCAGTGGCAACAGTGTTGCTGGGTTTAAAATGTTGCAGCGTCTAATCTCAATGTGTGGCTGAAAAAGTGTCATCTCATATCCGGTGAGTCTGGCTATTGTCAGATGCTGTGTTTGTGTTCTGTTTAACAGAAGTTCTACAGCGTGTGGGACCTGAACTATCAGATGATGTCCCAATACAATAGAATCGCTTTGTCTAATAGCTTGTGCAGTAGCTGCTACTGATTTTAGACATGCAGGCAATGCTTGTGCTACTGGATCTAATGTGCTTGAAAAATAACCACATGGTTTATGTTTGTCTGCTTGAAGTTGGGTCAGAACTGAGAGTGCTGTACCTGAGTTTTCTGTTACAAATAATGTAAAATCTTTGGTGTAATTAGGTGTTGCCAGCACTGGGGCTTGACACATAGCTTTTTTAAGAGACTGAAAGGCTTGCGTGTGTTCATCTGTCCAGGGTAATTGTGGAGTAGCGCCAGCTTCGAGTGTTGTCAGCTGCACTAACGGTTTGGAAATGAGTGCAAATTGTGGGATCCACTGTCTACAATATGAGGTGAGACCAACAAAGGCTCGAACTTGTTTCTGTGTTGTTGGTTGTGGTATTTGTAGTATGAGCTGGATGCGTTCCTGTGTAAGCTGCCTACCCTCCTTTGACAGCAAGTGCCCTAAGTATGCCACTTGCCGTAAACAAAATTGGAGCTTACCAGGGGAAACTTTATGGCCATTTGCAGCTAGGAATTCTAGTACTAGTAGTGATGCTTCAGCACATGCTGCGTCAGATCTGGCCGTAATGAGGATATCATCAACATATTGTAGTATGGCTGTATCCGTGGGCATTTGAACAGTATCTAGTTGTCTTTTTAATGCTTGGCTATATACGCTTGGACTCTCTGTGAAACCTTGAGGAGCTCTTGTGAATTGGAAACTTCGTCCTTGTAAGGAGAAGCCAAAAAGGTATTGACTGTCTGGGTGAATAGGTATGCTAAAGAATGCGTTTTTCAAGTCAATGACTGAAAAATGCGTTGCTTCCGCATCTATGGCTGTGAGTAGGGTGGAGATGTCTGGAACCACAGGGTGTTGTGGAACGACACATTTATTGAGCTCTCTCAAATCCACCACTAGTCTGTAGACAGGTGGTGTTCCTGGTTCCACTTTTTATGAACTGGTAAAACAGGGGAATTGCAAATGTTAGAAGTTGTTTTCTTAATCACACCTGACTGTATTAGGTCCTGAATAATTAACATTAATGCTTGTTCAGCCTGAGGTGGAATTTTGTATTGCCTTATACGTGGTGGTTGGGCTCCCTCTTTCAGTGTAACCTTGTGAGGTATTATTTCCATACATCCTACTGTGGTGGAATCAGTGGCCCACAGGGTGTGTGGCAAATCTTTCAAACGCTCATCTAATTCTCTACTTGTGTAGTGGCCCTTGAAATCTCGCAGAAATAGTCTGACATCTGTAGGTGAGCAAACAATGACAGCTCCTAATTCTTTCAATGTTTTTATACCAAGCAAGTTTTCTGGACATGATTTTGTCAATATAAGATCTGTAGTTGTCGTGAGGGGACCAACCTGCAAGGGCAGTGGCTTTGACGTGACAGGTTGTCCCGAGAAACCCAGAGAAATACTTTTTGAACCCGAGAGAGGAGCCTCTGGGACCTCTTGATGGCTTATTGTTGTTTTACTGGCCCCAGTGTCTAGTAGAAATTTCATATCCTCCCCCAGAAGTCGGACCTCTATAAATGGACCTGTCTGATCTACTGGAATGGGGATTAGGGGCAGTTTGTCATCTTCTCTCTCTGGGCAACATCATGAGAAATCTGGGTAATATTCAGTGTAGGCGCTGTCTATAATATTCATTTGGGCCATTTGTGTTGTCAGTGGAACTGAAGGTATTGAACTGTCTAGGGAACCATTCTGTTTTGGCTGATATGGGCGTGGCTGGGTCTTACCAGTAGCCAAATTGTGCTTTAAGACAGGACAATCTTTAACGAAGTGTCCCATCTTTTTGCAATAATTACAAGTGCTTTTTATATTTGTCTGGCTACTTGGTGTCTGTTGACGCTGGGGTGCAGTTTGGGCTACTAATGCTTTCATCTTTGTGTCTTTCATGCGTTTCTTATCATTTTCTTCTTCATCCCTAATGCGATTCTGGTGATATTGTAGCATTTGTAACACCTGTGGAGGTGTATGTGCTTGCCAGGTACTTTCTACTTTTAGTACTCTGTCCTTAATGGCTGGCAAGGCGTTATCTACTAATTTGGAAACAAACAGATGCGGGTAAGCTGCACTTGTCGGCGTAAGGCCGCTATTTACTGCAAAACACTTTTCAAGTCTAGTGTAATAATCTCCTATGTCTTCACCATGTTTCTGTTTGCAGGAGGAAATGGCATCCCAGTCCTCCTTTTTCACTGTTAGTAACTGTGGTAGCACTTTTAAAATAGTGCCAGGAAGTGCTTTTAGTCTGTCTCCTATACCTTGACCTGCTACTCTAGTATTTTCGTCATTCTGAAGTTCAGTCCATCTAATGTGTTCACCTGCTACTTCCCAATCTTTTTCTCTTAGTTTGTCATATATACCTGATGGCAACAATAATTTCAGAATTGCTGTGATATCAGAAAGAGTATATGTTCCCATCATTAATACATCTCCTAATTCCTTAAAGAATCCAGCAGGATCCTTTGAGTGGGAGGGAGCCATCTCTTTCATCCTTAGTAACTCAAGTTTTGTCAAGGGTACATAAATGAAGACGCGTTGTAGCACTCCATTTGTGTTAGCTCTGGGGTGGACCTCTCTCATGGGGAACTGGCGTGTTTGAGGGAGTCTATTAGTTGATCCACACGTATTATTGAAAGATTTATATTCAGTCTTTTTCTGGTATTTCTGTCTAAAATCTATAAATGTGTTGAGAAAAACTGAACTATTGTGGAGGAACATGTTATCAGCGCAGTCAGACAGAAAATCTTCGAGTCTTGGATCATGTTTAAAATGAGTGTCATTGAGTGTGATGAGATGTTAATGTTTTCAGGTGCAGATGGCAATACAGGATAAAACCCAGTAGAAATGGCTGATTGTTCCCTTGTATTCCTTTCACTAACTACTTCTTTCCCTATTTCTTGTAACTGTTCTTTCTTGGCCTGCTCTGACATTCTCTTACCCTTTTCAACTTTATGCAATTCCTTTTGTTGCCTCCTATGGGCTTCTTTTCTCCATAACTCTACTGAGTCACTCTGTGACTGGCGGACTCTCTTTTTCTTCCATAACTGTTCCTCTAATTTTATAATACATTCCATGTCAAAAGTACCATTTTCAGGCCATCTATATCTGTGTTCTAGGTCTTTAGTATAATCCACCCATAAATCACAATAAATAAGTGCACCGACACCATGTTTTGCATACAGGAAGTGTCCTGGAGTATCCCGAGGAGGAAGGGAAATTTCCTTCTCAAGAATACTCCTTTTGGTTGCCATCTTACGTATTTTCGAGAAAATAGGCATGATGGCAAGACTTTTAAAGATTTTAGAAGTGAGAAAAACACAAACAGAACAAATATCTTTACCGTACCCACGAAAGAGGTGAGTCCGTCTTTTATACTAGTTTAGTAGTCCTCACAAAATAAGTGAGAAACCCACAAAAACATGTATCTTTACCGTGCCCACAAGGTAGTGAGTCCGTCTTTTATACTAGTTTTAGTAGTCCTCACCAAAGATAGGTGAGAAACCAACAAAACGCGTATCTTTACCGCCCCCACAAAAGCTGTGGGTTCGTCTTTATACTTTTCAGCAGTACTCACCGAAAAATAACTGGAAAGCCTCTTGAAGATTTTGGAAAAACGCGGCGCGCAGTTTCAAGGTGGGATTTGTAGAACCTCGGACTCGTCTGCTTCGCAGGTTGGGCTTTGGTTCAGGACGTTCCGCTATTTCCTCACCGCCTCGTGTGGATGCTGGGCCGCAGTTGGTCCCCCTCTTCGCCTCGAGGGAGTTAGCGGGAATTCCCCGCGTTGTGCACTTTTGAAGTCCGTCAACGGTCAGGAGGGGACAGTACCGGGTCCAATATCGCCGGCGCGTGGGGGAAAGGGAATGTCCCTGTTCCGGGCGCCAATTAATGTGGTAAATTAAATTTACTTATTACATCATTTCTGAATTTCTATGCTTAATAAATCATAATTTCTTGTCAATGCAAAGCGAGGAGTCCGTGGTGCTCAAATGAAGGAGGAGGAGACCAATAACTCGAGTTAAGGGGAGCGCTTCCAGCGCCAAGCGGGCACAGGAGCAATCTCTCAAGTCTCTCTCTTGAAGTGGGTGTTTTATTTTCAACAGCAGGACATTTATACAGTCTTGGTCACGAGGCAAAATAGAGGAACAAACAGGTCATGGCAGATAGAGGAACAAAAATCAGCAAGAGGGGCAGATTGTGAAGAAATGGGGGCGTGTCTTAGGCTTCGTGAGGGGACTTGCGATCTGAAATAGTCTGACAGTTGGAAGGGGGAGGCTTCCTCATTTGGGGTTTGTGCTTGTGCTTCATGTCAGAAAGAGGAACTATCTTGTGTAAAACAGAGACCATCTGCTCTCTGGCTTGCAGTAACTATTTCTTAAAACAGGAACTATCTGCTGGTTCTGGGAATTGGCTGAAACACAGGAAGGGGTGGTCAATGAACTAAGATGCCAGGTGCAGGGTGTCTTACAGTTAAGAACAGGAACTATCTGCTGCTGGTTCCCAGAATTGGCAGAACCACAGAAATGTGTGTGTTCACAGTGTACAACCTTGTGCTTCCTCTATTAGTTGGTGTGGTTTCAGGGCCTAACCTCATGCTTCCTCTTTCAGTTGGGGGTGGTCACAGGGCAGTTGGTGTGACAGGCTGAGTTACCAACAATGGACAGGATGTGGCTGAGTCTCTGGCACAACTGGGGGAGGGCACACAGACAGGCTTCTTGGAATTGGCTCGACCACAAGGAGCAGGGGGTTGTGCAAGATTCAATGGGGATGTGAAGGACAGTTTTCAGACAAATTGCTGAGAGCATGTCACACACAAAATGGGTGTTTGTCTGAGAAAAATGGCTGTCAGGCAGAAACAGGGAAATGATGGGGCACAATTGTCAATTTTATTTCCACAGGCCTTCACCGCCACTGATTGCCCTCCCAGCCGGGCACGCCGGAAATGAGGAATCTGCAGCAGATGTTGAGCGGCAGATCGCAAGGGTCTATTAGGAGAGTAACGACTAAATCGTTTCATCAAATATGCCGGCCCTTGCCCATTTATGGCTTTATGAGCCAGTGTAAGAATTTTAAAAATAATCCTTTGTGGAACTGGCAACCAGTGCAAACTCTGCAAGTGATTCCTTACGCTCACCCGGCTGGGGATATTACCTAACAGTCTGGCGGTCGCATTTTGAATCACCTGGAGACGCCCCACCAAGTAAGCCGGGGAGCCACTCAGCAAGGCGTTGGCATAGTCAAGACGCGAGAGAATTAAAGCTCTCGCTACTGACTCTCTTGCTGAGGAGGGAAGATAAGGAAAAAGCTTCCGAAGCGCCTAAAGGGTCCCAAAGCAACCCCCAGTCAGTCTCCTATGGGTGGGACCCAGGAAGGGGGTGGTTACACCCCTTTCCCTTTGTCCAGTTTCGCGCCAGAGCTGGGGCTGGAGTGCCCCAGCACCGGTTTGAACTGGACTATGCATGGGACCCCTTGTGTGTCCCAGGCAGTGTCTCATTTCATTCAGCCCTCCCTGCCCCAATACACTATAGCCTGTCTGTGGTGGTGCTAGCACCTCCCAAGACAGGAAACCTATTGTCCAAGCCTCCCTCGCCGGAAGGACTCCCAGCAGCAGCAGGTCAGACTTGTGTCTGTGGCAGCAGCATCCATTTTGTGATGCTGAGGCTCTGGTTAACTTTAACCGGGATTAGTGGTAGTAACATGTCTTCTCCCTCTAGAAGGGTGGAATGCTACTCCCGACGCCAGAACTGGCAAGGGGGTAGTATTCCAAAGCGTATGACACCTTATACGACATGTTTTGATAAAGCCAAACCAAAGTTAGCATTTAACTGCGAGGTTCATAATGCACTTAAGAGTATATGGTATGGCTTTATCATAGAACAGCTGTAAGGACATGGTTCCGAAAGCTGCAGACAGGCTCAGTTCATGCTAGAGCACCATCTCACATAAAACCAAGCACTCTGCCTTCAGGATTGTTAAGGCCTGCCATAGGAGTGACTTATAGGTGCATATGTGTCTATATAAAAGGGTAGGTATAGGAATACTATACCTAAGCAAGGGGTGATTACACAACCTTGCTCCAGCTGAGTGATCAGTTAGTTGTGTCAGTTTGGATGGCCAGTCAGGGGTGGCATAAGATATGCTGCAGCCCCTGGTAGGCCTTAGGTGCACCTATGCCCTGGGTAGCTATAGTACACTGTACAGGGACTCATAAGAGTGACCCAAATCCCAATTGGCGATGTAACTAAAGTACATGGTGTGAAATTTAGAGAGAGAACAGCACGGCTGTGGGTCTGATTAGCAGGCCCACAGCCACATTAGGTCGAAAACCAGTGAAGCAAAAAGCAAAAAATTGGGTGACCATAGGAAAGCAGACCCTACTCTCCTACAAACTAGAGCTCCAAAGACTTCCCAGGTGACAGAAGGGGAGGTGGTGACCAGACCACACTAAGACAAACAAGAGCTGGAAAAGATGCAGCAGGCATGATTGAAGTCAACAAGGGCTGTCGCATGAAAACAGGCTAAGGGCATCCTCCTCAGAAAGCTCTAGAGACTGCACACAGATAGACCCTATGGGAGACTGAGGCCAGTCATTAATTGAGATGTTGCGGTGTACACCTCCTTAGCCCCTCTGTTTGTGTAATAGAGTCCATTCTCCTTACGCCGCCAATGGGACATTTTTAACCCTTGAAAGAGAGGCTGGAGTGGGGCAAGATATCCCCACTACATAAGACTTTGGTGATCGTTTTTTATTATATTTCATTTTGTTATTGGTAGTTGTTTATATTGGGAATGTTTGTTTTCAGGGTGACAGATGTTTCCATTTTCAAAGTGTTGGGGGGATTTTGGCGGGGGGCTGTTGGGAAAACTTAGGTTAGCTCTAAAGGCCGCAGGAAACCACATGAAGGACATGTCTTTTGGGGGCCAGATACACGTTAGATAACCTGCTACATTGTATAGAATAGTGTCCTGGAACGTCATTGGATTGTTCGATGAAATTAAAAGGACATCAGTCCTTTGACAAGTACACAAGCTGGGCCTGGTAGTCCTACTGTTTTTTTAAGTGACACACTTGCTTGGGAATAGGTGCACCTTTGTAGCCCGGTTCGGTTTTACCGGGCATACCATGCTGAGTTTGAAAGAGGTTCTAGAGAGATGGCCATCATCCTACACAAAACCTTCCCCTGGCTGGCTACAGAGGTCTTCCCAGACACAATAGAACAATATGTTGTGGTCACGGGCTCGCTGCAATGGATGATGGTGTTGGTGTATGTTCCCCCAACCTTGTGGGCGACTACAATGACAGATCTGACGAAAGCCTTAGCCTCGGCCCTAGATGGGTATCTCATAGTGGGGGGGGGGGCAGAGGGGGCGGGGGGTTGAAAGGGGGGCTAGTGCAAGGTGACATGCTGTTCC
The DNA here is from genome assembly GCF_964261635.1 of Lissotriton helveticus. NCBI lineage: Eukaryota > Metazoa > Chordata > Amphibia > Caudata > Salamandridae > Lissotriton > Lissotriton helveticus. Next base: position 209,707,918 of record NC_136058.1, read on the forward strand.
GGCATCATGAGCTGATTCACTTGGGCTTAGCGGCCTATGGAGAGTACGACACCCAACAGCACCAGAGTTTCTCGTTCTACTCCTACTCACACATGTCCCACCTAAGTCTAGACTATTTTTCCCTTCTATCTGCTGTGATACGAAAGGTAACGGGGGACAAAATTCACTGGAGTGTGCTGTCCGATCATTTGCCAATTGAGCTTATGATTGGGCCAGGGATCAAAAGGTCCAATATGCTGTGGAGCCTATATATAGGTGGTAGGGGACACTCAGTTTCAGGAACACCTCAATGACAAGATAGAGTAAATGGCACTCCAGAAACCTCCTCAACTCTACAACGGGAGGCGATAAAGGTAGTCCTTAGGGGGGAAACAATATCATGTATATAGCTGGGAGAAAAAGAACACGTGGTAGAAATAACAGCTTTGGAAAGGCGGGTCTGGGAACTGGATCATCACCAGACTGCAGCAGGGGACGAGGATGTGTCTTATGGACACATTAGGCCAGATCAGGAACACCTCCATTTTGCATGCTCACATTTAAACAAGACCTCTTTTTTTGAATGTTGACATTTGACGCATTTTTTTGCTTTCGTGCTTGTATGGATAATGTTCTGTGAACTAACTTTGCTTACATTTGCTCATCTTCGTAAGCATATTATCAGAGCCTTGAACATTCTGTACGAAAGCTAAAGTTCACTGCGCAAAATGATGTTGTCTATTATTGTTTGCTCACCAAACCGCTTTATCAGGATAGAATCAATAATGACAGCCTGACTGAGACTTTGAGATGGCAACAGGGTTGATGTTTATTATATAAATGGCATCACTCCTTTGCTTAGTTTGAGGAGTATTTTGCTGAGACTGTTGACGTCACCCAATGCTGGAATTCCAGCCCAACTGAAACTTGTTTACTTCCTGAGAGGGATGATGCAGAGCTCTACACCAAGACGGGCACCGTGATGACTCTAACCCACAGGTAACGGGTGTGATAGATCACCCTAGAGGGATTCTGGCAGAGTAATCCACCCTAGGGGCACTAGGGTAGAGAGCGCTCAGTTGGAGGCTAAATATCACTATACTTACATGCAAGCATATATTCTGTGTCACAGCATAATGGTTGAATTGTTCATTTTCTTTACCATTCTCTTAATGCTGATTACTTGGTCTTGTTTCCTTCTATTGATTATTGCAGCACTTACATTTTACACAAGAATCATAATGCTTCAATAAATATTGAAACTCCAAGTTGTGTATTTCTTGTGTATCTCTTTGAGTTTGCATGAGTTACCAAACAAAAACGTTCTAGATCTGTCTCCATGATTTCCTTGGGGAGTCAGGGTTGTCAGGTTCTGAGGTTGCATTTACCACCTGTTGCCTTGCTAACTTAAGGGTACGGATGGTGCACTGTAAGCTATCCAGAACTTAGACCCACACATGCTGATTGTGTGCGTGGGCTCAGTTTTGCCCAGTTTTGATATTTATGTTGTCCAACAAGCGCGCAATTTTGGAGAGATAGTATGAACCGTACAACATGGCGCCACTAACGTTCTAGCTTGAGTTCTTATTTAATCGCTCACCCGAGTAGTTTTGGTTTATGTACCCAAAGACCCTACTCACCAACTTACTGGAGACTGTGGTGTTAGGGAAAAGTCTTCCTTGACTGAGTAGATAAACCCTATGTATTGGCTGTAGGTTGTTCAAGCTTGAACCTTCAATCACCCCACAGAGGTACCCTCTCTGAATTCCACATATTCAAATGGCTAATGCAGCACCAGTAAACATACAGGTGAACTGCAGACATATAGTCACACAGATGTTACAACAAAATGGGCTCCCCTTACAGGAGGAGATGTTACCTTCGTGGTAGAGGCCCATTAAGCGTACAGGACAGAGGGAGATTGTGCTTTGACTGCTTTGAAAGTAACCCATGAGTACGGGTTACTTTCCCAGTAGTCAAAGCACAATCAATACATTGTAATGCTTACACTGTAGCTGCAGTTCTTAACAACTACACAGCTTTTGAAGCACTAGAAATACCATTACCATTTCAAGAACACCAAAAATAGTTTGAAGACACCCTACCACATACAAGAAACAATGTTAGTCTAGGTCCCCTCAGCAATTTATTGAGCAATATGGCCAGTCTTAGCTGGTTACACACCCTACCCAGATAAACAGATCTGACGGCAGCAAAGCTACTTACACAGGTCTGGTTAGAATATATAGATGTTTGACACAATACTTAATGCGTACAATGACAATAAATCCGCAAGGGATGTTCAAGCTGCACAACCCGAATTGGCTATGACTGGAATTAGTCCAGTGACCATCGATGCAGTCATGGGGAAGCTTCCCATCAAATAGGAAGAGGTTCCATTTTGGATTGCACAAAAACAAATCAGCTTGAAGCAGTGTTTCCCCATACAGGACTCCAAGATAAACATCGAATTCTCACAGTATGCCTGCCAATGGGGATGGCTCACCCAGTGCATGGCTGTGTCACTTGTCGCATAGTCTTTGCTGCAGTATATACCAGCACGCACTGTACACCCTAATTAGCTGTTTTGCCTGAGGTGTTTAAACATCCAAAATGAGTACAGTCAGCTCCTGCCCTGGATTTGGGTATGAAACTGATGACTAATTTTGCCACAGTATCCGCAATAATGCTAACTAATATAAAAGGGGAAGCAGTAGTGTTGGCTATACAGCAGCGACTCATGCAGGTTGCTCCGGGACCTAAAATAATTGAGGAAACCTATGCATCCGTCAGTAGAGATAATTTGGGAGCCAAACCTAGTGAACCAGAGATGATTAAGGGTAATTCTGAAAAAGATAACTTGAAGCAGGCACTGAGTGTTCTAAGAAGAAGTGGGATAGTAAGAAAAATAAAGAAAAGACTAATGACTAATCTCCTCAACAGGGGTCCACTGATAAGTGCTACAATCTGCCTAACTGTGAGTAAATTAAAACGCCTGATAGGTATCATGAGCCTGATACGCGTCCCTCTTGTTCCTTTCAGGATTCTCCCAAAAAATGCTAGGAGAGAGGAGGACGATCCGAGTGCAGAAAGAGAGTGGGCTCTGACCATGCTGGATAACATGGCAGAAGTCACAATACTCCTCTGGAATCTTATGGAGTGTCTGGCGGCAGTAGCAATGAGTGACTACATCCTGGTGGAAACTCCGGACCGGAGACTGTGTCCCTAGTCAATTATATGAATTGCAACTCCAGATGGAGGGGGAGATACCATGTACCATAAATGTTCTCTATTGAGAGAACTTGTCATTCAGCTATGACATTCTCTTGATGAAATGGATTGTCCACAGGAGTTTGTTATGGAGTGCCCATGGAGATAAACGGTAATTTTACCTGCTTTTTCCAACCTTGTCCCATAATTAGTTAAACATTCATATACCAGGGAGTGGACCTTAGGGCAAGCTCCAGCGTTATACCGCAACCATGTGGGTTGGGTTGATGGATCCCCTTATCGCATAATACCGGGGAAGTCAAGCCCAGAATCACAATGGCAATACCCCATTAACCATGAAGCTGATAAAAAAGTTAGAGATATCCTCACACAACTTGAATACCAAGGTATATTAGAAAGTTGCACCTTCCCAATGAATAATCCCATGCTTCCAGTAATGAAACCAGACCATTCATATGTTGTGTTCTAAGATTACAGACACTTGAACACCACTACACACACATGCTCTCTACAGAACACTCACAGTGCAGCACTAATGAACAATATAGTGTGTAAAAAATACAGATCCACATTAGACATATCAAACAGTTTTCTGCCAAATATAGCACCTGAAAGCAGGTACTTGACTGCATTCAGTGCCCTCAGATCTTAAAAAGAGTTCTGTTGATTGCCCCAGGGGTATAAGAATAGCTCTGATGTGTTCTCAGCCCGGATAACAGAACTTTTACAAGACTTTGATGACCAGGCTTTGTCCTATGTCTATGACATATACTTTCCGGATGATGATCTTTCAAAGTACTTGGCTAGAGTAGATCGCATAGTTTTAGGATGTTGTCGCATCGACTACAAATTTTATTTATAAAAATCAAAAATTGTCTATGTCAGTGTCCTGTTCTTGGGATACGAGCCGTCAAGTGAAGGCAGAAGCCTTGCAACATATTTCTTAGAAAAGTGTGCACTGTTATACCCACCAAACACATTGAATAAACTCCAATCAATATTGTGTTTCCTGAATTTTGGCAGAGCATACATACCCGATTATGCACCATGGGTAAAACTGTTCTACGACTTGATGCGTCCAGACTTCTCAAGCACACATTTGACAGCTGAACACACAAATTCTACATTCAGTACAAGCTGACATGCTAGCTTCCAGACACCTACACACATGTGTTAACACCACACATCTGTTAATCTGCATAATTGCTAATGCATCAGGATATATCTATGTCAAGTTCAATAAAGGAGATACGGTACCCTTTGCAAATAAATCATATTTATATATAAATGCAGAATTGTGTTTTGCACCAACAGAAAAATCCTGGCGGCAGTACAGGCTGCTGTAATGAAAGAAAGATCATTGGCTCAGGGGAAACAAATAATTGATGTGACTCCCTTTTCAGCTTTAGAGGCTGTTTATCAGGCCAGCTTTCCTACAGTGAAAGCTTTACGTCCAGGATGGATACAATGGACCAACTCACTCACTGCAACATATGTATATTACATATTTGATTCTGCACTACAAATACAATACAATTCAAGACAATCCCATTTATAAAGGGCACAGCTACCTCTGAGGAGATATCCTAATACTAGTGGAAAAAGAAAGAGAGCAAAGAACGCAGTGACAGCTGCCTTAACCAGAATCAAATAGACGAGTTTTTAAGAACTTTCTAAAGACCGCATCAGACGGGCTACTTCTCAAGTTAAGAGGCACTGTGTTCCAAAGCTTAGTTGCCAGAAAGATGGAGGATCTGCCTCCTCTTCTGACTCTGTGAATAGGAGGGATTTAAAAGAGTTCGAGATTATTGGATCTCAAAAGTCTCTCTTGTGTGTATGGTTTGAAATGGCTCCTATGTTAGAGAGGACCCCTTTGGTAGTAGACACTGAAGACTATGATCAGAGCTTTAAATTGGACTCTCTTATTAACGGGAAGCCAGTGAAGTGCACGAAGATGACCAGACACCACATTAGAGACAGGATTTTCAAAATCAGCCGAGCAGCAGCAGCGGGTGCTGAATCAAAAAACTAAGAGGCCCAAGTAAAGACTGTTCGAATTTTCCAGCCTAGAGATTATAAAGGCATAGACAACCGTCTTGCGATGCTCAACTGGAATGAAGTGCAGCATCCTTCTCAAAGATCTGAGACCTGTACCTGTCCTGGCTGTTGAAGGTACTAGAACTGTACTTTTACCGCCCCTGCCTGGTAGCAAACACAAGAGATTTGTGTCCATTGATCACTTCAAACCACATCATGTGGCCGGTTCTGCATAGTTGGCCTAGAGGGCTCCTAAGTAGTTACCTGCCTCCTCTCACTACCCTACAGGAAGTCCTGTTGAAAGCTTTGACCAACGATAAAGCTTCTGCTCCCCGGCTGGGGACAACTAACTGAAACATCACTTCTCCTGTTACATCAACAGATGCCATACAATCATCATGTACGGAAACACAGATTTCAATTTTGTAAACACAGTGATGGTGCTTACCGCAGTGTACCACCGCCAGAGTCATCTACAACTTATACACAGCTACACAAGTCTCCTAATGTGTAAAAACCGCCTTTGGCTATTTTGTTGACTTTGATGACTTCCCTTCAGCTACGTCAGACCCAGGTCCACCTCCACAAAGGGGATCACATGAACTTTTTATTTGGCTCAAAAAGGCATATTTTATCTCTCCATGGTTATACATGTGGATTACAATATTATTACTTTTCATCTGGATTCTACTGGATGGACATTATCTCCAAGAACGCTCTGCTGTAGAACTGGTAAAGGAAGTTTTGAAACCCTATCCTTCATCACACAAAGTGTTCCGGTTCATGATGGAAATGTTTGGGATAAGGTATCCTACGATATATTTGGACCGACTGAAACTCTACAAATACCTTATGCATTTCTTATTTCTTTGAGTGAAAACATCGCTGATGATTGGGACATTAACATAGTGCATGAAATGCTTACTGATCTAGAGCATTACACAGTTTTTAATATTGACAAAATGTGTGATGGGACATCTAATTATGATGAAATGTTTTGTTTTCACCATAATAGTCACCATTGTTTACATAAAGCAAGTACTTCACGTACAGTTTTTAATTACATACAACAGGAACACTGCCCTACACCACCACTGGGTAGCTCAAAAACATTTGCACAGTTGTTTGCATATTTTTTTGCTCACAATCCAGAAGACCCAGAGTCATATTACTTTAAACTCACACCATCACAGGCAAAGAAAAATATGCTCACCCGTACCAAATTGATTTATGCTCTATCTTTTATTTCCCAATCGTCGAAACAAGGGTTTGACTTTTAGAAAGACAATGTCTATTTAAAAATCTATATAGGGAACTAGAGATGGGCAGGTTCAGTGGAATGAGGCTTTATTTAGAGCATGCTTTTTACCACACCTAATGATTTTCTTGAAGAAAACTGTGCAGCAGACATCCTGTTTCGGCTAGGACAGGATAAAGGATCTTAATAAAGAAAACATTCCCATTTGCACGCTTTGCGGATTGGCAGCAATTAGCAAACTACACAGAGGACACTTTTGACAACATACATAAAAATGGGACAAACAATTCTTCATGTTCTAATCAGGAGGCATGGTTAGCGTGGCTGTTAGATACTAACAGATGTCAGGCACATTTTTTCTTGACAACATAAAAGGATTAAGGATAAATAGGCCAGACCCACGTAATGTGCAGACAGAACATGCAGAAGTGAGCACAACATACAGCATTGGAAAGTTGTGCCCAGATTGGCTAAAACGTTAAACTTTTTCTTAGGTCAAACGGCACCTGTTTCTATTTTCTGATGACATGGCCTTACAGGGTTTTTTGTTAGGTCCTTGAAAGCCACATCAAAAGCGCTTTCTGTATGGAATATACAATGAAGTATGGAAAATTTCACAGCAGGAAGCTGCTGAGAGACTAAGTGAGCTTGGCAGAGCAAATTTAGAGAAGGCTCTAGTACTAGTTGACAATGGTATGACTACAATATCCACTAGGATATGTTCTCTGTGTAACATTCTATTGTGTGGTATTGACATCAACATGTCCTCTTTGCAACATAAGCAATCACAGCGTAGGTTTATTATGCCGCTAAGTTGGACTCATCAGACTTTACGCACAGGTTGTGTTCCATGGAAACACCTGAATGCCACTAGTTTGTTCTTATTTTACAACTTAACAAAGGCACAGATCATTCTGGCTAAGAAAGACGCAGCTTACACTGTTACACATAGAAACATTAGAAAAATGAACCATTTACTGTTGCAGAAGTGCAGAGTGCAGATTGGATAATACACAAATTTATTTCTCTGCCGATCACAACCTTCCACTTCATATACTGCTTGCAGCACCATTAAGTAAGCAGATAAGAAGTCCTAGGTGCAGGGGTTAAACATGAGGTGCGGGTCCCACCTCTTCCTCATCGTTGCGGGAATGGTGCAACTTAGGATTTTCTTAGCGTCAGAGACTGCAAGAATACTTTAGACCATTCTTTATTTTGCAGGGAGGTTACACTCCACGGTGCATGTAATGCCTCCCAGGCAACCATGTCATGTTATCTGAAATGTTCCCCAGGTACTGTGATTCATCCGACGTTCAGATTGAAAAAGCAATTTTTTACTTTTTTCTCAGTGCCATGTGGCAGACCTACATGCCCTTAGGGCATGTATGTGTGCCACAGGTGCACACATGCACGATTCAGGGGTGCAACAGGGTGTCAATGTGACACCCTGCCACCTGACACCCTGCCACCCTTGAATATGTTCCTCCTATTACCGATTCGGTATTTACCGACTCGGTAATAGTGAATGGCTTCCCATTCATTCCTATAGGCCTCCAGGCCCATAGGAATGAATGGGAATTACCGAATCGGTAAATACCGAATCGGTAATACCGAATCGGTAAAATTTACCGAATTTTTACCTACATAGTATTCACAGATTCTGAAATACCGTTTCGGTAAAATTTGGTATTTAGGAATCGGTAAATAGAGATTACCTACATATGGCCCTAGGTGATTTACTATGGTGGTTGTTGGACGTGAAAGGAGATGTCAAGGGAAGGGAAGGGGATGTGGTGTGGTCGGTGATACATTGTTCATGTATCCTTCAAATATATTACAACATCTAATGAGGTTTTTTAATGCAATTTAAAAAAAAATAATAATTTTAAATGCGATTTTTCATGTCACTGTGATTTTGCTCACATTTTTGATTGGTGCTCTTAACAGGGTGCCTGGTGAAGTTGCACCTTCAAGTGACGGTGCAACTTAAAGTGATGCAGCACAAAAAAACAATGTTGCACCTATACGTGACTTTGCACTGAAATATGATTTTGCACCCAAATGTGTTTTTGTATACAAATGTGAATTTTGTTTTGTGGGTATTTCGACTCTGCTGTTGCACTTAAATGTGATTAGGTACATAAATGTTATTTTGCAATTAAATGTGATTTGTCTCACAAAAGTGTTTCCTCCTAAAAGTGGTATGTGCTCCTAAAGTTGTTTCCACACACTTGCCGTCATCCAAATATGATGTCATACTGATGCATGCCTTTTATACCTAATATTACATCTTCTTATTACATTTCCTCTCTGTGCGTAAATGTAATTCCACAGTCCGTTTTAGTATTGCACCGAGCGAGATTTTGCACCTAAATGTGCTTTTATACTTATATGCTTATGATGCTACTCAGCTGAGCAAGCAGTCTCGACGAGTTCCAGGAGCTAAGCCAGCTATCTTGAATATATATGTTTCAAACTAAACTGAAAGTTTTGCTGTGCCAAGACAGATTCTTCACCATGCACACACTAGCACTTTCAGATCGGTCCACAGAATTATCTGGTGAAGTTATTGTTTCAGTCTGAAGCTGAATTCCTTTCTGTGTCAGAAGGAAAGCGTATCATCTCTTTACTGCGTGTACACATATATTCATACCTCTTTTTGATTCACAAAAGTGGTGTGAGACATTGTCATCGTTCATTTACCTCTTTAGAAATCCATTTTCATTCAGAATTTTGACGTTTTTGTCAGTGCTGAATACATACAAAGTATCAGCATATCAATTTGTTGTGTTTAACTAGTGTTCTATCACACTGTTGCATAAACGGTAGTCTTATGAAATGGTTACATTGTGATATTGATCCAGTTCATTTGCTTGAGCAATTGATCAAATTGTCAACAAACTCAGGGTTATTCAACTCAAAAACTCTGTTTTAATCAAATTTTTTCCCTTCCATTCTTTTAGAGTTTCTGTTATAAATAAGTGCTCTTATACCGTATTATATTGTAAAATTAAAAGAATTCTGTATACATGTTAAAAGAGGGGTCCGAGTCTTTACTCTGGAGGCCATTTTGTGCTCAAGTATGATGGAAATCATTAATTACTACACCTATTTTTTTAATGGTTTAAACATATTGTCAAATTCTACATAAGAGAAATACTATTGCTGGTATATATTTGTACCTACAATTTTCTTGGGATATTTTGTCAAGCAAAATAGTTTCCATTATGACCCATGAAAATAAGAAGTTTATTTCTAAAATATCTGATTTACGAACGCAAATAAGTGTTGAAGTTTATTCATTTCCTTCAATACTATCTTAATTGATTTGAATTTCAAATGTTATGGTACAAACTTAACACTTCCTTATTTAATAGAGCAGGCTATCAGTTATTAATTGAAAAGGCAAAATATTATCTTGATGCTGTTGAGTGTAGCAAACTGTTATGCAATTATGTATGAAAAAAGACATACTGTTTGAATCCTCTAAGGAAATAGTGGCAAAATTCAAATTTTTTCCTGTAAACTTGACAAATTTTCAGATTATTATTATAGGCATCTAGTGCAGTGTGATCTGTCATTTACTTCTCAGGAAGGTAAAAATTACTTTGAAAATCCTGCTAATTAGAAATTTCTTTTATGATTTACTCTCACTTAAGTTGGTTAAGACGGCGGACTGGATGTTGTTCCAGTAAAGGGTTATAACGTTTTTTCCTCAGGGATTTGTTATTACTAACTGTAATTATTTATTAACTTTCAATATAATGTGGGTCTTTATGAGTCGTTTGTTGAATAATTAATTTGAGTATTTCCTAAAACTGATAAGATCACATACTTGTAACTTATATAGGCCTATTTCATTAAACAACCAAGACTGCAACATATCTACAACAAATAGCACTTATTTGAGAGGTAGTGAGTTCATTTCTTCCGATCAATTAGGTGTTTTAAGGGGTAAGTATCCACACATAGTGTATCCATTTGCATTTGTCGTTTGTTTCTTGGCCAAAGCCAGCAAGCTAGAGTAGTAAACCCTGTTCAATGTCTTTCATTAAACTAGATGAAACTCTTTATAGACGCCTCTTGGATCCTGCAATGTGCCCTATCAACCTACAGCCTTCTCTGGGCACATATCTCATTCCCATCACACCTTCATGTATATAAGGAGTGTAACATATTGTTTACTAATGTGTTATAGATAATGGATATTGTCTTCATGTGAACTTTGTCTTTAAAAAGTCTATCCTCTACTGTGAATTCTTTTATCAGTTCCGTGTCTCTGAGTATATATTTGAACATTGTATGTCTTAGTTGCTAATGTCAAAATGCTTGTGAATTGTGCATTTCAAATTCTAGTTTTAACTGTTCAAATATCTAAATTCTGTGCTTGTTTCAAGTGTCTCCCAGTGTGGCAATGGCAATCCTGTCCCAATTTTGTTTAAACAGAGCAAAATATAATTTTTAAAACTAGTTTCCCTTTCATAAATGTGTTAGTTTGCTTTTCCTTCACATCTCTTTAGTTGTTTGTTACTGTGTCTTGATCATAGTATTCATATTTATGGGTAATGCACATTATCTGTGAAGCCGATATGCATGTCTTAATTTTATTTGAGCAGGGTTGGCATGTACTGAAAATATCCAGTTGGGTACTACCGATAACTATGGTGCTTTGTAGTGTTATTCCCTCCTACTTATTCAAAAGCTATTTAAAACACAGGAAGTGTTCTGGTCTAGTTTGTAGTAGTATCTGGAGAGATACTTTCATATGCATTGTGAGTGGATTAAAACACCAAAATGAGTATAAACATAACTTAAAGGATTGTACGTTCAATCACTGACCACACTAAATGGATGATGATCTCTAGTCAACTAACTAATACTATCTCCTCATTCAGTCATGTTAGTAATATTGCATTTAAATTATACGTCGAAAATTATTCTCACTTTTGCTTGCTTCTAGTACAGGATCTGTCAAAATAAGTTGTCACCTGCCTTTTTCTGACCAGCAGTTTGTAGTATTTTCACTGTCATATTATTGGTTATAGATCTACTCTGTCTCTCCACTACCTTGTTGGCCTCTGATTAAACAATTGAGTATACAATTTAATTTAATAATCTGTACTCCAAACATGATATAAAATATAAATCAGTGAGGAATTTTATAATGTTTTCCCACACTATAGCAGAAACTTTTATTTTAAATTCGTCCTGTGGACAAAGCAAGGCAAAATGGATACAATCTAGCACTGATTTTGAATAGTTCTACTTTTTCTGTCTTCTGACCAACATGTCTTTGTTTTCCACTTTCTTCTATATGAAAACAACGGAATCCTTGCAAAAATTGCATGGTGTTAAATGTGAAAATGTTTCTGGTGGCCTTTGTAGCAGGTAGCTTAAACCAACTCTTCAGGGATTTACATTCTATTGGTACGGTCTTACACTGCTGCCTGAACACTGCAAACTGTGATATTCTAGCATAACACTACCCATGGAGGCTACAAATTATGTCACATTTCCTGAACTATGTAAATTATGCTTACCCTTCTGAGGTAAGCGTAATTTTACAAAGTGGCAAGGGTAATTTTAGGGTTTAGGGTGGATATGCGTTGAGGGATTGTGTAAAGGCAGGCGTGGTAAAGGCATATGAGTTGTACAAAAATGCATGGTAAAGGTTATACGTGGTAATACCATTAGTTGTAATGGTATTCAAGTTGTGTAAGCTGAAATACTCTAGTATCATTTTTGTAATTAAATTAGGTGAATCTGAAAGTTAATTGTTTGAGGACAAACTGTGAGTTTAAAAATGTTATGATGTGAGAAAGTATATTTTTGTACTTTCTTGATTTTTTTTTGGTCTGGTTGAATACTTTAAATTAGGGGCTCTAGAAAGAAAAGATATTGAGGTTTGCTTAGGACAAAGGTAAGATGTTGATTATTAAGAAGTTTTAACTTTGTTACTTCAAGGCATGCTTAGCTATGTGGGGACTGCTTAGTCCCGTAGTGAGATGGACAGGACTCCACCAACCATTCCTTTTAACCTCCAAATACTGCTAAACACTCTGCTACAAGATAGCCGCCACTCTTCCAAATCCCTGGCTTCCATCATTATCCTCTGATTTCAACACCGCCCTTCTCTCCCCCGATTCAAGACAACTCCCAACCACTCTCAGCTCCCCCCTCCCAGTCTCCACTCTCATACACCACCAAGCTAAAAACAATGCCTCCTGGAGCGAATTCGCCCCTGTTTCTGAAACAGCTATCATCAACATAATCTCGAAACTCAAACCGTCCTCTCACACTAAAGACCCTCTTCCCTCTCACCTGGTCCAAGAACTCAAGCACATCATCGCCCCTCTTTGGACCAATATCATCAACTCCTCCCTTTCCACGGGCTGTGTTCTCACCTCCCTCCAGCTAGGTCAAATCTCCCCTATTCTCAAAAACTCCTCCGCCGACCCCAATGACCTCAACAACCTACGCCCCATCTCTAACCTTCCCTTCCTCTCAAAAGCCCTAGAAAAATGTGTCCTTTCCCAACTTGATAACCATATCGTCTCCTTCAATCTCCTTGACATGTTCCAATCGGGCTTCAGAAAAGGATGCAGTACTGAAACGGCCATGCTCAATATTACAGACGACATTCACCGCTCTCTAGACAGAGGTGAATCCTCTCTACTAATCCTCCTTGACCTTTCCGCGGCATTCGATACTGTCCACCATCCCACCCTTCTTAACACCCTTCAAGTTCGCTTCGTTCTTGAGGGCTCCGTACTCCAATGGTTCTCCTCATTCCTTCAAAACAGATCCCAACAAATTAAGCTCAGGCAATGCCTCTTCAAACCCCAACCGCTCTCACTTGGCGTCACACAAGGCTCTATCCTCTCCCCCACCTATTCAATCTATTCATGGAACCACTCACCCTCATTCTCAAATGAGCCAAAATATGCTACCACCTCTATGCCGATGACACCCCAATTTACTACAAAATCAAATCCCATAATGACATCCTTCACCTCAACGACACATTGACTAAAGTTCAAGCCTGGTTCCACCTCAATCATCTCAAATTGAACCCTAAAAAAACTGAAATCATCCTATTTAGCGCCAAGAGCAACTCTCTCCCTATTCAACTCTGGATCAACGATATCACAGCTCTAAACTGCCCCCTCTCCACCTCCAGCTCTGTCAAATCCCTAGGCATCAGCATTGATCTAAACCTGACTCTCATCCCACACATTAAAAAAGCTGCCAAAAGTGCTCTTTTCACCCTTCATCACCTCAAAAAACTGAAACCTTTTATTCCAGCCGATGACTTTAGAATCGTTGTCCAATCACTTGTCCTGTCCAAAATTGATTATGGTAATGCAACACTCGCTGACACCCCTAAAATCCACCTGGGACCGATTAATTGTGTTCTCAACCTCGCCGCCAGACTTCTCTCCGATTGTAAAAAATTCGACCACATCTCTCCTGTCCTTAAAAACCTCAACTGGCTCCCAATCGAAGGAAGATCCACATACAAGATTGCATGTATCACGCACAAAGCCCTCCACCTAAACACCCCCTCTTATCTTGCTGACAAATTAAAAAAAGCTGGGTGCTCTAGGGCCCTTAGGAGCACTAACTCCCTTGTCCTAATCCCGCCCAAACTCAAATGCAAAAAAGCCCAATCCCGTGCATTCTCTTTTAATGCCCCTACGATTTAGAACTCCCTCCCCAAGGATCTCCGCTGCAACCCCTCCTACCCTCTCTTCAAAAAAAAGGCTCAAATCACTTCTTCTCAACAAATATTGGGGCACCTAATGTCTCTGATTCGAGCACTGTCTACTCCTGCTCCCCTACTATCCCCTCACCCCACCCCCTTCCCACTGCTCTTACCTCCTCTCCTCCTGTTTTACACCCCCGATCTCGCCATTTCTCTACACACTCCATCCCCATTATGATCTGCTTCCTCTCCTCCCTACTCAATCATTTAAAAGCTTTCAGCCAGATTCATGAAGCAAAAATCGGCGAATCTGGCCCTTTGCAAGCGCTTTTTTTGCATTTGGGATTCATCATCCCAAATGCAAAAATCGCAAAATTTTAAATCGCTAAATTGCGACGAATTGCATTTAAGGAATCTCTATTTGAGATTCCTTAAATGCAATTCATGAACCATTTTAAAATTGCGATTTCGCAATTTTTGGCCGCTACTTACCGCGAAGTCTGACTTTGTGGTAAATAGCGAAAACTTAGAAAAATGCACTTTAGAAAAATGCACTTTAGTGCATTTTTCTAAGTTGGATGTTACACACACACATGTCCTTTGGACATGTGTGTGCGCAACACCAGTGTAAATCATCATTTCAAGGGTGCTACAGGGTGTCCTTTGGACACCCTGGCACCCTTGAAATTGCTTCCTTATTTGCGATTCGCTAATTGCTAATCGTAAATAAGGATTGACTCCCCATTCATTCCTATGGGCCTTTGGCCCATAGGAATGAATGGGGAGTCATTCCTTATTTGTGATTAGCAATTAGCGAATCGCAAATAAGGAAGCAGTAGAAATCGCAAAAAATATTGCGATTTCTACATGCATCCCGTTTTGCGAGTCTTTAATAGCGATTCCTTAATAATCGCTATTAAGGACTCGCAAAAGAGGAGCATGATGAATCTGGGGGTTTGTCTTTTATCCTCCATGACTATTTTCACGCGGCTTATGTCGTCTTATATTGCTACCTCATATCCATTTGAATGTAATGTTTTATATCTTTCATGATTAATGCACACTGTGAACTACTTCTTGTATGTATACCTACCTTGTAGAGCGTTCTGATACCCTCGGGTCCAGTAGCGCTATATAAAACTGTCAAAATAAATAAATAAATCTCTACTCACCGTAATGTCACACCCTGTCCTAAAGCCAGGAGTGCCACATGACACTTCACTTTTGAGACTGGGAGCCAAAAATACGAAAAATAAATTCAGATATAGCAGAGTGGCGGTAGGTAAATAATAGCGTCCAAAAGAAATTAACATATTTGCAAATTTAGAATAAGACAATAAACCCACCTTTGATTAAAAATCTATTTTTTGTTTGTTGATTATAGATTTCACCCTGACTTGAGTATGTCAGCAAGCTGGGAGGAAATACATGAGAGAGTAAAGAAGATCTTAAGGACACATGGAGCGCGACAGAGGCTAACATTTGTAAGTTCTTGCAAGAAAAGTTGAATTTGATTTTCCGAAATGAAGGAACAATATCAACCAAGGTTTCAACTCCAAGATATGCATTTTACTGCCTTAATGCTTGAAAAATTTCTTGCTTTTACTGTTTTCTCTGGACTTTTTCATTGGGTACAATGACTACAAGCTTCTCAGTCATTTTCCTTTTGCCTGAAACTGCCCATTAAGCAGTGTTATATATGAGCTAAGGACACAGAAACAAGTTACAAATGGCCTTCATTAGAAGATGGGATAATCTCCAAAACCCATGCACCCTCTCCAAGTTTTGCTGAAATATTGTGATTTCAATAAAGTGACTACCAGAGAGTAAGATAATAATGCTCTTATTTGACTTCTGTGTGTATGAATATTGTTTAGAAGGAATACTTTACGGTAGGTGGTGAAAATGCCAATTTCTTCTCTTTTTTCAAAATCGCACTTCTTATTCAGCTCTCCCGGCTGGCACAGAGCATATGGAGATGGGCCATTCCTCAAAACATTTTCCTATTAGCAGAACATCTACCAGGAGTTCACAATCAAGTTGCAGATCTGTTAAGTCGTCATAGACAACAGATACACGAATGGGAACTTCATCATCAAGTTCTTCAGCCATTTTTTCAAGAGTGGGGTCAACCAGAGATAGATCTGTTTGCTACAAACCACAACTCCAAATGCCCAAGCTTCGCTGCCAGATACCCACACCCATTATCCAAAGGCAATGCGCATGGATGAACTGGTCAAACAAATTTGCGTACGCTTATCCACCTCTCCCACTAATTCCATTAGTGGTTCGTAAGCTACAGCAACATTCTCTCATACTGATTCTCATAGCACCAAAATGGGCAAGACAACCTTGGTACACCACGCTACTAGAGATGTCAGTAGTACCACTTCACAAACTAAAACTCTCTCCACATCTACTAACACAGAACCATGGAGAGATTATGCATCCAGACCCAATGCAGCTCAATCTAGCGATTTGGCTCCTGAGGTCTTAGAATTTGGATATCTAAATTTACCACCTTATGTATGAATGTCATAAAAGAAGCAAGATGCCCTTCCACTAGAGCATGTTATGCAGCAAAGTGGAAAAGGTTTGTTGTATATTGTACAAATAACAACATCAATCCCTTAGATGTTTCCATACAAAACATTATATGCTATCTTTTACATCTGCAAAGATCTAACTTAGCGTATTCCTCAATCAGGTTACATCTTGCTGTTATAGCAGCATATCTTCAAAACAGACAACATTTGTCATTGTTTAGAGTACCTGCAATCAAAGCATTTATGGAGGGACTTAAAAGAATAATTCCTCCTAGAATACCACCCTCTCCAGTATGGAACTTAAATGTTATCCTCACAAGACTTATGGGTCCTACTTTCGAACCATTACATAAGTGTGAATAGCAATTCCTTACATGGAAAGTTGCTTTTTTAGTAGCTGTGACTTCACTTAGAAGAGTAAGTGAGTTACAAGCATTAACAATTCAAGAACCATTTATTTCATTTCAAAAAATCTTTATTTCGATCACAGATCATAAAAGATACATAGCTTTTATACAACTTAAAAGACTAATTAAACATGATGTGATCCAATATTTAAGACATTTAAAACATCAGGAGAGATAAAACAGTGTTAATCTTGCAAGGGATTTTTATACAAGTCTTTTCATCAATCGGCTTCGAGTGAACCACATAGAGGTCAGAAATTTCGATAGGGCAAAGACTACAGTTGGAGAGAAATCTGACTTTAAAACTCTATAGGCAGGTTGAAAAGATCTAAAACCCAAGTTCCTGAGTAGCGGGACTAACCAATATTTCCTGCTCCTCTCATAGCCCTTGCAGAAGAAGACGGCATGAACATCGTCCTCCTTCAGATGAGCACACATTGGACAAGTTGCTACGGCGGAGCGAGATTGCCATGACGCTGTAAATGAATCTAGGGGAAGGCATCCATATCTCCATTGTAAAAATAGTTTTCTCGTTAGTACAGGAGAAGTAGCGTCTAGAGCGCTTTCAAGACAGTAGGAGTCTTTCACTTTTAGGAACAAGTGTGTCAAGGATCCTTCTCGAGTGGCATCAGTAGCTCTTGTGAGCATCAGTTCATAGTATGCTCTCGCTAGTACCTTTTTTGGAGTCTTTACACAAGATTTTAAAGGATCCGTCCATAGTTCAGAATATCCCATCTCCTCTAGCATTCCCATAACGTAGATCAACCAGGGGATCTTCTTGGCATTTCGTAGCTCCAGGAATTCCTGTAATTCCTCTCTGTAGTTTGTAAGGTCTGGGCTACACCACAGACGCCTCCAAAAGGTTAGGGGTTTAAGTCCCAGCTCCTCTGTTATTGGTCGAATTCCCAGGTCTAGTCTGAGGGGGAATAGAGGAGTACTCTGGGGAAGGGCAACGACCTGCCTCAGGAATTTGTTTTCGATTGACTGTAGTTTAGGGAGTTGAGAGTGACCCAACAGCTCACCCCCATATTGGTTTTTTGTGGGTTGATTTCTAGACCACGTTCAGAGCAAAACTCTAAAAAGCCGTCCAAGATGCGTTGGATCCCCATAGGGGATTTAGACAGCAGCAGGGTGTCGTCTGCAAACATAATTGCAGGCACCCTGCTTTCTGTCAACTTTGGGGCATCAGTATTGGCAATCCTGTTTAGGTGGGCAACAACCCCGTTCACAAAGAGGCAGAACAGGGTCGGAGCAAGCACACAACCCTGTCTCACCCCTCTGCGAACGGGGAACCTTTCGGTTAGCTTGCCACCTTTGCCACACCTTACGCGGGCATAGTTGTTATGATGAAGTCTCATCAGTATTGCCAGAATATCACCTGGGACGTTCAGCTCTTCCATCACTCTCCACAGCCTCGATCTGGGTACCAAATCGAAGGCGGCACGTAGATCAACGAAAATAGTGTATAAAGTCCCGCCCTCGATTACGGCTGTTCTCCAATAAAGAAGATTTAGCCTAAAAATTTGGTCTATAGTCGATACACCCTGCCTGAATCCTGCCTGATAGGGTGATAGAATGTTCATCTCTTCTGTCCATGCCTGGAGTCTATTCAGAATCAGTCTACCGAAAAGTTTTTGTGATATGTCGATGAGACTGATGGGGCGATAGTTGGCAGGCAGCAGGGGGGATCCCTTTTTGTAAATTGGGACCACCTCTGCTCCCCTCCAAGTATCGGGCACCTCCATTCCCCCCAGAATGGCATTGAACATCAGTGTAAGGTATGGTGTCCATATCCTCGGTTCCTGTTTAAACAAGTCCCCCGGCACTCCGTCGAGACCCGGGGCTTTCCCTGCGGCTAAGTTTTTAATGGCCTCCCTCACCTCTTTTTCAGTAAAAGCGACCCCTATAGGACTGGATATATTTATGGTACCATCGCTGTTATGGTCCCCCCCCCCCTTCCGCATATAATGCCTCGAAATGGCTCTGCCATGCCGAGGGGGCTATGTTGGGCTCTATTGCGGAGGATAAATCCTCCGTACCATTCGCGACTATGCGCCAGAATTTACGGGAATCTCGGAGTGTTAGTGTTTTGGTGAGATTCTCCCAGTAATCTTGGTCCCATTCTACCCGCGCATTTGCAAGGAGGATTTTGTATGATCTTCTCCTAACGCGGATTTCTTCACGATTGAAGCGTCCCTTTATAGCAAGTAGCAGGAGGGCCTTGGCTTCCCTACAAGCGGCATTGTACCACGACGTCTTAGGCTTAGGGCCTTTCCTGTTCCCTGAGGATGAGAACAGATCCTGCTCTAAGGTATTGATGGTGTCAGCGTATATTTGTGCAAGCTTGCCTCTGCCGGTATCATCTGAGACCTCGTTTCCTAACTGAAAGGCTTTCTCCAAAAGTGGGATAATCCTTTCATATAGCCGGGGTATTCTCTCTGGGCTGTTGGCCAATTTCTCCCACTTGACTTTCCTCCGGTTGTTTTCCAGTAGGAGGCCCACCTTATCTTTATCCGATCCATGGGAAGCAACCTCCCCCCCAGGCAGTGAATAAGTCAGTTCCAAGACATTGTGGTCACTGTCCATTCTTTCAGTGACTTTGAAATCGACTATTGATGACCACATAAACAATTTAACCATGATGTAGTCCAGTTTCGATTCACTACCTGTTTTGTTGTAGGTATGGCTACAGGGTATATCAGATTTACAACGGCCATTGCACGCCCTTATGCCTAAGTTGAGAGTAAGGGCAGTTATCTGCAGGGCCAGAGGAGTCCAGGCCCTTGGGGGTGGTACCACCGTCTCAGGAATGAACCAGCAAAGAACTTCCTCTTGGGAAGGACCATCACGTAGTCCAGGCAGTGGTTCGTATTGACAATTGAAGTCACCTCCTACCAGACATGCCAGTTCGCTTGGAATGCCTTCTAGGAGCACTGATAGCTCATCTATAGTCCCAGATTCTTTGTGCATTGGTACCGGCCTTGAGTAAATGTTGATGACTAGCAACCTCGTGGAGTCTGGCCACTCAAGTAGGACAGCCAATAGGTCGTCAGAGGCGGTCTCTAGGTAGGAAGCTTGGCAACCCAGATCCGTGGCGATCCATGTCGTGAGTCCCCCCGACGGCCTACCCCTTCCCCCCCATTTAGCGGCTTTGAAGAAAGAGGCAAAGCCCGGGAATGATATTTCCTCACGTGCCCAGGTCTCTTGAAAAAGGAGTATATTTTTGGAGCTGATGTAAGAACCCCACTCTGTACAGACTATTTTACTAGCAAGGCCTGCCACGTTCCAGGAGATCACTGTGATATGTGACCGTTGGGTAGTGGATGGGCCTGAGGCAGCAGAGTTGCTGGGGGTAAGCTCGATGGGCACGGATTGACTTATGAGGGAGTAATTCATGCCCATGGGTTTATTGGCAGGAAATAAGATAGAATACGTCCTGCTTGGGACTTGACTGGGTTTGACTACGCTGGGTGTCTTGGGGTATATATCTGGGTCTGGGGGGGTGTTAATCTCAATCATAGGAGATGCTTGTAGAACACTCCCCTCCTCAGCCACCTGTCAATCTACCATTTCTAGACTACTGTATCTGTTGTGGGTGGATGGATAGGCAGGGTAGTGTGTTCTGTGTGGCCCAGGAATTCCTCTCCTGTAGCTACCACCCCCCCCCTCCTTCTTGTAACAGTTTCCCAACTAGCCTCATCCCCGTATAGAGGGAACTGCTCTATTGGTCTGCCCCTGTGTTGTGAGTGGGCAATTCTCTCCCTTGGGCAGTTTTCCCAACCCTCCAACAGCTCTTGGTGATGCCCCCATCTGTAGTCCTCTGAGTTGTAAAAATTTGAGGGGTAGAAAAATGAGAGAGGAAGTGGTTGGATGTTACTACCAAAATCCTCGTCAGCAGCCCAGGTGCAAATGTACGCGGCTGTATTCGGGTCTCTGAAAGTGACCAGAATGCAGTCTCCCCTGATAGATTTCCTAGTGTAGCCCACCCACTTTGCCCTCCTAGCCATGGAAATATCACTGGTTGTTCCTCTCGGGAGTGGTCTATTTGCAGAGAGCCAATTAATAACTTTATTCTTCAGTGAGGTAGTGGATTCAAATGTGGGAGAGTTTAATTCCGGAACCCCCGCCAGTACTAGGGTGTAGGGTGCAGCTTCTGGGGGAAGATTTATAAGCTTTGGTCTACGCTTAATGTTTGGTTTCTCACCAGTGGATGGTGGGTCGCCCTTGCTGTTGGACGAGGGCAAAGCATTGTCTTTTGGTGGGGGAATTATTTTTGGAGTAGCAGTTACTGGTTGTTGTTTTGAAATAGGGGCCTTGTTAACCTCTGGTGGTTGGGGGGTATTATTTGGGACGGACTGTGGGGGTTTGGGAGGGTTTGCGGGTGGGAGCTTATTGTTTGTTACTGTGATTGGTTCATTGCCCTTGGTGGGTATTGGACCCAATCCATCTTTTACTATTTTTGTCCCGCTATTATCAGTTTTCCTTGAGTCGGCAAGTTGGACAGTTGCCTTTTCGATGTTAACTAGTCTGGCTTCGATCTTAATCAGTCTAGCCTCAAGGGGACTCAATAGGGACCTAAGAAGTGTACCTATGTCCTCCAGTGTGATGTCATCGGAGGTGATATCTACTGGCGCGTTGGTAGCGGGCTCTGGTGAGGTTGGGTTGGCAGTTCTTGGAGTAGTTAAACTTCCCATCCTCTCCAGCCTAGAGGCAGGGGTAGCTCCCTTCCCCCCTTTGCCTCTAGATTGTATGAGTTTAGGAGATTTAATCCTAGTATCTTCTTTGTTTGGTTGGCCCTGCTTCTTTTTTTGTATAGCCCCTTCTCTAGCCCCCCTATTGCAGTCATTATTAGATTCTGTGTTTTTGACTGCCTCAGTGTTATCTATTGGTATGGGTAGAGGGATTTGGGTGTTGGGTAAGACCATAAGGCTTATATCCTCAAAGTCACTCGGGACCTCAATAGTGGACTCTGAGTTAATAGTTGAGGTACCTGGGAGTGGGCATGTTGCCTGATCAGTGCTACAGCTAGTTAGTAAACCGGGTCTATCTTCTGGGGATCTAGCTTGTGCCACTGGACCTAATGAAGATCTCCTTACCCAGTCTATTTCTTGGGAGATTCTTCGCTCCAATACCTGGATTTCCTCAATCAGGAGGGATCCCGCCTTGGCAAAGTAGGTGTCAATAGGGCCTTTGACAGCTCCGGCCGCGGCTAGGGAGGATGTTTTACTCCTAGTTTCCCTAGTACTCATTTTAGTAAGGTTTCAGTGTCCAGGCTGTATTAGGCAAAGAGACGGGGCCCGGACCGGACTCTCACGTACTCAAACGGCCCGCTCTTTGCCCGGTCTTCGCCCCGAGCTGCATCCCGCGCTGCGGGAGAGTTGTGGTAAAATATAGGGGCGTGAAGGGCGGGGGGCGGGCCAGCAGGGAGAGCAGACCGGAAGCTGGAGATCGGTCTCGCAGGGACTCCTGGTTCCTGGAGTCCCTGCACGCTCGCAGCCCCGCTAGCGCCACTCACCCGGAACCGCCCTGCAGCTGTAGTTCTCCGAGATTGCCCCTGCGCCTCACGAGGCGAAGCGGCACCCGCGAAGCGGCACCCGCGAAGCGGGTGCGGCGAGGTGTGGGCGTGGTGGATAAAGGTCCGCTGAAGTCCAGGTCAGTAAAGTGCCGCCGTGCAAAATTGATTCAAGTCCCACAGGGAGTGAGCAAGGGACGGTTTTAAGTCCTCAGTAGGGCGGGGGCGGGCCAGCAGGGAGAGCGGACCGGAAGCTGGAGATCGGTCTCGCAGGGACTCCTGGTTCCTGGAGTCCCTGCACGCTCGCAGCCCCGCTAGCGCCACTCACCCGGAACCGCCCTGCAGCTGTGGTTCTTCCGAGATTGCCCCTGCGCCTCACGAGGTGAGGTGTGGGCGTGGTGGATAAAGGTCCGCTGAAGTCCAGGTCAGTAAAGTGCCACCGTGCAAAATTGATTCAAGTCCCACAGGGAGTGAGCAAGGGACGGTTTTAAGTCCTCAGTAGTGTTGCGGCGAGGTGTGGGCGTGGTGTATAAAGGTCCGCTGAAGTCCAGGTCAGTAAAGTGCCGCCGTGCAAAATTGATTCAAGTCCCACAGGGAGTGAGCAAGGGACGGTTTTAAGTCCTCAGTAGGGCGGGGGCGGGCCAGCAGGGAGAGCGGACCGGAAGCTGGAGATCGGTCTCGCAGGGACTCCTGGTTCCTGGAGTCCCTGCACGCTCGCAGCCCCGCTAGCGCCACTCACCCGGAACCGCCCTGCAGCTGTGGTTCTTCCGAGATTGCCCCTGCGCCTCACGAGGCGAAGCGGCACCCGCGAAGCGGGTGCGGCGAGGTGTGGGCGTGGTGGATAAAGGTCCGCTGAAGTCCAGGTCAGTAAAGTGCCGCCGTGCAAAATTGATTCAAGAACCATTTATACAACTTCATCATAATAAGGTGGTTCTTAAAACAAATCCAAAGTTTCTGCCAAAGGTCTTTTGAACTTTCCACCTCAATCAATCTATTGAGTTGCTGATATTTTTTCCCCAACCACAAACAGTGGCAGAAAGAGCTCTACATACATTAGATGTGAAGAGAGCGATTCTCTACTACACTGATAGGACAAAACCTTTTCGTAAAACTAAACAACTGTTTGTGTCTTTTTCTCCTACACATAAGGGAAATCCAGTTTCAAAATCAGGCATTGCAAGATGGATTGTTAAGTGCATTCAGATTTGTTATCAAAAAGCAAAACGCACTCTATCCATTCCCCCTAGGGCTCATTCTACCCGTAAATTCTGGGCATCTATGGAATTCCTAGGGAACATACCATTAGATGATATACGTAAAGCAGCTACATGGTCTACTCCGCACACATTTACAAAACACTACTGTGTAGATGTGCAGGCAAAACAACAAGCAAGTATGGGCCAGGCTGTACTCAAGAACATTATTTCAAACTACTGCAACGGACACGGGTGGTCGCCACTAATAGAGAAACTGCTGTGCAATCTATGCAATAGTCTGTGGTCTGCAGCCCATATGCCTTGAACGGAAAATGCTACTTACCAATATGCATCTGTTCTTGGCATGTAGGGCTGCAGAACCACACACGCCCACCCGCCTCCCCGGTGGTCGAAACCTATTGTGTACAATTTATATGTCATGTACTCTTTTTGAAAACAATACAAATTTAATTATGATATGAACCTTGGTGTCATGAGCTTTATCTCTCTCTCTCTAATATCCCCTCTAACCCTCAGCTGATATTGCTATTATGCTTTGCATTGACTAAAGAACGTATATGGATTATTCCACTGGAACCATGGTGTTGCGTAGGGCGTCCAAGGCTCTCCACCTCGATCTACCTATGGTTGCAGTCAGGGCTAACCTCCTGACAGAGGTGCTCCAGCCTGCAGTGAGCTCTTCGGAGCCCCTACTACTGTTTAATGAAGTCCTAACTGACATCCTTTTGGGCACCTGGTCCAGGCCCAACACAGGGGCTCTTGTGGATAGGAGGTTTGCCCGACGCCACCGCCTGGCCCCGGGCGACCCCACTTTCCTCTCCCAGCTCCCCACCCCTGAGAGCTTGGTGGTCCAAGCCTCCACCTCCAAAGACGCATTCCATAATGCACTGCCTGATAGGGATTCCAAAAGGCTGGACCATCTTGGGAAGAAGATGTTTTCTTCCTCCAGCTTGGGACTGCGGTCGGTAAACACCGCATGTCTGTTGGGCCGTTACACCCACTCCGTGTGGGATATGGTGGTGCAAGTGCCGCCCCAGTGCCCGGAGGAGGCCGTACTCTCCTGTACAGTTGCCGAAAGGAGAGACTCAGCAAAGTTTACCATCCGCTGTGGGCTGGATACCACCGGCTCACTAGGCAGGACGATTTCCACGTCATTAGCCCTTCGACGCTACAACTGGTTTTTCAGGGGATGCCCAATCCATTCTTATGGACATGCCCTTTGATGGCCGGCGCCTTTTTGGCGACAAGGCAGACAGCTCGCTGGAGTGTTTTAGGAACTCTCAGGCTACGGCCAGGTCCTTGGGCCTCTCCACCACCCACCCTGCGCAGTCTGATTTTTGCCCCTTTCGTGGCTACGGAAGAGGTGCCCCAGTGCATCCCGCCAGGGCCACAGACCAGCACAAGCTGTTAAGCCCCTGCAAGGCCGGGGATGTGGGAACCACCGCTGTGGTACTGGGGGCCAGTGGGCGGGCCAGTCCACCACAGCCTCCTCTGCCGCAGCCTCCAAACCCGCCTAGTACGACCTTTCAGGGCCACCAATCGCCAGAGGGCCGCAGGATTCGCCATCACCTCCCTCACTGGCACACCATCACGTCAGACAGGTGGGTTATGCAAATAATTGAAAACAACAAAGGAGCGTCAACAAGCTTATGTGAAAGAAGCGAGCATGAAGAAAACTTCACAGTCACAAAATGGCTGCGAAAAGAAACCTCTTATGGTTATTTAAAAGGCCCTCACTAACCAACCTGGTTGGTGACATGCTTCATCATTGGGCCCCACCAGGAGTGGCCGAATGCCACCCTAGTGTGCTTCAACGCCAGGTTACTGCGGAGCTGGATTTTTCGTGAGTGAAGTGTAAGTGTGAGTGATTTATAAAAATGTATCAATTGTGTCAAAAAGCAATTTTAATAGTTTTGCCAATTGTACATGGTTAAAAAATAGCAAAAGTACCAAATTAAAAGTCCAGGTTTACCCTGTGCTGGTTGGTCAACATGTTTCTGCCACAATGATAGAGATATATCGGGCATTCGTCAGGACCAGTGAAAAGAGTAATTAATAAACCCCGGTGGTATGGGCGCGCTAAGGCCCACCCTAACCTGGGGTGTCAGTGTAAAAAGAAAATACAAAAACACTGTCTCAAGATTCCCAAAGTATTAGAGTGGAACCGAGTTTATTGAAGTATGCTAAGCGTATTAAGCATCATGGGCCTCGGTAGGGGGGTGGAAGCACTTTGGCACACCGCCCTCTGCGCTAGGCACCCGCTCGGATGAGGTTGGGTTATGCAAATAGTCCGAAGGGGCTACTCCCTCCCTTCGAGACTACCCCTCCATACATGCCACCTCAGTACCATTGCATGTCGGAGGATCATTTGGCCCTTCTCCAACAAGACATTTCAGCACTCTAGGTCAAGGGGGCCATCGAGCGAGTTCCTGTTCCAGAGGTAGGTCGTGGTTGCTATTCCCTCTACTTTCTGGTGCCCAAGAAGGACAAAGGCCTCCATCCTATCTTGGATCTCAGGAACGTCAACCGCTTCCTCCGGAAGGAGAAGTTCAAAATGTTGACACTAGCTCAGGTCCTGTCTGCCCTCGACATCTTCACTTGGAGGTGGTGCAAGGTCTCTTTCAGCAGTGGGGAGAGCCTTCGTTAGATCTATTCGCCACCGAAATAAACATACAATGTCAGTAATTCTGCGCGTTGGAATTTCCAAGGTGGCACTCGGTAGGCGGCGCTTTTCGTCTCGAGTGGAGTTGCGGTCTTCTATTCGCTTTTCCGCCTATACCACTTCTGCCCAGAGTGCCGAAGAATATCAGGCCCAAGTAATCCTTGCGGCTCCGGATTGGGCCCGGAGAATCTGGTATCCCGAGCTGCTACGCATGGCCATCGATCCTCCGATCAGACTGCCTCTTCTGGAGGATCTTCTGTCGCAGCAGGGGAAGGTCCTCCACCCGTACCTCTCCAGCATCCACCTCCTTGCATGGAGATTGAGCGGCAGCAGTTGACGTCGTTTGATCTGCCTCCCGAAGTCTGTGATGTTATCTTGGGAGCCAGGCGTCCCGCCACTAAGACTGTATACGCCTGCAGATAGAACAAATTTGTGGCATGGTGCACAGCAAAGGCTGTGGATCCCCTTTCCACCGTTCTTTCTAAGGTCCTCTTGTTCCTACTTTCTTTGGCCCAGCAGGGCTCTGCTCTGGGCACTCTAAAAGGGCTACCTCTCGGCAATTTCAGCCTTTCTTAGGCTTCCTGATCAGCCTTCTCTTTTCAAGTCCCATGTTGTAAATTGCTTCCTTAAAGGCATTACTCATCTTGTTCCTCCTGTTCCCTTCATAATGCCTCAGAGGGACTTGAATTTGGTTCTTACATATCTTATGTGCGCTCCCTTTGAGCCGCAATATAACTGTCCTCTCAGGCTTTTGACTTTGAAAACTGCCTTTCTGGTGGCCATCACCTCTGCGCGCAGGGTGAGTGTGCTCCAAGCTCTTTCTTCTGAACCTCCTTTTCTGACTGTTTATCCAGACAAGGTTGTCCTTAGAACTTGTCCTTCCTTCCTTCCCAAAGTGGTTACTCCTTTCCATTTTGGACAGACTATCACTTTGCCCACCTTCTTTCCGCCGCCGCATCCTTCCAAAGAAGAAGAGAGGCTCCACCGTCTGGATCCAAAGCGTGTACTTTCCTTTTACTTGGATCGCACAGAACAATTCCTGGTCTATGACCAGCTCTTTGTTGGCTACGTGGGCACCAAAAAAGGTCAGGCCATGTACAAACTGACCATTTCTAGATGGGTCGTTTTGTGCATCAAAGCTTGTTATTCCTTGGCAAAGAAGGAGCCGCCAGTGGGGCTGCGCGCCCATTCCACCAGGGCGACGGCAGCTACCACTGCTTTGGGACATGGAGTCCCCCTTACTGACATCTGTCAGGCAGCTACTTGGGCATCGCTGCACACGTTCACAAGACACTACACTACTGCCTGGACAGCCAAGTCTGGAGAGACTGCTTCTTTGGCTGTTCTGTTCTCCAGGACTTTATGGTGTGAATTTGGTTTGCAGACCCACCTCCGGGGTTGGTATTGCTGGGATATCTATTCTAAGGTAAGGAATCTAAAAGTAACTTTTTCTTTCAGATGAACAAGTTACTTACCTTCTGTAACGATAGATCTGAAAGAAACATAGGTTAGTTATAGATTCCTTACCGCCCCACCCATCCTCCCCATTCTGCGAACTGACTTCTAAGGTTAAGGATTTCCTTACAGGGCCCTAGTGGTCAGTGTCTTGCATGGCTCTGTGCTTATGGCGTGGAAAGTTGTGTACAGAACTGACGTCAGCGTGCAAGTGTGGCGTCTATATAGCTACCTCCTCGTCATCCCGGTTACCACGCCATCGAAGAACTCAGAGCCGGCTGACGCCACCTTTCGACGCGCAGGGGTACTGCTGATGAAAAACTTTCTGGATCCAGTCTGACGCCTGGGGGTAATTCTAAAGTAAGGAATCTATAACTAACCAATGTTTCTTACAAATATATTGTTACCAAAGGTAAGTAAATTATTCATTAGTTCACTTCTAAGGAAAATATTGAAATCCAAGAATATCAGTCTTTATAGCGTCAGTATTTTGGGGTGCACCTTTCAAAAAGAAAAATGGACGTGCTCCCAAATCAATTTTAATCGGCTCAGAAGCCCCTTACTTTTACACTATTTCAACCAATCAATCAGACAATCAATCATGGAATTGTAAGCGCGCTACTCACCTGTAAGGGTCTCAGGGCGCTGAGGGGGTGGGGAGAGGGGTCCGCAGATCTGTTTAGCCGAAGAGCCAGGTCTTGAGGGTCTTCCTGAAGATGTTCAGGGAGGAGGCGTGTCTGAAATCTGCCGGTAGCTCGTTCCAGGTCTTGGCTGCAATGTGAGAGAAGGACCTTCCACCTGCTCTGGCTCTGTGGATGCGCGGGGTTTCAGCCAGTGCGAGGTTGGAAGATCGGAGGTTTCTTTTGGGTACGTGGAAGTTGATTCTGTCGTTGAGGTATTTGAGTCCGCTGTTATGTAGGCATTTGTAGGCGTGAGTGAGGATATTGAAAGTGACTCTTTTCTCCGCTGGGAGTCAGTGGAGAACTACGTAAGTGTTGACTGATGTGTTTGTGTCGGGGGATGAGTCTGGCAGCGGTATTCTGTATTGTCTGGAGTTTGCGGAGCAGGGACTTGTTGATGCCGGTGTAGAGTGCATTTCTATAGTCCAGTCTGTTGGAGATGAGGGTGTGGGTGACTGTCTTCCTTGACTCAGTGGGGATCCACTTGAAGGTCTTGTGGAGGATGCGGAGGGTGTTGAAGCAGCTGGAGGTGACGGCGTTGACCTGTCGGTTCATGGTGATTGATTGAGTCGAGTACGATGCCGAGGTTCTTGGCATGGTCTGAGGGGGTAGGTGGGCTTCCGAGGGCAGTCAGCTGGCTTCCAGGTGCTGTCCCTTGCAGAAGGGGTGGTACCGAGGATGAGGACTTCTGTCTTCTCTGCGTTGAGCTTCAGGCAGCTGTTGGTCAAACAGACTGTGACATCTTGCATTCCTTTCTGAAAGTTGAGTTTGGCAGTGGTAGGGTCTTTGGTGAGGGAGAGGATGAGCTGGGTGTCATCGGCGTAGGATACGATGTTTTGACCGTGTTGTCGGACAATGGCTGCGAAGGGGGCCATGTAGATGTTGAAGAGGGTGGGGCTCAGGAACACTGGGGGACTCCGCAGGTGATTTTTGTGGGGTCAGAGAGGAGGGGTGGTAGTCTGATCCTTTGGCTTCTTTCGGTGAGGAATGATTGGATCCAGTCCAGGGCTGTTCCTTTTATGCCTGTGTTGTGTAGTCTGGCGACTAGTGTGCGCTGGGAGACGTGTCGAAGGCCGCTGATAGGTCGAGTAGGATGAGGCCTGCGGAGTGGCCTTGGTCCAGGAGGGTGCAGATGTCGCCTGTGGTGGCAAGTAGGGCGGTCTCTGTGCTGTGGTTGCTTCGGAATCCGGATTGCACGGGTCGAGGACGGCGTTCTCTTCAATGAATCGTGTCAGTTTCCTGTTGACTGTTTTATCTGCAACTTTGGCTGCGAAGGGGAGGAGCGAGACGGGCCAATACTTCATGAGGCTGGTGGGGTCAGCTGTGGGCTTCTTGAGCAGAGGTCTGACTTCTGCGCGCTTCCGGTCATATGGGAGGTACGTGTTTTGAAGGTGGTTTGATGATGCGTTGTAGTTCGGGTGCGATGGCGGCTGCTGCTCTGTGGTAGATGTGATGGGGGCAGGGGTCGGTGGGGGCCCCCCGAGTGGATGCTTTTCATGGTATTGCTGGGCCCCCAGGTGGTGGCCTGAAGAACTCGGCGCAGTCCCTACGCCCAAGCCAGTAGTTAAAAACCTTGGTGTTCTCCTTAATAACAACTTGAACACGGATGAACACATAGGCGCCACTAAACGAACATGCTTTCATGCTCTTAGCCTGTTACGCAAAGTTTTTTATTTTCTTCCCTCTTCCACACGAAAGACTCTTATCCATGCACTAGTACTCAGCCGCCTGGACTTCAGCAATGCTTTGCTGATTTCCGCAAAGGAATCTGCTCACCAGAGCCTGCAGGTTGTGCAAAACACGGCGGCCCGTCTGGTTACGAGTTCCCCGTATCGTATCCCCTCTCTTCCTCTCCTGTGTAAACTTCATTGGCTTCCCATTCGTAAAAGAATACACTTTAAAATCTGTTGTATAGTATTCAAAAGCTTAAACCAACTGGGACCAGCCTACCTCGCCAATAAACTGTCCAAATATACACCCTCACGTACTCTTCGTTCGGAAGGGAAAGGTCTTCTTGTTATTCCCCACATTAAACAAACCAGAATGGGAGGCAGATCCTTTTCCTATCTTTCCCCCAAATTCTGAAACGATCTTCCCCTGGACATTCGCTCTTCCCCCAACTATTTGATTTTCAGGAAAAAACTAAAAACCTTCCTGTTCTAATTTGGGTCTACCTTCCTACTATCCACTACCTCCCTCTCAGTATCGTCCTAGTGCGGAGATACCCCATTTGGGGTGATTCAGGCGCTCTATAAATGACATAAATAAATAAATAAATAAATGGTTGAGTCAGTGTCTTCGGTCGTGATCGGTGTCCTGTTGGAGATGGGGGGCGGACTGGTGTTTTTGGGGGGCGGGGGCCATCTGTGGCACCTGGTGGATGGTTGATGAAGTTGTCGTAGAGGTTTTTGATCTTGAGGTGGAAATAGGTTCCAAGCTTGTTGCAGAGGTCTTGGGATGGGGTGATGTCTGTGGCTTCGCTGCGTGGGTTGGTGAATTCTTGAATGACACTGAAAAGTTCCTTGAATTTGGTGGAGTTGGCCAGGATTTTGTTGTAGATGAAGTTCCCCTTGGTGGCTCTGATCTGGTTGTGGTAGTCCGTAATGGCGTCCTTGTAGGTGGTGTGATTTTCGGTTGTCTTGGTGTTTCTCCAGGCGTGTGCAGGTGCATCTGGCTTCTTGGAGAGCAGTGGTGAACCAGGCGGCTTTCTGTCAGGGTTGAGCAGCGGGGCGAGCTCGTCTGCGCAGTCGGAGATCCAGGTGTGGAGTTCTCTGGCTGCGTAGTTTGCCTAGGGTGCCCAGGTGTGGTTGTCTCGGGTGAGGGTTGAGTTAAGTTGCTCGTCATTAGCCTTGCTCCAGTTCCTTCGTGGGGTGCGTGGGGCTGGTTGGGTGCCTTGGGGTTGTTGATGGCGAAGTGTACGCAGTGGTGGTTGGTTAATTGCGGCTGCGTTGTGTGGCTGAATTGGATGCTGTTTCCTGCTGTGAAGATGGGGTCGAGGGTGTGTCCTGCTCTGTGGGTTGGTGTGTTGACGAGTTGTTTAAGTCCGATGCAGGCGAGGTTGTCACGAAGGATAGTGGAGTTGGGGTCGCTGGGGTTGTCAAGGTGGAAGTTCAGGTCTCCAATGAGTATGTAGTTTGTTGAGGCGATAGCGTGGGGTGTGATAAAGGTGGTGATGGTGGTGGCGAAGGGTGTTCAGGGGCCGGGGGGGGTCTGTAGACGAGGGTTCCTTAGAGTGTGGCTTTGGGGGTGGTCTGGATCTGGAAGTGCAGGTGTTCAGCGGAGGGGAAGGTTTAGCTGGAGGTGGTGAGGCGGAGGGTGCTCTTGTGGGCGATGGCGAGGCCCCCTCCTGGATGGTTGGGGCAGTCTTTCCTCTGGATATTGTATCCGTCTGGGATGGCGGTACTGATGTCGGGGGCAGAGGATGCATTGGTACCGGTCTCTGTGAAGAAGGCGATGTCGGGCGAGAGAGAGTCGAATAGGTTCCAGATTGACATGGTGTGTTTGTATACGGAGAGTACGTTGAGAAGGATGCATTTTAGGGTGTTGCCGGTGCTGGCGTCGGCGGTGTTGGAGGCAGGGGTGGTGGTGAGTGTCTGGTGGCTGTGGAGGCAGTGGAGGCAGGAGTACTGGTCGTGGGGCATGTTCGGTGAGGCCCGTTGAAATTCTCTAAGTATTCCAGGGTCGGGTGCGAGGAGGGTGGTGGTGTCATAGCGATGGGTAGTGGGAGGTCCTGGGTTCATGGTGCTGGCCGCAGTCGGGTCGCGGACGGGTGCAGATGGGCTTGCCTTTGGCAAGCCTTCGGCGCGCTGGCAGCGCGACTGCGCACCGGCTGCCATTAAGTAGGACATTTCAGTTAGAGGAAGAGAATGAGGAAAGGGAGTAGTTTAGGGGTAGGTAGGGGGGATGAGGATGGATTGAGAGATAGGAGAGAAAAGGGTAGAGTGAGAAGGAGGGGAGGCAGTAGGAAAAGAAGTGAGACGGGGTGGGTTGAGGAGAAAGAAATGAGGACTGAATCAATATAGGTACTTAAGGTGCCCCAATATTTGTTTAGAAGAAGCACCTTGAGTCTTTTTTTGAAGAGAGGGTAGGAGGGGTTGCAGCGAAGATCTTTGGGGAGCGAGTTCCAAATCGTAGGGGCATTACCAGAGAATGCACGTGATTGTGTCTTTGTACAGTTGAGTCTAGGGGGGGATGAGGACAAGGGCGTTGGTGCTTCTGAAGGGCCTGGAGCACCCAGCTTTTTGTAGTTTGTCAGAGAGGTAAGAGGGGGTGTTCTGGTGAAGGGCTTTGTGAGTAATACATGCCAACTTGTAGGTGGATCTACCTTCAATTGGGAGCCAGTTAAGGTTTTTGAGGATAGGAGAAATGTGATCGAAACGTTTACAATCAGAGATGAGTCTAGCAGCCTGGTTGAGGACAGATTTGATCGGTGTAAGGTGGACTTTAGGGGTGCTAGCAAGGGTGGCGTTACCATAATCAAGTCTGGAAAGTACAAGAGATTGGACAACAATTTTGAAATTGTCCACTGGAATGAAAGGTTTGATTTTTTTAAGGTGGAGAAGGGAGAAGAGAGCACCTTTTGCAGCATTTTTAATGTGGGGGTGAGAGTAAGATTGTTATCAATGCTGATGCCCAAGGATTTGACAGAGTTAGAAGTGGAGAGGGAGCAGTTGAGTGCATTGATGTCATTGATCCAGAGTTGAATGGGCAGAGAGCAGTTTTTATGGGGTGAAAAGAATGACTTCAGTTTTTTGGGGATTCAATTTGAGAGGATTCAGATGGAACCAGGCTTGGACTTTATTCAGGGTATCATTGAGGAGATGGATGTCATGGCGGGATTTGATCTTGTAGCATAGTTGTGTGTCGTCCGCATAGAGGTGGTAACTAATATTAGCTTGTTTTAGGATGAGGGTGAGTGGTTCCGTGAATAAATTAAATAGGGTAGGAGAAAGGATAGAGCCTTGTGGGACCCCAAGTGAGACAGGTTGAGGTTTGGAGAGGCAGTGACTGAGTTTAATTTGTTGGGATCTGTTTTGGAGATAGGAGGAGAACCATTGGTGAACAATGCCCTCAAACCCAAAGCGGTCTTTAAGAGTATTAAGGATGGTGGATAGTGTTGAACGCCGCAGAGAGGTCAAGGAGGATAAGGAGGGAGGATACACCTTTGTCAAGAGAGCGATGAATGTCATCAGTGATACTGAGCATGGCAGTTTCTGTGCTGCAACCTTTTCTAAAACCAGATTGGAAAACGTCGAGGAGATTGAAGGAAGTGATATGTTTGTCTAACTGAAAAAGTACACATTTTTCAAGGGCTTTGGAGAGGAAGGGAAGATTAGAGATAGGGCGTAGATTGTTCAGGTCATTAGGATCAACGGTGGGGTTTTTGAGGATGGGAGAGATTTGACCAAGTTGAAGGGATGCTGGGACGCAACCCGTGGCAAGGGAGGAATTGATGATATTGGTCCAGATGGGGGCAATGATGTGTTTAAGTTCCTGGACAAACTGGGCGGGTAGAGGTTCATTGGTGTGTGAAGATGGTTTGAGTTTAGAGATGATATTAAGGACAGTAGATTCAGAAACTGGCCGAAATTCCTTCCAGGAGGCATTGTTTTTGGTAAAGGTATCTTGAGCGATAGGGTCAGGGTGGAGTAGAGAAGGGGGGGTATAGAGGGTTCGTGGCACGGAGGGACAGATGGGCAATGTGAAGTGGGAATGTTAGGGGGGTGTTGTTGGCTGATGGTAGATTGGGATGGGAGAGGTGGGGAAGAGAAGGATAATTCAATAGAGTTGACTTTGTTCGAAAAGAAGTTGGCGATTTCTTCACATCTTTCAATAGTGGCTGTTATTGTAGGGGGGCCAAAGGAGGTTTGTTTTTTAATAATGCTAAAGAGT
Source organism: Lissotriton helveticus (assembly GCF_964261635.1). Classification (NCBI taxonomy): domain Eukaryota; kingdom Metazoa; phylum Chordata; class Amphibia; order Caudata; family Salamandridae; genus Lissotriton; species Lissotriton helveticus. The sequence goes on from NC_136058.1 coordinate 209,742,499, forward strand.
TCTTTGGGACGGTTTTTAGCCTGGTCAAGTTGTGTGCGGAAGAAGGAGGCTTTTGCAGCGAAGATGTGCTTCTTGTAATTGGCTCTGGCTAGTCTAAGGAGTGTCAGGTTATCGGGGGAGGGATGATTCCTCCAAGAGCGTTCCAACTGTCTGAGGGCCCGTCTTTCTTTATTAAGGTCAGAATTAAACCAGGAATTGGGAGGAATTTTTTTTTGCAGGGATAAGTTAATCTCCAAGGATATTGGGTCTGTAACATGTTGGGGAGAGGAAATCAAGGCAGCCGTGTAGGGTAGGGGTGCATTGGCGGGTTCCATGGGTTTAGGTGAAGTCAGGGAGTTTGAAGGGAGGAGGGCGTCATGAGAAGAGTGCTCAATGATGTCAATAATAGGGGAAGTAGAAGGGGAGCTGATGAGTGATGATGCGCTGTTAAATGAAGGGACAGATGTGCGTGCGTGATCAGAAGAGTGGACTTTAGTAAGGAGTGAGACTTCCGATATTAAGGAGTGATAGTGTAAGGAGAGAGGAGTGGAGTGGATCGACCGTTTTTGGGAGGAGTGAAGAGTAGGTGTTAGGATTAGGGAGAGGAAGGGTGGGGTAACCAGGGGGGGAAGGAGGAGGGGGTTATGATGGGTTTGATCTTTCATGGCGGGGAAGGGAGGGATCAAGGAGGTAGGAGTGGTTGGGGAATTGAGTTTAATAAAATCATTAGTTAAAGGAAGGGGAGGGATAGAACAGGATGTGGAAGTAGGTGTATTAAGGGTAGAAGGAGAGAGCAAGGGCGTGTGAGAGGGAGTGGTCAGCGGGGGAGTTGTAAGAGGTGTTGTGGGATTATGGGGGACGAGTACAAGAGGGGGGAGGGGATATATAGCATCCAAGGGGTGGGCTATAATGGAGTCAGAGGTATTGCAGTGGCACTGGGGGATTGAGGGGTGAGGGAGCGGGGAAGTAGTGTAGGGAGTCGGGATGAAAGAGGGATTGAGGGGAGAGGGAGAGGGGGAGTAGGGTTGGGGGTCAGGGATGGAAGAGAGAGGGGAGGGGACAGAGGAGGGAAGGGGGAGAGAGAACCATTAGTGAAGGTGGGTGAGAGAGAGGCAGAGAAGTTGGGAGATTGCGAGATAAGCGAGTCGGAGGAATTTATACAATTTGGGGTATGAGTGGTTAATAGTGGTTGAGAGAGAACCTCAGGGATCATGGAGGAGGTGGGGGAGAAGGTAAGGAGAGATAAGGGGGAGATTGGGTGTAAGGAGTCAGAGCTGGTGATAACGTGGTCAACTATGGGGAACAGTTGCGGTTGGGTGAGGGCAACAGGGCTGGATGAACGATTAGGTGAGCCAGAGAGGAGGGAACGCGAGGCTAGGGGGAGTAGGGTGGGGAGACCGTAAGGAGAGATAAAGGGGAGCTTGGGGGTAGGGAGTCAGAGCTGGTGATAACGCAGTCAGCTATGGGGGACAATTGCGGTAGAGTGAGGGCAATAGGGCTGGGTGGACGATTGGGTGAACCATGGAGGAGGGAACATGAGGCTGGGGGAGTAGGGAGTCGATGCTGGTACCAGTATTGAGAGTTCGAGTAGACAATGTAGGTTGGGAGTAGACGTTACTGTTGAGAGGTAGTAGGAAGATCGGAGAGGAGAGTTAGTGAGGTAGGAGGTAAAGGGGGAGATAATGGGACTGGGGGTGCTGGGGTGGGAGGGGGGTTCAAGGATTGATCGAGGAATTGGGATAAGACGCTGTAGTGGAGTTCGAAGATGTAGAGGTGATTTCAGACGCTTGGATGAGAATATTACCAGATTTGAAGATGGAAATGTCAATGTTTCCAGGAAAGGAAGAGGAGGGGGAGGTGGAGAGTTTAACACCATACGGAATATTGCGGTAGTTAGAGATCGGGAGGTGTTGAAGAAATAAGCTTTTCCATTTAGAGCTCCTTCAGCCAGCCGTCTATGAATAGAGCCCTGAAGACCAAGCTCGTGAGGCAGGCTATAACATTCAATAATGAAGGCTAATTTATTTCTTAGGTATTTTGAATAAATGTTGTCAATATCAAAGAGTTTTAAAAACGCCTTTGCAAATGCATCACTGCTCCTATTTCTTTTACATTTATCTGTTCAAGGTTCTCCGAGAAGAACCACTTCTTTTTAGGTCTCGGCTAGAAACGCGCGAAGCGCGTTCTCGCCAGAGAACTATAGTCGGCGTCTCAGCAGTCTCAGAACGGCGAAGGGAGACAAGACCTGGCCGCGCGCAGCGTTTCCCCATAGGATAACGTTGTGCGCGCGGCCAGGTCTTGTCTCCACAGCATGGCATGGAAGACCGGATCGCGTTGCGCGCCTCTCTGGAATGCAGGGGGAGTCTGCAGAGGGGCGTGCGGCTGACAGGAGATGAGAAATGCGCGAGGCGCGCGTCGGAATCCGACGCTGCGATGTTGTTACTGCACACACGTTGCTCTCATGTCCAAGTGAAAGACTACAGTGCATATACACCCTTCAGCTTGTTTATATCAATGAGTGTCTTTCTAGTTAAGTGACGGGGAGGCTCCAATATCCACAGTCAAGTCTTGTAACCTTCAACCCATATCCTGTCATCAAAGTTAGACCATTGTCAACCAAAAGATAATAATAACATTTATAATACTATTCCCGTTAAATAACTCAAAGGTATTATCTTGTGTTTGACGATGACACAGCACTCATTCACATAGTTCTCGTGAGCTTGTTCCTCCCTCTCATGCTGGCTGGCGCCAGGCCCCAAGCTCTACCCCCTGCCCTATAGCCTGTCACCCTTTTAGACCCGCGCCCCTGATATGCATGCACCCCCGCCCCACGGGCCTGCGCATGTCACCAGACCCACCATGCGCCACGCGCAGGGAGATTTTGCACTTACCGGGGAAACTGAGGCAGGACAGCATGCTTTCCATGAACATCCCGAGAAGCAGCAGCGACAGGCACCCCACATCCATGGCCTACGGTGGGCGGACAGTGAATGCACCCCTCACGTGCCCCCTCCAAATATATGAGCCCCTGGCCCATGCCAGGGGGCGGCCTGCTTGTCCGGTGCTGCCAAATGTTCGCCAACAGGCCGCCTGCCCAGGGACCATACCACAACACAAAGGGGTGTCAGGCCCCCCGAACTAATTGCATTTCAACACGGAGCCGCCCGGCGACCGCGCTCCCTGGAGACACTTCAAAGAGCAGGGGGTGAATGGAGGGCCCGTCTCCCCAGGTAGAGGGGGCAGGGCCGGCCTGTGTGGACTCTCCCAACGGGGGCTGTTTGTTCTGGGCACCCCGTCCAAACTAATTAACCTCTAAGTAGCTTTTGTGTCACTTTAAACCGGCTTAATTGGCAAAGAACAAAGGCATTTAGAGCCATTCACAGAAGTCAATTGTTTTTGAGCTCATAAAACTTTTTTTTTCCAGACCTTTAAAGTTCAGAAACACAGAAGGCGCGATATTTTGGGGACACTCCGACTAGAAAGACCCCTCGAGTTTGTATTTTATATGCACCCCTTAGCACTAGGAATAACCCTGTTTTCAGGCACTCGCAATTTCTACACATAAGCATCATGAAGATAATGTTTTGTCCCAGGCTCACACAATTTGATAAGGGGAGGTGAGGGTTCACATTCTGTCATCTGGTTCCTCGGCTGGGATTTTAACCACTAAAGCTAGATTGAAATCTGTTGCAATTGCATTAGGAAAGAATGAACACATGGATGAATTAATTAAATGTGCCTAGCTGTGAAAAGTTAAAACCATTGGCGATGTTGTCGGTAATTGAGTTGGTTAGTAGTATTGTCACACGTTATGGTAGGGAGGGCATCGCATTGCCAGCTTCCTCTGACTGTGGCGCGCCCCCCACTTCTCCCCCGGCTGCTCCATAGAGGACAGGGTCTGAGCGCCTGAAAGGCATTTAGTCAAAGCCCAAAGGGCTGGTGTGCCCGGTCACTGTGTGGGGTGGGTTTTTGACTACTTGTGGATCTGTTTTAAGGTCTTTTGAGCCGTGTTTTCCTGTTGTTTTCCAGATAATTAAAACAAATATTGCTTGCAGCAAGCACAGATGCACATCGTCTCCCACACTTTGCAAAACACGACCACCTGCATTTACAAGTACAATACTGCAGAATGTAGGACACTTTTTTAGCAATCCGATTCGGTAACCGGGGCCACTTTTATTTTGGTGCCCAGGCCTATTTTCTGTCCCAATACGGCCCTTATAGAGTGTTGCTCCATAGGGTCCCTCTGTGTGTGTGTGTGTGTGTGTATGTCTGTGTTGGGTGTGTCTCTGTGTGCTTCTGTGTGTGCCTCTGTGTCTGTGTGTGGGTGTTTGTGTGCAGCAGGAGTCCAGGTAAGATAGCTCGGTGGGTTAATGCTTCAGCGGAGCTCGTGTGCATTAAGCAGGGCGGCCGTTCCAACCCCAGTCACACAGCTCCATATTTTAAAGACCTGTGTGCAGAGATGTAGATACGACAGTCAGTGCTCTCGAGGCAGAGACTTTCACAGCCAAATATTGCTCAGTGAGCTGAGTAGGGTGATCGTCACAGGCGTCACTCCGCCTTTTATCCGGGTCGCTTGGTAAGAGGAATCCAGCTGCAGACCCTGTGCAGTGCCGGGTGGTCTGCAGGCGGCACTAGGCGGTAGAACTCCGGCTCCAGATGCTGTCTGGCCACCCTGCTCTCTGAAAGCACAGTGTGGAGAGGCTGTCAACAGGGGGGCCTCAGTACACCCGTCGATCTCAGTCCGAGGCCGGGACAACCTCGGTCGGAGTCAGGTGCCGTCTTCTCTGGCAGAATATGGGGTCATGTGCATTACCTCTCGTGTAAATGCATCCCTGCTATCTGGGCACACTAATGGTGGTTCAAGGTTGAATAAACAACCGACTCCGAATGTTGTGTTCCAGTTAATTCACTGTTTAATAAACAAAAGTTTCATGTTTGATAATGTCTCAAGGTTTTTTTTAAATTTCCAAAGAATACATTCAATCAGATGAAGTTTCAATTGATCAATAAGAGCTCCGATGCATTTCGGGCTGGGATCGCCTTTTCTCAAGGAGCGCTGTGGAATGAATACAAAATACGGGCACATCAATGTTTAAGCGAAAAACGCATGTGTAAATTCAATTACAAGGTGTTAGGCAGGTGTAGGGCTGGTGGTGACTCGGTGAGGGAATCTTACATGCAAGCATGCATACCGGTTTGTGGGTCACAAACGGGTGTTGTGAGAGATCAGGATGAAAAATGACTACGGAGAGTGAAGGATTAAAGATGTCATGCTGTGTGTGAGTGCACATAGCGGAACACGGAACGAATCATTTATGTGACTAGAGTGTGTTAGTTAACGCGATTAGGTCAATCATGCGTGATTCAATATTAAAGAAAAGTGAAATCGGAAAACTGAAATCGGAAAACTGTGCCCCGTGTGAAAACGGGACTTACGTATTAGATTGGAGTCCCAGTTTGCAGGAACCTAAAAACAGAATGGCGACCGTTAGCGGTATAACCTTAAGGGTGTGATGAGGATATGTGAGGAAGTGGTGGCAAACTTACGTTTGTGAAGATTAGTCTCGCATGAACACGGGCTTATTCATATTGAAGGCTGGGAAGCAGCGGAGTCTGCGACCTCCGTGCAGGATCAACCGGAGTGCTGCAGTGAAGCTGACTTACACAAACAAGGTGTAGTTAGAAGAAGGACTATGGAATCATGCATTAGCGTGGCGGCCATATTGGAGTAGGGTGTAGTGAATGTTAACCCATAGGGAAGTGATGCTAATAAAAGGGTTACAGTGAGGAAAACATGCGTTAGTCCGAACTACTTATTGGCAATGCGTATGATAAGTACCACACAGGGTACTATAAATAACAGTTAAATTCGAGGCGGTCATTGAGACCGTACGGCTTCATGGCCTGGAGTCTGTAAATCCATGATGTTTCTTTTTGTAGGAGTGTCTTATTCGGATCTTTACCTTCCAGTTTAGGTACCATCTCTAGGACTAAAAACTTCAGTTGCGCAATATTGGTTCTGATATTGGACTTGTGTTCCGTGATGCGGGTTTTAATTTTCCTGGATGTTTTGCCTACATAGTCCAATATCAGAACCAAGAACACTAAATCGAACATTGCTAACCACTTCATTGAAGCGGCCCACAATATTGCGCAACTGAAGGTAAAGATCCGAATAAGATACTCCTACAAAAAGAAACATCATGGATTTACAGACTCCAGGCCATGAAGCCGTACGGTCTCAATGACCGCCTCGAATTTAACTGTTATTTATAGTACCCTGTGTGGTACTTATCATACGCATTGCCAATAAGTAGTTCGGACTAACGCATGTTTTCCTCACTGTAACCCTTTTATTAGCATCACTCCCCTATGGGTTAACATTCACTACACCCTACTCCAATATGGCCGCCACGCTAATGCATGATTCCATAGTCCTTCTTCTAACTACACCTTGTTTGTGTAAGTCAGCTTCACTGCAGCACTCCGGTTGATCCTGCACGGAGGTCGCAGACTCCGCTGCTTCCCAGCCTTCAATATGAATAAGCCCGTGTTCATGCGAGACTAATCTTCACAAACGTAAGTTTGCCACCACTTCCTCACATATCCTCATCACACCCTTAAGGTTATACCGCTAACGTCGCCATTCTGTTTTTAGGTTCCTGCAAACTGGGACTCCAATCTAATACGTAAGTCCCGTTTTCACACGGGGCACAGTTTTCCGATTTCAGTTTTCCGATTTCACTTTTCTTTAATATTGAATCACGCATGATTGACCTAATCGCGTTAACTAACACACTCTAGTCACATAAATGATTCGTTCCGTGTTCCGCTATGTGCACTCACACACAGCATGACATCTTTAATCCTTCACTCTCCGTAGTCATTTTTCATCCTGATCTCTCACAACACCCGTTTGTGACCCACAAACCGGTATGCATGCTTGCATGTAAGATTCCCTCACCGAGTCACCACCAGCCCTACACCTGCCTAACACCTTGTAATTGAATTTACACATGCGTTTTTCGCTTAAACATTGATGTGCCCGTATTTTGTATTCATTCCACAGCGCTCCTTGAGAAAGGGCGATCCCAGCCCGAAATGCATCGGAGCTCTTATTGATCAATTGAAACTTCATCTGATTGAATGTATTCTTTGGAAATTTAAAAAAAACCTTGAGACATTATCAAACATGAAACTTTTGTTTATTAAACAGTGCATTAACTGGAACACAACATTCGGAGTCGATGTTTATTCAACCTTGAACCACCATTAGTGTGCCCAGATAGCAGGGATGCATTTACACGAGAGGTAATGCACATGACCCCATATTCTATCACCAGCGTTCCAGGACAGTAACGCTACCTGCTGGTGCACCTAGATATTCCCATAAAACTCTAGAAACTCCAGATACCTTCAACTCTCACCATCAAGCAGTGCGCCGTGCCAACCAACCCCTGTAAGTCTTCTCTGGCAGGGCAGAATCTTGCTCCCTATCCCCCAAACTCGCCTCGAGCACCCGAACAATGGGACAGTCTCGCCCCACACTCCATGCCTCGCCCCACACTCCATCCCTTGCCCCACACTCCATCCCTCGCCCCACACTCCATCCCTCGCCCCACACTCCATCCCTCGCCCCACACTCCATCCCTCGCCCCACACTCCATCTCTCGCCCCACACTCCATCCCTCGCCCCACACTCCATCCATCGCCCACACTCCATCCATCGCCCACACTCCACACCTAGCACACCCTCTATCTCTCCCGCTCTCCGGCTATTTCTCTCTCGCCCTCCCTCTATCTATCTTTCGCCCTCCCTCTATCTATCTTTCGCCCTCCCTCCATCTATCTTTCGCCCTCCCTCCATCTATCTTTCGCCCTCCCTCTATCTATCTATCGCCCTCACTATCTATCCTATCACCACAGCATCACTCTGCACCACCACAGCATCACTCAGGGGCACCACAACATCACTATGCGCTACCAAAATGCTTATAAGTACAACAGTAACTTACAATATTATGATAATATAATTTTATTGCCAACATTGCTTAATATTTTGCAACAGCTATCATCTTGCAAATCATCTTTATACACCAAAACAGACTTTGCTAAAAATGTAATGCAAGACATTGTCATATACAATGCCAATAACTCAAACTTTAATGCTGTGAGACCTATTGCATTGCAAATGCTTGTTAAGTCTTGTCTACTAGACAGTATTTGTTGGGTACATATTGTTAGCTTACAACTCCCTTCTGCTGTGATTCCATCCGCCCCCCCCCCCCACACACACACACCTCCGTCCCACCGCAGTAAGGTCTGCTTCCGCACTCTGCACTCTACTTCACTGTATCGCATGTGTTTCCCCTTGACTCCCAGTGAAGGTAAGGATATTTGGATCTGCTTCGCCACAGAGCAAATGACTAGCATGACCTTTGGCCAGCTTCACCTGCGGACAAAATACGGCGTCTCCGCTTCTGAAGAGGCGCTGTGGCCCTGTGCTGAGCTGGGATGCTTTAATGAACAGAACATGCACGCTTGGCGGCATCTGCTGTGAAAGATACTCATTCTAGTCCTGGAGAGCTGTTGTGAGGGGTTTTGTCAAGGGCCAGAGGGGCCTCGCTGTCGTGAGGGGTTTTGTCAAGGGCCAGAGGGGCCTCGCTGTCTGCCGCCGTGTTAGCAGATTGTACACTAGAGAAACAGTGCAGTTGTGTAACTGTAGTAAGTAAAGGGTACATCTGGAATCATCTTGTAAAGCAGCGGATGTGACAAAAAAGTGGACTGCTGACACTGCAGTGCAGACAACAACTCGTATGACAAATGAGCCAGTCTTGGGAGCAGCCAGAAACTTTAGAAAAGCAGTCGCCATTATTAATACTGCTATCACAAACAATATCACAAGACAGCACACACACACACATGCTTCAAGAATACAATCATACCTGGCAAGTTCCCCAGCCCCATGCATGACTAGATAGTCCAGTCAAGGGTTCTTTCCTTAGAATTCTGGGACTTTTAGTCGTATTTAATCCAGGACTACTAGTTTCAGAATTCTAACTAAAAAAGGGTGGACTAACCAGCCGTGTAGGGACCTGGGAAACTTGACAGCGGTGTAATATGCAGCACAGAAAATAACCCATCACAGTTGTCACTCGCCTCCAGAACAGAGGGCAGCACGGCGTGGACAGCACCGGGCATCCAGTGAAACCTTGTAACATCACACTGATACAATTGAGCCTCATATCACTAATAGCAATTGTTCTATTTCGTATCTTATTAGTATGTGTAATAAGCACATATAGGTTCACCAATTTCTAACACTGGGTCTGCCGTTTTCTGTGGGTAGCTCAGGGCAGAGCAGCATGGAAAGCCAGTATGAGGCTCCTTTCAAATATCTCCTTCGTCTGTACTAATGACGTCATTATTGATACCCAAGAAGGGGCAGCTTCTTTTCAGCATGCAGACATCATTCCTGGCAACATCTCACTGGGCACCAGGGAGCTACACCCCTTCACCAATCCTGTGACCCCATCCCCACTGAACACAAACTACTTATACAGCATGTAAAGTCATGAGGAAGCAAATGCAACTGATTCCACCCAGATGTGGGTGTGCTGAGGAATCCTTAAGGACGTCACTCATGACCTTTCAAAGGCAACCCTTATCCTTTCTTATTTTTCCCGTGCAAGACGTCCTTGTTCCGTGGCCCTTGAGAGGATGAAGTATAATAGGATCTTTCTAGGGACTGAACCTGTGACCCCTTAGGCGGAGAAGCCCTCTTCTCGGTTATTCCTTCACTGAAGTATCTGCCGCAGCATCCTCATGTGTTGTCCATAAGTCGTTCAATGAATTATAATTAGTATTAATGTCCCTTATTTGTTGCCTCCAGCCTCTCTGTTGCCTGATGCTGCTGATACAGCTGCAGCGTTCCCTACAGCTCAGTTTCCCTTTCCTTTGGTTATGCTTTCTGTCGCATGCTCCCGTTCAGCAAGTCTGCTTTCAGTCTCTCCTATTTGAAACTGGAGATAGACTTTTGTACTATCCCTTCTATTTCCTGGATAGTCTCTGTGCTTGTTAGTCTCCTTTGTAGGTCTCGCCTAATAGACCGTGCAGGCGCTCTTGTGGTTCTGAAATTCTGGACCCTACCATTGTCCCGGTATCGAGGTCCAATACCCATGTCCCGAAACATCAACGTACCATGACGAATTTGGTGTCGACGAACCGATAATGATTAGGACATCATTCCTATGCATTTGCGTCATGATCGAGGCATGCTAACACCCCTGAATCGTAGTTTCCGTCCCGACCCCCCAGACTCCATTTTGTAAACGGTATCCATCTTGTGTCTTGCCCTCATGATAAGTCAATTAAAGGTCGAGCTTGATCTAAAAGGACACGTCCACCTTCCCTGACTTCCCCCTGACCTGTCCCAACTGGCTCCCTTGCCTCCAGCCAAACCTGTTTAGGCAGCTCCTCGCCCAGTGGCCAAACACGATAGCATCAATGCACAACATACCACAAACCATTCACCACATACAGATCATGTTTTCTACACACATACACACCTGTCCACGCTCCCTGTTTATGGCCAGTTTTATGACTAGGAGGTGCCTTCTTTTATTGGGGTTTCACCGATATCTGATGGGAATTCCGGGCCTGGCTAGGTAATCTATCACAAATTGGACATCTAAAATACGGGCTTGCCTACATGACTTCGCTCTTTTGTATTATTGTAGAAATATGTATATAGCCATATCATAAACTCAAGAATTCTTGCTTGCAGCTATTATTTTTGTATATAAGGAGAAGGCTGGTTCTGTAAAAACGAACAGTCTCCTGAGAACACATGACCCGTGCTTGTCGTGCTTCTAGGACACCAGTTACTTGGTAGCTATCAATAAAACTTGATCTCTGACTGCGACTAGAAGACTCCGTGTTTCTGTGGTCCGAAACAAGGGGGAACTCGGAGGTCTTCGGGTGTTATCCCCTGACACCACCGGGTTCTTAAAAACCCGGCACCTCACTCTGTTGTGAGCATATTGTTAGCTTACAGTAGGCTTAGAGTGTGTTCACAGGTTGGCGTTATTGTTACATATGCTTGCTTTGTATTCATTAGCGTTCAGATGCATTTCCTTCCTCTTCTTGTGTGTGTCAGTCCCCTGGAGCATGGACGCGTCACTGTGTCCTTACACCGCTCCCTTTTTTAGGCACTGTGTGTGTCTTTAATTCCTCCGTGAGAGGGCATGTGTGTTCCAGCTGTTTCCTCATTTATTTATTATATTTTCGCTTTTTATTTGCCAATCTGAGTTGGATCAGCAAATTAAAAAAAAAAAAAAGCAGCTGTGTAATTTTGTAGTCCTGAACACAAGTGGTGCGCCTGCCTCCGAAATAATGCAGTAGCCTTTTTTTTTCTTAATTAGCCATGCTGCACAGCAGTGGGGATTGCTGTATAGCAAGGCTAAATGGTATTGGCAAAGCCAGTAGGTCCCAAAGACGACACCTATTGACTTTGTAAGTGCTTGTTTTAAATTCGGTGAGCCATCCCAGTGTTGTCAATAATGCTCATCATCATGCCTTTTAATAATATTGTATTTTAACCCCTTTCCCTAACACAATCACATTCTGCTGAGATCCTTTAGTGCGATCTCTGTGCTTTCTGAAAATAGCGCACTATAGATATATTGCATTTTAGCATTTCTAGATGCATCTCAATTCATTACAGACTCTGGAGGGTTCTCCATGGATCAAATCTTGTTCCTAATATCTAAGTGCACATTGTTTAAAGTGGATATTTTCAATCATATCTAACGTTTGCCGGGCGAATGCATTTATGAGTTTCAATATCTTGCTCTTTATGCCTATTCGCAGTTATGGAAAACGGGCCTTTGCTTTATTTGCCCACCCACATGCATGATAAAGCGAGATTTTTTGATCAAAGGTTCAGCCAAAACGGCTTCATTGTCCAAGATCATAGCTGGTCATATTGTGTCACTTGTATTAAAGTTTCCCACCCCACTCAGTAAGGTTGCTGGCCAGGATAAAGAAGTAGCAGCACGCTGCACTTAGGGTCTCCACTAGCCCTAAATAGCAAGTCTTTTTATGGTATTAAATTGAAAATCATAAGAGCCCTAAAACAGTTGCATAGCCTCTCTAGGTATGTTCCCAGGACCTCTTCATTTAGAATTTAGACATTACTGCATTTGAAGACCAAGCAGACTTCTTCAGTAAGACTCTGACAAATGATCAAACGCATTTGCAACGGGAAGAATACAAATACAATATCAAGAGTGAATTTGGTAGATTAAATGAGCAGCCTATCTAATTATGTATCGTTGAAATGGTTTAGAAACCAGTTATAATTTATGCAAATCAAATCAGAGCATACCAGCATGGGATGAAAAATGGAATAAAATGATAGCTAGAAATATCCCATATTAAAACTAACCAATAAAAACTCAGATGTATAACATGAGCTTATTACCTTGAGAAATCACCAGGCTTTTAGCTCTGGCTCTCATATAGAAGATACAAATGTTCGGCTGTCACGGGAGTGTAACGGCACTTACCCTTTTGTGATGAGCATCAATAACTTGGAGACCTCAATAGAATCTTCCCATGTTCAGCCCTGAGGAATACTCCTGCCTTCACACTATTCTACACTGTTTAATTAAAACATGTTAATAAACGTGTGGCTCATTACACAATTCCCTTTCCTGTGAAATGTAAGCTTTTTTAAAAATAACTTCCACTAAAATGTCTTATGGAAGAAGTAGATTAGGTTTAGATATATATTTATGTTTTGTTTTTTTAATGGTGCTAAAGGCTTGATTACCCACGAAACATGATTTAAGAGCAAACACCAAGAGATTAATAACATGTAATTTTTGTTTTAGAATGAAAGCGTCTTACAAAAAGAACACTTAAGCAGGAAAAAAGAAGATCCATACAGAAATGTTGCTTGTGATAGTAAACTACATGACAGGTATAGTGTGTGTATCTTGTACAAAAAATATTTACTAATGGCCTGACTTTGTTTGATGCAGCATATACTTAGAGTAGACGTTATTAACGGTGCAGTAAACTTGCTTATGTTCAATGTTGTTTGGTGATGTAAAGTCACTTCCATATTGGGTAGAACCTCATATGATATTAAGGTATTGTCTGTTCTCCGTATGCACTTCCTCTGATGATAATGGGAGTTAACTTACAAAATAAAAATACATGCACCACAACTCCCCTCTACCAACATGGACTAGTTCACTGGGACTACATGACATTTGACTAGTCAAGACGTTTTCACACTATTTTGCGTTAAATAAATCTTTTTCTAGCTTGATTACTTTTTTACGCACCCCTCCCCACCCTCCCTGTATTCTGTCAGAAACGCATGGTGTAATATATCAGACCATGCTCTATTTGAGCTCACAGTTGCAGGTGACGTAGGAATAAATTTTGGGCAATGGCACCTGAGTTCCTGGTGACTAACAGACTACATTCGTAGATTACTTTCAGGATGAGATAGTGACATATTTTAAAGTTAATACTGGAAAATTACCATCTTGTGGTACATTATAGGATGCTTTCAACAGAGTCATACACACGCGTACCCTGGCTTATCTTGCTGATCCAAGTAGAAATATAGAAGTGGCCATTATCCACCTTGAAATCTAACTCGTGTATGGGAGCGTTACTTCGTCTCATTGCCATAAGGACCTTCTCCTTTGTGAAATGGACACTACCACCAAGCCTTTAGACGTGACAAAATGATCTGGATCTCCTTGCAACAGAAGGTATATGAGAGCGACAGCAAAACTGGTAAACTTCTTTGCTGGCTTTCCTCATGAGGTGACGCTTTTAGAAGATAATCCTTGGAGTCCTTGATGAAGCAGGGGAATTTGTTGGTCACTAATTTGAGGCAGCCTCTGGTACTTGACCCTCAGTTCTGTGATGAAATTATTGATGAGCTTCTGGTGCAGCGTGTGGACATTGAGTGCCACAGTCTTCGATTGCCCTTTGAAGGTTGACAAACCATCGGAGCTCTCACCTCCATGTGGTTTGGTAGACCTCCTGGATTAAATGATTATCCATTCAATTTTTTTAAGTGATTGGCCTCTGTCCTAGTTCTGCAAATGTGTAGAATGATTGTGGAAGCTGTAGAGTTTTGCAGCGTGAATCTTTCTGGATTCACTATGCTGTGCATTATTCCGCGGTCTTGTGGTTGGGTCCGGATTCGTAGTCTTTTCTTTGTTTGTTTGGTTTTTTTTTTGTAGCCCAGGTGGGCGTCGGCCTCACACCTCCTTGGGTGCATTTCCGGTGACGTCGGCATGCTTCCTGCGGAAGCTCCCACTCTTGGGCGCCATCTTCAGATTCTTTTTTTCCGCGGTCGGGTCTGGATCGTTCCCGTTTGGGCTCCAGACATTTTTGGAGAAAGAAGGAAGAAAAATACAGAAATTGCAAAGAAAAGGCATCTGAAGACTCCAGGAGACTTCATCGACGAGGAGTCAGCAAAGGAGAAGGAGAATTCATCGAGATCTTCGATGAACGTCGGCGAACACGCGACCAGGGAGGCCCTGAGCGCTCGATGATGGACAACACGCCGTTCAAGTTCTGCCGTAACTGCCACCACAAGTACGCGCAGAAGGACCAGCACCCGGTATGCAACCTTTTTCTACCGGTAAATCACGAAAGCGAGGACTGCAACGCCTGCTCCGCCTTCGCCCCGAAGACCCTTCCTGTGAGAGAGAGAGACAGAGGGTAGCGCACGCCACCCTGCAGGGGAAGGCCCCGAATCTGTCCCTCTACGATCTGGGGATTTCTTCCGAGGAAGAGGACAATGCTGCCGCCGAAGACGACAGCTACACGGTCGTAGAGACCGATTACACAAAGACTTCTGATAAGCAAGTTGAATGCCCAAAATGCGGAAATATAAATGTGGATGACTTGCACATGTTTGTGGAGTGTTTAAACATCAGGGAATTTTGGGAGATGGTAAGCAACTGTCTATCACAATCAATCGGCCACACGATAGAGGTAAGCCATGAACTAATTATTACCGGGAGACTTGACCTATTTGATAACAGTATAAATGATAAAGTAAAGATAGTTTTTTATGGGGTGCTGCTAGCCCGTAGGGAAATCTGTAAAGTCTGGGTAGAAGCTAAGACACCGACATTCATGGATTGGTTAAATAGCATGAGATATTTTGCGACACTAGACTCTAAAGGTCTGATAAATAGGAAACAGAGATTTTGGCTACTCTTTTTGGAACATTTTGGATAATAGGCAGACCTGTGTTTGGGCACAGGATAAGAGACTAGTATATAATGGAAAATTCCTATGATTAAGGCCTCAGCCTATCTCGCAGGCCGGTGGAATAGGTCCGTCCTTCGTGAAGGCGGAGTGGAAGAATCGGGTCGCGGCCTCCGGTGTGGCTGTGTTATGATAGACACATGGTGGTATAGGAGATTGTGGCCCAGTCCGGGCTGGAGAGCTGCACATACTCGAGTCCACAGCCAGCATATTGAGATAAAGCCCAGGGCGGATACTACTGAACAAGGGTGGCGAAAAGGCTAATGAGGAATAAGAGAAAAAAAAAAAAAAAAAAGACTTCTCATAAGGTAGGAGACTCTCCGGCCCCCAAGAACCCGAGAGACTCTGAGTCTCGAAAAAACGAGGGCAAGGCCCCGAAAGCGCCAACGCCAAAACACCTGGCGTCCGCGAGTACTCACAGGCCCAGCGGATCCTCTGAGAAGGAGTCCCCGGCGCCGAGAGCTGTTGAACAGCAGAAGTCGTCGAAAATCGTCCCAAAAAGGATCGATCGACGCCGAGGGAGACGGACCCTAAACTACCGACGCCGACCAGAGACCCAAAATCCGGTTCGACGTCGACAACTTCGGCACCGAAAAGCACGGCGCTGAGCCAACCGCCGAAAAGAGCGGCCGAACCATCCGACGCGGAACACGCGGCCGAGATGGAGAAAAAGAGAAGGCGCCTCGAGGCCGAAATGGAAAACATCTTGCAGCGGAAGAAAGAATTCGACGCAAAGATGAAAACCTTCACGATCCCACACAAGACCAAGCCAGCAGTGGTGGAGGTGGTCGAGGAGGAAGACGGGGTCGCCGAGGAACAAGACCCGGACATCGAGGTGGTCGACGACCAGGAAGAGGACGAGAATCCCTACGATAGTTACAACTATGGGGAGGAAGAGGACAGCAGGACGGACGCAGAGTTGGCCCCCTCTGACCTACGGGATGTGGATTACCTAGATGTCGACACCGACAGCCCGGAGGAGGCGGTTGACACATATCCCTCGAGGCCCTCGCCGCCGGACAACATCGGGGCCTACAACTCGGTGATAAGGTCTGCCGCAGCGGCATTCAAACTCAAGCTCGATGAAGAGAAGCAGAAAGCAGACTTCCTTCTAGAGACATTGCTCCCCACACAAACAAGGAGCCAGTACCTGCCAATGCTCGACAGCGTCTTGGCTCAAGGGAAGGAAGTATTCAGGGAGCCCGCAACATGCAAGGCAGTAACTCCCAGAACAGAGAAGAAATACAAACATTCCTCAAAAGACCCACCCTACATTCAGGGGACGGTCTCTGCAGACTCCATTATCACGGGCACAGCAAGGAAGAGGGCTAACGTACCCACTACTTCTGGACCACCACCGGATAAGGAGAGCAAGAGGATGGATCTGGTGGGCAGAAGGATCGAACGGAACGCCGCGACCCACTGGCGCATGGCTAATTCCAACGCCCTGATAAACAGGCACATGTACCAGATCATGGAGGAGCTGGGGCAGTTGGTGAAGGACCTGCCCCAGGATGCCAGACAGAAGGCCGAAAAGCTGGTTGAAGAAGGGAAGAATGCGGCAAATTCTTGCCTTAAGACGGCCCTGGATGGACAGACACCTCCAGCAGGCTCATGATGATGGGTATCACTGAAAGAAGACACGCCTGGCTCAGGATTTCAGGTTTCAAACCGGAGGTGCAACACAGCATCCTGAACACACCGTTCAACGGCGACACGCTTTTCGGAACAACAGTTGATGAGAAGCTCAGTCAACTAAAAAAGGATAACGAAACAGCAAGGTCCATGGGAGCATTGCAGTTCAGAGGCAACAAAAGGGGCACCCCGTCACGGAGGCCTGGCGGGAGAAGTGGAAACCAGCCAGGTACATCACACCAGGCTTTCCAACAAACGCACCAGGCAGACTCGCAGGCTCAGCAGGGTCAGCAGAAGCAGTCCTGGCAATACCAACAAAGAGGCCAGTCCTTTTGAGGGAGAGGAAATGGACGTGGACAGAATAGAAGAGGGGGACAGCAGCCCGCCTCTAAGTGACTTCAAAAAACTCTGTGTGCCCACCCACAGAAAAGATCCCAGGGGGCAGCACGTACAGAGGGGTCAAGACAAGCTACACGTCTACGACCACATAACACCAGTGGGAGGAAGATTAAGATTTTACCTCCAAGAATGGAGAGAAATCACATCAGACAAATGGATCCTCAACATCATCCAATTTGGATACTGCATAGAGTTGGAGGGGAGGCCAACAAGCAGAAAACCAAAAAGAAAACCACTAGCAAGCAAGCAGCTAGAGTGTCTTCAGGAAGAAGCAAAGGCACTCCTGCGGAAGCAGGCCATAGAACGGGTACCCTTCAAGGAAAGAAACAAAGGAATATACTCAACGTACTTCCTGGTACCAAAAGTAGACGAGACAATGAGACCCATTCTGGACCTAAGGTTTCTGAACAAATTCATAAGAACGCAAAAATTCAAAATGACCTCGCTGCAAGAGGTGCTCCCGCAATTGCAGATCGGGGACTTCATGGTCACGATAGACCTCAAGGACGTCTACCTGCACATCCCAATGAACAAAAAGCACAAGCATATGCTCAGATTCACCATCGGAGAAAGCCACTACCAGTTCACAACACTAGCCTTCGGGCTAAAATCAGCACCAAGGGTCTTCACAAAGTGCCTCGCAGCAGTCGCAGCGCACCTACGAAGGCAGGGAATACACGTATACCCCTACCTGGACGACTGGCTGGTGAAAGCAAACTCATACCAGAAATGCAAGCAGCACGCACACACAGTGATGAGCACGCTCATAAGCCTGGGGTTCTCCATCCATTGGAAGAAATCATCAATGGAGCCGGAACAAGTGAAGATCTTCCTGGGAGCACAGATCAACACCTTACAGGGCAAGGTGTTCCCCAGCGAGAAGATGGCGAGAGCGCTGGTGAAGGAAACTCGCCTCTACCGGAAGGGACAAGCTCGGACAGTGAGGACTGCGAGCAAGATCATGGGGATGATGGCATCATGCATCCACCTGGTACTGAATGTACGTCTCCACATGAGACCCATTCAAAAATGGCTACAGGAGCAATGGTCACAAGCTACAGGCAGTTGGGAGGATCTAGGGGTTGTAACGCACGCAGTGCAGAAGGAGATGACATGGTGGACATGGAGAACATAACAAGGGGAAAGCCTCTAACGCCCCCAACGCCAACAGTGACCATCACCACAGACGCATCCCTGAAGGGATAGGGCGCTCACATGGAGGAGCTCAAGGTGAGGGGACTGTGGACGCCAGCAGATGCGACAAAGCACATCAATTACCTAGAATTGAAGACAATCTTCCTTGCACTGAAAGCTTTCCAAACAAGACTGTACAAGCACAAGGTGTTGCTACAAACAGACAACACCACCGCAATGTTCTACATCAACAAGCAGGGGGACACACAGTCAGCCCCGCTTTCAACGCTGGCGCAGGAGATATGGAGATGGGCCATCCCTCTCAAGATAGACCTGCTAGCCATACACCTACCAGGGAAGGACAACATACAAGCAGATTGGCTCAGCAGACAGACATCGGCATCCCACGAGTGGGAGCTCAATGCTCAAGAGACAAGGTGGCTATTCGACAGATGGGGAACACCATCAGTGGACCTGTTTGCCACACGCCGGAATGCAAAATGCCAAAACTTCGCATCCAGACAGCCCGAGGAGGGGTCACTGGGGAATGCCCTATGGATAGATTGGTCTGGGACATTTGCTTACGCCTTTCCCCCGATACCACTGATGCACAGAGTGCTGAGCAAGTGCAGAGCGAGCAACATGACCCTGATACTGGTCGCGCCACAGTGGGCCAGACAGACATGGTACTCGCAGATCATGGAGATGACACAGTGTGCACCCCACAGATTCGGCAAGAGGAAAGACCTACTCTCCATGCAGAACGGAGAGGTGCTACACCCAGAGCCAGAGAGCCTGAGCCTGGTAGCGTGGCTCCTGAGGACATAGAGTTCGCACATTTGAGACTGCAAGAAAGCACCCTGAGGGTCCTTCGGGAGGCACGGAGGCCCAGCACTCGGAAGTGCTACGTTGTGAAATGGAAAAGATTCACAATGTGGTGCAGAAAAGAAAGACTTCACACTAAAATGAAGAAGGACTCCACAGTGCTAAAGTACCTGACATACTTGCTAGAGAAGAACCTTAGCTCATCCTCGTTAAGAGTTCACTTGGCAGCGATAGTCGCCTACACAAGGGGAGAAAAGTGCAGGAGTTTCTTCACATCACAGGTGGTGAAGACATTCCTAGAAGGAGCGAAAAGGATCGCACCACCCAAGCGGGTGCCGCCACCTGCATGGAATTTGAACATAGTCCTAACGGAACTCATGAAAGAGCCCTTTAAACCACTTCACAAGGCCTCCCTAAAGATGCTAACTATGAAAACAGCTTTCCTGGTTGCAATAACGTCCTTACGCAGAGTCAGCGAGCTTCAGGCGCTGACGCTACAGGAACCCTACATACAAATACACAATGATAGGGTTGTGATGAGGACTGACCCACACTTCATGCCGAAGGTGGTATCCAAATTCCACATGAACCAGTCTATACAGATACCGAGTTTTTTCCAAAAACCAACAACTAGCGCAGAGCGAGCTCTGCACACCGTGGACGCCAGAAGGGCAGTCATGCACTACATTGAGAGGACGAAGGGACACAGGAAAACAAAACAGTTCTTTGTGTCATTCGCCAACAGTTTCATGGGAAAGGCAGTAACCAAAAAGACTATTGCACGATGGATCGCACAGACAATTCAACTCTGCCACAAACGTGCAGGACAAGAGCTAGCAGAGGGGACACGTGCCCACTCCACTAGGAAAAAGGGTGCTACAATAGCCTTCCTGGCTAACACACCCATAGAAGACATATGCCTGGCGGCAACATGGGCTTCGGTGCACACGTTCACGAAGCACTACTGCGTGGATATACAGATGAACAAGGAAGCACAAGTCGGACAAAAGGTGCTCCAGCACATATTCAATAACCAACGCTCATCTTCCACCCAGCCGCCACAGAGATGAGAAACCGCTACAAAATCTATGCACAGCATAGTGAATCCAGAAAGATTCACGCTGCAAAACGAATAGTTTTCTTACCTGTCGGTGTAGTTTTGCAGCTTGAAGATCTTTCTGGATTCACTTGCGAACCCACCCACCTCCGCCAGAAAGATGAGGCTGGAGAGAGATGAGGTGGATAAAAAAAAAAAAAAAGGTTTTAAAAAAGAACTTATAAGTACAAAGCGGTAAAATATCACCTAAATAGAACATTGACATTACTTCGGAAACGAAAGAAACATGGAAAAAAAGAACCCGAAGATGGCGCCCAAGAGTGGGAGCTTCCGCAGGAAGCATGCCGACGTCACCGGAAATGCACCCAAGGAGGTGTGACGCCGACGCCCACCTGGGCTACAAAAAAAACCCCCAAAAAAACAAAGAAAAGACTACGAATCCGGACGCAACCACAAGACCGCGGAATAATGCACAGCATAGTGAATCCAGAAAGATCTTCAAGCTGCAAAACTACACCGACAGGTAAGAAAACTATTCGATATGTACCCCTTCTAAGGATCTCTGCATAGTTACTATTGCAGTAATCTCTAAATCCAGTTGTACTTCGGATCAATGCAAGTTGTTTCATAATATTAAGCCCAAATTACAGGCCAACATCTTGCCCATTCAACTGACCAATGTCATAGATAAACTAATATCTCCTAATCGAAGTGTCCTAATACCAATTTGAGGAACTAGACACAACGTGCCTAGAATACAGTTGATATTAGCCCATGCACTTGAGCTTGTCAGGCTCGAGATGGTTCGTTCTGGTGGATACTTGTTCAGAGTCAGAACAGGATCAATATAGGCCCTTGCTTTCTTTTATACGTCAGACCTCGTGTCAGACGCATAATCTGTAATTACCCATGATAGTGGCCAATTATCCGGCACAAAAAGCCCTCGAAAGGCAGCCTGGGAACATTCAGGTTTTCCCCTTGAAGTTTAATCTTTCTGGGGATGTGTGTAGGTTCACTATTTGTTGCCTGAATTCAGAGAGCACTCTATCAAAACGTTTTTCCTCAGACGTTTATAAAATCTATAAACCCGGGGCAGTCCAGGGTGTTGTGGCTTGTATGTATTTCTACATTTTATTTCGTAGACTGCCCTGCAGCTGTAAAACTTTGACTATAACAGTGGCTTCCCCCTCATTTCTACAGAGAAAAGTTGCTGAATCTGTGGGGTTCGACACAAGTGCTGCGTCCCACCTTTTCCACACTTTTCCTGATATAAACAGTACCAGATTTGTTGTTGGGTCTATTGCACTGAACAGAACTGGATGAAAACTCTACACAAGTGATTTCAATGCAGGTCAATGTGATCTTTACATGTTTCTAGTTTTGACATGTTTTCGTAAAATGCAATAGGCTCATTCACGCTTGTGGGGTACCATAGTCATCTGGAGACGATTGGGAATTCTGGATGGCAAGATTTGCCATTAGCTGTATGGTCCTGAATTCTTCTGTCAATTGAATGTGTGGAAATGACATTTTTACAACCATACTTTGAAATTTGTAGGGCTTATAGGTAAGTAAGTGATCTTAAATCCATGCAACCTCCCCACATTTGATTCCCATGGATCTCTTGTTTTCACAAATCCGTCAGGTTGGTATGATTCCCCGGGTGCCAGCCAACTCAAAACCCAAATACTACAGTCAGCATCTATGGAAAGGGAATATAAATAGTTTTTTTTTTTTACTTGGGTTTGGCTATGACAAGGCATTCTGTGACAAACAATTTCCTGGGATCCATGCAGGCCACTGACTCTTAGAGTTCCCAAGGTATATACTTACAGAAATATATGGGGATGAAGGGTTTCGCTAGGTGCCAGTCAACTTTGAGCTCAAATACTCCATTCATTACTTTTGTGAATTCAACATTGACTGCATATGGGTGGAGATTCAGACCTTTGCTCTCCTGTACAAAAAGGACACCCATACATATGGAGTGTAATTGTAGTCAGAACATATGTGGAAATGTTGAGTGGTATAACACCCCACATTGGTAGGTCATTTGAGGCTCAGATCAGAGGCGCTGAAAATGCACTACAGAGGTACACATTCTTTATTGTGTGTCATTTACTCACTAACATTGTGTGGGTGGGCAGGTGGTTCTTTACTAACGGCTCCACATGGCAACTTGGAAGACTCAGTAGGGCGTATCTTTATTGTTCTTTAAGTATGCACACCATGCTTGACAGGAGCCCTCCTTGGATTGGAGTTAGGCTCCTGATCGGCCATCCAGTCAAAAATTCCGAATGGGCATCCTGCCGAAGATCCAGTGGACATTTACCAAACTCCTTCCACTGCATGGTAGAAAGTTGTAAGTTGTCCGAGAATATGTCTGGGACTCGCTCCTCAGATGCTGTGAGCATAATTACATTTGCACATTCAGGTAAAAAATTCTGGGACAGTCTAACCTAAATTCCCTTAAACCATGTCCAGAAAGATCTAGGCAAGTGAATCTGGCAAGCAAGCCTCAGTGGCATCAACATGAACTAGTTTGCTTAAGTAAGTACAAACACTACGGCCCTAAACAATTAGGCATGATGGTAATTTTTTGGGCAAGTCAAAATATGTCCCATTTGGGATTTTTATCTTTTCATATCATTCGAGGCAGGATAGGAACCCTCGAACTGACTTTGCTACGATGGATACTCTCACCTCCTTCCTCTCTGCGTACAAACTCTGCATTTTGTGTATGTGATAGAGCGCGCAGGTCACCCGACTATAAATTTACCATAATCACCTGGGCCCATAATCAATTACACATTACTTAAATCAGGTAACCTACGCTCTAACTACCAGATATTTTACCTACTAGGTCCTATACCATTAACTTACCAATCCTTGTCACTGGTACCTGTAACCTATTGGATCAGGGAGTTAGAATAATAGGATAGTAACTTTTGCACTCATATAATAACCACAGACTCGGGAAAGTTTTCAAATCTTTATCTAAATTTCATCAGAAGACTATCAATAACCAAAATTAGAAATAGTGTATAACTATCCAAAAGATATATTATGCCAATCATTTAGAAATTTAAAGAGAAGGTAAGAACAAGGAACATGCTATTGAAAGTTGACACAGACTTGCAAAATTTGTCTAAGGGTAGGTAAAGAGAAAAAACATGCTAAATAACACTACTTTAAGCCATTATCAATGGGTGGGTAAGAAGAGGGAACATAATATGCAATCACTAAAACAATTGGAGCATATAACTATAGGAAAGGTAAGAGAATGGAACACACTATTAAATCAAATGACGAATTTGATCATTGCAAAGGGAAAGGTAAAAAAAGAACATATGCAATCAAAGTTTTTTCGATTTAGGGAAGGTAAAGAAAAGGACACATAGAAATATAATGACAATACCAACACAGATTTATATTTACCTAGAATGGTGTGAAGACCAACCCTGGCCACGGATCAGTTAAGGACAGAAACCCCATAGTTGCAGTTGCCAGTAGGACAGCAGGTGCAGATCAGAATCAGGACAGGATAAACCAGATTTGGATCAGGACCGGACCACCAAAGAGTAAGACCAGCACCCGCAGTTCAGTTGCAACGCCTGCGCTACTCTCTCTCTGCAACTAACAGTCAGAACCCCGATTGGGTTATCGATTTCACCGACAAAGTGCTCTGCCAGCACTTCAGCTTCCCGAACCCCGAGTGGGTCAGCGAATCTTCTGACAGAGTGCTCCGCAGCCCTCTGCTCTTAGTCACCTATTGAGTGCGTTGGGTCAGTGACAGGTCAGCTATTCGGACGAGTCAGACAATTTCTCTAGCTAAACCTACGCTAGTTATACTATTTTCCAGGTCAGTGTACCACCCCCCAATGTTGAAAGTGTAAGTATACCCAATTTCGATTGGACAAAAGAGGAGGAGAGGTCATCACACCACACCAAATTTGAGACTTTTACCATCTCTTATTCAAATTTACGTTCCCGCCCATCAAATTCAGGTTCTCATGATGTCTTCATTCCACCGAACAATGGATGTTCTATTGGCGAATACATTGTTTTTAACATTGTATAAATTTGGGTTCAAAAGTCCATGTTCTCATGAACATCTTCTAGTCAGTCAGTTCCTTGGCCATAGGCCAAAGGTCACTGTTCCAGAGACTTGAGATTTTCAACAAATATGGAGTACAGCTTTACAAGTCAGGCCAGTTTTCAAAGTGCGACATGAAATGGAAAAGAAACTGTTTTAGAACACAGAATAAATGAATACACTGTATACCATGTATACTCTATATCCATTATCTTAATTCTAACTATAGCATTAGGATTAGGCAGAACGAACAGCTTAGCAAAAGCAGCAGTGCAAGCTTCTCGCATGTGAGAACATAGAGCGGCCATATTAACACTAGTGCGCAGAAGCGGCAGCTTCCCTCCAAAATAACGAATACGTCATGTCACGTGAGTATGACAGACGCATGCGCAATAGAAACCCTTGCGTAGCAGCAGCTATATTAGATGCAAGGGTATTAGGATTAGTAAACACATAAGCAAGCTTCACTCGGACACCCCATGTTGATGTAAAATATGTAAAATTAGTAAAATGAACAAGTTGGTTACTTTATTAACGTTATTCGAGGTTCATGAATACGAGCAAGTCGCTTCATCTGCAAATCCTTGCTCCATCAATCCCCTCTGATATTTTATATCATCACTAATTAATGAAAGAGATGCCAACTTTTCACATTTCACCCAACTCAATCTCGTCAAATTTTGTATTTTGCTTCTTCTCATTATTACCATGAGAATTTTTCATGTTCTTGTATATTTTACTATTCATCTCTTCTAATTCAAGTTCATCAATATTTATTTTTATTCCTCGCCTATTTACGGAGTATTTCTTTTTATGTTTTCGACATTTGCAACAAATTATTATACCTAGAACTAGTAAGACTAATCCCACCATTGGCATCAGTATACTACCTACAATACTCTTTCCTACATTAGAAAGCCAACTACCTACAGAGGAGAGACCATCAGTGAGCATCTTCCATGCACTATCAACCTCCAGTGGTTTAAGCTCTTTTTCCAAATTAGTAATGTTTCTCACATACCTCTTAATTTCAACACTTTTGTCCGGTATGTAAGTGCAACAATGTTGCGCTTTCAACATTCTACAGACTCCGCCCTCCTTTGCCAATAATGTATCAAGAGCAAGTCAATTTTGTAAAACCATTGATCTGATCGCAACCAATTCGGTATTGACCATTAAGAAACCTCCAGCAGTGTCAGTTGATAAACGATCCACTACTGTGACTATTTGCAGATTCTGTGTGTATTCACTGTGTGTATTCACTGTAGGTATCAATGCACTAAATATATCACCTACAATGTCACCAAAACTAGCTCTTTTACTACGTACTAATCCATTAGTTTCTTCATTGTTTGCGGTGATTTTATCCACATGATATATCTTTGGGAAGACTATTCCAAAATAACAACTCCCATACCAGTGATCTGGCAATTTATAATAAGCCTTGTTCCCACATATGTAATAGACTCCGGGAAACACAGGTTCAGTTCCATCTTTGAAACCCCAACCCCCAATTACCTTATAATTGTGTTCACACTCACTAGAACCAATAAATATATTGTTATAATAACTAGTTCTTTCTCTGTGGAGACAGAGTTTCCCCTTCTTTTCGAAATCCAGCAACATAGCAGCATTAGCCCCACCATTTGAGGTGTTCCCTATACTTTCAGTCCATTTAGGAATTTTATGATTCTTATCATTTGCTTTTCTTTGGAAACTCTCTCTTCTTTTCTCTACCATATTCAAAAATATTTTCTCTTTTTCTTGTAATAAACATGTTAGATTATTCTTGTGTGCGTCACCTATATCTATTGTACCTATAGTTAGAAAATATTCACCCATGTAGCGTGCTACATTTCTAGTAGTATGTACAGGGTTTAGGTTTCTACGTATAGGAAGTTCAGAAAAGATCACATCTAAATTAGAATAATAATACTGTTAAGGTCCTTTCTTATAGAATAAACTAGCTAAAACACTGTAGGAAATTCCATATGTTAGTGGCAAATGGTGATAGGTAACACCTTCAGCTACCGAAGTAGGCAGTTTCATACAAACATAGCAATCTTATATTTCTATAGGTTCTACATAATGTACTAATAAGTTTGCAAATACATTCAAATGTGTCTTATTTTTGATTCTCGTGTAATGTAGTCCTTCCTCATCTGGTGCTTCTAAGTCCACCTTCTGTTGTCTAATACTAAGGGCTCTTTCTTGCGTATCTACTCTTTTCGGTGTATCTTTTGTTTGTAACTCTTCTGTATCTGGTGGCAGTTGTTCATTAGTGTTAACTTTTGTCTCTTTACTCATCATGTAAGGAATAGCTATTGTTAGTCCTATCCAAACTATAAGTACTATTGCTATACTACATAAACATACTCTACAGCATGTTTTTAAACAATTTCTTTTCCGTCTTCCATTAACATATGACCAGCCATTTCTGACTAAAGGAGATTCAACCCCTCTTTGTAACTCTTACACAGTTTCTTTACACTGTGTGAATTTCAGGTTGGTCTCACTTTATATGTATTATTCAGTCTTTTTATTTGTGGACTTCTTCTTCTTGGTTGTATTACAGGTTGATCAGCTTGACTTGAGATTTCATTTACTAGTTCAGGTTTTTCATCGATTGTTTTTACACGCAGTCTCAGTCTTTTGACAAATCTAGGCCACTTGTCTCCTTTTCTGAGTCTTTTAGCTGGCACTGTGCTTTGGCCCTCTTCGAATGTTCTTTTATTTTCATTCAGTTGTGGCACATCTATTTCAATGCTGTCTTCTGTTTCCTTCACTGACTGGCTAAGTCCAGGTCTTATTTCTGTTTCTTCTGCCTGGTCACTAAGCTGCCCTTGTTCAGGTATTTGTTGAATTTGGCTTTTGTCCGTTTCACCTTTTTCATCCTGAACACGATTTTCTATTCCTGTCTGGTCCTGCTCTAGCTCTTCGAACCCTTGATTTTCTTCTGCTTGAGCCTCCGCCCTAATTTCTATCTGTCCCTTTTCAGGCTCAGGAGTTCTTGGTGGTGAATCGATTATCTGGTCTTTCCCTATCTGGTTCTCCTCAGAATCACTTTTGACTTGGATTTCTATGATCTGAGTACCTTCTTCTACACCTGTCACGTCCTCACTATCACTCTGTCTTTCTAGATATGTTTGGCTTCTTGTCCTCACATATTCTGCAGGTATGTCGATTACTGGAATCCAATCATCTTGACTGGTGCTCGGTTGTTCCTCTTCAGCTACTTCAGGATCGATATCTTGGGACCCCTCAGCTGCACAACCTTCA
The DNA here is from genome assembly GCF_964261635.1 of Lissotriton helveticus. Classification (NCBI taxonomy): domain Eukaryota; kingdom Metazoa; phylum Chordata; class Amphibia; order Caudata; family Salamandridae; genus Lissotriton; species Lissotriton helveticus. The sequence goes on from NC_136058.1 coordinate 209,770,221, forward strand.
GCCTCAGTTTCATCAGGTTCAGTCACCTTTTTGGTATGACTGGCATGAATCCAGTGTGGAACTCCTGCACACTTTACAGCTGTGGTGGTACCAAAATTACTTGTCGTGGTTTTCCCCACTTCGGTGCAAGGCAAGTTTTTCGAGTATGTTTCTTTAACACTACCCAATCACCTGGGTTCAGGTCATGTGCTGGAGTTGCTGGTCTGGCGACAGCGTCTTCCCCAACCTGGTGAGAGATAGAACGCACTTGGTCAGCCAGTTCTTTGCAGTACTCCAGTACTAAATCATCAGATATGCTTAGCAGTTTGTGTCCTGGCACCCATGCTTGCCGTATTGCTCTTCCCATCAGTATTTCATGGGGACTCAAGCCTGTGTTATGGTCTGGAATACTTCTAAGTCCCATCAGAACAAGAGGCAAAGCATCTGGCCACTCCAATCGAGTTGACTCATATATCTTTCCCAATCTTGACTTGATAGTGCCATTCAATTGTTCTACCACTCCAGAAGCCTCTGGGCGATATGCACATTGCAGTTTCTGCTTAATTTTGAATGCTTCACAAATTAGACCCATTATTTCACTATTAAAATGTTTTCCTCTGTCTGATTCAATTGTTACTGGAAAACCGAAACGTGGTATAAGCTCTCTAAGTAAAAGCTTAGCTACAGTGATGCTATCGTTCCTGCGTGTGGGGTAAGCTTCCACCCATTTTGAAAACAGTCAGACAATGACAAGTATGTATTTTAGTCCTCGACAAGGGGGTAACTGAATGAAGTCAATCTGTAATCGAATAAAAGGACCTTCTGCCTTCCCAATTTTTCCTTGTAACACTACTGTTTTCTTCCCTGGGTTAATTTGTTGGCAAATTAAACACCTCTGGCCTCTGCTATGTTCCTGAATTTCGCATTAAACCATGTTTGTCTGAACACATGTATCATAGCATCTCTTCCCAAATGGAAATCTCCATGAATTAACCTAGCCATAGCAGCAAGCAGACAGTCAGGTAACACTGCTGTTTCATCAAGATAAACAATGACACCATCCTCAATCCTTCTCTGACAACCTATTTTCCTCCATTGTGCCTTTTCTTTTGGTTCTGCTGCATTCTGCAAATCTCTCACTTCTTCCCACGTGTTCACACCTTCCAGCAACATAAGTTGGAAGCTGTTTCCGCTCACCTCAACCTTTTTATTAACAGCCATCTTATATTTTGCACAATGTTGGGCTAACTGGTCAGCATACCGATTACCAGCTGTCACTTTGTCGTTGCCAGATTTGTGAGCAGCACACTTGACCACAGCCACTTCTTTTGGTAACTGGATTGCTTCCAGCAAATCTTTTACATATTTTCCATTTCTAATCGGAGTACCTGAGGAAGTCAGAAACTCCCTTTGCATCCATAGTTGGCCATAGTCATGCACAACTCCATAACCATACTGGCTGTCAGTGTATATGGTTACTTTCCAATTATTCCCAAATTTCCAGGCTTTTGCCAAGGCTACCAAATCAGCTATTTGTGCAGACTTGACTCCAGGCAAATGGGATGCTTCAACTGGACCTCCTAATGTGCACACTGCGTAAGCGGCACTCAGTCCTCCTTCCTCAAGTCTCATACAAGAGCCATCTACAAATAGCTCATATTCTGAATCAATGAATGGCTCTTCTCTTATGTCTAGTCGTGGTTTTGTACTGTACTCAGTCAGATCAATACAGTCATGTTCAACTTCTCCCTTCACTTCTGCAGTATGTGAATTAGGTAGCAATGTTGCTGCATTCAGGATATTACACCTAGCAATGGTTACGTTTCCTTCACCTACAAGTATTATCTCGTACTTAGTCAGCCGACTAGGTGTGAGATACTGGGTCTTAGTCCTTGTTAGCAAAATTACAACTGCATGTGGAACATACACAGTTACAGGATGTCCCATAATAATGGATTCACTCTGCTCAAGGCTCATGCAAGTTGCAGCTACTGCTTTCAGACATCCAGGTAATGCAGCTGCCACTGGGTCCAATGTGGAAGAAAAATATGCCACAGGACGTCTCACTAAACCATGAATTTGAGTCAAAACTGAAAGTGCACAATTATCTCAGGTGTCACAGAAAAGTGCAAAATCTTTTGAATAGTCAGGCATCCCGAATGCTGGAGCTGTACACAGACATTCCCGTAATTTTACAAAAGCAGACATGCTTTAGTCATCCCACTCTACTGGGTCCTTGGCTCCTTTCTTTGTTATGTGTATCAATGGTTTTGCTAGGACTGCAAATCCCACAATCCATTGCCTGCAGTATCCTACAACTCCAAGAAACATTCTGATCTCCTTTTGGGTATGAGGCAAATCCATGTTTTTAATTATTCTGATTCTTTCTGAGGTAACTCTTCCGACACCCTTTTCTATCTGGTGCCCCAGATATTTCACTGACATGGTGCAGAATTGCAATTTGTCTGGTGGCACTTTATGTCCTCCTTCACCTAAATGATTCAGTAAGGCGATAGTATCAACAACACAGTCATTCCGGGTTTTAGACGCCACCAATAGGTCGTCCATTTACTGGACCAAGACTGACTGTCCAGGTAGTACCAATGACTCAAGGTACTTTTTTAAAGTCTGATTAAAAATCGAGGGACTTTCTGTGTACCCCTGAGGGACACGATTCCAAACATAAACATGACTGTCTAATTCAAATGAGAAAAGAAACTTGCTGTCTGGGTGTAATGAAATCAAGAAGAATGCGTGACACAGGTCAATGACAGTAAACCATCCAGCCTCCCACGGTATCTGATATAGAATCACTGCAGGATTTGGCACGACTGTACAGCATTAGACAACAAATTCCATCTTTGTCTGGGGTTTGAATTTCAACACCACTTGGGGTACAGAAAATGGTGCAATTCATTTTACACAGTAAATCTCGTCCTAATAAATTTACAGGACTTGAATCACAGACAACAAATCTATGCATTTCTTTAAAATTGCCTATTCTAACTTCCATAGGTTCTGTAACTGGGGTACTAATTTGTTTATTAGAAATGCCCACTACTTGGATCTCTTCTCCCGAGAGGGGTAGGTTTGAAGCGTCTGCTATTCTCACAGTAGAACGGGTAGCACCAGTGTCCAACAGAAAGGTGATATCATTTCCTTTAACCTTTCCTTCAATGTATGGCCCTGACTGGTCTACCGGCAAGGAGGCGCCAATCACGCACTCCTCGTCCTCCCCCCTCAGGCACCGTCAGTAAGGTTCTTCACTGAAAAGTGTATCCCTCAGAAGAAATTGTGAGGTTGCTGTATCTCTCCTTTCACCTCCCTCCCAATTTGTGGTATGCTACTGTAATTTGGCCTAGGTGCAGGGGGTAACTGATTCTGTATTACCTGTGGCTGTGTCTTCCGTGGCACCTCATTCTGCGACTGTGGATTCAAATCAATATTTTGCACATTACCACTCTGTACAGCCTTACACTCGTTCTTCCAGTGCCACACTCATGACAAGGGAATTTCCGTTTCGCATCCTCTCTATTGAATTTTCCCCTTGGCCTTCCTCCATTTCCATCACCCTGATTCTGGTTACTACCTATCTGGTTCAGCTGATGTTCTTGTTGCTCTGCTAGTTTTACTTGTGCCCACATTACCTTTTCCTTTAACTCTTTTCGTTTATTGTCTAGCTCATCTTCACAATATTTGGCATATTTAAGGATCTCGTCGATTGGCTTGGCCTGCCAACAAATTTTATGATCTTTAATCCATTGTGAATTTTCTGGTCCTAATCCTAACACAAATCGGTAAATGAAAAGCATCATATCCTTCATGTCGATATTATCTAGGCCGCTGTAATGTTTGAATACCTGCAATAGACGTTCATAATATGCATGCACAGATTCATCTTTATTCTGAGTGGTTCTATCTATTCTAGTCCAATCAGTCTCTTTTGCATGCACATTCCCTTTGAGGTAAAGTATTACCTGGTTGTATTTTTTCGTAACATCTTCGGAAGGTGCCCCTGTCTTTGGGTCTCTAGGGTACTCCTCACTAGGCCAATCAACAGCAATTTTACATTCTGTCCATTACTCCACTAGAACTACAATGTCGAATAATCCATCTAAATCTTTCAAAAGACACTTCGAAACTTTTACAAATCTCTCGACTTGTCTGTACCATTCTACAGGTTTTTCACGAAGTTTTGGGAAATCATTTGTAAATGACAAAATATCCTGTCAGGACCATGGAACATGCACATAACCTCCACCTGGTACTTCTCGCATAGGACATAATCTTTCCACTTTTTCTGCTTCTTTTAAAACATATTCTGAAGTCATCTGTTTTGATCAAACCTCTTCCTTTTTTTGCCCACCTGGCTTTCCATTTTTCTAATTCTCTCCATTTTTGTAACAATGTTTGTAGTTCTCTTATCTGCACTTTTCTTCCGGGCACATTCATGTTTTCTAAATCTTTGTCAGAAAATTCTGCTCAATATGGCTTTTGTAATACTTTAGATTTACCAATGTCAATTCCCATGCTAGCTGCAGTGTCTATTAATTTCTCATAAAACACCCTTGTATTCCTAGTAATACTTTTACAAATAAGTAATAGTTCATCTTCACTAAGAGTATTTAGTCTTTCCAATCCCACATTTACAGCCATCAGTTCCTCCAATTCAATTCTCAGTTTGTATATATCCAATGGTTTCGGCTGTGTCTTTGGTTTCTCTATTTCTCGTGTCCATCTATCTATTTCTTCAGGAGTTACTACAGTTGCACTTCTCGTACCTGAGGATGTCTCCATCTGTACTTCTCTTAAATTTAAAGGAGTGGTTTTTCTAATCGAACTACTCTCTGGTTCTCCTATTGGTAAATCCATTAAGGAGATTACTGACTCACATTCACTTGCCTGATTGTCTACTATCAAGGGCACTTTTCTTGGCTGTACTACCGATATAGTTATTACTGGAGCTTTTGGACTAGCTTGCTTATCTCCATACAAAGAAACAACTGGGCCAATAGTTACTGGACTTGTCAGGGCTTCGAGACTTGTATTTAATTGAGAGATTTTCTGAATTAATTCACTTCTCTGTTTATTTAATGCTTCTCTTTCTCTTTCATGTAATACCCTTTCAATAGAAGTCTCATGTACCACTTGCGGAATTAAAGGTGGTTTTAAAAACGGGGCATTTGGATTTACTGCACTCGGTTCCTCATTGTAAGGTTTTCATTAACAAATCCTCCATATAATCATCGTCTGAATCACCACTAGTCATTAAATGTTTTGTTTTCTCCGTCCTTTTACTTCCAGTGGGCTCTTCTAAAGTTAATACAGGATATAATCCTTCCACTAACATGTTCTGTCTCCATTGTTTCATTTGTTTATCTCTGGTTTCTCGTTAAACCTTAGGGTAGAATTTACTCAATCCTTTGTCAGTTCTAGGTCTGTCTCGCTCAAAAGCCTCAATCTCCCATTCTTCTAGTGCCTCATATTGCGTTAGTCTAGGTCTAGGATGTAAATCATCCATTCCAGTCCTTAAATTGAACAAGATTCTGCCATTAAATGTGCCATCTAAGGGAAATGCCAAAATTCCGTCATCTTTAGTGTATTCCGTCATCTTTAGTGTATTCCACCCAATTCTCTAACCATACACAAGTGTGGTAAACCCTGTCAAACATCATAAATGATACGGGAGTATTTGGTGGTGGAATATTAACTCCTTCTCTATTTTTTATTGGTTTATCTTTTTTAAAGAAATTCTTGACCCCATTTACAAGTGACATTTTTCTCTTGCTTCCTTACATTTTGTAAGGTCTGCCTCTTATCATCTCTTCCCTAGCAAACCCTAGGTATCTTCGATCAGGCCGAGTTTCTGGATTATTTAACTGCCACATATAATTTGCAAAAATGTTGAAATCGTATGATAACTCTGATTTGTTTACAAAATACTTCCAATACTAGCGCGTCTTTTATTTTCTTCAAGCAATCAACAATGTGGTTTCAAATATTTCTTAACCAATGATTGCGCGGCTTTTCCCGTGAGACGAGTTCCCACGCTCCTACGCTCACCCCTCCTTTACAATTACTATCCCGCTGTCTCGACCAATACCAGCGCGGCTCTGAGTGATGCAGTGCAGCTCCGCCACTGACTCCCTCCTTCACAAGGTAATGCAAAAACTCAATTCTTTTATTTTAAAGTGCAATTCTTCTTTTAATCAACAACGTAAAAACATTTGCCACTGCACCCGAGTGACTAGAAAGAAAAGATATTTTTTTCACTGCAAGTAAATCCCTTCCGTTTACTTTTCATATACTACGAGTAGATCCTTTCTGCCTACCCTTCACACAAGCATTAGAGAACCTGCTACTCCTTTGGACTAATCCACTCCGGGATATATACTAAGGCCAAAGTTTTACCAGCGAACCCCTTTGCTATCAATCAAGCTCAGACGAACCTGCTACTCCTTCTGTGTGACCCTTTCTAGGTGATATCACACTAAAAGTTTTGCTAGCGAACTCTTTGCTATCATTTATTCATACATTCATACAGAAAACCCTAAATAGTGCTTCCGGCTTTACCTAACCATGCACTAACTTCCTGCGAGTAAGTGACCTCACTGCGATGTGGCTTTCATTTACCACCCGCTATTCTGCCCCCGGGGATTCCAGATAAAACATATAACAGGTACAAACGATTTTGGTTAATACATAAAATTCATACAGCATCAACAGAATCAATAAAACTTTAAAACATTTCAAATAATATCACATTTGATCGGTCAATCATAGTAATGTTTTCATAACCAACTAACTACCTACCTATCTTAACTAAACCTTAACCTTTCCTCTGCTACCAAAGAAATATACTGACAGAGCGCGCAGGTCACCCGACTATAAATTTACCATACTCACCTGGGCCCATAATCAATTACACATTACTTAAATCAGGTAACCTACACTCTAACTACCAGATATTTTACCTACTAGGTCCTATACCATTGCCTTACCAATCCTTGTCACTGGTACCTGTAACCTATTGGATCAGGGAGTTAGGATAATAGGATAGTAACTTTTGCACTCATATAATAACCACAGACTCGGGAAAGTTTTCAACTCTTTATCTAAATTTCATCATAAGTCATGATACAGAGGTTAAAAGCAATAGGACTATCAATAACCAAAATTAGAAATAGTGTATAACTATGCAAAAGATATATTATGCCAATCATTTAGAAATTTAAAGCTAAGGTAAGAACAAGGAACATGCTATTGAAAGTTGACACATACTTGCAAAATTTGTCTACGGGTAGGTAAAGAGAAAGAACATGCTAAATAACACTACTTTAAGCCATTATCAATGGGTGGGTAAAAAGAGGGAACATAATATGCAATCACGAAAACAATTGGAGCATATAACTATAGGGAAGGTAAGAAAATGGAACACACTATTAAATCAAATGACGAATTTAATCATTGCAAAGGGAAAGGTAAAAAAAGAACATATGCAATCCAAGTTTTATTGATTTAGGGAAGGTAAAGAAAAGGACACATAGAAATATAATTAAAATACGCACACAGATTTATATTTACCTAGAATGGTGTGAAGACCAACCCTGGCCACGGGTCAGTTAAGGACAGAAACCCCAAAGTTGCAGTTGCTAGTAGGCCAGCAGGTGCAGATCAGAATCAGGACAGGATAAACCAGATTTGGATCAGGACCGTTCCACCAAAGGTTAAGACCAGCACCCGCAGTTCAGTTGCAACGCCTGTGCTACTCCCTCTCTGTGACTAACAGTCAGAACCCCGATTGGGTTATCGATTTCACCGACTAAGTGCTCCGCCAGCACTTCAGCTTCCCGAACCCCGATTGGGTCAGCGAATCTTCTGACAGAGTGCTCCGCAGCCCTCTACTCTTAGTCACCTATTGAGTGCGTTGGGTCAGTGACAGATCAGCTATTCGGACAAGTCGGACAATTACTCTAGCTAAACCTATGCTAGTTATACTATTTTCCAGGTCAGTGGAATGTTGCATGTGTAAGGAGCCCCAATTCCGATTGGACAAAAGAGGAGGAGAGGTCGTCACACCACACCAAATTTGAGACTTTTACCATCTCTTATTCAAATTTACGTTCCCGCCCATCAAATTCAGGTTCTCATGATGTCTTCATTCCACCTAACAATGGATGTTCTATTGGCGAATACATTGTTTTTAACATTGTATAAATTTGGGTTCAAAAGTCCATGTTCTCATGAACATCTTCTAGTCAGTCAGTTCCTTGGCCATAGTCCAAAGGTTACTGTTCCAGAGACTTGAGATTTTCGCGCAGTCGCAGTTTCAACAAATATGGAGTACAGCGTTACAAGTCAGGCCAGATTTCAAAGTGCACATGAAATGGAAAAGAAACAGTTTTAGAACACAGAATAAATGAATACACTGTATACCATGTATTTCTACTCTATACCCATTATCTTAATTTTAACTATAGCATTAGGATTAGGCAGAACGAATAGCTTAGCAAAAGCAGCAGTGCAAGCTTCTCGCATGTGAGAACATAGAGCGGCCATATTAACACTAGTGCGCAGAAGCGGCAGCTTCCCTCCAAAATAACGAATACATCATGTCATGTGATTATGACAGACGCATGCGCAATAGAAACCCTCGCGTAGCAGCAGCCATATTAGATGCAAGCGTATTAGGATTAGTAAACACATAAGCAAGCTTCACTCTGACACCCCATGTTGATGTAAAATTAGTAAAACGAACAAGTTGGTTACATTATTAACGTTATTCTAGGTTCGTGAATACGAGCAAGTCACTTCATGTGCAAATCCTTGCTCCATCATATGGATGACTTGTCTTCTCTATTACAGGAGTATATTCAGGAAAGTGTTGATCCTTCAGCCTTGCAACATATTTCATAGTACATAAAGTGAAGGCTGCTGCTTCTACAACAGTGAGAACTGGTGAAAATGGGCGGACTTCAGTTTTCCAGTGGTATTCCAACAATAGGCATAACAGCTTGCCTTAATGCACTTCTGCCAACTGTTCACAAACAGTGACATGAGAAAAGCTCTTGAATTGTAGTGAGCACGTGTGCTTCTAGTCTGTCACAGAATTTGATAGTAAGCAGTTAATTGCAACAGTAGGTCCTTCATTGATGCTATTGGAGCTTTTTAAAAGGAATCTCCAGAGGAAACCTCTGAAGTTGCATCAAATTATCTCACAAGCCACAATGCCAATGCTGTACAGCTTGCTAAACTGCTGTGTTCCTGTATAAACATTGCCTACAGAGCCGCTTGCCCAACGGAATCACTGACCGGGAGTGACGGCAGTAGGGGACTCCAATTCCCAGCTGCCCCTGGACCTTTGGACGAGCATAAAGCTCCAACGCAGTCCCGCGGCTGGTGTAGCTGCTTGCACAACGGAATCACTGACCTGGAGTGACGGCAGGAGGGGACTCCAATTCCCAGCCGCCCCTGGACCTTTAGACGCACATAAAGCGCCAACGCAGCCCGCAGCAGGAGGGGACTCCAATTCCCAGCCCCCCCTGGACCTTTGACGCGCATAAAGCGCCAACGCAGCCTCGCGGCGGGTGTAGCCGCTTGCACAACGGAATCACTGACCGGGAGTGACGGCAGGACAGGACTCCAATTCCCAGGACTCCAATTCCCAGCCGCCCCAGGATCTTTGGACGTGCATGAAGCGCCAACGCAGCTTTGCGACTCGTGTAGCCGCTTGCACAACGGAATCACTGACCGGGAGTGACGGCAGGAGAGGACTCCAATTCGCAGCCGCCCCAGGACCTTTGAACGCGCATAAAGCGCCAACGCAGCCCCGCAGCGTAGGACGCGCCTTTACCAATGGCGGGCCCACCCACGCCTGAAGGAGGCTGGGCTGGACCTACCCTCTAAATCCCTGCTAAACGAACAAGGTACGGGCTATTCTCTTCGCTTTTATTATTGCCAACTTATTGAGTAGCGATAACGTAAGGGTAACTAGTTATACTACATAGGAACTGCTTGCTTGTTACATAATGAGTAGACGTAGGGCATGGAATTGTGGGAACACTCGATTTTTTTCTACCCAGAGCCACGTCTGTTTTGGAACATGAAATAGAGATCACACAATGACGATTATCCCTGGAGACGCTCCCTCAAACAAGCTTCGCCACTATGGTTGAGCCATCTCCCCCTACCCCAATACAACACTCACCGCAAACTCAGAGGGAGGTCGTAGAAGGTGAAGGAGAAGGGGGGGAGGAGGGCGGGGTGGTACTGCCTAACCAAATGGCACTGGCAACAAAAACAAGAATATTTACCAGGGGCGCAGGGGGAACAAAAGGCCAGTGGAAGCATCACAGAAAAAACAGGGAAGAGAAAAAGAGGGGGAAAGCACCCAGGCAAGCCTAAGATAAAGATAAATTAAGAGGGAACTTTGACGAAGAACAAATTGTCCAGAATGCCCAGGAAGAAGAACGTATCCCAGTAGCCCCTATAACATCTACTGACTCTTTAACAAATAAGGATATGTGGCGTAGACTGGAGACTCTAGTAGCCACGATGTTGAATCCTATTGTAGCTACACTGAGACAAGGATGGAAGGGAAGTTACTCGCCCTAGAATTACAGATTGAAAAAAATGAACAGTTACTAGGGACAATGGCGCTCATAGGGAAGGGGCCAGTGGTGAAGGAGCTAAGTGTAACAAGACGTTCGGATCAAGAGACTCAACCTCAAAGCACCCCAAGCAGTGTAAATGTGAGGGGGATTACACCCAATAGCGAGTCCCCAACTTCTAATTACAGTAATGCTCCACCCGGACCCTCAAAGCAGCACCCGAGCGCTGCCTTGAGTAAAACTAGTAATAACCAAGCATGTTGGAAACAGGCAAGTGCAATATGCAATAAAATTACCACCACTACCACCCCCAACACAATTACAACATCCTGAGGACAAATGCACTATGGCGTAGAGATGGGAACAGACAATCAAATAGATCATCAAAGTTATGAAATGGCAAATGTCGGTCAAGCACGAAGTCAATTACAGACCCTGCATCTCCCCCCGATAGCTGCACCCCTGGTATTGGTTCTAGGGAACACGTCTTTGATGAATGATGGGCAAGGTAGAAACAGACGCCTATCGAAATAAAGTTTTTTAAATCCCTAGTTGGCCTCCCAGTCTCGACCTCTAATTATATTTTACAGTTAGAACTGGCACTCCCCTACATCATAGATACAAAACAATTGGCCCCTGTCCTTTTGTGGCATTCAATTTGGCGAAGGGACACAGTCCCTCTGATGCAAACAATAATAAAGAATTGTTTAAATAAGGATAACTGTAGGAGGTCCAGATGGTCGTGCAATGTAGAAACACTCGAGTAAAATTGGCCTATCTCAACTATTTAAGGACCCAGTCGAATGTAGAAAAGTCTCAAAGGAAAAGATAAAAAATATGTTTCTGATGAGGGCAGAGTATGAGAGGAAGAAATATCATCGACGCAGGCAGTGGTAAGCCTCAGATCAAAGCCTCAGATCAATCCCTCCAGTGACAGGGAGAGGACACTTCTTCTATCTGGCAGTGTGGAAAAAGGGCAAGCAGGTCAGATCGATTACCCCTTTTCAAGGTTCACCCAACTCAAGGTTACCAAATGAAGAGGCAGGCGCTGGAGACTGGAAGGCAGGAAACAGGAGTTTATTCCGACGGAGCAGAACACGTCAAATCAGACAACAGGGTATCTTCTCGAGGTGCTCTAACCGCATCTCTGAGGCCTGGCCTCTTATACACAAGTTTATGGCTTTATTACATTTATGACATCCGTGGTATTGCTTTGAAGTACGAAAAAGGCATCTTTGGAATCCCCGGTTCAGGCCCGTTCTCACACATATCTACAGTAGGGGTCCCCACCCAAATCTCAGCATGATGGCTATCGCGCAGCTGGACATTCCGCTGGGAACAGGAATGCGGGCGATCGGTCGGATCTAGGGGTGTGAAGGCTTTGATTAATCCCCGCTCCTTTGATGTGAGGCGAGGTCCTACTGTAGGGGGCAATAAACTGCATCTGTTGGGCTAGGTGATGGCCTGGGATCAGACCGGACAATCGGGCACGGAGGAAGAGGTTATCAAAAGGGCCTGTTCTATGAATGAGATGAAAGAGTGAGGGGGTTCAGCACGGGATGTGGCTCGGAGGCAGGGTCGCGCTGGAGGTGCGTTTATGGCCCAGGCAGGAGAGACCGGGGGCTGTCGGGGCGCGGGGGATGCTTGCGAGGCCGGGGGGTGAGGGGGAGAGACGCGCTGGCTATTGGCAGTGGGCAGAGAGACCATGGTTTTAAAAAAAAAATGGCTGCTGCTGCAAGTGTGCGTGAGTCTGAAAGGGGACAAGATGGCGCCGATAATGTTGACATCGCAAACCAGATTTTAACAGTCCTCCCTTTTCAACATATCTAGCCATTTTGTCTAGTCGATATCGATCTTCATTAAATCCTTAACCTCGACGTCGTACAATGCTCTCATGCGTTCCTTGTCAAAGTCCAGAGTCTTTGGGCAGATACAGTTTGCACATAGTGAGCACAAAGGCGGCAGGCATTGAATTCCTAGGCAGAACCCACATAACACAACAATGGGTATCAGTATAATTGTAAACAACCTCCACCCCCAGTTCTTTACAGTACTCCAGAACCATCCGCCAAGCGACCATTCTTCTTGTTCCTGGTGGACTTCTGAGGAAAGTCTGTGGAGATGTTCAATGGCTTTGTACACTGAGGGTGAATTGTCCGGTATATAGGTGCAGCAGCTAGACCCAATGATGCGGCATGCCCCTCCACGATCTGCTAGAACCACATCTAGAACAAGGCGGTTCTGAAGGGCCACCAAGCGGACCGCTTGAAGCTCGGCCGTGTTATTTGTGAGGATGCCAGCTGTAATGTTCATGGTTGTTTCAACTGCCTGGGTCAAGTGTCGGATGGCACGGCTGTTTGCCATTGGACCCCAGAGTGGAACAAGTCCCTTCATTGCGGCCAGGAACTGTGCTCCGGCAGAGTCGGCTTGTTCAATGTCTCTCTCTCGTTATTGTCGGTGGTGGTTTGCAGATGCCACATAGGTCGGAGGAAGGATAAAGGCAATGTAGCAGGTACCTCCCCAGCCTTTTGGGAGCCAGGTGTAGGCTTTCGTACCGCAGACAAAGTACATGTTTGGAGAAGTGACAAAAGAGGGTGGGTCAGTTGTGTCCAAGGTTCTGATGATGTTGCAGGCACTGTGACCTACAAATTGTGTCCCGAGGCCTTCGATGCATACAAGACCCGAGACATTGACAACAGATAGGGCCACAGTCAGGGTGGCTGCTGTTCGTTTCCGGAGGTAGGAGAAGGTAGGTCTGGCCGGGTTGTTGAACACCTGCATTTCGACACGCTCTTTGGCTGGGATGTCCAAGTGAACAGAGGTGTTGGTCGTCAGTGGGCAAAAGGGTGCAGCCGTTTTTTTTGTTTCGTCCAGCCAGACCCCTTGATAAAAGTGTGACATGGTTTCGCTGGAGATTGTCTTATCTCTGTAGCTCTCTTGCAGGAGAATCAACCAGGCGAGGCAGGAGCCATGAACAGAGAATGGTGAGGGGATGAAAGGGATGGAATGTCCAGTGGCATGCGGAAGCAACCCGCAGATCCAGCAGTTGGTGGCATTGGCGGCAAGGTTGTGCTGGTGCAAAAGTTGTACGAAGGAATTATTCCAGTACTCCTTACGTCTTTCTCGGAGTTGAGGTGAGAGAGAGATCAGGTGGTGTTCCTTCATGGTGACAGGTAGTACAGTGGCTAGAAGTGTCTCATGTGCTGGTGAGCTTTCTTCCAAGATCCAGAGGGTGGTCATGAGGAGGAGGCAAAAGAGAAGGGTAACAAAGAAGGCAATAGTCTTTGAACTGTGCATTTTGTCAGTCTTTGGGTTTTTGTAGTGGGTCTTTGGATATCCGGTCGCTTCCACCATCTTCAAGTCGGGTGCTTCCATCATCTTCGTATCGGGCGCTTCCATCATCTTCAAGGGGGCTCGGTAGTGGGCAGAACCACAAACTTCGTTTGGCTTCTCTCCTGGCGACCTTAGTAGCGTTAGGCCACCGCTCTGAGAATATAAACTTAGTCAGTGGTCTATTTAGCCGAAGCTCCCTCCTTTCGTCGCAGGTTGTACCCTTCTCTGGATGGCACAGTGGGGTCGGGATATGTTGCCAGTTCAAGCGCGTCTGTTTCCGGGTAGCAGCTATGGGATGGTCGATCTTTGTTCAGGAGCTCTTCTTGCATGGTCACGCCTTCGGTTGTTGTCAGATTCGACGAGATCTTCTTGCAGTGGTGTGCGTGCAGCCAATTGCGCTTTCCCTCCACTCGAAGAGCTGTTCGGGTGGTGATCAAAACTTGCCAGGGGCCCGTCCAGCGGGGTTCCAGACTCTTCTCCCGCTGGAAGTTCCGAATTAGGACGAAATCTCCAGGCTGGATGGTATGTCCGGGGCCCCTGGAAGCAACGGGGATGGCCTGCAGCACCTGATGATGAATAACAGACAGCGTTTTAGTTAGGTTATACAGATAGTCAGACATTAGGACGTCCGGGACGTCGTGAATAGATGTCGGTTTGGGTGCAGACCAGATACTCATGGGTCGGCCAAAAACGACCTCGTAAGGTGTTTGGTGGGGGTGGAACGCATTGACAGCAATGCCAGGGGAAGAGTGTCTGGCCATTTTAGTCCTGTGGTAGCCACTATTTTTGCCAGTTTTAGTTTCAATGTGACGTTGTGTCGCTCGACCAGTCCAGCAGATTGGGGGTGAAAAACTGCGTGGAATTTCTGTCGTACCCCCAGCCCCTTCAGGATAAGCTGGATAACCTCGGCTACGAAATGGGGGCCATTGTCACTCGATAAAATACGACAAAGGCCGTAGCGAGGGAAGAACTCTTTCAGTAGTACTTGTGCAGTGGCAATGGCAGTGTTGTCACGCGTCGGGTAGGCTTCCACCCATTTGCTAAAAGCGCATACAACAACAAGTACATACTTCAGTCCTTGACATCTCTCTAACTGGATATAGTCCATCTGTATGACTTCAAATGGATGGTTGGGGACCCCAAACCCTCCCCGGGGTACGACAGTTCCTTTCCAGGGTTGTGTTGCAGGCAGACTAGACATTGCTGGACTAATCGTTTGGCTGAGTCTGCAATTCTATCGTTATGCCAAACTCGGAAGACAAGTTCGGTCATAGGGGCAGATCCTATGTGTGCAGGGGAATGAGCCATAGTCAGTATGGGGATCAGATACGAGTTGGGTAGCAACCATTTGTTCGTGTCTTTTGTCCGCCAGCAGCCTTCATCGTCTTTTAATCCCACCCGTGCCCATTCAGTCAATTCGTGTGGTGAGCTGGCCATTTGGATGTCCCTAATAGTTTCCCTAGCGTCCGTCCATTTTTCTGCTTGTGACCTAGTCACGTACATGTGAGTCGTCGTCCTATTCTCAGCTGTGGTTCGGGCAGTGATGTCGGCCAGTGCATTTTCCTGTCCATTGATGTCTGTCACCTTTTTGTGTGCTTGGCATTTGATTACGGCAAGTCGTTTGGGGAGGAGAACCGCTTCAGTCAGAGCGGAGACTAGATCTCCGTGCAGGATGGGTGTGCCATGAGATGTCAGAAATCCCCTCTCCTTCCATAAGAGCCCAAAATGATGAACCACCCCGAAGGCATACTGGCTGTCCGTGTAAATGTTTGCTGTCGTCCCCTTTGCTAGGATACATGCTCGTGTGAGGGCAATCAGTTCTGCCGCCTGTGCGGATCGTTGCGTGATGCGGGCGGTTTCAACTACAGTTCGGGCTGTGGTAACTGCATAGGCAGCTGAGGTGGTGCCGTCGGGGAGTTTAATGCAAGAGCCGTCTACCCATAGCTCTCCGTCAGGGTTTGGGAAGGCAGTGTCTCGGAGGTCAACTCTACTCCTAGTCTGTTCGTCCGTGAGGGTCACACAGTCATGTATAGGGGGGACAATTGGGTCATTTTC
Source organism: Lissotriton helveticus (assembly GCF_964261635.1). Lineage (NCBI taxonomy): Eukaryota > Metazoa > Chordata > Amphibia > Caudata > Salamandridae > Lissotriton > Lissotriton helveticus. Next base: position 209,786,198 of record NC_136058.1, read on the forward strand.
GGGCAGAGGCAACAAGGTGGCTGGGTTCAGCGTGGTGCATCTTTTCAGCGTGATGTGGGGTGCAAGCAGAGTCAGTTCGTATCCAGTCAGTCGTGCGCTAGTCAGGTGTTGCGTCTTAGTCTGGTTCAGGAGGGTGTCAACAGCATGGGGTACTAATACCGTGAGGGAATTCGAGAGTACAATCCCCTCACTTTGTCGGATAGAGACAGCAGCGGCAGCTACGGCTCGAAGGCAGGCAGGCAAGGCTCTCGCTACGGGGTCAAGAGTGGCAGAGAAATAGGCACATGGTCGTTGCTTGGGGCCGATGGTTTGAGTCAGGACAGACAAAGCGCATCCCTCCCTTTCGTGAGTGTAGAGAGAGAAGGGTTTGGTATAATTGGGGGTTCCTAGGACTGGTGCAGAACAAAGGGCGTCTCGAAGTTCTTTGAAGGAGGATTGGCATTCGGGGGTCCAAGGGAGCGGGAAGGGGACATCTTTAGCTAGTAGAGAAAGCAGTGGTTTTACAATGAGGCTGAAGTTTGGCAACCACTGCCGGCAGAAGGAGGTGAGGCCTACCAGGGAGCGGACTTGTTTCTGGGTCTTTGGGACAGGGGTTTCTAGAATGGCCTGAATTTGATCGGGTGTAAGCTTTCTCCCGTCTTTGGACAAGAGGTGGCCTAGGTAGGTGACCTGGGGTTGGCAGAATTGCAACTTCTTCTTGGAGACCTTGTGGCCATTTTCCGCAAGGAAGTGCAGGAGTTGGACAGTGGTAGTGACTGCAAGTGGAGTGGTGTCGGCCGCCAAAAGGATATCATCGACGTATTGTATCAACACCACTCCATCCAGCAGCTGAACGGCGTCCAGCTGTCTCTTGAGGGCCTGGCTATAGATGCTGGGACTTTCTGTGTAACCTTGGGGAGCTCTACAAAATCTATATGAGCGGGATTTTAACGTGAAGCCGAAAAGGTAGCGGCTGTCTGGGTGGATGGGGATGGAGAAGAATGCATTCTTGAGATCGATTACAGTGAAGGTGGTGGCTGTGGAAGGAATCAGGGTCAGAATGGTGGTGATATCCGAGACTACGGGGTACTGAGGTACAACCACTTTGTTGACCTCTCGAAGGTCGATGATGAAGCGGTACGCTTTCTCATCTCCCTCACCATGCTTCTTTACAATGGGTAGGATAGGGCTGTTGCAAATATTGCTGACTACTTCCTCTACCACTCCTGCCTCTACCAAGGACTGAATTATCTTTACCAATGCCTTCTCACCTTCGGGCGATATCCGATACTGTGGGAGTTTTGGGAGTATCGCATCTTGGCGAACAGTAATGTGCACAGGGTCAATCATCATGCGTCCTACGTCAGCGTCAGTTCTGGTCCACAGATACAGAGGTAGAGTCGAGTAAGGATGAGTCAGCGTCAGAGATGGAGAACATGTGTCGTAAGGGATAAGGTCTGAGCAGAGTTGGGTTATCGTACAGAATGACTCGAACTCCGTCCTGTGAACACCTAATAGTAGCTCGGAAATGCTTCAGTAAGTCAAGTCCCATAATGGCATCGGGGGTGTTGGAGGAAAGCAGAAACGTCGTGTCAGTGGGGTTACTGTCCAAGTCGAAGGAGATCGGCGCGGACAAGGGATTAGTGGAGGGCGTTCCATCAAAACCTATTGATGTTATGTGTGAGCCAGACAAGGGTGCCCTTGGAATCAGTCGTTTAGATAACGCACTACGTGTCGCGCCAGTGTCTACCAGAAATGGAGACTTCGTACCTAGGACCTTAGCGGTGACATAAGGACCTTGCTGGTCAACATAGAGCTCGACTGGATCCCTCCCTTGCCCTTGGCAGTCCTATGCGAAGTCGCGGGCATCGTCACAGTCAGCCTGCTGGCATTGGTTCTGTCGGGGGCGGTCAAAAGTGTTCGGTCTGCCTGGTCTGTCATTGCTAGCGTCGTTTGTGTGCCCTCGTCCCTGTCCTCTATTTTTCGGCCCATCCGCTACGTCTTTTGTGTCTCTATTTTTGTACATTTCTAACAGGACCGGACACTGGGACTTCTAATGCCCAAATCCCTTGCAGAACGCACACTGGTTGTCGTCAATGTCTGATCGTCCAGCATAGGGCGCGGGGGTACGGTCTTTAGGGGGTGGATTTCTAGGGGCAGTCGACTGGTAGTGTCTTTTGTACGGTTCCCTACATATCGTCGCTCCTTGCAATTGAGCGATCATTACTCGTTCTTTCAAGTCCTTTTTCTTTCTCTCAGTCGCTTTGTCGTTCTCATTCTTTTGTCGTTCGTAGTATTGAGCCATCTGAAGGATAGCCGCGGGTTTGGAGGCAGCCCAACTACTTTCACTAGTCTGCAGTTTCTGCGAGACTTCTTGAGTCAGGCCCTTTACGTAATTCTGGACGAATAAGTGATGTCCGATTGCAGAGGTCATGTCCTGGCCGCTGTAATCGGAGAACACCGTTTCGAACCTGGAAAAGTATTCTGATACGTCTTCCTGGGGTTTCTGGTTTCCGTTACTATCGACCAGTCCACCTTCTTTTCTGGGACTATGGTTTTGAGTTTTTGTACGATTTTGTCTGGCAGGTCTAAAATTGATTTAAAAGGTTTCTGTCCGGGCTCTCGTTGCTTGTCTATGCCATCGAGTTGTAACCAGGTATGTCCGAACAGCTCAAGGTGGTCGACTTTCCGGATTAGCTTCCACACATCAGCCGGTAGACATAGCCCGAAAAACAAGTAGATGTCCGCCAGGGTCACAATCGTCGACCCCAAGGCGGTACCTAATTCTGTGTAGAAGGCAGTGGGGTTCTTTCGTAGATCAGGCAAGGACTTTCGAAAAGTCAGGATGTCTTGCCGATCCCAGGGTTGGTAGACCCAGTTGTACATTACCCTCCCCCTCGCATCTTGGTGGTTAATATCGTCGTATGTTCCCTGTCCTCGTGAGGGGACCCAATAAGGAGCTGCTTCTCTTATCGGCATCATGGTGTTAGTTCCCTCGGTTTGAGGTACAGTCGCTACAGGGGTCGTGGTGCTAGCTTCTAATCTTTGTTCAGTGAGGTGGCAGGAGACTTCAAGCGTGCGCATGTAGAGGTCCGTCACCTCACACTCACCTTCATCTCCAATGTCGACTTTTCTATACAGAGTCGTTAGGCTTTCAGGACCTTTGGCTTGGTACCGATCTTCATAGGCAGTAAAGGTGTGGTAACAGAAACGTGTAACAAAGTGTCGTTGGTGGTTATTGGCATACGAATTGCATATATCTGTTACGTAATCTTCGCTTTCTTTCCATTCCACTAACGTCTTTACGATTTTATCAATCCCTGCTCGTTCATTCTTACTCAATCGATTTAATCTAGCGGAGTCTTTCTTCTCAGTGTCGGGGTCATCTACTGTTGCTGCTTGCGCTGCGCTGAGTACAAGGGGCTCGGCCGGCGCGGAGGCCGTGAGGACCGAGGCTCTGGTACCTCTCTCATCTGTGCTTGGGGGTTGCGTGCGTTGCACTAGGGGTTGGGAAGGGGCGTATGGAGGGGGCATGTAGATGATCGGGGGACCTAGCAGTAGATCATCGTTCGCTCGCTGCTTCGAAGGTAGCTCAGGGTAAAGCGTGGCGGGCGTTCTAACGGGACATTGGCTTGATGTTTCAGATTCTTGTTTTAGTTTAGCTTCCTCTCTTTCTTTTATTTCTTCTTTCAACTTGTTCGCGGCTAAATTAGCTGCTTTTCGTAATTCTTTTTCTAGTCTGACTTCATTTCTTTTCTTTCGTTGTTCTGTTTCTTTGCGCCACATGCCAAAACTATCAAGCATAGTGGGCGTTGTTTTATGGTTACGAAGGGCTGTTTCCAGCACGCTTATTTTAGTATCATCGAAGGATCCTATCAGTGGCCACTGACTTTCCTGATCCTTTTTAGTATATTTATGCCATAACTTACTATAAGCTACGGCGACTAGTCCATACTTTAAAAACATATCCTTATTAGGGGTGCCTTCCAGAGGAGCCGGATGATCCACCTCTAATAAGCGGTCCGGGCTGAACCAACTACTGAACAATGGGGAGAAGATAGGCATGACGGGTTACAATGGGGACAAAAGTCTGCACTACCTATCCTTCACTACTTTGCGAAGACTAGGCAGAATATTTCTATTCTACAGTATTCGCAAATAGGGAATACCCAAAGAGAGAACTAATTCTAAACAGTCAATGTTCGGACAAACAATCAATCAATCAAATGAGGAATAAAATAGGCGCGACGGGTTACAACGGGGGCAAAAGCCTGCGCTACCTACCCTTCACTATCTGCAAAGAGAGAGGGAAATTCCTGTTCCTCCCCGTTTGTAGGCAGAGAAGATCCTTTCAGAGAACCAATTTCGAACAGTTAATGCTCGAACAAACAATCAATCAATGGAGAGGGAAGTAGGCGCGACGGGTTACACCGGGGGCAAAAGCCTGCGCTACCTACCCTTCACTATCTGCAAAGGGAGAATACTCCTATCCTTCCCCGTTTGTAGACAGAGAATCTCTCAGAACCAAACATTCAAATGCGTAATACTAGTATTTTCCAAGACAATCAAACAATCAATTCGCAATTCGTCGTGTTACACGACCTTACCCGGACCGCATGGACAGTTTCTCGTCTTTCGCTTCCAGCGCCTGATCGTCCTCTATTCTCCGTAATTGCTGTGGCACTCCTGATGGTTCCCAGTCTGGACCGTAGATCACTCGAGAGAGGTCTGCTCGGAACCGGTGAAGTTCGGATGATCGGCTGCCAGACGAGGGTCTATCGGGCAGGAGCTCTTTCCCGATCGTTGCAGTCGTTCACACTGTCGTTGGGACCTCTCCCACTGGATCCACGTGTCGCTGATGGGCCCCACGTTTGGGACGCCAAATGTGGAAAAAGGGCAAGCAGGTCAGATCGATTACCCCTTTTCAAGGTTTGCCCGGCGATAGCCGCCTCTCACCCAACTCAAGGTTACCAAATGAAGAGGCAGGCGCTGGAGACTGGAAGGCAGGAAACAGGAGTTTATTCCGACGGAGCAGAACACGTCAAATCAGACAACAGGGTATCTTCTCGAGGTGCTCTAACCGCATCTCTGAGGTCTGGCCTCTTATACACAAGTTTATGGCTCTATTACATTTATGACATCCGTGGTATTGCTTTGAAGTACGAAAAAGGCATCTTTGGAATCCCCGGTTCAGGCCCGTTCTCACACATATCTACAGTAGGGGTCCCCACCCAAATCTCAGCATGATGGCTATCGCGCAGCTGGACATTCCGCTGGGAACAGGAATGCGGGCGATCGGTCGGATCTAGGGGTGTGAAGGCATTGATTAATCCCCGCTCCTTTGATGTGAGGCGAGGTCCTACTGTAGGGGGCAATAAACTGCATCTGTTGGGCTAGGTGATGGCCTGGGATCAGGCCGGACAATCGGGCAGGGAGGAAGAGGTTATCAAAAGGGCCTGTTCTATGAATGAGATGAAAGAGTGAGGGGGTTCAGCACGGGATGTGGCTCGGAGGCAGGGTCGCGCTGGAGGTGCGTTTATGGCCCAGGCAGGAGAGACCGGGGGCTGTCGGGGCGCGGGGGATGCTTGCGAGGCCGGGGGGTGAGGGGGAGAGACGCGCTGGCTATTGGCAGTGGGCAGAGAGACCATGGTTTTAAAAAAAAATGGCTGCTGCTGCAAGTGTGCGTGAGTCTGAAAGGGGACAAGATGGCGCCGATAATGTTGACATCGCAAACCAGATTTTAACAGTCCTCCCTTTTCAACATATCTAGCCATTTTGTCTAGTTGATATCGATCTTCATTAAATCCTTAACCTCGACGTCGTACAATGCTCTCATGCGTTCCTTGTCAAAGTCCAGAGTCTTTGGGCAGATACAGTTTGCACATAGTGAGCACAAAGGCGGCAGGCATTGAATTCCTAGGCAGAACCCACATAACACAACAATGGGTATCAGTATATTTGTAAACAACCTCCACCCCCAGTTCTTTACAGTACTCCAGAACCATCCGCCAAGCGACCATTCTTCTTGTTCCTGGTGGACTTCTGAGGAAAGTCTGTGGAGATGTTTAATGGCTTTGTACACTGAGGGTGAATTGTCCGGTATATAGGTGCAGCAGCTAGACCCACTGATGCGGCATGCCCCTCCACGATCTGCTAGAACCACATCTAGAACAAGGCGGTTCTGAAGGGCCACCAAGCGGACCGCTTGAAGCTCGGCCGTGTTATTTGTGAGGATGCCAACTGTAATGTTCATGGTTGTTTCAACTGCCTGGGTCAAGTGTCGGATGGCACGGCTGTTTGCCATTGGACCCCAGAGTGGAACAAGTCCCTTCATTGCATCCAGGAACTGTGCTCCGGCAGAGTCGGCTTGTTCAATGTCTCTCTCTCGTTTTTGTCGGTGGTGGTTTGCAGATGCCACATAGGTCGGAGGAAGGATGAAGGCAATGTAGCAGGTACCTCCCCAGCCTTTTGGGAGCCAGGTGTAGGCTTTCGTACCGCAGACAAAGTACATGTTTGGAGAAGTGACAAAAGAGGGTGGGTCAGTTGTGTCCAAGGTTCTGATGATGTTGCAGGCACTGTGACCTACAAAATGTGTCCCGAGGCCTTCGATGCATACAAGACCCGAGACATTGACAACAGATAGGGCCACAGTCAGGGTGGCTGCTGTTCGTTTCCGGAGGTAGGAGAAGGTAGGTCTGGCCGGGTTGTTGAACACCTGCATTTCGACACGCTCTTTGGCTGGGATGTCCAAGTGAACAGAGGTGTTGGTCGTCAGTGGGCAAAAGGGTGCAGCCGTTTATTTTGTTTCGTCCAGCCAGACCCCTTGATAAAAGTGTGACATGGTTTCGCTGGAGATTGTCTTATCTCTGTAGCTCTCTTGCAGGAGAATCAACCAGGCGAGGCAGGAGCCATGAACAGAGAATGGTGAGGGGATGAAAGGGATGGAATGTCCAGTGGCATGCGGAAGCAACCCGCAGATCCAGCAGTTGGTGGCATTGGCGGCAAGGTTGTGCTGGTGCAAAAGTTGTACGAAGGAATTATTCCAGTACTCCTTACGTCTTTCTCGGAGTTGAGGTGAGAGAGAGATCAGGTGGTGTTCCTTCATGGTGACAGGTAGTACAGTGGCTAGAAGTGTCTCATGTGCTGGTGAGCTTTCTTCCAAGATCCAGAGGGTGGTCATGAGGAGGAGGCAGAAGAGAAGGGTAACAAAGAAGGCAATAGTCTTTGAACTGTGCATTTTGTCAGTCTTTGGGTTTCTGTAGTGGGTCTTTGGATATCCGGTCGCTTCCACCATCTTCAAGTCGGGTGCTTCCATCATCTTCGTATCGGGCGCTTCCATCATCTTCAAGGGGGCTCGGTAGTGGGCAGAACCACAAACTTCGTTTGGCTTCTCTCCTGGCGACCTTAGTAGCGTTAGGCCACCGCTCTGAGAATATAAACTTAGTCAGTGGTCTATTTAGCCGAAGCTCCCTCCTTTCGTCGCAGGTTGTACCCTTCTCTGGATGGCACAGTGGGGTCGGGATATCTTGCCAGTTCAAGCGCGTCTGTTTCCGGGTAGCAGCTATGGGATGGTCAATCTTTGTTCAGGAGCTCTTCTTGCATGGTCACGCCTTCGGTTGTTGTCAGATTCGACGAGATCTTCTTGCAGTGGTGTGCGTGCAGCCAATTGCGCTTTCCCTCCACTCGAAGAGCTGTTCGGGTGGTGATCAAAACTTGCCAGGGGCCCGTCCAGCGGGGTTCCAGACTCTTCTCCCGCTGGAAGTTCCGAATTAGGACGAAATCTCCAGGCTGGATGGTATGTCCGGGGCCCCTGGAAGCAACGGGGATGGCCTGCAGCACCTGATGATGAATAACAGACAGCGTTTTAGTTAGGTTATACAGATAGTCAGACATTAGGACGTCCGGGACGTCGTGAATAGATGTCGGTTTGGGTGCAGACCAGATACTCATGGGTCGGCCAAAAACGACCTCGTAAGGTGTTTGGTGGGGGTGGAACGCATTGACAGCAATGCCAGGGGAAGAGTGTCTGGCCATTTTAGTCCTGTGGTAGCCACTATTTTTGCCAGTTTTAGTTTCAATGTGACGTTGTGTCGCTCGACCAGTCCAGCAGATTGGGGGTGAAAAACTGCGTGGAATTTCTGTCGTACCCCCAGCCCCTTCAGGATAAGCTGGATAACCTCGGCTACGAAATGGGGGCCATTGTCACTCCATAAAATACGACAAAGGCCGTAGCGAGGGAAGAACTCTTTCAGTAGTACTTGTGCAGTGGCAATGGCAGTGTTGTCACGCGTCGCTTAGGCTTCCACCCATTTGCTAAAAGCGCATACAACAACAAGTACATACTTCAGTCCTTGAGATCTCTCTAACTGGATATAGTCCATCTGTATGACTTCAAATGGATGGTTGGGGACCCCAAACCCTCCCCGGGGTACGACAGTTCCTTTCCAGGGTTGTGTTGCCGGCAGACTAGACATTGCTGGACTAATCGTTTGGCTGAGTCTGCAATTCTATCGTTATGCCAAACTCGGGAGACAAGTTCGGTCATAGGGGCAGATCCTATGTGTGCAGGGGAATGAGCCATAGTCAGTATGGGGATCAGATACGAGTTGGGTAGCAACCATTTGTTCGTGTCTTTTGTCCGCCAGCAGCCTTCATCGTCTTTTAATCCCACCCGTGCCCATTCAGTCAATTCGTGTGGTGAGCTGGCCATTTGGATGTCCCTAATAGTTTCCCTAGCGTCCGTCCATTTTTCTGCTTGTGACCTAGTCACGTACATGTGAGTCGTCGTCCTATTCTCAGCTGTGGTTCGGGCAGTGATGTCGGCCAGTGCATTTTCCTGTCCATTGATGTCTGTCACCTTTTTGTGTGCTTGGCATTTGATTACGGCAAGTCGTTTGGGGAGGAGAACCGCTTCAGTCAGAGCGGAGACTAGATCTCCATGCAGGATGGGTGTGCCATGAGATGTCAGAAATCCCCTCTCCTTCCATAAGAGCCCAAAATGATGAACCACCCCGAAGGCATACTGGCTGTCCGTGTAAATGTTTGCTGTCGTCCCCTTTGCTAGGATACATGCTCGTGTGAGGGCAATCAGTTCTGCCGCCTGTGCGGATCATTGCGTGATGCGGGCGGTTTCAACTACAGTTCGGGCTGTGGTAACTGCATAGGCAGCTGAGGTGGTGCCGTCGGGGAGTTTAATGCAAGAGCTGTCTACCCATAGCTCTCCGTCAGGGTTTGGGAAGGCAGTGTCTCGGAGGTCAACTCTACTCCTAGTCTGTTCGTCCGTGAGGGTCACACAGTCATGTATAGGGGGGACATTTGGGTCATTTTCGGGCAGAGGCAACAAGGTGGCTGGGTTCAGCGTGGTGCATCTTTTCAGCGTGATGTGGGGTGCAAGCAGAGTCAGTTCGTATCCAGTCAGTCGTGCGCTAGTCAGGTGTTGCGTCTTAGTCTGGTTCAGGAGGGTGTCAACAGCATGGGGTACTAATACCGTGAGGGAATTCGAGAGTACAATCCCCTCACTTTGTCGGATAGAGACAGCAGCGGCAGCTACGGCTCGAAGGCAGGCAGGCAAGGCTCTCGCTACGGGGTCAAGAGTGGCAGAGAAATAGGCACATGGTCGTTGCTTGGGGCCGATGGTTTGAGTCAGGACAGACAAAGCGCATCCCTCCCTTTCGTGAGTGTAGAGAGAGAAGGGTTTGGTATAATTGGGGGTTCCTAGGACTGGTGCAGAACAAAGGGTGTCTCGAAGTTCTTTGAAGGAGGATTGGCATTCGGGGGTTCAAGGGAGCGGGAAGGGGACATCTTTAGCTAGTAGAGAAAGCAGTGGTTTTACAATGAGGCTGAAGTTTGGCAACCACTGCCGGCAGAAGGAGGTGAGGCCTACCAGGGAGCGGACTTGTTTCTGGGTCTTTGGGACAGGGGTTTCTAGAATGGCCTGAATTTGATCGGGTGTAAGCTTTCTCCCGTCTTTGGACAAGAGGTGGCCTAGGTAGGTGACCTGGGGTTGGCAGAATTGCAACTTCTTCTTGGAGACCCTGTGGCCATTTTCCGCAAGGAAGTGCAGGAGTTGGACAGTGGTAGTGACTGCAAGTGGAGTGGTGTCGGACGCCAAAAGGATATCATCGACGTATTGTATCAACACCACTCCATCCGGCAGCTGAGCGGCGTCCAGCTGTCTCTTGAGGGCCTGGCTATAGATGCTGGGACTTTCTGTGTAACCTTGGGGAGCTCTACAAAATCTATATGAGCGGGATTTTAACGTGAAGCCGAAAAGGTAGCGGCTGTCTGGGTGGATGGGGATGGAGAAGAATGCATTCTTGAGATCGATTACAGTGAAGGTGGTGGCTGTGGAAGGAATCAGGGTCAGAATGGTGGTGATATCCGAGACTACGGGGTACTCGGGTACAACCACTTTGTTGACCTCTCGAAGGTCGATGATGAAGGGGTACGCTTTGTCATCTCCCTCACCATGCTTCTTTACAATGGGTAGGATAGGGCTGTTGCAAATATTGCTGACTACTTCCTCTACCACTCCGGCCTCTACCAAGGACTGAATTATCTTTACCAATGCCTTCTCACCTTCGGGCGATATCCGATACTGTGGGAGTTTTGGGAGTATCGCATCTTGGCGAACAGTAATGTGCACAGGGTCAATCATCATGCGTCCTACGTCAGCGTCAGTTCTGGTCCACAGATACAGAGGTAGAGAGTCGAGTAAGGATGAGTCAGCGTCAGAGATGGAGAACATGTGTCGTAAGGGATAAGGTCTGAGCAGAGTTGGGTTATCGTACAGAATGACTCGAACTCCGTCCTGTGAACACCTAATAGTAGCTCGGAAATGCTTCAGTAAGTCAAGTCCCATAATGGCATCGGGGGTGTTGGAGGAAAGCAGAAACGTCGTGTCAGTGGGGTTACTGTCCAAGTCGAAGGAGATCGGCGCGGACAAGGGATTAGTGGAGGGCATTCCATCAAAACCTATTGATGTTATGTGTGAGCCAGACAAGGGTGTCCTTGGAATCAGTCGTTTAGATAACACACTATGTGTCGCGCCAGTGTCTACCAGAAATGGAGACTTCGTACCTAGGACCTTAGCGGTGACATAAGGACCTTGCTGGTCAACATAGAGCTCGACTGGATCCCTCCCTTGCCCTTGGCAGTCCTATGCGTAGTCGCGGGCATCGTCACAGTCAGCCTGCTGGCATTGGTTCTGTCGGGGGCGGTCAAAAGTGTTCGGTCTGCCTGGTCTGTCATTGCTAGCGTCGTTTGTGTGCCCTCGTCCCTGTCCTCTATTTTTCGGCCCATCCGCTACGTCTTTTGTGTCTCTATTTTTGTACATTTCTAACAGGACCGGACACTGGGACTTCCAATGCCCAAATCCCTTGCAGAACGCACACTGGTTGTCGTAAATGTCTGACCGTCCAGCATAGGGCGCGGGGGTACGGTCTTTAGGGGGTGGATTTCTGGGGGCAGTCGACTGGTAGTGTCCTTTGTACGGTTCCCTACCTATCGTCGCTCCTTGCAATTGAGCGATCATTACTCGTTCTTTCAAGTCCTTTTTCTTTCTCTCAGTCGCTTTGTCGTTCTCATTCTTTTGTCGTTCGTAGTATTGAGCCATCTGAAGGATAGCCGCGGGTTTGGAGGCAGCCCAACTACTTTCACTAGTCTGCAGTTTCTGCGAGACTTCTTGAGTCAGGCCCTTTACGTAATTCTGGACGAATAAGTGATGTCCGATTGCAGAGGTCATGTCCTGGCCACTGTAATCGGAGAACACCGTTTTGAACCTGGAAAAGTATTCTGATACGTCTTCCTGGGGTTTCTGGCAGCAGGCCGTTACTATCGACCAGTCCACCTTCTTTTCTGGGACTATGGTTTTGAGTTTTTGTACGATTTTGTCTGGCAGGTCTAAAATTGATTTCAAAGGTTTCTGTCCGGGCTCTCGTTGCTTATCTATGCCATCGAGTTGTAACCAGGTATGTCCGAACAGCTCAAGGTGGTCGACTTTCCGGATTAGCTTCCACACATCAGCCGGTAGACATAGCCCGAAAAACAAGTCGATGTCCGCTAGGGTCATAATCGTCGACCCCAAAGCGGTACCTAATTCTGTGTAGAAGGCAGTGGGGTTCTTTCGTAGATCAGGCAAGGACTTTCGAAAAGTCAGGATGTCTTGCCGATCCCAGGGTTGGTAGACCCAGTTGTACATTACCCTCCCCCTCGCATCTTGGTGGTTAATATCGTCGTGTGTTCCCTGTCCTCGTGAGGGGACCCAATAAGGAGCTGCTTCTCTTATCGGCATCATGGTGTTAGTTCCCTCGGTTTGAGGTACAGTCGCTACAGGGGTCGTGGTGCTAGCTTCTAATCTTTGTTCAGTGAGGTGGCGGGAGACTTCAAGCGTGCGCATGTAGAGGTCCGTCACCTCACACTCACCTTCATCTCCAATGTCGACTTTTCTATACAGAGTCGTTAGGCTTTCAGGACCTTTGGCTTGGTACCGATCTTCATAGGCAGTAAAGGTGTGGTAACAGAAACGTGTAACAAAGTGTCGTTTGTGGTTATTGGCATACGAATTGCATATATCTGTTACGTAATCTTCGCTTTCTTTCCGTTCCACTAACGTCTTTACGATTTTATCAATCCCTGCTCGTTCATTCTTACTCAATCGATTTAATCTAGCGGAGTCTTTCTTCTCAGTGTCGGGGTCATCTACTGTTGCTGCTTGCGCTGCGCTGAGTACAAGGGGCTCGGCCGGCGCGGAGGCCGTGAGGACCGAGGCTCTGGTACCTCTCTCATCTGTGCGTGGGGGTTGCGTGCGTTGCACTAGGGGTTGGGAAGGGGCGTATGGAGGGGGCATGTAGATGATCGGGGGACCTAGCAGTAGATCATCGTTCGCTCGCTGCTTCGAAGGTAGCTCAGGGTAAAGCGTGGCGGGCGTTCTAACGGGACATTGGCTTGATGTTTCAGATTCTTGTTTTAGTTTAGCTTCCTCTCTTTCTTTTATTTCTTCTTTCAACTTGTTCGCGGCTAAATTAGCTGCTTTTCGTAATTCTTTTTCTAGTCTGACTTCATTTCTTTTCTTTCGCTGTTCTGTTTCTTTGCGCCACATGCCAAAACTATCAAGCATAGTGGGCGTTGTTTTATGGTTACGAAGGGCTGTTTCCAGCACGCTTATTTTAGTATCATCGAAGGATCCTATCAGTGGCCACTGACTTTCCTGATCCATTTTAGTATATTTATGCCATAACTTACTATAAGCTACGGCGACTAGTCCATACTTTAAAAACATATCCTTATTAGGGGTGCCTTCCAGAGGAGCCGGATGATCCACCTCTAATAAGCGGTCCGGGCTGAACCAACTACTGAACAATGGGGAGAAGATAGGCATGACGGGTTACAATGGGGACAAAAGTCTGCACTACCTATCTGTAGGAAGGTAGATCCCTGACTATGGTTGCCCCCAACTTTTTGCCTGGTGTTTTGCTGGTTTTCTGACTTAGTTGACCTGGGACCCTGCTATTCAGGGCCCCAGGCCTACTGCTCTCTCTGTAAAATGGATTCCATGTACCTTAGGTACATATCTAAATTGGATACTGAGTCACCTTATCAGCCCCTGTACAGTGTACCTTAGGTACCCAGGGCATAGGTGTACCCAGGGCCTACCAGGGGCTGCAGCATGTATTATGCCACCCCTGGCTGGCCATCCAAATCTGACACAACTGGCTGCTTGACAGCTGGGGCAAGGTGGTGTAATCACCCTTTGCTTTAGATATAGTATACCTATATCTAACCCTAAAATGGACACACAGATCTCCTATCAGTCACTCCTATGGCAGGCCTTAACAATCCTGAAGGCAGAGTGCTTGGAATCGTGTGAGATGGTGCTCTGGCATGAGCTGAGCCTGTCTGCGACTTTCGGGATCCATCCCTTAGCCGTTTCCATGATATCGCATACCATATACTCTTAAGTGCATTATAATCCTCGCGGTTATATGCCAACTCTGGTATCGCTTTATCAAAACATGTCGAGTAAGGTGTCATACGAATTGGAATACTAACCCCTCGCCAATTCTGGCGACGGGGTTAGCATTCCACCCTTCTAGAGGGACACGACATGTATGTAACCCCTAACCCCGGTTAAAGTCAGACAGAGCCTTAGCATCCACAAAATGGATGCTGCCACCGAGACACAAGTCTGCCCTCCTGCTGCTGGGAGTCCTCCCAGAGCAGGAGATAAGGACAAAGGGTTTCCTGCCAGGGGCGGTGACAGCACCGTCCCAGACAGGATTTTGTGTATTGTAGGTAGGCAGGGCTTCAGAGGAAGGTGACTGCACGTGGCACCCCGGTGCTCACTGTGCATAGGCTGGCTTGAACCAGTTCCAGGGACACTCCAGACCCTGTGCTGGGGAAAAGCCCGCCAAGGAAGTGGGTGTAACCACCCCCCTCCTGGTCCCACCCCTAGGGCAGGACTTAGTCGCGTGCCAGCCCCCTTTTCCCAGATAAAGGTAGGGACTGGCCCCCTTCCAAATCAGATCATCTTTGGAATCAAGATACCACTTTCCACGAAAGGACTTCACGATTTCTTCTTCAAGATTCTCCCTTGTGGCTAAGGAGTAGTCACCCTGCATCCGCAGGCACCATCTAAGAACACTGCGGTCTGCTGCACGTCCTTCCTCCGGAATCCGACTGCCCAGCTCGACGAGACCCGGCTTCCCTGGCACCTCTGACCTCTACCCACCTCTACAGCACAGCTGAGAACCGTGGGTGCGACGAGACCTCGAGGGACCGGCCATCGCCAAGACTGCACGACTTCTGCACAGCAAGCCCACCGAGTAATTTCCTGGTGAGTGCTTTGGGGTCCGAGAAGCCCCCACCCTGAGCAGCTCCAGCACCGAAGAGCAGCCCCCCAGCATCTCCACGATCGGCGTGGGGCCCTTCTGCTTTTTGCTGCTCACCGCGTTGTTTGGCTACTAGCCCGCTGGCTTGCGGCCTTCCGAACGACGCCCGACGACAATACTGCTGCTAGTCTGGTTGCTCCAGATTGGCCCTTGCTTCCCTCCATCGGAGAAGTACCCTGGACCCTCCTTGTCCGGCTAAGACGCCATTTTAGGTCCACCGCGTGGGCCTTGCATTTGCCAAGACTTGTTGCCCGATCCTGGGTCCAGCGACGTCGACAGCAAGAACCTTCGTGGGACAGCTCGCACCTCCATTCTGGTCGCCGGCAACGCCTCCTGGTCCGAGAGACTGCAGAGCCCAGCAGCGCCCACTCACCTGACTGCGGTGACTTCGCCCGGTGCCATCCTGGTGCCCACTTAATCACTGGCTAGTGATTCAAGAACTTGGTCCCCTCTGCTTTCAGGTTTTCTTCTTCCTTGATCCAGGCTTGGATCCATCGAACTTTTCTTCACTGGTCGCCTGCCAGCAACTTCCTTCTTCCAGGCTCCTGGTCCGGCACGAGGATTCCCGACGTCTTTTCAGACCTATGCAGCTGCAGCCCCTGGGCTAGGTAACTTCGGCATTTCGGTGCCCCAGCATAGCCTCACTATCCAAGGGTCAGGATCCACTGTCGTTTTCTCCCTACCAGGTCGGGTTCGCCCGTGAACACTAACTTTGTGAATTCTAGCTTCCATAGACTTTGTCCCGCATCTCGCGTGGGAGTGCACACTCTGCACCCGAGTTCCCTAGGCCTCCTGCTAGTAATCTAAAGGTTCAGTAGTCCAGTCCTAGCGATCCCAAAGCCTCTGAGAATCGTTACTTACCTGCTAGTAATTCACATTCCACTTTTAGAGTATATGGTTTTTCGTGCCCCTCGGGCATTTGTGTATAACGTGCTAACTTAAGTATTTTCATAAGAGTTTTTGTTGTGTGCTTAGCACCCTGTCCTCATAAAGAGTACAGGGTTGTTGTGATTCTAATAAATACATTGTTTATTTTCATAACACTTGTGTGGTGTCCTTTCACTGGGTGTTCAAGGGGTAATGTGATGGTAAAACAGCTGGCTTAACACGCCCTCTAGAGTCTTAGCCTTAGACTGCTCGTATCCATGCTACTAGGATAGCTGGTCTATAAGGTTGACTTACAACCAATCATCAATAAGGGTTGTTTGGACTGATATATAGTGATCACTAGAATAGTGAACACTGCACATCAGGCCAACTTCTCACATTGGTGAGCAGCGGTTGGGATTTGAGCTTGCTGTTGTTTTACCACACAGATCCTAAGAATATCTTGTGAAAGATCACATAAGTACTAAAGGTACATATAACTTAGCTTAGAATACTCTGAGTTCTACTGAACCAGCTGTTGTAGCTCCTAGGGCCTAGCACACCCTAAACTACAACTCTAGCAAGGGATCAGTAGGCAAACATATAGTGTAGGTAAGTGCACCACTTACACCTCACTAGAAAAGCATGTCTACCCAGGGAGAATCTACTGAGACTCCCCTGGTCAGTGTTGACCCTCCACAGGTCACTTCAAGATATGCAGCTCTCAGTTTCCAGGAGATGAGACAAATCTGTGTCTCCAGAAAACTGAAGCAGGGGTCTAACCCCACCATTCCCTTTTTAATAGGTCTCTTAGAGACTTATGATGCGAGAAAGCTTTCTCAGCTAGATGGGAATATGCCAGCCTTAGAGGGTACCTCTGGGGATCCAGACCTCCCCAACATTGCCAATGCAGTTGAGGAGGAGGATCAAGGGGAACTCTCTGGGGACGAGGTAGACAAAGGTCTTGAGGTAGTCAGAAGGCTAACTAGGGCCAACTTAGACTTGCTCGGGCTAGGATCTGGGGGACCCCCAGTACTGACCCTAAGTAGGCCTAACCTTGGAGTTAGGAGAGATAGATCTCTTTCTAGGGACTCCAACAGATCTCTGCACTCTAATGCCTCTTCTCAGAGGAGAAGGAACTCTCCCCAGAGGAGATTGACTTCCCCTCAGAGAATGGAGCATGAAGCCAGGATGAGACAGGCTACTCTGAGGATTGAAAGGGAAGAAATTGCCCTGGCCAAAGAGAAGCTTGCCCTGGCAAGAGAGCAGCAGATGAGTGGGTTAGCTCCCACTGGTGGCAGCAATCTCCCAAGAGAAAAAGAGAAGGGTTTAGATACTAAACACCTGACAAAGATAGTGCCCCCCTTTAAGCAAGGGGATGACATCCAGAAATGGATGGCTGCTTTGGAGAGGGCCTGCACTGTGCAGTGCATTCCCCAGAGTCAGTGGGCAGCTATACTGTGGCTCTCCTTTGATGGTAAAGGTAGAGATAAGCTCCTCACTACAAGAGTGGAGGATGCTAATGATTACCAGGTCCTGAAAAATGCACTGGTTGATGGGTTTGGCTTAACCACTGAGCAGTACAGGCTGCTGTTCAGAGACACCCAGAAAACTCAGTCTCGGGACTGGTCTGACTTTGTGGATAGTGCCACTAAGGCTTTGGAGGGCTGGTTGCTGGGTAGCAAGGTTACTGACTTCACAGGATTGTATAATCTTATTATGAGAGAGCAAGTCTTAAATAATTGTCAGAACCAGTTATTACACCAGCACCTGGTAGACTCTGATCTGACCTCTCCACAAGAATTGGGTAAGAGGGCAGACAAATGGGTCAGAACCAGGATTAGGCCCAAGAACCAAGGTGGTGACCAGAAAAAGGAATCAACCAAGCCTCAAGAGAAGGGTGGGAATAAATCTACAGATCAAACCACATCAGGGCCCCAAAAATCCTCTGAGGGGGGTGGGTACCAGAATCCTTCCAACAACCAGAAGAAACCTTATTGTTATCCCTGTAAACAGGTGGGTCATTTAAAAACTGACAGCAGTTGCCCAAAGAATAACAATAAGGAAAACATACCCCCAAGTAACCTTCCCAAACCTCCTGTTACTACTAGTAGTAATCCCCCAGGTGGTGGGAGTGCCCCCAAGAATTTGGGTGCATTTACTTTGGGAGTTCCTGGGGACTCTGGCCTAACCAGGTCCCCTGACTTAGATACTCTTGTCTGTGAGACTGGCATGGGGTTTGCCAACTTCACAACTTGTCCCAACACTTTGGGCAAGTACAGACAGGAGCCCCTCATCAATGGTATAAAAGTTGAGGCCTATAGAGATACAGGGGCTAGCATCACTATGGTGACTGAGAGTCTAGTCCCCTCAAGGCAACTTTTACCTGGTGCCACATACCAGGTGACCAATATTGATGGAGTACAGAGAGATCATCCCATGGCAGTGGTCAATCTCAGCTGGGGAGGTGTCACTGGCCACAAGAGAGTGGCAGTGTCACCAAACTTGCCTGTAGATTGCCTACTGGGGAATGATTTAGAGCTCTCAGCCTGGGCTGAAGTTGAGCAAGAAACCCATTCTAAAATGGTAAATACCCATGGTAAGGTTAGTGGGGCAGTGATAGCCACCGCCCCAGTCCAAGATGTCCTCCCTCAACAGGTCAGGAGGGTTGTGCCAGTCACAACCCAATCTCAGACAACTCCCTTCCCAGAACAGGTTGTCAAGGCTGTCATGGTAACAGCCCACACCCAAACTGAGCCCCCTCCTGAAAAGGTTGGGAGAGTTGTGATGGCCACAGCTCAAACTCAGACAGATGATAGTGTTGTGAAGCCTGAAACTATGGATCACTCCACTCAGACAGAGAGCCTTGAGGAGGAAGAGAAATCTCCCTCCCACCAGACTTTAGGAAAAGACCAGCCTCCTCAGGGAACTGATCTGACCCCTTGTGAAGAAACTGCCACAGAGGTAGTCAGGCCTAGCCTGGCAGAACCCCTGATGTCAGTGGACCCTCCCAAGGTGGGACCCAGTCTGGAGCAGGTAACCTGCCCCTCTCTACCCTGCCTCAGTCAGCCCAGGGCTGTAGAGGTCAGGGAGGCCAGTGGTGGACCCCAAGGGGCCCCCTGTCCAAAAGAATTTCCCAATCAGCAGATTAAGGGCACTGAGGCTAGTAGTCCTAGCCCAGTGAAAATAAAACATACTCCTGAGGGATCCCCCTTAAAATTAGTTAGGGACCTCCCACAGATGGACACTGTTGGGCACAGCCAAACTTGGGACCTGAGGGCCCCAGACCTGACCTGTCCCTCCAGTAAGCCAAACAGAGGGACCCAACCCCTAGCTGTAGGTAGCCAGAGGTTGACCCTGAGAGCCCAAAACAACTCAGTCTTGGAAAGAAAGGCCTCTATGGTGGAAAATGATTGGAGGAAGCTGAGCCCAAAATTAGTGGAGCCTCACTTCAGTACTCCATTTCAGCACCAGCCTTTTCCTTTGCCAAAACACACCACAGGTAGAGATTCCCTATGGTGGAGACCCTCAGATACCCTTAGGGTGAGGGATTGCTTAGTGGACCATGAGATAGGGGGTAACCATGCCAGTGCTGGTACTTCCTTATATGGCCACTCAGGCAATATAGGCTTACCTGGCAAGGCTAGCCTTATCTCCTTTCGTTTGGGGGGGGGGGGTTATGTAGGAAGGTAGATCCCTGACTATGGTTGCCCCCAACTTTTTGCCTGGTGTTTTGCTGGTTTTCTGACTTAGTTGACCTGGGACCCTGCTATTCAGGGCCCCAGGCCTACTGCTCTCTCTGTAAAATGGATTCCATGTACCTTAGGTACATATCTAAATTGGATACTGAGTCACCTTATCAGCCCCTGTACAGTGTACCGTAGGTACCCAGGGCATAGGTGTACCCAGGGCCTACCAGGGGCTGCAGCATGTATTATGCCACCCCTGGCTGGCCATCCAAATCTGACACAACTGGCTGCTTGACAGCTGGGGCAAGGTGGTGTAATCACCCTTTGCTTTAGATATAGTATACCTATATCTAACCCTAAAATGGACACACAGATCTCCTATCAGTCACTCCTATGGCAGGCCTTAACAATCCTGAAGGCAGAGTGCTTGGAATCGTGTGAGATGGTGCTCTGGCATGAGCTGAGCCTGTCTGCGACTTTCGGGATCCATCCCTTAGCCGTTTCCATGATATCGCATACCATATACTCTTAAGTGCATTATAATCCTCGCGGTTATATGCCAACTCTGGTATCGCTTTATCAAAACATGTCGAGTAAGGTGTCATACGAATTGGAATACTAACCCCTCGCCAATTCTGGCGACGGGGTTAGCATTCCACCCTTCTAGTGGGACACGACATGTATGTAACCCCTAACCCCGGTTAAAGTCAGACAGAGCCTTAGCATCCACAAAATGGATGCTGCCACCGAGACACAAGTCTGCCCTCCTGCTGCTGGGAGTCCTCCCAGAGCAGGAGATAAGGACAAAGGGTTTCCTGCCAGGGGCGGTGCCAGCACCGTCCCAGACAGGATTTTGTGTATTGTAGGTAGGCAGGGCTTCAGAGGAAGGTGACTGCACGAGGCACCCCGGTGCTCACTGTGCATAGGCTGGCTTGAACCAGTTCCAGGGACACTCCAGACCCTGTGCTGGGGAAAAGCCCGCCAAGGAAGTGGGTGTAACCACCCCCCTCCTGGTCCCACCCCTAGGGCAGGACTTAGTCGCGTGCCAGCCCCCTTTTCCCAGATAAAGGTAGGGACTGGCCCCCTTCCAAATCAGATCATCTTTGGAATCAAGATACCACTTTCCACGAAAGGACTTCACGATTTCTTCTTCAAGATTCTCCCTTGTGGCTAAGGAGTAGTCACCCTGCATCCGCAGGCACCATCTAAGAACACTGCGGTCTGCTGCACGTCCTTACTCCGGAATCCGACTGCCCAGCTCGACGAGACCCGGCTTCCCTGGCACCTCTGACCTCTACCCACCTCTACAGCACAGCTGAGAACCGTGGGTGCGACGAGACCTCGAGGGACCGGCCATCGCCAAGACTGCACGACTTCTGCACAGCAAGCCCACCGAGTAATTTCCTGGTGAGTGCTTTGGGGTCCGAGAAGCCCCCACCCTGAGCAGCTCCAGCACCGAAGAGCAGCCCCCCAGCATCTCCACGATCGGCGTGGGGCCCTTCTGCTTTTTGCTGCTCACCGCGTTGTTTGGCTACTAGCCCGCTGGCTTGCGGCCTTCCGAACGACGCCCGACGACAATACTGCTGCTAGTCTGGTTGCTCCAGATTGGCCCTTGCTTCCCTCCATCGGAGAAGTACCCTGGACCCTCCTGGTCCGGCTAAGACGCCATTTTAGGTCCACCGCGTGGGCCTTGCATTTGCCAAGACTTGTTGCCCAATCCTGGGTCCAGCGACGTCGACAGCAAGAACCTTCGTGGGACAGCTCGCACCTCCATCCTGGTCGCCGGCAACGCCTCCTGGTCCGAGAGACTGCAGAGCCCAGCAGCGCCCACTCACCTGACTGCGGTGACTTCGCCCGGTGCCATCCTGGTGCCCACTTAATCACTGGCTAGTGATTCAAGAACTTGGTCCCCTCTGCTTTCAGGTTTTCTTCTTCCTTGATCCAGGCTTGGATCCATCGAACTTTTCTTCACTGGTCGCCTGCCAGCAACTTCCTTCTTCCAGGCTCCTGGTCCGGCACGAGGATTCCCGACGTCTTTTCAGACCTATGCAGCTGCAGCCCCTGGGCTAGGTAACTTCGGCATTTCGGTGCCCCAGCATAGCCTCACTATCCAAGGGTCAGGATCCACTGTCGTTTTCTCCCTACCAGGTCGGGTTCGCCCGTGAACACTAACTTTGTGAATTCTAGCTTCCATAGACTTTGTCCCGCATCCCGCGTGAGAGTGCACACTCTGCACCCGAGTTCCCTAGGCCTCCTGCTAGTAATCTAAAGGTTCAGTAGTCCAGTCCTAGCGATCCCAAAGCCTCTGAGAATCGTTACTTACCTGCTAGTAATTCACATTCCACTTTTAGAGTATATGGTTTTTCGTGCCCCTCGGGCATTTGTGTATAACGTGCTAACTTAAGTATTTTCATAAGAGTTTTTGTTGTGTGCTTAGCACCCTGTCCTCATAAAGAGTACAGGGTTGTTGTGATTCTAATAAATACATTGTTTATTTTCATAACACTTGTGTGGTGTCCTTTCACTGGGTGTTCAAGGGGTAATGTGATGGTAAAACAGCTGGCTTAACACGCCCTCTAGAGTCTTAGCCTTAGACTGCTCGTATCCATGCTACTAGGATAGCTGGTCTATAAGGTTGACTTACAACCAATCATCAATAAGGGTTGTTTGGACTGATATATAGTGATCACTAGAATAGTGAACACTGCACATCAGGCCAACTTCTCACACTATCCTTCACTACTTTGCGAAGACTAGGCAGAATATTTCTATTCTACAGTATTCGCAAATAGGGAATACCCAAAGAGAGAACTAATTCCAAACAGTCAATGTTCGGACAAACAATCAATCAATCAAATGAGGAATAAAATAGGCGCGACGGGTTACAACGGGGGCAAAAGCCTGCGCTACCTACCCTTCACTATCTGCAAAGAGAGAGGGAAATTCCTGTTCCTCCCCGTTTGTAGGCAGAGAAGATCCTTTCAGAGAACCAATTTCGAACAGTTAATGCTCGAACAAACAATCAATCAATGGAGAGGGAAGTAGGCGCGACGGGTTACACCGGGGGCAAAAGCCTGCGCTACCTACCCTTCACTATCTGCAAAGGGAGAATACTCCTATCCTTCCCCGTTTGTAGACAGAGAATCTCTCAGAACCAAACATTCAAATGCGTAATACTAGTATTTTCCAAGACAATCAAACAATCAATTCGCAATTCGTCGTGTTACACGACCTTACCCGGACCGCATGGACAGTTTCTCGTCTTTCGCTTCCAGCGCCTGATCGTCCTCTATTCTCCGTAATTGCTGTGGCACTCCTGATGGTTCCCAGTCTGGACCGTAGATCACTCGAGAGAGGTCTGCTCGGAACCGGTGAAGTTCGGATGATCGGCTGCCAGACGAGGGTCTATCGGGCAGGAGCTCTTTCCCGATCGTTGCAGTCGTTCACACTGTCGTTGGGACCTCTCCCACTGGATCCACGTGTCGCTGATGGGCCCCACGTTTGGGACGCCAATTGTGGAAAAAGGGCAAGCAGGTCAGATCGATTACCCCTTTTCAAGGTTTGCCCGACTCAAGGTTACCAAATGAACAGGCAGGCGCTGGAGACTGGAAGGCAGGAAACAGGAGTTTATTCCGACGGAGCAGAACACGTCAAATCAGACAACAGGGTATCTTCTCGAGGTGCTCTAACCGCATCTCTGAGGCCTGGCCTCTTATACACAAGTTTATGGCTTTATTACATTTATGACATCCGTGGTATTGCTTTGAAGTACGAAAAAGGCATCTTTGGAATCCCCGGTTCAAGCCCGTCCTCACACATATCTACAGTAGGGGTCCCCACCCAAATCTCAGCATGATGGCTATCGCGCAGCTGGACATTCCGCTGGGAACAGGAATGCGGGCGATCGGTCGGATCTAGGGGTGTGAAGGCATTGATTAATCCCCGCTCCTTTGATGTGAGGCGAGGTCCTACTGTAGGGGGCAATAAACTGCATCTGTTGGGCTAGGTGATGGCCTGGGATCAGGCCGGACAATCGGGCAGGGAGGAAGAGGTTATCAAAAGGGCCTGTTCTATGAATGAGATGAAAGAGTGAGGGGGTTCAGCACGGGATGTGGCTCGGAGGCAGGGTCGCGCTGGAGGTGCGTTTATGGCCCAGGCAGGAGAGACCGGGGGCTGTCGGGGCGCGGGGGATGCTTGCGAGGCCGGGGGGGGTGAGGGGGAGAGACGCGCTGGCTATTGGTAGTGGGCAGAGAGACCATGGTTTTAAAAAAAAAATGGCTGCTGCTGCAAGTGTGCGTGAGTCTGAAAGGGGACAAGATGGCGCCGATAATGTTGACATCGCAAACCAGATTTTAACAGTCCTCCCTTTTCAACATATCTAGCCATTTTGTCTAGTCGATATCGATCTTCGTTAAATCCTTAACCTCGACGTCGTACAATGCTCTCATGCGTTCCTTGTAAAAGTCCAGAGTCTTTGGGCAGATACAGTTTGCACATAGTGAGCACAAAGGCGGCAGGCATTGAATTCCTAGGCAGAACCCACATAACACAACAATGGGTATCAGTATAATTGTAAACAACCTCCACCCCCAGTTCTTTACAGTACTCCAGAACCATCCGCCAAGCGACCATTCTTCTTGTTCCTGGTGGACTTCTGAGGAAAGTCTGTGGAGATGTTCAATGGCTTTGTACACTGAGGGTGAATTGTCCGGTATATAGGTGCAGCAGCTAGACCCAATGATGCGGCATGCCCCTCCACGATCTGCTAGAACCACATCTAGAACAAGGCGGTTCTGAAGGGCCACCAAGCGGACCGCTTGAAGCTCGGCCGTGTTATTTGTGAGGATGCCAGCTGTAATGTTCATGGTTGTTTCAACTGCCTGGGTCAAGTGTCGGATGGCACGGCTGTTTGCCATTGGACCCCAGAGTGGAACAAGTCCCTTCATTGCGTCCAGGAACTGTGCTCCGGCAGAGTCGGCTTGTTCAATGTCTCTCTCTCGTTTTTGTCGGTGGTGGTTTGCAGATGCCACATAGGTCGGAGGAAGGATGAAGGCAATGTAGCAGGTACCTCCCCAGCCTTTTGGGAGCCAGGTGTAGGCTTTCGTACCGCAGACAAAGTACATGTTTGGAGAAGTGACAAAAGAGGGTGGGTCAGTTGTGTCCAAGGTTCTGATAATGTTGCAGGCACTGTGACCTACAAATTGTGTCCCGAGGCCTTCGATGCATACAAGACCCGAGACATTGACAACAGATAGGGCCACAGTCAGGGTGGCTGCTGTTCGTTTCCGGAGGTAGGAGAAGGTAGGTCTGGCCGGGTTGTTGAACACCTGCATTTCGACACGCTCTTTGGCTGGGATGTCCAAGTGAACAGAGGTGTTGGTCGTCAGTGGGCAAAAGGGTGCAGCCGTTTATTTTGTTTCGTCCAGCCAGACCCCTTGATAAAAGTGTGACATGGTTTCGCTGGAGATTGTCTTATCTCTGTAGCTCTCTTGCAGGAGAATCAACCAGGCGAGGCAGGAGCCATGAACAGAGAATGGTGAGGGGATGAAAGGGATGGAATGTCCAGTGGCATGCGGAAGCAACCCGCAGATCCAGCAGTTGGTGGCATTGGCGGCAAGGTTGTGCTGGTGCAAAAGTTGTACGAAGGAGTTATTCCAGTACTCCTTACGTCTTTCTCGGAGTTGAGGTGAGAGAGAGATCAGGTGGTGTTCCTTCATGGTGACAGGTAGTACAGTGGCTAGAAGTGTCTCATGTGCTGGTGAGCTTTCTTCCAAGATCCAGAGGGTGGTCATGAGGAGGAGGCAGAAGAGAAGGGTAACAAAGAAGGCAATAGTCTTTGAACTGTGCATTTTGTCAGTCTTTGGGTTTCTGTAGTGGGTCTTTGGATATCCGGTCGCTTCCACCATCTTCAAGTCGGGTGCTTCCATCATCTTCGTATCGGGCGCTTCCATCATCTTCAAGGGGGCTCGGTAGTGGGCAGAACCACAAACTTCGTTTGGCTTCTCTCCTGGCGACCTTAGTAGCGTTAGGCCACCGCTCTGAGAATATAAACTTAGTCAGTGGTCTATTTAGCCGAAGCTCCCTCCTTTCGTCGCAGGTTGTACCCTTCTCTGGATGGCACAGTGGGGTCGGGATATGTTGCCAGTTCAAGCGCGTCTGTTTCCGGGTAGCAGCTATGGGATGGTCAATCTTTGTTCAGGAGCTCTTCTTGCATGGTCACGCCTTCGGTTGTTGTCAGATTCGACGAGATCTTCTTGCAGTGGTGTGCGTGCAGCCAATTGCGTTTTCCCTCCACTCGAAGAGCTGTTCGGGTGGTGATCAAAACTTGCCAGGGGCCCGTCCAGCGGGGTTCCAGACTCTTCTCCCGCTGGAAGTTCCGAATTAGGACGAAATCTCCAGGCTGGATGGTATGTCCGGGGCCCCTGGAAGCAACGGGGATGGCCTGCAGCACCTGATGATGAATAACAGACAGCGTTTTAGTTAGGTTATACAGATAGTCAGACATTAGGACGTCCGGGACGTCGTGAATAGATGTCGGTTTGGGTGCAGACCAGATACTCATGGGTCGGCCAAAAACGACCTCGTAAGGTGTTTGGTGGGGGTGGAACGCATTGACAGCAATGCCAGGGGAAGAGTGTCTGGCCATTTTAGTCCTGTGGTAGCCACTATTTTTGCCAGTTTTAGTTTCAATGTGACGTTGTGTCGCTCGACCAGTCCAGCAGATTGGGGGTGAAAAACTGCGTGGAATTTCTGTCGTACCCCCAGCCCCTTCAGGATAAGCTGGATAACCTCGGCTACGAAATGGGGGCCATTGTCACTCCATAAAATACGACAAAGGCCGTAGCGAGGGAAGAACTCTTTCAGTAGTACTTGTGCAGTGGCAATGGCAGTGTTGTCACGCGTCGGGTAGGCTTCCACCCATTTGCTAAAAGCGCATACAACAACAAGTACATACTTCAGTCCTTGAGATCTCTCTAACTGGATATAGTCCATCTGTATGACTTCAAATGGATGGTTGGGGACCCCAAACCCTCCCCGGGGTACGACAGTTCCTTTCCAGGGTTGTGTTGCAGGCAGACTAGACATTGCTGGACTAATCGTTTGGCTGAGTCTGCAATTCTATCGTTATGCCAAACTCGGGAGACAAGTTCGGTCATAGGGGCAGATCCTATGTGTGCAGGGGAATGAGCCATAGTCAGTATGGCGATCAGATACGAGTTGGGTAGCAACCATTTGTTCGTGTGTTTTGTCCGCCAGCAGCCTTCATCGTCTTTTAATCCCACCCGTGCCCATTCAGTCAATTCGTGTGGTGAGCTGGCCATTTGGATGTCCCTAATAGTTTCCCTAGCGTCCGTCCATTTTTCTGCTTGTGACCTAGTCACGTACATGTGAGTCGTCGTCCTATTCTCAGCTGTGGTTCAGGCAGTGATGTCGGCCAGTTCATTTTCCTGTCCATTGATGTCTGTCACCTTTTTGTGTGCTTGGCATTTGATTACGGCAAGTCGTTTGGGGAGGAGAACCGCTTCAGTCAGAGCGGAGACTAGATCTCCGTGCAGGATGGGTGTGCCATGAGATGTCAGAAATCCCCTCTCCTTCCATAAGAGCCAAAAATGATGAACCACCCCGAAGGCATACTGGCTGTCCGTGTAAATGTTTGCTGTCGTCCCCTTTGCTAGGATACATGCTCGTGTGAGGGCAATCAGTTCTGCCGCCTGTGCGGATCGTTGCGTGATGCGGGCGGTTTCAACTACAGTTCGGGCTGTGGTAACTGCATAGGCAGCTGAGGTGGTGCCGTCGGGGAGTTTAATGCAAGAGCCGTCTACCCATAGCTCTCCGTCAGGGTTTGGGAAGGCAGTGTCTCGGAGGTCAACTCTACTCCTAGTCTGTTCGTCCGTGAGGGTCACACAGTCATGTATAGGGGGGACATTTGGGTCATTTTCGGGCAGAGGCAACAAGGTGGCTGGGTTCAGCGTGGTGCATCTTTTCAGCGTGATGTGGGGTGCAAGCAGAGTCAGTTCGTATCCAGTCAGTCGTGCGCTAGTCAGGTGTTGCGTCTTAGTCTGGTTCAGGAGGGTGTCAACAGCATGGGGTACTAATACCGTGAGGGAATTCGAGAGTACAATCCCCTCACTTTGTCGGATAGAGACAGCAGCGGCAGCTACGGCTCGAAGGCAGGCAGGCAAGGCTCTCGCTACGGGGTCAAGAGTGGCAGAGAAATAGGCACATGGTCGTTGCTTGGGGCCGATGGTTTGAGTCAGGACAGACAAAGCGCATCCCTCCCTTTCGTGAGTGTAGAGAGAGAAGGGTTTGGTATAATTGGGGGTTCCTAGGACTGGTGCAGAACAAAGGGCGTCTCGAAGTTCTTTGAAGGAGGATTGGCATTCGGGGGTCCAAGGGAGCGGGAAGGGGACATCTTTAGCTAGTAGAGAAAGTAGTGGTTTTACAATGAGGCTGAAGTTTGGCAACCACTGCCGGCAGAAGGAGGTGAGGCCTACCAGGGAGCGGACTTGTTTCTGGGTCTTTGGGACAGGGGTTTCTAGAATGGCCTGAATTTGATCGGGTGTAAGCTTTCTCCCGTCTTTGGACAAGAGGTGGCCTAGGTAGGTGACCTGGGGTTGGCAGAATTGCAACTTCTTCTTGGAGACCTTGTGGCCATTTTCCGCAAGGAAGTGCAGGAGTTGGACAGTGGTAGTGACTGCAAGTGGAGTGGTGTCGGCCGCCAAAAGGATATCATCGACGTATTGTATCAACACCACTCCATCCGGCAGCTGAACGGCGTCCAGCTGTCTCTTGAGGGCCTGGCTATAGATGCTGGGACTTTCTGTGTAACCTTGGGGAGCTCTACAAAATCTATATGAGCGGGATTTTAACGTGAAGCCGAAAAGGTAGCGGCTGTCTGGGTGGATGGGGATGGAGAAGAATGCATTCTTGAGATCGATTACAGTGAAGGTGGTGGCTGTGGAAGGAATCAGGGTCAGAATGGTGGTGATATCCGAGACTACGGGCTACTGAGGTACAACCACTTTGTTGACCTCTCGAAGGTCGATGATGAAGCGGTACGCTTTCTCATCTCCCTCACCATGCTTCTTTACAATGGGTAGGATAGGGCTGTTGCAAATATTGCTGACTACTTCCTCTACCACTCCTGCCTCTACCAAGGACTGAATTATCTTTACCAATGCCTTCTCACCTTCGGGCGATATCCGATACTGTGGGAGTTTTGGGAGTATCGCATCTTGGCGAACAGTAATGTGCACAGGGTCAATCATCATGCGTCCTACGTCAGCGTCAGTTCTGGTCCACAGATACAGAGGTAGAGAGTCGAGTAAGGATGAGTCAGCGTCAGAGATGGAGAACATGTGTCGTAAGGGATAAGGTCTGAGCAGAGTTGGGTTATCGTACAGAATGACTCGAACTCCGTCCTGTGAACACCTAATAGTAGCTCGGAAATGCTTCAGTAAGTCAAGTCCCATAATGGCATCGGGGGTGTTGGAGGAAAGCAGAAACGTCGTGTCAGTGGGGTTACTGTCCAAGTCGAAGGAGATCGGCGCGGACAAGGGATTAGTGGAGGGCGTTCCATCAAAACCTATTGATGTTATGTGTGAGCCAGACAAGGGTGCCCTTGGAATCAGTCGTTTAGATAACGCACTACGTGTTGCGCCAGTGTCTACCAGAAATGGAGACTTCGTACCTAGGACCTTAGCGGTGACATAAGGACCTTGCTGGTCAACATAGAGCTCGACTGGATCCCTCCCTTGCCCTTGGCAGTCCTATGCGAAGTCGCGGGCATCGTCACAGTCAGCCTGCTGGCATTGGTTCTGTCGGGGGCGGTCAAAAGTGTTCGGTCTGCCTGGTCTGTCATTGCTAGCGTCAATTGTGTGCCCTCGTCCCTGTCCTCTATTTTTCGGCCCATCCGCTACGTCTTTTGTGTCTCTATTTTTGTACATTTCTAACAGGACCGGACACTGGGACTTCCAATGCCCAAATCCCTTGCAGAACGCACACTGGTTGTCGTCAATGTCTGACCGTCCAGCATAGGGCGCGGGGGTACGGTCTTTAGGGGGTGGATTTCTAGGGGCAGTTGACTGGTAGTGTCCTTTGTACGGTTCCCTACCTATCGTCGCTCCTTGCAATTGAGCGATCATTACTCGTTCTTTCAAGTCCTTTTTCTTTCTCTCAGTCGCTTTGTCGTTCTCATTCTTTTGTCGTTCGTAGTATTGAGCCATCTGAAGGATAGCCGCGGGTTTGGAGGCAGCCCAACTACTTTCACTAGTCTGCAGTTTCTGCGAGACTTCTTGAGTCAGGCCCTTTACGTAATTCTGGACGAATAAGTGATGTCCGATTGCAGAGGTCATGTCCTGGCCGCTGTAATCGGAGAACACCGTTTCGAACCTGGAAAAGTATTCTGATACGTCTTCCTGGGGTTTCTGGCAGCAGGCCGTTACTATCGACCAGTCCACCTTCTTTTCTGGGACTATGGTTTTGAGTTTTTGTACGATTTTGTCTGGCAGGTCTAGAATTGATTTCAAAGGTTTCTGTCCCGGCTCTCGTTGCTTGTCTATGCCATCGAGTTGTAACCAGGTATGTCCGAACAGCTCAAGGTGGTCGACTTTCCGGATTAGCTTCCACACATCAGCCGGTAGACATAGCCCGAAAAACAAGTCGATGTCCGCTAGGGTCATAATCGTCGACCCCAAGGCGGTACCTAATTCTGTGTAGAAGGCAGTGGGGTTCTTTCGTAGATCAGGCAAGGACTTTCGAAAAGTCAGGATGTCTTGCCGATCCCAGGGTTGGTAGACCCAGTTGTACATTACCCTCCCCCTCGCATCTTGGTGGTTAATATCGTCGTGTGTTCCCTGTCCTCGTGAGGGGACCCAATAAGGAGCTGCTTCTCTTATCGGCATCATGGTGTTAGTTCCCTCGGTTTGAGGTACAGTCGCTACAGGGGTCGTGGTGCTAGCTTCTAATCTTTGTTCAGTGAGGTGGCGGGAGACTTCAAGCGTGC
The DNA here is from genome assembly GCF_964261635.1 of Lissotriton helveticus. Taxonomy (NCBI): domain Eukaryota; kingdom Metazoa; phylum Chordata; class Amphibia; order Caudata; family Salamandridae; genus Lissotriton; species Lissotriton helveticus. The sequence continues at coordinate 209,816,626 of NC_136058.1, forward strand.
GCATGTAGAGGTCCGTCACCTCACACTCACCTTCATCTCCAATGTCGACTTTTCTATACAGAGTCGTTAGGCTTTCAGGACCTTTGGCTTGGTACCGATCTTCATAGGCAGTAAAGGTGTGGTAACAGAAACGTGTAACAAAGTGTCGTTTGTGGTTATTGGCATACGAATTGCATATATCTGTTACGTAATCTTCGCTTTCTTTCCGTTCCACTAACGTCTTTACGATTTTATCAATCCCTGCTCGTTCATTCTTACTCAATCGATTTAATCTAGCGGAGTCTTTCTTCTCAGTGTCGGGGTCATCTACTGTTGCTGCTTGCGCTGCGCTGAGTACAAGGGGCTCGGCCGGCGCGGAGGCCGTGAGGACCGAGGCTCTGGTACCTCTCTCATCTGTGCTTGGGGGTTGTGTGCGTTGCACTAGGGGTTGGGAAGGGGCGTATGGAGGGGGCATGTAGATGATCGGGGGACCTAGCAGTAGATCATCGTTCGCTCGCTGCTTCGAAGGTAGCTCAGGGTAAAGCGTGGCGGGCGTTCTAACGGGACATTGGCTTGATGTTTCAGATTCTTGTTTTAGTTTAGCTTCCTCTCTTTCTTTTATTTCTTCTTTCAACTTGTTCGCGGCTAAATTAGCTGCTTTTCGTAATTCTTTTTCTAGTCTGACTTCATTTCTTTTCTTTCGCTGTTCTGTTTCTTTGCGCCACATGCCAAAACTATCAAGCATAGTGGGCGTTGTTTTATGGTTACGAAGGGCTGTTTCCAGCACGCTTATTTTAGTATCATCGAAGGATCCTATCAGTGGCCACTGACTTTCCTGATCCTTTTTAGTATATTTATGCCATAACTTACTATAAGCTACGGCGACTAGTCCATACTTTAAAAACATATCCTTATTAGGGGTGCCTTCCAGAGGAGCCGGATGATCCACCTCTAATAAGCGGTCCGGGCTGAACCAACTACTGAACAATGGGGAGAAGATAGGCATGACGGGTTACAATGGGGACAAAAGTCTGCACTACCTATCCTTCACTACTTTGCGAAGACTAGGCAGAATATTTCTATTCTACAGTATTCGCAAATAGGGAATACCCAAAGAGAGAACTAATTCCAAACAGTCAATGTTCGGACAAACAATCAATCAATCAAATGAGGAATAAAATAGGCGCGACAGGTTACAACGGGGGCAAAAGCCTGCGCTACCTACCCTTCACTATCTGCAAAGAGAGAGGGAAATTCCTGTTCCTCCCCGTTTGTAGGCAGAGAAGATCCTTTCAGAGAACCAATTTCGAACAGTTAATGCTCGAACAAACAATCAATCAATGGAGAGGGAAGTAGGCGCGACGGATTACACCGGGGGCAAAAGCCTGCGCTACCTACCCTTCACTATCTGCAAAGGGAGAATACTCCTATCCTTCCCCGTTTGTAGACAGAGAATCTCTCAGAACCAAACATTCAAATGCGTAATACTAGTATTTTCCAAGACAATCAAACAATCAATTCGCAATTCGTCGTGTTACACGACCTTACCCGGACCGCATGGACAGATTCTCGTCTTTCGCTTCCAGCGCCTGATCGTCCTCTATTCTCCGTAATTGCTGTGGCACTCCTGATGGTTCCCAGTCTGGACCGTAGATCACTCGAGAGAGGTCTGCTCGGAACCGGTGAAGTTCGGATGATCGGCTGCCAGACGAGGGTCTATCGGGCAGGAGCTCTTTCCCGATCGTTGCAGTCGTTCACACTGTCGTTGGGACCTCTCCCACTGGATCCACGTTTCGCTGATGTGCCCTACGTTTGGGACGCCAATTGTGGAAAAAGGGCAAGCAGGTCAGATCGATTACCCCTTTTCAAGGTTTGCCCGGCGATAGCCGCCTCTCACCCAACTCAAGGTTACCAAATGAAGAGGCAGGCGCTGGAGACTGGAAGGCAGGAAACAGGAGTTTATTCCGACGGAGCAGAACACGTCAAATCAGACAACAGGGTATCTTCTCGAGGTGCTCTAACCGCATCTCTGAGGCCTGGCCTCTTATACACAAGTTTATGGCTTTATTACATTTATGACATCCGTGGTATTGCTTTGAAGTACGAAAAAGGCATCTTTGGAATCCCCGGTTCAGGCCCGTTCTCACACATATCTACAGTAGGGGTCCCCACCCAAATCTCAGCATGATGGCTATCGCGCAGCTGGACATTCCGCTGGGAACAGGAATGCGGGCGATCGGTCGGATCTAGGGGTGTGAAGGCATTGATTAATCCCCGCTCCTTTGATGTGAGGCGAGGTCCTACTGTAGGGGGCAATAAACTGCATCTGTTGGGCTAGGTGATGGCCTGGGATCAGGCCGGACAATCGGGCAGGGAGGAAGAGGTTATCAAAATGGGCCTGTTCTATGAATGAGATGAAAGAGTGAGGGGGTTCAGCACGGGATGTGGCTCGGAGGCAGGGTCGCGCTGGAGGTGCGTTTATGGCCCAGGCAGGAGAGACCGGGGGCTGTCGGGGCGCGGGGGATGCTTGCGAGGCCGGGAGGTGAGGGGGAGAGACACGCTGGCTATTGGCAGTGGGCAGAGAGACCATGGTTTAAAAAAAAAAATGGCTGCTGCTGCAAGTGTGCGTGAGTCTGAAAGGGGACAAGATGGCGCCGATAATGTTGACATCGCAAACCAGATTTTAACAGCAGACCTTACAAACGCACAACATAGATTAATATTGTTAAGGTTTCGTTTGAATATGATCCCACTTATGCTATTTCATCCTGGTAAAATATATACCCACGCTGACTTAAGCTTGTGCCCATGTGACAAACTGTCAAAACAAACTGATTTGCACTTATTCTGCAAACTATATAAGAAGGAAAGGAACGATTACCTAAAACCATTCTTACAGAAAATGAATTTTTAACAATGCCAGGTGGAACTATATTTCTTTAAAAGTTTATCTGATCCCTTGACTTTTTTTTACATTAGCTTCGTTTCTATGGGCCTGTATGAAAAAAGACAGTGATAGCCACTGGTTTAAAATTATTTTACAGGAGATCTGACACGGTAACGGTTGGTTTTACAGCTCTATTTTTTAATTTTTTAGCTTTTAATCATGGATAAAATGAACTATTGTATTTCAATGTCTAAAATGGAATTGAGCCTTTATGAAAATGAGTAACATCTCACACAATATTCTTATCAATTCCTATTGAAAAAGGGCTACCTGTAGGATTTGTACCGAATTCATTTCCAATATAAACTTTAAGGATGCTTGCTTAACCAGTTGAACTCTCACGCAACATCTTGATTCTGTACCAATAACTATTACCAGATGAACAGCAGCTACCCTTTATACAAGATTAAGGACTTGTCCAGTGCTATATTTTGCCCAGAAGTATAAACCTCTGCAAACGTTGCTGAGACATTATCTATGACGGGCTGATTAATTAACAGTCAATAATGGTCTGTTTTTCTTCGTGGCAAGTTGACATTTTAAGGCACCATACTTTGCAGAATTAAAAAACTGATCTCGCCTTATTACCAAATGGAAGCTGGGGGTTGCTCAAAGAGAAGTAGAATAGCAGTTAGAATGTAATGACACTTCTACAATATTCCCATCAGCAGTGTAAGGCCCCAAAAATGTATAGCTCTTGTAGGAAAGTAGAATCTGCTTTCATTGTTACACCCACTTTTTTTGCTGTTGTGCAACTGTTTTCTGACTGCTAACCAGGACCCCAGTCACTGTTCTTCCTCCCTAAAATGGTTATCGTAAGTACCTTGTACATTCCTATTTGGCCACTGGCCACTGGGGCACCCTGGTAAGTACCTAGTATATAGTACTGAAGTACCATGGTCATGGTTACCCCAGAGGTCCCCTATGGGCTACAGCATGTATTATGCCACCCAGGGGCGGACCCTCCAAACTACCACTACAGTCCTTTCATTGCAGCCTATGCGAGTTGGTGCATTAGAGATATACGTTTCCTTATATCTCCCATTCACTGCACTTGAGACCCATAAGTCACCCCTCTAGAAGGCCTTCCAGTCCTGAAGGCAGGGTGCTAGGTCCTAAGTGTGAGGATGCCCCTGCATGAGCAGGACATCCCTACAGCCTACGGAGTCTATTCTCCCGGGTTGTAAGTGCATCAGCCATAGATGGGCATCACGTCATTTTGCGATGACCATCTCTAAACTGGCTGGAAAGAACCTGGGCATGTTTGGTATCAAACATGTGTGAATCATACCCCAACACCGTATCCAGTGTTGGGGAAATGATTCTATCCACAGTAGGACCCCCTCCTGGAGGCCCTCCATGCTCCTGGTACCAATCTAACAGAGCCTGATTGCAACCTTGGGCTACTGCCGACCACAGATACGAATCTGCCCTCCTGCTGCTGGGCCAAGCCTGAGCAGGAGACGATAGGACAAGAGGTTTCGTGTCGCAGTGAGGTGTGATCTCCTCCCAGACCGGACCTATTGTGGGCGGAAGAGCTTGCCAGTACCTCATAGTCTGCTAGAAGGGCACATTTGGTGCCCTCCTTGCATGCTCCAGTTCAAACTAGATTAGGGAGCCGTTGGGTCCCTGCTCTGGTGTGAAACTGGACAAAGCACACAGGAGTATCCTCCCCACTGGGAGGGACCCCTGAATCGTTCCAACACTCACCTTAGGGTACTTAAGGGCGTACCTGTGCGTGGGTCCCTAGATTAATCATGGGATTTGATTCCGATCCATCTCCACTTCTTCTTTGACCGTCTAGACATCTTGGCCAAGTCGTGCTGACCATGCCGAACTGATCGCAACCTCCTTTTGCTACCGGACCAAGACTGCAACGGAAAAGACTCTGTTGACTCCTGACTTCGTAGTCCTGCAAGCATGCTGCAACATCAGTGCCTGTGCTCCATTCAGGTTCCTTCTGGGGCCTGTGGACATCTAAAGACATCCAAAGGAATCTCCCTTGGATTGAAGGAGTTACTCCCCTGCATCCGCAGGCACCTCAACAAGATAGACTAGTTTGCTGATTGGGCTCCCAAGCGCTCTCCACTAGGCTCTGCAACACAGGTGGTGGTTTTGCGTTCCCTGGAGGCCTGAGCTGTCTTCTCATGGGGTTGAGGCCAGCATCCTTTGTAGGACACCCTGAAATCAAACCCCTGTGCACTGTGTCGCTCCATCGCTTCAGTAATCCGTTGACTGCAACGGTTACCCGGACCGACTCGTACCAACAGAGTTGTACTCATCTAAAGGTTCTATCAACGAGGCTGTCCCCGCTATAACTGACACATGTCCTCAGCATCCCGGTGGCACAGGCAGAGCTGCCCTTCGGTGTACCCAAGCTTGAAGCCTCTTTCCTTAACTTGTCTCCTTGAACTTGAGTGGCCTTCTTCTTCTGTGCCTCCTGGACGTCCCGGTGTGGCATAGACTCTGTCCCCTCTGCTTTCATGTACTCTTCGACTCTAACTCACCTCTGATTTCCAACAGACTTTGTCATCCTTCTGTGGCAGTAGTATTGAGTATATAGTTGGGTATTCCTTCACAGTGAACTGTTGGGGGATGCCTCGACTCTCCTCTTGGGTAGTTCCTTGGGTCCCCGACTCTTTTACGTCTCCTGGGTGCAGTGGCGAATTAGGTCGTGTTTCACTTCCCATTAATTTGATATTTGGTCTGTCTCCCCTCTGGGGACCGCTGTGTATTGGTGCTAACTACTGTTCTATGTCCAAAGTATTGTGTGCATTGTGAATATCTCTGGGTAGTAAATATTGTAACATGTTAGTGAGTGATTGTAATACATTTCTATTTTTATAAGTACACTGTGTTGTTATTTTTCATTTAGCCAACACTAAACGATTAAATACTGATAAACCAAGCTGCTTTGCACTCCTTGTAGATAAGCCTGAAGGCTGTTCTCCACAGCTACCACTTAGAGAGCTTTTTATGGTTATCTAAACCCCTATAATCACCATAAGGGTTGACCAGGTTACTGCAGGGTGCTACACTTACATAAGTGAGCACCATATATTGGCTTCTCACAGCTCTGTGAGGTCCAAATGTGTGCCTGGGAATGAGGCACTAGAGTGCCTACATTTTCCCTCAAAAACCTGCCAAGCAGATTTGTTTGCAGCCCAACCTGTCGCTAACACCAGTTAGCGACAGGTAGTAGGAGATAGCGACCATCTTGGGCCCCACTTTGCATGTCAGTGATATTTATCACTAATGAAATGCAAAGTGGGCGTGCCAAGATGTTAGCGGCTGAAAACTGTCGCTAACATCGCTATCTCCTATTACCAACTTTTGGAGATATTCGCGCTAAGCGCGAATATCTCCAAAAGCTAACACCTGCCCTGAGCAGTTCTTAGCCATGTTATCCAATGGGAGGTGGATAACATGGCTAAGAGCATTAGCTCGATAATGCATGAATATCGCTGACTTTTCAGCGATATTCATGCATTGCGGACGTTTTTTATCGCATTTGCGATAAACCTTGGTAATACCAAGGTTTATCTGCGATAAAAATCGCCGCAGCTCAGCGGTAACATTTTTTCTCTAACCAAGCAATAGCGATAATTATCGCTATTGCTTGGTAATATGCCCTACGTTTCCCTCAAAAGTTGGAAGATTACCAGTGAGCTAAAAACGGAACGTTTGACTTTACACCCAATTAATCTAGTAAAAGGAAGAATTCGAGGCTGAAAACTATTAAAGTATTGTGTAATGAGTTCTCTTGCTGTACTGTGCACTGCATCTGCATGCACTGTGGTTTGTGCTTCAACACCAGGTTGAGCTTGTGAAGGGATATGATGATTGCCTTGCTGTGCTGCATGGCCGTCTTCTTCAGGTTCACTTGAAGACGAGCCATCATCTGATGGAGCTCCACCACTGGAAAAATCACTATTTGAATTTGATCAATGAACCTCGCCGTCAGATGCTACCTCAGAATGTAACCTACCGCAGAGCAATCCTCCATTGCTGGACAGCTTGCAAGAGCGCACGTCCGTGTTAAGCTTTAAACCTTTTATGAAAATACTGTGTGCTAGCCAGGGTGCAGAGGTACTTCTAAAATGTGCTTGAAAAAGAAATGTTAAATTTGATGCAAGCTGAAAGTGAAAATGCGTTGCTGCAAGTGAAGCTGGGATACAAAGTGTGAAGAAAAATCCGCAGGTGGCAAAAAAAGAAGCACAAAGTCTGTTGTAAAAGTCACATTTAATTTGTCGATAAACCCAGAGATCGCCTGAAAGAAAGTCATCACTGATCCATCAGGAAACAATGTACAGCGAAAAAATAACACTTCAGTGTGAAATTCGCATCCGAAAGACGATGTGAAATGCAATTACATTTACAACAACAAAAAAAAACATTAATGAAAGCTATCCACATCTGGGAAAACAAGGATGCACAAACTCAAACATATATTTCTTCACTAGTCCTGTTAAACACCAGGCTATCTTATACACATGTACATCTTTTTCATGCATTGATGTGCAAGTTTAAATACCAGAATCCAAACACAAAACCAGGACCTGAAGTGCTCACCCTGTCTGGTCTTTGCCAGCTTCAAATTAAGATGTATGCACGGGATTGCTATGTTTTGATGAAATGACACAGTTATTCTAGCACTTTCCAAGAAAGCCCAAGACAACTGCATCCTGTTGTAATCTCAACCTGTTGCAATCTCCTCACTAGATAGAAAACGATTTTCAAGCAAATTCTTACCCAACAGCAGAGAAGAAAGAATAATGTACACTGGTGGTCTTGCCAGCATGCCGAAGCTGAAAATCTTTGGAGAGGTACAACACTAAAAAGAGAAGCAACTCACCCCTTACCAGGACTACTTCCTCTTTGTGCTGTACCTCTGTACCTGGGGAGAATAAGCATCAGGGAACGTTTGCTACCATTTGGTGCCAACCAAAGAGGCAAAGATTGCTGCACCTCCTCTGACAGAAATAATTTTGTGAGAAGCAGCATAGGAAAGTTGAGCCTCTGTGTCCCTCCAAAAAAGGATTTGTGCTAGGGGTCTGGGATTCCAAGAGTGCTACCAATGACCTTCTAAAAATATGCCTGCTGATTGAAGCACATTGCGGTTTCCATGTTCCCTATGTCAGGATGTGACCTCTACATCCTAATCATTATAGAGGTGTTTGCCTGTGGGGTAGCATTATGCCCCAGGCATGCACCTCGAACGAATACAATTTTAGGTGTCATTTAAATTTGGTGGCTAGTAAGTGCTCCCTGTATAAATTGTTATTTTGATTGTATATCCATGGTAGACATATTTTGATTTACTGCTAAGTCCCTAGTACAGTGCACTGTGTGTGCCCAGGGCATGTAAATCAAATGCTACTACTAGTGGGCTTGCAGCACCCACACTAGTAGTCTTTCAAATGTAACTCAGACATGCCACTGCAGTGTCTGCGCACACAGTTTTCAACTGCCATGTCGACATGGCAAGTGCACCCAGTTGCCAGGCCCTAACCTTCCCTTTTCTGACTTGTAATGCCCCCCTAAGGTAGGCCTATGGTAAACCCATGGGAAGGGTGCAGTGGATGTGAAAGGTAGGACATGTACTTGTGTGTGTGACATGTTCTGACAGGTTATTTCGTTTTTCACTGTTGAAAGGCTATCTGTCCCATAAGCTAACATGGTAGTTGCTTTGTAACATCTAACAAGTATAACAGGCTATTGGGCCAAGATGTAGAAATTGAGTTTAGGCTCTCTGAACTCAGAATTTAATACCACATCTTTTGGCAAAGAAGGTTTTTAGATTGTCTTTTCGAAAATGCCACTTTTAGAAAGTGGCCATTTTCTTATTTAACCATTCTGTGTGCCTCTGCTGTTTGTGTATTGACTGTCTGGTTTTAGAGTGACAGGGCTGTGGCTGTGCATTCCCTGTGGATAACAATAATGGGGATGAGGTGTATCCTGCCTTTCCTGGGTGAATCATAGCTAGACTGAATAGACCTTGGCTGCATTTAGTGTAGTGGAAGTAGTTTACTTGCAGGTGAATAGGCTGTGTCTCCTTTAAACAATGCTGTCTCCACCTCCTGTGGTCATGTTGCAAGTGAGAGGACAGAACTGATTTGGACTGGGCTCAGAGACTCTTGCCACAAGGAGAACAAAGACAAAATGTGGTATATCCTCTTCGACGCGGTGCAAATTCATCGCGGTGGAATTTGACGTGTGCGCAGACGCACCCAAGCACCGTGACGTCAGACAGCCGGGGGCCGTCCGACGCATCGAAGAGGATAAGTAGTGAACCTTAAACCCCAGAAAATTAGATCACTTCTGGACTCAAGAGGAACCTTTTGCCAAGGAGAAGAGCTTGAATGCGACAATCTTTGAATGCTTTTTTATGTAATTAAAAACTTTCAGAAATGGTTGCCAATGCTTGCAGATACATGCATATGTGCATACGAAGGCACACAGCTGGATGGCTATGTTAGATTATAGTCCTGGCGATTGATGGGGAATACTTTTGTACAGTCATGAACTTTATGCAGGAACAGAATGCCATCACTCCTAATCAGGTAATCCAATGGCTGAAGTGGGCTGATCCTTTGTTCCTGTATGCTGTGGCGAGTGGAACCCCAATGTGAATGGCATTGCGGCAGTTCATTGGTTGTAGAGGGCCTACTGAAAGCCCCATTATTAGATTGTATATATAGATATATTGTTGGTACTGGGATTTTCCCTGCATGATAAATAGACATGCACTTCTGCCATGAGTTACCCAACTGCAAATTAATCTAATAACTTAACTTTCTTTTGGCCTGGCTCCCACAAAAGCTTGCATGCGCATGTGGCAGAAATTGACCCTGCACATAGTTCTCGGATTAAGGAGGGAGAGGCAAAAGCATACCCCTTAATTAACACAGGACTACCATCTTTGTGCCCGAGAAATTTACAGTGAGCTGTGGCGGCACCATAGTGATTTTGAATCCTTAGTACTTGAACAGTTTTTTTTCTCTTTCCCAAAACACAACATGATGACTTTCGAACTGCTTGTGTAAAGTTCCTCTTGTGTGTCATTCTCAGACCCTGCACCGACATCTCTGTGTATGTCAAATGTGTGTTGCTTGTAGGGTGCCTGCTAGCGGAACTCTATATAGATTGTGCTTTTATTCTGTAGCCCGTACAATCCATTTTAGATTGCCACTGGTTATGATGTAACATAAGATCGAGGTGTTGATAAAGCTTACCCACACAGTGGATGAGCATATTCCTGAACCAGAGAATGTATCCCCAGACACTGAAGTGTGGAATTAAGGTGACCGGGCTACCTTTTATGTGACTTATATAACAGGGGATTGCTGATTAGACTTTTCTGAGCACTGTCATTAAGGTGATGGTAGGTGAATGGGGGTGTCACAGCAGATTCAGTTGTTGGAAGGCTGGAGGTTTCAGTCAGGGGCTTTGCCTTTTGCCATCCCTTGCGCGGCTCATTGAGAAAGGCGGATGACCGCAAGGGGCCGAACTTTACGCTTATTTTGCTCATGTCACAGGTACTTCTGCTTGGTGGAAGCATCAGTGCTATGTACTGTGAGATATAGGTTTGCTAAACACTCTGATCAGAGAACAGGAACCAATATTAATTTGGTTCTTCACGAGAGCCACCAGCCATCACCCATTGGAGATGAGAATACGCCTCTGAAAGGAGATTCTGGGCACAGACAGAAGCTCTCACCTTTTGGAATCTAATCCCAATACGAGCTCTATCAATGGAGAGTGCATAACAGAGGAGGACAGCGCCGTAGCTCAAACTCTTTGAGTCAGAGCTAACCACACTGAAGTTGGGATTCAGCCCCTACCGGCCTCTGGCTCAGGAATCAATGAGTTTAGTGATACCAATGAAGACAAAGCAATTGTGCTTTAAAGACTGCTTTTCAGTAGCAGACTCCCAGTCAGCATTTCTTGGGAGCTTTGAAATGCTACCCAAAGTTGTGAAGTCCAGAACAACTGCGGACTCTGTCCCCAAGTTAGATGTGATTATTCCAGGCCAAGATCAACTGTGTACTCCTTCCTCTACTAAAATTTCGTGTTCCCACCAATTTAATTACAACAGTGGTGATAATAACTGCCCGAAATCTAATACCGCTTCACTTATTAATCAGTAAGAAACAGACTCTGAATACGGACTAGACCCCATGGTCGAGGGGGTGGGAGTAATATGGAGAAGGACTCTTACTCAGCTCTTCTAACTTAAAAGTCCCCGATTTCACAGAATTCTTTCGATCTACTTGCTAAATCTCTGGACAATACAGCCTTCTTAGAGGTACTTTCTGACCTAAATGGCCCTCTAATATCTGAATTGCATCACAGTCTGCGATCTCACCATTAACCAAATAACTGTGCTAACTATGATCGCTCTACACCACAGGTATATCCAGTTTTGCAGTCAATAGGAGTGATTACTGCAACTGAGGGTCCTCTAAAAAATAAGTGATCCGATTTAGATTATTGTTTGGTCGCACAAGATAATCCTAACAGGGTGGCTAATCTGAAAGAAACAGGTTAGTATTAGATTCCTTACCTTAGAATATCCCCAGGTGTCAGACTGGATCCGGAAATCTTTGCGTAGCAGGACCCTTGCGCGTCGGTAGGCGTCATCTGCGGCTCCACGTCCGTCATCGTTGGCGCCGGGATGACGTCGCCGGAGTACTTAGACGCCGCCCTCGCGCACTGACGTCAGTTCTTCTTTTTTCCGCGCCAGCAGGTGCCGATCCGGAAAAAGTTGTACCCTAGTCAATTTTTGACTAACTTTTTCGATCCTTTTTGATCTTCTTTCGAGTCTCTAACGACTCCGACGGTGCCGGTAGGGATGCCCGGGTTCAAACCCTGCATCGACTGCAACCGACTGATGTCGATTACTGACCCCCATCGCCGGTGTCTTCACTGTCTGGGCCCATACCACGACGACAAGTCCTGCTCCGACTGCCGGCCCCTGACGTCTAAAGCTAGGCGGGAGCGGTCCCGCAAGCGACTCGAGCTCCGGCAGTCAGCCCGGCACCGCTCGAGGTCCCGGTCCGGAAGGAGGTCGAGGGACCGGTCGCGGGGCCGGAGTCACCACAGTTCCGGGGTCGTCATCAGTCTTCGGGCTCGAAGTCCTCAGGTAAGAGGCACAATAAGTCGAAGAGACAACATCGCTCTTCTGACTCCCCCCGACGCTTGCGCGACGCGGCCGGGGGTTTGGGCGACACCGCCCCCGCGGCTCCGCCGGAGCCGCAGACATCGCGGCATGCTCCATACCCGCCGGTCCCTGGGCAGCTCGGAATGCCGGAGGAGACCGAGGCCTTCCTCTCGGCCATGAGGTCGCTCACTCCTCCGTCGGGTTCCTTGGCGCCTTCGGGCCAAGCGGCCCCGACTGGGTCCCCCAGCGGGCCGGGTGCTTCGGCCCCGGCGGTGACTTCGGTCCCGACGCCGCAGGGCCCTGCCGGATCCGGGTCCGGATCCGGGTCGCCGCCGGTCGGCCTCACAACCTCGACGGCGCCGGCCCCCAGGGTGTCACCACTGGCGCCCTCCCAGGACGACGCCGTCCCAGTTCCTGCCCTCGATTCGGGTCCAGCGCCGAAGCGGCGCCGCTCTCGACGCCGATGGGAGATTTCTAATTCTATGACCCGGCCCCGTCTTTTGGGCCTGAGTATCCGGCGATGGGTGACGAGGGGGATTGGGAGGGGTCCGAGGACCCTCTGACACGGGAGTGTCAGTCTTTTCAGGACTGGACAGGTGAGCTTGGGGAGGCCAGTGGTCTGGACACCTCGCCGACACTGGTTTTGTCTCCCCTCCTACCGTGGCTACGGAGGAGGGGGCTGCCTATAGTGTGGTGCTGACGCGGGCTGCCAAGGCCTTGGGCCTTGAGCTCCCCGTCGTGGCCGTGAGGACTAACCTCCTCACAGAGGTCCTTAAACTGCAGACAAGTTTGGCCGATCCTCTGCTGCCTTTTAATGAGGCCTTGTCGGACGTTCTTCTGGGCACTTGGTCCAAGCCCGCTACAGGTCAGCCTGTAGATAGAAACGTGGCCAGGCGCGACCGCCCGTCTCCGGGCGAACTTGCTTCCTGTCCACCCACCCTACTCCCGAGAGCCTCATTATCCAGTCCTCTAACTCCCAGACCACATTCCTGGCGGCTTCCCCCGATCGGGAATCCAAGAGGTATGAGCAATACGGGAAGAAGGTTTTCTCCTCCCTAAGTTTGGGATTGCGTTCAGTCAACACCGCATGCCTCTTGGGCCGTTAAACCCACTCTCTGTGGGACACGGTCGCGGACGTGCTGCCACAATGTCCGGAGGAGGCCCGGACTAAACTCGCCCAAGCCCTTGCGGAGGGTCGAGATGCGGCACGGTATGCCATCCGGTGTGGGCTGGATACCACTGACTCACTGGGCAGAGTGATGGCAACGACGGTGGCGATTCATCGCCACGCCTGGTTGAGGTCCGCCAACTTTTCGGCTGATGTCCAAAACACCCTTATGGACATGCCGTTTGATGGCTGTCGCCTTTTTGGCGACAAGGCAGACCATGCGCTTGAGCGCTTTAAGGACTCCAGGGCTACGGCCAAGTCCTTGGGCCTCTCGGGCCCGCGCCAGCAAACGGCTGCTTTTTGCTCCTTTCATGGCCAAGGAAGGGGCGACCCCACAGTCCGGCCAGCCACGGGCCGCAGACTACCATCCAGTGCGGTGGCGGACGTGGAAACCGCCGTGGCGGCGGTCGAGGACAACGGCGAGGCCAGTCCACACCTACCCCTGCAGCATCCGCCTCAAAACCCTCCTAGTCTGTGCTTTCAGGCCCATGTGACGCCAGTGGGGGGCAGGGTCCGCCATCACCACCACCACTGGCGCACTGTCACATCGGACAGGTGGGTTCTGCAAATCTTCCGAAGGGGCTACTCCCTCCCCTTCGAAACGTCCCCTCCAGCCATGCCACCGCAGTACCATCGCGTGTCGGGGGATCACTTGAAACTTCTACAAGAGGAAGTTACAGCCCTCTTGGCCAAGGGGGCCATTGAGCGCTTTCCTGGGCCAGAAGTAGGGTGTAGCTGTTACTCCCACTACTTTCTGTTACCTAAGAAGGGCAAAGGGGGCCTACACCCTATCTTGGACCTACGGAACGTCAACGGCTTCCTCCGGAAGGAGAAGTTCAAGATGCTGACATTGTCTCAGGTCTTAGCTGCCCTAGACCCTGGAGACTGGATGGTAGCGTTGGACTTGCAGGACGCTTATTTTCACATCCCGGTCCTGCCAGCCCACCGGCGTTACCTGCGGTTCACGGTAGGCCACGAGCACTTTCAGTTTACCGTGCTCCTCTTCAGCCTTACCAGCGCCCCCACGGGTGTTCACGAAAGTGATGGCGGTGGTCGCAGCTCATCTGCGCAGGTTAGGGGTTTCAGTCTTCCCCTACCTCGACGACTGGTTGTTGAAGGCGGGCTCGCCCCAGACAGTCGTCAGCCACCTCCAGACTACGGCCGACCTCCTGCCGACCTCCTGCACCTGCTGGGGTTCTCCATCAATGTGCCGAAGACACACCTGTGTCCCTCTCAGAAGCTCCTCTTCATCGGAGCGGTTCTAGACTCGGCGCAGTTTCGGGTTTATCCTCCCGAACAGCCGGTTCCCATCTTTCATCCGTTATCCTGAGTCTCGGTCAGGTTGACGCTGCGGCTTCTGGGGCTGATGGCCTCCTGCATCCTTCTGGTGCATCACGCCCGGTGGCGGATGCGGGCTCTGCAGTGGGACTGAAGTTTCAGTGGGCCCAGCATCAGGGCAAATTGTCCGACCATGTCTTGAACTCGGAGGGCACTGCAAGCCAGTTGCAGTGGTGGCTCACGGACCGCGATTGGGTCAGCGGCAGATCCTTCTCCCTACCCCAACCGGAGCACGTAGTTGTGACGGACTCGTCCCTCCAGGGCTGGGGGGGCCACATGGGAGAGGCGGAGATCAGAGGCCTCTGGTCTCCGGCGGAGTCCCGGCTACATATCAACCGTCTGGAGCTGCGGGCGATCCAACTTGCACTGAAGGTATTCCGTCCCTCTGTCCGAGGAAGTGTAGTGCAGGTGTTCACGGACCCCACTACCACCATGTGGTATTGCAACAAACAGGGCGGGGTGGGGTCTTGGACCCTATTTCAGGAGGCTCTGCGCCTCTGGACATGGCTGGAACATCAAGTCATTACCTTGGTGGTTCAACACCTGGAGGGTTCATCCGAATGCCAGGGCAGACTAACTCAGCCGCCGGTGCATGATGGATCACGAATGGCGTCTGAACTCTGATGTGGTGCAGGGTCTCTTTCTGGGGAGAGCCCAGGTTACATCTATTCGCCACCGAAGAGAACGCGCAATGTTATCAGTTCTGCACGTTGGAATTTCCAAGGCTTCACTCGCTCGGCGACGCTTTTCGTCGCGAGTGGAGCTGGGATCTGTTGTACGCCTTTCCGCCTATACCACTTCTGCCCAGAGTGCTGAAGAAGGTCAGGTGCGACCGGGCCCAAGTCATCCTTGTGACTCCGGATGGGGCTCGAAGATACTGGTATCCCGAGCTACTCAGCATGGCGATTGATCCCCCGATCCGACTGCCTCTACGGGAGGATCTTCTGTCACAGCAGCAGTGGACAGTCTTCCACCCCAACCTGGCCAGCCTCCACCTCTATGCGTGGAGATTGAGATGCGATAGTTGATGGCTCTCAACCTCCCTCCTGAAGTCTGTAATGTCATTCTGGCAGCCAGGCGTCCCTCCACTAAAACGGTATACGCCTGCCGATTGAACAAATTTGTGGCATGGTGCACAGCGAAGGCTGTGGATCCCCTTTCTGACCCTCTTTCTGGGGTTCTTCTGTTTCCTCTGTCTTTGGCCCAGCAGGGCTCTGCTTTGGGCTCTATCAAAGGTTATCTTTCCTGCCATCTCCGCCTTTCTGAGGCTTCCTGATCAGCCTTCTCTTTTTAAGTCCCCGATTGTTAACCGTTTCCTCAAAGGCATTACGCACACATTTTCCTGTGCCTTTCATAATGTCTCAGTGAGACTTGTTTTGACTTACCTGATGTGTGGTCCCTTTGAGCCCCTTCATAACTGTCCCTTGTGTCTTCTTACTCTAAAGACGGCTTTCCTGGTAACTATCACCTCTGCCAGAAGAGTGAGTGAGATCCAGGCTCTTTCTCCTATATCTCCTTTTCTTTCTATTCATCCAGACAAGGTGGTTTTAAGGACCCATCCTTCTTTCTTGCCAAAGGTTGTCACGCCCTTCCACATCGGGCAGACCATCACTTAGCCCACCTTCTTTCCGCCTCCGCATCCTTCCAGGAAGGAGGAGATGCTCCACCATCTGGACCCAAAAAGTGCGCTTGCTTTCTATCTGCAGCGTACACAACAGTTCCGGGTGGGTGATTAACTCTTTGTTGGCTACGTGGGCGCCAAAAAAGGTCGGGCTGTGCACAAGCGGACCATTTCCCGGTGGGTCATTCTGTGCATCGAAGCATGTTACTCCTTGGCGGAGAAGGAGCCTCCTGTGGGGCTGTGTGCCCATTCGACCAGGCCGACTGCAGGCACTACTGCCTTGGGACTCGGCGTTCCCTTGCAGGACATTTGTCAGGCAGCTATGTGGGCCTCGCTGCACACGTTTACAAAGCACTACTGCCTTGACAGTCAGGTCCGGAGAGACGGCTTCTTTGGCCGTTCTGTGCTCCGTGACTTTCTGGTGTAATCTTGTTCGCAAACCCACCTCCGGGGTTGGTTTTGCTGGAGTATCTATTCTAAGGTAAGGAATCACTAACATGTCAGATGCAAAGTTACTACTTGTGTAACGATATATCTGTAAGAGACATTAGTTAGTGATAGATTCCTTACCGCCCCACCCATCCTCCCCGTTCTGCGGACTGATTACTAGGGTTAAGGTCATCCCTTTCAGGGCCCTAGTTTTTCTGCACCAATGGTCAGTATCTTCCATGGCTCTGCGTCCCTGGCGCGGAAAGTCGTCTACAGAACTGACTTGGGTGGCGCCTAAGTACTCTCCATGATGTCATATCGGCGATGACAACACCAGGGATGGACGCGGTGCCGCATGACGTCACCTACTGATGCGCAGGGGTACTGCTAAGCAAAAACGTTCCGGATCCAGTCTGACGCCTGGGGATATTCTGAAGTAAGGAATCGATCACTAACTAATGTCTCTTACAGATATATCGTTACACAAGTAGTAACTTGTGTATCAGTTCCCGTCCGCCATCACAGTAATTACTGGTGATTTTAATAATTTATTATTTAACTACAGTAGTAAGATGAGGACTTATCGGACTCACTTTTTTTTCTTTTCCTTTTTTAAACTTTTATTGGTGACAAAATAAAAACGTTGCACAGGTTTTCAATGAGCTGTAAGCAAAGTAATTATCATATAATCAAGATACATTTCCATTGTCATTACTCCCGCTTCTCTACTCTATCTACCTCATCCCACCTATCCCCACTCCTACCCACTAAGCGCAGGGGAGGGGTGTAATGCAACAGGTCGGGGGGACTCGCTAATATTTCCTTGATACATGATCCATTTGCCCCATATTTGTTTCCATTCCCCTGGGTAGCCTCGAGATTCATAAAAAAAAAATTCGGTTATCATGCACCTATCCATGTCCCTTATCCAAGCATCCACCGTTGGTTTATCCAGAGCCCCCCATGCCCTAGCTATATTGTGTTTGGCTATTACCATTCCCAATGCTGCCCGAGTTTACTCTTCAGGTCTGTGGACTCCCAAACATTCAGGAAGCATCTTTTGGCCCGGGCTCCAAGTTAGTCCCTAGCACCTCTGTCATACAGCGGAGTACTTCTGCCCAATATCTCTGTATGTGTATACATTCACAAATAATATGGAAACCTGTACCCTCCTGATTGCCCTGTCTTCTACATTTGGGATCCACCCTATCTTAACCATTGCGGGACCTGAGAGATATACTCTATGTAGAACCTTGAGTTGTATTAACTTAAGCCGTGAAGAGATCGCCACCTCCTTTGAGGAGGCCAGTCCCTCAAGCAAATTGTCACCTTCCAGGTCTGCAACATCATTCTCCCAGTGGCTTCAGAGTTGAGGGAGGGGCTCGGGCGCATTATTGCCAAGTTTCTGGTAGGTCAGTGTGAATGCTGTTTTATGCATGAAATCAATGAGGATTCTGCTCCTCTAAGGGGGAGGACTCCAGGGGCCCCTCACCCCTGGGGATTGCTGCCTACCGGATATGTCTAATCTGTATATATCTGAAGCTTTCTGTGTCTGCAAGTTCATAGTCTTGTTGCAATTGTGCAAAGGTGACAACACCTCCCCCCGTGACTACAGGTCTCCCACCCGAGAGATTCCAATTGTGTCCCACTGGTCGAATCCCTTTGTTTTCCTCAAAGTTCCCAATTGTTCTTTATCCCATAATGGGGTCTTCTCTGTCCATCCCAGACTTCTATTAACTGTGTTCCATATATGGACTGCAAGACTGGTGGGGTCTGTGAATTGCAATTGCGACGGTTTGTTGTAGAGAGCTCAATGGAAGCTCCCTCCTGGAAGTATCCATCTATCCATTCTGTATCCAAGGTCCTGTTGCTTGTATATGCAGTGATTTATAACTGTGAGCTGTGCCGCCCAATAGTATTTCTTTTTATGGGGAAGTCATATGCCTCCATCATACCACCTCCTTACCAACTTCTGGGCGGCCACTCGGGTCGGCTCACCCACCCACAACAGCTCTCTCTGCTCGCTATCCATAGCTTTGAAGTAGGAGGTGGAAACCGGAAATGGTGCGTTGTGCAACACATACAAGAAGCGTGGGAGAGACATCATCTTAAATAATGCTGCTCGACCCAAGAGTGATAGCGGAAGGGTTTTCCATTGTCGCAAATCAGACCTCAAGCACTGCAGCGGGGGCAGGTGGTTTTGAGTATAGAATCGCTCAGGATCAGTAGTAATATACATACCAAGGTATCTGAACCCCTCGTCTGCTCTCTCCACCGCATATACTCGAGGTAGCGGGGAAACCCTCCTCTCAACACAAAGATTATTGACTTTGTCCAATTAATTGTATAGCCCGAGTATTTCCCAAATTTGGAGAATATATTGAGGACTCACTGGGCAACCTTACCTAGTCCGCCTGTTAAGAGAAAAACTAGGGCATTTTTTATTATTAACTACCACCTGTGCTAATGGGTCACAATACTGCAGTCTTATCCAGCCTATGAAGTTGAGACCGAATCCCATTTTTTTCAGTACAGCAAATAAATAGGGCCACTCGATTGTGTCAAAGGCAATTGTGGCGTCCAGGGACATCACCACTGCATCTTCCCTCAACGTATCTACCCTGCCCAACACCGCCATCGAAGGTTAAGAGATGTGTTCCTTTCTGGCTTAAAACCTGATTGGTGGGGGCGTACTAGGTTCAGGATGACTTGTATCAAGCGTGTGGCAATTAATTTGGCTAAGGGTGTTGTGCAAAGAGATAGGAGGATACGAGGAGCATTTGTTTTTGAGTTTGCCTTCCTCATGAATTAAGACTATGGTGGCGAATCTCCGATCTGAAGGGAGCCTACCCACGTCCATACTTTCAACATACATGTCTTTGAGGTAGGGGGCTATTGTGTTAGGTGCCAGTTTGTAGAGTTTTAATGGGAGGGCTCTAACTGGTGTGTGACATCTTCCGCTCGGTCACCCCTCAATTATCCCTCCAATTGCGATATGTTTTCCTCCAACCAATTAAGCTCTGTGTTTTTCTCTATTTGAGCCCCCCGCTGTTGCGGAGATAGCTTGGCCCCGTACTACCGCCTTGAAGGCATCCCAAAGCCCTACTGATCCTTTGTTCTCCTGGAAATAAAGCTTTATGCTGTCTGTGACTTTTTTCCTTACTAAAGGTATTTTTAGGCTCCATGTACTAATTAGCGCCACTCTACCGACCTGCTGCCCTCCTTCCGAATTGATAGGTTTCCCAGGTCTTTAAAGGCCAAAGTGTGAAGTCCAGGGGGACATACATCATCACTATGTTGAACGTTCTGCCCTCCCAGCTCCTTGACAACGCAGCGTATCTACCCTGTGTGTCCACACAGATGCGGTCGATCGACATGGGAAAGGCCTTTCTCACCAAGATACCCACCCCTCTAGAGCCAGAAGAGAATCCAAAGTGTACTGCAAATGTCTATCCCCATCGATTCAGCCTTATACATGTGTTGCCCATTAAGTGAGTCTCCTGCAGGATTACCACATCAGGTGAGAGGTGCTAGGTACCAGATGGCGAGCAGGACTCCTAACCCAGGGGCGCTTGAAGCAGCAACAGCCTGGGAGGTACT
This sequence comes from Lissotriton helveticus, assembly GCF_964261635.1. Lineage (NCBI taxonomy): Eukaryota > Metazoa > Chordata > Amphibia > Caudata > Salamandridae > Lissotriton > Lissotriton helveticus. The sequence goes on from NC_136058.1 coordinate 209,836,871, forward strand.
AGTACAGGCCCTCAGGGATAGTGGGGTGGAAGAGGGGGGGAGACTCTCAGCGCTAGCAGGGATGGCAGGATAAGCTAAGCGACGGAGACCAGAACCACTAGCTATTGGCGACCAGGGGTCACACCCTAGGCGGACATGCACAGACTCTTTTGGAGGCCCTCGGGCAGATGGTGGGGGGGAGGGGGGGCTTCGCTAGTTTGGGGGGTTTGTGGGGGGGCCATTTACACCAGTTAGGAGAGGGACGAAAAGTAGTCATGCACACACTTCTACGAAATGGTACTCCTGCAACATTGGCATCTGGCATGGAGGGACTGAGAACTTATTGCCGCCCGACCCCAGGGTTGTGGGCTTGCAGGCTGTGTATGATGGGACGGGAAATTATTCGTTGCAGCGCCCTGATTGCTGCGATACTTGTATGAGCTTTGGCTTGAGCTATGTGTGACTACAATAAAAATTACTTTAAAAAAAAAAAAAAATCAGGTGAGAGGTGCTTTATAAACTGGAGCACAATCCCTCTTTTAAGCCTATCTCCCAAGCCATAGACATTCCAGGATAGTAATCTGAGTCCTTTATCTACAAGTGAAATCGTCATGTCCAGAACTGGTCTGCCCGCACCCCCAGCCCCTCCACAGTTCTCATGTATCTCTATTTGTGGTGACATCTCAAGGAACAGAGTGGGGTGAGTGGTATTTCTATTATTACACACTGTGCTGCTGCTCTTTCCTGGTATAAGTATCACTTGCTTGTCATCCAAACAATAATCTAAACATGTAAACAGCTAACCACCCCTTTCCTGTGTCCCTGCAAACTGGGCATAACCCTACCCATCTTCCCAACTGTGCAGAGAGCCTGACGTCTGTTAGAACTAGGGGTCTCTAGTTGGCTGAGGTAGGTACCTTTGTCCAAATAGGGACCCTTGGTTCTAAGTCAGAAAAACGAAGGACACCTTCTCAGATAGCTGCTGCTGACCCCCTCGGTAGCTTGGCACGAGCAGCCAGGCTTAACTCCAAGGCCAATGTGTAAAGTATTTGCAACCACCCTCTCAGTAACCCAGTGATGACACCACAAATGGACTCCACATGAGTTTGTATAAAAACAATTATATGTTTATAAAAAAAAGATATACGATGAGATCACACTATAAAAATCCAACATATGCATATTTGTAATATTTCACCTTGCTGGTTATTAGGCCAGCAAGCTATTGTAGGTTCTTGCAGTATTCATGAACAATTCGTAGTGATCCAATGCACTCCTAAGGCAATGCTATGCAATTCGTAATGCAAGAATCAGGCACTTGTTAATGTCAAAATAATGCAGTTCGTTATGCGACAATCAGGCAGTTCGTAATGCCAAAATAATGCCATTCGTAATGCAACAATCAGGCAGTTCGTTATGCAAAAATAATGCAATGCGTAATGTAACAATCAGGCAGTTCGTAATGCAAAAATAAAGCAATGCGTAATGCAACAATCAGGCAGTTCGTAATGCCAACAATAATGTACTCTGGCACCGATCACAGTGCTCTGGACGGTCTCTATGCCATTCTTACTGACTCGCGGTCAGCTACTGCCAAAAGATACCCTCCAACACAGGTATGGTGTAAAACAAAGTGCAGCTCCACACTCCCGCCCTGGTACTGCCACTCCTCAGCAAGTACGGGCCGCGATACGAACTTGAGCGGAGGATCGCGCTGCAAAGATGGGAAAGGCCGAGAGCGTTTCTCTCTTAGCCCACACCCCGCCCCAGGCGCGACCCACGCACGCTCGCTGATCGTTACCTGGGGGATACCATCTCTCTCTCCTTTCCATCGCGGCTTGGGCCTCCGATGCGACTTCGTTGATCTTGGGCAGTGGAACACGAACCCCAGACGTAATGGTTTGAAGTCTTTCCTTGGCAAAGGAAGGATCGGGTCGACGGCGGTGAATCCTCACAGCTCCTCTGGGTATGCCGGTCAGGGCCGATGGCAGCACTTCTGGTCACGCTGTCAATCAACTCAGAAAACATGACTGCTCGGGGGGGACACCGTCACGGGGCAATTTCTCATGAAGGTCTCAGGCTGCAACAGAGCACACACACAGCAACGCTGAGCCTCCTTTGAGCTCTTGGTGCACATGATCACAGGGCAATCCTCACGGAGGTCCCAGGCTGCACAAAGCACACGCACACGGATGCGCTCAATCACAGGGCAATCCTCACAAAGGTCTGAGGCTGCACGAAACACACGCACACAGCGCCGCTGAGACTCTCTTTGACTTCGGGTGCACAGAAACACAGGGCAATCCTCACAAATGTCTCAGGCTACATGAAGCACACACACACAGCGTCACTGAGACTCACTTGAACTCCGGTTGCACATGATAACAGGGCAATTCTCACGAAGGTTTCAGGCTACACAAAGCACACGCACACAGCGTCGCTGAGGCTCACTTGGACTCCAGGTGCCACACGATCACAGGACAATTCTTACGAGGGTCCCAGGCTGTAAAAAGCATACACACACAGCGTCGCTGAGATACCCTTGGAAACTTTTATGTTCCTGAGTCCACAACAGGGAGCCAGCTCTCCTCAGGCCCTTTGGAACAAGTTACTTTAGGCACAGCACACAGCAAAGTCCTTTCTAGCAGGGGGACACAGCACACAGCAAAGTCCCTTAGCCTCTCCTTGGTTAAGTCAGCAAACTGCAGGCCAGCCCCAGAACACATAGCTAGGGCCAGTCCTTTCCTTCAGTCTCTTCAGCTGTTTCTTCCTTGGCAGAGGTTCCTCTTGACCACAAAGTAGTTTCAATCCTTTTCAGTCTTGATCAGTTCCATTCCAATGTTCAGGGGTATCAGCTCTCATAGTTATACCCCTAAATGTCTTTGAAGTCTTTGTGTTCAGGGCAGCACTTATCCTTGTCCAAACCAGTTCCGGGTGTCTCCCTGCCAGTGACACCTTCTTCCTTTGATAGTGGGGGTCTGGATCCTCAATTACTCAGCAGGAGATGGGGCCATTGTTTTATGGCAGCAGCCCATGCCTCTTCACCTCCAGGGGCTACTCCTCCCCCTACACTCCAGATGCAGGTGGGCCTGTTGCTATCTCACCTCCCCCCTGGTCAAGACAGTCCTCAGAGCCTATCACATTCAAATTCAGACAGTCAATCACAACCAGGCAGAGACACACAGAAATAATAGAACACAAAAAACCAGCCACTTCTAAAAGAGTGGTTTCTAAACACACAATGCAAAAACCACCTTCACAAAAAGATGTGTTATTAAATTGTGAGTTCAGGCACACTAAACGTCACTTCTCCATCTTACGCCTATGGGAAGATAGACTGGCGACATATTGCACAGCCTTCCCCATTCTGTCCTATGTGCAAGATGGCCTTGCAACAGTGAAAAACTAAATGGAGAGTATTTCACAGTCAGGGCGTGGTACACACCTTAGTACATGTCCTACCCTTCACATACACTGCACCCTGCCCAGGGGGATACCTTGGACCTACCATAGGGGTGTCTGATGTGCATAAAAAGGGATGGGTAAGGCCTGGCAGGTGGGTGCACTTGTCAGGACAACATGGCAGTTTAACAAACTGCGCACAGGCACTGCAGTGAGTGGCAGGCCTGAGTTGTCTCTTTAGGGCTACTTGTGTGGGTGCACAATTAGTGCTGCAGGCTCACTAGTAGCATTTGCATTACCAGCCCTGGTACACATAGTGCACTTTACTAGGGATGTTACTAGTAAGGCAAAAATACCAATCATGGACAACCAATTACCATTACACTTTACACAGGGAGCACTTGCACTTTGACACTGATCAGCAGTGGCAAGATGCCCAAAGCATCTAAATTGGCAACACCATGTCAGAAAAAAAGGTCTGGAGGAAGGCAAAAAGTTTAGGGAACTTTAGCCAAAAAAGGCCAAGTCCAACAATGCCCTAACCCCAAACTATTCTACTTTGTACGAGGGGGTGGACTGCCTGAACATTTGCCTACCACCACCTGCACACAATCATACAAGTGCTCCAACAGTCTCCAGTCGGTCTCCAGCCCTTATGCGCTCAGATAAGACGTTGTCGAGTTGCCACCCAATGTTTCCATCTTGTATCTTACACTTCTGTTGCAGTAACGGGCGAGTCAGTTGCTGAGTCTCTCTGAGTTTCCCGGCCCCATTGGAGATGTCTCATGCTCAGCCGAGCCCGATTGCCTACTGATGGGTCTTCCAACGCTTGGGGTGATATTCCTTCACTGGTGTCCATCCATGTACCCAGTCCTGCGCCTGCCTCTGGGTTATCAAAGAACCATGCATTTCCCTCTGATTCAATCCACAGTTTGGCTGGAAACAGCATTGAGTATTCCAGCCCCTTGTCTCTAAGTATTTTTTTAATGCCCTGTAAAGAACTTCTTTGTTTCTGAACCTGCGTCGTAAAGTGGGGAAAGAATGTTATCACGCTCAACATAAAGATCCGCTGTTGGCACCTCCACCGGTTCAGGGACCCCCAACATTCTAACGTTGTTACGTTGTGACCTTCCCTCACATTCATCAAGTTTACTCTCCATACTTTTGCAAGCTATTTGTGGCTCCTTGATTTGTTGTTACATTATTTTGATATCCTGATGAAGGTTGGAGGTGACTGTTTCCATGGTTTTAACTTTTTCACTCATCTTATGCAGGTCGGCTCTAATGAGTGTTACTTCTTTCGTGATTGAATCCATTTGTCGTTCCAACGATGTAATGTATCTCATTGATTGCTACCCTCATGTCCTTTAGGGTGGAGTCTCCTCCTTCTGAGCGTAACTCAGCTGTTACGTCTGCTTTGGCTGCAACCTTCGCCTCAGCAGATTTATGCATAGTGTATTTGTCTAGTTTAGTTTGGTGGGTGCTCTTGTGCCCTTTGATCCCAGCCATCTCTTGTTGTATGAAAGATGAGGGGTGGACAATCCAAGGCAAGTCTTCCTCTAGTCCCCTTCGATACTGCCAGCTGCCTGACAGCAGGGAGTGAGATCCACCCTCCCCACTTGGCCTGTCTGGGTTCTCTAGGGGGGCGGCAATTGGTCACCAACGTGGTTTAGTGAGTCCCCACTCGTGAACCACACTTGCAACCGGTATGAAGCGTCCGGTCCGGGCTAGTGCCTGGTCCAACCTGACCCAAGCAGCCGTAGTTTAACCCAAGGCCTCAGTGGGCGAACCTTCACTCCACCTCTGAACGGTCCGCCTGCAAATATACAGCTTAGCATGTTCTCTGCTTGACTCGGGATCAGGAGCAAGAACGACTCTGGGTCCTGCTCAGATTTTACCCCCTCCTCCTCCACTGGTTATTACCTCGGGCTTAAGTCATTTATGTTTTTCTCACTGGGGATCCCTAAATATTGTCAGCCATGCCCTCATCGGAGGGTCGTATATTGCCACCGTAATAATTAGTGTGTGCCACCCAATCAAACCATCGACTCCTCTGATATGCCACTACTCACATTTCTCTCCTCCGAGCGTCACTTGCACCCAGCTTCTCTCAAGGCGTACGCAATTCCTGCTGTCTCACTCATCTCAAAGATAAATAGTGGGCGCCTCAAACGCCGATGTTTGCCACATATGTAGCCATCAGCCGCACTCATAGGTCCACGCCTGCTTATGTTGTGTCTCGACTCAGGTCACAAATCAAGCCCAGGGCTTAGCATCACACCGCATACCTCAGCACACCTTTACTCCGCCGTAGGTCCCACAAATGATCACAGGTGTCATGGCTGCTCCCGTACCTTAGGGATGTTTCGTGGGTACCTCAGGCTATGTTGTTGTCCGCCTATGCAGCCCGCCGCCGCACTAGCGGCTTTATGCCTCCTGACGTCATGACGTGGCTAAGTCCGTACCTCAAGCCTGGGGCTCCGGATTGCCTGCATGCCCGAACGGCCCTATCTGAAAGAAACAGGTTAGTATTAGATTCCTTACCTTAGAATATCCCCAGGCGTCAGACTGGATCCGGAAATTTTTGCGTAGCAGTACCCCTGCGCGTCGGTAGGCGTTGTCCGCTGCTCCACGTCCGTCGTCGGGCCGTGATGACGTCGTCAGAGTACTTAGACGCCCACCTCGCGCGCTGACGGCAGTTCTTCTTTTTTTCGCACCAGCAAGCGCCGATCCATAAAAAGTGGTACCCTTAGTCACTTTTTGACTAACTTTTTGATCCATTTTTCGAAGTCGTACGACTCCGTAGGTGCCGGTAGGGATGCCCGGGTTCAAGCCCTGCTCCGACTGCGACCGACTGATGTCTGTTACCGACCCCCATCGCCGGTGCCTACATTGCCTGGGGCTTGACCACGATGACAAGTCGTGCCCCGACTGCGGGGCCTTGACATCGAAGGCTAGGCGGGAGCGGTCCCGTAAGCGCCTCGAGCTCCGGCAGTCGGTCCCGCGCCGTTCGAGGTCCCGGTCCAGGAGGAGGTCGAGGGACCGGTCGTGGGGCCAGAGTCATCACAGCTCATCGAGTCGTCACCACTCATCGGGCTCCAAGTCCTCAGGTAAAAGGCACAAGAAGTCAAAGCAGCGGCACCGCTCTTCTGACTCCCCCGACGCTCGCACGTTGCGGCCTGGGTTTCGGGCGACACCACCCACGCGGCTCCGCCGGAGCCACAGGCGTTGCATCCAAGCTCACACCCGCCAGTCCCTGGGCTTAATGCCACTCCGGTGGAGATTCGTAACTTCTTCGTGGCCATGAGGACTCATTTCCCTCCGTCGCCGGTTGTCGGCGCGCCGTCGGGCCCCGCGACCCCGACTAGGGGCCTTGGTGGGCCGGCGGCTTCGACCCCGGTGCCGTCGGGTGCTTCGGCCGCGGTGCCGTCGTCGACTTCGGTCCCGATGCCGCCTGGCCCCGTCGGATCCGGGTCGTCGCTGGTCGACCTCATGACCCCTCCGCTAGCGCCGACCTCCAGGGTGTCGCCCCCGGCGCCGTCTCTAGACGACGTCATCCCCGATCCCTCCCTCGGTCCAGATTCGGCGCCGGAGCGGCGTCGCTCGGCGCCGCACTCAGCGCCGGCCGAAGACTTGTTCTTCTATGATCCGGCTCCATCCTGCCTACCAGGACATGGAGGATGAGGAGGGTTGGGAGGGGTCTGAGGACCCTCTGACACGTGAGTGTCAGTCTTATCAGGACTGGACAGAGGAGCTAGGGGAGGCCAGTGGTCTGGACACCTCCCCTGACACTGGTTTTATCTCCCCTACTACCGTGACTACGGAGGAAGGGGCAGCTTATAGTTGGTGCTGACGAGGGCAGCTAAAGCCTTGGGGCTTACGCTCCCCGTCGCTACTGTGAGGCCTAATATCCTCACTGAGGTCCTTAGACCGGAGCCTGGCTCTCCGGAGCCTTTGCTGCCATTTAATGAGGCTCTCATGGACGTCCTGTTGGGCTCTTGGTCCAGACCCGCTACAGGTCCGCCTGTGGATAGGCACGTCACCAGGCGCCCAGCTCCGGGTGACCCTACCTTCTTGTCCTCCCACCCCACTCCCGAGAGCCTGGTTATCCAGGCCTCGACCTCCTAATCTGCATTCCCGACTGCTCCCCCAGATCGGGAATCCAAGAGGTACGAACAGTTTGGGAAGAAACTGTTCTCGTCCCTTAGTTGCGGACTGCGGTCAGTGAACACCGCGTGCCTCTTGGGCCGTTATACCCACTCTCTGTGGGATACGGTTGCACCCGTGCTGCCTGAGTGTCTGGAAGGGGCCCGGGCAAAACTCGCTCAAGCACTCGCGGAGGGTAGGGATGCGGCACAGTATTCCATCCGATGTGGGCTGGATACTATGGACTCACTGGGCAGAGCGATGTCCACGACGGTGACGGTTCGCCGCCACGCCTGGTTAAGGTCCGCGAACTTTTCGGCCGATGTCCAGAACACCATCATGTACATGCCGTTTGATGGCAGCCACCTTTTTGGTGGCAAAGCAGATCATGCGCTGGAACGCTTTAAGGACTCCAGGGCAACGACCAAGTCCTTGGGCCTGTCGGCTCCGCGTCAGCAGCAGACTACTTTTCGCTCCTTTCATGGCCACGGAAGGGGCGCCCCCACAAGTCCTGCCGGCCACGGGCCGCAGACTAACATTCAGCGCAGCGGCGGACGTGGTCACCGCCGTGGCGGTGACCGGGGACAACGGCGAGGCCAGTCCACATCCTCCCCCACAGCATCCGCCTCAAAGCCCTCCTAATCCGAGCTTTCAGGCCCATTTGACGCCAGTGGGGGGCAGGGTTCGCCATCACCTCCTCCACTGGCGCACCATCACTTCGGACAGGTGGGTGCTGCAAATCGTCCGAAGGGGTTACTCCCTCCCCTTCGAGGTGTCTCCTCCAGCCATGCCACCGCAGTGCCACCGCGTGTCGAGGGATTACTTGCAACTTCTGCAGGAGGAAGTTACGGCCCTCTTGGCCAAGGGGGCCATCGAGCGCCAGAAGTAGGGTGTGGTTGCTATTCCCACTACTTTCTGGTTCCCAAGAAGGGCAAAGGGGGCCTACGCCCTATCTTGGACCTCAGGAATGTCAACGGCTTCCTCCGGAAGGAGAAGTTCAAGATGCTGACTTTGGCTCAGGTCCTAGCTGCCCTAGCCCCAGGAGACTGGATGGTGGCGTTGGACTTGCGGGATGCGTACTTCCACATCCCCATCCTGCCGGCCCACAGGCGCTACCGGCGGTTCAAGGTGGGCCGCGAGCACTTTCGGTTTACCGTGCTCCCCTTCGGCCTTACCAGTGCCCCACGGTTGTCCACGAAGGTGATGGCGGTGGTCGCAGATCATCTGCGCAGGTTAGGGGTTTCAGTCTTCCCCTACCTCAACGACTGGTTGTTGAAGGCGGGCTCGCCCCAGACAGTCGTCAGCCACCTCCAGACTACGGCCGACCTCCTGCACCAGCTGGGGTTCTCCATCAATGTGCCAAAGTCACACCTGTGTCCCTCTCAGAAGCTCCTATTCATCGGAGCGGTTCTAGACTCGGCGCAGTTTTGGGTTTATCCTCCCGAACAGCGGGTTCGATATATTCAGGCTCTGATTCCGATCTTTCAGCCGTTATCCCGAGTCTTGGTCAGGTTGATGCTGCGGCTTCTGGGGCTGATGGCCTCCTGTATCCTTCTGGTGCATCACGCCAGATGGCGGATGCGGGCTCTGCAGTGGGACCTGACGTTTCAGTGGGCCCAGCATCAGGGCAACTTGTCTAACCACGTCTTGATCTCGGAGGGCACTGCAAGACAGTTGCAGTGGTGGCTCGAGGGCCGCGATTGGGTCAGCGGCAGATCCCTCTCCCTTCCCCTACCGGAACACGTAGTTGTGACAGACGCGTCTCTTCAGGGCTGGGGAGGCCACATGGGAGAGGCGGAGATCAGAGGCCTCTGGTCTCCGACAGAGTCCCGGCTCCACATCAACCTTCAGGAGCTGTGGGCGATCCGGCTTGCACTGAAGGCATTCCTCCCCTCTGTCCGGGGGAGTGTAGTGCAGGTGTTCACGGACAACACCACCGCTATGTGGTATTGCAACAAACAGGGCGGGGTGGGGTTGTGGACCCTATGCCAGGAGGCTCTGCGCCTCTGGCAGTGGCTGGAACATCAGGGCATGACCCTGTTGGTTCAACACCTGGCAGGTTCCCTGAACGCCAGGGCGGACGAACTCAGCCGTTGGTGCATGATGGATCACGAATGGCGTCTGAACTCGGACGTGGCGCAAGGCCTCTTTCAGCAGTGGGGAGAGCCTTGGGTAGATCTATTCGCCACAGACGAGAACGCGCAATGTCTACAGTTCTGTACGTTGGAATTTCCAAGGCGGCACACGCTCGGCGACGCTTTCCTTCGCGAGTGGAGCTGCGGTCTGTTGTACGCCTTTCCGCCTATACCACTTCTGCCCAGAGTGCTAAAGAAGATCAGGCGCGACTGGGCCCAAGTTATCCTTGTGGCTCCGGACTGGGCACGAAGGTACTGGTATGCCGAGCTACTCAGCATGTCAGTCGATCCTCCGATTCGTCTGCCTCTTCAGGAGGACCTTCTGTCGCAGCAGCAGGGGACGGTCCTCCACCCGAACCTGTTCAGCCTCCACCTCCATGCGTGGAGATTGAGCGGCGACAGTTGAAGCCATTTGACTTGCCTCCTGAAGTCTGTGATGTGATTCTGGCAGCCAGGCTCCCTCCACAAAAACAGTATATGCCTGCAGGTGGAACAGATTTGTGGCATGGTGCACAGCAAAGGCTGTGGATCCACTCTCTGCCCCTCTTTCTGAGGTTCTCCTCTTTCTTCTCTCTCTTGCCCAGCAGGGTTCTGCTCTGGGCACTATCAAGGGCTATCTTTCTGCCATTTCCGCCTTCCTAAGGCTCCCTGATCAGCCTTCTTTGTTCAAGTCCCCGGTTGTAGGTAGGTTTTTGAAGGGCATCACTCATTTGTTCCCTCCTGTTCCTTTCGTGATGCCTCAGTGTGACTTGAACCTTGTTCTCACCTTTCTGATGTGCGTTCCCTTCGAGCCGCTTTATAACTGTCCTCTTCCTCTTCTTCCCCTTAAGACTGCATTCCTGGTTGCCATCACCTCTGCCAGGAGAGTGAGTGAGCTCCAGGCTCTTTCTTCCAAGCCTCCTTTCCTTTCTGTCCATCCGGACAAGGTTGTGTTGCATACACGTCCCTCTTTCCTGCCCAAGGTAGTCACAGCCTTCCACATCGGGCAGTCTATCACCTTGCCCGCCTTCTTTCCGCCTCCGCAACCCTCGAAAGAGGAAGAGAGGCTCCACCGTCTGGACCCAAAACGTGCGCTCTCCTTCTACCTTGATCGCACACGTCAGTTACGGGTGGATGACCAACTCTTTGTTGGTTACGTGGGCGCGAAGAAGGGACGGGCGGTGCACAAACGAACCATCTCTCGGTGGGTCATGTTGTGCATCAAGGCATGCTACTCCTTGGCTAAAAAGGAGCCTCCTGTTGGGCTGCGGGCCCATTCCACTCGGGCCACGGCGGCTACTACTGCCCTGAGGGGGAGTCCCCTTGCAGGACATCTGTCCGGCAACTACGTGGGCCTCGCTGCACACGTTTGCTATGGCACTACTGCCTGGACAGCCAAGTCCGGAGAGATAACTTTTTCTGCCGTTCCGTTCTCCAGGACTTTCTGGTGTGATTATTGGTTTGCAGACCCACCACCGGGGTTGGTATTGCTGGGGTATCTATTCTAAAATAAGGAATCTAATACTAACCTGTTTCTTTCAGATGCCTAAGTTACTTACCTTCGGTAATGATATATCTGTAAGAACCAGTAGTTAGTATTAGATTCCTTACCGACCCACCCATCCTCCCTGTTCTGCGAACCGATATCTAGGGTTAAGGTCATCCCTTTCAGGGCCCTAGTTTCATGGCACCAGTGTTGGTTTTTATCATGGCTCTGCGTTTTCTGGCGCGGAAAAGCTGTGTATAAGAACTGACGTCAGCGCTTGAGGGTGGCGTCTAAGTACTCCGACGACGTCATCACGGCGCCTACGACGCCGACGATGGACGCAGAGCCGCAGACGACGCCTACCGACGTGCAGGGGTACTGCTACGCAAACATTTCCGGATCCAGTCTGACGCCTGGGGATATTCTAAGGTAAGGAATCTAATACTAACTACTGTTTCTTACAGATATATCGTTACCAAAGGTAAGTAACTTGTGCTTCGCCGCCGCACGCCCCGTAAAAAGCGCATATCCCTGCTCGTCGTCTCCCCAGACATTGCTGCTATAAGACTTACCTCCTCCCTGCTATTGGACGCCTTCCTACGCACCCCCTCCCCCCCCCGCCTGAAGGGCTCAACCCCAAGTTAACTTGCTCTCTATGAGGTTATCTCAGGACTCACGGGCTACCTCAATGCTGCTCAGCACACTTGGACTTCTGACCCTATATGCAGAATACTCCTTTACTGTATCCACCCCTAGACATTGTGCACTCTATGAGTCTATCTCAGGACTCGCGTACTACCTCAACGCTACTAGGCTCACGAGGACTTTCCTTACCTATAGGTAAAATAGGCTTTATTGTATGAATCTTACTCAAATACTGCTGTGAAGCGCTCCGATACCCTCGGGTCAGGCTAGCGCTATATAAAACTCCTTAAATAAATTAAATAAATAACTACATTCTCCTTGTGTGCCACTGGAGCCTCTAAACTTTTAACTATACTGTGTAGATGCACAGTTACAGATCTCTGGTAGGATTAATTACAGGTGGAGGCTAGAGCATTGCGGAGCTCCTCTAGCTCGCATCCATCTTTGCCGGCACATAGCCACGCCCACCGGACTCACCTTTTGATGTTCCGCCACCCATTATTGCCAACTGGTGGCTATCCAGGTGGGCCAAAATTCAATACATGTGTAAACCTTTGTTTGATCCGGGTTTCTGGACGCTAAATGTAAGATTTCCCTACGATCAGCCTGCACAACCCACGTTTGTATCGCATCATGCAAAGCATACAATTGACTACACATTATTGCACTTTGCTACTTTTTCAATCTGTAAACGCTACAAAATCCTCCTTAGACAGGAAAAGCAGTCATGATCCACAAATATTTACTTTACAATTTGTTTATAAAACTTGGTCACAGACAAATCATATATAAAAAGCTCTGTGGTTTCTATCAATCAGTGCACAATTATATTAAACTATGTGCTACACATCAAGTTAAAAGTACTTGGAGCTTTGGATTTTATGGTCAAGTTATTAGGAGACTGGCAAAGTATGGAAGTAACTCACTAAAATGGCAAAACGACTGGGGACAAATTTCATCCGAAATCATGTTTTTATCGTATTAAAAACAGCATCAAATCACAAGACAAACATCGGTAACGATGGTATGGCCGCCAAAAGGGAATATCAAATACAGCTTCAACAACTTCTAGCGGGTCAACCCTCCTCACCCCGAGACCTGGGTGAAAAAGACAAAAAAAATAGTTTTTTAAAAAGAAAGTACAGGAAACCCGTTTTGCTGTGCACACTATAAAGTAAGGGCGGAATTAAAGCTTGCAATTAAAACAAATAACTTAAAAATTTTCTGGTCTCTGAAGAGCCACAGCGACAGCTCCTCCACTATGGTGGAGGAGCATCGCCCCACTGCTTTAAAGCAGGGCAAAGTAAAAATAAAATGATGCTATCTGAACTTTATTATACTTTTATTTTCAGTGTTAAAGTTGCACTGCAGCCAGGTTAAGTTAGGGAGAGGGGGACCGGGCTCCTGTGACGTTTAGGGAGGAGTGGTGGCTGCACCTTAAGTGTGCTTAATGGTTTGGCCTGCCGTTTCAGGCCAGTCAAACCATCATGCACACTTTGCATGTTCTCCACAGGCTGTATTGCACAGCCTGGGTGGAAAACATGCACTGCCTCCCACTCCCTGATTGAGCGCCAAACCGCGGAGCTCAGACCAATCACGACGCTGCTGTCAAGCTGGTGACAGCAGGGTCGTGATTGGCTAGGGGACTCAAGGTGTTTCCTGGTTCCTGCGTCGGAGGAGAGGCAAGAGCAGACAACTGCGACCACCAAGTACGTTTTGTTTTCTTTTTTTCCTAAATCCCCCCAACCCTTCCCACCTTACCTCACCACTGTTTCCTACCAGCCGCCACTGATCACCATGGACTTGGCTTTTACCGTCCCTCAAATGATCACTTTGTTGTGTTTGATAATTCGGCAGCATACACCCGTGAAACATATGACAAATCATTGGTTACATGCCCACTGCCAGCATATTATATCCCAGATCTGAGAGTTACTATGAAGGAACTAATGGAGTTAATGAAAACGGCATGTCTGTTAAAAGCCGCAGTGCCGAATGGAATTTCCATTCAAGTAATAAAAGCCAATCCTAATTCATGGGCAGAACTTTTACATATTTTTTTCACGTATCCTGCAATCAGGACAAATTCTGCTATTCTCCAATGGCGTTTTAGTAATTTAAATTTACAAAAAAGGACCGAAGGATGACACACAAAACTACTGTGTTATTGCCCTCCTGGATTCAGATGTGGAAACTCTTTGAAAACTTCTTACAATCCCATTTGCAAGATTGGGCATCTGATAAACGTATTCCTGTCAACCAAACTGGCTTCAGACCAGGCTGCTCCACGAGTGATAATATTACTGCATTAAAATTGTTAGTAAGCAAGTTAGTAAGCAATACGTTAAAAATACATTTATCATTGTATGAAAGCTTTATTGATTATTCATATGTCTTTGACAAAGTTAACCAGAACAAACTATGGGGCAAACTTATAAACTGGCACATTAATCAAACGTTCTTACATATCTTCAAGGCGCTCCACAACAACACGTGGCTGCAAATAAAACTCACAGGGTAAGTCTTATCTCCCAGATTGCGGACCACTAGTGGCTTAAAACAGGGGTGTGTTTTGGTGACCCTGCTATTTTCCTTGTATAAATCCAATCTATGTTTTATTGAATGACCCAAATGGCCTTGCACCCAAACTAGGCATTACACCTATCAGCTATCTTGCTTATGCCGAAAATGTTGTGTTTTTTTTTCTTTAACCCCAAGACCTCTTTAACTTCAACTGATGAGGCTTTGTGAGTGTAATAAATTGGATGATTTGCATGTCAACTGTGACGAGACTAAAGTCATGCTTTTTGAGAATGGAAGAATCACCTTAAAACTAACCCTTGATAACAAACACCTAAAAGAAGTTGCTTCCTATAGCCACCTGGGCGTAACAATCAATAAAAACCTTACCTGGGGAGACACCTAATTAACAAGCAAATAAAAGCACAACTAATCACTTCATCATGGAAAAAATACTTCAGTGGCCACTCCATTTTTCCATCAGTCACAGCGCTCACCAGCAAGCTTATTCCAACTCTGTTGCATGCGTACATTATCTTTAATGATAAAACTGTTCGGTGCTGAATAAACCCTGTACTAACAAATTGAAGGTGTTACCTGGTCTTCGCTCCTCAACCCCCCACTGCAAATTTTTTTTGGAGCTTATCTTTACTTCTCTATTGTTGAGACATACAGGCTCAGAATTAAATTATGCATGTGACTGCATTAACGCTAGAGATGATATGCTGAAATACTTCATATATAATGAGCAGCTATTATCAGAAGACTCTTCTCTAAGCCTGGGCTCTACAGCTGTCTCCAAGGTTATAAGTGAGAATAACCTACCCTCGCAACTGCAGTTCTCAAGACTGCCATGGCTGACCCGCAAAGATCTTATAAGGAAGAGGTTGAGGGTCCACTCATGACAGATGGACCTGACCCATCTACTGATTTATAAGCATTCAGATTTGACCACAGACACTTATCTAAATAAAGTTAAGAGCTATTCATCTGTAACTCTGAATTCAGGCTGCAAACGTAAGTATCTGAGATTTTGCCTCCTGTATATACGTATTGCTCTATTTGAAAATTGTTTTAAAACAAATGTTATGCTGTAAGATTGGGGCTTCCTTTGTGGTGACAAAGACAAATCTCTGGCACATATTATATTCTTATAGCCAGCCCTTTTGTCCATCAGTACCCAAGGCTTGATTTCATTAAAGCAAACTGCAAAACATTGCATGAATCAAATATTGCTTCTCCACGAATGTTCATTGATTCATAGGGAGGTTTGTGAAATTTCAGGACCTTATCTATCACAATCTTGGCTAGCTAATTGCATTTTAACTGTGTATGGTCATGCACTATTGGCATAAATTACTGAAGTCGTTTTTTTATTTTATTTATAACAGGGTTTTATCTTCTGTAGTAAATCTTGAAATTTATAATAGATTTTATTTACTGTTATTTTTTTAAATCTATTCAATAAATAATTCATTCATTCATACCTATCGTGAGAGTCAAAAAAGATGAAGTTATGAAAAAGAACCACCCCATATGTGTTCATAAACTATAGAGAGTGGATCCACATTTCCTCTCTGGAAGCTATGTTTAAAAGTGGGATTCAGCCCTTCCCGCTTGGATCTATTTCCATTCGGCTTCACTGACCAAGGATTGTGGTACTCCGCATAGTACTCACAGGACTCCTGTGATTCAGGGCAGGTATCATAGATAGCCAGTCTTCCAGAGGTACGCGGGGATATTACTTGAAAACTGCACATCTTGCTGGAGAAGCTGAATTTTTCACATTTGGCTGCAGAAGCTGAATTTTGGAGGTGGAAAATCCAGCCACTATGTCTGGGAGAGGAACAACCTAGAAGGAATTTAAAAAGGGAGTGTGTGTGGAGCAGACATGCATGAATCCAAGGGTCTTTCGGCTTCCCTAACCCGCTAAAGACCAAGCTCCTACGTAACACTTCACCTAGGTGCCATATTTTGTGACTGCTACAGAAGATTATGGAGGACCTGTCCTGTTCCTGCCAATGCTATTCCTGAGGATCTCACGCTAGTCCCTGGATCGGAGGGAAATGATTCTCTACCCTAAATGATAAGACTGCATGTCCAGACTATCTTTGCCGAGCCATAGCAGTCTTCTCCAGCTGACATAGACAGGAGGCGAACCAATGAGATGTGCCCCGGTAACCACAAGTGCGACTGCATGCCCTTGTAGATGACAACAGAACACTTAATTTTGAAAGTTCTGAGTATGTGCTACGATCAGATAACACCAACATCTGAAGGACTGAATAGGCTAAGCAAATCATTTGGTGGGACCTCAATAGATAACCGCAACCTTCATACCAGAATTGCCTTGTCAAATGTTTCATAATGACCTAAGGGGTCACAGATTACAGGAAAACTGTTTCCCGTTTGCCATAGTAAGCAAGGGTTCTATGAAAGGGCTATTACAACAGAAAATAGTAGTGGGTCTATCGAACAGTTGGCTCAAGTATGTGTCTGCAAGGTAGACTTGAACTACGTCAAAAAGTTGAGCATCTTTCCTGTGTGGAAAAATACCCATCAGTTGCCGATCCTGGGCGCCCTGTTCATCATTTGGGTTTTCCTTCACACCGGGAAGGTAGGTTTTAAGCCCATAGTAATGATGGAAATGGAAACCTTTTTTGTGTTCTCATATACCAGGGTAAGGATGGACAACTCAGGAGCAGTGCATGTGTAGAGTGAAAGGGTGTGAACTGTGATGTGAACAGGTAAAATTGGGTAATAGAATGGAAAACAAGCTTTAATAGACGCCTTTCTATTCCCAATGTAAAAAAGCGTGCGATGCTAGTGGTTTTAACAAATAGCCACTACACTTTGTATGTGGTCAACATGCTTCTGCAGACTAAATTATGGATCCTCTCAGGTATCCTGCTGCTTTCTTCAGGACCTTATTCGCGACTGCTCATTAAAAAACAAATAGATGAAGAAACTTTCACCTGGGTATTTCAGTAGTACATCATTCTCCTACCTTTTAGTGAAATCCAACGGATCCCAGTGGAGATTTGATGTCCATGCAGACACATACAAAAAGACAAACAACCAACAGATCAATCAGTCAGTTAGGTTACAACATACCAAAGTTATATGTACTAGGTGAATCGTTACAAAATCGACAATTAGTGGCTCACAAAGTACACCACACTTTCCCAGTTTAAAGTGATTACTCTCACTCACCAGAATTGTAGGAGAGAAATGCTCCACCCCACCTGGTCACAGCTCAGGTACATGGAGCCCCGCACTGATGAGCATAAGAAAGGAAGACATATTAAATGTTGGGTTAGTATGACATGTCAGAACACTGACTTCATTTCACCACCTAAGGAGCAGCAAAAAAATCCTGTGACTTCGCCTAAGTATGTTCGTGATGTGCTGAACAAAGGCATGCTCTAATGTGCTACTTAGTTTCATAGAGCTTTTTCTTTGTCTGGTAACCAAGAATAACTTAGTACTGCTTCTATGTGTCTCATTGTTGTAAGAAGCACATTGTTAACATAAACAGCGTCCTGAGCTAGAACCCCTCGCTACCAAAGTCGGCTATATTCGCTTACTCATGTTCGTTAAATAAACCGAACCATTGTTGTTGGTAGCAGATTATTATCTTTTCTCTAGCTAGACCGCCCCGTTACTAAGAGTCGGCTCTGTTTGTTCTCTTGCTCGTTTAAATGAACCGAACACTATCTCATGTCAGTTCCATGAACCGAACATGGAGTCATATTGATGTTGGTAGCGAATCATTATCTTTTCTGTTTAAATTGAGCTCTCCGATATTCAAGTCGGCTCCGTTTGCTCTCTCTTGTTTATAAACCGAACCGAGCACTATGGCAGCAGCAGCCTTTCTATTTGAGCAAAACTTTTTACCTCGCTCGACGTACACCAGCAGTCAAATGCGAGAACTCTCTCTCTCTATAGCAACACCTGCTTGCCGCGCGCTGCACTCACCGTCCGGTCGGTACTCCAGACGTCCTTCTGGGCTGTCTCGGGGAGGTGCCGACCGGATAGGAGTGTTGGCCTTTAAACCCCTAGCGTTGGTCGCGAGCAGTGCGTCATCCCTGGGCGCGCTCGCAATTGATCACGGGAAATGTAGTTTTGAGCTCTATGCGAGCTCCTGGTGATGTTTACACTATTCCCTTCGAACCGGCGCTTTGCGATGGTTCTTTGGCACACAAGTATTAGATTCTTCAGGCACTTTATGTTTAAAAATGAGAATTATTTCTGGGAAAACAACGGTTAACAGATAAATTCATATCGCTAGTATAATGACAGCACCAGATTGCAACACTCTTGGTTATCAAAGCCCTGCTATTTGTTAATGAGTGATATTAAAAACGGATGTATAGTGGGCAATTAATATTGACGGTGACCGCATATGCCCAGCACTAAAGATAATTAGTCTTTTTAACTTTGAAACACTTTTCATGCAGTATATCAGATGTTAGTCCAGGACACTGGTATTCAAGGGACACCAATCATGGCAAAAGAAAGAAGAAGGGGAAGAGAGATGCTGTCCCTTCTTTCTCATTACATGCCACATCTGTCTTTATGAGACTGTGAGTATTTATTGTTCTTGTACAGCTAATCTATGCCCTTCTTCTCAGTGTGCACTTATTCCACATCACAATATCGGACAGGCCTCACCAGGGACAACGTTACTGGGAATCTACAGTGACATCCATGGGATATCTTCATTCAGACCAGCCTTGTCAGAGTGCAATTTAAAAACCCATTTTTGTTCACGCTTAAATAGGAAATTCTTCACATCAGACACATGTGATGGAATCATTGGCTGTTCAATCACAGTCCATTTGAGGTCAGTCGGACTGTGACCTACCTCCAAGAAGTGATTTGTCATTTTAGTCGCTTGGCGATTGCACCTGATTGAACTCTTATGTTCGGAAATCCGAACCTTTACTTTCCTAGTGGTCATCCCCACATACCTCAAATCACAAGGACATGTGATGAGATATATGAGGTTTGCACATTACAATTTGTGAAGCGTAATTGCAACCATGGCTTTTCTGTTCCAATATCAATAGTTGTTGTCTTAGAAAGAGTGAAGAGAGGTGGTGGTAGTTTGTCAGACCCTGTGTTGAGAATAGCCCAGTGTTTTTTCACAATCTGTTGGGATAGCTTTTGGGATAGCTTTTTGCGATTAAAAAGCTATCCCAAAAGCCTAGTACGCAGATCTAAAAAAAGAGCCCATAATAACAACCGTGAAAGCCTCCTAGAAACAAGTACCACCAAAGAGAAACAAGACCGGATGACTTGTGTTAGTACTTTTTCTACACAAACAAAATCCAACAGATTGTGAAAAAACACTGGGCTATTCTCAACACAGGGTCTGACAAACTACCACCACCTCTCTTCGCTTGGAAAAGGGGTCAAAACTTAAAGGACCAATTAGTCCATACAAGGCCAAAAGTGACAATGCCGCGATCTGTGGGCACATTGTGGGACTTGCCAGCAGTGAGAGGTCACCATCCGTGTGGAAATTGTGCTGCATGTCCCCAAACCTCTAAGACAACAACTATTGATATTGGAACAGAAAAGCCATGGTTGCAATTACGCTTCACAATTTGTAATAGTGCAAACCTCATATATCTCATCACATGTCCTTGTGATTTGAGGTATGTGGGGATGACCACTAGGAAAGTAAAGGTTCGGATTTCCGAACATAAGAGTTCAATCAGGTGCAATCGCCAAGCGACTAAAATGACAAATCACTTCTTGGAGGTAGGTCACAGTCCGACTGACCTCAAATGGACTGTGATTGAACAGCCAATGATACCATCACATGTGTCTGATGTGAAGAATTTCCTATTTAAGCGTGAACAGAATTTTTTTTAATTTTTTTTTAAAGAACCTTTATTTCAATTAGCATGAAATTACAAACACGGGCCTACAACCAGTGTGGCCGGCCGCTAATGAAATCGAGCAGGAAGTAAGGAAGAAGTATCACATCAATCCGGCGCTAAGAAACAAAGCCACATCCAGGATACAGCAGAGAATCAAGATAATACGTGATACCAAGGATTTGAAACGGTTCATTTTTAAATAACCAAAAATTAAATCGAAAATCGACATCGCATTGTCATTCCCGCTCCCAACACAGTCAACTAAAACACATTATCACTCTGATGATGAACATAGATTGAATGGGAAAGGAGCAGAGTACCAAAGTCAGGATAAACGCAATAGGCACGTACCAAGCACGGTATGCGAGCCCCACCCCTGAAAGGGAACGTACTATGGGAGACATGAAGACGACGACATCGAAGAAGGAAAGGAGCAAAGGGCCATAGAAACAAAAAAGGAATAGAGAACAAACCCATCCTCCAACCCTGCACCCCTGCAAAAGTCTATGGCCTACCCCCCCAGCAGCGTGCCTGTCGCCCTAAATGAGAGACCCGAAATATAGAAAAGAAAGAGAAAAGAAGAGAGAAAGAAAAAAAAAAAGAATTTGAGGAGAAGAGCCGGCGATTCGGTTACCCATTCCCTCCCACCCCCGCATACTAAAATCGTATAAACAGAAGCAGTATGAAAGTATAAGCATCAGCAAGCACATAAAACGCAATCAATTACAGCCCCACGAGACGTGCCCCTGAATCACCATTAACCAGCAAGAAGTCCCTCCAAATCCCAAACGAGGTCACCCCTGGCCGCTTCTGGCAATAGTATCAATGATGAATAGTCCTGCAGACGAGATACAATTCGGTACAAAAGGTCCAATCGTTCCAATCAGACCAGGTAGCGCAGCCGCCCAACATGGTCGCAGCCACCGAGAGACAACCGACGATGCACGGCGGATGTCGGAATGCAACAATACCCAGACCACCAACAGTCTCAAGTCCAAAGACAGGTCCGCCAAGTACGGAACGGAAAGCACAGGATGTGGGAAATGCCGCAGCACAGTCCGGCCTCATGTACCATGGGTCGATGTAGCTTCTCAACTCGCTGGACAGAAAAAGGACCCGGTGAGACAACCA
Source organism: Lissotriton helveticus (assembly GCF_964261635.1). Lineage (NCBI taxonomy): Eukaryota > Metazoa > Chordata > Amphibia > Caudata > Salamandridae > Lissotriton > Lissotriton helveticus. The sequence goes on from NC_136058.1 coordinate 209,858,185, forward strand.
CTTGCGGAACAGGTGTGTCAACAGTAAGCTCAGAAACCAAATCTATTCGCGCCTCCAAGTCTGTAAACTCATCCGGGAAGGATAACACTGTAGCAGAGGGAGACGCATCGGCACCAACTCAAAAGCAACCCAGTCCGCTACAAAATGGCGAATCAGCAATGGCGGCGATCCTTCCTTCCAAGTCCCGGGCTCCCCGGAGCAGGACAGTCCGCAGGGTTGTCAGTGCAGCCAATACGTGGCCACGCGTAAGCGTTTCCCCCCAAGTTCAGCAGTTTCTCTATCCCCGGGAGGGGCGCACCCCGAGGCGCCATCCGCCATTTCAGCCTTCTCGTTCTCCTCCTCTTCCCCTCCACTTCAGAGTCTCGTCCGACCACTGGAGTCAGCAGGCCCCACGGCTAGATCTCAACAGTCGGCGCTTGCTGCAGAAAGGAGAGTCACCGAAAGGCCGGACATGCTCCCCGCAGCTCGCCGGGAGCCACCCGCTGGATCCCGGACGGGACTATCAACATGGCCGGGCGTCTCACCCAAGGGGAACCGGGCGACATGGGCTCTCTCTGGCTCGGCAATATCTCGGGTTCACGGGGCAACCCACTATTGGGAGTGGGTTGATACCAACTCTCCTGGCTCGCGGCTCTCAGGCTCCCACTGACCGGCTTCTCATCCCGACCAGGGCCGCCAACGCTACGATCACTGCAGGGCACCCTCTGCACTCGAGGCCCCGGCGTCAGCGCCACGAAGGCCGGCAAGCAGACGGGGACGGATTTCCGGATCTACTGCACGGTGGAGCCCCAGAAACAGACGGTAAGTGATTGCTTCCCTTCAGCAACGTAGATCAGCAAACCTTGCTCAGGATTATCTTCAGGATATACGTGCGGGGAGGAAGGGCCCACGGAGCCAAGCGTTTATGCAACCGTTCCGATCGCCATCTTGGCTCCTCCTCCAGAAATGGTTTTTTAAATTGCACTCTGACAAGGCTGGTCTGAATGAAGATATCCCATGGATGTCACTGTAGATTCCCAGTAACGTTGTCCCTGGTGAGGCCTGTCCGATATTGTGATGCGGAATAAGTGCACACTGAGAAGAAGGGCATAGATTAGCTGTACAAGAACAATAAATACTCACAGTCTCATAAAGACAGATGTGGCATGTAATGAGAAAGAAGGGACAGCATCTCTCTTCCCCTTCTTCATTCTTTTGCCATGATTGGTGTCCCTTGAATACCAGTGTCCTGGACTAACATCTGATATACTGCATGAAAAGTGTTTCAAAGTTAAAAAGACTAATTATCTTTAGTGCTGGCCATATGCGGTCACCGTCAATATTAATTGCCCACTATATATCCGTTTTTAATATCACTCATTAACAAATAGCAGGGCTTTGATAACCAAGAGTGTTGCAATCTGGTGCTGTCATTATACTAGCGATATGAATTTATCTGTTAACCGTTGTTTTCCCAGAAATAATTCTCATTTTTAAACATAAAGTGCCTGAAGAATCTAATACTTGTGTGCCAAAGAACCATCGCAAAGCGCCGGTTCGAAGGGAATAGTGTAAACATCACCAGGAGCTCGCATAGAGCTCAAAACTACATTTCCCGTGATCAATTGCGAGCGCGCCCAGGGATGACGCACTGCTCGCGACCAACGCTAGGGGTTCAAAGGCCAACACTCCTATCCGGTCGGCACCTCCTCGAGACAGCCCAGAAGGACGTCTGGAGTACCGACCGGACGGTGAGTGCAGCGCGCGGCAAGCAGGTGTTGCTATAGAGAGAGAGAGTTCTCGCATTTGACTGCTGGTGTACGTCGAGCGAGGTAAAGAGTTTTGCTCAAATAGAAAGGCTGCTGCTGCCATAGTGCTCGGTTCGGTTTATGAACAAGAGAGAGCAAACGGAGCCAACTTGAATATCGGAGCGCTCAATTTAAACAGAAAAGATAATGATTCGCTACCAACATCAATATGACTCCATGTTCGGTTCATGGAACTGACATGAGATAGTGTTCGGTTCATTTAAACGAGCAAGAGAGAACAAACAGAGCCGATTTCTTAGTAACGGGGCGGTCTAGGTAGAGAAAAGATAATAATCTGCTACCAACAACAATGGTTCGGTTTATTTAACGAACATGAGTAAGCGAATATAGCCGACTTTGGTACCGAGGGGTTCTAGCTCAGGACGCTGTTTATGTTAACAATGTGCTTCTTACAACAATGAGACACATAGAAGCAGTACTAAGTTATTCTTGGTTACCAGACAAAGAAAAAGCTCTATGAAACTAAGTAGCACATTAGAGCATGCCTTTGTTCAGCACATCACGAACATACTTAGGCGAAGTCACAGGATTTTTTTGCTGATCCTTAGGTGGTAAAATCAAGTCAGTGTTCTGACATGTCATACTAACCCAACATTTAATATGTCTTCCTTTCTTATGCTCATCAGTGCGGGGCTCCATGTACCTGAGCTGTGGCCAGGTGGGGTGGAGCATTTCTCTCCTACAATTCTGGTGAGTGAGAGTAATCACTTTAAACTGGGAAAGTGTGGTGTACTTTGTGAGCCACTAATTGTCGATTTTGTAACGATTCACCTAGTACATATAACTTTGGTATGTTGTAACCTAACTGACTGATTGATCTGTTGGTTGTTTGTCTTTTTGTATGTGTCTGCATGGACAACAAATCTCCACTGGGATCCGTTGGATTTCACTAAAAGGAAGGAGAATGATGTACTACTGAAATACCCAGGTGAAAGTTTCTTCATCTATTTGTTTTTTAATGAGCAGTCGCGAATAAGGTCCTGAAGAAAGCAGCAGGATACCTGAGAGGATCCATAATTTAGTCTGCAGAAACATGTTGACCACATACAAAGTGTAGTGGCTATTTGTTAAAACCACTAGCATCGCACGCTTTTTTACATTGGGAATAGAAAGGCGTCTATTAAAGCTTGTTTTCCATTCTATTACCCAATTTTACCTGTTCACATCACAGTTCACACCCTTTCACTCTACACATGCACTACTCTTGAGTTGTCCATCCTTACCCTGGTATATGAGAACACAAAAAAGGTTTCCATTTCCATCATTACTATGGGCTTAAAACCTACCTTCCCGGTGTGAAGGAAAACCCAAATGATGAACAGGGCGCCCAGGATCGGCAACTGATGGGTATTTTTCCACACAGGAAAGATGCTCAACTTTTTGACGTAGTTCAAGTCTACCTTGCAGACACATACTTGAGCCAACTGTTCGATAGACCCACTACTATTTTCTGTTGTAATAGTCTGTACTAAGGGGTTATAGTAGTGTGGGGTCTTTAAACATCCCCTTGGGCCCTCCCCCCTCTTTTGTGTGTTATATTCTATGAAAGGGCTGCCATGTGTGTCAGTGAGAGCGCGGCCTTTGGGGATGTGTGCCCATGTGTGTGTATGAATGGGATATATCTTTACGGTTGATTGAGAGCCTGTGCGGTATGTTCTTGCAGCACATGACATACCTTTCCCCATACGTAGCACTGTTACATGTATAACAGAAACATACAAATGTTTTTTAAATGGAAGAAATCTAAAGTGCAGGAGAAATTTCTCTCATTTAAAAAATAATAATGGTTGTATTTTTCTGTTATACTTATGGTACAGTGTTTACTGGCCACTGGGAGTAAGTGGCCTGCTGTTTGTAAATGCAACACTTTCAAATGGGAGAACATTGAAATGAAGAGTTAACTTAATCATTAACCGCATGCGCGCTAGCGGTTTTCGCGCTGCGTTTTGCAAAAAGCCGCGTTACATCAGCATACGAGCGGCGCAACTCATGACGAGCTGAGCTGAGCTCGTCATGAGCGCCGAAGTGGTTAAAGTAACTTTCCATTTTAATTTTTTTTCCATTTAAAATCATTCAGAAACATAATTTTGTTCACGGCTCCAATACTGAGCTGAGAAGGACTTTAATTTAAGGGTTAAATACCTTAGTCCTTCAGTTGTTCACCTCTGTGACCCAGCCCCGTGGGTCATAAATCTGACTGGTCATTATCAGGCCCTGCTATCTGCAGCCTGATGATGATAATGTAACCACCCCCTTTTGTACCGATAATGTAAAATGAGCACAGCCTTCCCTTAACTTTAAAAGGAAAATATGACCATGTGCTTATTTATAAATGAACTCAAGGCTGTGAGCTACTCTGAAGGTGTCTGGGATTGGTAGCTCACAATCGACTCTTTGGAAACACTTGCTGTACAATTTTCTGTGTAGTGAACCCTATATTGTGCATCCCAGTGGTGCTGCTTATTTTCATACCAAGGTATGATTTGGTGTGATCAAAGTACTTCTTCGATCTTAAAAGAAAAGAATTGGTCTGGACATTCACTTACTTTGTACACTTTTATGATTGTATGAGACCTGATAATTTATCCTTTATGGTAGTGCCCTGAGATGTCTTGGACTGCTTGGACTGCTTGCACTCGCTACCCTGAAAGTCAAATAGGGTAGAGGTTAACATGACCCTGTTTGCCACACCATATTGGGACAGTCTTTAGGACACCAGTGGTAAACAGCCCCAGCATAAACAGTTAAACCCCATTTGCTCCTGCTTGCCCTGTAGCCCCTGAATTGGGTTCCAAAATATATATTTTTAAGGCTTGTCTGAGACCACACATGCGCTGTCGCTTGCTACAATTTATTGTTTCTGAAAAAGAAAAAGAAACTCTTAACGTACCTCACTTTGTTTACATGTGTTTCTTTTCTTCCCTGGTGCTTGAACCAAGGGCTGATTGATTTCTTGATTACTGTTCCTCCGTGCTGCTTGCGCTCCTTTGTGGTACTGGTTTTTATTTGCATTTGCTTGTATGACAACTTGAAACCATCAATGTTAAAGCCCAGGCTTCACAGTATTTCCAATAGCTGATTGCAAACAAGTAGCAATAATGAAGCTATTTCTAAAACATACATTTAGGCCCCCTGTTGCTTTTATTGATTGTGAAGTTGTTGACATGGTCCCTTCTTGTCAGAGTGTTGCTCTACATTATGTGTTTTTCTAAATTAACGTTTGCACATGTGTCATATTTGCATACTTGTTGGATACTTCTTTTAGAATTTAGAGGATGTTTTAGTCATCATCAAACAAGGGTGATTTCATATGGTTTATGTTTCACCTTTACCTCTACCCACTTCTAACCCCTAAAATCACCCTTAACATCCTTTTACCTCTACCCACTCCTGAACTCTACAGTCAACCTTACCTCCCTTTACCTCTACCAACCCACAAACTCTCCTAGACACCCTTTCCTCCATTTATCTCTTCCCACACCTGAGCACTCAAGTACCCTCACCTCCCTTTACCTCTGCCCATCCCTGGGCCTTTAAGTCACCTCTACCCACCCCTGAACACTCAAGTCACCCTCACCTCCTTTTACCGTTGCCCACTTCTAAACCCTCAAGTCACCCTCACCTCCCTTTACCTCCGCCCATCCCTGAGCCCACAAGTCACCCTCACCTCCCTTTACCTCTATCCACTCTTATACCCTCAAGAGACCGTCCACATCAATTAACCCCTACCCTCCCCTGAACCCTCTTGTCACCCTTACCTCTCTTTACCTCTACCCACCCCTGAACTGTAAAATCCCTTTTAAAAAAAATAAAAAGTATGCTGTTTAATAAAAAATACTTAGCTGTGTGGTAAAGTACTGCTTGTTAAAGGTACAAATACTTACCTGCGTGGGACTTACCTGAGTGGTAAAGGTGGTTTTCCCTCAGACAGGACACATCCCTTCCTTAAACACTCTCCTGCATTCACACTAGCACACCTAAATGTTTTGTAGGCACTGCCGGTTGTTTATGCCCTTCAGTATGTTTGGGTGACACCTTTGCCTCTTCCAACCCAACCTTTCCCCCTCCACTGCCCACATCTTATACTTTAGGTCTCGCCTGAGACAGGGCATGTGCTGTCGCTTGTGAGATATTTTATTACTTACAAGGGGATTAAAGCCGACCCATTGCGTACCATTGGTTGCCTTCGTCGTCACTCATTTCCTTGCTTCTGTTTGGTCAGCAAGTGCCTGATTCACTTCCTCTTGCTGTGTGTGTCCCTACCCTGGAGCATGGCTCAGATACTGCTTCCATTGCCCAGCGTCATTCCACTGCTCGCCACTTTCAGAGGTAATTTATTTTCCTGTTACCTGCACCCCGTCCTCCCTCCCCTCCTACATTGTTACTTGCCCTGTGTCCTTGTTGTTGCATGCCTTGCCCAACCCACCCCCCTTTGTTGCATGCCCCCTCCTGTCCCGCCAGGAAAGAAGTGTCAAACACTCTTGCCAATGGGTTTTGAGGTGCTGTCTGGTGCTGTCTTCAAGCGGTGACAACATGGCGAATTTCAACTCAGACATAAGATAATTCAACAATTTTTTGGGAAGGGAAAGAATAATCCCATACTGATAAAACGGATCACTGATCCTTGCTGTCAGCACTGGGTGCATCATAGCTTTTGTTCTAACTTTCAGCCATGCTGCTGTACAACATGGCTAAAAGAAATTGACAAAGCCAGTAGCTCTCCCATATGCAAGACCTATTGGCTTTACCAGTGCTTGTTATTAAAAACAGAAAGTTTTAGCTGACCCTATGCCTAAAATGATTTAATTTTGGTGAGAGGGGCATGCTTAGTGTCCTGGCATTAGAAAGTGGTGCCCAAGCACATGTTAAAGTGAATTGAATCTGTTTAAAATGATTTCCATTACCTTAGGGCGCATGCCAGGGACAATTACTGTCCCTTTTATTATCCCGCTTCGCCCTACAGAAATTAATGTCTTGAGCTTGGATACACATGATCTCAGTAAGAGGGGATGCATACATATTGGCTGTCCATGCTGATGATTTGATGTTATTTTTCTGCCAGGTTGATGCCTCTATTATCAGTGCTTGAAAATTGTCGAGGCATATTCTGATGTATCATGCTATTCTAGGAAAATAATAAATCAGAATTCAAATACCTGAATATTCACTGTTTGAACTTTATTGTACACAATTTCTGAGTTCTGGTTGTTCTGTAAGTAAGATATACTCCAATGCATATTGCTTCACTGTTAGCAGCCCCCAATAGTCTCATTTCATACATTAGAAAAAACTATTCAGGACCGCTCAAGTGCTAATATAAGTTGACAGGAAAATGCTCTCCTTTTTACCCAAATCAAGCCTGTCATTTAGGAAAATGACCTAAATACTGGCAACTTCGCTCCTCTGACTATATATCAAAATGATTTCTTACATCATTGACGTTTAGGGTGAGGACATAGACATAACTGTTTCGGTCACTAATTGTGGGATACATGTATTCCTACGTAGTGGGGGCTTTTTTATGTATGTAGATTCATGATAGTTCTGCAGTGCAAACCTAGTCAAAAGGCAGTGGTGGGCTGTACATGGTCAAAGACCAGCATTAAGACAGCGAGTAATAGAATAAGAAACTGGTTGTGGACAGTTAATGCATGGTAATGTAGTGTCTGTTAAAGAGGTGAGTGATCAACTCGTTCCTAAATTGGACAAGTGTTGGAATGGTTCTGATGGGATTTTGTTCCTTATGTATAAGTAGAAAAGGTCTGCTGCCTTTTTTTTTATTTTTTATTTAATATTTCTTAGTCTGAATTCTGATGGCGTCCTGGCTGTGGGTTTTCTGAGAACCTCTACAGATGGTGAGCTTGTATGCAAGATAATTGGGGTACTGGTTTTGATGACTTTGTAAATAATGCAGTTGGTGTAGAAGATGGTGTGGGCCAGCAAGGGGAGTCAATGGAGTTGCATCAGGAAGGCTCATACATTTTGGTGATTAGGTTAATGCCAGCGCACACTTTACTAGTGTTGTCAACAGTATGATTCCTTATCATGTAAACTTAGGTGCTCCAAAGAAAACGACCATCAATTGATCCCACAAGCTGACTCAAAGATCCTTGAAAATACTCTCTCAATCCTTGCTAGGTATCCATCATGAGTCAAATACAAAAGCATTGAAACCCTTTCATGAAGCTGCAGTTCCACTAGTCGTTACTAGGTGTCCCTCATGAGTCAAATGCAAAAGCATTTGACTTGAGGGACACTTAGCAACGACTAGTTGAACTGCAGCTTGATGTAATAATTTCAATGCTTTTGCATTTGACTCGTGAGATACACCTAGTAACGTCGAGTTGATCTGCAGCTCTTTGTAGAATTATTTTGATATTAGATACTATAATAATCACTGCCCACTGCTAATCTCGTCCCGTAATGCGTTGCAGGACCTTTGGTTGGGATTGTATTTTTGCCCATAACTGTTCTTGGGGTGGTCCTAAGAGGATGGGACCACCACTGAATCGTTCAGCATGATATGCTCTTTGTGTTCAAGGCATCTGCTTGGTCCTCCCCCTAGATTAGGGAGGATCCCAAAATAATCCCCTCTCTCATTGCCTGATATTATTCGCATTCAAAGTTCACTTTTGTGAATTGGTTATATGTTTTTTAGCATGTAAAGTTGCTTATCAAATGTTATGTTATGTTATGTTATTGATTTGTATTATGCTCACAGCTGCTCCAGCGAAGGAGCGTCCTGGCGCAGTGACAAGGTAGGACACAACATAACAGAAGCTAAACATTAATACCACTGGAGAGCAGATTAAAACAAGAGAGTCTTGATAGCTTTCCGAAAAAGCATAAGGTCCTCCAACAGGCGAACTTCAACCGGGAGGGAATTCCAGATGGTTGCAGCTTTAACACTAAAAGAGCGTCCGCCCGCCCGGCAGAGCCTAAATCTGGGGACTACAGCAAGAGCCTGACCTTGAGAACGGAGGGTACGTGTAGGTACATAAAAAGACAGGAGGCTAGACATGATTTGAGGGCCTATGCCTTTCAAAATTTTAAAGGTCAAACAAAGGACCTTAAAATGAATTCGCTTCCTCACTGGAAGCCAGTGCAGGGAGCGGAGGACATTTAACACCGGGCAGAACCTAGGCAGGCCAACAATTGCTCTGGCCGCAGCATTTTGTACCCGTTGTAAACGGGTAATTTCTGCCAGGTTAGCCCCTACCAGGAGAGAGCTGGCATAATCCAGGCGCGAGATGACAGTAGCCTGGATTACCAGCTGCCTAGTTGGGGCATCAAAAAACTTAAGGACAGGTCTTAAACCCCTAAGGAGTCCGAAACAGCATGCTGCTGTTTTCTTATTGTGGCCCACAAAGGTAAGACCGGCATCCAGCCAGACTCCCAGATTTTTCAATTCCGATACCGGAGTTGGGGTTGGTCCCAGCTCTGCCGGCCACCATTGATCGCCCCATAATTCCACTCTCTTTCCGATGATCATCACCTCAGTCTTGGTGGCGTTAAGCTGGAGACAGTTTCCTGTCAGCCAGGTGGCCACCGTCTTCAGTCCATTCTGGAACCTGGGGGCATCATGTTCCGCGTCCCCGCTGAGAGTGACCGCCAGCTGAGTGTCGTCGGCATATGAGACCAGGGTTAGGCCCCACTGCCTAACGACCTCAGCCAGCGGTCTCACGTATAGGTTGAATAACGTGGGACTCAGCGAGGATCCCTGCGGAACCCCCATGGCCAGCGGCTGAAAATTGGACTTGAAGGGAGGGATGGCCACACAGAAGGAACGACCATCAAGAAAGGAGCGGAACCACTGCAAAGCCTGGCCCCCGACACCAATCTCCTCGAGCCGGTGCAATAGGATGCTGTGGGACACCGTGTCAAAGGCGGCGCTGAGGTCTAATAATATCAGCGCCGGCGTCTGACCAGCATCCAACACCGCTCGCAGATGCTCTACCATCACGAGGAGGGCGGTCTCCGTGCTGTGCCCGGCACGGAAGCCGCTCTGTGTGGGGTCAAGGGCATTGGTCCGGACAAGATGTTCCGACAGGGCCAGATTGACATGAGCCTCCATTATCTTCGCCGGCCAGGGTAGCAAAGAGATCGGGCGGTAACTTTCGGGCTTCGAGGGGTCTAGGGTGGGCTTCTTAATGATTGGGGAGACCACCGCCTGCTTCCATTTCGTTGGAACCACACCTGACTCCAGTGAAAGGTTGACTAAAGAACACACAATAGAGCGTCCCAGGAAGGCCTGATCTCTAAAAAGAGCAGATCTTACTGGATCCAACAGAGAGCCAGATTTGACCTTCAACGCAAGTTTGTCGAACCCTTCCGGGAGTAGGGGAGGGAAAAAATGCAAGGTAAGGTGGCTTGAAGCCCCATCTGAAACTCCCAGGTCAGTCCCTGTACTAGGGAATGTCCGATAAATAGCCTGGACCTTTCCCAAGAAGTAAGAGGCCAGGGAGTCACAATGGGAGGTAGACCCCAGATCCACAGAGGAAGTCCGCTTCGCCAAAAGATCTTTCACGGCCTTGAATATAGTCTTTGACGGATTTAAGCTGTTACGAAATTCCGCGGCATAAAATGCCGCACGGGCCCGACAAATAGCCCGGTGGTAGATCTTGACGGAGGCAACATATGCGGCTTTCAAATCAGCCTCATAAGTCTTCCGCCATGCTCTTTCCATCCGTCTGCAGATTCCCTTCAAGGCACGCAAGGCACCGTCATACCAGGGGCTCGACTCTCTGGTACTGATTTTACTCGAGACAATGGGAATCAGAGAGTCCAAGGCCCTGGCGATCCAAGTGCAAAAATGGTCGTAGCCTTTGTGGGTTCAGGTTAGTAGCTGACTCCTCTACGTGGAGGAACGGAATTTTTGCCTGAATTCCGTATTTTTAATGGAATGCGTAGTTAACAAATCTCCTCACACTTCGCTAGTGGAGCGAAATTCACTGCCCAGGTCTATTGCTCATAGGATCCACATTTGTGGACACGCGTTATGGCTACCAAATAAACCAGGTTATGAAGGGGTAGTCGATCCCATTATCAGGTTCATAAAGGATATTTAGTTAGCGTCCCCAAGCTTATTGTGAATACTAAGCGTTTAAAATTACACGCATTTAGTACATAAAATGTTATCAAAAGTTTACATTTCACAATTAATAGAAATATTTTGCTGTCCTTTTCATAGATCGTGTCAGCAGAACACCTCTGTTCATCTGGACAACGGCGAGTACTGGTCCAACCGTGCTGCTGAGTACAAAGGAAAAAGCCACCGGGTTATTTTTGAAGACAGTCTAGAAAAAATTTACAGGAACATGTATAGAAATGCCTTGGATGCCAATAAACGAAGAAAGTCGTTTCATACATCTTAGTTTAAGTAGCAGATGTAATGCATGACTTTTATTTGACTTTTTTTAGAATTGTTTTTTAAAACTAACATATAGATACCTTTTATATATCAATCACATTACTAATTATGCAATAAGTGCAGTATTATTCAGGTAAAAAAAATTTAAGACTTATTTGCTTCTAATTATGTCTAAGTTCTACTTTTGTCAAATCATACACTCCCGATATAAAGTATACATTGTTATTAAAAAAGTGTTTTTGTCATCTTCATTAAGCTGTTTCTTAAAGTGTGATATACTGAAAGGATGCAGTACACATGGTATTTACCAATACATTTTAGTATCATTGGGTTTGTTTTAACTTTGTTTCCAATATTTGGAGGAATAATGATGCTTGGGTTCTAAACCGCAGAAATACAAACAGGCGATGTTCCCTGAATGGTGCCCTTTTAGAGAAAATTAAGGCGTGGTTTATTGGAATGAATGAAGGATGTTGAAGTTGCCAATACTGTATGGTATTCAAACATTCAAATTTGTGAATTAATGTGGGAGAAATATTGATGGCTAATAACTTTGCTTAGCTTCTGTGATGTGTAGCTCAACATAACGATCATTTGCAAAGCCAACAGGTCAGGCCTTGGCAAGCTGCCTCAATAATTTTTTTATTCTTTTTATTGCATGCATATGCTACACAAATAAACAGGAAATAAAGACAATATACCATTACCTAAGTATGGACCCCGCATGTTTGCAATTAAAAACTTAAATAAAAACACAATTCACAGATGCAGCTGTTTTACGAGGTGTTTTTTTAAATTGGAGGCCTTTCAATTGTGCCAATCATATTAATATTCCATTCCAACAAACTTTATTTCGGTCATTGAGACCTTAAAAATGTAAACAATACAGACAGTAATACATAAAATACATGGGAAAAGAGCGATATATGAAGGTAAAATAAGACAAAACTCAGTTAAAACTTTGATATAAAAAGGGTGCTAATAGTCCGCGACCAACACTTACCCCAAATCAAGTTGATATCTTCAAATTTCCATTATCCAATAGTGTTGATTTTTAAAATGTAACAGGTTAAAAAATAGTAAAACATAGGTTGAATGGTTAAATCGAGTAATGTAAATAAGGAATGACAAAATGGGCACTATAAAAAAGTTTAGACTTGCACAGCTGATTTTAGGATTGACCTCCAGTTGTACCACATAGAGGTAAAAAAGCGGGAAACTGCAAAAACTATAGGAGGGTGGGAGTCCATTCGCAATAATCTGAATGCCTCCACGTACTGCCTACACCCCAAGTTCCTGCAAAGTGGAACTAACCATCGCCGTCCAGCTGTTTTTCTACCCAGAACAAAAAAAACAAACGTAGATATCAGTCTAATCAGTACAGTTACATGCAGGACACCCAAGGGGGAGACTTCTGACCACTTGTTGGTAAAGGCACGAAGCGGAAGAGTACCTATTCTGAACTGGAAATAGAGTTTCCTTGCCAAGAAGGGTTGAATGATATCCAAAAAGCGCTCAAAGTGGTACTCAGCTTTGATGTTTAGAAAGTCAACTGATAAATTACCTAATAGAGTATTCCCCTGGATGTCGACTAGTTTGAGCAATCTATAAGCTCTGACTAGTGCGAGACGTGAACTGGCCTGACATGCTACTTCCGGGTTACTCCATAGGTTTGGGAGACCTAGATTGTGACATGTGTCCCTAATATTTGTGAACCAAGGCAGATTACCCACTCCCAGAAATCCCAAAATCTCCTTTAATTCCATCCGGAATGTTAATGGTTGAAGACCTATCTCCTTTGCTATGGGTCTAATACCAAGGTCCATGCGTAAGGGGATAAGTGGGGTACTAGGTGGAAGACCCAGCAGCTGTCTCCTAACGTTGTGCTCGATTTTGGACAGACCACCAGGGGGACAATGCCCCCAAAGCTCAGCCCCATGCATTACAGCACTCCTAATTTGCATTTTATAACTCTCAGCCACTATGGCAGCCGATTTGCAAGAAGAGCTCTTGTAGGTTTTTAATACTCCCCCTCCCGTCTGAGCAAGTTTGAGGCTAGCTTTAGCTAATTTTAGGCCCCAATCAAACATTTCAGACTGTGTGACACCAAGATAATCAAAAACTGTCACCCTCTCTAACAAGGTACCATTTAAAGTGGGATCAGGACGGGAGAATTTGTTTGGATTAAAAACCATACATGTGGTTTTTAGCGTGTTAATCTCCAGCCCTCTAGTTGTACAGAAGGTAACAAAACTGTCCAGAACCCTTTGGATGCCCATGGATGACTTAGAAAGAATCAAGGTGTCATCCGCAAACATCATACCTTGCACCTTGCTATGAGCCAATTTAGGGGCATCATTGTCCACTACCTCATTTAAATGGGTGATCAAAGCATTGATGAAGAGGCAAAAGAGGGTTGGGGCAAGCACGCAGCCCTGCCTTACTCCTCTATTGCCTTAGAAACAAGGGGTTAGTTCCCCAAGTTTCCTGTGCCTTACTTGGGCATTGCCCGTATGCAATCTCATGATCAATGTCAAGAGATGAGGGGGGATTCCCCGATGTTTGAGAACCTCCCATAATTTATCTCTGGGAACCAAGTCAAAGGCTGTTTTCAGGTCGACGAATATCAAATAGAGGCTGCCACACTCCATTGATACTGTCTTCCAGTATATTACCTGCAACCTTAATATTTGGTCAATGGTCGAGATGTTTTTCCTGAAACCTACCTGTTAGGGACTCAAGATTTCACTCTCCTCCATCCACACCTGAAGGCGATCGAGGAGAATCCTAGCAAACAGTTTCTGGGTAACATCGAACAAGCTGATCTGTCTATAGTTGGTCGGTAAGAGAGGTGAGCCCTTTTTGAAAATGGGGTAGATTTCAGCCCCCAGCCTGGTGTCCGGAATTGCCATAAATCGCAGTTTAGCATTAAAGACAATCCAGAGGTAGGGTCCCCATATTTCTGGTTATGCCCTAAATAAATCCCCAGGAATCTTATCTAAACCTGGTGCTTTTCCAAGAGAGAGCTTTCTGATAGCATTGTGCACCTCAGCTAGAGTGATACCTTTGCCCTCTTCAGAGGATGTCCCAAGGATTGGTGGGGAGCTGCCAGCATCTATGTCAGTAACTTCATCCATAAAATAAAGGGCTTGGAAATGCAATTTCCATGCAGCTGCAGCTATGTTTGGCTCTAGAGCAGGCTGGCCTATGTTGCTTTCTGAGCAGAGTAATGACCAAAACGACTTCATGTCTCTATTGGAAAGGGCTAAGCTGATGGCATCCCATCTATCTGTCTCCCAATCCTTCTTGGCTTGTTTGATGGAATCAGGATAACAGCGCCTCGTTCACTTGATCAGCGGTCTATCTTTACTTTTGATAGCATCTAGAAGGGCTGTCGTAGCCTTACGGCATGTGCCACTGTACCAGGTTAGATGGGAGCCCTGCTTTGCTTTGGAATATGACGGGTGTTAAATATATTTGTCAGACTGGTTGTTAATTCTAAGTGCAGCACCTCTATTCTATCAATCGATTCCGGAATATTCTTTACCCTGGCAATATCTCCCAATTCCTGAATGGGCAATATGGTTAGAGAGAAAAGTGCAGCTATCTTATCAGGTGATTGCTTTAGTGCCCCCCCCATCTGATTCTCCTTCTATAGTTAGCCAGAATAAATTATTAGGTACTGGGGTTTGTCGAAATTTGGGAGCCGCAGCTCCAATTTCAGGGCATTATGATTGCTGTCCTGCCGTGGCAGGACAGCGAAATCAGCAGCCCACTTCTCTGACCTTGCTTCAACTAAGATGTAATCCAGAAGGGAGGATGGCCCTGATCTGTTAAAGGTTGGCTTTGCTGGTCTAT
This sequence comes from Lissotriton helveticus, assembly GCF_964261635.1. Lineage (NCBI taxonomy): Eukaryota > Metazoa > Chordata > Amphibia > Caudata > Salamandridae > Lissotriton > Lissotriton helveticus. The sequence goes on from NC_136058.1 coordinate 209,873,221, forward strand.
GTGACTTAGTGCGGCCATTGCTGGCTCTCAGAGAATGGGTTAATGTAACTGCATTGATCTGCAGCGCCAGAGGTGTCCAAGCCTTAATTATGTGAGTTTGAGGGCAGGGGATTGACCATAGCTGATCCTCAGCACTAGTTGGAGTGTCAAGAGGCATCAAGAGGTGCAAATCGACAATTAAATTTACCCTCTACAACTAATCTTAGATTTGGGGGGAATACAGCTAAAATAAATAACTGATATTTAAAGTCCATATAAAAAAAATTTAAAGCATTTTTGAACCAGCTTTGCAACTTAAGGGAATGGAAGTATTTTTAGTCAGATGTGAATGAGATGCCTGGCTTTTTGCTATTACTCAAAACGAAGGGATCCAGTCGGCAGTGTTGTATGCTGTGATGGGTGGAAGCAAAATTTGACTGACAATTTAACAGGATCAGACAACAGGTAGAGAGAGAGAATGGTAAAAGAGAACTTGTTTGCCTTCCCAACCAGTAACTAATATAACAAAAAAGTACTAGTTTTCTACCTACTCTACTGTTGGTGAATGTGAGTTTTCTCATAATCCTTAAAGCTAGGGTATGTTGGAACCCACAGGGCGTTTTTAAAGAACCCTCACTCGCCAATCTAGTTGTTGGCATGCTTCGTCATTGGGTTCCCACCCTTGTTGATGTTTTGCTTCCAGGGTCTGCTACGACACCTGATTACAGCAGAGCTGGCTTTTCTCGTGATTATGACAGTGTGTGTGATGGTCAATGGTGATGTTAAAATTGGCTCAGGAATCCCTATCACCAATAGTGATTTGTATTATTGGAGGTCCTGGTCAACTTTTGAAAGCAGTGGTGGATATTTCTGGGATATCAGTTGATCCCACACATATCCCTAATGTCCAGACACCAAGATTTCCTTTTTTATGGAGAGGAGGAAGAGGCAGGAGAAGAAGAGAGAACCATGTCCATTGGGAAGACCCACAACAGAGAGTGACCACCCAGAGCATCTCAAGAGACAACCAACCAGGGACAAGCAGAGGCTCAACTTAATTACCAGCCTTTTATCATGGGTACTGGCGGATACACAGAAACAAATACTTAGCAAAGGACTAGCCGTTGTTCTCACAGCTCACCCGGACAAATTCCGCCTTCATTGTGAATTGGCTGAATTTTGCAGAAAATTGAAAAAACAAAACCTGCAGACGACATTAGTCCTAAAGGCGATATTGGCCTGAAATTGAAATCTATATTCTGACCCCCTACATCCATGATTCCTGCAGAAACAATCACCTTCGATCAAGCAGTATACAATGAAATTGATGCATTAAAAGAATAGAGCAAAACGACATACCACAATATGACAAGAATGGAATCAGCAGCCCTGAAAGAACTAAGAGAGCACACTGAAGTGGCGAGCTTGCCCCAGGCTGTCGTCTTCCACCATCAGACTATGGCGAACCTTCTGCAATCGCTGGGGTTTACTATCAACGCGCCGAAGTCACATTTGACTCCCTCTGAGTTGCTCCCTTTCATCGGAGCAGTTCTGGAAGCTCTATAGTTTTGAGGTTATCCTCCCAAGTGGCAAGTTCAGGATATTGAGGATATAATACCAATGTTTCAACCTCTGTCCTGGGTTTCAGGAGACTGACTCTGAGGCTGCTGGGCCTCATGGCTTCCTGCATCCTGCTGGTGACACATGCCAGATGGCATATGCAAGCTCTGCAGTGGAATTTGAAGTTCCAGTGGGTGCTGCCTAAGGAAAATCTCTCCGACATGGTCCAAATCTCGAAAGGAATTGGAAAAGATCTGCAGTGGTGGCTAAGGAACCGTGATTGGGTCTGATGCAGACCTATCTCCGTTCCCCACCCTGATCTCACAGTAGTAACTGGTAAGTCTTTCCTGGGCTGGGACATCCATCTGGGAGAGCGGGATATCAGAGGACTCTGGTCTCTGATGGAATCTGGACTCCACATCAACTTGCTGAACCTCTTTGCGATCCGACTGGCATTTAAAGCCTCTCTACCCTCCATCAGGGCAAGAATAGTGCAGGTGTTCATGGACAATTACACCACCATGTGGTACTGCAACAAACAGCGCGGTTTGAGGTCTTGGACCCTTTCTCAAGAAGCCCAGCTCATCTGGACATGGCTGGAACAGCAGGGCATATCCCTGGTAGCTCAACACCTGGTAGGATCTCTGAATACCAGAGCAGACAGACTTGCTTAGCAGGTCACAAATGGTGTCTCCACCAGGAGGTGGTGCAACGTCTCTTTCAACAGTGTGGATAGCCTTGGCTAGATTTGTTCGCCTCCACCTGGAATGCACAATGTCAGCAGTATTGCATGCTGGAGTGTCCTAGGAGGCTCTGGAGTTTCCTAGGTGGTTCTCGCTCTGAGACTCTTTTCTTCTCAAGTGACGTTCAGGCCTCCTGTATGCCTTTCCGCCCATACCACTCCTGCCCAGAGCTCTCAGGAAGATCAGGAACAACCAGGCCCAAGTCATCCTTGTAGATCTGTACTGGGCATGGAGAGTCTGGTATCCTGAGCTATTGAGCATGGCCATCGATTCTCCGATCAGGCTGCCCCTTCAGGAAGTTCTTCTGTCGCAGCGGCGTGTTCTCCTCCCTAACCTGTTCCCTGTCCGCCTTCCTGCGCGTAAAGTGAGTAGCGGCAACAGTTGACAGCTTTCAACCTTCCTCTGTAATCTGTAATGTCATCTTGACAGTCAGGCGTCCCTCCACCAACATGGTATACGCCTGCCGTGGGAACAAATTTGTGGCATGATTTGCATAAAAATCAATTCACCCCCTTTCTGCTCCTCTTTCTGAAGTCTTACTCTTCGTTCTTTATCTTGCCCAGCAGGGTTCTGCACAGGGCACTCTTAAGCGCTATCTATCTGCCATTTCTGTCTTCTTGCGGTTGCCTGACCAACCCTCTTTGTTCAAGTCCTCTATTGTTCTTAGGTTTCTCAAAGGCTTTACGCATCTGTTCCCTCCTTCCCCATTCATTATGCCTCAGTGCGACCTTGTTTTGACTTTTTTGATGTGCTCTTCTTTTGATCCTCCCCACAATTGTCCCATGAGGCTTCTCACGCTGAAAACAGCCTTCCTTGCGGCAATTACTTTTGCCCGTCTAGTGAGTGAGCTGCGGGCCTTATCTTCTGAGCCGCCTCATCTCTCAATATATCCTGACAAACTGGTGCTTCGCAAATGGGCCTATTTTCTCCCAAAAGTGGTCACACCGTTTCATGTAGGCCAATCAATCACCTTGCCTACTTTTAACACACTCCCTCATCTGGATATGTGCCAGGAAGCAATGTGGGCTTCACTGCACTTGGTCACCAAACATTATTGTCAGGACAGTCAGGTCCACAATGAATGGCACTTTGCCCATTCGGTCCTGCAGAACTTTCTTGTTTGAAATTAGTTTGCAGACCCTCCTCCTCCAGGGATGGTATTACTTGGGTTTTTATTCAAAGGGAAGAAATCTGCTAAAAGTCTCTATCAGAGGAACAAGTAACTTACCTTTGGTAACACCTTATCTGGTAGAGACTGTCCAGACTATATGTACCGACCCAACCGTCTACACACTCTGCAAGCCGATTTCTCGGGACAGGGATCTCTAATGGCCCTAGTTTTGACACACCAGTGGTCAGTGTTGTTCCTGGATCCGCGCTTCTGGCGTGGAAAGTCAGCGCACCTGGGTGGTGCCATATAGGTACCGCAAAGTCACTTCCGGCGTGGACGACACCGACGATGAACGCAAAGCCGATCTACGCCACCTGGTGCACAGGGGTACTGCTCATGAAAAATCTTCCGGATTCAGTCTGGCGCCTGGGGAAATTCAAAGGTAAAGAATTTGCGGCTACATCTAGTCTCTACGAGATAAGGTGTTACTGAAGGTAAGTAACTCGTTCATTATGTGTGGACAGATAGGTTCTGTTTATTATGCCCAATAAAATCGGACTCTCCAGTTTCGGAATTTACTATGGGTAGCAAAATGCACCGATACTGAGCTTACTGCACTAACATTTGCATATAACAGTTAATACTGTACTGTTGGATTACCACAGATTTGACCTGCCAAAGTTCCACAAAAGGGACAGTCTTTATCATACCCGTGCATAGGTAGGGGGTTTGGACAGAGGTCAGAACATTCTCGCCACTCATAATATTGGCTTCAGTAGGAATAACTTTCACTGTACCTTTCATTCTAACAGGACTCCGGAGGAAAAATTGCATGTTCTTTGAGATCTTTCCTTCATCTGTGGGTGTCCGAATTAGGTGTATTGTTGTAACATGATTTTAACTTACTACTATCTTAGATACAGCATTAGAAACTTACATTATTTGTAGCAGATTTGTACCTATGCGATAGTTGTAACCTTCCACAAGTGTGGACATGCTTTGAAGAATAGCAATATATGAAGTGCAAATGTCATTGGTTCAAATGTGATCACAGACAGGGTGAAATACAGTTGGCATGCACCAGTGGATATGAAGGTTCCTTAAAAGTGTTTTGAGATTTCCGTAGGTAAATGGTCTTACAGTCACTTATCAAAAGACAAAAACAGAGGTTTGGAGGTTTCAGAGGAAGAGATGCTTAAGGTAGAACATCACTTAGTGAGAAAATTGTATAAAATTTCTTTTCTCCCGTCTCAGTCTCCAAAAAGTCATCATACAATGCAGAGATAATCCCTTGGTAACTAGTCCCCACTTCATTCATGACCTGAACAAGGTGGAAAGACAAAGTATGTGGACAGCAGGAATAATAATCAGTGCCGAGAGTGCACAGCCTGGGATGGTGGGACATCACGCAAACTATTACTGATATACTGGTAGTTGAACATCAAGGTCCATATTTATCACACATGGATACTAAAGTGAGTAAAATGCACAGAGACTGGCAGTGCCACCCCATCACATGATCACTAATGATCTAGACTACATATTGGCTTCATCATTTTTTGTCTGTTGTCCTTTGCCTAATAATGTGGGTGGCATGGACACTATATCTGGTACAAAATGCAGTGTTGTGTAAACTAAACTTCACATGATTAAGGAATGCAGCTTTGTGATGACTTAACCTGAACAGAGTAAGGTTCCATTTAAGCTCAGTGCATGTTCACAGCTGTCCTATTAGATTGTCCATGTGTATAGTGATTTGCTTTTATAGCTTTTGAACTGTAGGAACGTGGTGCTAAATCTCACTGTACCACATCCAACCCCGAATCGAAACATCCAGCCCACATTTGTGAACCCAGTGAATCTGCTAACCACTCTGTAGTCAAACCCAAGTCTATGAAAACTCAGCACTCCATACAGATCGGCATGGATTGATGGCCATAAGTATAGCTAGTGAATTTCCTCCAGCCATCACTTTACCACAGAAGTGTTTGACCAGTTGCAGCCTTGTTCTGTTTCGTATCGCAATCAATCAATCAGAATTTATAAAGTGCGGCTAGTCACTTGCAGGCCCTCAGGCTTATTATATATAACAGCTAGGTCTTGAGGGCCATTCCGAAACCCAGAAGTGAGGTGATGGTCTGGCGGCTCGTGGGAAGGCTTTTCCAGGTCTTTTCTGTGATGTGGAAGAAGAAGTGTCCTCTACTTCTAAGCTGGTGGATGTGGGGACTGTAAGCAATTGAAAGGGAGGTGGAGCGTAGTCTTTTCGATGGTCAGTGCAAGTTCAGGTGGTGGTTCATGTAGGGGGGCCCTTGGTTGTGTAGACCCTTGTGTGTGTAGGTCAGCAGCTTGAATTGGTATCTCGTCTGTATGGGGTGTGATGTGGGTTTGTCAGGGACGGCCAAGGATGAGTCTGTCTGCAGTGTGCTGTATGCTCTAAAGTCTCTGTAGAAGGTGTGTGGAAATTCCTACTTAGAGGGTATTGCCGTAGTCCAGTCGGCTGGTGAACAGGACTTGTGTCATGGTGTGTCTCATGTGTTGGGGTAGCCACTTGAAGATCTTACATAGCATGCACAGAGTGAGAAAGCAGGAGGAGGAGACAGCGTTGATCTGTGATTTCATGGTGAGTTTGTTGTCAATGATTTTTGGCGTTGTTGGAGGGAGTGGACGTGGGTCCTAGGTCTGATGGTTAACGTGGAATTGTTCCATGTGTTGCTGCTGTTTCCAAAGATCAGTACTTCCATCTTGTCTGTGTTCAGCTGCAGGCAGTTATTCCTCTTCCAGTTTGCGACGTTGTCATGCATCTGTGGAAGTTGGTTTGGGTGGTGGTGGGGTCATCGATAAGTGAGAGGAGGAGTTGCTAGTCATCTGCATAGAACATTATGTTAAGACCGTGGGATCTGACGATGATGGACAGTGGGATCATATATGCATTAAATAGCGTGGGGCTAAGAGATGAGCCCTGGGGGGCACCGCAGGTGATGTCCTTAGGTTCAGAGGGGAAAGGTTGGAAGTGGATCCTCTGGGTTTTTCCAGTGAGGAAGGAGGTGACCCATTTGAGCGCGCCCCCTTGGATGCTGATGTGAAGTCTTTCGATCAGTGTTTGGTAGGATACGGCGTCAAAGGATGCAGAGAGGTCAAGGAGGATCAGAGCTGCAGTTTCTCTTTGGTCTACAAGGGTTGGGATGTCATCAGCGGTTGCGCTCAGGGTAGTTTTGGTGCTTTGATTGCTGTGAAAGCCGGATTGGGAAGCGTTGTTTAGCTGGTTCGGCTCCATGTGTGTCATGAGTTGATTTTGATGATCTTTTCCAGTACCTTCGCTGGGAATTGGAGCAGGATGATTGGACTGTATATTTTGAGTTTGCTTGGGTCGGGGGAGGGTCTGTTGAGTAGTGTTCTGACTTTGGCGTGTTTACAGGTGTCGGGAAATGTTGAGGTGGTGATAGAGGTGTTGAGTACGGTGGTGAGTTCCTGCCCGATCCTTTGGTTTCAGATGTTGAAGATGTGGGAGCTCCCGAGTGGATGGATTTCATGGTGTAGATGATGTCCTAGGTGGAGAGGATGTTCCAGGTGGTCAGTGTGTTGTTCGTTTTGGTTATGGTGGTGGCATATCTGTCGAGGAAGTCTGTAGGTGTGGATTGGGGTTTGAAGTTTCTATATGTGGTTGCGATCTGGTCATGGTAGAAGTGGGCGATATTTTTGCACTGCTCCTGTGAGGGTGTGGTGTTGTTTTCGCTGGCAGCCGTGTTGGAGAATTCCTTAAAGATGTTGAAAAGTTATTTGTTGTTGCCGCTGGTTTTGATGCATGCAGCGAGGGGCTGCCTTCTTTGTTTCCCTCAGCAGGCGGTGGTAGAGGTTGAAGGAGATCTCCTCTCCTACTGTTTGCTGTCTTGTTTCGCTGTTCAGAGTTCTTGGGTGTACCAGCTGGCCTTTTTGGAGGATTTTCCATGGATGTTGCCCTTGATGGGGTCAATGCTATTTGCGGAATTGGTGATCAAGGCGTTGAGGTGTTCAAGGATTGTGGCAGTAGCAGGGTTGAAGGTGTTAAGGGTTTCGCCCAGCTGGTCACGGAGATTTTATTCCATCTTATCTAGGGGGTGGTGGTGTAGGGAATGGAGATGCTGAAGTGGACGATGGAGTGATCAGTCCATGTGAGTTCTATGACATGGCTGTATTTGACGCGGTTGCTAGAGGTGAAAATTGGATACAGCATGTGTCCTGTGGTGTGTGTAGGGTCGTAGATGATCTGGGTCAATCCGAGGCTGCTCATACTGTTGAGGAGGTGTGCATTGTTTTTGTCATTGGGGTCGTTTATGTGGAAATTTAGGTCGTGGAGGAAAATGGAGTTGAAAACTAGAGGTTCAATAAAGTCTGCAATGGTGTTGTAGAAGCTGGAGCGCAGGCCTGGGGGTCGGTATGCGAGGGGCCCTCTGTTGGTTGTCTTGTGTGAGCTTGAAGTTGATATGTTCCATGGGTGAGGTGATATTGGTGGTGGAGGTATACTGTATGGTCTGTTTGTGGATGATGGCTGTTTTCCTCCCAGATTGTTGGTGTGGTCCTGTTGAGAAATGCTATATCCGTCATGGATCGCTGTGGCAATGTCTGGGGCGGATGTGGGTTTGAACCAGGTCCCAGTGAGGAAGACAATGTTGGATGCAAGGGTGACGATGAGGTCCCATAATTCAGTGGAATCCTTGCATAGTGACCGTGTGTTGAGAACGGTGCAAGCAAGTTGTTTTTTTTATTCAGGTGGTTTATGGGTCGGCATGGTGGCAGTGTTTGTTGCGCCATCCGGGGTCCAGGCACTACACGTAGTATACTTTAAACTTTGCGTAGTACACGTAGTCTGCGTAGCATGGCTGATGTCACTGTGTACTTGTCTGTACTGTGCAAAAATTGCAAAATAATTGCAAAAAGCTACCTGTACATGACCAGATATGATACAATAAGTATTTCTATCTTTATATGCTAAAGTGCATATAGTACTTTCACAATAGTGAAACTGAAAAATTAGCAAGCAGTGGGAGATGTGATGATTTTGGGATCCTCCCTAACTTAGGATGAGTACCAAACAGATGCCTTGAAAACAAAATAGCACATCTTATTGAACGATTTAGTTGTGGTCCCATCCTCTTAGGACAAACCCAAACACAGTTATTGGCAAAAAAACATTCCCAACCGAAGGCCCTGCAAAGCATTATGGGATGAGATTAGCAGTGGGCAGTGAATATTATATAGTATACAATATCAAAAGAATTCTACAAAGAGCTGCAGTTCAACTGGTGGTTACTAGATGTCCCTCATGAGTCAAATGCAAATGCTTGATGAAAGGGTTTCAATGGTTTTACATTTGACTCGTGAGGGACATCTAGGGACGACCAGTGGAACTGCAGCTTGATGTAAGAATAACTTCAATGCTTTGCATTTGACTCGTGAGGGACATCTAGTAACAACTAGGTGAACTGCAGCTCTTTGTAGAATTATTTTGATATCGGATACTATAATATTCACTGCCCACTGCTAATCTCGTCCCATAATGCTTTGCAGGGCCTTTGGTTGGGATTGGTTTTTTGCCAATAACTGTGCTTGGGGTGGTCCTAAAATGATGGGATCACCACTGAAGTTCAACAAAATGTGCTTTTTGTTTATGTTCTTTATGTTCAAGGCATCTGCCCTAGGTTAGGGGGGGACCCCAAAATCATCAGCTCTCTCTCATTACCTAATGTTTTCATTGTAAAAGTTAATTTTTGTGAATTGGTTATATGCTGTTAAGCATGTAAAATTGCTTTATCAAAGCATCTGAGAATATTGTTCATTTAGATGCTATGCTAGCACAGTTTTGGTACTGTACTACGTGCAAGTTAGAGACAGGACCTGATAATGAAGAATGACAAAGGAATCAGAATTCCATGCTGCTTTCACAGAGAGCCAACAAACGCCTTAAGGAACGTAAACAAAAGGCAGAACCAGCATGTGAGAAAAGACACAGTAAAAGCCTGGCACGATCCACCAGCAGCGAAAAGGCCACCAGAAAATACAAACAGCTCGACTAAGACTCTCTATCCAATCTTTCAATCCAACAGGGCTCAAAATAAAGTCCAAAAAGCTTGCGAGCGAATCGCCCTTCCTCCTCAAATATGATCACACACACAAGCTGTGCAACAACAAATTAGAGAGAGCAGCAATCCAACAAAGAGTAAAGGAACTTCAGAGATCCCCCAGGGGTATCACATATGCAATATGCAAGAACCGGGAGGAACCAAGAGCCAAGCGAAGGAAGAATGCCATCACACTGGGACAAGTTTTCAAACTATAAACATAGTGACATCAGAGACTATTAGTGTGCCAGAGGGCATATTATGCCAAAGGACATCTGGAACGCAATCACAAATGCACAATTCAGGAAACCACAACCCGAGAACAGAGAAAGCAGCGATTCAATAAACTGTAAAGGGAAAGGTGGGCGCCCCTGCAGAGATAAGTAGGCCAATTACAACTGGAGGGTCACTCGATGTCCCCAAGAGGGCCATGCAGGCAATATGTGAGGAACAAACAAGTCAAGGGAACCTAGAAGGCCCTTACACTGAGAGAAGTTTTCCAATTTTAAGTACAATGGCATCGAACTCCACTAAGCAGGGCATGTATGAGACATCAAAGACAGTCTCCAGCTGACAAAAAAATGGATCTAGCTTCAAGCTCATGACACTGAAAGCCCCAGTCCGGAAGAAAAGGGGGAACCACAAAAGACAATTGTCGGAAAGTAGGAACTGCTTTCATGCTTACCCCCACTTTTTGCTGGAGCCAGTATGTTATTATGACTAGTCTGGCTGGGCTAATCTGGACCCCAACCACTATGCTTCCTCACTAAATCTGACATGGTAACTAATTGGTACCTCCACAATTAAGTACTGGTGTACCCCAGTAGGTCCCTAGTACATGGTACTAAGGTACCCAGGGCATAGATACACCAGGGGTCTCCCATGAGCTGCAGCATGTTTTATGCTACCCATGAGAGACCACTTAAACTGTGACTACAGCCTGCCATTGCAGCCTATGTAAGCTGTTGCTAGCACCACTTAAGACAGATATACGTTTCCTTATATCTGAGGTCACTGCACTTGAAACCTCTAGGTCACCCCTAAGGCAGGCCTTTCAATCTTGAAGGCAGAGTGCTTGGTTATAAGTGTGAGGGTACCCCTGCATGAGCAGGACACCCCTACAAGCCCCAGAGTTGATTCTACATTCTTTGTAAGTGCGGTCAGCCTTTTTTAACATATAGTGGACATTAGTCATTATGAGATGTCTAACTATATAGTGGCTGAACCGAACCTGTTCATGTTTGGTATCAAACATGTTGGAATCATACCCCAACATAGATTCCAGGGTTGGACATATGTTCCCATGTACTTGGGGGCTACCTTGAGGTAATCCCCTGTGCTCCCTGGTACCGCCTTTCAGGGTCTGACAGCAAGCTAGTGCTGCTGCCGACCACAGACACGATTCTGCCCTCCTGCTGCTGAGCCAAGCTGAAACAGGCGAATGTAGAACAATAAGTTTCCTGTCGCAGGGAGGTTTGACCACCTCCCCAGACAGGACTTTGTGTTTTGGGCTGGGGTTCGGGGCGCTTGCCCGCACCACCAGACTGCTTTGAAGGACACATTTGGTGTCCTCCTTGCATGCTGCAGTTGGAACTAGTTCAGGAAACCCTTGGCTCCCCTCTGTCTAGCCCGTCCTCTGTAAGGGACCCCTGAGTCATTCCAACCCTTTTCCTAGGGTACTTAAGGGCTTACCTGTGGGCTATTTTTCAAATTCGTCATGGGACAAGACTCATGCCTGAAACCACTTCACTCTTCAACCGTCTGGACGCCGGGACTTTGCCTGGAACACACCCTGCATTAAGAAAGAATCCTGCTGCTCCTGGTCCCGCTGTTCTGCAAGTCTTCTTTGTAGTCTGTGTCTGTGCTTCTTCCAGGATCTTCAACAGACCTGTGGGCATCCTGGACACCCGAAGTAGTCTCCCTTGGAGTGAAGGAGTCACGTCCCTGCATCTGCAGGCACCGCAATGAAGCTGATTGTCCCACAGACTTTGAAAGCCTCAGCAACACAGGTAGTGATTCTGCAACTAACTTGAGGCCTGACTTGTCCTCTCTGCAACTTTGAGGCCAGTATCCCGTGTTGGAACCTCTGGGACCAAACCCTTGTGCACCCCGTAGGCTTGCTGTTGCCAAGGCTTGTTGGCTCTGCACTCCAGAGTTCTTCAAGCTACAAGAAGCTCCAGCCTCCAGCATTTCTTCATGCCAAGAGCTTTGTCCTCACCGCGTTCTCTGCATCGTAGGCCTTCATCTTTAGTGAACTGCACAAGGTCTTCTTGTGACTCCTGTGCCTTTGGCCTGTGGGTCCTCTCGAGGGTCTTCTCTTGCTTCAGTGGGCTCCCCTGCTCGCAGTGTGCCTGCTCTGACTCTCCTGCACTTGGTGAGTCCCTAGGAACTTGCCGGTCCCAGCGTTGCTCCTTCATCGTTTTCCATGCCTGTTGCTGCTACCAAGGCTTGTTGCTGCTCCTGCCAGACACAGATCCCCTGGTTCTCGAATTCCGATGTGGGACAGCTCGTGCACAGATCCTGGTCCTCCTCAGCGTCACCTGCTCCTCACAGCTACAACGACAAGCTCACCGTTAATACTCCTGCATCTTCTGTCTTCTGTGGGCATTACTCTCCCGTGCCTCCTGCTCACCTCTGAGTGGCATGGACTCTGTTCCCTCTGCTTGCAGATACTTCACTTCAAGAATCCCCCCATGTATTCCACTGGAGTCTTGCACAGTCTTTGCCTGCAGCATCTTTACTGAAGTCCTCCATTGTGGTCTACCGTGATTTCTGACTTCAGTTTGCACCTGTGCACCCGGCTTCCCTGGTGTAGGTATCCTAGTTCCTGGGTTATCCACAGGTGGTGTGACTCTCCAGCCTTCTGTCTTCCACGGTGTTTCTTCAGGGTCCACTCGGAAGGATCCTTCTTCCTCTAAATTGCAACCTTCCCATTGACTTCTATTGCGTACCTGGCTGTGTTTCCATTCTGTACACGGCCTCCGTGGGGTTCCTGGGTACTTACCTTGGGTAGTTTCTTGTGTCCCCAGCTCTTCTGAGTCTCCTGATCCAAGTCCTGACTTCAGTTGCAGTTCGCAGTCCACTTTCTTATTACGGTATATGGTTTAGTCTCACCCTGGAGACCACTGTGTATTGTGCTTACTTATCTGTTTACAATTGAAGTATTGTGTATATTTGTGTTTATATCTCCGAGTAGGAGATATACCAATGTGTTAGGGAATGTTGTGTAATAAATAGACATATATTTATAAAGACACTGTATGGTTCTTTTTCTTTTAACCTACACTACATGATCAGACCTGGTAAAAAAAGCTGGTTAGCACTCCTGGTCTAAGACTGAAGGCTGCTGTCCACAGCCACCACTTAGAGAGCTTTCTATGGTTGTCTAAGACCACTAAAATCACCAGCAGGTTTGTCTGGATTAGTGCCATGAGCTTCACTTAAATAAGTGTGCACCATATACTAAGCCAGCCTCCTACAACAGTGTATACCCACAGTACTAATCCTGGGGAAAAATAGATGTTCTCAATTGATCCAACACACTTAAACTCCTACTAAGCATCTAATTTGACTCCACAGGCCAAGGGAAAACGAGAGAATCTGCAGTAATAAGTAGCAAAACGCATGCATATCAAAAAGAGTGTTATGGGGAAAAGAGCAGTTTGCGAACTGGGGAATTGTAGGTCAGGCCAAAGATGATCAAAAATATCCACACATGCTGCCGGAAACCGCAAGTGACCGAGCAAATGACAGGAGCTAGATTGCCGCAAGCCTTGCACAGAAAAAACCTAGATATTCCTAGCAATACCCACAAGGCCATGGGAAGCGCAAACCACCAGGCTGCAACAATGAAAATAATGTCATGGAATGTAGCAGGATTTTCAATGATCTTTCAGAGTAAGGCCATACTCACTCTATTAAATGAAGCAGACGTCTGCCTCCAGGAGACCTGGTCAATTACACCTGCACTCATACCAGGCTTTGTGGAGATTCATAAGCCCCCAAAAAAGTTTCACCTATTTGGAAAGACATCTGGTGGCATATCGATATACGTAAAACACTTAGCAAAACTCACTTTTACTGAAATAAAAGTTAAATCAGAAATGTTGCAAACCGGTATTGTCGAAGGATACAGAGCTAATGGAAGTATAATGGCAATCTTAATAATAAATGCACACTCCAACTTTCATGGTAGAAAGACAATGGGAAAAACAGAAAATATGATTGCCTTCTTGGAGGAATTAATCTGCAAGCATATGTCTTCAGATATAATTTTAATGGGCGACTTCAATATGTACAGTCTGGGAGAGGAAATCACTGGCACAAGGACACCCCGTAAAGCGAGCCAGAGATTTCACACCGTCCTTCACACCCATACATTTGAGTCCGCTCAGAGTTCAGCGATGAAAATCCAATTGTTCATTAGACAGCCCCATTCTTCCAATAATTCAACCACAATTGATTATATGTTTATGACCACCAATTTGAGTGAAGACCTACTAGACTTCCAGATAGCTCAAGCGGGCAGAAAGCAACCACGACATGGGAGGGTCCGCGACTTGGTACCAGCAATTGATCAAACAAAAGGTGAGGAATATTACAAACTGATAAAATGGACGACACAAAGTACAAATCAGAGGGATGGAAAAGGCATTGGGAGGGCTGGTCTGCTAAATCACAAAACCAGGATATTATCAAAGGCTAGTCCAACCAGGTCTCCGACTTGTGCTCCACCCTACTAGGAAATTGCTGGTACAAACACAAATAATCACACTCTCAACTTCATGCGAAGGTTAAAACAAGCACTTGCAAACTAAGGGGAGCCACATGGGTGAATTAAAGACTCGGAACAATCATTACCTAGCAAGAGCTAGCAATGGCTACAAAGAACCCCAAACACCTAGTATAGGCCCAAAAGAGAAAACATCAGAAGGCTGAATGGGTCAGAAACTTTGACTAAATATGCCAAGAAAAAACCAGCAGCAATTTTGATACCTTTTTAAAAAATGTATTTAATAGAGTTTTATATAGCGCGTACTAGATACCTTATAAACACTGTCTCAGCAAGAGTGAAAGGCGTAATTTTGTATCAACGGACAAATGTTTAGAAAACGTTGTGACTATACACTGAGACACGAGGTAAATGGGCTAAAGAGAATCTTCATGGACCCTGCGCATTGCAATGGACGCTAAAATAACCATAAAACCTGTACAGACAGACACGGACAGCCAGGCGAACAAGCTGTAACCAAAGGGCTGAAGAAGAGCCAAATAGAAGGCCCCGATGGCCTTCCCAGGTCCCTATTCCGAGAAGACCCTCTATTCTGGGTGCCTTTACTCACTGTACCAAGAGGGCAAAATAAATGAAGATGTGCCAGACTCATGGCGGGGTTCCCTGCTTCAACCAATTTACACGAAGGGGGATAACACAGTCCCGAACAATTACAGTCTAATCGTCTTGTTAGACATGGAGGGGAAGGCATATTCAAGCATCTTACTAGAAGAGCTAGTCAAATGGGTCATAGAAGAGGGCCTGCTTCCATTCTTTCAAACCAGATTCTGCTAGGGTGGATCATCGCAAGACAAAATTTTGGCCCTCTCCTATATAGCTTAACAAGCAACCGCTCCTAACAGCCTGTTTTTGTTTTTTTTTGCTTGCTTCATCTACTATTCCACCTCTTTGACGGAGTGGTTCCAAACAGACTCTGGCAGAAGCTGCAAAACTGTAATATACCAAATAAACTGCTAAAAACCATTGTCACTTTACACAAAGACATGGGTATCCGTAAAGCTCTCTGAGGAAACTGCTACCTCACAAATCCCAATAGAGCCCCAATTGTATTTAATCTTTATACAGCTTATTTGGGCCCCTAACTCTCAAGAGCCAACTTGGCGACCGCGAGAATTGGGCAAAATAAATTATTCCTTATGCAATACGCCGACTACCTCATCCTCTTAGATCACACGAAAACAGAATTCCAGAAGGCATTGGATGCATAGAAATATAATGAAAACAATGACCTCGTCGCCGACTCAAGTCTAACAAAAGCGGTGATTGTTTTACGGCTACCCCAAAAAAAAGGACCCAGAAATGGAGGCTTCACTCTCAGAAGATAGAGAGTGGTTTAGTGACACTGGGAAACCCACCACACAACTGCAAAAGACTAAAAGAAAAGAAAAAGCGGCTAGGTATGCCCTGTGTAAATTAAACAGCAGCCTCCTTAGTCCACAACCGAGGCCATCCGGAGGGTGATAAGAGCAAAACTAATGCCTGCTATCAGCTACGTCCAACAAGTGTTTCCTTGCCCACTTGGGCAAGAACTAGACAAAATGCAATGCATGGGGTATAAGCGAATCTACCTCCACACATGTGGAACACATTGATTTGCTTGGAGTTTGGCCAAAAACTTCACTGCGTATAAACTACTTTTTCCGGAGCATCTCAGCACCGACAACTCAATGAAAGCGGTCATAAAATCCATCTTCACTACTGGGGATAATCTATGGATGGCATGAATATTTGAATGTAGCTGCAGAAAAGGTCACTATGGCCATAGAAAACTGGGCTGAAGAATCGATCACTTGCACTGCTATTAAAGCCTCCATAAACAAGCATTTACAATGCAATAGTTTCGTCTTTGTTAAAGTTAGAGCTATTTGCATTGCTCGTGACATTATTTTGTTTTTAGAACATATAAATAAATGGCATTGTGATTTACAATGCCAGTAGCTTAATCTCTCGCAAATGCGAGACCTATTGCATTTGCACCCACACACACACAGAGCCACACACACACACAGCCCAACACACACACACACACAGAGTACACACACAGCCCAACACACACACACACACACACACACAGAGTCCAACACACACACACAGCCCAACACACACACACAAACAGAGCCCAACACACACACACACGGAGCCCAACACACACACACACGGAGCCCAACATACACACACACAGAGCCCGACACACACACACAGAGCCACACACATACAGACACACACACAGAGCCCAACACACACACAGACACAGAGCCCAACACACACAGCTCAACACCCACACACACAGAGCCCGAACACACACTCACAGAGCCCAACACACACACAGAGCCACACAAACACACACACACACAGACACACACACACACAGAGCCCAACACACACACAGAGCCCAACATACACACACAGAGCCCAACACACACACAGTCCAACACACACACACACAGCCCAACACACACAGAGACACACACACACAGACTCACACACACAGAGGCACACACACGCACACACAGCCCAACACACACACACACACACAGCCCAACACACACACAGAGCCTAACACACACAGAGCCCAACACACACACACACAGAGCCCAACACACACACACACAGAGCCCAACACACACACACACACACACACAGAGAGTCCAACACACACACACACACACACAGAGCCCAACACACACAGATCCCAACACACACACACACACAGAGCCCAACACACACACACACAGCCCAACACACACACACAGCCATACACACACACACACACAGAGCCCAACACACACACACACAGCCCAACACACACAGCCCAACACACACACTCACAGTCCAACACACACACACACAGCCCAACACACACACACACAGCCCAATACACACACACACACAGCCCAACACACACACACACACACACACACACACACAGAGCCACACACACACACAGGGAGAGCCACACACAGAGCCATACACCCACACACAGAGCCACACACACACAGAGCTCTCTGCCCAGTAACGCCCCACAGAACAGAGGCAAGCAAAAAATGATGACAAGCAGGGAACAGAGGCAAGCAAAAACGACGACAAGCAGGGAACAGAGGCAAGCAAAAAACGGGTATTTGAGGCAAGATTGAGTGTACCTCTGCAGAGAGGGCGTATTCCCATGGAACAAGAGTGATATTGGAAGTGTAGGTATGCAATGACGTGAAGACAGAACATGAGACACATTGATTGACCTGGGATGCAGGTTTTTCTATCGGGTCCGATCCTGGCTGGGAAGGTCTGAGGTGTGGTTACTGATTTCAGCAAATTAAATGCAGATGCCTCCCGTAATAATATCCTAGTATGGGTTTATTTCACACCGCTCGCACACAGTGTGTACAACACTGTGCTTTCTCTGGCCCCTACTCATCTTCCCTCCCCTCCTCCCAAATACACGCCAAGCTCGCACTTGCATTCCCCTCCAGGCACCTGCTCATCACCCCTCTACACAGTTCATCTGTTTCTCTTGTTCTAGGCTGTACGGTTGCCCTCTCTCTCTCTCTGTATGTCATCAGTATACTATTTGCTGTCCTTGGCTTTTGTATTACGAGTATTGTGCCCTGGTGCCTTCATTCGGTTGGTTCATTTGAAACAAACCAAGACTACAACTCCCAGAAGGCATCAAGTTGTCAAATGAACGGGCCTAACCGGAAACATGGTTAAATGACGACGACTTGGAGTGAGGCAGCAACACTGCTATCATCGCCGAAGTACTGTACTCTACCTCAGCCCTCCGTCCTCTCACTCACCCCACGCCCCGTTCGTATGCCCCAGCACCCCCATCAGACCATTCTTAAGAGGGCCGCTGCTCTGCCTGGCGCACTGCCCTCCGGCTGGGACTATCCCCTCGCACAGATCTCAAGTTGTCTCACAGCCAGTGGAGTACCTCATCCAGTTGTTACTTTTCCTAGTTGCATTCCTGCATTTGCAATGGGAAAAGTAAATCCTCGTAAAACACAACAAATGAAAGACGGACTGGATACACAACCCTTAGACATTATGCCGTACCCTGGGACCAGCCCGACTCCCCCCACCACCACCCTCCAACTAGCTCTTATCTGTACTCTCCTCTTCTAAACCCTCGGTATCTTTCCCCCCAACGCCATTCACCACTTTCAATTGCTTACGTTCCCTCTAGAACTAGACTGGCTTTTTCAGCAGTCCTCCCCCAGATTCTCATATCCTCCTTTTCTAGCCCGATCTTCTTTAACTGCTTCCTTCTCTTTTCTGGGGCTTTCATCTGCCTGTCCTCAGTCCAGCAGCTGCCATGCTGTGTTCTCCTCTGCTCTCTAACACGGTGTCGCTGTTCAGCGTCCGGGCTGCACGCTGCCCGTGAGAGCGCGAAAGAAAGGTTCCGGGGTGAGATGGTTCCTACTGCCATTTCGGCACGGGTGGCGGCGGGGAATGAGCTTTGAATAAGGCAGGATTTACAAGGTGAGATCGAGGATAATGATATGCACTGGTCTTAATAATATAGGTCAGTGGAGATTTTTTTTGTGTACATTTATATAGCGCGAACTCGACCCGAAGGTATTGGAGCGCTTTACAGGAATGAGCACCATTTACGCTACACAAGGACACATTCATGCTGACGGTGGGGGAGAGCTGCGGCACGCGCAGGTCTGCCTGGCGGAAACGCAAGGCAAGCTGGAGAGTGCTCCTGCCGCCGAGGCCCCCCGCATGGTGGACGTTGCGGACGAACTGCCCTCTCCCCTGGAGAGCGCTCCAATGCCTTTCGGGCCGCGTTTGCGGTATATTAAAATAAAAACAAGCATCGGGCAGACGGGCAGCAGGAGTCTGTAAGCCCTGTCCATTTCAGACTGGGGGGCGTGTTTTTTGTTGAGTGACGGATGACATCACGGATAGAAAGGACAGCAAAAAAACACGCCCCTCAATCCGAAACGGACGGGGCTTAGAGTGACATGCAGAGCTCTTCTCCAATGGCTGGCCACCGTTTAGGAAGCCAGCCAATTGAGAAGAGCTGGCTCGTTTACCTCCCTACTCTAAGACATATTTTCTCACCCAGCGAGACTGCGAAAGCGCAGCCTACGCAGGCCGAGACCTAAAAAACAACTGTACCAACTTTCAAGAGAAACCGACATCAAGGCTTTACTGGAGAAAGGCACATACGCTCCATTAATAACATTATACAGCACACAACATACAACCATATCTGCATCAAGCATTAAAACAAATATTGTGTGGCAGGTTAGTGCCACTTTCAATTAAACACTTGCATTGTACGATTCAGACTGTGCAATTATAAAAAAAAAAAAAAAGTTATTGACACATCTGTTATGCTGTTGCCCAGCTCTGCACAACCCCCGATGCTGGTTTTTGAGGTCAATCTTCCTACACCATGCGACACGCACTGTTGCTGAGGTGCAAAACCTTCTATTTTCCTTGGAAACAACGTCACACCTGGCAAAGTTTGGTCAATTCATTCACCGAGTGCAGACATTGCTAAATGAAAGGTCACCTGCATTGCGTCATGAGGCTCCGATGTAGTATTTTTTCAACTTTCAGGATTTAGTTTACCTTTTACACACGTTCCTGACTACGGCCTCTACGAACACTGAGGAATTACATTTTAGTGTTGGACACGGTTGAGGTCGAGCCCATCCTGTAAATAAACATGAATCCAGGAGGGCGGCACCAATACCCAGTCAATACACTATGCACTTTAGGCCTACATTGGTAAGCTGGAGGCATAATCCAGACTCTCAGGTTAAAGGTTTTTTGGAACTGAAATTGTTTTCCTAAATCTTAGATGAATTAACTTTTTTAATGGTATGTTTTGTTATTGAGAACGTTTTCTTTTATCTATGTAGTTATTTTTAAGTAATCTCACAATAAATGTAATGCAGTTAAAGTAATGCTCTGATGGTAATCCTGCAGCCTACTACTTCAGTGGCACAGCCGTTATTACTTTTTAACAAGGCTCTGCTGGAACCTGTCTTGGCTGCTTGGGAGAGGCCCTTATTAGGACCAGCAAGCCACAAACAAGACCCAAACGTTGTGCCCTTGCATCCATTGCAGAGGTGGTTCAAGTTTCTGCCTCCAAACTGATTGCCAATACTTTCCCTATGGCCCAGGTAAACAGGGAGTCAAACTGGATTGATGTCAAGGACAGAAAGGTTTTTGCTTTCAGCGCAGCCTTACTGTAAGGGAAATGCCACTGTGTCCTTGCCATATGGGAATTTGCAGGACTAGCAGTTAGAAAGCTACTGGAACACAAGATCTTCAAACGCTGTCAACGACTAGCTGGGCCTGGAAGCAATTGACCCGTACAACCCAGATGCAGCTTCTTTATTCTGCCTCACTCCCAATATCTGGGAACCTCCTGATCCCTATCACCTTGGAGAGAGCGGTACAGCACATTCTTTCTAAACATAATCTGACTACATTTGGCAATCTGTTACCGGACGGCCACATATACTATAGTACAGAAGATATTCGCTTTAGAGATGCTACTTTCATGGATCAATTTACGTTTTGCAGATTGCAAAGAGCTCTCAGAGCACAGTTACTATATACCCACTTCTCTGAACTCGGACATCCCCCAGAGAGTCTACGCTGGTTCATCCTAGAAACCCACCAACAAATAAGACAGTCTGCTTTGTTCAGGATTGAACAAAGGTGGGTGTTCGGTCTTGACTTAGCAAATGAAGGCCTGAATGATGCCATACTCTGCATTACCATTAATTAATCTGAAATATACAACCATTGTCCGCAACTTTAACGAATGAGTATATCAGCTTAGGACTCCACGCTAGTCTCTCACCTCTTAATACATCTCAGCCACATGATGTCGACATCAGGATAGTCAGATATGGAGATTAGGCTATGTTAGGACGATATATCTAATAACTAACAATAGAGTACAATACTACACTCTAAGATGGCCGACATATGAATCACCCATTCGGCAGTCGCCAGCAACTTATGCACGAATATAGCGCAGTGATGTGAGCACTTTTGCACTGTATAAATTCTTGTTCACATTGTTGATAAAACCGTGCCACTCAATGCCAAATTTGAAGACCTTGATGCGCGTCCACATCAAGGTAATAGCCAGAACTATAGACTTTCACCACATTCAAATATGGCCTCCATGGTTACATTGTAGATGATGTCATGCCGACACCATCACACCACACACCAGGTGCAGCTGATTTACCATGCTTAACGGCCCCAGGAGAGGGTATTTAAGACAGGAACCGACAACCTGTCTTTTCCTTCCTGATGCAGCGGAGCGGGTAGGTGAGCCGGACTGCTCTGAGCGGGAGCAGGTGAGTATGGATTACACTTTGAGACTATGGCTGGTCACAAGCTTTTAAGAGAGGTAAGAGGTGCTGGGAATTGCTGACAAGTTACCGCTGGTCTTTGGGAAGGGCACGCTGACTCAGATGTTCTGTAGAGCTCTGCACTAAGACATAGCTTGGGCGCTGTATGGCCTCTTAACACACCGCACGATTGGCATAATGTCCGAGCGCATGGTGAAGGCGCCAGCAGCTACGCAGGCAGGTCTGGGGCACTTTTGAATCTGTTGAATAACCTTGTCAATGATACCAATTTCACGACTATGGGCTTACTTTAACCTGAACCATGCCCACTTTCACTTTTAATGCTCTGGAGTCATGGCCTTAGCAACTAAACATTGTGCCTACAAGCCCACACCCAGCATGTTTTGTTATTTGTTTTTTCCTTTTAATAAACAGCGGCACTACGTTGAGTGTCCATATACTCCGCTGCGGTCTGATGAAGCAGCACTTGAATCCTTAAAAGGTGAGCTGATACACATTCACCATGATGTTCAATTACTCTAACTGGTTACCCATAGGTTTTATATTCTAAATACAAATGGAGGCACACTTAGAATGTGATATGCATGAAATCACGTTGTCTTTATCACTTGTATAGATTCAGAGGTTGTGTACTGTGAAACACACCCACTGGAATTAATAGGACCATGTACCAATATTTCCATTCGTTTTTTTTTATCCTTTTTGTTTGTACTCTAGGTTGGCTGCTTTTCTCCGGGGCAACGTCCTACCGAGAGCCAAAGTGGTATGTAGAACCACACCACACACTGTAGATAGTTTTCATTTAGTCACTAGGTCCTGAGGAATCGCTAACTGATCTATTAGAGACATTTTATAGGCGAGAAACATGTTGACCACTAAGGGGTAAAGCATCATTTTTGTCATATTAAAACAAAATAGTCGCCCTCCTTCTTTTTACTTTTTAATCAGGTTGTGGCCTCTCCATGATAAAAATAATTATAGAGAATTCTCTTACCTGTTTTAACACACAAACCACATCTACATCTTACCAGGCCCCTCATACCCACGGCACCTATACGGCAATGAACAAACGATCTCCGATAAAGAGCCCCTTTAGGGGTGCCCGTCGAGCATTGCAGCACCAGCTCGACGAGGAGCAGACCCATATGATGAAGCATGACACCTAGCTTGCTTGGTATGTGACGGCCCTAGTTCCGAAAGGAGGTATTCTCCACCTCCCTACCACTCTGAATACTCACCAGGTAGCCAACTTACCACCCAGGACCACCGTAAGTCTTTTGTCTTCTAATCGGCTAGTGCAACCATGCTTGTTTCTTTCTGTTTTGCCTTTTGTTGTGGAACAAAATATAAATGAAACAGTAAAAAAGAAAGCTACTGGAAAACAAGTGGAAGCCCTTTTCAGATTTGGCCAGTGATGGTGTTAATGCCTCAATATAGATTCTGAAGCGCAACTTGGATCCTATGGATACCGTGACCCAGTTCATGGGCACAGCCAACACGGTATGGCAACGTGCCAAGATGCATTCTACCGGCTTTTTAGGAGATATCGAAGCCACTTCGATGGACATGCCCTATTTACAGCAGCAGATCCATTCCCCTCTATACTCTGTGGGTTCGGCTACCTCAAAAATTCTTCGATTCCTTCCATCCCCCAATGCCCAATCACAATGCCAACTTCTGGTAGGAAGGGAGAGTATCCCATTTACCCATCAATTGGAAGCCAATATCAGCATACCTCTGGGTCAGCCATTTGATCTGCAAGGGCTACTATTGTGCCTCTAGATGAAGGGAGCACAAGATTTTGCTCACTTTACACATCTTGGAACGCGGCCTTCTTAACTTGTTTCATTTGGGAGGACAAATTCAAAATGCGGTCTCTAAGTCAGGTTCTGGCACTGTACAAAATGCTGTCTCTAAGCGAAGTTCTGGCACTGAATATGGAATGTTTGGTGCCCATCTAACTCCAAGACCTATACTTCCATCTTCCAATTCTTTCTTTTCACAGGCGTTACCTGGAATTCACTACTGTGGGGTCGTATGACTGACTGTTCACTTTCTTTCATTTAGCCCTGTTGCTTGAACATGAAATACCTTGAAAAACCAAGAGACAAGAGGCATTTGATACATTTGTTTAATTAAACAGAGCTGCTGGAAGAACAGTTACAGTTACTGCCTGAGCACTGTCTCAATTTACAGACAGTCTGCTGACTCTTTTTATTTAGTTCATTGTATGCAATAAAGTCTTTCTGAAGGTCCTTGTAAGGTAATTAATGTAGTTGCTGCCTTTGGAGTCATAAATTATTTGTCTAATGGAAAGTACAGGTACGCCTCAAACTTGTCTGGATACAATGCGGCCAGTGGGTAATGTATGTGTAGATGTTGGGCATTGGCAGCGTGTGACCACTGCGTGTGCTGTGTCCTGATTGGCTATTTGTTCCTAACTCTTGTGGCACCACCAGATTTCCACCTTCGAAGTCAAAACTAACATGCCAAAAGACGGTCTCTTAACAGGACACGCCAATACTGAGCCCTTGCTATTCTTTAATGTGACCTTCACCAACACGCTTTTATGGGCCTGTACCAAGCCTTGATTATTCAGCATTCCATCCATCATTTGTTTGCATAGAACTTTTCATGTCGTGAAACATGAAAAAATTATTTCTTTAAGCAGTGACGAATCGCAGTAACTAATTGTTGTATTCAGCAGTCATAAGGTCAGAAGGTACATATATGCATTCCTATTTGCTTCAGAAGACAAATGTCAACATCCAAGGTCTAAAGAAACAAACTGATGCAAATAGAAGAGTAATCAGGGAGGAGTGTAGGTTCAACAAAAAATACGGATAAAACTTAGTGCAGCGGCAAGCAGATGTATTAATACCTAAACGTTCAATCTTTGTTTGTATACATTTATGGTTGCATCCATATTCCATGTAAGGTAGCATGATTTAAAGCCAATCTGGGACGTGACAAGGATAAGGATGTACAAGTGTAAGGTATTCACTATAGTAAACAAAATGCACTAAAGCTCACTTTAAAAATATATATATATATATATATATATATATATAAGGTTTCACGACATTATGCTGCATGAATCCACCTAAAATTACATTTGAATCACACCCGTATAAAACAACTCTTACTTGACTAACACCATGAGTCTTCAATCAACTCAATGATATGCCTGTCTTGAGACCTATGTCGCCCACATGCTTCTGCAGTATATTAAATCAATCTTATTGGAAACAAGTCCTTGCCAGCTCCAAACCTCTTTGTTTTCTCTTCCTTCCCGTCTTCTTTCTGCCTTTTTGTTGGTTTCTCTGCCTTTTTCTAATTTTTCTTCTTGTTCTTTTCTTTCCTAACCTATTGTCTATGAAATTTTCTCTGGTCTATGTACTTTTCTCTGGACTAACCTATTTATTACCCACCACTGATGCAACACTGTAGCATTTTTAGCTTTCTAACCAAATATTAATAACATGTAAAATAATAAAATTAAATAAAATCCCTCTCACTTCAAGCACGTTTTGGTGGCACCTCTCTGGGTTCTCTTTTTATCGTTTCAATACATTTTATACTTATTGCAACTTTTCTTTTACAGCCTTGAGAAAGCCCTGGCTTAATTTGTCACAAAGGGCGAAACACGTGTCGGAGGTTCCTTTTTAAAAAAAAAAAGTTACATTTTTGCATGATGAAATGACAAACTGGCTGATGCCAATACAATTACTTCTTCTATTCAAATTGTTTGTGATTATTGTCCTGTGTTACATAAAAAGGAATTATCCTATTGGCTGAATCTGATTACGTGGAAAAGAGAAACATATACTCACACCCCCACCTTTACTAATTTGAGTTGTACATTTCTCCTTTTTTAGCCTTTTTGCTTTTCCAAATTTCCTCTCATTTCACTTGACTGCTGTGCTTGAAACCACACCTGCAAGGATGGAGGTCGAGCTTACTAACATGGATGCCTATACTGTGGCCCAGCTCAAGGAGTTCTGCAAGGAGTGGGGACTTAGATCCAAGATGAGCAGCGGGAAAGTGGAACACCAAAAAGGCACTGAGGGCTGTGATGAAAGACCACAAGTCACTGTGCACAGCAACAGAAGGAGATGATGATCTGGAAAGGACCTGGATACCAGTCCTGACTTGCAGCAGTCAGCTGAAGGGGGTGACTTGTCCCCTGAGTTGGAGCTTCCTGCCAGAGCAGAAAATAATGTGTCTTCTCAAGACCTGTCCTCCATAGGAGTGGGTGGAAAGGAAGGCCGAAAGGGAGTTCAGGCTGCAGATGGTACAGTTAAAGTTGGAAGAATAGAAACTGGCCATAGAGGAAACGCGGGCTGTTAGGGCCTTAGAGAACGAGAAACTGGCCATGTAGGAGAGTAAAATGTTGTTGGCTCATGAACTGAGTCTTAAGGAGCTGGTCATCAAGGCCAGGCAGACAGACTCCAGCAATGTTGGTGGCAGCATACCTACAGTGCTCTCCAGAGGCAACAGGGTCTACATTCCTAAAGATCGTTTGCCTGACTTTATTGTGGGGGATGACATGGACAAGTGGTTTGAAGCTTATGAGGAAGCTTTGCAGATCAATAGGATCCCTGGGGGGAGGGGAGTTCTTGGGGTAATCATCACAAAGGTTGGGCAAGATCCCCACCAGAAGAAGGAGGGGGAAGGCAAATATAAAAGCAGGGAGTTCTCTAAAGGTCCCCAAAATAGTTCCACAGGTCAGGATTCCCACCCCCAACCTGAGGAGAAAAAGAAATGGTTCCCTGATAACAATTCCTCAGGGAAGGCAACCCTAAAGTGCTTTAAGTGCCAACAGGTTGGGAATTTGAAGGGGGCTGCATAGTGTCCCAAGTGGGCACAGCTCACACTGGTAGGCAGACACAGGGCTGGCTAGTTTAGCGCTCGGAGAGGAGATTGCCCCAGATAGTGTGGGGTAGGTACCACAGAAGGGGGTTGGATTCAGCCTCTTCAAACTTTTGTATGGCCACCATGTGTGAGGACCTCTCAGTCTGATAAAGGAAGCAAGCTCCCAGGAAGGCCTCCAGGATATGATCGGCTACATGCTGGTAGTCCGTACCCAGATGAAGTGCTTCTGGAAGAAGGCAAAGGAAAATCTAGAAGGCAGCCAGGGTGTTAAGAAACAGTGAAATGAGCACAAGACCACTCTGGTTGAGTTTCAGCCTAGCCACAAAGTGTGGTTGATGGAGCCTGTGGAGCCCAGGGCCCTACCAGACCGCTGGTCTGGGCACTATGAGGTGAAAGAATGCAAGAGTAAAGGTCATCAACCTGATAGACCTTAAGACTCCCAGGACCCTCTGAAGTTTTTGCATGTCTGTTGCCTCAAACCCCAATGTGAGTGGTCCAAGGTACTTATGCTCCTGTTCATGCATGATGGAGTGAAAGGGGAGAGTGAACCTCTCCCCATCTCCTTTCTTCTAAGAAGCGGGATTGGTCAGTGGAGGGTGTCAATCTCTCCCCTATCATGACCCTAGAGCAACAGAGGGACTTCAGCCAATTGTTGGGGCAGTTTGCCTCTCTTTTCTCCCTTACCGCAGGGCTCACTGCAAGGTGTACCCACGATATTGACACCAGTACAGGCATGCCTGTAAAGAGTGAACTCTATAGGCTATCTGATAAGGTGAGAGCCAGCATAATGGAGGAGGGCTCCAAAATGCTGAAGCTAGGGATCCTCGAGCCCCCAAACAGTCCTTGGTCCAGCCCAGTGGTACTGGTCCCAAAGACTGACCCTCTAGGTACCACCCCTGAACTTAGGTTCTACATGGATTACCCGGGTTCAATGCAGTCACCAAGACTGACCCACAACCGATCCTGTGAGCTATTGAGCTCATAGATTGGTTGGGAGCTGCTAACTTCCTCAGCACGTTTGACTTACTATCTGGATACTGGCAGGTTGGCTTGACCAAATGGTCCACGTGATGCATTTTGAGCTGAAATACACTTCTGCCACTCCCAGAAGTTGGTTAACTAGGTTCTGACTAGAACTTCAGTGCCACCTTCCTAGACAACATTGTGGTCTTCAGTTCTAACTGGAAGGACCACCTGTGCCACCTGAGGGAAGTGCTTCATGCTCTGCAGGAAGCAGGCCTGACTCTCAAGGTCAGTAAGTGCCAGATAGGACTGGATTTTGGCTTGGAACCCCCTAAAACCCAGACAGAGGTCACAGTGAGAGATTCATAAAGGGGTATGGCACCATTATTGCCCCCCTGACAGAACTGACCTCTACGAAACAGCCCAGATAGATGATCTGGACAGAGGTGTGCCAGAATACTTTTGACAACCTGAAGAATGCCATGTGCACAACACCTTTGCTCAAGCCCCCTGACTTCTCTATGGAATTCATAGTGCAGACAAATGCCTCAGAGCAGGGCATAGGGCGCATGCTCTCACAGCTGTTACTGACGCCTGAGGCTTGAGCCGGGCGGTCATTCTTTTTTACCTGATTTTAAAATTGATTGTAAAGCACTCGCCTTTGTGTCCTTTCCCCCCCTGCACCAGCGCGCGGATTTATCGCGACGCTTGCTGTCTTCACCGAGTTGAGGGGGAGGGCAACCATTCTTTCCCCTTATTTTAAAACAAAAACTACTTACGAATTCTGGCGCTGTGTTGACAGCTTCTCTGCCTTCCCCCAGAACGACTAGCCGATTCAGGGCTGTTTGACCTGGGGCTCGGGCTGAGATACAGCGGAGGCCATTTTGGGTAGGGCTTCCTCCCTTGGGCTGAGAGGCGGCACTATAAAAACAAACGGCAATGGCTCCGCGCAGTGGACGCGTTCAGCGGGCGCACCGGAGTCAAGCCAGAGTCCAGCCCGTCTGCGCCCGTCCGCGACAGACCGGGACGTGGTGGCGGATCTCTCGGTCCACTGGAGCCCCTCAATAGGATGGGAATGTCCAGGCACCGCATGCAATATAGTATTCAGGATTTAATGTTTCTTCGCCCTAATACAGCAGACAGCTGCTATCACTCTCTGCATGCAGACTCACTTCCCTTATCATGTGACACCTGTGACCACCCCTTTCAATCTTCGACCAAAGATAAGGGTAAAACAGTCAAATTTAACATGCTTTTATTGAACTGCAGATCGATGAAAAAACACAAGTCAGAAATACATGACTTATTAATGGAAATTGGTCCTGACGTGCTTTTTCTAACCGAGACGTGGTTGGATGATCTCCTGACGCCCTCGAAGCCACTCCTCCTGGATATTGTCTACTCAGACTTGATCAACAAAAGCAGAGAGGGGGGGGGGGGCTAGCTCTAATTCACAAATCTGAATTAGAATGCACTCTGGTGAAAATCACGCTGTTCAACAGTGAAAGTGGCTTTTTCACTATTAAACTCGGCCCCAGTAACGTTATCAATGGTATGCTGATGTATCGCCCACCTGGAAGCGCTGGGCAGTTTGGAGATCAGTTGCTGGATCTAATTACTCCACCGGCACTCCGCTATAAAAAATTCATCGTTCTGGGTGACTTAAACCTCCATTTTGATGATATTGAATGTGGGGAGGCTCAGACGGTTGCCACAGCACTGAAAGCTCTGGGGCTCAATTTACTATCTAATGCCCCCTCACACCAACTGGGCCATCTTCTTGATCCCATCTTCGCCAACTGGGAGGGCATCTCAGTTTCCTCTCCAGTTAGAACGTCTTGGTCAGATCACTTTATTATTCCACTTTCCATAGAATATCTGTCTCCAGAAAAGAAACTTAGTAAACTCCCTCCTTCTAAATGCAGAGATTGGAAGAAATTTAAAATAGAGGCTTTCAAATGTGCCCTATCAGAAAATCCCCCTCCCCCCAGTGGCTCTCTGCAGGAGGCTTGGAGCAGATATGAAAAATGGATATCCAATGCGTTGGACGTGGTGGCGCACTGGACATCCAAACCTCCCGCAAGGCAAACTAAAACCGCCCCTTGGTTCTGGGAAAAACTTAAGCTAGCTAAGGCTGCATGCAAAAAATTAGAACGCAGCTGGAGGAAAGACTACAGCCCAGAGTCAAAAACTCTCCTCAAGGAGGAACTAAAAAAATATCAGAAATTAGTCAGAATTGAAAAGGGCATCCATCTTAAAAGTAGAATCGATCTAGCGGACAATCCCACCAGAGAACTCTTTACCATCAACAGAGAACTCACAGTCCCGTCCAGACTTGAAGCCCAAGATACTTACTCCAAGGAGATGTGCGATTCTATAGCTGATTTTTTTGTCGATAAGATCGACAAAATCCACGCCACCTTCACAGACGAAGAGGATCTCTTAAATAAACATATGGTAGTCAAAGATACCTCTATGGAGAATTCCTGCCTCACATGTTTTATACCACCTGTGAGACAGGAACTTGTCAGCATTATTAATAGCATACAATCTGGCTCGCCTTGTGACGTCTGTCCACCTGCACGCTGCAAAGGAAGCATGGTAAGCCTGATCATTAATCAGATTAGTCACATTGTATCGCTGTCTCTCCAAGAGTGTCATGTGTTGGACACGTGGAAAACAGCTCAGGTCATCCCTCTAAAAATAAAATCTAATATCCACATTTCACAATTTCAAAACCTCCGCCCTATTTCCCTTCTCCCCTTTTGTGCGAAGGTTGTGGAAAAAGTTGTCAACAGGCAGCTGATGAGATATTTGGAGGAGCACTCTCTCCTTCACCCCACTCAATCGGGTTTTAGAGCAGGCTACTCCACTGAGTCAGCCTTACTCTATTCCACCGAAAGTCTGAGACAAATAGTGTATGCAGGAGAGACAGCAGCGTTGGTGTTATTAGATCTCAGTGCAGCTTTTGACACCGTGCTGCACACAACGCTGCTGTCTAGGCTCTCTGATATGGGAGTGGTGGGACAGGACCTGGCATGGATAAAGTCTTTTTTGGCTGATAGGAGCTTTCAGTTGCACTGTCCACCCTTCAAGTCTTCCCTCAGAAAGGCAAGCCATGGGGTTCCCCAGGGCTCGAGTCTGAGCCCTACTTTGTTTAATATCTATATGGAACCCCTGGCTCGCCTAGTGGAAGGATTTGGGGTGGGCATTGTAAGCTATGCTGACGATATCCAACTGATGTTCAAGCTTACGCCCGACCTCAGAGAAGATGCCACCAATTTCTCCAACTGCCTGCTATCAGTGGCATCTTGGATGAACAGCAACTGTCTGCGCCTTAATGGCGCTAAAACAGAATTGCTGGTGGTAGGGGAATCAGTCTCTGCTTGGTCTCACAGGTGGTGGCCTACGGAACTGGGTAGCCCACCTCGTCTGGTGGATTCGGTACGCAATCTGGGTATAATGCTGGACTCAGATCTTTCT
Source organism: Lissotriton helveticus (assembly GCF_964261635.1). Taxonomy (NCBI): domain Eukaryota; kingdom Metazoa; phylum Chordata; class Amphibia; order Caudata; family Salamandridae; genus Lissotriton; species Lissotriton helveticus. The sequence continues at coordinate 209,904,171 of NC_136058.1, forward strand.
TACAAATCCCATGTCAGTAAAGTGACAGCCAGGTGTTTCAGCATTCTGAAAGTCTTGCGTAAGGTTCTAGATCTCCTTCCTATTCAGGCCAGAAAGATTATTGTCCATGCTTTGGTGACCCCCCACCTCGATTATGGGAATGCCCTGCTTTTAGGCTGGAGCAAAAAAGGCCTTCATCAACTGCAGTGCGTACAGAACGCAGCCGCTCGCCTTGTGCTCAGACTCCCTCGCAGAGCATCTGGGAAGAACGCTCTAGCCAAACTTCACTGACTCCCTGTCAAGGAGCGAATCAAATTTAAAGCCCTCTGCTTTGCACATCGTATTGCCCAGGGCAAAGGCCCGGACTATTTAAAAAACCTTCTCACCATGCATCGTCCCATCAGAAACTTGAGATCGTCTGGTGCAATGTTGTTTAAACTCCCCAGAATCACCAGAGCCAGGATGGGAGGTTGTTCATTTAGATACCTGGCCTCCAGGTGTTGGAATGAACTTCCGCTCGACCTCCGAATGGAGCCTTCTGAGATTAGGTTCCGTGCTAGACTCAAGACGCTCCTTTTCCCTCCTGTGTAACCGTTTGCTGGTTTCCTCTCTTTGATCTACCCCTCCTCTGCCCCTGGCAACCTAGCAGTATTCTAGCGCGGGGACACACTGTCTTCTGTGTAGCCAGGCGCTTTAAAAATGGTTTTATTATTATTATAGCTAAACAAAGAGGGCCAGGATCAACCTGTAGCCTTCAGCAGTAGGAGGTTAATTCCCAGGGAACAGAGGCGATTGTAATAGGAAAGGAGGCCTTTACAGTGGTCTCAGCACTGAAGAAGTTGAGACCATACCTGTTTGGTACTCAATTCCAGGTTCAGCAGACCACAGGCCCCTCAGATAGCTAATGCAGATCAGGTGTGAGAATCCCAAACTGATGAGGTGCTCCATCTTCCAACAGGGAACGGACTTTATGGTAGAACATTGTCCAGGAACAGACCACGTCAACCCCCCGCTTTAGCAGCTACGCCAGGGATGGGGTTTTTGATGGGCCTCCTCTGTCTGCAACTCAACAGACAAAGGCTCATAATTAATGTAAAATGGTGAGAAGGTGAGTGTGTCAAAGGATGGATGGGTGGATGCATGCATGTGTGAGTGAGATCGTGGGTGGGTGAGTGACAGGTAGATGATAGATGCATGGATGAATGAGTGAAATAATGGAAAAAAGATGGTTAGTGAAAGAGAGAATGGATGAATGGATGGATGATGTATGAAACAGTGGATGGATGATGAGAGAAAGGATAGATGATGAGTGAAGTGGTAAATGGATGAATGGACGGGTAAAAAGAATGGATGAATGTGTGGATGAGGGAAAGGATTGATGTAAGGAAGGATGAGTGAAGAATGGAAGCATGAGTCCAAGGGAGGATAGATGGAAGGCTGGATGAAAGGGTAGATGGATGGATGAGTGAAAGGGTAAATGAATGGATGGGTGAGTGAGTGATTGAAAGGATGATGGATGAAAGGAGAAATGGGTGAATGGATGGATGAGTGAAAAGGTAGATGATAGATGCATGGGTGAATGACTGAATGGATGATGAGTGAAAGGTAGGAAAGGTGGGTGGGTGAATGCATAGATGGATGAGTGAAAGGGTGGAAGGATGACGAGAGAAAGGATGGATCGATTGATGAGTGAAAGCGTGAATGGGTGGATCAATGATTGGATGGATAGATGGACTGAGTGAAAGGGTGGATGAATGGATGGATGAGGGCAAATGAGATGGATTGATGCATGGATGCATTTTACCCACTGAGAGTAGAATAATCCACATTGATTAGTAAGGAACATAAAGAAGAACATTGAAATGGAGGAGCGGAAGATCTGCAGACCATGGACCTTAATGGATGGCTGTTGGCAGTTGGGGTCCTTGTCCCTCACCGCCGCCACCAAATACTGGAGGCGGGTGTCCCTGTCCCACACCGCTGTCGCCAGGTGCGAGATCCGGACCCCTCGTTTCAACATTGGGCTAAGTAAGGACACTGTCTGAGATAACCCTGCTCACCTCCTTACTAGCTTGGTTGAGCAGTTAGGCTTATCTCCAAGGCACGAGTGTACAGTAAAAGCAACCACACTCAAAGCAACCATATGATGTCACCACAAATAGACTCCACACTTTTTTATAAAACTAGTATAATCTTTATATAAGAAGATATACGATGTGACCACACGATACAAAACCAACATATAATAATGGGTAGTATTCCTTCCGGTGGATTGGTAGTTTCTAATCCCAACCACCGATTCTAACCAACAGTTAAGCTTACTTCTAACCGTTTCCAAAAGGTTAGGCAGGTCGTATTGCTAGAATCGCACATGTTGCAAAAGAAAAGAAATACTGCCATGCATAACAATATACTCCTGTACTGTGTAATAGAGAAACAATACCATACGGAGCGCCACAGTCATGTACTTTGAAATAGAAGGAATAATGCAATACGTATCACTACCAGCATGCCCTGTGCAAGGAAGAAACAAAGCAATGCGTCACGTCACAATCGTGTACTGTGCAATGAAAAAATAATGCAATGCGCCACTTTATAATCCTGTCCTGTGCGATGAAGAAACAATGCAATGCGCCACGTTACAATCATGTACTCTGCAAGGGAAAAATAACGCAATGCGTAGCGCACCAAGCATGTAGTTTGTCCGGCACAAATAAGGTCAGGCGTCATACGCCAGTTCGATAGTTCGTTAGCAGCAATAATGCAAAGTGTAATACAACAGTTTTGGTGCTCCGTTAACAGTTTCCCCCAATATGGATCAATGATGACACAAAAGTACCGCTTCTCACCCCGGCCCCAGTACTGCCCCTCCTTGGGCCAGTACGGGCCTAGATCCGAGCCGAAGCAACAGGCTCGTGCAGCTGACAGAAGCGAGAGGCTGAGAGAGTGTCCCTCCGGGCCCTCACCCCACCCAAGGTGGTGATCCACGTTGCCTGGGGGGGCATGACCCCACTCTCCTCTCCTCCTTCAGTGACTTGGGCCTTGACCCAGAACTCGGTTAATGGGCATGGTGAGCTCGGGCCGGCGGCTCAACTACTCCGGTCCAGGCTGCTACTGTTTCCCTCCGAGGGCCCAACGACCTGGCCCTCCTTCCGGCGGTCTCAGTGGACATCGAGACCCGCCCTTAGCACTGTGGAGACCTATTTCAATTTTGGTGCACACACTACCCAGGCACTCCTCACCAGCGCCTCTGGTTGCACCTCGACATGCACTCTGCATGTCCGAGACTCGCCTCTTCTCTGGTTCCCACGATGACCAGGCGCTCTACACCAACGCCCCGGCTTGCATCTCGACACGCACCCTGCGCATCCGAGTCTCACCTCTTCGTTCGGTGCACACCACGACCAGGCGCTCTTCACCAACCCCTTGGCTGCACCTCAACACGCACCCTGGGCGTCTGAGTCTCACTTCTTCGCTCGTGCACACCATGACCAGGCGTTCTTCATCAACGCCTTAGCTGCACCACGACAATCACCATGCGTGTCGGAGCCTCCTCTTTCTCCTGGTGCACACAATAACCAGGCACTCCTCACCAACACCTTGGCTTGCACCACGACATGCACCATGTGCGCCTGAGCCTCCTCTTTCTCCCGGTGCACACAATGACCAGGCGCTCCTCACCAATGCCTTGGCTTTTACCATGACACACACCCTCGCATCAGAGACTCCGCTTACCTCCTGTGTGCCCATGATCACAAGGCACAACTTCCGAGGGTCTCAAGCTGCAAAAGCACACGCACACCGCTTTGCTTGGGACTTCTCCCGAAACGTTTATATTCCTGTGTTTCCAAACAGGGAGCCAGCTCACTTCAGGCCCTTGGGGTTCAAGACACAACACAAAATACAGTCTTCGTCAAGCAGGGGGAGTCAGCGCCTCCAAGCACAGTCCCAACAGCCTCTTTCTTGGTTAGAACAGCAAACTGCCAACCAGCCCCAGATCACAAAGCAAGGATTGGTCTTTCCTCAGCAGTCTCTTCAGTTGCTCCTTCCTAGTAGAGGTTCCTCTTGAACACGAAATGGGTCCAAGCCTTTTCAGTCTCAATCCATTTCTGTTTCATTCCAACATTCTGGGGTTTCAGCTCTCATAGTTATACCCCTAAATGTCTTTGAAGTTTGTTCTGCTCAGGGGTCCCTGACTTCTCCCTAAATCAGTTCTGGGTGTCTCCCTCCCAGTGTCACCTTTCTCCATTTAATACAGGGGGTCTGGATCCTTTTTTTGTTTTTTTGTTTATTGAGTTTTCTCAAACGTGAAATTCCACATAACATCTCATTATAAGCCGTTCGTTTTCATTTACACAGGAATGAAAAAAAAATCCGCAACTAACAACAAATACCATACACCAGTCTTAGTGGCTCGACGCGTATTCGAGGTACATGTTTCTCGTAAAAGGCTTTGCAGGTACAACATACATTGTGATGCATCATGGGTACTCACGGGGTGTCATGCTCAATTCCCAGTACATGTTCAGGGCAACATATCAGCCTCAACTAGTAGTACAGTAGATAAACTCCAGCCCACCTCCCCCACTTCTGGGGACATTGCTCACCTAACACAGGCATTTAAGAGACATCTGCGTATGCTTCGCCCCATACACAAAGTCCTTAACATGATGTAGTAACATGTATATTTTCTGCTGTGTCTGTGTCAATTTCGGGGGAGCTCGCCCTTGCACGTGACCATTGTAAGAATGGCTCCCAGATGTTTTTCGGCCTTGAGGACATAGGCATCAGCGCCCAGTATATGCCCAGTTGGTTATGTCCGTATGTAACATCAGCTAGCCATTCTTTGAACTTAGGTACCCTCCTCCTACTCCATCGGAGCGTAATTTGCCTTCTGGCATATAATAACAGGAGAGCATGTAACTTACGTTTCTGGGGTACAGTGTCTCGCACCAGGCCGAGAAGACCAAGCAATGGGGAGGGAGTGTCAGATCTCTCTACTATCTGGTTCACAGCGTCAAATATGTCCTGCCAATACTCGGTCAACTCTGGGCATCCCCAAGCCATGTGTAAGTACGATGTTGGTTCAAACCCGCATCTCCAGCACCTGTCATCCTCCCGCAGGTGCGTTCTATGTAGACTGACAGGGGTTCTATAGAACCGGTGAAGAAACTTAAAATGGATAAGGCGCAGTTTGTAATTTGGGGAGAGTTCCATCATTTGCCTACAGCAAAGGTCCCATTGGTCCTCCGACATAGGGGGGGGTCTAACTCCCCATTCCACAACTGCAACGATTTAGGCTCTAAAATCGGTGCTTGCTTTTGCATTGTGTTATAAATGCGAGTTATTAATTTACGTGGGGATGATTTTGTTAAAATGTTATCTAGAGTTTGTAGTGTCGGGGGGGGCTTCCGGAAACCCTTCCCAGAGTGTGCGGCATGCTGCTTTCAGCTTGTGGTAAGCACATTTTTCTGTAAATGGCACTTACTGGTCATCTCCCATGGGTGGAGGCCTAAAGGATTCCCTATGGGTATAGGTCTGCAAAGGTTATTAACTGCGCGCCCCCAATCTCCATCACACCCCCACAGTCTTCCAGACACGGCAAAAGCCTCAGAGGCACAGATGGCGCATAAAGCAATGGCAGGTGAGCCCGCTTTTGAAGCTCCCGCCATGCCCATCTCAATGTCTCTGCAGTATCGATATCCATCCTTGGACGAGGCGTTTTTTTATAGATCGCCACCTTCAACGGGACTGGGGCTACCGTGTCGATCTCGACTGCCAAATGTGGTTGGTATGGCGTCTGGTAAACCCAAAAATGCAGAAACTGTGCCTGTGCGCACAGCGCGTACAGCTACATATCTGGTGCTCCCAGGCCACCCTGTCTCAGCGGCAATGTCAAAAGAGCCCAGGACACTCTGGCATGGCCGCCTGCCCACACCAAGGAGAGTAACTTGGATCGGAGGCACTTGAAAAAGTGGCTCGTGACGGGGATTGGCACATTCGTGAATAAATATAGAAATTATGGTAGTATGACCATCCTGGTCAATGCCACCTTTCCCTCCACAGGTAAGGGCAACCTAGACCTGATCGCCACCTTATTTTCCAACCATGCTACTGCTCGTCCAAAATTCAAGCTCCAAATATCCTGCAAGTTACGACTGAGCCAGATTCCCAAATATTTGACTTCCCCTGCTTCCCATCTCAGTGGGTATTCCGACAGCACCTCCGGAGTACCATCAGTCAGTGGAAAAACAACAGATTTTGCCCAATTTATGGATACGCCAGACAGACCGCCAAATTTAATGAATTCTCTGAGCACTGGGTCTAGGTTTACTGTGGGATTTAGGATATATACGGTTACGTCATCGGCATGAAGAGATATTAAGAGGCTCCTGGCGCTAAAGCCTATCCCCCTAGCAGTGTGGTGCTGACGTATCCTGGCTGCAAGGGGTTCCATGGCGATGGAAAATAAAAGGGGCGATAGTGGACAACCCTGTCTAGTGCCCCTAGTTACCTCAAATTTCTCAGATACAAGGCCATTCACGTGCACATGAGCTTGTGGCTTGGTATACAGCAACTGTATGCGAGTAATGAACAGGGGGCTGAAGCCCATGCGCGTCAGTATTCTGAAAAGGTAGGGCCATTTGAGTGAATCGAACGCCTTTGTCTCGTCAAGAAATATGGCAGCCGCTTGCATACTAGGGTGTAGGTAGTGTAATACCGAGAAAAAGGTTCGAAAGGTTGTGACGTAGAGCGTCCTGGTATGAACCCCGATTGATCCGGGAGAGCCACCATCGGGAGGAGTGGCTGGAGGCGATTTGCCAACAACTTTGCGTAAATCTTCACATCGACATTTATTAAGGATAACGGGCGATATGAGTCTAAGTCCAACTCCTCTTTATCAGGTTTTAGTAATGTCATGATCAGCCCCTCTCGCATTGAAGCCGGAAGGATTCCTGCCTCCAATGCCTCCGTATAGACCGCAAGTAGTCTCGGGGCCAACTCCTCCCCATATGCTTTATAAAATGCTGTGGTTAGGCTATCCGGCCCTGGGGCCTTGTTCAGTGGCAAGCTTTTGATCACTTGTTTGATGTCTTCTACAGTTACGGGTAGGTCCATATACCTCCTATGTGCGTCATTGAACCATACAAGCGCTACAGAATGTAGGAAGTCCTGCAGGACTTCGGGGTGCGTGGACTGCGTGGCCGTGTAAAGGGAAGCATAAAAGGCAGCAAATTCACTCAAAACCTCCTGTTGTCCCGTAATAATGTCCCCCACAAGATTTTTAATGGCATGAATAAAGGAAGTGGCTTTAGATTTACGAATCATACCCGCTAGCGTGCGGCTCGGTCTATCACCCTCCCCATATCTCCTGGCCTCAGCATATTTACCTAGGAATTTAAGCTCATTCTGCGCCTCCTCTGCAAATTCTAGAAGCTTCCCTTTGAGGTCTGTTGCTATTTCCGGATTGGGATCAGAGCAGAACCTCTGCTCAAGGTCCTTGATCTGCCCCTCAACCGTTGCTAAAGTATGGCGTATGGACGTTAGTACTCCAGCCTGCCTAGCGATACATTTCCCCCGTATGACCACCTTAAAAGCGTCCCACAAGGTCGCTTCAGTGGGAACAGAGCCAGAGTTCAAATCGAAATAGTCAATAATATCAGTTCTGATCTCTTCTTTGAAGGCCTCATCAAGCAGGGCAAGAGGGGGCAACAACCAACTAAAGGCACGCTGTGGCGAGTCTGGCAGAGACAATTTAAGCAAGCAGGGGGCGTGATCAGAAAGTGACCTAGCAAGATGAGACACATCGAGTGCCCAGGAGGCTATATCAGACGTCACCAGCCAGAAATCTAACCTCGACCAGTCTGCATGCTGACTGGAGATATACGTCCCCTCTCGTAATTTAGGGTTTATAACTATCCAGACGTCAACAAGATCTCCCTCTGACATGAGGTCTCGAAGTGCCGAGCTAGACTGTGGGTGTAAAGATCGAGATGCGCCTTGCCTATCCATCGTATCATTGAGCACTGCATTAAAATCTCCCCCCATATTATCGTCTGACAATTTGTAGACCCTATCCATACCCAAACCTCTCGGAAGAAGTCAGGGGAGTCCACATTGGGCCCATAGACAGCCGTTAGAAACACGGGTATGCCCCCCAATCTGCCATGTAGTACAATGCAGCGCCCCTCTGGATCAGTGTATGTCGTGTATTCCTTCCAGTCCAACCCCCCACGAATAAGTATCGCTACACCACATGGGTAGTTAGAGTAAACTACAGAGTGCACCTCTGCCAACCTGTTGTGTCGCAATTTCGGTGATGCCTGCGTGTGTAGGTTGCGTTTCCTGCAGAAAACAGATGTCTATATTATGTCTCCCTAAATAGGCATGGACCAGCCGTGCTTTCCTACCGTCATTGAGACCCCTGACATTCCAAGTGAGGATATTAAACGTCATTATGCATGTCCCCATAACAACTGTATCTCTAATGCGTGATCACCCAGCATCTCAACATTGGGAGCCCTCCAGCATGTTCCAGTGGTTTGTATAAATCGTACAGACTGGTATGAAACGATCAAACAAAACTCCTCCCCAACCTCCACCGACTCCAACCCCCCAATCAGGTTATGTCAGACCCCCCCATAGCCACTGTGAAAGTGGATGAAACAAAACATATGTTATGTTATGTTACTTTATTTCTTTTATAGCGCACGGCGACTCCAGAGGAGCATCCCGGCGCTTTGGCAAAGAATGACAGCATAGAAAGCAACCACACAACAGAAAAGGGCAGGAATAAAAAGACTATTTCCTAAAAAGCCATGTCTTCAAATCCTTTCTGAAAGTAAGAAGACAGGGGGCCGATCTCAGGGACAATGGTAATTCGTTCCATGCCTTGGGTGTCAGGTAGCGAAAAGATCGACCTCCCAATCGTGCACGACGAATTGCAGGGACAGTAAGCAGAGACAGACCAGATGACCTGAGAGTCCTGCTTGGCGTATACCGGGAGAGACGTTTCCCAATATATTTGGGGCCAATACCATGTAAGGCCTTAAAGGCCACAGTCAGGCATTTAAAAAGGATTCGCTTGGAGATAGGTAGCCAATGAAGGGTGTTCAATAAGGCAGTGGCACCAGCTCTCCTCGGGAGTCCAAAGATAGAACGGGCTGCCGAATTCTGGACAACTTGTAAACGGGTCATAAGATATTTCGGTAGACCCAAAAAAAGAGCGTTTGCGTAATCCAGTCGCGACCCGATCAGTGCCTGAACGACTGTTTTCCTGTGGTTGAGTGATAGTAGAGGAAGAAATTTCCTCAACATCCGTAAAATGCCGAAGCATTTCCCAACAATAGACAGGATGTGAGGTCCAAAAGATAAATCACAATCTACTATCACTCCCACATAGGGAAACTTCCTGTGAGAGCATGGTGCCGCCGGCATACACCCCCGTGAAGATGGGGTGGCTGGGGTTAATGTGAACGCGTCTGTGTTGGTGCACCCCTAATGTCAAAAATACGTGACTAACATCAGAATGCAGAGGAGGAGGGACCCTACCCCCGCAGGTGAAGAAAACAGCTTACATCGGGCAGCTATCAGTGTCCCAGGGTCTAGCAAAATACAAGTATCAAAGCAGAAATTTAAGAAAAAGCATACACATCGCATCCTAAGGTTAGGCGCATGGGTAGGTAGACCAGGCAATGCATATCAGTCATTATCACTCAGACGGCATGACCCTTGGGCCCTCTCAGATCCAGCCGCCTTTGATTTGGGCCCACATACATGCTTGGCAAACTTAAGAGCGGATTTATCATCAGAGAAAAAATGGGCAGACCCATCGTGGGAGACCTTGAGCTTTGCAGGGTATAAGAGGGAGTATGGAATGCCAGCTTGCATTAAAAGGCGCTTGGCTGGAAGAAACTCCCGCCGTGCAGCCTGCACTGCGCGAGTGAAGTCAGGGTAAAAAGAGATGGTATTACCTTTATGGGTAATCTGCCCTTTCTCTCGTGCCAGGCGTAGTATGAGGTCTCTGTCCTGGTAATTTAATAACTTGGCCAGAATGGGCCTCGCTGTCCCACCTACAGGCGGCTTCGGGCCCAGAGTTCTGTGCGCACGCTCCACCACAAAGACCTGAGAGAGGTGAGGGTCAAAGAGTTCATGCAGAAGGTCCGTAATGTACACCTCCATTTTAGATATGGCTGTCGTCTCCGGAATGCCCGTGATTCTGAGGTTATTCCTTCTCGACCTCGCTTCTAGGTCATCATTCTTTGCCCGTATGACAGTTAACAGCTTTTCCATGTGCAACAATTGCTCTTTGGTTTCGGATTGGAACTCAGTGAATTCAGTGTGTCTGTTCTCTAGACAGTCCAACCTCGTTTCGAGGGTAGCCACCTGCTCTTTAACAGAGTCTAATTGTGAGGTCAAGGCATCCAGTTTTGTATTGATGTTTCTGAGGCTAGATCTCATTTCGAGCATTAGTGATCTAAGGTCCTCCCCTTGATCTTCTGAAGCCCCATCCCGGCCCACTGCTCCAGGGGTGTCTTGATCCAGATCTATCTGTCTGGTGTTACGCTTATTTTCGAAGTTTATCTTAGGGTGCCTGGCGTCGGGCTTGCCCATTGTGTCTCTAGCCTGCCAGGCCCGGAAGAAGGATAGTCGACACCGCAACAACCAGCATGTGCACACAGCGCGATGTGCCCCCAGGTCGCTGGCCTACCGCAGAGTTGAGCCACCCGCAAGGGTTATACAGCCAGATTGCTCGTCGAGTACTGTGACTTGAATCGCCCTATAATGTTGTCGCCACACTGGAGCCCTGCAAGCACCTTCTACATCACAACACAGTTGAGGGCATATGCTAATCCAATGATTCCCCCCCAAAAGGCGCGTGGAACTTTGCTGGTAGTGTAAGCAGATAAGATCCACCTGGCGGCACTTAGCAGTTGTCTTATTGCACATGTGACAACAAGGGATCACAGCGCAGCGCTATCCCATGCAAGGTGTGCCAGTGCGTCAAACCGATCACCCTGCACAGGCACAGTCTATGAGCCCCAGTTACGTCCTCAGACACATTTCGGCCTCCGGCACTCAAAGCCACACCATGCAGGCAGCCAGTGTCCAGAGCCCTCCTCCGCAGCAGCGAGCACTCTCCCCACTCACCGCCATGCAGCCTTATGTCGGAGAAATAGCACCAGTATCTGTAGAATGGTAGGTAGGAAATGGCCGCCCCACACTGTATCTATGGGCAAAATGGCGACGGAGGGCCCCCTCTCATCACCAACTATCCATAAACTTTCGGGGTCTCAGGTCGCCGCCTCAGCACATCAGCCAGTTCTAGTGTTGTTGTGCCAATGACATACTGTTGGCTGCGTAGGACAACCAGCGCCGCTCGGCCATTATCAGGGCTGTCCCTCCCCCTCTCCGCCGCCTGCAGATCACTCGTGTTCTCTGGTCGCAACAAGCGGCCGCTTCCCACCGCAATGATGGGCACAGCTTCCTAGTGGGCAAGGACGATCGCCGCAAGTGATCCTGATCCCCCAACCTCAGCTATAACACCAGGGCACGCCAACCCAGATCTGCGGTGATAAAATGGCGCCTCTCATGCAGGTCGAGGTCTCGCATCCAACCAGCGCCCGGAGTCCGATGTCACCAGTGGCGATCGTATCTGATCAGCATGTCGCCCCTGCAGCGGTTCCGGAGGCCCGTCCCCCACTGTGGCGTGAGTGCAGCAACTCCGGGCAGAGGGCCCGTCCGACCACGGACCCAGTTACGAGATGAATCCGAGCCCGGTCATGTGATGTCTGGGCACCTGCGCCGCTCCACGGCGGCTGTCCCGGTAAGCAGCGTATTTCACTCTTTATCACCTTTTTCTCGAGCAGAAGTGGGTTCTCCGGTGCCGCAGCCTCACATCACCTCTGTGCTTTGTAGATTCGCCTCCAACACTTAGCTTGGTATAGGATTAATTCAGGATTTTGTACCCAGCCTGCGGAGCACGCTTAAGAAGCGGCCATTTCGCAGCTCGGCTAGCCACACCCCCCGGGGGTCTGGATCCTTAATCACTCAGCAGGAGATGGGTCAATTGGTTTATAGCATCAGCCCAGGCCTTTTCACCTCCCGGGCTTCTCCTCCCCTACTCACCAGATGCAGGGAAGCCTAGTGCCATCTCAACCCCTCCCTGGGTCAAGACCTCTCCCAGCTCCTCTCACCTCTCAGACCCAGACACTCAATCCACATTTAGCAGAAACACACAGAAATGCTTAAAGCACAAAACGCAATCACTTTCTAAAAGAGTGGTTTCTGAACACACAGTGACAAAACCACTTTCTTAGAAAGATGTGTTATGACACTATGAGTTCATATATACTAAACTTCACTTCTCCATTTTAAACATATAGGAAACTAGGCTAACAAACACAACACCCAGCCTCCCCCATTCTGTCCTATGGGCAGGATGACCTTCCAGCAGTGAAAAACAAAATAGAGTTTTTTTCTCTGTCAGGACATAACACACACCTTAGTACAGAGGTCTTCAAACTTTTGGATTCAGAGACCCCTTTGTCAAAGTTTTTAGGCATAAGGACCCACTCCTGACAAAAATTTATAGAACCTGGTACTCCTCATCATCTACAACCATAAATGCCCCCAATTCCTACAGCAAATAATTTTTATGGTGGGGAAATAATATTAAATAGTGTTTAGCCAACCAAAGGTCAGTGAGTGTGGGGGCGTGGTCAGAGGTGTTGTTATAAAGAAAGGGCCTAATTTATGAGTATTTGGCTTAGGACAACGCCGCAGGTCTTCTTGCTGCGCTTCCCTATGCCAATGTGAAAGGGCAGGAATACATCATATTTATGAAATACAGTGCATTCCTGTCCTTTCCCCTTGCGTTGGTACACAAATTGCTGCCTAGCACCAACATAGGCAGGATTTTATTTTGTGCAGGAAGGGGCACCTTCCTGCACAAAAACAATCCCAAGAGGTGTTTTCCTCTTTCTATGTGAGCTGCATAATGCAGCATCCATGGAAAGAGGAAAAAACCAGAAGAAATGAAAACGTTTCTCCTCATTACTCCTCCACTGGGGAGGCGTATGTTTTTGGTGCTGCTCCAGTTTTACGCGAATTTGTAAATATGGGACAGCATCAAAATCCATGGGTGTTGCCTGGGAACCCCCACGCAACGCTTATGGAACACCTCCTTGACGCAGAGTAAGGCAACACAGTGACTTGCACTGCTTTGTCTTACAACATATCTATGAGGCCATGCAAAGTACCTACATATAAAATAATGGGCAGCGTAAAAGAAAAAGACATTTAAAAAGTTGTTACTCAGTGGGAAATGCACTCTTTTACATTATGAAACCTCTATTAGTTAATGCATTGCAAAGGTCTGTGTGTAACCATGGACCCACAAAAATAAATCTTGGTTGGTGCAGTGGAGAATAGTGACTTGTGTATTTCTAGGGCTATGAGTTCACAGCATGTGACAGAAAGCACTGAAAGTATGCAAGCCATTATGCTATACTAGCATTGCCTTGCACACAGTTTAAGATAGACTGATACAAAATGTGTAAATAGCTTTACGATAAAATGGTGCTTCCAAAATGTCTATTTTAGTAATACCAGTGCGTATGTAATGCAACTTTTTTTTATATAACTGTCCCTTTAGCACCTCCTTAGGGGTACTAAGGACAGTGTAAATACAGTTTGGATTAAAAGCAAGCACTTCACAGCCCAGTTAACTCTTTGCACTACCACTCAAAAAACCCAACATCTTTGGTATCACAACGGTTGGAGTGATTCACGGGGTCCCAAGAACCCTTTGCACTTTCTGATTAACTAATCGGGCACATTTGCATTTCTTTCAGGCGACCAGGCACCCTGGCACCAAAGTGTTACATAGTGCAGGACACTCAGATTAAGCATTTTAACGAGCAAAATTAGCCTTCCTAGGAGGGCTGTCTTTTTCCAAAAAGGAAACAAATGTTTAGGAATTCAGACACAAGTGAGGCTGAGGAATGCGTGATACCCTTCCCAGTCCTCCACGGCCGCCCTGGGGGTCCGCCCCCCAGATTGAAGATGTCTGCCTTAGTATATGTTCTGCCTTTTACTTACACTGCACCCTGCCCAGGGGTTACCCAGGACCTACCACAGGGGTGCCCAATGTGTATGTAAAAGGGAAAGTAAGTCCTGACAAGTGGTTGCACTTGTCAGGACAACATGCTAACTTAGCAAACTGCGCACAGGCCCTACACTGCAGGTCTGAGTTCCCTTCTCCACGCGAGACCCAAAAAGTCTGAGAACTGACTGCTTCAGCTGTCTTTAAAGAAGTCTTCTTGTCGGCACACAGACCACACACTCCACCGCCCAACATACAGAAAGGGTATTTGGTTCAGCCCGCTTCAGTTATTTGCTCCTTTCGGGACAGCCCTCCTTTTCTGGCTCTGGTCCATGGGCTGTCTTTCACATTTTGCATTAGCCCCAAGTATATCATGGATGTTCACAATTCTGTTGTTATTGCCAGTTGTAATGGTGATGTGGTGAAGTAGCGCTCGATTTTCCCTCTGTTTTCCAAGTATCGAAAGGAAATATAGTACTGCCACTTGGCATAGCACACAAGGGCCTCCCAGGGTCATGTTGTAAGGGACCTTAAAGCTGAATTGATGTCATTGAGTCTGAATCTGAGGCACTCTGCCCTCACGAGAGCCAATTGAGGAGTACGTCTATCACTGCTTCTTCAGTGTGCTCCTTTTTCTTTGCCACTGGGGCAATCATCATTTCTTATGGGAGGACCTGATGAAGTGCAGGTTGAATCCCTATTCCGCAGAGGGATGAACACGCCAGTGCTGCAGGTCATGCACTAGTGTCCACCTGTCCACTATATGAATCCTCCACTAATGCTTCCTGTCAGGGTGGCTCAGTCTGGAAGCCCCAGCAGCAGGCTTAAGTAGCAGAATGCCTGTCGTAAGTTAGATCTACATGAAGACTGTTTCCTTACCACATGGAGTCTAAAGCCTGTAGTTGTATTATAGCATTTATATAGTGCTTACTACCCACATGTGGGGCACTTAAGCACTTGGCTACATGCACAGCTAGGTACAGCATGTAGGGCATGTGGATGGAAGGTTGTTCCCTTTGTTTTTTAATCCTGTGTGGCAAATATTTTCATGTTGTTCAGGATGACCACTGAGGTGCGGCTATCGTGCTATGGACGCAGTGCTGAGCAGTGTGGGGGAAGTGTGAGAGACAGACATGAAGTTTATAGTTTTCAAGTAAGCTGGCAGCTTTGAGCCGATCTGCAAGTTTCTTCATTGCATTTCTTTTGATCAAAGTCTTCTTATCTCATTACTGCACTGGGGTGTCCAATCTGATATTTAGTTTAAAGTTGCTTGTCCTAAGCTGGCTACGCTGGAGACAGAATTGGTGGGGAGATCTGTTGGAATGGGCTTTGTTTCTATCCAGTTATGAATATCATTGTGATTTGTAAAGAAGCGGTCATAGTGCATGGCCTGCCGAGGCACGCAGTGGTGGGCTAAATTACAGTACTCCTGTTGGCCACAGTAACTCACAGATCTCTTCAGTTATTCCATGCCTGTTTAGTTGATGATATCTGGTTTATTGGCTGGTCCAGTACTGAGTGATAGGCAAGACCCATTGCAGAGATGTATTGTATGAGTGTAAGAGTATTAAGCTAAAGCTGGGGGCCGACAGCTTTGTGTATGGTGTTAGTCTTAGTGTGGCCTGGAAAGGTTTTATCACCCAGGTTATTAATTGATCATCTCTTCTTAGCTTACCTGGATATAGGAGTGTGCTGGTTATTCAATATCTGGGAATTGTACATTGTAGATTCAATTTGAAGGTGCGATTATCTTCAAAGTTCTATTCCAGGGCTGGGGAATGATGTGGTTATTGTATAAATGGCCATGTTTTCAACTGTCTCCTGTGGTGTGCATGATGCCTGGATGCTTTGATTCTTGGCTGGTAATGAGCTCCAGAGTTTGGAGGCTTGTACTGAGTAATCAGTGCCTCCTTTGGATTTCTTATGGTAAGTTGGTATGATGATTTATGGTGCATTCCTGGAGCACAAGTTCCTGTTTTGTTTGTATTGCTTGATGTAACTTTTAGGTTTGGTCATGATTTTCCTTGCTCTCCTCTGTCAACAATGTGGAGTACTTTGAACATTTGCCTTCTATCTATAGGTAGCCAGTGGAGTGATTGACAAACTGGAGTTATGCATTCTCTTCGGTGAAGGTGAGAAGGAGTCTTGCAGCTGCATTTTGGATTAGTTGTATTTTGCATAAGGATTACCACTGTGGAGGATGTGAGGAACTGACATGAAAGATGGTAGATAAACTACACTTTGACTCTGTGTGAGGTAGAAAGCAATCAATTTTAGAGCATTTTCACATATTCCGATAGGATAAAGTCTTTGTAGTAGCATGGTGGTAG
Source organism: Lissotriton helveticus (assembly GCF_964261635.1). Taxonomy (NCBI): domain Eukaryota; kingdom Metazoa; phylum Chordata; class Amphibia; order Caudata; family Salamandridae; genus Lissotriton; species Lissotriton helveticus. The sequence continues at coordinate 209,920,587 of NC_136058.1, forward strand.
ACATAACAAATACAGCTGATAAATCCAGAAGCAAAAGGGTGGCCAAAACATTTTTGTCCAGTGTGAGTTTTAGGTCAACTCAAATGAATATGATAGCTGACTTTGTGTTTCTGCACGTTCTAAAGCCACACTGTTGGTGGTCTGACATTGTCATTTTTTTCTGTACATTTTGAAAGCTGCTAAATAATGTGATTTCAGATATTTTCTATAAGAATAGTCCATTTTGTATAGCCCTGTATTTTGATGGGCTGTGGTTTTAATTTTTAACGAAAGGTCTACATTTGGAGGTTTTCAACTCAGGTGGGAATGAGCCAAGTTCCAGGGACGTGTTCAGTTAGCATCTATCTACCTTCCCTGCACTGGTAGTGCAAAGGTTTTCATTAAAGATTTCTGCAGCTGCTGGGTCCGAAGGTGATCCTGTTGGTCTGCTTGCAGAGGTAATGTTGAGGAAAACTTTTTTCTGAGAGGGTATTAAACGTATGTAGTGGTGGGGAAGTGCTTTTGTTTACTATCTTGGTTGGATCATGTGTTTGGGTGGTGTTTTCCTTAAAGCAATTTCCTAACTTTGTAATTTTTGTGATGAATTCCATGTAGATTTTGTCACAGAAGACTTGTGATAGTGGTGTTTCTGGGTTTCGGCACTTTCGGTTATGGAGTTCTGCCTGAATTGTGTGGATCTTCTGTAAGAAATTGGGTTGTTGGTTGACTGGCATGTGAACCCTTGTCAAGCAGCAACCACAATCCTTGTACAGGTGAGGCACAAGCCAACCCTAAATTAATTTGTGCTCAACCCTCTAGTAGCTTGACACACAGCAGTCAGGCTTAACTCAGAGGCAATATGTAAAGTATTTCTGTAGCACTTCAAACAATAACAAAGTGAAAACACCACACAAAAAGCATCTTACATCAGATTAGAAAATAGAGTAATTTCTAATAAAAACAGGACCAAAACAACAAAAATACATTAATTAAAAAACGGAGATATGGAATTTTAGACATTGCAGTGCAAATAGGTCCAAAAAGCACAAAGTCCCAACTGTGTATATCTGGTCATGCTGTCCTAGGACAAGGTCATAAGTTAAGGCTGACTGCAATGGACCATAGGCCAGCTGCCATGACAAAGTTTGGCCTACTGAACAAACTACCCTAAATCCTAGTTTGCAGAGCATTGTGAGGGTCCACGTTAAAGATGCTTCACACAGCCGAAGTAAAGCTTTGGTTCTGAGATGTGACAAGGCTGTGATGTGAGGTCCTGCATCATTACTGAGGATATCAATAAGGGCTTGCGATGTGAAGTCCGGCATCGAGAACGCCTTGCTCAGTCGAGGCAATGCGTTGGTTCAGAGGAGCTGCAAGGCTACAATACACAGTCCGCCATTGTCGTCCAGGCTGCTGGCGACATGGGATTCAAAAGCCTGCACTGAGGATGCGTTGCACACCGATTGTTCAGATGAGGCGGCAGGCTGCAATGCGTGTTTTTGGAACGGGGAAGAACCTAGCCAGAGGTGATTATGTGTCACTTCTGCTCAGGGTTGCAGTGCAGCAGAGATAATATTTTGGTTCCACTGGATCCACAGAGGCTGCTAGTACACCTTAGTCCCACGACCAAAGACCCAAGACTTGACTGTCACCACTTGGCAGGGTAGACCCGCAGAAGGCAGAGTCCAGGTGCTAGGGGCTTGGTTGTTGGAGCCGTCTGCCTCTGAGGCTACAGTCAGAAGGCCTGCCAACCAGCCCTTCGAGTCAATCTGGGGTCCTGGGATGAACCGATGCAGGTCCTGTCCTCACCCAGGCAAGAGGGCAGCAGGTAAAACACACCAGTGCAGCAGTCCTTCAGAGCAGCAGTCAAGCAGCCCTTTCAGCAGCACAGCTGTCCTTCTTCCTGGTAAAGTATCCACAGGTTCACTACAAAGTTTTTTTCCGCTAGTTAATTTAGAAACATAACTGGACTGTGACAAACGGCACACTATGAACATTGCAAATTAAGAGAGCCTGATTAATGCAGCAAAATGCGGCAATCAACTAAGTAAGTTAGTTTGTGTGTTCCCAAACAACAGCTGCATGTGTGTGCTTTGTCTATGTGCTAGAGCCTTACCAAAACATAATAACAAGGGACATTGTTGTTTCAACTTGTCTATGGTGTTCAGACTAAATCCCAGGAAAATACAGAACACAAAATAACAGTAAGTTCTGTGTGAAAGTACAGAGTGGCACAGAGTAAAATACATGTGTATTGTAACGTGTGCGATGCAAAATGAGCACTGCAGCGTGCTCATGCTAACATAGGGAAAACAGCAATGGGCCTGCACGGGACATTTGACACCCTCCCTTGGTCAGGATGGTTCCACCGAGATGATGACAACATTCAGGTAGTAAGCAGAATCCAGGTGTTCGAACTACATTTCAGCCATCATGAAGTAGAGGAATTGTTTTTAAAAAAAATATAATTATTGTGAAAACATAGTAGTAAATTACAAAGTGTTGTGGTGACCCAAAATGTGGGATGCCAACTGATAAATCAGAAATTCCAGTACAAGATCCGAACTTTCCGAGGTACAGATATTAGCCATCCAGTTGAACAAGGCAAATGAACAAACATGCTCCTCAGTACCATTTGTTGACAAAAGCATCGTGGGGCACCCTGTGGTGATTTCAATGAAACTATATCCAGAAGGCGCTATTCAGATGCACAGGGCTCAGTACCAGCCAATGGCCATAACAGCAGGTTATGATTGAGTCATATACCCAAGGGACTTATCAATAGTTTGAAATCAAGACAGCTTGTTTTGGCGTAGCCAGGCAGACGTCCAGAGCCCATTGAAAGGGGCACCAGATGCAATTAAACACAGATTGCACACAGGTGAAGTAAGCATAGCGGGATGCTAAACAAAACTTGGCATCCAGAGCGTCCAGAGCCCCTACTCCTAAGAGCTGTAGCATACGTTCACGGTACAGCTGCAGTGATGCCTGCTTGGGTAAGACCATAAAGGAAACTGCCATTGTGTAATAGCAGGAGCAGCACTACATAGCCCAAAATCAGATGAGCAGCAGCGGGAACCCACCAAACACGCTGGAAAAAACCCAGAATGTATATAAGCTGGTATTACTCCAGAAATAGTTTGAAAGGAGGTCACGCGGCTGGAGCCCACAAGTTTAAAAAAGTGGGCCAGACCCGTGATATCAGACACCTTAAATATTTGATGAATCAATTCACCAAAATGTAGGGGAGATTTGTATTTAACAATGGCTGTATTTCACTGGATGTTCTTGCCACCTGGAATTTGAAGGTTTCGCGAGCTGAAGTGAGAGCCACCTCTTGTGGAAAAAATAATGCTTTGATTCCACTTACTTTATTGAAATCTGTTTTCAAAGTTGGTATGGAAGGCTAGATTGAACTATCAATAATCCTTTGGAGGGAGGAGGAAAAAAAACGATATTGTAGCAAGTAACTAACTCAGAAAGGGACACCACATACGGGATCCTTGCCTGCAAATAGCAACAGTCCTGATTATTAAGGACACGATAGCTGCCATTTAAAAGCAAAGTAAGAGTTGGAATAATAGCTGGAACAGGAATTCCTTTCAAATTACAAGCCAAATTAGGGGCAGACACATTACATGCACCATAAATCTTTGCATGTTGACAAACAAGAAAATGAGAGTCAGTGGAGTCACATTCTACCTCTGTAAGAATAATTTCTCTCTCAGCCCGTTGATAACGATATGTAAATGGCAGAGACCATAATTCATGTATGTAACAGCTCACAAGAGGTTTGTATCTACCTACTGGGAAGTGCTTCATGCAAGCAGTGAACTGAAAAGCAGAGATAGGTAATGAGATAACTCCATGTATAACCAGACTGCAGATGGTGTTTCTGATATTGTAAAGGGAAGCTGTTTGTGTTTCTCTCTGTGTAACATAGCATAACTAGTATCTTTCATAGCCCATGATTGCAGTTTACTTATCAAAATAAAAGGTAAGAAAAAAGTGGTGGAATTGAGGTAATGCCAAGGGATGTGCCCATTCTTAAGTGATTGAAGAGTCCAAATTTCATTATGGATCTAAGTTGGGTCTGACAATGATGTAATGTAGATACATAGGTACCAGGGGCTGCCCAGAACTTATGTTCACCAGTTTTGTCATTCAGCTTTTTTTTCCATCGCGGGGACACACTAGCTAGTGTAACCAGGCGCTTTACAAGCTTTATATAAATAAATAAATAAACATCACTTTGCACAATATCAATGACAAATGATACAATATTATCTAAACTATAAATACGAGATGACAAGGTATTAATACTGTTGGCTACCAAGCAAGGACTTTATCCATACTGTCTTGATCAATTTGGCTTAAACATACTGCAGCCTCCATTTGCAATAATTTCCAAATGTAATTATAAGCAGCATAAGCAAATCGTTTAGAATGGGAAGATTGTAGGCCCAAAAGCAAATCAGACAAATTCATGTCTTTGGATAAGAGGGAAAGATGTTGTTCCACTGAAGACAATGTGGCATATTCTAACCATTGTTGGCTTAATTTACCTACTGAGTAAGTAGTAACAGTGCTCTGTTGCGTGGATTGGGAATATCGAGGATCATGTTTATTCAATTTAAAGCCAGAGGTGGAGTTAAAAAAATTAGCAGGACAGACATTAGTGTGTAATGGCCACTCCAGCGACCCATCCGGAGCCATAACTAAAGAATTAAAGGTACCATTTTGTATTATGCCATTTAATTGATCTTCAGCATAATTTGTGTGAGAATGGCAATTATCAAACAGGGCGAGGGATGGAATAGTTGGAGTATTCAATTCTCTAATTTTAGCTAGTCCCATACAAGTAGTTTGTTGGACCATATCATTTGGAAAAATTAATTGTGAAGATATGAAACATGCATGAAATAAAGATTCTGTACCTTGGACTTGCCAGGTCCTTGTGCCACAAATTGATTTCAAGTTGATATTGTCCTTCCAATAATCATACCTTTTAAAAGCGAAATCTTCATTAAAGGAAACTGTACAGATTAGTTTATTTTAAGTAAGCATATATTTCTTCAAGGGAGTAAGAACTAATTTAAAATAGTTTGATTTTGTGTCTGATGTGTCATAACTAGTGAAATGTGTGTACTTCATTTTTTGTGTTTTTGAGCTACCCTGAGGTGAAATTGGGCAATTCGCCCTTTGAGGATAATTATATTGGGGACGCTGTGCACTAGTCCAATGCAAAAAATGATCTCGATAAACAAATTGGCATAGTTAGCAGAATTCAAATAAAAATTCTCAGAGCCAAAGACAGTGTAATATTGTAGTTCAGAAAACACAAATTCACTGTATCAACATCCCAATAATCTCAATGCAATCCAGGTACGATTACAACACTCATGGAAACCCAGAATACATATGGTATTTGCAGGGTCTCAGTAGGACAAATACATCAAATGGTACTTTATCCCATACAATTCCATCAGTGACTGGGACCGCTGAAATGTTAACTAGGGACTGATCTTTTTTCATTTTATGCGAAGAGGAATGTGGGGCCAACATCCCATCAACCAGTTCTACAGCAGAACGTTCTGAGAGGTAATGGCCGTTGATTAAAACGAAAAAAAACCTGTCACAAAGCAAATCCACATGAACAAAAACACCTTGGAAAATACAATCCAGATATATCCAAGGTGGAACCAGATAAGTCTGTTTTAACCAGGAGATGAAAACGTAAAGTTGTGCTGGCGGGGAAGGCAAAACAGAAGACAACGAAAAATTATCTTGATAAATATAATAACCAGAGGAACTCAGTTAAAATAGAGGAGGGTGTGTTTCTGGAGGGAAAGTTGGTTCTTGTACCGCCAATGGGGCATCATCTGGCAGATCCGAATATACAGCATCCATTACTGAAAGTGTAGAAGGTGTAACAGGTATCAGGTAAACTGAAGTCTCGACATCACCCTCCAGTAGCTGGGAAGAATTCACAAGGATGGTGCTCACAGGCTGTAAAGATACATTATGTGTAGGAACACCTTGCGGCATACTATTTAAGATGGGCCATATAGTGTTACTTAGCATGTTCAACGAGGGACCAAATTCTTTCTTAAATGCGATCTTCTGACAAACTAAACACCAACTTTGGGGAGTCAGCCGGTAACTGGAATCTGAACTGCCACATTGGATTGAACAGAAGATGCAATTGACTTTTAGCCAGAATGTCATGACTTTTCTGTAAATCCTGCAAGACAGCACAGTGGTTATCTACATCAAAGGTTGCGGCTGCCACCACAATGTTTAGACCGTCAAGGTCTGGAAGATACATCTTGATGCCAAAGAGCATTTCGTATGGGATCCACCCACCCTGCTATCTTTTAGGAAGATTATTAAGGACTCGCTGAACCCCCATAAAGATGAGTTAACCAACCACGCCCGCACCTAATACTTTAGCTGTGAAGACCGTTTTAAGCCATGGTTCATCCGTTCCACAACAGAGTTGCCCTTGGGCCTATATGGAGACGATAAATGCACATGCACTCCCATTGATGTGATTGAATCATTGTATGCCTTAGAAGTGAAAGCCAGTCCCTGGTCCAAATGGAAAGCACTACAGCCATATGTTCCAACAAAGATCTACAAATCTTTAATAACAGTTTGCGTGTCAGCCAAGTGCTGTGGCCAGGCCCAGAGGAATCTAGAGCAAGAATCGAATGCAACCACAATATATTTGAATGCATTGTCTGAAACAAGGGGACCGCAATGATCAAGATAAACATAAGCAAACTGCTAATTCGAAATGTAAAGGTGTGTCTGAGGTGGATGGGACACAGTAGAAAGTCTATTTTGTTGATAAGCATCACAACATAAAATATAACTGCGTGTGTTAGTATAGACCACACCACCTCTAACGTTGCTGTAAGATAGAAACAGTGGCTGAAACCCCCGCATGTGCAGAAGCTATGCCTTCATGAGCAGCTATTATTAAAGATTGTCTGCAGTCGAGGTTTGGTAGAAGGTGATCACCAACCCATGGAATCGTTACAAAGGGAACCTTGTCAGTAGATAACTGCTAGGTATACTTTGAAGAAAATCCTTGAGGAAAAGCAGTTCCCTCCCGACATGTGGCTATAGCAGTCAAGATGTCATCATCAATTTTAGTCATAGAACGTGTAATTGCGGCTACTTTAGTCGTGGTTGCTGCAGATTTGCCTGCTTCATCAGCCATCGAATTAACAACAGTGTGCGCTCCTGCACTTTGATGGCCCAATGTATGTACAACATGTATGAGTGGTAGGCAATCTTTAAGAACCTCCACCTTTACACAAAGTCATTTTGTTTCTAGAGATGTAAATTGTCATTGTAAGATTGCACACTGTAGAAGGAATAAAACATCACCAGGGTGAGTGACTCAGTATCAGAATGTTTGAGAGCCAAAAGCAGCACTTTCAGAGAGTGCGTAGGAATCAAAGTGGAGTGGAAAACTTCATCAATCATTGTGCCCTCAACAATAGCGAAAGCTGTAGCATAAGTCTGCTTAGAACCAATGGCCGGTTGTGCCAAACCATCAGTGTAAATTATACATTTATACTTATCAAGAGGAAGAAGCGTAGAAGGTAGAGGATAAACATGTTTATATTGAAGAAACTCCTGTGTTTGTATTGAAGGGTTAAAAACAAAGGAAACATCAACAGACGTCAAAGATGTAGCCCATTGAATCCCACTGGGGTGAAGGGCTTAAGAATTGGAAACGCAAGCATTTGTGACTGCCCTAAAGTAGGCACTGGTGAAATAACAAAGATGTGTTTACCTTGAGCTAGAGGCCAATCTTTAAGGAAAGCACATCAAGCCGGTGTAAAGATGCGATTTATAAGCAATTGGAATAGTGTCCCCCTGTGACATAAGTAAAACCAATTGCACCTGGTACTATCCGGATAACCACATTAGTGGCGTTAAGCCTGGTCTGTAAGAACTGTGTAACTGTCCTGGCCCTGGCTTACTGAGGTCATGTTTGACATAAAGGTTACCTAAGTTATATGGACACCAAATATTGCAAAATTCTGGCACTCGCATATTTTTGTCATTTATGTTATAAGGAGCTTCCCATGGAATATGGGGTCACCCATAACAAAATGATGGCCGTGGCACAATGAAGGTCATTTTTGACGTATGGGTGAACCCATACCCCATTTTGCAAAAAATGGGGTCAACTTCTTGTGCACACAATATTTCATTTATTTGGCATAACATGAGAGGATTTGAATGTTTTATGAGTGCTCTTTCAGCGCCTACAGCATTTTAGTAACTTTATGTGAAAATTGTGCTTTAAAATGCACTATTTCACGTCATTGTTTTCAGATTTTTCTCAGTGAGGGAAAAATCCACTAGAAAAGGTCTGGCTTACTTTGCTTGTCAATTACAGTTCAGGGCAACTATTATGCCCCAGAACTTTCAAAGATCAAGTCAGCACCATAATATAGGTGGTACCCAAAATAGAAATTTCTCTATGTTATGCTGTTCTACTAATCATACAGTTATCATGAAACTTCAGGGATGTCAATTATTGTGATGTTAGGGTCATGTGACCTGCCTTCCAGGAATAAATCAAGGTCAAAGTTCATATGATCTCACTTCTTGTGATGGTTAAGGTCAAAGGTTATCTGATGTCACTTCTGCTACCTTTGCCATTTGCGGTCAACGATGTGAGCAGCCATGACGCCCCCTGTGTTCTAAGTCCAAAAACATAGGAACCATAAGTGAAAATGGGTACTTAAATGGTTGGGGTCCATGGCTACTGTTAGAACTGGGGGTCTCTAGTTGGCAGAGGTAGGTACCTTTGTCCAAATAGGGACCCTTGCTTCTTGTCAGGGTAAGGGGCTACACTTCTAAAATAACCCCTGCTCACCCCCTTGGTAGCTTGGCATGAGCAGACAGGCTGATCTCAAAGGCAGTGTGTGAAGCATTTGTGAACACATACAGTAATACCGTGAAAACACTACAAATGGACACCACACCATTTTGGAAAAATAAGTAATCTCTACTAGACTTAACACAAGACCAAACGTCAAACATCCACAATACTGTAATCATAAATAGACTTTATAAATGGTAGAAAATACCTTAGTTCAATGTAGATGGTAAATACAACACTTTACTCTCAAAGTATCTGGGATGCGTCACGCAATACAAACAAAAGGGTCGCAGGGAAGTTGCTGCGCTGTTCCTTACACTCAGGGGAGTGGATGCGTTGGTTCCTTACTGCTGCGCAGGGGAGTTGAGGCTTGCTTCCTTACTGTGTGAGGAGTTGATGCATCGTTTCTTACTGCTGTCCAGTGATGAAGTGACAAGATGGTACCTCTATGTGATGCGATGATCCGGTGCGATGCGACAAAATTGCGTCTTTGGTGCGATGCGACAACGTTGGATTCGATGTGTGCACGCCCAACGGCCGTACGGTGAACTCAGTAACTTCTGAGCCTCGACAGGCCGGGTGACACGCTTCTCCGGTGATGCGACGGCAACCTCTGTTGCGGCAACACGCTTCTCCAGTGAAGCGACACGCTTCGTCAGAGATGAGAGGCGAACAGCTGCGGCGGTGGCACGCTTCTTTGGTGATGCGACAGCAACTACTGCAGCGGCGACATGCTTCTCCTCGTTGTGTCACGCTTCCAGCTCCCAGGGACATGCAGTCTTCTCAGAGGGCCCAAACAACAGCAGGCACCTCTCAGCAGGTAGAATTCCCAGCAATGGAATTCAGGGGAGCTGGTGGTGAAGTCTTGTATCCCTGAGACTTCAGGCAGGAGGAAAGCACACGTCATGCCCTTTAGAGAATTTTCCTCAAGATTATGAAAAGTTCACAAAAGTCCTCTCCCCCTTTCCTTGGCAATAAAGTAACCACTGGAGACCAACCCCGGAAATAGCTTCCTTGGTTCTTCGCCTTGGCAAAGGTTTGTCTTGATTCCCAGAAGTGATCTAAAGTTCTGGGGACTGGGCCCCAATATTTATACCAGTAAATCCTTTGTCCTTTGAAGGCAGAGGGTGCCTGTGCCTAGCCCAAACCAGTTCTCTACAGCTTCCTGGCAGGAGGTTGAGATAGCATTGTTGAAAGCAGACCTGGCCCAGATAGCTGAAAGGAAATCCTCCCCCTACTCTCTATTCTATGAGGCCTCAGGTCAGTGAAAGGAAATCTCCGCCCCCCCCCTCTATATTCAGTGCAGGTCCTATTCAGCCCAGCCATGACCCATCATACTCCTGGAGCCAAGGCTCTCTCCAGCCCCCTGTCACTCACATTATTACACCCTGTCACTCACAAACCAGACATGGAATACACAAACCTAGCAGAACCATACTGGATGTTTAGGCAAGAAAATATCTACTTTCTAAAAGTGGTATTTTCAAACACAGAAAGTAAAAACCACCTTCACTAAAAGATGTATTTTAACATTCTGAGTTCAGGCATACTAAACTCAAATTTCTACCTAGTTCCTTGAGTCAGTTAGTATTGTGAGATGTTATAATCAAACTGCCCATTCTGGCCTATGGGAACAGGTAGCCTTGCAATAGTGAAAAATGAAATTGGCTGTAATTCACTATCAGGACATGCCACACATCAGGGCATGGCCTACCTTATACATACAATGTACCCTGCCCATGGGGGTACCTTGGAACTAACTTAAGGGTGACTAACATGTAGAAAAGGGGAAGGTTTAGGGACTGGCAAGTGTGTGCACTTGCCAAGTCGACTTGGCAGTCCCAGGCTGCACACAGGCTCTGCAATGGCAGGCCTGAGCCACATATTGCAAGCTGCTTCTGTGGGTGGCACAACCAGTGCTGCAAGCCCACCAGCAGCATTTGATTTGCAGGCCCTGGGCACACATGGTGCACTGTACTAGGATCTGACAAGTAAATCAAATAAGCTGATCATGGAGTCACTATCATTACAAAAATTTTCCAATACGAGCACTTGATCTTTGGCACTGACTAGCAGTGGTAAAGTGCACAAAGCATCTAGACCAACAAAAACATAGCAAAAACACAGGAAAAAAATGGAAGGGAGACCCACGCCAATGCTGCCAGGTCTAATAGCTACTCAGTACAAAATGTGCTTGGGGTTTGATATCAATACAAGAACAATGGATAAATACCTTGACCATAAAGCACCCGGATTACTGGTAACTCCCGGGAGAGGTCCCAGGTGCCTTTGAAACCTCCTAGTTGTACTTATGTAGCACTAGCCTTGTTTACCATTAGAAGTGGGTAGAAAATGCAGTGAGGAAGACATGAACATGACTCATTGCACTGACACGGCCACTGCACACGTGTTTCTACACCACTTTTTTTTTGTTGTGCATGAAACACAGTGCACTATTAAAATACTGAGAGCAGGTAGCTCCAAAAAGAGGCACGTCATTTAGGTACTATGCATACAATATGTATACAGAATAAAATAACTGCCCGAGTTGTATGTTATTGTAATAACTTTTATATTTGCTATTTTTTCACAGTTTTCTTGTTTTCTATGTGTGTTTCGGATGACAAATGAAAAACATGTTGACATGCAATTGAGCTATCTTTACCAGCTGCTGTTCTCAATCCCTTCCACTACAGGACAACATTTGTTGTCACTTTCTTAGTAACTTATGATCCGTTGGAGCTAGAATTTTTTTTTCAACTCTACAGATGAAGGATGATATGGTAAATGCGGCAAATTTATAATTATGTGGAAAATGCAAAATCGCATAATTCCACGGATCCTGGGTACTAGTTAATGTAGCATTGTAGGGTTCGTTAAGGAGCAGAAAGCAATTTCTGTTTTAGACGTCATGCAAAAAAAGATGGATCATTACAAGGAACTCTCACCATGACTCCCACTACCATCCATCAGCTTATGCACTTGAATAACCACCCACCCGCCAAAGTTGATTAATTATAGGATTAGAAAATACGTTTCTGTAGTAGGGGATCTCTGTGTATAGTCATAATCTAGTGAATAGTCCCGCCCATGTGCGTGGTCCCCAGAGCAATCAAAAATAATCTCTTAAGCTGTCTTCATTGTAGTCCAGCATAGACACTTAAGAGAAAATTCAAGACAATAATGCAGCCTGTACCCACAAGGCTACACTGTCCAGTACTTCAACTAGAAATGCCAAGGATATTATACCAATAACACATTTAACACAATCTGTCAAGTTTCACCCATAGAGAAACTTTCCTCCCCTCACCAAATCCTTGGAATGATAGAGAGGAAGAGATGGACAGACAAGCCTCCATAGGCTGCCATTATGTGTCTGGAAAAGGGATACCGTGCCTTTAAGGAACTCTCCAGAGACACTCGGTATCCCAGCATGCACAGCCCACTCCTTTTACTTTCAGTTCTTTTTTCCGGCTCCTGCTAGCAGGACCCTGGACATTGAGCTCTTGGGTGTTTTTGTGTAATGTTTGGCACTTTTAAAGTGTTGGAGTGTATTCACTCTACGTATTTTTTGCTTCTTTGCTTTGCTGGAGTTTTCTGGTGCTTTTGGCCGCTTTTTTGTCAAATATGCCTGCCTTATTTGATAAATGTCCTGTGTGTGCCAGGAAGAAGGCAAAATCAGATCCACACAGGGTGTGTATCCTGTGTCTCCCTTCTTCTTATGTTCCAGAGACGTGTGAGATCTGCCAGCAGTTCTCCAGCAGGACCCTGAAAGACAGACAGAAGATCAGGCTCCAAGAACTGGAGCAAAGAAAGCAGCAGGGTCCATGTGGGTCTGGCCATGATGGGACCTCTTCCTCTGCCCGTGCGTCGGCCTCTGGGGGTCTCCCCAGTATGGAGAAGGCCAGAAAACGCAACCGGTCTCCGTCGGCGTCGATAGCCTCGACGTCGGCGTCGAGAGGAATGACCACGGTCTGCTCCCCGTCTCCCCAGGGCTCTGGGTCGAAGCGACGTCGACGTTCGATGTCGAGGGGATTGACGTCGAGGCCTCAGACAAGGTCGACTTCGAGGACCGCATCGTCGTCGAGAGGGTTCAAGAAGGCGCAGGCGCTCGACGCGAGGCGAAACTGCCGTTCACCATCGACGTCGACTCAACGTTCGACATCGAGAAGGCGCACATCGACATTGAGAAGATGATCATCGACGTCGAGAAGACGATCATCGACGTCGAGAAGGCGATCATTGACATCGAGAAGACGATCATCGATATTGAGACGACGATCATCGACGTCGAGACGACGTTCATCGACGTCGAAAAGTCTCTCAGCACCGAGGAGGAAAGCATCGTCATCTAGGAGGCGTTCCAAAGCCAGGCCTGAGTCCTCGGTTTCCACGAGTCCACGGTCACGGCGGCGCCGTCGCTCGGCTACCAGGGGTGCCGCCCTGAAGTCTCCCCCTTCAGGTCAGGCGAAGAAAAGAAGGAGAGTGGAAGAGTCTCTGGGCTCGGAGCACTCGCAAGTCTATTTGCCCTCCAAGCCGAGGTCACCTACACCTCCTCTGTTACCCAAGGACCCTCCTTCGCGTAAACCGACGCCTGCTCCACCGCCTCCTCATCGTCCTCCGCCTCCTACACCACCACCTCCGCCGAGGTCTGTCTCGTTGCCACATCTCCCGACGCCGCCTATGGGGTCACCACAACCTAGGCTCCCGTTTCGGCCTCCACAGCTCCCTCCTCTACGGCCCGTGGACCGCCCGAGGCCACCGAGGTCGAGATCTCGCTCCAGATGGAGGGAAAGATCCAGGAGTCGCCGTCGCTCTTCTACAAGATCCAGACGGCGCCACAGGAGGAACCGGTCATGGTCCCGCCACACGGATTCATTCAGTGCCAGGGACTATTCACCTACTCTGTCGGACTCCCCTCGGACGAGGGTGTCACCAGTAGACGACATAGTCTCCTTCTAGGGCGTGTTGCTGCGAGGGGCTACTAAGCTGGGCATCACGCTCACTGTGCCCACGCCATCGACTTCCGTCATTTTCAAAACTCTGCACAAGAAGCAGTTATCTCGCCCTTTGCTGCCCTTGGTGCCTGGGCTGGTGGAACCTGCCATGGAGCTGTTCCTCACCCCTGCAGCTACGAGATCGGCACCTCCCAGGCTGCAGAAGAAATATAAGGCTCCTGACTCGGACCCAGCGTTTCTTCGTTTGGATCCCGCGCCGGACTCGGTAATTGTGATGGCAGCAGGAAAACAGCACGCCACCACCCCGTCATCGACAGTGCCTCCTGACAAGGAGAGCCGCTGGATGGAATCGGCAGGCAGGAAGGTTTGCGGGACGGCCTCCACTTCAATGAAGGACGCGAGTGCCTCAGCACTGTTGGGACGTTACGATCGGGCCATGTGGGAGTCCCTCCAACAGTTATCGGAACACCTTCCCAGGGAGAAAAGGGAAGATTTCCAAGAGATCCTTACTGAAGGACTGCTGGTCTCCAACCAGGTGATAGGCTCGGCTGCGGATGCCTCCCTCTTGGCAGCCCACGGGTACTGCCATGGGGTCAACCTGAGGCGCCACGCCTGGTTACGTCTTACATCCTTGAAGCCCGAGGCGTAGCAGAGAGTTGCCAACCTACCCTTTTTGGGCGAGACCCTCTTTTGGAAACATACGGACGATGAGATGACCCGCATGAAGGCGGAGACGGAAACCCTGATGACTGTCGGGTTGGAGAAGCCTAAGGAACAGAAAAAGACCTTCCGCCCATTCCAGAAGCGGTACGGTGCGCAAGGCAGAGGGCAAGGTCGGCCGGCTGGACAGCAAGAACAACAGCAGCAGCAGTTCCAGCAAAGACCGTTCCAAAAGCACCAGAGGGGCCGAGGTGGTCAGCAGTCTTACTCCACGACCAAAGTTATGGCTGGGTCTAGGCCCTGAGGTGCTACTTCCCCTTCATTCGTTACCTGCTCCGGTGGGGGGAAGCATCCAACATTACCTGCAGAGTGGAGAAGCATTTCTCAGGACAAGTGGGTGATGAATATTGTTTGCAATGGATACAGACTTCGTTTCACCAGCCCGCCTCCAGCAATTCCCCCGTTTGGCTCGCAGTTCCAGCTGCACGAGCTCCAGGCGGAGGCCGATACCCTGTTAAGAAAAAGGGCGATAGAAGATGTTCCTCTGTCTCAAAGGAGAAAAGGTCTTTACTCCCGCTTCTTCCTAGTACGGAAGAAGGACAATAACGAGTTCAGGCCCATTCTGGATTTGCGACAAGCAAACAAGTGGATTCGCAGGGAAAAGTTTTGCATGCTGTCTTTGCACCAGATTTATCCGCAGCTGCAGAGAGGAGACTGGCTGTGCGCGATAGATCTGCAAGATGCGTACTTCCATGTGCCAATTGCATGGAAACACCAGAAGTTCCTGCGCTTCCTCGTCGGCACCAATCACTACCAGTACACCGTACTACCGTTTGGACTGAAGTCTGCACCTAGGACTTTTTCGAAATGCATGGCTGTGGTGGCAGCGCACCTGAGAAAAAGCAAGGTGTTTGTCTACCCGTAACTGGACGACTGGTTGATCAAGGCCTCCACCTTCCAGGAAGCACAATTGCACTTCAACAGGACGGCCGTCCTGCTGAACCGATTGGGGTTGCACATAAATCTGTCCAAGTTTGTACTGATTCCGGTCCAGTGCCTGCAGTACTTGGGAGCCTCCATCAATACGCTGTCAGCAAGCATGTCTCCTTTGGAGGAGAGACGCTTATCGCTCCTTTGGAAGGCTCAGGCTCTCATAGCTGCTCCATCTACAACAGCGAGGACGGTGTCTTCTCTAATGGGGTCGATGGCCTCTTGCATCTTCCTCACTCCGCATGCGCGCCTACACATGAGGCCGCTGCAGGAATGTTTGGAGGACCAGTGGGACCAGAGGAAAGGGTGTTGGGACGACAGGATCCAGTTGTCTCTTCACGCCCAACAGTCCCTGAGATGGTGGTGCTCGGCAGAGAATCTCCTCAGAGGGGTTCCTTGCCACAAGGACATCCCGACTCAGACTATCGTGACGGATGCGTCTCTCCTGGGCTGGGGAGCACATTCCGACCATCTACAGATCCAAGGGACGTGGTCTCTGGCGGAGTCCACGTATCAAAACAATTTCTTGGAACTCAGAGCTGTTCACTTGGCTCTGAAGGCCGTTCATCCGTCCTTCCAGACCAACTCCTTGCTAGTGCAGCCGGGCAATACGACCACGATGTATTACCTCAACAAGCAGGGGGGCTCAAGATCGCGCACACTGTCACAGGAAGCACAGGCGATCTGGCACTGGCTGCTAGCCAGAGGACTGACGATAATGGCAACTCATCTCCCCGGTGTGCAGAATGTTCAGGCGGACGCCCTCAGCAGGTAGCTTAAATAAAACCACGAGTGAGACATAAACAATGAGGTACCCAACGACATCTTCGCCATGTGGGGCACTCCAGACCTGGATCTGTTCGTCACCGCAGAAAACAGCAAATGCCACGACTTCGCCTGGAGGTACTATCAGCCGGGGACTCTGGGGAACGCGTTATGGGTCAGCTGGTTGAACAGCTTTCTGTACGCTTTTCCTCCCATTCCCCTGATTCCGGCAGTGCTCATCAAGCTGGCCCAGTCCCGAGCGCGGATGATCCTCATTGCTCCGGAATGGCCCAGACAGTGGTGGTTCACAGACCTGCTTCACCGGTTGATCCTGCCTCATCGGCGGCTGCCGTGTCGGCCGGACCTTCTCACGAAGTTCGGGGGGCAGATGGTGCACCCCAACCACTCATCGTTGAGTTTGGCGGCACGGCTTCTGAGATAGTGCAATATGGCCTCTTAAATCTTCCTGAGGATTGCATGGACATATTGAAGGAGGCTAAGAGGCCATCTACGAGGACCTCTTATGCTTACAAATGGAAGAGATTCTGCATCTGGTGCCTTCGTGGGAACTGAATGTGGTGCTGTCCAGGCTGATGAAGGAACCTTTCAAGCCTATTCACAAGGCTTCACTGCAGCACCTGTCTTGGAAGGCGGCGTTCCTCATGGCCATTACATCGGCCTGCAGGGTGAGTGAAATTCAGGCATTGTGTTGCCAGGAACCTTATACTGTTTTTCATGCTGCTAAGGTTGTTATGCGTACTCACCCTAAGTTCTTTTCCAAGGTGATTTCTGATTTTCATGTTAATCAGACTATAACTTTACCAACATTTTTCCAGAATCCTTCCACTCCAGCGGAACGATCTCTTCATTCCCTGGATGTCAGAAGGGTATTGAAATTCTATCTGGATAAGACCAAGGATATTCGTAGATCCGACCAAATTGTTTGTCAACTATGGGTCGGTTAGGACTGGTCTGGCTACTTCGAATCAGTCCATCTGTAGGTGGATTGTGTCATGTATCCAGCTCTGTTATCAGAAAGCGAATGAGACCTTAGGGGGTAAGCCTAAGGCTCATTCTACCAGGGGCAAAGCACCTACAAAAGCTTTGCTTCGAAATGTTCCCATTTCAGAGATCTGCAGGGCGGCCACTTGGAAGTTGGTCCACACCTTTGCCAAGCATTACTGTCTGGACTCTGATGCCAGAGCAGATGCTCAGGTTGACCAGGCTTCGCTGCGAAATCTGTTTGCACAATAGTGGTGTTGTCTACTTTTCTCCACCGCCGGGTTGGTTTTTTGGATGGGCTTGCCATTCTATTCACTAGATTATGACTATACACAGAGATCCCCTACTACAGAAGGAGTAGTTTCTTACCTGTAACTCCAGTTCTGTAGTAGGGGTATCTCTGTTATAGTCATAAGCGCCCACCCTCCTCCCCGGTGGAGAAAATGGTATTGTGATGCATGCTACAGGCCTTGCTTTATGCACCTTCAAAAATAACTGAAAGTAAAAGGAGTGGGCTGTGAATGCTGGGATACAGAGGGTCTCTGGAGAGTTCCTTAAAGGCAAGGTATCCCTTTTCCAGACACATAATGGCAGCCTATGGAGGCTTGTCTGTCCATCTCTTCCTCTCTATCATTCCAAGGATTTGGTGAGGGGAGGAAAGTTTCTCTATGGGTGAAACTTGACAGATTGTGTTAAATGTTTTATTGGTATAATATCCTTGGCATTTCTAGTTGAAGTACTGGACAAAGTAGCCTTGTGGGTACAGGCTGCATTATTGTCTTGAATTTGCTCTTAAGTGTCTATGCAGGACTGCAATGAAGACAGGTTAAGAGATTATTTTTGATTGCTCCGGGGTCCACGCACATGGGTGGGACTATTCACTAGATTATGACTATAACAGAGATACCCCTACTACAGAACTAGAGTTACAGGTAAAAAACTACTCCTTCTGTCATACTGGTTTAAACAAATTGAGATATCAGAAGTTATAAACACCAATATCAACTGCAGATGCTGCAACCTGATTGGCATGCCTTGGAAGAGCAATACGACCCCCATGGGTTTATTTCAGGTACAGTGTTTTATTGCACAGAGTATGTCAAGGCAGCCATAGTCCATGGGGCCGTCATTCAGGCTATGGCCTGAGGATACTGCTGAGTAGTGGGAGTCTCTGCAGGGGAGTCCTTAATTTTGCGTCACGCCACTGACCTAGCGTCAGATTTACTTTTATAGCACCTGCATTCTATGCATACAAACCCCCCCCCCCCCGTGCTTTTCCTGTTGTGAATGGTGAACTTGACCCTTCTTAAGCCACATTCCGTGTTCCCAGTGAAGTTTAAACAAGGACAGAAGAACTTAAAGTAATGAGGAAGCGGGGCTATTTTTTCTCGACACTATCTTATCACTGTGTAAAGATATGGTGTTCTCTGCGAGTTCCTGCTACAAGAGCCATGCAGTGACGTGGGAGGAGCCCAAGGACTCCTAAGTCAGTTGTTTTTAATGTACACAAAGTAAATCATGACGTAGCACTAATCAAAGCAATTAACCTGATTCTTGATTATTTTAAGGACAAAGGTCTTTTTATAGTGAATTCTGCTAGTGTTGCAGGAAATTCTGATATACGTCACTATTATACCAAAGTGAAATCTAATCTAGTATGAACTGAATCCCTGCGAACTATCAATCCGCAAGTAGGTAATAAAATGAGAATGCTGATGACTCAGTTTTGAAGATAAAAAGGAAGATAAATTGGTCTTGTTTAGCATTCGCTAGAGAGAGCTTTAGCTGCCTCACACGACCCATTGTCAGCACTAATCCACACGCACCAGACACACACGAAAGAAAATACAGAGGGCTTTAAGGGAGCTCTCTTTAAACACTTTCTTGTGTTTAGGCGAGCCTCCTTAGGAACTGAGCTGTCAGACATGTTTTAGAAACTGCCCAAAGAATATACCGGATGTGGACATTAATTTCCCGCTTCAAATGCATGCTTTTGTCTTTTGAAGCCTGCCTGATTTATTTTAGAGGCACTTGTGTAAAGACATGCTTTGCTTAGGGCATTGTTTTAGGAATGTGTCCCACGGGCAGTAGCAGGGAACTCTGTAAAACGTTTTGTATCAACCACATTTGTGGTTAGCCAGCCATGGGGGCATCTTGCCATGACATGAGGCCCAACTTCCCAATCGCCATGTGGTATGTACCATGTGGGCAAGAAAAATTTGGTGTCACGTAGAAGTAGCAAAGGAGTCGATGCGCCAGCCGGCTACGCTTCAGCTGCGACTCCTTTTTTCCCCACTACTGTATTACCATCGGTGCATTGTCTTGGTGGCACTCCTGTGGTACTTGAAGAAACTCATCTGAAGCTACATGTCAGCACCAGTTTGTAACTTTATTTCATGTAGGGGCAGATGTATCAAAATACCTATTTGGGATTCTCAAGTAGGGATTTTTTGAGATTCGCTATTTGAGAATTGCAAAATGGTATCTAAGAAATCGCAATTTTTTAGCGATTTCTTATTATTCCTTATTTGCGAATAGCAAATTGCGAATTCACAATTAAGGAATAATTTCCCATTCATTTCTATGGGCCAGGAGGCCCATAGGAATGAATGGGAAGTTATTCTCAATTTGCGATTCGCAATTTGAGAATCGCAAATTGAGAATAATTTCAAGGGTGCAAGGGTGTCATAAGGACACCCTGCTGCACCCCTGAAATTCACATGTGGCGCTACATGGCACCTTCACAAATGCAAGAAAGTGCATTTGTGAAAGAAATCGCAAATTAGCACCACCTTCAAGTTGGTGGTAATTTGCAATTTCTTAATGAGAAATCGCAAAAATAGAATGCTTGATGCATAGCATTTAAGGAATCGCAATTTGCGATTCCTTAAATGCTTACGCAAAATTAAGGAATTACAAAATATGCGTTTCCTTAATTTTGCTAGTCGATTTGCATCATACATACCGTTTTGCGAATTGTTTGTCACAAACGCTGCTTTTTTGCGAATCGCCGCATTTGCGATTAAAAATTCCCTTGATACATCTGCTCCGTAGTCATTAAATTGCAAAGTCATCTTTACCGTTCTAGGTTACAAGTATTCACATTTGCAACCCCAATAGGGCTGGTTTATAACTGAAAATGCAAGTCAGATCTATTGGCTTTGCCAATACTTATTTAGATTGCCACCAGTGGTGTCGACATGGGTATCTGAAACATGGACTGAAATGTGTGACATGATTTTTAGCAGACCCTCAGATGGCATTGTGGGTTACACAACCACCAAATTCTGTCGCCTTTTTATTAATAAGTGTGGGAAACCCATTGCAAATCGTTGGATTATCCCAAAAGTTAAAAGATTATGGGTTACACCTCCTTTGAATGGCTAGTTCCCTCACGCCTTCCTTGAAACACCGATTGCTCATCTCTAAATTGTCAAGACTGCAGATGTCTATATTAATGCAAGACATTTGTAATGGCACCTGATATTGAACTTTAAAGGACGTCTCACCCACGCAAAATGGGGCTTTTGTGAGACAGAATCTGATTTTGCATGAAGAGTTTCCCTAGTTTTTCCTCATAAATCTTAACTACACACAGAAGAAAGTTTTGTGAATTAGGACTAATCAAATGAATAACAGTCATGCTTTTTACTGGGGGGTTCTGTGTGATATCAAACAGACAAGAAGAACGAATTCCTTTATGACATAGGCACAGCGGGAAACATCTTTTGTTCTCACTTTTAGTACATTGTAGCAATGAATAACCAGATTTAGAATATGTTATTCGCGCTGGTGATTCACCATGAAGTCATACTGGCAATCAATATGTTTATATATTGCATTAGATATATATTAGATAGCCAAAGAGCTTTTTCTTTGAGAAAACATAAGCTGCATTGGTTTACAGTTTATCTGCAAAAGTTGGAGGGAATCATTTTACATAAAAGCAAATGCGTGTTAGTGTTTTTTGTGGAATTTTCCGATACGTGATGAACATTGCCTTTTTTTTTACATAGCAGTTGAATGTTTCCAGTGAGGCCTGAAGAAAAATAGTTGACATTTACAGTGTGATGTGACTGCACTGAACACGAAGTTTGATTCTGAAATATGAAGGTAAGACGGAGGCAGACTTTTCATACGTTTTATATAAACTTTAAAGTTATCAGAACCCTGTGCCTTCGGGAGCTCGAGAAAGTATAACTTCTCACTACTCCCTTGTGACTGTTATGACCTGGAGAACCAATTGCCGTGAACAAAAGGCACTTTGTCGACTGCAGGCATCCTTGAGTCATGCATCATTTATGGCTGTGTAGCATAGGCTCTGGCAGGGCAGTCTCAGAGTACAACTGTACCCCTGTAAGACGTGCTCAGTCCACTGCCTCGACGTGTCATGAAGGACCTGAGGAGTCTTCTCTGTGCTGCAAAATAAACAAACTCCCTACTGAGCGAAAGCAGTCACTACAATGTTCTTGGAAATATGTACGTGGGAAAGATGCAAGAAAATATCCACTTTCCATCCTCCTTGCTCTTCTTCCCCTGCACCTTCCACATATTCTTTTACACCTCGTGATAGCTATTGCACCAATGTATGGTATGCATAGGTATTTCTATAACACTTACGACCCCTGATGAGGTGCTGAAGTGCTTTGTGGACAGATAGCACTCTTCTTCGCAGTATCCCACTATCGGTGGTTTAGATATGCATAAAGGTTTCAGTTTGTCGTGTCATTTGTCATTTCCATCACTTGTCATACATTTTGCAATGTGCATTTCATGTGACAGTATTGTACAAAATGTCTTATATATAGAGGTTAAAGTTGTGTGTTTTGAGTTATTTGGGTTGCTTCACACCAGTATGAGCTTTGACTTTGTATTGTTTTGTGTTGCAATACATTGGCATTCTCTCTTACATCTTGCACTCCTGCGTGCTCCCTATGCTTCCTATGCTCCCTATGCTTCCCATCTGCTTGCAGAGATTGGATGGCTTTGCATGTGTTTGTGTATATGACTACACGGTGCTCGTTCCAATTTTATGTAAGTTGATTGACTTAGTTTGGGGGTGTTGAATTCCTTGTCACCTATGCTTCGCTGTGCTATTCACTGAGTGGCCGGGCAGTCCCTTTAACAGTTCCAGGTGGATCTCAGTTTTAGCTCCACCTCATGCCGTTTTACATTAACTGTCCTTACCAGGGCCAGTCCTATATCAGATTGACCGGGGCAGCACCCTGGGCAGAAAGAAAATGTGGTGTTTGTTGTAAGGGTGGGTGTCATTCCGGTGTAAGGGCAGGAGGTGTGAGGAAGATGGGAAAAGAGCAACGGGTTGATGAGGGGGTGCTAATAATTATGCTGAGGTACATTAACAGCTGATTACAAAGTCTTTAATGGAACCCGATTGAAATCAAGTGGGATGGACGAGCTGCTGTTTGCATGATGTTAAGCCAGACCACTCCCCGCTGCGCCCCTCAGAATATTGGCTCCCCAGGCCTGGGCCCAGCTCACCCCTGTCCAAGGCTGGCCCTGGTCCTTATGGTAGAATTTAAATTCCACTAGGATGAAGCAGTGAATTGTTCAAAATTCTACAGACAATCAGGTGCACTGTCTAGCAGTGTGTTAGTACATCACAGCCAACGCATTTTTGTACAAGCATGTTACAGCTTCACACTGCCCGGCATGTCTTTATGAAGCAAGGGCTAAAACAAGTGCAAGTGGACTAGAAACCAACAGCAATTACAAGAAATGTTCAACCCTCCCGATTTCCTTTCTTGACCCTTCTCTCTTCATGTTATATCACTGAAGTCATAGGGATTGTAAAACAGTCAAGCATCCCACAAAAAACACAAGTGTAGCAAATGAGCCACGCCTATTGAGCTGGAGAATGATTAGGGTGTGGTATGTAGCCAGTCGTGCATTGTGGAGCACTGGGGAGGTAGCACACTGTAATTTGCAGACAGCACATTTTCTGTTGAAATCGGCACTAAATTCCTACTGACATGCAATTTTACAGGTAAAACAATAAAGCGCACAAACAATAATAGACTGGACTGTTCCCATGAGGCACAGGGTCAGAGGTGATTTGCATATAGCCAGTGTCTAAGCTTGGGTGGTGTGAAGTGCAAAAAAACTATGGATTTAGGCCCAGATCCTTGTACTGGGGTGAATGTATGACATTGTTCTACATTCTGTCCATCAACTGTGTTTTTTGCAATTTTCACCCTGAGTGGGCTGGGTATGCTCAGACGTGAGTCCCAGGCTCTCCACACCACTGGAGTCAAGCTATCCAGGCTGATGAAGGCTGATAGCCAGAAACCGGTCCTTGGATGCTTGATTCCGGTCTGGGAAAGACATGGCTTGGTAGTTCGGACTGGACTGTTCCCATGAGGCACAGGGTCAGAGCTGATTTGCATATAGCCAGTGTCTAACCCAGGGTGGTGTGGAGTGCAAAAAAATGATGGATTTAGGCCCAGATCCTTGTACTGGGGTGAATGTATGACATTGTTCTACATTCTGTCCATCAACTGTGTTTTTTGCAATTTTCACCCCGAGTGGGCTGGGTATGTTCAGACGTGAGTCCCAGGCTCTCCACACCACTGGAGTCAAGCTATCCAGGCTGATGAAGGCTGATAGCCAGAAACCGGTCCTTGGATGCTTGATTCCGGTCTGGGAAAGACATGGCTTGGTAGTTCGGACTGGACTGTTCCCATGAGGCACAGGGTCAGAGCTGATTTGCATATAGCCAGTGTCTAACCCTGGGTGGTGTGGAGTGCAAAAAAACAATGGATTTAGGCCCAGATCCTTGTACTGGGGTGAATGTATGACATTGTTCTACATTCTGTCCATCAACTGTGTTTTTTGCAATTTTCACCCCGAGTGGGCTGGGTATGCTCAGACGTGAGTCCCAGGCTCTCCACACCACTGGAGTCAAGCTATCCAGGCTGATTAAGTCTGATAGCCAGAAACCGGTCCTTGGATGCTTGATTCCGGTCTGGGAAAGACATGGCTTGGTAGTTCGGACTGGACTGCTCTGATGAGGCACAGGGTCAGAGCTGATTTGCATATAGCCAGTGTCTAACCCAGGGTGGTGTGGAGTGGAAAAAAACGATGGATTTAGGCCCAGATCCTTGTACTGGGGTGAATGTATGACATTGTTCTACATTCTGTCCATCAACTGTGTTTTTTGCAATTTTTACCCCGAGTGGGCTGGGTATGCTTAGACGTGAGTCCCAGGCTCTCCACACCACTGGAGTCAAGCTGTCCAGGCTGATGAAGGCTGATAGCCAGAAACCGGTCCTTGAATGCTTGATTCCGGTCTGGGAAAGACATGGCTTGGTAGTTCGGACTGGACTGTTCCCATGAGGCACAAGGGTCAGAGCTGATTTGCATATAGCCAGTGTCTAACCCAGGGTGGTGTGGAGTGCAAAAAACGATGGATTTAGGCCCAGATCCTTGTACTGGGGTGAATGTATGACATTGTTCTACATTCTGTCCATCAACTGTGTTTTTTGCAATTTTCACCCCGAGTGGGCTGGGTATGCTCAGACGTGAGTCCCAGGCTCTCCACACCACTGGAGTCAAGCTATCCAGGCTGATGAAGGCTGATAGCCAGAAACCGGTCCTTGGATGCTTGATTCCGGTCTGGGAAAGACATGGCTTGGTAGTTTGGACTGGACTGTTCCCATGAGGCACAGGGTCAGAGCTGATTTGCATATAGCCAGTGTCTAACCCAGGGTGGTGTGGAGTGCAAAAAAACGATGGATTTAGGCCCAGATCCTTGTACTGGGGTGAATGTATGACATTGTTCTACATTCTGTCCATCAACTGTGTTTTTTGCAATTTTCACCCCGAGTGGGCTGGGTATGCTCAGACGTGAGTCCCAGGCTCTCCACACCACTGGAGTCAAGCTATCCAGGCTGATTAAGTCTGATAGCCAGAAACCGGTCCTTGGATGCTTGATTCCGGTCTGGGAAAGACATGGCTTGGTAGTTCGGACTGGACTGCTCTGATGAGGCACAGGGTCAGAGCTGATTTGCATATAGCCAGTGTCTAACCCAGGGTGGTGTGGAGTGGAAAAAAACGATGGATTTAGGCCCAGATCCTTGTACTGGGGTGAATGTATGACATTGTTGTACATTCTGTCCATCAACTGTGTTTTTTGCAATTTTTACCCCGAGTGGGCTGGGTATGCTTAGACGTGAGTCCCAGGCTCTCCACACCACTGGAGTCAAGCTGTCCAGGCTGATGAAGGCTGATAGCCAGAAACCGGTCCTTGAATGCTTGATTCCGGTCTGGGAAAGACATGGCTTGGTAGTTCGGACTGGACTGTTCCCATGAGGCACAAGGGTCAGAGCTGATTTGCATATAGCCAGTGTCTAACCCAGGGTGGTGTGGAGTGCAAAAAACGATGGATTTAGGCCCAGATCCTTGTACTGGGGTGAATGTATGACATTGTTCTACATTCTGTCCATCAACTGTGTTTTTTGCAATTTTCACCCCGAGTGGGCTGGGTATGCTCAGACGTGAGTCCCAGGCTCTCCACACCACTGGAGTCAAGCTATCCAGGCTGATGAAGGCTGATAGCCAGAAATCGGTCCTTGGATGCTTGATTCCGGTCTGGGAAAGACATGGCTTGGTAGTTCGGACTGGACTGTTCCCATGAGGCACAGGGTCAGAGCTGATTTGCATATAGCCAGTGTCTAACCCAGGGTGGTGTGGAGTGCAAAAAAACGATGGATTTAGGCCCAGATCCTTGTACTGGGGTGAATGTATGACATTGTTCTACATTCTGTCCATCAACTGTGTTTTTTGCAATTTTCACCCCGAGTGGGCTGGGTATGCTCAGACGTGAGTCCCAGGCTCTCCACACCACTGGAGTCAAGCTATCCAGGCTGATGAAGGCTGATAGCCAGAAACCGGTCCTTGGATGCTTGATTCCGGTCTGGGAAAGACATGGCTTGGTAGTTCGGACTGGACTGTTCCCATGAGGCACAGGGTCAGAGCTGATTTGCATATAGCCAGTGTCTAACCCAGGGTGGTGTGGAGTGCAAAAAAACGATGGATTTAGGCCCAGATCCTTGTACTGGGGTGAATGTATGACATTGTTCTACATTCTGTCCATCAACTGTGTTTTTGCAATTTCACCCCGAGTGGGCTGGGTATGCTCAGACGTGAGTCCCAGGCTCTCCACACCACTGGAGTCAAGCTATCCAGGCTGATGAAGGCTGATAGCCAGAAACCGGTCCTTGGATGCTTGATTCCGGTCTGGGAAAGACATGGCTTGGTAGTTCGGACTGGACTGTTCCCATGAGGCACAGGGTCAGAGCTGATTTGCATATAGCCAGTGTCTAACCCAGGGTGGTGTGGAGTGCAAAAAAACGATGGATTTAGGCCCAGATCCTTGTACTGGGGTGAATGTATGACATTGTTCTACATTCTGTCCATCAACTGTGTTTTTTGCAATTTTCACCCCGAGTGGGCTTGGTATGCTCAGACGTGAGTCCCAGGCTCTCCACACCACTGGAGTCAAGCTATCCAGGCTGATTAAGTCTGATAGCCAGAAACCGGTCCTTGGATGCTTGATTCCGGTCTGGGAAAGACATGGCTTGGTAGTTCGGACTGGACTGCTCTGATGAGGCACAGGGTCAGAGCTGATTTGCATATAGCCAGTGTCTAACCCAGGGTGGTGTGGAGTGGAAAAAAACGATGGATTTAGGCCCAGATCCTTGTACTGGGGTGAATGTATGACATTGTTCTACATTCTGTCCATCAACTGTGTTTTTTGCAATTTTTACCCCGAGTGGGCTGGGTATGCTTAGACGTGAGTCCCAGGCTCTCCACACCACTGGAGTCAAGCTGTCCAGGCTGATGAAGGCTGATAGCCAGAAACCGGTCCTTGAATGCTTGATTCCGGTCTGGGAAAGACATGGCTTGGTAGTTCGGACTGGACTGTTCCCATGAGGCACAAGGGTCAGAGCTGATTTGCATATAGCCAGTGTCTAACCCAGGGTGGTGTGGAGTGCAAAAAACGATGGATTTAGGCCCAGATCCTTGTACTGGGGTGAATGTATGACATTGTTCTACATTCTGTCCATCAACTGTGTTTTTTGCAATTTTCACCCCGAGTGGGCTGGGTATGCTCAGACGTGAGTCCCAGGCTCTCCACACCACTGGAGTCAAGCTATCCAGGCTGATTAAGTCTGATAGCCAGAAACCGGTCCTTGGATGCTTGATTCCGGTCTGGGAAAGACATGGCTTGGTAGTTCGGACTGGACTGTTCTGATGAGGCACAGGGTCAGAGCTGATTTGCATATAGCCAGTGTCTAACCCAGGGTGGTGTGGAGTGGAAAAAACGATGGATTTAGGCCCAGATCCTTGTACTGGGGTGAATGTATGACATTGTTCTACATTCTGTCCATCAACTGTGTTTTTTGCAATTTTTACCCCGAGTGGGCTGGGTATGCTTAGACGTGAGTCCCAGGCTCTCCACACCACTGGAGTCAAGCTGTCCAGGCTGATGAAGGCTGATAGCCAGAAACCGGTCCTTGAATGCTTGATTCCGGTCTGGGAAAGACATGGCTTGGTAGTTCGGACTGGACTGTTCCCATGAGGCACAAGGGTCAGAGCTGATTTGCATATAGCCAGTGTCTAACCCAGGGTGGTGTGGAGTGCAAAAAACGATGGATTTAGGCCCAGATCCTTGTACTGGGGTGAATGTATGACATTGTTCTACATTCTGTCCATCAACTGTGTTTTTTGCAATTTTCACCCCGAGGGGGCTGGGTATGCTCAGACGTGAGTCCCAGGCTCTCCACACCACTGGAGTCAAGCTATCCAGGCTGATGAAGGCTGATAGCCAGAAACCGGTCCTTGGATGCTTGATTTCGGTCTGGGAAAGACATGGCTTGGTAGTTCGGACTGGACTGTTCCCATGAGGCACAGGGTCAGAGCTGATTTGCATATAGCCAGTGTCTAACCCAGGGTGGTGTGGAGTGCAAAAAACGATGGATTTAGGCCCAGATCCTTGTACTGGGGTGAATGTATGACATTGTTCTACATTCTGTCCATCAACTGCGTTTTTTGCAATTTTCACCCCGAGTGGGCTGGGTATGCTCAGACGTGAGTCCCAGGCTCTCCACACTACTGGAGTCAAGCTATCCAGGCTGATGAAGGCTGATAGCCAGACACCAGTCCTTGGATGCTTGATTCCGGTCTGGGAAAGACATGCCTTGGTAGTTCGGACTGGACTGTTCCCATGAGGCACAGGGTCAGAGCTGATTTGCATATAGCCAGTGTCTAACCCAGGGTGGTGTGGAGTGCAAAAAAATGATGGATTTAGGCCCAGATCCTTGTACTGGGGTGAATGTATGACATTGTTCTACATTCTGTCCATCAACTGTGTTTTTTGCAATTTTCACCCCGAGTGGGCTGGGTATGCTCAGACGTGAGTCCAAGGCTCTCCACAACACTGGAGTCAAGCTATCCAGGCTGATAGCCAGAAACCGGTCCTTGGATGCTTGATTCCGGTCTGGGAAAGACATGGCTTGGTAGTTCGGACAGGACTGTTCCCATGAGGCACAGGGTCAGAGCTGATTTGCATATAGCCAGTGTCTAACCCAGGGTGCTGTGGAGTGCAAAAAAACGATGGATTTAGGCCCAGATCCTTGTACTGGGGTGAATGTATGATATTGTTCTACATTCTGTCCATCAACTGTGTTTTTTGCAATTTACACCCCGAGTGGTCTGGGTATGCTCAGACGTGAGTCCCAGGCTCTCCACACCACTGGAGTCAATCTATCCAGGCTGATGAAGGCTGATAGCCAGAAACCGGTCCTTGGATGCTTGATTCCGGTCTGGGAAAGACATGGCTTGGTAGTTCGGAGTGGACTGTTCCCATGAGGCACAGGGTCAGAGCTGATTTGCATATAGCCAGTGTCTAACCCAGGGTGGTGTGGAGTGCAAAAAAACGATGGATTTAGGCCCAGATCCTTGTACTGGGGTGAATGTATGACATTGTTCTACATTCTGTCCATCAACTGTGTTTTTGCAATTTCACCCCGAGTGGGCTGGGTATGCTCAGACGTGAGTCCCAGGCTCTCCACACCACTGGAATCAAGCTATCCAGGCTGATGAAGGCTGATAGCCAGAAACCAGTCCTTGGATGCTTGATTCCGGTCTGGGAAAGACATGGCTTGGTAGTTCGGACTGGACTGTTCCCATGAGGCACAGGGTCAGAGCTGATTTGCATATAGCCAGTGTCTAACCCAGGGTGGTGTGGAGTGCAAAAAACGATGGATTTAGGCCCAGATCCTTGTACTGGGGTGAATGTATGACATTGTTCTACATTCTGTCCATCAACTGCGTTTTTTGCAATTTTCACCCCGAGTGGGCTGGGTATGCTCAGACGTGAGTCCCAGGCTCTCCACACTACTGGAGTCAAGCTATCCAGGCTGATGAAGGCTGATAGCCAGACACCAGTCCTTGGATGCTTGATTCCGGTCTGGGAAAGACATGCCTTGGTAGTTCGGACTGGACTGTTCCCATGAGGCACAGGGTCAGAGCTGATTTGCATATAGCCAGTGTCTAACCCAGGGTGGTGTGGAGTGCAAAAAAATGATGGATTTAGGCCCAGATCCTTGTACTGGGGTGAATGTATGACATTGTTCTACATTCTGTCCATCAACTGTGTTTTTTGCAATTTTCACCCCGAGTGGGCTGGGTATGCTCAGACGTGAGTCCCAGGCTCTCCACAACACTGGAGTCAAGCTATCCAGGCTGATAGCCAGAAACCGGTCCTTGGATGCTTGATTCCGGTCTGGGAAAGACATGGCTTGGTAGTTCGGACAGGACTGTTCCCATGAGGCACAGGGTCAGAGCTGATTTGTATATAGCCAGTGTCTAACCCAGGGTGCTGTGGAGTGCAAAAAAACGATGGATTTAGGCTCAGATCCTTGTACTGGGGTGAATGTATGACATTGTTCTACATTCTGTCCATCAACTGTGTTTTTTGCAATTTTCACCCCGAGTGGTCTGGGTATGCTCAGACGTGAGTCCCAGGCTCTCCACACCACTGGAGGCAATCTATCCAGGCTGATGAAGGCTGATAGCCAGAAACCGGTCCTTGGATGCTTGATTCCGGTCTGGGAAAGACATGGCTTGGTAGTTCGGAGTGGACTGTTCCCATGAGGCACAGGGTCAGAGCTGATTTGCATATAGCCAGTGTCTAACCCAGGGTGGTGTGGAGTGCAAAAAACGATGGATTTAGGCCCAGATCCTTGTACTGGGGTGAATGTATGACATTGTTCTACATTCTGTCCATCAACTGCGTTTTTTGCAATTTTCACCCCGAGTGGGCTGGGTATGCTCAGACGTGAGTCCCAGGCTCTCCACACTACTGGAGTCAAGCTATCCAGGCTGATGAAGGCTGATAGCCAGACACCAGTCCTTGGATGCTTGATTCCGGTCTGGGAAAGACATGCCTTGGTAGTTCGGACTGGACTGTTCCCATGAGGCACAGGGTCAGAGCTGATTTGCATATAGCCAGTGTCTAACCCAGGGTGGTGTGGAGTGCAAAAAAATGATGGATTTAGGCCCAGATCCTTGTACTGGGGTGAATGTATGACATTGTTCTACATTCTGTCCATCAACTGTGTTTTTTGCAATTTTCACCCCGAGTGGGCTGGGTATGCTCAGACGTGAGTCCAAGGCTCTCCACAACACTGGAGTCAAGCTATCCAGGCTGATAGCCAGAAACCGGTCCTTGGATGCTTGATTCCGGTCTGGGAAAGACATGGCTTGGTAGTTCGGACAGGACTGTTCCCATGAGGCACAGGGTCAGAGCTGATTTGCATATAGCCAGTGTCTAACCCAGGGTGCTGTGGAGTGCAAAAAAACGATGGATTTAGGCCCAGATCCTTGTACTGGGGTGAATGTATGATATTGTTCTACATTCTGTCCATCAACTGTGTTTTTTGCAATTTACACCCCGAGTGGTCTGGGTATGCTCAGACGTGAGTCCCAGGCTCTCCACACCACTGGAGTCAATCTATCCAGGCTGATGAAGGCTGATAGCCAGAAACCGGTCCTTGGATGCTTGATTCCGGTCTGGGAAAGACATGGCTTGGTAGTTCGGAGTGGACTGTTCCCATGAGGCACAGGGTCAGAGCTGATTTGCATATAGCCAGTGTCTAACCCAGGGTGGTGTGGAGTGCAAAAAAACGATGGATTTAGGCCCAGATCCTTGTACTGGGGTGAATGTATGACATTGTTCTACATTCTGTCCATCAACTGTGTTTTTGCAATTTCACCCCGAGTGGGCTGGGTATGCTCAGACGTGAGTCCCAGGCTCTCCACACCACTGGAATCAAGCTATCCAGGCTGATGAAGGCTGATAGCCAGAAACCAGTCCTTGGATGCTTGATTCCGGTCTGGGAAAGACATGGCTTGGTAGTTCGGACTGGACTGTTCCCATGAGGCACAGGGTCAGAGCTGATTTGCATATAGCCAGTGTCTAACCCAGGGTGGTGTGGAGTGCAAAAAACGATGGATTTAGGCCCAGATCCTTGTACTGGGGTGAATGTATGACATTGTTCTACATTCTGTCCATCAACTGCGTTTTTTGCAATTTTCACCCCGAGTGGGCTGGGTATGCTCAGACGTGAGTCCCAGGCTCTCCACACTACTGGAGTCAAGCTATCCAGGCTGATGAAGGCTGATAGCCAGACACCAGTCCTTGGATGCTTGATTCCGGTCTGGGAAAGACATGCCTTGGTAGTTCGGACTGGACTGTTCCCATGAGGCACAGGGTCAGAGCTGATTTGCATATAGCCAGTGTCTAACCCAGGGTGGTGTGGAGTGCAAAAAAATGATGGATTTAGGCCCAGATCCTTGTACTGGGGTGAATGTATGACATTGTTCTACATTCTGTCCATCAACTGTGTTTTTTGCAATTTTCACCCCGAGTGGGCTGGGTATGCTCAGACGTGAGTCCCAGGCTCTCCACAACACTGGAGTCAAGCTATCCAGGCTGATAGCCAGAAACCGGTCCTTGGATGCTTGATTCCGGTCTGGGAAAGACATGGCTTGGTAGTTCGGACAGGACTGTTCCCATGAGGCACAGGGTCAGAGCTGATTTGTATATAGCCAGTGTCTAACCCAGGGTGCTGTGGAGTGCAAAAAAACGATGGATTTAGGCTCAGATCCTTGTACTGGGGTGAATGTATGACATTGTTCTACATTCTGTCCATCAACTGTGTTTTTTGCAATTTTCACCCCGAGTGGTCTGGGTATGCTCAGACGTGAGTCCCAGGCTCTCCACACCACTGGAGGCAATCTATCCAGGCTGATGAAGGCTGATAGCCAGAAACCGGTCCTTGGATGCTTGATTCCGGTCTGGGAAAGACATGGCTTGGTAGTTCGGAGTGGACTGTTCCCATGAGGCACAGGGTCAGAGCTGATTTGCATATAGCCAGTGTCTAACCCAGGGTGGTGTGAAGTGCAAAAAAACGATGGATTTAGGCCCAGATCCTTGTACTGGGGTGAATGTATGACATTGTTCTACATTCTGTCCATCAACTGTGTTTTTTGCAATTTTCACCCCG
This sequence comes from Lissotriton helveticus, assembly GCF_964261635.1. Taxonomy (NCBI): domain Eukaryota; kingdom Metazoa; phylum Chordata; class Amphibia; order Caudata; family Salamandridae; genus Lissotriton; species Lissotriton helveticus. The sequence continues at coordinate 209,953,442 of NC_136058.1, forward strand.
AGTGGGCTGGGTATGCTCAGACGTGAGTCCCAGGCTCTCCACACCACTGGAGTCAAGCTGTCCAGGCTGATGAAGGCTGATAGCCAGAAACCGGTCCTTGAATGCTTGAATACGGTCTGGGAAAGACATGGCTTGGTAGTTCGGACTGGACTGTTCCCATGAGGCACAAGGGTCAGAGCTGATTTGCATATAGCCAGTGTCTAACCCAGGGTGGTGTGGAGTGCAAAAAACGATGGATTTAGGCCCAGATCCTTGTACTGGGGTGAATGTATGACATTGTTCTACATTCTGTCCATCAACTGTGTTTTTTGCAATTTTCACCCCGAGTTGGCTGGGTATGCTCAGACGTGAGTCCCAGGCTCTCCACACCACTGGAGTCAATCTATCCAGGCTGATGAAGGCTGATAGCCAGAAACCGGTCCTTGGATGCTTGATTCCGGTCTGGGAAAGACATGGCTTGGTAGTACGGACTGGACTGTTCCCATGAGGCACAGGGTCAGAGCTGATTTGCATATAGCCAGTGTCTAACCCAGGGTGGTGTGGAGTGCAAAAAAATGATGGATTTAGGCCCAGATCCTTGTACTGGGGTGAATGTATGACATTGTTCTACATTCTGTCCATCAACTGTGTTTTTGCAATTTTCACCCCGAGTGGGCTGGGTATGCTCAGACGTGAGTCCCAGGCTCTCCACACCACTGGAATCAAGCTATCCAGGCTGATGAAGGCTGATAGCCAGAAACCAGTCCTTGGATGCTTGATTCCGGTCTGGGAAAGACATGGCTTGGTAGTTCGGACTGGACTGTTCCCATGAGGCACAGGGTCAGAGCTGATTTGCATATAGCCAGTGTCTAACCCAGGGTGGTGTGAAGTGCAAAAAAACGATGGATTTAGGCCCAGATCCTTGTACTGGGGTGAATGTATGACATTGTTCTACATTCTGTCCATCAACTGTGTTTTTTGCAATTTTCACCCCGAGTGGGCTGGGTATGCTCAGACGTGAGTCCCAGGCTCTCCACACCACTGGAGTCAAGCTGTCCAGGCTGATGAAGGCTGATAGCCAGAAACCGGTCCTTGAATGCTTGATTCCGGTCTGGGAAAGACATGGCTTGGTAGTTCGGACTGGACTGTTCCCATGAGGCACAGGGTCAGAGCTGATTTGCATATAGCCAGTGTCTAACCCAGGGTGGTGTGGAGTGCAAAAAAATGATGGATTTAGGCCCAGATCCTTGTACTGGGGTGAATGTATGACATTGTTCTACATTCTGTCCATCAACTGTGTTTTTTGCAATTTTCACCCCGAGTGGGCTGGGTATGCTCAGACGTGAGTCCCAGGCTCTCCACAACACTGGAGTCAAGCTATCCAGGCTGATAGCCAGAAACCGGTCCTTGGATGCTTGATTTCGGTCTGGGAAAGACATGGCTTGGTAGTTCGGACTGGACTGTTCCCATGAGGCACAGGGTCAGAGCTGATTTGCATATAGCCAGTGTCTAACCCAGGGTGGTGTGGAGTGCAAAAAACGATGGATTTAGGCCCAGATCCTTGTACTGGGGTGAATGTATGACATTGTTCTACATTCTGTCCATCAACTGCGTTTTTTGCAATTTTCACCCCGAGTGGGCTGGGTATGCTCAGACGTGAGTCCCAGGCTCTCCACACTACTGGAGTCAAGCTATCCAGGCTGATGAAGGCTGATAGCCAGACACCAGTCCTTGGATGCTTGATTCCGGTCTGGGAAAGACATGCCTTGGTAGTTCGGACTGGACTGTTCCCATGAGGCACAGGGTCAGAGCTGATTTGCATATAGCCAGTGTCTAACCCAGGGTGGTGTGGAGTGCAAAAAAATGATGGATTTAGGCCCAGATCCTTGTACTGGGCTGAATGTATGACATTGTTCTACATTCTGTCCATCAACTGTGTTTTTTGCAATTTTCACCCCGAGTGGGCTGGGTATGCTCAGACGTGAGTCCCAGGCTCTCCACAACACTGGAGTCAAGCTATCCAGGCTGATAGCCAGAAACCGGTCCTTGGATGCTTGATTCCGGTCTGGGAAAGACATGGCTTGGTAGTTCGGACAGGACTGTTCCCATGAGGCACAGGGTCAGAGCTGATTTGCATATAGCCAGTGTCTAACCCAGGGTGCTGTGGAGTGCAAAAAAACGATGGATTTAGGCCCAGATCCTTGTACTGGGGTGAATGTATGACATTGTTCTACATTCTGTCCATCAACTGTGTTTTTTGCAATTTTCACCCCGAGTGGTCTGGGTATGCTCAGACGTGAGTCCCAGGCTCTCCACACCACTGGAGTCAATCTATCCAGGCTGATGAAGGCTGATAGCCAGAAACCGGTCCTTGGATGCTTGATTCCGGTCTGGGAAAGACATGGCTTGGTAGTTCGGAGTGGACTGTTCCCATGAGGCACAGGGTCAGAGCTGATTTGCATATAGCCAGTGTCTAACCCAGGGTGGTGTGGAGTGCAAAAAAACGATGGATTTAGGCCCAGATCCTTGTACTGGGGTGAATGTATGACATTGTTCTACATTCTGTCCATCAACTGTGTTTTTGCAATTTCACCCCGAGTGGGCTGGGTATGCTCAGACGTGAGTCCCAGGCTCTCCACACCACTGGAATCAAGCTATCCAGGCTGATGAAGGCTGATAGCCAGAAACCAGTCCTTGGATGCTTGATTCCGGTCTGGGAAAGACATGGCTTGGTAGTTCGGACTGGACTGTTCCCATGAGGCACAGGGTCAGAGCTGATTTGCATATAGCCAGTGTCTAACCCAGGGTGGTGTGAAGTGCAAAAAAACGATGGATTTAGGCCCAGATCCTTGTACTGGGGTGAATGTATGACATTGTTCTACATTCTGTCCATCAACTGTGTTTTTTGCAATTTTCACCCCGAGTGGGCTGGGTATGCTCAGACGTGAGTCCCAGGCTCTCCACACCACTGGAGTCAAGCTGTCCAGGCTGATGAAGGCTGATAGCCAGAAACCGGTCCTTGAATGCTTGATTCCGGTCTGGGAAAGACATGGCTTGGTAGTTCGGACTGGACTGTTCCCATGAGGCACAAGGGTCAGAGCTGATTTGCATATAGCCAGTGTCTAACCCAGGGTGGTGTGGAGTGCAAAAAACGATGGATTTAGGCCCAGATCCTTGTACTGGGGTGAATGTATGACATTGTTCTACATTCTGTCCATCAACTGTGTTTTTTGCAATTTTCACCCCGAGTGGGCTGGGTATGCTCAGACGTGAGTCCCAGGCTCTCCACACCACTGGAGTCAATCTATCCAGGCTGATGAAGGCTGATAGCCAGAAACCGGTCCTTGGATGCTTGATTCCGGTCTGGGAAAGACATGGCTTGGTAGTTCGGACTGGACTGTTCCCATGAGGCACAGGGTCAGAGCTGATTTGCATATAGCCAGTGTCTAACCCAGGGTGGTGTGGAGTGCAAAAAAATGATGGATTTAGGCCCAGATCCTTGTACTGGGGTGAATGTATGACATTGTTCTACATTCTGTCCATCAACTGTGTTTTTGCAATTTTCACCCCGAGTGGGCTGGGTATGCTCAGACGTGAGTCCCAGGCTCTCCACACCACTGGAATCAAGCTATCCAGGCTGATGAAGGCTGATAGCCAGAAACCAGTCCTTGGATGCTTGATTCCGGTCTGGGAAAGACATGGCTTGGTAGTTCGGACTGGACTGTTCCCATGAGGCACAGGGTCAGAGCTGATTTGCATATAGCCAGTGTCTAACCCAGGGTGGTGTGAAGTGCAAAAAAACGATGGATTTAGGCCCAGATCCTTGTACTGGGGTGAATGTATGACATTGTTCTACATTCTGTCCATCAACTGTGTTTTTTGCAATTTTCACCCCGAGTGGGCTGGGTATGCTCAGACGTGAGTCCCAGGCTCTCCACACCACTGGAGTCAAGCTGTCCAGGCTGATGAAGGCTGATAGCCAGAAACCGGTCCTTGAATGCTTGATTCCGGTCTGGGAAAGACATGGCTTGGTAGTTCGGACTGGACTGTTCCCATGAGGCACAAGGGTCAGAGCTGATTTGCATATAGCCAGTGTCTAACCCAGGGTGGTGTGGAGTGCAAAAAACGATGGATTTAGGCCCAGATCCTTGTACTGGGGTGAATGTATGACATTGTTCTACATTCTGTCCATCAACTGCGTTTTTTGCAATTTTCACCCCGAGTGGGCTGGGTATGCTCAGACGTGAGTCCCAGGCTCTCCACACTACTGGAGTCAAGCTATCCAGGCTGATGAAGGCTGATAGCCAGACACCAGTCCTTGGATGCTTGATTCCGGTCTGGGAAAGACATGCCTTGGTAGTTCGGACTGGACTGTTCCCATGAGGCACAGGGTCAGAGCTGATTTGCATATAGCCAGTGTCTAACCCAGGGTGGTGTGGAGTGCAAAAAAATGATGGATTTAGGCCCAGATCCTTGTACTGGGGTGAATGTATGACATTGTTCTACATTCTGTCCATCAACTGTGTTTTTTGCAATTTTCACCCCGAGTGGGCTGGGTATGCTCAGACGTGAGTCCCAGGCTCTCCACAACACTGGAGTCAAGCTATCCAGGCTGATAGCCAGAAACCGGTCCTTGGATGCTTGATTCCGGTCTGGGAAAGACATGGCTTGGTAGTTCGGACAGGACTGTTCCCATGAGGCACAGGGTCAGAGCTGATTTGCATATAGCCAGTGTCTAACCCAGGGTGCTGTGGAGTGCAAAAAAACGATGGATTTAGGCCCAGATCCTTGTACTGGGGTGAATGTATGACATTGTTCTACATTCTGTCCATCAACTGTGTTTTTTGCAATTTTCACCCCGAGTGGTCTGGGTATGCTCAGACGTGAGTCCCAGGCTCTCCACACCACTGGAGTCAATCTATCCAGGCTGATGAAGGCTGATAGCCAGAAACCGGTCCTTGGATGCTTGATTCCAGTCTGGGAAAGACATGGCTTGGTAGTTCGGAGTGGACTGTTCCCATGAGGCACAGGGTCAGAGCTGATTTGCATATAGCCAGTGTCTAACCCAGGGTGGTGTGGAGTGCAAAAAAACGATGGATTTAGGCCCAGATCCTTGTACTGGGGTGAATGTATGACATTGTTCTACATTCTGTCCATCAACTGTGTTTTTGCAATTTCACCCCGAGTGGGCTGGGTATGCTCAGACGTGAGTCCCAGGCTCTCCACACCACTGGAATCAAGCTATCCAGGCTGATGAAGGCTGATAGCCAGAAACCAGTCCTTGGATGCTTGATTCCGGTCTGGGAAAGACATGGCTTGGTAGTTCGGACTGGACTGTTCCCATGAGGCACAGGGTCAGAGCTGATTTGCATATAGCCAGTGTCTAACCCAGGGTGGTGTGAAGTGCAAAAAAACGATGGATTTAGGCCCAGATCCTTGTACTGGGGTGAATGTATGACATTGTTCTACATTCTGTCCATCAACTGTGTTTTTTGCAATTTTCACCCCGAGTGGGCTGGGTATGCTCAGACGTGAGTCCCAGGCTCTCCACACCACTGGAGTCAAGCTGTCCAGGCTGATGAAGGCTGATAGCCAGAAACCGGTCCTTGAATGCTTGATTCCGGTCTGGGAAAGACATGGCTTGGTAGTTCGGACTGGACTGTTCCCATGAGGCACAAGGGTCAGAGCTGATTTGCATATAGCCAGTGTCTAACCCAGGGTGGTGTGGAGTGCAAAAAACGATGGATTTAGGCCCAGATCCTTGTACTGGGGTGAATGTATGACATTGTTCTACATTCTGTCCATCAACTGTGTTTTTTGCAATTTTCACCCCGAGTGGGCTGGGTATGCTCAGACGTGAGTCCCAGGCTCTCCACACCACTGGAGTCAAGCTATCCAGGCTGATGAAGGCTGATAGCCAGAAACCGGTCCTTGGATGCTTGATTTCGGTCTGGGAAAGACATGGCTTGGTAGTTCAGACTGGACTGTTCCCATGAGGCACAGGGTCAGAGCTGATTTGCATATAGCCAGTGTCTAACCCAGGGTGGTGTGGAGTGCAAAAAACGATGGATTTAGGCCCAGATCCTTGTACTGGGGTGAATGTATGACATTGTTCTACATTCTGTCCATCAACTGTGTTTTTTGCAATTTTCCCCCCGAGTGGACTGGGCATGCTCAGACGTAAGTCCCAGGCTCTCCACACTACTGGAGTCAAGCTATCCAGGCTGATGAAGGCTGATAGCCAGAAACCAGTCCTTGGATGCTTGATTCCGGTCTGGGAAAGACATGCCTTGGTAGTTCGGACTGGACTGTTCCCATGAGGCACGGGGTCAGAGCTGATTTGCATATAGCCAGTGTCTAACCCAGGGTGGTGTGGAGTGCAAAAAAATGATGGATTTAGGCCCAGATCCTTGTACTGGGGTGAATGTATGACATTGTTCTACATTCTGTCCATCAACTGTGTTTTTTTCAATTTTCACCCCGAGTGGGCTGGGTATGCTCAGACGTGAGTCCCAGGCTCTCCACAACACTGGAGTCAAGCTATCCAGGCTGATAGCCAGAAACCGGTCCTTGGATGCTTGATTTCGGTCTGGGAAAGACATGGCTTGGTAGTTCGGACTGGACTGTTCCCATGAGGCACAGGGTCAGAGCTGATTTGCATATAGCCAGTGTCTAACCCAGAGTGGTGTGGAGTGCAAAAAACGATGGATTTAGGCCCAGATCCTTGTACTGGGGTGAATGTATGACATTGTTCTACATTCTGTCCATCAACTGCGTTTTTTGCAATTTTCACCCCGAGTGGGCTGGGTATGCTCAGACGTGAGTCCCAGGCTCTCCACACTACTGGAGTCAAGCTATCCAGGCTGATGAAGGCTGATAGCCAGACACCAGTCCTTGGATGCTTGATTCCGGTCTGGGAAAGACATGCCTTGGTAGTTCGGACTGGACTGTTCCCATGAGGCACAGGGTCAGAGCTGATTTGCATATAGCCAGTGTCTAACCCAGGGTGGTGTGGAGTGCAAAAAAATGATGGATTTAGACCCAGATCCTTGTACTGGGGTGAATGTATGACATTGTTCTACATTCTGTCCATCAACTGTTTTTTTTGCCATTTTCACCCCGAGTGGGCTGGGTATGCTCAGACGTGAGTCCCAGGCTCTCCACAACACTGGAGTCAAGCTATCCAGGCTGATAGCCAGAAACCGGTCCTTGGATGCTTGATTCCGGTCTGGGAAAGACATGGCTTGGTAGTTCGGACAGGACTGTTCCCATGAGGCACAGGGTCAGAGCTGATTTGCATATAGCCAGTGTCTAACCCAGGGTGGTGTGGAGTGCAAAAAAACGATGGATTTAGGCCCAGATCCTTGTACTGGGGTGAATGTATGACATTGTTCTACATTCTGTCCATCAACTGTGTTTTTTGCAATTTTCACCCCGAGTGGTCTGGGTATGCTCAGACGTGAGTCCCAGGCTCTCCACACCACTGGAGTCAATCTATCCAGGCTGATGAAGGCTGATAGCCAGAAACCGGTCCTTGGATGCTTGATTCCGGTCTGGGAAAGACATGGCTTGGTAGTTCGGAGTGGACTGTTCCCATGAGGCACAAGGTCAGAGCTGATTTGCATATAGCCAGTGTCTAACCCAGGGTGGTGTGGAGTGCAAAAAAACGATGGATTTAGGCCCAGATCCTTGTACTGGGGTGAATGTATGACATTGTTCTACATTCTGTCCATCAACTGTGTTTTTGCAATTTCACCCCGAGTGGGCTGGGTATGCTCAGACGTGAGTCCCAGGCTCTCCACACCACTGGAATCAAGCTATCCAGGCTGATGAAGGCTGATAGCCAGAAACCAGTCCTTGGATGCTTGATTCCGGTCTGGGAAAGACATGGCTTGGTAGTTCGGACTGGACTGTTCCCATGAGGCACAGGGTCAGAGCTGATTTGCATATAGCCAGTGTCTAACCCAGGGTGGTGTGAAGTGCAAAAAAACGATGGATTTAGGCCCAGATCCTTGTACTGGGGTGAATGTATGACATTGTTCTACATTCTGTCCATCAACTGTGTTTTTTGCAATTTTCACCCCGAGTGGGCTGGGTATGCTCAGACGTGAGTCCCAGGCTCTCCACACCACTGGAGTCAAGCTGTCCAGGCTGATGAAGGCTGATAGCCAGAAACCGGTCCTTGAATGCTTGATTCCGGTCTGGGAAAGACATGGCTTGGTAGTTCGGACTGGACTGTTCCCATGAGGCACAAGGGTCAGAGCTGATTTGCATATAGCCAGTGTCTAACCCAGGGTGGTGTGGAGTGCAAAAAACGATGGATTTAGGCCCAGATCCTTGTACTGGGGTGAATGTATGACATTGTTCTACATTCTGTCCATCAACTGTGTTTTTTGCAATTTTCACCCCGAGTGGGCTGGGTATGCTCAGACGTGAGTCCCAGGCTCTCCACACCACTGGAGTCAATCTATCCAGGCTGATGAAGGCTGATAGCCAGAAACCGGTCCTTGGATGCTTGATTCCGGTCTGGGAAAGACATGGCTTGGTAGTTCGGACTGGACTGTTCCCATGAGGCACAGGGTCAGAGCTGATTTGCATATAGCCAGTGTCTAACCCAGGGTGGTGTGGAGTGCAAAAAAATGATGGATTTAGGCCCAGATCCTTGTACTGGGGTGAATGTATGACATTGTTCTACATTCTGTCCATCAACTGTGTTTTTGCAATTTTCACCCCGAGTGGGCTGGGTATGCTCAGACGTGAGTCCCAGGCTCTCCACACCACTGGAATCAAGCTATCCAGGCTGATGAAGGCTGATAGCCAGAAACCAGTCCTTGGATGCTTGATTCCGGTCTGGGAAAGACATGGCTTGGTAGTTCGGACTGGACTGTTCCCATGAGGCACAGGGTCAGAGCTGATTTGCATATAGCCAGTGTCTAACCCAGGGTGGTGTGAAGTGCAAAAAAACGATGGATTTAGGCCCAGATCCTTGTACTGGGGTGAATGTATGACATTGTTCTACATTCTGTCCATCAACTGTGTTTTTTGCAATTTTCACCCCGAGTGGGCTGGGTATGCTCAGACGTGAGTCCCAGGCTCTCCACACCACTGGAGTCAAGCTGTCCAGGCTGATGAAGGCTGATAGCCAGAAACCGGTCCTTGAATGCTTGATTCCGGTCTGGGAAAGACATGGCTTGGTAGTTCGGACTGGACTGTTCCCATGAGGCACAAGGGTCAGAGCTGATTTGCATATAGCCAGTGTCTAACCCAGGGTGGTGTGGAGTGCAAAAAACGATGGATTTAGGCCCAGATCCTTGTACTGGGGTGAATGTATGACATTGTTCTACATTCTGTCCATCAACTGTGTTTTTTGCAATTTTCACCCCGAGTGGGCTGGGTATGCTCAGACGTGAGTCCCAGGCTCTCCACACCACTGGAGTCAAGCTATCCAGGCTGATGAAGGCTGATAGCCAGAAACCAGTCCTTGGATGCTTGATTCCGGTCTGGGAAAGACATGCCTTGGTAGTTCGGACTGGACTGTTCCCATGAGGCACAGGGTCAGAGCTGATTTGCATATAGCCAGTGTCTAACCCAGGGTGCTGTGGAGTGCAAAAAAATGATGGATTTAGGCCCAGATCCTTGTACTGGGGTGAATGTATGACATTGTTCTACATTCTGTCCATCAACTGTGTTTTTTGCAATTTTCACCCCGAGTGGGCTGGGTATGCTCAGACGTGAGTCCCAGGCTCTCCACAACACTGGAGTCAAGCTATCCAGGCTGATAGCCAGAAACCGGTCCTTGGATGCTTGATTCCGGTCTGGGAAAGACATGGCTTGGTAGTTCGGACAGGACTGTTCCCATGAGGCACAGGGTCAGAGCTGATTTGCATATAGCCAGTGTCTGACCCAGGGTGCTGTGGAGTGCAAAAAAACGATGGATTTAGGCCCAGATCCTTGTACTGGGGTGAATGTATGACATTGTTCTACATTCTGTCCATCAACTGTGTTTTTTGCAATTTTCACCCCGAGTGGGCTGGGTATGCTCAGACGTGAGTCCCAGGCTCTCCACACCACTGGAGTCAATCTATCCAGGCTGATGAAGGCTGATAGCCAGAAACCGGTCCTTGGATGCTTGATTCCGGTCTGGGAAAGACATGGCTTGGTAGTTCGGACTGGACTGTTCCCATGAGGCACAGGGTCAGAGCTGATTTGCATATAGCCAGTGTCTAACCCAGGGTGGTGTGGAGTGCAAAAAAACGATGGATTTAGGCCAAGATCCTTGTACTGGGGTGAATGTATGACATTGTTCTACATTCTGTCCATCAACTGTGTTTTTTGCAATTTTCACCCCGAGTGGGCTGGGTATGCTCAGACGTGAGTCCCAGGCTCTCCACACCACTGGAGTCAAGCTATCCAGGCTGATGAAGGCTGATAGCCAGAAACCGGTCCTTGGATGCTTGATTCCGGTCTGGGAAAGACATGGCTTGGTAGTTCGGACTGGACTGTTCCCATGAGGCACAGGGTCAGAGCTGATTTGCATATAGCCAGTGTCTAACCCAGGGTGGTGTGGAGTGCAAAAAAACGATGGATTTAGACCCAGATCCTTGTACTGGGGTGAATGTATGACATTGTTCTACATTCTGTCCATCAACTGTGTTTTTTGCAATTTTCACCCCGAGTGGGTTGGGTATGCTCAGACGTGAGTCCCAGGCTCTCCACACCACTGGAGTCAAGCTATCCAGGCTGATGAAGGCTGATAGCCAGAAACCGGTCCTTGGATGCTTGATTCCGGACTGGGAAAGAAATGGCTTGGTAGCTCGGACTGGACTGTTCAATCAATCAATCAATCATGGACATTTATATAGCGCACTACTTACCCGGAGGGTCTCAAGGCGCTTGGGGGGGGGGTGCTGCTACTGCTCGAAAAGCCAGGTCTTGAGCTTCTTCCTGAAGGAAAGGTGGTCTTGGGTCAGGCGCAGGTCGGTCGGTCGGGAGTTCCAGGTCTTGGCGGCCAGGTGGGAGAAGGAACTTCCTCCTGTTGTCGATCTTCGGATGCGGGGGACGGCGGCGAGGGCGTGACTGGCTGATCGGAGGTGGCGTTTGGGAGCGTAGAAGTTGATGCGGTTGTTGAGGTAGCTCGGGCCTTGGTCGTGTAGGGCTTTGTGTGCGTGGGTGAGGAGACGGAAGGTGATTCTCTTGTTGACGGGGAGCCAGTGCAGGTCTCTCAGATGTCCGGAGATGTGGCTGCGCCGGGGGATGTCGAGGATGAGTCTGGCTGAGGCGTTCTGGATCCGCTGGAGTCTCTTCTGGAGCTTGGCGGTGGTTCCGGCGTAGAGGGCGTTGCCGTAGTCCAGTTGGCTGGTGACGAGGGCCTGGGTGACCGTCTTCCTGGTCTCGGTGGGGATCCACCGGAAGATCTTTCGTAGCATGCGCAGGATGTTGAAGCATGACGAGGAGACGGCGTTGACTTGTCTGGTCATGGAGAGGGAGGAGTCCAGGATGAAGCCCAGGTTGCGTGCGTGGTCTGTCGGTGTGGGTGCGGAGCCCAGGGCGGGGGGCCACCAGGAGTCGTCCCAGGCGGAGGGCGAGGAGCCCAGGATGAGGACTTCCGTCTTGTCTGAGTTGAGTTTCAAGCGGCTGGTCGTCATCCATTCGGCTACGGCTTTCATCCCTTCGTGAAGGTTGGCTCTGGAAGCGGCGGGGTCGTTGGTCAGTGAGAGGATCATCTGGGTGTCATCGGCGTAGGAGATGATGTTCAGGTTGTGTTGGCGTGCGATGGGCGCGAGGGGGCTCATGTAGACGTTGAAGAGGGTGGGGCTCAGCGAGGATCCTTGAGGGACGCCGCAGATGACTTCGGTGGCCTCTGACTTGTACGGTGGTAGACGGACTCTCTGTGTTCTTCCGTCGAGGAAGGAGACGATCCATTCCAGTGCCTTCTCTTGAATTCCGACGCTGCTGAGGCGTTGCACTAGGGTGCGGTGGCAGACAGTGTCGAATGCGGCGGAGAGGTCTAGGAGGATGAGGGCCGCTGTTTCTCCGTTGTCCATCAGGGCTCGGATGTCATCGGTGGCAGCGATGAGGGCGGTCTCGGTGCTGTGGTTGGCTCGGAAGCCAGACTGTGACGGGTCGAGGGATCCATTCGGCACAGGGTCACAGCTGATTTGCATATAGCCAGTGTCTAACCCAGGGTGGTGTGGAGTGCAAAAAAACGATGGATTTAGGCCCAGATCCTTGTACTGGGGTGAATGTATGACATTGTTGTACATTCTGTCCATCAACTGTGTTTTTTGCAATTTTCACCCCGAGTGGGCTGGGTATGCTCAGACGTCAGTCCCAGGCTCTCCACACCACTGGAGTCAAGCTATCCAGGCTGATGAAGGCTGATAGCCAGAAACCGGTCCTTGGATGCTTGATTCCGGTCTGGGAAAGACATGGCTTGGTAGTTAGGACTGGACAGTTCCCATGAGGCACAGGGTCAGAGCTGATTTGCATATAGCCAGTGTCTAACCCAGGGTGGTGTGGAGTGCAAAAAAACGATGGATTCAGGCCCAGATCCTTGTACTGGGGTGAATTTATGACATTGTTCTACATTCTGTCCATCAACTGTGTTTTTTGCAATTTTCACCCCGAGTGGGCTGAGTATGCTCAGACGTGAGTCCCAGGCTCTCCACACCACTGGAGTCAAGCTATCCAGGCTGATGAAGGCTGATAGCCAGAAACCGGTCCTTGGATGCTTGATTCCGGTCTGGGAAAGACATGGCTTGGTAGTTCGGACTGGACTGTTCCCATGAGGCACAGGGTCAGAGCTGATTTGCATATAGCCAGTGTCTAACCCAGGGTGGTGTGGAGTGCAAAAAAACGATGGATTTAGGCCAAGATCCTTGTACTGGGGTGAATGTATGACATTGTTCTACATTCTGTCCATCAACTGTGTTTTTTGCAATTTTCACCCCGAGTGGGCTGGGTATGCTCAGACGTGAGTCCCAGGCTCTCCACACCACTGGAGTCAAGCTATCCAGGCTGATGAAGGCTGATAGCCAGAAACCGGTCCTTGGATGCTTGATTCCGGTCTGGGAAAGACATGGCTTGGTAGTTCGGACTGGACTGTTCCCATGAGGCACAGGGTCAGAGCTGATTTGCATATAGCCAGTGTCTAACCCAGGGTGGTGTGGAGTGCAAAAAAACGATGGATTTAGACCCAGATCCTTGTACTGGGGTGAATGTATGACATTGTTCTACATTCTGTCCATCAACTGTGTTTTTTGCAATTTTCACCCCGAGTGGGTTGGGTATGCTCAGACGTGAGTCCCAGGCTCTCCACACCACTGGAGTCAAGCTATCCAGGCTGATGAAGGCTGATAGCCAGAAACCGGTCCTTGGATGCTTGATTCCGGACTGGGAAAGAAATGGCTTGGTAGCTCGGACTGGACTGTTCAATCAATCAATCAATCATGGACATTTATATAGCGCACTACTTACCCGGAGGGTCTCAAGGCGCTTGGGGGGGGGGTGCTGCTACTGCTCGAAAAGCCAGGTCTTGAGCTTCTTCCTGAAGGAAAGGTGGTCTTGGGTCAGGCGCAGGTCGGTCGGTCGGGAGTTCCAGGTCTTGGCGGCCAGGTGGGAGAAGGAACTTCCTCCTGTTGTCGATCTTCGGATGCGGGGGACGGCGGCGAGGGCGTGACTGGCTGATCGGAGGTGGCGTTTGGGAGCGTAGAAGTTGATGCGGTTGTTGAGGTAGCTCGGGCCTTGGTCGTGTAGGGCTTTGTGTGCGTGGGTGAGGAGACGGAAGGTGATTCTCTTGTTGACGGGGAGCCAGTGCAGGTCTCTCAGATGTCCGGAGATGTGGCTGCGCCGGGGGATGTCGAGGATGAGTCTGGCTGAGGCGTTCTGGATCCGCTGGAGTCTCTTCTGGAGCTTGGCGGTGGTTCCGGCGTAGAGGGCGTTGCCGTAGTCCAGTCGGCTGGTGACGAGGGCCTGGGTGACCGTCTTCCTGGTCTCGGTGGGGATCCACCGGAAGATCTTTCGTAGCATGCGCAGGATGTTGAAGCATGACGAGGAGACGGCGTTGACTTGTCTGGTCATGGAGAGGGAGGAGTCCAGGATGAAGCCCAGGTTGCGTGCGTGGTCTGTCGGTGTGGGTGCGGAGCCCAGGGCGGGGGGCCACCAGGAGTCGTCCCAGGCGGAGGGCGAGGAGCCCAGGATGAGGACTTCCGTCTTGTCTGAGTTGAGTTTCAAGCGGCTGGTCGTCATCCATTCGGCTACGGCTTTCATCCCTTCGTGAAGGTTGGCTCTGGAAGCGGCGGGGTCGTTGGTCAGTGAGAGGATCATCTGGGTGTCATCGGCGTAGGAGATGATGTTCAGGTTGTGTTGGCGTGCGATGGGCGCGAGGGGGCTCATGTAGACGTTGAAGAGGGTGGGGCTCAGCGAGGATCCTTGAGGGACGCCGCAGATGACTTCGGTGGCCTCTGACTTGTACGGTGGTAGACGGACTCTCTGTGTTCTTCCGTCGAGGAAGGAGACGATCCATTCCAGTGCCTTCTCTTGAATTCCGACGTTGCTGAGGCGTTGCACTAGGGTGCGGTGGCAGACAGTGTCGAATGCGGCGGAGAGGTCTAGGAGGATGAGGGCCGCTGTTTCTCCGTTGTCCATCAGGGCTCGGATGTCATCGGTGGCAGCGATGAGGGCGGTCTCGGTGCTGTGGTTGGCTCGGAAGCCAGACTGTGACGGGTCGAGGGATCCATTCGGCACAGGGTCACAGCTGATTTGCATATAGCCAGTGTCTAACCCAGGGTGGTGTGGAGTGCAAAAAAACGATGGATTTAGGCCCAGATCCTTGTACTGGGGTGAATGTATGACATTGTTGTACATTCTGTCCATCAACTGTGTTTTTTGCAATTTTCACCCCGAGTGGGCTGGGTATGCTCAGACGTCAGTCCCAGGCTCTCCACACCACTGGAGTCAAGCTATCCAGGCTGATGAAGGCTGATAGCCAGAAACCGGTCCTTGGATGCTTGATTCCGGTCTGGGAAAGACATGGCTTGGTAGTTAGGACTGGACAGTTCCCATGAGGCACAGGGTCAGAGCTGATTTGCATATAGCCAGTGTCTAACCCAGGGTGGTGTGGAGTGCAAAAAAACGATGGATTCAGGCCCAGATCCTTGTACTGGGGTGAATTTATGACATTGTTCTACATTCTGTCCATCAACTGTGTTTTTTGCAATTTTCACCCCGAGTGGGCTGAGTATGCTCAGACGTGAGTCCCAGGCTCTCCACACCACTGGAGTCAAGCTATCCAGGCTGATGAAGGCTGATAGCCAGAAACCGGTCCCTGGATGCTTGATTCCGGTCTGGGAAAGACATGGCTTGGTAGTTCGGACTGGACTGTTCCCATGAGGCACAGGGTCAGAGCTGATTTGCATATAGCCAGTGTCTAACCCAGGGTGGTGTGGAGTGCAAAAAACGATGCATTTAGGCCCAGATCCTTGTACTGGGGTGAATGTATGACATTGTTCTACACTCTGTTCATCAACTGTGTTTTTTGCTATTTTCACCCCGAGTGGGCTGGGTATGCTCAGGCGTGAGTCTCAGGCTCTCCACACCACTGGAGGCAAGCTATCCAGGCTGATGAAGGCTGATAGCCAGAAACCAGTCCTTGGATGCTTGATTCCGGTCTGGGAAAGACATGGCTTGGTAGTTCGGACTGGACTGTTCCCATGAGGCATAGGGTCAGAGCTGATTTGCATATAGCCAGTGTCTAACCCAGGGTGGTGTGGAGTGCAAAAAAACAAAGGATTTATGCCCAGATCCTTGTACTGGGGTGAATGTATGACATTGTTCTACATTCTGTCCATCAACTGTGTTTTTTGCAATTTTCACCCCGAGTGGGCTGGGTATGCTCAGACGTGAGTCCCAGGCTCTCCACACCACTGGAGGCAAGCTATCCAGGCTGATGAAGGCTGATAGCCAGAAACCGGTCCTTGGATGCTTGATACTGTTCTGGGAAAGACATGGCTTGGTAGTTCGGACTGGACTGTTCCCATGAGGCATAGGGTCAGAGCTGATTTGCATATAGCCAGTGTCTAACCCAGGGTGGTGTGGAGTGCAAAAAAACGATGGATTTAGGCCCAGATCCTTGTACTGGGGTGAATGTATGACACTGTTCTACATTCTGTCCATCAACTGTGTTTTTTGCAATTTTCACCCCGAGTGGGCTGGGTATGCTCAGACGTGAGTCCCAGGCTCTCCACACCACTGGAGTCAAGCTATCCAGGCTGATGAAGGCTGATAGCCAGAAACCGGTCCTTGGATGCTTGATTCCAGTCTGGGAAAGACATGGCTTGGTAGTTCGGACTGGACTGTTCCCATGAGGCACAGGGTCAGAGCTGATTTGCATATAGCCAGTGTCTAACCCAGGGTGGTGTGGAGTGCAAAAAAACAAAGGATTTAGGCCCAGGTCCTTGTACTGGGGTGAATGTATGACATTGTTCTACATTCTGTCCATCAACTGTGTTTTTTGCAATTTTCACCCCGAGTGGGCTGGGTATGCTCAGACGTGAGTCCCAGGCTCTCCACACCACTGGAGTCAAGCTATCCAGGCTGATGAAGGCTGATAGCCAGAAACCGGTCCCTGGATGCTTGATTCCGGTCTGGGAAAGACATGGCTTGGTAGTTCGGACTGGACTGTTCCCATGAGGCACAGGGTCAGTGCTAATTTGCATATAGCCAGTGTCTAACCCAGGGTGGTGTGGAGTGCAAAAAACGATGGATTTAGGCCCAGATCCTTGTACTGGGGTGAATGTATGACATTGTTCTACACTCTGTCCATCAACTGTGTTTTTTGCAATTTTCACCCCGAGTGGGCTGGGTATGCTCAGACGTGAGTCCCAGGCTCTCCACACCACTGGAGTCAAGCTATCCAGGCTGATGAAGGCTGATAGCCAGAAACCAGTCCTTGGATGCTTGATTCCGGTCTGGGAAAGACATGGCTTGGTAGTTCGGACTGGACTGTTACCATGAGGCACAGGGTCAGAGCTGATTTGTATATAGCCAGTGTCTAACCCAGGGTGGTGTGGAGTGCAAAAAAACGATGGATTTAGGCCCAGATCCTTGTACTGGGGTGAATGTATGACATTGTTCTACATTCTGTCCATCAACTGTGTTTTTTGCAATTTTCAACCCGAGTGGGCTGGGTATGCTCAGACTTGAGTCCCAGGCTCTCCACACCACTGGAATCAAGCTATCCAGGCTGATGAAGGCTGATAGCCAGAAACCAGTCCTTGGATGCTTGATTCCGGTCTGGGAAAGACATGGCTTGGTAGTTCGGACTGGACTGTTCCCATGAGGCACAGGGTCAGAGCTGATTTGCATATAGCCAGTGTCTAACCCAGGGTGGTGTGAAGTGCAAAAAAACTATGGATTTAGGCCCAGATCCTTGTACTGGGGTGAATGTATGACATTGTTCTACATTGTGTCCATCAACTGTGTTTTTTGCAATTTTCACCCCGAGTGGGCTGGGTATGCTCAGACGTGAGTCCCAGGCTCTCCACACCACTGGAGTCAAGCTATCCAGGCTGATGAAGGCTGATAGCCAGAAACCGGTCCTTGGATGCTTGATTCCGGTCTGGGAGAGACATGGCTTGGTAGTTCGGACTGGACTGTTCCCATGAGGCACAGGGTCAGAGCTGATTTGCATATAGCCAGTGTCTAACCCAGGGTGGTGTGGAGTGCAAAAAAACGATGGATTTAGGCCCAGATCCTTGTACTGGGGTGAATGTATGACATTGTTCTACATTCTGTCCATCAACTGTGTTTTTTGCAATTTTCACCCCGAGTGGGCTGGGTATGCTCAGACGTGAGTCCCAGGCTCTCCACACCACTGGAGTCAAGCTATCCAGGCTGATGAAGACTGATAGCCAGAAACCGGTCCTTGGATGCTTGATTCCGGTCTGGGAAAGACATGGCTTGGTAGTTCGGACTGGACTGTTCCCATGAGGCACAGGGTCAGAGCTGATTTGCATATAGCCAGTGTCTAACCCAGGGTGGTGTGGAGTGCAAAAAAATGATGGATTTAGACCCAGATCCTTGTACTGGGGTGAATGTATGACATTGTTCTACAGTCTGTCCATCAACTGTGTTTTTTGCAATTTTCACCGCGAGTGGGTTGGGTATGCTCAGACGTGAGTCCCAGGCTCTCCACACCACTGGAGTCAAGCTATCCAGGCTGATGAAGGCTGATAGCCAGAAACCGGTCCTTGGATGCTTGATTCCGGACTGGGAAAGAAATGGCTTGGTAGTTCGGACTGGACTGTTCCCATGAGGCACAGGGTCAGAGCTGATTTGCATATAGCCAGTGTCTAACCCAGGGTGGTGTGGAGTGCAAAAAAACGATGGATTTAGGCCCAGATCCTTGTACTGGGGTGAATGTATGACATTGTTGTACATTATGTCCATCAACTGTGTTTTTTGCAATTTTCACCCCGAGTGGGCTGGGTATGCTCAGACGTCAGTCCCAGGCTCTCCACACCACTGGAGTCAAGCTATCCAGGCTGATGAAGGCTGATAGCCAGAAACCGGTCATTGGATGCTTGATTCCGGTCTGGGAAAGACATGGCTTGGTAGTTCGGACTGGACTGTTCCCATGAGGCACAGGGTCAGAGCTGATTTGCATATAGCCAGTGTCTAACCCAGGGTGGTGTGCAGTGCAAAAAAACGATGGATTTAGGCCCAGATCCTTGTACTGGGGTGAATGTATGACACTGTTCTACATTCTGTCCATCAACTGTGTTTTTTGCAATTTTCACCCCGAGTGGGCTGGGTATGCTCAGACGTGAATCCCAGGCTCTCCACACCACTGGAGTCAAGCTATCCAGGCTGATGAAGGCTGATAGCCAGAAACCGGTCCTTGGATGCTTGATTCCATTCTGGGAAAGACATGGCTTGGTAGTTCGGACTGGACTGTTCCCATGAGGCACAGGGTCAGAGCTGATTTGCATATAGCCAGTGTCTAACCCAGGGTGGTGTGGAGTGCAAAAAAACAAAGGATTTAGGCCCAGATCCTTGTACTGGGGTGAACGTATGACATTGTTCTACATTCTGTCCATCAACTGTGTTTTTTGCAATTTTCACCCCGAGTGGGCTGGGTATGCTCAGACGTGAGTCCCAGGCTCTCCACACCACTGGAGTCAAGCTATCCAGGCTGATGAAGGCTGATAGCCAGAAACCGGTCCCTGGATGCTTGATTCCGGTATGGGAAAGACATGGCTTGGTAGTTCGGACTGGACTGTTCCCATGAGGCACAGGGTCAGTGCTAATTTGCATATAGCCAGTGTCTAACCCAGGGTGGTGTGGAGTGCAAAAAACGATGGATTTAGGCCCAGATCCTTGTACTGGGGTGAATGTATGACATTGTTCTACACTCTGTCCATCAACTGTGTTTTTTGCAATTTTCACCCCGAGTGGGCTGGGTATGCTCAGACGTGAGTCCCAGGCTCTCCACACCACTGGAGGCAAGCTATCCAGGCTGATGAAGGCTGATAGCCAGAAACCGGTCCTTGGATGCTTGATACTGTTCTGGGAAAGACATGGCTTGGTAGTTCGGACTGGACTGTTCCCATGAGGCATAGGGTCAGAGCTGATTTGCATATAGCCAGTGTCTAACCCAGGGTGGTGTGGAGTGCACAAAAACGATGGATTTAGGCCCAGATCCTTGTACTGGGGTGAATGTATGACACTGTTCTACATTCTGTCCATCAACTGTGTTTTTTGCAATTTTCACCCCGAGTGGGCTGGGTATGCTCAGACGTGAGTCCCAGGCTCTCCACACCACTGGAGTCAAGCTATCCAGGCTGATGAAGGCTGATAGCCAGAAACCGGTCCCTGGATGCTTGATTCCGGTCTGGGAAAGACATGGCTTGGTAGTTCGGACTGGACTGTTCCCATGAGGCACAGGGTCAGTGCTAATTTGCATATAGCCAGTGTCTAACCCAGGGTGGTGTGGAGTGCAAAAAACGATGGATTTAGGCCCAGATCCTTGTACTGGGGTGAATGTATGACATTGTTCTACACTCTGTCCATCAACTGTGTTTTTTGCAATTTTCACCCCGAGTGGGCTGGGTATGCTCAGACGTGAGTCCCAGGCTCTCCACACCACTGGAGTCAAGCTATCCAGGCTGATGAAGGCTGATAGCCAGAAACCAGTCCTTGGATGCTTGATTCCGGTCTGGGAAAGACATGGCTTGGTAGTTCGGACTGGACTGTTCCCATGAGGCACAGGGTCAGAGCTGATTTGCATATAGCCAGTGTCTAACCCAGGGTGGTGTGGAGTGCAAAAAAACGATGGATTTAGGCCCAGATCCTTGTAGTGGGGTAAATGTATGACATTGTTCTACATTCTGTCCATCAACTGTGTTTTTTGCAATTTTGTTTTTGAACCGGCAACAAATGTGCCAAGATACACACAAAATTTGAAAGGCATCTTTATTGCCACTTCACCTTCTGAACACCAGCAGGTTTTTGGGGGTTTGCTGCAGCACCCCTATTTCCAGTGCCTATGAACACTGAGCTTGCTGCAATTAACCCTACGGAGATGGAGAATGTGACAAATAAACCATCAGTTGCCCTTAATCTTCACAAATTGTCCACTAATCACTCCAGCACCCTTGCACCCTCCCCCGGGTGGGTGGCGGGGGGTTGAGGGTTAGCAAGGGGGAGGAATGGAAAAAAACTAAAAAAGTACCTCTTCTGCGGGCCACGTCTCTCTTCCTCTTCTTCTGCAGTCCCGGAACCAGGAAGCACCCAGGCTCCCCATCGCAAATCACAATGCTGCAATGCAGCGTTGTGATTGGTCTGTGTGCCTTGGATCAGCTCTCAGATGGAAACTGAGGGCCTGGGCATGTTTCCCACCAGGCTATGTAATACAGCCTGGTGGGGAACATGTAAAGTGCGCATGACTGTTTGGCCAGCCCGAGACCACCGGTCAAGCAGTGATAGCCACTTAGAATGTGCAAACCACTCCTCCCCCAATGCCTCCAGTCCCGCATCTCCAAACCCAGCTCCGAACCTGCGAAAAAATAAAATTATACTAACGATGTTATTATCATTTTATTTTTCCTGCTCAAAGAGCAGTGGGGCGTAGCTCCTCCGCCTTAGAGGAGATCCACCCTTGCTGTGAAGGGGATGAAACTTTAACCTCCATTAAGGATTTTTTCAATGAAGCAATCAGTATGGAATTTGAAGGGTATTTATTACCCATTTTAACAAGCACTGGTAACACCAGTTGGTCTGGCATATAACTGAAAGGGCCCCTTTAGTTTCTGATGAGTTTATACACTCAATAATCATACATGTATTTTATCACTCATACTTTCTCTCATGCATCTATTCATCCGCCCTCTAATTTTTGCATTCACCTACTCATCCATCCACAATAAAACACACACACAATAAGCAAATGCAAGATAAATTAAAATAAGAACAAATATAATACAAACATGTGACTGGCATCTATTTGTAATAAAAGATAAGTAAAACATGAAACAATGCAAGAGGTGGCCATCTTGGAATGGGACTGTCACTGTGTATAGGGCATCATTGTTTTAAAGTTGAAACATGCCTTTCATATTTAGAAACAACATGTCACCCATCTTAGAATGGCAAAACAATGATACACTATATACTATACCATTTCATGATACCCAACCAGTAAACATTACACTGGGTAGCCAATTTGGAAAGTTATTGTGCAGTGTATCAGTGTAGTACTGGCCCAAGAGGCTAACATGTTCTTCTAAACATGATGGTAATCTGGAATGGGAAAACAGTAATCTGCTATGAACATTACCATCATATGCCTACTGTCCATTTTAAAAGCAGTGACCCTATAAGTGTTTGAGGAGCTGCCAGGTGTAGGAAAATAGCTCTTTTTACATGATCAACCCCACCTTCTTTGTACTGATGCTGCTGGTGTTTTAAGTCTGTGCACTTGGGCTCTATTACCTAAACCCCAGTACATGTGCTTGACCTCTAAAACATGTTGAAATTGGCTATACTTCTAATCGGCATATTTATCTTAGATATACATCCCTGGTAAATGGTACTGAAAGTACCCATGTCCTGTAAACTAAACCTCAACAGTGGACAGCAATAGAACCATTGTGCAATCCACTACAGTGACAGTGCAAACATGGCTGCAAGCATACCATTGTAGCCTGGTTGTGCAGTTATAAAACTGCAAATGTAACCTTTCAAAAGAACCCTTTTTGACAGGCCTAAACCTTTTTTTTAAAGTAGTAAACCAAGCCTAATTAGGCTTTATAAACCCTCAGGCCGGGTGCATGTTAATTAAAAGTAGGACATGTAAACATTTAGGGCCTGATTCTGATGCGGTTATAAAACCATTCCCACCTAGGGCCTGATTCTGATGCGGTTAGGAAGGCCTGCTAACGGCATTTGCTCCTTCCAAATCGGATCGGGATCGTGTCTGCCCAACAGAGGGCCCAATTATGATGCGGTTATGAACATAAGCTCCAATTGAAGTTAGTGGGAGTCCAACCAAATCGTATCGGGAAGCATCCAGATGCATCGTACTCCGTAGATCGGACTCTCCCAATCCGAGTGGATCGGAAACCATTTCCAAACCGATTCGGTCGGGAAGCTTTCCAACCCGCATCTGAATCAGGCCATAAATGTTAAATATGTCCTTGCAGTAAAAAGACCTCAAAGGTTATTTCCACTGTAGCAAATGTAGCTGTTCCATAGGAGAGCATTGCCATCCAATATTAAATCTAATAATGTTATCTCCAGATGGGTAACAGCTACAAGATGTATTCTTGGACTTTGTAAGGTATTTGTTACACGCTGAATTACTGCTAAAGTAAGATTTGTAATAAATATTTAGGAAAATCTATTTTTAGAGAGCTACCTATTCCATGCCTAAAGCCTCTAAAATCCCATTTACATGTGCTCCAGCTGTCACCCAGTAGCTGAATAGCTCCCTTAATGATGAAGGAACTTGCACCCAGAGCTGAGACAAAAACCTTGGGTGTCAGGAGGTGTTCTGTTCCCCTGGCAGGATGACCATCTGGACTGTGCCCAGGAACTTGATTAATTTCAAAGAGCCTATCTTGTCACCAGCAAATGTTAGGTAACTCCCGGGCAGGGCCCTCTTTTTTCCACCTAGTCAGGTAAGTAGCAATTCCAGTGGGAAATGGAGTTACCCCAGAACTGGTTTGAGGTCACCACAGGCCAGTGGTTGCTCAATTCCTACCCATGCCTATGGGGTGGTATTGGCAATCGGGGTCTCTAGTTGGCAGAGGTAGGCACCTTTGTCTCAGTAGGGACCCTTGCTTCTAGTCAGGGTAAGGGGGATACACTTCTAAAATAACCCCTGCTCTACCCCTTGGTAGCTTGGCACAAGCAGACAGGCTTCTTTTAGAGGCAGTGTGTAAAGCATTTGTAAAAACATACAGTAATACAGTGAAAACACTACAAACTACATTGCACCAGTAATTTTTATCTAAACCAAACAAGACCAAAACGACAAAAATCCACAATACAGTAATAACAATATGACTTTCAAATCATAGAAATAGTTCAGTTCAAAGCGAATTGCAGATGCAACACTTTTCACACAAAGTACCTTGGATGCATCGCTTGCCCTCACAAAAAAGGGTCGCAGGGAAAGTGATGCGTCGGTTCCTTACATTCAGGGAAGGTGATGCGTCGGTTCCTTTCTCCGTAAAAGATGATGCGTCGGTTCCCTGCTGCTGCGCAGGGAAGGTAATGCGTTGGTTCCTTACTGCATAGGGAGGTGATGCATCTCCCAACAATGCGACAGACTTGGCGCCTCAATGCGATGTGACGATCCGTGACAAAGCTTGGGTTCTTGCTGCAGCACAGCAGGGCTTGTGGCAGAATCAGTGCGTTAATCTCTGACTTCAGGGAACGGTGCACTCTATGTGCTGTGCAGTGATTTCTCGAGCCGCGGGCAGGTGCTGCGTCGATTTCTTCGGCGACGCACGGAAACAGGCGCAGATGCGCCATGCTTCTTGTTGTTGAATTGCTTTTACAGTCAGAACAACCTCCAGAGGCCCAGAACAGCCACAGGCACCTCTTGGCAGGTCAGAACTCTCAGCAAGGAAGTTCACGGGAGCTGAGGGTGAAGTCTTTGTGTCCCTGAAACTTCAGAACAGGAGGCAAGCTCTTCCTTAGGCCCTTGGAGATCTTCCTCAAGCAGGGGACACAGTAACCAGCAAAGTCCTTTTTGTAGAACATGTGTAAATCTGAGCAGGCTATAGAATAAACCTTAAACACTATCTATACTGTTCATTATGATGCCTTAATTCTAACAATCCAATTATTTTAGAGGTACTTGGCTACTGCCTAGATTACTGTTTGCGAAGTATCTGTATGGAGTAGGCATAACACTACCTCAAATTGATGGCAGCCTAGTTGTTTACAGACGAGAATTATCCATGTTTTACTAGGACGAGTATAGCCTGGACAGAAAAAGTAAAAATGCGCTAGAGTTTCCTCTGCTTTCTGGCTGAGAGGGCAAACTGTATTTCATGTCTTTAATGAATTACAGTTTGCTGTAAAACACATAAGGGGCTATTCCCAAGTACGTGTGATAACTATCGCAAAATAGCTTAATGGAACTTTTCACATCGCAGGAAAATGACGCAGTGTTAACGTTGTATACTCAACACGGCGGTACCATGTGATTGTCTCACGATAACGCGTCAAATGACTGCATTAAAATTAATGCGATGCCTAAAAAATTTGAAATATTACCGTGAAAAAAGTGGCGATGTCCCATACCGCGATACAAAAATCAAGGAGAACCTCACATCCATGATGTAGTACAAATACCCACTGTCCCGCATCAAATAGGCATCTCCTCACAAACAGTCACAACGTACATTGTCATGCAGTCTATATGTAAACTTCGCCAATGCGTCAACATACTTGGAACACACTGTGAAACTGCATCTCCACTTTACATTGCAGAGGGACAATCAACATCTCCTGCAGAGCAGAACCTACATCATGTCAGTGATGATGGAGACGACCCCCAGGACAACAACTACGACGTACTCCAACGGTTCATGGACAACCTCCGCACCCCACCTTCAGTAGCAAGGAAGCCCAGCACCATCGAGGTCAGTGTACATACCACACCTGCACAGACCACACAGCAGGAAACACCCTCCACCACGTCTGGCTCCCAGGACTTCACCAAAGTACACATGGCATTCCAACGCCATGTGTTAGACTGCCAGAAGGTGCTGCCTGAACAGGTGCGGGTGAGGTTCAACCTCATGGCAGTCAAACTAGATGCCATACGTGGGTGTCTAAGTCCCATCAGGGACCACTTACACTCCAGAACGGACACCCACAGTCCACCACATGCCCTCCAACAATCCATGGCTGGCGTCGCTGGAGTCATGACTCGGAGACAACAACAACTGTCTAGTCGGAGTGGCTACAGCGATGTCATACGTGATTTGGGAAACATAAGAAGGGTCATGGAGAAGATCGAGCAGATGCAGGCTCAAAGAATGGCTACCACTGCTGCACACGAGAAAGCTATAGATGGAATCTTCCATGCCCTGCAGATCCTCATCATGGGAGTGATGCCACAAGACATTGCGCAGATGAATGCTGCTGCTACCTCTACATCCACATCTCCAGACCCTGATGTGTCAGTGTCACACAGTGCTGCACACCAAACACCAACACCCACATGTGAGGCACATGAAACATCAGGGGACTAAGATGAGGATGAATCTGCTTTAGTGGTAAGAAGGAAGCTGCAGCACTCATCTCCGCCATATGGCTTGTTTCGGCTTGGCTCTGCCCTCTACATCATGCCTTGGAATAACACCTTCCACTGTCCCCGATACACTCTGCGACACTAACCTTGCACCTCGACATGGACAGCCATATATTGTTTGCAAAACAATGCAACAGCAATCAGTCTACGGACTAGACTTTTCCACTTCCGGATAACTTGTCAATCCCTCAAGGACTCTGGCTGATCCTCCACGGGGAAAAATTGTAAAGTGTTGTCTGCATGGCCCAGTACTAAGACAGCTTCAACACTCCACTGAACGTGAATAATACATACTAATACACACAAACATGTCATGTCTATGATTAATCAAATACGAAAGCATGGATGAATGCAGGGGCAGTGATTCCCCCTTAAGTCCATGTTGCTCATGTTGTGGGACTTGAGTTACAGGGTGCATCCCTGCATCATGGTGGTACATATTTAACCCCAAAAGAAGGCGTGTTGTCAATTGTAGGTCACAAATGACAGCCTATATGTAATGATTTGGGACACATGTGAAACGCTGATGAGTGGGATTCCGCGCAATCTTTGACACACAGAAATGGCATTTACAATATGTGACACCCTAAATAGCCTCTCAGTACAGAGGTGACACACCCACCATCTATTTTCAAATTATGAGATTGTTAGCACTACATGTTGCACTTACACGTGTCATAGAACGATGTGCTTGTACAGAGGAGTGACATGCACTCAGGGAATGTGTGTTGTAATTAAGTTATTTGCACATGATGTGCCTGTGGTCATTTTTTACTGTCCCATGATTGCTAACGACTGTGACAATGTGACGTGCTCATTTGAAGAAATTGTCAATGATGGTGTTCCTATGGGCTATTCCTGCTGCAGCTGCAGTGGGGTGTGGTCCACCTGCCTCATCTTCCTCATCATCGTCCGGTGCATCTGGCATTGGTGCGTACACATATGTTGTGCAACACACAACATGCAACGATCATCTTGCACACGATGTCTTGGCTGTACAGGAGCCTTCCACCTGTGATGTCCAGACACCTGAAACGTGACTTCAAGATGCCAAATGTGCGTTCCACGATACCCCTGGTACGTTTGTTGGCCGCATTGTACTGCCTCTGGGCCTGTGCGTTCCGGGCTGGGAGGGGTGTCAGTAGTTGGTTCTGCATGATGAGCTGGCAGGCTGACTGGTTCATTGGTGTGTGATATGTGTGAATTAGTGATTCCTGTTTGACATGTACTGCTTGTAGAAAATGAGCGCCATCAATGTGTATTACATAGTCTCACTGATGCTACTCTCTCCCCCCAGCCTATTCAGTAGTGTGCACAGCACAGTTGCATCACTTGCACTCCTACGGCACACCATTGTCATGCCTGTCTGCGCATGTCCACAAGCCTGACAACGACACCATGATGTTGTGTGTTGAAGGTGGGCGGCCACGTGTGTGTAGGCCTATGGTAAGGATACAGATGTAGAGTGCAGGGCTGGCTGAACTCACGATGTGGTCGAGGGTAGACCTTTGGCTTTGTAGTGTAGTTCCTATATTCCCAATAGGCTCTGCGCATTGGAATGACATAAACGATAGTTTAGACGTAGGACTTAGGTCGACTAGGTCTCCATTGAATATGTTAGACTTAATTATGAATGCCAGCTATCTCAGAGGTCACTAGAAACTTTCTCGAATTCACAAGAAGGGATTAGTTTCTGACAAACCCATAAACATGACAACTTTGCTCCCTCAAGAATAAGGAGTATATCTCTAGAGTCGCGGAAACAATAGATAGCTATTTTAATCGTGCATGGTTAGTTTCACCAGAAGTGCAGATAAACAGAGAGACTGGCGTTTTCAATAAAAGAGGTTATTTATTGAACAGTCTTCTTTCTCATGCAAGAGAAGTGAATTGCTACAATTGCAATACTTGTCATAAAGTAAAGTGCGTACAGTAAAAGGAGTACTATAAAATAATACTGTAAATGCATGGTATGGTTTCTAAGCCATATGGTGTTTAAAATGGATAAAATACATACAACGATAAAATAATGACTAAACGTACTCAACTGGTGCTTCTAAGATACACCTATCCCCGGTGTACCTAACCTAAGCCTAGTACATGGGAAGGAGTAAGTGAGATGTAGTTTGAGTTAAGATAGTTTCTTCCAAGAATCTAAATCAGGAATTCTCTAAGGGTCTAATCAGCTCCATACCTTGGTTATAGAATGAAGGAGGTCTTGTATCTCTCTCTCAGGACTCGATCTTCCAGCAACCCGCAAGGGTGACAGGGAAACACTGGAGCTGGATTTCTCGGCAGGAGAAAAGACAGCGTGTCTCTCAGTGCGTCAGCGGGAGGGTCGGCTTCCTTCGGCACATGCTACAGTAGGGCGTCGGGCAAGTAGATAGTCGATCTGCTCCAAACCACCGTGTCCTTTGCTAGGGCAGATGCTGGTATATTTATACCTGGAAGGTGCCGAGTTTGACGTAAGGTTGGACATAAGACGTCACTAAGACCTCGCAGTTCTTTCAGGACTCCGGGAGTTCAAGGACAAATCAATACAGAAGCAGGGGGAATTCCCGGGCTGCTGGAGGCTTGGTTTATCTAAAGAACACGTTGTGCTTTTTAGGAGTCTATGGGAGTAGCCTTGCCGTATTTGGACTGCATTGGCTATGTCTTAATATGGGTATGATTCTTATGCCTATATAAGGATATGATTTGATATAACCACATAAGGGTATAAATTGGGAATATTTAACTAAAGTCCAAGATTCGTCTACAACACCCACTCCACGTATAATGTCCATCATTACTAAATACTAAGCAATTTGAAACATATCTATGCATGTGTTTTCCTTCCCACCCCAAAATACATAAAATGCATTTGAAATGGTATAAACACGAAAAATGAGTATTATACTGTACGTTTTCAAGCAGTGGTATCATTCAGATAATATATTTTTAGTACATTGGAATATTGACTGAATGAAGCACGAAATTTACATTTATGAAATGGCTCTTAATACAGAAGAGAGGGTCGAGGCCATTTCATCACATATTTATACAAGACTGTACATGTGCTAGAGGCTAAGTCAAAATATTGTCTCTAGAGTTTTCAAAAATAGAAATCTTGTTCTCTAAGAATAGTTCTACTTTAAGCAGAGGATCACGTGCCATAAGGTAAATATTTTGAGACCGTGGAAAAATATATTTTCGCTTTAAGGGAAAAAATAGTTCCAGAGTTTATAGAAGTTCTGTTTATCAAAACTGAAGGCCGAATTCAGAGTTCATGGAACACTGTGTGCTCGTGTTTTCAAAAGCTATTCTCGTTGTTAGGAGAGAACATTAACTCAGATAGGTTGGCAAAGAATTTGTCTACAACAGTAGGTGAAAGTTGGACCATGTCCGAAAAAGTAGAAATAGTGCATATGTGAGATGCATTACCGTCATCGGTGTCTAGATCAGCAATGGTCACAGAAGGTTGTACCTGTGTGCCGCTTTCATCTCGTACCTCACCGCCACCTAGTCGTAATGGTGAGGTCTCAACGAATGCCGTCATCAGAATAGGTAGCCGCTGGTGACAACACGTTGCATTAGCCGTTACCGAACTAAGCAAAGTATCGATATCCATAGGTACTGCTGATGGGAGTGTGAGACAGACGTCTAACACGCATTCTTCTCCACAGAGCAGGCATCGTAGAACAAGTAGGATGCAATCTTGCCAGATTGGTCTGAATGAAAGAAACAAGGTAGTATTCAGAGATCTCTTAGCAGAGCCAAGCAGAGGACTTTAGTAATCCAATCTCGGTATCGCATTGCAAGGAGCGTTTTTTCCATTGTAGCCTGATTTTTTTCTGTGACTGGACTTGCCATATCGGAGCAGAAGGAACAAAAATAAGATTCCTGCTACGAGTCCCAAGATGAGAGGCAGGCCACCGAACACAGAGTGCACGAAATTCGGCAAGATGCTCAGGACTGCTTCAAAGGGTGCTAACAGTCCTGAAAAAATTGTCTTAAATACATGTGTGATGCCACTGGTATCAGACATGTTTAAGATTTGACTTAACATTTCTTCGAAATGCACGGGGCAATTTGTTGATAATAATGCATGTATCTCTGCTGCTGTCCTTGCGACTTGCAGATCATACGTTTCTCTAGATGAGGCTAAAGGCACAGTTGTTTGTAAAAGAATGGATTTCATTCTGCTTAAAGTATCAATTCGAATAGAAGAGATATTCAAAGAAGGCCTCCTTGTCTGGTTTGCTGTTTGAATACAATACTTGCATACAGCAAGTGACCCTGGATGTAACACTGACGAGATAGGCCGTTCCTGGCAACATGCCAAAACAGCTGCGGTCACTTAACATAATGTAACTGCCGTTGGAAAGTTGTACGAAAAAAGGCTCTATTTGTGTAGCAGGGGTGCCGTGCAGGTGGCATGAAAGGTTATTTGATGAACCTTCGCAGGCTCCATGCAAGTTAATTCCTTTACACAGAAGTGTACCGCTCAGTGAATTTTTACAGTTGTTACCACTAAGAAATACCTCATTTTTTTCCCCCACTCCAACATCTATGTGTATAAGGTAAATTCCAGGCCGACTTGATGTACCCTTTACCCAACCTTTCATACAGGCCCGCTGGCATGTGCTTTTGGCAATATTGAAACTGAAAAGTCATTATCGGAATTGTAATGGTGCCATGTATTATCCATTCCATGACAGGTTTTTCGGAGACTGTCAATGGTAATCTTTCTAGTTTTTCAATGCTCAGCACCATATAGTCTGCCCCTCTTTGTGCCAAAGAGATTTGTTTATCTGTAAGGTTAAAGAGGGAAAACAATGACGTTGTGTTGATTAGACGCCATGGCACGTAGCTTGAACTGAGATTTTGTAACCTCCAGCCTAACTGTACAATAGAACGTAATTGGGACTGGCCATGTTGTAACATTAGCATATCATGTTCTATTATATCAATAGCAGATGATACAATGCTGTCCAGTGAATAAATTCTGGAGGACAGAGTCATTAACCCATTGTCCACTACAGACAGTGTTTTTTCTAAATTAACACGATCAATTTCTCGTATTTTTTCAGCAGTTTCAATTTGCTTTACTTTCCAAGCTTCGTTGTAAGCAGCATATATACCGGCGTATATGAAACGTTTTTGACGCTGTTTGCGAGGTCCCAATAAGAAATCTCGCAAGTCAGCACCTTCTTTAAGTAAGGTCAAGTGTTGCTTAATTTCAGGTAGTGTGGATTTCTGTAGCCATTCGAGGCATAGTTTTCCTACACTGTATGTTGTTATTATCCCTGGATGTTGTCTCTGGGAATATCTTGGGTCTGGCCTGTTCTGTTTGAACCCCTGTGTTTTGTTCAGGAATCTATCTTGACAGTTATTAGTGTCTGTGGGCCAGATCAACCATTTTCTCCAATCAGGATTAGCTCTATTTTGGTGTAAAATATGGGATACGTCTATCTCCACATCTGTAGTGCTATTACTATCTGGTATGGGCTTTGGTATAGACAGTTTGTTTAAGTCCTTTATCCTGGCTAGGCCAAGACAGGTTGTTTGTTGAATGGTGTAATTCAGTAACATTATCTGTTCTGGGATCATGCAGGCTCTGAATAATGATTCTAAACCTTATACCTGCCAGTCTTTTGTACCCCAGACAGTTTTTGTCTCAATGTTGTTTTTCCAAAATTCAAAACCAAATGTAGACAATTTTTCATAAAATTTTACAGAATATATCAGTTTAGTATTTGTCAACATGTTTTTCATTCCTGTCTTATTTATAATCTTAAAATAAAACGTTTCTGGATCAGTTTTATTAAACCCTGAGAAGTATGGGAATTTCTCATAAAATGTTTTCGAGCTGCCTTTTGGCGGTGTTGGACAATGTTCCCATTGATTATAAGTGAAAACATTTCTAGGATTCGCAGATTCATGCAAATAGTGGTG
Source organism: Lissotriton helveticus (assembly GCF_964261635.1). NCBI lineage: Eukaryota > Metazoa > Chordata > Amphibia > Caudata > Salamandridae > Lissotriton > Lissotriton helveticus. The sequence goes on from NC_136058.1 coordinate 209,985,186, forward strand.
CCCATAATGATTAAAGCAATACATTTCTTCATAATCTGATGAACCTTCTAAATAATCATGTTCTGTAAATTTTGCTGACATTTCTAAATCTGACATATTATTAATAGTTTCAAAGTCCCAATCATCAGAGAAAGTGCTAGATGATACAAAGTCACTTAACCATTTGAATGCTATGGGGATTTTTCCCCTGTGCTGGAAAATCATGATCACCATTATTCATGACGAGCTGGGCTCGTCATGAGCATAGCAGGAGGCTACTGCATGACGAGCCCAGCTCGTCATGAGCGTCGAAGGGGTTAAAGAAACCTTGAACTGATGTGGATATTTCAAGAGTTCAACCCGGCTATAGATGTCGTAATCAGTAGCGTCCCATGCTACACCACCAGGTATAGGAATGGCTGTGATGTTTACTGATGATAGTTCTCTTTTTTCAATGTGAGAAGATCTGTGAGGCTTTAGAACCAAGGTGATTTTCTGACTTGCTGTGTCCATTGTACTGTATTTTCCATCAATCATTGTACCCAAGCTTAAAACCAAAATGAGCCAGAGTAGGAGGAAAAGTACACCTAACACAATCCACAATTCAATCCATGGTGAAATCCGATATGTTTCTCCAAATTGATGAAAGAGTTCAGTTATTTTTTCTTTGAAAGTTTTATTTGCTGGCTTTTCTTCATGTTCACTTGGATCTTCAGAAAAGTCATCGAAATTGATGAAGTAGCCCGATGCAGTTCTGTCAATTGTTGGAATTGCTTCTGGATTTTGATTAATCTTTGCGTTTGTATGGTCAGAGGCTACATCATTGTAGACAGGTATTTCTTGACGAGCTGTTGCAATTTGGATTTCAAGAGGCACAAGTTCCATGGCTTTGTTGCATAGTCCTACTTTATTCACTGCAGGTTTATCAAATGTGATTAGTCTCTCAGTTTGAACCTCTTGAATTGTAGCAAGGTTTGGTCTTCTGCTACATCTTGGGAGTCCACTGGGCCTACTACTTATTATTGGCCACATGATTGTGGTTTTACCAGGTCGATTGATACAACTCTGTTCTCCTTTTTACCAGCAAGGGGCGGTAGTACTACTGATCTTGTTCCGATGATTGCTAAGAGAGGTACTGCTTTCCTGTAAGAGGACGGCGCGAAAACCGAATGGAGATCGGAGGAGAGGACGCCCAGCCGTTTGGAGAGTTCGATGTGCCACGAGGAGAAAGCGGAAGACGGACAGCCCAGCGGAAAAGGAACGCCAGGAGGCCAACGACATCGCAGCCGCCCCGCCGCACTTCTGGAGAAGTGTGGCTCGACAAGGTACGGGGCCGCATTAAGGGGCTTTTTACTTCACGGGTGGACACGGGGAAGGGGGAGGACTGAGGGAGTTCATGGGGTGGTCGATGTCGAGCTGTGTGCGTGTGTTCTCTCATCCCCTGAGCACTGGCCTTCGTAGTCCTGTAAAAGCCCCACCACTCACGGAGTTTACAAATTCACGTTTTGGTGGTTGACCCTGGTGATTCCCTCACTCCCTGTTCCCCTCTTTCACCTTAAGTACCCCCGGAACCATTCAGCAACCCAGGGCCTTTGTTTTTTGTTTTTTTTCCATGCCGGAGCCGATACCTGTGGTGTCCTGACCTCGATCACTGGAACCTACAGACCTGCAATTAGAACCCTACGCTCCCAGGACTATCTTCACAGAACTCTTTGCAAGAGGGAGAGACAGTCTCCCTAGTGTTCCTGTTACAAAGGATTTGTTTTTTTCGTTTTGAAAGACTTGTTTTGCTGAAGCATTAAACCCATACTGTTTGAACTCATTAAGAACGGAGTTCTGGAGTCTTTCATACCTTGCCCCTTACCTGCACCTCCTACACTGTCAGATTTTCTTAAATTGTCCCTATCTCTAAGGTTGTAGCTTTTTTCAGAGGGCTCCCGTTGTGGAGACCTGTTCCCTCGTCCTGGAGATCTATTTCTCCGTTAGGGAGACCTTCCTCTGGACTGAAACTGTTTTTCTCTGGGAGTGGTTTGTTCATTACCCCCCCACTTCTTTTTGGGAGTAATGAGATTATTCTTAATAAAGCTTTTTTCAGGATTTTCAGTTACTTGTGGTTTTAGTGGTTTCCCACCCAAACTATCTCTACCTAATTCTTCATAGCACTTTTCAATTATTCTGGTAAGTTCAAAAGGTTGGTCTGTTATTTCTGTTTCTTTTAATTTTTGTCGGATCACCACAGATGCTGCTTCTCCTTTTATGTTGGCTAGTAGTATAGCTGAGACTTGCTTAAAGTCTTTCAGTAATTTCATACCTAGATTTAAAGCAGGCTCCGGACTGTATTCATTTTGAATCTGTCTTAGTACGTCTGGTATAACTGCCATAGACGTAACACCATGTGTTTTTGTGTATATTGAAGCAAAGACTGTTCCCCAAGTGTCACAGTCCTCCACATGTGGTGCGATCCCCATTGGTAGACAGATTGTCAGAATTCTGTGTGCTTCATGAGGTGTACTATCAGGAAAAACTGCCTCTATTTGAGTAATTTTTTGAGCTAACCAGAACGGAATTTGTTCCCATTTTGCGGGTAATTTGCCGATGACTGATTGTATAGTCTGTGGTGTAATTTTATTTGTGTTCCCCTGGTGAGGGGTGTGCTGTGGAATTTCTATTGCTGGTTGGACTGTTAAAGTCCGCATGACATATTGGACCAATTGTCTATGTATTTTAATTAATTGTTTTAGCTGAACTAAAAGTTCTCTGTCTGATATTTCTTCAATGTCAGGATGTGGTGTATAGCTGGCTAGAACCGGCCATGTGGCTCCTGGTCTACCTAGTGGACCGAGCCTGGTAATGTGATTTTGATGTTTTAGGGCACCATTAAACCAGAGCTGATGCTCCTGGTAAGTTAGAGGAATTTCAACGTCCTCGAAAGGAACGTATTCCGTTGGAGGTTCCTCTGCTTTGTAGTAGTGGAACTCGTGTGTCTCAGCATTTGCTGCTGGAAAAGTACACATGAATAGAATACCTCTGTCTGCCGATCTTCATGTGCCTCTGTTACAAATATAACTGTACCACCTCTTGATGATACTCCATTATTTATAAGTTTGTAAGTTACACTTCTTCTTATATTTATCGGGATTTTTATTGCCTCCGGGTCATTTTTGAGGGCTGTGTCATCTAAGACTGCTCGAGCTTCTATTCTAGCTCTTTCCCTTTCGTCGTCACGTTCCGGCATTTTTGCTGACAGAAAGTTTGCAGAGCAAGTCTCAAGGAAACAAAGATCTGGTGCACAATATTTTGGAACACTGTATCCTTCAACGATGACTAAACCAAAAACTAATTAATAGGATTCTCCTCCTACTAAGTTTTGGCGGATATTAACCTTTCATCCACTCCAGACGTCTATTGGAGTTTTTACGGGAAAAAGGGGGTCTGTGTGAAAAGCACGACTGAGTTACTCTAGTATCTAGCGTTAAATTATCGCCTTACCAAATGTTGGGCGCCATGTAGTGTAGTTCCTATATTCCCAATAGGCTCTGTGCATTGGAATAACATAAACAATAGTTTAGACGTAGGACTTAGGTCGACTAGGTCTCTATTGAATATGTTAGACTTAATTATGAATGCCAGCTTGCTCAGAGGTCACTAGGAACTTTCTCTAATTCACAAGAAGGGATTAGTTTCTGACAACCGCATAAACATGACAACTTTGCTCCCTCAAGATTAAGGAGTATATCTCTAGAGTCGCGGAAACAATAGATAGCTATTTTACTCAGTCAATCGTGCATGGTTAATTTCACCAGAAGTGCAGAGAAACAGAGAGACGGGCGTTTTCAATAAAAGAGGTTATTTATTGAACTGTCTTCTTTCTCATGCAAGAGAAGTGAATTGCTACAATTGCAATACTTGTCATAAAGTAAAGTGCGTACAGTAAAAGGAGTACTATAAAATAATACTGTAAATGCATGGTATGGTTTCTAAGCCATATGGTGTTTAAAATGGATAACATACATACAACGATAAAATAATGACTAAACGTACTCAACTGGTGCTTCTAAGATACGCCTACCCGGGTGTACCTAACCTAAGCCTAGTACATGGGAAGGAGTAAGTGAGATGTAATTTGAGTTAAGATAGTTTCTGCCAAGAATCTAAATCAAGAATTTGGTTATAGAATGAAGGAGGTCTTGTATCTCTCTCTCTCAGGACTCGATCTCCCAGCAACCCGCTAGGCTGGATTTCTCGGCAGGAGAAAAGACAGCGTCTCTCTCAGTGCGTCAGCGGGAGGGTCGGATTCCTTCGGCACTTGCTACAACAGGGCGTCGGGCAAGTAGATGGTCGATCTGCTCCAAACCACTGTGTCCTTTGCTAGGGCAGATGCTGGTATATTTATACCTGGAAGGTGCCGAGTTTGACGTAAGGTTGGACATAAGACGTCACTAAGAACTCGCAGTTCTTTCAGGACCCCGGGAGTTCTAGGACAAATCAATACAGAAGCAGGGGGAATTCCCGGGCTGCTGGAGGCTTGGTTTATCTAAAGAACACGTTGTGCTTTCTAGGAGTCTATGGGAGTAGCCTTGCCGTATTTGGACTGCATTGGCTATGTCTTAATATGGGTATGATTCTTATACCTATATAAGGATATGATTTGATATAACCACATAAGGGCATACATCGGGAATATTTAACTAGAGTCCTATATTCGTCTACAACAGCTTATGCTGTGGTTATAGCGACACACACAACAGTTGGCATGTATGATTATGACCCCAGACCCCGAACTGGCTTGCGCTCCTTTATTTACCCTTTTGGCCGAACCCTCACTCCGGGGGCATGCTACATTGCAACATTGTCCAATGCGGGACGGGTGACGCTGACACTACAACAGAGACACACGCATTAGTTACTTCCTTGGCAAGGCCAAAACGTAACCACGCCCAGAGTCCCGAGTTGATGAACCACACCCCTACGCTGGACTGACATACACCAATCCACTCCACCTATGCTTACTGGGGGGTACGACACAGCTACATGTCCCAGGTCTTCCCCACTGCCTGAGGTGACATGGTTGCATCCGCTGTACACAGCACAATGTGACTTTGTAGGGCCCGGGGCCCACATGTATACATAATGACCACACAGACACACTTAGATAGTTTGTGGAACTGAATATGGGCACGTACGCCCAGACCCTTTTATTGCCAGGGTCACATGTTCAGTGACGCCTGTGCTGATGGGTGTGGGGTGAGTGTAAGCCAGCCCTCAGGGAGTGGTTGGTAATGGGACAACAACTACAACAGTGATCAGACATTCAGAAGTTCAAACGTCAAACATCAAGGGTCCATGACTTGAGCTGCACATTGTTAGTGGCCCCGGATGCACTGCGGCCGGCACAGGCACACCGCCACGGGACGGTGACTTGCAGTGCACTGGGGTAGGGCCACAAGAGCTGAGCGGGTCCTCGTCGATGTCCACAGAGAAAGTCACAGAGTGTTTCGGGGGACCGTGGAAGGCGTTCTTCCAGGGCATGATGCAGAAGGCAGAACCAAGCAGAAAGAGGCAATATGGAGGAGATGAATGCTACATACTCATTATTAGCACCAAGTCAGTTTCAGCTAAATGATGATGAAGAGAACCCCCAGGCCATATACGCAGATGCCACCAAAGATCAACCAGAGAGTGTCCATGAATTGCGGGGCACAGAGTTAGTGGCACCAGGGCTGAAAGGGGATGCAGTCTGCGATGAGGCCTGTACAATGATATGAACTCTGCCATAAATAAATCAAGACTCAGTTCCAAATGTGTGACCAACTCAACCGCAGTGTAGGCCGGAGGCAGCGGTCAGCAGGGACCCACAGCCACGTGTCGTTGGCTTGCGATGCACAGAGTTAGTGGCACCAGAGCAGTTGTTGGTAGTGTTCGATCACCTCCATAACGATGATCCTTTTTTCCTCCAGACTGAACCGCTTCTTCCACTTACTCCTCTCCTTGCCTGCAATGATACGAACTATGCCATAAAGAAATCAAGACTCAGTTCCAAATGTGTGACCTACTTGACCTCAGTGTAGGTCGAAGGCAGTAGTCAGCAAGGCTCCACAGACACGTGCCGTTGGAATGCTATGCACAGAGTTGGTGGCACCACATTAAAGGGAGTACAGTGATATCAAACATCCCGTTAACATATATGAAATCAGCTATCTAGATATCAAGACTCAGTTCCAAATGTGTGACTTACTGGACTGCAGTGTAGGCCGGAGGCAGTGTTGGAGTACATCAACGAGAAAGGAGTACTGTGGCCCTGTGTCGCGGAGACCAGTGATGGTCTGAGGAGGCTGCCAAGCTCTCGGGCCTTGGAGCTTGCAGCGGCACATGGCGGGCCCTCCTTGACACACGCCTGAGTGCGCAGGGGTGGGCAAGACAGGTCTGGGGACCAGCGGCCTGGGGTTCAGCAGGCGCACAGGATCGCAGGCAACACCGCTCACGGCATTGGCCTTGTGGCGGGGTGAAAGGCACCGCCCTGGCAGACACGTTGGCTATTCCGGAAGAGAACCACACCCAAAGCTACGTGCCTTTTATTCACACCCCTATGCTAGCCTGGCGTACGCCGGGCCAGCGCATTCCACTGACGCTTATAGGGGGGGACGTAACAAGCTAGATTTCCGCGATCTTCCCCACTGGCTGAGGTAACATGGTTGCGTCTACTGTCCACTACACTCCAAACACCAGCAGTGTATGTTGACATGGATATGTCTGTGGTCTGCATACTGCAGTCTGTCCAGCACATCCACGCCACACTTGGCATTGTGTACATTCTCATTCATGGGTCACTTGCCTCCTTCGCACATGCCTGGTTCCCACCTATCCCCACAATTGGCTATTGTGTGGATAAGGTACCATGCTGTTGATGGCTTATGTACATGGCTAGCCCAGGTTACCATAGTAAGTTGTGCTGTCGTGTCTGGTAGGTGGGCATGTTGTTTGGCATGTTGTATGTGAGTTTGTAACATGTGCATTCCCAGAGTTGTGAGTTGCATGATTGTGGAGTTGAGGCGTGTGGTGTGTTCATTTGGTACTTACCAACGAGCAGTGCATTTCTGTAAATGCCATCCTGGAAGCGCTGGTTGATGATGGACTGTCGGAAGATGTAGAAATCATGCACACTGCCTGGGTTGTTGGCGATGACATTAGTGAAGAGTCCCCTGTGGTTCACTATTGCCTGCACATTGATGGAATGTGAGTGCTTTCTGTTGCGGTAAATGTGTGCAGTATCCGCAGGGGGCACAAATAGGACATGTGTGCAGTGGATTGCCCCCAACGCATGCGGGAATCCAGCTATGGCGTAGAAGCCTTGCTTGGTCTCTAGCTGTTACTGCGCAGTGTGAGGGAAGTGAAAGTGCTGGGGTGCCAAGCTGATGATGGTATCCAAGAGAGTTGTGATGAACTTTGATAGGGCTGGGTCTGAGACTCCTCCAACTCTGGCAGTTGTTGTTTGGAAGGTACCAGAGACCAACAGGTGCAGCACAGCCAGCAGCTTTGTCTGTGGAGGGATGTTGGTTGTCCGCTGTGTTAGTACCGTCATCCTGTGGGCAATGATGGTCAGGATGCGGAGGATTGTTGTCCTTTTGAGCCTGTAGTGGGCAATGACATCCTCTGGTGTTAAGTCTGTAGAGCTGGTGTGTTTTCTGAAGGTCTGCTGTCTTGTCTGAGCTTCCTCTGTGGTAGTCCGGGGGGGGGGCTGAGAGGGTCCAGAGGGTGGGGGGGCTGGGGGTGGTGGCGGTGGGTGTTGTGGCCCTCTTGGGGCTCTGAGCTGCATGACCAGTAGTTCCATGGCATCTGTTGCTCTTCAGGTGTGGCTCTGGGCTGGTCTCCCTTTTATGGTGCAGCTTGTAGTCCGACTTTACACCAGGTAAGAACAGGTGTTAATTTCCTGCTGCTAACGTGCCTTATCGCCTGTTTTTGGATCTTATCACCGATCTGGCTGGTCGTTGAGCATCATGCAAAGTGGTGTTGTTGCGGCTTTTTGGACGGGAACACCTTCTCTGCATATCATTAGCGTTAGTTGCCAGCGTGATCTGTTGCGATGCATTATGCGGCTGCTATTGCACGAAAACTGGTGTTATTGGCTATTAGCACCAGCTTGTGAATAGGGTGATACATTTATCACCACTTTGGCTGCAATAAAGTGCTGATAACTTGGCGATAAGTCCTTGAGAATATTCCCCATAATCGGTAAAGTGCCATAACTAATTTTAAGAAAAAGTGCCCTTGCAGTTAATGGACTGATGAACTCCAACAAGGATTCAAACAATCTAAAAGTTTTAAAATCTAAGAAACGACAAGTAAGGGACCCATCAGTCACCCTCTGGAATTCACTGTTGAATACATAAGCCCAGTATGCACCTTTGAGGATGGTTTTAGCTAAGTGTAGAAGACCAGTATTCACCTAAACCTATTTTCATTATTATTTGCTTGATATAGAGCACCCACTATATTTTAGATCATCTATCCAGTGAAACCACCTTCTCAATAACTCCACAATAGTACGTCAACCTTCTCCAGTACAATAATGGTCTTAATTGAGCCAACTGTATTACTGCATTAAGACCCATATCTCGTCCTAGTGGTATTAGAGGAGTATTATTAGAAATATTAGTTATAGGTCTTAAAAATGTATTCTCTACAGTCCCCAGTCTAGCAAGATTCAAGAGGCTCCATAATTTGGCTCCATAGAGTGCACTGCCTCGATCATTTCACTTTAAATACTTAAGTGCAGGTGAGCCGGTCCTAGTTTGAGATGCTCTATACTGTCTTATCATGGCCGCAGAGTAGTGAATTACATTTAAACTGCTCTTATCTAGTTGGGGGCGGGCCATAACATGGATTTGGTCAGTATTATCCCCAAATAATCAAACTAGTGCAAACAAACCAGTACATCCAAGATATTCTTTAGAACCCCATTGTTCCTCAAACTATTCAACAGGTGTGCACATAGGACTAAATCAAATGCCCATTTTAGATTGACAAAAAAACAGAAAGGTGTTCATTCTGTATACCGTCAGTTTTCCAATATATTAGAAGAAAACTAAAAATCTGGTCGATCATGCTGACCCCTTTTCTAAAACAAGCCTGCAGTGGCAAAAGGGCCTGGTGGTCTTCCATCCAAGAATCTATTTTCCCTAAAATGTATCTAGCAAATACTTTTTGGGCCACATCTGTTAGCATAATAGGTCTATAGCTTAGCGGGGAGTCCCTCAAACTCTTTTTAGGTCTCGCTGAGGCAGTGCATGCACTACACGCTCTGCGAGACATTTAGTAGTGGGGTTTGAAAAGTCCTACCCAAAGGCTTTTGCCGGCTTCCAGCTTGCGTTCACGAGCGCGTTGACGTGCACAGGCCATCTGGCTTTCTGTAATGGCTCATTAAGCCTTACAGCGCGTGAATCCCCTCCTCTACCCCATCCCTTCTCCCACTCCCTCCTTGTCAGCTTTTCTCATTGTTGGATCCATTTCACAGGGAAGCAACTAAATGAAAGAAGGAAAGAGAGGTGGGCTGCTTGCGCGCATCACTCGCAGGCTTGTTTAATTTTACACTTACAGTTCCCACGCTTCTTGTTGGCTTGCCCCCAAATACGCTTAACCCCACCTGCCCCCAAAATGCACTCATAGTTCCCATTCTTATTTATTTATGCACCTCAACCTCTGAGTAAACGAAACAAAAGATTTGCGACCAGGCAGACTGCGTTTGTTGCGACTCTGTATTGCATGACTAAACAATATTGGCAATGCCATTAGGTCTTTCTTATAGACGAAACCTATTGGCTTTGCTAATGATTTTATAGCTCGTTCTGCCCCCAGAGGTGGTCTTGTCATTGGGGAACTCTGGAAACTACTCAGCAAATTCTCTACCTCTTATGAGCAGTGTGGCTGAGGTAGTAAATTGAAATAGAATAAAAACATATCCACTGCTTTTCTCATCAGACATGGAAATAATCAAATGCCTCAGTCAGCCTGATGCGGCTGAGACTGCCTGGCTCAGCTTGACTTTTGAAGGCACAAGCGCAATGTCCTAATCTGTCCATTTCTCTTGTACAAGCCTGTAGCATCCTTGGCAGCTCCTGTCCGGTCAATTGTTTTGCCTTTTTTGCATGGCTTCCCAGTAGCCTTCAGCGCGGCTAGACCACTGTGGTGCTCTGTTGAGAAGTGGAAAGATAACCAATGGCAAATGAATATTTATTCCTCAGAAATGCCTTTATATTTCACCAAGGGGACCAAGGATTAAAACCTAAAAATGATGGAAGAAGATGTAATACTTCTTAGAAACGGTGGTAGTGGTCTGTTTTGTCGTCTCTATTAGATCAAAGTGTTGCAAGTGCAGTTTTGTGGGTGAGGGAGGATTCTAAAATGTATTTTTAAAACCATGTCTGCCTCTTACAAGTCCAGGAAAATTATGGCGTAGCTTGGAAGAAATTCTGTCATATTTTGGCATTGGGTTTGAGGTCTGTTAGCATTTCATAGGCACCCGATAAATACAGGGAAGTTCTGAACCATCAGAAGGCTGGTAGCGCTGCTGTTCCACATCTGTCTGTGAAGGGCTGAGACTGACCTGTCATGCATGCTACCGTGACCCTTGAACCTGGTCTCACCTATTGCTGCCAAGTGGCTTGTAGTCATCGTTCAAAGTTGCTGCGGTCTTTTCTACAGCTTGTTCCTGTCTTTTTGCAGTTTCAGTGGCCTGTTACTCTTCTGGCTGTCAGCTGCGCGCTGTGTAACAAACACCACCATCTCCGTATGGTCGGTGAATGACCTACAAACGTACTGCCCTGTGGCGACCTTTTCTCTCTGTTTATTGTTTGACATTATGAACCCGCGGGTCCCCTGTGGGTGCTCCTTCTAGCCCAGGTTGGGGTTTTGTGTCCTGCCTGTGGCCGCGTGCAGTATTCCATCAAGAGGAGACTCCTTTCCTTCTCTCATTTCCGGCCTCTGTTTCTTACGATCTCCTTTGTTATGCCTATAGTTTTGACATTGCTTTTTCTCTGGTGGCGGGTCCGGAGATGGGGGAGCAACTCATTTATTCTTCTTTTTCTTAAGTAAGTGAACACTGGGCTTATAATTTTTCCTGAAGTGCTTTCCATATAAAAACAAGAATTGGCATAGCCAATAGGTCTCGCCTTTGGGACCTTCTAAGTGTTTAGCCATGCAACACTTGATGTTATTGCACCAAGGATATTGCGCTGGATAACTAAACACTTATAAGGTCCCAATGGATTTTATCGCATCCAAAGTATCCTTTTACTCAAACAGCAGATGGACTTCAGGGGAATGAATAACATCATTTTGTGGAAAACATCTACAACCAAAGATCTTTCCTGTTCTCTATACACATCAGAAAAAATAGACATGCCAGGCCCCTGGCTGAATTGTGTTTGAAAATGACCTAAATGGACCATCCTGACCATTTGCTACTAATTTCACAAATGTTCTCATATCTTTAGTCACAACTGCCTTGATGATGTCTTCCCATAGCTTTTCTTCCCATTCCTTATGAGCCTTAGCTAAGGTTAACTTGTACTCTCCTTTTAGTACTAATCGAAGATACATCACCCTGCATGAGCGCTTGACAGAGTTCCTTCCTCTTGTTGGTACACAACTTGTTGTACCAAGGGCATTTGGATTTAGGATGAGCTCTTGTCGGCTTAGATTTGTGCATAAAGCATTTACCTAGGGTTTGTAACAAAGCATCATTTATCCTATTAGAATTATTAGTCCCACAATTATACCCATTTGGACAAGAACTCGATTTGCTTAGCTCCAAAAGCACCACCCTTAATGCCCCACCTATGAGCATTCTTGTAATTACATTGTTGACTACATTACCCCATTCGACCCTACGCCTGTCATTGGTGGGTGTGAGATTCAAAGCTAGTGATACAAGGACATCTGTGAAGTGAAGGAACTAACCATTCAGTGTGCGTGACAGGGTGTTGTGGTCGCTATCTCCCTAGGGATTATCTTGAAACCAACCAGATTCTTCCAATGGTCAAAAGGGATTAAAATGTAATCATGGGCAATTAAACGTTTGTGTAGCATTGGGGACCGACGGAGGTGCTGGTATGCAGCTCAGGTCCAAAAGTTCACAGGAGTGACATTTAGGGCGGGTATCCCTCACTCTTCGTCCCCCTCACTACTTAATGAGAAATGTTCTAATCTATAGGGTTTACAAGAAATGTTAAAGTCACCCGCAAAAATAGCTCCTTTGTGAGAATTAAAAGAAGCTCTATGTTGGGCGAGACCCTGCATCACCTCGGGATTCTGTTATAAACATTGTAGAAAAAATAAGTATGACCATCTTTGCTAGTAAAAGAAATGCCCATGATGTCATGTGAGATCTAAGGGATCCACCGGCGACCCTTTGCTGTTCTAACGGCAGGTGTATGGTAAGTAAAATACCCAGATCTAAAGGGAAGGGGGGGCGATCACCCAGGTTTCCTGAAAGAGACACACGTCAAATTGAACAATAAAATCCCCCCAAGATGATTCATCCAACTTGCCCCTAATTCCCGCAACATTCCAGGAATGAATGCTAAGAGATACAATGCATTTAGCAAAATCCAAAGGGAAAATAGATAAACTAAAAGTAGTCTCCCTAATTAGATCACTAACAGGTGTAAATAATGGATCTGAAATTGGGCAGCATCCCTCATTAGGAGTAGTACTAGGTTCAGAATCTTTGTTCAGTCAATCTACCATTGATGTGTTTGAGTGCTCAGTCTGTTCATGATTATTACCCCTCATTCACCACAGTGAACAACCAATGGTCGGGGAAATTGAGCTTAAATCGGATCCTAGGTTCCATAGTCCCATATCCACCAAGCACTCAGCCAAAGCCCTCGACTTTAGCTGGAGCTTAATATAGGCAAAAAGGCCTGATAGATCAGAGGAATCACGGAATCGCTATGCATCACAAATGTCTGATCAAACCACTGAGTAGCATTGATTTATACATCGTAGCTAGTAGAGAGGCTTATTTATAAGTGACTCTCTCTCCTCTTGGACAGATTCCTGCAGTGAGGTACCATTGTCACAAGGATGTTGACATCTTCCCTATAATGGTTGCACTATCAGATCTAATAGGACCCCTCTGAGACCTACTCAAATGGACAAAGTCATAAGACTGGATCCGCCCATTCTTATTTCCATATTTAAGTTTCTAGGGATTTTGGACATTTCCTTTTGGTAACGTTTTATTCATGCAAGACGGTTCAGATGGCACTTTGGGGGCCAAAAATATTTGTAGGTAATCTATAATAATAAACATTTAATTGTGTGCATTAATGAAATAATAATTTGATATAAATTAATTGAAATTTAGCGTGTTGGGTGTGAAGGGCAAGGGGGAGGTTTTGGCTACCTGTGGTGGTGGTCTGCCACAGTGTGCCTAACTCCACGCCGCGCACAGCCAAAAGTCAAGCATTGTGTAGATTGGCTTTACTTATGGTAAAAAAACAAACACTACTATACATTTTAACAAAATGAGAAATTTATTGAAAGGTTAAAGTAGCATTATAGTTAGGTGAAATTCAGTAACAACATATCATTTTAAAATCTAAAACCCATATAAATTCACCAGTTATAGTTATATACATCACTCATGATATCTTTAATGACATCATTGATAGTGTCATTGCAGCCAAAGATGTTTTAAGCCTGCACTTCGACCGAAAGAGCACAGGAAAAGGAATTAAAAAGTAGGGCTTCGGCTCTAGAATGGTTAACTTTATAGCCGCTCCTGGATTTTGGCGAAAGCTTTTTGAATGTTGCCTTCTTCAGCAGCCAGGTGCAGAATCATGTTGTTGGCAACCAGTTTCATCTTGGCTACATTCACAATAGGCGGCCTGATCACAGGATCTCTTCTCAATACAAAAGCTAGAAGTTCAGTGAACAAAGAAAAAAGTACCGGGGACATGCGGCAACCCTGTCTTGTACCATGTCTGGTGGTGATAATCTGTTATTAATTACTATTTTTGCCTCTGCAGCATTATATAGGGAGCGTAACAGTTTAACAAAAAGTGATGGAAACTCAAGTATGAGCGGAATATCAAATATCATATCCATTTGCACTAAATCAAAAGTTTTCTCAGAATCCAACATATTAATAATAGCTTTAATACGATTAACTGAACAACACTACATACTCACCTGGGCCCATGAATTCAATCACAACACACTGGCAATAACTGCTGGGGTCATGTTTTGTAATTCTTTAGATGAGTTATCTCTAGTCCCTAACTAATCTTTTTTGATCAAAAAGTTCTTTCCTCTGGTAAATGGACCATTAGTTGAACTAGTTGATGGTGAAATTACATAACATTTTGATATATTTACACATTGGAAATGATCACGGAGTCGAGATGAATTTAAAGCTTTATCTCAAATTAATTCATGTGAACCACTTACACAGTACAGAACAAACTGTTTCTCACAGGAAGAAGATTCAAATAATCAATCAAAATGCATTAAATTATACTTTGCAATGACACTGCATGAAAAGGAGAGGGTAGAGAGACAAGCACACAAGCGCATACATAAATATATTTATATTTACCTAGAATGATGTGAAAACCAACTCCCAGGCCTAGAAATTGGAATGATCTGCTGAACAAAGGCTTCAGGACAGGAATTAGGACAGGAATCAGGACAGGACAGATGACCTATCTATCACCGACGCTTGTGTAGCCCCCCTCTCTGACACTCTTCCTCCTCGAGATTATTCAGCGATCTTTTTCTAAATTAATTTGCTTAAGATACTTGGTTCTGTTACAAAACACAAGTGAACCCAATATGCAATTGGTCAGGGACCTTGGGTGCATTACTATTTCTAAAGACATTTCTTCCAACTGAATCTGTTCATAGTTTCTTTTATTTCCTTACCCATTTATCTCATATGTTCTTCTTCTCAGTTTATTAGTACAACACTTACACCATATTATATTTGATAACATTAATATTGCTATACTTACTATAGGAAAAACTACTTGTCCAAGGAAACCTTTCCCTATATTGGAAAACCAATTACCTACTGAAGAAATACTTTTTGCTACTTTTCCCATACATTATCAACTTCCAGTGGCTTCAATTCTTCTTGCATTTTTGTAATATTCTTTATATATCCCTTAATGTCTGTGCTTTTGTCTGGTATATAAGTGCAACAATGTTGCTCCTTCAACATTTTACAGATTCCGCCCTCTTTAGCTAATAGTATATGAAGCGCAAGTCGATTTTGCAAAATCATAAACCTAATTGCATCCATTTCAGTATTAATAATCAAGAAGCCTCCAGCAGTATCAGTGGAAAGACGAGCAACTACTGTTTACAGTTGACAGATTCTATGTGAATTTAGTACGATTCCCACTGATGGTATCAATGCACTGTATATGTCACCTATTATCTCCGAAAAACTAGCTCTCTTTCTATGTGTAAGCTCCTTACTCACGCACACAAAGCACTCCACATTACTGGACCAGCATACCTCAACAGACGACTCGACTTCTATACCCACAACTGCCAGCTCCACTCCACTGACCTCACCCTCACCACAGTCCCTCGGATCCGAAGAGCAACCTCCGGTGGCAGATCGTTCTCCCACTTCCCCACAAAGACCTGGACCACCCTCCCCATCCTCCTACGGCAGACCCAGGACCTGCTTACCTTCAGAAAACTCCTCAAGACCTGGCTATTCAAGCAGTAGCAGCATCTCCCGTCCCCCCCCCCAGCACCTTGAGACCCTCACTGGTAAGTAGTGCGCTTTGCAAATGTTCTGATTGATTAATTGATTGATTGATTAGCATTTTAATTGCTTCCAGTGATTCTTTTGACATGGTATATTTTCGGAGAAACTATTCCGAAATAGCAACTTTCATACCACCTGGCAGGCAGCTTATAATAAGCTTTATCCCCACACACGTAGTAAACTCCAGGAAATACACAATCAGTTCCCCCTTTTAGTCCCCAACCTCCCAAAATTATCATTAACATTCACTGGAACCAATACATTTGTTATTATATTCTGTCTTTAATCTATAGAGACATATTTTCCCTGTCTTTACAAATTTAGGGCCATCGCAGCATGTTCTTTGCCAGCTGTATAAATTCCTTCTTTCTCTGCCCATGATGGAATGTGATGTTTCTGTTCAGCAGCTTTTCTTTAGAAATCTTGCCTCCTTTCCTCAACTAAATTCAAAAACATGTTCTCTTCTTCACGTAATGAACATGCTAGATTATCTTTATGTGCCTTTTCTTAATCTAGTGATTTCATTGTTAGGAAAAATTCGCCCATAAACTGTGCATCTAAACTATTACATACTGGATTCATATTCTTTCAAATAGGAATTTCTGTAAACACTACATCTATATTAGAATAATATTGCAATTTCCCTGTTCTATAAAATAAACTTGAAAGTACACTACAAGAAATACCATATGCTAAAGGTAAATGGTGATCCGTCACTCCCTCAGCCACTGCAGTATGTAATTTCATACAAACATAACAATTGCTAATCTGCATGGTGTCCACATACTGAAATAATAACAAAATACATATACAAACCCTACCACATCTTTTTATACAATTTCATTTTGGTCTTCCTGTAACTCTGGTCTCAGCCATTTTTATCCAAGAAGATTTCTCTTCTTTCTTTTAATTTGGAATCATAATCTTTTGAGTACTTGAAGGAGGCCTCACTTCACCTTCGTCAATCTGTTCTACGATTACTTCTTCATCAGATTCTTCATTAATATCTAGATTTTCAAACTCTTCAAGGATAGGATCACATAGGTCCATTCAGGTCCTTTGAACTTAGTGTTTAATACTTTCAATCTTGAACTTCTTCGAATGTTTTTAGCGATTGACTGTTCAGTCTGAGATTGACTCGTAAATTCGTTTACTTGCTCTGGATCTTCATTTATTGTTTTTAAACGATATTCAACTTTTTGACCCCACCTGGCCAATTGTCACCTTTTCTGACCCTTTTGACTTGCACTGCACATTTGCCTTCTTGGTCTCTGTCAAGGGCCCTTTTATTTTTGTTACATTGTAGCACAACTTGATTTTCTTTGTCTTCTGAGTTCCTCTCTACCTTTCCTTGTTCAGGACTCGTCTGGGTGGCTTTTTCTGCCTGAACTCGTTCTTCTGTTTCTACCAGTTCCTGTTCGGGTACTCTTTTAGATAGCTCTTCTACTTCTTCCCGAACTTGTTCTTCTTTACCTAACTAGTCCTGTTCAGGTCTTACTAAACTTTTGTCTTCTGCTGCCTGAACGTGTTCTTCTATACCTATCTGTCCCTGCTCACGTCTTTCATTTAATCTGTTTGCGTGAGTATGTTCTCCTGTCGCTATCTGGTCCTGCTCAGAATCTCCAGTTTCTTTGATCAATTGTTCCTGAGCATGTTCTTTTATACCTGTCTGATCCTCACTATTCTCCTGCTTCTTTAATCTTTCTCTACTTCGTGTTATGATGAAGATCTCAGGTATTTCAACTATTGGTATCCAGTCCTCCTGAATTGTGCTTGGTTGCTCGTTGTCAATCTCTCTTGAGTCTATTGCTTCAAAATCTTCAACTGTACAACCTTCAGCAACTTCAAATGTTTATATCAGTTGTGATCTTCCTTCATCAGGGCCTGATTATATGACTAGCATGTACCCAGTTTGGCAGGCCTGCACACTTCACTGCTGTGGTGGTGACCAATATGACTTGTCATGGCTTATCCCACCTTGGTGCTAGGCACGACTCTCTGGTGTGATACTTTAAAACCACCCCATCTCCAGGACTCAAATCATGAGCTTGATCCGGCTGTCTTGTCACTGCATCTTCTCCAACCTGGTGAGAGATAGAACGCACTAGGTCAGCTAATCCTTTGAAATAATCCAATACCAGATCATCAGTTATATTCAATAATCTATGTCCTGGTATAAATGCCTTTCTCATTGCTCTTCCCAAGATAATCTCATGGGGACTCAGTCCTGTGTTCCTTACAGGAATACTTCTGAGTCCCATCAGAACAAGAGGCAATGCATCTGGCCAACTCATTGAAGTGGATGCACACACATTTGTTAACCTTGACTTTATAGTGCCATTCAATTATTCTACCACTCCATAAGCCTGTGGGCGGTATGCACAGTGCAGTTTTTGTTCGATCTTGAATGCTTCACAGATTATTTGAATTATTTCATTATTAAAGTGAGTACCTCTATCTGATTCTATCTAAAGTTACTGAAAAACCAAATATGGGAATAAGTTCTCTCAACAATAGTCTAGCAACAGTTATGCTGTCATTTTTTCTTGTGGGGTATGCCTCCACCCACCGTTAAAACAAACAAACAATCACAAGGACGTTCCTCAATCCCTTGTATGGTGGTAGTGCTATGAAATCTAGCTGTAGCTTCACAAATGGTCCCTCTGCTTTCCCAATTCTTCCCCAACTGACCACTGTCTTTCTTCCTGGATTTTATTGTTGACAAGTTAAACATCTCTGGCAAAGACTTTCTGCGACTGCCCTAAATCTTGGATTGTACCAATCCTGTCTGAATTGTCGTATCATAGCATCCCTAGCTACATGTATGTCTCCATGGTACATTCTCGCCATTTGTGAGAGCAAACAATATGGCATAGTTGGTCTGCCATCATGGTACACCCACACACCAACTGATTCTCTTTGTTAACAACCCTGCTTGATCCAATTTTCCTTTTCACTTTCTTCCACTTCCTCCTGCAACTGTCTCACATCTTCCCATGTCTCAAGAACTGAAAATGACATTGGTTGGCAGCTGATTCCACTTGTTTCCATGTTCCTGTTTATTGAAATTTTGTTTATAGCACAATACTGAGCAACTTGGTCAGCGTAACGGTTACCAGCTGTCACTTTGTCATTTCCTGACTGGTGAGCAACACACTTGACCACTCCTAGTTCTTTTGGTAATAGTATCGCTTACAAAAGTTCCTTCACAAATTTTCCATTTCTGATAGGGGATCCTGAAGGAGTCATGTATCCCCTTTGTGACCACAACTGGCCAAACTTATGCACAACCTCGTAACCATATTGGCTATCAGTAAATATGGTCACTCTCTAATTTTTCCCAATTTTGCATGTTTTAATTAAGGCTACATGTGCAGATTTTACTCCAGGTAAACAGGAAGCTTCAACAACCCCAGTCAATTTGCATATAGCATAGGCTGCACTCAGTCCTCCTTCCTCAAGTCTTAAAGAAGAGTCATCAACGAATAACTCATGTTCTGGCTCTTTCAGTGGTTCTTCTTGTTTGTCAGAATGTGGTTTTGTGCACATCTCTGTAACATCTAAACAGTCATGTTGTGCCTCATCTTTCACTTCTTCACATTTGGGGTCTGGTAATAGTGTAGCTGGATTCACCATAGTACACCTGATTACAGTCACATTTATTGCTCCCAGAATTATTCTTTCATACTTAGTCATCCGACTAGGGGTAACATGCTGAATTTGATTTCTTGTCAAAAGGATCTCGACCGAATGTGGGACATACACCTTCACTGGATGTCCCATCACAATTGACTTACTTTGTTCGATGCTCATACAAATAGCAGCAACTGCTTTTAAACAGCCAGGTAATGCTGAATCCACAGGATCCAAAGTAGCTGAAAAATAGGCTACTGGACAACAACTTAATCCATGTTCTGGGTTAAGACTGAGAGTGCACAACCTTCTCTCTCACAACAGAACAGTGCAAACTCTTTTGCATAGTCAGGCATTCCAAGGGCTGGGGCCTCACAGAAATAGCTTCGAAATTTCACAAAGGCTTCTACACTTTCATCATCCCAAATTAGTGGATCTTTTGCTCTTTTTTGTGTCATCTGGATTAAAGGCTTCGCCAGTAAGGAGATTCCAATAATCAACTGTCTGCAGTATCCCACAACTGCAAGAAACATTCTGATTTCTCTCTGCATTTGGGGCAATTGCATTTGTCTTATTATTCTGATTCTTTATGTGGTCACTTTCCTCACTCCTCTTGCTATTTGGTGTACTAAATATTTTACTCCTGTTTTGCAAAATTGTAATTTTTCAGGAGATACTTTGTGTCCTCCTTCAGTCAAATGATTTAATAGTGCAATTGAATCAGTGGCACAATCATCTCAGCACTTTGATGCCACAAGCAGGTCATCAATATATTGCACTAAGACTGAATTTCAGGGCATAACTAACTTTTCTAGACTTTTTTAAAAATCTGATTAAAAATAGATGAACTCTCCGTATACCCTTGAGGAACTCAATTCCATGCCAAAATACGATCCTCAAATTTAAAAGAAAAAAGATACTGGCTGTCAGGACGAAAAGGAATCGAGAGAAAGGCTTGGCACAAATCAATTACAGTAAACCATCCAGCATTCCAGGGTATCGGATATAAAATCACTGCTCGATTTGGCACCACCGGACAACAAGGTACTACAATTTTATTGATTTTCCTTAAATCTTGTACTATCCTGTGCTTCCCGCTAGGCTTTTTGAGACTAATTATAGGTGAGTTACAGGGACTGTTCATTATTTCCTTTAGAATGCCTTGTTTAATCATTCGATCAATTTCAGAAGCTACTCCTGCTTTAACTTCTGGACTCATTTTGTATTGTCGGGTGTTCGGATAAACTGCACATTCTTTCACAGTCACTTTTACTGGGTCTACATGTGCCATTAGACGTATTTCTTGTCCAGTAAAATCCCATACTACTGGATTTACAGTCATTTTGACATCTTCTAGTAATGAATACATTTCATCGATTTCAGTACCTTGCTTGGCTAACATAATTTTATAAACCATATCTTCGTCAGGGGGTTGGAAAGCAACACCATCTGGTGTGCAAAAAATTGTGCAGTTCATTTTACACAAAAGGTCTCTGCCTAATAAATTCACTGGACTTGAATCACAGACTACAAATGTATGCATATCTTTGAAGGTTCCGATTTGTACCTCCACAGGCGTTGTAATTGGGGTTCTGATCTGCTGGTTGGCAACTCCAACCACTTGTATTGAATCTCCCGAGAGGCCTAGGTTTGGGATATCTGCTGTTCTCACAGTAGAGCGGGTGGCACCAGTATCCAATAGAAAAGTGATGACATTACCTTCTACTTTCCCATCAACAAATGGACTTGACTGATCTACCGATAAGGATGCGCCAAGTAAGCATTCCTCCTCCTCTCCCATCAGGCACCGTCATTGCATTAACATGTTTATATTCAGCAAAAAATATTGTGAAATCACAGAATTGTTCTTACTGCTTCCTGAAAATCCAGCGTACGCATTGTACTGTGCCTGATTCACAAAAGTTGGCATAGGGGCATGTGGCAAATGATACTTCTGATTAACTACCTGCTGCGGTTGATTAAAAAAACCCTCATTCTGCATCTGTGGATTTAGGTTTTGTTTTGGGCCATTACTATTCAGAATATTTTTACACTCGTTTTTCCAATGTCCAAGCTTTCCGCATCCATGACAAGGAAATCTTTTCTTCGCATCCTCTCTGTTTATTCGTCCCTTTTGTTTACCACTACTTGCCACATTGTCACTCTGACTCTGCTCTTTTGTCTGTCCATCTGATTGTATTCCCTGTTGTTCTGCCAATTTCACCTGCACCCACATCATCTTCCCTTTTAGTTTCCTATGTCTATCCTCAATGTCGTCTCCACAATATTTAGCATACTTTAATATCTCATCTCTGGTCTTACTCTGCCAGCAAATCTATTTTACCCAATCTGTTTCCTTTGGAGGTTTCTTCCCTTTCAAAAACGTAATTACTTGATGATATTTCTTCATCACGTCATCTGAGGGTGCTCCTGTTTTTTAATCTCTCGGATATTCTTCACTAGGCCAATCAACTGTGATTTTACATTCTGCCCATAAGTCTGCAGGCACCACTATATCAAACAGACCATCTAAATCTTGCAATAAAACCTTCAAAACTTTCACAGACCTTTCAACTGGCTTCTCTCTCAATTTTGGGAACTCCACCAGGTACCTCTCTCATGGGACACAATCTTTCTACTTTCCCTGTTTCTTTCATCAAATGTGCATTAGACGCTTCCTTAGCCTGTGCTTCTTCCTTCTTCTTTTGCCTTTTTCTTTCACTCTCCATTTATCAAGACCTCCCCATGTCTGCAAGATACACAACAACTCTTTCACTTGCAATTGTTTTCCGGACACATTCATATTTTCCAGATCTTTGTCTTTAAAATCCACTCGGTAAGGCTTCTGTAATACCTTTGATTTCCCAATGTCCATTCCCATCTCAGAGGATAGTTCTGTTAATTTCTCATGTAACAATCTCGCATTTCTAGTTATACTCCTGCATACAAACAACAATTCTTCTTCATCATATGTGTTCAATCTATCTATTCCCACATTTCCAGCAATCAACTCTTCCAATTCTAGTTCAATATGTAAATATCTGATAATTTAGGAGGTGAACTCTGTTTTTCAATCCCTTGTGCCCATCTCTCTAAATCTTCTGGTGTTACTGATGTGGCACTCCGGACACCCGAGGAAGTTACTGTCCTTCCTTATTTTGAACCGCTTTGAGGTTTCGCCCACATTGTCTCTTATCGGTAGATCCATTAATGAAATTGCTGAATCACACTCACTTGTTTGGTCATCAGTTATTATGATTTCTTTTCAGGGATTAATTAAAGGCACTACTGTAGCTGGTGATTTTGGACAATTTACTTTATCTCCATATAAAGGAACAACAGGACCTGTAGCTACAGGTTTTGTCAATGCTTCAGGATTTACAGTTAGTTGGGTTATCTTCTGTATTACTTCTTCTCTATTTTTATACAAGGCTTCTTTTTCTTTGTTTTAAAGTACTCTATTAACTGTTTGCTCATGTATAGCCTGTGGAATCTATGGTGGTCCTAATATTGGAGCATTTGGGATAGCTTTACTTGGTCCTTCTTGATACGGTGGTGGGTTTTTATTCAAAATATCTTCTAATAATTCATCATCTGATTCTCCATAACCTGTCGTATTCAAATGTTTTGATTTTTCTTTACACTTACTTCCTGTTTGTTCATCAGCCAATAATATGGGATACAGCCCTTCTGTTACCATCGCTCTTCTCCACTGTTTCATTTGTTCTTCACATGTCCCATTCATACCTCTGGTATAAAAATCCTGAAGATTTTCCTCTTCGACCCTTTTCTCTCTCAAATGACTCAGTCTCCCATTCTTCTAATGCCTCAAACTGGGTTAATCTAGGTCTTGGGTCTAATTCATACATCTGCATCCACAAATTCTGCAAAATTCTTCCATTAAGGGCACCACGCTCTGCAAAGGCTAAAACACCATCATCTTTTGTGTATTCCATCCAATTCTCCATCCATACACAGGTATGATAACCAGTTTCCAGGACACTAACCAGGACAGGACAGACAGACAACCTCTTTATCACCGACGCTTGCGTAGCACCCCTCTCTGAAACTGTCTTCCTCCTTGAGATTCTTCCGCGATCTTCGTCTAAAATAATTGGTTCAGCAATTCGATTCTTCTTCAGCATCTCTGTCTTCAAACTCTGTGCTCTTTGGACAGCATTACAGTCTCTAGCTTCAGTATCTCAATCTGCAACTACATACTTACTAACTAAACTACCTCAATTATACCTTTCTGTATGCTAGTACCGCCCATTAATGTTTCAAACTTATGAAAATACTAATTCTGATTGGACAGGCAAAGGGAGGTGACCATCACACCATGCTTACATATTACTCTTTTCAGTTAGCCCTTTGTTAATAAACCCATCCCCTTAATTCTTTATTCAAACGTTATTTTCCACCCGCATTCACAATGTAATTGTCACAAATTATAAATAATCTGCAGATTCCCATCCGCTTCAGTGGACTGTTGTTCCGGTTCTCAGGAAAGTATCCATCAGCCACCTTGGACGATGTTCAAGTTGACATCACGTCTTCCAGCTTGGTTGCACTACTCATGTGTGGTAGAACGAGAGGGAATAGACTGTGGCTCACGATTATAGGCCCATAATAAGCACTATTCAAAGAGTCAAAAGACAAATGTTAAATCAAAAATAAATGGTTTCACTGCATACCACCTATGTCTACTCTACCCCCATTTACTTATTATTTCGCTATCCGCATTAGCATTAGTAAAATAGCTGGGTTTCTTTTTTCAGCAAGCAGGTGGCAAGCATGTGAGTTTCAAGCGGCCATTTTGTTAGCTACTGCACAAGTGCAGAAAGTTCCCTCCAAGCAAAAGATAGATCATACTACATAGATGCAGTAGACACATGCACACTAAAGATTTTCAGCGGCCATTTTAGAATCACACTTGAGTTACTTATTAATAAAACAGATAGGCAAGCTTAGGTCTTACTTATAAATGTCGTGTAATGCATTTTATTTCCACAATACAAGTTTAGAGGTTACTTATTTATTTAAGGAGTTTTATATAGCGCTGGCTAGACCTGGAGATTTCAGAGCGCTCTACATAAGGTTCCACAAAGTTGCAAAAATTACATCCGTTACATATTACATAATAAACCAATGAAAACAATTAAGTAGCATAGAAGACGAGGTTCATGGAGTGAAGACAGGTGAGGGGGTAGGAAAAAGGAGTAGGGGGAGATACGTCAGAGGGACGAAGGGAACGTCTGTCCAAGCACCGGCTGGGTAGGTGAGGGCCGAGGGGGAAGTCTATAGCCCATCTCCTCAATAGCTATCAGGTAGCTCCACCGGGCATCAGCCAAATAGCTAAGTCTCCACGGAAAAACATTAAAGAAGACAAAAAGAAAGGAGCAAGGAGGGAGTAGGGGGAGAGGGGTATGACGGAGAGACTAAGGAAAGTCTGCCCAAAGTCCGGATGGATAGATAACGGCTGAGGGGGAGTCTGCAGCCCATCTCCTCTTTAGCTATCAGGTAGCTCCACCGGGCATTGGTCAAATAGCTAAGTCTCCACTGTCAAGGGAGGGATCCCAAAGTAAATGTCCAGAAGGGTAAGCAGGATCAAGGACAGGAGAGGGCTGTGATCAAGATCAAGGTCGTAGGCCAGTTATAATATCCAGGAGTAGTAGAGCATTATGGAGCGACCCACTGAGGTGGCCATCTTGAGGTCAGGCACGGTGATTGTATTCTTGATTTATGGAATAAATCAGTCGGTCCCCCAAAATCTAAATAACTCAAAATGAAAAAGGGGTGTGAGCTACATAGATGCAGTAGACACATGCACACAGTGGTGCTGCAAGAGGATAGGGCCAGTGTTTGCGTGTTTTAAAAGGGCAAAAGTGTCACCCCCCTTCCAGCCGCAACCGTAACTCAGAGGTAGTGTGGGCAAGTGAGTAGAATAATGCACAGCGAGCACCCCTGGGTGGTTAGCCGGTAAATCGGGATGTGGGCCAAGGGTAGGGGCCTTCTCGGAAGGACATAAACATTGGTCAGCGGCATCAGAAAGCATTCCTCATCCCCTTGATGATCAGGATGTTGCCCAGGATCACATCAAAGATCCCCACTGCTAGACACAGGTCGCACAACACAGTCTGTGCCTCTTCAGATGGTTGCTGGGGCACTTGGGCACATCTCCGCTGCATCGAGGCAGATCAATCTGCCGGGCAGTGCCTTGAAGAGCCCCTCGTAAGCTCTCTGGATTGGCACCGTGGTGGCCGACATTACAGGGTCAGGCGCATCAGGCAAATCCTCGGAGCGCTGCCAAACCCTGGTCGCAGCCCGGTAGTCCGGGGCCAGATGCCTCCCGCTGCTCCCCGGCACTGTTGGCCGTCATGCACGTTATCACGTCTCACCAGCTGACCAGGCAATGTCCTCCTGCGATGATGGGGCTCTCCCCGGCGTTCCCCGGCTCCGTGCTCTCGTCTGCGGGAACAAGCAAACTGCTCACCACACCCGCGGGGGTGGGCTCCCCTGCGATCATCTGGCCACAACGGGAGGTCATCCCGCCATTTTTTGCGGCTCCATGGCCATGCTCCCAGGCTCCGACAAAGCTCTCCCAATCTTCGTCTCGGACCGCAGAGCTTCCAGGCAGTCCCTAGTGGTTCCGCAGCAGTCTGGCCGCCCTGGAGCATTTTTTGGTGACAATAAGTGGTGTTTAAGCACTTGGGATTTTGGCCCGGGCCGGGAGCCGAGACAGCTCACGTCCACTCTGCCATTTTGATCCCCAGTATTTTACATGAGTAGGTTACATGAGAAGATTGTTTTCAAGCAAGTCTCTTTTTCATGAGTCCTTGCTCCATTAGGCTGAATCAAGTAGTTGGTGTTGGATGACATTAATTTTGTAGGAAGAAAACCATTTTGGTCATTTTGGATGGATCAAGTTTAGCACTAAAATCTTATAATCTGATTTGGATGTGCTGATGGGCTGATATGAGCTGAGTTAATCTGGGGACTTGACCTTCTACAATAAGCTGACTACCACAGCCTTGTTAAAAAAAATGTTGTCCACATTCTGCCAATTCACTTGTTGGCTATACTCCCTTCCCATCTCTGGTAAACCAGGCCAGGTTGGAGTCATTCCACTCAAGAGTAAAAGCTGTTTCCACTTCCACCCATCACTGGTGTGCCCGTAACACAGAAGGGAACAGGACCGACAGCTAATTTTTGGCTTAATCATTGGACCCCAGGCTTTTGAATCCAGTCCACCAACTTAACCCATACTTTTCCTCGACTGCTGGGATCACATGCTATTTCCTGTTTACTTATATTTACAACTTTCTATTTGCACTCCAGAAAAGGAGGTAGAACACCCGATTTCCATGATTTACCAATCTCCCGTCTTCCTAGGAGAATCACATAAAAATTTAATTTTGCATCCTGCCTACTAATGCAGGTAGCATTATCTTGACATATTCCAAAAAATAAAAGTAGGGGACTTACCCTAACTGAGATACCTGTGACTTCTGTTAAAAATACACTCACCTCAGACCACAATTTTGTGATCTCTGGGCATGTTAAGAACATGTGGAAATCATCAGCTGAGGTATCTCTACATCTTGGGCATGCATAGTGTATTCCTGAAAATCATTCTAATCTCACTGGGGACCAGCACACCCTGTAGACAGTGAAGAGATGATTGTGTTTTAGATAGACAGGTTTAACAGTCTCTCTAAACATTGCAAAGGAACCCATCCAAACTTCCCGCAAGTTTATATCCATCACTTCATCTTCCCAGAGCTTTTGAATGTCTTTATCCAAATCGTCTTCTGCGTTAACCAAAGTGTGATACCACAAAGCGACCTCCTTCTTAGCAGTGCCAGTTTTTGTTGCTTGATCCAACCAGGAATCATCATCCACCTCATCCCAATCTTGACTTACCCACTACGCAGAAAGCTGGTAATAATTAAACCTGGTTAGTTGGCCCCCTGTAAGTAAGCTCAACGTTTCCCAATCAACTAACTCGGTTCCCAGCTTCAGGTCTCCCCAGCGATAAATTCCCGCTTTCTTCAATGGGAGGCTAAGTGAATCATTCAAACAGTCCGGGGTCCCTGGTGACTCCCATATTGGGCCCTAGATGAGTAGTAGGAATTTCCCTGCCTTTTCCGAATAAAGACCCAAACTTTCAGAGCCTCCAATAAAATCTTCAAACTTACTTTTTTTTAAACTTCGTGTCCCCAAACTTGAATAAAAATTGATCTTGCCCCTCTATCAGCTCACTAAGCATTGCCCCAAAGAGGATTCCTATTGCTGAGCTATCAACTTTGTTTAAAAGCATCTGACAATTCTTAAAGAGAAAAGCATGCCCATAGATCATCAGGTCGGGTAGTGCCAACCCATCCTTCTCCAATCTCCTCCTTAATCTTTTCCAAGATATGTGAGAACCCTTCGAAGCCCATATAAAGCTACCTAGCCTTCCTTGTAATTTAGCGATTTCCTTTTTATCAAATAATAATGGTATGGAATTTAAAAAAAAGTGATTTTTGGTACATATTTAGGGGGAGATTCGCCCACCTAACCAGCAATCTCCCTACATCCTGGCTGATCTTTTTCCAATTCACAATAGTAACTTCCTCTAATTTCTGTGTATTTATAATGCCCTGGTATCGCATACGTGATTTTGCCTGCAGGGTTTGCTTTGGTTGGTTCCATTCCATAATTTCTGTCTTATTTCTATTGACCCTGTTACCAGACATCTTCCCGAACGCTTCTGCTTTGGCCATTAGTGTAGGAATAGCACTTTCAGGAGTCACTGTATAGAGTAAAAGGTCATCAGCGTATAAAGCTAATTTTATCTCAAGATTTCCACAAGTGAAAGGAACAATGGTAGTGTCCTTTCTAATCCATGCCGCTAACGGTTCAATGTACAAATTAAATAAAAGCGGGGATAGGGGACAACCCTGTATTGTTCCGCGCATTATATTGAATCAATCAGTTAACTCTCCATTTATAAGAACCCTTGCTCTAGGTAGACGATACAGAAGTTGAACAGCCTTTATTATATTAATGGGGAATCCGAATATCTTTAGGGCCTCCCAGAGATAGAGCCAGTGAACTTGGTCAAAAGCCTTGGCGTTTTCCACTGCCATGACTGTTACGGGTAAATTATGGGTTTCTGTCAAGTCTACTACTCCAAGCATTAAAAAGGTTAGCTCATTAAGCTGCCTCCCAGAAATAAAGCCTCTCTTGTCACTATGTAAATGCATTTTATAACCTTGGCTACCCTGGCAGCCAATATCCCTGCGAAAACTTTATAATCTGTGTTCAGTAATGATATGGGCCTGAGGAGTCTACCGCGAAAGGGTCTTTGTTAGGTTTCAAAATTAACGTTACCGTTGCCTCAGCCCAGCTTGAAGGAGGGTCTTCCCTTTCTATCAATATTGTGTTAAAAATCTCCTTAAGCACTGGTACTATGATGTCTAGAAGACAAAGGTAAATCTCAGTTGGAAGACCGTCTGGCCCAGCCACCTTCCCTCTAGCCATCTTTCTCAACTGTTGTCAAGTCTCCTCCTCTGCTATCTTGGCTGCTAGAGTCCCCTTCTGGTCTTCACTTAAATTTGAGAGTTCAATATTCTCTAGAAAGCCCTCAATATTATCCCTCCCAGGGGAGATATCCTCTTTATACAATTGATTAACTTGACTAACTTCTAGCCCGATTTTAATATTAGTGTAATCTATATCTCCTGTCGTATGCTCTCTAAGACTTCTTATTTGATTGCGGGTTTTATATACTTTGGCTTTCCAGGCTAAAAGAGAGCCACTCTTCTCGCTATATGCCACGTGCTGTAGTTTGCTAACTTTCCATCTATCCGACAATATCTTATCGAGGGCTCCTTGATATTCTGTTTGCAGCAGTTCTAATTGCTTAGTAAGCAAGGCCACATTGCTAGAACTCTCTAGTGATGCCTTTTGTAACTCCTGCTCTTTACTTTTGATGGTTTTAGGAGCGTTTCCTCTTGGTGCCTCATACTACGTTTTTTACCCATCATAATAGCAGTGCCTATAGATCTTAAAAAAGCCTTAAAGGAATCCCATATAGTTTGAACTTTTGCTTACACATTATTAGCTTAAAAAAAGACCACAACCTCTTCTCTCATCTTAAATATAACCCCCTCATCTAACAGAATTGTCCTATCTAGGGCCCACCTTGTTATACCCCTCTTATCTCCCATCTTATTTCTCCAAGTATCGACTACGTTTAATTCATTAATCAAAGTTTTAAGTACCGCCGTTGTTTTTGATGGGGTGAAATATTTAGCTTTGGAGGTTCTGTCCAACTACTTGCTTAAGACTAGGTTAAAATCCCCTCCAAGTATCATGGGGCACTAGATGTCAATAAGCTTGATTTCAATTTATTTAATTAATCCAGATTGTCCTCATTTGGCCCATAACAGCTAGCAACGACTATGGACATTCCTTGTATATTTATCTTAACTAATACCCACCGCCCAGAAGAATCTGTCTGATAACTTTCCAAGATAATACCCGAATTACTTCTTATAAGAATTGCTACCCCCTCATATTTCCACTTTGATCTGAACATGTGATAGCCTGAACCCAAGCCAATTTTTAAATGCACTTTTACATTAATTTTTTATTAAAAGGGTTTCTTGCAATAGAATAACATTAGCCTCAGTTTTCTTAAGAAATTCCATTATTCGAGCTAGCTTCCTCGTAGACCTCAGGCCGTTAACGTTCCAGGATATAAAGTGCACAGGGTTCTTATTCATCTACTAATTGTTAGGACTAGCTTCCTACCTACCCCATCAGAGTTAATCTTATACTGTGCCACCCTATGTAAGTTTAAAAACAATAACAAATCAACACATCATAATGGGAACCACCAACTATAAGGCAGAGTAAGGACAGTCCCCCCCCCCATGCTCCCAATCACCCGTTTCTCCTCCTCCACACCCTCTGGGGAAACCCACTCCCTATCTCTTAGGCAAAGGCCTTTGAGGTATCCCCATGCAAGTGAAAGAGCGAATCTCTAGAACAAGCTCAATAACAAATCAATGCCTAATCCCCCACAGGGGAAAAAAGGAAGAAAAAAGCGTATTGGTGTGCATTACGTGTAAGTGTACGTGTACATATCTTACGTGATTATGTGTATTTTTGTGGCGAGAAATATAAAAAAATTAAAAAACAATATAATGTCTATATCTAAATGCCTAACTGCATCTATTCATTCTGCTCTTCTATGTGCTTCTTCTATGTACCTCTATATACACGTTATATCAGAATCCAAGTCCCTATCCTGGGCTTTCCATCAACTTTAACAAAGAGTCAACCTCTTCAGGGTCTCTAATAGTGTGCATTTTGTTTTGCCTCATTATCTTTAACATGGCAGGAAATTTCATATGCACCTGGCCCCCCCCCTGGAACGTAATTCACTCATTTTAGTGCCTAACGCCCACTGCCTCTGGGCAGTCCTCTTGCCCATGTCAGAGCAAATTTGGTAGGTGACATCTCCAAATTTCAACTGCCGTTCCTTCAGCGCTCGCCCCAACACAAGCTCCTTGATCGTAAAAGTTAGAAAATTTTATAAAATCTTCCTTGGGGCCTTCCTCCCTGGAGGAAGTCTATAAGGGTCTCTATGGACCCTTTGAAGTTCTCTTTCCCAGTCAATATCCATTCTGTCCTGAAGAAAATCTCCCAGTAGCTTGCACACAAATCCTTTAATGTCCGAACCTTCTGTGTTTTCCGAAACCCCCAAAATGCGAACATTATTTCGCCTGACATGCAGTTCAAGTCTTTCCAGGTCCTCTTGTAGGGTCTTATTCTCTACTTTGAGCCCCACTATTTCCTTAGAGTTTGCTGCCGTGACCTCACCCAATGTCTTCACTTCCTCCTCCAGACAAACAGTATGTGGGGCAATCCCATCAATCGTCTGTTCAAGAATCCCACATTTTCCTTGAATGTCCTTCTGGTTGTGTTCAGAGGTCTCAAACTTAACCAACATGTCTTGCCTCAAACTGAATAATAAATCTGTCACCTGGGCCGCTAAAGAGGCCCCCTCCTGTGAGCTATGATCTACACTAGGGCTCTCATAGTTGCCCTAGGGCCCAGCATTACCTGTTTTATTCACAAACACCCCTCCTTCTTGGATCGATTGTACCGTGGACGGGGGGGGGCAAGGAGTGCCCGAGGTGGTAGGAGAGCTAGATGCAGTGTCCGCTAAATTCTCTGCTGCAATCTCTGTCAGAGGGGAAAAGCGATTTTCCAACCTCAATGGCTCATTCTGCCTCCCCTGAGCCCCGGTGTCTTCTATCCCATCCCCTGCATTCCCAGTGCACCCATCAGCCCCTACTGAACCTGCCACTTGTTCCATGATTTTAAAATAGGACCCAAGGGAGGAGGAGGCTTAGAAAGAGAGCCTGTTTCTCTTGTTCCGCACTTTTTAACTTTGTCTCCCTTAGAGGGTTTCTTAACAGGAGTTATAGCTTGAGGAGCGCTCACTAACTTCCCCCTTCCAGTTGCGCTCTTTTTTCTCAGGGGCAGGGCGTAGAAGGTATCTATTCCTCCTTACTGGCAGGTGTTGCGTGCCCCTGCCTAACTCCACAGGGTCTCCGAGGGTGTTCAGTGCTACCGTTGTATCCTGGTCCTTGGGGGAGCCCCGGTACCACTTAATACTCCCGTACTGTCGGAGCTCCGAGCATTGGGAGGTGAGTCACAAGGTACAGGGTCTTTCTCTATCCACCCCCAAAGACTAAAGCTTTGCTCAAAAACTTCTGTTGTGCAGGGTTTAACTCCCAGGGCTCCCGAAACACCCCCCTTTACCAGGGTTATATCCAGCTTGTTACTGCCGTGTACGTGACCCGCAAGTTTTCATTAGGTCGCCTCTCCATCTGCTATGCAGTTTCGCCGGGAACTCCTCAAGGAAACAGCCGCCCAGCTCCAGCTCCCTTGGGGGGCGGAGTCGCGTAGAATGAGCTGACAACCACTCAAGGACACTCCGTGATAGTTTGATGGTAATTTAGTTTGCGCTGTGTCTATAGCCATTTACCAAACGCCAGCGCCACCTAGCCTTACATAGATATGCCGATCATCCGCCCAATTCGCTTTCCTGCTGCACGGCGATCCTCTCGACCGGCGTTAGCCAGCCACCATGTTCCCCGATCACGTGACTCCCCACCTGCCCCCCCACACTGTGAAATATTTTGTGGGGCACCTTCTCCTGCAGTACCTCATTATAAATAACTGCCAAGATGTTGCATACTTCTTTACTAAATAACTTATAAACGTCCACCAGGAACCCATTTCACCTGGCTGCTTTAACACTCGATAGTGCTTTAATTGTTTATGCAACCTCAGCCGGGGTAATGGGGAGAACTAGGGCTTGTTGCTGGGCCTCTGACAGATCTCGCAGCTTGATGGATTGAAAACAAATATCAATGCTTTGTGGTGCCGGGTCCTTGGCAACTGAATACAAGTGGAAATAATGCTTGTGAAACACCTCTCCAATTTGATCTAACCGTGTGACCAGCTGCTTCAAAACATTATCGAATATGGATGTCTTGATATTATTGTTATACTTCTTCTTCAAAGACCAAGCTAAGTAGTGACCAACATGTTCACTCACCTCATTGCTCTTTTGAAGGAACATATTTTTATTCACTATCTCAGCCGCTGTAAAGTGGTTGTTGAGGTTGGATCTTGTACTAGGATGACCCACGGGTTCTTATCAATTGAACTCTAAAGAAGAGAAACATATCCTTCCCCACAAAAAAGCACACAGGCCCAAGGAAGACCTTCATTAGAATAATTGGTCTACCAAGGAGGTCGGAACGCATCAGCATATTTGAAGTGCAGTTTGAGGGCAAATACACCTACACAAGGTCAAACATGATAAAGACTGAGAGGATTCACACCTTTTCAGGCATTTGAATGTTAGGATGAACATGACTCGACCGCTTAGGGCCCTATGGTATTTGGAGGACCACACATATGGAGGATAATATTAAAACACCAGCGATATGCCATAAAATGATTTTGTTGGACACTATTTCAGTCAATGGTATACTATATATGATGGACACTTATGTTTGGTTGATAACAGAAGCATTAAGTATGTGTTGGATTCTTATATTTGTTGATAAACAAAGTACTACAATATAAGTTGGATACTTATGAATGCTGGCAACAGAAATATTAGGTCAAAAATGTCAATATATGTAAGAAAAAGTAATGTCATTTGTATGAGTATTGAAGTCTTTCTTTTGCTTTAAAGTATTGTTTATATGTGATTATGTTTTGAATTGTCCTATGAATACATTTTGCAGAAGGATCAAAAATCCATGACAGAGAGTCTTTTGGTGAATATTTTCACTTGTGTGTTACATGTCATGTAAGTATCAAAATTAGAAAAGTGGGAGGATACATTTGAAAAGTAATACTGATCATTTCTAAGGAAGGATGGTTATAAGAGGCGCAGAATAATTAGCGTAGCCTGCACAAGCAGTATATGAAATCTTTGTTATAGGGGGTATTATTCTGAATACTAGTTGGTTTATTGATCCTGCCCCCTATTGCTGCAACAGGATTAATCCCCATTACGCAGATAACTTTTTTAAAGTGGCATTTTCAGAATTGTGACTTAAAGTCTGACTCTACCATTAAAGTAGATTTTAAATTGCAGTTCTTTGGAGATCAAACATGACTTTTCCACCTGTTCCCAAGCAAAAGTTATAGCTTATTAAATGTAAAAATGTTATCCAATGTTATCCTATGAGAAAGGTGGGCCTCACAGTAGAGAAAAAAAGAATTTGCGACATGCTAAACTTAAAAGTACATATCCAACTTTTGAAATACCCTACAACCTGCCTGATGTTCTGTTTAGGGCTTACTTTAGAGGGCCTTATGTACTAAAAAATGAGATTTAGGGCTGGCAAAATGTTTATTTGCCTGGTTCGAATTGGCAGTTTAAAACTGCACGCAGGCTGCAATGGGAAGCCGGGGGCATGTTTTAAAAGGTTACTTAAGTGGATGGGTCAATATGGGCAGCTGCCCGCTAATAGCATTTAATTTACAGGCTCTGGGTATATGTTGTACCACTTTACTAGGGACTCTTAAGTAAATTAAATATGCCACTGAGGTGTACAACAATTTTACCAAGTTTTAAGGCGTGAGCACAAGCACTTTAGCATTGGTTAGAAGTGGTAAAGTGGACCTAAAGAGACCTAAAGCCAACAAAAATGAACTTCAGCAAACAGGAGGGAGAAGGCAAAAACTTTAAGGGAAGAACACTCTAAGGCTGACTGATCTAACAGTCCCTGTACCCAATGTGGACCTTAGACAGTGCTTAATTTGTACAATAATTTGTGGCAGGTCCAAAGTTTTGATCAAAGGCCCACAACTACATTGCCCAATGGCAGGGGTGCCAAATGTACCAAGGCTGCATAGTCTTGATTTCACCATAATGCCTGTTCCATCCACCACTAGACACATACTGCCCCTTTATCTCACTATTGCAGATTCTTTTTCACCACTGCCTTTCCCTTTGTCACTGTTTTTCTGTCTTTCTCACATTTCTTTAGTTTTTTCTCTCTTGCTCTGCAACTGTGTCTGATGAGGAAAAATCAGTGCCAGCGACACAAAAATAAATGCTGTTGGGCAAAACCTGGAACCACCAGCTCAAATTAAGTGCTGCTATTGTAGTCATAATAATTGTTGCAATAGAAGCACTCTTCTTAAGCAGAAGCACACATCTTTTGCCCTATCAAATCTTGTAGGACGTAAAAATAAACGTGTGGGTGGACACGTTTGCGGTCCTCTCTCAGTGATGCATCTTAATGTTCTTTTTCTGTAGATCACATTAGATCACCATAGTTACCTTGATACCCCAGACCTACATACGGGTACGTTGCAATGAGGACCAGAGTGCTGCCCTGCCGGGTCTGAGCCTAGTTCCACGGAATTCTTTGCAGAGGTATTATAAAACACATCATGCAGGCGCTTGCAACAAGGAAATGTATTTCAGGAAAGAAGAAACACAATTATTGAACCGTCCAGAAAACTGCAAATCTGAAATATCTTTCTTTATTATGCTAACGCACTTTTCTTATCTTGCGGTCCGATGATAGATAGGCAATGAATTCCAGTGTTTCAGCTGATGAAATGGAAAAATGCCAGGATTAGAAATTCGAAAGTAATAGACTCGATTGCCCCCACTTGAGCAAAACATGAAATCAGAGTACAAGAACTGAGCCACTGCAATCAATAAATTTAAATAAAGCTCCCTTCCTAATTTGCTGAAGCTTCATCTTTCAGGTGCCCATTTCGCAGGGAGCGATTTGTCAACACCGCGGAAAATATATACATATGTGCTTCATACGCGGTGATTAATAGCATGCACCTAACGAGAACACGCTCCTCAGCAGAGCGAGTTTTCAAAGCCGTAATTGATACACAAGAACGGCGGCGGTGAAGATTATTAATGACGTCGTTCCGTATTTTCGTGCTAATCTTCGGGAGGAAGTGTGTGCGTCTCTCGGCAAATGATTGCCGTCTATTTTCGAGGCGGGTCTGTCAGGATCAATCAAGGCGACTCACAAAAGGTTCTGCTCATAAACAAAGAATAATGGCTTTCTATTAAGGCAGCCGCGTGAGCTCCACGAGATCAAATTATTGAAGAAATCCTGCAAACATGTCACAGAGCGGAGTATGCATATTCAGTCAAATTAATCGCTCTGCAAAATGGAAGAGCACACGACGCGAGAGTTCTGAGTAACGGATGATAACCGAGGGATGCCGAGTTGATATATGGTTTTATGTAGCAAACTTGTGACAAATAGACACTTTAGGAGCATTCATTCAAGCGTTCTTTTGGGATCTGCGTGTAACATGCAAGTCATATGTGGCTATGTGTTAGAATTTGAATTTAATTTTCACGTTCCCTATACCTATTTCTTTTAAATCTAAGGGGCTCATTTATATGAGCTTGTGACGGAGTGCAGTGCAGCAACTCACCTTGCACTGCGTGACAGGGAAAGGACAGGAATGTGTCATATTTAACTCTTTCTCTGCTAGACCTTTCCCACCCCCTGTGCTAAGCCTGTGTTTGGCTTTTGGGGGTAGTTTACGCTTAGGCCCCTGTAACCTTATGTCCACAAAAGGTATCCACGCCAATTTTGCGCTCTTTTCTTCCAATATCATGGGAATATTAAAGGTACAGAGGGATTGTGGATTCCCCTGGTGGGGGACCCAGAAATTAGCCAAATACTGCTAAATTCTGTTTGGGGGGAAATATGGGGAAAGAGTGCTGCAGAAGAAAACTTCAGTTTTTTTCCCCTGCAAATATTATCAACAACGGGTTTGTGGTGCTGAAATCATCATCTTCCTATCTTTCAGGGACAAGCAGACTTTTGTCAGAAAACCAGCAGTTTTTACACAGTTTTGGCATTTTACTAGGACATAGCCTATTTTTGCAACTTTTTGTGCTTTCAACCTCCTTCCAGTTAGTGGTAGAAATGGGTGTGAAAGCAATTTTGGATCCTGGAAAGCTATACATGTCTGCAAAGTAGACAAAAGTCTGAATTCAGCAAGGGGTTATTTGTGTGGATCCTTCAAGGTTTTTTTTTATAGAAACTAACAGTTGAAAGTAAGGAAAATTGAAAATGAGTTGAAAGAAACAACCATTTGTGCCTACGTTTTCACCTGTAACTTCTTCTAAGTATGACAGATTTTTAAAAGCAATATATCGTTACATCCACTGTACCCTTCTGGTTGTAGGGATATATAGGACTTGTAGGTTTATTTACTTAGAACCCGAGGAACCCAGCGCCAATAACTGAGCAGAGTCTTGCAGTAGTTTTTCATTGTGTACCGGGTATATAGCAATTAATTTGCTAAAATATAAAGAGTGAAAAATAGGTATCAAAGACACCTATGTATTTCCAAAATGGGATCAAAATATAGAGTTTAAAACAGTAGCTATTTGCACATCTCCGAAATTGTGAGTACACATACTAGCATGTGAATTGTAGGACATTTTTCAAAGTGACTTCTTTTTTACATATTGTCTTACATTTGGAAGGCAGAAATGCATAAAAACCCTTGACCCCACCAGGTAGGTCACGCCCCCTCTGCAAAGCACCGCCTGTGTGTCCCTGCCCCAGCTGCCGCTGCTGAGGAAGTTCGAGGCCCTGCACCACCCGCAGGCTACCACCTGAGCCTCACCCCTGGTGCCAATGGTAGGCCATAAGTTTGTTCATCTTCCGCTTTATTGTTTTATTGTATTACCTGTATTTCATTGTTGTGTCTGTGACTGCTGTTGTTCTGTCTTCCCCCGCTGCCTGTTCGTGGTCTGTGCCCGTTTGTCCCCGTGTCTCTCAGCCCGGTTTTTCCTTTTTTACCCCTCGCTGCCCCGTGTCTCCGCCCGTTTTTTCCTTCTGTACCCCTCGCTGCCCCCGTGTCTCTCAGCCTGGTTTTCCCTTCTGTTCCCCTCTCTGCCCTTTTTTGCCTCTGTTTCTCAGCTGCCCCAGTATTCTTGTGCCCTTTTTGCCTTCTGTGCCATTCGTTTTTTCCCTGTATTTCTGTGCCCTCTTGCCCTCTGTGACACTCGTTTCTCCTGTATTTCTGTGCCCTTTTTTCCTTCTGTGCCACTCATTTTTCCCTGTATTTCTGTGCCCTCTTTCCTTCTATGACACTCATTTTTCCTGTTTTTCTGTGCCCTTTTTGCCTTCTGTGCCACTCGTTTTTTCCCTGTATTTCTGTGCCCTCTTGCCTTCTGTTACACTTGTTTTTCCTGTATTTCTGTGCCCTTTTTGCCTTCTGTGCCACTCGTTTTTCCTGTATTTCTGTGCCCTTTTTGGCTTCTGTGACACTCGTTTTTTCCCTGTATTTCTTGTGCCCTTTTGCCTTCTGTTCCTTTCATCGTCCCTCACCGCCCCCGCCGCTGCAGCCCCTCCGGCCTGCCGCCCCTGACTGCCCACTTGCTGCCCCCGCCTCCCTCCTCCCAGCTGCTCCTCCATCCCACTTCCTCATATATGCCGGCTGTTGCGCGGCCGCGCCGCTGGCGCGCGAGAGGCGCACCTAAGGCAAGCCCGTCTGCGCCCGTTCGTGCCTGGACCGTGCCCAGCGCCAGAACCCCTGGCCCCTGCACCCACCACGACGACCGCCGCCACTATGACCCCAGCACTCT
Organism: Lissotriton helveticus; assembly: GCF_964261635.1. Taxonomy (NCBI): domain Eukaryota; kingdom Metazoa; phylum Chordata; class Amphibia; order Caudata; family Salamandridae; genus Lissotriton; species Lissotriton helveticus. The sequence continues at coordinate 210,023,765 of NC_136058.1, forward strand.
GCACGCTCTCAACTCCGGACGGACCCACACCTGCTTCAAGACCGCCCGATACACACACTCGGTCCCTTCACCTGCCGGAACTGCAGCTACACCAGCCTCAGAGCCGACAAACCGCCCGCCAAGAAAGGCCCCAACCATCTCTGATGCATACTACTGAACACCCGCTCCGCAAGCAAACACGCCGTCGAGCTCTGGGACCTGCTTGACACAACATCCCCGGACATCACCTTCCTAACAGAGACCTGGTTGAACGACTCCTCCGCACCCGACATCGCCATACCCATCGCAGACGGCTACAAGATCACCCGCAGGGACCGCACCAACGGAGTCAGAGGAGGAATCGCCATCGTTCACAAGAACAGCATCAGGGTCTCAACTAGCACCGACGACGCGCTCAGCACCGCCGTACACATGCACTTAAAGATACACACAGACCCTAACTCCACCCTCAGAGGCACCCTCGTCTACCGAACCTCGGACCCCGTCCCCAGATCAGCGACTCCATCGCCGACTTCATCAGCACGCACACCGACTACATCCTCCTCGGAGACCTGAACTTTCACCTTGAGAACAACAACGACAACAACTCCACAACCCTGATCGATAACCTCGGACTGAGGCAACTCGTCACAAAGCCCACCCACTCCGCCGGCCACACGCTCGACCCCGTCTTCTCCTCAGGCCCGCACGTTTCTGTCAGCCACACCACCGAACTCCTCTGGACCGACCACCGCTGCATCCACTTCGCCTTCCAGAAACCCACCACACACCACCGCACCCAACAGATCCCCCGCCGCTGCTGGAGCAAAATCACCGAAGACCATCTACATGCGAACCTCGCTCCCAGCCCACCCACCGAACCCTCCAACACCGACAACGCTTCCCACTGCCTCAGACACTGGATCGAGGACTGCGCCAACACCCTCTGCCCCACTGAAGAAACCCCCCCACAGAGACACCAGCAAGAGGGCCAGCTGGTTCGCCCCAGAACTCCTTGCCTCCAAGCAAGCCTGCCGGAAACCAGAGAAGGAATGGCACAGTAAACAAACTCCGGCCAGCCACGCAGCACACAAGGACGCCGTTCGCAACCACCACCACCTCATCAGGGCAGCCAAGAGGACCTCCTTCAAAGACCGCCTCAACAACAACGCACACAATAGCAAGCAGCTCTTCAACATCGTGAAGGAACTCTCCAACCCCAGCTCCAACAGCAACGGCATCCCGCCGTCGCAAGCCCTGTGAGACTCCCTCGCCACCTTCTTCTACCGCAAGATAGCAGACATCCACAACAGCTTCAACACCCAGACAGCCCCAACAGCAACAAAAAGACCCTCCACATACCATTGACCACAACCCCCTGCTAGCCTGGGCCAGCGTGAGCATCGATGACACCATCAAGACCATGAGGACAATCCACTCCGTCTCTCCGTCAGACCCATTCCCGCACCACGTCTTCAACAAAGCAAGTAGCTCCATAGCACCCCACCTGCACAACGTCATCAATCTCTCCCTCGAGACTGCGACCTTCCCAGAGAGCTGGAAACACGCCGAGATCAAAGCCCTACTCAAAAAACCTAAGGCAAACCCAAGAGACCTAAAGAACTTCCAGCCCATCTCTCAGCTCCCCTTCCCGGCCAAGGTCATCGAAAAAATCGTCAACAGTCAGCTAACCCGATACCTCGAAGAAAACAGAATCCTGGACCCTTCCCAGTCAGGGTTCTGCAGCAACCACAGCACTGAGACTGCCCTCATCGCCTCCACCGATGACATCAGGACCCTGCTGGACAACGGTGAGATCGCAGCACTCATCCTCCTAGACCTCTCCGACACCTTCAACACCGTCTGCCACCGCACTCTACGCGTACACCTCCACACCGCAGGGATCCGAGACAAGGCTCTGGAATGGACCACCTCCTTCCTTTCCGGATGAACCCAGAGCGTCTGCCTTCCCCCATTCCATTCCAAAGCCTCCGAGATCATCTGCGGTGTACCCCAAGGATCCTCCCTCAGCCCGACACTGTTCAACATTTACATGGCCCTGCTCGCACACGTCGCCCGACAGCACAACCTCAACATAATCTCTGTTAGAAGCGGCTGTCTCTAGTTGGCAGAGGTATACACTTCTGACAAATAGGGACACACCTTTTCTAGTCAGGGCAAGGGGATCACACACTTAGATAACCCCTGCTCACCCCCTTGGTAGCTTGGCAAAGCAGACAGGCTTATCTCAGAGGCAGTGCGTTAAGCATTTATGACCACATACAGTAATAAAGTGAATACACTACAAATGGACACGACACAGTAGTATTATAAAAATAAGGATTTTTATATAAGGCTTAGCACAAGACCAAATAACGACAAAAATGTACCACAATCTTAATAAATACTCTTGGAAGGAAAAATAATAATTCAAGCACAGTTTCTTCTTAGCACAAAGTCTTTAGTATCAAAAGCAACTCTTCTTCTTTAAGACACAGTTCTTGGCAACAATGTAACCCACACGGGAGTCACACGACGTCAAGGCAAAGTTAATCCAAAGGTTCGGCGTCGACCGCGAGGAGCGCTACGTCGAGCCCGGAGTCGCACAGACCCCCACAACACAGTACCTTGGAAAAGTGAAGCACTCGATGATCAGCGGCGTCGAGATGTCCGGCGTCGCGTCTTCGGCGTCGATCGGGCCTCGGAGTCGGGGCGATCTGCAGCGGCGTCGACCGAAGTCAGGCAGGAGCAGCGCTCACGAGATGAAGCAGGATACGGCGTCGTCGATGTCGATGTTGCAAGAGTGAGCAGCGCTCACGGCGTCGAGAGGGCTCGAAGTCGATGCGATCAGCAGCGGTGCAGACACGAGGTCACTTGGAGCTGGAGCCAAACTCACTACTCACTGGCGTTGTTGCTGGCGTCGATCGGGCCCGGCGGCCGGCGTCGAGGAAGCGGGACACTGGAGCCGTTACTCACGATGTCGAGCTCGATTCGGCGGCGTCCGTCGGCGTCGAGGTTGCTGGATTCTTTCAGAGGGGCTGGATTCACAAGTTCCAGCAAACAGCACTTTAAGCAGATGAAGTCCTTTAGCCCTGTGACTTCAACAGGAGATGGGCACTCTTCCAGCCCTTGGAGATTTTCTTAGCAAAGATTGAGAGTACACACACAGTTCCTCTCTCCTGGTTCTTTGGCAAAAATAAAGAAGCAATGCAGGATTCCCCCAACAAACAGCACTCTGGCAGAAGGGGTAGGCAGTCCTTAGATCAGCAGGCTTCTTGTCCTTGGTTCAGGTTTCCTTGTCAGAAGTGATCTAAATTCTTGGTTCAGGGGTCCTTCTCTTATACCCCTTTTTGGCTTTGATCCCTTTGTCCATGCAGGGGAATTTCCCCCCATCCTGGGTTTGTTGTGGGTGTTGCCAGGCCGAAGCACCTGGCCTATTCACTGTGCAGGGCAGAGTCCTCAGCCGCCCAGCAGGAGCGGAGCCAGCATTGTCACTGGCAGGGGCAGGGCCATCAGTTGCCCGGCAGGAGGTGGGCCAGGAAAGTCCCAGGCAGGCACAGAGACATCAGTCGCGTGGCAGGGGGGCGGAGCCAGTATTGTATCAGGCAGGGCAGGCTATCAGGAGCTACTCTTCCCCTACTCTCAATGCAAATGCCCCACTCACCCCACACTGACTCATTCAGACCTCTGGAGCCACCCAGCTCCTGTCACACGCACACCAGAACCAGCAGAGACCGGTAGACAGTTAGACAAGAAAATAGCTACTTTCTAAAAGTGCTATTTTCAAACACAGAGCTAAAAAACCATCCACACAAACGGATGCGTTATTAAACCCTGAGTTCAGGGATACCAAACTCGACATTGCACCATGCTCTCGAGCCCGCTAGGATTATAGCATTAATAATCCTGGCAGCCCATTCTAACTGATGGAGAGCAGGTTACCTTACAATAGTGAAAAACGAATATGGCTGTAATTCACTATTAGGACATGCCAACCTTGTCAGGCTTGTCCTCCCTTATGCTTACAATGCACCCTGCCCGTGGGCCTACCATAGGGGTAACTAACATGAAGTTAAGGGAAGGTTTAGGGACTGGCAAGTAGGTGTACTTGCGCAGTCTGCGTGACAGTACCAGACTGCACGTGGTCTAGCAATGGTAGACCTTCAGACATACTTTTACTAGGCCGCTCTTGTGGGTGGCACAACACGTGCTGCAGGCCCACTAGCAGCATTTGTATTTACAAGCCCTGGCACTCCTGGTGCACTCTACTAGGGACTGACAGTAAACCAAATAAGCCAAACATGGAACTCAATCAATACAGCAATTTCACATGGGGAGCACTTGCACTGTGGCACTGATCAGCAGTGGCACAGTGCCCAAAGCAATATACCAGCAACAACATCGTAAACAGAGGAGGCAAACAGAAAAAATGGAGGAGAGACTCATGCCAATGATGCCAGGTCTAACACGTGTCCCCTCCAGCTGAAATGTGGGGAGAACTACCCTTACCCTAGGGAGTCCTCATCACTAAGGCGGAAAAATCTGGACAGACCATCAGCATTGGCGTGATCTGTGCCAGGGCGGTGTTCCACCGTGAAGTCCATCCCTGTAGGGAAATGGACCACCTCAACAGCTTTGGATTCTCACCCCTCATCTGCATCAACCATCTGAGGGGCCTGTGGTCTGTCTGAACCCGGAAGTGAGTCCCAAACAGGTAGGGTCTTAGCTTCTTCAGCGCCCAGACCACAGCAAATGCTTCTCTCTATCGCACTCCACCTCTGTTCCCGGGGAAGTAACCTCCTACTGATGAAGGCTACAGGTAAGTCTCGGCCCTCTTCATTCACCTGAGCTAGAACAGCCCCCACGCCATGCTCTGAAGCGTCCGTCTGGACAACACATTCTTTAGAACAGTCGGGTGCCTGGAGTATGGGTGCTGTGCACATTGCAGTTTTCAGGGTGTCAAAGGCCGTCTGACAGGCGTCAGTCCAGATCACAAGTCGTGGCTGCTTCCTGGAAGTCAGCGAAGTCAAGGGGTGCACAATGTTACCATAATCCTTGACGAACCTCCTGTAATAACCCGTGAGACCCAAGAAGGCTCTCACCTGAGTCTGGGTTTTGGGCGGTGCCCATGCCAGGATGGTATCAATCTTGGGTTGCAGGGGGGCCACCTTGCCGCTCCCTACTTGGTGCCCCAAGTACACCACTGAACCCTGCCCAATCTGGCACTTACTGGCTTTGATTGTGAGGCCTGCTCTGCGCAGGGCCAACAACACTTCCTGGAGGTGGCGCAAGTGTTCCTCCCAGCTGGCGCTGAACACTGCGATGTCGTCCAGGTAGGCGGCACTGAAATCCTCCAGTCCAGCCAAGACCTGGTTGACCAACCTCTGGAAGGTGGCAGGGGCATTCTTCATCCCAAAGGGCATAACCCGGAACTGGTAGTGCCCATCTGGTGTGGAAAATGCTGACCTCTCTTTTGCCCCATCAGTCAAGGCGATCTGCCAGTACCCAGACGTTAAATCAAACGTACTAAGGTACCGGGCAGCCCCCAACCGATCTATGAGCTCATCAGCTCTGGGGATGGGGTGCGCGTCAGTCTTGGTGACTGAATTGAGTCCTCGGTATTCCACACAGAACCGAAGTTCCGGTGAAGCACCAGGCGCTGCAGCCTTTGGGACCAAGACCACTGGGCTGGCCCAAGGACTGCTAGAGGACTCAACCACCCCTAAGGCAAACATTTTGGAGACCTCCTCCTTGATGTATGCTCTGACCTTTTCAGTCACTCTGTAAGCCTTGTGCTTCACAGGAGTGCTGTCCCCGGTGTCCACATCATGGACACACCACTGAGTGACACCAGGAATCAAGGAAAACAGATCAGGGAATTGTCCCAACAATTGGCGACAATCCTGCTGCTGTTCAGGGGTCAGTGTGTCAGAGAGGACAACACCATCCACTGACCCATCTTGCTCTTTTGCAGACAGGAGGTCAGGAAGAGGCTCACTCTCCTCCTCCATTCCAGCATCTGTAGCTAGGAGCATGCCCACTTCGGACCTTTCTAAGTGGGGCTTTAAACGGTTGACATGCAGGACCCGCAAGGGGTTCCTGGGAGATTCCAAGTCCACCATGTAGGTGACATCGCTCTTTTTCTCCACAACCTTAAATGGTCCAGTCCATCTGTCCTTGAGCGCACAAGGTTCCACAGGGGACATGACCCAAACTTTTTGTCCAGGCTGAAGCTCTACCAGAGTGGCCTTCTGGTCGTACCACCGCTTCATCTCCTCCTGGCTGGCCTCCAGATTTGCCTGAGCAAGATCTCTGAAGCGCCTAGTCTGGTTCCTAAAGGCCAGCATGTAACTGTATACATCCTGGGGAGGTTTCCTGGGAGATTGCTCCCAGCCTTCTTTGATCAGACTTAAAGGTCCTCTTACCGGGTGACCATACAAAAGCTCAAAGGGGCTGAACCCTAGAGACTTTTGTGGCACCTCACGGTAAGCAAACAACAAGCATGGCAAGAGGACATCCCATTTACGCCTCATTGGTTCTTCAAGGCCCATAATCATGCCTTTAAGGGTACGGTTGAAACTTTCAACCAACCCATTACCTTGAGGGTGGTAAGGAGTGGTGAACTTGTAAGTTACCCCACACTCCTTCCACAAAGACTTCATATAGTTGGAAATGAAGTTGGTGCCCCGGTCTGACACCACCTCTCTGGGGAATCCCATTCGGGAATAAACACCCATCAGTGCCCATCCCACCACGGGGGCCGTCACTGTTCTGAGAGGGATGGCTTCCGGGTACCGGGTGGCATGGTCCACCAAGACCAGGATGAACCTGTTGCCCAGGGCTGTCTTGGGGTCCAGGGGCCCAACAATGTCAATCCCCACCCGGTCAAAGGGGGTACTCACCACGGGAAAAGGTTGGAGGGGAGCCTTCTGCTTCCGCCCGCTTTTCCCACTTGCCTGGCAAGTTTGACAGGTCTTGCAATGGATATCTGTATCCCTTCTCATCTGAGGCCAATAAAAATGGGTGACAAGCCTGTCATAGGTCTTGTCCTGCCCCAGATGTCCAGTTAAAGGAACGTCATGAGCCAAACCCAGTAGGAAGGCTCTGAAGCGCTGGGGTACCACCAGCACACGGGCTGACCCAGGCTCAGCAGCCTTAGGCTCGCTATACAGGAGGTCGTTCTCCCAGTAAACAAAATGTGACCCTGACTGATCACCTGAGGTTTGGGCTGAGGCCTGCTGCCTCATACCCACAAGAGAAGGGCACACTTTCTGTTCTGCACAGAATTCTTCCCTGGAGGGACCACCATCCTGCTGCCAGTGGGTCAGCTCGGGCAGGTCTCCCAGTTCAGCAACTTGTTCACCGGTGGGTTCCAGGGCATACCCCTCAAGGTCTGCCTCCTCCTGGACCACGGGAACTACGGGGGACGGTTTCCCGCGCCCCCTGCCTCTTCTCTTCACAGCTGGGTCCTGGGCCATACTTTCAGGCTCCAGAACACCATCAACACCCTTACTTGCTGTCATCGATCGAGTGGTTGCACACACCCACTCTGGCACACCCAACATTTTCAAATGTGTCTCCCTCTCCACCTTAGCCCAAGGGGAGTCTTCTAAAACATTGCCCAGGAGACAATCAACAGGCATGGCGGGCCTTACAGCAACTTGAAGAGTACCTGAAACTCCCCCCCATTCAAAGGAAACTTGAGCTACCTCACACTCTCTCTGGGAGTTGTCAGCAGCTATCACAGGGTAGAATGCGTGGGGAACAACCTGCTCTCTGGACACCAAGTGACACTTGACAGCTGTCACACTCGCTCCGGTGTCTCTGAGAGCTTCCACTCTATGGCCATTAATGGTCACCCACTGCCTATATTTCTTAGTGTTACTAGGCAGAGGGGGTGGAGGGACCAATTCCATGTCTCCTAGAGAGACCAGGGACATCTCTGCGGGACCCTCCCCACCATGGGCAACCATCTCCTCCCCTCCCAGGGCTACACTCGCCAACTGACGGGGAGCTGCACGGGGTGGTGCAGTAGAGTTCTTCAAGGGACACTGAGGATCATAAAAACGGTGTCCCACCTGCTTACAAGCGAAGCAGGTCATGGGGCCCCTACGAACAGGTTTACCTGTCGGCGCCTCTGATTTCTTATCTGGGGGAGGCTGGGAACCCGTCCCTTGGTTCCCTTGGGGATTACTTTGGGGCCCTTTCTGGAACTCCCTCTGTTTACCCTTGTCCCCCCCACTCTTCTGCTGGGGACCCTGCCCACCTTTGGCTGAGTCTCCCACTGGACCCTTGTGGACCCTGGTACTGACCCAGCGGTCCGCTTCCTCAGCAAGTTTTCTAGGGTTAGATATCTTGCTATCAATAAGGTGCTGGCGCAGCTCTGGAAAACAGTTATTAGACAAGTGCTCCCAAGCAAACAAATCATAAAGAGCATCATAACTTTCCACTTTGCTGCCCTTTACCCAACCATCCATGGCTCTGCAAAAATATGACACATATTCCACCCACGTCGTACCAGGCAATTTCTTACATTCTCTAAAGGCCTGTCTGTACTTTTCTGGGGTTAGGCCATACCTTAACATTAAAGCATCTTTCATATGAGCATAAGACATCCTATCCTCAACAGGCATGTCTAACAGGGTATCTCTTCCTTCATTCACAAAGCAACCCCACCACCCCGCTCCCCAATCCTTCTCAGGGACCCGGTGGGCCAACAATGCTAACTCATATGCTTTAAACCATTGACCAATATCCTCATTCTTCTGAAAATCTTTGATCACATCTTTGGGAAAATAAAACCTACTTTCTGCAGGCACAGATGGGATGCTGCCACCAGAGGGATTCAATTCTAACTCTTTAGCTTTGAGCTCCAACTCCCTCATCCTGGTATCACGCTCAAAAGCTAACTTTTCTCTTTCAAACTCTAACCTTTTGATCTCCATATCAGCTTCTCTCCTGCCTCTTGCATTCTCTATTTCCAACTGCCCATTTATCTTACGTTTTGCCATTTCCATGTTGTAAGCTCGCTCTTTCTCCCTTTCTTCTCTTTCTTCAGGAGAAAGACCTTTGGAGGAAACACTGCTGCCAGGAGGGGATGTGGGCCCATTCACTGGCACCTCCTCCTCCCCTTCCCCTTCCTCTGTCGGTACCACCACCGGATCAGAGGGATCTCTGGCCTCTAACCAGGCCTCCAATGCTTTGAGATATTCTGCTTTCTTGGAGAGGCCTGGAGTAGGGACTTTCAATTGCTTGCAAAAGTGTTTCAGCTGCTGTGCTTTGTAATCCTTTATCTTACTCCTATCAAATTCCTCCCCAACAACAGCAGGGGTAGTGACTCCGGCATCACTCATGGTCAAAACTGGCAGTTTCAAAAATCAAGTTCCAGGAAAGCGGAGAACAAAAATAGAATCCTTCCAAATTAGATTGTGGCTGCGCTATGGTCTGCTTTCACTATGTAGCGTACACTAATCACTGCACATGGGTCATAAATGCAAAGTTCAAATCCTCACCGCTGACCCACCAATGTTAGAAGCGGCTGTCTCTAGTTGGCAGAGGTATACACTTCTGACAAATAGGGACACACCTTTTCTAGTCAGGTCAAGGGGATCACACACTTAGATAACCCCTGCTCACCCCCTTGGTAGCTTGGCAAAGCAGACAGGCTTATCTCAGAGGCAGTGCGTTAAGCATTTATGACCACATACAGTAATAAAGTGAATACACTACAAATGGACACGACACAGTAGTATTATAAAAATAAGGATTTTTATATAAGGCTTAGCACAAGACCAAATAACGACAAAAATGTACCACAATCTTAATAAATACTCTTGGAAGGAAAAATAATAATTCAAGCACGGTTTCTTCTTAGCACAAAGTCTTTAGTATCAAAAGCAACTCTTCTTCTTTAAGACACAGTTCTTGGCAACAATGTAACCCACACGGGAGTCACACGACGTCAAGGCAAAGTTAATCCAAAGGTTCGGCGTCGACCGCGAGGAGCGCTACGTCGAGCCCGGAGTCGCACAGACCCCCACAACACAGTACCTTGGAAAAGTGAAGCACTCGATGATCAGCGGCGTCGAGATGTCCGGCGTCGCGTCTTCTGCGTCGATCGGGCCTCGGAGTTGGGGCGATCTGCAGCGGCGTCGACCGAAGTCAGGCAGGAGCAGCGCTCACGAGATGAAGCAGGATACGGCGTCGTCGATGTCGATGTTGCAAGAGTGAGCAGCGCTCACGGCGTCGAGAGGGCTCGAAGTCGATGCGATCAGCAGCGGTGCAGACACGAGGTCACTTGGAGCTGGAGCCAAACTCACTACTCACTGGCGTTGTTGCTGGCGTCGATCGGGCCCGGCGGCCGGCGTCGAGGAAGCGGGACACTGGAGCCGTTACTCACGATGTCGAGCTGGATTCGGCGGCGTCCGTCGGCGTCGAGGTTGCTGGATTCTTTCAGAGGGGCTGGATTCACAAGTTCCAGCAAACAGCACTTTAAGCAGATGAAGTCCTTTAGCCCTGTGACTTCAACAGGAGACTGGCACTCTTCCAGCCCTTGGAGATTTTCTTAGCAAAGATTGAGAGTACACACACAGTTCCTCTCTCCTGGTTCCTTGGCAAAAATAAAGAAGCAATGCAGGATTCCCCCAACAAACAGCACTCTGGCAGAAGGGGTAGGCAGTCCTTAGATCAGCAGGCTTCTTGTCCTTGGTTCAGGTTTCCTTGTCAGAAGTGATCTAAATTCTTGGTTCAGGGGTTCTTCTCTTATACCCCTTTTTGGCTTTGATCCCTTTGTCCATGCAGGGGAATTTCCCCCCATCCTGGGTTTGTTGTGGGTGTTGCCAGGCCGAAGCACCTGGCCTATTCACTGTGCAGGGCAGAGTCCTCAGCCGCCCAGCAGGATCATTGTCACTGGCAGGGGCAGGGCCATCAGTTGCCCGGCAGGAGGTGGGCCAGGAAAGTCCCAGGCAGGCACAGAGTCATCAGTCGCCTGGCAGGGGGGCGGAGCCAGTATTGTATCAGGCAGGGCAGGCTATCAGGAGCTACTCTTCCCCTACTCTCAATGCAAATGCCCCACTCACCCCACACTGACTCATTCAGACCTCTGGAGCCACCCAGCTCCTGTCACACGCACACCAGAACCAGCAGAGACCGGTAGACAGTTAGACAAGAAAATAGCTACTTTCTAAAAGTGCTATTTTCAAACACAGAGCTAAAAAACCATCCACACAAACGGATGCGTTATTAAACCCTGAGTTCAGGGATACCAAACTCGACATTGCACCATGCTCCCCGAGCCCGCTAGGATTATAGCATTAATAATCCTGGCAGCCCATTCTAACTGATGGAGAGCAGGTTACCTTACAATAGGAAAAACGAATATGGCTGTAATTCACTATTAGGACATGCCAACCTTGTCAGGCTTGTCCTCCCTTATGCTTACAATGCACCCTGCCCGTGGGCCTACCATAGGGGTGACTAACATGAAGTTAAGGGAAGGTTTAGGGACTGGCAAGTAGGTGTACTTGCGCAGTCTGCGTGACAGTACCAGACTGCACGTGGTCTAGCAATGGTAGACCTTCAGACATACTTTTACTAGGCCGCTCTTGTGGGTGGCACAACACGTGCTGCAGGCCCACTAGCAGCATTTGTATTTACAAGCCCTGGCACTCCTGGTGCACTCTACTAGGGACTGACAGTAAACCAAATAAGCCAAACATGGAACTCAATCAATACAGCAATTTCACATAGGGAGCACTTGCACTGTGGCACTGATCAGCAGTGGCACAGTGCCCAAAGCAATATACCAGCAAAAACATCGTAAACAGAGGAGGCAAACAGAAAAAATGGAGGAGAGACTCATGCCAATGATGCCAGGTCTAACAATCTCCTACACTGACGACACTCAACTGATCCTCTCCCTCACCATGAACCCCATCACCGCCAAAGCCAACCTCCACGAAGGAATGAAGGCCGTCACTGACTGGATGAAGATCAGGCATCTGAAGCTGAAATCGGACAAGACGGAGGTCCTCATCCTCGGCTCCAACCCTTCAGCCTGGGACAACTCCTGGTGGCCGACGGCACTGGGGGTAGCCCCGACACCCACTGACCACGAACGCACCCGGGGAATCCTCCTCGACTCAATGGTCTCAATGACCAAGCAAGTCAACGCCGTCTCCTCCTCCTGCTTCAACACCATCCGCATGCTCCGCAAGATCTACAGATGTATCCCGACAGATACAAGAAAGACAGTCACCCAGGTCCTCGTCAGCAGCAGACTCGACTACGGAAACGCCCACTACGCGGGAGCCCCGGCCAAGCTCATCAAACGACTACAACGCATCCAAAACGCCTCAGCACGACTGATCCTCGATGTACCATGACACGGCCACATCTCCCCCCACTTGAGAAACCTAGACTGGCTCCCCGTCAACAAGAGGATATCCTTCAAGCTCCTCATCCACGCACACAAAGCACCACACAATACCGGCCCAGCCTATCTCAACAGACGGCTCTCCTTCTACATCCCCAACCGCCAGCTATGCTTCGCCAACCTCTCACTCGCCACCGTCCCGCGCATCCGAAGAACAACCACCGGCGGGAGATCCTTCTCCCACCTCATCGTAAAGACATGGAACACCCTCCCACTGAGCCTACGTCAGACCCAAGACCTGCTGACCTTCAGTAGGATACTCAAGACCTGGCTGTTCGATCAGTAGCGGCCCCACCCCTCCCTAGCGCCTTGAGACCCTCGCGGTTATGTAGTGCGCTTTACAAATGATTGATTGATTGATTGATAGGTATTAATAGTTGCTTTACAATTCTGCGTTCCCCTAAGTCTCCCCATAAAAATGGTATCTCGCTTGTGTGGGTAGGCCTAGTGCCCGCGAAAGGATACGGCCCAAAATGCACCGTGGACACACCACATTTTTACAGTGAAAAGAGACACTTTTTTTGCACAGTGCCTAGCTGTGGATTTTGAAACCTAGCTCAGCCGTCACTTAGGGAAACCTAGCAAACCTATACATTTGTCAAAACTAGACACCATGAGAAATCCAGGATGGGGTGACTTGAGTGGCTCTCACTAGGTTCTGTTACCCAGAACCCCTTCCAAACCTCAAAAATTGTCAGAAAAAATACATTTTCCTCACATTTCTGTGATGGAAAGTTCTGGAATCTGTGTGGATCTACACAATTTCACCTAGCCCACATTCCCCAAAGTTTTCTGATAAAAATGGTACCTCACTTGTGTGGGTAGGCCTATCGCCCGCGACAGGAAACGCGCCAAAACACAACATGGACACACCAAATTTTCATAGTGAAAACTGACCCTTTTATGCAAAGTGCCTAGCTGTAGATTTTGAACCCTATCTCTGCCGGCACCTAGGGAAACCTAGCAAACATATACATTTTTCAAACCTAGACACCCAGGGAAATTCAGATGGCATGACTTGTGTGGCTCTCACCAGGTTCTGTTACTCAGAATCCCCTGCAAACCTCAAACATTGTCAACAAAACACATTTTCCTCACATTTCTGGGATGGAAAGTTCTGGAATCTGAGTGGATCCACGAAATTTCACCCACCCCGCATTCCCACAAGTCTCCCAATAAAAATGGTGCCTCACTCGCGTGGGTGGGCCAAGTATCCGTGACAGGCAAGGGCCCAAAACGTATTGAGGAGACATCAAAATTACCTTTCACAAAACAATCTGGTTTTTCAAGGGGGGTCACCTGGGTTTTTGGCCCTGGGCCTGTCGACTATCTAGGGAAACCTTCCAAACCTACACATTTCTGAAAACTAAAGACCCGGATGAGTTCAGGGAGGTTTGGCTTGCATGGATCTCCCAACATTTTCTTACCCAGAATCCCCTGCAAACCTCAAATATAGCTGAAAAAATCAAATTTTTCTAAAATTTCTGTGTGGGAAAGTAGTGGGATCAACGAGCTGACACACACTTCTACCACCCAGAGTTTCCCCAGGTCTCCTGATAAAAATAGTACTTCACTCGCGTGGGTGAGCCAAGTACCTGTGACAGGCAAGGGCCCAAAACGTTTTGAGGAGACATCAAAATCAGCTATCACAAAACAACCTGATTTTGTAGGAGAGTCACCTGGGTGTTTGGACCCGGGCTCGATAGCCATCTAGAGTAACTACCAAACCCACACATTTCTGAAAACTAGACACCTGGGGGAGTCCAGCGAGGTATGGCTTGCGTGGACCCCCCAAAGTTTTCCTACCCAGAATATCCTGCACACCTCAAATTTAGCTGAAAAAAAATCAAATTTTTCTCAAATTTCTGTGTGGGAAAGCTGTGGGATCACCCGGCTGACACAAATTTCCTACCCCCGAGCATTCCCCCAGGCCTCCTGATAAAAATGGTACCTCACTCGCATGGTTGGGCCAAGTAGCCGCAACGAGCAAGGGCCCAAAACATATTGAGGCGACATCCAAATAATTATCACAAAACAACCTGGTTTTGCAAAGGGTGCACCTGAGGTTTTGGCCCCGGGCTCGGAAGCCATTCAGGGAAACCTACTAAACCCACATATTTCTCAAAGCTAGACACCAGGGGAAGTCCAGGGAGGTATGGCTTGTGTGGATCCCACAACGTTTTCCTACCTAGAATTCCCTGCAAACCTCAAATTTAGCTAAAAAAAATCACATTTTCCACATATTTTTGCGTGGGATCACCTTGTCGGCACAAATGTCCTACCACACAATGTTTCCTCAGTTTCCCAAGTAAAATGATACCCAAGTTGTGTGGATCGGGCATGAGCTTGTGACTGGGAAGGGCCAAAACATAGGCATTAAGAGTACCCCACAGCAAATTCTAAGAGTTACATTTTTTAAAAGATACTTTTTTAACCAATTCTGCATTGGAAACCCACACAAGTGACAAAAATAAGTCTGGGTAGTGATGGTTTTATTTGGTTGCACCACTATTTGGCGTGTGCCAATATATTTTTCAGGATTCACACAAAGAGTAATTTGATTGTGTTGCCAAGAGGTAAAGATGCATGAAACTACCCAATATGCATCAAATACATTGTTGAAACGTGTCCGTTCACATGAGAAACTAATGTACCAAAGCACTCAACATAAAGTAAAACAACAGTATTGTCACCATGCACAGTATTTTTCAAAACTCCAAAATCAGAGTGCGGGAGTCAAAGATCTGTTGTAGAAACTTGTATTGTAGTCCAAGCTACAGCCGACATGTGTTTCGTCACACTGTGACTTCATCAGGCTGTAAATACAGATATACACAAGTAAATATCTGTATAAATAAAACATATGGTGTACAGATACATACTCGTCAAGTTCTATGTATTGTTTTTTATTTTCCAAAACACAATGTGAATCTACTCCAGAGAAAACGGTTATTGGGAGCCACAAGATAAAGTCACCACGTGAAAATAGAGTATTTCTAGTGCAAGCATGCGCTGAAAGAACATCCAAGCCAGAAAAAATACTTTTTCGGTGAGAGTGTTTTCAAGATAAGGGGTTTAAAGTTATGTGGTTTTGCTTTGCTCATTAGGGAAAAATGATATAGAAGTTAACATTGTCAAAAGGTGATGAGTTAAATCGATAACCACCAGAGGATAAGGTAAAGGGAATAGTCTACAGATAATAGTCAAACAGTAAGGAAGTGAACTGACCTAAATGGTATAATACTGCTGTCATGATCCCGTGGGTCAACAGTGAGAATGGCCCGTAATGCATGTATAGCCGGCAGCCATCTTGTCAGAATTCGTGTGGCATGTCTAAAACATTCTCAACAGTACTCTGTTCAGGTATCTCGGGATCATGCCACAGAACTATTGATTATTATAATATTTAAACCACTCAAAGTGTATAACATTGCGTACTTCGAATACTTGCAGATGTAACTTCCAATACATGTTCGAAAGGAAGGAAGGGAGGTATATAAAAGTAGAAAACAGATTCCTAAAGAGGAGTAAAAGAGCATGCACAAGGAGATTTTTGGAGTGCACCCGGCCCAGGCAATTTAGGTACATAATATTGAAAAAGGCAGTTTGTTAATTTGTTCATCAATGTAATGAGAAATCATTTCATTATACCTGACAAAACAGAGTGCACCATTAGCCGTTCTTATAGCAGATGAGTAGTGAATGAGATCAGAACATGAATACATCCATCTTGCATTACACAGTTAAACTATATGCGGAAGAACCAGAGTCCCAACTTGCTATTTTCAGAGCAATACATAGCTAGAGATTTAGACAGCTTTGAGTCAGACCCTCAGGAATACATGTAATTGCCTGTACCCGGTGCACTCTAAAAATCTCCTTGTGCATGCACCTGTTTTACTACAGTTTTCTACTTTTATGTCCCTCCCTTCCTTTCGAATATGTATTGGAAGTTACATCTGCCGGTATTAGAAGTACGCAATGCACTACACTTTGAATGGTTCTAATCTTATAATAATCTATTGTTCAGTGGCATGATCCCTAGATACCTGAAAAAGCCTACTGTTGAGAATGTTTTATACATGACACACGAATACTGGGGCAATCACCAAGCATGGATCCACGAGGCAGGGGTACCATTGAAAAGGAGGGGAGATTCCTCCCTTTCCAACAATACCTCTCCTGACTATCTATGTGCTCAGGGGGCTGAGATAGAAAAAGAAACTGAAATGACATCAGCGCGACGTGTGCACTGATCATCATTTCAAGGAAACCTTCTACACAGCCTCGGGAGCTGTTGAAGCTCTTCCCCAGCTCCCAAGGCTGTTGGAGGGAAAAATAAGTCCCTCTGGTGCCCGCATCGGAGGGATTTCAATTGCCATGCGCAAGGACGGCTGGGAGCCATCCTGCGCACACGCCCACCGTGGCGTCCTGAGCACAGAAGGGGTTAAGATAGCTCTATGCATTCCTGTCCTTTCCCTTGTGCTGATGCCCTTTTGCCAAATGCAAAAACAACAGTTGAAAGTTGAAAGTTGAAAGTTGAAAGAATTTATAAAGCGCACTGTGGCCAAGTGGCTTCCTGGTGCTGGGGAGGAAGGACAGAAGCAGAGGGCGAGGGAACCAGGAAATTACTAAGAGGAAAAGGCTTGAGCAAACAGGTGAGTTTTAAGTGCTTTACGGAACAACAAGTAGTCGGTAATAGACCTAATGGAGAGTGGGAGGTTATTCCAGAAACGCGGGGCAAGGGTAGAGAACCTTGTGCCACCAGTTCTAGACTTACGGAAACAGGGGACACTGAGGAGTGCCTGGCTTGAGGAGCGAAGGTCACGGCAAGGGTGATAGTGGGTGATCCTGGAATTGATGAAGACAGGAACCGTGTGGGCGCGGGCCATAAAGACTAAGCATCCCAGTTTGAATAGGGCTCTCTGCAGGACGGGGAGCCAGTGGAGGGACTTGAGTAGGGGAGTGGTATGATGAGACCTGGGGAGACGGTAGATGAGACGAGCGGCCTGATTTTGAATGATCTGAAGTCGGCGCTGCTCGTAAGCTGGAATGCCCACATACAGACAGTTCCCGTAGTCCAGTCTCGAGAGGATCATGGCCAGGACAATAATCTTGAGGGCATCA
This sequence comes from Lissotriton helveticus, assembly GCF_964261635.1. NCBI lineage: Eukaryota > Metazoa > Chordata > Amphibia > Caudata > Salamandridae > Lissotriton > Lissotriton helveticus. Next base: position 210,041,304 of record NC_136058.1, read on the forward strand.
GGTGAGAAGAAACGAGAGATCTTGCGGATGATCCGGAGAGAGAGGAAACAAGAAGACACAACAGAGCTGACTTGCGGGCGCATGGAGAGGTCCTGACTGACCTTGATTCCCAGTGTTGGACAGAATGTAGAACAATGTCATACATTCACCCCAGTACAGAGTTCTGGGCCTAAATCCATCGTTTTATTGCTCACCATGCCATTCCAGTTTGAACCCAGCCATATTCAAATCAGTCTTCACCCTGTGCCTCATGGGAACAGTCCAGCCCGAACTGCCAAGCCAGGTCTTCCCTGGACTGGAAACAAGCATCCTAGGACCGGTTTCGGGGTTTCACTCCTCTTCAGCCAGGATAGCTTGATTCCAGTAGCATAGAGCACGGGAACCACGTCTAGGCATAACCGTCCCACTCGGGTGACAAATGCAAGAAACAACAGTTGATGGACAGAATGCAGAACAATGTCATGCATTCACCCCAGTACAGAGATCTGGGCCTAAATCCATCATTTTTTGCTCACCATGCCATTCCAGTTTGAACCCATCCATTTGCAAATCAGTCTTGACCCTTGCCTCATGGGAACAGTCCAGCCCGAACTGCCAAGCCAGGTCCTCCATGGACTGGAAACAAGCATCCTAGGAACAGTTTCGGGGTTTCACCCCTCTTCAGCCAGGATAGCTTGATTCCAGTGGCATGGAGAGCACGGGACCCACGTCTAGGTATACCCGTCTCACTCAGAGTGATAAATGCAAAAACAACAGTTGATGGACAGAATGCAGAACAATGTCATACTTTCACCCCAGTACAGAGATCTGGGTGTAATTCCATCGTTTTTTTGCTCACCATGCCATTCCAGTTTGAACCCAGCCATATGCAAATCAGCCTTGACCCTGTGCCTCATGGGAACAGTCCATGTCTGAACTGGGGTGGCAGAGTGAGCTAAAGAAGGATGATGGATTAAACCCAGATCAGTTGACTGGGGGTGAGTCCTTGCCATGTTCAACACTCCGTCCATCATCCCCTTTGGTTTTGCTTTGTTCGCCCTAATTTGGCAGGGTATGCCCTGACGTGGGTCCCTTGCTCACTTTGCCACTGGATTCAAGATAGCCTGGCTGATGAGGGTTATGAACCTGAAACTGGCCCCAAGATGCTTGTTTGCGGTCCAGGGAAGACATGGCTTGGCAGTTCGGGCTGGACTGTTCCCATGAGGCACGGGGTCAGACTGATTTGCCTATGGCCATGTCTGACTGGGGTGGGGGAGTGAGCTAAAGAATGATGATGGGTTAAACCCAGATCAGTTGACTGGGGATGAGTGCTTGCAATATTTAACACTCTGTACATCATCCGCTTTGGTTTTGCTATGCCCTTTTGGCAGCATAGTGGCAACACAGGCACCCTTGCCTTGCAGGAAGGGGCACCTTTGTGCTGCATTGCGTTACTGCAGATTTTGAAGCCAGTCAGAAACATACAAAGTGGCTTTACGTGGCTTCAAAAATCCAACTTAGAGGTTTGTGTCATGCATGTATCAAGTTGAGTGCTAAAAACGTGATGCACCCCTCTCATAGATATGCCCCTAAATTCTTCAATTTCTATGCATGAAAACTGGGACTTTCGCAAATATTGTTTTCCTCTCTGAGAAACACTGCAGGAAATCTAATTGGGTGCCATCATAATCATGCCTTTTTTGTAGCTTAATTAATGGCACTGTACAATTTATCCCTGCACCTCAGGCAAATTTAAAGGCCAGTAAGTACATAAACAGAATGTTTAGTGACGGGGTGCACCACTAGGGTGCCTTCAAAACTCTTGAGTTACTAACCCACTCAGGGGTCTATATCCTAAATTCTCACGCATCGCAGTGCAACAGCCAAACATTCGCGCTGCATTGCGTGAGAAGGAGAGGTTGACAGTACCATTATCTACAGAGATATGACACTGTTCTCAGGGCACAAGTCCTAAAAAAAAAGTGGGGGGGACTAACCAAGTTAGGCAGCATGAAAGTGACATCACGGAGTGGGACATCATTACGCATGACGTTGCATTTGTCATCACAGGTAGTGACATCACAGGAAGTGGCATCACGAGTGATGACCCCACAGGAATCCCCTCACATGAAATGACAACAGAAAAGTGACATCATATCTTGAGACCTATGTTTAGCAGGTCTGTTATGAGTATAACAAATGGAAGTTGATCAGTACTTTAGCCTGTGCCTGGAGTTTCCTGTCTAAAGGAATTAACAGCCTAAATGTGGTTGGCGTTTGAGGTCTGACTAACTACAGGAGATATGCCACTAAGTACTTGTAGATAGGCATACTAAACTTGGTATTAACCTACCAAACATACCACCATTATGTTTGCTGACAATTTGACTTCACTATACCCACTATCAAAAACAAATGCAAGTTGCACACCATATTTGGAATTCTGAGCATGGCACACAATATTCCCTATCAGTGATACAGTTATAACTGTGTATTCTGCACATATAATAACCATGCTATATTCCCACTGGACGTTTATCCATATCCATATGAAATCAGTATTTAGTGAGATATTTTACATCATTGAATCCGGAACATGTGGGTAAGAAAATCACTTCGAAAAATCCTATGTGCCTAATGTCTTTTGTTGTGATGTGCTGTAGGATCTACCGTCCTAGACTAAGTATCATCCGGATGTCATTGAGCTAGTAGTCATCTGTTGACCTGTGGCAATGGATTCCAAAGAGGCATAGGAGGTCTCTTGAGATCTATGAATACAGATGTGTGACCCCAAGTAAGTTTCGTATGGCTGATGTTATCAAGTTCATGGTGCTAAAGCCCCTTTTGCTAAAAAGAGAAAAAAGGGGTTCTCTATAGAGAATAGTCTAATGTACCTCTAAAGGTTTCAACAATAGTGGTACTGCTCAGTATTGGAGTGGACAATAATTGTTAATGAAACTCAATTTGCCTTTTTTTTGCCGGTTGCAGTATCACCCCATTCTGAATTATTTATAACAAATCAGTAAGTACACCTACACATAAGGACATAGTAAAAGACATGTACCGATGGTTTGTTATCTAAACAATGTCTGCCACATACATTATCTCTTATGAGTGGTGTTGCTTTTGAACAAGAGGTCCGCAGCACATTTCTTTGAGCAATCACTATATATATATATATACGAACACAGTTTTGAATAAAGAACCTTGAAAAACTACCGAATGGAGTGCCACCACTGTTTTATTTGTGGAAAAAATTAAACGGGATACTGCCCTGATCCCGGTGACGGCACCAACTTATCAGCGCTCCTTCTAAAACAGGACAATTGGTGGAATAATATATATATATTAATATATATATACATATATATATATATATATATATATATATATATATATATATGTGTGTATGTATGTATGTATGTATTGTAATGACCTGCGGGGTAATGGTATCCGTTGTCACAACGCTGTCGTTGTTAAGTCAGCGTTATGACAGCATGCGGGGTCACGGATGCGGAGTGAAGGTAGTTTACCCCATAGCTACACTACACCCTCCTTGTTTTCTGGTACAGTTTTATTATATTATGAGTGAATCATTATTCACTCTTGGTATAATAAAAATAAAATGCCGACCTGCTTCGGGTCCAGCAACAAACTGATGCTGTTAGTGACATTGTCTGATTTCTGGCACAAGTGCATGAAGATGCCAGAGCCATTATTCAGAGAGAAATTCCAGCATCGTAAGCATGTCTACGTGACTATGCGTGTGAGTTAAAGTAAGATAGAGTCACTGAAGGAGTGAGTGGGAATGAGTGACAGTAAGAGCAAGTATGTATGAGAATGAATGTAAGTGAGTGGAATGTATGATGTTACTATGCACGCTTCAAAAATTGAGAGCTACCCAAAGAACCAGAAAGGACTGGGTGTAAATAATGAGAAAAAGGGCTGTTCCTTTCTGTGTGATTGTTATTGTTATTTCAGTGCGTGACCAACAGGTCTACAGATTTAGAATACCTTCAAACATGCAGAGTTAACACTAAAGATGATTTTTGTACACCCGTAATTTTAGTAAAAAACTCAATTGTTTATTTATACATTAGATTCAGTTACAAACATATTATGGGTATGTAACAGTACACATTCATATAATGTTTCAAGATAATTGTATGCTCTAATACACTGTTATTCTTGAACATGTCCTATACATAACAATTTTCTAAAATGAGATGAAATAAACAGTTTATACATAATATTTTTCTTAATTACACATTACAAAACCATATCACACAGTAAAACAATGTACAAATCCTAGGTCGACGCGTTTCGGTGCTTTGTTCGGTTGCAACACTTTCTTCAGGACATATCTTGAATGGTGCACAGACATAATATCGACTCTAAAATATCGTTTGGACAGAATATCGAGTTTTAAATATCGTTTGGAGAAAATATCGACAGGACAGAATATCGACAGCAAAAATATCGTTTTTAAGGTAAGTGAAGTAATATCGACTGTAAATAATATCGAAAGTAAAAAAGATCGTTTTTTATATAATATGTAATTATTTATAGTGTTTTTATGTTATAATGGCCCACATGCATCATTGTGACATTTTGCACTTCCTAATTTGCGAAAAATAAGGAATCGCAAATTAAGAAGTGCAAAATGCTATGCATCATTATTTTCGGTATTCATTTTTTATTCGGTAAAAATCGCAATTTTTACCCAATCCCAAATGAATACCGAATTCTTAAGTTAATTTTCGCAATTCCCATTGATTCCTATGGGCCAAAAGGCCCATAGGAGTCAATGGGAAGGCATTAGCAAGTTGCGAGTGGCACTTTGAAAATTTCATGGGTGCAGGGGGGGGGTCCAAAGGACCCCCCCATGCACCCCTGAAATGTATTTTTCGCATCATGTTTCACACACACATGTCCTAAGGACATGTGTGTGTGAATACATGTCCTAAGGACATGTGTGTGTGAAACATGAATGTTGAAAAAAAAACATTTTCAGCATTTTAAACACTTTTTCCAAATTTACCGAGTGGTTCAACCACTCGGTAAATTTGGCACCCTAATTGCGAATTTACACTTTGAAAAGTAATGATGCATTGCTTTTAAGAAATCGCACATCTGCGACTTATTAAAAGCACCCGCAATTTTAGAACTCGCAAAAATGTTACGAATTCTAAAATTGCTTCATGCATCCCAAAAAGCACTTTTGCATTCGCAAACGGCCGATTTTAAGGAATCGCACCGTTTGCGACTACAAAAATGCTTGATGCATGTGGGCCAATATGTGTGAAAAGTGTCATTTTATGTTATAATTATTTTTAATTAATGATTTTTTTAAAATTATTGTGTAATTTTATTCTGTAGCGGGTTGTGGGTTTATAGGGGAATAGGGTGGGAAGTAATTTAATTATAATTAATTAAATATGTAAATTTATTAATTGGTAGTAATAATTAATTAATTGGTAATTAAATATTATATGTTAATTATTAAAAATTTAATTGGTAATTAATTTAATTTAATTTATTAATTGCTAATTATGTAAATTAAAATAATGTATTTCCTGTAGCGGGTTGTGGGTTTATAGGGGAATAGGGTGGGAAGTAATTTAATTATTATTTATTAAATATGTAAATGTATTAATTGGTAGTAATATTTAATTAATTGGTAATTAAATATTTGTTAATTAATTAAAATGTAATTGGTAATTAATTTAATTTAATTGATTAATTGCTAATTATGTTAAATTAAAGGGGTATTTTTAGGGTTCAGGGTCAGTTTTTAGTTTTTGGGTAAAGGGGTATTTTTAGGGTTCAGGGTCAGTTTTTAGTTTTTGGGTAAAGGGGTATTTTTAGGGTTCAGGGTCAGTTTTTAGTTTTTGGGTAAAGGGGTATTTTTAGGGTTCAGGGTCAGTTTTTAGTTTTTGGGTAAAGGGGTATTTTAAGGGTTCAGGGTCAGTTTTTAGTTTTTGGGTAAAGGGGTATTTTTAGGGTTCAGGGTCAGTTTTTAGTTTTTGGGTAAAGGGGTATTTTTAGGGTTCAGGTTCAGTTTTTAGTTTTTGGGTAAAGGGGTATTTTTAGGGTTCAGGGTCAGTTTTTAGTTTTTGGGTAAAGGGGTATTTTTAGGGTTCAGGGTCAGTTTTTAGTTTTTGGGTAAAGGGGTATTTTTAGGGTTCAGGGTCAGTTTTTAGTTTTTGGGTAAAGGGGTATTTTTAGGGTTCAGCGTCAGTTTTGGGTTTTTGGGTAAAGGTTTTTTAGGGTTCAGGGTCAGTTTTGGGGTACAGGGGTACAGGGGTACAGTGTAAAAATAAAGTAAAATTAAATTTACATTAATTTAATTTAATGAAATTAAATTAAATTAAATTATATTTAAATAATTTTAAATAATTTAAATTAAAAAAAATTATTATATACTTACCAATACTTACGTTGTAATGGTAGTGCGTTGTAAAAGTTGCGTTGTAACGTCATATATCCACTGTTGCACTCTTTGCAGTGGGAATAGTAATTTTTACTCTTTTGTATTTGTACGTTAATAATATTGGCTATTATTTAATTAAATTGTGTTACTATATATATATATGTTTTAAGAAATATGATTAAAAAAATATTATTTTTTTACTTTCATTAATTATTTAATTATTAATAGTTATTTTAAGTATTGTTAATTATATTTTAGTAATTAATTTTTTATATTAATGTAATTAAACATTGTTTTTATTAAAGTCGATATTTTTTACAACTATATTTTTGTTAACGATATTTTGTACTCAATATTTTTGTACTTACCTGTTTGTACATACAAACTCGATATTTTGGTTGTAGATATTTTCTCGTCGATATTTTGGGTAGTCGATATTTTGGTAGTCGATATTATTTCAGTGATCCATCTTGAATGTTTAAAAACAATACATTTCTGATTTAGATTATTTCGCCTTGAACCACAAGAGTCTGGGGGTCTGGATTCTATACCCTGCCAGGGATTTTGGTTATTGGGTCCACTTTAGGTCACTTTAACTTCATACGTGGCGTTCTTTTTAAAACCGGGAAGATCGATATTCCTCGTGTCTTAGTGTCTGTCCGCGAGTTTCAATTAACGCAGACTTTCTTATGGAGGTTTGTGTGTTACATACCAGTAGAATTCGTGATACTGTCTCCTTCTTTTTGCACAGTGGTCACAGCTTCTATTGTATCCTGTGGTTATTTTGAATCATCCACGGGTTCATGTTTTTCTATTTTTAACTATTCTCTGGTCACCTTTAGTCTTGCTCGGTGTAACCTCCGACACGTCCTCTCCTTCACAAACCTCCATAAGAAAGTCTGCGTTAATTGAAACTCGCGGACAGACACTAAGACACGAGGAATATCGATCTTCCCGGTTTTAAAAAGAACGCCACGTATGAAGTTAAAGTGACCTAAAGTGGACCCAATAACCAAAATCCCTGGCAGGGTATAGAATCCAGATCCCCAGACTCTTGTGGTTCAAGGCGAAATAATCTAAATCAGAAATGTATTGTTTTTAAACATTCAAGACCTGTCCTGAAGAAGGTGTTGCAACCGAACAAAGCACCGAAACGCGTCGACCTAGGATTTTTACATTGTTTTACTGTGTGATATGGTTTTGTAATGTGTAATTAAGAAAAATATTATGTATAAACTGTTTATTTCATCTCATTTTAGAAAATTGTTATGTATAGGACATGTTCAAGAATAACAGTGTATTAGAGCATACAATTATCTTGAAACATTATATGAATGTGTACTGTTACATACCCATAATATGTTTTTAACTGAATCTATTGTATAAATAAACAATTGAGTTTTTTACTAAAATTACGGGTGTACAAAAATCATCTTTAGTGTTAGCTCCGCATGTTTGAAGGTATTCTAAATCTGTAGACCTGTTGGTCACGCACTGAAATAACAATAACACAGAAAGGAACAGCCCTTTTTCTCATCTGATGTTACTATGCATACATTCACAACGCATGGCTTTGTATTGTGGTCATTACAATGACTGCGTTGTTACCACGCAAGCCATTACATCGCAAGTCGTAACAACGACTTGCACTAGGGGGCGCCCTGGACTTAGGAATAGTATAAATTACTATTCCTACTCCAGTTTGTGCAACAGCAGGGAAGGTTTTGGATTTAAAATACAACACATTCCCTGGTGTTGCATGCCCCCTAGACCAAGTCGTTGTTAAAACTTGTGATGTATTGGCTTTCGTGGTAACAACGCGGCCGTTGTAACTACTGTGCTGTAAAACCATGCGTTGTGGGAACAGCGTTGTAAATGCTGTTTCCAAAGTGAGTGACGGAGAATGACAGCTAATATAACGCAGTATAACTGAGTGTTACTGTGTGTGAGACTGATCGAGTCACAGTAAGATTCCGAGTGAGTGCGAATGAGCAGGACTAGGTGAGACAGAGTGGATCAGAGTAGAATGAATAAGAGTATGTGAATTAGTTGGATTGAGTGAGACTGAGAGAGTCAGAGTGAGAAAGTAAACTTACTGCAAGCATGAGAGAACCCTTCAAGAAGAATCTCATTTGAATTCAAGCCAAGAATAATGTCCACCACTTTTAAAGGTCACCAGCTGCCACTGGAGCCCACCTTCCTATGTGAAGTATGCTCACTCAGCCATACCCACCACTTTGGGGCCTATTACGATGTGAGTCCGAAAGCCTCTGAAAGCAGGTCGGAGACTTTCCGACTCACATCACAGGTTTCAAATCCGACAGCCTTATGATATAGGCTGTCGGATTTGAAACCGGCCGGTCGGAGCGAATTGCTCTGACAGGCTCAAGGAGCCCGTCGGCCATTCGGAGGCCGCTCATAATACCCTATGTACGTCATTTACGCCGTGAGAATTATGATGCCGGTTTCCCACAAGCTCTTCATGTCGGGTTCTCCAACATGAAAAGCCTATCGGAAAGTGACCCCCATGTTTACGCAGGCTCCGGTTGGGAGCCTGGGGGCACCCTTGGTGCCCCCCTGTAAATCCCTGCACTGTGTGGTAGGCACCGTGAGGTGCCTACCCCGTGTTGCAGGGATTTACACAGGCTCCCATTTCTCCATGGGAGATTGTGCTACGGTCAGTTTACAGCCACAACACAAGCTCCCATAGGGAAATGGGAGTATGTGACTGTACCATGTGTTTTAGGACTGCCGACTGGAGGTCGGTCGGTCTGTCCCGAGACCCCCGGCGACAACCACCCGACATAGGATTCAGTCCCTTAGTGTGTTTATGGCAGGCGCATGGGATTTGGGCTAATTTGTTCCAACAACCCATGACCCAGGACAAGAGCGAAAGGTAAGAAAGATGGAGCTAGAGAGATAAGAAAACAATGACGAAGGCAGAAAAGTGTATGAAAAAAAACTTGAGGAAGATAATGTTAAAGCAAGTTTAGGGTAGTAGAAGAAAAGGGTAATGGTAATCATGGCATTCTGCAATGGGACACTAAGAAAACATTCAGGGTTCTGTATGTATGTTTTTAAAAATAACACACTTCCCCCAAAAGAGTGTCACCTCCACATTTAGAAGCAGACATCTCTCCTGTTCTTATTATTGGTATAACTATATCTAAACCACCCTCACATTCACCAGCACACCCAAAGAACAGCTGAGCCTGGAATCAGCTCACCTAGAATAGCCAACACAAAGAATGAACTATACATTTAACAGTAAGAGGTATCAGATCTACATGAAAATAAGTGTAAGCTACCCAGTGTCCGAGGATGAGAAGGAAATGTTGATAATGTTACCTCACAAGAAAAGGGCACATGCAATTCCAGTCCCAATGAGCATTCTCAAGAAAATATTGGCCCTCACAAGGAAATATTGCTAATTTGCTAAGGAAAACTACCCAAGTGTGTATATATAGGAACGGTGAATGACACCACATACTGCAACCAGTAATCAGAATCTACATAAAACTACACTGGTTAATAAGAACTTTAACCAGCCTAAACATGTTACACTGTCAAAACGGTGCACTGGAGAAGACCTACTGCTTTGCAGTAACACTGACTTGTGGGCTTGCCAATTCAATCGTACCTCATCCAGACGGACCCAGACGTATGTAAGCACACATGAACTTTCATCTCACACATAGCATAAGTGTGAATGACATCATTCTGACAGATCTAAGAGCATTGTAACAGCAAAGCTAGCCCGTTTTATTGATTTCATGGCACAGTACATCACAAACTCTGCAGTACTGCTGAAATAGGCAGGTGCGAGCAGGGCAAAGAGCAAATCCAATCTTACCCAGGCATGATATCACCTTTGCAAACTTTAATACAGCTACATCCAACTCTCTCAAATTTTCAGAGCCATTAGGAAAATACAGTATATTTTCCTTTTAAAGAATTATGGGCCCGATTCACAGAATGAACTTAAGACTCAATCCTAAACTTACTACTATTTTGGTATTTACAGAATGCACTTACTACTTTTGGTATTCACAGAATGAACTTACTACTTTTGGTATTCACAGAAGTTAGGATTTTGTCTTAAGTCTGTCTTAAGTTTGTCTTAAGACAAAATCCTAACTTCTGTGAATACCAAAAGCAGTAAATTCATTCTGTGAATGCCAAAAGTAGTAAGCGCATTCTGTGAATACCAAAATAGTAGTAAGTTTAGGATTGAGTCTTAAGTTCATTCGGGCCCACACTTCTTTAACAGTTAGTGATTGGAACTGGTAAATAAAACACATTTCAAATGTTTGGAAATCATGGTTTGTTGTGTTGTGAGATTAAGTTAGATGCTCCTAAGGATCTAATGAAGGAGCAAGCAGGATTATGTGAGACAAGAGCGAAAGGTAAGAAAGATGGAGCTAGAGAGATAAGAAAACAATGACGAAGGCAGAAAAGTGTATGAAAAAAAACTTGAGGAAGATAATGTTAAAGCAAGTTTAGGGTAGTAGAAGAAAAGGGTAATGGTAATCATGGCATTCTGCAATGGGACACTAAGAAAACATTCAGGGTTCTGTATGTATGTTTTTAAAAATAACACACTTCCCCCAAAAGAGTGTCACCTCCACATTTAGAAGCAGACATCTCTCCTGTTCTTATTATTGGTATAACTATATCTAAACCACCCTCACATTCACCAGCACAACCAAAGAACAGCTGAGCCTGGAATCAGCTCCACTAGAATAGCCAACACAAAGAATGAACTATACATTTAACAGTAAGAGGTATCAGATCTACATGAAAATAAGTGTAAGCTACCCAGTGTCCGAGGATGAGAAGGAAATGTTGATAATGTTACCTCACAAGAAAAGGGCACATGCAATTCCAGTCCCAATGAGCATTCTCAAGAAAATATTGGCCCTCACAAGGAAATATTGCTAATTTGCTAAGGAAAACTACCCAAGTGTGTATATATAGGAACGGTGAATGACACCACATACTGCAACCAGTAATCAGAATCTACATAAAACTACACTGGTTAATAAGAACTTTAACCAGCCTAAACATGTTACACTGTCAAAACGGTGCACTGGAGAAGACCTACTGCTTTGCAGTAACACTGACTTGTGGGCTTGCCAATTCAATCGTACCTCATCCAGACGGACCCAGACGTATGTAAGCACACATGAACTTTCATCTCACACATAGCATAAGTGTGAATGACATCATTCTGACAGATCTAAGAGCATTGTAACAGCAAAGCTAGCCCGTTTTATTGATTTCATGGCACAGTACATCACAAACTCTGCAGTACTGCTGAAATAGGCAGGTGCGAACAGGGCAAAGAGCAAATCCAATCTTACCCAGGCATGATATCACCTTTGCAAACTTTAATACAGCTACATCCAACTCTCTCAAATTTTCAGAGCCATTAGGAAAATACAGTATATTTTCCTTTTAAAGAATTATGGGCCCGATTCACAGAATGAACTTAAGACTCAATCCTAAACTTACTACTATTTTGGTATTTACAGAATGCACTTACTACTTTTGGTATTCACAGAATGAACTTACTACTTTTGGTATTCACAGAAGTTAGGATTTTGTCTTAAGTCTGTCTTAAGTTTGTCTTAAGACAAAATCCTAACTTCTGTGAATACCAAAAGCAGTAAATTCATTCTGTGAATGCCAAAAGTAGTAAGCGCATTCTGTGAATACCAAAATAGTAGTAAGTTTAGGATTGAGTCTTAAGTTCATTCGGGCCCACACTTCTTTAACAGTTAGTGATTGGAACTGGTAAATAAAACACATTTCAAATGTTTGGAAATCATGGTTTGTTGTGTTGTGAGATTAAGTTAGATGCTCCTAAGGATCTAATGAAGGAGCAAGCAGGATTATGTGAGACAGTCATTATTTGAAGGGGAAAATGCACAGATGAAGAATGAATTAGAGAACTGCACCATGAATTAGAAACAAAGCATTAACGTCTGATGTAAAGCAGGAGAAATAAAGTGATGCCCATCTAGTGGCAGAATTATACAAAGTGAAAGCAGAAAGCAGAAAACTTGGGATCAATCCTGGCTTCCTCACTTGACTGTGGGATCCTAGGAAAATCTTTCACATTTGTGTGATTTAATAGACTATAATTTTGTTCTATGCACGATAAGAATCTAGGCCACATATAGGGTACTCACAACAATTGATTTGCCTCTTAGTTCATTAATAGCATTGCTGTCAGGGCAGGGTGGGTATGCATGTTTCTAAGTTCACACTAAATTCAAGCTATCACTTTTAGTTAATGCCTGTGAATGCAGTGACATAATCTAAAATACTATGGTGAAACATTTCTGAATTTTTTAACGAAATACACTTTTTTAATTGTAAAGTGACTGCATATGTTGTTGAATGAATTACTTGCCAGTTTCATTTCAAGGCCCATGCACTATTAATTTGTTAGCTCACCTATTTTTACTGAAGCTAGGGTTTGAAAACAATGCTGGGGCCTAGGTGATTGTAATGGTACTATTGAGGAGGGTGGCCATGGCAGTGACTGAAATGACTGCTTGGCCGTCAAGCTCTAGCGCTCGTGGTCCAGATATCGGGATGATGATTCGCCGCAGGGCTCAATCATAATCACGCTTATAGGCTTAGGGGTCATGTGAATCTGGGTGTGCTGCCAACTGATGCCTTACTTGTTAGTCCGATGCACCAGTGGGCCAGCGGTGCCTTCAGCGGGCCCACGCTGCCTGGCACAGCCTCAGATATCCCACCGCAACAGGGGCCGTGGGTGAGCCTAAGGCTGAGACTACCGAGTCTTGCAGAGCGGCAGACCCAACCCCTGCCACAGGGGACACCCCGGAATGCCTACCCACTGCTCCTGCCTCTACATCGGAATCCTGATCCCGCTATCACCCACAGCCCGACCGCCTGTCAAACATTTTGCTTGAGGCCGTGACCTAAGTGTCGACCAAAAGATGAGAAGGCAAAGGTCACCTACTGCGACCCTCTCATACTGCTTACATGGCTTCCCCACTTTGCGTTGCATGGAGGCTCCATCTGTTGCCTTGAGCTACTTGGGAGCACTCTCTACTTTATCTAGAGAACCACATTGAAGGCCTTAATTTTAACACCAACACCAGCGGGGACACTGGCTTGGTCATAGACACTTGCCTCTGCTCCGCAACGAAGGCATTTCCTTTGAACAATGCTAGTATACCGCTGGCTCACTCATACGAACCAACAGAGACTGTGTGGTGCTGAAGTGCCCCCCTTTCCTCCAGTTGGCCCCACTGGTGCCGCTGTAATTGCAGCCCTACCCCTATGACCTGCTGTCTATACCACTGCATCATATTGACCACCCCACCTTTTGATCACTTATTGCATCCTCTTCAGATGCATCTTGTGCCCCCCGCCAAAAGGCCATTGAGGCTTCCACCTCCAACTGTGCATCTGGCCTTGGTGGATCGGCATTCTTACCTTAGACTACTTGTTGTGCTTCACCATACTCTCTAATGACAAGTAGGGGTGTTCCAAAACAGTACAAGCTCCCGTTAGATCAGTCCAAAACTCTGCGCTATAGAGGATCTCAATCTGATACAGATAAATCATCACAGAGGGCAACGAATCACAAGGGTCCGACAGCCACGGCGGCAATAACGTCGGACATCAGAGCCGGATTTCACTCCAACGATGTTCGCTTCGATGCCCTTACCAACTGCCTTGACAGCATGGCAGGGCGCTTGGAATGCCAACACACCAGACTGGTTAACACTGAGAAGCGTATCTCCGGCATAGAGGATGACCTTGCTCCCATGACAAAAAGGATGGAAAAATTGGAGTGCGTCCTTAAAACAGTAGCCATGAAGAACGAAGACTTGGAGGTACAATCCCATTGAAGAACCAGGTTCTCCTCAGTGTTTGCTATGGAACGGGCACACAGATCCCTTGGCATTCGTCCAACCATGGGACCCTCACCGATACCGTTGCTTGCCCATTTTATCAACTACAAAGACAGAGACATTGTGCTTCATTTGGCGCACAAGAAGGGTCTTATACAATATCAAGGGTCAATGCTCTCATTCTTCCTCGATTTCACTCCCACGGTACAGGAAGCGCGGCACAGGTTCTCAGATGCCAAGAACTCACTACGCAAGTTGGGCTTCAAATACACCATAATGTCGGGGTCAATGAAAAGCCCTGCAGCTTCAACACCCCATCCCATGTGATGACTTTTTGCAAGCATTACAACGCTAATCCCTCGGGCTCTCAACGGAACACTTTTAAACATGCACAGTCTCTGCGCTTGGCTGAATCTGCCCATGGTGACTGATCTTATTGTGGTCTACTGCATTCCACTATTAAGTTTCTCTCCGAAACTGCTGGTCCTGAGTCGGCTGGGGCATATATCGGGTACATTTTTCGATGCCCCATTGGTCACTTTAAGGCAAATTCCTTGATATACCTATACATTTTCCCACTTTTGAATGATGCTTGCTAGTTCTGCAACTACTAGTAAGCTTGGGACTGCGACCTCCGAGGCATTGCCTCCCGCAACAGTGTACCTGTTATACTTCGGATTGTTTCGATTTTTGTTTTATGTGTTAGGGATTCGCTAGATGGTTCAATGTCTAGTGTGGGTGGGGGTAGGAATCGAGTTCTTATGGTTTGCACAGTATGGTTCACTTGTCATTGCAGCACAAATGCTTGCTGGAGTGGGCACCACCATGGTGCGAAGTATCATGCTTAACACTACCACATCCTGACACTCAAAGGGGGGGTAGCTATCCCCTTTTTTTCTTGCTATATTCAGGGTTTCAGCTACCCATGTAAGGGCAAACAAATCCTTACATACTTATCACAACATGGCGTTAAGATAGCCTTCCTCCTAGATACTTGTCTTCTACCCCAGGTTTCCCAGTCATTTGCACACACATGAGGCGTTCACCGATACTTTTCCTGTTACAGCGCCTACTCATGAGGGGCCTGCATGCTTATATATAAGAGTGTCCCTTTCACTCTCCGCACATGCCAGAAATATCCAAATGGCCACTATATTTTACTTTCCAGATCATAGGCAGGCAGAGATGCCCTGTTGGTCAACATTTACGCCTCAACTCCTTTACATTTTTTCAACCACATACACAAACATGGGGTGAACGGAAGCCAAGCTAGTAATTATGGGTGGCGATTTCAATCTAGTTCTCAATCCCTTAGCCGATTCTACTAGCACACCATCGGGTGGCAAATCGAATGCAACGTTGACCCTCCATCAAATCATTGATACTTATAGCATCACAGACGTTTGGCACATGCGTCACCCACACCACTAAAGATGATAAAAAATGTACTCGCCGCACGGAGTATAGAAACGGTTAGATTATTGGATTGTGTCCGCCAATGTTTCCCACAGGACCACTGATGTTAAACACCTACCTCGGACCCTATCGGACCATTGTCAGGTGGTCTCACATGTAGGCATTTCTGGTAGATTTATCCTGTGGCCCCCCTGGCGCTTCCCGAACAAGGTTTTGCATGAACAAGTCTTCCATTCTGAATCACATAATGCCGTTGTTCAGTATTTTGCCCTAAATGCAGGCACAGTATCATCCCAGGCCACTCTTTGAGAGGCTTTTAAGGCCTACATACGCAGCATCCGTATTTCCAAACATAGAGGCTTTTTCAGAGATATTCGTGCCAAACTGACTCGGATTCAGTCGGCCCTTTGCATTATGAACAGACTGATTCCCACTCTTATTACTCCGCCCAACTATATGCTCGTTCAACCTTACTGACTAAATTCCATGATGCTATTGTGAGGGGGAAAGACCAGGATGTTCGCTCGCTTGCCTGCTTCAGCCCAATCGCCTTAACATGTTTATTACCAAACTCTACACACCCACATGAATGGTAATCAAGAATAGCGAGGGCATACTCTCGGAATTACAATGATACTATGAGCAGCTTTATACAGTAGAACCTGATATTAAAAAATACCTTGCAGAGATCGCTATGGTTGGATAACAGATAGCCAACATAGCTTCCTGGCCAAACCCATCACGAATGGCGATATATTACAGGCAATAGATGCTACTGATGGCTCCAAGGCCCCTGGGCTTGATAAAACACTCAAACACCTTCTTACTCCATATCTGCATGCTATGTATAGACTCCATTCCCCTTACTCTCCATGATGCAGTGCTGACACTAATATTGAAACCCGGCAAAGACCCCCAACTTTGCTCTTCCAAAAAACAATTATCTCTCCTTAATGTGGATAATAAAATCTTTGCTAAGTTTCTGGTCACTCGACTCTCACTATTAATGGAACAAATCATCTCTCCAGTACAGTCTGGATTTGTACCCCATAGATCTACCTCCTTTAACCTTAGAATGATATTCTCTGTATTAAACAGGATCCCCCGACAACAACTGCAGTGGCAGCATTACTTGATACTGAAAAAGTGTTTGACTTCTTAGAGTGGATGTTCCTGAGGGCAGCATTGGAGAAGTTTGGTCTTCCTCTTGCTTTTATTTACCTGATTATGCTCCTTTGTACGAACTTCCTGGCATGTTTGCGAGTGAATGGCTCTCTTACTGACTAATTCCCTCTCACCACAGGTAATAGGCAGGGCTACCCCCTGTATCCCCTCCTTTTTAGTATGAGCTTAATCGAACTGTTATAGCTCTTTTGTGGGGTTTGGCGCACCCACCAGTTGCCTTTGGCTGTTATCTGGGTTATTTACAAATGCTGGCTTGTTATTTGTGCATTTGTTTAAATGTCCTTCCTTTGTGGGCTTAGCTCCCTCGTTGGTTATTTCACTAAGAGATCGTTTTGTTTGGCCTTCACAATGTACAGCATTTGATGGCCCTCCTCTCTCCTACTCGCCCTCCCACTGGACGTCCCCCATGTCACATGAAATTGTCAACATATAATATCGCTGGTGTTCATCAAGTGCACTTCCCCCGACTGCACTGTTTATGTTGCAGAGAGTACTGTTGCTTCTTCCCATTAAAATCAATTATTAGATGAGAAATGGTGGGTGTACAGTGCTTTTTAAAATGTGTGCCTCGCTCGACTTGCACCTCTGCTAAAAATTGTTAATTAGAATGAAATGCTTTTTTTTTTCTTACAGCACAGCACACTTTACCAAAAGCAGCTGCGCTTTAATTTTTCTCGGAGTAAGCAGGAGGATGGGACAGGTCCATCACCAAAGCTTAAGGAGGAGTCCTCAAAACACACCTAAAAATGCTGCTACTTGGTCTCCTCCACAGCAGTTGCGGTTGCCTCAGAGCACTGCCAGCGCCACTACTGCTTGGTATGCCAAGACCATGCAGACTCCACCCACCCTCAGATTCCAACATTCTGGGAGCCACAAACTTCAAGTTTTCAAGGCCACTTGGCTCCAAACCAAAACACAGGTACATTTTTTAAAATGTACAACACAAATCGCTCTCACTCTCGCAAATGTAAGAACTAATATTTAAACTTGTCACTCAAAAAGGCAAGAAACAAGATTGTTGACGTCTTCAGTTTCTGAAAAGTCTTGTGGTCTCCATTGCCATTCCTTTTTCTCTTCTCTCCTACTGCCGCATTGAGCCCCCATCTTGAGGGGTCAGCTCTCTAGTTACTCAGCGAATTGTCACTTCACTCCTCTCTCTCCCATATAAGAGAACCTATGATGAAAGGCGGAGAGTAAGAGCTGCTGTCTGATTGATTTGTAGTTTTTAAAAACTGTATTGCATGACTTTTAAAACTTTTATTATTGCTCTGTGTGAATCTTTTTTTTTTGCTTAACTAAGTGCCCTTCACTGCTCTGCACTTCGGGCAATGAATCACATCGCAGACCGATGGGGGTTAAAAGGTCTCTTTTATTTCAGCAACAACAAACAGAATCATAAAGCAATCAATGACATTCAAGAATACCTCGGCCCCGCCACCCCTCCTTGATCCCCCAATGAAATTTCCCCATATCGATCCCCCAAGAGATTTCTCCCATGAATTTTTTCCCTAAATAGATCACCAATTCTCCCCCACCTGGAACCTCGACCCCAACCCCTTTCCTCTGTTTCCTTTCTGTCCTAAGCTATTCTGCCTGCCCCAACCCTTCCTGCCTGCCTCAATCCCGTCCCAATCTGCCTCTAATGAAAAATAGAAATACCATGGAACCCAGAAAATCTCCCCGAAAGGGGAAAAATTGCTACTATAAAAATTGTATTAAAAAGTGGGAGGGTGGGTAGGGCACAAAATGAGCGCGCTGCCTGCCTACCTCACTACAGGACCCCCAACTGGCTTCAATTAGAACGCGGCGTTTGAAAACACTGCATTCTAAAGCAGGCGCCTTGTCTGCACACGCTCGCTCTGGGGAAAACCACATGCCCGAAGCTGCCCGGGGGTGAACATTCTTTGAATGTCACCCCCAAGCCCCCCGTCGGGCAATGAATCACATCGCAGACCAATGGGGGTTAAAAGGTTGCTTTTATTTCAGCAGCAACCAACAGAATCATAAAGCAATCAATGACTTTTAAGAATACCCCGCCCCCGCCACCCCTCCTTGATCCCCCATGAAAAATCCCCAAATTGATCTCACAATGAAATTTCCCCCATATTGATCCCCCAAGAGATGTCCCCGATTAATTTTTTCCCCAAATAGATCACCAATTCTCCCCCACCTGGAACCTCGACTTCAACCCCAACCCCTTATCTCTGTTTCCCTTCTGTCCTAAGCTTTTCTGCCTGCCCCAACCCTTCCTGCCTGCCTCAATCCCATCCCAATCTGCCACCAGGAAAAAAACCCTGTAAAGGCGTTTTTCCTGTCCCCCATCCCTGCTTTTTGCTGTGCTTTGAGATGGATAATAACCAAATATTGTGCAGATAGCAATCTTAATCAAAAATCCATAACTCATCTTGTGAGAGAAAACAAAATTCTTTAATATCATACATTTCCCTAAATAAGAAGGAAAGCCGCTTATGCAATCCTTCAACCCCACGGATGCAGGCCCAAAATGTAAGACAATTTATCTTTGATATTTACAATATACAACTCATTTGCAATGAAGGACAAATGGATTCCATCCGGTCTGAAAAATTGAAAATCGTCTTTTCCAATGTCATCGAGCGACAGCCAGCTAATGTCATTGATGATGCGAAACTGGTGTAGTTAAATTTACGTTGGGCCCTGTCCATGGCAGAAAACATTTCTACGCCCCTCCAAACCCGCCTTGGTACGAGTGCTGTAAATATTATTTTCGTGTTGGGCTAAGAAAGCACAAAATTGGCTAAGTCGACCTTGACGTCCAGAAGGAGACCCAGGCCTGACTATTGTTCTAAATCATTTCCCCCCAAATGAAGCAGAAACACCTTAGGTAAAAGATTAGAAGAAGCCAATTCATTTAAACTGGGCAACAGCTGACCCCACCTCATCCCACTCTTACCAAACCATAAAATGTCTGTGTCCTCAAAACTAAAACACAAATTTGAACCATAGTGGCTTCTGTCAGCTTGTTTGGCCGCCCATCTGACAAAAGAGTATCCTACAATCCATACATTCACCATGGATGCCGGTGAAGATATGTGAGGACCTGAAAAGAGATAAATGTTAGCAATAACGAAATGGATATCTAAAATTCATTCAAATCTCAAACATATTTTAAACGGCAATTTGATGACCAACAGCCGAGTTGGAGCAGCTGCTGTAAAGAGAAACCCCTTCTGGCAGCCTCTGAAGCTGCTCCTATGCGAAAGGAATGAGTACCAAAATCTAAAGGGTTCAACCCCAATGCAAGCAAAGATTTTCTCAGGACTGCTAACAGCTGGGAAATGGTTAGTGCAGATCCATCTAGGTGCTGAAAAATAAAGTTGTTATTGGAGTAACAGGCAAACTCTTGAAATTGTAACCAGGCAAACCATGGGCATAGCGGACCGCTAAGTTTCCGCAACACTACAGTAGCCCCTTTACATCTCTGGTCTGTTTTAGATGATTCTAAATGGATTCGTAGTGAACCAGACAAGGTTGATACATTGGAATATTTTAGACTTTGAATAAATGATTTTCCTAGAAGGTCAGATGCCCTAAACTCCCCAAAAAATAACCATAACATGCAATGTTTAAAAAGTGCAACTGCAAACTTGGAATAACAAACTGTGGGCAACGTTGGTAGAATCCCTTCCAATAAGTCAAAAGATATAGGCTTGCGCAGTATTGTTCCGCGTTTCTTTACCTTAGTCCAACCTAGTAAAATTCTTCTTCCTAACTCACCTAAAGAGGGGTCATAACCCCAAAAAGATATTCCATAAAAAGAGATGCCTGAAAGCTTCCCCGCAATAGTGGTAGCAGCTGTATTTTTATCAATGTTGCTCAGAACAAAACGCAGTATGTAATCGTTATGTAGTAAAGAGCCTGAGTGATCATTGTTACGACAAGCCGCACCATGCCCTTCTGTAAGCTTAGCTAGCAACCATAGCTCCTCAGAAATTGGAGTCTTTTCAGGATCTGCTGTGAGTGCCAAACCACGGAATCTCTGCCACTGAGAACGAGATAACGCATCTGCTATATTATTGTCCAGACCAGGAATATGCTTAACTCTAAAAGTTATATTCAACATTAAGCAACTCAGCATGAACCTCTGCAACAATTGAAGCAGGCATTTTTCTTTTGCTCTCTGACCACTGACCAGATCGACTAGAGTTCTGTTATCAACGTGAAAAAGCACAGATTTAATAGCTAAGAACTTGCCCCAGACTGACAGTGCTACTATCAAGGGGAAAAATTCAAAGAATGTAATGCTGTGTTTTTCAATGAGCCAGTGCCAAGGCCAAGGCTCAGCGCACCATTTTCCATCCCAGAAAAGGCCAAAACCGTTAACTCCTGAAGCATCAGAAAAAATGTGTATGGACCACACAAATTTTTCATCCACAGACCTGATAGGAACACCTTTGAAACTTTGCAGGAACATCTACCAGACCTCGAAATCTGATTTCATGTAAAGAGATACTCTGACCCTGTGATGCGGTAATGACACACCAGCCATGGCAAAACCCAACCTCCTGCAAAAGGATCTCCCGGTTTGTAGTACTCTGAAGGCAAAGTTCGGATGCCCCAATAGACGTTGCATCTCAAATAGAAGCAATTTATGTGACGCCTTAGCATGGTCCAGCAACTGAACAATTTCTTGCACTTTTACAATTGGTAACCTGGCTTCCATTTTGACTGAATCTATTTCTATACCTAGAAATATTAGACATGTCTCTGGCCCCTCTGTCTTCTCTGTCGCCAACAGCACACCTAATTATTTCATTACTGTGTGGAAAAATCTGAGTGCCTTGCTGCACTGCTGTGAGCCCTTTTGACTGACAAAAAGAAAATCATCCAAATAATGAGACACTTCGGTGTAACCTGACCTGAATGAGAAAACCCATTGTAAGAAAGAGCTAAATCTTCAAACAGTTAATCAGAGACTGCACACCCCATAGGTAACACTTTGTCAACAAAGAGATGCCCTTGCAAATGTATGCCCAATAACTCAAATTCTTCGGGATGGACTGGGAGCAACCTAAAGGCTGATTTTATATCGCATTTGGCTAACTCTGCTCCTGAGCCGGCCTTTTTAACCAGATCCAGCGCTACTTCCACTGCAGCGAATTGCACTACAGTGTCTTCTTTGGCTATGAAATCATTTACAGACAATCCTTGAGGCCAGGACAAGTGTTGAATCATAAAGAATTCTCCCTGCGTCTTCTTGGGAACCAGTCCTAAAGGGGTAACAATAAGGGAATGGGCCAAGAAAAGAAAGGGCCAGCTATCCTACCATTGGCAATTTCAGAGTATAACTTGTTAGCAATTACCTGTGGGAATTGCTTTGCAGATTTTACATTTGGCGCAAACCCGCATTGCCTGAGACCTTGATAACCTAGTTTGAAACCCTCCTTAAACCCCCACCCCAATCTTAAAGCTGTCTCCCTGAGAGGGTAAAACCTGAGCCAATGACATAATTTGGGAATATCAATTGGGGTAACCGCCTTTGAAAGGAGGCTGGACAGGGGCGCCTCTTCCCCTGCCTTGACCGGTAGGAAAGCTGGAAGTTTGTTCGCTAGCATTGCAATACTGCGTGTTTGCCACCGCATTTTGAGCATTCGAGCCTGTATTTGCATGGATACTTTTGGCAGAAACCCCTGTTAAAATTCCAACAGGCTCCTGTAGCAAAAGCTGCGTGTTTAGCCCATGAGTCCACCCCTCCCAGAGTGGGTCTGTTAAGAAAGGGCCGAGGGGTAACAGCCAGCAAACTGGCGGTATGTAATGTTGGAGGAGGCCTCTGGGGATACATCCACTGTACCCATAACTCGTGGTCCAATTCGCCCCAAGGTTTTTCAGGAACTAACACCAGACGAGCTCTGAACTCCTCGTTGTAATGTAGCCATGCAAAACCTCCAAATTCTGCCTGAGTCTTTGTAATTGTATCAAAGTATTTGAAAATTGAGACCGAAATGTCCGGTAAGTTTTCACAGTAAACGCTTGCAAAAATCAGAAAGGCTGAGGTCCAGGAATCAATGTTAGTGGGAACCCTGGGTCTCCTTGCCAGCTCCCATGGCTCCTCCTTGGAACCTTCCTTGGATTGGAGCTCTCTATGCAGCAACTTAATAACATCTACAAATTCCCCGTTCCGAATCTTACCTTTAGTTTGCTTATTAAGATATGAACCCAATGGCATGGACAACCCCATATAGGGCAACCGTTTTAAACTAGTGGTTTTGTCCTTGACATCTTTTTCCCCTCGTTTGAAACTGTATCTGTCTTAGGGGATACCTCCTGTAACTTTAAAGATTCACAATGACAACAAACCTTAGCATTTGTGGCTTTCCCAGGAACTGAGACCGCTTTACGTTTTCTAACATTGGATTGAGAATGAGTGTCAGTGACTTGCTCACCTGCTTGAAGGGGCTTGTCCAGCTTTGCACGTCTTCCTGTAGTTACACCGTCAGTTGCCTTGGAAAACCGCTCTAACTGTCGAGAAATCTGGTTAACAAGCCCCCCCAGTTTGGAAAGAAAATTGTTGTTAGAAAGGTCCTCTTGACGAGCAATCTCACCCTCCTCAAATTCGGATAAATCATCCTCATCGTTCTCATGTAACCCCTGTGCAACCCTACTACATGAAGACTGAGCCCCATCCCCCACACCACCATCAAAATCCTCCAGTTCACCGCTTTTTTGAACTGGGAGAGCTTATAATCAGGTAACGAGTTGGGAAAATTGCTTCCGCAGTTTTTTTCTTGAGGGTGTAAAGACGAGCAAGATGCTGGAAACCTGCTCAACGGTGGTGCGCTGCACCTGATGCCCTTCTGCAGCTTTGATGAAGCGTTGGCCTCCAAGTCGCCATTACTTGCAGACATGTGGTCTCCTTGAAATTTGCCAGGCACCCAAGACTGCCTTTTGTCTTCCCCTCAAACCAAACCCACCTACCCGCTCCAGGAGGCTCATTGGCTGCCCTACAGAGGTGACATCTGTGCCACCAACATCAGAGGTTGAACCACTAGCCTTATACACCACACTGACAGGGAAATTTAAAGAGCTTGAGGCAGAAGAAACAGCAGGAACGCTACTTACACCAACCTTTGAAGGAACAACTTTTGGTAAAATTGAACCACTCACCGACAAATTACTAGTATCAGATGATATGACAGGCGGGAGTGGCCTCTCACAAGAAGCAGACACACCCAACCTTAGACAATAGCATTTTTGAAGCAAATATAGGAATGTCATGACTAGTGAACACTTCTCCAGAAAAATCATTCATAACATCACCAGATTTACTTAGCTGAAAATTGCCACTAGGTGGCGCCATTGCCTCACTGTTAGCAAAGACAGCACCTTCAGAAAACTTGGATATCCCTTAAAGAGAAGTTATCTTCTTAGCCCCGCAGCCAAAATATAGGTACTTAGCAACATGTGCACACTGTGCTGCTTATGTGTTCAGATGAAAAGTTCCATTGAAAATAGGTACATCTACAGGTAGATCACACAGTCTTTGACTCATGGCATTTCAACTCAAAGCCGTGTATGTTGATCATGCTGCACCTTTACCTCCTTCTATCCTCCTGCTCTTGGGCCCTGCCATGCTGTGATTGCTTTTGTACATTCTTCCTCTCCTCTTTCAGTTTTTCTTCTGCTTGCTCCGCCCCCACTGTATTTTTCCGTGGCTTCACATTCATTCCATTTGCATTGCCTGTTCATATTCTGCCCCCTCTTTACCTCCTTCTTGTTTACCTCACCTGCTCCCCCCTCTTTTTTCAGCCTCACACTCCTCCTCCTCTTCCCATGTCTCCCTTTTCCCACGCTTCCCTTCCTAGTTGTTTTTGTCTCTCCTATTCTTACCCCCATCTGCCTCTCCTCTCCCACTCTTCCTCGCATTTATTTTGACCTGGTTCTTCCCTCTCTTTCCACGCATATTTTTTTCTTATTGTTTTTCCTCTTTAATCCCCTCTCTGTTCACTGCCTCTGCTCATCCTGTGTTTTACTCTCCCATTACTCAGTCTCACCCTTTCTCTTGTTTTGCCTTTTTAACCTTCTGTTCTGTTTCAGAAGCAGATAATGAAAGCAATCAAAACAGATCTGGCCTGCTTGCCGTTCACTTTAGTATTCATTAACTTTTTAGTCTCCAGCATTTCTGTAGTAATCTTATTCTCCTTCCTAGCATCTCAGTCCCCTTCCCACATAGCTCCCATTATGTCATCTCCATAACAACAGAATGTTGATGTTTGAATGTTCACCACCTGTGATTACCTGTCAGTTTCCTGGGAGTTGTGGTGGCTAACGGTCAATAAAATATATGTCTCTTTTCATTGATGTCCGATTCCTGATTACTTCAATTTGGCGATGAGGATGTGTGTTTGGTGTACTCGTGAAGAAGCTCTGGGAACTCGGTTTACATTCAAGAAACAAAAGCTCTGAGAACTCAGTTTTCACTGAAGAAACAAATGAAAATGTTCCTGTCTGTATGGAGGAGCTGAGCCCCGAGGAAGTATCCTCTCTACAACGTGAGTTGTCCGTTTGGATGTTTAGTCACTCTCTGCATGAGGATTTTAAACGAATAAGAGTTTAACTGTAGTGTGACACTTACCCCGTTGTGGTTTGCTGTCCCTGCTGTACGCAGAAGTTTCCTGGTCCGGAGGTAGCAAGCAAATGATGATGTTGACAAATCCTTCTTGGTATTGGTGATTGTTGGCTACGTCTGCTGTGAATGTTGGCTATGTCAGCGTTGTTGATCCAGGGCACAAGCATAATTCCTGTGACGTTCTTCGTGAGACATTGGGGTGTGTGTCAAAGGAAATACGTCTTTACGGCTGGGCGCAGCCTTTGTTATGATCCTGCACATGCTTAAAGGTGTCGGACCACTATGTGACACGTATGCGTTTCAATTACTGAGCATGCGTTTCATTTAAGATATAAATTTGACAGCTACCTAAAGCGCATACGCTTTGGACACGATGAGAGAGATATCACTATTGGTAACAGCTGACATCCTTTTGAAGAGGTGAGAAGCACAGTTTAAATTTACACCTACTTAAAGTAGATGCACTTTGGACACCTGAAGAAAGTTATCAGAATTGACGCCAGGGAAAATAATTTCTTATTATCTTCAAACTTTTTATCTGCTTCAAAAAACTACAAGCTTGACGTTTATTTTCGTTGGTGATGACATTTTCAACGTGTTAACGAAGTTTAAAGAGAACAGCCAGGGACATTCAATGACAAATTATTATTATTATTAATTTTTTGGGTAATCTGTTTTATGATACATTGTGTATAACAACTTTTGCTTTTTAGGTGGTATTGATACATTTATTACCCTACATCTTGAATTTAATCAACATTCATATCTACTAGTTTTGCATGGTTAGCTTAATTTTGAGTGTTCTTTAAAGTGTATTTTAAATATGCAGTACGTACAAGCCCCTCACCCATTTCCACAGCTTCCATGTGATCCACCTGTCAGGTGGAAGGTATGGTTCAGAGCTTTTGAAAAATATTTAGGAGCAATGGGAGGCAGAAGGTTTAGCGCACAGAGGAAATGTTTTATTTTGGAACACAATTTAGGTTTTAAGGGTCAAGCTGTTTTAGAGCATCTCCCCCCTCTTGAGGTAGTTGAGGGTGAGGTTGAGTTAGATGAATTTCAACAAGCTGTTAAAATGTTGCATAAACAATTTGATGTAGAAAGCAGTCTTGTTGTGGCTAGACATATGTTTTTTTTTTACTAGAGAACAGGAAAAGGATGAGAGCATTATTGCTTTTGTTGCAGCCCTTTGTATACTTGCATCTGAATGTGAGTTTGAACATTTTACATCACAGCTTATTCGTGATCAGATTGTTGTTCATACTAATGATAGCAAAGTGCAGGAGAAGTTGCTTACTCTTAAAAATCCCTCTTTACAAGAGACAATTTCTATAGTTAAGAGTATTTAATTGTCTCAAAAGTCAAAATAGGAGTTGAAACCAGACAAGAATCTGGTTACAGCCGTTAAGGATGTTGGGGATTTTTTTTAAAGTTCAAGCTTCATCGATCAAACCACAAAATTAATCTAAAGGTTCTAGATATTTATCTAACAAATATGAAAAAAGTCTATTGTCTCAAAGAATGTGTGCAGTAAATGTGGGTTTGCTGCTCATTTTCCTAATTCAAGGATCTGTCCAGCTAGGGCTGCGTTATGTCCCAAATGTGGAAAACAGGGTCATTTTGTTAAAGTATGCAATTACAAGGGGAGTGTGATTGTTGTATACGATGAAGATGATAAGTCAAATGAGGCAGAACGTGAGGTTGTTAGTTCTTTATCTGATTTAGTTGTTGTTGTCAAGGATGATTCTGAAGATTGTATTGATCCTGTGGTTGAGATTATAGTAGATAATAAACCTCTCCACCTTTTAGTTGATTCGGGGGCTCGCAAGACAATGATTACAGATGAACTGTATGAGAAGGCCTGGAGTGAAAACCCACTCAGTCCACCGGATAGGAGTCC
Source organism: Lissotriton helveticus (assembly GCF_964261635.1). NCBI lineage: Eukaryota > Metazoa > Chordata > Amphibia > Caudata > Salamandridae > Lissotriton > Lissotriton helveticus. The sequence continues at coordinate 210,068,720 of NC_136058.1, forward strand.
AGTTTCCTATGAGGGTAGAAACATTGAATTATCTGGTTTTTTTTAAACGTCTCTGGTATTCAAGAACAAACACATCCAAGGAAAAGTGTTTGTAGCTAAAAAAGGACTCAACATTTTAGGGTGGTACCATCAAGGGTTATTTGGCTTGACACTTAGGCCAGGCATTAAAGAACAAGTTTCAGTTGTGGAAGAACACAGTGTTGATGGAACTCCTACGTCTTGGTTTTGCAACTTTCCTAAAGTTTTTGGAAATAACTTCGGATGTATTACTGGATTCAAATATTTTATTAAAGTAAAAGAAGGTGAAACTCCAATTAAGCACAAGTTACGCAATGTGCCTTTTAGTGTTAGAGATGATCTTTCAGTTGAACTCTGCAAAATGTATGAATCAGGCATTATTGAACCCATTGAGTCATCTCTTTGGGTGTCTCCCTTGGTTGTGGCACGAAAAAAAATGGAAGTCTTAGAGTCTGTATTGACTTACGCAGTGTAAATAGAGAAATTTGGGTTGATTCCCACCCCCTCCCTCGTATTGATGATATCTAGTCTAAGTTTGCTGGTGCGAAATTCTTTTCGAAAATCGATGTAGCATCGGCTTATCATCAAATTGAGTTAGAGCCTGCAATCAAACAAGTTACGGCATATGTGTCACCCATAGGTACATTTCAATTCAGAAGGATGCCGTTCGGGCTGGCTTCGGCGGCATCCGTCTTTCAACGTATAATGGAAAAGGTATTGGAGGTGTTGCTGACACTGTAGTTTACCAGGATGACATCTTAGTGGCAGGAAACTGTAAAGAGTCACATGACAAAAATCTTTATTGTATTTTGAAAAGGCTAGAATCTAGAGGTATTGTGGCAAATAAACTCAAATGTTTTTTTGGTGTACAATCCATTGAGTATTTAGGACATCACATTTCGGGAGAAGGAATTGTACCCAGGGAGGGTCTTATTCAGGCCATTGTTAATGCTCCCAGTCCATCCTCAAAAGAACTTGTGTCTTCATTTTTGGGTATGTGTGAATTTTATTCTAAGTTTATCCCACATTTTTCGATGAAAACTGTACACATGAGAGAGCTACTTAAGAAAAGAGCCATTTTTAAGTGGGATGAAGTTTGTCAAAATGAATTTACTTGCATAAGGAAGGAGTTGGGGTTTTGTAAAATTCTCACACCCTTTGATCCCAGTTTAAAATGTACACTGTCGGTTGATGCAAGTTTATATGACCTGGGCATGATTTCTCAAGTTAAACAGGGGAAAGAATATACAGTGGGGTTTGCCTCACGGGCTTTGTGACCAAGTAAAAAAAAAATATTCAGTAATTGAACGTGAGTTGTTAGCATATTGCTGGGCCGTTGAGAAGTTCAAATGTTTTTTGTGGGGAAAAGTTTTAATCTTCTTACAGATCATAAACCACTTGTCCCCATTCTTCAAGGAAAAGTCGTGAAAGATCATACTCCAAGGATTGCCAGACTTAGTTCTAAGTTATTGCAGTAAAATTTTGATGTGGCACACATAACAGGAGGAAAGAACATCAGGGCTGATTTTCTATCTAGGTTTCCTCTTCCTCTTTCTACACATGATTTGTAAGAAAGTGTTGATGAGGAATGTTTAATTGCTGCAGTAGATGCTTGTTCTTTGGGGTGTTTTACTGAACATGAATGGTTTTGTGCTATAGATTCTGATCTTATTCTTAAGGATTTAAAAGATTATATTGTTTCTGGGTGGCCAAAAGAAAAACATCTTGAGAGTCACTTTCATCCTTTTGCAAAAATTGCTGATGAGCTCACCTTGGAGGAGGGTGGGATGATCATGAGAGGTGATAAGTTTGTTCCACCTGAGTCATTGAGAAATGTACTTATTGATTTGGGACATGAGGGACATCTCGGACAAACTAACACTAAAAAAAGGATTTGTGCCTATTGTTGGTGGCCCTCTATGGATCGTCAGATTAATGATGTGGTAGAAGGTTGCTTGACATGTGACTCAAGTGACAAGGTTGTAAAAATAGTCTCACCTCCTCTCCAAGAAGTCATGGTCCCTGATGGTCCTTGGTTGAAACTGGCTGTAGATTTTGTCAGACCATTTAATATTCTGCCAAGAAAGTACAAATTTGCCCTTGTGGTAGCTGACTATTTTAGTAAATGGTGGGAGGTTCATTTTATGTCTGACCCAAATTCAATGGAAGTTATAAAAAAAATTCAAAGTTTATTTGCAGGAGAAGGATTTTCTAAAGAAATTGTCTCTGACAATGGAGTACAATTTACTTTAAGAGAAATGTCTTGATTTTTATGCCAATCTGGTATTATTCACAAACGTGTGGCTCTTTATCACCCGCAGGCAAATGGTTTAATTGAGCGCACCAACCGCATTCTTGTGGAATGTATTCAATGGGCTGTATCCTCGAAAATTGATATCAAGGACGTGGTTCAAAGTATGTTGTGGGCACATCGGACAACACCAAGTGCTATCACTGGTTCCTGTCCATTTAGACTACTTAGAGGTAGAGAAGCTTCGTTTCATCTGTGTCCTGCTTGGATGAAAAAATAAGGCTCTCTTATCAAGAGGAGGGTTTCACCTGAAATGTGTGGTTCTTCTAGTCAGTCTAGTTTGGCTAACCTTAAAGATTTTATTTAAAAAATGTGTGTAGGTGATTGGGTAAAAATCAAGTCTCCTCACTATGTGCCTAAAGGTTTATCAAAGTTTGGTTCTCCTGCAAGAGTTGATGCTCTTGCTGGTTGTGCTGTAAGAGTTAATGGAAAGAATTGGTGGAACCTCTAAAGAGTTTATAAGCTTTCTGAGAAAGTTGTATCTCAACTTGATCTTACTGTTGTTAATACAGAAGATGGTTCCACATTTTCTTCTGAAAAAGATCTAAACGTAACTGATCCAACTTTGAAATTTGTTCCACCGCGAAGGAGTGGTAGGATTCGTGTTTCACCTGATCGTATGGATCTTTGATGTGGTTAAGGTATCTGTAATGTAACTTGGTTTTGTATTCACCTGATTGTATAAATCTGTAATGTTGAGGTATCTGTAAGGTAATTTGGTTTTCTATTCACCTGTTTATATAGATCTGTAATGTTGTTAAGTTTTGTAAATCATTTCTTATTTTATTTTATTCCATTTTTAAGTTTAGGGGAAGAAGGGAGATGTTGTAGTAATCTTATTCTCATTCCTAGCATCTCATTCCCCTTCCCACATAGCTCCCATTATGTCATCTCCATAACAACAGAATATTGATGTTTGAATGTTCACCACCTGTGATTACCTGTCAGTTTCCTGGGAGCTGTGGTGGCTAACGGTCAATAAAGTATATGTCTCTTTTTCTTGATGTCTGATTCTTGATTACTTCAATTTCTTTTGTCTCCCAGCCCCCTTGCTGTGCTGTAAACCTTTTTACAATATCCTTACATGTCCTCTGCCTCAACATCAGTTGGAGCCAGTACTATTTAACGGTTTCTTCAGTGGCCCTCTGGAGTTGTAAAGGCACCTAAATTAGCCACATAAGGTACTGCAGCCATAAAGCAATCTTTCTCTTTATAATTGCATTAAGGGTGCAATACCTTATAAGGCTAATAGAGGAGCCTTTATAACTCCTCTGGGACACCTAGTAACAGTTTATAGTACTGCACCCTTTCATTGCTTCATGCTTTTTCTTGATAACACAATCCACACAAATACACTTTGCACAATACCACATAATTCCAAACAGCATAATTTCACTCAATGCCATATACTTCCACACCACACAATTCAACTCTACACATTTCCATTCCACACCACATAATTCAACAACATACCGCATTTTTCAAGTCAACAACATAATTGCATAACACCTCAAATACATTCAGTCCACACTATGGAATTCCACATCATGCCACAAAATTAAACTTCACTACATACCGCTCCACAACACAAAATGCCATTCCACATAACAACACTGTATGACACACAACCACACTCCACATAATTCCAGTACACTTAATACACATAATTACTATCCACATATTTCCACTGCAAACCATGCCACATATTTTCACTACACAAATCCACACCACACCATTCCACCACACACAATTCCACAGCTAACAATTCCAATCCAACCCACATAATTCTACTCCACACCACATACATCCACTCCACACAATCCAAATCACATGGGTAAAATACTCATTTACAACACCAATACCTCTAACTTTCACAAATGCAAGACTAATTTGCATTGCAAATGCATGTTATATTCGCGATGGACCCTTTGATTTGCCACTTACAGGAACAGCCTCTGCATCGCAGACTTCAACGTTTAAATGACCCACTACTAGCATCACTCTACGCTGATGATATTTTAGAACTTATCTGGCACCCTGCTGAGAATCTCCTCCCCCCACTGATTTGGGAAATCATGAGTTTTGGCAGCCTCTAAGGCCCACACAAAATTTGGGCCAAATCCAAGCTTTTCCCTTTGACCATGGGTACACACCCCGTAGACATCAGACATCCCCTGACCTGGGCTACTGACTCTACCAAATATCTTGTTATTCATTTACATCTAGAAAAAGATCAAATAACATGACTTAATTCCAGCCCAGCTATTGACAGACTCACATCTCAAGTAGACTACTGGATGGGCCTCCTGCTCTCATGGCAGAACGAGTGGCAATAATCATAATGGTGATACTTCTTCGGTTCTTGTATTTATTTTTAAACATTCCTGTCCCGCTTACTCAACGCTTCTTTGCCACACTGCACAGTCTCCTGATATGGTTGGTTTGGGCTAGACGCCGACCCCGAGTCCAATGGGACACTTTGACCCTTCCTTATGAACTGGCGGGCTCGGTGTCCCTGACTTCTATCTTTATTACCTGGCCGCACAAATGTCAGTATTCATATCTCTGGTACCATCCAGATGCCCGCATACCATATCCCAAGCCTGAGAGAGATCAGGCGGACAGCGGCCTCTCTTTTCCCCATTAAGAAATGGCATCCCCATTGATGCAACGGATATCCAGACCCTATCTACCACCTGTTGGAAGAGACTCCAATACTCGTTGGGAAGTAGTATTCTACATTCCCCTGCCATTTTACTGTCTGATTACCCATGGCTTCTGCTCACACAGGAAAAACGTGCTTCACAAACCCTTTCATGTCATGAGTTTCATGCCATGGGCAATGTCCTTACACTGATGACACTCACTTTCAGCAGGCTACATACATGAATCTTTTTATATTGCAAAGACTACACCACACCCTCCATTCTTGCATACCAAGATACCCCTCACTATGGATGAGTTTTCACCCCTCACACTCATCATCTCGAATAATGACGGCAGCCATTTGACATCCAGGTTATATCTATCTAGTTTGGCTTTGAAGCCAGATTCTACCAAACGTGTACAAGTAGCATGGAACACCGATTTTGGATATCCTGTATCTGATAAGGTTTAGGCCTATTGCTGCTCACAAATGAAAATGGTGTCCATCAACCCTAGACATAAACTCGTAAATTTTAAGTTCCTGCACAGGGCATGCATTTCCCCCACAGACATCGCCAGATTCGATCCCATACACCTTTCACACCCCCTCAAAGGCTTGGCCCTTGATGCCAATTTTGCCCATCTCACCTGATCATCAGCGATTATTGGATGTAATTTTCTCCCTCCTTTCCACTATGATAGATGTCACGCTCCCACCTAACCATGAAATGGCATTACTCTTAACATTCTTGACAGTGACGCAGCGACACCACCAGCATATTAGGGCCTCACAATGCTGCGTTGGTCGGACCGCCAGTTCAGTGGTTCCCGCACGCCATCACAAGTTTGGCGGTTCGTTGGACCCCCAAACTCATAATCAGACCCTTAAACTTCCGCTCTACACATCATGTATCTTATATCACATGCCCGCGAATGTCTCCTCTAGACTTCATTTATTGTGCTGTATTGTGTTTACCTTCAGTGCTTATGCTTTCCACCATCCCCCTTTCCCTCTTTCCACCTTTTCCTTTTATGTTTAATGTTAGACCTGGCACCATTGGCGTGGGTCTCCCTTCCGTTTTTGCTGTTGCCTCATGTATTTTTGCTGGTGTTAGATGCTTTGGGCACTGTGTCACTGCTGTCCAGTGCCACAGTGCGAGTGCTCCCTGTTGTAAATTGATGTATGGATTAGTGATTCCATGATTGGATGTTTGGTTTACTTGTCAGACCCTAGTCCAGTGCACTGAGTGTGCCCAGGGTGTGTAATCCAAATGCTGATGGTGGGCCTGCAGCACTGGTTGTGCCACCCACAGAAGCAGCCTTGTAAAATGTGTCCAAGTTCTGCCATTGTAGAGCCTGTGTGCAGTCTGGTACTGTCATGCTGACTGGGCAAATGCACCCACTTGCCAGCCCCTAAACCTTCCCTTTTCTTCATATCAGTCACCCCTATGGTAGGTCCAAGAGCAGGGTGCATTGTAAGTATAAGGTAGGACAAGCCCTGATGTGTGTGACATGTCCTAATAGTGAATTACAGCCATTTTCGTTTTTCACGATTGCAAGGCTACCTGTTCTCCATAGGCCAGAATGGGCTGTTAGATTATTACATATTTATAATCCTAACAGACTCAGAGGACTTGGTAGAAATTCGAGTTTAGTATGCATTGACTCAGAATATTAAAATACATATTTTAGTGAAGTTTGTTTTAATATTCTGTGTTTGCAAATACCACTTTTAGAAAGTAGGTATTTGCTTGCCTAACCTTTCAAGCCTGCCTCTGCTAGGTTGTGTATTCCTTTGTCTGGTTTTGTGAGTGACAGGGCTGGGGGATTCTAAGAGACAGGGTGAGTCACCCAGTGGTGAATAGAGATATCTGCATCTAGATGGGAGGGAGGAGTTACACCTGAACCCTGAATAGGGCAGTGCCTGCCTTCCACAATGCTGGCTCCACCTCCTGGGGTGTGGCTGATGTCTCTCCCCTGCACACTGAAAGGAGAGAAGGAGTCCTTTCAACAAAGTGCTCCAGGACTGTACTTGCCTTCCACAATGCTGGCTCCACCTCCCGTGGAGCGTCTGGTGTGCCAGCCCTGTACTTTGAAAGGAAAGGAGAAGTCTGGTAAACAGAGTGCTTCAGAACTGGTTTGGACTGGGCAAAGCCCCCTCTCCCCTCAGAGAACAAAGGATTTTGGGGTATAAATATTGGGACCATGATCCCATGAAATTAGATCACTTTTGGACTACAAGAAGAAACCTTTACTGAGGAGAGGAACCTGAAGAAACTGAGGAAAGACTATTCCCAAGCTGAAGTGCTGCTTGGGGAATTTATTTAATTTATTTATTTATTTATTTATTTTTGTGTTTTATAGAGCACGAACAAGACCCGTGAGGGTATCAGAGCGCTTTACATGGTATACATTTTTGAGCAAACAAAAGATTAAGGTGCAGGGACAAACAGATCAAACGCTACACGGTATACATTGTTGAGCAAAAAGATTAAGGTGCAGGGACAAACAGATCAACACGAATGGTTGCGCTCATTGTCATAGACAGAAACAAAAGCAAGGTTCCAAATGTATTCGTCGTGGGTAGCTTTTGATATGTGAGGCGGTAGTCTTAGATTAGTCCCATTCAATGGAATTGGCCTGCAATGGTTGCCTTACTGCCAAAGGAAGGAGAACGGAACTTTGTGTACTTTGCTTTCAACTTGCCAAGGATATCCAAGGTATTGGAAAAGAGCTTGCCTCCTGCTGAAATCTCAGGGACAACAGACTTCAACCCCCAGCTCCCCAGAGTTCTTTGGAAGAGCCTGCTGCTGTTTTGGGTCAGCAAGGAGCTGGAAGCGTGACTCAACGAGAAGAAGCGTGTCGGCGGTCGCTGGGCCTGCCGTCGCAACTCCGAAGGAGGGTGTCGCCGCTGGAACTGTCGCACTGCACCGCATCTGAGAGAAGTGTGCCACAACGAAGAGGAAGCGTGTCGCCATCGCTGCTGCTGCCGTCGCAACTCCGAAGAAGGGTATCGCTGCTGTAGCTGTCGCATTGCACCGCATAAAGAGAAGAATCTCGCAACGAGGTCGGAGCCTGTCGCCGTCGCTGTGCCTGCCGTCACATCTCCGAAGGAGGGTGTCGCCACTGGAACTGTCGCACTGCACCGCATCGAAGAAGAGCACCTCGCATCCCCCGAGAAAAGCGCCGCCGTCGGAGCTGCTGCCGTTGCATCGTAGATGTCGCTGCTGTAGTTGTTGCATCGTGCGGAAGCTTCACGCATCGTGGGAGAAGAGTGTCGCCGCTGGAGCTGTTGCCTTCGCATTGCAAGGGTGTCACCTCTGCAGCCCACCCATCGAACTGAGAACTTCTCGCATCCCCGAGAAGCGTGCCACATCTGGAAGATCTTCACGTCTTTATTTCTTTGCACCTGAACTTTGCCGCATTTCCCTCGCAACGCCATTGCTTGTCGTGGAAGCGCACCGCAACTTAGGGTACATTGACGCAAAGTGTCGCATCTAAGAACTGAACTGAACTAAGCTTAAATCTACCATCTTAAAGTAACAGTATTGTGTATTTTTGTCGTTTATGGTCTTGTGGTAACTCTATATAAAATATACTTATTATTGATATAAAACCTTGTGTCGTGTCCATCTGAAGTGTTGTCACTGGGTTACTGTATGTGGTCACAAATGCTTAACACACAACGCCTCTGAGATAAGCCTGACTGCTCGTGCCAAGCTACCAAGGGAGTGAGCAGGGGTTATTGTAGGAGTGTAATCCCCTTATCCAGACTAGAGGCGAGGTTCCCTATTTGTCACAAGTACCTACCTGTGCCAACTAGAGACCCCCAAATCTAACAGGTAAGTCATCATCCTTTCCTCCAATTTAGGCATGGCTGTGAGCTACGTAATGCAAATATGCTGATTTGTGATATTTCTTGCAATGTCTTTTGTTTGTTTATATGGTTTTCATGAGGAAATTAATATTAATATATATATATTTTTTTAAAGCAATGGCCCAGCCATTGGAGTCGGAAAATTTACTTGGAGTTGGGTTGCATGCCACGCAGATGCTGCATCAGAGGGGCCGTATTTTGTCCAAAAATTACAATAAGGCACCATATTTTCCTTACAGTGGGATAAGGTGAAATTGTACTGGGTTAGTAAAACTTGGTAAGAGCTGCAATGAAAGCTTTGATACATTTGACTCCTCTCCAACAGCAATTTCCATTTGGCCTTTTTTCCCTACTTCTGTCCAGTGGGTGCTCCAGCTCCACTGGAAGGTAAGGATCAGTGGGCTGAGGCAGGTGTAGGGCCTCAGGAAAAAAAAGACCTGCATTCTTGCTGCTAAACTTTTTATAGTTTTAATCACTTTAACAAAATGGGGTAGTATCACATAACCTCACCTACATCAATGGCCAGTGAGCAGTAAAACCAGAATGATAACTGGGGGAAGGAAAGACAGGGGTAGGCATCGGGGGAGGGGAGGACAGGGGAGGGATAAGATATAAGAGGGAAGGGTGAGAACACACACAGGGGAGTAGGAGTAGACCAGGAAGTAGTACAAGTCTGCCCAAGAAATCAATGGAAGATGAGTGATATTGTCCTTCCCTTGGGGTGCATCAACAGTCAGAGGAAGCACTCAGAAGTATTTGGGACACAATAGTTCCCAAAAGTCACAAGAGAGGAACTGAGAGCACAGACCACACATTTTTTCAAACCAGATGAATGTTCTTTCCACTGATGGAGTGATCTTTTCCATGTCCGACACGTTACACAATCTACACAGCCAGTCCAAGTGTGTTGGCACTACATCATTACTCCAAATGACCAGAGGAGTCTAGTGTGCTTCCCAAAAAGCCAGGCTAATCGTCTTGACCCTAACAGATCTCAGTGGATATGTCAGGGGGTTAAGAAGACCGAGCAATATGAAACTTAGGAAAGAGGGTATCTCAGTAGAGAAGATCTCATCTATGTCTCTAAGGACCTCCTCCTAGTAACGCTGTAGTTTGGGGGAATGTCAGAGAAGGTGGGTAAGGGGGCCCGATGCCCACAGTGACACAAGCAAAGACCCATGGGGCAGAGCTTCCAGCTCACCACCCTGGTTGGGGTGTTATACCAGTAATAAGCCATTTTCTTTTTTTCCATTTATTTTTATTAGGTCACATGTATGCATCATAGTAAAACATTAAAGAATATACATTAACAACATTGGCTCATATTGTTTACATAACAATGTTGTTTTTTGGGTTTTTTCCCTCCCTTATTTGTGAACTCAGTACCCCACCCACCTCCTCCACATCCTGTCCCAACAACAGCATGAAATAACACCTAAGTAGCAGGCAACATTATACTTTACATTTTGCAGTGTAAAGCGATATGAAAGCAGTTCCCATATTAGCACTTTAGGTTTGGTGATAACAATAACAACATACATCAAAAGCAAGTCCGGATGTGCCAGTCAATATGTTGTAAGTGATGCCCACAAATCTATGGGCCTTGAGGCCTGAGGTAGCTCCTCTGGGTATATACTCAACTGTTCCTTACAGAAGACAAGATCACAAATCCATTTACCCAGTGTCAGTGCAGCTATGGAGTTCCAGTGAATTGCAACTGCACGTTTACCCATTAGTGTAGCTATTGCAACAATGCATCTATTATTTTTTATTTAGAGGTTTTATATAGAACTAGCCAGACCTCTGGTTCACACCCAATTTTTTCCACTATGATATCCGATAACGCCTTCATCACACCTCTCCAGCAATTAAATATAGCAGGGCACCTCCGTGCAAGACGCAGAAAGTCCGCCCCCTCCTGCCGGCACCTAGTGAACCTCGAATCCTCTCGCAATCCATACTTTAGCAATTTTATTGGGGTATAATATATCTGATGTAAATATTTAAAATGGATAATTCGGATATTACAGTTAGCAGTAAGGCGGCCCATCATTCTACAACATGCTTCCCAGTTTTCATGCGAAACGGGGGCCTCGAACAGCATTCAATTTTTCCAATGCAGGAGATTCATCCCACTCATTTTCTTTTTGAGATGTGCAGTATATTCTGATGGTCTTTCCCCTACTCTCGCCGCCCTTTAAAATCACTTGTAACTCCTTCAGTGGTTCCAGCAGGAAATCAGGCCACACTGTGCGCACCGCCGCCCGCAATCTAACATATGTGAACCCATGCATTAGTATGCATTGCTCCCCCCCCCCCGAAAGTCAGCCATAGTTACAAAGGTTCCATTACGTTACATTTCTCCCTGTTTGGGGATACCAGCACCCTGAAGAACGCTAAGGGACCCTCGCTTCTGCCCCACTGATATTCCTGGGTGTGCGTCAATTGGCATATCTGGCGCATAAATATAGTCTCTCCTCGCACACTTAACCAATGGATCCATCGCCCACATCGTGCAGTTTACTGAATTCATTTCTCTTTCCCTCCCCCTCACATTTATGAAAAATCTTAGCTGCCACTGGGCTCAGATGTACTGTACTTCCACAGCCAAATGTGGCATATACTTCTGCAGAAAGAGCCAATAATGAGCAAACTGCGCCTGTGCGCACAGGTAGTACAAACACATGTCCGGCTCTTCAAACCCCCCTCTTTCCAACAACAGAGTTAGTGTATACCAACTGCATCTTGCCTGCTTGCCAGCCCAGATCAATGACAACAAGCATGTCTGCAGTGTTTTAAAAAAATGCCAGATTTAATTTTATTGGGACATTATCAAATAGATACAGCAGCTTGTGTAGCACATTCATTTTTATGACAGCAATTCAGTCCGCTAGTGATAGCGGCAATCGCGTCCATGGATGTGTCTGCTCACCATTTGCAGTGACAACCGATCCTTAATTCAGGTTCAGCACCTATGCACCCAGATTCCCAGATATTTCACTGGATTGGTGGACCAGGCGAGCGGGTAATCCGGCTCCACCTCTTGGGTACTATCAGTCAATGGGAAGATCGTGGACTTAATCCCCAGCCCCGAATGCCCTTCAAAAGTCATGTATTCTCGCAGTACAGGCGATAGCTGTGAATCCGGATCTTGCACATACAATAACTTATCGTCCGCATAGAGTGAGATGACCAACGGGCGCTGTCTGAACCCCAGTGCAGCCTCCTTGTGTTTCTGCCACAATTTGCCGGCCAACGGCTCCAATGCCAGAGAAAAAAGCATCGGAGATATGGGGCAACCCTATCTTGTGCCCCTACCGATTGCGAACTTGCCCGATACCCATCCATTGACCCTCACACGAGCGACAGGGTTGGTGTACAGCAATCGTATCTATTTTACAAAAAAAGGTGGCATACCCATTCTCTGTGGGACAACACACATAAAGCCCCATTGGAGTGACGCTTTAGCTGCGTCAGGCAGCACCACCATAGCAGGAGCCACAGGGTCTAGCTGGTGTAATACAGCAAAAATAGTTTGGAGGTTGTGTGCACTGTAGATTGTTTGGGGACAAACACAGATTGATCCAGGAGGGTCAATTTAGGAATCAAGGGTTGCAGCATAGTTGCTATCATCTTAGCTAATATTTTAGCATCTATATTTATAAGAGATAGTGGCCTATATGATTCACATCTATTTACAGGCTTCATAAGTGTAACTAATAATGCTTCCCTGAGGGAGGGAGGAAGTACCTGTTATGTTATGTTATGTTAATTTTGTCTTTTATAGCGCACGGCTACTCAAGAAGAGTGTCCCGGCGCTTTATTGACAACCTGTGAAAGACAAACACAACACAGAAACACGATGGGAGCTGTTAAAAGGAAAAAGGGAGTCTAAAGGGCAAAGAGCCAAGTTTTCAGGCCCTTCCTAAAGGCAAACAGGTTCGAGGTGCTACGTAATGCGAGAGGCAGAGTGTTCCAGAGCTGTGGGGCCCGCAGCCTAAAGGAGCGCCCTCCAGTACGGGCCTTCTTCACACGAGGAACCAGAGCAAGGAACATCGATTGTGATCTCAGAGATCGAGCCGGATGGTAAAAGGCGAGCCTCCTTTGCAAATATTTAGCCTCAGATGCGTGGAGAGCCTTATGGGCCAAGGTCAAAGCCTTAAAAACTATCCTCTTCTGGATAGGCAGCCAATGAAGAGACTGCAAAAGGCCGGAGGCTCTGGCTCGCCTGTGAAGGCCAAATATGGCTTGCACAGCCGTATTCTGGACCACCTGTAGCTGTTGCAAGAGGTACTTTGGCAGGCCAAGGTAGAGGACGTTGGCATAGTCCAATCTAGAACCAATTAAGGCCTGTACCGTTGTCCTCCTGTGTTCCTCAGAGAGCAGAGGAAGAAACTTCCGAAGCGTCCTGAGGAGGGCAAAACAGGTGCCAGTAAGGGCAAGGATCTGGGATCTTAAAGTCAGACCATTGTCTATCCTGATTCCCAGGTTCTTAGCCGACTGAGATGAGCAAAGCTGGAGGAGACATATCAGCGGGCCACCATTCCTGCCAGTCTGGATCCGATTGACCACCGAAGAAGAGTACCTCCGATTTATCTGAGTTGCACATGAGGCTGTTCAGCTGGAACCATTCAAAAACATCCCCAAGGCACTCACGGATACTCTCTCCAACAAAATCCTCTCCTTTCCTGCAGGTAAAGAGGAGCTGGGTATCGTCGGCATAGGATACGATCTGGGCCCCAAAAAATTCAGCCAATGCCGCCAAAGGGGTCATAAAGATGTTAAATAGAGTCGGGCTCAGCACCGAGCCCTGCGGGACTCCGACTCCCAAAGGCGGCATCTCAGCCGAGCAGGATGAGGCCCAGACCGTTTGCCGACGGCCCGCTAGAAACGATCTAAACCAGCTAAGCACCGTCCCCCTCAAACCGATCTCATGGAGTCTGACGAGCAGACCCTCGTGGGGGACGGTGTCAAAGGCCGCCGACAGGTCAAGCATTACCAACATGGCTTTGCCGCCCGAATCCAGTGTCTCCTTGATGGCTTCAGAGACCTCCAGCAATGCCGTCTCAGTACTAAGATTAGGGCGAAACCCGGATTGCGTGGAGTGAAGCAGATCATACGATTCCAAAAAATTCGAGAGCACACTGTGCACATGCTTCTCCAAGATTTTGGCCAACGCAGGGAGGAGAGAAATGGGCCTATAGTTGGCCAACACCTCGGGGTCAAGACCAGGCTTTTTAATAAGGGGGATGACCATTGCCTGCTTCCAAGCCGAAGGGACCACCCCCCGGCTCAGGGAGAGATTCAGGAGGGGATTCGCCAACGGATTAACCACTGCCGCCATCTTTATAAGCTTTTGCAAAGACAGAAGGTGAAAGGTCATCTATATATGTCTTATAAAACTTACCTTGCAGGTAGGTAGGGCCCTTATTGCCTCCTTCACATCATCAACGTCAAATGGTTGTGTTAATTATTCACGTTGCCCTTTCGATAGTCATCCCAGTGCAATATCGTTTAGGCATTAACCTCAGCGTTGGGCACAGCCTGTCCAGGCCCATATAGTTTAGTGTAGAAATCTATAAATACTTGACTAATCTCGGTCGTGGAGTACCTAGAAGCATTATCTGTGTCTATTAGTTCAGTAATGTGCTCCTGCCCCCTAGTCATGGACAACTTTCATGCCGGCGAGCGACTTGGTCTCCCACCTTTCCCATAATAGCGTGCTCTACAGCTCCTAAATTTGTGCATTTCCTCCTGATCTATTGTCTGATTGTGTTCAGAAACCAGCTCTCTCATCTGGGCCAGAGTGGTAGATGTCAGGTTTTGCTCATATTCTCGCTCCAACATACAAATCTCATCAGCTGGTGTTTTTATTCTGTTCTTGAGGTCTTTCAACACTCCTGCCTGTGTACCCATGTACACACCCCTTATTGTAACTTTAAAAGCCTCCCAGACAGTGCCTGCACTGTTCACTGATCCTGCGTTATCAGAGAAAAAAATCTTTATTGCTAACCCGTGCTGGCTCTGAATACTATATCAGTTAAGGAGGATGGTTACAGTCGCCACTGGACCGGGGGTCAGACACAGGTCGGCACTTTAAGCTCTATCAACACTGGCAAGAGGTTCCACAATGTCCTGGCCAGATACTTCACCATGACAGTCCAAGGGGCCACCTCCTGGGACACCAGCCAATAATCAAGTCAAGGCCATGACCACCATACCCAACACTAGGAGCACCCTTCCCTGTTCGTCCATTTCTGACCTGATGAGTATGTATGGGGTACCCTTCTTAACCAATATCATAACACCCCTTGAATATGATGAAAATGAGGAGACAACCCGCACCACTGCCCAGCGAGACCCAACATTTAGTGCCGAATGTTTATTAAGGTGTGTCTCCTGAAGAGATGTAACTTAAACATCCTGCCTATCTAGAAAGGCTAGCACATTTCGAATTTATTTTGGGCGAT
Source organism: Lissotriton helveticus (assembly GCF_964261635.1). Lineage (NCBI taxonomy): Eukaryota > Metazoa > Chordata > Amphibia > Caudata > Salamandridae > Lissotriton > Lissotriton helveticus. The sequence continues at coordinate 210,084,042 of NC_136058.1, forward strand.
TTAACCCACACACATTTCATGTTATTATCTTTACTTATCACCATACTTCCATATTCCATATTTCGATATAGTGACATAACATTACCCACATTGCTCTGTTCTTAACGTTTTACTGCCCATTGCTTCCGTCAGTGCACATGCCTGCCATAAACCCCAGCACCCCACGACTCCCACCCACTTCAGCACCCCCAACTTGCCAAAGACAAACCCATTAAAAAGGTTTAAACACCCCAACTCCCCAGCGACCCAAGTGAACAGATGGGGAACACCCATGTGGAGACACTAGAGTGTAGAAAGTCTCCCGGTGTTCGAGGGAGGTGGCTGAGTGTGTCCAAAATCCTCCACTGCAGTGCACAGCAACCTAATAATGGTGTACAATGATATCTAATCTCAGTTTGACATATTACACTCAGAGTACAGCAAGCAACACTCTTATACATAAACCCCACCAATAGAAAGAATATCTCCAAGGATGATTGCCAGCTCGTTGAATTTTGCACAACACAATCAGCCCCCGCTGCCCCCAGCATGACAGGCAAGGCCATATGGAACCGCTATGTGACCCTGTCAAGTCATAGTTACCATCCCATGGTTACTCTTCATCTTCATCAGGTTCAGCAGTGGTGTACGATGACACTTTTTTAAGAGCTTTGTATGTTCTAATACAGCTTTTGGGTTCATGAAGATTTGGGACGCTCCCTCCAGACCAATCCTCAGTCTGCACGGTGGTGGTGAAGTCAGGGAAAGACGCAAGTGTATTTCCCTGCTGCGTGATCTGTCCCTTCTCCTGAGCCAGGCGGAGGATTGTATCTTGGTCGTGATAGTTCACCAACCTTGCAATTATGGGACGCGGTAGGGCCCCAGGACTAGGGAGCATCATCAGAGATCGGTGGGCTTGTTCCAATAATAACATAGGTTACAGGTTTTCAGCGCCAAATATTTCCTTGACTAGCCTCTTAACGTATGGTTCCATCTTACTGATGTTTGTCGACTCTGGGAGCCCCGTTATACGCATGTTTTTCCTCCTGGAACGCGCCTCCAAGTCCTGGTTTTTAGCTTGGATGATTGCAAGCACCTTCTCCATGTTGAGAGATTTGTCTGATACTGTGTGCAGTTCATCCTCGATGGTAGACACCTGTTGCTCTACCTCCCCCAATCTTGTGCCCTGTTTGTCCAGCTTTGCCGCCATGTGGTCCATTCGTAGGTTTAGCGCATCAATTTTACCATCTATTGATTGCAAGCTTTGTTGCATCGCAAAGAGAGTGGATTCCAGAGTTGGGGCAATCTCCTCCGAAGCTGGCTTGTTCTGGGAACGGCCAGTTTTGCGCATATCGAAGGTCAGGCGCGGTTCTGACTTGTAAGGCTTGCCCATGACACCTGGTCTAATGATTGGGTCAGTTTTTGTGTCTTCACCCTGCACACCCTGCACAACCCCACCAAAGCTGATGTCAGTCTATCAAGCTGCTCTCCACTAATCAATGATGACCAGATCAGGGTATACTATAGCCACTGCCTCACTACGCTGCTGCAGGTGTAAGAAATACTCTCTGTGCACCTTGCACGTTCACATGGTCTACAAATACAGCACGAAAATGTAGGCAGGCAATATTGAAAGCCCTACGAGCCGCGCCATCCTTTCCGCCTCTATTTAGTGATGTGTCTGTCCAGGCCTCAGCACAGCAGCTAACTGTCCTCCCTTCTCTTAGTTGTTATGTTCCTCCAGCCCGGCCCCTACTATCAAAATATGTGCCACACCTAGCCGATCTCCAATAAGGAGGGAGGTCTCAACATCGCCACATGATGTACTGTAGACACAAAGGCAGCAGCCTCCAATGTGTTAGCTGGCTTTCAATTGGGACCCATATAAAGCAATGCGCCACCCCGCATGACACATCAGCCTTGCTGCTGTCAAATCTTAAGATGAATATGCATCAAAGCTCACCAAGGTAGGCGATGGCCGCCAAGCACTACACTGCAACATAGCCTTTTTTCCTAGGAGGCAGCAACGTGGCGTTTCTCCTCCTTGCAGCTTCTACCGGTGGACCGATCTAGTCGGGGATCTAAACATACATTCAGGTCGCCCCCCCCATATGTCAATTGAAGAGGGATAGGAAGAGATGCGTCTCTATATATCATTGAAGAATGCGGGGTCATCGATTTTAGGCCTGTACATGTTAACAAACAGTATCACGGATCTCCCACCGTACCCAACACTAGGAGCACCCTTCCCTGTTCGTCCATTTCTGACCTGATGAGTGTGTATGGCGTAACCTTCTTACCCAATATCATAACACCCCTTGAATATGATTAAAATGAGGTGGCAACCCGCACCACTGCCCAGCGAGACCCAAAATTTAGTTCCGAATGTTTAGTAAGGTGTGTCTCCTGAAGAGATGCAACTTGAACATCCTGCCTATCTAGAAAGGCTAGCAAATTTCAAATTTATTTTGGGTGATTTAACCCACACACATTCCATGTTATTATCTTTACTTATCACCAACACCCGCAGTTTCCATATTTCGATATAGTGACATAACAGTACCCACATTGCTCTGTTCTTAACGTTTTACTGCCCATTGCTTCCATCAGTGCCCATGCCTGCCATAAACCCCACCACCCTGCAACTCCCACCCACTTCAGCAACCCCAACTAGCCAAAGACAAACCCATTAAAAAAGTTTAAACACCTCAACTCCCCAGTGACCCAATTGAACAGATGGGGAACACCCATGTGGGGACACTAGAGTGTAGAAAGTCTCCCGGTGTTCAAGGGAGGTGGCTGAATGTATCCAAAATCCTCCACGGCAGTGCACAGCAACCTAATAATGGTGTACAATGACATATAATCGCATTTTGACATATTACACTCAGAGTACGGCAAGCAACACTCTTATACATAAACCCCACCAATAGAAAGAATACCTCCAAGGAAGATTGCCAGCTCGTTGAGTTTTGCACAACACAATCAGTTCCCGCTGCCCCTAGCATGACAGGCGAGGCCATATCGAACCGCTATGTGACCCAGTCAAGTCATAGTTACCATCCAATGGTTACTCTTCATCTTCATCAGGTTCAGCAGTGGTGTCCCGATGACGCTTTTTCAAGAGCTTTGCATGTTCCAATACAGCTTTTGGGTTCGTGAAGATTTTGGACGCTCCCTCCGGACCAATCCTCAGTCTAGCTGGGTATAACATGGCGTACAGAATTTCCTCTGCTTGTAGTAACTTTTTAGCCTGTAGGAACTCCCTTCGTGGAGCCTGCACGGTTGTGGTGAAGTCAGGGAAAAATGCAAGTATGTTTCCCTGCTGCGTGATCTGTCCCTTCTCCTGAGCCAGGTGGAGGATTGTATAGTTCACCAAACTTGCAATTATGGGACGCGGCAGGGCCCCAGGACTAGGGAGCATCGTCAGAGATCCGTGGGCTTGTTCCAATATTAACATAGGTGACAGGTTTTCGGCGCAAAATATTTCCTTGACTAGCCTCTTAACGTATGGTTCCATCTTACTGATGTTTGTCGACTCTGGAAGCCCCGTTATACGCATGTTGATCCTCCTGGAACGTGCCTCCAAGTCCTTGTTTTTAGCTTGGATGATTGCAAGCACCTTCTCCATGTTGAGAGATTTGTCTGAAACGGTTTGCAGATCATCCTTGATGGTATACACGTGTTGCTCTACCTCCCCCAATCTTGTGCCCTGTTTGTCCAGCTTTGCCACCATGTGGTACATTCGTAGGTTTAGCGCATCAATTTTACCATCTATTGATTGCAAGCTTTGTTGTATCGCAAGGAGAGTGGATTCCAGAGTTGGGTCAATCTCCTGTGGGGCCTCCACCTCCGAGTCCAAAGCTGGCCTGTTCGGGGAACAGCCAGTTTTGCGCATATCGAAGGTCAAGCGCGGTTGTGACTTGTAAGGTTTGCCGATGACACCTGGTCTAATGATTGGGTCAGTTTTTGTGTCTTCGCCCTGCACACCTTGCACAACCCCACCAAAGCTGATGTCAGCCTATCAATCTGCTCTCCACTAATTATTGATGACCAGATCAGGGTATACTATAGCCACTGCCTCACTACGCTGCTGCAGGTGTAACAAATACTATCTGTGCACCTTGCACATTCACATGGTCTACAAGTACAGCACGAAAATGTAGGCAGGCAATAATGAAAGCCCTACGAGCCGCGCCATCCTTTCCACCTCTTTTCAGTGATGTGTCTGTCCAGGCCTCAGCGTAGCAGCTAACTGTCCTCCCTTCTCTTAGTTGTTATGTTCCTCCAGCCCGGCCCCTACAATCAAAATATGTGCCACACCTAGCCAATCTCCAATAAGGAGGGATGTCTCAACATCGCCCCACGATGTACTGTAGACACAAAGGCAGCAGCCTCCAATGTGTTAGCTGGCTTTCAATTGGGACCCATATACAGCAATGCGCCACCCCGCATGATACATCAGCCTTGGTGCTGTCAAATCCTAAGATGAATATGCATCAAAGCTCACCAAGGTAGGCGATGGCCGCCAAGCACTACACTGCAACACAGTCTTTTTTCCTAGACGGCAGCGACGTGGCCTCTCTCCTCCTTGCAGCTTCTACCGGGGCTAATATGTCTGCAGCCTTGCAGGTCATCGCTGCACTGTTCCAGAGCGAAGGCCAGACGCCCCACATCACAACAATAGCACCGTTCCAACAGTCAAGGTCGCGCTCCATATCTCGGTCCCCGTGGTGCGCCGCACAGGGCAACTCACAGCAGCAGCCTCACTCAACTACTGGACATCAGCAGTCGCACCAGAGTTCAAGTCAGGGATCTGCAACAGCCGAAGCAAGGTAGGTGATCGCCGCCAGGCACTACACCGCAACACAGTTTTTTTCCCTAGGGGGCAGCAATGTCAAGTCTCTCCTCCTCGCAGCTTCTGCCTGGGCTAATGTGTCTGCAGCCTTGAAGGCCGTCGTAGCATTGTTCCAGAGCGGAGTCCTCAAACCCCACAGCACAACAATAGCGGCGTTCCACCAGCCAAGCCCCTGCTCCGCACCTCGGCCCCCGCAGCACGTCGCCTGGGCAGCTCACAGCAGCAGCCCACTACTGGACATTAGCGGTCACATCGGAGTACAAGTTGGGGAACTGCAACAGCTGAGGGTATTAGCTGCGAATCGCGGCCGCCATGTAAATACAGGCCGCTGCCCCACCTCGATAATCGTTCTTTGGTTTTCCTCTGTCTCTGCTCGATCTTTTTCACCCAAATCAGCCTCATATTATGGGAGGGCACCTCCTCTATGCCATATAGTCTCTAGTATAGTGCACTGCTGTGTCAAAGTAGAGGATGCTGGTCGGATTATTAAAACGGCCAGCGGAGCTGCACTAATGCACAGCCTTCTTGCTGTGTGCTTTCTAGCCCCCCCCCATAATGAACCATTTTCAGTAAGGATTCTTTACAGAGGCGCAACTAGAGCCACATTTTTGGGGGGCTTAGAAAAAATTTCCGGGGGGCTGAAACTTTAAGCAGTAGGTAGAGTTGCGCTGCAGGGGCTCTTAGAAGGGGTGAAACATCAACAAAGCCTCTTTAACATGCACATGGTCTTTTAAAGACCTGTGAAGTGCTCGGGTGCGGCTGTATGTGTGCCCGGGAGCTATCTGAGCCTGGGCTGCCACGCATGAGGGGGGGCTGAAGCCCTTTGATTCCAATGGGTGTTGCGAGCCTGATTTTTTACCTGTTGTGCTAATAGAGGCGGTGTGAGCCCTGTGTGGGATATCAGTCCACTCCGGAGGTGTGAAAGTATAACCTAATTCAGTTCTCCTCCTTTTTTGTGCGGGGGGTTTGATGTTATCGGTAGGAGAGTTCAGGAAAGTGTAGATGTTGGAAAGTACGTGTTTATCGCCGGTCTTGGTAAGCAACCATTTCTCAAATTTAGTGAGCGACCTACCGGCATGGGGTTAGACCGAAGGGTCTGTAACCCAGTGCCTAACTGCAGAATAGCGCCAAAATTCATTGTCTGGGAGACTTTAATGATCTTGGAACTGTGGGAATTCAAACCCCTTAAGTGGTCAAATAAGTCACCCTTCCTCTTACAGCTGGCTGTTTCCTGATGGTTGTCGCATACACCCCAGCCCTGCAGCACACAAATGACTACTCCACAAATGGTGCTCTGCAATACACATCTATATTCTTCAGTATCCAACTGATTATGTAACTTTGTAAGGAGTCCGGTAAGGACCACAAGGGTCCTTCTACACATGATCACACAACACCACAATTGTCTGTCTGGATGTGTGCAGGTTGATGAGTCAGATTTCCTATAAAAAGGGTGAGTGCAGAGATAAGAGAGGACAGCCCCTGATAGCGTCAGACACCATTACTTTGTCGGACGCTATCATGGTCGATCTAGTAACTGAGGAACTATAAGCCCCGATGGGATGTAGTTTCTTGGGGAGTCACAGTACTTTCCAAACATGAATCCCAGACATGGCTTGGCCCTGAAGCAGTAGTGTTTTTGGTGAGGGTCCTGTTCTATTCGACCATGTATTGGAGTTGAGAGGCTAGATAAAAGAGGGTGAGTTGTGGTATTCCAAGGCTCCCATCTGAAACAGACTGGTATGCTCACTGCCTTGCTATTATGGGTCTCTTACCACCTCAGACATAGGTCCCTATCACATGCTGGAGATGTGTAAGCTTTGTGGTGGTGTTGCCAAGGGTAGCATTTGCATTACATATAGGAGCCTTGGCAGCAAGGTAATTTTTACTGTGGCAAGTCTGCCCATCCATGACTGGCCCCCGTATACCCAACCTTGCTGGTCCTTTCGAGTTGCAGACAGGAGTGCACAGTGATTGCAGTCCGCTGTCTCACCTGTGGACAGGCACAGGGTGAGTCCAAGGTATGTCATCCCTTTACTAGCCCAAATAAAAAGGAAAGCTCTGTTCCAGGGTGTCCCGGTTGGCCCAGGGAACAGTGAGATATGGATCTGGGTCTTATGTGCCTTCATCTTGAAGCTGGATGCCTCCCCCAAGGCCCGATGATTCTCCATAAAGGGAGACAGATATGTGAGAGGATGGGTCAGTGCAACCATCACATCGTCGGCATCAAAAGCCAATTTATGCTCCTGCTACTCAAAGAAGATGCCACTAATTGAAGTCTTTGCCCGTATCTGGTCTGCTAAAAGCTCTATGAAGAGCACAAAAATAATCTGGGAAAGAGGGAACCCCTGCCTCGTCCCCCAAGTGGTCTCAAAGGGCCTCGACAGAGTGCTGTTAACTTGGACCTGGGCAGTCAGATTTGCATATTGACTCCAGAGCTCTGTCAGGAAGTTCTGCCCTTGGCCTGCCCTCTTCAGTATCAGTCAGAGAAACTGCCAATGCAACCGGTCAAACACCTGCTCTGTTTCAATGGACATCAACAGCGCTAGTACACAAGAATGGGTCACTTTGTCCATGAGGTGGAGAAGATGCTTAGTGTTGTCACTGCAACCCCTTTTGGGGATAAAACCAGTCTGGTTTGGGTCAACGAATGCATGAAAATAGGGATTCAATTGAGCAGACAAGATCCCCTTTAAGAGCTTAGTGTCCACATTGAGGAGGAATATGGGGTGGTATGATGCCCATTGCAGTGGATCCTTCCTGGGTTTCAGTAGGATTGGGCTAGCTGCTGATCTCATGTAAGGAGGAGGGTGCCCGAGTCCCCTATAGATTTATACAGCTGGACCATTTGAGGCCCGAACAGTTTGTAAACGCCAGGGGTGAAGCCATCGGACCCAAGGGTCTTTCCTGGTTGCAGTCTGGAGATGGTGGCAAGCACCTCAACAAAGCGAATGTCCCCCTGAAGCTTAAGATCATTACCATCAGGTATGCAGTTGAGAGGAATTGCTGGCAGTCTGGCACAGGTAACTCCTCACCCTGGTATAGGGTAGCATAAAAGCGCTCAATGGCATGAGCGATATCCCTGTCCTGGCGGGCTCTAGTGCCCCCCCAGACAAATTACAGCGATCCTGTGTTTCTACATTTGGGCAGCAGTTTATGGGCAAAAAGACGCCCTGCCTTGTTACTCTCTGCATAATGTTTTTGCTTGGTCCAGAGCAGGGCGCACTCTGCTTTGTACCAGGCAAGAGCTTTAAGCTGTGCCCTGGCCAAAGTCAACAGTCCTGTGGGCTCCTGTGTGCTCGTGTTTATCTTCTAAGTCGTTGACATTGTCCTCCAAATTGAACCTTTTCTCCCACTATTCCTAATTGAGCTTTGGGGTGATCACAACAAAACCCCCCTGACCAAAGCTTTTAGTGTTTCCCAGAGAAGGGGAATAGGTGTGTCAGGTATGTCATTATCTTCAAGGAAGTGTGTAATGATGGTCTATTTCTCTTTCTGTGTGTTGTCACATATAAGCAGTTTGTCATTAAGCCATCAGAGATGGCCGTAAGCTCCACTAGCTGGAGTAGAGAACCTAAGCATAATTGAGAAGTGGTCAGACAACGCCGCCAATTCAATGTCAGTCTGCTGGAGGGTTGCCAAGCTCTGTGGAGAGACAAGAAAAAGTCTATCCGGTTGTAGGTTTGGTGGACAGCAGAAAAGAATGTGTATCCCTGGGTGTTGAGCTCACCAACTGTCCACCAGGCCGTGTCCATGAGCAAGCCCACCCCAGTGTCCCAAAGGCACCTGCCTGTCTGACTCTGTGCGGACCGGTAAAGGGAGTTGTCATGTCTAAATTGAAGTCGCCCTCACTACAATGTCAGAGTTTGGAGTAGCAATCACAAGACCAATGGCCTGCAGTACAAACTGCTCCTGGTTGTCATTAGGTGTGTATAATGTGGCAAAGGTGAAGGTGTGTGCGTTCCCAGTGAGGCAGATAGAGAGAAGCCTCTCTGGGACCTCAGCCTGGGTTACACAACTTAGTAGGGTAGTGTCTGGCAATGAAGATAGCGACCCCTGCTGTCTTACTTAGGCCAGAGGAGAAGTATTGCTTGGCAAACCAGCCGGAGCGGAGCCCTTCCCAATCCGTTTGAGGAGGTGCATCTCCTTTAATACGGCGATGTCACTTTGAGGGTCTTTAAGATGCACTACGAGGGCCAGTCACTTGGCCGGGGAGCTGAGGCAATTATTGTTTCGGATCTTGCCCATCTTCAAACAAGGATGGTAAGGCGAGAGGAGTTTGCCCCAAGTTTAAGTGGCTCACTGACAGCGGGGTGGCTCTGGAGTCTCTCCCTGGAGTCGAGGTTGGCTGCAAGATAAATATCCTGACCAGTAGGGAAGACAAACTATGGAAAAACAACCAAATAACCCAGCACTCCCTCCATGAGAATTCCCATTGTCCAGAGTTGAGGGTCGCAGTGTTGAATGTTAGCCAGGTGAGTTGGTAACCTCAGATGTCTGACAGAATATCGTAACAACAAATATCGTGCTACACAAATATTGAGTCAAAAATATTGATGACAGAAAAATCATCTACCTATACTTATAATGGTATGTACAAAAAAATCGGAACAATATCGTTGACCATAATCTCATTAAAAAGAATACAAAAATATCGATTTTTATTATACATTTATAGTATAAAATAGTAAATCTAAAATATTTTAACATATAACATTAATATATTGTAACACACATTATTTTGAATATTAAAAAATATAAAAATGAATACTCATATGAACACACATATATATATATATATATATGTGTGTGTGTGTATATGCATATATATATATATATATATATAACGTAACACTATCAATAAAAATATATTTTTTCATTTCTATTACTTTTTTAAATTATTGTTTTTAATGTATTATTATAAAAAGCATACATATATAACTATATATATAATTTATATATTTAAATAAACACAAACAATATGAAAAAACAAGTACAAAAAATTAAACTAAATTATCAAATTAATTAAATATAAAATACTATAAAATAAAAAAAATATTACAAATATTCTAAAATAATCTGTATATAAACAAATAATATATAATTAAACAAACAAACATATATCACAACTTCTTGGAGGAGTTTTTGGATATATATATATATATATATATATATATATATATATATTACCTACTGGCGGTCGCCAGTAGGTAGTTATAGTTAGGATCGTTTTCCATAGGAAAGCCGCAACATTCTATTGGGAATAACTTTGGCGCCGAATGAGGGATCTGCCTGTAATTTTCCTTAACTTTGCCTCGCTGCGCTGCGCTCCTTCCCTGAAAGTTTCGGGGGGATCCGTCAAGCGGGGGCTGAGATAAAATGGGGGTCCCAAAACGTGTTTTCCCCATGTTAATTTCCATAGGGCGGTTGGACTCACTTTTAGCCCGAACGGCTGAATGGATTTCCACCAAACTTGGCAAAATTGTAGGGACTGGTACCCCGATGTGCCTTTGCTATGTCTCAAGATATATGCTCCAGTGGTTTTTACGGAAATTAACTTTGAAAAAATATATATTGGGCTACATTGGGCTATATATACGTTAGAGCCCAAATGTAGCCCAATGTAGCCCAATGTAGCCCAAAAATGGCCACCAGAAACAAAAAAAAACAAATGTAGCCCAAATATCAGCCAGATGTAGCCCAACTATAGCCCAATGACAGAATGTCCCAGAGTGTTCTAAAGAACAACTAGAGCGCTAACAGTCTTACTTATGACAAAAGTATGGCACACCTGAAGTCATCTTGATTGGAATAAAGTGTTAACACTTAAAACATTTAATTTGCAAAGGAACAAAATGAGGGGGTTCATTTTGCCATAGAAATTATGATTAGTGCTGAAGAAAGAAAAATTAGGGCACATTTTGAGTGACTTCTCAAATCCTCTTATATTTCATTAAAAAAATTCTGATATGCAGTCTCCCAAGATGGCCACCAGAGACAAAAGAGCCCAAATGTAGCCCAAATATCAGCCAGATGTAGCCCAACTATAGCCCAATGACAGAATGTCCCAGAGTGTTCTAAAGAACAACTAGAACGCTAACAGTCTTACTTATGACAAAAGTATGGCACACCTGAAGTCATCTTGATTGGAATAAAGTGGTAACACTTAATACATTTAATTTGAAAAGGAACAAAATGAGGGGTTTCATTTTGCCATAGAAATTTTATATATATATATATATATATATATATATATATATATATATATATATTCACTGAAAAAACCATAGGTTTCAGGAGTTATATAGTTAGGAATTAGCTTTTACAAAACCTTTGAAATTCACTCAAAAAACTATAAGTGTAATCAGTGATGTCACTGACCATGTCATGAATGATGTAATATGTGACATCATCAGCAGTGGATTGCGGGTGGGCGATATATACTTAGTACAACTAACTATATAGGAGCAATTTCAATGGTTTTGTATGAGTAAAATGTCCAGCTAACTATAACACCACTAAAACTTATAGTTTTTTGAGTGAATTTCAAAGGTTTTGTAAAAGCTAATTCCTAACTATATAACTCCTGAAACCTATGGTTTTTTCAGTGAATTTCAAAGGTTTTTTTAAATGCTAATTCCTAACTATATAAGGCCTGAAACCTATGGTTTTTTCAGTGAATTTCAAAAGGTTTTTTTAAATGCTAATTCCTAACTATATAAGGTCTGAAACCTATGTTTTTTCAGTGAATTTCAAAGGTTTTTTAAATGCTAATTCCTAACTATATAAGGCCTGAAACCTATGGTTTTTTCAGTGAATTTCAAAGGTGTTTTAAATGCTAATTCTATTAGCGGATAACGTTTAAATATATTAATATCCTAGTGGGACCACCTGAGCAGCCCTAGGGGGTCAGGGTGTTCCTACCCTGCCCCCTTTTTGTGTTCTACACGTTTGTTTTTCTGCTTTCTTGTGCCTAATTCCTAACTATATAAGGCCTGAAACCTATGTTTTTTTCAGTGAATTTGCAAGGTTTTTTAAATGCTAATTCCTAACTATATAAGGCCTGAAACCTATGGTTTTTTCATTGAATTTGCAAGGTTTTTTAAATGCTAATTCCTAACTATATAAGGCCTGAAACCTATGGTTTTTTCAGTGAATTTGCAAGGTTTTTTTAAATGCTAATTCCTAACTATATAAGGCCTGAAACCTATGGTTTTTTCAGTGAATTTCAAAGGTTTTTTAAATGCTAATTCCTAACTATATAAGGCCTGAAACCAATGGTTTTGTCATTGAATTTGCAAGGTTTTTTAAATGCTAATTCCTAACTATATAAGGCCTGAAACCTATGTTTTTTTCAGTGAATTTCAAAGTTTTTTTTAATGCTAATTCCTAACTATATAAGACCTGAAAGCCCACCTGGAACCTCCAGTATGCGCCAGGGGGCTGCATTGCAGAGGTGTAATGAAGCTATGCCCCTTGTTACACCTCTCTGCAACGCAGCCGCCTGGCGCGTTTGCAGAGGGGGAACTAATTCCCCATGCATAATGGGGGTCCCTGGGGGCCAACTAGCCCACCAGGAGCCTCCAGTTTGTGCCAGATGGCTGCATTGCATAGAGGTGTAATGAGGCCACACCCTTTTTTACACCTCTCTGCAACGCAGCCCCCGTGCATGTTTGAAGAGGGGGAACTAATTCCCCTTGCATACTGGGTGTCCCTGGCAGCCATCTTGTGCCTTGTTCGAACCAAGGCACAAGAAAGCAGTGAAACAAAGGTGTGAAACTCGCAAAGGGGCCAGAGTAGAAACACCCTGACCCCCTAGGCCTGCTCAGGGGGTCCTACAAGGACCCCCAAGGCAAAAAAAATAATATATATATATTTTTTTAAAGTCGCGGGGTACAAAAAAACAATAAAAAAATATAAAACAACAATAAGAATAAAAAAACAGTTCTTTTCAGAACTACCTCCAATTTATATAAAAATGCTACATTTTTAAAAAACTCTGTCTTTCTTTTTTTCTCCAGGGTACGCGTACCGATACGTGTACCGATACGTGTACCGGGGCGCGTACCCCGTCCAAAAAAAAAATAATAATAATGAGTGTGTGTGTGAGTGGTGTGTGTGTGTGGGGGGGGGTGGGTGTGGGGTGTGTGTGTGCGGGGTATGTGTGTGTAGGATGTGTGGGTGTGTGTGTGGGGTGTGTGTGTGTGTGTGTGGGGGGGTGTGTGTGGGTGTGTGTGGGGGTGAGGAATGTGTGTGTGGGTGTGTATGTGTGAGGTGTGTGTGTGGGGTGTGTGGGGTTTGTCTGTGAGGTGTGTGTGTGTGTGGGGGGGAGTGAGGTGTGTGTGGGCGGGGGTGTGTGGGGTGTGTGGGTGTAGGTGGGGGTGTGGGGGTGTATGGTGTGTGTGTGTGGGTGTGGGTGTGTGGGGTGTTTGGGTGTGGCTGGAGGTGTGGGTATATGAGGTATGGTGGGGGTGTGTGTGGGGGGGTGGGTGTGGGGTGTGTGTCTGTCAGGGTATGTGTGTGGGGCACCCCCTCAAAAAAATAAAAAAAATAATGAGTGTGTGTGTGGTGTGTGTGTGTGGGGGGGTATGTGTGTGGGGTGTGTGTAGGATGTGTGGGTGTGTGTGTGGGGGTGTGTGTGGGTGTGTGTGTGAGAGGAGTGTGTGTGTGTGTGTGTGTGTGTGTGAGGTGTGTGTGGTGTGTGTGTGTGTGTGTGTGTGTGTGTGAGGTGTGTGTCAGAGGTGTGTGTGTGTGGGGAAGGCGTGAGGTGTGTGTGGGGGATGTGTGGGGTGTGTCTGTGAGGTGTGTGTGTGTGTGTGTGTCTGAGGGGGGATGAGGTGTATAGGTGTGTGGGGTATGTGGGTGTGGGTGGGGATGTGGATGTGTAAGGTGTGTGTGTGGGTGTGTGGGGTGTTTGGGTGTAGGTGGGGGTGTGGGTGTGTGAGGTGTGTGTGGGGTGTGTGTGGGGTGGGGGGTATGTGTGTAGGATGCGTGTGTATGTGTGGGATGTGTGGGTGTGTCTGTGAGGTGTGCGTGTGTGTGTGTGAGGGGGAGGTGTGTGTGTGGGATGTGTGAGGTGTGTCTGTGAGGTATCTGTGTGTGCGTGTGTGTGTGTTGGGGGGGTGAGGTGTGTGTGTGAGTGAGTGTGTGTGGGATGTGTGGGTGTGGGTGTGGATGTGTAAGGTGTCGGTGTAGGGGTGTGGGGTGTTTGGGTATGGGTGGAGGTGTGCATGTGTGAGGTGTGTGTGGGGAGTGTGTGGGTGTGGAGGTGTGGGGTTGTGTGGGTGTGTGTGGGACTTACTTGTAGGTACCTAAAAGAGCCACAGAACCAAAAGCTCTTTTCAGAGCTCCCCTACCTGTAATCACTCAAAATGATTATTTTATTATTTATTATTATGATTATATAATTTTTTTCACTATTTTTCCCCATGGTACGCTCCCCGGTACACTCCCCGGTGCGCGTACCGGGCGCTCCCCATGCGAAAAATGAAAAAAATAATATTTTTTTTTTTGCCCTGCGGGACCCTTTAATGGCCCCCACATCAAACCTAGGGGGTCAGGGGGGTCTACCCTGCCCCCTTTTGGTCATTTCCCCCTTTGATTTTTGCCATCTCTTGTGTCTCAATCCTACCGAGACACAAGATGGCGGCCGCTGCGGACTGTTTCGAATGTTTACAGACACCCGAGAACCAATCAGCTTCCCGTGTGCAAGTCGTGTGGCGCGCCCGGAGCGCTCCCCGGTGCGCGTACCGGGGCGCGGCCATAGATATATTATTTTTTTTTAACCTAAATTACTCAAAATCCTCTGGAGCACATATCTTGAGACATAGCAAAGGCACATCGGGCTACCAGTCCCTACAATTTTGCCAAGTTTGGTGAAAATCCATTCAGCCGTTCGAGCTAAAAGTGCGACAGACCGCCCTATGGAAATTAACATGGGGAAAACACGTTTTGGGACCTCCCTTTTATCTCGGCCCCCGCTTGACGAATCCCCCCCAAACTTTCAGGGAACGACCGGAGCGCCACGAGGCAAAGTTGCTGAAAAATTCAGGCAGATTCCTCAAACGGCGCCAAAGTTATTCCCAATAGAATGTTGCGATTTCCCTATGGAAATCAATCCTAACTATATATACCTACGGCGACTGCCAGTAGGTAATATATATATATATATATATATACATACATATATATATATATATATATATATATATATATATATATATATATATATATATTTTTTTTTTTTTTTTCACTGAAAAAACCATAGGTTTTACACCAGTTACAGTTAGGAATTAGCATTTAAAAAACCTATTAAATTCACTGAAAAAACCATAGGTTTCACACCAGTTATAGTCAGGTGGAAATTTTACTCGCATAAAACCATTGAAATTCCCACGTTATAGTTAGTTGGTTTCACTATAACTTGCGCGTGCAATGCACTGCTGATGACGTCACATATTACATCACTCATGACATGGTCAGTGACATCACTCATGACATCACTGATGACATCTCAAATGACATCACTGATGACATCATCCAGTGAATGTGTATCTTTCTGAAAAATAAATATTTTTTATATATGTATATCTAAAGGTTGATGGAAGAATAAATGGGTAAATAAATGTCTAAATGGATGTTTTTTGTGTAAAATTGATTGGTTAACTGACTTATTAAATGTATCTTAGTGAATACATATATTAGCGAGTAATGTTTAAATATTTAAATATCTGTATCTGTGTCTCACTTTGTGTATAAGTGGCTGCATGGGTTGGTGAGTAGCTACATGAGTGTGTATATGGGTTATTAGTTGTTTTTTTGAGTATCAGTATCAGTGTCTGTATGGTTCGGTGGGGGATATTACTTAGAGCACAGATGCATGAATGAGTGACTCACTATTTGTATGTATTTTGAAGACAGCATGTGTGCAAGACTGTATGGGTGGATGATTGTGTGTATGGGTGGGTTAGTGAGTATGTGTTTTTATAATTGATTGTTTGAAGAGAGTAAATATGTTTCCGTTTCTGTAGAAGTATGTGTAGTGGTGTGTATATAGCAGTATATTCAAGTAAATGTTTTTTTGATAGTTTATTTGCATGTGTGAATTTGTGTGTGAGTAACTATATGGATGAGTATTAGTGTGTAACAGGATGTATAGGTGTATGAGTACATATGATGAGTAAGTACATGCATGAATGACTATATAGAGCTGTTGGTGAATGAGTGGATGTGTATGTAGATGTTGGAATTACCTAATAAGTTGTTGTAATTGGTATTGGTTTCTCCTTTTTTAAGAAAATGTTAGTTTCTATTTTTGAATGTGTGTGTCAAAGGTTATTTATGCTGATAGGAGGTCTGCCACTTTGTCACAAGGATGTTGTCATCAGTGATGTCATTTGAGATGTCATCAGTGATGTCATGAGTGATGTCACTGACCATGTCATGAGTGATGTAATATGTGACGTCATCAGCAGTGCATTGCACGCGCAAGTTATAGTGAGTCCAACTAACTATAACGTGGGAATTTCAATGGTTTTATGCGAGTAAAATTTCCACCTAACTATAACTGGTGTGAAACCTATGGTTTTTTCAGTGAATATATATATATATATATATATATTTTTTTTATTTTTTATTTTTTTTAGGCTGGGCTCTGTGAAATAAAATCTTGAAATTTACAAGTTCCTGAGTGCGGGGTATCCTTGTGAAAAAAAAAATATATATATATATATATTTCTACAATTTCGCATTAAGAGACACTTTACAAAAATATTTTAATTAATGAAATTATAATTGCTATGTTTAAGAAAATAATTAACTGGCATTTGCATTACTGTGTTTAACCTATTTTGCGTATTTGTACGAAGAATGACTATGAAACAAACAAGATGTTGTCTATGTCCATAGTCACGTGACTGTTTGAAGGGCGGAGCTTATGCTACTCACTTAAGCATTATAAAAACAAAAAAGTTGCACTAGTTCGTTGCATGTGAACAAGGGCTCTTAAAGCCCGAAACACGTATTGCCCTCCTGTTTTTACCACCTGCAATAAAGTAAAGAACCTGTGAATCCGTGGTCCGTCTCCTACTTTGCCTGCCTCGCCGGTCCTGGGTGGATCAGGAAGTGGCGTTTGTGGAGTTTCGAAATATTTAATTGCGAGAGCCGGTTTGCTCTTGCCAAACGGACCCCCTCCTCGACAGCGGCATCCGATTTCAAGCTACCTGCTTTGTGAATTACTTCGTCGGAAAGTTTTCTCGGATGCCCCCTCCCGCAGCCAAAGAAGAAAAGACTCAAAAAATGCGAGACGGTGATTAGCTCTCAACGGTGAGGTCGGAAGATTTTGCCAACGCCTGCTATCATCTTAAACGTGGTGAGTCTTGTAATAGTAGGCAGTGCGGAGGTGGGGAGGTTTCCTCTACGAGGGATTATCACCAAGTAAACACGAGCGCCTAAAAGAAGTATTCTAACGGCGTACTGTTTACCATATTGCATATATAATTACCAGCTGAAATGGAGGAATGTCTACGGAAGTGTTCCGTGCTAGGGAGGAGGAAGCTGAAGAGTTGTTCAACCAGATTTCCGCTCCAGGCGGCATGTCTAAAAAAACGCTACCGAATGTGGAAGTACGGGAAGACAGCAATATTAAATCTCTATACAAGGCACTTGAAAAACAAAAACGTGTGGTACTAACAAAATGGTGGGAACATTACTCGCTTTCTAAATATGCTGATGCACAGCGGGTACCACGAGGTTTAAGAATAATGCTCGCACCGAGCTTTGAAAATCCGAACCCACTAATGCTGAAAGAATGGGGTCAATTGAATTTAACAGCTTCCATGAATTTGGTTCATTTACTAATTAAATATGCCGCCATTGACCGAGAGGAAATTCTGAAGACTATCGAGAAAATTCAAGAACAGATCGATAAGATTGAGGAAACAGATATGATTAAAAAATTTAAAAGATGAGATGGTGGACAGACTGAAAAAACATGAAAATAAAATAAAAATACGTAAAGTAAACAAATTCGCTCGAGATGCTGCAGACTATGCGAATGGTCAGATATTCACCTTTGCGCGAAAGTACAATGCCACCAAAAGACAACAGTACAGCAATAAAGGAAACAAGGATAAAGGAAACAATTCTCAACCATCCGCCTCAACCACAGAAATGGGTGCTAATCAGGCGGTGGAAACTATGAGCTCTGATTCAATTTCATCTTGCAGTACATCAAGTGGGTCAAATGATGATTTATTTACCAACGCTCAGGCAGCGCCTATCCTCAATCTAGAAGAGGAGCTTGATTTTTTAGTAGAGGAAAGGCTTCGAACATTGAGGCCACGGCAAAAAAACGAGGCAACATCCGCAGAAACAAAAAAGACGCGAAAGAAGAAGAAAACAAAAACAACGCTGCGCAAAAAAAGACAAAGACAAAGAAACATTGGCAGAAGAGGAACTAACTAATGAAAGATCAGTTATAAACCTCTCGAATGTGGACTTATCCAAAGCGGAACAACAACTTCTAGCTTTAGGCCTCAACTTTTGCCCTGAACAGAACTTCAAGTATGCCTCCACAAGAATAGATGTATATTGCTACATCCGCAAACTTAAACTCAAAAAATTCTTTGCGTTGCAACATCTAAAATCAAGCACAGACATTGCTAATACAGCCAAGGTCAAAAGTTCCACTAACTATCCCCAGTTAGCAGCGGCGGACATTCCAACGCTCCTTGTTTGCCATGTTCTCTACCAGGCAACGGACTATGGGTCTGGAACAAGATCTTAACACCCAGAGAAGATTGGAAAAAAATAAATCTCGCACAGAAAGGGGCGGGCATAACCCCTTTTAAAGGCAAATCTGACTTTGTACCGCTCATGACTAGAGATGCGGTGGATATTTTTCAAGACTGTATCATCACACAAATTAAAGACCTATATAGGAAAACTAATAAACGGAAGAGACAAATGTTCAATCAAAAAAGAGCCAATTACTATGAACTGATTAAAAAACGTAATGATAACCCTGACGTTGTGGTGAAAACCGCTGACAAAGGCGGTAATCTCGTTATCTGGCCAAAAACAGATTATATTCAGGAGGGACAAAGACAGCTACAGAACAATGCATGCTATGAAAAATCCAATCTGAAAGACTACAAAAAGGCCAATGAAAATTTGAAAAAATTGTTACTCAAATGGCGCATGGAAGGCCTCATTTCAGGTGACGAATTCAAATTTATGCTCAATGATTTTCCTGTCTTACCAGTCTTCTATCTAATACCTAAAGTCCACAAAGAAATATCACCAATACCTGGCAGGCCAATTATCTCCGCCATCAAAAGTAGTGGGGAGAATATTGGGCGCTATATAGACTTTTTTCTGCAAAACTTGGTAAGTGAATTGCCAAGTTATGTTCGTGACACCAGTGACTTTTTGGAAAAAATAGAGGGCCTGGAATGGCAGAAAGACATGCTACTTATAACTTTGGACGTTGAGCAATTATACACTAGTATTGACCATTGTTGTGGCCTAAATGCTATTGCTTATTTTTTGGGGCAAAGACCATTGGAATTTCATCAGCACAACAAAATGATTTTGAGTTTAATAGAATGGTGTTTATACAATAATTACTTTTCTGTTGGAAAAGAGGTGTGGAGACAGCTTCGAGGTGTGGCGATGGGGGCCTGCTTCTCCCCCAGCTACGCGTGTTTACATGTGGGATGATGGGAGGAGCTGGTCATCAACGTCACGCACCAGGTTTGGGTCAGAGAAAAAATTGTCACATTTTTACGCTATATAGACAACATTTTTATAGTTTGGCAGGGAGATGAAAGGGAAGCTCATCAATTCATTGATGATATTAACAACAATACCCTCAATCTAAAATGTACGTCCCATATCAGTGCCAAACAAATAGAATTTTTGGATGTCAGTGTTTATATAGATAAAGACAATAGATTACAAACGACCCTACACAGAAAAGCCACTGCAGGCAATACAACCCTGCATGCTTCTAGTCTCCATCCCAGGCACACCATTGACAATATACCATTAGGAGAAATCCTCAGAATCAATAGAATATGTAGCTCCCATGAAAACTTTCTCAAATGTGTCAAGGATCTAAGGATACGACTTAAAGCCCGAGGGTATCCTGATCAAGTGTTTGATCGTGCTCTGGCTAGAGCCGACAAACGATCTAGGTCCTCGTTGTTTCCAGAATCTACTGAAAACGCTCCAGCTGCAGTAACCCAAAGTATGGAAATCTCTAATGAGTGTCCGAGATTCATTACTGCATTCAGTAGTCAGGAGAAAAAGATCAGACAAATCATTAACCGTAACTGGCCTACCATTCTGACGGACACAGTGCTAGGAAGTATGTTGCCAAACAAACCATTGGTAACATTTTGGAGAGCACAGAGCATGGGGACAGTGCTGGATCAAAGTAGTCCAGAATTAAAGCAAAAAGCGGTCTGGCTTCAACCAGCATCTGGGTTCCGTAAATGCTCTACTTGTAAAGCTTGCCAATTCGGCATTAATAAAACCCACTACAGTACCCCATGCAAATCAGTGGATACACCCATTGTTGGCAACCACTCTTGTAAGACTGATTATGCTGTGTACGTCCTGACGTGCACCTGCGGCCTAAATTACATAGGCAGTACCAAGCAGCAGGTGCACGTCAGGATCTTACAACATATCAGGGCCATTTTGCACTGTGACCAATCGTATCCGGTCGCTCGTCATTTTCAAAGTACACATAATAAAGATGTTAATTGTTTATCTTATTATGTGGTAGCCTCAGTCCCCCCTCTTAGGTGTGGTGGTAATCGAGAGCTTAAACTGAGGCAACTTGAATCTCGTCTCATTCTTGAATATGACAGCAAGTGGCCTAATAGGCTTAACAATACTGAGGATTTACGTAACTTTCTCTAAACACTTAGCTCCATGCTCGAACTATCCCATTTCCTCAGGTAGTCAGGTTCCCTGTTACCTTGAGATGATCTCTTCTCATATTGAATCATGTGTCCTGGTTTTCTCTAACTATATCTGTCTTCTAATATCTTTTATTCCGTGGCTAATCAAGTTCCTTGTTAGCCACGGTAACATTAGTTAACTACTCTCCACCTCCATATATTTATTCATATTTATCACTATTTAGGATTTTAGCACTTTTTTGTATATAGGTGTTTTTATCACTTTTTAAACATGATAATATGTTTATACCTGTACAAAATGTTTTAAATGATGCTTTTTTATAATGACAAAATTGTGAGTAATTCCTAATTGTCGGATTTAGCATTCATGCATTTTTTACACAGGTCACTTTATCATGTATTGCAATATTTTTATATTGTTATTCCCTTTAGCACGCGTGATTGCACTTTATGTACAGTTAGACACTGATCTAGTTCAGCACTGTTATTTGCACTTTATACTTAGCTTGCCTTGACAACACTTGAATATTCCTACTATGGACTCATAATGTTGGTATTTCTATGGATTTATCCCGTTATTTTTCTACAATTTCGCATTAAGAGACACTTTACAAAAATATTTTAATTAATGAAATTATAATTGCTATGTTTAAGAAAATAATTAACTGGCATTTGCATTACTGTGTTTAACCTATTTTGCGTATTTGCACGAAGAATGACTATGAAACAAACAAGATGTTGTCTATGTCCATAGTCACGTGACTGTTCGAAGGGTGGAGCTTATGCTACTCACTTAAGCATTATAAAAACAAAAAAGTTGCACTAGTTCGTTGCATGTGCACAAGGGCTCTTGAAGCCCGAAACGCGTATTGCCCTCCTGTTTTTCCCAGCTGCAATACAGTAAAGAACCTGTGAATCAGTGGTCCGTCTCCTACTTTGCCTGCCTCGCCGGTCCTGGGTGGATCAGGAAGTGGCGTTTGTGGAGGTTCGAAATATATATATGTATATACATATATATATATTTCAAGAATTTGACAAAAAAGTAATTAATACAGAAAATAAAACGTTACACTATTCCCACTCCACTATGTGCAACAGTAGGAAAACCATCGGACTTCGGAAGAGTAAAATGTACTATTCCACTAGAGTCTGTGCAACAGGAGAAAAAACACTGGACTTCGAAAGGGTTACATTTACTATTCCCACTCCAGTCTATGCAACAGTATAAAAAGAGTTGGACATCAAAGGGGTTAGATTTACTATTCCCACACCAGTCTGCACAATAGTAGGGAAATCATTGGAATTCAGAGTGGTAAAATGTACTATCCCCCTGCCAAAACTGTGCAACAGTAGGAAACAGAGTTGGACATTGGAGGGGTTACATTTATTATTCCCTCTCCAGTTTGTGCAGCAGTAGGAAAAGCATTGGAGTTCCAAGGGGTAAATTTACTATTCTGCATCCAGTCTGTGCAACAATAGGAGAACCATTTGGGTTTGGAGGGGTTATATGCACTATTCCCAATGCAGTCTGTGCAACAGGAGGGAAAGCGTTCAAATTCCGAAGGGTAAAGTTTACTATTCCTCCTCAAGTCTTTGCAACAGTAGGGAAAGCGTTATACTGAAGGGAGAGGTGTGGCGCCGCGGCCAGGGCGACTGACGCTGGAATCTGGGGATCAGGGTTCGATCCCTGGCTCCGGCGGCAGGTTAGCCCAGCACCATGTGACTCTGGGCAATAGCTCGCTTAATCTTCCCGACCTCCCCCAGCGCCTAGAGACCCTTACGGGTGATTATGCGCTTTACAAATGTGGATTATTATTATTATTATTATTATTATGATTATATTTCCCACTACATTTTAAGATATAAAATTAATACATGAACTAAAACATAATGTTGCAAAGTCATCCTGTGCCCCGGGAACGCCCCAACTTTTTGCTGACTGATACTGGTGGTAACTGACTCTGACTGACCCTGGGCTCTGCCAAACCAGGCTCAGGGTCAGTCTTATGCTGAAAGAGACATATTAGAATACAGTTAAAACACCTACATACACTAGGGTACACAATGTTATGGTATGGTACCCCTGTAATTGGCATGACCTACCCTATAGGCCCCTAGTATATAATAGGGCAGGGGGATTGAAACTACCTAGAAGTCCATAGTACCCTAGGACATGGCAGTTTAGAGGACAGCAGCTCTTTTTGCACTTGCATGTGTGCACTGCTGAAGCCTGAGGTCAGTTTAAAAGCAGCCCTGTGTGCCAGGACTGCATTTAAAAAGTAAATTGTGCCCACACTTGACTTTGTTGTTCGGGGCACTTAAAAATGGATAACCTACAATGTTTAGTATATTAGGGACTCCCAGGGTCTTCGCTAGGTTTCCCAGGGGTGGGGGGTCAGGTATTTATAAGGTACACCCTTATAAAATGAGTTTTTATATGCCTGGGTAAAGTGACATTTCACATTTCACTCCCCACATTGTGGTAAAGTGCTGCTCAAATTCGACTTTGATGCTAGGAGCACCTTGGAGGGGAAATCTGCAATATTTCTACAGATTCAGAACCCCTAAAGTCTCCCCTATTTGCACATGGGGTGAGGGTCCTGTAGATATACGACAAGTACTTATAAAATATGTTTTTGTAAGTCCTGGTGCTGCAAATCCCCTGTTACATAGGTTAACATGGTAGGAAGTTATTGATTAATTACTCTTGATAGGAGAGGGCTAGAAATGCCATTCAAAGACTTCCCAGAATGATATAAATAAATCCAACAATATCATTTTGTTGAATTTCTCCTAAAGTGTACATACAAGAAGTTATAAGACTTTCTTGTTTTTAAGTCTAAATTCAGGCTTCCAGTGGTCTACCTTAATTGGGCAGAGTTAAGTGGATTAGCCAGGCTGCCTTGAAGAGGTGATAAAGAGCCCCTGGGGTTAACCAGCTCTGCTGGGATGGCAGTGTTCCATAGGAATGCCAGGCCAGGGGGAGGAGTCATAAACGATGTTCTTCAAAGAGGAGTGTAGAGACCAGTGTCATTTACAGCTCTGAACTTCCCGCCTTAGGAAGATGGTAGGATTAAGGAAGGTATGAGCAGATGCAGGAGGGAGAGTCTCAGTAAATTAGCCATCCTAGGGGTGTGTTTAGCCAGCTCTTACCTCCTTGCTGGAAAATCAGCCATTATGGATTAGGAAGATTTGATGTACTCAGGGACAAAATATTTCCACACTCTACAGGATGTGGTCATATATTGGAGGAGTTACCCTGCTCCCATTGGTCAGAAGTGACCACCTGCTTGACCCAGAGAACTAGGAATAAGTATCTGAGAGGGGCAGAGCCCTCAAGACCTGCTGCTTGAAACTTAGTGAATCAAGAAGTGCCCTGTTGAGAAGTTGTGCTGTGCGAAGATTTCTAAGGCCTGACCTCTGAAGACCGTACCATCTAAAACTACAGCCCTGGGGATTAGCTTGCTGGAAAAGAACTAAAGAGTGGACTCCCTGAAACCTACAGGTTAACAGAGCTCATCTGGATCATCACCAACTAAATCTACACCTTGGAGAACTACCAGTGGATTTGTAAGGGTATTGTACCATTGGATTGTGGGTACTGAAGTCCTCAACTTTCAAGGACCATCTTTGAGCTTCCATCCACTTGGAGTGAGTTTGAGACACTTTGGGACCCCTTGAGGAACTTGAGGAAGAAGTTCAAGAATTTTGGAGAACTTTGAAGCAACTTTGAAAAAAGCTCCATAGAGGGACCAGCTCAGCCTGGCCAGCCAGGCTGCCTGCCTTCAACCACGAGCCGGCCATGCCAACCAGGTTTGTCCCGCTAAAAGCTCCATCGCTCCAAATTCCTGAGATTGACCGGGACTAGGGGTAATCTTAAACCGGCGAACCCTCACCGGATCCGGCTACATGAGGAGCATCGAGAGACCCTAAGTGAAAAAGCTCCAGAAAAGTTTCTAAGTGGGCTCGTAGAAAAGGCGACCGGGAGCGACCGCAAGAGTCAAGCTGCCTGCCTTCTATCGCGTGCCGGCCTGGATTACTGGGTTGCCCCGCTGAAGCGTTAAAGGAAAATTTTCAAAGTCTGTTCCAGGGACTTTGAGTTTGAGTTTGAGTTTGAGTTTAAAACATTTATAGAGCGCACATACATCTGGCGGTTTCATGGCGCTGTGAGGTAATGAGACCAAGAGGGTAGGGGAGTCAGGGAGAGCGAGGAAGAGTGGATTATGAAGGGAAGGCTTGTGAAAAAAGAAAGGTTTTTAGGGCCTTTCGGAAGTGGGAGTATTGAGTGGAAGATCTGAGGTGGGCGGGGAGGGAATTCCAAAAGGCGGGGGCAAGAGTGGAGAATTTCGTGCCCCCCCACTTTTTACGCCTGAAGCGTGGGACTACCAACAGGTGTTGGGAAGATGAGCGAAGTTCCCTGGCGGGGGCGTATGCCTTGATTTCCGCAGAAATGAAGGCGGGAGCCGTGCCGACCCAGGCTTGAAAGGTGATGCATCCCATCTTGAACTGAGCTCGTTCTCGAATAGGGAGCCAGTGCAAGGACTTTAGGAGAGGCGTAGCGTGATTGAGTTTGGCCAAGTTGTAAACCAGGCGGGCCGCCTGGTTTTGGACCAGCTGTAATCGTCGCGTGCTATAGGCGGGCATGCGGCAGTATAGAACATTTCCATAGTCCAAGCGGGAGACCACCATCGCTAGGACAATGAGTTTTAGGGCAGAGAAAGAAAACAAACCGGAAACTTTGCGGATGGTGCGAAGTGAAAGGAAGGAGGAGGACACCATAGAACTGACCTGGGAGTGCAGGGTGAGTTGGTTGTTCAGCTTGATCCCTAACGTTTTCACGGAGGAAGAAGGGGAGGGGGGGACCTAGTGAGGGGGGGCCATAAGAGAGAGGTCCAGGGACTGGAGCAACCACCTGTCAGAATCAACTCGGTCTTGTCTGGATTTAACTTCAGGTGGTTGTAATTCATCCAGTCCCGGATGAAGATCATGGTGGACTGGAAATTCACCATGGACTCAGGGAATGGGGACAGGGTGAAAATAAGCTGCAGGCCATCCGCATAGTTGAGAACGGTGACTTCCATTTGGTGGAGGGCGAAAATGAGAGGGGCGATGTACAAATTAAATAAAAGGGCAGAAATAGAGGAGCCCTGGGGGACCCCGCATGGAACTTTCCGGAAGTCCGCCGAGAAGTCGCCCAGGCGTACTGCCTGGATGCGGTCCCTCAGGAAGGAGGACAGCCAGACCAAGGCCGAACCTCCGATCCCCGCCGCCCTGACACGAGAAAGTAAGATGGAATGATCAACCGTGTCAAAGGCGGCGGAGAGGTCGAGGAGGACCAGGGCCTGGGGATGGTTGGTGTCCATACCCTCTCTGAGGTTGTCAAGGACCGATAGCACCACGGACTCCGTGGAGTGTGCGGGGCGGAACCCAGCCTGCCGGGGGGCTAATATCCCGCTCTCCTCCACAAAGGTGCTGACCATACGGGTGACATGGCGCTCTAGTACTTTCCCTAGGAAGGGCAATAATGAATAGGGCGGTAGTTGACAAGAGCGGAGGGGTCGGCTCCAGGTTTCTTTAGGATGGGCAGGATGGTGGTTGTTTTTAGGGGTTGAATAACAATGCCCTGGGACAGTGAGCTGTTGAGAAGTTTGAGAGGGGCTGCACGCAGGTGGAGTAGATATGTCTGAGGATGTGAGGGGGACAGGGGTCCAGAGGTGAGCCTGATTAGACCATCGGGAGGAGGGCAAGAAAGGCCTCCTCTGTCAAAAGGGGGAGGGATTCGAGGCGGGCCTCGCCTAACGGACACTGGGGGTTGACAAAAGTAGGGGGGAGGAGGGATGTTTGCTTTGATGTTAGAAATTTTATCTAAGAAGTAGGTGTTAAGGGAGTCGCAAAGATCCTGGGAGGGAGAGGGTTTGAGGGTGGCTCTGTCGGAGTAGGCCAGATCGAGTACTATAGAGAAGATTTCTCTGGGCTGATTATCAGCAGCCAGAATTTTTGAGGAGAAATAGGCGGTCTTAGTGGCTAGAATTGCTCTTTTATACTGGGACAGGAGAGCGGAGTACTGGGTTTTAAGGTTTGGGCAGTAATCACGCCTCCAGGCCCGCTCAGCATGACGTACTGAGAGTTTTAGGGCCTTGAGTTCCTCATTAAACCAGCGATTTGCGTCATTCGGACATCTGGAGGACACCCGCCTGAGAGGGGCGACAGAGTCGCAGCCCGACAGGAGCCAGGAATTTATAGAGTCGGCTTGAGCGGAAAATGACAGGCCGTCTAGGTCCGGACTAGAAGCGGAGAGTGTGGCAGACAGAGCGGCAACATCCACCTTGCTCCAAGAGCGCGCCCAGGTGTTTCTGGGAAGGAGAGGCTTGGTGACTGGGTTAAGGTGCAGGGAGAAGGATATCAGGAAGTGATCAGACCAGGTGCAAGGGGAAATAGACAAGGAGGCTATCGGGCAGTTGAGAGACCAAATCTGATCAAGGATATGACCCTGATTATGAGTGGGAAGTGAACGTGGGAGTCGAAGTTGAAGCAACGAAGGGTTTCTGAGAATTCTTTGGAGGTAGAGCATTCTGCGGGGTCGGAGGGCCAGAAGTTAAAATCTCCTAAAACCAATATGGCGGAGTTATTGACCGCAAGGGTGGCCACTAGATCTTGGAACCCGGGGAGAAAGAGTTGAGAGGGCTGAGGGGGACGGTACATGAGCAGGCAGGTAAGCGGGACTCTGAATAACGCTGAGCGAACGACTAAAAAGTCGGCTGAGCCAATGGAGGAAAAGGTTAAGGACTGAAAAGAAAACTCTCTACGAGCGATCTGTGCGACGCCACCTCCTGATTTGCCGGAGGGACGGTCGGTGCGCAGAGCGTAGTATGCAACGGGAAGGGTGGCTAGCAAGTAGGGGAGGGAGTGGTCGGTGAACCAAGTCTCTGTGAGAAATAGGAGGTCTGGTTTGTGCAGGTCCAGTAACACAAATAGT
The DNA here is from genome assembly GCF_964261635.1 of Lissotriton helveticus. Lineage (NCBI taxonomy): Eukaryota > Metazoa > Chordata > Amphibia > Caudata > Salamandridae > Lissotriton > Lissotriton helveticus. The sequence goes on from NC_136058.1 coordinate 210,111,787, forward strand.
TCATGGCAGTGCTTAACTGCTGACCTGGTGTTGAGATAATAAACGGATAGGGTGGTGGGTACAGGGGGGCAGGGTGGACGGGAGGAGGGTCAGCGGGAAGAGGGGGGAGGGAGGACAAGAGCCGGAGAGAGGGGAGAGGGCACGGACCCGTCAAACCCAATTTGCCAATGTGCAAAGTCACAGAGTCCTCCAAGGGCCACGGTCCCTGGAGATTGTAAAGCTGTGCCGGTGAATATTGAACAGTCCGGGCATGATGGGGAGCCCCTAGGCCCGGTCGGCCGCGGACGGGCGCAGACGGGCTTACCTTTGGCGCGCCTTCAGCGCGCATGCGGCGCGCCCGCTGCGCTCGTCCGCTGCGCTTCCGGAAGATGCACATATTTTATGGATAGGTAGGGCGGCCGGGGGGTGTGGCCTCTGAAAAAGGGGTGTGGCCTCCGGGCTCGCCGGGATGGCGGCAAGAGATGTTTTGTTTAGAGGGGCAGCGCCAGCGCTAAATCCGCTGAGTGACCAGAAGTGAGGAGGCGAAGTGGGTAGGTAGTGGCAAAGAAATACAGTGACTCTCAAATACAGTTTTTTTAAAAGTACAAGTTAAAACAATTAGCGCTCCCGGCTTTCCGCCTCAGGAGCTCAGTGCTGTCAGGTCTTGGGCGCTTGCAATCAGCGTCTATATAAAGGGCGACGACCGGGGGGCGTGGCCTCTGAAAAAGGGGCGTGGCCTCCGGGCTCGCCGGGATGGCGGCAAGAGATGTTTTGTTTAGAGGGGCCGCGCCAGCGCTAAATCCGCTGAGTGACCAGAAGTGAGGAGGCGAAGTGGGTAGGTAGTGGCAAAGAAATACAGTGACTCTCAAATACAGTTTTTTTAAAAGTACAAGTTAAAACAATTAGCGCTCCCGGCTTTCCGCCTCAGGAGCTCAGTGCTGTCAGGTCTTGGGCGCTTGCAATCAACAATTAACCTCAAACTCGTCGAAACGCAAGCCGTCAAATCCTCACCTGATCCGGACTGGCTGGGAGCTTCGAGGGCCCTCTGGTAAAAAAACATAATTATTAAAAAATTATATTTTCACATCTATAATATGAAAACAATATTACTCACCTAAAAAAATCGATAACCTAGTCAGGGATATTTCTGTGGCTCAATATTTATATGTCACAATATTTAAAACTTGATATTTCTGTATCAGTATTTTGTCCAAATACTGGAAGTCACCCCAGCCCCAGGCACATTTCAGATAGTGAGTGTTACAGTGGGGGCCCATCCCCGAAGTCAAAGTGGGGCAGACCTAAATTCAAGATTCATGAATGCTGCAGCCTGACAGAAGAATGAGCAGGAAAACTGAGGACCAACAGATCACACTCTAGGTAACCTGGAAGATAAAATGTTTGGTGAAATGTGTATTATCTGGAGTGGTGATTTTAACTGTTTTCTGTGCCAGCATAGTCAATGGGGTATATGTGGCCTAGGTAAAGATAAAGAAGATATAATGGCCCATTTTTCCTTTCTTTTACTGGGGGATCTGCTAAATGATATCTTGTTTCAGTTTGACCTGGGATATGCCAACAAACGATGTACTCCCACAGTACCTTTTAAGCCCACCTTTAATGGTAGGGGATGTAATTTTATTATTGACTATATCCTAGTCTCAAATACATATTTACGCAACGTCCGCTCCTTCGTAACACATGATATTATAATGAGTGATCATTATACAATCAGCATGGCTTTTAACTTGGAGAGGACAGAGAGAACTAATAAATCAAGAGTTAAACTATGATTTTAAGATCAATCTCGCTAGTACTAACGGGTATCCGCTAAAGTGGGCAAATGTGGATCCTGTGGCTTTTATTTATAACCTGATAAACAGGACTAGTGATGAATTTGAAACCTGTTTGTCTGAGGGAAGGGACAATGAAGAGGTTTTAAATGCTTTCTTCAATATCTCAGGTGAGGCCAAGAAATTACTAATGAGGGAGCAGAAACAGGGTCTGCATAAGCCACAGGGATGGTTTGATAAAGTATGTAGCAAATCCCACACCCTCTTGAAGAAGGCATTGCATAGCGTAAATTGATCTAGGGAGGAAATAAGACAGGTTAGAACCATTTATAGACATGCTTTAAAAAAGCACAAGATACAATTGAGATTAGAAGCATGGGAGAGGTACACCAGGCATGCGTAAGAAAAGACAACTATGGCTTCTAGAAAGCAGTAAATGCTCTGCTTTTTTACAAAGGGGGACACTGATAAAATAGACATCACTATTACTGAGGATAAGTGGGTTGAATTTTTTGCGCATCTCTATATTGAGGAACCCCCTGGACAAAATGAGGCATCCTCAATAGCAACGATGGCCAACGATAGTGTACAGACTGTAGTATTCCCCATAGATATTAACATTTCTTTAGAGGAGGTTGCCAGGGCCATAAAAGAGAGCACTTCTGGTAAAGCACCAGGGCCGGACGGCGTCCCTGTGGACGTGTATAAAACTAACATCGAACTATGGGCCCCACTCCTAACTAATGTCCTAATAGCTGTAGCCATCATGGTTTTATCCCCACATGGTATGATGCTATAGTGATCCCCATTTTTAAAAAATGGGACAGTAATTAACCAAGGTGTTATCGTCCAATTTCCTTGTTAGACTCCCTTCTGAAAGTAGTAGGGAGGATGATTCTTAACAGACTATAATCCTGGGCTGAAGCGACTGGCGGGCTATCTAATTTACAATATGGTTTCTGAGCGGGGTTCGTTACGGTTGAGCAAGGTCTCAATTTAACTCTGACCATAAGCAAATATACAGTTCTTAAGGAGGGAAAACTCTTCTTGTCATTCATTGATTTGAGCTCAGCGTTCGACTGTGTAAATCATGATAAGCTCTGGAGAGTTCCTAAAGATATGGAAGTTGAGCCATCCTTGCTTTTATTTATCAAGGAATTGTATGGGGAGGCAGGAGCCAGTATTCGTTACGGGATACAGGGGAATGTTCAGCCAAATTTCGCATAAAAAGGGACTGACGCAAGGCTGTATACTTGCCTCTTTCCTTTTCTCCTTATATATAAATACAGCCTGGGCCAATATTTGACTGAACATCGACAGGACTACCCGATTATTAAGAATACCCCTGTCCCCATCCTACTCTATGCGGATGAAGCAGTCATCATGGCGCGGAAGCAAATAGGGTTACAACAAACAGTTACCAACTTTGTTTTTATATGCGAGATAGGGGTTTAAAAGTAAATATCAGTTAAACATTTACTATGAGCTGTGGGAAAAAACACAAGCAAAAAATGTGATATTTTTATTAACAACACCTTTGCCGAAAGTACTGATAAGTTCTCCTATCTGGGTATTACTTTTGATCGGACTGGGTCCTGGTCTGCATCTATGCAGGCGAGAAAACTAATGTTCACTAGAGCCATTGGCATGGTTATTAATTTCTCAAGGAAATTAGGTTGTAGATTCGTGTCTGAGCTATTAGCTATACATAAAGCTAAATGTATATCTACAGCGTTATATGGGGCATGCATTTGGGGATTTATAGATTTTGAACATATCCAACGCTGTGAGAACGCCTTTACTCGTGGTCTCCTGGCGGTTCCTGCACCACTGCTACTTTTAATTGTCATATTGAACTTGGTCTCCCTTTTATTTCTGATATCATCAATTTGAATACTTTTTTTACTCTAGAATAAGGTGTGGGCATCAACTGAGACTGGTTTTAATTGTGATGTAATTGTAGATTGTCTTAAACTAGAGAAGGTGGCTAATGATCCATGGCTCAGTTATTTAAAAAAAATGGCGAACGAAATTGGCCATCCTGAATATTTTGATACGCCCGAGATCATGGAAACAATCTCTAGAAAAATGTGAAAACTGTTTGCCTGACCTATCTGGAGAATAAGCGCTGGCTTAGAGAGAAAGATAAAAAAACTGTTACGGAGAACAAACTAATTACAATTTCTCGGGGTATACAACCATATTTGGTACAGATACAGGGAAGCTTTAGTCGTATGCTTCTCACCCGTTTTTGTTTTGGGATCTTCCACAGAATGATTACCTTCCCAGATGTTAATGATTGGTCGAGAAATCTACTCTCATGCCTGTGTGATGATATTTCTATTCAAACAACGCTGCACAGTGTCTTATTTTGCAAATTTTATATACTTCCCAGGAAAAGGCTTTTAAAACCGATCTTGAGCCAAATGGGCCTAAGACAATGCAGAGAACAGAACAGACACCCTACCAAACCAGGGGTCAGTATCAGAGGAACCAACAGCAGGACTACCAAGCAGCTCAGAGAGGGGAATACCAGTGCAATCAACCACAAGAATACCTCAGGACGAGGAATCAGAGATATTGGCGATAGGGAAAACTGAGACCAATATATTCCCGATCATCAACCTTTCATCACATGCCCTTAGTAAAATAGAATTAAAAGTTTTAGAAATGGGATTTACATTTGCTCCTACTCCAAATGTTAATAAATCTAATTTAGAAAAGGACCTTAAAGCGTTCTTTTGTAAAATTAGATTAAGGGACTTTTTTGAAGATAGGGATTACACTCCAGATGAAAACATCTCAGGACTCCGTGAAAAATCCACATTCACACCAGCTATTACGCAGGTGGGTAAGAATGTGGAAATGTTTGAAAAAGTGGTAGAATCCAAAGTCAGACAAATTATTTGTGAAGCACATTCTGACACTAATAATATGTCGAAAGAATTGAGAAAAGCAATGATGGACCTTAAAAATAATCTACGACTTACAATTAAGCCTGCAGATAAGGGGGGTGGGGTGGTTGTTTTTAATACTGAAGACTATGAGACTAAAATGTTGCAACTATTGGAAGTTAAAGAACATTACTCCAGAGTGCCAGTCTCTAAATTGGAATCATTGAATAAGGAAGTAGTCACCACTATCAATGTCGCATTGGCAAATGGGTGGATTTATCAAGCTGAATATACATTTTTAAATAACAAAAATGCTAGGACTCCTGCAATATACGGTCTTCCAAAAATACATAAAAGCACTCAAAACACCCCCATGATACCCATAGTCTGCTGCATTGGATCACTGTTGGAGCTCCTAAGCCAGTATGCAGATACTTTTTTTAAACCAATAGTGATCCAACAGAAATCGTATGTTCGTTACTCGGCCCATATCATCTCTATGATTGAACTTATATCTTTTAATCCTATAAATCAGATCCTAGTGACACTCGACATAGAGGCGTTATATACGAACATACCCCAAGATACTACTATCCAGGTCATTAATGAAATTTTGGAGACCCAGGACCTGAAAGGGGCAAGTAAAGAATTTATTGTCCAATGCATCAGACTAGTATTAAAAAAAATATGTTTTTATTTAAAGATGAGTTGTTTCTCCAGGGCAAGAGCACGAGCATGGGAGCAACCTGTGCTCCGAGCCTGGCATGCTGATAGGTGGCTAAGTTTGAGGACCAACATGTCTTCAATGAAGCGCCGCCCTTCTATGAAAACATCAAGATGTGGCGCTGCTTCATTGACGACATCTTCTTCATTTGGGAAGGAGATGTTGAAACTCTGGAAGAGTATCTTGAATGGCTGAATCTGGGAGACATTAACTTCAGATTTTCAGCTGCATAAGACAATAGTGCTGTTCACTTTCTTGACATCACCATTAAAAATTTGGAGGGATTTTTGGAAGTGGAATTGTATACAAAACCCACGGACAAAAATACACTCCTACATTATAACAGCTACCATCCCTGGTCCCAGCGTGATAATGTGCCATTCGGTCAGTTTCTCCAGATGAGGAGAAACTGCACGAATATCAATGATTATTATAAACACTCTGAACTCTTGAGCAGTAAATTGAAGGATAGGGGTTATCCAAAAAAACGTATAAAACATTCTTTTAAAAGCGCCCGATTTTATAACCGCGACAGCATGTTGATCTCAGATCATTAGCCTAAAAAGGAGAAAACTACCACTGATTCCAAACTGGTGTTTGTCAGCCAGTCTTCGAACATTAGTAATAGATTAAAAAATGTCATCAATTCAAATTGGAACATTCTAAACGATGGTAAAGAAACAAAAATTCCTAAACCTATATTTGCGTTTAGACGCAATGACAATCTACGCAATAATTTGGTTCATACCTATAGAGATGACAGCCTCACCAGCCAGAGAACAATCACAGGAAATAAGGCAGTGGGTAATTACAAATGTGGCAACTGTTCCATCTGTGAGAATTGTCTGGTTACTAAAGCTTTGACCCAAAACAATTATACAATGACAGCAAAGAGTCTTAACCACTGTAGGAGTAGCAATCTGATATATCTGCTGCGCTGCCCCTGTGGACTTGCGTACGTCGGAGAAACGAGCAGAGAACTTAGGCTACGCCTCCTGGGACACAAGTCGGCATTAAAATCTAAAAAAATGAATGCACCGATGGTTGACCACTTTACCAAATTGAACCATAAACATACTGAATTTTCATGGTTCCTTATAGAGAAAATGTTGTGCCCTAGGAGGGGTGGCAATGTAGAAATTGAAAGAAAACATAGGGAACAGTGGTATATTTCAATTCTAGACACTGTAAATAATGGGTTAAACACTAAGGAGGACTGGATGAGAATTGTTCTGTAATTAACTATATAGAGATAGAGTTCTATAAAGATCAAGAATAGAGTACTTAAATATAGATATAAGATAGAAGTTGCTTGATAACTAAACGGGTATTAAAAAGCCGTAACAAGATCAGTGAAAACATTTTTTTTTTACACTCGAGATGTGGAATATGGTTGACCACAACCTCTATGGGTTTCCAGGCTAGTACCATAGGAGGACAAAAACATAGACGGTGTTGGAGAAGTATTAAGAAGTAAGTTAAACATAGGCAATATGCCCATAATGAGTAATATGATCTTCATATCAAATAATATGAATGCTAAGAGCTAGATTCCAGGTTTAAAAGGAATTGACAAGGAAAGGAAAAAAATAATAAAATCCAACTAAAGAGTTTCTGTTCGGAAAACAAAATAAATGAAGTAGGTTAAAAATAAGAGCAATACACTCATGATGGGGAATAGTATTGGTACACCTCAGTTTTTATTTGAACTGAAATCGAGGCGAAAGAACACGACAGATTGTGTTCAAAGTTTAACTGAATAAAGCTTGTTCAAAAACATGCAAGTGAGAGGATGCGGGGTGACGCCGGAACTCGTCATAGCTTGACGTATTCATAAAGCGAAATGCCGACAGGACGTGTCCTTTACTATCAGGAGCGAGACACGCGGCAAACGGAAACCGGGGAAAGCCGGACGTTGGATTCAAAAGGTATGTGAGCGAGGTAGCTGAGGGTTGAGACTGTTCGGGAACGCACAGATCAGTAACGCCGTTGAGATTAGTCTGCCAAGATTACCCCTGACTGATTTGACATTATCAAAACACATGGAGCAACTTCTACCTGACATGTGATATTTGAAATTGAAGTGCGTACCTCACCAGCGTAATTACCCTTGATTTATTGGTAATTATTAAAACACATAGAGAAATTTTTATCGGGCATGTGATAATTGAAACTGGAGTGTGTGGGATGTGGGTTATAATGAGGACATCTCACCAAGTGTAGTGGGAAATTACTTTATTGCCCGGAGCGCCGGGAAACACCGCTATGCACTGCTGCGGTCGGCGCCTAATGACATGGCTGCCTTCCGCTTCCGCTGGCGCAGTTCCGGCTCCGGTCCGTAAGAAACTAGACCGTCACCACATATCTCCCTCCTTTAATACAACTATATTTAACAACTACCTTACAGTTAGTCCATCTCAAAGTCCTTGAACCTCTCAGGAATCCTCACTCTTCTTCCAGCTCTCGTTGTCTTCACTCCTTCTCCTTGTGCTTTACTTTGTCCTTCTAACGACTTTCCCCACGTATTTGCCTTCACTCTGATCTCTTCCATACCTTTATCTCCTCCATCTTCACCTTCCTCTTCCTTAGGTCCTCTGAACTTCTCGTGCTCACTTGCCGCTCCATCTTCCACTTGCTGCATGCCTTCTTCTACTTGCTCACGCGTTTGACCTTCACATCCTTCCTCACTCATCTCCACATCCTCTGTTCTCTCGTCTCCACCTGTTCCCCAATTCAAGATCTTACTCGCCATCCTGTCCTGCGACCACTCTTTACCATCACTAAGCAGTGCAGATCTGGCGTATGGTTCTCTGACTTGTAGGGGCGGGGTGAACTTGCTTTCCCCCTTTCTTCTGAGCGTCGCTACCTTTACTCTCACCCAATCGCCTTTATCTAAAGTCACTTCCTGGACACCGTGTCTTTTATTGAAATGTTCGGTGTATGTTTCCTGCGCTCTTTCCAGGTTTCTTTTGACCACCGCTGGAGACCATTTGCTCTGTACCACCATCTTCCTCCACACAGCATTGTCCTTTGTGAAGGGTTCTCTTCCTCTTAACACCTTGAATGGGCTGTATCCCGTGCTTCCAGGTGTGATCCGGTAGGCCCATAACATTTTTGGCAACTCCTTCTCCCAATCCAAAGCGTCACTTATGGCCGCCTGAATGATGCCCATGATCACCCTGTTGAAACGTTCCACTTGTCCATTTCCTGAAGGATGATATATGGGCGTGTGTTTGACCTCAATGCCATTTCTTTTAATAAATGCTTCCCATTTAACTGACGTGAACTGTGGTCCATTGTCGCAAATCACCACTTTTGGAATTCCTTCCTTGATAAACGCGTTTCTTAAGAAGTCAATCACAGCTTCCGTGTCCATAGTTTCTTTCACCTCAATCTCAGGCCATTTGGAGTACTTGTCGATCAATACTACCACATATTTTTGTAGTCCTTCCGTGTTTAGAATGGGTTCCATGATGTCAACGGACACCATCTTCCAGGGTCCTTCTGGTATAGGGAATCGTCCTAATTGAGGTCGCATCACACACTGAGATTTGTCTGCCTTGGAGCATGACTCACATTGTCGTACATGTCTCTCCACCTGGGCGTCAATGGCTGGCTACCAGTACATTTGCCTCGCCAGGGCCTTCGTCTTTGTAATGCCTTGATGTCCTTCATGCAGTAATGTCAATAAATGGTGTATCACCCCTTGGGGGGGCACCACTTTGTCTCCTCTTAACAGGAATATGGGATTATCTCCCAGTGACATCTCGTCGCGCACTTCCCAATACCTTCTTAACGTTTCTTTGAGATGCCTCTTCTCAGGCCATCCATGGACGATGTACCCCTTGATTGCTTCCATGTCTTCGTCCGATTTGTACGCCTCCTCCCACTCTTGGGCACTTATTACTCCTTCCATGTCCTGGATGGTGGCAACCACATATCCATCCCAGTTTGGGGTCCCTTGCGCGTCGGCCCCTTCCTTTGCTGCTGCCCGACTCAGAAAGTCTGCCACCTTGTTTTGTGGCCCTGGTATGTGTTCCACTTCATATACGAAGTCCAAAAGTCTCAAAGTCATTTTGGCTATCCTGGGAGTGGCGTGGGAATGGCCACTTGATGTCAATACTTTAACAAGGGGCTTGTGGTCTGTTCTTACTAGGAATTTTGCTCCCCACAGATACTGCCGGAATCTCTCCATTCCCCACACTACTGCTAGCATCTCTTTTTCGATGACGCTAAACTTTTCTTCGTTCGGCGCCAAGGACCTCGAGGCGAAACTGATGTTAGACATCTCCCCCTTCTCCGATCTCTGCATCAGCACAACCCCCAGGCCTTTGTCACTTGCATCGGTGGTGAGGACCGAGACTGCCTCAGGATCAAACCCGGTCAGCGGTATCGTCGTGCTGAGTTCCTGCTTCAGCTTAACAAATTCTTCCTGTTCTTCCTCATTCCATTGGAAACAATTTCTCTCCTTCAGAAGTTGGCGCATGCAGTGGGTTTTCGTGGCAAAGTTGGCAATTAATTTGCTATAATATTCTGCCATCCCCAGGAACGATCTTACATCCTCCTTTTTCTCTGGGGTTGGCGCGTCCAAGATTGCTTGCATGTTGGCCCTCTTTGGCTCTATTCCTCTCTCACTCACTTCATGGCCAAGGTACGTTACTGATGGCACGCCCAGTTTGCATTTCGACCACTCCGCCATCAATCCATTAGCCTGCAGTGTGCGCAGTACTTGATGCAGCTTCTCATTATGTTCCTGTTTGGATGCTCCCATGATGAGGATGTCATCCTGGAAGAACTGGACACCACTCATTTTCCTGAAGAGTCTATGCATGAGGTTTTGGAACACAGCAGCTGCAGATGCCAACCCGAAAGGCATTCTCACGAACTTGTAGCAGCCAAAAGGGGTGATAATGGACGTGAGGTGACTGCACGAGGGATGTAGTTTCACCTGGTGATAGGCCGAAGATAAGTCCAACGTGGAAAACCACTTGATGCCTTTCGTTTTTGCTAACATCTCGTTGATGCGGGGAAGAGGGAATTTGTCCACCAAGATGTTTTTGTTCAATTCCCTGAGGTCTATGCATAGCCTCACCTTCCCAATACGCTTCTGTGCCACCGCCAAAGGTGAAAGCCATTCTGAGCTTTCTATGGCTTGTATTACACCACTTTTCTCCAGTCTGTCCAGTTCCGCTTGGACCGCTTCCCTGCTCCTGAGTGGAATGTTCCTCACTTTGTGCACCACAGGTTTCGCTCCCTCCTTCAACTTGATGAGGTGTTGGTATTTGACCAGTTCTCCTATTTGTCCCCCGAATACCTTGGGGTACTCCCTGCGCCATGCTTCATTGTCGCTGTTTAGTTCCATGTCCATCAGTAAAACCTTCTCTACTCCTCCGGGATTGAGTTGTATTCCTAACGCTCCCTGGTCCTTCCAACTGAGTACAGACGGTCCTTTCTCAGCGACGTACAGCTTGCACATTGCTTGCCGACCCCTGAACTCGAACAGCAAAGGGCAGTATCCTAACATGGGTATCCTCTGCCCCGTGTACGTGACCGGTCGTAAATCCATTGGATGTAGTTCTTCCTGTATTTTCGTGGAGAATTTCCTGTCCCACACTTGTCTTTGTATTATGGTGATGGGTGCTCCGCTGTCCGCTATCATCTCTATGGGCACTCCTCCTATGTGCATGTCTAACCTTGGTTTGTCCGACTCTGTACATCCCACATCTAAAATTTGGGCGTCAATGTATAGAAACTCTTGCAGGTCATCTTCCTCCGATCTGCTCGCCTCTTCTTCTTGCCGTTCCTGGTCCACATACCTCACCGTGGCTCCTTTAGGCTTGCGACGGCACACCTTCTCGTAGTTCCCGAAGATACTGCAGTATGCGCATTTCGCCCTAAAGGCCGGACATGCTTTGTCGTTTCCCAAATGTGTCAAAGGTATGTGAGCGAGGTAGCTGAGGGTTGAGACTGTTCGGGAACGCACAGATCAGTAACGCCGTTGAGATTAGTCTGCCAAGATTACCCCTGACTGATTTGACATTATCAAAACACATGGAGCAACTTCTACCTGACATGTGATATTTGAAATTGAAGTGCGTACCTCACCAGCGTAATTACCCTTGATTTATTGGTAATTATTAAAACACATAGAGAATTTTTTTTCGGACATGTGATAATTGAAACTGGAGTGTGTGGGATGTGGGTTATAATGAGGACATCTCACCAAGTGTAGTGGGAAATTACTTTATTGCCCGGAGCGCCGGGAAACACCGCTATGCACTGCTGCGGTCGGCGCCTAATGACATGGCTGCCTTCCGCTTCCGCTGGCGCAGTTCCGGCTCCGGTCCGTAAGAAACTAGACCGTCACCACATATCTCCCTCCTTTAATACAACTATATTTAACAACTACCTTACAGTTAGTCCATCTCAAAGTCCTTGAACCTCTCAGGAATCCTCACTCTTCTTCCAGCTCTCGTTGTCTTCACTCCTTCTCCTTGTGCTTTACTTTGTCCTTCTAACGACTTTCCCCACGTATTTGCCTTCACTCTGATCTCTTCCGTACCTTTATCTCCTCCATCTTCACCTTCCTCTTCCTTAGGTCCTCTGAACTTCTCGTGCTCACTTGCCGCTCCATCTTCCACTTGCTGCATGCCTTCTTCTACTTGCTCATGCGTTTGACCTTCACATCCTTCCTCACTCATCTCCACATCCTCTGTTCTCTCGTCTCCACCTGTTCCCCAATTCAAGATCTTACTACACTTCGCCATCCTGTCCTGCGACCACACTTTACCATCACTAAGCAGTGAAGATCTGGCGTATGGTTCTATGACTTGTAGGGGCGGGGTGAACTTGCTTTCCCCCTTTCTTCTGAGCGTCGCTACCTTTACTCTCACCCAATCGCCTTTATCTAAAGTCACTTCCTGGACACCGTGTCTTTTATTGAAATGTTCGGTGTATGTTTCCTGCGCTCTTTCCAGGTTTCTTTTGACCACCGCTGGAGACCATTTGCTCTGTACCACCATCTTCCTCCACACAGCATTGTCCTTTGTGAAGGGTTCTCTTCCTCTTAACACCTTGAATGGGCTGTATCCCGTGCTTCCAGGTGTGATCCGGTAGGCCCATAACATTTTTGGCAACTCCTTCTCCCAATCCAAAGCGTCACTTATGGCCGCCTGAATGATGCCCATGATCACCCTGTTGAAACGTACCACTTGTCCATTTCCTGAAGGATGATATATGGGCGTGTGTTTGACCTCAATGCCATTTCTTTTAATAAATGCTTCCCATTTAACTGACGTAAACTGTGGGCCATTGTCGCAAATCACCACTTTTGGAATTCCTTCCTTGATAAACGTGTTTCTTAAGAAGTCAATCACAGCTTCCGTGTCCATAGTTTCTTTCACCTCAATCTCAGGCCATTTGGAGTACTTGTCGATCAATACTACCACATATTTTTGTAGTCCTTCCGTGTTTAGAATGGGTCCCATGATGTCAACGGACACCATCTTCCAGGGTCCTTCTGGTATAGGGAATCGTCCTAATTGAGGTCGCATCACACACTGAGATTTGTCTGCCTTGGAGCATGACTCACATTGTCGTACATGTCTCTCCACCTGGGCGTCAATGGCTGGCCACCAGTACATTTGCCTCGCCAGGGCCTTCGTCTTTGTAATGCCTTGATGTCCTTCATGCAGTAATGTCAATAAATGGTGTATCACCCCTTGGGGGGGCACCACTTTGTCTCCTCTTAACAGGAATATGGGATTATCTCCCAGTGACATCTCGTCGCGCACTTCCCAATACCTTCTTAACGTTTCTTTGAGATGCCTCTTCTCAGGCCATCCATGGACGATGTACCCCTTGATTGCTTCCATGTCTTCGTCCGATTTGTACGCCTCCTCCCACTCTTGGGCACTTATTACTCCTTCCATGTCCTGGATGGTGGCAACCACATATCCATCCCAGTTTGGGGTCCCTTGCGCGTCGGCCCCTTCCTTTGCTGCTGCCCGACTCAGAAAGTCTGCCACCTTGTTTTGTGGCCCTGGTATGTGTTCCACTTCATATACGAAGTCCAAAAGTCTCAAAGTCATTTTGGCTATCCTGGGAGTGGCGTGGGAATGGCCACTTGATGTCAATACTTTAACAAGGGGCTTGTGGTCTGTTCTTACTAGGAATTTTGCTCCCCACAGATACTGCCGGAATCTCTCCATTCCCCACACTACTGCTAGCATCTCTTTTTCGATGACGCTAAACTTTTCTTCGTTCGGCGCCAAGGACCTCGAGGCGAAACTGATGGTAGACATCTCCCCCTTCTCCGATCTCTGCATCAGCACAACCCCCAGGCCTTTGTCACTTGCATCGGTGGTGAGGACCGAGACTGCCTCAGGATCAAACCCGGTCAGCGGTATCGTCGTGCTGAGTTCCTGCTTCAGCTTAACAAATTCTTCCTGTTCTTCCTCATTCCATTGGAAACCATTTCTCTCCTTCAGAAGTTGGCGCATGCAGTGGGTTTTCGTGGCAAAGTTGGCAATTAATTTGCTATAATATTCTGCCATCCCCAGGAACGATCTTACATCCTCCTTTTTCTCTGGGGTTGGCGCGTCCAAGATTGCTTGCATGTTGGCCCTCTTTGGCTCTATTCCTCTCTCACTCACTTCATGGCCAAGGTACGTTACTGATGGCACGCCCAGTTTGCATTTCGACCACTCCGCCATCAATCCATTAGCCTGCAGTGTGCGCAGTACTTGATGCAGCTTCTCATTATGTTCCTGTTTGGATGCTCCCATGATGAGGATGTCATCCTGGAAGAACTGGACACCACTCATTTTCCTGAAGAGTCTATGCATGAGGTTTTGGAACACAGCAGCTGCAGATGCCAACCCGAAAGGCATTCTCACGAACTTGTAGCAGCCAAAAGGGGTGATAATGGACGTGAGGTGACTGCACGAGGGATGTAGTTTCACCTGGTGATAGGCCGAAGATAAGTCCAACGTGGAAAACCACTTGATGCCTTTCGTTTTTGCTAACATCTCGTTGATGCGGGGAAGAGGGAATTTGTCCACCAAGATGTTTTTGTTCAATTCCCTGAGGTCTATGCGTAGCCTCACCTTCCCATTAGGCTTCTGGGCCACCACCAAAGGTGAAAGCCATTCTGAGCTTTCTATGGCTTGTATTACACCGCTTTTCTCCAGTCTGTCCAGTTCCGCTTGGACCGCTTCCCTGCTCCTGAGTGGAATGTTCCTCACTTTGTGCACCACAGGTTTCGCTCCCTCCTTCAACTTGATGAGGTGTTGGTATTTGACCAGTTCTCCTATTTGTCCCCCGAATACCTTGGGGTACTCCCTGCGCCATGCTTCATTGTCGCTGTTTAGTTCCATGTCCATCAGTAAAATCTTCTCTACTCCTCCGGGATTGAGTTGTATTCCTAACGCTCCCTGATCCTTCCAACTGAGTACAGACGGTCCTTTCTCAGCGACGTACAGCTTGCACATTGCTTGCCGACCCCTGAACTCGAACAGCAAAGGGCAGTATCCTAACATGGGTATCCTCTGCCCCGTGTACGTGACCGGTCGTAAATCCATTGGACGTAGTTCTTCCTGTATTTTCGTGGAGAATTTCCTGTCCCACACTTGTCTTTGTATTATGGTGATGGGTGCTCCGCTGTCCGCTATCATCTCTATGGGCACTCCTCCTATGTGCATGTCTAACCTTGGTTTGTCCGACTCTGTACATCCCACATCTAAAATTTGGGCGTCAATGTATAGAAACTCTTGCAGGTCATCTTCCTCCGATCTGCTCGCCTCTTCTTCTTGCTGTTCCTGGTCCACATACCTCACCGTGGCTCCTTTAGGCTTGCGACGGCACACCTTCTCGTAGTGCCCGAAGATACTGCAGTATGCGCATTTCGCCCTAAAGGCCGGACATGCTTTGTTGATTCCCAAATGTGTCAAAGGTATGTGAGCGAGGTAGCTGAGGGTTGAGACTGTTCGGGAACGCACAGATCAGTAACGCCGTTGAGATTAGTCTGCCAAGATTACCCCTGACTGATTTGACATTATCAAAACACATGGAGCAACTTCTACCTGACATGTGATATTTGAAATTGAAGTGCGTACCTCACCAGCGTAATTACCCTTGATTTATTGGTAATTATTAAAACACATGGAGAAATTTTTATCGGACATGTGATAATTGAAACTGGAGTGTGTGGGATGTGGGTTATAATGAGGACATCTCACCAAGTGTAGTGGGAAATTACTTTATTGCCCGGAGCGCCGGGAAACACCGCTATGCACTGCTGCGGTCGGCGCCTAATGACATGGCTGCCTTCCGCTTCCGCTGGCGCAGTTCCGGCTCCGGTCCGTAAGAAACTAGACCGTCACCACATATCTCCCTCCTTTAATACAACTATATTTAACAACTACCTTACAGTTAGTCCATCTCAAAGTCCTTGAACCTCTCAGGAATCCTCACTCTTCTTCCAGCTCTCGTTGTCTTCACTCCTTCTCCTTGTGCTTTACTTTGTCCTTCTAACGACTTTCCCCACGTATTTGCCTTCACTCTGATCTCTTCCGTACCTTTATCTCCTCCATCTTCACCTTCCTCTTCCTTAGGTCCTCTGAACTTCTCGTGCTCACTTGCAGCTCCATCTTCCACTTGCTGCATGCCTTCTTCTACTTGCTCACGCGTTTGACCTTCACATCCTTCCTCACTCATCACCACATCCTCTGTTCTCTCGTCTCCACCTGTTCCCCAATTCAAGATCTTACTACACTTCGCCATCCTGTCCTGCGACCACACTTTACCATCACTAAGCAGTGCAGATCTGGCGTATGGTTCTATGACTTGTAGGGGCGGGGTGAACTTGCTTTCCCCCTTTCTTCTTAGCGTCGCTACCTTTACTCTCACCCAATCGCCTTTATCTAAAGTCACTTCCTGGACACCGTGTCTTTTATTGAAATGTTCGGTGTATGTTTCCTGCGCTCTTTCCAGGTTTCTTTTGACCACCGCTGGAGACCATTTGCTCTGTACCACCATCTTCCTCCACACAGCATTGTCCTTTGTGAAGGGTTCTCTTCCTCTTAACACCTTGAATGGGCTGTATCCCGTGCTTCCAGGTGTGATCCGGTAGGCCCATAAAATTTTTGGCAACTCCTTCTCCCAATCCAAAGCGTCACTTATGGCCGCCTGAATGATGCCCATGATCACCCTGTTGAAACGTTCCACTTGTCCATTTCCTGAAGGATGATATATGGGCGTGTGTTTGACCTCAATGCCATTTCTTTTAATAAATGCTTCCCATTTAACTGACGTGAACTGTGGTCCATTGTCGCAAATCACCACTTTTGGAATTCCTTCCTTGATAAACGCGTTTCTTGAGAAGTCAATCACATCTTCCGTGTCCATAGTTTCTTTCACCTCAATCTCAGGCCATTTGGAGTACTTGTCGATCAATACTACCACATATTTTTGTAGTCCTTCCCTGTTTAGAATGGGTCCCATGATGTCAACGGACACCATCTTCCAGGGTCCTTCTGGTATAGGGAATCGTCCTAATTGAGGTCGCATCACACACTGAGATTTGTCTGCCTTGGAGCATGACTCACATTGTCGTACATGTCTCTCCACCTGGGCGTCAATGGCTGGCCACCAGTACATTTGCCTCGCCAGGGCCTTCGTCTTTGTAATGCCTTGATGTCCTTCATGCAGTAATGTCAATAAATGGTGTATCACCCCTTGGGGGGGCACCACTTTGTCTCCTCTTAACAGGAATATGGGATTATCTCCCAGTGACATCTCGTCGCGCACTTCCCAATACCTTCTTAACGTTTCTTTGAGATGCCTCTTCTCAGGCCATCCATGGACGATGTACCCCTTGATTGCTTCCATGTCTTCGTCCGATTTGTACGCCTCCTCCCACTCTTGGGCACTTATTACTCCTTCCATGTCCTGGATGGTGGCAACCACATATCCATCCCAGTTTGGGGTCCCTTGCGCGTCGGCCCCTTCCTTTGCTGCTGCCCGACTCAGAAAGTCTGCCACCTTGTTTTGTGGCCCTGGTATGTGTTCCACTTCATATACGAAGTCCAAAAGTCTCAAAGTCATTTTGGCTATCCTGGGAGTGGCGTGGGAATGGCCACTTGATGTCAATACTTTAACAAGGGGCTTGTGGTCTGTTCTTACTAGGAATTTTGCTCCCCACAGATACTGCCGGAATCTCTCCATTCCCCACACTACTGCTAGCATCTCTTTTTCGATGACGCTAACCTTTTCTTCGTTCGGCGCCAAGGACCTCGAGGCGAAACTGATGGTAGACATCTCCCCCTTCTCCGATCTCTGCATCAGCACAACCCCCAGGCCTTTGTCACTTGCATCGGTGGTGAGGACCGAGACTGCCTCAGGATCAAACCCGGTCAGCGGTATCGTCGTGCTGAGTTCCTGCTTCAGCTTAACAAATTCTTCCTGTTCTTCCTCATTCCATTGGAAACAATTTCTCTCCTTCAGAAGTTGGCGCATGCAGTGGGTTTTCGTGGCAAAGTTGGCAATTAATTTGCTATAATATTCTGCCATCCCCAGGAACGATCTTACATCCTCCTTTTTCTCTGGGGTTGGCGCGTCCAAGATTGCTTGCATGTTGGCCCTCTTTGGCTCTATTCCTCTCTCACTCACTTCATGGCCAAGGTACGTTACTGATGGCACGCCCAGTTTGCATTTCGACCACTCCGCCATCAATCCATTAGCCTGCAGTGTGCGCAGTACTTGATGCAGCTTCTCATTATGTTCCTGTTTGGATGCTCCCATGATGAGGATGTCATCCTGGAAGAACTGGACACCACTCATTTTCCTGAAGAGTCTATGCATGAGGTTTTGGAACACAGCAGCTGCAGATGCCAACCCGAAAGGCATTCTCACGAACTTGTAGCAGCCAAAAGGGGTGATAATGGACGTGAGGTGACTGCACGAGGGATGTAGTTTCACCTGGTGATAGGCCGAAGATAAGTCCAACGTGGAAAACCACTTGATGCCTTTCGTTTTTGCTAACATCTCGTTGATGCGGGGAAGAGGGAATTTGTCCACCAAGATGTTTTTGTTCAATTCCCTGAGGTCTATGCATAGCCTCACCTTCCCAATACGCTTCTGTGCCACCGCCAAAGGTGAAAGCCATTCTGAGCTTTCTATGGCTTGTATTACACCACTTTTCTCCAGTCTGTCCAGTTCCGCTTGGACCGCTTCCCTGCTCCTGAGTGGAATGTTCCTCACTTTGTGCACCACAGGTTTCGCTCCCTCCTTCAACTTGATGAGGTGTTGGTATTTGACCAGTTCTCCTATTTGTCCCCCGAATACCTTGGGGTACTCCCTGCGCCATGCTTCATTGTCGCTGTTTAGTTCCATGTCCATCAGTAAAACCTTCTCTACTCCTCCGGGATTGAGTTGTATTCCTAACGCTCCCTGGTCCTTCCAACTGAGTACAGACGGTCCTTTCTCAGCGACGTACAGCTTGCACATTGCTTGCCGACCCCTGAACTCGAACAGCAAAGGGCAGTATCCTAACATGGGTATCCTCTGCCCCGTGTACGTGACCGGTCGTAAATCCATTGGATGTAGTTCTTCCTGTATTTTCGTGGAGAATTTCCTGTCCCACACTTGTCTTTGTATTATGGTGATGGGTGCTCCGCTGTCCGCTATCATCTCTATGGGCACTCCTCCTATGTGCATGTCTAACCTTGGTTTGTCCGACTCTGTACATCCCACATCTAAAATTTGGGCGTCAATGTATAGAAACTCTTGCAGGTCATCTTCCTCCGATCTGCTCGCCTCTTCTTCTTGCCGTTCCTGGTCCACATACCTCACCGTGGCTCCTTTAGGCTTGCGACGGCACACCTTCTCGTAGTTCCCGAAGATACTGCAGTATGCGCATTTCGCCCTAAAGGCCGGACATGCTTTGTCGTTTCCCAAATGTGTCAAAGGTATGTGAGCGAGGTAGCTGAGGGTTGAGACTGTTCGGGAACGCACAGATCAGTAACGCCGTTGAGATTAGTCTGCCAAGATTACCCCTGACTGATTTGACATTATCAAAACACATGGAGCAACTTCTACCTGACATGTGATATTTGAAATTGAAGTGCGTACCTCACCAGCGTAATTACCCTTGATTTATTGGTAATTATTAAAACACATAGAGAATTTTTTTTCGGACATGTGATAATTGAAACTGGAGTGTGTGGGATGTGGGTTATAATGAGGACATCTCACCAAGTGTAGTGGGAAATTACTTTATTGCCCGGAGCGCCGGGAAACACCGCTATGCACTGCTGCGGTCGGCGCCTAATGACATGGCTGCCTTCCGCTTCCGCTGGCGCAGTTCCGGCTCCGGTCCGTAAGAAACTAGACCGTCACCACATATCTCCCTCCTTTAATACAACTATATTTAACAACTACCTTACAGTTAGTCCATCTCAAAGTCCTTGAACCTCTCAGGAATCCTCACTCTTCTTCCAGCTCTCGTTGTCTTCACTCCTTCTCCTTGTGCTTTACTTTGTCCTTCTAACGACTTTCCCCACGTATTTGCCTTCACTCTGATCTCTTCCGTACCTTTATCTCCTCCATCTTCACCTTCCTCTTCCTTAGGTCCTCTGAACTTCTCGTGCTCACTTGCCGCTCCATCTTCCACTTGCTGCATGCCTTCTTCTACTTGCTCATGCGTTTGACCTTCACATCCTTCCTCACTCATCTCCACATCCTCTGTTCTCTCGTCTCCACCTGTTCCCCAATTCAAGATCTTACTACACTTCGCCATCCTGTCCTGCGACCACACTTTACCATCACTAAGCAGTGAAGATCTGGCGTATGGTTCTATGACTTGTAGGGGCGGGGTGAACTTGCTTTCCCCCTTTCTTCTGAGCGTCGCTACCTTTACTCTCACCCAATCGCCTTTATCTAAAGTCACTTCCTGGACACCGTGTCTTTTATTGAAATGTTCGGTGTATGTTTCCTGCGCTCTTTCCAGGTTTCTTTTGACCACCGCTGGAGACCATTTGCTCTGTACCACCATCTTCCTCCACACAGCATTGTCCTTTGTGAAGGGTTCTCTTCCTCTTAACACCTTGAATGGGCTGTATCCCGTGCTTCCAGGTGTGATCCGGTAGGCCCATAACATTTTTGGCAACTCCTTCTCCCAATCCAAAGCGTCACTTATGGCCGCCTGAATGATGCCCATGATCACCCTGTTGAAACGTACCACTTGTCCATTTCCTGAAGGATGATATATGGGCGTGTGTTTGACCTCAATGCCATTTCTTTTAATAAATGCTTCCCATTTAACTGACGTAAACTGTGGGCCATTGTCGCATATCACCACTTTTGGAATTCCTTCCTTGATAAACGCGTTTCTTAAGAAGTCAATCACAGCTTCCGTGTCCATAGTTTCTTTCACCTCAATCTCAGGCCATTTGGAGTACTTGTCGATCAATACTACCACATATTTTTGTAGTCCTTCCGTGTTTAGAATGGGTCCCATGATGTCAACGGACACCATCTTCCAGGGTCCTTCTGGTATAGGGAATCGTCCTAATTGAGGTCGCATCACACACTGAGATTTGTCTGCCTTGGAGCATGACTCACATTGTCGTACATGTCTCTCCACCTGGGCGTCAATGGCTGGCCACCAGTACATTTGCCTCGCCAGGGCCTTCGTCTTTGTAATGCCTTGATGTCCTTCATGCAGTAATGTCAATAAATGGTGTATCACCCCTTGGGGGGGCACCACTTTGTCTCCTCTTAACAGGAATATGGGATTATCTCCCAGTGACATCTCGTCGCGCACTTCCCAATACCTTCTTAACGTTTCTTTGAGATGCCTCTTCTCAGGCCATCCATGGACGATGTACCCCTTGATTGCTTCCATGTCTTCGTCCGATTTGTACGCCTCCTCCCACTCTTGGGCACTTATTACTCCTTCCATGTCCTGGATGGTGGCAACCACATATCCATCCCAGTTTGGGGTCCCTTGCGCGTCGGCCCCTTCCTTTGCTGCTGCCCGACTCAGAAAGTCTGCCACCTTGTTTTGTGGCCCTGGTATGTGTTCCACTTCATATACGAAGTCCAAAAGTCTCAAAGTCATTTTGGCTATCCTGGGAGTGGCGTGGGAATGGCCACTTGATGTCAATACTTTAACAAGGGGCTTGTGGTCTGTTCTTACTAGGAATTTTGCTCCCCACAGATACTGCCGGAATCTCTCCATTCCCCACACTACTGCTAGCATCTCTTTTTCGATGACGCTAAACTTTTCTTCGTTCGGCGCCAAGGACCTCGAGGCGAAACTGATGGTAGACATCTCCCCCTTCTCCGATCTCTGCATCAGCACAACCCCCAGGCCTTTGTCACTTGCATCGGTGGTGAGGACCGAGACTGCCTCAGGATCAAACCCGGTCAGCGGTATCGTCGTGCTGAGTTCCTGCTTCAGCTTAACAAATTCTTCCTGTTCTTCCTCATTCCATTGGAAACCATTTCTCTCCTTCAGAAGTTGGCGCATGCAGTGGGTTTTCGTGGCAAAGTTGGCAATTAATTTGCTATAATATTCTGCCATCCCCAGGAACGATCTTACATCCTCCTTTTTCTCTGGGGTTGGCGCGTCCAAGATTGCTTGCATGTTGGCCCTCTTTGGCTCTATTCCTCTCTCACTCACTTCATGGCCAAGGTACGTTACTGATGGCACGCCCAGTTTGCATTTCGACCACTCCGCCATCAATCCATTAGCCTGCAGTGTGCGCAGTACTTGATGCAGCTTCTCATTATGTTCCTGTTTGGATGCTCCCATGATGAGGATGTCATCCTGGAAGAACTGGACACCACTCATTTTCCTGAAGAGTCTATGCATGAGGTTTTGGAACACAGCAGCTGCAGATGCCAACCCGAAAGGCATTCTCACGAACTTGTAGCAGCCAAAAGGGGTGATAATGGACGTGAGGTGACTGCACGAGGGATGTAGTTTCACCTGGTGATAGGCCGAAGATAAGTCCAACGTGGAAAACCACTTGATGCCTTTCGTTTTTGCTAACATCTCGTTGATGCGGGGAAGAGGGAATTTGTCCACCAAGATGTTTTTGTTCAATTCCCTGAGGTCTATGCGTAGCCTCACCTTCCCATTAGGCTTCTGGGCCACCACCAAAGGTGAAAGCCATTCTGAGCTTTCTATGGCTTGTATTACACCGCTTTTCTCCAGTCTGTCCAGTTCCGCTTGGACCGCTTCCCTGCTCCTGAGTGGAATGTTCCTCACTTTGTGCACCACAGGTTTCGCTCCCTCCTTCAACTTGATGAGGTGTTGGTATTTGACCAGTTCTCCTATTTGTCCCCCGAATACCTTGGGGTACTCCCTGCGCCATGCTTCATTGTCGCTGTTTAGTTCCATGTCCATCAGTAAAATCTTCTCTACTCCTCCGGGATTGAGTTGTATTCCTAACGCTCCCTGATCCTTCCAACTGAGTACAGACGGTCCTTTCTCAGCGACGTACAGCTTGCACATTGCTTGCCGACCCCTGAACTCGAACAGCAAAGGGCAGTATCCTAACATGGGTATCCTCTGCCCCGTGTACGTGACCGGTCGTAAATCCATTGGACGTAGTTCTTCCTGTATTTTCGTGGAGAATTTCCTGTCCCACACTTGTCTTTGTATTATGGTGATGGGTGCTCCGCTGTCCGCTATCATCTCTATGGGCACTCCTCCTATGTGCATGTCTAACCTTGGTTTGTCCGACTCTGTACATCCCACATCTAAAATTTGGGCGTCAATGTATAGAAACTCTTGCAGGTCATCTTCCTCCGATCTGCTCGCCTCTTCTTCTTGCTGTTCCTGGTCCACATACCTCACCGTGGCTCCTTTAGGCTTGCGACGGCACACCTTCTCGTAGTGCCCGAAGATACTGCAGTATGCGCATTTCGCCCTAAAGGCCGGACATGCTTTGTTGATTCCCAAATGTGTCAAAGGTATGTGAGCGAGGTAGCTGAGGGTTGAGACTGTTCGGGAACGCACAGATCAGTAACGCCGTTGAGATTAGTCTGCCAAGATTACCCCTGACTGATTTGACATTATCAAAACACATGGAGCAACTTCTACCTGACATGTGATATTTGAAATTGAAGTGCGTACCTCACCAGCGTAATTACCCTTGATTTATTGGTAATTATTAAAACACATGGAGAAATTTTTATCGGACATGTGATAATTGAAACTGGAGTGTGTGGGATGTGGGTTATAATGAGGACATCTCACCAAGTGTAGTGGGAAATTACTTTATTGCCCGGAGCGCCGGGAAACACCGCTATGCACTGCTGCGGTCGGCGCCTAATGACATGGCTGCCTTCCGCTTCCGCTGGCGCAGTTCCGGCTCCGGTCCGTAAGAAACTAGACCGTCACCACATATCTCCCTCCTTTAATACAACTATATTTAACAACTACCTTACAGTTAGTCCATCTCAAAGTCCTTGAACCTCTCAGGAATCCTCACTCTTCTTCCAGCTCTCGTTGTCTTCACTCCTTCTCCTTGTGCTTTACTTTGTCCTTCTAACGACTTTCCCCACGTATTTGCCTTCACTCTGATCTCTTCCGTACCTTTATCTCCTCCATCTTCACCTTCCTCTTCCTTAGGTCCTCTGAACTTCTCGTGCTCACTTGCAGCTCCATCTTCCACTTGCTGCATGCCTTCTTCTACTTGCTCACGCGTTTGACCTTCACATCCTTCCTCACTCATCACCACATCCTCTGTTCTCTCGTCTCCACCTGTTCCCCAATTCAAGATCTTACTACACTTCGCCATCCTGTCCTGCGACCACACTTTACCATCACTAAGCAGTGCAGATCTGGCGTATGGTTCTATGACTTGTAGGGGCGGGGTGAACTTGCTTTCCCCCTTTCTTCTTAGCGTCGCTACCTTTACTCTCACCCAATCGCCTTTATCTAAAGTCACTTCCTGGACACCGTGTCTTTTATTGAAATGTTCGGTGTATGTTTCCTGCGCTCTTTCCAGGTTTCTTTTGACCACCGCTGGAGACCATTTGCTCTGTACCACCATCTTCCTCCACACAGCATTGTCCTTTGTGAAGGGTTCTCTTCCTCTTAACACCTTGAATGGGCTGTATCCCGTGCTTCCAGGTGTGATCCGGTAGGCCCATAAAATTTTTGGCAACTCCTTCTCCCAATCCAAAGCGTCACTTATGGCCGCCTGAATGATGCCCATGATCACCCTGTTGAAACGTTCCACTTGTCCATTTCCTGAAGGATGATATATGGGCGTGTGTTTGACCTCAATGCCATTTCTTTTAATAAATGCTTCCCATTTAACTGACGTGAACTGTGGTCCATTGTCGCAAATCACCACTTTTGGAATTCCTTCCTTGATAAACGCGTTTCTTGAGAAGTCAATCACATCTTCCGTGTCCATAGTTTCTTTCACCTCAATCTCAGGCCATTTGGAGTACTTGTCGATCAATACTACCACATATTTTTGTAGTCCTTCCCTGTTTAGAATGGGTCCCATGATGTCAACGGACACCATCTTCCAGGGTCCTTCTGGTATAGGGAATCGTCCTAATTGAGGTCGCATCACACACTGAGATTTGTCTGCCTTGGAGCATGACTCACATTGTCGTACATGTCTCTCCACCTGGGCGTCAATGGCTGGCCACCAGTACATTTGCCTCGCCAGGGCCTTCGTCTTTGTAATGCCTTGATGTCCTTCATGCAGTAATGTCAATAAATGGTGTATCACCCCTTGGGGGGGCACCACTTTGTCTCCTCTTAACAGGAATATGGGATTATCTCCCAGTGACATCTCGTCGCGCACTTCCCAATACCTTCTTAACGTTTCTTTGAGATGCCTCTTCTCAGGCCATCCATGGACGATGTACCCCTTGATTGCTTCCATGTCTTCGTCCGATTTGTACGCCTCCTCCCACTCTTGGGCACTTATTACTCCTTCCATGTCCTGGATGGTGGCAACCACATATCCATCCCAGTTTGGGGTCCCTTGCGCGTCGGCCCCTTCCTTTGCTGCTGCCCGACTCAGAAAGTCTGCCACCTTGTTTTGTGGCCCTGGTATGTGTTCCACTTCATATACGAAGTCCAAAAGTCTCAAAGTCATTTTGGCTATCCTGGGAGTGGCGTGGGAATGGCCACTTGATGTCAATACTTTAACAAGGGGCTTGTGGTCTGTTCTTACTAGGAATTTTGCTCCCCACAGATACTGCCGGAATCTCTCCATTCCCCACACTACTGCTAGCATCTCTTTTTCGATGACGCTAACCTTTTCTTCGTTCGGCGCCAAGGACCTCGAGGCGAAACTGATGGTAGACATCTCCCCCTTCTCCGATCTCTGCATCAGCACAACCCCCAGGCCTTTGTCACTTGCATCGGTGGTGAGGACCGAGACTGCCTCAGGATCAAACCCGGTCAGCGGTATCGTCGTGCTGAGTTCCTGCTTCAGCTTAACAAATTCTTCCTGTTCTTCCTCATTCCATTGGAAACCATTTCTCTCCTTCAGAAGTTGGCGCATGCAGTGGGTTTTCGTGGCAAAGTTGGCAATTAATTTGCTATAATATTCTGCCATCCCCAGGAACGATCTTACATCCTCCTTTTTCTCTGGGGTTGGCGCGTCCAAGATTGCTTGCATGTTGGCCCTCTTTGGCTCTATTCCTCTCTCACTCACTTCATGGCCAAGGTACGTTACTGATGGCACGCCCAGTTTGCATTTCGACCACTCCGCCATCAATCCATTAGCCTGCAATGTGCGCAGTACTTGATGCAGCTTCTCATTATGTTCCTGTTTGGATGCTCCCATGATGAGGATGTCATCCTGGAAGAACTGGACACCACTCATTTTCCTGAAGAGTCTATGCATGAGGTTTTGGAACACAGCAGCTGCAGATGCCAACCCGAAAGGCATTCTCACGAACTTGTAGCAGCCAAAAGGGGTGATAATGGACGTGAGGTGACTGCACGAGGGATGTAGTTTCACCTGGTGATAGGCCGAAGATAAGTCCAACGTGGAAAACCACTTGATGCCTTTCGTTTTTGCTAACATCTCGTTGATGCGGGGAAGAGGGAATTTGTCCACCAAGATGTTTTTGTTCAATTCCCTGAGGTCTATGCATAGCCTCACCTTCCCATTAGGCTTCTGGGCCACCACCAAAGGTGAAAGCAATTCTGAGCTTTCTATGGCTTGTATTACACCGCTTTTCTCCAGTCTGTCCAGTTCCGCTTGGACCGCTTCCCTGCTCCTGAGTGGAATGTTCCTCACTTTGTGCACCACAGGTTTCGCTCCCTCCTTCAACTTGATGAGGTGTTGGTATTTGACCAGTTCTCCTATTTGTCCCCCGAATACCTTGGGGTACTCCCTGCGCCATGCTTCATTGTCGCTGTTTAGTTCCATGTCCATCAGTAAAATCTTCTCTACTCCTCCGGGATTGAGCTGTATTCCTAACGCTCCCTGGTCCTTCCAACTGAGTACAGACGGTCCTTTCTCAGCGACGTACAGCTTGCACATTGCTTGCCGACCCCTGAACTCGAACAGCAAAGGGCAGTATCCTAACATGGGTATCCTCTGCCCCGTGTACGTGACCGGTCGTAAATCCATTGGACGTAGTTCTTCCTGTATTTTCGTGGAGAATTTCCTGTCCCACACTTGTCTTTGTATTATGGTGATGGGTGCTCCGCTGTCCGCTATCATCTCTATGGGCACTCCTCCTATGTGCATGTCTAACCTTGGTTTGTCCGACTCTGTACATCCCACATCTAAAATTTGGGCGTCTATGTATAGAAACTCTTGCAGGTCATCTTCCTCCGATCTGCTCGCCTCTTCATCTTGCTGTTCCTGGTCCACATACCTCACCGTGGCTCCTTTAGGCTTGCGATGGCACACCTTCTCGTAGTGCCCGAAGATACTGCAGTATGCGCATTTCGCCCTAAAGGCCGGACATGCTTTGTCGTTTCCCAAATGTGTCAAAGGTATGTGAGCGAGGTAGCTGAGGGTTGAGACTGTTCGGGAACGCACAGATCAGTAACGCCGTTGAGATTAGTCTGCCAAGATTACCCCTGACTGATTTGACATTATCAAAACACATGGAGCAACTTCTACCTGACATGTGATATTTGAAATTGAAGTGCGTACCTCACCAGCGTAATTACCCTTGATTTATTGGTAATTATTAAAACACATGGAGAAATTTTTATCGGACATGTGATAATTGAAACTGGAGTGTGTGGGATGTGGGTTATAATGAGGACATCTCACCAAGTGTAGTGGGAAATTACTTTATTGCCCGGAGCGCCGGGAAACACCGCTATGCACTGCTGCGGTCGGCGCCTAATGACATGGCTGCCTTCCGCTTCCGCTGGCGCAGTTCCGGCTCCGGTCCGTAAGAAACTAGACCGTCACCACATATCTCCCTCCTTTAATACAACTATATTTAACAACTACCTTACAGTTAGTCCATCTCAAAGTCCTTGAACCTCTCAGGAATCCATACTCTTCTTCCAGCTCTCGTTGTCTTCACTCCTTCTCCTTGTGCTTTACTTTGTCCTTCTAACGACTTTCCCCACGTATTTGCCTTCACTCTGATCTCTTCCGTACCTTTATCTCCTCCATCTTCACCTTCCTCTTCCTTAGGTCCTCTGAACTTCTCGTGCTCACTTGCCGCTCCATCTTCCACTTGCTGCATGCCTTCTTCTACTTGCTCACGCGTTTGACCTTCACATCCTTCCTCACTCATCTCCACATCCTCTGTTCTCTCGTCTCCACCTGTTCCCCAATTCAAGATCTTACTACACTTCGCCATCCTGTCCTGCGACCACACTTTACCATCACTAAGCAGTGCAGATCTGGCGTATGGTTCTATGACTTGTAGGGGCGGGGTGAACTTGCTTTCCCCCTTTCTTCTTAGCGTCGCTACCTTTACTCTCACCCAATCGCCTTTATCTAAAGTCACTTCCTGGACACCGTGTCTTTTATTGAAATGTTCGGTGTATGTTTCCTGCGCTCTTTCCAGGTTTCTTTTGACCACCGCTGGAGACCATTTGCTCTGTACCACCATCTTCCTCCACACAGCATTGTCCTTTGTGAAGGGTTCTCTTCCTCTTAACACCTTGAATGGGCTGTATCCCGTGCTCCCAGGTGTGATCCGGTAGGCCCATAACATTTTTGGCAACTCCTTCTCCCAATCCAAAGCGTCACTTATGGCCGCCTGAATGATGCCCATGATCACCCTGTTGAAACGTTCCACTTGTCCATTTCCTGAAGGATGATATATGGGCGTGTGTTTGACCTCAATGCCATTTCTTTTAATAAATGCTTCCCATTTAACTGACGTGAACTGTGGTCCATTGTCGCAAATCACCACTTTTGGAATTCCTTCCTTGATAAACGCGTTTCTTAAGAAGTCAATCACAGCTTCCGTGTCCATAGTTTCTTTCACCTCAATCTCAGTCCATTTGGAGTACTTGTCGATCAATACTACCACATATTTTTGTAGTCCTTCCCTGTTTAGAATGGGTCCCATGATGTCAACGGACACCATCTTCCAGGGTCCTTCTGGTATAGGGAATCGTCCTAATTGAGGTCGCATCACACACTGAGATTTGTCTGCCTTGGAGCATGACTCACATTGTCGTACATGTCTCTCCACCTGGGCGTCAATGGCTGGCCACCAGTACATTTGTCTCGCCAGGGCCTTCGTCTTTGTAATGCCTTGATGTCCTTCATGCAGTAATGTCAATAAATGGTGTATCACCCCTTGGGGGGGCACCACTTTGTCTCCTCTTAACAGGAATATGGGATTATCTCCCAGTGACATCTCGTCGCGCACTTCCCAATACCTTCTTAACGTTTCTTTGAGATGCCTCTTCTCAGGCCATCCATGGACGATGTACCCCTTGATTGCTTCCATGTCTTCGTCCGATTTGTATGCCTCCTCCCACTCTTGGGCACTTATTACTCCTTCCATGTCCTGGATGGTGGCAACCACATATCCATCCCAGTTTGGGGTCCCTTGCGCGTCGGCCCCTTCCTTTGCTGCTGCCCGACTCAGAAAGTCTGCCACCTTGTTTTGTGGCCCTGGTATGTGTTCCACTTCATATACGAAGTCCAAAAGTCTCAAAGTCATTTTGGCTATCCTGGGAGTGGCGTGGGCATGGCCACTTGATTTCAATACTTTAACAAGGGGCTTGTGGTCTGTTCTTACTAGGAATTTTGCTCCCCACAGATACTGCCGGAATCTCTCCATTCCCCACACTACTGCTAGCATCTCTTTTTCGATGACGCTAAACTTTTCTTCGTTCGGCGCCAAGGACCTCGAGGCGAAACTGATGGTAGACATCTCCCCCTTCTCCGATCTCTGCATCAGCACAACCCCCAGGCCTTTGTCACTTGCATCGGTGGTGAGGACCGAGACTGCCTCAGGATCAAACCCGGTCAGCGGTATCGTCGTGCTGAGTTCCTGCTTCAGCTTAACAAATTCTTCCTGTTCTTCCTCATTCCATTGGAAACCATTTCTCTCCTTCAGAAGTTGGCGCATGCAGTGGGTTTTCGTGGCAAAGTTGGCAATTAATTTGCTATAATATTCTGCCATCCCCAGGAACGATCTTACATCCTCCTTTTTCTCTGGGGTTGGCGCGTCCAAGATTGCTTGCATGTTGGCCCTCTTTGGCTCTATTCCTCTCTCACTCACTTCATGGCCAAGGTACGTTACTGATGGCACGCCCAGTTTGCATTTCGACCACTCCGCCATCAATCCATTAGCCTGCAGTGTGCGCAGTACTTGATGCAGCTTCTCATTATGTTCCTGTTTGGATGCTCCCATGATGAGGATGTCATCCTGGAAGAACTGGACACCACTCATTTTCCTGAAGAGTCTATGCATGAGGTTTTGGAACACAGCAGCTGCAGATGCCAACCCGAAAGGCATTCTCACGAACTTGTAGCAGCCAAAAGGGGTGATAATGGACGTGAGGTGACTGCACGAGGGATGTAGTTTCACCTGGTGATAGGCCGAAGATAAGTCCAACGTGGAAAACCACTTGATGCCTTTCGTTTTTGCTAACATCTCGTTGATGCGGGGAAGAGGGAATTTG
The DNA here is from genome assembly GCF_964261635.1 of Lissotriton helveticus. Classification (NCBI taxonomy): domain Eukaryota; kingdom Metazoa; phylum Chordata; class Amphibia; order Caudata; family Salamandridae; genus Lissotriton; species Lissotriton helveticus. Next base: position 210,142,294 of record NC_136058.1, read on the forward strand.
TCCACCAAGATGTTTTTGTTCAATTCCCTGAGGTCTATGCATAGCCTCACCTTCCCATTAGGCTTCTGGGCCACCACCAAAGGTGAAAGCCATTCTGAGCTTTCTATGGCTTGTATTACACCGCTTTTCTCCAGTCTGTCCAGTTCCGCTTGGACCGCTTCCCTGCTCCTGAGTGGAATGTTCCTCACTTTGTGCACCACAGGTTTCGCTCCCTCCTTCAACTTGATGAGGTGTTGGTATTTGACCAGTTCTCCTATTTGTCCCCCGAATACCTTGGGGTACTCCCTGCGCCATGCTTCATTGTCGCTGTTTAGTTCCATGTCCATCAGTAAAATCTTCTCTACTCCTCCGGGATTGAGTTGTATTCCTAACGCTCCCTGGTCCTTCCAACTGAGTACAGACGGTCCTTTCTCAGCGACGTACAGCTTGCACATTGCTTGCCGACCCCTGAACTCGAACAGCAAAGGGCAGTATCCTAACATGGGTATCCTCTGCCCCGTGTACGTGACCGGTCGTAAATCCATTGGACGTAGTTCTTCCTGTATTTTCGTGGAGAATTTCCTGTCCCACACTTGTCTTTGTATTATGGTGATGGGTGCTCCGCTGTCCGCTATCATCTCTATGGGCACTCCTCCTATGTGCATGTCTAACCTTGGTTTGTCCGACTCTGTACATCCCACATCTAAAATTTGGGCGTCTATGTATAGAAACTCTTGCAGGTCATCTTCCTCCGATCTGCTCGCCTCTTCATCTTGCTGTTCCTGGTCCACATACCTCACCGTGGCTCCTTTAGGCTTGCGACGGCACACCTTCTCGTAGTGCCCGAAGATACTGCAGTATGCGCATTTCGCCCTAAAGGCCGGACATGCTTTGTCGTTTCCCAAATGTGTCAAAGGTATGTGAGCGAGGTAGCTGAGGGTTGAGACTGTTCGGGAACGCACAGATCAGTAACGCCGTTGAGATTAGTCTGCCAAGATTACCCCTGACTGATTTGACATTATCAAAACACATGGAGCAACTTCTACCTGACATGTGATATTTGAAATTGAAGTGCGTACCTCACCAGCGTAATTACCCTTGATTTATTGGTAATTATTAAAACACATGGAGAAATTTTTATCGGACATGTGATAATTGAAACTGGAGTGTGTGGGATGTGGGTTATAATGAGGACATCTCACCAAGTGTAGTGGGAAATTACTTTATTGCCCGGAGCGCCGGGAAACACCGCTATGCACTGCTGCGGTCGGCGCCTAATGACATGGCTGCCTTCCGCTTCCGCTGGCGCAGTTCCGGCTCCGGTCCGTAAGAAACTAGACCGTCACCACATATCTCCCTCCTTTAATACAACTATATTTAACAACTACCTTACAGTTAGTCCATCTCAAAGTCCTTGAACCTCTCAGGAATCCATACTCTTCTTCCAGCTCTCGTTGTCTTCACTCCTTCTCCTTGTGCTTTACTTTGTCCTTCTAACGACTTTCCCCACGTATTTGCCTTCACTCTGATCTCTTCCGTACCTTTATCTCCTCCATCTTCACCTTCCTCTTCCTTAGGTCCTCTGAACTTCTCGTGCTCACTTGCCGCTCCATCTTCCACTTGCTGCATGCCTTCTTCTACTTGCTCACGCGTTTGACCTTCACATCCTTCCTCACTCATCTCCACATCCTCTGTTCTCTCGTCTCCACCTGTTCCCCAATTCAAGATCTTACTACACTTCGCCATCCTGTCCTGCGACCACACTTTACCATCACTAAGCAGTGCAGATCTGGCGTATGGTTCTATGACTTGTAGGGGCGGGGTGAACTTGCTTTCCCCCTTTCTTCTTAGCGTCGCTACCTTTACTCTCACCCAATCGCCTTTATCTAAAGTCACTTCCTGGACACCGTGTCTTTTATTGAAATGTTCGGTGTATGTTTCCTGCGCTCTTTCCAGGTTTCTTTTGACCACCGCTGGAGACCATTTGCTCTGTACCACCATCTTCCTCCACACAGCATTGTCCTTTGTGAAGGGTTCTCTTCCTCTTAACACCTTGAATGGGCTGTATCCCGTGCTCCCAGGTGTGATCCGGTAGGCCCATAACATTTTTGGCAACTCCTTCTCCCAATCCAAAGCGTCACTTATGGCCGCCTGAATGATGCCCATGATCACCCTGTTGAAACGTTCCACTTGTCCATTTCCTGAAGGATGATATATGGGCGTGTGTTTGACCTCAATGCCATTTCTTTTAATAAATGCTTCCCATTTAACTGACGTGAACTGTGGTCCATTGTCGCAAATCACCACTTTTGGAATTCCTATCTTGATAAACGCGTTTCTTAAGAAGTCAATCACAGCTTCCGTGTCCATAGTTTCTTTCACCTCAATCTCAGGCCATTTGGAGTACTTGTCGATCAATACTACCACATATTTTTGTAGTCCTTCCGTGTTTAGAATGGGTCCCATGATGTCAACGGACACCATCTTCCAGGGTCCTTCTGGTATAGGGAATCGTCCTAATTGAGGTCGCATCACACACTGAGATTTGTCTGCCTTGGAGCATGACTCACATTGTCGTACATGTCTCTCCACCTGGGCGTCAATGGCTGGCCACCAGTACATTTGCCTCGCCAGGGCCTTCGTCTTTGTAATGCCTTGATGTCCTTCATGCAGTAATGTCAATAAATGGTGTATCACCCCTTGGGGGGGCACCACTTTGTCTCCTCTTAACAGGAATATGGGATTATCTCCCAGTGACATCTCGTCGCGCACTTCCCAATACCTTCTTAACGTTTCTTTGAGATGCCTCTTCTCAGGCTATCCATGGACGATGTACCCCTTGATTGCTTCCATGTCTTCGTCCGATTTGTACGCCTCCTCCCACTCTTGGGCACTTATTACTCCTTCCATGTCCTGGATGGTGGCAACCACATATCCATCCCAGTTTGGGGTCCCTTGCGCGTCGGCCCCTTCCTTTGCTGCTGCCCGACTCAGAAAGTCTGCCACCTTGTTTTGTGGCCCTGGTATGTGTTCCACTTCATATACGAAGTCCAAAAGTCTCAAAGTCTTTTTGGCTATCCTGGGAGTGGCGTGGGCATGGCCACTTGATGTCAATACTTTAACAAGGGGCTTGTGGTCTGTTCTTACTAGGAATTTTGCTCCCCACAGATACTGCCGGAATCTCTCCATTCCCCACACTACTGCTAGCATCTCTTTTTCGATGACGCTAAACTTTTCTTCGTTCGGCGCCAAGGACCTCGAGGCGAAACTGATGGTAGACATCTCCCCCTTCTCCGATCTCTGCATCAGCACAACCCCCAGGCCTTTGTCACTTGCATCGGTGGTGAGGACCGAGACTGCCTCAGGATCAAACCCGGTCAAGGGATCGTCGTGCTGAGTTCCTGCTTCAGCTTAACAAATTCTTCCTGTTCTTCCTCATTCCATTGGAAACCATTTCTCTCCTTCAGAAGTTGGCGCATGCAGTGGGTTTTCGTGGCAAAGTTGGCAATTAATTTGCTATAATATTCTGCCATCCCCAGGAACGATCTTACATCCTCCTTTTTCTCTGGGGTTGGCGCGTCCAAGATTGCTTGCATGTTGGCCCTCTTTGGCTCTATTCCTCTCTCACTCACTTCATGGCCAAGGTACGTTACTGATGGCACGCCCAGTTTGCATTTCGACCACTCCGCCATCAATCCATTAGCCTGCAGTGTGCGCAGTACTTGATGCAGCTTCTCATTATGTTCCTGTTTGGATGCTCCCATGATGAGGATGTCATCCTGGAAGAACTGGACACCACTCATTTTCCTGAAGAGTCTATGCATGAGGTTTTGGAACACAGCAGCTGCAGATGCCAACCCGAAAGGCATTCTCACGAACTTGTAGCAGCCAAAAGGGGTGATAATGGACGTGAGGTGACTGCACGAGGGATGTAGTTTCACCTGGTGATAGGCCGAAGATAAGTCCAACGTGGAAAACCACTTGATGCCTTTCGTTTTTGCTAACATCTCGTTGATGCGGGGAAGAGGGAATTTGTCCACCAAGATGTTTTTGTTCAATTCCCTGAGGTCTATGCATAGCCTCACCTTCCCATTAGGCTTCTGGGCCACCACCAAAGGTGAAAGCCATTCTGAGCTTTCTATGGCTTGTATTACACCGCTTTTCTCCAGTCTGTCCAGTTCCGCTTGGACCGCTTCCCTGCTCCTGAGTGGAATGTTCCTCACTTTGTGCACCACAGGTTTTGCTCCCTCCTTCAACTTGATGAGGTGTTGGTATTTCACCAGTTCTCCTATTTGTCCCCCGAATACCTTGGGGTACTCCCTGCGCCATGCTTCATTGTCGCTGTTTAGTTCCATGTCCATCAGTAAAATCTTCTCTACTCCTCCGGGATTGAGTTGTATTCCTAACGCTCCCTGGTCCTTCCAACTGAGTACAGACGGTCCTTTCTCAGCGACGTACAGCTTGCACATTGCTTGCCGACCCCTGAACTCGAACAGCAAAGGGCAGTATCCTAACATGGGTATCCTCTGCCCCGTGTACGTGACCGGTCATAAATCCATTGGACGTAGTTCTTCCTGTATTTTCGTGGAGAATTTCCTGTCCCACACTTGTCTTTGTATTATGGTGATGGGTGCTCCGCTGTCCGCTATCATCTCTATGGGCACTCCTCCTATGTGCATGTCTAACCTTGGTTTGTCCGACTCTGTACATCCCACATCTAAAATTTGGGCGTCAATGTATAGAAACGCTTGCAGGTCATCTTCCTCCGATCTGCTCGCCTCTTCTTCTTGCTGTTCCTGGTCCACATACCTCACCGTGGCTCCTTTAGGCTTGCGACGGCACACCTTCTCGTAGTGCCCAAAGATACTGCAGTATGCGCATTTCGCCCTAAAGGCCGGACATGCTTTGTCGTTTCCCAAATGTGTCATGCTTCCACACCGGTAACAACTGGGCTTACCGCCTCTGCCTGCTTTTTGGGCTGTTCCTCCGGGCGGTGGTGGGCCTCTCCTATGTTCTTGACTCTTCATTGTGTCTTTCTGCTTGGTCTTCTCCCCTCTATGGCTCGCCATGATTCTGCAGACCGTCTGTGTGCTGCCAGTGTCTTTTCTAGCTGCTTGTGCACATCTCTTTGACATCTCTGCCTTCTTTACCATGACCCAAACCTCTTTCAAACGCGCATCGCCATTCACCCACAATTTTTCTTGGACGTGTGTGCTCGTCGTGTGCATGATGATCTGATCGCGAATTAGCTCATCATGGAGTGGACCAAACTTGCACGTGAGGGCCAGTTTCTGAAGAGCCGTAACGTATTCATCCACTGTCTCACCACCTCCTTGCTTCCTGTGGAAGAAACTGTGTCTATCAATGGCCACGCACACCACGGGTCTGTAGTGTGCATCCAGGTCTGCAATGGCGTGGCTGAAGACGTCATCATCATTGTTGTCCCTTGGCTCTTTCACAATGGTGTCGAACACTCGAATGCCTTCCGGACCCAAGTTGTGTAACAGGATTTTCAACCTTCGCTTGCTTGAATATGCTGCACCGCTTTCTTCTTCTAGTGCTTCCAAATAGTTCTGGAAATACCTTTTCCAGTCTTCCCAGGGCATCGCTGGCTCGCCTCTGGATGGAAGAAACGGAACCATCTGCATCAGCGACGTGGATTGCGCCGCCATTTTCCTGACTATGATGGGACTGGTCGGGTCAGGGTTGTCGCGGTTGGGAGGGCTGCCCGGGGCTTGTCGCGTATCTGCGTCCGCCCCCTCTCTTCCACTGGAGATCGCGCTCCCTGACGATGTAGTTGCTCCTTGTCGGGGACTTTGCCCTGTACCACTGTCTGTCTTCTGCCGACCTCCCTGGCCCAAATGCTCCGCCAGCTTGCACGGCGTGCAGTGCCACTAGGTAATGCGCTCCCTCTGATGTACCTGCGTGGAGATGCACCACTTCTCTCCTCTCGCTTTCGAGCGCTCTTGGGGACAGCAGTCTTGTCTGGTGACTGCAGTGGTTTCTGATGGCTTGTGTCTGTGCCCTTGCTTAACTGGAGTCTTACACTGCTCACTGGCAGGCACTGAAGTTTTGTTCCTTTTGTTTTGTTTTTTTTTTGTTGCAGTGGTCTAGGCAGTGAGCGAGCACCCTTGGAGTGGTGCATGCGCTAGAACCGCCAAACGCCTTCCTCTGCCGCGCTCCGGTCTGTTGGTGGTCCCCTGTTGGGCGGGAATTGCGGTTACGTGCCGCCCGCAGCGTCCGCGAAATGCGTGGGACGCCGCTATTGAATCCTGCTCCTCGTCGCCATTGTGGGATGTGGGTTATAATGAGGACATCTCACCAAGTGTAGTGGGAAATTACTTTATTGCCCGCAGCGCCGGGAAACACCGCTATGCACTGCTGCGGTCGGCGCCTAATGACATGGCTGCCTTCCGCTTCCGCTGGCGCAGTTCCGGCTCCGGTCCGTAAGAAACTAGACCGTCACCACAGAGTGCGGGCTTCCCCAGCGTAATACGATAAAGGAGCCGGTGATGTACACAAACTGGGCTTATCAAGGACACAGATGGAAGCTGAATAAGCTTTGCACTATTTTAAGTTAGGTTGTTTGTATTTTGAAGCAACCTTGGAAAACGGGAAATAACCATTGTTTTCGTTGTCTTTTTGTCTTGCTCGCTTTGTGGGATACAGCCACGCCCTACAAATACCCCGACTCCAAGATTAACAATCAAAACTACACTACCTCGATAAATAGGTGAGATAAGATTAATTTGATCTGTGTTGCCTATATAAGCTTAATGGATGTCAGAACAATAAATATTTCATCTTGCTCTAATTTAAGGTAACTGTGTGAAGAATACGGAGCGGTACAGGCCCATACAGCGGTACAGGATACTAGTGTATAGAGCAAGTGAGAAGGTCATTTTGAAGTACTAAATCTCAATAAATAGGGGATAGCCGTGTGGTACACATTGACATACTTCATGTGTGTATTCACGTCTTGATTGTCAGGTTTGGAGTCAACCAAAGCATAGAGATTGAGCGATCCTGCTTAAAGTATAAACTTTCCTGAGAAACGAATACGAGTTGTTTTAAAGGTAATTTCCCATTTAGTAAACCTCTAATAATCTGTAGATATGATAATGGTCCAATATGTATAGATTTGGATTACCAATAGCATCTGTATTATCCCTCACAGACTATTCAAGTGCTATACAGCAACCTTTCTTTCATGAAAATTGAGAAAGATTCTCACACATGTGCGTTTACACAGGTGAGTTGTTAATACCTAAGAAGTGAGTATGGTGGGTGTTTGGAAAATGAATGAAAGTGTTTTACATGATCGCTCTATGAGTGAAGCGCTTACAAAGAAAAACAAGGAAAAAATAAGGGTTGAAATTTTGAAGTGATGGATACATAGGTATATGGGTGGGGGAAGTGAACCATTACCAGTCTATGCTATGTACAGTACAGGTAGCCCTGGAGAGAACGGTGCAACATCTTATAGTGTATATATATTTTTGTAAATCTCTTTCGGATGTAACTATAGAAGTTAGAGATATATGATGACATGGATATTGACTAATGGTTAAAAGGTGTTTGTATGCTTGAAAGGTAAATTAATGTTTTATGTTATTTAATTTTATATTAGGTGACATCGACAATAAGGAGAAATATATACAATTTGTCCTGATGAAGGTGGTTGTGATAATTTAGGACTACCGAAAGGCGTCGACGCTTTAGTGCTTGTTAAAATTTGGAGTGGTCAACAGTTTTTGGGGTTATTGGGAAGTAAATACTCAGTCCTCGGATGTACCAAGCGAATCCTAATTAACACGAGCAAGACAAAGTTTACTGTCTCTTGAAAATCTTTCTCCAGTGAAATAATTTTCTCTATGTATTTGCATGAGTAGTATTGATGTTTTTAAAAAAAATCTATTTATTAAACAAAGAAAAACAAAAAGATACATAGAAGAATTCTCAGGTGAATGCCATCAATTCCAACGCACAGGTTACGGTACAGTACAGAATGAAATGTTCTACATTTAATCTTAGGGTCCATCAGATTCTTGCACTGCCACATCCAGGCCTGACATGGGCCGGTTACAGATTTCTCCCCGATGACTATTCCACGCCCCCCAAATCTTACCCCACTTCCGCGGGCAACCCCGGGCCACATAGACTGACTTTTCTCTGAACATACACAAGTCAAGGTCCTCCGCCCACTTGGTGACTCGGGCGGCTGGCTGGCACCCCAAAGTTGAGCAATATTACGCTTGGCCACCATATACGTCAACGTAACCCACTGTTTCTGATACACACTTAGATCGGATGGTTCCCAAACATTCAATAGACATCTCCGAGCTTCTGGCCTCACCTCCACTCCTAGCACCTCTCCCAAATTGGCATGGATCCCGGCCCAGTATGTTTGTATCATATCACAAAGCCATAGTGTATGCATCAATGTACCCACTTCTCCGCACTCCCTCCTACAAGCTCCACTCTGAGCCCGCCCCATTCACAACAGGCGCGGCCCCGTGATATTAGAATGATGCAGGATCTTCAGCTGCACCAATCGGAGCCGCATCTGGATAGCAACTACATTGGGGGAGGACACCGCTTCTATCCAGTCCTCATCATCCAACGCTAGCCCATCTGCACTCCACTGAGCTCTAACTTTCAACAGTGGGTTCGCGGAATGATTAACCAGTTTTCGATAAATTAGCGATATTGTTTTCTCCGTAATATGCCCATCCAGCACCCGGTCCTCCAAAGGGGATGCCTCCGGGAGATCCGTGCCCCCAGGAACATGTGCAGTAAGAGCATGCCTCACCTGTAGATAACGGAAGTATTCATTCTGGTGTAATTTATATTGCTCCACAAGGGACTCAAACGTGTGGACTGAGCCTTTCCCCCACACATCCTTTATCCTAGCAATTCCTTCCAATGAGGTCCCATCTATGGAAACCTTTAGTCTTCCACATACTGCCCAACTTCTCAGAATTAAATAGAGGGGTGGCCAGTGTGAGTTTACCCTCCCACCCAAGACTTTTATTGGCCGCGTGCCACACCCGTATCACATGGGCAGTCGGACCAGTCAGAGGAAATCTACCAGGTCTAGAATACAAGGCTCTATCACTCATCCCTCCGGGGGCCTGACCTCGGTCCATGGCGTAGCACGGGTCTCCCGGAATCTCATACACTGTATGGTTCACTGCGGCCAACTGAGAGGCCTAGTAGTACTTGCGCAAATCTGGAAGTCCGATCCCACCATCATACGAAGGGAAGGTCAACTTGCCAAAAGCTAAACGGGCGCTGCCGCCCCAGAGGAGCTGCCTCTGGAGGGCCTCAATCTCTCTAAAATATGCAGCCGGCACCGGGTCCATCGAGTTCTGTAAAGCATACAAAAACCGAGGCAGCGCCATCATCTTGAACAAAGCAGCCCTCCCGAACAGAGAGAGAGGAAGGGACCTCCAGCGTTCCACGTCTTTCCTACACCTGCTCAATGGGGCAGCCAAATTACTCTCATATCTCAGCTTAGGATCAAGTGTAATATATATGCCCAGGTACCAAAATCCCGTTGTCTCAATCCGCACAGGACACGACTGCGGGATTGCGGGCGGGTCACCCACCACCACAAACATCACTGACTTGGCCCAGTTAATGACCAATCCAGAGTACCTGCTAAAGATAGCAAACACATCCAGGAAAGACCAGAAAGACTCCCTGGGCCTAGTGTATGCATCGTCGGCATACAGCGAAATCTTATCTTCCCATTCGGAAGTCCACGGCAAACCCCGGACCGACCTATCCCATCTCACCCATGCAGCCAATGGCTCCATCGTGAGTGCGAAGAGTAGTGGGGACAGCGGGCATCCCTGCCTGGTGCCCCTCTCTAACTGAAAATCATGGGACTTGCAATTATTAACAATCACTCTAGCTAGGGGCTCTGTGTATAACAGGCGCACCCAGCTGACAAACTCGCTTCCAAAGCCCAACTTCTCCAACACAGCAAATAAATACCGCCACTCCACCCTATCGAATGCCATCGAAGCATCCAAGGAGACCAACACCGTCGGCTCATGTATTTTCGAGGCCCCCAGAGGACCCCTTGCAACCGGCGCAGGTTCCACGCCATATTTCGGCACGGCATAAATCCGGATTGGTCCGGATGAATCAGAGACGTGATCACCTTGACCAGCCTGGTCGCCAGGAGTTTCGCCAATATTTTGGGCTCTGCATTAAGGAGTGATATGGGCCTATAGGAGGGGCACTGTGTCTTGGGTTTGCCCGCTTTATGAAGGACCACTACATTAGGGACACGTTGATCGTAAGGAAGCTCACTGCACTCCTTACTCTCCATAAACATGGCGCGCATATAAGGGGCTAGTTTATTTGCATTCAACTTGTATAGTTCAATGGGTATCCCATTCGGTCCAGTCGCTTAACCAGATTTTATCTACCTAATCGTTTAGGACACCGCGTCGTCCGTCAATGCGGAACCAAGGTAACCTCTGTACTCCTCCGACAAACAAGGCATAATGATATCCCTAATCACTTCACTGTTCTATGCCACCGTGAAGGCACTCCCGGCCATATAGACCTTCTGGTAATAGTCAGCAAACTCGTCTGCCACCGCCTGCGGATCCGTGAGTATCTGTGACTCCGACCCTTCCAACTCCGGTACAAGCACGGAGGCCCGCTCCCCACACTCAAGCCAAGATATCAACTTCCCGGCTTTATCCCCGTGCTCATTAATACGGCTCTGGACCGCAGCATGAATCGCCACTGCTCTATCCCTGGCAAGCGCTCTATACTCCACCTCTCGGAGACGCAGCTGATGGAGGTCCGCTGGTGTATGCGTCTTGGCTATCTTCTCTTCCAAGCGCGCAACTTCCGCCTCCTTCTGAACCACTTCCGTCTGCCCTCTCTTTTTCTTCCTTGACACCAGGGACAATACTTCTCCCCTCGCCACAGTCTTACACGCCTCCCAAAGCCCGTATTCTCCAGAAAGTACCGATCTGACATCTGGAGAATTTCTCTCTTAATGGCGGGGTCTTTCAACTGCCAAGCACTAAGGGGAGCAACCCTGCCAACCGCTGGCAACTCTAGATTAAGGTCCACCCACAACGGGGAGTGATCAGATATTCCCCTTCCGAGGTAACGCGCCTCACTGATCTTAGGCGCCTTTGCCGTCGGAAGCAGTACATAATCCAGCCTAGACAGGCTACCATGAGCCGCCGAGACGCGGGTATAATGCGTGGTCGTCAGGTTGCGCGTGCACCAACTATCTATCAGACCCAGCGCTGCCAGGAAGTCTGGCAACCATTTCTGCGATTGCCTAAGCGCACGGGGCGGGCTACGATCCATCTCACCATCTAGCACTGAATTAAAATCACCTCCAAACACTGAATCTCCAAGAGGCAGGGAGAGAAAGACGTTGCCCAAATCTCGATAGGTCTCATTCTGCAGGCCAGGTGGCACGTACACCGACAATAGAGTGACCGTCCGGCCCCCGACCTGCCCCGAGACACCCGCATATCTGCCCCTCTGATCAATCCAGGTACCCTGTACAGTCAACGGGAAGGAGTTCTTGACCAGGATCCCAACTCCTCTGGAACCAGTAGTGAATCCAGGGTGTACCACTAATTTATACCCACCTTTGTGGAGGGCAAGCATCTATTACCAATTAAGTGCGTCTCTTGCAGTAGTACCACATCTGGAGAACGCCGCCTAATAAACTGACTCACCATCCCTCTCTTAATCTTGTACCCCAGGCCATTGACCCTCCAACTCAACACTTTCATCCCCGACCCTCTACTACTACGTGACTCCGTACCCATGCAAAACAAATCTCACAACAATATCATCACCTGAGTTCAAAAAATAAAATAAACCACACTCACACTCCCACACATTCCACAACAATACTCCCAACCCTCCACTCCCCTCCCTGCACCCTTGCACTCGGCATTCACCAAACCCAAACTCGCAGTGTGCCTGTCGCCCCATACTCTAACTAATCAACTATCTAAATATAGATCTGAGGAGGAGTACAGCACCCCCATTCCCCTGCCACCGGGACAGAACACTGGTTACAACTTCCAAGCCAGGAAAGCGTGCGTGCAACAAAGTGTCCCGCCACCGCCCCCCCCCAAGCATCCAACCCCACACCATAGTCCATGGCCTTAAAAACATCACTGTTCCTGTGCGCCTTCTTCATCTTCGCCACTGCGCCCCTGCAGCTCTGTCCGTGCAGGAAGACCATCAACCCAGTCCGACGCCACCTCAGGATTATCAAAAAACCAGACCTTTCCCTGAACCTCGACTCGGAGCTTGGCAGGGAACATCATAACATATTTGTATCCTTTGTCCCTGAGTCTCTGCTTAACTCCAAGAAAGCTTTGCCGCTGTCTCTGTACTTTCTGGGTAAAGTCCCGGTAGAAGTTGAGGGTAGAATTCTCATACTTCAAAGGCCCCTCCGACCTGGAGGCCTGCAGGATAGCGTCCCTGTCCCTGAAGTTGAGGACCCTCGCGATCATCGGCCGAGGAGGGGCGCCCGGGCACGGCCGCCCACCTGGTACTCTGTGCGCTCTTTCAACAGTGAAGAATGTACCCAGACCTTTAGGTTTCAAATGGTTAAGGATGACATCTTCAACAAACAGGTCGGGCCTGCCCCTCAGCTTTCTCCGGGACCCCTGTAATACGCACATTGTTCCTCCGGGCCCTCCCTTCAAACTCATCCAGCTGGTGACTTGCCACCTCACCGGCGGCCTGCAAGCTCCGCACCTCCTGCTGTAGTTGCGCCACATCGTCCGTCAGGCTCGCCGTTTTAATATCCAACAACTTCACTTTCTCGCTCGTTTTAGTGAGTTCAGATTGACCTCTATGGTCACCGTGTACAGCTTGTGATCCAGCGACTCCATCTTTTGTCCGAGAGACGTTTTAACTCCATCGATAGCCGCCATCACATCATGTAGCGTGAGTTCGGGAGTAGAACCAGAGCCATCCGCCCCACCATTGTGCCTACAACCAGACCCTGTGGGTGAGCCCTTGGGCTGTGTACAGCGATCCAACTTGTTGGTCTGCACATAACGGGCCCCCCTGGTGGACTTGGTCTGGGGCTTCTCTGTTTCAGGCGACACCGGGAGCAGGACCGCCCGCCCGTCAAGTCTCCGACTCTCCCTCAGGACCTCGGCCAGCTCCCAGAGCAGTTCGTCTCGTCGATCCCTTCCCGTTACGATCTTAGCACTCAGTTACATAGGCCTGCCTGGCCCCTGCCGCCACCAGCACCGATCGAAGACCACCTCCGGGTCCGCTCCCGATTCCCAGGCACCATCACCACAGCCAGGTCCATCACGGGCACAAATCAGTCTTCAAAGCCAACGAGCCCTTGTCCGACCCTAGCTGCAATGTATTTGTACAAAAGGGGGTGGTGATGGACGGAGCATCTGTATTTGTGGCAGCTCCCTTTTTCTAGGCCCAGTCCGATCCTAGCACGACTCCTTATGGCCTATACAGGCCACCAACGGGGACCCAAGTTCCGCCCCAGGGATACAGCGTCCCAACCGACTATTCCCTTTCTGGTCCCCTCACGACCACGGCCTTCACACACATACACAGTCGACTGGTGCGCGGATGAAGGGGGGTGTGGGGGGGGGGCCGGAAGGCGAGGCCACGGCCAAGCCAACCGCGACCGGCGGCAAAAATTCAGCCGAACCGGCAACTTCCGGCCCACGGACCCGTTGTTGTACTACTCCAGCCGGGGCCGAATCTCACCCAAGACCCCTGTCACCTTCCGGTCGTAGGCCTCGAACTCGCCGACCCCACAACTTTGCTGCCCAGCGTCGGAGCCGGTCGCGGAACGTCACACTCGATGCCGCTTCCGTTCTGCCACAAAATTCCAGATCAACGGCACAGGATTTCATTCAGGATGTTCCCGGTGGCGGCGGGGGTCTCGGGAGCTCCGAGCTCACACGGCCATCCTGGACGCGCGCGAAGCTCCTCCTCCAGTATTGATGTTTTTTATGAATTGCCCAAATTATGGTTTTTTAACATAATTGTACATTCGTAGTAATGTGTTTTTAACCTTTTTTATAATAAACAGACTGTTTTGAGACATTAAAAAAATGTTGTTGGAATTTTTCCTTGTAAGTGTTCCACAACGTTTGATTTGATCACGCATAAGTGCCTGGGATGAATGAACTAGTGTGATGTGAGAAATGTTGACGCCATAAATTAACCTAAAGGGAAACAATTCTTTTTACTAAGACAATGCAGAACAGCTTTATTGAAGCTACAGCTTTTAGAAAATCAATTGATTATAATGGTAGTTTCTTCTTTTTTAAAGTCTGTTATTAGATATAGGAATACAATGTGATGACCTACAGCTATGTTACCCTTGCTTTTATGGATTTATTCTGTTTGTTCTTAAACTTTTTAACTATAGCAAAATCTAATACTTTTTAACCTGTGCTTTTATGATTTACATGTTTGCAAAATCGAATAAAGCTGAATTTTGATTTTTTAAGCAGGAAAACTGAGGACCAACAGGTCGGAGTCAATCCGATGTAGAGCCTTGGTTTGCGCCGCGGTCTCTGAGCTTCTAAAGGAGAACGCGGCATTGATGCCGGCTTTCAACTTGCATGGGCCTGGAAGTGACTCCTTGTTGGCGATGATGCCATCTAGGTCCTGGGATTGGGTGCCGGGCAGAGGGGGCTGGACTCTGTGGTGGCAGAAAACCCTGAGTCTACCAGCAGGCCAAGGACCTCATTACTTACCCTCCCCAATAGTACAGACATTGTGAGTTTAGTTTTCTAAGATGAAAGACAGGTGAGGGATGCCCCACTGTTCATTTAATGGTATGTTCCCGTAGGAATGTAGTGATCGTATGGAAGAGGCAGTGACGCTGTGAAGTGATGGAGACAGATTCTGGTAGAGCCAGGCCTTTCTACTGTAAAACATCACAACACTTTGGTCTCTTGCTGCAATGTTATGGCTTCCTTCAGCTTGTAGTTATGGATATCCTGGGGTTGACCCAGTGATGCAGCAAGGTGGCCAGCTCTTGCATGCGATGGACTACTGACGCTAGTCCTGTCATGTATACCCCTTTAAAACAAACATTTGTCCCAGCCACATGACAAAAACGATTCTAAACAGGAGACCTTTTTCGTAGTAGCTTGCTCTTGTCTCTTTGACACCAGGCTCTCGGTACTCTATCATAACCTCTGTGCCTGACTACATAAACATGTCCTCAGGCATGCTATAACTATTCTTTGTAAGGGTCACAACGTTTTTCATCCTTGGCCAACAGCGAGCTGTGCATGATCAGATTTGTTTGGAAAAACATTTATGATTGTTTTCAAAATATTTATGACTGTTTTCAAAACATATTGATTCTAGAAGAAACCCTGGAGGGACTACTCTAGTATATAAGACCTTTATTCCCCACTGCAAATTAGAGAATTCCTTCCAAGCTGACAGAGGGTCCTGCATGCTGAATCTTTGACACGCATCAGTCTGACATCCCTTGAGGGTGTCATCCTCAAAGCAAACACATTTAGGCAAGTTACTTAGAGCGCGCATTTTAGGAATATGCAAGTGTTATGTTTTCATCTGAGCTGCTTATGTTCATCGTTTTAGCACTATGGTAGAAATGTATCTACTATTTACTATATTGGTACTAACAATCTCTTTTGTATGCTTCTGTCCCCTGATTGTCACAGCACATATGTTTTACATACGGCTATCACCGGACCAATAAATTCTTATTGAAATGTCCTAATTGCCATCCTGTGTATTTTCTGAGAGTAAGCAAGCATGACTGTCTGAGTGAAATGTACTGTACTGTTGTCCACGATCCCTGAGGAATCAGGGTTGTCATGTTCAGTGGTTGCCAGAAACTAGCTACACTTCTGTAGGATACAGGGAGGTGATAGTGGCACTATAGAGCTAGCTGGTCTAACGAGTGACATATCCTGTGGGGGTGTCCGGAAGCAGTTGGGGCACCAACCCCTCAGTTTAGGTCATCCAAAATGTACAGTTCCTGGGGATTCCTAGGTACTACATGACATGGCGCCACCAACGTTGGTTTGGTTTTTATATTAAAGGTAAAAATCTGAATAATTCAGTCTTGTTTTCTCAGAAAGCCCGTCTCACACACCTTTTCAGAGACGTCTGAAGTGGGAAGGGAAACCCACCTCAGCAGATGTACTTTGTGTATTGGATGAAGGTTCAATAGGCTTGTAAGGATACAAGGTTCCCACATTGTGCGAAACCCCGAAAAATTACTAAAAAGCACATTTTTCTTCTCCTTTAAAAATAACTGAGTCCACGGGCAGTGGTTCAGGTAAGGGGGAAGAACAATTTGCAAACGCTCTTAACATCACTGAGAATTGCAGACATGCAGTAACTATAAAGCTGTCGGAACACAGCGTATCCACAAAAGGTGACTGTGTTACCTTCCTGATTGAGGCCCAAGCGGTGTTCGGATCAGAGGTTTTCTATTCTTGGGTTCACTTCCCGCCTGCAGATCCAGAAACAAAATTGTTCCACACATACATTGTAGTTGAACCATCGGAAGAATATATTCCATTTGAAGACTTTGAAGTCCCGTTAACTTACCAGCAACACAGAAACTGGTTTAAAGGTGCCCTCCCACACACAACATTTGTCATAAAACTCGGTCCGCTCAGCATAGAAGGAGCAACCTGGCCGGTCTGAGCAACATACACTCCACATCGCGAGATAGATACACTACCAGTGGATGAAGTCCGTGCAATATATAGACACATTGGCCAGTTCGTCATGCGAACATTAACAGTCCAACCTGGGAGATATGCTCCAGCTGGTTAACATCAGACCACACTTACAATTAACCCACAGACACTGAAATCAGTAATAGGGATAATACCGTCCAAACAGGAGCAAATTCCGTTCTGGATAGCACAAAAATATTGCACAACTAGAAGCAGCATTTCCCCATACGCATCTGCAGGAAAAACACAGAATGCTAACCATTTGCTTGCCAGTGGGGATGGTTCCCTCGATCAAGGATTGTACCTCATGGGAAACAATCTTTGCTGCCGTTTAATAAGAATACACAGTACCCCTTCCATAGCAGTTGTTCCAGAGGTATTGAAACAAATACAGAAAGAGTACTGTACAGGACCTGCCCTAGACAGGGGAATGAAACTGAAGGGTAACTTTGCCTAAGTCTTTGCAATCATGCTGAGCAACATAAAGTGTGAGGCAGCAGCAGTGGCCATACACAGGCAGCTAAGGGAAATAGCACCTATAAATAAGAAGAGAGAATTACCCAATATCATTGAAGAAACCTATGCTGCATTAGGTGGAGATAATTTGAGAACCAAAGCAGGGAAACCACAACTGGCGGGTAGTCCAGACAAGGGCAACTCGAAACAAGCACCTGCTTCTTCAAAAAAGAAATGGGAAAATAAAAACTCTAAAAATAACAATTCAGAAAAGAATTCATGATCAAGGGGAGGGTCTCCACAACGGGAGTTCTCTGAAAAAGGTACAACCTTAGTAATGGTGAAAACTTTAGGCAACCTGACAGGTACCGGGATACTGACACACGTTCCATTTGTTCCTTTTAGGGTTCATCAAAAAAGTCAGAGAGGGACGGGCATTCAGAACAAAAGCAAGAAGATTGACCAAAGACAAAAACGGAAACACATCGAAATTTAGATTAGATTACCAAACAGGAAGAGCAACCTAAAGCAAAACCTCAATTCAAAAGGAAGAAAGTAGGTGGCTTAGACATGCCCATGTTACTGAGGACTAAGCTTCTGAACGGGGCATGGGCTCTGACAATGCTAGACAGCACAGAAGGAGTAAAAATAGCTAACCAGAACCAGAAGGGTTTTCTGATGACAGCAGTATTGAATGATCAAATCATGGTAGAAACACCTGAAACAAGAGTTAGTGTCCCACATGGATACACAAATTTACACTCCAAAAAGAGGGGGACATCTCAAGAAGGGTTAAAGGTCTCATTTGGGAGAACTTAACATATGGATATGACATACTGCTAGCAGAAAGAGATTGGCCACCTGAGTTTGTGATAAATTGCCTAAAAGGGGAAAGCGCCTTTTGCCTGCTTTCTCTGACCTTGCTTCATGACATGAATATGCACAAGAGCTAGCGTTAGCTCCGGCATTACCGTACCCATGTAGGGTGGGATGTGGAGTCTACTCACAACAAAATCCCATTAAAATCTACTCCAAAACCTCAGAGATAATAGCCTATAAAAACAATGCAAAAAGATCGGTCAAAGAAATCCTAGACCAACTTGATTACCAAGGTGTAATTTAGACGTGCACCTCCCTGATGAATAATCCTTTGTTTCCAATAATGAAACCTGACAACACATGTCTAGTTTTAGATTACTGACATTTAAACACATGCACATGAACATTTGCAGTTCAAAATGCACATAGTACTTAATTAATGAATAACATTGTGCGGATGAAATACAAAACAACATTAGATATCTCGAATGGATTCTTCTGCCAAAATATAGCTCCAGAAAGCATATATTTAACAGCATTCTCTGAACTAGGTCCTCAGCAAAATTTTTGTCATTTGCCTGAGGGATAAAGAACCAGCCCGGGGCTATTCTCGGCAAGAGTGTCAGAAATATTACAAACATGCAATGAAGAGGCTGAGTCCTAAGTAGATGATATCTATCTGACGGACGATGAATTACTTGAACATTTGTGAAGGGTGAACTCGCCAATTTGGGCTAAACATTAAATTTATAGAAATCAAAAATTGCTCATCTCAATGTCCTATTTTTGGGATATGAGCCTCTCAAGTGAAGGCAAGAGCCTGGACGCCAACTTTATAGAAAAGTGTGTCCTCTCCAACCTCCAAAGACTCTCAAAGGTTTGCAATCCATATTAGGATTTCTGAATTTTGGCTGAACATACATTCTAGATTATGCAGAAAAAGTAAAACCTTTCTACGACTTAATCAGACCTATTGCACAGCACATCAGTGGACACACCAACACACAGATACTCTCTGTTCAGTTCAGGCTGACATGCTAGCATCAAAACATTTGCACCCACGTGTGAATACCACCATCTTGGTGATCCGGGTGGTCCCAGGTTTATCAGGATATACTTATATCACTTTCAATGAAGGTGAGACAGTCCCAATTGAATACAAATCACATTTCTATGCAAATGCTGAAATGCGATTTGCGGCAACTGAATTTTTTTTTACCGCAGTATAGACTTCTGTAGTGAGATGAAGAGCACTAGCACAGGGGAAACGCATAATCGTTATAACCCTGGTACCAACTTCAGGAGCTGTTACCAAAGCAAGCAATCCAAATGCTAAAGCACTGCATCCACGTTGGATACAATGGGCTTATTCTCTCACTACAACAGATGTAGATTCTAAATACGATTCTACATTAAAAATCCAAGCTTTCCTGCAGTATGAACAAGAATACCCTCTCACAAATAAAATCTTTCCTCTAGATAAATATGAATACATCATTTATACTGATAGTTCTGCCCAGCCTGCCATAGCAAGTAAAAAGCAGTATAGCGCAGCATGTGCCATAGTGGAGGGGCATATGCAGGACGGTAAGTTCCATCCCAGCAATACGACTACACAATATCCAGGAGATTGTACAGCACTACAATTTATGGATCAGGAATTCCCCACACTGATAGTGTGCGATTCGTTTTATTGTGTGCAGTCCTATAATGAATATCTTCATTACTGGGGCCTGAATGGGTTTAGAGATTCCAAGGGTAGTACAATTAAACATAAATTGTTATGGGAACAAGTGGCAAAGCTGAAAGTGTGCCTGCCATGAGCTCAAGTTATTTACACCTTGAGTCATCAGTTTGTTGGTGTACACATTGAAGGGAATTCACTGACTGATGAAGCAGCCAAGGCGACAGTGCGAACTGCTGCTGTTGCTGCAATCACTTGTTATAGCACAAGGATAGACGGACATATACTGATAGCTGTCAATGCCTCAAAGAACTGCTCTACTGTTCTGAAAGGCTTTCCACTCAAATATTCCTATAAATTAGATGCACAAAACACAAGGTATGGTCGAATTCCAGAAGTGGGGGATAGAGTTATATGAAACACTAGCAGCCCGTCCCGACGTTGTCCGGGTATGAAATAGAATGTGTGTAATGTGTGTATATGGCAAGGGCAATTTATTTTAAAATCTCGCGGTAGACAACATTTTTTGTTTCATTAGAATAGGGACGGAGAAGGCCCAGCTGCAGCCCTGGCTGATGTTAGCAGGCGTGTGTATTTGGTGTAGTGATCCACCGTCTGAGCCTGGCTACAGCCCTGGTTGATGTTATCAGGCGTTGAATGAGAGAGTTATCAGCTGCGGGTAAATCCATTTAATGAGAGAGTTGAGTGACAGCGAGTAGGAGAGGCTGTAGTAATTGTCCCCGCAGACACGCTCATTTGCGTGTTCCCCCGCTTGAGGCCCAGATGCAGGCCTGTTTGATGTTAGCAGGTGCGTGTTCCCCCGCTTGAGGCCCAGCTGCAGCCCTGGTTGATGTTATCAGGCGCGTGTAATTAGTGTCCTGATCCGCCGCCTGAGCCCGGCTAGAGCCCTGGTTGATGGTAGCTGGCGCGTGTAATTTCGTTGAATGAGAGAGTTCAGTAACAGCGCGCAGGAGAGGCTGCAGTAACGTTACTTACCAGGCCTCTAGGTGAACGCGTTTGTCACGCCCCCAGCACACGACCACAGCAGACGATCTTCTGATTAATGTACGACCCACATGGCATGAAGGGCGGAACGTAGCACACGCCTCCAGCGTATCACGGCCCCAGCGTGCCCCTTGATGTTGCACAGCAACTAATTGGCGCTTGATTGTACGACTCACATGGCATGAAGGGCGGACACACGCCCCCAGCATTTGTCACGCCCCCAGCGTTTGTCACGCCCCCAGCACACGATGTGATGGCCATATCACACTCCCCCAGCGTTAATCATGCCCTCAGCCCATGCCCACAGCACAACGCAGACACGCCCACAAGGGACTACTTTGCTGGCACGGTTCTTTTATTTTTTAAATGTATAGAGGAGTTGGGCTAATGGCTAAGGCGCTCGACCTCGGACCTGGGGATCTGGGTTCAAGTCTTGGTAACGACGCCAAACATCCTGTGATTCTGGGCAAATCACTTAATCTCCCCGTGCCTAAAAAAATGAATGTGTGTCCTCATGTAACGTAACTGGTGCTATGTAAAGCGCTCTGATACCTGATTCAGTTCGGGTCAAGTTCGCGCTTTATAAAACTCCGCAAAAGAAAAATATATATATTGTGGCCGTCTGCATTGCCTATGTCCTTCTTCTGCAACTGCCCTTTCCAACGCTGTATTGGGTGTTGTGTTGGTGCTGTGGTTACTGAGATTACCCGCCTCAAAGGTTTGGGCTGTCTCTTTATAATATTAGTATGGATGAATCGCAGATTAGGCTTGATTCTAGCTGCACACGCGGGTCTGGGCTCCATACAAGCAGGAGTCACTGTTACAATGTCACTACTGAAGTGGCGATTCTGGTGGCAGAGATTGTCTAAACAAACAAAGGTTTATGTCTTAAAGTGTGACATCTGTCAGCAGATGAAAAGTTCCACCATAGCACAACCACCACAAACACCATTACTCTTTTCAGACAGACCTCTCTCATGTGTCTATTTGGATCACTGCTGCCCCTTAAATTCAGACGGGGCTTACAAGTACATCTTGGTGGCAGTAAATTCATGCCCTATATTTCTATGTATTTGGCCTCAGCGCTTGGCTGACGCTCGAACTGTTATTAAGGATTTGCATGTCTTCATCGGGACAAACGAAATTTGCATGTTACATTCCGACTGTGGCCCTGCTTTTAGCTGACAGGCTTACAAGGAAACCATGGAAAGTATGGACGTGACCTTACTGTACTCCTCCCCTACAATCCGAGGGTGGTGGAGAGGAAACCGCATCCAAAAGCATTCCTTAACAACAAGTCTATTTGGTGCGGGTGGTAGTTAGGGAAATCACCTATATGGGGTCCAAAGGTCACTAAACAAGATGGCAAGAAAATTTTGGGAGGACGTACCCCCTATGAGATTGTGTTTGGGACAAGAATGTGGGTACTTGACCTTGATTTTGCCAGCACAGTAGTGGATGTAAAACCATTTGAAATGTTTGGTTGTGTTACAGGAACTCAGTGAATTCCGGGCATTACAAACCAACGTCCAAGTAAAACGCACTGCCACTGGGGTAGTGAAACCGGTACCGGCAAGACCTGTCTGGGTCCCGAAGACTAGGGACCTGGTCAAGAAGGAGTTTAGGCCATCCCACAGAACACCTGTACCTGTCCTTGCAGTTCAAGGAACAAGAACAGTACTTCTTCCGCCTCTTGCCGGCAAAAAAGAAAGAAGATTCGTCTCCATTGATCTGTTCAAACCACACAATGTGGCCGACTCTCAACAGTATGCATGTGGAAACCTGGATAACCGCAGATCTCCTCTCGCTACTGTACAGAAAGTTCAGAAAGACTATTAACGTTTCAAGACTCCTCTACGCAAGATGCCAGAATAACAAATACCTGTTGTAATTGAACAACATCCAAATAAACCTGAAAATCATTATACCTTCACAAGAAGCAACTACCAGTTCTACAAACACTGCTGAGCTGCCAAAGATAGATCGAACTGCGTCTGGCTACTTCATCAACTTCAATGACTTTTCTTCAGATCCAAGTGAACCTGAGCAAATGCCATTCATTCCAAAAAAGGAACATTCTTACAATTCTATCTCTGGCAGAAAAAGACTTAATTTGTGTCCCATTGGCTGCATCTTTGGTTTGCATTAGGGATCCTGTACTGTTAATTTGGATTGGCATAGTAACTATCTTTTTCCTACTACTAAATGGACATTACCTCCCACAACACTCTGCAGTGCAACATGTGAACTTGGTCCTGAAACCACATATGTCATCACACCGTGAACAAAGAGACTTGTCCCTAGTGAACATCACAGCAGTTCCAATATGGGATGGTATAGTTTGGGATAGGGTTTCATATGATGTATTTGGTTCTACTGAACACTTGAAAATTCTACATCTATGTAAAATTTCAATGAATCATTTCATCACCTGAGTACACTCTCTGATGATTGGGACATTGAGGCTGTAAATGCTATTCTCTCAGATTTAGAACAACCTGTGCATTTTTTTACAGGGGATTCTATGACGATACACCTTTATTCGACAGTATGTATTGTTACCAGCATTATGGTCATCACTTTTTGCACAGAGCTAGTGTTCCACGAACTATTAACACTTACCATCAATGGGAACATTTCCAGACACCGCTGAAAGGTAGTTCTGCCACATTCACACAGAAATGTGCATACTTTTCTGGGTTCAAAACATCAGACCCATTGTCATATTGCTATAAGTTAGTACAGATGAATGCAACTGTGAAGAAAATGATGCTGACAAACACCAAGCTCATATATTCAGCAACTTTTATCTCCCAACTGTCTATACAAGGTTTGGACTATTGGAGGGACACAATAAACACAAAATTCATCTGGCGGACAAGAGATTGGCAGGTTCAGGGAACATAGGCTTTATTTAGAGCTTGCCCAGATAATTTTCCTGAACAGAACGGTGCAACAAAGTACCTGCTACAGGGTTGCAAAAATTAAAGACCTGAAAACACCTATTGAAGGTATATTAAATAGCACACTGATAAGTGAGGTGATGCTGGGTGCAATGATACAGAATAGTACATACAATTCATCAGCTCCTAATTGGAAGGGATGGTTGGTTTGGCCTATCGAAACAAATAGGTGTCAAACAAGATTCAAGGGAACCACCGGAGGGTTTAGTATCCATAGGCCTGACCTACGCCATTTACACACAGACGACCCTATGGTAGTGACTTCTTATAGTGTTGGGAAGTTGTGCCTAGTATGGCTAAAACCCTTAACACTATTACAGGTGAAACAACACTTGTCCCTTCTAGCTGACAACATGGATCTTAGGGATTTCTTGCTAGGTCCCAAGAAACCGCGTAAATATTGCTTATATGCCATCTACAATTGACTATGGAAAGTCTTCCAACAGGATGCTGCTGAGAGATTATGTGAGATTAATAGGATTAACCTAGAAAAGGCCTTGGCTGTGGTAGACAATGATATGATCACACTTTCTTCACGTATTTATTTAACGGCCAACATTGTGCCCTCAGCAATCGACATACTAGAACAAGATTTGTCTATTCTACAACATGGACAATCTCAATTGCACTCCATTATGCTTTTCAGCTGGATCTACAATCGCTGTGTTCTGGCCACGTGCTGTGGCGGTACAATAACGGCTCAATTTTGTTCGCAATTTATAATCTGACCGACAGAGAGTTGACCAAGTCACTCAGAGATGCAAAGTACACCATGCTGCTCATTGAAAAACTAAAGAAGTTACCTTTTACAGTAGCAGAGTCGCCATTTACAGAATGGTTAATTCGTGACTATATCACGCTGCCAATCACGGCATTCCAGCTCCCTTGCTGCCTTAGATACATCTGAGCAGGCAGGTATGAAGCTTTGGGTGAAGGTTACATACAGGAAACCTGGGAATTACCTATAGATATAGGTGCAGAAATAAGGACACAGAAATGTTGTTAAGTGGTACAGACTGTGGAAGGCTTTAATGTAATGTAAAGTAATGTAATTGCCAATTTGTATCGCGCAACAATCGCTCCAAGGAGCATCTAGGCGCCCGTGTAAGGTCAACCAGGTGTCAGGTTGCCTCTCTGCTTACCTGACCAGATCCAGCATCACACTAGGCTTCTAACAGTTGTGTCTTGGAGATTAAAAATCCAGGTTTTTAGGTGTTTACGGAAATCTGTTTCCTTGTCCAATGCTCTAGATGTGGGGGGAGAGTATTCCACGCTTTTGCACCCAATACCGCCAGAGACTTGCCCCCTCGGGTTTTGAGTCTGAACCCTGGGACGGCAAGCAGTTTGGCAGTTGAGGATCGTAATGCTCGAGTTGGGCAGTATCTCTGAAATTTTTTCCTTAGGTATAGTGGACCTAGGTCATGAACAGCTCGAAAAGTAATTATTAGTACTTTAAACAAGACCCTTTTTGTTATGGGCAACCAGTGTAATGCATTGAGGGCTTTGGTTGCTGATGATCTTTTTGGCCATTTCAGAACCAGCCTTGCTGCTGCATGTTGCACCATTGGAAGTTTATGTGTGACTACTTTATTGGTGCCAGCATAGAGGCTGTTACAGTAGTCCATGCGTGATGTTACTAATGCAACCGTAACTGTTTTTCTTGCTTCAAAGGGCAACAGGTCAAAGAACTTCCTCAACCCCTTTATCACCCCAAAGCACATGCCTGCCACTCTATCCGCTTGTTGTCTGAAGGACAGGTCAGCGTCAAAGTGCACCCCCAGATTGCGGGCCAAGCTGGTAGTATGAGGCGGTATTTCTGCCTTTTCTGGCCACCATAGTCTGGGGATAAAATCATTTTTTGGGCCTATTGGCATGATCTCAGTTTTACCAGTGTTGCATTTTAGGTGATTTATCCGCATCCATTCAAAAGTGGCCGTTAGGCAACCTTTGAGTTTTTCCTCCCAGACCTGGTTATCCTTATCCATTACCAGGATCAGTTGTTTATCGTCGGCATAGGCTATTACATCTATGCCAAATGACGATATCAACTTTATCAGTGGTGCGATGTAAACATTAAACAGTGTCGGACTCAAGCTTGAACCCTGAGGAACTCCCGTCAGCAGTGATTTTTCACTGGAACAGAATTCCCCCAGGGTCACCACTTGTCTCCTGTCACTTAAAAAGTTCTTTATTCACTCCAAAGCTGTGCCTGTGATGCCAGATGTTATTAGCCGGTCTATTAGGATGACATGTGAGACCGTGTCGAAGGCCGCCGACAGATCTAATAAGATCAGGACGGCCTTCTTAACTTGGTCTAGGGCTGAGCGGATAGTTTCGGTAGTGAACAGGAGAGCCGATTCCGTGGAGTGTTGGGTCCTAAAACCTGCTTGGTTGGGATGCCATGCTTCACTATCTTCCAAGAAGCGTGTAAGCTGTTTGTTTACCATCGACTCTGTGATTTTACACAGAGCCGGAAGTAGTGAGATGGGTCGTAAGTTTGACAGTGTGGTGGGGTCGGGAAGTTGTTTTTTTTGCAGTGGTTTCACTGCTGCCAGTTTCCACTCTGGGGGGACATTGGCCGTGGACAGTGAGATATTGACAATCTCATTTATTACTGGGTTGACAGTTTCTACAATGAGGTGCAGGAGTCTAATAGGGCATGGGTCAAAAGGTGATCCTGATTTTGTTGCCAAAATTGCTCTTTTTGTCTCCTCCAGGCTGATAGGTTGAAAGGCTGTTAGCTGAGTCGCCCCCTGCCTTGTTATGTCATCCTCTTTTCTTGGCTCTGGTATTGGGACATCGAAGTCCTTCGTCAAACCCTGTACTTTTCTCTCAAAAAAGTCTGCGATCTTATCACAGAGCATCTGTGATGACGGAATCACCTGCGCTAAACATTTAGGTTTATTAAAATCATTCACAATTTTGAATATTTCTTTGTGTTTGCTGTTAGCTGTTTCTATTACCAATGAGAAATACCTCTTTTTGGCCTGTTTGATTTGCGCATGGTAAGCACTCTTTATCTTTTTATATTTGCTACGTTCTGTGCTACGATAGTTTGTCCGCCAGCTACGTTCAGCTCTTCGTAGCTCCCCTTGTTTATTTTTGAGTTCTCGATCGAACCAAGGTGCGGACATCTTCTTTCTTTCGCGCCTCCTTCTGTTTCTTCCCTGCCCAACCATACCTTTCAGTTCATTCATCCATGTCCTGAAAGTATTGGAATTTGGAGGTCCTGCTAGCTGGGGTTCTTTAGTGTGCAAAAAGGTGTTGCTTCACAGAGCGTCTAATGCTTCGAAGGCGAACTTATCTTGCTACGTGAAAGGATCACCAGCTGCAGTGAATCATCCAGTTTTCGAGTTACTTTCAAATGGGAATTATTTAATGCTGAATGATCAAGGCTGTTGAGGGATGGCGCCATGCATTGCATATCTAGTCACAGTAAACCTCAGAGTTGTTTGTTGTAAGCAAATATAGTCCCCCCTGGCTCGCATAGTTAGGGAGGTACCACTGTGGCCTTCGTTGAATGTTTCCAGTATAAGGTTTGATTTGCTGAGCAGACTGAATGACATATTGGTTTAACGAAATGTGGACTTAACTTCAACCCGAGATACTTTTGATCTCCAGGTTGCAAAGTCTTCAGCAGAGATACAGGCCCTGGGCCATATGAACTTCCCGATCCATTTCAGAGAAATGGTTCATCATATCTTTGTTTCCAATCTGTTTATTGAATATATGCCAAACAATGAAAATCAAAAAGGTTGAAGATATACATCCCTGTCAAAAAAACATAAGGTTAAGACCACGTTCCATTTTAAATAGCATAGTGCTTCAGTAAAAACTTGTAAGACAGAGCCAGCACCTTTCAACACACACCAAAATCATCTACTGAAAAACAAACTGAAATGAGAAAAGGAGCAATGTGTTACAACCCTTCCACAGGTTATCTTGGTACACTTCTCACCTCAGGAAAAGCCAAAGTGAAATACCTAGTAATCCAAGAGTTATATCGGGCTCTGTTGTCGTTGTCAAAGAGGTTGAATGGCAAGTATCCGGCTATGTTTTATTGAACCTATTCACACGCACTATCCTCTTAATATTCTGGTCCAGAGAGCAACAGGGGTATATCTCCAACTTTGAATAGGTGAGATGGAAAAACAAGCTCCCATCGGGGAGAGGGGACAAAAGGGAGGATGCGTTGAAAATACCTTTGTGTTGGGGGAAACGGGTGTCTCGTAAGGGAGAAAGGGGTAAAGCCTCATCACTTAAGTTGACAGCACTGGAGATTCCGGCTGCTGACCCCTAAAGTAAGGTTCAAGAGGATCGATGAATAATTGCAACGCTCGTAGTCGAGGGGGAACCAATCGAGAATGTTCAATCTTGGAAAATAGTGCATAGGCGGCTGCCAGATGCGGGTGAACTTAGCATCTGTGTGGTTGATAGGGGCAGTAAGTAGTTTGAGGGCTAAAACATGCTAGAAGCAGAGAAACCATGAAGCTACAGGTGGAGGGTGTGGTTTCTTCCAGAATAAGGCTATGGACTTCCTGGCAGCTCCTAACATATGTAAAATCAGACGCCAGTCTGTATATGCCATTGCAGTCAATGTCAAGGGTCTAATGCCTAATAAAGTAACTGTTTGAGAGAAAGGAATAGGGAACCTCACTACATCCCAAATATGGCTAAGAACCTCTTTTCAAAACATTGTGAGTCTCGGGCAAGACCATCAAATATGAATAAAGTCACCTCTGTCGCCGTGACATCTCCAACATATCGGGGGTAAATTTGGTAACATTTATTGTAAACAGGTTGGGGTGAAGTACATCACGTCATGAGTTTATATGCCGATTCATGTTGCAGAGTGCTATGATATACTTTCGGGATGTCCTGCCACAATCAGTACCAGCTCTGTGGAAGTATGTCGTTGCCTAAATCCGAAGTCCATTGTGTTTAATATGCGTGGGGAGAGGGCCATTGTGAAGGCTGTAAAACGGTGTAAGTGAGAAATCAGACCCCTCGACCCATCGAATTTGCAGACTAAGGATTCAAAGGCAGTGAATAGTCTAGTTGCACCTTGGGTGTAGGCCTGGGGGTCTACAACCTTTACACCGCGGTCAAAACACTGCGGTGCCATTACGACGCGTCTTTTACAACGCAAGTCGTTACCACAACTTGCGCTGGAGGGCGCTCTAGACTAAGGAATAGTAGAGTTACTATTCCAACACCTTCCCTACTGTACGTAGGCTGGAGTTGGAATAGTAAATCTTACTATTCCTAAGTCCAGCACCCTACAGCGCAAGTCATGATAACGACTTGCATTGTAAAAGATGCGTTGTGATGTACCGTGATCATTTTGATCGCGTTGTAATATCGTACATCCAGGCCTGGGAGAGTAGCCTGTGGCGAATTTGATAATATTGCATCCGAGCCCCCTCCGAAAGGTGAAAAGCTTTTTTCCATTGACCAAAGGTAAGAAGATTGTAGCCCTGGAACAGATCTTAAATGACACAACATTCACCGTCTGACCACGCGCTAAATGTTTGAGGTTGCATTACAGGGGGAACATGGGATTGCAAACTATAGGCATGTTAGGGGAGGGGAATGTAGTCAGGCCACGAGACATCGCCAATTTATCCCAAATCTCTAGGACCGTTTTTGTGGGGGTGGCTATACATGCACTACGGGGATGGCCCCCGCGATGAAGCCAAGCCAGGTCCCACAAGGATCTGCAGGGCACCGCTCGGTCCATATGGAACCAGTGCTTAATTTGTGCCAGTGCTTTCCGGTGCTTAGCACCAGCACTTATTTCTTAGGGCTGGGTCTACCGAATACAGTGCACACGATAAAGACGTATGCTTGGTGATGCGAGAGAATGGTCTCCTCCCTGCAGTTGGACTGCCAGAAACTGCTGGTGATGTGACATGACACCCTTGGCTCAGCTCAGCGTACGTAACTAATAGTTTAATACATGCAGCAATAAAATAAATAGTAGCGGTAGTGCACCACAGCCACTGCAAATCAATTGCTGCAGTCCTACTAGATGATTAATTATTAGCCCGGCCCCATGCCCCGTTGTTTTTCCTTCACGTTAAATTGTCAAGTGCTTGTGTTTACTCCCGAGTCGCACTTTTCGCCCGCCCCAACATACTGCGCAGCTTTAGACATTCGACAAAGCAAGCAGCGTATCTCGCAGCAGAAGGCCAATAGTTAAAAGAAACAAAAGGCAGTAAGTAATTAGTAATTATTTAATGTATTTTTCGTAACATGCACTACTGTCTTGTACTTAAAGGGTTGAGGTGCCCGGAAAAGTGCAACCACCGTGGTGTGGATTGGTCATAGGCCAGGGCTCGTTTACAAATTCCATTGTGGAGAAGCGTGGCTCAGTGGCTAGAGGCGGCAGACCCGGAAGCTGAGATCAGCCGTGGACCAGGGTTCGATTCCCCGCCTCAGCGGGTCTCGGGCTCAAAAATTCCACGGACTCGACAATTCTCGCTCCGGTGCCTACTCGACTCACGGGGTCACACTCTGCGACTCTGGGCAATAGCTTGCTTAATCTCCACTATGGCCCCTCGCGGCGGGATGCCTGGCTTTCACCTTGTGGATACCCTGCCGGGGTATCTCACAGGGGAATACCAGGACGGGTTCCCTAAGCAAGCGCCTTGATACCTTCGGGTGATACGTGCGCTATATAAGTCGCAATACAATACATTGTAGATGACGACCTGCTGCTGTCCAACCCTGATTTCCGGGCTACCTGCCCCGAGTCATGAGTGATACATAATGTGCCTCTATTTCTTAGCACATTAAGTCAACCAGAAAGAGAAACCTTACTTGACTTGCATAGAAATTAAAGAGGTTTTAAAATGGCGCAGTGAAAGAGACATCTGTATACTGGCAGGCACAGTTCAGGAGCCCTGCTGAGTGCAACTTCACGGAGATCTAATGTAAATAGCAAAATGTAAGTTTCAGACTGACGTAGAAAAAGAAATGAAAACTAAACTAACCCTATCAGTCTTCAAACAGTTAAAACACAATTGGACACAAAAGTTTCATCACCAGAGCAAAGAACAAATTTACAGG
This sequence comes from Lissotriton helveticus, assembly GCF_964261635.1. Taxonomy (NCBI): domain Eukaryota; kingdom Metazoa; phylum Chordata; class Amphibia; order Caudata; family Salamandridae; genus Lissotriton; species Lissotriton helveticus. Next base: position 210,173,007 of record NC_136058.1, read on the forward strand.
CCTGCAAGACCTGCAAAGAGCAAATACATTTAAAGATTTTTTTTTTCAAAGAAGGCTTTCGCGTATTTCCCTAAAAGCAATGTTACTATTAAATCTTGCATTATTTAAAAATACATTTTGACCAACAACATTATTCCTTTTTAATACAGAAAATGTGATCTACTCAACATACATCTGCTCCTTCAGGCTTACACTTAGTTCAGGGTAGATGACACATAATTTGTAATTCGACAAAGCATCCAGGAGCACTCCAGGGACAGTATGACGCCTGAAATGGTAAAGTGTGGGGGCCTCATTTATGAAAAGTGACGCATCGCTGCGTGAAAACAGCGATGCGTCACTTTTCACTGCGCCCTCCTTGTGACATGATTGATGCGTCATATTTATAATATGACGCATCATGTCGCAAGGAGTTACAGATACGTCAGTATTTCTGACGTATCTGTAGGCGCAAAAGTGACGGATTGCTGGAGTGTGTCACAAAAGTGACGCAACTCAAGCAATGCTTCCTTTCACATGGGGAAAGCCCCATGTGAAAGGGCTTGAGTCAGTCTTACGCCTGCTGTGAGGCAGGCGCAAGATTTTGACGCAACAGCGTCCTAAAAGTGACACAGTGAAATCTCATAGATTTCACTGCATCACTATTGCGAGGCTTTTTGCGGGTGAACGCCCCCTCTGCATACATTATACCTGACGTATGTATAATGTAGCGCAGGGGTTTACAAAATGACGCTTCTGCTTAGATGCGTCACTTTGTAAATAGTGCGCATCAGGAGGCATGTTTTACGCCGCAGATGCGTCACAAAAAGTGACGCATCGGAAGCGCAGAACTGACGCAAGGCCTCATAAATGAGGCCCTCGGTATTTACTATTCCAGCGTACCTTCTTGCTGCTGAGAAGTGCAGGTACTTTCTCTTGAAAATGAACGAAGTGCAGGTACGTGGTCTCTGAAAGTACTAGCCCATTTAAAGCACCAATTATGACTACAGTAATTTTCCAGAAATACATACACATTTGTCAATGTGCATGGGGCACAGTTACACATTTGTTTTAATACTTAAAACGGGGGTTCAGACATAACTTTTTCCTTCTTTCAGGGGGATTCTGATTTTCCCGTAGACAATCCCCTTCTCCTACACCTCACAAATTTTTGTATTATTCCTTCTACAGTGCATCCTTCAAAAAACTATTTACTTTTCCCTCGACAAGAATAAATCAAGGTTTAAATGTACCTTTGCAATACCTGCAAACTTGCAAGTTTGTGGGTCTTCACATAATTTGCAAGGTTTTCTTGCAATTGAACGTCCACTCTCCAGGCTTCTCCCTCAGATTAGGGTAGAGGTTGTGGCATAACAGCCAGTGCTACCTATTTTGGAACTGAGGAACCAGGTTTGAGTCCGGGCGTCGGCTCACCATCCTGTGATTCTGGACTAATCACTTAATCTCCCTGTGTCTACCAAAAATGAATGTGTCCTTGTTTAATGTAACTGGTGCTCATGTAAAGTGCTCCAATATATTTTGGTTGTGTTCGCTCTATATATAACTGCATTAAAACAAATCTGATATAATCACAAATCATATTATAGGAGCTATTAATATTAGTTATTGTTTGAAGAAAAAATCTAGATTTTCTTTCCAGAAGTTATATTTTTGAAATATTGAGGTAATACAGTGAGGTAAGACTGTGTTATTGTTTGTCTGCGTGTGTTTTATGTGCTACTGACGTTGAGACTTGTGTTGCTTATTTTGTCCATGAAATCCTGATGTTTGTCAATTTATGGGTATATTGAATTTTTGTGGCTATAAGGGCCTGTAGGGAGTACATGACAGCCTTAAGAAGAACCTTGCATTTGGCAGTAGCATTAAGTATTGAGTTTATATTATGACTTTTCAACAATGTTATGAATTTGCTGCTCTCTGGGCTACTTTCAGTATCACATGGTTTTGTGGTGCTACGAGGTTCCTTCGTGTTTTTTTAAAGCTTAAGGATGAAAATTGGAAGTATCTGTCTTTAGTGTTAAAGGTGCTTGATTCACAACAGGTCATTACCCCAACTTTTGTTTATCCAGCATGGTGACATATAACACTACTAGACCACTTTAGGGGTGTATGTTACTTTTTCTATCAGATGATGGATTACAGAGTCACCTATTGACACTAGAATAGTCTGTATCATATAAAAAAGAAGACAGGTGACTTGGATGCATATAAGCCCAAAAATCCTCATGATATGTGTTAAAATGTACTTCTCGTGGATCTTGGGCAAGGACCAGACACATATTGTTGAAAATGAAGTTCTTCAGTTTATTCAAGCTGGCTTTTGAGAAGAATTCTTTACTAAATGAGAAGAGCAACACAATCTACATCTATATGTAGCATTCCTTGAGCTTGCTCAGGCTTTTGATTCTGTGATTCAGAACTGTGATCAAAATATGCAAAAGTTGAAGATTGACAGGGGTTTGGTATCTTTAATTGGTATTTTGTACATTGATACCTCAATAACTGTATTCATGGCCTGGGGAAGGGATTTAGTTATTCTCAATATGACACAGAGAGGGTGGGATAGTGTTGCGCATGGGCTTCTGTCCTATTTTGTCTCTACATCACTGAATTTTCCCATGGGGAGGATGACTGGGTTAAGGGTGTGTAAAGTTAAAGTGATGCCCTCCTTCATACAGTTTATATAGCCACTCTTCTATTCTGTACCGCCATGGACTATTAAATCTATGTGCAGAACGGGAAAGAAACAGAAGAGGCACATTTCTACAGTGGGAAACGTTGTAAAGTGCATGAGGTGCACACAGAGAGGATCAAAAGTGGTACTATATTACTATACTTTGGGCCCGATTCACAGAATGAACTTAAGACTCAATCCTAAACTTACTACTATTTTGGTATTCATAGAATGCACTTACTACTTTTGGCATTCACAGAATGCACTTACTACTTTTGGTATTCACAGAATGAACATACTACTTTTGGTATTCACAGAAGTTAGGATTTTCTCTTAAGTTTGTCTTAAGACAAACGTAAGACAGACTTAAGACAAACTTAAGAGACAGACTTAAGACAGACTCAAGTTAGGATATTTATATGTTGTTAGGTATCATGTTCATTTATTTTATGATTTTAAAGACTTGAGTATGTGCACTTCATCTCCAAAAGGTGCTTTGTTTTAAAGATTAGTTTTAAAATCAATCAATAACTTGTTGTCGCTAGCATAAGGCACTTTAGATCCGTGGGTGAAAAATGTAATGCACTTTTCATTTTGCTGCTGATAGCATAAGTCACTTTAGGATTGATGTTGAGATACTATTGTATTTTTGCTGCTAATAGTTGCTGATAATTTGCAAATTTGTTCTTTTACTCTGCTGTTAATCATAATGGAATATTAGCTGCTAGCACATTGCACCTTAATCTTTGCCAAGTGAGAACATCGCACTTTATAGACATTATAGGCTGCTATCAAAAATTGGATAATATGTGTTGTTAGCATCATGCACTTTAATCCCTTACTGGAAAATGGTTAAACAATTGTCTAGCATTTTATATTTTGCCATTGTATTCGTAAATGTTCAATCAGACTTTGTGCTTGTTATGTATTTTCTTTTTTGTAATGATTTTTTTAATTAATCAACAAATAAACAATTACAATTACACTCATTCCCAGGGCGGGGATTCTGTGTATGTGTGATGTGTGAATGTATGTATGGACGTGTGAAATAGTGTAATAGGTGTATGATTCTGACACAGTATATATGTTGTATATAAAGTTGGTTTTTAGAGTATGATTGTGAATTTCAAATCTAAAAGGGGCTCCAAAATAAGAAAAAGAAATAGAGTTTTTTTTGTGGAGAATTTAGAGAAAATTGTAAAAATGGTTTAAAAAAGAATTTTGATAGATACAAATAAAATTCATTTTGATTAAATTCAAACTGAAATATTGGTTGTGAAAGGGCAATTGTTTTATTCATTGTCTCCTTTACTAATGGTCAAGTAACAGTGCAGTATTGGCAACTTGTTTTGTTTACTTAAATTGTGGCGTGGCCTTGCTGCGCTTAAGCCAAACCCTTGTTGTTTTTTTCCATCACCTCAGTTAGTCCTTTTGAATTACTTAGGGGCGTAAACCAGGGTCGAAATTGGTGCCATGGTGGTTAAAAAACAAGCGAAGCACAAATGCTGATGATGCTGAGTTGGATTTCAAGAAAATCAGACATAAATTGTAGGATTATAAATCCAAAATGAAGGAAGACATGAGTTGCAGAAAGGGTTTTGATAGCAAGCAAAAAGTAAACATTGGTGATTTTGTGTGCATAAAAAAGTCTAACTCCGATGGAAAGGGCAAAAGTATATGGTCAGACCCCATCCGGGTTATACACATTTTTAGAAATGCTGTTCGTGTTGAGGGGGGTCAGTGTATGAAATCTCAACACAGTGTCATTGTTTAAAGGCAAAACTATGCATTGTGTCACTTCTGAGAGCAACATATTTTTGGATGTAATAAATCCTGATCAAAGTGTCTATGGTTGACATCACCAGACCCAAAAATGGTTGTATGTCGTTACAACGCATGCTTTTTCCACGCATGCCTTTACAACGCAGGTTTTACAACGCAAGTCATTACAACGACTTGCGTTGGGGGGCGCTGGATAGTGGAATAGTTTAATTTACTATTCCAACTCCAGTCCCCGTGATAGTAGGGAAGGTTTTGGATAGTAAATTAAACTATTCCCTATCCTACAGCGCCCTTCAGCGCAAGTCGTTGTAACGACTTGCGTTGTAATACCTGCGTTGTAAAGGTACTGCGTGGAAAAAGTTTCGTTGTAAAGAATGTTTCCCATCAAAAATGATAGAACAAGACGCTTACCTGTAAAATGTGCAGATTATGTTCTCAGTTAAAAGAGGGAAGAGAAAAGAGAAAAAAGGGAAAAACATTTTTTTTTCTCTTCTTTGTTTTAAAAAAAATTTCTTTAAGGGGGAAGGTGTGTTACATTCACGCAAGTGTGCGACGTTGTTTCTCGCGTGCTTTTGTGTGTATGTTATACTTGTTTTCCTTTGAATGTGGCAACCGGAGACATGTGCATTGTTTATTGGCGTGTCTCTGTTTTCCTTCAAGCTGTTATGGTTGTTTGGGGGCTCGCGGTGAGTTTTCCTTTGAAGTTTATTGTTTGAATAAAGATGTGTTTGTTATGCCGTTAGGGCATTCAACTGTGTATTTTACCTACATGATGTCTGTTCCTTTGCTGCATCCTGAATAAAAAGGAGAAGATCCATTGTATTGTATTCTGTATTTTCCTGGAGGAAAGGAGGAGGAGAGGAATAAAACAATTTGGGGGAAGACCACACCAAATGGTGTCAGTTCTAATTGTGCTCTATCCATAATCGCTCAATGTCAGTAAAGAGGGCCTGCTTAGTGTGCCCCTCCAAGTTACAAGACTGGTCCCAGATCTCTGTAAGTCAAAGGCAGGCCTAGCCCTCTACGCACATATAGTGTCCAGAAAATAAAATATACCAGATATACACAAAGATGGATACTCAGGGTAAAGGAACCTGCCTGTGTAACATGCAGAGAACTTTCCTGTCTCAACAGTTAAGAAGGAAAGAGAGTTGAAATGACAGAAGACTGTAACAGCATCAATGAAAATAGAAATTCCACAATAAGGTATAATGTCAGCCTGAGACTGAGTAGAAATGATAATGGTACGAGTTGAATGTGACAACCTGAACAGGAATACACTTGACTAATTGAGAAAATAAGGCAATCTATGGAGGGAAAAGAATCTCAAGTTACAGGGTGTTATTACTTGTACCCTGGATCTGCTCTCAGTACACCTACAGCCAGACAGTCATCAAACTGTCATCATGTCTTTTTCTTCTAGGCATCTAGGATATGGGACAACATTCTTGTATCCACATGGTCCGCTGCAATATTTACTCAATTTAGGAATGAAATAAAGACGCACCTATTAAGGTCACTACATCACAATGCAGTGACAATCCAATAACTAGATCTCTCATCACTTGTTGACTGTATTCTTGCCTTTGAACCTTTACAGTTCTCTGCCTACATTTTAGTTAAGTTTACAATATACAGATACCCCATACACATGTAGATACATACAATGTTACCATGATAGCAGGCCATAATAATATTTCATGTGATGTAATCAATGCTTCTGGAAAGTACTTTTGATATTTTAAAAGCTGTAGCCCTTTCTTTGTTCCAAAATGTTGGTAAGTGTACTGCACAGAGGCATGCATGAGCTAAATATTGAAATATTTAATAGTTATGTAAATTAAAATTTAATTTATTCCATTTTACCCTACATTGTCAATTTGATTATATCATAGTCTAACAACGAGAACCTACTCACAATGCCTCGCTGCCTGTGAAAAGCTTGATGTATGCCTGACCCTTGGCAAATTCAATAGCAGAGCTTGAGCTTGTAATGTAGAAAGGCAGAGCAGCTACAGGAAGAGACTATAACCCAACAATCAATGATTGTAAATTATTTTTTTACAGTGCTGACTGATAGATCAAGTCTTGTACAGTAATGCTGATGAAACAGCATGGTATTATATGTCAGTTGTACGGCATCATGCCCAGGACGTATGCAGCAAATATCTATGCATGCTGCAATTCAGGTAATGGATATGTGACCCCAAGGGCCAGATGTATCAAAGGATTGCTTTGCCCTTTTGTCACACAAAGTGACACAAGGGCAAATCAATACGTATGTGCTGTGCTTACTAAGTCCTACAAGGCTACCATGCCTGGCCCTTCGATGATTGGTAAATCTGGAGTAATGCAAGGCAGTGCAAGTAGCTGACTTGCTTTACTCTGCACTGGGAAGGCATTTTTGGAGCATCAGTGTTCCCACGTATCCACCCATGCCTTTTAGTGTATTCTCAGATTTACTGAGACTGATAAACCTACTCCTCTTTGTTCACTCTTTCTTAGTGTGCTGCATCCTGCAGCACACTTAGAAATAGTAAAGTGCCTATAAGGATTGTTTTTGTGCAGGAAGGTTATCCTTCCTGCACAAAAACAACCCGGCACCGTTGCAAAATGGTACAAGGGTGCCTGCATTGGTGCTAGATACCACACATTGTGCCAGCGCAGGGAAAGCAGGAACATTCCTTATCTCGATAGTTATGACACATTCCTGCCCTCTCCATTTGGTGCAACATAGCAAGTTGCCTATCTAAGTTGCGCTGCATAAAATAATGATAAATCCGGGCCCACATGACCACAAATGTCGGACCCAAGGCACACTAGGCAACACTAGAGGGTCTGGAGAGAGGCACACCTATGTGCATGGGCTTCCCCAAGCCTGCACTTTAGTACATTTGGCTATGTCCTTGCTACCTTCCTTTGTTAGGATTCATGGAGGCAGTCACTGGAAAAAAAGGGAACAAAAGTTTGAAAATCATGTTTCTTTTCTGTACTTTCTGCTACCTGCCATTTTTTCAGGTTTTAATCAGCAAACAGCAGGTAGTTGCATTGGGAGGAGAGCTTGAACAATGTGAAGTCAGAGTTTTCCTTTGTATTGTATTGTATTGTATTGTATTTAATAATTATACCGCGCATCTGTCACCCTATGGGTATCCTGGCACCAGAAAGGAAAAATCTGTTGGAAAAAACAATACAGAAATGTTTGTGTCAGGTGGAAACGACAGTCAATACTGTTTGATGAGCCTGAAGTAGGTCTTTAGGTTTTAGCAAAGAGCCATGTCTTTAGACTCTTTCTAAATTCTAGCAGGGTATCGGTCAGTCTAATATTTTGACGCAGTTCGTTCCACAGCCTTGATGCCGAAGTACAGAAAGCTCTACCACCTAGCCTTGACTTCCTAATCCTGGTGGTTACTGCCAGCCCCAAGCTGGCGGAACGCAGAGACCTGGCTGGTTTGTACCAGGTGAGCCTTTCCTGTAATGGGATAGGGCCCGAGTTGTGTAGTGCTCTGTAGACAATGCAGAGAGACTTAAAAGCAACTCTGCTCCCAATTGGCAACCAGTGTAGTTCTCTAAGTGCCAATGTGGTGGAAGAACTACGGGGTCTGTTTAGAGCTAGCTTGGCCGCCGTGGACTGGACTCTCTGGAGCCCCTGTAAGATGTAAAGAGGAGCTCCCAGGTATAGGGAATTACAGTAGTCCAGTCTTGCCATGATCACACTTCTGACCACTAGTGGTCTAGTCGCATCGGGCAGAAGAGGCAAAATCTGTCTGAGCGCTCTCAGTAGGCCGCAGCAGACACTGATGGTTTTGTTTGTCTGTGAGGTCAATTGGAGATCGTCATCCAGCATAACTCCCAGGTTACGCACGGTCTACACTGGGATACAAGGCTCTGCTCCCGGTGCGAGCCTGATCTCACAGGACGGCTGCTGGCTCATTTTCGGTGTTTGGCAATAGACTACTCAGGCTTCCCCTCGTTAAATTGGAGCGAGTTTATTTTCAGCCACTTGGAGACCTTACTCATACAGTTCTGGAAGGTCTCCATGGTCACTGCCTGCTTTCCCTCTAAGGAGAACACCAATTGGGTGTCATCGGCGTAGTTAATCAGATCAATCCCATATGACTTTATCATAGGGATCAGAGGCTGTAGATACAAATTAAAAAGAATCAGGCTAATCGATGAACCCTGTGGTACTCCGTGGCCAACCCGAGACTTGGGGGAGGTAAATGGGGCCTGGGTCACTACCTGCTGTCAGCCCATCAGATAGGATTGGAGCCACTTTAAGGCCCTGCCCTTCCCGCCCAGTTTCTCCAGCCTGTGCACCAGGACTGCATGGCTGACCGTGTCGAATGCGGCCGACATATCCAACAGTACTAGTACTGAGCAGTTGCCACTGTCAGCTCGCATTCGAAGAGTGTCCAACACGGTCACCAGTGCAGTTTCCGTTCCATGTCCTGGGCGGAAGCCAAACTGATCCTTGTCCAATAGGAAATTATCTTCCAAGTAGCCTGACAAGGACCTACTGACTATTGTGGGGTCTAATGAAGACTTTTTAAGCAGGGGAGTGACCACTGCCTGCTTCCATACCTCCGGCACTACGCCTTCCTCCAAAGACTGGTAGCAGATCTGGTACAACCGGGGAAACAGCTCTGGCCCATATTCCTTCCAGATCTTATGTGGAAGGGGATCTAGCGGGGACCCTGATGACACACTTTGTGCCAGGCTGAGGAAAAGCTCCATTGTCAGAGGGGTAAAACTTTCCAAGGACGATGAGATTGTGGGCAAATCTTCCTCCGCCAACTGGTCTGCTATATCCTTACTGCCATCTCTACCCTCCTCCAGCCCCCCTCAATTTTAGCGATCTTTTGCTCAAAATAGGTGGCGATCTCGTTGCACAGCTCTTGGGTTGCAACCACTTTATTGCTCATGCATGCGGGTTGTGAGAGGTCCCTGATGATGTTAAAGAGTGTTTTAGTGCTATTGGGAGATTGAAGGATAGTGGTGGCATAGAAGAGTGCTTTGGATTTAGCTATAGCCCTTTTGTATTCTGCCTGCAGTATTTTCAGAAGTTTTTTGTCTAGCTCTGAATAGCATTTTGCCATTTTCTTTCTGCCTGTCGGCATTGATATCACAGGGTTTTCAGCTCCTCATTGAACCAAGGGGCAGACGGCTTTCTTTTGTTCTTAACCTTTTTCAGGGGGGCGTGTCTATCCAGGGTACTTAAAATATGATTGCAGTATTCCTGGTAGTTTAGATCTATTGACCTCTCTGGGTCATAGGGTATTTCATTTATGAAAATGGGTTTCGTTTTTTCCATTGACAGTTTAGCCCAATTTCTCCCCCTCCTATAGGTTACCGGGTCCTTACTTCCATTCTCTTTGAATTGCATTGTTTGTATAAAGATGTGTTTGTTATGCCGTTAGGGCATTCAACTGTGTATTTTACTTACATGATGTCTGTTCCTTTTCTGGATCCCGAATAAAAAGAAGAAGATCCATTTTATCATATTCTGTGTTTTCCTGGAGCATGGATTTACTTTCATCATTAATTGTTTCTCAACACTGACCACGCTGAACCTTACCTTTTCAGGCCTTTCTCCTCAGAAATGTATCTAAGTCGAAGGTAAGAGCTGACCGGGACCAGTCCACTTCTTGTATGCAAATCATGCTCTATTGCCGTCGGCCTTAACTTTACAGTTTGATGCAGTCTTCAGCGACTAGATGTTCACGGTTGGCTCTTTGATCTTTTAGCCGCTATTTCGAACCTTAAACTTTCAAAATTCATAACACTGGTGCTACTGATTGCATTTTGTCATTTTGGTGTCAAATAATTTATTAAAATGTACTCTATTTTTCTTAATTGGCTTGAGATTTTACGTGTCATTTTTATTACTGTTCGTGTGCTGCATAAATACTTTACACATTGCCTCTAAGATAAGCCTGACTGCTTTTTATTCCAGGCTACCAAAAATTAAGCACATGTTAATTTTACGACTTTTTTTTGGTTCACCCTGCAAGGGATTGTGGCAGTTGCTTGACTAGGGCTCACACCCCAGGCAACCAAAAACCCAATTTTTCACACTGTGTCACACAACAAGTGAGCCTTTCAAGGTACCTTAGCCTTTCCGTTGGATTTTGGCTGGATTTTCCATCAGGAAATGCTTGGAAAAATTGAGTCTAGGTTCCAATCATATAACATCTTTCCAAATATTTTTAAAATGTTGTGGGTATGAATATAACCCTGGAGACAATTGTTGTATCAACATTTTAATTACCCAAAAGTAATAGTGCCTTGAATCTTCAAAAATATGTACATGCCCATTTAACACACTTTGTGTTCTGTTAAATGGAAATAGGATGATGTTCACCAAATGGAACAGTGCGGATTAGAAACATCATACATATCAACATAGTGAAGAGCAGTATTGATTCTCTCTGACAATAGAGATACCATAATGAACACTGTGCCAAGGAGAACGGTTAATGGACTTTAAGGCTTGTGGTTCCATCAGCTGTAAGTCCAAAGAATAGACTGTCCATTGCTTGGGTAACTATTTCTTTTTTGAATGACATAAGCAATGATTTCAATTATTTCATTTTGGTTCATGTCTGACATCTGGTTATCTTGCAGTTGCAGCCATTTGCTTACGGATTCCCTTTCAGTATCTGTTGTTTGTCCCATCATCAGTTGTTACAGCATTCCTTAGCGATGTTGATGATGTTGCTAAAAGGCCTTTTCCAACAAAAGAAGTTAGTTGAACAGTACAATATTCAAAGTGCTACAAAGGAAGTCTGCGTGTTTATCAATAACAAGAAAAGAATTGAAGGCTCATTATATGGAGTATAGATTGGCTCAGCTCTACAGCTGCCCTCATACAGGCCAATTAATTAACCTCAGCTTTTTTAGAAATCAAAGATACACTGTGCTTTGAGCAGGCTCTAGATTTCATCAAACCTGTAGCTGCTAGGAAGCTTTATCTACAGTTCAGGCATGGGGCCCTCCTCTCCGTGGCTTTACATCCAAATGGAAGGGTTTGCAAGCTGTGAATTGCCCGGCATGCGATTGCCCGAAGAATCTGTACTCCATGTCTTCTTTAGCTGCCCTGGCTACGATAAAGCAAGGAGACGTTGGCTAGTGCAGATTTGTAGGAACCTTGGAAGCAGGCGGTGCTCTGAGGTGTTCAGGATACTGAAGTATGACACCAGTATACTGATCGTTTACTCAGTTGCAGGCTTCCTATTTTCCATGTGGTGTACTCGTAGGATTTTTATGAAAATAACTTAAGATGCTCTAGTACGCCATTGGGGTAGAATATTATCAATCGTATCTTAAATAGCGGGGAATAATTCCACCCGGTGGTTGGCCCTGATATTTCATAAAAAATGTTGTCCTGTGATTGGACTAGAATGAAAATAGTCACTCGCAGTGGTTGTCTGGCTACAGGGGAATGGTAAATTGTTAGCTTATGTCAACAAACCCATTAAAAACTGTTGTGTAGGAGTGATTTGTAGACCTGAGGAAGCCGGTGGAAGGACCAAATCTTTTGATATATGGTAATAATGTTGGTCATTCTTCTTATGATCCTTTTTTATCTAATTTATATATTTATTCACATCCATGCACCTTTTGAAGTGATTTCACGCCAAACACTCTCATTTATTAATTTCTTTGGATTGGTTTGACTCATGTAAACCAGAGAACGCTATCATTCTGCCTCACATAGGAAATCCATGGTCATTTCCTGAACCAAGCAGGTTTCAAGACCTGGTGAATGATTCAATACCAAAGGTCCATTTATGAAACTTATAAGCATCATTAGGCTGAAATGGTTCATCAACTGACTCCTCTGTGCCACATCAGTAGTAACTGACACAACTTGTCTGCTTCCAGGTCGTGTCTGGCATTAGGAAGAACATAGGCAAAGGTAGATTGGGCGTTGCCTGCAAATAGATATCCAACATGAGGAAGCTTCATAACTGATGTATCAGATTTACTTGTGGTTGGTGTGATGGAGACATGGGTGTCAGCGCTTATAGCTATTATCCGTTAGAAGGAGCAGCTACCTTTAGCTGTTAGAGATTCTATAGATGCTGATTTAGCCACAAGCTATAAGAGCACCTACAAAAGAAATACTTTGTCATTGGACTGTTCACTTCTATTTGATATTTTGACAGTATAGAATATGGTACTAAATTTGAGACATTATTGATACTCCACATACAAAAAACCTCATCCTACGCAGCTGCATTACTGGAAGAGGGAATAATGATTTGGAACATCAATGTTGCTCACTAAAAAGAGTCTACCCTCCGAGGTAAATAAAATCTGGGTCAACATATACAGGCTCTGCCCCCACTGGGTTTGATGTGTTGGGTGTCAAGAAACATTATAAAATGAACTGCAGTAAACTCACATATCTGACATTCCAGTGATTTTCTGTTTTAATGTGACTTCAAGGAGGTGGAGTGTCTGTCTTAGCATAGTGAGCCCAGATGGGATTCATATGAAAGATGCTACAATGAGAGCTAAGGTTTGGCATTTGAGATCACTTGAAAGACCAGAAAAAGGATAAGCGACAAATGCATGAGTGGCACCACACAATCTTTGCCTCTTACTTCACAGTGTTCAATTTCTCCTCCCAATGCAACTCCCTGCGCTGGCATAATGTGTGGTATCTAACACCAATGCAGGCACCCATGTACCATTGCGCAACGGTGCCTTGGTTGTAGACATGATTGTTTTTTGTGCAGGAAGGATTACCTTCATGCACAAAAACAATCCTTGGAGGAACTTTACTATTTCTAAGTGTGCTGCAGGATGCAGCACACTAAGAAAGAGTGAACAAAGAGGAGTAGGTTTATCAGTCTCAGTAAATCTGGGAATACGCTAAAAGGCATGGGTGGATTTGTGGGAACTCCCATGCTCCAAAAATGCCTTCCCAGTGCAGAGTAATGCAAGTTAGCTACTTGCACTGCCTTGCATTACTCCAGATTAACCAATCAACGAAGGGCCAGGCATGGTAGCCTTGTAGGATTTAGAAAACCTCACATAAGTATTGATTTGCCCTTGCGTCACTTTGTGTGACCAAAGGGCAATGCAATCGCTTGGACGCCCATTTGGGCAGCAATCGCGCTTTACAAATCACAATACAATACAATACAATCTTTTGATACATCTGGCCCCTGGTGTCACATATCAATTACCCGAATTGCAGCATGCATAGATATTTGCTGCATAGGTCCTGGTGATGATGTCATACAACTGACATTTAATGCCATGCTGTTTCATCAGCATTACTGTACAAGACCTGACCTATCAGTCAAAATTATCATTTACAATCATTCATTGTTGCGTTATAGTCTCTTCCTGTAGCTGCTCTGCCTTCCTACATTATAAGCTCAAGCCCTGCCATAGAGTTTGCTAATGGTCAGGCATATATCAAGCTTTTCACAGGCAGCGAGGCACTGTGGGTAGGTACTAGTTGTTAGACTATGATTTCCTCAAATTGACAATGTAGGGTAAAATGGAATAAATTAAATTTTAATTTACATAACTATTAAATATTTCAATATTTAGCCCATATGTGCCTTTGTGCAGTACACTTACCAACATTCTGGAACAAAGTAAGGGCTACAGCTTTTAAAATATCAAAAGTACTTTCTAGAAGCATTGATTACATCACATTGTATGTATGTACATATATATGGGGTATCTGTTTCGTGTAAACTTAACCAAAATGTCTGCAGAGAACTGTAGAGAATACAGTCAACAAGTGATAAAATATCTAGTTATTGGATTGTTACTGCATTGTGATGTAGAGGTCTTAATAGGTGCGTCTTTAATTATTTCTTAAATTGAGGAAGTATTGCAGTGGACCTTATGGATTTAAGAATGTTGCCCCATATCCGAGATGCCTAGAAGAAAAAGGCTTAATGACAGTTTAATGATTGTCTGGCTGTAGATGTACTGAGAGCAGATCCAGCGTACAAGCAATAGCACCCTTTATCTTGAGATTCTTTTCCCCCCTTTAGATTGACTTATTTTCTCGATTAGTCAATTGTATTCCTGTTCAGGTTGTCACATTCAACTCGTACCATTATCATTTTTACTCAGTCTGAGGCTGACAATATACCTTATTGTGGAATTGTTATTCCCACTCCAGTGAGTGCAACAGTAGGGAAAGCGTTGGATAGCGAGAGGGTAAAAATTACTATTCCCACTCCAGTGAGTGAAACAGTAGGGAAAGCGTAGGATAGCGTAGGGGTAAAAATTAGTATTCCCACTCCAGTGAGTGCAACAGTAGGGAAAGTGTTGGACAGCGTAGGGGTAAAAATGACTATTCCCACTCCAAGTGCAACAGTAGGGAAATTAATGATTTAATAATTATTAGTAATTAATTAACACATTTCTTTTCAATACCAAAACATAATAAGTAATTATCAATACACAAAAATAATTTCAATAATTACTTAATTACAATTAAATTACTTCCCACCCTATTCCCCTGTAAACCCACAACCCGCTCAGACTAATGAATTAATACAATTAATATAATTATCAAATAATCAATTAATAAAAATTAGTTACCACTTCTCAATTTAGTAGTAGTAAAGTTAGGACTCCTAACTTTAGGACTCCTAAATGCCTTCTGTGAATACCGAAAGTCTTAAAATTAGGATTTTTCTCAGTAACTTCTGTGAATACCGAAATGAGTAAGTGCCTTCTGTGAATACCAAAATGAGCAAGTGCCTTCTGTGAATACCAAAATGGTAGTAAGTTTAGGATTTTGTCTTAAGTTAGTTCTGTGAATCAGGCCCATAGTCTCCATTGTGAGAGAGGACTGGCAGTGTGGCTATGAATCTGATGAAACCTTGTCTGAAGTGAGAAACCACATTACACAAGGTTGGCCCACCAAAAGTAAGTTGACAGATGAATGCAAACAATTTTGGGAAGTTAAAAAAGAGTCATCAGTAAGTGATCGGGGATTCATTCTGAGATGCGATAGACTGGCGTCCACTCATAATCTTAGACTAGGAATTTTAAGAAGTAAACATGAGGGGCATCTAGACATTGTGAAATCCAAAAGCAGATTAAAGTCTTTATATTGGTAGGCAGGGATAGATTCAGATATGTAGAAATATGTGGGGTCCTCTGAATGTTATGCTTACTCAGACAATCACTATCTGTTTTCAGACCTCCACTAAGTTGTAGGAAATACCTGGACAAAATGTGGGAGGAATTTATTTATTTATTTATTTATTATTTTCAGAGTTTTGTATAGCGCGAACAAGATCCTTGCAGATATCAGAGCGCTTTACATACATCTGAGAGGAGAGCGCAATAAAGAAAACTTAATAAGGCAATTCGTACATACATATGAAAGGAGAACGCAATAGAGAAACTTAATAAGGGAATTTGTGCAGGGAGCGCACAATGCCAGGTAGTAGCGTGTGATTGTGTGGTCAATTGAGGCACTGAAATACAAGGGGGAGGCAAACAGGCAAACAGTAATTGCATAGTTAATGTTCAAGTGAATTTAGCCATGAGGATAGATTTGACCTCTTTTTTGAAGGAGGCAGTGGATGAGATGAGTCTTGTTTCTGGCGGGAGGGCATTCCAGATCCTGGGGGCCATCCCTGAGAAGGAACGCTTCTAAGTTTTTTTTTGTGGAATCTTTGTGGTTTCAAAAGGAGAGTTTCTGTGCTTCTTGTGGCTCTTGAGCCTCCTGAGATTGTCAGTTTCTGAGCAATGTAGCTGGGTGAGCTGTGATGTAACGCTTTGTGAGTAATGCATGCGATTTTCAGGTGTATTCTGGCTTCAAGCGGTAGCCAATTCAGAGATTTTAAGTCCGGAGAGATGTGCGAGCGATTTTTTGATCCAGTTATGAGCTTTGCTGCAACATTGATGGAGGCTCTTAATGGTGCGGTTGTTGATAGTGGGAGGCCGCAGAGGGCGGTACTTCCATAGTCAATCCGAGGGATAACTAGCGCTTGAACTGCAGTTCTAAAAGTCGTTGGCTGGGAGGAAGGGTTTCAGCTTTCTCAAGGTATTGATTTGGAAATTAGCTCCCTTCGCTGCATTGCTAATATGTCGTTGCATATTGAGATTGGAATCAAGGGTGATACCTAAGGATTTGGCTGAGTCTACAATGATAGGTTGGACGTTGAATGCAGTGAGGTGTTTCAGCCAGTCCTGGGTGATGGGGATTTTGGAGGGATGTGCTATTAGGAGGAATTCTGTTTTTAGAGCATTTAGTTTGAGATGGTTCTCTGCCAGCCAAGTTTGTGTGTCCTTAAGTGTTGAGTTGAGGAGTTTGAGGTCTTTAGGGGATTGTAGTTTGAGGTAGAGTTAGTTATCATCCGCATACATGTGGAATTGCACATTAGAGGCATGAAGCAGTGCGGTGAGTGGCTCCATGACTAGGTTGAACAGGGTCGGTGATTGGGAAGAACCTTGCGGGACACCAAGTGTAACTGGAACAGGTGTGGACATAGTGTTATTAGTTTTGAATTTCTGGGTCCGGTTATGAAGGAAGGAGGTGAACCATTTGAGTACTGTCCCAGAGATGCCCATTCTGATATTCAACAGATCGAGTAAGTTCTCGTGTTTGACCGTATCGAATGCAGATGAGAGGTCAAGTAGGATGAGGAGGCAGGTGCCGTTTTGGTCTAGAATTTGGAGTGCGTCATCAACTATGTGACTCACGGCTGATTCTGTGCTGTGGCCTGCACGGAAGGCAGATTGGTGTTGGTTGAGGAGGTCAAAGTGATTGATGTGTTTAGTCAGTTGGAGGTGGACACATTTTTCTAACAGTTTGGCTAAGGTAGGGATATTAGAGATGGGGCGATAGTTATTGAGGTCGGTAGGGTCAGTTGTGGGTTTCTTAAGTATGGGTGATACTTGTCCCACTTTGAGGGAGTCTGGGATAGATCCTTGTTGAAGAGAACTATTAATGATTTTGGTCCAGAGCGGAAGAAGCCAAGTCCTTTATGGCGTGTGCAGGTAGGGGATCCGAGATGTGGTTGGAGGGCTTCAGGGTATTTAGGAGATTGCCTATAGATTCTTCCGTGTATGTATCAAAGGATGCCCAGGTAGCATTGTTTTTTAGTCTGACGGGTGTTTTGCTGATGGGGTTAGAATATAGATTTAGATCCGTGAGGAGATCCTTTTTGATGTTGACTGTTTTTTGGTTGAAGAAGGAAGAGAATTCTTCACAGGATGGTAGCGTGCTGGTTGTGCTGTGCACTCACTGTGGTTCATCTTTGGATTGAGTTTTGATTAGTTCAAATAGCTTTTTTGGTCGGTTTTTTAGTTGGTCTAGTTGATGGCTAAAGAAGTCAGCTTTCGTTCGTTTGATTTTCCTGAAGTAAGCATTTCTTTTTTTCTTCAGAGTATTGAGTGGCATAGCTGATGGGGTGGATCTCCAGTTGCGTTCTGCTAGTCTCATGTGTTGTCTATCCTTGTTAAGCAGACCGTCATACCACAGCTTTGAGCTTTTGGAGGAGACTCTCTTTAGCTGAAGGGGGGCAACTTCATTGATTATCCTAGTCATTGGGCCCGATTCACAGAATGAACTTAAGACTCAATCCTAAACTTACTACTATTTTGGTATTCACAGAATTCACTTACTACTTTTGGCATTCACAGAATGAACTTACTACTTTTGGTATTCACAGAAGTTAGGATTTTGTCTTAAGTTTGTCTTAAGACAAACTTAAGACAGACTTAAGACAGACTTAAAATAGACTTAAGACAAAATCCTAACTTCTGTGAATACCAAAAGTAGCAAGTTCATTCTGTGAATACCAAAAGTAGTAAGTGCATTCTGTGAATGCCAAAAGTAGTAAGTGCATTCTGTGAATACCAAAATAGTAGTAAGTTTAGGATTGAGTCTTAAGTTCATTCTGTGAATCGGGCCCATCGAGTTGAGGTAGTGATCGATAAGGACCTGAACGTCGTCGTTGCCAATGGGGGCTATGAGTGGGTTGTAGCTGGGGGAGGGTGAGGAGATGGGATTGAGATTCCTCAAGTCTCTTTTCCATACCTTGGGTTTGGTGGATTGGGCTGAGTGAAGTTTCACAAGTTCATTGATGAAGAATGTGATAATATGGTGGTCAGACCAGTCACAAGGTTGGATTGAGTCTAGTTGGGTGGTGTCGCCTTTGAAGATAATGAGGTCAAGGATAGAGCCTTTGTCATGAGTAGGGCTGTTGCAGATTTGGGTTAGGTCTAAGGTTTTGAGGAAGTTTTTGATACTGTTAACCACTGAGTCGTTGTGATCATTCCAATGAAGGTTGAAGTCACCAAGGAATATTTGTGTGTTTTGTCGACCCAAGTTAGTTGTGACCATGTCCATGAGGTGTTCAGTGAAGGCGAGGTTGTCACCTGGTGGGTGGTAGATAATATGTAGAGAGCACACTGGATTGCCCTCACTGTTGACGTCGAGGCAGATGTGTTCACAAGAGGAGAATGTAGGGGAGATGGCTCTGGTTACTGAAAGATGATATGGTGAGATGAGGCGTCCTCTCGCCCCAAGTGCCACAGGGCAAGGCGCTTCGCCAAGCCGCACGCATTCTTTAAAAATGATTGGACGAGTTTGTGAAAGATGGAAAACACGGTGTGCATCCCGACCCCTTGAATTCTCTGGTTACTGAAAGGCTAATGCAATAAATCCATGCTATTCCACCCCCTGTCTTGCCGGTCCTGTCTACTCTGATGATGTGATAGTTAGGGGGAACTAGAATGTCGATGAGGGGGATGAGGATTCAGTTAACCAGGTTTCGGTGAGTATGGTAAGATCTAGGTCATGAGCGATAATGAGGTCGGCTATGTCAGATGCGTGTCTGGGGGAAGATCTGCAGTTAAGTAGTGTGCATTTGAGCCGTGGGCTGAGGAGGGAGGAGGCGGGGTCCAAAGTGAGGGTGACTGTTTCAGATTGTTAGAGATGGTGCCTCTAATATTTTGAGTGGGGGGCCTGTGAGGGTTGGAGAGGATGGTGGGGATGGGAAGGTGAGTGCTGAGCTATTTTGAGGGGGGGCGTGCGTTGGTTGGAATGGATGGTGGGGATGGGAAAATGCGTGGTGGCTATGTGGGTAGTGGGAGTGGATTCGTAGGAATGTAGTTGGGCCCGTATGTCCTATCGTGTCCATGGATTGGTGCAACGGAGAGGGCGGTTGGAAGAATTAGGGGCATTGATAGAGGTCCAGTAGGGGGGGTTGAGTTTGTGTAAGCGTGTGGGATGGGTGGGGTGCTTGCGGGATATCACGGTACTAGGTGGAGAGGGGAGCCGAAGTTGACTTGAGAACAGTAATTTGAAAGTTTGAAGCTTGTCTTTGATTTGGTGAAGGGTGGACATGATCTTTTCGAGAGTGTAGTTAGGACCAGTAGTAGTGGGGGTAATAGGAGAGCCAGGGGTAGGTTGAGGAGAGTTGATTTTGTTCGATGGGTGCGTGGAAAGGGTATGGGTGGGGGGAGGGTAGAGTGATGGGTATGGGTTAGACATGGGTGTGGAGGACGTTAGGGTAGGTGGAGGAGGAGGAGGAGGTGGGGTGGGGGTGAGGGTTTCCCTGGTAGGTACACGGGTGACTCTCGTGATGGGGAGAGGGGGGAGTGATGCGGTAGGGGAGGGTGGTAAAGGAGGAAGGGAGACTTGGGGTGGTATAGGAGGAGGGGGAGCTTGGGGTGGTATTGGAAGGCGGGGTTGAGGTGACGGGGGGCAAGGTGTGGAGGGAAGGCGTGTGCTGATGTGAGTGGAGGAGAGGAGCTTAGGTGAGAGAGGAGGAGGCATTGTGAGGAGGGAGGGGGAGCAGAGTGAGAGAGGGGGTGCGTTGGTGGTATGAGAGGAGGAGGTGAGCTGGGTGTGGGAGGTAGCGGCGTGGGGATGTGGCAGGATGAGGGTGTGATAGATGTAGCAGGTGTGGGGGTGGTGATAGAGGGGAAGGGGGTGGATTTGAGAGGTGGGGGGTGGTGATAGAGGGGAGAGGGCTATTTGGGGAGAAGAGATGTATGTTGTAGGGTGGAGTAGAGGGCTTGAGGGTTGCGCCAGACTCAGGGCAACCAGGAGTTAGGGGTATTGGGGGTGGGAGGGTAGGGAGCTGAGTAGGTGGTGGTGTGCGAGGAGGAGGGAGGCTAGGAGTGAGAGGAGGAGGGTTGGAGGTGTGGTAGGAGGAGGGTGGACCAGATGTATAAGGAGGGGAGGGTGGAGATAGGGGAGGGGGGCTAGAGGTGAGGGGAGGCGGGGTAGGGATAGAGGAGGGGGGTTGAATGTAAGAGGCGGTGGGGAAGTGATAGAGAGGGGGTGGTTAGATGTAGAAAGGGTATGCGTGTTGTGGGGTGAGGTAGATTGGTTGAGGGTGGCGTGCGGTTCTGGGGATCTAGGAGTCAAGAATGTAGGGGGTGGGAGGGTGTGGGACTGAGTGGGAGAAGCAATGGATTGGGTGTTGGGAGTGGGGGTAGGTTGGGAGGGGGTCAGGAAATTGGCTACCTTCTCTTTAATGGTGGGAAATAAAGTATCAAATATATTAAGGGTACGATCTGTGGACTGGGCGAGAATAGTACCATTGTTGTAGATAGTGATGGTTGCTGTCGCTTGGAAGAATTGTGATGGGGTAATGGACATCATAAGACCATGTGCGGACTTCCTCGTAGAGGAGACCGTGAATAGGGCAAGGAAGGCTTTCCTCCATTGTGCTCTGTGTTTAGTGTAGAAGATGATGTCGGTGGTCATGCGTCCAATACAGGGTGAAAAATAGGGATCTCAAAAGGGTGTTTCTGGGTGAGATTTCAGAAAGTTGTGTTTGAAGGTTTTAGCAGATTTTTTTGAGAGCTTGGGGGGGTAGCTGATTATGTATGTGTGGGTGCCGGAGAGTTCCATGGTGGTAAGTATGGTGTGGGTGAGAGTGCTGTGAGTGTGTAGAGCTGTGAAGGTGAGGAGGCAGCTAGAGGGAGTGTGATTGGCATGTCTTGAGTGGTTATCCTAAGACTAGTCAACAACTAGTTGGAGAGGGTCGATACTATAGGAGGGAAGAGAGAGGTTAAAAGGGGGAATAGCAGCTGAAGAGAGTGTTCCAAGCTTGCTTGCTAAGAGGCTAGTCTAAGAATAGTCGGAGACTAGTCCCAGATGGCCGACAGCTAAGGGATGAAAAGGTAGTGGCAGTGTGGTCCTTTGTCTGTTTCAATGATAAGTCCTATTTCTGTTGTTGTGATTTGAGAGACATAGAGGGACCTGGGACTGGCCAGAGGCTCGGGGTGAGCTGTTGTTTATGTATTTTATGGCTCGGCCAATATGGGGATGTGAAGAACTGTGGAGGCAGAGTGGCAGCTGGAGAGAGTGTGATTGGGGTGTGGGCGGATGGGCTATCCTAGGACTAGTCAATACTGGTTAGACAGGGCCGATACTATAGGGAGGGAAGAGAGAGGCTAAGTGGGGTGGTAACAGCTGAAGAGAATGTTCTGAGATTGCCTGCCGAGAGGTTAGTCTAAGAATAGTCAGAGACTAGTCCAAGATGGCCGACAGCTTAGAGAGGAGAAGGTAGTGGCAAAGTAGTCCTATGTCTGTTTCAATGACAGGACCTATTTCTGTTGTTAAGATTAGGGAGAAGGTAGTGGCAGTGTAGTCCTATGTCTGTTTCAATGATGGGTCCTATTTCTGTTGTAAAGGTTTGGGGGACAAAGAGGGAGCTGGGATTGCCCAGAGGCTGGGGTGAACTGTTGTTAGGTATTTTATTTTATGGCTCGGCCATTTTGGGCAGAGGCGAGGAGGATAAATCAAGGCAATTCAGTGTCGGTAACCTAGGGTGGGCGATAGTAAGCTTACGAGGGTGCCACTGAGTCCGGCAATAGTGATCTTGAAGTTATGCGGTACAGCAAGAGGCGCTAGTAGATTTTCGGGGGCAATTGGGAAAGCGGCTCATTGCTGCGCTCTGCGGCTTACTTGTTTAGTTGATGTCCTCTATGTGCAGCCCAGTGGGGGTCCCCTGCAACCGCAGTCAGCATGACCAGTTCTCATAGCTGCCAAGAACAGTCCTGAGTCGCACACGGTATCAGCTCCACGGGACACTGCATCAGTCTCCTCAGGGAAGACCTCAGGGTCGCAGCTTCCTGTCCTCAGCCGGGGCGATGAGAAGGAGCGGTCTCGTCTATTGGGGGCGGGGTGGGTTGATCTGGGTGCCGAACGCTGCCTTGCGACGACTGCCCCGAACACTGCCCCGACGTCAGTAGCGCCAACCCCGTAGCATTAACAGAACCGCCCAGTACGCTGCAGTGAACAGCGGTCGAACCTTGTCCTTTTCACTCGGGCACAGTTCGTGAACGTCCTATTCATGGAGCTGGTGGCAATCGGTGGTGTCAATGCCTCCCCAGCTTGTACAGAGAGGCGACCATCCAGGGAGGTAGGTGATGCGGGCGATCGTTGCTCCCCGACATCCCGTTCAGAGTGCTGGCGGCAATCGGTGGGAGCAGCACAGTCCCTTCTTGTAAAGGGCCCCGTGGGGGAGGTTTGCGTGCATAGAGGGCTAGCTCCGATCCAAAGGCGATAATCCACGGATGGTGGGTGATACAGTCCGTATATTGAATGATGTGATTACTCCAGTTACTCCGTTGTATTCGTGGTTGTTCCGTTCAGGATGGAAACTGTCGCTAAATTGGGATAAAGACCCAAAGGTGATCCCCAGCGCTGGAGCCCTTCCGTTGAGCTCCTATCAGTCGGCCATCTTGCCTTGCCTTGGCTGCTGATATTCCAGGCTCCATTCGAGGTGCCTAAGTATATATTTATTCTCATAAAATTGTATTATAAATGGCCTGAAAATGACGTTTGCACCAAGTTTGACTCCACTGCGGTTGATTTTTTTCTTGAAAATATTTTGTTGAGATAAGGCAGTCCTAAATCCCTGTCAAGTGACACAGGACTCAAATTTACAACTGAGAAGTTGGAAGAGTTTCTATCTTGGAATGAGTTCAAAGCTAAACACACTCCTGTATACCATCATGAAGGAAATGGTGCAGTGGAGTGCTTCAATTGGGTGATCATGGGGAATGTTTAGGCTGCTATCAATGCAGGGAGAGATTGGGAGAAAGAACTTTGAAGATTATTTTTGGCCTAGAGGTTTACTCCCACCATAACTAAATACAATCCATTCAGAGTGCTAAGAGGAAGGGAACTGTTCACTAAGGACAATACAGCATGGATGACTGTGGAACTACAAAATAAATGGTCTTCTTCTTTACTCAAAGCAAACTTGTTGAAAGCGCAAAGGATTTATATTAAGAAACATGGGGTATTATATGCAACAATTTGATGGAGGGCAGCGCTGCACGCCCAGTTGCTGCACTGCTTTGCACCAAAAGCAAATGGCAGAAATGCACCATATCTATGAGATTCAGTGCGTCCTGACCTCTTAAACTACGCTGGCACACAAATGGCTGCCTAGTGCCAACACAGGCACCCTTGCACCATTTTGCAGTGTGACTGCATTGAAATCAGGTTGTTTTTGTGCCGGAAGGGACACCTTCCCTCACAAAACCAACAGTTATACCACCCCTGGGGAGGCATGGGCTTTTGACGCATTCCCAGGTTTTTAGCATGTTGTATATCTGGGTGTATGTCAAATGCCATGGCTGTTATGTTCGGACACCAATCGTAACACCTATGGCACGCCTCCCTATCACAGTGTGGGCCAAAACAGCGTCTTGCGCTGCATTTCCTCACATCATATCTTTGATGCCAATGAAAGGTTGCTTAACCTGGCCTCGTAGATATGGCTCTGCAGTGTGCGCGGCTAGAGCATCCTTAACAGTGACATACTGGTGGCGCAGAGGACTAGAAAATGAGCCCCATGGTGTGAAGGTGGCATCTAGAACAAGGTGACTGGTAACATGTCAAGTTAGCATTCAAAATTAGGGAGGGGAGCAGCACGTTCACTGAGCCTTTGCAAGTAAAGGCAGTCTATTCTAAATCTGCTCTACTAAGTGAAGGTAAACTATGGCATTTCAGTAGACTGGCCAGGTTCAATAAGAAATTAACCTGGATATATCCAAAACGTGTTCACATGGATGCTGTCAAACCTTTGTGGTTGTTGGAGGATGAAGATAGAGATGGTTCTGTTAATGTTAAGGAATATTGATGTAGTTGCTGGAAATGACAACGAGATACCAGATATTGAGAGTGATTTTGCACCTACTGGGTGAAGTGCCACCTGGGTCTGGCTCTGGGAAGAAGGTCACCGGAATTGATAAAAAGATATAATCAAGCCAGAGAACCCGACCACCTCAAAGTCTATAAATGCTATCCCAAACCAGTCAAATATCATTACCCAGTCTGGCAGAGCAACTGTTCTCCCTAAGAAGCTTAAAGGATACATTGGGATGTAAAGTATCGACCTAACTTCATTACTTCATGATTTATTGTTTGAAAGTATAGCAGTGCTGGAAAATATTGTGCATTTATGATATGATAATTTAATGTTATAAATGAACCTTGTTCGTCCATTTTTAGGTTATGCCTGCACAGCGCGTGCCCTGTGCTTGCGAAATCTCCTGTAAAGAAAGCAAAACCTTAAAAGGGGGTTTGGAGCCCACCCATTATTTACCTTTACATACCATTGTGTGTTTCCCATATCACTCTTGTTTCCTTGCTTCCTATTGTTCAGCTCCTCCTCCTTGCTTCCGGCTTCCTCCTGGGCTTCCACTAATCCTCTCTCGCCTGGAGCAAGGAACAAGTACAATGTCCTGTGGCTAGTGCCCTTCCACTGGCTGCAGGCACCCTTTTTAGGGCTCGCCTGCTGATGCGCATAGCGCATAGCTGGCGAAGCTCTATAGCGACTTATCCAGGGTTTAACCAAGCACGATTCTAATGGCGATTCCTTGCAGTGCATGTGCTTTTTAGGTCATTGCGCAAGGGCAAGCCCTAAAAAGCGCGTGCACAATGCCACCAGCCGCCTGCCTGCCTGCCTCGCATTACCACATCAAAGGCAGCTTCTCAGCGTGCACTCATCCCCTAATTATTCACGGCCGGCCGGCCGTACTTTCAGTTTCACGGCCGTGTCTCCTTTTATGCTCTCTTCCTAGTCATTTTCCTCCTTACCCGCCAACCCTGATCAGCCCCTTCCCCGCCT
Source organism: Lissotriton helveticus (assembly GCF_964261635.1). Taxonomy (NCBI): domain Eukaryota; kingdom Metazoa; phylum Chordata; class Amphibia; order Caudata; family Salamandridae; genus Lissotriton; species Lissotriton helveticus. The sequence continues at coordinate 210,198,570 of NC_136058.1, forward strand.
CTGCCTAGATTACTCCTTCCTTAGCATTCCCACCCCTCATATGTCTAGCCTCTACAAGACCCCTTATTATTTCTCCCTATCCCATGCATCTTTGCCGTAAACTCCTATTATTGTGCGTCTGCAAGTTATCCACATGACATTTCAAAGACCATAGCCTCTGAAAGTGCTACCTCTGCAACCTAGCACAACCTAATCTCCTCGGGTTTGTGCATTAATCTCACATAATCCACCCAACCCCCAAACTCCAATAAAGCGGCTATTATTTTAATCTACTGCAAAAGAAGTGGAGCAATGGAACGTCTTCCCGAGGAGCAAAAAGCTAATCCCACTAACTGATAACCACTGATTGCCAACCAATCTGGCGTTCCGGCGCACTGTCCTGCCCAGCGCTAAGCACTTCAACGCCTCATGTAGAGAAGTAAACGCTAGTTATATACCTTTACGATACAACAGGCCTAGTTGCAGCTGAGCTGTCAAAACTCAGCCCACTAAACAAGCGTTCACGGCAGTCCGCCTTACACACAAGGATATCCGTTTTAGTGAAATTGAAGCTATGTGCTTATCGACCTTCCACATCAGAACAGGATTAAGATTTTTGCGGATCTCACCAGCATTTTGTTTTTTTGCAGTTTTATATAGCGCTGACTCGACCCGAAGGTATCAAAGCGCTTAACATGAGGACCAGTTGCATTACTTTCATATTTATACACGGGAGATTAAGTGATTTGCATTTGCGCAGGATCACAGGATGTTTGAGCCTCCACCCGACTCGAACCTGGTTCCTCAGCTTTAAAGTCGGTCGCTCTAACCGTAAACCACATCGTTTGGTCACCAGATGACTCAATGTTTCCAATGCAGGGCTTTTTAATCGCACATTACTGGGTATTCGTGTCAGCTCGGGCAATTGGTACGTTTGAACTGAACGATAGCTGCAATTCTCAGAATGCAGTGATTGGCTTTTTTTTTTTTTAGTAACACTTTTTATTGGATATTAAGCCGTATACAACGTCTTCTGTATAAACCAATAAATAAACAGAAATATTTAAAACAAATGTTTCATCAGCTCCTTTGCATACTTTACGTTCTCTTTTCTCTAACCCTCATATTTTATCAAAGCTGTGCCGCTTTATACTTGTAAAGATCAATTCAAACGCACAGAATTCTTTTCTTTTGGGCCTTGCTTTAGATTCAGGGGGAAGCTGGGGAAGGAATTAGACAGCACGAAATAAAGACATGCGATTATTTTCGGGAACCCCGCCGACACCCACCCCACAGCTCCACCGATGCAGCCACCACACAGCTCCACCGACACAGCTCCACCGAGCCACCCACCACACAGCTCTACCGATGCACCCACCACACAGCTCTACCGATGCACCCACCACACAGCTCCACCAAGGCACCCACCACACAGCTCCACCAATGCACCCACCACACAGCTCCACCGATGCAGCCACCACACAGCTCCACCGACACAGCTCCAACGATGCACCCACCACCCAGCTCCACCGATGCTCCCACCACACAGCTCCACCGACGCACCCACCACACAGCTCCACCTACACAGCTCCACCGATGCACCCACCACACAGCTCTGCCGAGGCACCCACCACACAGCTCCACCGATACACCCACCACACAGCTCCACCGATGCTCCAACTAAGCTCCACCAATACACCCACCACACAGCTCCATCAATGCACCCACTAAGCTCCACCGATGCACCCACTACACAGCTCCACCTACACAGCTCCACCGATGCACCCACCACACAGCTCCACCGAAGCGCCCACCACACAGCTCCACCAAGTCACCCACCACACAGCTCCACCGATGCACCCACCACACAGCTCCACCGATGCACCCACCACACAGCTCCACCGACACAGCTCCACCGATGCACCCACCACACAGCTCCACCGATGCACCCACCACACAGCTCCACCGATGCACCCACCACACAGCTCCACCAACACAGCTCCACCGATGCACCCACCACACAGCTCCACCGATGCACCCACTACACAGCTCCACCGATGCACCCACCACACAGCTCCACCGATGCACCCACCACACAGCTCCACCGATGCACCCACCACACAGCTCTGCCGAGGCACCCACCACACAGCTCCACCGATGCAGCCACCACACAGCTCCACCGACACAGCTACAACGATGCACCCACCACCCAGTTCCACCGATGCACCCACCACACAGCTCCACCGACACAGCTCCACCAATGCACCCACCACACAGCTCCACCGATGCACCCACCACACAGTTCCACCGAGGCACCCACCATACAGCTCCACCAAGGCACCCACCACACAGCTCCACCGATGCACCCACCACACAGCTCCACCGAGGCACCCACCACACAGCTCCACAGATGCACCCACCACACAGCTCCACAGATGTACCCAACACACAGCTCCACAGATCACCCACCACCCAGCTCCACCGATGCACCCACCACACAGCTCCGCCGAGGCACCCACCACACAGCTCCACCGATGCACCCACCACACAGCTCCACCGATGCACCCACCACACAGCTCCACAGATCCACCCACCACCCAGCTCCACCGATGCACCCACCACACAGCTCCGCCGAGGCACCCACCACACAGCTCCACCGATGCACCCACCACACAGCTCCACCGATACACCCACCACACAGCTCCAGCGATCCTCCATCTAAGCTCCACCAATGCACCCACCACACAGCTCCATCAATGCACCCACTAAGCTCCAACGTTGCACACACCACTCAGCGCAACCACAGCATTACTCAGCGCAGCCACAGCATTACTCAGCGCAGCCACAGCATTACTCAGCGCAGCCACAGCATCACTCAGCGCAACCACCGCATCACTCAGCGCAACCACAGCATCACTCAGCGCAACCACAGCATCACTGGTTCAAATATGTTCTTTCAATGTTTCAAGCTGTTTTCAAGCTTTCATGCTTTATTACAAATCACAAAAAGATGTAAATATTTCACTTCTGTTCTTGGATTTTCGTCACAATAAAAAACACTGAACATAATCTTCACAAAATGTATTTACAAAAGTTTAAGCTATTGACTTTGCCATTGTTATTTGTAATATCAATACATCTAAGTCACGTAAATACACAACATGTTGCATTACAAATGCTATACGTGTTTGCGAAAGTTATAACTATTGGCATTGTAAATGACAAAGCTATTAATTTAGCTATTTTAAAAAATAACACATAAATAAATAAAAATTCATTTATAAGACCAATAGCCCAAACTTTCCTAATGCGAGCCCTATTGCATTTCCAATGCTTGTTTAAATTTTAGGCATGCACTCTAGTGCATCTGCAGTCCTTCTCCTTCACCCCTGCCCTCCACCCACTGTGGAAAAACAACAGTTGATGGACAGAATGCAGAACAATGTCATACATTCACCCCAGTACAGAGATCTGGGCCTGTTTCCCCACCCCCTTTCACCTCCTGCTGTCTATTGTTTATTTTGCCCCCACCCTCTTCTTCCTGTCCTTTTTGTATCCCCTACTCCCAAGGTCCATTCTTGTGCATGAGCAGTGGTGGCCGATTGTCAGTGGAAGCTGCACATAGATCATGACTCTGTGTGGTGTTAAGCCCTTCACAAATGGCTTATGATCAGTGTGTAATGTAAATCTTGAACCCCACAGATACTGCCTGCCTTCCTTCATAACCCATACTGAGGCTAACATTTCCCTCTTAATACTGGAATATTTTTCTTCTGTGGGTGACAAGGTGCGAGAAGCAAATGACACAGTGTACTCCAGGCCAACTCCTGAAACTTGTGTCAAAACAGCTCTCAGGCCCTTATCGCTAGAGTTAGCGGTTAAAATGCAGTGGGCAGAATTAAAACCTTGTAAAGGAAGATCATTGCTGATATCACTCTTAATGCTTTCAAACTCCCTTTGCAATTCTTCACTCCACTGGAATTCCTGACAATCCTGAAATACTTGTCGTATGCGATAGGTTTGTTTACAGTAAAGTTTCCAGTTTAAAGGGAATCTCTCTCTCTTATTTCCTGAAATCATCTGCCTCCTTCAAATCTGGACTCTTTCTTCAAATGGAATGAATTCTCCCTTTCATTTCACTGCAGCCACTGTGCACCCTCACAAGAGCCGAAGACTCAGTGTTGGAAGACCGATAATAGCTGTACATGTCTGGCCTTTTAACAAAGGATTCATTATTTTCTATCCTTCGCTGAGCACACATCACAGAAGACGTACACTGTTGCTATTACTTTCATTCTTTCTATAGGCCCCTCGTGTTAACAATCAGCAATATGCACAGGGCCCCTTGTGAATGTGCGCTTCCCGCCAGCATTCACATTGTCTTTCAATGCAGGGGTCTGGGATTGAAATACGTGCAGCAAATAGTTGGACATCATTAAATAATTGGTGCATCTTTCATCTCTCACAACTGTGCCACTGCTTACTACTTTTACAACTGACAAATGAAGGCTGGCGGCCGGGTCAATGACAGAAAGGTGGGTGTAAATGAGAGGATAACAAGGCTGAGCTGCCTGCTAGATTTCAGGGAAGCCAGCTGGCTATTGGAACTTCTTTCACAGAAACACAGCTTCCCAGTCTGCTCTCTTAGTTCAACTGATCACTTCAACTCCCCACAGTCCTAGCCAGAGTGCTCATCTAAAGTTGTTAATGTTGGGGAACCTTATTATGGTGAACATTAAGGTGCATCGGGAACAACTTATACAAAAAAAGATGGCGGCACATGGATCACCCCACCTCCTGTTCTCTGATGTGTTTATCCCCACCCTCCTTCTACTTTCTGATGTGTTTTCCTCCGCTCTCATGTTGCTTGACCCCACTCAACCCCTGTGCTGTTTTTTTGCATTTTGAGCAGCAGAGCTGGCTGTTGTACAGCATGGCTTAAAAACATTATGAGTCAGTCAATGCTGGCTGCATCATATTGCATTTTTAGGTCGAGCCTGGCAGCGCGTATGTGCTGTCTGCAAGACATGTTGTATTTACTAAAAGGGCTTTGATCCGTCCTGCTGCTTCCCATAGGTTGACTCCAGTGTCAATCTTCTTTGCTGGCTCCTGATTGGTTCATGCACCAAATGCATCACTTCCGTTTATAGTTGAGGACCACCTTTCAACAACAGATTGATTTCCCATAATTAGTGGCCATCTGCTTTGATCAGGTACTAATTCTTCTATCAGAGATAGAATACAAGATGGTGCACCCACAAAAGAGTCAAAACCTCTTTCTTATATGTAGATTTTCTACTTTGTTCTAAATTTTGTTGTTCTCTAATAAAAACAGCCAAGACGTACACCCAACACATTTCATTCAGACCATGCTGAATTTCATCAGGGCTGTGAATAACATATAAAAAAAAGTATATAAGACACACAACGCATATTAAATAGCCTCTTGCTAACACACAATAATGACACAAACATAAAACATTTAAAACAATCACAACCAGTCCACTTGTTTTTTGGGAACCGCACCCTGCAAAACATATACATATGGAGGATCCATGGGGAAAGGGCACCGATATGTCAATGTGAAAAAGTCAGTAACACAAAATTGCCGGTCCATAACACATATTGCTGCATATTTATCGCAATGGGAGATATAAAATTAGCAAAAGATATATCGATTTCTAAAGTCCTTGTCATTTAATAATACATTTATGGAAACTATTTCTTCTTACCCTCCCATTGCCCCTGCCCTAGGGCTTTGCTCACACTCTTGCTCTTGGCTGCTTCATGGACACTGTGCTTTATCACACAGCATGGCAGACACTTGTTCTAAATTGGGATGAAAACTTCCTATTAGTGCTCAAGGTCTGTTTTCATATTTAGCGCACTTTATTATACAGCTACCTACAGCACACTTAATTTTTCACTAATCTGGACCATGCGTTTCCAGACTCACATGTACAGTGGTCCACATATACACGCACATGTGTAGCACAGTCTTTTTCTCCTTCTCTTGGTCTTGCACGTGTGCAATATGATCCTCCTTTCAGTTTAGTTTTTTGCCATGTTATCCTGAGTTGAGTTCCCATAGTGCCTCTCACTTTTGAGCTTCGTTCTGGCCATTTAAGTCAGGCCAGTATGAAAGCAGCACTTCCTACATTGATCCTCAGACCAGATGCAGACGAGATGCGCTGCCACCATAGAGAAGTGAGGGGAACCCCGTATTAGCAGCCATATTAGAAGTACATAAGGTTAACTCTGGATTCCCTGTTTCAACATATGACTCTCTGAAGCTAACTCTTCATACAATTGCACATGCAATATGACTACTCCTATGATGTTGTATTGCAATTCCTACCCAGTTAGATTTTCAGACCTGTCTGCAACAATAAGATGAAGCTCTAAGAAGTTTCAGCTCTAAATATCATTATTGATTAACAACATACATATGAAATAGCATATTAGCATTACTCTTGCAGCTTTGGTTATGCTACTAGAGTTTCAATTATAATCATAGAACATGCAGCAAGCACTGCAATTCTTTGCTGGTATCCCTCTAAAGTTTAGCGATGGAACAATGAGTGTCCAAGAAAGAGGAATGTGTGACAAAGCATGACAGAAACTTGGCGCAGCAAAATGCACACATATATAAACAAGCATTTACAATGCAATAGGTCTCGCAGTTGTTAGAGTTTGAGCTATTGGCATTGTAAATGGCAATGTCTTTTATTTATGTGTTGGTTTTTAAAACATAAATAAAAGGCATTGTCATTTACAATGCCAATAGGTTAAACTCTCGCAAATGCGAGACCTATTGCATTGCAAATGCTTTTTTTTTATGTAGTTGTCTGTGAAGTTCCACTTGCAAGTCATGGAGCACGCCCAGGTCAAGCAGAATCTGTGGTGTTTCTAGACAACTGAAACAGCCAATTGTTTTATGGCCATTTCTGCAGGGGCTTCACAAAAAACAACCACGAGGACTGACAGGGGAGACCCCTCAGCAATCCTGCATATTAATGTTTTAGGAGAAAAGATAGTTGCAAAAAAATACTAGGCATGACCGTCTGGTCAAGATTGGACAAAACCAAAGAAAAACAGCAGTCTTTTCCACGTTTGGGGTGTCTTTAAAGCCCTAGCCTAGCAACATTTTAACTGCACTCTGCATCTGCACTCTAAATCTGCACTCTGAATCTTGAATCTGCACGCTGCACTCACACTCTGCACTCTGAATCTGCACGCTGCACTCACACTCTGCACTCTGAATCTGCACTCTGAATCTGCACTCTGAATCTGCACTCTGAATCTGCACTCACAATCTGCACTCACAATCTGCACTCTGAATCTGCACTCTGAATCTGCACTCTGAATCTGCACTCACAATCTGCACTCACAATCTGCACTCACAATCTGCACTCACAATCTGCACTCACAATCTGCACTCACAATCTGCACTCTGAATCTGCACTCACAATCTGCACTCACAATCTGCACTCTGAATCTGCACTCTGAATCTGCACTCTGAATCTGCACTCTGAATCTGCACTCACAATCTGCACTCACAATCTGCACTCACAATCTGCACTCACAGTCTGCACTCTGAATCTGCACTCTGAATCTGCACTCTGAATCTGCACTCTGAATCTGCACTCACAATCTGCACTCACAATCTGCACTCACAATCTGCACTCTGAATCTGCACTCACAATCTGCACTCACAATCTGCACTCTGAATCTGCACTCTGAATCTGCACTCTGAATCTGCACTCACAATCTGCACTCACAATCTGCACTCACAATCTGCACTCTGAATCTGCACTCTGAATCTGCACTCTGAATCTGCACTCACAATCTGCACTCACAATCTGCACTCACAATCTGCACTCACAATCTGCACTCTGAATCTGCACTCTGAATCTGCACTCTGAATCTGCACTCACACTCTGCACTCACACTCTGCACTCACACTCTGCACTCACACTCTGCACTCACAATATGCACTCACAATCTGCACTCACAATCTGCACTCTGAATCTGCACTCTGAATCTGCACTCACAATCTGCACTCTGAATCTGCACTCTGAATCTGCACTCTGAATCTGCACTCACAATCTGCACTCACAATCTGCACTCACAATCTGCACTCTGAATCTGCACTCTGAATCTGCACTCTGAATCTGCACACTGAATCTGCACTCTGAATCTGCACTCACAATCTGCACTCACAATCTGCACTCACAATCTGCACTCTGAATCTGCACTCTGAATCTGCACTCACAATCTGCACTCACACTCTGCACTCACACTCTGCACTCACAATATGCACTCACAATATGCACTCACAATCTGCACTCACAAACTGCACTCACAATCTGCACTCACAATCTGCACTCTGAATCTGCACTCTGAATCTGCACTCTGAATCTGTACTCTGAATCTGCACTCTGAATCTGCACTCACACTCTGCACTCACACTCTGCACTCACACTCTGCACTCACACTCTGCACTCACAATCTGCACTCACAATCTGCACTCACAATCTGCACTCTGAATCTGCACTCTGCACTCGCAATCTGCACTCACAATCTGCACTCTCAATCTGCACTCTCAATCTGCACTCACAATCTGCACTCTGAATCTGCACTCTGAATCTGCACTCTGAATCTGCAGTCTGAATCTGCACTCTGAATCTGCACTCTGAATCTGCACTCACAATCTGCACTCACAATCTGCACTCTGCACTCACAATCTGCACTCACAATCTGCACTCACAATCTGCACTCTGAATCTGCACTCTGAATCTGCACTCTGAATCTGCACTCTGAATCTGCACTCACAATCTGCACTCTGAATCTGCACTCACAATCTGCACTCACAATCTGCACTCACAATCTGCACTCACAATCTGCACTCCGAATCTGCACTCTGAATCTGCACTCTGAATCTGCACTCTGAATCTGCACTCTGAATCTGCACTCTGCACTCACAATCTGCACTCACAATCTGCACTCACAATCTGCACTCTGAATCTGCACTCTGAATCTGCACTCTGAGTCTGCACTCTGAATCTGCACTCTGCACTCACAATCTGCACTCACAATCTGCACTCTGAATCTGCACTCTGTATCTGCACTCATAATCTGCACTCACAATCTGCACTCACAATCTGCACTCACAATCTGCACTCACAATCTGCACTCTGCACTCTGAATCTGCACTCTGCACTCACAATCTGCACTCACAATCTGCACTCACAATCTGCACTCTCAATCTGCACTCTCAATCTACACTCTCAATCTGCACTCTCTGCACTCTGAAACTGCACTCTGAAACTGCACTCTGTAAGTGTGCTTACCCCTCTTCTAGTGCACTTCCTCAGAGGTAAGAAGCACTATATACATTCAGCTACAATACAATACACGCCTTTCGCGAAATTATTTTCTTCCTTTGGTTGTCTGCCCTGGACTATATATATATATAAATATATATATATACTACGTGTAGAAAACAAAAAAAAGCTTAACACAAAAAAGAGACAGGACGCTTTATTACAGTTTTATAAACATCAACTTTATCGACTGTTAACACCTCTCTTGGATCCGAAAAACCCAAACAGGAAATCACGATGATCATCACAAAATATGTAATTGCGCAGACAAAGCTTGAGAATACTTTCATCGTTAATAGCCCATAGCCAACAGCAAGATCTCAAATACTCTGTACCCAACAATACCTAGGCTACACTGCTAGATTGATTTAGTATGGCACTGGAAGGGGAGGTGTGTGTACGAGGCCTATCATACTGTCTTCATAAATGTAAAAAGCCTACCTGTTGTGCTGTTCGGTAACTTTGCCCTACGGCTCCGAGAATATTTGCTGAAAGAACAAGCGGGAGGCGGCTCGGGCGCAGCACGTCTTCCGGAGACGTGTGCGTCCACAGAGCTGAGTCGGCTCGTGCACAGGCCAGTAGCGGCTCGTGCACAGCTCTAGACTCCCTTGCCAGTGAACACGGCGACTATAGAACTCGCTGGCGGGAGAGCTTCGCGCTCCAACGCCAGCTCGACCTAAAAATAGCGCCTTCAGAGCATCTGTGTGGATAATGTCCATCTATAACCTTAGTTTGTGACCTCAAAATTCATCTAAGCATGTCTATCTTCGTACAATTTTTAGAGCTTTTGAAACAACGTGCCTGCAATGACTGCAGTTCTGTGTGCCAGGGCTTCCAGGTGCTGGACATTGAATTCTTTTATCAGAGTATTGTGGAGTTATGGTGTTCATTTTGTACTCCGGATTAATGTGAATTATGCATAGAGGTTTTAAGCAGTGGAGGTGACAGTGGGGGCAGCAGTAGTAAGGAAAGCAGCTTCAGGAAGTGTTTTTTGAAGTTGGCTAATATTTGGTGATTGGCACATGCTTATATCTTCCACATTTTGTGTGCAGGGCCAAAGAACCAGGCAGGCCGAGAGCCGTTTAAATGCTGTAACAATAAATGTGACTGATCTGTTATAAGCAGCATAATTATCACAGGCTTTTAAAAATAGCTCCTGATTGCAATCTGCAAGCCAGATTTACCGTAATGGCATGGGTTGGTCACTCTAGTGGTCCAGATCTTTTAACAACCTTAAGGTCAAATGAGATCCGGTCAATTTTATTAAAAGCTTTTACATGGATTTCAGATTGTCTGAGGAATTCACCTAGTGTCACACAAACCTTCAAAGTGTTTATCATAATGTCGGCCGGGAATAAGAAGCGTGTGGCAGAGGCGAAGTCACATTTGAGGGCATGTCCGGGGCAAAGGCCAAGTGCAACAGACTTAGATTCATTAATTCACTCTCTCCCTTCCTCTATATCTATATCTCTATCCCTCAACACAACACACAAATCCATGCCTCATACATCCACTACCCACAACACATTTTCACATCTTTTAATAATCTGCCACACAGTTAAACTACACACACTTGAGCTGCACTTGATTTCACTACATGCCACATAATTACAAGCCACTAAAATACAATCCACATAATTCAACTCCCCTCAATGCCACACAATTCCACTTCACAAAATAACACCCTGCTACTTAATTCCATTCTACTCCAAACCATATAGTTATACTCCACACAAAAACATTCAACTCCAGATAATTCCACTACACATAATTACACTCCAAGCAACATATCACATCACATATTCACACCTCACTCAAATCCAAAACACATAATTACACACCACAAAATAAATTATGGTGACAGCTACACAATCACCACATCCTAGATTCCCCCAGGTGTCTAATTTTCTAAAATGTGCAAGTTTGCTAGGTTTCCCTAGGTGCCAGCTGCGCTAGGGCCCAACATCCACATCTAACCACCCTGCAAAAAGGGTCAGTTTTGAGTGGAAAAATGTGATGTATCCATTTTGGGTTACGGGCCATTTCCTGTTGTGGGCACTAGGCCTACCCACACAAATGAGGTGCCATTTGTATGGAGAGATATCAGGAAATTGTGGGTGGAAGAAAGCATGTGGCTTCCCACAGATTCCAGAACTTTCCATCACATGAATGTGAGGAAAATGTGATTTTTCCATCAAATAAATGTGAGGAAAAGTTGTTTTTAGTCAAGGTTTGAGATTTACATGGGGTTCTGGGTAAAAAAACATGGTGAGAGTCGTGCAAGTCACCAGATCCTGGATTCCCTCAGGTGTCTAGTTTATAAAAATGTGCAAATTCTCTAGGTTTCTCCAGAGGCTGACAAAGTTAGGGCCCACAATCCACAGCTGCCCACTTTGCAAAAAATGGTTCAGTTTTGAGTGAGGTGCCATTTCTATTGGGAGACTTAGGGGAATACTGGGTGAGAGGAAGTTTGTGGCTCCCCACAAATTACTGAACTTTCCATCACTGAAAATTGAGAATATGTCTTTTTTTTACCACACGAGTCACCCCACCCTACATTCTCCTAGGTGTTTAGTTTCAATAAATGTGCAAGTTTGCTAGGTTTCTCTAGGTTACAGTTGAGTTAGTGACCAAAATCCACAGCCACCTATTTTTGAGTGGAAAAAAATGATGTATTCAAGCTGTGTTTTAAGCTGTTTCCTGTCGCCGGCACTAGGCCTACCTTAACAAGTGAGGTGCCATTTTTATTGGGAGATTTGAAGGAACGCTGGTTGGAAGTACATTTGTGGCTTCCCACAGATTCCAGAACTTTATGTAACAGAAATGAGAGAAAATATTTGTGATTTTTTTCTTTACCAAAGTTCGACATTTGCAAGAGCTTCTGGACAAAATTACCTAGTGAAACCCACACAAGTCATGCATACTTGGACTTCCCTAGTCGTCTAGTATTTAAACATTGGCAGGTTTGCCAAGTTTCCTTAGGCGTTGGCTGTGCTAGGGCCCAAAATCCACAGCTACCCACTTTGCAAAAAAGGGATACATTTGAGTGGAAAAATGTGATATATCCATTTTGAGTTTTGGGCTGTTTCTTGTCGCTGGCAGTAGGCCTACCCACATAAATGAGGTACAATTTGTATTGGGAGACTTGGGGAATGCTAAGTGGAAGGAAGTCACAGATTCCAGAATTTTCCATCATACAAATATGAGGAAATGTGTTTTTTAGTCAAAGTTTGAGGTTTGCCAGGGATTCTAGTTAAAAAAAAGCTGGTGACAGACACACAAGTCACCCCACCCTAGATTCCCAGAAGTGTCTAGTTTTAAAAAATGTGCATGTTTGTTAGGGTTCCTAGGTGCCACCTACACAGCTAACCCTTCAAAAAGAGGGGTCCGTTTTGAGTAGACAAAATTGATGTATTCATGTTGCGTTTAAGCCGTGTCCTGTGGTGGGCACTAGGCCTACCCACACATGTAAGGTGCTATTTTTATTGGGAGGCTAAGGGAAATGGTTGGTGGAAGGAAGTTTATGGCTCCCCACAAATTCTAGAATTTCCCATCACATAAATCTGAGGAAAATGTGTTTTTTTAGTCAAGGTTTGAGATTTGCAAAGGATTCTGGGGAGCGACCTCCGACCCTGCTCGCAGGCAGGTTGTCCGACCCTGCTCGCAGGCAGGTTGCTCCCCACGCTGCTGCATGGCTCTGCCTGCAATGTTTTTGCCTAATGTTGTATTTTTCCCCTGTCCCTAACTTGCTTTCTTGCCCAGACTTGCTTTTATTCCCCTGTGCCTGTACTTGCTTTCTTGCCCAGACTTGTTTTTATTCCCCATGTTCCTGTACTTGCTTTCTTTCCCAGACTTGTTTTTATTCCCCTGTGCCTGTACTTGCTTTCTTGCCCAGACTTGTTTTTATTCCTCTCTGCCTGTACTTGCTTTCTTGCCCAGACTTGTTTTTATTCCCCTGTGCCTGCACTTGCTGCCTTGCCCAGACTTGTTTTTATTCCTCTGTGCCTGGAATTGTTTTCTTGCCTAAACTTGTTTTTCCTTCCTGTGCCCATTTCTCCCGCAGCCCCGTCCGTTTTTCCCGCCGCTGCGTCCCCTCCCCCCTGCAATCCCATTCGCCGCCCGCTCCCGCCTCCTAGCTGCTCCTCCCTCCCACATCCCCACATATGGAGGCAGCGCGCAGCGGCCGCACCGCTGGTGCGCCGAGTCAAGCCCGTCTGCGCCCGTCTGAGCCTGGACCGCGCCCAGCGCCAGGACCCCTGGACCCAGCGAACACCACAACGCCTGACACTGCTATGATGCCAGAACCCTCCACACACTCAACACTGGACGATCACACACCTGCTTCCTGGCCGCCCCAAAGCGCACCCACGGCGCTTTCACCTGCCGGAACTGCAGCTTCACAAGCATTCGCCCCCCATGCTGCCGACCAGGAAAGAACCCTACCACCTCAGATGCATCCTTCTCAACACCCGCTCCACCCGCAAACATGCCGTTGAACTCTGGGACCTACTCGACGGAGACCTGGCTGAACCCCACCTCGGCACCCGACATAGCCATAGCTGTCCCGGAAGGCTACAAGATCACCCGCAGGGACTGCACCAATGGAGCAGGAGGAGGAATCGCCATCGTCCACAGGAACACTCTCACAGTCACGACCAACACCAACGACACCCTCAGCACCGCCAGATCCACACCGATCCCAACACCACCCTCAGAGGAACCCTCCTCTTTGGACCCCCTGACCTGACCACAGTTCAGAGACTCCATCGCTGACTTCGTCAGCACACACGCCCTCACCTCCACGGACTACATCCTCCTCAGGGACCTGAATGTCCACCTCGAAAACAACAACAACACCAACTCCACCACCCTGATCGACAACCTAGCCAACCTCGGACTCAGACAACTCGTCACAACACCCACCCACTCCGCCGGTCACATGCTTGACCCCATCTTCTCCGCAAGCCCCCATGTCTCCTTCAACCACACCACTGAACTCCACTGGACCGAATATTGCTCCATCCACTTCACCTTCAAGAATCCCCCAGGCCCTACCACACCCAACAGATGCCTCGCCACTGCTGGCGCAAAGTCACCAAAGACCAGTTAACCACCACCCTCGCCCAGAGCCCACCCGCTGACCCCACCAACACCGCATCCCACAACCTCAGACAGTGGATCAACGACTGCGCCAACACCCTCGCCCTGATCAAGAAACCCTCCAACAGTCAAACCAAAAAAAAAAAAGCCAGCTGTTTCACTGAAGACCTCCAGGCCTCCAAGCAAACCTGACGGAAGCTGGAGAAGATCTGGCTCCGTGAACAAACACCGGACAGCCACGCAGCCCACAAGAACGATACCCGCAGACCTCAACACCTCATCAGATCCGCCAAAAGGGCCTCCTTCAAAAAACCGCCTAGACAACAACGCACCCAACAGCAAAGAACTCTTCAACATCATGAAGGATCTCTCCAACCCCAGCTCCAACACCAACGATGTCCCACCCTCGCAAGACCTGTGTGACTCGCTGGCCACCTTCTTCCACCGCAAGATCGCAGACATCCACGACCGCTTCAATGCCATGACCTCCCCGATGACCACTGAGACCTCCGCCCCCACAACCACCATCCGCACCAACCGCCTGCTCTCCTGGACCAACATCAACGACAAGGACACCATCAAGATCTTGAACACAATCCACTCCGGATCTCCGTCAGACCCATGCCCACACCACATCTTCAACAAAGCCAGCACATCCATCGCACCCCATCTACAGAAATTCATCAACACCTCCTTCGAGACAGCACCCTTCCCGGAGAGCTGGAAGCACACCAAGATCAACGCCTTACTCAAGAAACCCAAGGCAGACCCCAAGGACCTCAAGAACCTCCGACCCATCTCCCTGCTCCCGTTCCTGGCAAAGGTCATTGAGAAGACCGTCAACAAACAACTGACCCGCCACCTCGAGGAGAACTACATCCTGGACCCTTCCCAGTCCGGGTTCCGCATCAACCACAGCACCGAGACTGCCCTCATCACTGCCACCGATAACATCATGTCCCTGCTGGACAATGGAGAAACGGCGGCCCTCATCCTCCTGGACCTTCTCAGCCGCCTTCGACACGGTCTGCCACCACACACTAGGCCCTGGACTGGACCACCTCCTTCCTCTCTGGCAGAAAACAGAGCATCCGCCTTCCCCCTTTCCGCTCCGAAGCCACCGATATCATCTGCGGCGGACCCCAGGACTTATCCCTCAGCCCAACTCTGTTTAACATCTACATGGCACTGCTTGCCCACGTCGCCCGTCAGCAAGACCTCAACATCATCTCCTATGCCAATGACACCAAGCTGATCCTCTCCCTCACCAAGGACCCCCACACCACCAAAACCAACCTTCATGAAGGATTGAAGGCCGTCGCTGAATGGATGAGGAACAGCCGATTGAAGCTGAATTCGGACAACACGGAGGTCCTCATCCTCGGATCCACCCCTTTGGCCTGGGATGACTCCTGGTGGCTGACAGCACTGGGAACCACTCCAATACCCACTGACCACTCACGCAACCTAGGGGTCATCCTCGACTCCACCCTCTCCATGACTAAACAGGTTAATGCTGTCTCCTCCTCCTGCTTCAACACCCTCCACATGCTCCGCAGGATCTGCAAGTGAATCCCCACTGAAACAAGAAGAATGGTCACCCAGGCCCTCGTCAGCAGCAGGTTGGACTACAGAAATGCCCTCTACGCAGGAACCTTGGCCAAATTCCTGAGACGGCTCCAACGGATCCAGAATGCCTCTGCACACCTGATCCTCGACATCCCTCGCCACAGCCACATCACACCCCACCTGAGAGACCTGCAATGGCTCCCGGTCAACAAGAGGATAACCTTCAAGCTCCTCACCCACGCACACAAGGCACTCCACAACATCAGTACCTCAACAGACAACTCAGCTTCTACACCCCCACCCGCCAGCTCCGCTCGCCGACCTCGCACTCGCCACAGTCCCCCGCTTCCGAAGAGTGACCTCAAGCGGCAGATTGTTCGCCCACCTCGCCGCCAAGATCTGGAACACCCTCCCCATCCATCCACTGCAGACCCAAGACCTGCTGACCTTCAAAAAACTCCTCAAGACCTGGCTTTGTGAGCAGTAGCAGCATTCCCCACCCCAGCTCCTCGAGACCCTCATGGGTGAGTAGTGTGCTTTACAAATGATATGATTGATTGATTGATTGATTGACTGATTGATTGATTGATTGGGTAAAGAAACTTGGTGAGAGCCACGCAAGTCACCCCATCTTGGATTTCCCAGTTTTCTAGTTTATAAAAATGTGCAAGTGCTCTAGGTTCCCTTAGGTGTTGGTTGAACTCGGACCCACAATAAACAGCTACCAACTTTGCAACAAAAGGTTCTGTTTCGAGCGGAAAATTGCGATGTATCCATGTTGCACTTTGGGCCGTTTCCTATCGTGGTCACAAGCCTACCCAGAAAAGTGTGGTGACCTTTTTATTGGGAGACTTAGGGGACCTCTGATTGGAAGGATGTTTGTGGCTCCCCACAAACTACAGATCTTTCTATCACTGAAATGTGAGGAGAATTTGGTTTTTTAGTCAAGGTTTGAGGTTTGCAAGGGATTCTGGGTAACATTGACCTGGTGCGAGCAACACACTTCCCCCAACCCTAGGTTTCTACAGGTGTCTAGTTTTTAAAAAGGTGAAAGTTTGCTGGGTTTCCCTCGGTGCCGGCAGAGTTAGGGCCCAAAATTCACAGCTATTCACTATTGAGTTGAAACATTTTATGTATCCATGTTGGATTTTGGGCTGTTTCCTGTCACGGGCCTTAGGCCTACCCACACAAGTGAGGTACCATTTTTATTGGGAGATTTAGATTGGGTGGAATGACGTTTTTGGCTTCCCACAAATGCCAGAACTTCCCATTACAGAAATGTGAGGAAAATGTGTTTTCTTTGCCAAGGTTTGAGATCTGCGAGGGATTCTGGGAACAAAGGCTGCAGAAAGCAATGCAAGTCACCGTACCCTAGATTCCCCAGGTATCTAGTTTTTTAAAATGA
Organism: Lissotriton helveticus; assembly: GCF_964261635.1. Lineage (NCBI taxonomy): Eukaryota > Metazoa > Chordata > Amphibia > Caudata > Salamandridae > Lissotriton > Lissotriton helveticus. Next base: position 210,216,009 of record NC_136058.1, read on the forward strand.
GCAAAATAATATAGTTTGAGACTTTAGAAGTCAGACGTGGGTCCCGTGCTCACTACACCACTGGATTCAAGCTAGCCTGGCCGATGAAGGGTGATGCCCTGAAACCGGTCCCAGGATGCTTGTTTACAATCCAGGGAAGACCTGGCTTGGCATTTCGGGCTGGACTGTTCCCACAAGGAACAGGGTCAAGACTGATTTGCATATGGCTGGGTCCAAACTGAGGTGGTGTGGTGGGCAAAAGAATGATGGATTAAACCCAGATCCTTGTGACTAGGGCTGAATGTTTGCTTTGTCCGGCATTCTGTCCATCAACTGTTTATTTTGCATATGTCACCCAAAGTGGGAATGCCCAGACGTGGGTCCTGTGCTCACTACACCCTGGATTCAAGCTGGCCTGTCTGATGAAGGGTGATGACCTGAAACCGGTCCCATGATGCTTGTTTCCGGTCCATGGAGGACCTGGCTTCGCAGTTCGGGCAGGACTGTTCCCACAAGGAACAGGGTCAAGACTGATTTGCATATGGCTGGGTCCAAACCGAGGTGGTGTGGTGAGCAAAATAATGATGACTTGTGACTGGGGGTGAATGTTTGCATTGTCCAGCATTCCGTCCATCAACTGTTTCTTTTGCATTTATAATGCGGCGCACCGTGGCACAAGCATCTGTCAGCATATATGTGACGCAGTGCTGGGGTCATGTCGCAAGTGCGGTGCAACTCCAGCACTGCTCAGGGGTGCCCTATTCTTGCTGTGCTGTGTCACTAAGGTTTTGACGCAGTGGGGACGTAAAAGTGACTCAGTGAAATCTTGTAGATTTCACTGCGTCACTTTTACCGAGCTTCCTTGCGACGGAACGCCCACCGTGCATACATTATACCTGACACAGGTATAAAGTAGCGCAGGGCTTTACAACATGACGCATCTCACTAGATACGTCACGTTGTAAATATGTCACATAGCGGCTCATTGTTTACGGCGCTGCTGTGTCACAAAAGAAATGCAACGGCGGCGATAAAGAGTTGCAAGGGGCTTGTAAATCTGCCCTATAATCAGTACATACTTAAAATAGCAAATATAAACACTTTTAAATGTGTCTGGGACTATGTTAACAATATTTGACTAATAATTAAAATACGGAAGTAGTTATAAAGTAAACAAAGGCAAAAACGTCCTGTTAAAAGTGAATACATGCAATGTTGTTTCAAGTCCTACTTAGTATCATGTTTGGACCTTTGCAGACTCTTAAACTTAAAACAACAACAAGAGGCTGGTAATTTTCTCTTGAAAGCTGCCAACCCTGGCTAAATATTTTATATTTTGGCCAAGCACATCATATCTTAAATTTTCTCGGCTCACAGTGCCTGCAGTCACATATAATGGTATATCACATGCTGTACAGTTATGGCAAGTGCATTATTGTTGAGGTTCTAATGGTAGATATGACAAGGGGTCCCTGGCGTCCAGCGGTGATCCATTGGTGATCTGCAGAAGTCAAAGGGTTAGGGATCAGTGCTCTAATTTCAAATTCAGCTTCCCCATAGTTGGAAATGACATGCGCCACATAAGTGTCAGGGCTCAAATACAAATATTGCCTGTGTAACTGGAAGAAGAGAAGCTGAAGTTAAAAAAAGTGGCGAAAGTTAATTATTGATTAATACTAAACTGCTAAATGTTGTTAGATTTGGGGGTCTCTGGTTGGCACAGGTAGGTACTTGTGACAAATACGGACCCTCTCCTCTAGTCAGGAAAAGCAGATTACACACCTAAAATAACCCCTGCTCACCCTCTAGGTTGCGTGGCGAGAGCAGTCAAGGCTTATTTCAGAGGCGTTGTAAGTTAAGCAGTTGTGACCACATACAGTAACCCAGTGACAACACTACAAATGGACACCACACAGGTTTTATATAAAAAATAAGTAGAATTTATATAGAGTTACCACAAGACCATAAACGACAAAAATACACACTATGATTCTTTTAAGATGGTAGATTTAAGCTTAGTTCAGTTCAGTTCTTAGATGCGACACTCTGCGTTAATGTACCTTAAGTTGCGTTGCGCTTCCACGACAAGCAATGTCGCAGCGATGGGAAATGCGGCAAAGTTCACATACAAAGAAATAAAGACGTGAAGATCTTCCAGATGCGGCACGCTACTCGGGGATGTGAGAAGTTCTCGGTCTGATGGGTGGACTACAGCGGCGACATCCAAGATGCGATGGCAGCAGCTCCAGCGGTGACGCTCTTCTCCCACGATGCGTGAAGTTCCGCTCGATGCGACAACTACAGCGGCGACATTCAAGATGCTCAGGCAGCAGCTACGACGGCGGCACGCTTCTCAGGGATGCGAGGTACTCTTGATCGATGCTATGCAGTGCGATAGTTCCAGTGGCGACACCCTCCTTCACCAGAGTTGCGACGGCAGGCACAGCGACGGCGACACGCTCCAACCTCGTTGCGAGATTCTTCTCCTGATGCGGTGCAGCGCGACAGCTCCAGCAGCGACACCCTCCTTCTTCGGAGTTGCGATGGCTGCAGCAGCAACGGCGACACGCTTCCTCTTTGTTGCGGCACGCTTCTCTCCGATGCGGTGCAGTGTGACAGTTCCAGCGGCGACACCCTCCTTTCTCCGGAGTTGCACCGGCAGGCACAGTGACGGCGATACGCTTCTTCTCGTTGAGTCACGCTTCCAGCACCTTGCGACATGCAGTTCCTCAGAAGACCCAAAACAGCAGCAGGCACTTCCAAAAGAACTCTGGGGAGCTGGGGGGTGAAGTCTGTTGTCCTTGAGACTTCGATAAACAAAGACAATGCACAGGTGGGTGTGGGTGGTCCCTACAATGGTGGGGAGAACACAGTGTTCTTTAAATACCCCTCACACACCTAAAGAACCCTTGGTGTCATGCTTCATCATTGGGGTCTTCGCACCCCTCTACGGGATGCGGCGTGCTACTACCTCCGACTACGCGGGAGCACTTTTACACAATGACTATGTCGGGTGCATGTGAGGTATTATAGGAGTGAGTGAGTGGCCGGGTTCAAAGTGACTTAAGTGATGGTTAAAAAGTACTTGGCTCGTGGGGTAAACTAAAAAAAAATGTTAATGGTCCCCCGAGCTGGTACTGTTAAAAAGGGTGATTTTAGAGGTTCTTACGTAGTGCAATGTACATAACCTTGTGTGTGCGTCAACATGTTTCGGAGTGGAACTCCTTCTTCAGGATGGGGTGCACAAATCCCCACCTTACTCACGTTTTTTTATAAAAGTACTGTATTTTACAGAAAAGTGATGGTTTAAGACAGTGCTAATATGTGCCTAATCTATTGTCATGGAGGTTTCTGCAATTTAGCGAAACTGGGGAAAGAACACAAGAACAGAAAACAATATTATTTTTTAAATATTTTTAATATTTTACTTGTATAGTGATTCACTATATCCATTACTCCAGGTTCAGTGACCTAGGGAAAAAGTAATGTGGGCAGCAGCTACTAGACAAAATATGTCATCCTAATAGTGAAGGTGCGCCCTGAAAAAAAGAACGAAGACAGGACATACAAAACACAGAACATAAACCACACGCTCTATTTGTTTAACCTTTGTAGTTGTGGGGACCTGTTATTGTGAGGAAAATGATAAAGTTGTCTTTAGTGCATACTTGTTACCACAATTTAGTTTGCTTCATGAGCCTCCTAACGTTGGGGGACTGTCGTGCTATTCTGCACGCTGCAAAGTAAGATAAAGTGCTCAGATCGCTTACATCGTTACCAGCTATTGTACTCACTGTTATGAGGGAAATTCCTACGCCTTGTTGCCCCAACGCGCCACCGCTGTGAATGAGGGCAGGACTGAAATTCGCGCTATTTATATCCGATTGTAGAGTCAATTAAACGTTAATTGACTGAAAAAACGGAAGGGAGTGGACTGCCCAAACATGGTCCTTCCAGACCATAGGTTAATTAGCAAACCGGCCCGGAGCGCGCTAGTTAGTATTGTGCCGACGCGTATGTGATGCGTTGTCACTGCGCATGTGCAGGCAAGGAGAGAGTGTCTCCTGCACTGCACATACGCATCGGCAGGTGGTTAGTGGCTCACTGCTGTCTCCTCATTGGCATTCAATCCGCGCTCCATTTACGGAGCATAATTCCCCGATCCTGCAGCCTGTATTAAAAAGGGGCCAGTTAATCTATTGTTACACCTAATATAAACATTTGGTATGTTGCAATTTACTCGCTCAGTAACTGTGCTGTAAATGTCATTGAGTGCTGGCTACCCAGAGGGTTGGTGGTGTTGCAAACGTTATTGAGTGCTGTCTATCAGGGAAATGTCAAGATTGCACTGCGGGAAATTAACTAGGGATTAATAAAAGCTTTCTGATGTTAAGGTAACATGATGATGGGAGAAAGGTTCACGTGTGAAGCATATCCTGTAGTGGAAGACACATTTGGGCGCTTTTACCTGCATTACCAGGTACTGTCAATTCAATTGCCCCCATGGAATATCATCCTTGAGACCGATGATGTTGGTGCCCAGCCGGAACACCCACCGTTGTTCTTTTTCAAACAGGCCATTTTCAGACTGTAGTTGTTCAATTACAGTCCAGTTCAAGTCATTTACACAGTGTTGTTCATTCAAAAAATGTGTGGCCATTTTGGTTGTGCTCTTTTTGCACCTCACATTACTTTTCTGCTCACGGATTCTGATTTTGACTGCTCTGGTGGTCATCCTGATGTACTCGAGGCCACAGGGACAAGTGATCAAGTAAACCACGTGTTTGCTGTTACAGTTCGTGAATTACTGAACTACTGCAATTACCACAGAGGTGGTGCCCCTGTATGCCATTCAGTGTCGGTTGTTCAGACTGTTTGTTTTGCGGGCGGGTGTGGACTAAAATGTCTTTCAGATTTTTCCCTCGCCTGTGTGCAAATAGGGGTTTTTCAAAATCCAGTTCTCCGCAGATCTATGTGCGCCATTGTTTGTTAATGATTTTCGAGACCTCGTTAGAATGGGTACTGTATGTCGTCACACAGATGGGTCTTTTCTGGTCAGCCTCTTTATGAACTTCGTCTTCTAGAAGGGCCTCTCTATTGTTGTTACGGGCTCGCTTCATTGCTATGTTGATCACCCGGTCCGGGTATTGTCTTTGCTGAAGTTTGGTTTTTAGTTCTGTTGCCTGTGCTTTATACTTTACTACATCAGTGCAATTCCTCCGAAGGTGGAGGAATTGGCCATACTGGAGGTTCTCCCGGAGATTTTGCGGATGGAGACTGTCGAATCGTAGGAGGCAGTTTGTGGCGGTGGGCTTGAAGTGTGTAGTGGTTTCGAGCATTCCACCTTCAGGGTAGATATTCAAATGCAGAAACACCAAAGACTCACTGGAGGCCGAGCTGGTGAATTTCAAGAAAGCGTTTTGGGTGTTGAGCCACGTCATGAATTTGGTCACAGATTGCAAATCACCCTGCCAGATGACAGAAATGTCATCTATATATCTCTTCCAGGTTAGGATGTTGCTTCTGAAAGGGTTACCTATGTGTAGGATTCTGTTTGTCTCTAGGTGATGGACATACAGGCCGGCCAGGCTAGGGGCAAATGTGCTGCCCATACTGGTGCCGTGGCTATGGAGGTACAGTGTTTTGTTGTACTCAAAGAAATTCTTTGTGAGTGCTATAGAAATGCATTCTAGAACAACACCCCTGGGTGTTTGGTATTTCCAAGGGGTGGTGAAAAGGACTTCCTCAATGATTGAGAGCGTTTCATCATGGGGCAGACTTGTATACAGGCTCTCCACATCAAGGCTCAGTAGTAGCTGAGTTTCTGGATCGAAAGGTAGATCGCTCAGCAGCTGGAGAACCGCTTTGGTGTCCTTTAGGTAAGTATTGGTAGCTTGTACTAGGGGACGTAAAAAGGCATCTGCAAATCTGGACAAGGGTTCCAGAATGGAGACGATTGATCTTCCTGGAGGCCTGTCCAGATTCTTGTGTATCTTTGGGATACTGTAAAAATAGGGAATTCTGGGTGCTCTTTGGACAAGGACATCTGCCTCTTTTTGAACAGCCAATCGTGGGCTAGTGCCTCTTCCACCATTCCTACTATGGTGGTACGTAATGATTCTGTGGGGTCCTCCTGTAGGACTGTATAGTTCCTCCTGTCTGACAAGAGTCTCAGACATTCCTGATCATAGGCGGTCGTGGTTTGCACCACTATCGCCCCCCCCTTGTCTGCAGGTTTGATAGTGATATCCTTGTTTTCTGCAAGTTGTTTGATCGCTTCTTGTTCCAAATGGCTGGTCTTGTGGAAGACTCTAGTATTTAATGAGTTTAAAGTGCTCAGTTCGCTCATTATTGCCTTCTCGAGGGCAAGTACTTCTGGCAAAACTGCATCAGGTGGGGTGAAAGTAGACTTTGGTTTCAGTCCTGTGTTAGTGGTTACAGCCATGGCTTCTTTATTCCGGAAGAAGGTTTGGAGTTTGATTTTTCTTTCAGGTGCACTCCTCCCTCCCATCAAGATGCAGATTTCTCTATTCACCAATGGGTGACTCAGCCTGTCTCCTGGAATTCCCCAGCCCTGTCACTCACAGAAACCAGACATAGGAATACACAAACTAGCAGAGGCAGGATTGAATGGTTAGGCAAGCAAATGCCTACTTTCTAAAAGTGATATTTGCCAACACAGAATATTAAAATGAACTTTCCTAAAATAAGTATTTTATTATTCTGAGTTCAGGCATACTAAACTCCAATGCATACCATGTTCTCTGAGCCTGTTAGGATTATAAAATGTAACAATTCTAACAGCCCATTCGGGCCTATGGAGAACAGGTAGCCTTGCAATAGTGAAAAACGACAATGGCTGTAATTCACTATTAGGACATGCCACACACCTCAGGGCTTGTCCTACCTTATACTTACAATGTACCCTACTCTTGGGCCTACCATAGGGGTGACTGATATGAATAAAAGAGAAGGATTAGGGACTGGGAAGTGGGTGCACTTGCCCAGTCAGCATGACAGTACCAGACTGTACGCAGGCTCTGCAATGGCAGACTTTAGACACATTTTACAAGGCTGCTTCTGTGGGTGGCACAAACAGTGCTGCAGGCCCACCAGCAGCATTTGGATTACACACCCTGGCACACTCAGTGCAATAGACTAGGGTCTGACAAGTAAACCAACATAGCCAAACATAGAATCACTGATCCATACATCAATTTACAATAGGGAGCACTTGCACTGTGGCACTGGATAAAAACATCTAACACCAGCAATAATACATGAGGCAACAGCAGAAATGGAAGGGAGAACCACGCCAATGGTGCCAGGTCTAACAAATTTCTTAAAACAAAACATTTCATAAATCCTGTATGCACACTGCCTTTTTTCACCCTCCCTTTAAAAAAACTTTCTGACAAACATTTATTTTTTCAACCATGAAAGCGAATGATTTCAGACAATGCAGGCCTGCTATTTTTTATATTAGTGTTTGGTACACAATTAACCAAGTACTGGCTGTGGTGATTAGAAAAATAATTCTCATGGGAAATGTAGACACCTGGAGAAAATGGTAGTACCTCTGTTGGGCAGTGCAGTGTTGGCTAATTATTCATTTTGGGCCTGCTTCACTAAGATATTTACGTGTGGTAAAGTTTTGAAATGCAGTCTCCATACACGGGACAGAATTGCTGCACTGCAGCTCTCAGTGCGGAGATTACACCCTAGGGCGCAGACTCCACAGTGGTAACTTTACTTTACGTAAATACCTTTGTGAATCAGCCCCACAGTGTATAGTATACCTCTTTGAATAAATAAATGGATGCTTGCACTTTGAATTTCTTTGATTGATTGTCTAGTCAAGTGGATAAGGATCAATAAGCAGGTTCTTGTTTTTAAGGAGGACTCCAATGGACGTCATTTAGGGGTCACCAGGGATAACTGCTACAACCCCAGACATGCCCCTTGTGACCCCTAGCACTGCAGTTGCAACCCCTTAGTGTTAGCAGTGGCAAAATCAGTGCCAGGATTAGAAGCAGCTCGTCCTTATGGACGTTAGCGAGGGCTTCCCTCTCCTTGTTTTTTGTCAACTTTGTATTATTCTAATAGTGAATATTATTACATTATTCGTTATTAGTTTAATAAAAAATAGATTACAAATAGTTGGAATATGACTTTCCCTGGCCGCTGAGGTATGTTTGTTGTGTGAGTGCTTACAGTTTTGAGTGTGTACATGTAAGGGAGAGTGTGTATATGTGTGAGTGTGTGTGTATGTGTGGTATGTGTGTGTATGTGTTAATACCAGTGGCATAACGAAACTTGAGGGGTCCCCCCTGCAAAGTACATGAAGGTCCCCATCTGCTGTCAGTCAGGAGCTCTCAGGGCAGGGTACTGTGCTGAGGGGACCTCCTGGAGCTTTGGGACTGCCTGCACTGCGGGGGCTGTGGGGGGCTGTGGGGGCCTATGTTACACCACTGGTGTGTATTTGTAAGAGTGTGTATGTGTAAGCATGTGTATGTGTGAGTGAAAGTGAAGCTCAAAGGGCGTGTGAAGTCATTTCCACTACCTGTGGTATTTTGTTCATGGACGTCCATGGGGACCACTAAGCTCTGTGATTGCTAACAGTGTTTAGGACTGGGGTCGATTGATCACACAGATCACTACATTCTGAGGAGAGGTTCTAAAATACTGTCTTTGATGTTTTTTATTTGATGTTCATATATCTTGATTATGTTTCAAGCACAACAACATTTATTTCTACAACAGTGATGGTTTTTTAAATCATTGTAATCTTTTATTCTAAGTGGATGTTGAGTGGATTTATTAGATAATCTTCTCAATAAAGGTATGATGATAGTAATAAGATGACTGTGTCTTACATGTGAGTGCAAGAAACTAGAGTTCAGTGCTTTTTACTTTTCATATAACTCTGAAAGAGAGCAATGAAAAGTATCTTTATTGTATAGTTGATAAAAAGCGTTAAGAAAGATGAGTATGTGACAGTTCGTATATTTTACAATGTACAAACCCATTATGAATTTAAAATAGAGATTAGGTCTGTCCGTTGCTAAAAAGAAACATATTAAAATATGCAATTATTTAGAATTAAGAGATAAAAAGATGCTAGTAGGGAGTGCTAGACATGGGACAAGGCACACTTTCTTATGTCACAATTCCTATGCGATTTATTTGTGGAATTATTGTTAAGAATGATGAGTTAAAGCAACAAAGACTAAGCTATTTAGTTGACAATATTCTTATTTAATGTCTTTATTAGGTCCACAGTCCTTATAAACAATGACCAACAATAAAAAGATTTATTTTTACAAGTTCATTACAAACAACAACGTGCATCAATAAAACAACAATTCATCTTTCACAGTTCAATATGTCCTTAAAAAATGGGTGTAATAGCCAGAGTGGGAATAGTAGACATAATTAGTTGTAACATTTGTCAATCTATTTTCTGTATTTGTTTCACTACATGGTTCACATTTACAAAAGAATATTTCACATACCAAAATGTGACGTTCTCTAGAATAATCATTTCAACTAAAAAGGAATGTGTATCGATGACAGGAGTGCAGAGTGCAGGACTATAAAAAGGGAAGAGTTCTTCTGGTGTTGAGTTTCACCAACATCATTCTCACTTGAGTTACTTCTTATAGCAACTTTTGTTGAACTTTTACGAGCTTCTATCACCCAATCAAAGGCTTCAAAAACAATGGGAGATTTGTTGGATAGACTTCGATAGTATCATTTCTAGGCCGACAAAGTTGTGATTTTTGTAAACGGTAATATAATCAAGGGAAGGTATAACAAAATCATTTAAAGTTCTCATCTAATGTGGGGAGAAAAAAAGTTCTCTTTGCCAGTCCTATATCTCTAACAATCATCAGCAATAGGAATTCTAGAATATTTGTTTGCTTGAAGATGTCGCTGGGGTTATGAGATTTATTGTGACATCATACACTGGATGGCCTCTTCAAAAGTGGTCAGCGTAGATGCAAAGTCACACCAAAAAAACAACACTTTAAAAGTAAAAGGGGAAAGAAACATTAACAAGATAAATGGAATGTAGTCAAGAATGCACCAAGTATTCAAGTCTGTGAATAAATATGGGTACAATGTGTAAAGAATGTGTTACACAACATCATTTGTATATGTATTGTCAAATCTTTTCTAAATGTGCAATATTAGGTGACAATTCTTTTTGTATACTAATTTTATTTAAACATTTAGGAGAGTGTTTATTAATGTAGTTTTTTTTTGGAGACATTATGTTGTTCAAATGCATGTTGTTTTGGTATTCTCTTCATCTTGCTCCTGCTCATTACACCTCCCAATCAATGCCCCGCATGTTTTTTATTTCTCCCCACGGTCTTCTCAGAGGACAGGACGCTGTGATGCAACTGGTTTCATTAGAGGGCATGTATTGTGAATGAAACTCTCTTACTGTACTGAATGTTTTATTCTGAAGAACACTTGCGCTAAAAGTTCAGATTAAGGGGCTCATTAGGATGGCGGACGGACTTGCGTCCGTCCGCCACCCTAGAGGAGGAGGGACCGTCCGCAGGGGCAGCGGCGGTCCCTCCGTGCTAATTAGGATGTGACCGCCACCCTGGCGGTCACATCCTGTATTTTTATCATTGCGACGGGTGCTGCTTGAAGCAGCACCCGCCGCAATGTTAAAAAAGTAAGTTGTGCATTTGCATGCACAAAGCGGCAGGCAGGCAAATGCAGGGGGGTACCATAGGTACCCCCCATGTGCACCCCCCACCCCCCTTCACCCCTGGGGGCCCGCAACGGGCCCCCAAACACAAATCCGTATGCCTTTACACAGCGGAAATGCCGCCGTGTAAAGGCATCTTTCCGCTGTCATCCTAATATGGCTGGCGGTGTCTGATAGACACCGCCAGCCATGTTAATGCTTTTCCGCCGCGGGCGCAATCCACCCGCGGCGGAAAGGCGGCGGACAGATAGGAAGACCCACCAGCCATCCTAATATGGCGGTGGGTCTTGCAGGGCTCCCCGGCGGATTTCCCGCATCCTCCGGGCCGGCGGTGGCTTCCGCCGGCCAGGTGGATGCGGGAAATCCGCCATCATAATCGGCCCCAATGTGTTTCTGAAATACACTGGCGTCTGAGTCTGCTTGAAAATGTTTCATATTGAATTGCACACATCTGGACTTGGTTATTACTGAAGAATCGGATGAAGTTTTCCATTTACTTAAAAATGGGTTTGTGTTAGATTTAAGCTCAACACGATCATTATTCTGTATTGCTCAATATGTATTATCACTTGACATGCCATGCTAAATTTACCATTTTTGCTTATTACCTATCCATCGGATGTGTATAAAAACCCCTAGTTTTGTAAGTAAGTCAAAAGCTTTTCTTGATCCTTTAGAAACACCGTCCGTTTATTGAGAGAATTCGCTTTCAATTAGAGATGCTGTGTTTATGAGTTTTTGTTGTATATTGGGACTTAAAATAATTTAGATTTTTGACTATGTACTCTGTATCTGAACCTTCACGGCATATATTTAGCATTCCTCTGTATCCTCTATTTTGAGATTTTTGTAATAAATCCCTTCAACTGATTTGTGTGTGGTGTATGTATTCATGATGTATATTGGAGTTTGCGTTTGAGAAATAAATATTGGTTACTGTTGTGATTAGTTTGGATATGTGATTATTGTGCCTTTATTTGGCGGATTTATTACTGTTGTACTGATGTAATATATTTGTAAACTGATATGCAGATTTGTTAGGCTATATTGGTTGGTTTGGTTATCAGATTAGTTGAAATCCAAAATCTCAAGATATATTAGCTTTACTTGTCTGTAATTTTGGTGTATAGAATGAAGCGCCCCATACACATTGAAAGGGATTGTGAACTAACAAGTTTCCTTTTCTAGATTGCATGCTTAATTCAAATTGGTGATTCTTTTTCTTAAGCACACCGACTAGCGGTTATCCATTGGCTGGATAGGGGTCTGCCTAGTTTGAATTATAGAACTTTGTGAATAATGTTCTGATTTTCCATTCTTGATTTTCAATTTGTTTTTATTTCTGAAGTTTCATGCTTTGTGGTTGAATTGCTGTACTTGATTTACAGTGTTTCTTCCTTTTTAGGGTAGACACACAAGGGTATAGCCAATCTGTTACTTTAAAAGAGGGTCAGCAATTATTTCCTGGCCATGGATAAGTCATGCTGTAATTGCTTACTCAGGCAGGGATCCACTCTAGGATTGGTGATACATCACCACAAAGAAGAGTTCTGATTGGTTGGTTACTGACAAAGCTGTGCTGTGAGAGGTTGACCTGTGACAGAGCAGTGCTGAAATTGGCTCTTGTTCAGAAGTTCATTTGTTGTGATTTTGAGTTGATTTCGGAGTTTATATTAAGTAGAAAATAATTAGAAGTTTGTTAGTAAAGCCTAAGGTTACTGTGGCACCTAGGGAGGATCAGAAATTACCGTCAGTAGAAACACCATCCAACAAGATGATGAAAGAGATTGGGTACTACACATGTACCTGCATTCAGGTTGGAATAAATACACTGCACATGATGAAGTTTTACTATTTTCATTAGAGGGTGACTTTAGGAAGCTAGATTTTTTTAGACAAACCATGTATGACATGAAACTTATGCCTCCTATAGAGTTTGAGATCCTAAATATATGGGATTGCATGTCAACAGAGAAAAAGAAAGCCATAAATCTGGTGAAAAACTCATTTAAAAATCGTCTTGAGAGTATAATAGATTGACAGAAAAAATGTTGGTGGGAGGATATGATCGAATGTGTAAAAACATTCCTCTGCTATTATTAATGAGAATGATGACAAAGACTAAAGAAATAAAAAAGAAAAGCAGAATAATGAGTCTGATTAGGAGGATATCTTTTTTTAAAGAGCTTTTGAATTCTAGACCTCCTCCATACACAGCAAGACCAGTGGAAACATGTGGAACGAGCTCTGGACAGTATACGGGTGGTGGAGGGATGGTGGAATGTTTATGTTGAGTTGTACTATTACTGCAGTGGTACTAAGTGCACCGACAGAGACAGTAATTGCCCTTGTGCCTAGCATAAGTGGAGATACACACATGTGAGTGCAGGCTCAACCTGTCACACCTATAAAAGCAGTGATACATGAAGAAGCTACTTAACAAATTTATATTGGAATTTTAGAAAAATTATTTGGTGTGATCCTACGGGGAACTATTGACATAAGTAGACTGTTGACCTACACTGCTGATAAAATGAGATATTTGATTAAAGAAGGAGCCAGATGTGCTAGTGAAGCACACAATTAGAAGAATTAGGTGCTGATGAATTAGAGGTTGACACCAGAAAGATGAAGAACATAAAACAAAATTATAAAATGGATTTGACTCATTCTGAAATTAAAGAGTTGAGTTTAATCACATTTATGTTATGTTATGTTATGTTATGTTAAGGGGTTTTTCTAGAGTGCTGTGACACCATGAGTTTCCTGGTGCTGATTGGATACTAGAAGTTACAGCGGGGGAGTTTAGCAGATTTGGGAGAAAAGCATGGTTTTGAGAGACTTCCTAAAATGAAGAATGGAATTGGAGGTTTTAAGTGAGAACGGTAAAGAGTTCCAGAATTTGGGGGTCAAGTGGGCAAATCTTCGACCGCCAAATTTTGTAAGTTTAAAGGAAGGGACAACCAGAAGTCGAAGATGAGTGGATCTCAGATTGCGTGTCGGGCAGTAGGGAGTGATCAGGGATTTCAAAAAAACAGGGGAAGGGCCAGTCAGAGATTTGAAGGCCAGGCAGCCGATCTTAAAGGCTATCCTTTGGTTGACTGGCAGCCAGTGCAGTTTATAAAGTAATGGCTTAGCTGACTGCCATTTTGGGATTTTATAGGCAAGTCTTGCCGCCTGATTCTGAACAATCTGAAGCCTAAGAAGAAGGGATTTAGTCAGACCGTGATACAGAGAGCTAGAAAAATCCCGAGACTCTTCACATATCCAGCAGGAACAGGTGGAGCACCGAGCTCCACCGGCCAGAACTGGGGGCCCCAATAAATGGAGCTGTTGCCAGGTAGAAGGAGCTCAGTTTTTCCAGGATTCAGCTTTAGCTGATTCTGGTTCATCCACTGCTGGATATGTGACATGACCGCTTGAAAGTTGGTGACAGCATCCGGAGTTTTGAGAGGGAAAATGATTTGCAAATCGTCCACAAAATTAAATACGGTGACGTCCCACCTCCTCAGAGAGAGGATCAGTGGCTGTAAATATGTATTGAAAAGGAGGGGGGATAAAGATGAGCCCTGGGGGACACCACAGTGTGATGGTTCCTTTGTGGCCGTGAAAGGCCCCAGGCTGACCGCCTGAGACCTGCCGGACAGGAAGGACTTAATCCAAGCATTTAGAGCACATAGTAAAAGATTAATTGAGAAAACAAGGGATTGGATTGATTTGAAGAAATATCAAGAAAGATGGAAGAAGGGGACAGCAAATGAAAAGACAATGAAAAGAACTGAAGGTAGGGGAAGAGGCATCACAAGGGATTTCGAAGTTGGAACAGCTGACATGAACTTGAACTCATTTGTATGCATTTACTAATTACGTTTTGGCATTGAGACAGGACCCAGGAAAATGTTATAAAGAGACACACAAATTGACACGTTTCTCGGATGCTATCGGCTGATTTTAATATACTGTTTGAGATTGTGGTTCCTAGTGGATTGTGGGGTGAGTGTAAGGCTGTTGTTGGATGGACAACCTAATTCCCAGCAATAAATACTCCTTGTGGTGCTCCTTTTGAGAAGGTAGAATGTGATTAAGCATTTGAAAAAATGAGTTCCTGAGTAGTATAAAAATTTGAATAAAATGTTAAGAACGTCACAAGTGCAGAAAGAGTCAGTATTTGCTTTTTATGAGACATTTATGCTGATTTTTAGAAGGTATAGTGGAGTCCAAAACCTAGAAAGAGATGGGGCCAGTGGATTCATGTCTGTATGGTTTGAGGCCAAATATTGGTAATCACATTCAGCAGAATGAGATGTGCTGACAGGCAAATAACATAGTTTTCGAAATTGGTGAAATATAGCAGTGAATATCTTAAGACGAAACAGAAAAGGATCAAGGAGAAGTTGATGATTGCCCAAATGAAACAGTTGGAGAAAGGATCACGGAATCAAATAGGTTCAAATATGATTTTCTTTAAATCTGGTAGGAATGGACTGAATCAAATGCAGGTGCAAACTGACAATGAAAGTGATGGTAGTAATAGGAATGTTGAAATGATAAAAAAGAAAAGAGCGTATCACTTCTGGGGGGAAGATTGGGCAGTAAAAGCGGGAGTGCCATCAGAATTTTAATAGGAAGCGAAAGAAATAATGTGATGGTCCAGAGTATGCAAAAGTCTGAAAAGAAGGGATTGAGGCAGAAATAATTGCTAATACAAACGTCTTCTGCCCCAGTGATGCAGCAAGACATGAAGAACAAGATGCCCTATATTGCAGGGTACCAGCAGAATCTATTAATTCTGAATATATGAGTTGAGAGGGAGTAATTCACAAAGGCCGCACCTGAGGGGGAAAGAGCATTACATGGTTGGAGCAGGCTTAGAGGTAGACCAAAGGGGTATATACTTTGACAGAGAAAGATAGAGAGATACAGGGGCTACCCATTCTAATCTACATTTCCATCTGTGGAAGTGCCAAACATACACCTGTCAGGAAAAGAAGTCCAAGTTTTAGGGATCATTAAGAAACACATTCTTAATCAGGTTACAGCAGATGTTCCAGTTAAAATTGGACAGATGTAATATGAGTACCAATTTACTTTGTGTGATTTAATCCCTGTGATTGTATGGGGAAGGGACTTGCTTTGCAAAATGAATGGTGTTGCAAATGAAACACAGGCTGAGGATTCTATGTTCAAGATACATGTATCATATTCAAGAGCTGAGTTATCACCACTTTTAACCAAAATACAACAGTGCTCTGGATTAAAGACATGCAATTAAGGATAAGGTATGGGATTTTACTGGGAAAGAGAGTGGATTAATTAAAAGGGCAAAGCCAGTCAAAATAAAGATCAAATCAGATGCAATATTTCCTAGAACTAGACAATACAGGCTAACAAAAGAAGCAGAAAAGGGAATGAAACCAGTAATTGAAAAGGTGATTGAATAGGCAATTCTTCAGGAGGTACTTGATAACCCTTGTAACTCTGCCATGATGTGAAATCAAAACGCTGAATGGCCAGTGAAGATTCATATATGATCTTCGCAAGATTAACAAGTTAGTGATACCATGTTGTCCAGTGATACTGAATCCAGCAATGATTTTGTTTTATATTCCATCCAAAACAGAATGGTATTTAGTCATTGACTTATGCCAAGCATTCTTTTCAATTCCTTGGCATGAGATATCGCACTTTCTTTTTGTCTTTCAATTTTTAAATAAAGTTCTTGTGTGGTGTGGAATCCCACAAGGGCATACTGAAAGTCCGTAAATTTTTAGTCAAATCTTGAAGAAAGAACTAGAGAATTTGAAGTTGCCATGCATGTCAGCCATATTGCACTATTTTGATGACCTACTGGTCGCACCTAAGACAAAAGAAGGCTGCAAACTTGATACAATTGCCTTGTTAAATCATCTATCTGAAAATGGATACAAGCTTTCCCAGGCAAAAATGAAGTATTGTAAAAAGGAAGTAATCTATCATGGACAACCTATTGAAAACTGTGTGATAAAAGTCTCAAAAGAGTGTGTTTCTGCAGTATTGAAATGTAGTCAACCGACTACCCAAATGTAGGTTTGGATGTGTTTCTTGGAAATGCTGGGTACTGTCATCAGTAGATTCACACTTTTCCTTGATTGCAAAATTTTTTGTAAGGTTGCCCTTTAATGCTGTCCAAGATACGTTGCCATTTGATGATGAATATATTGAAGCATTTAAGAAATTGAAAGAGGGTTTGTGTCATGCGCCCACACTCGGGATACCTAACTAAAATGTAATGTTTTTTCTGTTTAGCCATGAGAGAAATGGATGAGCACTTTTGATTCTTACCCAGAAACATGGAGGTTTAATGCGTCCAGGAACTCATCTTTCCGCTGGGTTTGATCCAGCAGCTGTAATTCTTCCTGATTGTTTGAAATTGGTTACAGCTGTTTTTATTGCTATTGAACAAAGTGATGAGATTGTTATGGACCATACTTTATTTGTATATGTTCCACATATGGCTGAAATTCTTTTGACCAGGACAAGAACACAACATATAGGGAAACAGCTTTACAACGCAGTTGTTACATCGCATTACCTGCACAATGCGGTCGTTACAACGACTGCATTGTTACAACGCGATGCCTTTACATCGTAAGTCAGTAGATTGGCTTGCTCTAAATGTCGCTCCAACCTAAGGAATAGTATAATTTACTATTCTAACGCCTTCCCTACTGTTGCGCAGGCTGGAGTTGGAATAGTAAATTATACTATTCCTAAGGTTGGAGTGCCATCTAGAGCAAGTCGATCTAATGACTTGTGTTGTAAAGGTATTACGTTCTAACAACACTGATGTTGTAATGACCGTGTTGTAATGGAACGCAATGTTGTAGCATGCGTTGTAACATGCTATATCCAAGATGTAACAAACAGCAGAGTGACTTGCTACAAGAAGATCATACTTGCAATGGAGAACATCTCTATTAGGAGACACAATGTCTGGAACCCAGTGACACTGCTACCTATTTCAGGCAAGAGTTGTGAAGACAGGGAAATGATAATCAGATTGATGAGGAACCAGATCACGACTGCATAGAAGTGACTGAGTTGCGTGCAGAACCAAGACCAGACATAAAAGAGAAACCTTTGAAAATGGCTAATTTGACATTATTTTTTTTGTTTTGTTTTTTGTTCTATAGCCCAAGATGTAGCAATGAGAGCTGCCTATGTTGTGTGTTTTGTTTTCTGAAGCTTTAGAAGCATCCTCTCTGTCAACCATAACTTCAGCACAAGTGACAGTACTGGTTCAATTGACAAGAGCTTGCGGCTTATCAGAGAACTTGGATGTACCAATTTATACAGATGGCCCGCATGGTTTTGGTGCTCTCCATGACTATGATCACCCATAGTCATAAAAGGGTTTATGATATCCTCAGGAGTCACACAAGCAAACAACATAAAGCCAAAAGAAATTGATGTTGTTAAATGTATAGCCCATAAAATATGGAGAGTCTATGGACATACTTGGAAGCAAGTATGCGGATTAAGTAGAAAAATATTGCGCGTTACAAGATGAGACAGTTGTACAAGAGGGTGAAAATGGGGAGTTGAGAACTGATTCAATACAAAATGCAGATAATGCACATTTTGTGTTTATGGATTCAATGCAGACTTCTTAAGCTAACTGAGAGATTTGCAGGAGGTTGCCCCAGAAAATGAAAAATAAAAGTGGGAGAGACTAGGCTACAAGACATTTTATCAGGATTTGTATGTGAATGTTGAGCACAAATATGTCTTATACCTGTCTTCATGTTATTTCCAATGTACAAGTATTTGCACAACAGGACACATGCAGTTAAAGATAGTCTGTTTAGAATATTCAAAAAGTACTACAAAAATACAGGATTTCAAAACAATGCTGAAGATGATTGATATGTCATTTGACTAATAAAAGGAAGAAAACTGCCACAGTTATGAATCACATTGGCAAATTAGATGGCCCATTTACAATACTTTATTTAGATGCTAAACTGTAATGGTTTAAAGTGCTTCTTAGTAATGATCTGCTTTTCTTCTGAATGAACTGAATCGTTTCCAACCAGAAGAGCAGATAGCCTTACAATGGCCACATTGCTCTTGAAGGAGTTGATACCCAGATTTGCCCTGCCAATTTCTATTGAGACTGATCATGGAACCCATTTCAAAATTATCTGCACAGCATTTGAGATCAATCAAAGATTACCTTGTAATTATCAGTCATAATCTTCAGGAATGTAGAGAGACCTAATGTCACTTTCAGGAGTAAACTGGCAGAAGTCTGTGTTTCAACTGGTCTAAAGTGGCCTGATGCCCTTCCTTTTGTTCTGTTGAGCATGATAAGCACTGTTGACAAAAAAACAGGTTTATCGCTCCATGAAAATTATCATGGTAAGAGCAATGAGGCTTGCATATGGTCCTTACGCTGCACATAGTTTAAATAACTGATGACATTGTGCTAGCTTATTTGAAGAGTCTGGCGGATATGGATAAATCTAATCAGGTGAATGTGGCAACAGAAGAATCCAAGGATTTTTCATGTTGTTGGTCACTGAAGCAGTTGATGAGTTAACTGCTTCAGAGTGAACCACACAGAGTCAGCTACAAAGTCAAGGCCATAGCCAAGCTCGAGTTCAGAGCATCAAATCCAGAGATAGAGGGGAATGTAAGAGTTTGAAACTGGTAAAGATAAAAAGCATAAGCAAAGCGAGGTGGTGAAGTTCAGGTTATTGAAAGCTCTGGCAAAGAAACTGAAATTCCTGAAATCCACTTTGAAAACGGAGATCAAATTGAAAAGCTGTCACAAAAGACAAAGGCATGAGTGGCAGCAGGAAGTAGTCGTTTTTGATCCAAGAAGTAAACAGTTTCAGGTGAGGATAAACATTGCAAAGATCCCTAAAGGAAAGACGAAGTTCACAGTGAACAGAGCAGACAATGACAAAGCAGATTAGAGTTTAAGTATTAGTTCAAATTTGATCACAAGTCAAAGTTCCTTGGAGAGTAAAGAACCTCTGACAAAGATTGCTCCTGAGAGAGAAAATGTTGAGAATGATATTCTAAGGAAAAGACATTGCAAAAGAAAGCACTGTGAATCAGAAGAAAAGCCCAAGAAATAAATAGATTCTGAAACTAGTTGAAGTGAATTACCAGTAGCCAAGAGATCAACGAGAAAAAGAGTTTCAAATTGAAAATATGCATCACCTGTAAAGGTCTATTTAGCTACAATTTTAGAAGAGGAAGAAGATGAAACTGTGTTAGATGATCATACTTTGGGGAATCAATGCCAGTGGAAGTTTGAGAGTGTATTAGAAACTCAGTTTTAAACAGAAAAGCTATCTTAAATTAAATAAATGTACTTCTTGAGATACCATTTTAAGGCTGCTGTTGAACTAAGAGAATTGACACTTGAAACAAATTTGAAATTAACTTTTGAAAATCTTAGAGGATCATTTTCGGATTTCTGGTTGGATTATTGTTTTAATAGAAAAGAAGATTCATTTTATTGTTGTAAAGATAATTCTTGTTGATTTTCAGAATTTTACCACAATACTTAAAATAAATTTTGTCTCACGTGGGATATGCTTCAGATTGAGTCCATAATGCTAAAGTTGAGATTACTACTAAAGGTGGATTAAAGGGTAATGTGTATAAAAAAAGATTAGAGAATATGTAGGAATTATGAAGGTTAGCAGGTGCAATTTTTTATCCATGATGAATTTATATTTCCCTTATTTGACTGATTTTAGTGTGTCGTTAGAGAATTTGCCTGTTAGAGAACACAACAGAGAAAGTAAATTTAGTCCAATTTTTAGAGTTATAGCACAAGATAAGTATGATACTGACAGTGGTCGAAGTTACGTGTGTTTTGATTAGTGAGGAGAATAATTTTATCAGTGAATACAATAAGATAGGAGTAAAGGTTGTAAGTAACTTGGAAAGAACTGAAGCTCCAACCTGCAGCTCCATCTTTTGAACGTTGGAGGACAAAGATGTATAATTTATTTAATCTTGAGTTTAGTTTATATTCTGTTAAAGGGGTGAAGAAACATAAAATTGGTATCAAAATATGGGGATTGTTTGCTGAGCATATGCATGTTTGAAGTGGTACACATGGATATTTTAACTGTTTTTTGGTCAAGATACTGTGGAATAATAAAATATAATTAAAAAAAAGAAAAGAACTGAAGCTTTCATTAGAACAGGTGAAAGAAGAAGATGAATTTAGATTGTTGGGTTTACATCCTAGGCTGAGAACAGAAGAGGAAAGAAGAGGTGAATTATGTATGTTGAGGTGTAGTTCTTCAATGAGAGGTAAGGTAGAATCTGTAGGAAAGAGTGTGTGTGAAAGAAGCTATGAAATTAGTGGAATCTTTTTGCTTGATGGACAATCTATTTTTAGGGGAAGTTATTATTTCTGTGGAAAAATTGCTTATTTTATTTTGCCAAGATATTGGGTTGGCTCATGTTACTTAGCCTTAGGGTTTCCTAGAGTTTATCCTGTTGATGAATTAGATAATGAACACAGTTTGGGAAGAGTGAGACATACTTTTGGACAAGTAGTGTGAGTCATGTTAGGTGCTATAATTCCTTCTGTAGGGGTGGCAATGAATGAATGAAAGTAGGCACTTGTCTTCTGTTGTGGATAGGCTTGCAGTAGATACAGTAAGTTCATTTAAGCTAGTAAATTTTGAAATTGTAGCCATTAAGGCTATGGTGATGCACAATTGTCTTGCATTAGATGTTGTTCTGGTAAAAGAGTCTGTAACTAATAAAAGCCAAGAATTTTTTTATCATTATTCCTGACAGTAGTAGAAATAATGATTATTTTGTTACTAATCTTTTGCATGAGATTAGGTCTTTTGAAGAAACTGGTTTATGGGAGACTGTAGGTTCATGTTTTAGTGAGTTAGTGAAGAGTTTTGGTGAGTTTGGAGAATGGCTAGGTAATTTATTTGGAAATGCATTTCAGGCTTTAGTAACCCATATAACTATCATAACTATCATAACAATCTGAACATTTATTCTGTTTCTTTTACTAAAATGTTTTGAGTGTATGATTAGTCCATATCCATACTAATATTATAAAGAGAGAGCCCAAACCTTTGAGGCGGGTAATCTCAGTAACCACAGCACCAATCACAACACCCAATACAGCGTTAGAAAGGGCAGATGCAGCAGAAGGACATAGGCTATGCAGACGGCCACCATATATATATATATTTGTTTTGCAGAGTTTTATATAGCGCGAACTTGACCCAAACTGAATCAGGTATCAGAGCGCTTTACATAGCACCAGTTACGTTACATGAGGACACACATTCATTTTTGTTAGGCACGGGGAGATTAAGTGATTTGCCCAGAATCACAGGATGTTTGGCGTTGTTACCAAGACTCGAACCCAGATCCCCAGGTCCGAGGTCGAGCGCCTTAGCCGTTAGGCCAACTCCTCTCTACATTTAAAAGGTAAAAGAACCGTGCCAGCAAAGTAGTCCCTTGTGGGCGTGTCTGAGTTGTGCTGCGGGCATGGGCTGGGGGCGTGACTAACGCTGGGGGCATGCGGTACGGCCATCACATTGTGTGCTGGGGGCGTGACAAACGCTGGGTTCGTGACAAACGCTGGGGGCGTGTGTCCGCCCGTCATGCCATGTGAGTCGTACATGCAAGCGCCAATTACGTTGCTGCGCAGCATCAGGGGCACGTGTGTCTGGCCTTCATGCCCTTCATGCCATGTGAGTCGTACATGCAAGCACCAATTACGTTGCTGCGCAGCATCAGGGGCACGTGTGTCTGGCCTTCATGCCATGTGAACGCAATTGCGCCGCATCAAGGGGCACGCTGGGGGTGTGAGAAACGCTGGGGGCGTATGCTACGTTCTGCCCTTCATGCCATGTGGGTCGTACATTAATTAGAAGATCGTCTGCTGTGGCCGTGTGCTGGGGGCGTGACAAACGCGTTCACCTGGAGGCCTGGTAAGTAACGTTACTGCAGCCTCTCCTGCGCTCTGTTACTGAACTCTCTCATTCAACGAAATTACACGCGCCTGCTACCATCAACCAGGGCTCTAGCCGGGCTCAGGTGGCGGATCCGTACACTAATTACACGCACCTAATAAAATCAACCAGGGCTGCAGCTGGGCCGCAAGCGGGTGAACACGCGCCTGCTAACATCAAACAGGCCTGCATCCGCGCCTCAAGCGGAAGAACACGCAAATGAGCGTGTCTGCGGGGACAATTACTGCAGCCTCTCCTACTCGCTGTCACTCAACTCTCTCATTAAACGTATTTACCCGCAGCTGATAACTCTCTCATTCAACGACATTACACCCGCCTGCTAACATCAACCAGGGCTGTAGCCGGGCTCAGGCGGCGGATCACCACACCAATTACACGCGCCTGCTAACAGCAACCAGGGCTGCAGCTGGGCCTTCTCCGTCCCTATTCTAATGAAACAAAAAATGTTGTCTACCGCGAGATTTTAAAATAAATTGCCCTTGCCAAATACACACATTACACACATTCTATTTCATACCCGGACAACGTTGGGACGGGTTGTTAGTATATATATATAAAAACAAAGATAAAGGTGAAAAGGAAAAGATCAATACAGATGGAATTGGAGCATCTCAATTATCATGACTACAAAACGATGAAAATGGTACAATAGAGGAAGAGTCTCAAAGCAACTAAAGATGATGACCGACATCTACTAACTCATGACTGATTAATAAAGTTTATTAGTTGGTTTTAGTGATTATTAAAAAATATTCAGAGGAGGGAATTTGTCAAAGCTTTTTATAAATGTGCAGTTTTGGTTGAAAAATCATTTTTAAATACTAATGATTTTTATGTTGAATATAGTAGCAAGTTTGTTATTAGTGTAATTTAGTTATTCCACACTTGTTCTGAGACAGCATTTAGTTAAAATGGATCCTGTTTTGGTGTTCTGTCCATTTTGCTCTTGCTCATTACCCCTCCCAAACAATGTCTCCTGTGTTTTTTATCTCTCATAGTCTTCCCTCAGCACAGCCCACTGTGATGGAATTGGCTTCCTTAGAGAGAATGCATTGTGAATTACATTTTCTTGCATGTATCATTATGAAAGACACTTCCATTGAAAGTTCACATGTAGGCTTGCTGAAATACACTACTGTATTAATCATTGTTTGAAAATGTTTCATATTGTGCTGTACATCTCTGGACTGTGCTGTTGCTGAAGAAGCTGATGGAGTATTCTGTGTACTTAAAAATGGGTTAGTGTTATATTTACGCTCATGAAGATCATTATTATGATTTGCTTAATGTGTTATCACTAATCATACCATCCTAAATTTGCCTATTACTTATTCATAAAAAGTGTATAAAACCCTTGGTTTTCAGGGTGCGCCAGAGACTTTTCGTGATCTACTAGTAACGCTGTCCATTTATTGAGGGACTTCCCTTTCCACCAGAGATGCTGTTTTTATTACATGGTGTTGCCTATTGAGACTAATTCGGATTTATGGCTATCTTCTCTTTATCTGAGCTTTCAAGGCATATATTTTGCATTTCTCTGTATCGCCAATTTTGAGATTTTGCAATAAAACCCTTTAACATTTCATTGATCTAGAACTCCAGATGATCAAAATTACAGGAGCCGAGTTGTCAGAGGTACATTTTGTTGTGAAAATATTGGGGTGCAGTGAAATATTGGGGTTTGGCTCTCGCAGTAGCCTCTTATCATGCAAAATACCCCCAGAGAAAAATATTAATAGTCAGAAGAATGATCATATTTATATTACAAACTGTCCTCCAACGTGGGATTTCCTTGATGCTGGTAAGTTTCCTTTCCTGTTCTGCTTGCTCTTCTTTGGTTAATTTCACAGTGGGAGTCACAGATATGCCACAAATCCAGAAGTATGTTCTCTTCCACCAAGGATAATCAGCAGCTATGAAAATGTTTGGAGGAAGAAGATTTAGAATAAATTCATAGACTATGGCACAATCTCCCATATTTTATACTGTTTGCTGCATCATTGTTTTTATGAAGCATCAATGCATAATATGGTTCTTCGTCCAAGCACATCTGTGAATAATGCGTACTGCTATAGGGGTTGAAATAATAAGCATTATCCACCCAGTGCTTTGCTATGATAGGTGATATGTTTTCACTTTTTTCCACAAACCTACATTTATTTTACATTTGGACTGTCAACGTAATTCTGTAACATCCAATCTATTTAGCATAATTTGAACCAGAAAGGAGATGCTGCTGCAGTTTAAGTGCCACAGTTCTCTCCAAACTATTGTATGTATCTATGTATTAATACTTCTGTAATCTGACTTCAAATTGTAGAGTGATCCAATCTCATTCATACTGAGAGCAAACTGGGTGCTTGAACAACAGGAAAACAATGGGAGCATACACAATGTGGTCCACTCATGTGAGTTACTTTATTCACATTTTAAGTGTGAAAAAGGTACTTTTCTGCCACTTATTCTAGATGGTCTGTGGCGCAGAAGGATTAACTGTTTTCAGTTTAGTACTCAAACAAACTCCAGTCTCTTCCTTTCTCCAACCCCTAACTAACCCTGAGTAAGTAAGTGAAAAAAAGTTTACTTAGACCCTGACCTAATAAGCAATGACACATTCCATATCTGTAGCTTTTATATTATATAAATATTGCAATAAAAAACGTTTTATGATTGTTAAGATTTTCATCATACACATGTTAAACCAGATATAATCAACATCTAAAAATTCATTACACTGACATTCTACATTTATGAATGCACTAAAATCAATACAATGTATCTATTTTGATATCACTAATAACAAAGTACCCAATGCAGAGTTTACATCCAAATATTGCACATCATATAAAAATCCAAGGCTTCTATTTAGGTCTTCACACCGTAGTTTACAAGTACAGGTTTTTATAAATGTACGCCTCAAAGTAATAAAATATAAACAGTCATCATCATATAGCTTATTTTGCATTTCAATGAACCTTTAAAACATGCAATCCATAAACAACAACAGTTATAAGCATTGTAGACATACAGAAAAAAAAATTAAAAAGAGAACTACAGTTGTTAGAACCAACTGAATGTTAAACTTAATTGCTTGTGAAATATAGTTGCTAGTGCCATCAGTATATTTATAAAAACTTTTTGGGGGAAATTCAATTCTTAAAAAACCAACATTAAAAGCAGTTAAAATCAAGTCTCAAAGAGGTTAGCTATGATGATCATATAGCAATTGTAATTGGCCAAATGTTCATCTTCAACGTGATTTCATTACAAGAACGGAGTCTACATTATGCAATGACTTTTCATTGCAGATCCAAGCCAGTCGCATCACAATACAAAGGTTCCAATAAGAACACTGTGATAAAGTAAGACATAAGACATAGCAACCATCAGCCTCTTTTAAATACGGCTCCAAGCAGATAAGTAGCTCACTTCTCTCTCTCTTGTTTTACCATTATTGTCATTTAACTTTGTTATGGATATTAATATTGGGGAGGTTTAATTCTAAGGTGGGTTAATTCTCTCATCATTGTGGTATTGTATTCATTTCAGGTTATCTCTTTGTGGCCTTACCCCACTTCCTACCCTCCCTCCTCCCCGGATCTGCAATTTATGGAGATCCTAACCCTCCTTTATTTCTTTTCTCTTTTAGGAATATCTACATATAGCCTTTTATAGTACCCTTAAGGAGTTAACCCACTTTTACCCCCCCCCCTCGCAAGAGCGTGATCGTCTCCTCGCTTGCTGGGGAGAAGTTTTCTTACACATTTACATCATTTAAATTAAGTAACATGCTGATTAGTCCACGCGCGTTACTTCTCTCACTTCTCTTACTCACCGCGTGAGTCCCGCACACCTTCTTTAGACGACGAACTTAAAAGAAGACAAGACTTTATATTTGGACCGGCTTCAGCCCGCATTGTCATCAAAAGCTGGGAGTGCCGACAATGCTTGGTATCGCGGAAAAGCCCGCATTAAGCTCGCGCATTAAGCCCGCATCGTTACCGACAGCCAAGCTCTACCGTCAAAGTCCAATATCGCGCAAAGGAAAGACCCTTAGCAGAAGACACGCTTCGTGCATGTGTTCCCAAGGATCTTTCCTCTAATCTCACCGTTAACTCAAATCAGCTGTTCTGCTCGAGCTGAGTCGGATATTTTTTTGAAGACGGACACCTTTTGGGCATATAAAGAGTATCTAGAATCGAAAATAGAGGGCGTCTTTCGTCCTTTTCCCCCCTTTTGTCACAGCTATTTAATAACCTGTGCTTCAATAGGGTGAATAAGTAAGATCCCTGATTTATACATCTTAAAAATAGGGTGTATAAGTAAGATCCCTGATTTATACATCAAAAATAGGGTGAATTAGTAAGACCCTTGATTTATACATAAAAAATATTTAAAAAAAAAGAAGGGACAAGATGGAAAACTTAACTGACTCAGAGTCAGATGTGAACAATGCTACACTCCCTAACTTTAATAAGGAAGATTTTCGCATTATGATCCAACAGGAAATGAATTCCTGTATGCAGGAAACCTTCACCCAATTTGCACCCTATAAAAGACCACTTCCCTCTCAGGAAGATATGTCTGATGTGGTTACTCTTGAGAAAGTGGACGCTAAACGTACAAAGAAGACTAACCACACCGCTACCGAGACCCATGCGAGCACGGGAGGTCCTAGCACCTCTGATAATATTGGTGGTCTTAGCACCACAAAATTTTGGGAAGGTCTTCGCACCTCAGGTAACAGAGTTGTCTCTTGTGACACACAACAATCGGGTGCCCTTCACGGCCCAAATACCTTGGATGCCCTTAGAGGCTCACTATCTCAAAGTGCTCAAGACTACTTAGAGGGCTCGGATAATGATGATGATGATGATATGGATCCAGACGAATACGTTCTGGATTTAGATGATGGGGATGTAGGAATTTTTGATGAGGAGGACGAACCTCCTTCTTCCTCGAAGGAAAGTATTCTAAACCCCCTGGGAGAGGAGATGTTCTCCCCTCTTAATCTAAAACATCCCTGTTCCTCGCAATGGTCTCCGCAGGAACATGTCTCAAAATGTATTAAAAAATGGATTCGCTTCCCCCTTGAAAGAGAGACAAGGAATATTTTAAGGGCAGAGTGTTCAAGACCCTCCATAGATGAAAAAGCATGTTATGCCCCTAATATGTATCCGGAATTGATTACGTACCTGTTTAGACTTGGACGCGATCCTAGAAAAGGCCTAGAAAAACTTTTAAAGGGTGCCAAGATCACCTACTGGATGTGCTTGGACCACTTAGCAGAATTCTTGACTCCGTAGAAGAATGTTACCTTAAAGGTACACACCTTAATATAGATTTAATAAGGGGATGGAGTCAAAGAGCCCTCATTCTCCTAGGTAATGCTAATACAAGCATTAACGCAGAAAGGCGTAGGCTCATCCTTTATAAACTTGACCCTAAACTCTCGGATATGGCTGAGAAGGAGCCTTCTTCAAATCCGAAAGGATTGCTCTTTGGTGAAGAGCTTTTACAATCAACGGGAACGTACGTTTCAACCTTTACAGCTCTTGATAAGGCCCAGAAGAATATAAAGAGAGTATTCAACAATAATGTTTTTGGAAGGGCCGGGAGAAGGGGCCTTTCTTCCGGCCGCTTTAACCAGAGGCCCTACCAGAGATTACGCCCCTTCGGAAGAGGCGCATATCAAAATAATTACTACAACACCTCCAACCGTGGAAGAGGAAACCGAGCAAGAGGAGCAAGATCACGAGCTTCATTCTTGTCAAATCCTCCCAGTAAGTCCCCCTCATTTACTTTCTATTTCTATCCCTCCAAAGGTGGGAGGCAGGCTGAGACTTTTTTCGAAAAAATGGGAGGAAATAACTCAAGACCCTTGGGTTCTGTCCACAGTGACAGGCTTTATGATAGATTTCGTTCAAACTCGGTTTCAAACTTCCCTACCAAGGGATATTCCTATCTCATTAGAGAAAGAGAAAATAGTAGAGGAAGAAATCTCCTCTATGCTCCAGAAAGGAGCGATAATTGAAGTTCCCTTGGACTCTCGAACCTTTTTAAGCTCGTTGTTCCTTGTGGAGAAAAAGGGAAAAGGTTGGAGACCGGGTATAAATTTGAAGGGCCTCAACAAATTTCTTGTTTACAGGCACTTCAAAATGGAAGGAATACATCTCCTGAGAGACCTTCTTCAAAAAGAAGACTGGTTAGTCAAACTAGATTTAAAGGACGCCTACTTCACGATCCCGATGGCGGAAACACATCAACCTTACCTACAATTCCTATGGAAAAAACATCTTTATCAGTTAAAAGCGCTCCCCTTCGGGCTTTCGTCCGCGCTTTGGTGTTTCACCAAGGTAATGAGAGCAGTAGCCTCCTTCCTAAGGGAACGAGGCGTACGACTTATTATTTACCTCGACGACATCCTGATAATGTCCCAAGACCTTCATCAGATTTGCCTCGACCTGAAAACAGTTATGAATCTGTTGGAAAGTCTATTCTAACCCCCTCAAAATCACTGGAATTTCTGGGTTTCACTCTGGATACTTCCAAGTGTCTTCTCCTTTTACCTCCTTCAAAGATCTCGAAGATCAAGAAAGAGATCCGTCATGTTTTAAGACAGGAGGACATTCCCCTAAGGGAACTGGCAAGACTTCTAGGTCTCTTATCTTCCTCCATTCAGGCGATTTTCCCAGGCCCTCTGAATTATCGGGCCTTACAAAGGATAAAAGGAAGGGCGCTGAGGTCCGGCCTTTGGTACGAAGACAGAATCACCCTAGATTTGGAGGCCAAAGCAGAACTGAACTGGTGGTTGGAAAACCTGGAGGATTGGAATGGGAAAGCAATTTTCGGTTCGGAACCGGATTTTGTGTTGGAATCGGACGCTTCCCTTCATGGTTGGGGTGCTTGTTTCCTAGACCAGAATACGGGTGGCGTTTGGTCTCAGGAGGAGTCATCTCACCACATCAATTTCTTAGAACTTACTGCTGGCCTATACGCCCTTATGAGTTTCAAGCACTAAATTCAGCGGAGATCGGTTGTTCTGAAAATGGATAATGTTTCGGCAGTGGCCTACATCAATCGGTTGGGAGGTACGAAATCTGCCGACCTTTCCAACCTAGCAAGGGGACTCTGGATGTTCTGCTTAGAACACAAGATTTCCCTCCAAGCAGAATACTACCCAGGGAAGTCGAACGTTTCTGCCGATTGGAATTCCACATTCCTTTCGGACTTCAGCGATTGGAAACTCAATGTTGCTGTCTTCGGCTCATTAAATTCTTGCTGGGGTGCATTCGAAATAGAACTCTTTGCGAGCCGTCTCACCTCTCAACTAGAGCATTACTTCAGCTGGATGCCCGATCCCTGTGCTCTAGCAGTGAACGCATTTCTCCAATCTTGGTCAGGGATCAGTGCATATGCCTTTCCCCCATTTGCAATGATCCAGAGAGTCTTGCAGAAAGTGAGGCAAGAGCGATGCTCTCTAGTCCTGATAATTCCCTTCTGGCCGTCACAAGCGTGGTTCCCCACAGTTCTGGAGCAATCTTATGATCTTCCCTTTCTGATTCCTTCTCTGGAGGATCTCCTTACAGACGTATACGGAGATCCTCACCCTCTGACCCTATCCGAGAGTTTGAACCTTCTTGCTTGAAGAGTGTCTGGAGATCTAACGAAGTCTCAGGACTTTCGACATCGGCTTCTACTCTCCTCAGAGAGTCTTGGGCTCCGGGAACCCACTACAGATACAATAATATCTGGAAATCTTGGTTTCGTTGGTGCATGGAGAGGGATTTGGATCCCATACAGGCACCTATCGTTGACGTAGTACATTTTTTAGCTGAACTCTTTGACAGAGGATTGAGTTATAGATTAATCAATTGTTATTCTCGTTAACGGCAAAACGGTCGGGAAAAACGTAATTGTTTGTGTAGTTATGAAGAGTATTCATATTAAAAGACCCCCGAAGCCGAAATATGATAAACTCTGGGATGTGAATTTGATTCTAGATCTCTTCACTTCCTGGCCCGATAATTTCTTTTTGAACAGAAAGTTTCTATCTATTAAACTCGCAACTCTTCTTTGCCTTATCTCCTGTCATAGAGTTTCTGATGTTAAAGCTCTGGAGGTCTCTAATAGGTCCTATAATTTGTTTGGAGTAAAATTTGAGGTCTATAGAAGAACCAAGACCATGTCTGACTCAATCTTCTATCCTCGTTTCGACCCTTGTTCGAAACTTTGCGTAGTTGAATGTATGAAAGCTTATGATGTGACAATGTCTAACCTTCGACCGCTTAATGAGAACCAGCTTCTCATTTCCTTTGTTAAACCTCATAAGGCTATTTCCTCCACCTCGATTGCCAGATGGGTTAAATCTGTTATGTCTCTAGCTGGTATTGATATATCCAAATTTCAAGCTCATTCTGTTAGAGGTGCCATGGCAAGTAAGTCTCTTTGGTCCGGAGGTAAGTTGGATGATATCCTTAAAGATGCTGACTGGTCTAACGCTAGTACCTTTGCAAGACATTATTGTAAACCAATTGAACACATGTCTAATGTAGTTTTACAGGGCTACCAACATGCATAATGTAGCCTCCGTTCTTGTAATGAAATTGCGATTCTCCTATTAACATGCCTAGAGAATCTAGATTTCATTAAAGACACGGAGGCTCACATTATCCCGCCCTTCCCCTTCCCTGTTTGGTTCTGGGTGTCACTTAACTTGATATAATGTATTTTATACATGATATAATGTATTTTATATCTATATTGAAATGTTATTTTAAGTTGTTCAATTCTGTTTTCTGGATTGTTTTATGACTATCTTTTTCCTTAGGATACAATTTTCATTGTCTCCTTTCTTTCAGGTAACCCTTCTACTTAAGCTACTTTGGAGGTTTTATCACTTGGAATCTGACTGGTTGTCTTCTTCAATTTTGATTGTCCTTTGCTTCAAATCTTCTGGAATCTACTGCATTTTCTTTCGCCTGATTTAAAAGAGGCTAATGGTTGCTATGTCTTATGTCTTACTCTATCTCAGTGTTCTTATTGGAACCTTTGTATTGTGATGCGACTGGCTTGGATCTGCAATTAAAAGTCATTGCATAATGTGAGCCTCCGTGTCTTTAATGAAATCTAGATTCTCTAGGCATGTTAATAGCAGAATTGCAATTCCTTGGATCAATCATATTGCCTAAACAAATTCCAAATAATGTACAATTGTAATGGGCTACCGAGATGTTTCTTTATAAGCCAAACCGCATGGAGATACCTACATCTGTATTTGGTCTTCAAATCGTCGAGGCCATTAAATAGCTTCCAAACCCTTAGTTGTTTCATAGCGGCTTGAGACATTTCCTATTGTGCTGTTTATTGGGTATTTATACTGAGGGCAGAAAAACAATAAATTCTCAGACACATAGAGGAATCTACTGGACAATTGTTCCGGTTGTTGGTAACACATCCACTCTGGACTATACCCAATCAAAATATATAGGCTCCTCGCTTGACCAGGTCATATATCATTTAGGTAAAATTATAATGCTGGGCTAGGTTTGAACTGACAAAAGCGAGCCCAATCTGCCACGACCTACTAGACGTCTCTCAGTCTGGATTCCGTAATAACCACCTCAAGGAAACTGCTCTCAATGCAGCAACTGTTGACATTCAGACCATCATGAACAAAGGAGAAACTGCTGCCTTCATACTACTAGACCTCTTCCTTCGACACTGTCTTCGACAGCACCCTTATCACAAGACTCCACAACTCTGGAATATATGGTCCCACCCTGAGCTGGCTAACTTTATTCCTCCCCGACCTGACCCAACTAGTCAGGTTCCTGCCCTACACCTTTGAACCCAAGAACCTCATCTGTGGAGTCCCTCAAGGATCATCACTGAGCCCCACCCTCTTAAATGACCACATGGCACCACTTGCCCATGTCATTAAATCCCACTGTATCAACAGACAACACCCAGCTCATCATGTCCCTCACAAACAACAACACCACCAGGACCAGCTTCAACACCTGCACAGCGTAGCTAGCTGGATGAAACAGAACTGCCTAATGCTCAACACAGATAATACTGATGTTCAGATATTTGTCAACATATGGGACTTCTACTGGTTGCCAACAGACCTGGGACCCACACCCCCCCATCGACCCCACCAAAAGCCTCGGTATCATCGCTGGTGAAAAACTTATAATGGCCCAACAAGGGAATGCCGTCACCTCCTGCTTCTTCATCCTACATATTCTTCCAAAATCTTCTGCTGACTCTCCAATGAAATTAGACACACGATCACCCAGGCCCTCATCACCATCAGACTGGAATACAACAATGTACTCTACGCCAGCAATATGAAACAGTTCTTACAAAGACTCAAGAACACGCAGGACGCCACCGCCATACTCCTCTTCAACATCCCCCGCAACAAACACATCACACCCCATCTCAGAGAGCTACATTGGCTACCAGTCCAGAAGCAATGCAAGTTCAAACTGCTCACCCACACATAAAAATCTCTCTATTGGACCTGCCTACCTTTACCACTGCCTCAACTTCCACCAACACACCAGGCAACTGGGCTCATCCTCACACCCCCTCGTGTAAATACTCTGCATCCGAATGATCAAGTCTTTAGGATGCTCCTTTGTCTACATCATGCCCAAATCCTGGAATGACATTCCACACCACACCACATCAGGACTTCCCCATGCGTCCTAGAATTCCGCAAGAAACTGAAGACCTTGCTATTTGACTAGGAGCCCGATCAGCTACTGACCTACTCTAGCGCCTAGTTACCCCTTGGGTAATAAGTGCACTTTACAAATCCCCAAAACATTACATTACATAGCCTGGCTGTGTATAAATAAAATGAATTGGCCCTATCAAGTATCCTTTAGGAAAGTCTGGCTGGGGTATCTCTGTCAGAAGGCCCATTTAAACAGACCAACCCACCCTCAGCTAGGCACAGCTGCATCTCGTGTGTGATTCCCTGTGAAATACATACGGGGATAATAGCGTCAGGTATCTTATATGCCGCTAGCACATCAACCTGATCACTATCCATTTGAGACACATCTAAACACATATTAAAGTCTCTCATTAAAACTGGTGATTTTTTTGAAGCACACAACCTATATCCTCCCTTAGCAGTGACACCTGCTTCCTATTGAATTGTTTTTATCCATTTTAGACAAATATTGATCACAGATATCGTTTCAAATTGTTCATCATTGAAATACTAATGTAAAAGACATGCATGAATCTATTCGTATTCTGTTTTTAATTGTGCTAAGACTTTTTTTAATTTTAGTTGACACTAATGTAAGTAATGTTATGTTATGTTAAATTTTTATTTATACAGCGCTCGTACGCCCGTAGGCTTCATGGCGCTATTGAAGTTTTTTTGGAACACAACACAGCATCTAGATACTTTGAGCAAAGGTAGTTTGCACATAAGTTTATACTAGAAAAAGCTTGTCTAAAAAGCAAGGTTTTAAAAGCCTGTCTGAAGGAAAGAAGATCGTCACTCCGTCTCAGTGATAATGGTAAAGAGTTCCATAAAGAGCAGGCAAGAAAATGGAAACTGCTGCCGCCCTGACGTTTTTTCCTGTATAGGGGGATCATTAGTAATTCTTGGTGGGCCGAGCGAAGATTCCGTGAAGGAATATATTTGCCAACCAAATACCTAATGAATTTCGGGCCCTTACCCTGCAAAGCCTTAAAAATGATACAACCAGCTTTGAAAGTGACTCTCTGAGGTACTGGCAGCCAGTAAAGTTTTTCTAATCCTGATCTAATGAATTGCCATTTAGGTTGCTTACTTATAAGCCTGGCTGCCTGGTTTTGAACATATTGTACTCTCTTCAACTGACCTACTGGGAGACCAAGGTACAGGCTGTTTGAGAAATCAAGCCGTGATAGTACTAACGCAGTAATTGCCTGAATCAAGGCAGAATGAGTTAAGAGATGGGAGATTTTCTTTATCTTTCTCAGTTGAAAGAAACTGGATGAGACTACCATCCCTATATGACTTTTTAGCGAAAGATCCTCACTGAGAGTCACCCCTAAGCTCTTAACTGTGTGGGATTTAATGGGTGGAATTCCCATGTCTGACTGCCAGAAGTGGGGACCCCAACTAATTTCACTTTTCCCGGGCAAGATAAATTTGAGGTGATTCAAATTCATCCATCTCTGGATATGAGACATAGTTTCCTGAAAATCCACCACAGCATCAGGGGAGTCCAGCGAGAAAACCAATTGCAAGTCGTCTGCATAGTTAAAAATTGTAACTCTATGATTTTTCAGAGAATACAATAATGGACGTAAATATAAATTAAAAAGCAATGGGGAAAGGGATGATCCCTGGGGGACACCACAGGTAGAGACAGTTTTTGGTGCTGTGAATGACCCCAGTCTAACTGACTGAGTACGTTCAGAAATGAAGGACTCCAGCCAGCTCAAGGCAGGGCCCCTGAGGCCGGCCTGCTCGACACGGTTGACAAGAATAGAATGGTCAACCATGTCGAACGCAGCCGACAAATCAAGGAGCACCAATGCCTGATGAGCGTCTCTGTCTGCGTTGGATCTCAGGGTATTCTGGACCGCGAGTATCACTGTCTCGGTAGAATGGCATGGGCGAAAGCCTGCCTGATTCGGTTCTAAATATTTGGTTAGTTTAATAAAATTCGAGAGGCAGTTAGAAACATGAGCCTCCAGAATTTTTGATAGGTAGGGTAAAAGGGAGATCAGCCTGTAGTTAGTAAGGTCATGAGGATCAATGCCTGATTTTTTTGTTAGAGGGACCAGCAGGGCATGCTTGAAACTGCTGGGTACCTTACCTTGCGCAAGTGATTAATTTAATAAAGAAAGAATACTCTGAGGGATAGCAAGTCCTATTTCTTTAAAAATGTGGGGGGGGCAAATATCATCCGGTGATCCAGATTTCACGCGTTCCAAAAAGGTTTTAGGCTCAATAGGAGAGATGGTATCCAGTGTATGAGGATTACAAAATATGTCATTTAATGGGGTTGAAATGGGTGATCTGATTATGTTCTGTTTAATGTTAGTAATTTTATCCCTAAAAAAAATCATTCAAGGAGTCACATAATTTTTGGGTAGAGATTGTAGGGGGGGCTGTCCTGTCATCATTGCAGAGGTCATTTACAATTTCAAATATCTCCTTTGATTTATTCGAGGAGTTCATGATTTTTGCAGAAAAGTAATTGGTCTTGTGTTTTAAAAGCGTTTTTTTTTTATACAGTTTCCTAGCTAAGCAATAGGTCTCCATATCCTGTGGTAGGTAATTTGCTCTCCATTTCCTTTCTTTCTGTCTAATGCTAAGTTTTAGTTTCTTCAGTTCTGGAGTAAACCATTTATGGGCCTCCTTCCCTCGTGATTTGGAAAAGCTTACCAAAGGAGCATAAAGATTTGCCGCTTGGCATAGCCATTGTGAGAGTGCCTTTTCGTTAGATTCTATGTCCTTGTCCTGAGGGGGAAGGGTGGTAGCCAGAGTTTTGAGGAATGCAGGTAAGTCTGCAGACCTCCATTTCCGAATTTGTCTGCCCACTTGTAGCCTAGGTTTGATAGTCCCTTCTATAGAAAAAGAAAAAGAAATAAAAAAATGGTCTGACCAACTACAAGGATGTATAGAGGGCGGAGGTAGAGACAGATTGTATGACCAGATTTGATCCAGACTATGGCCTTTCTGATGAGTAGGAGAGTGGATGTGCTGTGTCAGATTAAGATCCGATAGTAGATCTTTAAGTTCTGCTGCTTGGGGATCTGATGTTACGTTGTCAAACCAATAATTCAGGTCCCCAATTAAGAGAATTTTCGAATAATTGACAACACAAGAGGCCAATTGTTCTACTAGAAGAGAAGGAAAAGTGGCCATATACTGCGGAGGACGGTACACTAAAATCAGAATTAGCGCCCCACTGTCAGCATTTAGCTTAATAACAATATTTTCCGAGTCTGGAAGGGATAGAGGTGAGAGTTCTCTAAATTGGTGGATTTTACGAATAATAGCAGCTACTCCCCCCCCCTGTTTTTCCTGGTGGGCGGTTGACAGAGAGAATATAGTAGTCGGAGGAAAGCGATGCTAGTATATCTGGTAATGAGTCAAGGGTACACCAAGTTTCAGTCAGAAAAAGCATATCTGGCTTTTCATTGGTCAATAAAAGAAAAACTGTCTACCTGATGTTTAATCAACGACCTAGTGTTAAGGTAGATGAAGCTGAACTCTGAAGTCTGTTTATTAAGTGTCCCCTGGTTTGCACATGATGTATTCATAAATAAGGGATCTATGGCCGCTGTAACTTTAGATATACCTAGATGGTAAGTACGTTTTAGTGTGTGCATGGGTAATGGCGGACATAGCTTACCGATAGGTCTGAGTGCAACAAGGTCCGAAATAGAGTAGGTAAGAATTTGTTCAGAGTCTGTGGCCCCGGGTCCCGGACGCTCGCGGACTGGCGCAGACGGGCTTACCTTAGGCGCACCTTCGGCGCGCCATCGTCGCGCCCGCTGTGCTCCCTGAGACACATTGCGTTTTATGGGAGGGAGCCTCGGGCAACTGGACCGCTGACTCTGGTCCCAGTGTCCTTCAGGCTCCTCCCAATATGGCGCCCGCTCTCCACCGGACCGGCACGAGTAGCCGCGGTGAGAGAGCCACCCTCCACACAAACGCCAAGAGAGCCGCGATGGACCGGGGCGAAAGGGCTCAACCCAGCGGTAAGGACCTACTGCGCGACAATCAGCAATTCGTGATCAAATTTAAAAGCTACGCGCCTGCCTTTGCTCTGCAGCGCGCCGCAGTAGTGCAAATATCACAGTTTCAAATTTTAAAAACAAAGTGAAGTAAAATGAAAATAAATTGCATCAGCAGAGTTTCAAAAGAAATTATTATGCTCCACAGTTGGCGCAATGTATCTCCTAGTGCGCGCTGTATCCCAATGGCGCCAGGCAACTGCCACTAACCTGGGAACCAGGTAATCCTCCAGTTTGTTGCCCGACACACTTATGTTGGGCATCAGCGGGACTTTGCCCATAACTGGTTAATACACGTGCTGTACCAGATAACCATGTATCCTGGAAACAGATTATTGAGCAATCCGTGCCCAGCAATTTCCTCAGGCAACACAAAATCCATTAAAAAAAACAGATTATCAGGTAAACACTTTTCCTTGTCAAATCAAAATAGGCTTTATTCGGTATGTGATGCACAACCATATAAGCTCTTACAAGTCAACAAGTTAAAAATAATCACAGTACATAAATATTTATACAGTTATCAGGATTTTAAAAACAAATTGCCTTTGCAACTTTAGCTAGTCTTTTCATGCTATAAAGTCCAGAACAGTTCCAGAATCAGACGGGATTAGGGAAATAGCGATTGTTCTTCTCAGGACGTCTCAAGTGCAAAATAGCTCACGTAGAATGATTCATTCATTCTAATCAGTCCCAAACAGTTCCAAGGGTCAAACAAATTAAAAAAGTTACAGACTTACGTCTCAGAAGGGCTCAAATGAAAGATAGGTTCGATAAAGTGCATTGTGCATTCTGGGGTCATCAAAGTACGCTTATGTTACTATAAAAGAGTGTAAAACAAATCTAAACTGAAGCAGTTAAGAACAGTAGAAGACATTCAAATCAAAGGTATTCTTATGCAAGTTAGACAGGTAGAGTAAGTGGTTACTTCTGGGGTCTTTCAGATGCTTTTAGATGATTATAGTAGATGACGGTTGGCCAGAATTCCAACATGGAAAACCCTACACGATCTAAGTTCAATACTGTGCAAATGTCACCTTAGTAGTTCATTAAAAGGAACAAAAAATATGTTAAAAATACACTAGAGAATTCACAATACATCATGTTTTCACAAAGATTAAATTCAAGTTAAAATAGCTGCCTAGAGTACAATCTCATAAGTAAACTAAGGTTTTGTGGGATAATGATTTATTGGTTCTTATGAGGAATGGTTAGTCTACGGCTAAAGATTGGTTCGATGTCTAACACAGAAATTTAAGAACCTTGCCACGTTTATAGCTATGTAATCTTATTCCAGCCTTTGGAGAGCCAAAAGAGCAGGGCGGCAAAGTCGGTAACCCATGATTTTTAACATTGGGGTCAGCCAGAGTTTCCTAGCTTCAGCATAAAATTTGCAAAATAACGTGTACATGGAGGAGGGATTGAGTTGGGATACCATCGCAGGGACATTTAATTAACTGCTTTCACCAGACATTTGTAGATGGAAAAGTTAAAAGGCGGTAAAAGACATTTAGTCTGAATCTGGTTAGTAGGAATTTGTCAAAAGTAGTCAGCTTCATAGCTAAATAGGGCTGGATTGAATCTGTCATTTGGATTGTCAATGAGTGCTGCACTGAAAGTTTGTTAATTTCAGTGGACAATCGACGATCTGCTAGATGGTTAAGCATGAATTTCTTAGCACTTTTCTTGGGATCCTGACCATTTCAAGGGGATTATTATAGAAATTCTCAAGACCCAGGTCACACAGGAACATCTTAACTTACTGTAGCCATAGGATCTTGTGGGCATAGGCTAACTTAAGGCAGTCGGAAATAATTGCCTGGGTGAACGTTAGTTTGCTAGATGTCCAAATATGATGCCACAACAGGACTGGTTGCATCCGAATGGTATCCGAAATATAGGGAATACCTAGCTCAATGTGGCAACTATATGTTGAAGTACTTTGGGGTACAGCAAGTAGATAACGTAAAAAGCTGTGTTCAACCTTCTGTATAATTTCAGACTGCAAGTGCTCCCAAACCCCGGCCCCATAAATGGCAGTACTGACGTATTTAGCGTGATAGATTTGTAATGTCTCTTCAGGGGGTCTTTTGCCGAGCCTCTGTGTAAACCCCACTAGGGCCATAGTAGCTTTTAGGAACTGGAGTTTTCTAACCTCTGTTGCCCTTTTCCAGGTGCCCTTTTCGTCTATAACCACTCCCAGGTAAGGGTAGGTTGAGGGTGGTCAATCCTGCAATTAGTTAGATATATGTCATTTCCCTTTCGTAGTTTTTTACCAGACAGCATGATAAAGGTCTTTTTTATGTTAATTTTTAAGTCTAGTTGTGACATGAATTGGTTATATCGATTTACGGAGCGTTGCAGTTCACGGGGAGTGCGGGCGATAATAACCGCGTCATCCACGTATAAAAGTGCGGGAATGCGTCAGTTCTGGACTAATGGGAGGTCCT
Source organism: Lissotriton helveticus (assembly GCF_964261635.1). NCBI lineage: Eukaryota > Metazoa > Chordata > Amphibia > Caudata > Salamandridae > Lissotriton > Lissotriton helveticus. Next base: position 210,255,959 of record NC_136058.1, read on the forward strand.
GACTCCCTTCTAACATGGCATTTTCCAAACCATCTGTATATAGTGTAAAGAGGAAGGGAGCCAGGACACAACCCTGCCTCACTCCGCGGTCCACTTTGAACGGTGAGGTTAGCTGACCCCTTTCACCATATCTAACCCCGGCAGTTGCATTGGAATACATTGCACGCAGATAATTGACCAAAAATGTGTTGACTCCCATTTCAATAAGGATGTTCCAAAGTTTCACATGGTTCACGCAATCAAATGCTGCGGACAGGTCTACGTATGCCATGTAGAATCTGCCACCCTTTGCGACTACGTATTTGGCTCTTATCAGGGTAAGATTAAGTACCTGTTCTATGGTGCCTAGGCCTTCCCTGAAGCCGTACTGGAGGTCAGATATGATGTTGTTATCTTCCGTCCAGCACTGCAGCTGTTCTAAAAGGATTCGGCCCACCACCTTCCCCAGCAAATCAAGTAGAGAAATGGGGCGGTAACACGATGGACTGTTACGATTTCCCTTCTTGAAAACTGGGACTAGAATGGACTCCGATCAAGAGTCCAACAACCCAACCTTTTCTGTAGCTTCAAGAACTTTCAGTAATAGGGGGGCCCATAGATCCATTTTAAATTTGTATAGGTCCACAGGGACCCCGTCCGGGCCCGGGGCCTTCCCTCCTCTACTTGACTTCAGTGCTTGAACAACCTCGGCCAGGGTGAAATCCAATGCTTGGCCTCTAGGGGGGGAATTTAGATTTTCGGGCCCTAGTCCCAGGGTTACGGGTTTCAGGGTATTGGGATCCGTGGAGCAGAACATCTGTGAGAATTAGGCTATCCATTCTGCTTCATTAAATGAGACTCCTATTTTGTTTTCTTCTCTTGATCCTGAGAGCAAGGGTGAATTAATAACCTCCCAGAATGCCCTGGAGTCATTAGTTTTACAGCTATTGTGTAGGGCGGTCCAATGTTCCTCTTTGAGTTGATTTTTTCGCTGCCGAAGTGTGTTATTATATGCTTTCCTTAATTGGGTGACCTCAACTCTATCTCTAGGGGATTTTTTAAGGGCTACTTTAAGAGCGGAGTGAGCTTTAGAGCAGGTTGAATTAAACCAGATGGTCTTACGATTTCTTTTTCCTTTAGGGAAAGTGGTTAAAGCCTCATTCACAGATCTGGTTATGAGTTTGAAGTTATCTATGATCTCCTGAGGAGGAGTTCTATTAGCCAAACATAGACTAACTGCTGACTTAGCCGCTCTAATGACCTTTTTAGTTATTATTTTGGGGTCACTTTATTGCATATCCGTTTACTCTATTCATGTTGAGGTTTTTGTCCCGAAATAGAGTCTTTGTTTTTTTACGGACTTCTGGCAGTTGGATGGTTATAGAGATGGGAAAATGATCGCTAAATGCACAATTGTGTGTAGTGAAATTGGTAATAAGATTTGGGGCAGCACTAGTTACAAGAATGAAGTCAATGCAACTGGCCACTCCTCTGCCGTTAAAAGTGGGACTTAGGTCAACGGGAGATGGTAACAACTCATTGGCAAGGGCCAATTGAAGTAAAGTCATTGTCTCATTCATGCAGTCCCCTTTACGGGATTGAGGGAAGTGAGTTATATTATTCTCGTAAAGGTCCAAGAGGCCGCAGATGATACTATCATTTCTCTCGCATAGTGAAATCGCCACCCCAGATTATCTGGTAAACATTTTTCCTTGTCAGTTTTACCTGACTTTGTACCATCTTTTTCCTGATAATTGCTTAGAGAGGAAATTGTATATCTTTTCCTTAAATCATAACTACCCAGTTCTTTGTACCTTGGGGGACAGTCAATTTTAGAAATTCCTCAAGACAATCCCACTTGCCTATTTTGCACCTCACAGATTCCATCAGTCAATGAAATATTTATTTGGGCAGCACTCAAACTTGCATGTTTTTGTAGGAATGCCTTTTTACACTTCTCTCGATTTCCCCCTGCTGTACTAGCCTCAGGCCTTGGCGGTTTAATTCCACTTCTGAATTCAGTAATAGACTTTACACAAGTATGTCATTTGTAAGAAAATAAGTGCCAGGGTCCTCATCAGGAGGTCATTTTCACCTGCATTGCCCATTGCCACTGTGCACTGCCAACTACAGTAACAACACAGCTACTAACCATCAAACCCCTACAGTTTTGACAAATCTAACTATTCCAGATCCTGAAAGCTAAAAGAATGACTTTGGCAGCAGGTATTAATAATTGTAATGCATATTAAATTGATAAACATCTGTTGTTGTACCTGTCTCTAAAATAGCTGAATAGTGCCACCATGTGGCAGACTGTCATAAGTGCCGGTGTTGATAATTAAGTGCCAGTGCCAAGCACCCGGAACCACTGGCTAAAATTAGGCACTGCTTTTCACCACCCTTGAGCAAAATACAATTTTCAACACGTCCTTCCCTGTTTTATTGTTGATAAAGTCCACCATTTTTTAAAACTCTTTTAAAGCAATTATAGGGATACACAATTTTAAAATGCTTGAATGAGGTGTGATCTATTTAGTGGGGTCCATTTTTTTCTCCCTTTTCTTATAACCTGAAAATTCAAAAGGAGATAAGTATTCTCTGATTTAGATTTTGAGTCCCTTTTCATCCCTACTATCCCTTAAATCCCTTCATGCTTCTTGTGGGTACTATTCTCTCTCATGTGAACACTTATCTGTGGCCTCTACATATTCTTGAGATTGATTTCCCTGGTTTCTAATCTACATTGTATTTATTGTTTTGGGGCATTTAACTACCCTACATATGGACATTTATTTCTTCAATCAATCAATCAATCAATCAATCAATAAATCAATCAATCTGGGGTGTATAAAGCGCGCTACTCACCCATGAGGGTCTCAAGGCACCGTGGGGGGGGGGAGCAGGTCCTGATCAGTCAGAGAGCCAGGTCTTGAGGTCCTTCCTGAATGCGTGCACGGTTGGGGAGCATCTGATGTTCACCCGGAGGTCGTTCCAGGTCTTGGCTGCAATGTAGGAGAATGCTCTCCCACCTGTTCTGTTTCTGCGGATGCGGGGACCTCTGCCAGGGCGAGGTCAGCAGAGCAGAGGTTCCTCGTGGGTACGTGGAAGGACATTCTCTTGCTGAGGAATTTGGGTCCGATGTTGTTAAGGGATTTGTAGATGTGGGTGAGGAGTTTGAAGGTGACCCTCTTCTCGGCGGGGAGCCAGTGGAGGTCACGTAGGTGATAGGTCATGTGTTCATGACATGGTGTCCTGAGGATGAGTCTGGCTGCTGCGCTCTGTATGGTTTGGAGCTTGTGTAGACGGGCTCTGTTTATTCCGGCGTATAGGGCGTTGCCGTAGTCCAGTCTGCTGGTTATGAGCGCGTGAGTGATGGTCTTTCTGCAGTCGGGGAGGATCCACTTGAAGGTCTGGCGGAGGATGTGCAGTCAGTTGAAACTGGTGGAGGCAACAGAGTTGATCTGGCGGTTCATGGAAAGGGAGGAGTCGAGGATGATGCCGAGGTTTCCTGCGTGGTCTGTGGATTCCAGAGGGCGGAGGTCCACCAGGTGTTGTCCCAGGTGGAGGCGCAGGGTCCGAGGATGGGGACTTTTGTCTTCTCTGAGTTGAGTTTCAAACAGCTGTCCTTCATCCAGGCTGCCACGTTCTTCATTTCTTCCTGGAGTCTGGTGTATTCGGGATTCTTCGTGAGTGAGAGGATGAGCTGGGTGTCGTCAGTGTAGGATACAATGCTGAGCCCATGATATCTGACGATAGCGGCGAAGGGGAGAAAAAAGAACAAATGAGATAGCGGCGAAGGGGGCCATGTAGATGTTGAAGAGCGTGGGGCTAAGTGATGATCCTTGGGCTACTCCACAGTTGATATCGGTGGGTTCGGAGAGGAAGGGAGGGAGTCTTATCCTCTGGGTTCAACTGGAGAGAAAGGATTGGATCCAGTCAAGGACAGCTCCTTGTATCCCCACGTCGCAAAGTCTGTCTGCGAGCATGCAACGTGAAATGGTGTTGAAGGCTGCGGAGAGGTCCAGAAGGATGAGGGCCGCAGGGTGTCCCTGGTCAAGTAGCATGTGGATGTCATCAGTGGGGGTGAGGAGGGCATTCTCTGTGCTGTGGTTGCAGCTGATTCCAGACTGGGAGGCGTCCAGGATGGAGTTCTCTTTGATGAAGGCAGTCAGTTGGGTGGTTTACGAGTCTCTCAGTGACTTTGGCCGTGAAGGGGAGGAGAGAGATGGGCCGGTAGTTTTTCAGGTCTGTTGGGTCTACTGTTGGTTTCTTGAGGAGGGTTTAACCTCCACCTGCTTCCAGTCATCAGGGAAGATGCTGGACAAGAAAGAGGCTTTGATTGTCCGTCCTTTTTCGGGTGAGATGGCGGCCGCCGCCCTGTGGAATATGTGCAGTGGGCAGGGGTCCGGTGGGTCTCCTGAGTGGGTTTTCTTTATGGTCGCGGTGATGTGTTCGACGGTGGCGGGGTTCCAGGTCATGATGGATGGCTTATTTGTGGGGTAGTGGGGGTGGGTGGTGTCCGGTGTCTGTTCGCTGAAGTTGTCGTAGAGGACTTTGATCTTCCGGTGGAAGTAGGAGCTGAGCTTGTCACAGAGTTCCTGGGAAGGTGTCACATCCTGGCTTTCCTGGGGGGTTTTGTGAACTGCTGGTTGACATTGAATAGTTCTTGGCGTTGGTCGTGTTGGTCTAGATTTTGTCTCTTATGAAAGTCCGTTTGGTGTCTCAAATGTGCTGGTGGTATTTCTTCAGGGCACTCCTTCGGTTGTTCCGTGCTTCCATGGTTTTCTGGTTTCAACAGGTTTTCTCTAGGAGTCTGCAGGAGCGTATGGCTTCTTGTAGTTCTGTAGTGAACCAGGGAGCCTTCAAAGGGCGTTGTTTGGTGGGGTGGCTGAGGGGTGCAAGCTTGTTGGCGCAGCGGGAGATCCAGTGGTGAAATTCTGAGCCTGCGGAGTTGGTGTTGGTTGTGGCCCTGGGGGGTCTTGGAGGAGGGTGGTGTTAAGTTCTTAGTTGTATTTGCCTTGGAACTTTCTCGAGGGTTTTAAATAAAATCTTATTCTACTTTTAGATTTCCCCTTCTTTAGCCTTGGCTCCCTTTTTGTGAAGGAAGAGAGACAAGTTTCAGGATAGACACGCTAAAGTTCCAGAGACAAGTTCAGAGTATTCTTATTTCCATTTATCGTCGCTTCGACTTGGAGGAGAGCGATGTCCTGTCCTTGCTGATGAGTGAGGATGAGGTATATACTACATTTTTCTGCTGAACGTGCTTTCTAATGAATTTCCTTATCGGACGTGCTAGATTTGAGAAGTTAGTAGTATCACCACACCAACATGACTGAGGTTTTGAGAAGTCATCTGAAGTTTGCGCACATAGGTCACCTTTTTTCTTACCCCTTTGACATTTGATTTTAATCTTCCTTACTGCTTTACATTCCCCAGTACACCTAGGACCCCCCTTGGCCGTCCCTCAAATTTGGCTGCCTGGTACGGGCTAAAATCTTCCCCAAAACACCCAATATGTTAGCTACACAAAAGAGAAACAAACTGATAACTGTGCAATTAAGAGAGATAGTAAAAGACACTTATCTGCTCTGTCAACGCTTCAATGCAGGTTCTTTCACCACCCTACTTATGTGTGTGCGTCTACAGATTGTTACAGCTCTCCTCCAAACTTATGACTCCTTGTTGCTGTAAACTCGGTCAATATCCCTAATTCCTTCCACCATCACCCTTCTTATCACTGATCAAACAGCCCTATTCACTATGCCACATGCCCGAGCTCCCCCTGATTCCCCAGGAAGAAGGCAGATGTAGAGGTGAAGGACTGAGGGACATCACAATTTTTTTCAGGCAGCAACAGAGAGCCGAAATAGAGCAAACTCAATCAAACAGATTAAGAAGTACTCTCAAAGGAACAGTCAAAACATCACTCAAAAGCAGTCCAGTGTTTTTCTTTTTAAATATGCTGGAGGACAAGTTTCGATATAGGTTTGAAGTCTCTAAAGCACTGCCACTATAGGTCTTATGCTGTAGCAGTATAAGCTACAACACGCACAGGGCTTAAGGTAGGTGTGCATAATTGGGGCCAACTATCGGTGGTCAGAAAACAGCAGTAATCATTGGAACAGCTGAAGCCCAGCAGTTGTAGGACAGCAACAAATAGGCTGGTACGAGCACAGCAGTTTCAGTGTATGAGAATGTACAGCATGATAAGGAGGGAATAGCAGGTTTGTAAGCATCCTGGAATGCATCCCTCCTGCTTGCATAGACCCTCTATTATATTGTGGCATATTCAAGGAAATTGTGCATCACAATATGCAATATTTGTGCAGGATACTGTTGCTCTTTTAGATACATTTCCAATTGATGATCTGACACAATGAAAGTACTTTGTAATCACTATGAAAGTGTTTGCTGTTCTTTGTTGCAATGAATTCTGTAGGTATTTTGAAATGGGTGCCAGCCCTGATGCATCAAACAGCTAGTAGCTATGGTGTGTGCAGAAAGATATATATATATCACCACTGGGTAATTATAGTTAGGATCGACTTTCCATAGGAGAAGCATGTTTTGGTTTTCCTATTACTTAGGTGCTGTTTGACGTTTCTTCACTAAACGTTCACAAAAAAGTTCTTTTACTTCAGCTCCTTCTTTGAAATTTTTGGGGCAATCTATGAAGTGGGAGCTGGGAAAAAGAGAGGAGTCCTAAAACACATTTTTCTCATTCATTTTTACATAGGAAAATTGAAGAGTGAAACCGCAAAAATTGCTGAACGCAATTACATCAAATTTGGCAGAAAGCTAAATATTGGTTCAGAAAGCGCACTTTTTGTGGTTTGATGTTAGTCTATGCAGTAGTTTTTGAGAAATGTGAGAAATGTTATCTAAAAATGTATGGATATATCATGCTGCAGAGGATCCGTGGATCAGCCAGATTTCTAGCTGAGATCTGATTAGCTGCCACCACATCAACATTGATGTGGCTACAGCCATTTTAAAACTCAAACCCTAGGAAATGGTCTGAAAAACATTTAAGGGGCAGGGTTGGGAAAAGCTTGTGGGGGGGCCAGCGGGAAAATTCCCCTTGTGGGCCAAAAACGTTTTCCTTTTAATATTGTTGGAAACTTGTGGTGGATCTGTGAATCTGCAGCAATTTAAAAAAAAAATAGTGTACATTAAAGAAATTCCCTCTTGGTAGGCAGGAACAGTGGGGTGAGGCCCACATGCCTTCTCCCCAAACCTATTCAGGCCCCAGGGACCACGTTACCCCAGGACCACATTAACGTAACAATAAAGGAGGCATGTCCCCCCCACCGAGGCTCCACAGACCCTGGTGACCCCATTCCTAAGTACGTTTTCATTTTAATGGGAGACCCCAGGGCCCCCATCCCCATGGGCTGTATTTTTTAAAGTAAAAGCGACATGTGCTCCCCTCCTACCCAAGCCTGTCCAGGACCTGAGAAGTTCCATTCCCGGGCAGTTAGCATTTTTAAGTGGCGGGCTACATGCCCCCCTCTGTGATACTTGATAGGCTCCAGACACCACATCCCCTTGGGGACATACATTTTTTTTATTTAAAGGGGAATGAGCCAGGCTTGGTCAGGTCCCAAGGACACCATCTCTGGGACTGTATTTTTTTTAACAAGGGGAGGAAATATGAGTCCCCTTCCTAAAGCCAGTAACAGCCCTGAGTACTCTATGCCCTGGTGCCCGATACTTTACAGTGGGAAGCCCACCCCTAGGAAAATGTGGTTCCCTGCCTGGGACCATGCAGGCATAAAGTGCCATCACTCTTCCGGGAATTGAAAATATGTTTCTGGGAATGGAAAAGATGTTAACAAAAGAATGTAGCTCCCATCCGAGTAGGAGCAACAGAAAGGTGCTGGCTTACACCATCCTCTTGTATTGGGCTCTGAATAATGCCAGAACTGTCGGGGCCCCAAGTGGGCATCAGGGGATCCACCTTCTAAGTAATAGGGTTGTTAGTTGACCAGGGTGTAAGTTCTGGTCAAGCGGCAACCACAATTCTTGTCAGGGTAAGGCAAATTAGCCTGAGCTCACCCCCTTGGTAGCTTGGCACAGAACAGTCAGGCTTAACTTAGAGACAATGTGTAAAATATTTGAGCAAGAATTCAAACAGAAAAACAGTGAAAACAATCCACAAAAGGAGCCTGCAACAGAGTTAGAAAGGTAGAATAATTTTTAATAATATAACAAAACCAAAACAACAAAAATCCAATTAGTAGGTACTTTTCAGGGGCCAGTCCTAACTTGGCAATCAAAATGGCTTTCATGGTTGAGTATCTGGTTAGGTCCCTAACCTCTAAAGTAAGAAGTATGTTCCACGCCACTGTAGGCAAGTGTTTACACAAACCATCCCCAAATGTTCTTCTAGAATCTTGTGCACCCTCAGGGCTACCTCATAGGCAGAAAATCATTTGTCGATATACCCCACCCCGTAACTGGGCAGCATGTCCTTGGGGATGCAGACCTCTTTCTCTCCCTTAGATACTGCAGGTATGCCTCCATCATCACAACTAGACTCTGCCTGCATGGCCTTGAAATCCAGTTCTTTAAAATTGAGCTCATGAACTGGTAGTAACTTCTTCTCCTCCAAGGCCCTTTTTATCCTACATGGCCTTTCCTCTATTCTCAACTAGGCCATTTGCAGCTAGAATGCGCTCTTTTACCTCCTCTCTGCCAGCTCCTCTGGGGACAGGCTGTGGGAAGAGACACTGCTCCCTGCCCTGATGCAGGGCTCAATTCCCAGGAGCAAGCCAACCCCTTCAACTGCAGGCAACTCCTCAGGAAGGTCCTTGTCAGGCCCTGTCATTTAAATATTCACTCCTGTGGCTTCAACCAGTGTTTGATAGGCTTCCATCCAGGCCCTCAGCGCCTTTTGAAACGTCACCTTCTTGGTGGTGCTCTTGGCAGGAAGTTCCCTCTCCTTGCATACATTCTTGAGCTGGGCCACAGTGTAGAAATCCATGTAGGCCAGCTCAAACTCTATTGTAGCCTGTGTGGCCTCAAGGACAAAAGTCAGAGAAAGGATTTAGAAAAAGCAAAAAAATCAGTTAGAATAAAAAAAAAATGAATTGGTCTTAAATTATTCATGTGGTGTGGTAGTATAACACAAAATTACTGTATGGCACTGCACAAACACTAGTCCAATCCCACCACTGCCACCAGTATAAGAAACTGGGTTTTTGGTTGATTTGGGCGTAAGCCATAGTCAACAATTCTTTTCAGAGTAAGGCACCAGCAAATCCTACATTTTAACTGTACTCACCCCCTTGGGAGCTTGGCACAGAGCCATCAGTCTTAACTTAGAGGCAATGTGTAAAGTATTTATGTGCCACTTTCAGCCGTAAAGGAGTGAAAACAAACCACAAATAAAGCCCACAACAGAGTTAGTGAAACAGAGTGATTTGTAATGAATAAAACAAGATGCAGAGAGGTTACAGTGTGAGTTCCTGGTGCGTCATCGTAAATGATCTCGCCGACAGGGCTTGAGATGCAGTTTAATGCTGGGGATGCGGAACACAGCTGCATCAATTCAGAAGAGGTGCGATGCTGAGCTGAGGAGTTCTTCGTCATTGTCAAGGCTGCTGTTGACAAAAGATATGACTGCTTGGGCTGCGGATGTGATGCGCTGCCTGCGCAATGTGCCACTTCCGAGAACTGGGGTATCCCATCTTTACAATGAGCCCAATCAATACAGCAGTAGCAATGCATCTGTTCTGCACAGGGATGCACCACTCAGCCAAGGAGATCCATCAGTTCTTATCGGGATGCATCGCTCAGCAGAGGAGATGCAACTGTTCTACTGGCAAGCACCTTAGGCCCACTGCTAGGGGTCCACGACTAGGGTGAAACCACTTGGCAGGGCAGACTCACAGAGTCCAGGTGCAGATGCAAGGAGGTTGGAACCTGTTATGTCCTAGAGACTTCAGATCAGGAGGCCAGCCAACTAGCCCCAGGAGTCACTCTGGGTTGAAGAGATGCAGGTCTAGTCTTTCTCACCCAGGCAAGACAGCAGTAGGCAGCAGATCATCACAGCAAAGCAGGAACCCAGCAGAGTCCACCCTAGCAAATTGGCAGTCCTTCAGCGGCACAACGAGTCCTTTTTCCTGGCAGAAGTGAACTGAAGTGGTGGTGTCTGAGGTCCTTCCTTTATACACAGTTATGCCTTTGAAGTGGCAAGAAGGTTCTAGGGGCATGCCCTGTCCTCCATGTCCTCGCTTCAGACTGACTACAGTGGTATGCAGCCCTTTGTATGGGTACAGGACACAGTCTATTCAGCTGTAAGTGAGGCTGGGTCCAGCTCTTCCCTCCTTCCCATCCTGCAGGGATGGCCCATTTAGTCACACCTAAGCTCCCATTGCCTGAGGCTGTCTAGGAGGAGTACACTACACCCAGTTATGTGGCCAGAGACATGCTGCAGGCACAAATGGATAAGGCAAAAAAATACCAACTGACATTTTCTGAATTGTAATAAATTCTACTTCACCATAAGTTAGTTTTTTAAGTTAGGATTTCAGAGACACTGAACTTGAACCAATTATATCTTCCCACTTGAAAATTACACTTATAATATGTAATAAGGTAATCCCAATATTATCCTGTGGGAGATATAGGACTTGAAGTAGTGTAAAATGAGTTTAAGAGTTTATTACTACCAAGACACGTAAAACGTAAAATTACATGTCCAGCTTTTTAAATACATTGCACCCTGCCCTCTGGACTGTCCAGGGCCTACCCTAGGGGTTCTTTATATGTATTAAAAAGGGAGGCTTAGGCCTGGCAAAAGGCTTATTGTGATAGCTTGAAATGGCAGTTTAAACTGCACTCACAGGCCCTGCAATAGCAGGCGTGAGACATGGTCTGCTTAAGTAGGTGGCACAATCTAAGCTGCAGGCCCACTAGTAGCAATTAATTTACAGGCCCTGGGCACATGTAGTGCACTTTGCTAGGTACTTATAAGTAAATTACATACACCAATTGGGTATAACCATAACTATCATGTTTAGAGTAAAGAGCACATGAACTTTAGCAGTGGTTTGCAGAGGTTAAGTGCTCAGTCCTAATACCAGCAAAGTCGAGGTCAGAGAAAGTGGAGGAGGAAAGAAAAAAGTCTGGGGAAGACCACACTTAGGCTGACAGGTCTAACACACCAAAAATCTTTAAAAAATGGATGTGTCCTCCAGGGGAGCCGGCAAAGGCTGCAGATGCCCTGGGACTCCCACCACAGCCCCCCAAACAAGAGCTGTGAGTACCCCGGGGATCCACTTAAAGAAAACATCAGGCTCCTGTCTGTACCAATAATGAGTGGTGGCTGGGAGTGTGGAGGCCATTGGTCTTCACCTGCAGCTCCGAAACAAATATATATAAATATATATATTTTCACACAAAAAGAACAAAGGTTGCAGTGGCGTTATAATTAGGAATTAGCATTTAAAAAAAATAGAAATTCACTAAAAACTCCAACGGTTACAGGGAGGTTATAGTTAGGCAATAGAATTAAATAAAAATCTTTGAAATGTACTAAAAAAAGGTATAGCCAAGTCAAAAAATGCTTCTCCTATGGAAACATGATCCTAACTACCCACTGATGATCGTCAGTTGGTAATGTGTGTATACATATATATTATATAGTTTGAAATTAACTGAAAATACCATAGATTTTAGGCACATTATAGTCAGAAATTACCATTCAAAAAACGTTAGAAATTTACTGAAAAAACCATAGGTTTCAGGGGCGTTATAGTAAGTTGGACATTTCACTCGTACAAAACCATAGAAATTCACCCGTTATAGTTAGTTCAGCTAACTATAACTCGTGCCCCCGCAATGCACTGCTTTTGACGTCACATATTACATCAATCATGACATGGTCAGTGACATCTCTGATGACATCACTGATGACATCTCAAATGACATCACTGATGACATCATCCAGTGACTGTGTGTTTTTTGTAAAGTTCAAATATGTTATATATATCTAGGGAAAGGTGTATTGAAAAATGAGTGGGTGTATTAGTGTCTGAATGGATGATTTAGTAGGTGCGCGACCGACTCTATAAGTGAGTGGTTAAACGTATCTTACTGAATGCATGGGTTAGTGACTAAACTGTGGGAATGTCTGTATCCGTCTGTCTGTTGGTGTGTTAGTAGCTGCATGGGTTTGCAACTAGCTACATGAGTGTCTATATGGGTTATTGATTGGTTGTCTGAGTATCTGTATGGGTACCTGAGTGTTTGTGTGGGTGGGGTATGTGTGACTCTGTGCATAGATGTGTGAGTGGAGGATTCACTGGTTGCATGATTTCAAGAATGCATCCATGATGGACTGTATGGGTGGGTAAGTGTATGTATAGGTATGTTGGTGAGTAAATGTATATCTCAGTGGTACATGTGTGAGTAACTACATATGTGAAAAGCAGTATATATATGTGTGTTGGAGTATATAAATGGCTATAAGTGAGAGTGTGCGATTGTGAGAGTGGCTGTATGGATGAGTGTGTGCTTGTATAAGTGATTGTATAAGAGCGTAAGAATGTGCTAGTATTTTTATGCGTAATTGAGCTGGTGTGTGTATAACTGTATAGGTGAGTAAATGGCATTGTGATTAATTATTGGCATGATTGACTAGGTGTGTGAGTACCTCTATGGATGAGTGGTGGTGTGTGAGTGTCTATATAGGTGTATGAGTGCATATCATAGTCCTGTACTGAGTGACCATAAGTATGAGTGACTGTACAGGTGAGTGAGTGGATGTGTGTGTAAACCTAAAAACCAGTGAGTGGGTATGTAGTTATTGGTGTTGAAGTGTCTATGGTTATGAGAATGACAGTCTGCAATTTAGAGTTGGCGTATGAACAGTTATATTAGGGTGCGAGAAGATGCATCAAGTTATCACATGGATGATGTCATCAGTGATGTCATCTGAAATGTCATCAGTGATGTCATCAATGATGTCACTGACCATGTCATGAGTGATGTAATATGTGACGTCATCAGCAGTGCATTGCGGGGCGCGAGTTATAGTTAGTTGCACAGTGTTGAAGGGAGGGGAGCCTGAGGTGACATGTGTGCAAGCACGCCCTGTGGCCGTTTTAAGTTGGGAGATTAACTCCCCTTGAATCCTGACAGTCCCTGGGGTCCAACTAGCCCACCAGGTACCTCCAGTTAACACCATAGAGCTGCGTTGCAGAGAGGTGTAAAAAGGGGCGTGGCCTGACCCACCTCTCTGCAATGCAGCGCAGTGGCACTTACTGGAGGTACCTAGTTGGCTAGTTGGCCCCCAGCGACCCTCAGGATTGAAGAGGAATTAATTTCCCAACTTAAAACGGGCCAAAGTGGCCACAGTGGCCCACTCCCGGGCCACTTCTGGCCCCAACAACCCCATCTCCCGGGGCCTGGCCATTGCTTTTTTTTTATATTTCGGAGGGGGGCCACAAGGCCCCTCCTCATGCCAATTATGGCCCCGGGGACCCCATCCCATGGGGCCAGCCTGCCTTTTTTTTTTTTTAGGGGAGAGGGCTCGTGGCCCTCCTCTCGGGCCACTTCTAGCCCCTGGGACCCCATGCCCCGGGGCTGGGCCTCTCCGTTGGGGACTGTGGCAGGAGCCCCAATACCCCCACGGTCCCGCCAGCTCCCCGCGTCCTGCGGGAGCCGGCATTGCTTTTCCACATGGGGAGCTGCTAACATGCAGCTCCCTGTGTGGAAAAGCAATCTGCTTTGCTTCATTGAAGCGAGAGCAGGATTCCTCCACGCATATTTCTAAATTTAGCGCCGGGAGGTGTCACGGGGGCTGCATAGGGCGCTGGAGACCTCCATGCAAATTTCTAAATTTAGCCCTGGAGAGGAGGTGGTCACTGGGGCTCTTGGGGGGCCATGTAGCCCCCGGCATTTAAGGTAAATAGCCCTGGGGAGATGGTGGTGTCTGGGCCTGCAAAGGGGGGCAGGAATCCCCCTCACACATTTTTTTAACGTTTAAAGTTCCTGGGAGGTGGCGGTCATTGGGGCTACGGGGGGCTGCGGTGCCCCCACATTCAAGTTAAGCCCCAGGAGGTGGTGGTCCCTTGCATCTCATTTTAACATTGTCCCGGGACCTGGCCCACCTGAGGCTTCAAAGAAACAAAGCAGGGGAGTCCATGCTTGGTTTTTCTAAAATGCTTTTTTTGGCCCTGGGGGACCCACTGAGCAGGCCTAGGTCTTGGCCCCTTTTCTTAATTTTTTTACCTTTTTCCTTGTGACTTCCTTGAACCGAGCCACAAGATGGGTGCCAACACTTCCTGGTTTGAATTGCTGGCAGCCAATCAGATCTCAGTGAACAGATTTGTAGGGTTCGTGGAGCCTACGTGGCGATATTTGTATACTCTGGACCAAGAGCTACCTTTTGGACCAAGAGGTACCTTTTGACCAAATTTGGTGTAATTCCTACTCAGCAGGTCACGTTGTAGCTGCATCAATAGTTTCCTACGGAAATTAACATAGAGAAAAAGCGTTTTGGGACCCCTTTTTTATCAGCCAATGCTTGAAGTATCACCCTGAATTGTTAAAGACTGCAGCTAAATTGAGTGGGCCATTAGTTTTGAAAATTCCGTGAAGATTCTTCAAACGGCACGAAAGATATTGGCAAAAGAAAAAACAGTTTTTGAATAGAAACAAGATTCTAATTATAACTACCTGCTATACATGTATATATGTATACATATATTGACTGTAAGAACCAAAGGTTCCAGTGATGTTATAGTTAGGCTGACATCACTCGTACAGAACCAGAGAATTTCAGCAGTTCTAGTTTGCAGTGCATGCTGGACAAAGCCCTGGGGAGGGGATGCGGGGGGCTGAGTGACCCCTTTCTTAATTATTTACATTTGCCCAGGGGAGTTGGCAGTCCCTGGGGCTGCGGGGGGGCATGTGCCCCCGACTTTAAGTTCTCCTTTAGCTCCAGAGAGGTGATGGTCCCAGGGGCAGCACGGCAACCCTCACTTATGTTTTAATGAATGCCCTGTGGAGGTGATGGTCCCTGGGAATGTGGGGGTCCGCATGGCCTCTCCTTTTTAATAATACATAAACCACTGGGAGGTGGAAGGCCTCAGGGAGCAGGGGGGTCCACATGAGCACCCCGTGCATAATTAAAAAAATCCCCCATGGGCTTGGTCCACACGGGGGCTTCTAGCAAATGAAATATGTAGCCATGAACCTGCCGTTCCACCTGCATATCGTGGCAAAATAAAAAATAAAGGGGCATATTATCAAGGGGGTTTATCTCCGCTTTTTTGGCTTTAAAAGCCAAGAAAGCGGAGATAAAATTATCTCCCTATTTACTAGCTTTCGCTAACACCAGTTAGAGACAGCTAGTAGGAGATAGCGACCATCTTGGGCCCCACTTTGCATGTCAGTGATATTTATCACTAATGACATGCAAAGTGGGCGTGCCAAGATGTTAGCGACTGGAAACAGTCGCTAACATCGCTATCTCCTATTACCAACTTCTGGACATATCTCCAAAAGCTAACACCTGCCCTGAGCAGTTCTTAGCCATGTTATCCAATGGGAGGTGGATAACATGGCTAGGAGCATTAGCTCGGTAATGCATGAATATCGCTGACTTTTCAGCGATATTCATGCATTGCGGCCGTTTTTTATCGCATTTGCGATAAACCTTGGTAATACCAAGGTTTATCTGCGATAAAAATCGCCGCAGCTCAGCGGTAAAATTTTGTCTCTAACCAAGCAATAGCGATAATTATCGCTATTGCTTGGTAATATGCCCCAAAATCTTTTACCTGGGGGGGTCACGGTATTCCTACCCTGACACCTTTTCTTTTTACTTTTTTTGAGGGACTCATCTTCAAACAGAGGCCCAAGGTGGCTGCCAACACTTCCAGCTGGAAGTGTTGGCAGGCAATCAAATTTTAGTCGGATCTACGAGCCCAATGCAACGACTTGTGGCCCCACAGATCTGTATTTTTAAACTTATATACCTTCAAAACTATTGAACGGATTTACACAAAATCACAAAAAGCTTGCTTTCTGGAGCAACATCTAGCTTTCTGCCAAATTTTATGTAATTCTGTTTAGTGGTACGTGCTGTAGTCATGTAAAAAAATACCCATTGACATAACATTAGAAAAACATGTTTTGGACCCCCCTTTTTTCTTGGCCTGACAGATGACCCCGGACCTTTCAACACAGTAGCTTAACAAACAAGGATTGGCATAGCCAATAGGTCTCGCTTTTGGGACCTTATAAGTATTTAGTTATGTAGCATAATATCCTTGGCGCAACAACATTAACTGTTGCATGGTTAAAAACGTATAAGGTCCCAAAGGCAAGACCTATTGCAAATTCACTGAAAAAACCATAGGTTTCTTGTGCCTTGGTTCTAACAAGGCACAAGATGGCTGCCAACACTTCCTGGTTTTGAGTGTTGACAGACAGTGGCAGCCAATCAACATGCCTTCCCGAGAAAGCTGCATGGTCATTGGCTGTCAACACTTCTAACCAGGAGGTGTTGGCATCCGTCTTGTGCTAGTGTTGACAGACAGTGACAGCCAATCAGCATGCCATCCTGAGAAAGCTGCATGCTCATTGGTTTTCAACACTTCTAACCAGGAAGTGTTGGCATCCATCTTGGGTCTTAGTAGACTGAGGCACAAGAAAGCAGAAAAATAAAAGTGTAGAACACAAAAAAGGGGCAGGGTAGAAACACCCTGACCCCCTAGGGCTGCTCAGGTGGTCCCACTAGGATATTAATATATTTAAACGTTATCTGCTAATAGAATTAGCATTTAAAAAACCTTGCAAATTCACTGAAAAAACCATAGGTTTCAGGCCTTATATAGTTAGGAATTAGCATTTAAAAAACCTTTGAAATTCACTGAAAAAACCATAGGTTTCATGCCTTATATAGTTAGGAATTAGCATTTAAAGAACCTTGCAAATTCACTGAAAAAACCATAGGTTTCAGGCCTTATATAGTTAGGAATTAGCATTTAAAGAACCTTGCAAATACACTGAAAAAACCATAGGTTTCAGGCCTTATATAGTTAGGAATTAGCATTTAAAAAACCTTTGAAATTCACTGAAAAAAACCATAGGTTTCAGGAGTTATATAGTTAGGAATTAGCTTTTAAAAAACCTTTGAAATTCACTAAGCATGGGCGTAAAATCCGTTCCGCTCGCGGAATTTGCGGATTTTCGGCAAATTCGCGATCCGCGAATTCTTGCGAATTTACACGCAGCGGATTTTTTTGCTTGGTCGCGCTTGACAAATACAATATTGCGGCGCGCGGCGTTCACTTACCGTCATTCAGCGTTTGAAGAGTTGTTTTTCTCCATGTTTGCGTGTGCTGCGCCATTTTGGATCTTGCTGCGTGATCCCGCAGGAGTTTGTCGACCGCGAGTACGTCATCGCGCCCGCCACCTTGCACAGCGGGAGTTTGTCCACGCGAGTACGTCATAAAGGCTCATGATCACGCATCGCGGGAGTAAACAATTGCGAACACGTAGATGCGGCGGGCAGCAACAATCTTGCACTCGCGAAATTGCAAAATTTGCAATTCTGCACAAGAAATCCACCAGCAAGCAGCATAAACCTTCTGAAAATGATGATTTTTTATCAGAATAACTCCTAAGGTTGACATTTGCCTGCATTTTTTTTTGCAAGGAGTCCATTTTGGGGGGGGGGAGGAAGGAAGTGCCCCACAGTCTCCAACTTCCTGTTCCTGTCCAGCAGGCTCCTCCCAGTGCTTTCTTCATGTGCTGGTCACTTTCATTTGGATCTTGACCTGGAATGATTACTTTTTGTGGATGCTGCTGGATATTTGGATTTGAGGCCTTTTTGACTTTCTTTGGATCACTTTTGGATTAGAAATCAACTTTCACAAGTAAGTTTGTTTGGGGCATTACAGTTGCTGCAACTACAATTTTGGAACTTTTTCAGAACATTAAATAAAATATATTGTGGGTAGCCACAGTATCCAGTAGGACCAGGGTTAGTTATGGGTGCATGATACAACTGTTTTGTTGAATTTAAACATCATTGAGGGCATGGAGGGCATGGGATTGTGCAGATTTTTGTGTGTTTTTCGATTTTTAGGGCTGCTGTTGAGGCCTTTTGCCCAGGGGTAGTGAGTGGTGCATGGACTGAGTCTGTCTGTGGGGTCTCTTTAATGTAAGCATCATGGAGGGCATGGAGGGCATTGGATTGTGGTGATTTATGTGTGTTTTTGGGTTTTTTGGGGTGTACTGTTGATGGGGACTGGCCATGTGGGTGGGGGGCATTTTGAGTGCTGGTACAGGCAGGCCCTGGCCATGTGCTTGGGGTGCAAGGGGCCATTTTGAATGCAGGCAGTGTTGTCAGGCCTGCACCCATTTTGCCCAGCTTCCATCCATTATGCCCAGGGGTAGTGAGTGGTGCATGGGCCTTGTCTTTCTGTGGGGTGTCTTCTTGAATTTAAACATCATTGAGGGAATGGGATTGTGCTGATTTTTGTGTGTTTTTCGATTTTTGGGGCTGCTCTTGAGGCCTTTTGCCCAGGGGTAGTGAGTGGTGCATGGACTGAGTCTGTCTGTGGGGTCTCTTTAATGTAAGCATCATGGAGGGCATGGACGGCATTGGATTGTGGTGATTTTTGTGTGTTTTTTGGTTTTTTGGGGTGTACTGTTGATGGGGACTGGCCATGTGGGTGGGGGCCATTTTGAGTGCTGGTACAGGCAGGCCCTGGCCATGTGCTTGGGGTGCAAGGGGCCATTTTGAATGCAGGCAGTGTTGTCAGGCCTGCACCCATTTTGCTTAGCTTCCATCCATTATGCCCAGGGGTAGTGAGTGGTGCATGGGCCTAGTCTTTCTGTGGGGTGTATTCTTGAATTTAAACATCATTGAGGGCATAGATGGCATGGGATTGTGCTGATTTTTGTGTGTTTTTCGACTTTTTGGGGTGTATAACTGATGTTCCTCTGTCTTCCATTGCTTTTAGGTACACAAGAGAACCACCAGTGCCAGGAAGAAGTCCTGCAGCGGTGTGTGTGCAGCATAACGTGGCCACAGAGAACTCAAGACAACTCTGCAACTCGTGCAACTGCGGCCTGCTGTTCTGACCTCTGAAGAAGATGGCCCCAAAAAAAGTTCCCCATAGCTCCTCTAGCAAGAAAGTTGCCAGTAAGGAGCAGAAGAAGCAAGTGGCGCCACTTACCAAGGAGACTGGTGTGACGACCGCCACATTTTTTGGGGAAAAAATAAGTACGCCTGCAGCAGCAGCGAGGTCTGCTGGGGACCAAGCTGCCGGGAGCAGCACCCCCGCTCCATTGGGATCAGTGCCACCACCACCACGCCAACTTAGGTCCAAGCCCTTGAGTGCTTTAGAGGCCGCCAGTATAGTTGTTCAATCACCATCGACCAGTGATGTTGGCTCATCGCAAGAAAGTAGCAGCAATGTCCCTCAATCAACACAGGTTGTTGTAACTCATCTGACGAGTGTTCAACAAACACAGCCGCAACAACAACCACCTGTGCAAGTAGTACAAGCCCAAGTACATGTGGAAGGAGAGGCAGCGCAAGGAGATGCGCAAGGAGATGCGCAAGCAGTGGTGCATGGAGCGGCACAAGTGCCCACAATAGTTGTTCCTCCCGAAGTAGGGGCACATCAGGAAATCGACATTCAAGCCGAGGTATTATTTGAGGAAGCCATTCCTCCTGATCATTCATTGTCTTCCACATCCCTAGCAAGGAAAAGATCAAGGATGGTGTCTACATCTTCTTCAAGCCCCCTTCCTTCTGATGATATGGATCAAAATTGGGAACCAACACTGCCGTCTGAGAGTGAGGCACACTATGATCTGACAAAGGTAGCTAAGCGTAAAAGGAAGGTCCACGAAAGTCTCAGAGTTATGGAGTGTGATGATGACGCTGAAGAAGAAGAAGTGGCATATACTCCTGCTGATGAAGACTCTCCTGACGACGACGCAGTCATCATAGGCGTCACTCCAGCCTCAGCGGGCATGCAGCAAACAGACATTTTTACCCTATCCCGAAATGCTGCTGAGCGTGATGATGGCGACGTGACAACGGGACCACCACAAATGCAGTTAACTAGTACACCACCACCTACCGCTTCCATATTTTCTCACCAGAAGGGACCTCCATCCACCTCCACCTCAATTAGTGGTGATGCAAGTGCACAACGTAGTAAAGTTCGGCAACACACATCCTCCACTTCATCTGGCATTAGCAGCATGACCAGCAGTATCGCCTCCCCCGCCCCCCACAGACATTTGAAGTCCGCAGTTTGGGACTTCTTTAGTGTTTGCACAAAAAGGGAAAACATAGCCATTTGTAGCATTTGTAAACTTGCAGTTAGTCGTGGTAAGCTTGGTACCAACTATGGTACCGGAGGCCAGAGAGGTCATCCTAAGAGACAGCACACTGTCCAATTGCTTGCACACCTAAAGGAGATCAAGAAAGCCTGAATTGGAAGTCAACAAACTGTATCCGTTGATGTTTCATCTGATGATGACAAGGAGGAAGAAGCGTCAAACATTTCTTCACCTACACCCAGTACCCCTGTCAGCAGCACACCGCCTGTGCGCCACACTAAGAGTGTGGGAGAGAGTGAGACACCAATGCGAAAAAGTTCATCATCACCGAGCGTAACTGGGTCGAAGAAGTCATCATCTTCCCGTAAAAAAATGGTCCAGCCCACCGTTAGAAGCATGTTGTTTTCAGATGCGCCATTTGAACGCAACCAACCCAATGGTGCGTCTGTATAACACTAAGCTGGCTAAAATGCTAGCGCTGGACCTTCTCCTTTTTTCTTTTGTGGAAGGGGTTGGTTTTCTTGAATTAGTGGCAACGCTCTGCCCTAAATGGAAGGTTCCTAGCCGGTTCTATTTTTCCTAGAGTTGCGGTTCCAGCACTACATGCAGATATGCTGGAGGCGATTGGGGCAGCTTTGAAGACGAGTGCTGTTCACACTATACATCTGACAACAGACATGTGGACCAGTGGCGCAGGCACTGATTACATGTGCATCACTGGCCACTGGGTCTCTTTTTCAGGAGTTACAGCAAAGCTAAGGGCAGGTGTTGACACGGACAACGTTTTTAAAGCTGCCCGGAAACATGCAACACTAGCCATGTTTGGCATGGAGTCAAGTCATACAGCAGAAAACATTTTGCATGAGTTTAACACAAAGGTCTTTCAATGGCTGTCCCCCCAAAAACGCATGATTGCTTATGTTTCCACGGATAATGGCGCCAATGTAGTTAAGGCCATGGATAAGGGTAACTATTTCAGAGTGCCGTGTTTGGCGCACTGTATAAACCTGGTTGTTAAAAAATTCTTGAGTGAAGAAAGTCCAGCATGCGAGTTACTGACCACCTGCCGAAGAATGTGCACACATTTCAGCCATTCTTTTAAGGCACGGAAGCATCTGAGGGGCCTGCTACATGAACGTCGACTGCCAGTGAAAGCACTCATCCAGGAGGTGGCAACACGTTGGAACTCAACCCTCTACATGCTTGAGCGTCTGTATGAGCAGTTTACGGTACTCGATCAGTATTTCCTTACACTGGGTACATCTGTGAAGGACCTGAGGTTACATGCGGAGCAATGGGAGCTAGTTAAAAGCCTGACAGACATGCTTCGTCTTTTTGAGGTCTTCACGCATGCAGTCAGCAGGGAGGACTGTAGTTTGGGAAAATCTATTCCATTGTTGCGCATGCTAGAGCACCAACTGAAGGCGGTGCTCTAAGTTTCAAAAAGATGAAGAAAAGCAAGAAGCTTTTGATTTGGCGGAGAAATTATTACAGCGCCTACTTTGCGATGAACGTCTTCAAAAGATCCACACAGAACAGCATTACATTTGTGCTACTATTCTGTATCCACACTACAAAAAGGCACTGGCAGGGAGAGCATTGTTTGCTTTTGGTGACGCAGAAGTTTCAAAGTACAAACGTTGGCTAGCTCTGTCAGCCATGAGGTTTGAAAGAGAACGGAAGGAAATTGAAGGAAAAGGCAGTACATCAGCATCAGCAGGCCATCCGGAGTCCAAAGAATCCACTTCTCCACCTGTGGCTGTGGCAGGAGTGACCTCTCAGCCATTAGAGACACCAGCAACCGGATCATCTGCACCAGACACAACAGCCACATTGTGTGAAGAAGACGATTGGCTAACTCAGCTTGGGTTTGCTTCTGAAAAGGTCCCAGCAAAAAGTAAGCAAAGTGGAGGAACCCTGCAGAACCTTGAGTCGATGGTGCAGGACTATCTGAATGACCCAACAGAGGTCTATATTCATGATGACCCATTGGCGTATTGGCATGGGAAAAGAGAATTGTGGCCAGAGATCACTAACCTGGCTATAAATTACTTGTCTTGCCCACTCGCAAGCGTGTCTTCTGAACGTGTTTTCAGTGCTGCTGGTGGCATTGTAACTTCCAAAAGGACCCGCCTCTCGCCAAAAAATGTGGAGAGGTTAACAATGATAAAGATGAATCAGCACCTCATACCACCAGATTACAAAGTACGAGAATACACGCCGGAAGAAGACGAGGAGGACACCAACTTAGATGAGGGAATTTCTTCTCTGTTAGGTGACCTACTCCCGCCTGAATTCGCAGAGTATGAGGATGAACTCTGCTTCCCTGACACCGAGCCATGAAAATGAGCCAGTGAATCAATAACTTTCTTTTTCGTCCTTATTCACTTTTATTCCTGTCTGTATGTCTTGTCTTTCTTTGTTTTGCAAAGTCAATATAAATAAAAAATGTAATCACCCAATCACAAAAACAAGCCCATCAGCAGAACTGTCTTCACTTATTTGCTTATTGATTTGAAGGTGCCGCAGTCTGCATTCCTCAGGTTCACAAGTTCACAAGAACATGCTCCTCTATCCTCCTCCTCCAGACTCCTATTTCCCTCAAAGCAGAGGGCTGGATTACGCCCAATGAAGAAAGACTCTGCACTTGTGGGGGTGTTCTACTTCTTTGTGGGTGAGTTGACGGCCCTGGGGCCATTGCTGGGAAGGTCTAATACCGGGAAAAAAGTGGTTTGGACAAAATCGGAGGCGAATTTTTCTTTGCGTTTTTGCTGACTTGCTTGTCTTTGAGGTGCTGTTTGGGGGGGTTCCGGGTGTTTGTGGGTGGGTTTTGTGGTCTGGGAGCACTGCTGGCACAGTCTGATTTTGATTGTATTTGTTTTTCAGGAAATCCATGGTGGAAAATGGGAGTTATGACCTAGCTGCATAGCGCGTTTGGACAGAAGGCCGGGAAATATTGTAAGTATGAGATTTTCCATTTTTTATTTTTGCCTGTTTGGCGGTGTTGTGCTTTTTTGCGGGTGGGTTGGCGGGTCTTGGGGCCATTGCTGGGAAGCTCTAATACCAGATAAAACTGGTTTGGACCAAATCCATGAGGAAAAAGTTTTTGTTTTTTCTGACATTTCGGTCAATTTAGCGTTTTCGGGGGCCTGTTTGGGGGGCTTCCTGGTGTTTGTGGGTGGGTTTCGGGGTGTGGGAGCACTGCTGGGTATGTATAGTTTTGATAGCAAGAGGTTTGAAGAAAATCCATGGTGGCAGAGGGGAGTTAGGGTCTAGCTGCCGAGCGCGCGCGGAGTGATTTTGGAAATTGCCCAGAAAATGACAAAGTGCCCATTTTTGTACTTTTGCTTTTTGGCTGTTTGGGGGTCTTCTACTTGTTTTCGCCTGGGTTGACAGCTCTGGGGCCATTGCTGGGAAGCTCTAATACCGGATAAAACTGGTTTGGACCAAATCCATGAGGAAAAAGTTTTTGCTTTTTCTGACATTTCGGTCAATTTAGCGTTTTCGGGGGCCTGTTTGGGGGGGCTTACTGGTGTTTGTGGGTGGGTTTCTGGGTCAGGGAGCACTGCTGGGTATGGATAGTTTTGATAGCAAGAGGTTTGAAGAAAATCCATGGTGGCAGAGGGGAGTTAGGGCCTAGCTGCAGAGCGCGCGCGGAGTGATTTTGGAAATTGCCCAGAAAATGACAAAGTGCCCATTTTTGTACTTATCTTTTTGGCTGTTTGGGGGTCTTCTACTTGTTTTCGCCTGGGTTGACGGCTCCGAGGCCATTGCTGGGAAGCTCTAATACCGGATAAAACTGGTTTGGACCAAATCAATGAGGAAAAAGTTGTTGCTTTTTCTGACATTTCGGTCAATTTAGCGTTTTCGGGGGCCTGTTTGGGGGGCTTCCTGGTGTTTGTGGGTGGGTTTCGGGGTCTTGGAGCACTGCTGGGTATGGATAGTTTTGATAGCAAGAGGTTTGAAGAAAATCCATGGTGGCAGAGGGGAGTTAGGGCCTAGCTGCAGAGCGCACGCGGAGTGATTTTGGAAATTGCCCAGAAAATGACAAAGTGCCCATTTTTGTACTTTTGCTTTTTGGCTGTTTGAGGGTCTTCTACTTGTTTTTGCCTGGGTTGACGGCTCTGGGGCCATTGCTGGGAAGCTCTAATACCGGATAAAACTGGTTTGGACCAAATCCATGAGGAAAAAGTGTTTGCTTTTTCTGACATTTCGGTCAATTTAGCGTTTTCGGTGGCCTGTTTGGGGGGCTTCCTGGTGTTTGTGGGTGGGTTTCGGGGTCTGGGAGCACTGCTGGGTATGGATAGTTTTGATAGCAAGAGGTTTGAAGAAAATCCATGGTGGCAGAGGGGAGTCAGGGCCTAGCTGCAGAGCGCGCGCGGAGTGATTTTGGAAATTGCCCAGAAAATGACAAAGTGCCCATTTTTGCACTTTTGCTTTTTGGCTGTTTGGGGGTCTTCTACTTGTTTTCGCCTGGGTTGACGGCTCTGGGGCCATTGCTGGGAAGCTCTAATACCGGATAAAACTGGTTTGGACCAAATCGGAGTCGAAAACTTTTTTGCATTTTTGCTGACTTGCTTGTCTTTGAGGTGCTGTTGGGGGGGTTCCGGGTGTTTGTGGGTGGGTTTTGTGGTCTGGGAGCACTGCTGGCACAGTCTGATTTTGATTGCATTTGTTTTTCAGGAAATCCATGGTGGAAAACGGGAGTTATGGACTAGCTGCACAGCGCGTTTGGACAGAAGGCCGGAAAATATTGTAAGTATGAGATTTTCCTTTTTTGCTTTTTGCCTGTTTGGGGGTGTTGTGCTTTTTTGCGGGTGGGTTGGCGGGTCTTGGGGCATTGCTGGGAAGGTCTAATACCGGATAAAAGTGGTTTGGACAAAATCCATGCTGAAAAGCCTTTTGGAATTTTTTGTAGCTTAGGGTTCGTTAGGGTTAGCACTAGCAGCAGTATTCCATGTGTTTTGGGGTGTTCTAGATTTTTGCAACTGGGTTCTGGGGTCTTACAGCACTCGTGGGAATGTGTAATCTTGGTTGCAACTAGTGGTTTGAAGAAAATCCATGATGGGAAAGGGTGGATTTTGCCTAGTGAAAGAAAGCGTTTGCCACTATTCTTAAATTAGGGCTCGTTAGGGTTAGCAGTATTGTATTGCATGTGTTTGGGCGGGATTATAGATTTTTACGACTGGGTGGGGTCTTGGAAAACTTGTTGTAATGTCTAATTTTGATTGCAAGTCGTTTGAACATAATCCATGGTGGGAAAGGGGGGTTTTGGCCATACTTTCTGAGTGCGTTTTGACACGATTTGAAATTAGGCCTCTGTGAGGTAGCAGCAGTATTCTGCACGTTTTTGGGAGGGTAATGGGGGGGATTCTAGATTTTGGGAATTGTCATCTCTGAAAGTGACAGTATAATTTTTGCACTACACAACGTGCCTTACATATTTTTTTCTCCGAGGTGTCTTTAACACTTACTGTTGTATTTTTCCATCATCAATTACAGGCAGGCTTTTACCCTGTGCCATCGATGTACTACTCAGGCATACAATTAGCGATCCGCAAATCCGCATCAGGCAGGCAGTGGACAGTGTGTCTGGTCACCAAGATGGATCGACGGAGCATCCGATGGAACAAAGGAGTACCGCGAGTAAGAGGAATGGCTGGATGCATCGACTTCACAAATTCAACGGGACCACTACAAAAAACAGTAACAGTATCCAAAATTCTCCTTATCTTTTCAATGATATTCTTGTGACCTTTAACTTACTTCTACGAGTGTGACTCTGAGCGTTTGTTTGATCTCTGCTTCAAATTCATCCCTACAGCTATTTGATACGTCTTTGCTATGTTTAACACTAATTTAATGTTCTAAGTGTTTATTGTCTGAGGGCAGAGAGGCAAGTGAAATTGCGTAATGACTGCAGCCCTGTACTGCCAAGTTTGCCAACTTGTTCCTTCGTAGTTACTAGTAAGTTGCAGTAAGTAGTAGTACTACTTTTCAGTAATCTAACCATCCATTTACCAATCAACTTCTCGCATGCAGTAGTGCACTTTCTTTATGTCCCTTTAAAGGTTTATCGATATCTTCAAATCCAAAGATTTGTTTCTATTCATTTGTTGTTTTACTGACCATGTTGTGTTTTTTTTCCTCTCTACCAAACTTTCCCCCCCAAAAAAAACCATTCCCATCCAATTTTCAAACCCTAATCCTCTTCCCCCGGGCTGTGTGGTATTTCATTGATGTGTGACTGACAACAACAATAAATTCCACACACTTGCTGGGGAGGATAAGGTCAAAGCAACCAGAAGTTCATGTGCGCCATCCTGGATTGATAATAAGAACATCCTCCTCCTACACGACGTGAACAATCTAATGCTTAATGCTTACCTTACATTGGCACTGCTTAGGCTACAATTTAGGGCACTGTTCTGTACCGTACTATCTATTGTACTGTTTCTAATGCTACGCTCAGGCCACTCAATGTTTAATTTCCTCTTTTTTTCATATGGTGATACTGCCAGTGTGTACCACTACTGCTACCAGCACAACAATGATATTGCATCCGTCGAGGATTCAAGTCAACAACCAACCTTATTCACCAACCGTGATTTGCAAATCACAGGTAAGATAAGCATATTGGGGAGGTAGTAGAATAATGGGCTAGGACTAAGTTTGGAGGAGAGCAGAGACTAACAGTACTACTAGTAAAGTACAGTAGTAGGGCTACTGAATTGACTAACTCGGTTACTTGCATTTTGGTACATTTAGGACAAGATGTTTCATTCATGCTGGTAAGTTTGAAAAACCAAACGTCCAGTAACCACCGCCAACCCCCACACAAAATAATATGAGCGCGTATACTGTGTTTTTGAATGAAAAATATAATTATTGAGAAATATAAATTATGGATGTTGTTGTCGTCACAAAAATAGAATTACCCCAACTCACCCCCCTCCCTAACCAAACCAATGTCCAAAAATCAAAAAGTACCCTTTCCCAAAAACCCAATTCCCACCCGCCCCAACAGTCTTTAAAAAAGGGACAAGGGACAGTCACTTCCTCCGGTAGCGTTTAGAGAGCTGGTGCTGCACGTCCCGCAGCTCTTTGCGGAGGTCCCGGACCTGGCGCTCCAAGTAGTCCACTCGCTTTCGTAGGCGGCGCTGGCGTTCCATCCAGGCTCTGGGGGGGCAGCTGTTGTTTTTGCTGCTGTGCGGCGGCGGTGGGAGGCTGTCTGGCCACTGCTCCGTTTGGCTGGAGGCTTGTGGCTGGTGGACCCGGGGGCAGTGGAGGAGGATGTGGAGGTTGTTGTAGTTTCCTCCTCATGCTCCCGAGCCCACAACCGTCGATACTCGACACAAATAGCCTCCAGCTTACGGGCCCTGGCCCGGACAGCCATCTCCTTACGGGTGAGCTTTTTGGGAGTAGCATCTATGAAAAAAGAAAGAAAAATACTGTAGCCAATAGTCTTTAACATAAAGTCAAAATAATTCAACAGAAAGTTGACACTCAGTAACACCAGCATAAGTAACACCAGCAAGTAGCAAACACAGTATAAAATTTTTAAGATAACGGACCAGGTTTTTTTTGATTTTCGATCCACAACTGGCGCCTCCCGGAGGTGACGTTATTTATAATTTCTAACCACTATTTTGAGGGTGCCCCAGATAGGAGGAAGAACCTAAACCTCCAATTAGGACCAAGATCCAAACATAATTGATACAGCAGGTATCTGTGCACACGTCGCCTTTTACAGAGTAAATGCTGTTGGTAATCTTTTTTTTTTTTTTTTTGTTTTAAATATTTTTATTGTCGCAGGAATCGGTAAGAACACAAAAGTATCATACATAAGTACAGTTACATTCTCAAGTGATTTTTTTTTTCCTTTTAAAACACATAGATTTTACATTGCTTATGATAAAAGGTTAGGGTGTTGGCAAGAGAAGGCAATAATAAGAAAAAGGATGAAAAGAGAAAAAAAAGAAAAAGAGATAAAATAAAACAAGAGTTAATTTATGCGGCTTCAGGACGGCCCTATTAAAGAAAAAGAAGGAGCTATTTCCCAAAAAACAGATACTGCTGTTGGTAATCAAACAACACAACCAGACAAACAATGTGGAAGTAGTCTTGATAGAAGTTTTTCTTCAATTCAGATTTTATCCACCACGCCCAGCCAACACGTGTTTCGTCAGGGCTAGTAGCCCGCAACTTCATCAGGGCTCCCGCGGGCAGCGGTTCCAAAGCTATTGCCACAATGGCTAGGTGCTCTCAGCCGGTTCTAATTCAGACCCGGCTACCGGGTGCTGTCGTGTCGAGGTTCTAGCTGATTTGTCTCAGCCGTCCGTGTGATGGTTAATACCAAAGATGCGACCCACCATAGGAGTATCCGTGTGAGCGGCAGGTTAAGACGTACTGCTTTCCAGCGTCTCCGCGTGTAAATGCGGAAGTCATTTACAGTTTACACGCGGAGACGCTGTAAAGCTGAGACGGCTGAGACGAATCAGCGAGAACCTCCACAGTACCCGGTAGCCGGGTCGGAATTGGAAGCGGTTGAGAGCACCTAGCCATTGTGGCAATAGCTTTGGAAACGCTGCCCGCGGGAGCCCTGATGAAGTCGCGGGCTACTAGCCCTGACGAAACACGTGTTGGCTGGGCGTGGTGGATAAAATCTGAATTGAAGAAACACTTCTATCAAGACTACTTCCACATTGTTTGTCTATTGGTTGTGTTGTTTGATTACCTACAGCATTTACTCTGTAAAAGGCGACGTGTGCACAGATACCTGTTGTAACAGTATAACATTTTGGCATGTATCTTTCCGCCGTATTTGTAAGCCTGTGACATTACTGGGAGTTTCAGGAATTCCACTAGCAGCACTATGGGTGGACTCACTACTACATACATAGTCAGAGAGTACTAAAAAAGGCTTTTTTTACTTTTTTTCTCTTGGGTTGCAAAAGAAATCACTGGTACGTGAACTTGTGCTCGCCGCCATAATGGCAGCTCACTCTGCTTTCACCCAAGAAATACAGACACAGGCCATGATGATGTAGACTCGCAGTACTTTAAGCAGTACATGCAAGTGGGGATCTGAATGTCTTACTTTTCTATAGGGGTGGCACTGCCACTGCCCATACTTCTTCCACTCAGCGTCTGCTCTACTACATCATACACCTCTGCTATCGACGAGGAGGATAAAGAAGATAACATCCAGGTTTCGAAAGTACGTCTATGATTCTTCTTGATGTCTCAAATGTACCAACATTTATTTTTGTCAAAAACCAACTAACACCCTTTTCATTATATTTTGGAAAGCGCTGTCTTCTTATGTTTCATTGCATTCAACAAAACCATTCTTTACAGTCATAAATATTAAGACTCGCTCGTCCTTCGTTTCACCCTTCTTTAACTTTTCGTTCTTCACATCCCTAAACTTCATCTGATATGACTTGGCTTCACAAATCACAATAAAAATTGGCCAGCTGAGTTGAAGTGAAATAGAGGGGGCCATTGGTTACCAGAGAAGTACCGCAGCTAATGCTATTAAAAGTCAAGGTTGACTGTCTTCTACGTGATAGTCCAAAAAGTAGTTCTAAATTAGTAAATGTTCTTGACAGTACAGTGTACTTATACTAGTGTACTGTGTACTACTGTACAGTACATGATACACTCCTTTGCGAGGCTTCTCAAAAAAATGTAAATAAGTAAGGAGTATAATAACCTACCACCGTCCGCCGCCGCTTAGTCTTCCCCCCCAGCTCCTCCTGTTGGCGCCGCCCCATCCTGAGTGGACCCCTCCGCACTGCTGGCCCCGGCACTGGTTGTCATCTGTGCCGCGTCAGATGTTGTGACGTCTAGGAAAAACATGTCATATTTTCAGATGCCATACACAACCCCCTATTTTGTCTCGTAACGGAAGAAAATGTAACATAACACTTTTTTTTTATTACTGGGATTGAAAAAAAGTAACGGTTTTGGGGAGGGTGTTAACCTTTTATATGCTTATTCCATTAAATGCTACACTTGTTCTTATGACAACTGATGAATGCTTGCTTACTGGGCACCATTTTTCTCATTACAGAAAGAAGATTCCATTGCCCTTCTGCCAGACAATTCTCCAACTCTAGTAAGTCATCACCAGCAGTACTGTGTTTTCATTTCTTAATTGAAAATAAAACTTTAAAACTAACAAACACTGTGTGGTTTTTGTTTACGAGTGAGTGAGCGGAAAGGTTTGAACTACTGCACTTGGCAGTCATGTTTCAGTGACTCAGATAGGCCGGGACTCTGAGGTAGTCTTCTTCTGTTCTTCTGGGTCGTAAAAATCATTGGTCAGACATTCTAGATAGTCGGTCAGGGGATTGGGGGTTCAACTTCTGTTCGGACTGAGGTATGTCGAAAGACGAACTGCACCTATCATCTTGTCCATACTTCTTTGTGTGCAGAATAGTCCCTGAAACACTAGCGGTATGGGATGTGCTCCTCTCAAATCAAAAAGGACACTGCTACCTTTTACTTGGTGTAAACAATTACATTTTGTTGTTGCAAATTGTCAAAGCACTTACATTAAGAAGACTGGAATAGACAGCAAGGGCAACCCAGAGGACTACACTCAGTGCCTAGAGCTATTACTGTATCAGAGTTTTGTTTCACACCGTTTGCCGAATGGGCAAGCTTAGCTACCTACACAGAACGACTCATAATTGTAAATAGTAGTAGCACAGAGAGTGATTGTAGAGGCAGGATAAGAATGTAGAAAGTAGTCTACATTAGAAGAAGATCCAAGACTATTTTGTAAAACATAGAATTATTAGGAACCAGTTTATAATAAATAGGGACTGTAAAAGTTAGGGAAGTATAAGTATTAAGATAACAATAAGACAACTTACTGGGGCCAGCAGAAGAGCCTGGAAGGGACTGCTCCTGTCCAACTTCTGCCACCGGAGTCTCTGTTGCCCCCGTCGCCTTGCCCCTGGGAGTTGCTTCTGGTGATCATGAAATAAGGAAACACAAGATGGATGATGGTTTTTTGGGAAATATTTGATTTCTTTGTACTCAATCTAAAATTATGTCGGGGAAACAAATTAACATCAATTGCATCTGATCTGGTCAACTAAGAGGATAGTAGTACAGTATTGTAGGATTCGCAGACAGTCTAATAGGAAAGTTATGTAATTCACTAACTACATCAACAACAAAAAGGTTCTACTACGACTGCCATCACTCAGCAGCATGAGACATCGCGTGACAGACACAGTCCGTCATCATGATTGCAGACCACTAACAAACGTCCTAGAACAAGTAATAAATAGTATACTCAACGTATCAATCCACCACTATCTCTTCAAAGTGGCAGCAGCAGGAGTACAAAGAAGGACTAGACTTGAGTCTACTGTCTCTAGCATTACGTAGTAATGCTCTCAAATGACTAAAAAGTTGCAAACAAGTAAGCATAGTAGCAACGCCAATAACCAGGCGAGCACCTGCAAAAACAGAAGCTATTTAAACATTAATTTACCTGCAATGTAATCTAATCAGAAGCATTCGTACTCTTCAGAAAAAAAATAGATTAGCAATATAACAGAGCAGAAGGAAAGAAAGTAGTTATCAAATAGCTACTTACCAAGCCCAGGGATCTCCACACCAAGCAGGTCGACCAGGTCATGCTCCCGGTCCAAGATGTCACTCCACCGGTGCGTCACTTGGTGGTAGGTGCGCCAGACCCCAGACTCCTTATGCATGCGCCGGCACACCGTGTCCCACAGCTGGCAACGCTCCCGGAGGCCGTAACCGGAAGCAATCCGCCCACCTGCTGCCACGGTCTTAGGGAGGTGGACCTGGACAAAAACCAGCAAGGCGGCCACCTCCACCGCAGAAAAGATCTCCCTGGGCTGCACTTCCTCCCCCCTCCAACGCCCGCAAGGGAGCCGGGTACGTGGGGCTGGGCCCTTCCCCTTGCCCTTGTTGCCTCCCTTAGCCATGGTCCTGGGCACAAGAAGAAGGAAAGAAGAATAGGTGTGAAAAAAAATAAGAGAGAGAGCAAAAGAAATAAAGTAGGTAATAAAGTAACAAAAAGTAACAAAAAACACAAAATATAGATGTAGGAAATTGAAGAGAGAGATAATAAGCAAAAAAAAACAAAAAAAAGTTCAGAAAAACATAGGATTGCAAAGATGTAAGGTGGATAGAAAGGTAGTATGCCCAAAACCATAGCAGTGAATGAAAAACAAGATGGCCGCGCCCATAGAGGACTGCGTGGGTGAGTTTGCGCGATATTTCCCCGGCGAGCACGCAAAAACGCCCATGAATACGTAATCACGCGCCGCATACGACGCGAACTTGCAACGAGCGGTTGGAAACGGAAACACGTCACGCAAACAAGATGGCCGCGCCCGTACATGACCTCATGGGCAACCTCGGAGTCGGTGCGCTGCAAGCGGCCCGCGAAGAAGCAAAAAACCGCCCGAACACGCAAAAAAAAGAAAAATCGCCCGAACATGCAAAAAAAAAGAGCAATCAGCAAATTCGCATGAAAGTAATTAAAATAAAATAGTTACTAAGTTAGCTTCAACAGGAAGCACTAATAGATAAAATGCAGGTGCTCGAGCACCTGCTTTATTTTATCTATTAGTGCTTCTTGATGAAGCTAACTTAGTAACTATTTTAGAATGGCGCTGGCAGCTTGCCGGCGCCATTCTAAAATAAAACAGTAGTGGGGCAGAGGGCAGAAGGTCACAGAGTGGGGCAGAGGGCAGAAGGGCACAACAACGAGTGGGGCAAAGGGCAGAATGGCACAAAAACGAGTGGGGCAAGGGGCACAAGGGCACAACAACGAGTGGGGCAGAGGGCAGAATGGCACAAAAACGAGTGGGGCAAGGGGCACACGGGCACAACAACGAGTGGGGCAAAGGGCAGAATGGCACAAAAATGAGTGGGGCAATGGGCACAAGGGCACAACAACGATTGGGGCAGAGGGCAGAATGGCACAAAAATGAGTGGGGCAAGGGGCACAAGGGCACAACAACGAGTGGGGCAGAGGGCAGGATGGCACAAAAACGAGTGGGGCAGAGGGCAGAAGGGCACAAAAACGAGTGGGGCAGAGGGCGGAAGGGCACAAAAAAAACGAGAGGGGGGCAGTGATGAACCAGAGGGCGAATCGCGGTCTCGCACAAAAAAAAACCCCGCGAACACGCAAAGCACCCCGCGAACACGCAGAGCACCCCGCGAACACGCCAAGAGCCCCGCAAACACAAAAATCCGCAAATTCGCACAAATTCACGAATTGTGCGGAGCGTGAATTCGCAAATCCGCAAATTCGCAGATCGCGAATTCGCAAAATTCACCCATGCTTAAAATTCACTCAAAAAACTATACGTTTTAGGGGTGTTATAGTTAGCTGGACATTTCACTCATACAAAACCATTAAAATTGCTCCTATATAGTTAGTTGTACTAACTATATTTCGCGCACCCGCAAACCACTGCTGATGATGTCACATATTAGAACATTCATGACATGGTCAGTGACATCACTGATGACATCTCAAATGACATCACTGATGACATCACTGATGACATCATCCATGTGACAATCACATACACCTTTTCATACACTATTACAATTTTTCATCACTCTTTGTAAAATACCGAGCATCATATTTAAATCCATTGTCACAGCAATACAAGTATCTAAAAATCCACTCAGTGATTCATAGATGTATACACACATCTAATCACTTACCTATGGATTCACTCATACATGCTGTCAATGAACAATAGAACACTATCAAAAATACTTATACATCTATATCGACATTTAACAACAGAACGCATCCTATTCACATATGAAGTCATCCTACTCACTTATGCAAACAATGGATCATACTTACATATTTACTTAGCAAAACACTTATACAAACACCACTTCTTCTTTTCATTTAGATAGTAAGTCACACTTAGTGAATTATAAAATCATTATTACAAGTATACATTTATCCATACAGTCACTCACACAATCATTGAGTCTTATGTATACTTATTTATATGCAACAACTGACACATACACTGCCTTTTATTTTTCTAGTTTGTTGGACCTGTACCATTGAGAAATATATTTGCTCATCACTCACCCAAACTGGTCGAACATGTAGTTTTAACTTCATATATCTACTGAATCAACTATTCACACATCTTTGGACAGTCACACCCCCCCAACGAACCACAAACACTTTCACACTCCCATACAAATACTCAGTTAACTAATCAATAACTAATATAGACTTTCACATAGCTAGTAACCAACTGTAGAATCAGTTTACACAACAACTGACAAAGTGATACAGATATTCACACAGTTTAGTCACTATCCACTATATTTAGTGAGACATTATAAATTGGTCAAGTAAACAGTCAATTACACTGCTACTAAATCCTCCATCCAAATATTTATTTATATATATCCACTCATTCTTCAATGCAAATTGCTATATATATATAATGCATATTTAAATAACGAAGCAAACCACATTCACTGGATGATGTCATCAGTGATGTCATCAGTGATGTCATTTGAGATGTCATCAGTGATGTCACTGACCATGTCATGAATGATCTAATATGTGAAATCATCAGCAGTGGATTGCGGGTGCGCGAAATATAGTTAGTACAACTAACTATATAGGAGCATTTTCAATGGTTTTGAATGAGTGAAATGTCCAGCTAACTATAACACCCCTAAAACTTATAGTTTTTGAGTGAATTTCAAAGGTTTTTTAAAAGCTAATTCCTAACTATATAACTCCTGAAACCTATGGTTTTTTCAGTGAATATATATATATATATATATATATATATATATATATATATATATATATATATATATATATATATATATATTACTACTGGCGGTCGCCAGTAGGTAGTTATAGTTAGGATCGTTTTCCATAGGAAATCCGCAACATTCTATTGGGAATAACTTTGGCGCCGAATGAGGGATCTGCCTGTAATGTTCCTTAACTTAGCCTCGCTGTGCTCCGCTCCTTCCCTGAAAGTTTCGGGGGGATCCGTCAAGCGGGGGCCAAGATAAAAGGGGGGTCCCAAAACGTGTTTTCCCCATGTTAATTTCCATAGGGCGGTTGGACTCACTTTTAGCCCGAACGGCTGAATGGATTTCCACCAAACTTGGCAAAATTGTAGGGACTGGTACCCCGATGTGCCTTTGCTATGTCTCAAGATATATGCTCCAGTGGTTTTTACGAAAATTAACTTTGAAAAAATATATATTGGGCTACATTGGGCTATATATATGTTAGAGCCCAAATGTAGCCCAATCTAGCCCAATCTAGCCCAATCTAGCTCAAAGATGGCCACCAGAGACAAAAAAAAACATGTAGCCCAAATATCAGCCAGATGTAGCCCAACTATAGCCCAATGACAGAATGTCCCAGAGTGTTATAAAGAACAACTAGAGCGCTAACAGTCTTACTTATGACAAAAGTATGGCACACCTGAAGTCATCTTGATTGGAATAAAGTGTTAACACTTAAAACATTTAATTTGCAAAGGAACAAAATGAGGGGGTTCATTTTGCCATAGAAATTATGATTAGTGCTGAAGAAAGAAAAATTAGGGCACATTTTAAGTGACTTCTCAAATCCTCTTATATTTCATTAAAAAAATTCTGATATGCAGTCTCCCAAGATGGCCACCAGAGACAAAAGAGCCCAAATGTAGCCCAAATATCAGCCAGATGTAGCCCAACTATAGCCCAATGACAGAATGTCCCAGAGTGTTCTAAAAACAACTAGAACGCTAACAGTCTTACTTATGACAAAAGTATGGCACACCTGAAGAAGTCATCTTGATTTAATTTGAAAAGGAACAAAATGAGGGGTTTAATTTTGCCATAGAAATTTTATATATATATATATTTTTTTTTTTTTGACACAAAGTGATCCTTAAGCCATGCGAGAGCGCTCGACAGTGTGTGCCTCGCCCAGGGGTCGGATCCAGACCCAGGGAAATTTTTACAAACAAAGGAGGCGGCACATCAGGAAATATTTTAAGTCTTTTTATTCAAGACTTCACCCCACCAACGCGTTTCAGCCAACACTGGCCTTGCTCGCGGTTGGTTAGTCCCTCTTCAGTGTCAGTATATATACTATCCCCAACTTAGCCATTTAGGAGGCATTGTGGGAGTTGTAGTTACAATGTGAAAATTAATAAAATAAAAGAAAGACAATTGTGTGCTTTATAAGTAACTGCACATTAGTGACATCTAGTTCACTGGGGCTGTATTAATGTAAACAATTCTCGGTATAGTACCCAAGTCCTGCATATATGTTCTTTGTATTCTATAGTAATGTTACCAATCATGGTATAGTACCAAATTGTCCTGATGAGAACATTTTTTATTCAAGATGAACATGCAGATCCTCTCCAAAATTCATCCCTTTAGGGTATTTTGTTCTGAGTCTGACGATCATGCGTGATTCCATTTGTCGCAGCCTGCGGACCACATCACCACCTCTTTCCAATTTGTCCAACATTTTCACACCATAATAATGCATTTGTCTCCAGTCTCCATTTTGGCAAATGCTCATATGTTTTGCTGTCGCATATTGCATGTTGGAATTCTTGACTGCTCGGATATGTTCCAAGATTCGTTTTTTTAGCATGCAAGTTGTACATCCCACGTACTTCAATCCACATTTGCACTCTATGATGTGTACAACATTCTTTGAAGTACAAGAAATTTGTTGTTCGATTCTCATCAATTTTCCATCCGGTTCTTCGAACACTTTCATACTTTTGCCAATTTTGCAAGCTTTGCAGGAGTTGCATGGTGTGAACCCTTTTCGTTGGTTTTGCAGCCAGTTCGGCTTCGGTTTCTCTTGAAAGTGACTTCGAACCAACAAATCTTTAATGGATGTGTTCTTTTTGTAGGTTATTTGCGGTGTATCACCGAGAGCTTCTCCAATGTCTGGATCCCCAGACAGTAGGTGCCAATATTTTCTCAATATGCCTGCAATTTTACCACTTTCCTTGCTGTAAGTTGTAATGAATCTGGGAGGTGTGTAGGTTTCAGTTTTTTTAGGCTGTTCCATTAATGTTTGTGTTCTTGTTTTCAAATCAATCTTTCGTTTGCATTGTGTCAGCACTCTTTCTTTGTACCCTCTCGCTTTGAATCTGCTCTTACTTTCCTGTATTACTCTCTCCGCATCTTCCGGCACAGAACAGTTTCGTTTAAGGCGCGTGAATTCTCCATAGGGTATACTCCGTAACAGGGGTGTTGGATGGAAGCTTGTTCCGTGGAGCACACTGTTCGTGGCTGTTTTTTTACGAAAAAGAGTGGATTCCAGTTTGTCATTCGACACATATATTTTAGTGTCCAAAAAGTCTATTTCCGTTGTACTCGTGTTACATGTGAACTGAAGACCAATTTCATTTTGATTCAGTTTGTTAAAGTAACTTTGGAACTGATCATTTGTACCATGCCAAATAATGAACAGGTCGTCGATATAACGTACCCACAATATTATTCGGTTCAAATCATGTTGGTTCTCCTCATTCCACGCCACAGTCTTCTCCCACCACCCCATTGTGATATTTGCATAATTGGGAGATAGAGAAATGCCCATGGCCGTGCCACAGATTTGTTTGAATATCTGTTTGTCAAAGAAAAATACGTTGTTTCTCAGGCATAAGTCAATCATTTTGATTAGCATTTTTGAATGTTCCAAATAAATGATGCTACGTTGTTTCAGATAATATTCCACTGCTTGCATCCCAATTTCATGACGGATCGAGGTGTAGAGTGAGACTACATCGATAGTAGCTAGTAGGTATTCTGGGTTCCAATCTACATTCAGCAGTATTCTCAAGAAGTCCCCAGTGTCCTTGATGTATGAAGGAAGACTTTGTGCAATAGGGGCTAGAAATTTGTCCACATAGTTGGAAACGTTCTCATATAGTGACCCACAAGCTGAGACAATTGGTCTCCCTGGAGGATGGTTCAAGGTTTTGTGAATCTTTGGGAGAAAGTATATACACGGTGTTACTGGATGGTCAATTGTTAGATACTTCTTTTCATCTTCATCTATTAGACCTTTGGCGTGCCAAATTTCCAGGTGTTTTTGTAATTCTTTCTGCATATTCACATATGGATTGTTTTCCAATTTCTGATAATTATTTTCTTGGTTCAATTGTCTCTGTGCTTCACATACATAGTCAGATGTTTTCAACAGCACGATATTGCCCCCCTTATCCGCTGGCTTTATAGTGATTTTGTCATTTAACATCAGTGTTTTCATGGCTTCTCGCTCCGATTTTGTCAGATTTTCACGTGTCTTGTTTCTTGCTTTGGATAAATTGTCAATTTCCTTTATTGTGGCTTCAGCGAAGAGATCGATTTTATTGCCAGGAGATAATATCGGATAGTATCTTGATTTCCTTTTTAAGCCGGTGGCTGGTCTCTCATCTGTTGCAATTTGTAGCTCTTCCAGTAATTCAGCGTCTGATATCGGTGTGCCACTCAGGTCAAATAATGATTCAAAACTATTCCTCAAATCCGGCATATCTGCGATGGTGTTGAACATGATGTCATTTATATTCTCTTCCGGAGTATTTGGAGTCTCCATAGATTTTCCTGCATGTACTTTCGCTAATTTCAGCTTTCTGATATACTTATACAGATCTATTCTTGTTTCTGTATAATCAAAATGAGCTTCCGGACAGAATGATAATCCCTTGTTCAAAACACTTTTCTCAGTCTCTGTTAGTAGATGATCTGAAAGATTCACTATTAAGTTTGTTTCGGATTGCGATTGCGGAGGGGGTACTGACGTTTTTCTGCGTCTTGCCCTGCGGATTTTTCGGTGGCTGATGCGGGGGTTGTTTGATTTTGTAGCCCCCGGCCTCTTCCTCTGCGTCCTCGGTTGGGGTATGGTCGCCTTCCCCTCCCTCTTC
Organism: Lissotriton helveticus; assembly: GCF_964261635.1. Lineage (NCBI taxonomy): Eukaryota > Metazoa > Chordata > Amphibia > Caudata > Salamandridae > Lissotriton > Lissotriton helveticus. The sequence goes on from NC_136058.1 coordinate 210,295,228, forward strand.
CTCCGCCTCTCGAAATGCTCTTCTCCAAATTGACCAATTCGACCTCCTCTAAAACTGACCAGTTTTTTGTCTGGTACATGTTGCGTGTTGAGCCATCATCACTGATGCTTGATTCACTTGCACTTGACATTAATTTTTGCGTGGGGTAGTTCTTCTTCAAGTTATCGTATTTTCTGGCAAATGTGAGAATTCTGCCATGAATATAGTCCTGATCATCTCGTTGGAATTTGCGTTCTTTACGCTCCTCAACCTCACTTTCGTAGGAGTCTAATCTTGTTTCCATTTCCTTACGTAGTTTGGCTACTTCATCCTGATTGGTTTCTTTAGATATTTTGTCCTCTAAGTCTTTTATTTTTTGTGTAATCTCATCCCCCTCGATGCGTGCATGCTTCACTAGAATGCGCATCATGTTGAGCGAGCATTGTGTATTGTTATCGATCCATTCTTCAATTAACACCTTCTTTACTTCAAAATGCGTAGGCATCGTGAATATCCTTAGGCCACGAGGAATCCGTTTAACTTCCAGATATTTTTCAAGGGCAATTACTTCCCAGCTTTTGTTTATCTCCTTTTTGTATAATTTTTCCAAGACATTCAGTTGTTGTTTGACAGTATTTTCATTTGCCGCAGATGTCGCGGTAGTCACAGGAGTTTCATCACATTTTGCTCCAGTTTTAAACATAGTTGTCACTCTAGAAGCACGTTTAGCTACACAAGCTTCCATGATTTCCACAGTTTGTTTTAGTGCTGCACTCGTATTTAACCACAAGGGTGAATAACCATATGTCGGTTCTGTTCCTTTAAGACTCACACTCACACCGGTATTCAGTACAGGAAGTTGGGCGCTTCTCTCGGCTTCGTTTCTTTTGACACAAAGTGATCCTTAAGCCATGCGAGAGCGCTCGACAGTGTGTGCCTGTCGAGCGCTCTCGCATGGCTTAAGGATCACTTTGTGTCAAAAGAAACGAAGCCGAGAGAAGCGCCCAACTTCCTGTACCGGTGTGAGTGTGATTACCCCTGTTGGACGAGCGGAGAAGCTGTGCCATACCGCCTCCGCTGTCAGAGAAGTCCCGCACAAGGTAAGCGGAGCACGCATCTCAAGTGAATGTTTATGTGAAGTTGAAGTGGCCGACGCAGTCTCCGCATATCAGACACCGGCACCGTGAACAACACGGTCGGCTTTGCGGAGCTCAGTCGGATCAGGAAACAGTCTTAAAGGAACAGAACCGACATATGGTTATTCACCCTTGTGGTTAAATACGAGTGCAGCACTAAAACAAACTGTGGAAATCATGGAAGCTCGTGTAGCTAAACGTGCTTCTAGAGTGACAACTATGTTTTAAACTGGAGCAAAATGTGATGAAACTCCTGTGACTACCGCGACATCTGCGGCAAATGAAAATACTGTCAAACAACAATTGAATGTCTTGGAAAAATTATACAAAAAGGAGATAAACAAAAGCTGGGAAGTAATTGCCCTTGAAAAATATCTGGAAGTTAAACGGATTCCTCGTGGCCTAAGGATATTCACGATGCCTACGCATTTTGAAGTAAAGAAGGTGTTAATTGAAGAATGGATCGATAACAATACACAATGCTCGCTCAACATGATGCGCATTCTAGTGAAGCATGCACGCATCGAGGGGGATGAGATTACACAAAAAATAAAAGACTTAGAGGACAAAATATCTAAAGAAACCAATCAGGATGAAGTAGCCAAACTACGTAAGGAAATGGAAACAAGATTAGACTCCTACGAAAGTGAGGTTGAGGAGCGTAAAGAACGCAAATTCCAACGAGATGATCAGGACTATATTCATGGCAGAATTCTCACATTTGCCAGAAAATACGATAACTTGAAGAAGAACTACCCCACGCAAAAATTAATGTCAAGTGCAAGTGAATCAAGCATCAATGATGATGGCTCAACACGCAACATGTACCAGACAAAAAACTGGTCAGTTTTAGAGGAGGTCGAATTGGTCAATTTGGAGAAGAGCATTTCGAGAGGCGGAGGAAGAGGGAGGGGAAGGCGACCATACCCCAACCGAGGACGCAGAGGAAGAGGCCGGGGGCTACAAAATCAAACAACCCCCGCATCAGCCACCGAAAAATCCGCAGGGCAAGACGCAGAAAAACGTCAGTACCCCCTCCGCAATCGCAATCCGAAACAAACTTAATAGTGAATCTTTCAGATCATCTACTAACAGAGACTGAGAAAAGTGTTTTGAACAAGGGATTATCATTCTGTCCGGAAGCTCATTTTGATTATACAGAAACAAGAATAGATCTGTATAAGTATATCAGAAAGCTGAAATTAGCGAAAGTACATGCAGGAAAATCTATGGAGACTCCAAATACTCCGGAAGAGAATATAAATGACATCATGTTCAACACCATCGCAGATATGCCGGATTTGAGGAATAGTTTTGAATCATTATTTGACCTGAGTGGCACACCGATATCAGACGCTGAATTACTGGAAGAGCTACAAATTGCAACAGATGAGAGACCAGCCACCGGCTTAAAAAGGAAATCAAGATACTATCCGATATTATCTCCTGGCAATAAAATCGATCTCTTCGCTGAAGCCACAATAAAGGAAATTGACAATTTATCCAAAGCAAGAAACAAGACACGTGAAAATCTGACAAAATCGGAGCGAGAAGCCATGAAAACACTGATGTTAAATGACAAAATCACTATAAAGCCAGCGGATAAGGGGGGCAATATCGTGCTGTTGAAAACATCTGACTATGTATGTGAAGCACAGAGACAATTGAACCAAGAAAATAATTATCAGAAATTGGAAAACAATCCATATGTGAATATGCAGAAAGAATTACAAAAACACCTGGAAATTTGGCACGCCAAAGGTCTAATAGATGAAGATGAAAAGAAGTATCTAACAATTGACCATCCAGTAACACCGTGTATATACTTTCTCCCAAAGATTCACAAAACCTTGAACCATCCTCCAGGGAGACCAATTGTCTCAGCTTGTGGGTCACTATATGAGAACGTTTCCAACTATGTGGACAAATTTCTAGCCCCTATTGCACAAAGTCTTCCTTCATACATCAAGGACACTGGGGACTTCTTGAGAATACTGCTGAATGTAGATTGGAACCCAGAATACCTACTAGCTACTATCGATGTAGTCTCACTCTACACCTCGATCCGTCATGAAATTGGGATGCAAGCAGTGGAATATTATCTGAAACAACGTAGCATCATTTATTTGGAACATTCAAAAATGCTAATCAAAATGATTGACTTATGCCTGAGAAACAACGTATTTTTCTTTGACAAACAGATATTCAAACAAATCTGTGGCACGGCCATGGGCATTTCTCTATCTCCCAATTATGCAAATATCACAATGGGGTGGTGGGAGAAGACTGTGGCGTGGAATGAGGAGAACCAACATGATTTGAACCGAATAATATTGTGGGTACGTTATATCGACGACCTGTTCATTATTTGGCATGGTACAAATGATCAGTTCCAAAGTTACTTTAACAAACTGAATCAAAATGAAATTGGTCTTCAGTTCACATGTAACACGAGTACAACGGAAATAGACTTTTTGGACACTAAAATATATGTGTCGAATGACAAACTGGAATCCACTCTTTTTCGTAAAAAAACAGCCACGAACAGTGTGCTCCACGGAACAAGCTTCCATCCAACACCCCTGTTACGGAGTATACCCTATGGAGAATTCACGCGCCTTAAACGAAACTGTTCTGTGCCGGAAGATGCGGAGAGAGTAATACAGGAAAGTAAGAGCAGATTCAAAGCGAGAGGGTACAAAGAAAGAGTGCTGACACAATGCAAACGAAAGATTGATTTGAAAACAAGAACACAAACATTAATGGAACAGCCTAAAAAAACTGAAACCTACACACCTCCCAGATTCATTACAACTTACAGCAAGGAAAGTGGTAAAATTGCAGGCATATTGAGAAAATATTGGCACCTACTGTCTGGGGATCCAGACATTGGAGAAGCTCTCGGTGATACACCGCAAATAACCTACAAAAAGAACACATCCATTAAAGATTTGTTGGTTCGAAGTCACTTTCAAGAGAAACCGAAGCCGAACTGGCTGCAAAACCAACGAAAAGGGTTCACACCATGCAACTCCTGCAAAGCTTGCAAAATTGGCAAAAGTATGAAAGTGTTCGAAGAACCGGATGGAAAATTGATGAGAATCGAACAACAAATTTCTTGTACTTCAAAGAATGTTGTACACATCATAGAGTGCAAATGTGGATTGAAGTACGTGGGATGTACAACTTGCATGCTAAAAAAACGAATCTTGGAACATATCCGAGCAGTCAAGAATTCCAACATGCAATATGCGACAGCAAAACATATGAGCATTTGCCAAAATGGAGACTGGAGACAAATGCATTATTATGGTGTGAAAATGTTGGACAAATTGGAAAGAGGTGGTGATGTGGTCCGCAGGCTGCGACAAATGGAATCACGCATGATCGTCAGACTCAGAACAAAATACCCTAAAGGGATGAATTTTGGAGAGGATCTGCATGTTCATCTTGAATAAAAAATGTTCTCATCAGGACAATTTGGTACTATACCATGATTGGTAACATTACTATAGAATACAAAGAACATATATGCAGGACTTGGGTACTATACCGAGAATTGTTTACATTAATACAGCCCCAGTGAACTAGATGTCACTAATGTGCAGTTACTTATAAAGCACACAATTGTCTTTCTTTTATTTTATTAATTTTCACATTGTAACTACAACTCCCACAATGCCTCCTAAATGGCTAAGTTGGGGATAGTATATATACTGACACTGAAGAGGGACTAACCAACCGTGAGCAAGGCCAGTGTTGGCTGAAACGCGTTGGTGGGGTGAAGTCTTGAATAAAAAGACTTAAAATATTTCCTGATGTGCCGCCTCCTTTGTTTGTAAAAATATATATATATATATATATATATATATATATATATATATATATATATATATTCACTGAAAAAACCATAGGTTATAGACCATATATAGTTAGGAATTAGCATTTAAAAAACCTTATTTTACTCACACAAAACCATTGAAATTCCATATATAGTTAGTTGCACTAACTATATATCGCGCACCCGCAATCCACTGCTGATCATGTCACATATTACATCATTCATGACATGGTCAGTGACATCACTGATGACATCACTGATGACATCTCAAATGACATCACTGATGACATCACTGATGACAACATCCAGTGACTGTATGTTTCTGTAAAGTTAAAATATGTCTTACATATTGAAGAATGAGTGGATGTATAAGTGTCTGGATGAAGGAATTAGTAGGTGCGTGACTGACTGTATGAGTGAGTGATTAAATGTGTCTCACTGAATGCATGGGTTAGTGACTAAACTGTCTTAATTTGTGCATCATTATGTCTGTTGTTCTGTAAACTGCTGCATGTGTTGATCATTAGCTATACGAGAGGCTATATGTGTTATTAATTGGTTGCCCAAGTATTTCTATGGGAGATTGAGTTTGTGTGGGGGTGGCTGGAAGGTGTGTGACTCTATGCATAGATGTGTGAGCAGTTTATTTACTAGGTGTATGAGTTCAAGAGTGCATGTGGAAACAGCTACATGGGCAGTTGACTGTGTGCATGACTGTATTGATGAGTGAATGGATATCTCAATGCTACATGTCATAGTAAGTACATATGTAAAACACAGTACATGTGAGAGTTGGCATATATAAATAACTGTGCATGAGAGCCACTGAATGAGTGAGTGGTTGTATCGATCATTGTGAACTTGTATCAGGGATTGTATAAGAGAGTAAATATGTGTTAGTATATGTTTCAATAAGTAAGGTGTGTTTAACTGTATAGTTGAAGAAATGGAGGTGAGATTGTTTCTTTGCATGACTGACTGGGTGTGTGAGTAACTCCATGGATGAGTGGCAGTGTGTGAGTGTCTGTATACACTGAGTGTATCTAAGGTTATATTAGAGTCTGAAGAGGTTTATCGTATTAGCACAAGAATGATGTCAAATGAGATGTCATCAGTGATGTCATCAGTGATGTCATTTGAGATGTCATCAGTGATGTCATCAGTGATGTCACTGACCATGTCATGAATGATGTAATATGTGACATGATCAGCAGTGGATTGCGGGTGCGCGATATATAGTTAGTGCAACTAACTATATATGGAATTTCAATGGTTTTGTGTGAGTAAAATAAGGTTTTTTAAATGCTAATTCCTAACTATATATGGTCTATAACCTATGGTTTTTTCAGTGAATTTTCAAGGTTTTGTAAATGCTAATTCCTAACTATATATGGTCTATAACCTATGGTTTTTTCAGTGAATTTCAATGGTTTTTTAATAGCAAATATCATAAGCTGTCGAATGTCAAGTACGTGGTAAGTGAAAACATTTTCGTGTTTATGCACACTGATCTGCTTTGAATGGTGCCCCCCCCCTCATTTCTATTAGGAGTACTCTCTCTTTGCAGATAGTGAAAGATAGTTAACGCAGGCCTTTGCCCCCGTTGTAATCCGTCGTGCCTGCTTCTCTCTCCATTTGATTGATTGTTATCCAAGTATTTACTGTTTTAGAATTAGTTCTCTTTGGTTCATTCTCTATTTACAAACAAACACAGAGTCGCAATACTCTGTTTAGTCTTTGCAGATAACGAAAAATCGTGTAAAAAAAAGAAAAGGAATCGAGCAAAATCAGTAGGCCACTAATGGGATCTCTTTTTGACCTCGCTAAAATAGAAACATTAGGAACAACCCCTCATGACAAATACAAAACTAGTGAGATGAACTGAACTCCACACAATGATGGCTGCAAAACAGCTCGGCTCCGCCACCCACCCCGCCCAAAATAACGATAAAGAACGGCTGCCATGATTGGTTGCGGAATGACCACGACGGAGCTACGAAATGGTGCTGCTCTCATGCTAACCCCAGCTTCAGTCTGAAACATCCAGAAACACTGTAGACTACCAATTCGATCAGTTCCGGTAGCGCCCCAATGTAACCCGGTAGAGAAGAACTAGCCCTCCCCTCTTTGACTGATGGTTCTTGTTGCCTGTCCCTTCTGTTGTCATTTAACAGAACTATTTAGCCTGCTGAAAGGGGTTGTGTTCCGACCGCTGGTTGGTGGAGACATTTTGACTATATTCTGTACCTGCGTTGTCGCGTAATGCGTCATATGACGCGCCGCGTTAGCGCATCCGGAAGTCATCCGGGGCGCGCAGCGCGTAACGTAAGCATAACAAGTCATGTGACTTGTTAATAAAACTTTTCATTGGTTCATTTTACTTTTCTTATTGTAATGATGAAAGGCTTGGTCATATGACCTAAAAATTACGCTTTTCATTACTTCCGAACATTATTTTTTCTTAAATATATGTTATAATGTTCCAGGCTAATGTACTTTCCCGGAAATTTTACAACTGTCCTGCAAGTAAAATATATTCTTTTTTCGAGAAAAAGAGCGTTTCTTCGTCCCATGACGGAGCCGTTGAGCAAAAGAGGGTCGACCTGCTGTCTTAGTCGCCGATACGCCTGAATATGAGATTCTTATCGATCACTTTATGTTGCAGGAGTAGAAAACACAACAGCCCTTGACCATTTATCTTTACTGCGTTCCTTCGTATTATACCTTTTACCCTTCATGTAATTGGTCTGCTTTATTTCACTTGCCTTTTAATGATTCTAAAAAAGTCACTATTATTAAAAAATTTACCAATGTATATACTACTACCATGGTTTCTTTTAAAAACCTTTATTGTGAAAATTTCATTATACAAATACGAGCCTATAACCACGTGGGCCTGCCACAGAGCAAACTGTAATCGTATATGATGAATAGACATTTACACTGTAGAGGAACGTAACGGGCGGGCCATTAGGTTGCAAGAACTAAGGTGTCTAACAGTTACGGAATCGGTGGACGTACATTTTATAATTAAAATACGACAGGGCCAGTTACAATAAAATTATCTAGATATACATTTGCGGGCAAGTACCATGGGTGACGTTAATTCGAACTTTCAACAGTACAGTAATCAATAACACATCAGAACTTAATATCAATAGGGATGTCGAAATAGTCAATCAATTCTCGTCCCCGCCCGCCATGTGCTTCAAAACTGCATACGTATCTCGTGATTTCAAGGTTCTGCAACCAGTACACAACAAGGAGTTACGAGTCCCATTTATTCCGGGGCCATTTTGGGCGAGGACGGGCAGGTCCAGGATATAGTCAAAATGTCTCTACCAACCATCGACTATGATGATGTTCATATGCTGTATTTATTAGAGTAACACTCATCTGTCCACATGAAATTAATTTGCCACAATCTAAACATGTCATTTTAATCTTTCCAAAGTTCTTCTAAATATTTGGGACCGTTTCCCTTGCCTCTGAAGCTCTCAGTGCCACTTCTTTGATGAATGTACTAGCAGGTCAGGGGTTCTCATCCAAATCTCTCTTTTATGCAGCACTATAATTAATTGGTGCCACCTCTCCATATGACGATGCATGGTATAGTTACCACAACTATATTTTTTTTCGGTTCCTCTGGAGAGTTCATCGTGGCAGATGAAGCGTGTAACGTACCGGGCATTTACCTTTTTTTGCATTTACAGGAAAGGAAAAAAAAATCGAGCGTCCAAGTTCTAAGGTGTCCCAGGGCCATTTTAGTGGACCAGGCCCAAATCCAAAGAACAGGCCGCCATTTTGAGAGTCCTCTTGCAGCCGCCTGTCGCTGTAGCATCAAGAGCAGCCGAAACTCAGCTGAATGGCAACTGAAACGGTAAAGGGGCGCCCCACTACAGCAGACGAGCCTCCACCTAGGAAGGCCCATTCACGCCGGCTCCCCCCCCCTTCGGGCACCCCACGCCGTTATTCGGAGCAGTATTGTAGGATGGCCACACCAGTGCGGCAACTTGCTAGACATCACCTCGGTGGTAACCGAATCTCAACGCCTTGTGGTGTCTTCTATTCAAAAAACATTGTTATGCTGCCTTCGACCTATTCGCCGCAAGTGCGCACACAACTCAACTGCATAGCTTGCTAGACACCACCTCGGTGCCATCCGGATCTTGGAATGTCAGCACCTTTTGGTGTCTTCTCTTCAGAAAATATTGTTGCGCTGCCTTTGGCCCCATTCGCACATCAGTCCGCTACTGACGCCATCTCACAGGCTAATGGGGCGCCCCACGCCGACTTTCAGCATTGTAGAATGACCACACCAGTACAGCAACTTGCTAGACATCACCTCGGTGCCATCCGGATCTCGGCGCCCCACTGCAGATGAAGTGCCTCTCAACTATGAAACCACCACGGTGACATCCGGATCTTGGCGCGTTGTGCTGCCTTCGGCCTATTCGCACATCGGTCCGCTACTGACGCCATCTCACAGGCTAATGGGGCGACCCACGCCGAGTTTCAGCATTGTAGGATGACCACACCAGTACAGCAACTTGCTAGACATCACCTCGGTGCCATCCGAATCTTGGCATCTCAACGCCTAGTGGTATCTTCCATACAAAAAATATTGTTACGCTGCCTATGGCCCCATTCGCACATCAGTCCGCAACTTAGAAATCACCTCGGTGCCATCCGGATCTTGGCATCTCAGCGCCTTGTGGTGTCAGTCAGAAAATATTGTTGCGCTGCCTTTGGCCCCATTCGCACATCGGTCCGCTACTGACGCCATCTCACAGGCCAACGGGGCGCCCCACGCCGACTTTCAACATTGTAGGATGGGCACAGAAGTGCGACAACTTACTAGACACCACCTCGGTGCCATCCGGATCTTGGCGCGTTGTGCTGCCTTCGGCCTATTCGCACATCGGTCCGCTACTGACGCCATCTCACAGGCCAACGGGGCGCCCCACGCCGACTTTCAGCATTGTTGGATGGCCACACCAGTGCGGCAACTTACTAGACACCACCTCGGTGCCATCCGGATCTTGGCGCGTTGTGCTGCCTTCGGCCTATTCGCACATCGGTCCGCTACTGACGCAAACTCACAGGCCAACGGGGCGCCCCACGCCGACTTTCAGCATTGTAGGATGGCCACACCAGTGCTGCAACTTGCTGGACACCACCTCGGTGCCATCCGGATCTTGGCGCGTTGTATTGCCTTCGGCCTATTCGCACATCGGTCCGCTACTGACGCCGCCTCACGTACCAACGTATTTTCTCCGCATTTTATACCCTTTGCCGCATAACAGGTCATGTGACTTGTTTATAAAACTTTTCATTGGTTCATTTTACTTTTGGTTTCCTAATGATGGAAGGCTTGATCATATGACCTAAAAACAACACTTTTCATTGGATGAAAACTTTTTTTTTTTCCCAAACGATGAAAGCCCCACCTTGTTTCTGGATGTTTCAGACTAAACTGGCGTCAGCATGAGAGCACCACCATCTCGTAGCTCCGTCGTGGTCATTCCGCGAGCAATCATGGCAGCCGCTCCCCACCAGAAGCCTGCAGGAGTCGGGGCCCCCAAAACTTTTGATGAATTCTCAAGGCGGAGGGGACGCTTTCGAGAATGGGGTCCAAGACCTAGCAGACAAGCGTCCGATTTCCAAGGTGTCCCAGGGCCATTTCAGCGGACCAGGCCCAAAAAGGAAAGAGCCTGCCGCCATTTTGAGAGTCCTGTGACAGCCGCCTATCGCTGCACCGCAAGAGTGGGCGCAACTCAGCTGAATTGCGGCTTTTGACACAGTGGACCAAAAACGGACGGAATGGCAACTGAAACGGTAAAGGGGCGCCCCACTACAACAGATGACACTCCACCTGGAGAGGCCCGTTCACGCCGCCTCCCTCGGGGCGCCCCACGCCGTTATTCGGAGCAGCATTGTAGGATACCAAAACCAGTGCGGCAACTTACTGGACATCACCTTGGTGCCATCGTTCTGCTGCCTTGGAACTATTCGCACAACAGTTTGCTACTGATGACCCACCCCCCGCGACGCCCCACGCCGTTATTTGCTGGGTGGCAACTTACTAGACATAACTTTCGTGTCATCTAGATTTCGGCGCGTTCTGCTGCCTTGGAACTATTCGCACAACAGTTTGCTACTGATGACCCACCCCCCGCGACGCCCCACGCCGGAAATCTGAACGTTGTGCTGCGTTGGGACTATTCGCACAGCCGACCGCTACTTCGTTGTTTTTCCCTAAAAATGTTTATATGTTATTACTATTTTTGTTTTCTTGTATATATTTATAAATTATTAAAGTTTTATAATCTTACTACTTTGTCGGAGTGCTATATATTTTTAATGTGACACATAATTGTAAAAACTTTGATGTACAAAGAGTCATCCCTGGAATCTTCCGCTTCACGCTCGGTCCCCTCCCCAATCACAATACAGGATGGTTTTCAGATAATAGCAACGCTTCTGCTGTGACGGATCTCATCGAGTGTGGGCCTTGATCTACTATAACTCCTTTGAAGAGGGGTGATTCTTTACAGCTGTGGCCATAAACTACATCTGCAGGGCTAGCTGATAGCCTAGGACCGGCCTGGACAATCGGACACAGAGGAAAAGGAGTGTCAGAGGGTGCGGTAGTGAATAGGGCGAAAGGGAGGTGTCGGGCGGGCACAGGGTGTGATTCTCAGGGAAGAGCAGCGCAGATGGGGGAGGTTTATTACCCATGCATAAGACAGAGAGAGGGGGTGACCACTGCCTGGGTGAGATGCTTGCGAGGGTGGGGAGCCATGCTAAGGATCGACAGCGTGCACAGAGTGGGTCTGGTCAAGGCATCTAAAATGGCTGCCGTGCACGACAAAAGTGTAGCATTTGAAAAAAGACAAGATGGCGCAGACAATGTTTTTCAACACTTCCTGATTTCCTTCGAATCGAACGTTAACAGACGTTGGGGCATATTACCAAAGTTAAGCGATATTTATCCCTAACGATGCATTGCAAAGATTTTTTTACCGTCAGAAATTATCGCAGATAAACCTTGCTATTATCAAGGTTTATCGCAAATACGATAAAAAACGACCGCAATGCATTAATATCGCTGAAAACTCAGCGATATTCATGCATTACCGAGCTAATGCTCTTAGCCATGTTATCCACCTCCCATTGGATAACATGGCTAAGAACTGCTCAGGGCAGCTGTTACTTTTTGGAGATATTCGCGCTTATCTCGAATATTTCCAAAAGTTGATAATAGGAGATAGCGATGTTAGCGACTGTTTCCAGTCGCTAACATCTTGGCATGCCCACTTTGCATGTCATTAGTGATAAATATCACTCACATGCAAAGTGGGGCCCAAGATGGTCGCTATCTCCTACTAGCCATCGCTAACTGGTGTTAGCAACAGCTAGGTAATACAGATATAATTTTATCTCCGCGAAGCGGAGCGCTGTTACAGATATATATCTTTTTTTGAACGTTAATTTCTCAAAATCCACTGAAGCACATATATTGAGACCTAGCAAAGGCACATCGGGCTACCAGTCCCTACAATTTTGCCAAGTTTCGTGCAAATCCATTCAGCCGTTCGATTATTATTATTATTATTTTTTTTTGCCCCGCGGGGCCCTTTTAAAACCTCCACATCAAACCTAGGGGGTCAGCGAGGATCTACTATTCCCCCTTATGGTCATTTGCCCCTTCGCTTTGGCCTCCTCTTGTCTCTCGATCCTACCGAGAGACAAGATGGCGGCCGCTACGGACTGTTTGGAATGTTGACAGACGCCGGAGAACCAATCAGCTTCGCTTCACAAAGCTCCGTTGCGCGAAAAGTACGCGTCCTGGAGCGCTGCCCGGTCCGCTGTTACAGATATATATCTTTTTTTAAACGTTAATTTCTCAAAATCCACTGTAGCACATATATTGAGACCTACAAAAGGCACATCGGGCTACCAGTCCCTACAATTTTGCCAAGTTTCGTGCAAATCCATTCAGCCGTTCAGGCTAAAAGTGAGGCCAACCGCCCTATGGAAAACTCAATGTTAAAAACACGTTTTGGGACCCCCCTTTTTTCTCGACCCCCCCTGGACGAACCCCCCCCCAATTTTCAGGGGCTGCTCAGAAACATAATGTGCCATTTTCCTGAAAATTTCAGCCAATTCCGTCCACAAACGCCAAAGTTATTAGACATAGAATTTTCAAAAAACCCATAGAGAAAAAATCCTAACTATATATACCTACTGGCGACCGCCAGTAGGTAATATATATATATATATATATATATTACCTACTGGCGGTCGCCAGTAGGTAGTTATAGTTAGGACCTAGTTTCCATAGGAAATCCTCAACATTCTATTTGGATTAACTTTGGCCCTGGTGGATGAATCTTTGCGAATTTCTCAAAGAAGATGGCTCGGTCCACTGCGCTCCTTCCCTGAAAGTTTGGGGGGGGATTGGTGAAGTGGGGGCTGAGATAAAAGGGGGGTCCCAAAACGTGTTTTCTCCATGTTATTTTCCATAGGACGTTTAGACACGGCTACAGGTCGAACGGCTGAATGGATTTATAAGAAATTTGGCAAAACTGTAGAGTCCGGCTCGCAGATTACGCTTTTTTTGGAATGGTGTAAATCCGTTCAGTAGTTGCTGAGAAAATTAAAGTTAAAGTCAATTATATATCTATACGCGCGCACGGGTGCGCGCACTCAAGCGGCTGCGCGCGAGCGGATTTTTGTTTTTGCTGCGTGACGTCTGTTAACGTTCGATTCGAAGGAAATCAGGAAGTGTTGACCACCATTTTGTCACTGGGAGTAAATATATTGTTCATTTCAAAGCGTTGGAACATGGAAAGGGGAGAAGGTAGAGATTGTTTTGCTGCCTAGGTTTTCTCAGGGTGTGCAGAAAGGTCCTTAAAGGCGAAAATATATATATATTTTTTTTAAAAAGTTGCGGGGTGCGTGCACTCGGGCGCGCACACCTATTTGTGTTCCAATCTTTATTTCGGCCATTTGGCCATAAAAGATAAACAGTAAAACATATACAATCACAGTAAATCAACAAGTATAATCAATCAGTGCACACTTAAGCAATAAAACCTTGGAAATACGTGTTGCTAAAATGTCTAAAAACTATGAATCTTAAAATTGAGATTAAGAGGGAGCCTGCGTCTTTAAAATACGGTTACGGGTGTGCCAGACATTAATAAGAAATTTTGCCAGTGCTAACACAGTTGGACCTGTAATATCAGATTTTAAAATCCTATACATTGGGGCATACTCCCTACAGCCCATATTTCTAATCAATGGAAGGAGCCAGTATTTCCTCGCGACCCTGTAAGCTGGGCAAAAGAGGACCACATGTAAATCAGTTTCCTCCGTGGCATCACAGACCGGACACTGCTTGGTGGTGGGAGGCGATGACCAGGAGCTGGTGAAAGATCGAAGAGGCAATGTGCCATATCTCCATTGGAGAAACAGCTTCCTGGCCAGCACAGGGAAAATAGCATCTAAAGCCCCCTCAAACCTATATAAGTCCTTAATTTGTGCAAATACAGAGGAAAGTGACCCTTCACCCTGACTATCTAGGGCCCTAGCTAATTTTAATTCATGGTATGCATTGGCCAGGGATCTCTTAGAAATGTTTAGTGCGGCATTAGCAGGATCAGTCCATAGGTCAGAGAACCCCATTTCCATACAAGTATTTTGGATGTATTTAATCCAGGGGATCCGAAGCGCTTTCGGGTGGGTCAATAGCTCCATCAATTCCGCCCTATAGGCTGCAAGATCGTTGCTACTCCACAGCCTACGCCAGAAGGCTATGGGTCTCAAACCTATTTCATCAGCTATTGGTCGTAGACCCAGATCCAGCCTCAAGGGGAGGAGCGGGGTGCTGGGCGGAAGTGCCACTATCTGTCTGATGAAATTGTTCTCCGTTAAAGTCAGACTACGACAGGATGTGTGTCCCCACAGTTCCGCCCCATACATAGTTGCACCCCTGGCCTGCACCTTGTAAATCTGGATAAGCGACCCCAGCGGACGGTATGAGGAGCCATTCATCATCCGTGCGATGCCCCCTGTTGTTTGTACCAATTTAAGGTTCGCCCTGCTCTGGTGAGATCCCCAAGACATGGTTTCATTGAGAGTCACACCGAGGTAATCGAAGGTGGAGACTCTCTCGAGCCGTGCGGCTCCCAATAGCGGATTCGGCCGCAATTTTTGGCTTGGGTTCAAAACCATGAACTTCGTTTTAGCCGCGTTAATTTCTAACCCCCTGTCAGTGCAGAAGGCCACAAATGAATCAAGGATCCTCTGTATCCCCATAGGGGTTTTAGACAGCAGCAGGGTGTCATCTGCAAACATAATTGCAGGCACCCTGGTGCCATTCAGTTTGGGTGCGTCCGTATAGTCGGTGGCATTCAGGTGGGCGATTACCCCGTTGACGAAGAGGCAAAACAGGGTCGGTGCCAACACACAGCCCTGCCTTACCCCTCGGTCAACGGGGAATCTATCCGTAAGTGCCCCGGACCTCCCGCACCTCACTCGAGCATAGTTGTTGTGGTGTAGTCTCTGTAAGATTAGCAGGATGTCCGGGGGGACGCCCATCTCTGCCAGGACGCACACCTATTTACAAGAGTGTGAAAATGGAGATAAATCAGAAGTTTCAGTGCTTTGATATAAGGTGGCTCTGAAAAGAGCCCTTGTGTTAATTGAGTTTTTTCTGCATTTATAAGTAAGTAGCGATGCAGAGCCGGATGTTGCAGAGGAAGATTCTGTTTCTGCCTTCCTTCTTACTTAGTTATAGTTTTTTCACTCCCACTCCAGGCTTTTAGTCTGTGGATGGAAATCCATGAACCTAGACTCACCTATGAAAATCATACTATTGATGCTTGACTGAGGCCAAGGAGATCAGAGAAGATGTGTGTCTAAGGTGATGTAACTCTGGGGAGATGATGTTACGTTTAAACGTAGCCCCTGAGTGCTTAGTTCGGTTCTGTTCTCTGTCACTGTTGTTGATTTAGAGCCCCAAATACAAAGGCTTGTTGTTGCTTGTGAATCCCCAAGTGTATATTTGCTCATACTGATCCATAACGCCCCGGCGTATCCATGTCGTAGGCCGCAAGAGTGGGCGAAACTCAGCTGGCCGAGCAAGACTTGGGGAGGGGGCAGGAGCCAAGAGGAAACAAGGAGGGGTTTTCATCATTTGGGACAAAAAATATTTCTAAACCAATGAAAAGGTTTATTAACAAGTCACATGACCTGTTATGCTTACGTTACGCGCTCCGCGCCGCGCCCCGGATTGCTTCCGGGAAGCTGCGCTTCGCGCCTCGCGCACCGGAGCACTTCCGGGTGCGCTAACGCGGCGTGTCATATGACGCATTATGCAACAACGCGATACATCGTTGGGGCTCCACCGGAACTGATTGAATTGGTAGTCTACAGTGTTTCTGGAAGTTTCAGACTGAAGCTGGCGTCAGCATGAGAGCACCCCGTGGCTACGTCGTGGCCATTCTGCGAGCAATCATGGCAGAAGCTCCCCACCAGAACTCTGCGGGAGTCGGGGGCCCCGGTGACTCTCGTAGAATCTTCAAGGCTGATGGGACGCTTTTGGGAATGGGGCCCATGCCGTAGCAGTCAAGCGTCCGAGTTCCAGGGTTGTCCAGAGCCATCCTTGCAGGCCAGGCCCAAGTCTGTGGAGCCGACCGCCATTTCCTGAGCTCCGTGGCAGCCGCCTGTCGCTGTACCGCAAGAGTGGGTGCAATTCAGCCGGATGGCGGGTGAGACGCTGTAATAGCAAGAGCAGGCGTAATTCAGCTGGCCGAGCGAGGCAATGTGCCGCAGGAGCGGGCGCAACTCATCTTGTCGAGTGAAGCGCTGGGGTGCAGCTGAGAAACCTCCACCTGGGGAGGTGGGGGAGGCTCGTTCGCGCCGCCTCTCCCTTCCAGTGCACCCCACGCCGTCTCCTGGCGCAGGTATATGTGATGGTTGGACCAGGGCACCGCAGGACGTGTCTTCAGGTCAAACGGATTGTGGGACAAGGTCCAGAATGGAAGAGTCACCAAAAGGCTAAAAGTTCCGCCGGACCCCGGGAGCCGGCCTCCTATGTCGAGTGAAGTGCTGGGGTGCAGCTAAGAAACCTCCACCTGGGGAGGTGGGGGAGGCTCGTTCGCGCCGCCTCTCCCTTCCAGTGCACTCCACGCCGTCTCCTGGCGCAGGTATATGTGATGGTTGGACCAGGGCACCGCAGGACGTGTCTTCAGGTCAAACGGATTGTGGGACAAGGTCCAGAATGGAAGAGTCACCAAAAGGCTAAAAGTTCCGCCGGACCCCGGGAGCCGGCTGCCTATGTCGAGTGAAGTGCTGGGGTGCAGCTGAGAAACCTCCACCTGGGGAGGTGGGGGAGGCTCGTTCGCGCCGCCTCTCACTTCCAGTGCACCCCACGCCGTCTCCTGGCGCAGGTATATGTGATGGTTGGACCAGGGCACCGCAGGACGTGTCTTTAGGTGAAACCCTCAACTATGGCACCCAACATCCAGGACTTATGCCATTTGTTGAAGGTAGTGACATCGAAGCATCTCAGGGACCAAGCATATCCAGAGTCCTTCCTACAGCCTCTGCGTTCCTTCTTACCTAGTTATGGTTTTTTCACTCCCACTCCAGGCTTTTAGTCTGTGGATGGCAAACTATGAACCTACACTCACCTATGAAAATCTTACTATTGATGCTTGACTGAGGACAAGGAGATCAGTGAAGCGCTGGGGTGTAGCTGAGAAACCTCCACCTGGGGAGGTGGGGGAGGCTCGTTCGCGCCGCCTCTCCCTTCCAGTGCACCCCACGCCGTCTCCTGGCGCAGGTATATGTGATGGTTGGACCAGGGCACCGCAGGACGTGTCTTTAGGGGTGTAGCTGAGAAACCTCCACCTGGGGAGGTGGGGGAGGCTCGTTTGCGCCGCCTCTCCCTTCCAGTGCACCCCACGCCGTCTCCTGGCGCAGGTATATGTGATGGTTGGACCAGGGCACCGCAGGACGTGTCGTTAGGTCAAACCCTCAACTATGGCACCCAACATCCACGACTCTGGATATGCTTGGTCCCTGAAATTCTTCGATGTCACTGCCTTCCACAAATGGCATAAGTCGTGTGTGTTGCCGTCTCCTGGCGCAGGTATATGTGATGGTTGGACCAGGGCACCGCAGGACGTGTCTTTAGGGGTATAGCTGAGAAACCTCCACCTGGGGAGGTGGGGGAGGCTCGTTCGCGCCGCCTCTCCCTTCCAGTGCACCCCACGCCGTCTCCTGGTGCAGGTATATGTGATGGTTGGACCAGGGCACCGCAGGACGTGTCTTTAGGTCAAACCCTCAAGTATGGCACCGAACATCCAGGACTTATGCCATTTGTGGAAGGCAGTGACATCGAAGAATCTCAGGGACCAAGCATATCCAGAGTCCTCCCCGGGGTATTTGCACAACGGTCCTCTACCCCTAGGCCGCCAGCTATGCTACCTTGACAGGAACAGTGTCATGCATTTGGATCGATGTTGCAGCAGGCTGCCATGTAAATAGTTATTTAATGAAACGTTTTACCCTGTTACTTTGTTGGTGTGTTGTATATATTTATAATATTTGCATAGGGTTTGTCGTTATTTTGGGCGGGGTGGGCGGCAGAGCAAATTCACTGAGAAAACCATAGGTTATAGACCATATATAGTTAGGAATTAGCATTTACAAAACCTTGAAAATTCACTGAAAAAACCATAGGTTATAGACCATATATAGTTAAATATCTCAAGTCCATCTGTGCACTCGATGGAGATACAGGTCGTCGATCAGAAAATGTGCTGGCCACCTCTAATGGTAATAGCGTGGCCAGGGCTTTTGTCGATGCCTCTGCAAATTGCACAGGGTGCACTTGTATGACATGCCGCACCATGGTATGTATGGAAAAGGAATATTTTTTTGTTGGATTTCCTCTTGAGAGAAACGAGTCACATATCGTGCAGGTTACTTTTGGTGCATTTACTTTCTTTTGATCTTCAGGATAAGTGAAAAATTGCCAGATGAATGATTCTTTTTTTCTTCTTAAAGGTAGTCGATCATTTTGTTCAGATTCGGAAGATGAATGAGATACGGTAGCCATTTCACCAAAGTCTTCCGAAAAATGTAGGACGTTGTTCTCTCTTGAGAGTAGAAAAGATAGTGAGAGAAGTGGGTGGAGTGCTGCGTAAATTCCAGAATAGAAACTAGTAAGAACCAATTGGAAGTGTTGTTTTCATGTTACAGCAGGCTGCCATGTAAATAATTATTTAATAAAACGTTTTACCCTGTTACTTTGCTGGTGTGTTGTATTTATTTATAATATTTGCATAGGGTTTGTCGTTATTTTGGGCGGGGTGGGCGGCGGAGCCAAGCTATGTTGCAGCCATCATGGCGTCGAGCTCGGTTTCTCTTACTAGTTTCATATTTCTCATGAGGGGTTGTTCCTAATGTTTCTATTTTAGCGAGGTCAAAAAGATATCCTATCAGTGGCCTACTGATTTTGCTCGATTCCTTTTGTTTCTTCTAACGATTTTTAAGTTAAAGTTTGCTAGCACGATACAGCGGCTAGTCCGCATTTTATATATATGTCTTTTTTATTAGGGGTGTCCTCCAGTGGAGTCGGACGATCTACCTCTAATAAATGGTAAGTGTTCCTCTGAAGGAATGTGTCTTGAAAGTGGCTGACTGTAATGTATGATATTTCACTCAGTGACTTTCAGGCCCTGCTGTTTCAAAACTGTGCATGTGCTTGAAGCAGGCGTAGGTATTGACGCAGGATTGTGAATATAGTGCATTGGTGAGCCTTGCTGGAGCTGCATCACAGTTGCGATGCAACTCTAGCAATGTATTACTTTTTCAGCACAGATGTGTTACGCATGTATGGTGTTTTTGTACCATGGTGCGCCACATTTCAAATGTGGCACACCATGGGTAACGGAGCACTAGCATACTGTGGTGCACATTAACTGGTGCATATCTGGGTATGAAGTAGTTAACATAAATCTGCCCCATAGGTTACAAATCCGCGTTTAGTAGACTGTTTGGCCTTTGTAGTTTTATGTTTTTTCTGTTATTCTATGTAGGTATGTAATATTGCAATATTTTTGTCACGAAAAAGAAGCCATGAGTATTGGGTTTGTAAAAGATTGCAAGATTTTTAAAATTAAAAAGCAACAACCATGGCATTGCTTAATATAGTATTGTAAATACTTATCTTTAACAATGATGAGAGAGTAAAAAAAGGTTAACCTGATGTTTTAAAGTTATTCACAGGCTTCTTTAGAGGAAGTATTCTATATGATTGTAGCGTGGGTGTTTCACTTTTTTATAGGTAATACAATGCATTCTGTATGCTGTAGCAGGAGGAGTACTACATGCTTGAATATTCTTCAGTGCTTATTTTCATTTCGTAAGTGGTATTGAGACCAACACAGAACTTCAATGGATCGGAGGGGCTGTTCCTGTGCATCTGGAGGACTGCCAAGCCGTTGCAGCAGTGGGAGTGAGGCCTCTCACAGGGGCGTAGCGCAGCTCCTTTTGATGCTCACAATTGCAGATAACAGGGTAGAGATGTCTGTGGAATTTATAGATGGTTAGTCACACTAGAGTGTGGGCGGCGCCCCTAGCACTTCATTACGGCACACAGGGGAGCCGCGTTGCACAGTTTGAGAATCAGAGACTTAGGAGATAAACCTTCATAATAGGAAGGCTTCTAAGTGATAAAAATCGCCGGTGCTCGGCGTTAAAAATATCACTGCTATCGGTGGAATTTTCCACGGTGTTAGTGCTTCAACAGAAATGGGAACACATATCTGATAGAAAATCCTGTAACAATCTCAGTATTTCACATTATCGCGTGAAAAGAAAGTCTTTCGAAAGATGTTGAACGTTGTTCTCTTTTGAGAGTAGAAAAGATAGTGAGATAAGTGGGTGGAGTGCTCCGTGTAAATTGCAGAATAGAAACTACTAAGAACCAATTGGAAGTGTTGTTTTCAAGTCACATGACTTCACATGCGCGTCTCAGGACGTGTAGGCGGTGATAGTATCTGGTCACGTACGCCATTTGGAAGTAGCGGTCTAATTCAGCAAAGTTTCAAAACGTGAAAAGGAGTAAATCCAAACACATCCGGATTTAATATATCTTCTGAGCTCGATTCAAGCATACAATTGTTAAAGTATAAAACCTTTTATATTTTTTTTTTTAAATACCAAGGTGTGTACATTCGGTCACGCACGAAAGTTTAAAAAGACATTCGGCTCCATTTAATGAAAATTTTCATAATAATAAAAGAGAAGCCTAGGTTTAGTGTCTTTGACGTAGTATAAGTTCTTTGATGGGTCTATGAAGAAATGTAATAAGTTGCAATTGCAAAGTTTTCACGAAATATATAGGCGGGTGCGCGCACACGGTCGCGCACGAACGAAAGCCAAAAAAGCGGAGATAAACCCCCTTTATAATATGCTCCTGGAGCTCTTTTTGGTAGAATGAGTTAGTTCTGAAAATAACTTTTTTTTTTTTTTTTTTAAACAAGTGTTATGTTGTTTTTGATTTTTTAAACTTGCAACAACATTTTCATGTGTGACACAGGATCAAAATGAAATGAAGAAATTGATCTCTTCTTGGGGCATTTATGACTCTCAATTTTTAGTTTAGTAAGAATGAGGCTCTGCTCTCCGTACAGAAGAATTTCTCCACACTCGTTGCATTTCATGTGCACCTTTGCAAGATATGGTCTCAAGTCCATCACAGCACTCGATGGAGATACAGGTCGTCGATCAGAAGATGTGCTGGCCACCTCTGATGGTAATAGCGTGGCCAGGGCTCTTGTCGATGCCTGTGCGAATTCCACAGGGTGCACTTGTTTGACATGCCGCACCATGGTATGTATGGAAAAGGAATATTTTTTTCTTGGATTTCCTCTTGAGAGAACCGAATTGCATATCGTGCAGGTAACTTTTGGCGCATTCACTTTCTTTTGTTCTTCAGGATAAGTGAAAAATTGCCAAATAAAAGATTCCTTTTTTCTTTTTAAAGGTAGTCGCTAATTTCCTTCAGATTCGGAAGATGAATGCGGGGCGGCAGCCATTTCAGCAAAGTCTTCCAAAGGATGTTGAACGTTGTTCTCTTTTGAGAGTACAAAAGATAGTGAGGGAAGTGGGTGGAGTCCTCCGTGTAAATTGCAGAATAGAAACTACTAAGAACCAATTGGAAGTGTTGTTTTCGAGTCACATGACTTCACATGCGCGTCTCGGGACGTGTAGGCGGTGACAGTATCTGGTCACGTACGCCATTTGGAAGTAGCGGTCTAATTCAGCGAAGTTTCAAAACGTGAAAAGGAGTAAATCCAAACACATCCGGATTTAATATATCTTCTGAGCTCGATTCAAGCATACAATTGTTAAAGTATAAAACCTTTTATATTTTTTTTAAAAATACCAAGGTGTGTACATTCGGTCACGCACGAAAGTTTAAAAAGACATTTGGCTCCATTTAATGTAAATTTTCATAATAATAAAAAAGAAGCCTAGGTTTAGTGTCTTTGACGCAGTATAAGTTCTTTGATGGGTCTATGAAGAAATTTAATAAGTTGCAAAGTTTTCACGAAATATATATGCGGGTGCGCGCACACGGTCGCGCACGAACGAAAGCCAAAAAAGCGGAGATAAACCCCCTTTATATTATGCTCCTGGAGCTCTTTTTGGTAGAATGAGTTAGTTCTGAAAAGAACTTTTTTTTTTTAAAACAAGTGTTATGTTGTTTTTGATTTTTTAAACTTGCAACAACATTTTCATGTGTGACACAGGATCAAAATGAAATGAAGAAATGTATCTTTTCTCGGGGCATTTATGACTCTTAATTTTTAGTTTAGTAAGAATGAGGCTCTGCTCTCCGTACAGAAGAATTTCTCCACACTCGTTGCATTTCATGTGCACCTTTGCAAGATATGGTCTCAAGTCCATCACAGCACTCGATGGAGATACAGGTCGTCCACCAGAAGATGTTCTGGCCACCTCTGATGGTAATAGCGTGGCCAGGGCTATTGTCGATGCCTTTGCAAATTCCACAGGGTGCACTTGTTTGACATGCCGCACCATGGTATGTATGGAAAAGGAATATTTTTTTCTTGGATTTCCTCTTGAGAGAACCGAATTGCATATCGTGCAGGTAACTTTTGGCGCATTCACTTTCTTTTGTTCTTCAGGATAAGTGAAAAATTGCCAAATAAAAGATTCCTTTTTTCTTTTTAAAGGTAGTCGCTCATTTCCTTCAGATTCGGAAGATGAATGCGGGGCGGCAGCCATTTCAGCAAAGTCTTCCGAAGGGTGTTGAACGTCGTTCTCTTTTGAGAGTAGAAAAGATAGTGAGAGAAGTGGGTGGAGTGCTTCGTGTAAATTGCAGAATAGAAAATACTAAGAACCAATTGGAAGTGTTGTTTTCAAGTCACATGACTTCACATGCGCGTCTCAGGACGTGTACGCGGTGATAGTATCTGGTCACGTACGCCATTTGGAAGTAGCGGTCTAATTCAGCAAAGTTTCAAAACGTGAAAAGGAGTAAATCCAAACATATCCGGATTTAATATATCTTCTGAGCTCGATTCAAGCATACAATTGTTAAAGTATAAAACCTTTTATATATTTTTTTAAAATACCAAGGTGTGTACATTCGGTCACACACGAAAGTTTAAAAAGACATTCGGCTCCATTTAATGAAAATTTTCATAATATTAAAAAAGAAGCCTAGGTTTAGTCTCTTTGACGTAGTATAAGTTCTTTGATGGGTCTATGAAGAAATTCAATAAGTTCAGATTGCAAAGTTTTCACGAAATATATAGGCGGGTGCGCGCAGTCGGTCGCGCACGAAAGCCTGGAAATGCGCTATCCATTTTATTGAGAACTGTTGCCGAGAGTGCGCACACTGGGTCGTGCACGAAAGTTTAGAAAGGCTATTTTTATTTACAGGCAAATTTTAATGCATTGAAAAAAAGGCAAGGTACAGACTTTCTAATTCTGTATCGCTTTACAAGGAGTCTCTATGCAACTTGAACAGTGAAGAAAACGGCTTGTTTCCGAAAAAAATATCGCCAGAACTTTATTGACAAAAGTATAGGTTGTATACACGAGATATTTCTGAATTAGCATTTTAAAAACCAATGAAATTCACTGAAAAAACCATAGGTTTTACACACGTTATAGTTAGGAAGTAGCATTTTCAAAACCTATGAAATTCACTGAAAAAACCATAGGTTTGACACCAGTTATAGTTAGCTGGAAATTTTACTGATATAAAACCAATGAAATTCCACGTTATAGTTAGTTGGACTCACTATAACTTGCGCGTGCAATGCACTGCTGATGACGTCACATATTACATCACTCATGACATGGTCAGTGACATCACTCATGACATCACTGATGACATCTCAAATGACATCACTGATGACATCATCCAGTGAATGTGTATCTTTCTGAAAAATAAATATTTTTTATATATGTATATCTAAAGGTTGATGGAAGAATAAATGGGTAAATAAATGTCTAAATGGATGTTTTCTTTGTGTAAAATTGATTGGTTAACTGACTTAATAAATGTATCTTAGTGAATACATATATTAGCGAGTAATGTTTAAATATTTAAATATCTGTATCTCTGTCTCACTTTGTGTATAAGTGGCTGCATGGGTTGGTGAGTAGCTACATGAGTGTGTATATGGGTTATTAGTTGTTTTTTTGAGTATCAGTATCAATGTCTGTATGGTTCGGTGGGGGATATTACTTAGAGCACAGATGCATGAATGAGTGACTCACTATTTGTATGTATTTTGAAGACAGCATGTGTGCAAGACTGTATGGGTGGATGATTGTGTGTATGGGTAGGTTAGTGAGTATGTGTTTTTATAATTGATTGTTTAAGAGAGTAAATATGTTTCCGTTTCTGTAGAAGTATGTGTAGTGGTGTGTATATAGCAGTATAATCAAGTAATTTTTTTTTGATAGTTTATTTGCATGTGTGAATTTGTGTGTGAGTAACTATATGGATGAGTATTAGTGTGTAACAGGATGTATAGGTGTATGAGTATATATGATGAGTAAGTACATGCATGAGTGACTATATAGAACTGTTGGTGAATAAGTGGATGTGTATGTAGATGTTGGAATTACCTAATAAGTTGTTGTAATTGGTATTGGTTTCTCCTTTTTTAAGAAAATGTTAGTTTCTATTTTTGAATGTGTGTGTCAAAGGTTATTTTATGCTGATAGGAGGTCTACCACTTTGTGACAAGGATGTTGTCATCAGTGATGTCATTTGAGATGTCATCAGTGATGTCATGAGTGATGTCACTGACCATGTCATGAGTGATGTAATATGTGACGTCATCAGCAGTGCATTGCACGCGCAAGTTATAGTGAGTCCAACTAACTATAACGTGGGAATATATATATACATATATATATTCAGTGAAAAAAACATAGGTTTCAGGGACATTATAGTTAGAAATGAGCATTTAAAAAACCTTAGAAATTCACTTAAAAACCCATAGGTTTCAGGGACATTATAGTAAGTTGTACATTTCACTCTTTCAAAACTAGAGAAATTTGGCTGTTATAGTTAGTTCAGCTAACTATTACTCGCGCCCCTGCAATGTACTGCTGATAACGTCACATATTATATCATTCATGACATGGTCAGTGACATCACTGATGACATCGCTGATGACATCTCAAATGACATCACTGATGACTTCACTTATGACATCATCCAGTGGTTCTTTCTATAAAGTTTAAATTTATATAATGTTTTTTTTAACACATTCTCTCGGGATAATAATAGTGGTGGACAACGGCACCTGTAATGGGTGCTTTTGCTCACGAGGGCCTTTTTTATTTTTGCACTAATTTGCACTTATTTTTTTGTATTGGCATAAATGGATGATGAATACAGGATTCATTTCACAACTATCTTAGGACTAAAAACTTTGCCCACTTGGGCTTTATTAAAGCATCGTTTAAGGCAACTGTAGAAATACAAATTGTTTTGGAAAATGCAGAATGTATACATAAAGGTTTTATAAACTAATTGCCCTCAATACTACTTTACGTGTTTAGAAAACGGAATTGTAGGTCACAATTTTGAAAGGGCGAATGATGGTTTGGTACAAAAATATTATTGTTGCATAATCTTTTAGAGCATCAACGTTTAAAAAAAAATATTTATATATTTAATATTATATTTATATATTTATTCACAATGATGCCTATATTAATTTATGCATGAAATTTTTTGCACAGTCTGAATGTAAAAAGCTGCTATGAGTAACTTGTTGCTTTCCATGTTATGATTTATACTAAGATGTCGTCATTTCCTGTGTACACACTTTATATGCCGCTTTTTCCCTTGACAACTCGTCATGTGATCAAGACCCGAGTGGGGGTCCAAACGCGTTATGGCGGACTGGCTGGTTTGATAATAAAGCACTATTGATTGGCACGAAGGTTTGGGTCCATTTCTCGTCATTTGCGCAGGAGAGGCAGTTACAAGCGACGATTTGGATGCATTAGGAATACCGAGGGACTTCAGCGTTACAAGTGGAACCCCTCCCCGTGTTGGGCACAGCAGCAGGAAGTCGCTGGTTCTGGTTTAAGCATGGGCGGATTTTGCGAATTGGCAATCCGCGAACTTGCGTATTTACGGATTCGCAATTCGCAAAATCCGCGAACTCTCGCAAATTTGCGGATTTTTTTTTTTTTGTGTTTGCAAGGGTTTTTTGCCAGTTCGCGAGGGTTGTGTACCAGTTCGCAATTGCGAACTTACTTGTCGGCTCGCAACGGCTGCGACTATGTTGTTTCTACGTCTGGTTCATCATCACAGGTTCACAGCACCCTCTGTTTCACCACTGCCACCCTCTGGTACACCCATGCCACCCTCTGGTACATCACTGCCACCCTCTGGTTGGTTTATCACTGTAGAATATGGGGGTGAAAAAAAGCAAGCACACCTGCCCTGCTTCAACTGACATGAATTAATTTGGGGTTGATTAATGTGTCACTGAATTTAAACTTCCAGTCTGGCTGGCACCTGCTTCCTTATCTGTAATTTGCTTTCTGTTGCAGTGCAATTTTTTTTCACAGGACCTTTGTGGCCTACTTGTAGCTATTCTCTGAGCCTGCTGTGAGGGTCAGAGCAGGGTCATAGAATAGTTGCAAGTAGGCAACTGAACTCTGAAGGGGCCCCTCAGGAAGCACTACAGGGAATGGTTACTAATGATAAGATTGAACTTTTGCACCTGCTGAGTGCTTTCAGTTTTGTCTGTAATTGCTTTCTGTTGCAGTGTAATTTTTTTAACAGGACCTTTGTTGTATACTTGTAGCTATCCTCTGAGCCAGCTGTGAGGGTCAGAGCAGGGTCATAGAATAGTTGCAAGTAGGCAAATGAACTCTGAAGGGGCCCCTCAGGAAGCACTACAGGGAAAGGTTACTAATGATAAGATTGAACTTTTGCACCTGCTGAGTGCTTTCAGTTTTGCAAAAATCCAAATATCCAGCAGCATCCACAAAAAGTAACCCTTCCAGGTCAAGATCCAAATCAAAGTGACCAGCACATGAAGAAAGCACTGGGAGGAGCCTGCTGGACAGGAACAGGAAGTTGGAGACTGTGGGGCACTTCCTTCCTCCCACCCCCCCCCCCCAAAATGGACTCCTTGCAAAGAAAAAGTGCAGGCAAATGTCAACCTGAGGAGTTATTCTGATAAAAATCATAATTTTCAAGGTTTATGCTGCCTGCTGGTGGATTTCTTGTGCGAAATTGTAAATTTTGCAATCTCGCAATTGCGAGATTGTCGCTGCCCGCCGCATCTACGTGTTCGCAAGTGTTTACTCCTGTGAAATTGTATGTTATTCTAGTTGGCAAGTGCGACCAAGCAAAAAATCCGCTTCACACGGATTTTACGAATTTTTGGCAAGTTCGCGAGAGTTCGCGGATTGCGAATTTGCTGAAAATCCTCAAAATCCTCGAGTGGAACGGATTTTACGCCCATGCTTATTCTGGTTACCCGAAACTGAATTGTATATTCAATATAGCCCCTGGGAGCTGTACACGAACCTGCCGGGGTTGCGGAAGCTGGCGGATCCTGTGTCGGCTGACCGGAGGAAAACGCCAGACAATCTGCGGGGGTAGGAGCAGTCAGAATTCCCAGTGGGGAGTGTGCGTGGCGTCAGGGCGGGACACTGTTTCGATTGCCCAACGACCATATTCTCAATCTGCTTAGTGAAAGAAGTAACCACAGCTTTGGCCATAATGTCCGCTGATGTGTTGCGCAATAGAGAGGAAGCAGCCAGCTCCATGTTTTCTGATTCCCCGGCTGGGGGATCGGCGGCTGTCGTAAACATTGGTAACACATTTGGGAGCCTTAACACTAGAGATCTATATAAAAGATTGGAAAAATTAAAACGCTCAGAACAGTCAAAGTGGTGGGAACATGGATCATTATCCCGCTACTTGGAGGTTGGGAGGGTGCCGAGAGTACTGAGAATTACCCCAGCACCCAGTTACGAAAATCCCGATTCGGCTATGTTGTCAGAATGGGCGGAATCGAATCTGGATTCGTCAAGTAAGCTCATGAAGATACTAATTAAATATGCGGAAATTGACCGCACCAAATTGCAGACTCAGATTGAATCTTTGGAAATGGAAATTGAGGAACTGGAAGAAACTGATCAAACAAAGAAATTAAGAGAAGACATGCTGGCCGTCTATGTAAGGACGAGGATGTCATCAAAAGAAGGAAGGAATTTAAGTTTGAAAGAGACCGGGCCGACTATCTTAACGGTCAAGTATTCACGTATGCCTGGAGATATGATGCTGTCAAGGCACGAACAAAGAATCCTCTACAAAGAAGACAAAGTGAAGCTACTATAGCCTCAACTTCGGCCTCGGAACTGAGTTCGGCCGCCGAAAGCGACCCGGAGAATGATGGCATCAGGGCACAAAATTTGTGGTTTACAAAGCTTTCCCTGGCCCAAGAGGTCGACTGTATGTGCAAAGACAGACGAGAAACATTGAGGCCTCGCGGACCCACGTGAGCCAAAAAACAAAGACGCAATTACAAGCGGCAACAGAGAAGAAAGTGCAGCAAAAGACAGTAAAGCCACAGGTAAAAAAGCGGCAAGGGGCAGATGGAACCGGTTCCAGAACAGGAATCAGACGCACGTTCAAACTCCAAAGCAGTAATCAATTTAACAAAAATAAAATTAACAGCAGCGGAAACAAAGGTCCTAGGATTAGGAATTTCATACTGTCCTCCATGTAATTTTAATGATGCGGATGTGAGATTGGACACTTATCGGTTTGTGAGAAAGTTAAAGCTTAGACAGTTCCATATACTGCAACCCAAAAAGAAATCAGCTTTACCTACTGTGACAAATCCAACCAGTCCTTCTCTTTTAACTGCGGGTGATTTGGAGGTGTTTGAAGACGTGTGGGCTTTGCAAAATGAGCATGAAGGTCAACTGTGGTCGACAATACTGTGCAATTGGGGGACAGAAGAGCTTGGGAAACGCCCTTCAAACCGAAATCAGTCTTCCAACCAATAATGCTGCATGACAATTTAGATGTATATCACAAACTAAAAACGCAGGATTTGAAAAGACAATATACATCCATGAATAAAGCCCACCATGCAACAAATAAACATAATCTGTGTTACAATAATCTCATGAAAAAATTGGGTTCAGATGCTAATGTAATCGTGAGACAAGCAGACAAAGGGGGCAACGTGGTCCTATGGCCACAACAGATCTACATGGATGAGGCACAATTGCAACTATCAGACATATCCTGCTACAGAAAAAGTAACATTCATATTGTTAAAGCAGCATGGAATGACCACTATCTTAAACTTCTTGCTTGGAAGAGTGGGGTTTACTCAGCGATGCAGAATATCGATTTCTGAAGAAAGAACACCCGGTGATCCCCACTTTTTATCTAATCCAAAAGGTGCACAAACACATTGCCAAACCACCGGGCAGACTGATCATATCGGCTATTAACAGCATAATGGAAAACACCTCCAAGTACAATGACTATTTCCTCCAGGAATGAGTTCAGGGTGTGACCTCATTTGTCCAAGATACATCTGATTTCTTAAAGAAAATTGAGCATATTGAATGGAGTTCTGACATGTTATTAATGACTTTAGATGTAACTTCTTTGTACACCTCAAGTAGACATAATGACGGTATAAAGGCAGAGGAGCATTTCCCAAATATGAGACCAATGAACTGTGCACCACACAATAGAATGTTGTTGGCTATGGTGAAAGGGTCCTTAGAACATAACTATTATCTTTTCAACAACCAGATCTACCATCAGGTTAGAGGAGTCGCGATGGGGGCCTGCTTCTCCCCCAGTTACTCTTGTTTGTGCATGAGGTTGTGGGAGGAGCAGGTCCTGATGGGAGATTATAAGACAATTATGGACAATCAGGTTGTTGTTTATCTTGGGTATATTGATGACCTGTTTTTTATTTGGAAGGGCACAGAGCAGAGTGCCAACCAATTTGTTGAAATGCTTAACACCAACAGCCTTAATTTACATTTCACGTCAACCATCAATACAAAAGCAGTTTGCTTATTAGATGTGGAGGTCTACATAGACAACGACTCCTTGGCAACAAGACTATATAGGAAATCCACTGCGGGCAACACTGTGCTCCACGCGTCGAGTCACCATCCACTTGTACAAAACCATTGAAATTCCTCCGTTATAGTTAGTTGTACTAACTATAACTCGCGCGCCCGCAATCCGCTACTGATAATGCCACATATTACATCATTCATGACATGGTCAGTGACATCACTGATGACATCACTGATGACATCTCAAATGACAATGCTAATTCCTAACTATGACATGTCTGAAATCTATGGTTTTTTCAGTGTATTTCAAAGGTTTTTTTAAATGCTAAATCTTAAATATAACATGTTTGAAACCTATGCTTTTTTCAGTGAAAAAAGCATAGGTTGCGGTTGCGCGTGACGTCGTACGCTCATCAGACGCGGTGGGTACGCAACTCCCGCGAACATTTTTAATGTTCAAAAAAGTACATATATATATATATTTAATATTAATATTAACACAAGACATTATCTGAACTAATCATAAAAATAATATTCTTTAACTTTCAATAAAGTTATATTGCTCATAAATACAATTTCGCGAAGTCGCGCTGGGTGCGATTTGGGTGCGTGCTGCATACGCGGACCCTATGCGTACCCCATGTTACCAGAAAAAAAGAGATTTGAATGGTTCATAACACTTCCTATTGTAAGTATTGAATGACCCCACCCATTTCAATCCCTCTTGTTAGAACTTCCTGGGGGGGAAGACATCTTCTGGCAAGATCTGCTCTTTTTCAATTTTGCTCACCTGTTTCTCAGCAAAGTTGGAGAAATGGAAACTAATGCACCATCTTCTGAATCAGAACACTCTGGAAATGAAGAATTTGTGCCTGAACTTCCCCCTCCAGAGAGGTATTCTTCAATTGTGTGGAAGTTTTCCACTTTTCCTCCAGGGCAGAAAAAAGTTAATGCCATGAAAGTAACTTGCAAAATCTGCAAGGCGGTCCTGTCTAGGGGAGACCCTACGAAGAAGTACTCGCGTGGAACAGCAATTATGCGAAAACATCTGCAAACTCGACACCCAGTCAACTTCGCAAGAGAGGAAATGAGGAGACTCATAGAAAATGCTCCTCAACCACGGCTGTTCCAATTACATCTGGAGCAACACCATCAACATCATCATCTCCTCCAGATATCCGTCCCCAATTTGGGAGAGTCCGGATGCATTGTGTTTAATGCAATCATCTTATTTCGTATGGGGAGCAGTCGGTGGATCTGGTTTGTTGAGCCATAGACAACCACCGTTGTTAGTTTCCTTTTTTTCTCTCCATCTAGTTTTTAGTTATGTTTATCCTGTTCACATTTTTTTCCCTCTTTAAAAAAAATACAAAATCTTTGAAAAAATCACCCAAAAAAAGAAAACAACAAAAAGAAAAAAAAAGTTATTTTCAGAACTAACTACTCTGGTTAAAGAAAGAGCTAAACTTGTATGCTAGTGTGTGAAAGTTTGCATGAATGTATGTCTAGTAGATAATTGACTGAAAGAAAGCATTTGTGGTGTGTGGTAAATGCATAAGTGCAGAACTATAAGGAAGTGCTGCAGTACAACACTGTAAACTGTTTAGCTACAGCGTGCTGTGGTACGTCTGAAGCACAGGGATGTAACATATGTACTTAAATATGTTGCAAGTCTGTGCTTCCCTCTGCACAGCTGCTTAAACTGCATCCATGTGGTGACACAGGCACCCTTGCACCATGGTGCAAGAATGTCTGTGTTGTGTGGACATTGTCTTTGTGCAAGAAGGCACACCTTCCTACACAAAAACAATCAGTAAAGGAATTTTTCTCCTTCAATATATGCTGTGCATTGTAACATATATTGAAAGACAAAAAAATGAGAAGTGAAAACAATTCTACTTGTTGTGCCTTGCTACACCAATTGGAGGAGGGTGCAGCATTCACACATATGTCCAGATTTATGATTTTTTATAAAACTGGAGATGAATCTGGTACTAGGAGTGTTCTGTGCAAACACGCACAGCAACACCTATAGAATGCCTTTTCAATGCAAAGTGCAGTGTATGATGAGATTGTATTGATAAGGAAAACAAAAGGTATACAGAATGCCTTATCCTCACCTTGTAAATAAGAAAGAGAGTTTATGGCTAGGCCAATTCTTATTATAGGAACACATTTCTGTACTGCTAACAGAGATCAAGATACATTTATAAGTACTTATGTTTTAGGAAACTTATAGCACACATTTATTTATGACTGAAGGGATGGGGCCTACAGTGACATGTGCAAAAACACTCAGTGATGTGCTTTAAGTTAAATAATTGTATTTCTTATAATTCTAAAATTACCAGGACCTACAACACCACCATATGTCTCTATTGTGTACTATACCATGTATCCTGCAGACAGGTGCTCTGAAGCTGTCTCCTATTTGATACCTGTCTGCAATGGAATTCTCTGGCACAAATCTAGTCCACCCATCTTCCTTTTTTTCAACTGTGTGCAAACACAGGGCATTGTGCATTTTAAGACTTACCTAAACTTACCTAAGCAGTACTACAACTAAAAAAACGCAACACATTTTATTCAGTTGTTTTTTTATAATGTAAAATATAGTAAATTCCATATTTTAGAATTAGGATCTGTAAAAGAAAAGAAAAAAAACATGTAATAATACATTTTCAACAGCACAGCATAATTTTAACATTTTAAAAATGTTTGGATACTAACTGGGGAATTGTATGCCTGAAACACAAGTGTGAAGATGGTTAGACTACTACATGTATAGTGCATTTGAGTTTCAAGTACTGCATACCCTAAAGTCTGGCTCACTGCAAGAGTACATGTACTTATGTGTCTACAAACACATTAACCAACCAAATAATTTTCTTTCAATTTTCCCAAATGCACACTGACTCACAGTGTGATTCTATACAAATAACAGTATCTCTTGCACTTTACTGAAAGGATTACTAGATGCTACTGAAAGAGTCACTATGGGATTGGAAGAGCACTCACAGGGTGTTTGTTGGAGTGTATGGATACTAACTGGGGAATTGCAGGCCTGAAACACAAGTGTGAAGGTGGTTAGACTACTACATGCATAGCGCAAGAGATACTGCGTGCCCTAAAGTCTGGCTCACTGCATAAGTACATGCATACTGACTGAATGATTATAGTACTATAAGGAAAGACACCTGGTGAATTCCTTATTGATTCAATTTTAAGTTAGTGAAAGAATTAGTACATGGTACTGAAAGAGTCACTATGAGATTGCAAGAGCAGTCACAGGGTGTTTGTTGGAGTGTATAGATACTGACTGGGGAAATGTAGGCCTGAAACACAAGTGTGAAGGTGGTTAAACCAGTACATGCATAGAACATAGGACTTTGAAGCACTGCGTGCCCTAAAGCCTGGCTCACTGCATGAGTACAAGTACTTATGTGTCTGCAAACACATCAAGCATCCATTCCACATATTTCATTACTGCATTTTACTATTAAAGCTAAACTCATTTTGCAAATACATAACCAATGACTATTTTCTAATTCTACCAAAATGTGAGAACACAATAGGTTTTTAATCAATTACATGCCTGCAAACACATGAAGTACCAAAATGCTTCTCTCAGAGTGATTCCTAAATGCACACAGACTCACTGTGTGATTCTACACAAGCAACACTATCCCTTGCATTTTTTACCAAAACACATTTACTAGTCTACAAGACATACGGTGACTGCACACATTGCACAAAATGTTCTACTACACATTAGTATTGAGTGCATCTGTCAGGATGATTCCTAAATATACACAAGACTCACTGTGTGAATCTATACAAACAACACTATTCCTTGCATTTTACCAAAACACATTTCATAGTCTAGAAGGAGTACTGCATTTTAGTGGAGAAACTTGACTCATTTTGCAAATACATAAACAATAACTGGTTTCTAATTCTACCAAAACATGAGAACAGCACAGTTATCTGTCTGCAAACACATGAAATACACAAATGCTTATCTCAGAATGGTTTCTAAATGCACACACACTCACAATAAGATTCTAGAGAAAAAAAGTATTCCCTGCACTTTAGCAGGAGAAACACATTTGTCTGAATAAAATCAAAATGCACCACATACATCCCCTCACAAATTAATAACTCACCTTTCAAATAGTTTTGTAGATTAAGAAGTATGTCAGTCACACACCAGATTTTCTTATACAGTTTCTGTTCTGTACACCTCTCACCAAAACCAAAGAATGGCAAAGTTTCCCTCTCATTTTGTACACATATATACATCTAAACATCAAATCACATTGCTTCCCACATTAATTCAAAAGCAAACACACATTTCTATTGGTTACACATTTCAACCCTTTCCAATTGACATCAATTTGAACCCTACCCTCAATCTGCCTTCTGCCTGTTACCATAGAAACAGTTCATGGAACACTTAACTGAGCACATAGGTCACAAGTTCCCCACACAATGTTGCTAATCAAACCAAGTGTGGTTGACTTTTCAACATATCAGCTTATCTTATGTAATGTTCCTTTCAATCAGTTTTTGGTAACCAATAAGAGTCATGCTTTTAAAAACCAGAACCATGCACCCTAGTTTTCAGTGTAGAGTGTTGCCAAACAACCAATCATTTCTTTTCTTTTTTCAAAACTGCATCTTATCCACCATTTTAGAAAAATCTTACTTTTCAAACTGCCATTTCATTTACAGAGACCATCTGAGTGCATTCAGATCTCCCTTCAAGATGCTTAGAGTGTGAATTGTGGGACACAGGTATATTTTCTGGAGCCAAAGGTATGCAGAAAACAAAGACATTCACAAAGGTTTGCCACATGTGAAAACGTGTAACCAGATCGTAGCGGCTGTAAGTCTGGGTGTGCCTCTCTACCTAGCCACAACTTTTTTAACTGCTTGAACCTTGTTTTTAAAATTTTAACAATTTGTTTGTAAAATAATCATTGCTAATTTGCACATTATTCTGTGAGATCGCTTTTCTCTCACCTGCACTTTTCTGCCCTGTCCTGCCGCCTGTACCCCGGTCAACCACGGGTTATCCCGATTGTTGTGGAGGGTGCAGGCTGACACAGGCAGCAGTACCTCTTCCCTGGCAGTTGGGGGCGGAGCCTCGCGACTAGGCCGGGCTCGCAGCCTATATCTGCAGCAATCATTTCCTCCACGCACTGGACGCGTGAAACCAGATCGTAGCGGCTGTAAGTCTGGGTGTGCCTCTCTACCTAGCCACAACTTTTTTAACCGCTTGAACCTTGTTTTTAAAAATTTTTAACGATTTGTTTGTAAAATAATCATTGCTAATTTGCACATTATTCTGTGAGATTGCTTTTCTCTCACCTGCACTTTTCTGCCCTGTCCTGCCGCCTGCACCCCGGTCCACCACGGGTTATCCCGATTGTTGTGGAGGGTGCAGGCTGACACAGGCAGCAGTACCTCTTCCCTGGCAGTTGGGGGCGGAGCTCCGCGACTAGGCCGGGCTCGCAGCCTATATTTCCCTATGTGCTACCTGTCACGCAGCGGACGTGCGCAGCGCCGAAGGCGCGCCTAAGGCAAGCCCGTCTGCGCCCGTCCGCGCCCGGCCACGCCCGGCCGGGTCCAGGGGCCACGCATCCTGCCCAGACCTCCCGCCATTACTCCCGAGCTAAATTGCTCTCACTATGGTCATGCCAGGCCTTACCCCTCAACATCAGTAAAACTCTGATGGAAAATGGACTACTATCGCCCAAAACCACGGTTGGAAATACCACCCCCCCACGAGACCCCCCCTCAGGAACAAAGCTCCATAGGGACATCCTCCCTACACCTCTTCCCCCCTCGGAAAACACAGACCCTGGATGATTTGTCCATCTGGTACCTTACACCAGATCAATGGTCAAACATCAAATAGAGATCTTTTTTCTCTTAGATACTCACAAGCCCGACATTTTGCTCTTAACTGAGACCTGGCTAACTGACGAATCTTCCCCAGACATGTTGGCGGCTATTCCCAATAACTACTATGCACTTCAGGCCAATAGATCAGAGTCGAAGGCAGGTGGTGGGGTGGCAGCCATAATGCTGAAAATCCATAAATTTACTTCCCTCTCCTCCTCCAAAATTCCGTTGGTAGACTGCCTTTTCTGCAAACTTGACTCATCAACCTCCCCACTTGTTTGTGCATTAGTCTACAGACCCCCCAGTCATATGCCCGCCTTTCCTCAAGTCTTTGGAAACATAATTGCAGAACTCACCATAAATCATGCCAGACTCCTAGTTATTGGCGATTTCAACTTCTGGCCATATGATGCTCGCGAGTGCTCAACGTCTGTTGTCTTTACAGAGCTACTGAGTGGGTTGAACCTTACACAGCACATTAAGGTAGCCACCCACACAAAAGGGCACACACTTTACCAGGTCCGGTCCTCCATCCTGGACATCTTAGACATACAGATCACTCCCTGTACCTGGTCAGATCACTATTTCATTTCCTTCTCCCTCGCTATCCCCCTCCTTGTCAAAACCCCCCACCCAGGGACTGGCCAGGCAAGGAACTGGAGTCGGGTCGACATCGCCGAACTCTGTTCCTTCCTTGCTACCTCTAAACCCCCCAGCCCCACATCCAACGACCTCCAACTATCTCTCCATGTCCAGGCAGATAACATCAATACCTGGCTAGCTACAGGCAGAGATAGTCTGGCTCCACTTAGGAAAGTAAACTGCAGAAGACCACGTGACGCACAACGTTGGTTTACCAACAACCTAAAAGAGATGAAACTGACCCTGCGCCAATCAGAGCGAAAGTGGAGACAGAATTATTGTCCCATAAAGAAATCATCCTTCATAATGGTTTTGCAGGAATATAAAGCTGCCATTCTAAAAGCTAAATCAGATTATTTCTCACAAAAAATCCTCAATTCTGATAACGAAGCTAAAGAAATTTTCTCCATCGTGGACGAGCTCGTCACTCCCGACCGGATTACTACCAAACTAGCTCCCTCGCAACAGCTTTGTGATTCCCTCAACACCTACTTTTTCGACAAATTAGTCACTATTAAAGCCAGTATTCCCAAGAATGTATCCGCCCGGAGCCCGCTCAAATATATTACAATCCGTTCTCATTTGACTTCTTCCCACCCATTACATAAGAGACTTTTTTCTCCCTCCTCAAAAAAATCCGCTTTGGTTCACCCACAGACAGTTGCCCCCCTCACATCGCCCGTGAGATCTTTCTTCAGCTTCCCGAAATTCCATTGTCCCTTCTTAACAACTCCCTGTCCACAGGCATTGTCCCCAACTGCTTCAAAATGGCAGAAGTAAGACCTATTCTGAAAAAAACAGGTGCCGACCCCACCGTACCCAGCAATTTCCGACCTATCTCACTTCTACCCTTCGTGGGGAAAATCCTGGAAGCTTATGTCACAAGCTGCCTTAGTACATTCGTGGAGCACTCGCACTACCTGGACCCACACAAGGCGGGCTTCAGACCGAGCACTCCACTGAATCCATCATATTGGCAGTCCATGACGAGCTAAGAAGAGGTGCGGACCATAACATCTCGCAGGCTCTTGTCCTCCTGGATTTGTCGGTCGCCTTCGACACCGTCGATCATAAACGTCTGGTCGAACGTGTCGACGGGAGCCGGCATCCAGGGTATCCCCCTAAAATGGATCACCTCTTTCCTCAGAAATCGCCTCCAAGCTGTCCGCTTATCCGACCTGACTTCGGGAAAAAAGGAACTCACCTGCGGGGTCCCCCAGGGTTCTTCCCTTTCCCCGCTTCTATTCAATCTCTATATCCGGCCACTAATATCAGATCTACGGAGGAGGGACGTAGTTATTTTCAACTACGCCGACGACATTTAGCTCGTCTTTACCGTCGACCCCTCTCCCTCTGTAATTGAAACCTTTCAGTCCACCATGACGTCCATCAGAAACTGGATGAACACTAACCAACTAAAATTAAACCCAGATAAGACCGAGCTGGTACTTACTAGGCCCTCACTTAACCCCTGGAACCATAGCTTTTCGCCACCCATTCTGTGCCCCCCATCAACCCCAGTCGGTGCGGTCAAAAGTCTTGAGGTCACAATTAGTAGCGCCCTTACCCATAAGACTCAGGTCAACTCTGTAGTTTCCTCCTGTTTTTTCCACTTACGCAGGACCTGAAAAATTAGTAGATTTCTTTCCTTTGAGGCCCTGGTTCAGGTTATCCTGGCCTTAGTTATGTCACGAATTGACTACTCCAACTCCTTATACGCCGGGATCCCTGCGTATCAGTTGCAGCGGCTTCAAATGATCTAAGCGCTTAGAGACCGGCGGTGATAGGCGCTATATAAATATTCCTTAACATAACATAACAAATGGTTCAGAACCAAGCGGCCAGACTTGTACATGGCCTACCTAGGTCGCACCGTGCAAAACTCCTCCTAAAAAGCCTTCACTGGCTACCGGTGGCCCAACGTTGCCTCTTTAAGATAGGCTGCCTGACCCACAGAGCTCTCTCATACCATGGGCCAGTCTTCATTTCCAATAGAATCCAGTGCTACATTCCTCGCCGCACCCTTCGCTCTGCCAATGCCAATCTCCTGACTCCCCACGCCTTCAAGCGTAAGAAATATGTGGGCTTCGATTCACGTTCCTAGCACCCCAGTTCTGGAATTCATTACTGCCCACATTACGGCAAATTGAGTCCTACCC
The DNA here is from genome assembly GCF_964261635.1 of Lissotriton helveticus. Classification (NCBI taxonomy): domain Eukaryota; kingdom Metazoa; phylum Chordata; class Amphibia; order Caudata; family Salamandridae; genus Lissotriton; species Lissotriton helveticus. Next base: position 210,334,566 of record NC_136058.1, read on the forward strand.
CATGTTCAGGATAGTCCTCAAAACATGGCTGTTCTCCCAGGCCTACGATCAATAACTTACACTCTCAATCTGTTCACACTTTCTTACACCCAGCGCCAAGAAACCGTTGGTGAACGAGCGCTTTACAAATCCCTTATATCATATCATTTATCATATCATATCAAATGTAGACATTAAATGGATTGGACATAGAGGGTTAAAGTGGCACCAATTGATGCCATTGTTTAAATCCTTTTTGCATCTCCAACACCCTGACCTCATAATTGTGCACTGTGGTGGCAATGACCTAGGCACTTTGACTGGGGTAGGTCTGGAAATGCTTATGAAGGACACCTTTGGAGAATTGATGTCACTTTTCCCCCAAACTGCCTTTGTCTATTCTAACATATGCCAAAGGCAGAAATGGTACTGGTCCAATCAATTTTATCCGCAGATTGAGAAAGCTAGGAAACATGTGAATAAATCTGTTTCTGCTTTTCTCCAAGACTATAGAATGGGATCCATTTACCACAACAATCTGCATTTCAATACGGTTGGCATCTATAGGAGAGATGGTGTACATTTTACTGATAAGGGAAACAGAGTCTTCCTCATAACCTTCAGACTCTGCATCGGTACTTACTTGTAGGTACCAAAACTTTGTCAATAAACACAACAGCTCTGTTTAGAGCCACCAAAGATCTAAAGACATAAGCTTGATGTATATCTCAAATTTTTTTTTTTTTTGGGCTTGGAGTCGTGCACCCAACGTGTTAGAATCGTGCATCCAACATATAGAAGTTGTGCACCAAATGCGCTGGAGTCGCCCTACAGGTTAGTAGTCTTGCATCCAACGCATGCACAATAGGGGGCCATGCTGAGAGCCGCGCTAGATGCGCGCCCCCTAATTTTACAGTAAAAAAAAATAGCCCCTATCACTAATTTTTATTATCCCCGGGGACCCCATCCCCCGGGGCTTATAAAAAACGTTGGGGACCGTGTGGGAGCCCCAACGCCCCCACAGTCCCAGCCGGCTCCCCGCGTCCTTCGGGAGCCGGCATTGCTTTTCCACATGTGGAGCTGCTAACATGCAATATGGTTTGGATTGTGAAAGAGAGAGCAGGTTTCCCTGCTCTCTCTTTCAAAATCCAAACCACGTTTGCTATCGGAGGGCGGGAGACTCCTGCCCTCTCATAGCAAACAACAGTGTCCTGGGGTGAGCACCCCAGGACACTGCAGGAGACGGCCCTGGGGGGTGGCGGTCCCCAGGGCCCTCAAGGGCTTCAGGAGGGGGGCCACGCATCCCCCCTCCCACAATACATAAAGCCCCGGGGGTGGTGGTCCCTGGGGCTTGAAGGGGCCGTTGGGCCCCCCACAAATTATACTGGGAGGGGTTTTTGAGCCCCTCCACCCCACGGAGCCCCGTGGGTGCCGGGCCCTGGGGCTGGGGGGCCCCTCTGGGCCCCCTTTAAATTGAATAATTTTGCCCCTGGGATTTGCCCCCCCCCCAAGGGATAATTATAAAAGAAGCTTCGTTCTATTTGTTTTTTACCGCAGTATCCGCGCACCCTGCACGCACCTTGCGTTTTAAAATAAAATAAAAAAAATTGGGGTGCCAGGAGTTCTTCTGGGGACCCCTAAGCAGGTCTAGAGGGTCAGGGTATTTCTACCCTGCCCCCTTTATACGCTTTGCACACTTATTCTACAGACTTCTTCAGCCTCGCTTCTACCGAGGCACAAAATGGCTGCCAACAGTTTCTGGTTTTGAATGTTGACAACTACTTGACAGCCAATTAGCATTCAGCACGTGATCGGGAGGGTGCGCTCAGGGTGAGCTCACGGTGCGCGCAGGGTGAGCGGATCCAGCGCGGCCATAGATATATATGTACTTTTAACTGTAATTTTCTCAGTAACTACTGAACAGATTGACACCATTTAAGCAAAAGGTACAAGTCTTATCTGAGGACTACCTCTTTGCCAAATTTGGAGTAATTCCGTTCAGCAGTTTGGCTGTAGCTGTGGCTAAAGGTCCTAGGGGAAATTGCATGGGAAAAAACATTTTGGGACCCCCTTTTTCTCGGCCCCCGCTACACGAATCATCCCGAGACCTTCAGGATATGAGCGGACCAGAGCTGACCATAAGTTTTGAAAATTGTGCGAAGATTCGTCAATCGGTGCCAAAGTTATTGGGAATACAATGTTGCAGATTTCCTATGGAAAATCGGTCCTAACTATAACTACCTTCTGGCGACCGCCAGTAGGTAATATATATATATATATATATATATATATATATATATATGTATTTATATATATATATATATATTCCAACCACTCCCGACTTTCAACTAAGAAATCGGACACCAACACCCATTCTGCCATTCAGCTTAGGGTTTTATTTCATTTTTTCGCATGACGCGTTTCGGCACACCTGCCTTGTTCACATGGGCAGTCAATAAAATCAAACAAGTATTTTATCAGAGGAAGTTCAGTCACATGATCAACTTCTTAGTTAATATAGAAGACAGACTATACAATTGCACGTAATGGGGAAACAAAGTAAAACCGATTGTTCACAGTTTTTTCCTCCTACCATAAATATGGCATAATTCACATTTTCACTGCACAGAATATAATACATTATTACAACATACAACAATTGATAAAACCATCTCAAATTGTTAATATGCTTATACTTCCACTTTTGCATTAATTCATGCATAACTAAGTCCAGAGTATAGACACAAGTTAATCTCCTCAAACAGTATTTTATAAAAGAGATCTCTTTTCCCGTATTTTCCATTATTCTCTTAACCTGTGTCCATCACTTTATTGTAATTCTCTGTGTAGTTTAGGGTCTTTCAGCCAGATTCATCAACGGAAAATCGGCTCACAAAGGGCCAGATTCTGAGAATCTGGCCCTTTGCGAGCGAAATTTTTGCATTTGGGATTCATCACCCCAAATGCAAAAATCGCAAATTGCAAAATCGCTAAATTGCGAGGAATTGCATTTAAGGAATCTCTATTTGAGATTCCTTAAATGCAATTCATGAACCATTTTAGAATTGGGAAATCGCTATTTTTGGCCGCTATTTACCGCGAAGTCTGACTTCGTGGTAAATAGCGAAAACTTAGAAATATGCACTTTAGTGCATTTTTCTAAGTTGTATGTTACACACACACACATGTCCTTTGGACATGTGTGTGCGCAACATCAGTCTACATTTTCATTTCAGAGGTGCTACAGGGTGTCCTTTGGACACCCCAGGCACCCTTGAAATCGCATCCTTATTTGCGATTAGTAAATTGCTAATCGCAAATAAGGAATGACTCCCCATTCGATCCTATGGGCCTTTAGGCCCACAGGAATGAATGGGGAGTCATTTCTTATTTGCGATTAGCAATTTGCTGATCGCAAATAAGGAATGACTCCCCATTCATTCCTATGGGCCAGATCACAGGCACAAATATGGTGACAATCACATAGAGATGCTGCAACATGCACCTCCAGACAACAAATGGCATCAGATTTCAGGCGAAACATACAGACTAGGTCTGTATGTATGGGCGATTAGCAATTTGCTAATCGCAAAAGGGGAAGCTGTAGAAATCGCAAATAATATTGCGATTTCTACATGAATCCCGTTTTGCGAGTCTTTAAAAGCGATTCCTTAATAATCGCTATTAAGGACTCGCAAAACAGGACAATGATGAATCTGGGGGTTTATGTCTTATATTCAACGGATGAGAAATATTCTGTTTCTAGTCTGTACACCAAACAAAATATATATCAAAGCTCCAACTCCATCGAATGCAGACTTCGTCGAACAACGGCGGGTGCCATTAAATTCTCGTGTGAAATACCAGCTCCAGCGCATGCGATAATATAGCACGCATAGGCACTCATGGGGTCTGTAATCCACAGCAGACGCGTTTCAGCAAATCAGCTTTATTCAGTGCTTTTAAAAAGTGTAACAATGTCAGATGCACGACGTGCATTTAAAATGAGAATAGTCCCTCCTGATTGGCGTTTATGGATGGTGGTAAGTAAGGAAGGACTCAAGCGATATTCACTCCCCCTGGCAGCCATGTTAGTAGGATAATATTTTAATGTATATTGACTCTATCAACTTTCATCCATGGGAAATATTTCCATATTCAAAAGTTCTTACTTTTTTGGCATGCTTGTTTAAAAATTAGTCCATTCCAAAAACTACTCCAAGCCTAAGCGACCACCATCAGGTCGTGCCACTCAGTCCCCTCGCCTAGCCTCTGTTCATTCACGAAGAATCTGCGGGCAGCAGTAGATTACAGCGAGCCCTGAATTTGGAGTAGTTATGGCATCTGCTCATAGAGACATCAATACATTGGATCTGGAGGAGGCCGAAATTGTGGAGCCAGTTAGAAAAACGAAGGAGAGTGTTGTGTGGGCCTTTATTACGGTGCCAGAGGGCGATAAGAAGGTGAATGCACGCAAAGTGACTTGCACCATTTGTGAGCGGATTTTGTCACGGGGCTCAGACAAGAACTATACATGCGGGACATCTAGCATGACGAAATATCTAGAAACTCTCCATCCTGTACACTTGGCCAGAGAAGGGAGGAGAAGACAATTGAATGAAGCGGCACAGCAAGACCTAAATGCCCCTTCTATCTCTGCTCAACAAGCTCCTCCTACACCAAGGCCCCGTATTGTTCCTGAACTGTCTGAAGTGGCCATAGTGTGCAAAAAGTGTGACACCAAACTGTGCATCACTGAGCAGTGCATGGACGTTATTGTGAGTGCCATCAAAGCGCATACATGTTAAAAAAAATTATAATGTGCTCCAAAATGTCCTTTTCTTTGCTATTTGTTAAACAGCTAATTTGCTGTTTTCAATCTTCAGTTGTTAAATCAAAAAGACACAAAAAAAGGTTTAAAAAAAAATACAAAAAAAGTTAAAATTAAAAAAACGGTCCTTACAGAACCACATCTATTGGAAAAAGAAAAATTCCCTGAATGATTGCATGAGAGCAAGGGCACTGTGTAGGTGATTGTAGAACTGCAATGGTACTGCCTGTGTGATTGCATCAGTGCATGGGTAATGCTTGGGTTATTCCATGAGCACATGAGTAGTCCTTCGGTCATTGGGACAGTGCATGGTTAGTGCCTGGGTCATTGCATGAGTACATGGGTACTGACTGGATGATTAGAGTACTGCAAGGATAGTGCATGGTGAATTTATAAGTGATTGGGTATTATCGGAGTGATTCGATAAGTACATGGTACTGCCTGGGTGATTGGAGGAGTACATGGGTAGAGACAGGATGATTGCTGGAGTGCATGGGTACTAACTGGGTAATTGAAGGAACGAATGAGTAGTGTGTGGGTGGTTAGAGGACTGCAAGGGTAGTACACAGGGGATTGTACTGTGCATCTGTTAGTGCCTGGGTCATTGCAAGAGTACATGGGTACTGTCTGAATGATTAGAGTACTACAAGGAGAGTGCATTGTTAATTTGCAAGTGCTTTGGTATTGGCGGAGTGACTGGATACGTTTACTGGCTGGGTAATTGGAGTAGTGCATGGGGAGTGACAGGGTGATTGCTGGACTGCATGGGTACTACTTGTGGAATTGAAGGAGAGAATGAGTAGTGTATTTGTTGGTTAGATGACTGCATGAATAGTGTACAGAGGATTGTAGCAGTGCATGTGTTAGTGCCTGGGTCATAAAAATGAGTACATGGGTACTGACTGAATGATTAGAGTACTACAAGGAGAGTGCAGGGTGAATTTATAAGTGCTTAGGAATTGGCGGAGTGATTGAATGAGTACATAGTACTGGCTATACTAAAAACAAGAGAAGAAAATACCTTAAGACAACACTCCACCGAGTGTGCATTAAACATTCAAATGCACACAGATGTCTATGATCATTCAAGTGTAGAAGTATGGATGAATGTAGGGTCAGTGATTCCCTGTTACGTCCCTGTTGCTCATGTTGTGGGACTTGGGTCACAGGGTGCAACATTATCAATTGTGCTCCAGGTGGCACCCACACTACAACGGAGACACACCCATCAATTACTTCCTTGTCCAGCGAGGACGGAACCACGCCCAGAGCCCCGGGGTCATTGTTCACACCCCTACGCTGGACTGGCATATGCCAGGCCAGCCTACTCCACTTATGCTTACGAGAGGGGGGGAACAGCGCTACATGTCCCAGGTCTTTCCTGTAGTGCTCTCCTGATCACCGGTCTAGTTGTCAGCATGCCACAGCCACTTTCTCAGGGCTGGTTTACACCCACAACACACCAATCCGACACAGGCATCACAGGACATGTGACCCTGCCAATAAAAATGGCCGGGCGCACGGGCTCGACGACATTTCCACTCTCTATCTGGGTGTGTCTGTGTGGTTATTAGTTATGCATGAGGTCCTAGGGACCTACCACATCACATTCCCCACTGACGGAGGTGACATGACGGCGTCCGTACCATGATATTCAATCATAAAGGGCCCATGACTTGAGGTACACAGAGTTGGTGACAGCGGAGGCATTTTGGCCGACGCAGGCCTCCCATCATGTGGTGATGAGTTGAGGTACACAGTGTTGGTGGCAGCCGAGGCACTTTGGCCGACAGGGGCCTCCTGTGACGTGGCGATGACTTGAGGTGCACAGAGTTAGGGGCAGCTGATGCATTTTGGCCGACACTGGCCTCCCGCCACGTGGCGATGACATGAGCTGCACTGAGTTAGTGCCACCAGAGCTGAGCGGGTGTTCAGCCTGTGATGATGCGTAGGTCTCGATACGCCATCCAATACCTGATTTGAATTGTGAGCTCAGCTGGACCGCGTGTACACCAAAAGCAGCAGGCTGTACAAACAAGACTCCTCGGCATGGTGCAGCAGAATGCACTGGGGGCCTATGCCATGGAATTAAGCGGTTGCCGAGGAGGTTGCTCCGGCACCTGGTGGGCCCTCTTGGAGACACTCCGGTGGCGGCAGGTGAGCATTGAGGTCTGGGTACGCAGGGTCGGGCAGTCATCGCTGGGCCGCGGACTGGTTTGGGGACTAGGGCTGGGGTGCTTGCGGAAGATGTAGGAATTATGCACACTGCCTGGGAAGTTTACGAAGACATTAGTGTATAGGCCCTGGTGGTCGAGTTTTGCCTTCACATTGTTAGAATGTGTGTCGTTTCTGTTGCGGTGATTATGTGCAGTGTTGGCCGGAGGCACAAGTAGTACATGTGTGCAATCAATTGTCCCCAACACGTGCGGGAAGCCTGCTATGGCGTGGTTACCTTGCTTGGTCTCCAGCTGTTCCTGCACAGTATGGGTAAAGTGAAGCTGCAGGTGTCTCAAGCAGAAACAAACTGTGATGCTTACAGGTATGATAAATCCTGCATAATGAGAACGTAACAGAAGTTTGTGTGGTCGTAACCTTTTTTTTCTTTCCTGTTTTGCTCTTTGTGTGCAGGATTGATCATACCTGTAAGCATTCCAGTTTGTCCAAGTGCAATACATTGTACCAGATTACGTTTGTGACCATACTAATTCTTGACCAATGTCACCATTTATCCAACAGATTTCTGAATCCGGACTTTCAGAATATTGAATTGTATTGGGATTTCCAGGACTATCTGCAGTTATTTGGATCCACAAGTTGCCCTGATAATGTTCCCCATTGGGAAAGTCACTCGTTGTTTGACGTTTTCTTGTTGTTAATTTATGTTGTTGTTATTAAGTACTGTTTTTCGAACAATCAATCAATCAGCGAACTTGTAAAGCGCGCTACTTACCGGTGAGGGTCTCAAAGCATTTCTACTACTATTGACTACTGGACTTCATGACCTGGCACACACCCATTTTAGAAACCACATTCTTGGATCTGGAAAACAGAGGCGCAAGGCAACGGCTGGGGTTGGTTGTGCAGGAAGACTATGAATTGGGACGAGTGTGTGGAGCGGATACAGGGGCCCGCCGTTCCTTTTGTGGACATGCATCCAAAACATGTGTGAGGAAGTTTGATAGGGCTGGCTGTGAGACTCCTCCTACTCTGGCAGTTGTTGGCTCGAAGGTACCAGAGGCCAACAGGTGCAGCAGAGCCAGCAGCTGTGTCTGCAGAGGGATGTTGGTTGTCTGCAGGGCTGGGTGTAGTTTGCGAAGAAGCACTATGCAAAGCTACGCAAAGTGCACTTCGCAGTATGCGAGCTACGCGCAGCCCTAAGCGAACTGCGTAGTACCCTGTTCGCGCTGTGCAAGATGCCGTTTTCAATGATTGCCCAGTGCGGACAAACATCCGGCACTGTGCAATCATTGAAAACGGCATCTTGCACAGAGAGAGCTGTAGTTTTCTGCCGCTCGAGTAGATTTTTACTTGAGCTGCAGCTTTCTCAACGCGACTGGTAGTTTCTCATCGCGAGCGGTTGCGAGCATACGCGACCAATCGCAATGAGAAACCTGACCTCCCCATGTTGAAAATCTTGCCGGGAGGCTTATTTTCCACGCTCGCGATCGGCAACTAGATGTTGCTGATCGCGAACAAGGAAAAAGTCTCGCCGGGATGTCATTTTGCTTGCTCGCGGTCGCCAACATGACGTTGAGGAACACGAGCAAGCAAAAATTGACCGCTGCACTACGCTACGCTACGCTTGTTTGCACTGTGCTATATGCAGTTCGCTTAGTGCAAAGTGGCGCATACTTCTCAAACTACGTGAGGGTAGCGTAATGCTTTGCCAAGGGCTAGTTGTCTGCTGTGTTGGTACCATCAGCCTGTGGGCAATGTGGCAATGTGCACCAACTTGAGAATGGGGCGATAATTTGTTTGCCACTTTTGCTGCGCTACAGTGCTGATAACTCTGCAATAAGTCTCCACTGTTGGATTATAGGGTGGCTCTAAAACGAGCCCTTGTGTTTATTAGAAGTTTGTTGTAGCTACATGCGAATCACAAGAAAAGATTTTTAAAAAAGTTAAAAAAACAAGAAAGTGGGTAGGGATACCAACACCCTGACCCCCTAGGCCTGGTCAGGGGATGCCACAAGGACCCCCAGAACCCCAAAAATATTTTTTTTAAATAAAAAAAAGCGGCTGGGTGTGCAAATATGGACGAAAAAATAAAAAAACAATGGGGCGTATTCTCAAAGACTTACCGCCGAGTTATCGGTACTTTAGCGCAGCAAAAGCGGTGAAAGAATTATCATTCCATTCTCAACCTGGTGCAAACTGCCGCTATTGCCAGTTTTCCAGCGATAGCTTCCGCAAAAAACATTGCCACGGATGAGAGCGACAACTAACACTAATGATATGCAGAGTAGGCGTTCCCGTGCAAAAAACACGAAAACACCTCTTCCCGATATTTTCAACGACCAGCCAAATCTGCGATGCGCTCCAAAAACAGGCTTAAGACGCGTTAGTAGTAGGAATTTAACACCTGCCTTTTACTGGTGTAAACCAGGACGACTACCTACAGTATGAAAGGGTGCCAAGCCCAGAGCCACATCTGAAGACCAACACATGTCATGGAGCTACTGATCATGCAGCTAGGAGACCCAAGAGGGCCACAACACCCACTGCCACCGCCCCAGGACCCCCTGACCACCCCCCACTACCACCGAGGCAGCGCAGAACAGGACTACCGACATTCTGAAAATGGCATGACCCCTCAGCCACACAATAGCTGAATATTGGGAGAGGTGGGAACCAAGTATGTGTGAAGGAGGCAAGTCACCCATGAATAAGAATGCACACAATGCCAAGTGTGGTGGTGAAGTGCTAGACAGATCTCACTATGCAGAATACAGACCTCTCCATGTGGACATATACTGCTGGTGCTTGTAGTGTTGTGGACAGTGGACACAATCATGTTACCACAGGCAGTGGGAAAGATCTCGGTCATGTAGCTGTGTCGACCCGCCCCTGTAAGAATAAGCAGAGTGGGCTGGTCTGACGTATGCCACTCCAGCGTAGGAGTGTGAATAAATAGGTCGGGCTCTGAGCGTGGTTCACTTCCGGGAAGGCCAACGCCCCCCACCCTGCCACGAGGCCGCTGCCGTGACCGTCCGCCTCCTCGACACAGGCCCCCTGCGAACCCAGCGGCACAGCACCGCGCAGTTATGTCTGTGCTAACTACTGACTTCGATCTACACTGCGGACAGCAGAGCTCACAATTCAGATCTAGTCACGATTGCAGATGATGCAGTCTAGTAGGCAACAGACATTGCATCCAGTGTGGCCTGCCCGGACCACGCATCATCGCTGGCTGCGCCCCCGCTGAGTGCTTCAGGTGCCACTAACTATGCAGCTTAAGTCCATGCCACATGGCTGTGGGCCCTTGCTGACCACTGCATCTCGCCTACACTGCGAACAGCAGGGCTCACAATTCATATCGAGTCGCGATTGCAGATGACGCAGTCCAGTAAGCAACATACATTGCTATCAGTGCAGCCCGCCCAGAACACGCATCATCGCTGGCTGCGCACATGCTGAGTGCTTCAGGTGCCACTTACCATGCAGCTCAAGTCAATGCCACATGGCTGTGGGCCCTTGCTGACCGCTGCCTCTGGCCTACACTGCTGACAGCAGGGCTCACAATTCAGATCGATTCGTAATTGCAGATGACGCTGTCCAGTAGGCAACTGACATTGCTACCAGTGCAGCCCGCCTAGAACACGCATCATCGCTGGCTGTGCACACGCTGAGTGATTCAGGTGCCACCAACTCTGTGCAGCTCAAGTCAATGCCATGTGCAAGTGAGCCCTTGCTGTCCGGTGCCTCCGGCCTACAATATGGACAGCAGGGCTCACAATTCAGATAGAGTCACAATTGCAGATGACGCAGCCCAGTAGGAAGTAGACATTGCTACCAGTGCAGCCCGCCCAGACTATGCATCATCGCTGGCTGTGCACACGCTGAGTGATTCAGGTGCCACTAACTCTGTGCAGCTCAAGTCAATGCCATGTGGCAGTGGGCCCTTGCTGACCGCTGCCTCCAGCATACACTGCGGTCAGCAGGGCTCACAATTCAAATTCAGTCTTGATTCATTAATTGCAGAGTCCAGTAGGCAACTAACTATAATGTCCCTGAAACCTGTGCTTTTTTCTAGTGAATTTCGTAGGTGTTTTAAATTCTAATTTCTAACAACAATATTGCACTCTGAAGATCCAATATTTCGACAATGTATTCCATACATATTTCATCTTTTGTTCCTTAAACCTACACTGCGGTCAGCGGGGCCCACAATTCAAATTCAGTTGTGATTAATTAATTGCAGATTTGCTGGCTGCGCACACGCTGAGTGCTTCCGGTGCCACTAACTCTGTGCAGCTCAAATCAATGCCATGTGGCTGTGTGCCCTTGCTGACCGCTGCCTCCGGCCTACACTGCAGTCAGCAATCGTCACAATTTAAATTCAGTCTTGATTCATTAACTGCAGAGTCCAGTAGGCAACAGACATTGCATCCAGTGCGGCCCGCCCGGACAACGCATCATCACTGGCTGCGTACACGCTGCATGCTGCAGGTGCCACTAACTATGCAGCTCAAGTCAATGCTACATGGCCGTGGGCCCTTGCTGACCACTGCCTCCGGCCTACACTGTGGACAGCAGGGCTCACAATTCAGATCAAGTTGCAATTGCAGATGACGCAGCCCAGTAGGCAACAGACATTGCTTCCAGTGCAGCCCACCCAGAACATGCATCATCGCTGGCTGTGCACACGCTGAGTGCTTCAGGCACCACTAACTCTGTGCAGCTCAAGTCAACGCCACATGGCAGTGGGCCCTTGCTGACCGCTGCCTCCAGCCTATTCTGCGGACAGCAGGGCTCACAATTCAGATTGAGTCGGGATTGCAGATGACTCAGCCCAGTAGGCAACAGCCATTGCTACCAGTGCAGCCCGCCCAGACCACGCATCATCGCTGGCTGCGCACAAGCTGAGTGCTTCAGGTGCCACTAACTCTGTGCAGCTCAAGTCAACACCACGTGGCAGTGGGCCCTTGCTGACCGCTACCTCCAGCCTAAACTGCGGTCAGCAAGGCTCACAATTCAAATTCAGTCTTGATTCATTAATTGCAGAATCCAGTAGGCAACTAACTATAATGTCCCTGAAACCTGTGCTTTTTTCTAGTGAATTTCGTAGGTGTTTTAAATTCTAATTTCTAACAACAATATTGCACTCTGAAAATCCAATATTTCGACAATGTATTCCATACATATTTCATCTTTTGTTCCATAAACCTACACTGCGGTCAGCGGGGCTCACAATTCCAATTCAGTCGTGATTAATTAATAGCAGAGTTGCTGGCTGCGCACACGCTGAGTGCTTCCGGTGCCACTAACTCTGTGCAGCTCAAATCAATGCCACGTGGCTGTGGGCCCTTGCTGACCGCTGCCACCAGCCTACACTGCGGACAGCAGGGCTCACAATTCAGATAGAGTCGGGATTGCAGATGACTCAGCCCAGTAGACAACAGCCATTGCTACCAGTGCAGCCCGCCAAGACCACGCATCATCGCTGGCTGCGCACAAGCTGAGTGCTTCAGGTGCCACTAACTCTGTGCAGCTCAAGTCAACACCACGTGGCAGGTGGCCCTTGCTGACCGCTGCCTCCAGCCTAAACTGCGGTCAGCAAGGCTCACAATTCAAATTCAGTCTTGATTCATTAATTGCAGAACCCAGTAGGCAACTAACTATAATTCCCCTGAAACCTGTGCTTTTTTCTAGTGAATTTCTAAGGTGTTTTAAATTCTAATTTCTAACAACAATATTGCACTCAGACGATCCAATATTTCGACAATGTATTCCATACATATTTCATCTTTTGTTCCATAAACCTACACTGCGGTCAGCGGGGCTCACAATTCAAATTCAGTCGTGATTAATTAATTGCAGAGTTGCTGGCTGCGCACACGCTGAGTGCTTCCAGTGCCACTAACTCTGTGCAGCTCAAATCAATGCCAAGTGGCTGTGTGCCCTTGCTGACCGCTGCCTCCGGCCTACACTGTGGTCAGCAGGGCTCACAATTAAAATTGAGTCTTGATTCATTAATTGCAGAGTCCAGTTGGAAACAGACATTGCATCCAGTGCGGCCCGCCTGGACGCTGCATCATCAATGGCTGCGCACACACTGAATGCTTCAGGTGCCACTAACTCTGTGCAGCTCAAGTCAACGCCACATTGCTGTGTGTCCTTGCTGACTGCTGCCTCAGGCCTGCACTGCGGTCAGCAGGGCTCACAATTCAAATTCAGTCTTGATTCATTAATTGCAGAGTCCAGTGGGCAACAGACATTGCATCCAGTGCGGCTCACCCAGATGACGCTTCATCGGTGGCTGCGCACACGCTGAGTGCTTCAGGTGCCACTAACTTTGTGCAGCTCAAGTCAATGCCACGTGGTTGTGGGCCCTTGTTGACCACTGCATCCGGCCTCCACTGCTGTCAGCAGTGCTCACATATATCCAATCAAATCCTGACCTGCAAGAACATGCCATTATGGATGCCTGCGCACACGCTGAGCTCTTCAGGTGCCACCAACTCTGTGCCTCACAACTCATGGACCCTTTATGGATGACTTTCCTGCTGTAGACACCGGACACAAGAATGTCACCTTGGGCAGCAGGAATATCCAGAAGGGACATTAACATTTTCTTCACATGATAATGCTTATCTCTAGTTCCCCTACCTCAGTGCACCACAAGTCATGGACCCTCTACGCTAGAATCTTTTGAGTGTGATTTCAGATCTGGTGCCCCTACCTTAGTGTACCACAAGTCATGAAGCCCTTTATGATTGAATCTCTGTGTGTAATCTGATGATCACTGTTGTAGATGTTGCCAGCACCAACCATTCCCTGAGGGCTGGTTTACACTCACCCCACACGCATCCAGCACAGGCGTCACTGGACATGTGACCCTGATAAAAAAAAGGGGCCAGGCTCACGTGCCCGTAGCCAGTTCCACTATCTATCTAACTGTGTCCGTGTTTTCATTATGTATGCATGACGGCCCCGGTCCCTATCACATTACATTGTGCTGTGGACAGCGGACGCAACCATGTTACCTCTGGCAGTGGGGAAGACCTCTTTTATGTAGATTTGTCCCTCTCCTGTAAGCATAAGAGAGTGGGCAGAGCCAGCGTACACCAGTACAGCGTAGTGGTGTGCAAAATTTGCCCAGGGCTCTGGCCGTAGTTCAGTTCTGGACATGACAAGGAAGTAACTAATGCATGTGTCTGTTTTTTAGTGTCGGTGACACCTGGCACACAATCGAAAATGTTGCAATGTAGCATGCACCTGGAGGGCAGGCTTGCACAAACTGAGAAATGAAGGAGCGCAAGACCGCTCGGGTCTTGGGTCATACATGCCAAGTGTTGTGTGTTTCTGTATGGCCGCACCATGAGCCACATGCCTAGCCCTAATTACATCGCAACTTTATCAGGCATGAACTCTACTTCTGTGTCTGCCCTATCCTTATCATAGGTCTACACTCACATGGCCGCCCACCTTCAACAACCAACATCAGTGTGTTGTTGTCAGGCTTGTGGACATGCGCAGAATAGCATTACAATGATGAGCCGTAGGACTGCAAGTGATGCAACCACGCAGCGCACACAAGTAAATAGGCTTGGATGGAGGGAGGAGCAGCTGTGAGGCAACATACCCCCATTGTGCTTGATGCCAGTTTCATTAGTGACAGTTCATGGAACATTCAACTAAATTGACAGGTCACAAGTTCACCATATTTTCAAGTTCACCACACAATGTTCCAAATGCAAACAGCGCAGGTGTGGTTGACTTTGCAAAATATGACCTTATCCTTTCTACTGTACCTTTCAAACATTTTTACTAACCAATAATAAACCTGTTTTTTAAAGAAAGTAAAATGTGCCCTATTTTTGAATGTACAAAGCTCTTACATAGCCAATCAATTCTCTACTTTCTTAAAAGCAGCATCTTGTCCACCATTTTTGATACCTCTCATTCTACCAACTGACTACTTCAGCTACAGACATCTTTCCATTACTTCCAGTCATCCCTACAAGATGCTTTCAGTGTGGATTGTTGGGCACAGCTATGTTTTCTGGCGCAAAAGGTATACTAAACGCAGAGGTGTTGACAAAGACCTAGCTTTGCAAAATGTAGACATTACATGGATTGGACAGAGAGGATTATAGTGGCATCAATTAATGCCTTTGGTTAAAACCATTTTGCATCTCCAACCCCCTGACCTCACAATTGTGCACTGTGGTGGCAATGACCTAGGCACATTGACTGGGGTAGGTCCGGAAATGCTAATGAAGGACACCTTTGTAGAATTGATGTTGCTTTTCCCCCAAACTGTTGTTGTATACTCTAACATATGCCAAAGAAAGAAATTGAACTGTTCCAATCAAGTTTGTCCTCAGATTTAGAACGCTAGAAAAAATGACAATCAAGCTGTTTTTGCTTCCCTCAGAGACCATAGGATGGGCTCCATCTATAACAACAATCTACTCTTCCATATGGATGACATCTACAGAAGTGATGGAGTACACTTCACTGATCAAGGCAACAGAGTGTTTCTCAACAACCTGAAGCTCTGCCTCCACACTTACATGTAGCTACAACAATCTCCCAATGAAAACAAGGGCTTTTTAGAGCCACCCAATAACCCAACATATAACCAAGCTTCTTTTTAAAAAAATCGTAATTGTTTTTGCTTGGAGCTGCGTACCCATCGCGTTCACACTAGGAGGCTGCGCTGGGAGGTGCACACTCATTGTGTTCACACTAGGGGGCCGCGCTGAGCGCGGCGCTCGTGTCGCTACTTCAAACTTTGACAAAAAAAATTGTCTACTTCCATTTATTTATGTTCACCCTGGGAACCCCATCCCCCACTGCATGGCCAATCCTTTTATATATGTTTTTTGAAAGCAGGGGACTGCGTAGTCCCCCTCCCGGGCCATTTTTGGCCCCGGGATCCCATCCCCCTGGGCATGGCCACTTGTTGGGGACCGTGCGGGGAGCCCCAATGCCCACACTATCCCTGACGGGACCGCAGGGTCATTAAGTCTCCCCCTGTGGTGACAGAGCACACTGGGTGCCCTGGGGGGCTTCACGGCACCCAGGGAAGCATGGCCGGGCCCTTGTGGATGGGGTACCTGGGTCAAAATCGACCTGGGGATGGGGGCCACATGGCCCCCATTATGTTTTTGCAGGGTCTTTTTGGTCCTAATGCTCATTTCCCAGAAATAAAACTCACAGGAGGCATTTGCAAATATATACATCGCAGGTGCCCCCATTGAAGCGCTACTGTAAAGGACAAATGATCCTAACTCCTGAGATTGGCAAGTCATAGTGTGTTTTCTTGGCAATTCTGTATTCCAATAGGTCAAGAGAGCCATGGGTCAAAAAAGTTTGCCAATTACTGCTTTAGGGCTTTACTGCTTCAGGGAAATGGAAAGTAAACCACAATTCAAGACTTTGCACTGGTTTGCGTCACTTTTTGTGTCACTGGCCCAGATGAAATGAGCCATAGGGGGTCTTTCGTGTTAACGGTTCTACTCCGTGGAATCATATTCCATTGGAGACTAACCATCTCATCCCTCTAATTAACTTTAGTAAGACCTTGAAAACATGATTTTTCTCCAAGTAAAATCAATCAAAAGATGAGGGCCCGGGAGCAGTTAAAGGTCCAGCACCCATGCTCCCATCTTGTAATATGTATACGAGCAGAGGGTGGCTGTTTCTATAGAGAAGAGAGGTGAAATGTGATTGGAAAGTATATTAAGTGGGGAATCTTCCTTATTGGAAGTAATACCCCTCACACACTTAAATGGGTGTCATTGTTCATCATCTGGCTTAGCTCCTCATGCCCCACAGACCCTGCGATAGAGCTCTTTATCAGAGATCTTCTCTTTATGCCGTGATGATGAACAAAGTGAATTGTGTACTAAACTACCTAAGGGGTAGCATAAGGTTTTAATCAGTGTTAGAATTATGGCCCACCTTCGAAGAAGTTCAAAGCGATAACCCTACAGTGGCACTTGCGAGCAATGCGTCAGCACCTCCCTCACCGTATGCAGGGATAGATGTACTCACACCAGCCCCCCTACATTAGGATATCCAAACCCAATAATAATTGAGGCCGATGAGCCCCCGCTGAAAGAAGGTTAGTGAGGTCTAAGCTTGGGCCAGCTCAATTCCCCAAATGCTCAATTCTCTGTCCTCCACACTCGACACATGAAACCTCAAAGGCGGGTAAAATAGACATTCCCACTTGGTAAGGCAAGTGCAAAGTGTGTCAGGGAAGTTTGAGTCAGTTCTCAATAGAGACTCAGCGAGCTCGGGAGATGAAGGGAGCTCTAAGCCAATAAAAATCAATGAAGAGGATGGGTTATAGGGTTTGCCAACATAGCTGAGTAGGAAATGAAGAGCAAATTTGAGGGTGAAGCCTGGCTAATGAAAGCAGCGTGTAGCTCTGGGCCAAAGTGTGAGGCCAGATGGTGAGTGGAAAGGAGGAGTGAGCAGATGCTCGAGAGAGAAAAGGCACGCAACTGGGAGTTAGAGCCAGAGCACAGGACTGCGCTCTCTTCTGATGAGGAAAGTGGGGCCAGGCACAGGGCACAATGCAGGGAAGAAGAATTAGAGTTACACACGAGATTTGGGTGGCAGAGACAAACACCGCACTATCTACCAGTATACTTTTCTTAAGGCTACTGTAATAACTATTGTCCACCTCCTAAAACCAGCCACCTAACTTGGTTTCCAATAACACTCAATTTTTGACACACATTTGGACAGGCAATGTTAAGATTACATTTTCTGGCTAAAATGCCATGCAATTTCAACATAGAGATGACAGGATTGATGGACGTCCAAGCAGTTTTTATGAAGTTTATAAATATTTTATTTCATTGCAGTGCATCCACAGCCAACGCGACCCTAGCCATCTGCGCTGGTCCGACGCGTTCCTTGTCCCGATTTCACTTGAAATCGGGACAAGGAACGTGTCGAACCAGCGCAGATGGCAAGGGTACCGTCAGTGCTTTAATTAGCACCTAACAGAAACACTCCTACTCCATAGGAATTGGCAAAAGAGCTCATGTCGGAGCAGCATGTAAACTAGGAAATCTCTTCTCAGAGTTACAAAGGCCTTGCTGTCCCAAAAAACGTTTTTGCTAACATTTACACTGAACACTGAAGGAATTGTCGTATAGAATTTGGCTGTAAGGGTCACAACTGTGTGTGATTTGAAGCAAAAAGCCCTGAAGAAGCCTGTGTTGTGCGAAACGCGTTGGCTGTGGATGCACTGCAATGAAATAAAATATTTATAATCTTCATTAAAACTGCGTGGACGTCCATCAATCCTGTCATCTCTATGTTGAAATTGCATGGCATTTTAGCCAGAAATTGTAATCTTAACATTGCCTCTCCAAATGTGTTGATAAAAGGCTACTAGCAAGGTTCAGAGCCACATCCTTCAGTCAACATAGGAGACAGGCTAACCAAAAAATAAAGGAACAAAAAGCCTGGTACTTACCGATGCACAATGCAGGAAAAAAAAAATCACCAGTGCGTGCACACAAGGGAAGCAGCAACAAGGATAACTGCTGCACCTCAAGGATGCATGGCACAGATAGATCAATCCTAAGGGAGTTAGTAGCTTAAAGTGAAGGCAAGACTTTTGTATACCTGTTTTGCGACCTATTAGCAGATTGTACTGAGACGAGGGGCCAATATGACTGGTCTTTGCATAAGGAAGGATCATTTGAGCCAGAGAACATGGCAGTAGTGGACGATTACATCAGGCATGAAGGAGGCAATCCCCATTTTGGGACTTCCTCTACATGCAGCAATGCCTTGTTAATTGGGAATGATATGTTGAGGAGATACCCGTAGAGTTACTGTTAAACTTGGCATTTCTTGGCGTGATAACCCCAGACTTTTTGCCTCTACCTCCTCTATTTTTGATGCTGTGATGGATTGCATTCCAGTAGCTTAGATGCTTTGGGCACTTTGCCACTGCTGATCAGTGTCAAAGTGCAAGTGCTCCCTGTGTAAAGTGTACTGGTAATTGGTTTTCCATGATTGGTATGTTTTGCTTACTAGTAAAGTGCACTATGTGTGCCATGGCTGGTAATGCAAATGCTACTAGTGGGCCTGCCGCACTAATTGTGCCACCCACACAAGTAGCCTTAAAGAGAGAACTCAGGCCTGCCACTGCAGTGCCTGCACACAGTTTGTTAAACTGCCATGTTGTCTTGACAAGAGCACCCACTTGCCAGGCCTTACCCTTCCCTTTCTATGCACATCAGACACCCCTATGGTAGGTCCAAGGTACCCCCTGGACAGGGTGCAGTGCAAGTCAAAGGTAGGACATGTACTGAGGTGTGTACCATGTCTTGACAGTGAAATACTCCCCATTTCGTTGTTCACTGTTGAAAGGCCATCTTGCCCATAGGACAGAATGGAGAGGCTGTGTAATATATTTTCCAGCCTATCTTTCCAAGGGCTTAAGATGGAGAGGTGAAGTTTAGTGTGCCTGAACTCACAATGTAATAACACATCTTTTATGATGGTGGTTTTTACATTGCGTGTTTAGAAGCCACTCTTTTAGAAGTGGCTAGGTTTTTGTGCTCCAACATTTCTGTGTGTCTCTGCCTGGTTGTGGATTGACTTTCTGGATTTGAAAGTGCTGACCCAGGGGAGGAGGTGAGACAGCAACAGGCTGACCTCGATCTGGAGTGTGGGGGGAGGAGTAGTCCCTAGAGGTGAAGAGGCCTTGGTTGCTGCCATAAAACAATGGTCCCATCTCCTGCTGAGTGATTGAGAATCTAGACTCCCACTAATCAAAGGAAGAAGGTGTCACTGGCAGGGTGGCACCCAGAATTGGTTTGAACAAGGGGCAGTGCCCCCCTGAACCCAAAGACTTCAAAGACATTTAGGAATATAACTATGAGAGCTGAAGCCCCTGAACTTTGGAGAAATGGATCGATCAAGACTGAAATGGATTGAACCTACTTTGTGGTCAAGAGGAACCTCTGCCAAGGAAGAAACAGCTGAAGAGACTGAAGGAAAGGACTAAACCTTGCTGTGTGTTCTGGGCTGGCCTGCAGTGTTCTGCTTTAACCAAGGAGAGGCTAAAGGGACTTTGCTGTGTGCTGTGTCCCCCTGCTTGAAAGGACGTTGCTGTGTGCTGTGTCTGGAAGTAACTTATCCCCAAGGACCCGAGGGGAGCTGGCTCCCTGTTGCGGAAACTCAGGAACACAAAAGTTTCTAGGAGAGTCTCAGCGACGCTGTGTGCATGTGCTTTTTGCAGCCTGAGATCCTCGTAAGAAATGCCCTGGGATCGTGGGCACCTGCAATCCAAGCGAGTCTCAGCAACGCTGTGTGCGTGGGCTTTTTGCAGCTTGAGCCCTTTGTGAGGATTGTCCTGTGATTGTGTGCACCGGAGTCCAAGTGAGTCTCAGCGCGCTGTGTGTGTGCTTTGTGCAGCCTGAGACCTTTGTGAGGATTGCCCTGTTATCGTGCACACCCGGAGTCCAAGTGAGTCTCAGCGATGTTGTGTGTGTGTGCTTTGTGCAGCCTGAGACTTTCGTGAGGATTGCCCTGTTATTGTGCACCGGAGTCCAAGTGAGTTTCTGTGATGCTGTGTGCTTTGTGCAGCCTAAGACACCTTCGTGAGGATTGCCTTGTTATCGTGTGCACTGGAGTCCAAGTGAATCTCAGCAACGCTGTGTGTGCTTTGTGCAGCCTGAGACCTTCAGGAGGATTGCCCTGTTATCGTGCACACCCAGAGTCCAAGTGAGTCTCAGCGACGCAGAGTGCGTGTGCTTTGTGCAGCCTGACACCTTCGTGAGGATTGCCCTGTTATCATGTGCACCCGGAACTCAAGTGAGTCTCAGCGATGCTTTGTGTGTGCTTCGTGCATCCTGAGACCTTCGTGAGGAGGGCCCTGTGACCGTGCATACCCAAAGCTCAAGTGAGTCTCAGTGAAACTATGTGCGTGTGCCCTTTTGCAGCCTGAGATCTTCGTATCACCAGCGGCCCAGACCGGCAGCCCCAGAGGAGCTGAGCCGCCGACCCAAGCTTGCAGTTGCTAGAGTGGGACCTCAAGCCAGCCCCGTTGGTGGAGGGCCCGAGTTCCACTGCCCGGAATCCACAAAGTTGCAACGGAGGCCCAAGTTGCAGGAAGAGGAGAAGAGAGCGAGGTCTTAACCCCAGGTAACGTGTGTCGCCGCCTGGCGGGTTCAGAGAGAGAGACAATCTCGACCTCTCCCATTCTTGCAGCGTGAGCCTATGCTTCGGCTCGTATCGCGGCCCTTACTTTGCAAGGAGTGGCAGTACCGGTTACACCATACCCGTGTTGGGGGCATCTGTTGACGGAAGCTGACCGCAAGACAGTACGAGTGGCAGAGAGACCGCCTAAGGCACCTCGATCGGTGCTGGAGTGTATTACACATTGCAATATTTCTACATTAGGAACTACCTGATTGTCGTATTACGCATTGCATTATTTCTGCATTACAAACTATCTGATTAGTGTATTACGCATGGCTTTATTTCTGCATTATGAACTACCTGATTGTTGCATTATGCATTGCATTATTTCTGTATTACGAACTGCCTGATTGTTGCATTACCCATTTCACTATTTTTGCATAACAAACTACTTGATTGTTGCATTACGCATTGCGTTAGTTTGCATAACGAAATACCTGATTGTTGCTTTACGCATTGCATTATTTTGGCATTATGAACTTCTTGATTGTTGCATAACGAGCTACATTATTTTTACATTGCAAAGTGCCTGATTCTTGCATTACGAACATCATAGCATATTATAAGGACTGCAGTGGATCATTTAGAACGGGTCATTAATGAGGGCGCTAAAGGGTGCGCAGCAAGATGGCTGCATGCTAGTGTAGCTCTGCCCGGCTGATTCCATCCATTATTCGCCACCAAATCACTGCATCCACAACACTGTTGCAGGGGGACTGCAAGGAAGCACTCCCCTGCTTCCTTTCCGAGTAACGTGAAGAGCCTAGAGCTGGCTCCGTGCTGGGGATCCTGCTCAACAAGTTTCCAGCGATAGCGGGCAAGATGGCGCATGCAGTGCGGCCTTGAGGTGAGGCTCTCCCGCTGCAGCCACAGCCGTGTGTGCTGATTCGCATGACGGAGGATTGCAGGCCGATTACTGAAGCGAAGGCCAGCACAGAGTGACATCGGCTGTGCCTGAGGTGGATTGCTGGAAACTCGACCGCTGCTGACGTATCGAGATCCTGCCACATGTGAACGGAGTCCCTTGGTGTGCAGAGGAGGTACAGCAGCCAAATCACTGCATCCACAACACTGTTGCAGGGGGACTGCAAGGTAGCACTCCCCTGCTTCCTTTCTGGGTAACGTGAAGAGCCTAGTGCTGCCTCCATGCTGGGGATCCTGCTCAACAAGTTTCCAGAGAGAGCGGGCAAGATGGCACTGGCGGTGCGGCCTTGAGGTGAGGCTCTCCCGCAGCGGCCACAGCCGTGTGTGCTGATTCGCATGACGGAGGATTGCGGGCCGATTACTGAAGCGAAGGCCAGCACGGAGTGACATCGGCTGTGCCTGAGGTGGATTGCTGGAAACTCGACCGCTGCTGTTGTATCAAGATCCTGCCGCATGTGAATGGAGTCCCTTGGTGTGCAGAAGAGGTACAGCAGCCTGAACTTGGATCTCTGGCCTGGGCTGCCTCGGAGGGGGCATGCAGCCTGTTGCGTCCTCCTGGTGCCGACCACGGTGAGTGGGGCTAGACCTGGCTAGGCTCATAGCTGTGGAGGTGGGTGCGGGTCTGGTGGTGTGGGTCACTCCCTTCGAGCTGTGGGGAATATCGGGAGGGGGGAGTGAGGCGCGGATTTGGTGGGTGACAATGGCGCTGCCTGCGGCCTGCGGGAAACTGACCATCTGCATTTACAGAGACGCCCACAGTAGTATAGACTTTCTTCATCTTGCGGCTTAATTGCTTTGAGGACCATCAGGCCTACTAGTGCGGCCAGGCACTGCTGCGCAGCCCTAGACTTACGCAAACGGAGACTGCTATGAGGCCAGTGCTGCGAGGATCGGAGTGGCAGTGGGCCTGGGTGAACTGAGTCATGAGTGGCCTGGTGGATAGCGCTTTGTGGTGGAAGTGCCGTGGGCCCCGGGATTGTGCCCCTGACTCAAGTGGCTATGCATTAAAATGCTCTATAACTCTGCAGCCTGGCTCTGTCTGCCTGGGAGGCACGAAATCTGACTACTGCTGTAGTGCTGATCCCACGCTGGTGACATCGGTACTGCTGGTATCCCCCTCTTCCTGGGATTGACTGCTGTCAGGGAATGCGTGGAGGTGACGCTCGTGGGCTGGGGACCGGAGAAGCCTAGCGGGGGGGGCCTTGTCTCTGTTTGCCTCACGGCTGGATGCAACTTGCAGAGGCCCGGTTGTTTCTGCTTTTCTCTACTGTGGCACGGTCTATGTGAGTGGGCTTACTGTCCTCTGGCTATATACCCAGTCATTGAGGCCGGATTGCAGAAGGAGCCGGGGCTAGGCACTATATACACTTCCTACACAAGCTGGTTATACCCCTGTGGTTGGCAATGGGGAGGACAGATAAATCGCAGCCACGCCTCACCTTCGAGGCACTAAAATCAACAAAGACAGCGCACAAAGCAGCGGTGAACCATCGCCAGGACCATATGTGTGCGCAATTGGAGAAACTAAACTCCCATATGGGTGACGAGGAACAATGAGTCTCGGCTGCAGAGGCACTAAATATGGAGAAGGTTCTGGCCCTCATTCAGGCCAAGGAATGAGGATTTGGAGGCGTGGTCCCAGCGCAACAACATAAGACTCACGGGACTGCCGGAGTCCACCAATGTGGGAAAATATAGACTTACAAAGAAAATGTAATCAAATAAATTTTTGGTACGGAACAGTTGTCAAATATGTTCATTGTGGAAAGCGCACGCCGCTCACTTGCGGCACGTCCAGGCCCAGAGGCTCCTCCCCGTCCAATCATAGCTAGGGTGTTAAACTATAGGGACCATGATTCCATTCTCCGGATGGCCAGAGCCAAGGGTTCTATTGTCCATCAAGGTAATGCTCTGGCCTTCTTCTCTGACTTTACTGTTACTGTGCAAGCTGCCCGCAGAGAATTTAGTAATGTGAAAACATTTCTGCAATCTGAAGGAGTTCCCTATGTGATGCTATATCCCGCTCGTTTGAGGATTGGCCCTGCCAGAGACTCGAAACTTTTCTCTAATCCTAAGGTGGCCTTCGAACATGCAAAGCAGCTGAAGAGGAACCAGCGGGAGTCCAGCACGGCAAACAGTGATGAGGAACATTATTAGGGGAGTTAGTCATCTCAGGAACTGGACTATAGTTTTATTGATCTCTGCTATTTCTGGTACACAATGTATTAAGAATATTTCATATTTTATAGGGATGTGCTCCCCTAGGAAGTTGGGCTCATCATGGTCTGCACGCTGGGAGTTCTAGAAGGGTTAATGTGGTACAGTCCCGAGACCTGCTCAGCCACCTTCAACTAGTATGGAGGTTAGGGGCCCTCCGACGTCCCCTTCAAATGGGTGTACTCCACAAACAAGTTACTCTCTTTGGTTTCTTGTTGGGGCATTTTGTTTAATTTTGGGATGGCTTTGGTGAGTTGGGGAAGCTGAAGTGGGTGGGGTTGGTGAGGTTGTGGTTCGGGGGAAGGCATTGGCGCTTTCACTTTCTTTGACACAGGACATTGAGATGCATCTCCAAATAGTAGACACAACAGCTGAGATGTATTTTCCCCTTGGCAGTGTATCCTGGTGCGAGCGATATGAGTGGTAGAGTAAAGTCCTTGGCATGGAACGTGCGGGTCTGAATTCCCCCCCAAAAAATCGAGCAGTACTGGCATACTTGGATAGGATGGATGTGCAAGTAGTGTTCCTTCAAGAATTGCATCTTACCAGAACCTCTGAACAAAATGTGGGTGCTAGATGGGCAGGAATGCGAATAGCATCCGCTTAATCTACCTATGCATGGGGCGTGATGATTCTTGTTAAAAAGGGAGTCCCCTTTACTGCCCTGTGGACTGAAATGGATGAGCTTGGACGAGTGGCGATGGTTTATGGTCAGAGGGGGTATGAGCATATGGACTGAATGTGGATGACTTCCTTTTTTACAGATGTATGGGCACCGTATAGCTTGGTTCCCATCGGCTGAGATTTTCTGAGGAGGTGATTTTAACGTGTGTTTGGATGTAGCTCTTGACCACATTGGTAGAAGTACTACTATGCTCAAGCAGGCATCAGAAACATTATTGGGGTCATGGATGCAGGAAATCTACGTGATGTATGGCACACTCAACATCGATGGAACAGGAAAGCACCTTAATATCCTCTGGGACTTGGTCCTGCATAGATTTATGGGTAGTCACTGAGACTGCATTCCCCGGTGCTTCTTGAATTGTAGATACCAACTTGTGAGTGACCACCTTTCACATGGCGGCTGCAGCTGTCTTCGCTGATGCACCCTGTCTTTTGACAGACCATTGGGAAGGCAATCCGGAAAACAAAGGCTCGGTTGACAGTGCTGGAGTGCTGTGGGAAGCATTTAAAGTAACGATTAGGGGCACCTGCATAGGGGCGCAGGCTGCAGTGTTGTGGGACCTTAGACATAGGTTTAATAAGCTGGCAGCTGATATCTCTACCTTAGAACAAGAGTACGATAAGTACCTTTCCTCCACTACACCAGCTGCAATACGGGATCTTTTTGCGGAAAATAACAATACTGTGGATCAGGAGCTGTTACACAGATCCAGGCGCAGTATAGCTTGCTATTACGGAGAGGCTGGTCGCCCGGGTAGGTCTCTGGCCCAGAATCTTGCGGTACCACGTAGTCAGGCTTGTGTCACTGAGATGCTGGATGAGGAGGGAGTGGCATATTAGACAACTCTAGAGGCCGGTGATAATATCGTTAGGTACTATACTAAATTATATGCATAAGGAGCCACAGTGCTACCAACGGAGATGCACTCCTATCTTGATGACGTTGCACAGGGGTGGCTATCAGAGGGAATACATTACACAGCCCTTCGATGTTGGAGATGTTAAGTTAGCCATGATGTTTCTTCCCACATGTAAAGCAGCGGGGCTGGATAAGCTCCCAGTGAGTTCTATAAGGCCTATGTGGATGAATTAGCCCCTCGGCTGCTAGAGGTGTACGCGGAGGCATCAGATGAGGGAAAACTCCCACCCTCCCTTAAAGAGTCTCTATTGGTTACACTCCTGAAGCCCGATAAGGCTGCCAATTGGTGCAACTCCTATAGGCCTCTTTCCATAATTAATATAGATGCCAAGATATTGGCTAAATTGATAGCCATCAGGCTTCAGCCGCTTGTTCCCCTTCTGGTTTTACCGGATCAGTCGGGTTTCATGACAGCTAGATCCACTGCGCACAACTTGCGTACTGTGTTTTCCACACTGCATTATTTTGACCCAGTATTCCAGGCAGTTGCTGTGTTACTAGACGCAGCAAAGCATTTGATTCCCTTCAGTGGGATTGTATGTTTACCGTTTTTACTAGAATGGGCCTTCCTCCGTTTTTTCTGCAGTGGGTAAGAGTGCTGTATACTGAGCCTCTGGCACGAGTGCCCATTAATGGGTGGGTGGCCTCGCTTTCCCTATAGAGCGGAGGTACGCTTAAGGGCTTCCCCTTGTCGCTGATGCTTTTTGCGCTCACGTTAGAGCCGTTGTCCTGTAAACATTGGCATCGTCATGCAGCGGCTGCGTTTCGCTTTCGGCAGCGACCTTTGGTGGTTTCACTTTACGCTAACGATATGCTGTTGTACGGGAGGGAGCCTGCCACCTTCCTACCAGCCCTTCTTCAGGAGTATGTTAAGTTTGAGACGTACTCTGGCCTGGGGATAAATTGGGCGACGTCTGTTGTATTTCTGCTCATGGCTGGAACTCTGGAGGTAGAGATGAATTTCCCTCTGGTGTGGACTCAGGATCCGGTGAAGTACCTAGGGATATGGTTGCATAGAGACCCAGATCGGATCAGAAGGATCACCGAGCAGATGGAGCGGTGGGCTTGTCTGCCACTTTTGCTAGCCGATTGAATCACGGCAATTAAAATGACTATTTTGCACAAATTACTGTATCTGTTCGAAAATATTCCGATTAGATTGAACATAGCGTTGTTCCGTACACTCCAGTCTACATTGCTTATGTTTGTATGGGTGGTAAGAAGCCCAGATGCAGCTGGGATGTCTTAGTGCAGCCATTCGACCGCAGGGGCTTCAAGTCACCAGATTTACTGCTCTATTATCTCAGTTTGCGCACTATTGGCACTTTCCACAGCGTTTTCAGCCCCATACTGTGATAGAGGCGGATGCTGTTCTCCCAATGTCGCTGCAGGCGACTACCCTTTCCGGCAGGATGGGTGGTCCTAGAATCGAAATAAATCTTGCACTGTGCACAGTGTGAACCTGGAGGGCCTTAGCCAAAAGGTACAGGCTTACCACACTGTATGCCCCGTCGCTACCACTGGCTGCACACCCTAATATCTCGGCGGCTCTGGAGAAACTTGCGATACGGGATCTAGAGGCTTACTACCTTGGGGGACTTGTATAAACAAGGGCAGTTTCATTCGCTGCAGGACGTACAAGGGGACCGACGTCACAGCTTTATGCTAAGATTCATATATGTCTGGGTGTGGCAAGCGATTAGGGGTATCTCCCCGGCCTTTCCAGCAAAGCCTAGACCGATGAGAGCACTGCAGCCGGTGCTGGCTGGGGCAGTGAAAAAGGGCCTATTTACCAGGCTCTACAATGTTTCGCAATGGGAGAAGGAGCAGGGAGAATACCCCTCTCATTTGAAATGGAGCTTGGCGCTGGGACCTGCATTAATGACAGAGCAGTGGCAAAACTGCTGCACACTCACTGGGCGCTTTACATCGAACTGTAATCTCTGTATGATCTACTTTAAGTTTTTGCACCAGTTGTACTATACCCCCTTGCAACTTTGTAAGTATGGGCTGCGGGAAAATGCTAATTGGGTGAGGTGTGGACAGGCAGACGCTGATTTTCTGCATCTGGCATGGTCCTGTGCTGGTGTGTTCGAGTATTGGACTAGGGTGGTGAAGGTGTTAACTGATGTTGTTATGGAACCTGTGCGCTGTACTCTGGATGTGCGCCTCCTGGGCAGCGTTAAGAGTCTCAAGCCCTGCCACTGATGCATTGTTGCAGTCTTGACCCTGATGGCCAAGAGGGCGGTGGCACTGAACTGGGGGGCAAAATCTATTCCCACTGTTAAAAAATTGATTCATGATCATATTTCTTTTTATATAAATGTATGTTTGTTTTTATGAAGATAAGCCTGGCAGCTCATGCCAAGCTACCGAGGGGGTGAGCGGGGGCTATCTGAGAAGGTGCCCTTCCTTTCCCTGACATGGAAGCAAGGGTCCATATTTGGCCTAAAGTACCTACCTCAGCCAACTAGCGACCCCCAGGTCTAACAGTCACCTAGTATGAGAATGTGCCCACTACTACAGAGGGGCCGGCTGGGATTATATACGAGCCATGGGCTCAGTTGGTCAAAGAGGGATTGCAAACAAAGTTACCGTCATTGCTGGATGGGGCAGGAAAATGGATCACATGTTTGGAGAAAAACACATCAGGTATCAGTCTAGCAATAGGAGACATTAAGAGTCTGCTAAGCAGACTAACACAGTGTCCTACCAAGCTTGCAGTCCAGCAATTACGCTACAAAAATACCCAGCATAACAGTACTGCATGTAATACAGACAGGCACCAGATCAGGACCACCCTAAGAAAATTATTCCCTGACCCCCCAGATGTAGGAGGTCAAATGGCAGAGACCATGAAGCCAGAGGAAAGCATAAACACTTTCCTAAATAGGAGGAGGGAAAGATGGCAACAAAATACTGGCCAACTTTGGACAGATACAGGCCCACAAGTCAAATTTTTCCATAATATTCTTAAGAAAGGGTTTACTCACTGAGAAACAGGACAGGCTTGACAGTGTAGTTGCTTTATATACCAAACCCTGGCAGGAGATACAAACTCATATACTCCACCACCATAAGAAAAAGCAAGGAAAGGATAGAGAGAAGCATGAGCAGACCCAAAGAGAAACAGCAAAATTAGTGCAGCAGAAACTGAAAAAGACTGCCCTCGAGGGGTCAGCGTTGGATGCAGCTGTGCAGATGGCACCAATCCCAATGGCGGCTCCACCAAAAATCTTTAGAGGGATCCAAACAAGGAGTTTGGGAGAACAAACAGGTTATGGTAGTGGAGGCCAGGGAGGCAGGTCACAACCAGACATTAGAGAGTGCTACTATTGCAGAAGCCGGGGTCACTTGGTAGATGCATGCCGGACAAAGGCATACCATGAGCAGCAAAAGAAGCAGAGGTTAGAGAGCCCGGAGCAGCTACCACAAAACCCCATGAACGTCCCTCCTCAGCATCAACCTCAGGGTAATCAGAACGTATCATACACTCAGTCGCAGGGAGGTCCGTTGATTGCCACACAACCACAGCAGGGATAAAGTAATTGGGCAATCACATAGCAGCATCAACCACAGACAGGGAATCCCGCACAACAGGGACTGGGGCCACAACCCCGGCAACGAGGGGTAACAGTGTGGGGGTAGCACCTTCACAGAAGCACAGAGCCAAAATCCACAGTAAAATAGAACCCTCAGTAGATGAAGACAGGTAGAATTACCCACAGCGATTTATCATGACCAGCATTCCTCTATCCCATTTTCCCACATATTGTATCAGAACAGATAGAACTACAGCATTGGGAGTCCAAATAGACGTTTTACTTGCTTCCAGGAATTCAGTGTTGCTGGAGGATTTGTCAATCAGGTGTCCACACTAAGCTCGGCATTGATGGTGATTCCATGGGAGCACAGAACAATCAGTTTGCCTAAAGCTCCTACAGAAACTAGGCCTCACTCTGCTGTGCTCTCCAAGACGGGATTCACTGGCCACACCTCAAGGGGGCTGGAATTTTTTTTTATTTAAAAGCTGACACCCAGGTTTCGCAGCCAAAGTCTAATGGGGTGCATTCCAATCACCCAGTCAAAGAGTCCCCATTTTCGGACATCATGCCCATGCTTAATGATTCCTTCATGGCATGTAGTCCCCACAGCACCCGAAAAGACTCTAAAAGCCTCTGAATCCATGGAGGCCTCCCTTTATGAATGAAGCCATCCTTGGTGATGGGAACAATGTTCTTCTTGCACCTGGGATGATTGGACCATAAAACTCCACAATCTCCATATGCGAGAGTCAGTAAGCTAAAATGCCTCAGTGTAGGGTGAACAGACATCTTAGATTTGACTGGACAGTCCTGTTTTTTCAGTCCTCTGTTCTGGTAGACTTGCCCAGGTTTTGAGAGGCCCCACTGAACTAGCCTCTATGAGCCCATAGTTAGTCTATGTCCCGTATTGCCTCCGTGTCTGTTTACTCAGTTAGTGAGAGCCGTCTTCAAGGCATTGTGCACCCCTCTGCGATGTGGAATTGTAAGTCGTACTCCTGTTTTTGTGAGATATTATGCTTTTTTGGGCTTTGGAATTCTGGTCGCCTTAGCTCAGTGGGATGATGAGCTCAAGATAGATAGAGGCGGATGCTGTTCTCCCAATGCTGCTGCAGGCGACTACCCTTTCCGGCAGGATGGGTGGTCCTAGAATCGAAATAAATCTTGCACTGTGCACAGTGTGAACCTGGAGGGCCTTAGCCAAAAGGTACAGGCTTACTACACTGTATGCCCCGTCTCTACCACTGGCTGCACACCCTAATATCTTGGCGGCTCTGGAGAAACTTGCGATATGGTATCTAGAGGCTTACTACCTTGGGGGACTTGTATAAACAAGGGCAGTTTCGTTCGCTGCAGGATGTACAAGGGGACCGACGTCACAGCTTTATGCTAAGATTCATATATGTCTGGGTGTGGCAAGCGATTAGGGGTATCTACCTGGCCTTTCCAGCAAAGCCTAGACCGATGAGAGCACTGCAGCCGGTGCTGGCTGGGGCAGAGAAAAAGGGCCTAATTACCAGGCTCTACAATGTTTCGCAAAGGGAGAAGGAGCAGGGAGAATACCCCTCTCATTTGAAATGGAGCTTGGCGCTGGGACCTGCATTAATTACAGAGCAGTGGCAAAACTGCTGCACACTCACTGGGCGCCTTACATCGAACTGTAATCTCTGTATGATCCACTTTAAGTTTTTGCACCATTTGTACTATACCGCCTTGCACCTTTGTAAGTATGGGCTGCGGGAAAATGCTAATTGTGTGAGGTGTGGACAGGCAGACGCTGATTTTCTGCATCTGGCATGGTCCTGTGCTGGTGTATTCGAGTATTGGACTAGGGCGGTGAAGGTGTTAAGTGATGTTGTTATGGAACCTGTGCGCTGTACTCTGGATGTGCGCCTCCTGGGCAGCGTTAAGAGTCTCAAGCCCTGCCACTGGCGCATTGTTGCAGTCTTGACCCTGATGGCCAAGAGGGCGGTGGCACTGAACTGGGGGGCAAAATCTATTCCCACTGTTAAAAAATTGATTCATGGTCATATTTATTTTTATATAAATGTATGCTTGTTTTTATGAAGGTAAGCCTGCGGCTCATGCCAAGCTTCCGAGGGGGTGATCGGGGGCTATCTGAGAATGTGACCTTCCTTTCCCTGACATGGAAGCAAGGGTCCATATTTGGCCTAAAGTACCTACCTCAGCCAAATAGCGACCCCCAGGTCTAACAGTCACCTAGAATGCGAATGTGCCCACTACTACAGAGGGGCCGGCTGGGATTATATACGAGCCATGGGCTCAGTTGGTCAAAGAGGGATTGCAAACAAAGTTACCGTCATTGCTGGATGGTGCAGGAAAATGGATTACATGTTTGGAAAAAAACACATCAGGTATCAGTCTAGCAATAGGAGAAATTCAGAGTCTGCTAAGCAGACTAACACAGTGTCCAACCAAGCTTGCATTCCAGCAATTACGCTAAATACCCAGCATAACAGTGCTGCATGTAATAAAGACAGGTACCAGATCTGGACCACCCTGAGAAAATTATTCCCTGACCACCCAGATGTAGGAGGTCAAATGGCAGAGACCATGAAGCCAGAGGAAAGCATAAACACTTTCCTAAATAGGAGGAGGGAAAGATGGCAACAAAATACTGGCCAACTTTGGACAGATACAGGCCCACAAGTCAAATTTTTCCATAATATTCTTAAGGAAGGGTTTACCCACTGAGAAACAGGACAGGCTTGACAGTGTAGTTGCTTTATATACCAAACCCTGGCAGGAGATACAAACTCATATACTCCACCACCATAAGAAAAAGCAAGGAAAGGATAGAGAGATGCATGAGCAGACCCAAAGAGAAACAGCAAAATTAGTGCAGCAGAAACTGAAAAAGACTGCCCTCGAGGGGTCAGCGTTGGCTGCAGCTGTGCAGATGGCACCAATCCCAATGGCGGCTCCACCAAAAATGTTTAGAGGGATCCAAACAAGGAGTTTGGGAGAACAAACAGGTTATGGTAGTGGAGGCCAGGGAGGGGGTCACAACCAGACATTAGAGAGTGCTACAATGGCCGAAGCCGGGGTCACTTGGTAGATGCATGCCAGACAAAGGCATACCATGAGCAGCAAAAGCAGCAGAGGTTAGAGAGCCTGGAGCAGCTACCACAAAACCCCATGAACGTCCCTCCTCAGCATCAACCTCAGGGTAATCAGAACGTATCATACACTCAGTCGCAGGGAGGTCCGTTGACTGCCACACAACCACAGCAGGGATCAAGTAATTGGGCAATCACATAGCAGCAGCAACCACAGACAGGCAATCCCGCACAACAGTGACTGGGGCCACAACCCCGGCAACGAGGGGTAACAGTGCGGGGGTAGCACCTTCACAGAACCATAGAGCCAAAATCCACAATAAAATAGAACCCTCAGTAGATGAAGACAGGTAGAATTAACCACAGCGATTTATCATGACTAGCATTCCTCTATCCCATTTTCCCACATATTGTATCAGAACAGATAGAACTACAGCATTGGGAGTCCAAATAGACGTTTTACTTGCTTCCAGGAATTCAGTGTTGCTGGAGGATTTGTCGATCAGGTGTCCACACTAAGCTCGGCATTGATGGTGATTCCATGGGAGCACAGAATAATCAGTTTGCCTAAAGCTCCTACAGAAACTAGGCCTCACTCTGCTGTGCTCTCCAAGACGGGATTCACTGGCCACACCTCAAGGGGGCTGGAATTTTTATTTATTTAAATGCTGACACCCAGGTTTTGCAGCCAAAGTCTAATGGGGTGCATTCCAATCACCCAGTCAAAGAGTCCCCATTTTCGGACATCATGCCCATGCTTAATGATTCCTTCATGGCATGTAGTCCCCACAGCACCCGAAAAGACTCTAAAAGCCTCTGAATCCATGGAGGCCTCCCTTTATGAATGAAGCCATCCTTGGTGATGGGAACAATGTTCTTCTTGCACCTGGGATGATTGGACCATAAAACTCCACAATCTCCATATGCGAGAGTCAGTAAGCTAAAATGCCTCAGTGTAGGGTGAACAGACATCTTAGATTTGACTGGACAGTCCTGTTTTTTCAGTCCTCTGTTCTGGTAGACTTGCCCAGGTTTTGAGAGGCCCCACTGAACTAGCCTCTATGAGCCCATAGTATGTATAGGCATTTATAGTTAGTCTATGTCCCGTATTGCCTCCGTGTCTGTTTACTCAGTTAGTGAGAGCCGTCTTCAAGGCATTGTGCACCCCTCTGCGATGTGGAATTGTAAGTCATACTCCTGTTTTTGTGAGATATTATGCTTTTTTGGGCTTTGGAATTCTGGTCACCTTAGCTCAGTGGGATGATGAGCTCAAGATAGATAGAGGCGGATGCTGTTCTCCCAATGCTGCTGCAGGCGACTACCCTTTCCGGCAGGATGGGTGGTCCTAGAATCGAAATAAATCTTGCACTGTGCACAGTGTGAACCTGGAGGGCCTTAGCCAAAAGGTACAGGCTTACTACACTGTATGCCCCGTCTCTACCACTGGCTGCACACCCTAATATCTTGGCGGCTCTGGAGAAACTTGCGATACGGTATCTAGAGGCTTACTACCTTGGGGGACTTGTATAAACAAGGGCAGTTTCGTTCACTGCAGGATGTACAAGGGGACCGACGTCACAGCTTTATGCTAAGATTCATATATGTCTGGGTGTGGCAAGCGATTAGGGGTATCTACCTGGCCTTTCCAGCAAAGCCTAGACCGATGAGAGCACTGCAGCCGGTGCTGGCTGGGGCAGAGAAAAAGGGCCTAATTACCAGGCTCTATAATGTTTCGCAAAGGGAGAAGGAGCAGGGAGAATACCCCTCTCATTTGAAATGGAGCTTGGCGCTGGGACCTGCATTAATTACAGAGCAGTGGCAAAACGGCTGCACACTCACTGGGCGCCTTACATCGAACTGTAATCTCTGTATGATCCACTTTAAGTTTTTGCACCATTTGTACTATACCGCCTTGCAACTTTGTAAGTATGGGCTGCGGGAAAATGCTAATTGTGTGAGGTGTGGACAGGCAGACGCTGATTTTCTGCATCTGGCATGGTCCTGTGCTGGTGTATTCGAGTATTGGACTAGGGTGGTGAAGGTGTTAACTGATGTTGTTATGGAACCTGTGCGCTGTACTCTGGATGTGCGCCTCCTGGGCAGCGTTAAGAGTCTCAAGCCCTGCCACTGGCGCATTGTTGCAGTCTTGACCCTGATGGCCAAGAGGGCGGTGGCACTGAACTGGGGGGCAAAATCTATTCCCACTGTTAAAAAATTGATTCATGGTCATATTTATTTTTATATAAATGTATGCTTGTTTTTATGAAGGTAAGCCTGGCGGCTCATGCCAAGCTTCCGAGGGGGTGATCGGGGGCTATCTGAGAATGTGACCTTACTTTCCCTGACATGGAAGCAAGGGTCCATATTTGGCCTAAAGTACCTACCTCAGCCAAATAGCGACCCCCAGGTCTAACAGTCACCTAGAATGCGAAGTGCCCACTACTACAGAGGGGCCGGCTGGGATTATATACGAGCCATGGGCTCAGTTGGTCAAAGAGGGATTGCAAACAAAGTTACCGTCATTGCTGGATGGGGCAGGAAAATGGATTACATGTTTGGAGAAAAACACATCAGGTATCAGTCTAGCAATAGGAGAAATTCAGAGTCTGCTAAGCAGACTAACACAGTGTCCAACCAAGCTTGCATTCCAGCAATTACGCTAAAAAATACCCAGCATAACAGTGCTGCATGTAATAAAGACAGGCACCAGATCTGGACCACCCTGAGAAAATTATTCCCTGACCACCCAGATGTAGGAGGTCAAATGGCAGAGACCATGAAGCCAGAGGAAAGCATAAACACTTTCCTAAATAGGAGGAGGGAAAGATGGCAACAAAATACTGGCCAACTTTGGACAGATACAGGCCCACAAGTCAAATTTTTCCATAATATTCTTAAGAAAGGGTTTACCCACTGAGAAACAGGACAGGCTTGACAGTGTAGTTGCTTTATATACCAAACCCTGGCAGGAGATACAAACTCATATACTCCACCACCATAAGAAAAAGCAAGGAAAGGATAGAGAGATGCATGAGCAGACCCAAAGAGAAACAGCAAAATTAGTGCAGCAGAAACTGAAAAAGACTGCCCTCGAGGGGTCAGCGTTGGCTGCAGCTGTGCAGATGGCACCAATCCCAATGGCGGCTCCACCAAAAATGTTTAGAGGGATCCAAACAAGGAGTTTGGGAGAACAAACAGGTTATGGTAGTGGAGGCCAGGGAGGCAGGTCACAACCAGACATTAGAGAGTGCTACAATGGCCGAAGCCGGGGTCACTTGGTAGATGCATGCCGGACAAAGGCATACCATGAGCAGCAAAAGCAGCAGAGGTTAGAGAGCCTGGAGCAGCTACCACAAAACCCCATGAACGTCCCTCCTCAGCATCAACCTCAGGGTAATCAGAACGTATCATACACTCAGTCGCAGGGAGGTCCATTGACTGCCACACAACCACAGCAGGGATCAAGTAATTGGGCAATCACATAGCAGCAGCAACCACAGACAGGCAATCCCGCACAACAGTGACTGGGGCCACAACCCCGGCAACGAGGGGTAACAGTGCGGGGGTAGCACCTTCACAGAACCATAGAGCCAAAATCCACAATAAAATAGAACCCTCAGTAGATGAAGACAGGTAGAATTAACCACAGCGATTTATCATGACTAGCATTCCTCTATCCCATTTTCCCACATATTGTATCAGAACAGATAGAACTACAGCATTGGGAGTCCAAATAGACGTTTTACTTGCTTCAAGGAATTCAGTGTTGCTGGAGGATTTGTCGATCAGGTGTCCACACTAAGCTCGGCATTGATGGTGATTCCATGGGAGCACAGAACAATCAGTTTGCCTAAAGCTCCTACAGAAACTAGGCCTCACTCTGCAGTTGCTCTCCAAGACGGGATTCACTGGCCACACCTCAAGGGGGCTGGAATGTTTTTTTATTTAAAAGCTGACACCCAGGTTTCGCAGCCAAAGTCTAATGGGGTGCATTCCAATCACCCAGTCAAAGAGTCCCCATTTTCGGACATCACGCCCATGCTTAATGATTCCTTCATGGCATGTAGTCCCCACAGCACCTGAAAAGACTCTAAAAGCCTCTGATTCCATGGAGGCCTCACTTTATGAATGAAGCCTTCCTTGGTGACGGGAACAATGTTCTTCTTGCACCTGGGATGATTGGACCATAAAACTCCACAATCTCCATATGCGAGAGTCAGTAAGCTAAAATGCCTCAGTGTAGGGTGAACAGACATCTTAGATTTGACTGGACAGTCCTGTTTTTTCAGTCCTCTGTTCTGGTAGATTTGCCAAGGTTTTGAGAGGCCCCACTGAACTAGCCTCTATGAGCCCATAGTTAGTCTATGTCCCGTATTTCCTCCGTGTCTGTTAACTCAGTTAGTGAGAGCAGTCTTCAAGGCATTCTGCACCCCTCTGCGATGTGGAATTGTAAGTCATACTCCTGTTTTTGTGAGATATTCTGCTTTTTTGGGCTTTGGAATTCTGGTCACCTTAGCTCAGTGGGATGATGAGCTCAAGACTCCATTTGGGGGTTTATTCAACCTTTCAATGCGGAGTGTGGCACATGGGAGAGGGGGCGCAAGGGACTAAGGCTCCCTAGTCTCTACCCCTGCTCCAGATGAATCGCACTGCACCGGGTGCGCCCCTTCCATGCTCAACCCTAATTTGAAGCATAGTCAACTCACATTGCTCCAGCCTTGCAGGTACCATCCAGGAAATGGTAATCCATGACTGCTGACCCTACTAAGGGCATTATAGGGGAGGAGGGAAAATTCACAGAGCAGCCTCTGACCCTCTGCTCATGGGGGAAGGAAACAATGAATGATGTGACTCAAGGAAACACCCAAAAGTAAAATAAAAATACGGCCAAAACTAACCCAAAATAAAGATTTCAGATAAAAAGATGGGGTGGAGATAAGATTACCTGAGGCCACTAGGGACGGTCAGATAGCACACCATGAGCCAGGAACAGGGGAATGCACAAGCATAAAAATGTATTCACTGGACATGTGGCAAGAGCCAGTAACACCAAACAGCAACAGGGTCCTTTTTCTGACATTTCTGCACACATGTAGCAAACATGTGGACTAAATAACACAGCTTATAGCAAATGTAACTGGGGTACAATGAAAACAGGTAGCCCCTAGCAGGAAAAGAGTCTCAGGCAGGGACCGTCAACAAACACCCTCACACCGGGCGAGGTGCCTTGGATAAAATCAGTGATGCCCATAGAACTGCTAAAGCCACAGTTCTATCCCTCCTTGCACTCATGAGATCACTTCAGAAACATTCTGTTGACCTGACCACCCAGAAATGAATTGTCAGAGAAGGTCCGATAACACCCAAGCAGGATTAGGTGTGGGCTCAACATCTTATTTAATAAAATAAGATTTGTCTATATTCTAATAATCACTTCTCTCACCCCCCAAATCACTGAAAGACTTTTCCAAAAGGGGTTGTCTTCCTATACCTCACTAGATCCTGACTAGTCGGTTGATAGGAACACCCCAGTGGTAAATATACAGGTCCCCCAAAACCGTTGACAACGGCGCACGTGATTAGCTGAATTGACAACCGACAAAGTTCCTTTAAAACCTGTAACCACAAAGACAATGAAGTGCACCAAGGCTTACTTGTCGTCAACACCCATGACCCAAACGGAGAAAAGACATTACGTACTTACACAAATTAAATCAGAGAAAAACCACAGGCCCTCAGCAAGGGGTCTACCTAGCACCCACGCTGGTGCATCATTCCAAAGTGCCATTGAGCCCTTCCACGGCGATGACACCCCTGATCTAAACACTGCAAATCGTTTTTTAACCTGTCAGAGAAACACAGTCACCAGAGGAGCACAAATGACACCCAGGGGATCCATAACTCGAACTGCACTAACATAAATAAAAGTTATGTATATTTATATGGTGATGTATGATCTGCCTACTATGAGTAGTCCCACACTTGAGTACTACAGAGGAACTGTTGAGTCCAAAGAAATTCATTAATGGGAAGCTACAGCGCCTGCTTTGGGACCTTGCATATCTTATCTACAATTACATTAAACAAAACACCAGCATCCCTCATACACTGCACAGTGTCCTCTAACATAATAGAAGGTAGGAGCACATGACCACAGTCAGCTTCCAAGCATCAATCAGATCATGCTGTGTCTGCTCATTGATCCTACACGTTGCAGTCACAGGTAGACTTTAATTGTCCCAAGAATTAGTTCTTGAGAAAGCAAATGCCTTATTCACTCTACCTATGTAGGCTAAGGGACAAGATCCAACCCAACAAAATAGAGCCTCACAACGTAGTTGTCAATATTACCCAATACAACACTAACCCAACAGCGCTGTACATCCTTACTGAGCCCGCTGCTATTCAAAGTGAGCAGGACGGAATGTGTAGGAAAGGTATCATGGGGAAAAGATCACACAGCCCGAGATTTCCTGAAGAAGAGATTTTTGGAGTTAGAAAATCCCCCAACTCACAAACACATTTGCTACAGCATTCATCTTTGGACCAAGGGTGCCTTAGTGTATCCAGGGCGGTCTTCTTAAACAACAAGTTGTCTCTCGAAATGGGATTCCAATGTAGGGCTTCCAACTAGCGGATAAAAAGGGGAATGAGTCACCGCACAGAGGAGGGCCGAAGGAAAGTATGACTACCCCATGTCATGAAAATCAAGGCCACCCAGGTGGGTGGATACAATTGGCTAGAAGGGAAAGGTCAATCCCTGATTTTACAGAAATATACGCTCTATTTCATATGTTTTAGAGGAAATAAAACTGAGGAGAGATATTCCATATTCCGAATATGCCATGGGCACATCCCCTCCTATGGAATATTATTAGCAGTGCAGCGAGAATGTCTACACTCAGGTGACTCCCAGATGGAGGGGACTGTTTCTCTTGTCACTGTGCACACCCCGACCCTGGTCATTCCTGGAGAACAACTAACAGACTTGTACCAGCACCTGTTAAAGAAAAAGACCACATTGCTGCACAAAACTAGTGAAAAGAGAGCTGTGGACAAATTTTGGCTGAGCTCAATTCAAAGACATTCCATAAGAGTTTTGACTGTTCATGGAAGCACAGCTAGGGGTGAGGTGGTCGATACCCTTCTTCACCCTGCAGACAAAAGCTAATGCCGGCTGGCTGCAAATTACCGGGTGAGAAATGCTCACAATAATGAACAGCACTGAACTCTGCCTCAATTCGATCAAGGAAGAAATGTGAGCCCATCCTCCTCATGACAATGCAGCACTGTTATGCATTGCACTGAATGAATGCAATGTAGGGAAGGGGTGGGTGCCAAGATCGGAGCTGCCTGTTGCCTGTTCATCCCAGGAAATTACATGGAATCTACAAAGACGCATGTGTGAAGAGGGAGGTGCCGCCGAGCTGGAGTGTTTTTCAAATTGGTTCTCCTGGCTCGCACAATGGAAATCCGGTTTATGTAAATCACTGTTGCCAGTTATCGCTGTGTTTTTATTGCTATGCGGGAGTCTACAATTGGGGATTACTTGCTGTAAAAATGCAGTCCTCAAACTGGGAAGACTGCAAATAATTAAGCAGGTAGTTGTAGTCAAAAAGCAAGCATAAGGAACAGTAGGCCCCAAATAAATTAACTGTTACAAATGCATGAGTTAGATAGCGTAGTTGAAAAATTAACTGGAAGTTGGACTGTTAACATGGAGATCGATGAATTAATCGATAAAAAATTAAATCTCATCCTTATTGATAGACCCGCCCATTCTGAACTCCCTATCAACCTCGTTTTGCAAATATGTAGTCATGCAGGCACTGAGACCTAGGCCCTGGATTATTGATTGATAGGTCACAGATGGGAGGGTGCCTGGCTGGCAGGTAAACACTTGGACAGGAAAACCTTGATAAATCCCACAGATAAACACAGCGACATTACAATGGTCTGGGGAGACTGACACGATAAAGAACACCTGGCCAGAGGGGGGTACACGTGCTCCTAAAAACACATAAAGTAAGAGACCACATGATTAGGTACATATAGCCAATCAAGACCTAGCACACATAGTGATTACGCGCTCCCCATGCCAGACATCTGGACACGTTCACCACTAGCCACACTGTGTAACGCACGCTTGAGACCCACCTGCAGCAACTATTTTGACCATTCATTTATGACTCCAAAAGCACAATGGACATTCCTCACCATTTATGGTAGGCTGGAAACATTTATGATCTGTCATGTTTTTGTATATAAGAAGGCCATCCACCAAATGTAAATTGAGACAGTCCTCAGACTTAGGGCCCCATTAGGATGACGGGCGGACATTGTCCGCCCGCCACCCTATCGGAGAACGGGACCGCCCGCCATAAGGGCGGGGGTCCCATGGGGGGAATTAGGATGTGCCCGCCACAGTGGCGGGCACATCCTGTAGTTTTACCATTGTGACGGGCGGTGCACTCTGCACCGCCCGCCACAATGCAAAAAATGCTTTTACGCATTTGCATATGCAAAGCGGCAGGCACCGCGCTGTGCCTGCCGCTTTGCATATGCAAATGTGGGGGGGTACCTTAGGTACCTCCCATGTGCCCCCCGACAGTGGCGCCAACCTGGGGGCCCTGCAGGGGGCCCCCGCAGCAATGTCCGCATGCCTTTCCGTGGCGGCATTGCCGCAGCGGAAAGGCCCACACATTTCGCCATCATAATATGGCTGGCGGTGTCCATTGGACTCCGCCACCATATTAATCTATTACCGCCGCGGTCGCAAGGCGACCGCGGCGGTAAAGCGGCGGACGGTATTTCCGTCCGCCATTGTCCCCTCCGCCATCCTAATCAGGCGGAGGGGAAAACGAGAGTGGTTGCCGGGCGGATTGCCTCCGCCTGGGTGGCGGTGGCCACCGCCACCCTGGCGGAGGCAATCCGCCCGATATCCTAATGGAGCCCTTAGTGCCTGTAACTGTTCTCCCGGCCGCAAACTGTTCCTATTTTGCCAAGCGCCTCTTGTCTTTTGTTTTTGTAAGGATTTCAAACTCAAGCAACATCCTTTTAACTTCTAATGTATTTCAAATTTCCCTAATTTGATATGCTTCTTGCATTCTTCCATTTCACTAAGCATTGCTTTAATTAACTTTGCAGCCCTAAAGCCTTTCGCCTACCTTCTCCTTACCTGCTCTCTAGTATTCCATGTTCCTCTCCTGGGGTTGGGCTTTCTTCAGCCGCTCTGCCCTCTGTCAGTACCTGGCAAAAGTGCTTGAGCAATACAAG
The DNA here is from genome assembly GCF_964261635.1 of Lissotriton helveticus. Taxonomy (NCBI): domain Eukaryota; kingdom Metazoa; phylum Chordata; class Amphibia; order Caudata; family Salamandridae; genus Lissotriton; species Lissotriton helveticus. The sequence continues at coordinate 210,376,428 of NC_136058.1, forward strand.
CTATGTGAGTAAACCAACATGTTCTGTTGTGATGAGGCCACCCTGAAACATCATGGTTCACTGAGAAAAATGTAAGTGCAATATTTTAAACATTTCCGATTTTGGAAAATCCTTAATAAGGTTATTAAGATACGTATACTATCTATGTTGGTACTTATTTGTTTTCCAGGCACAGACGTTGATAGTTGTTTGTGTATTAGGGAGCAGAATAATGAAATTGTATGTTCATTGGACTCTGTGTAATCCAACCAACATTGCATTACAGAAATGGTTTTAAGTGGCGCTCAAGGGTTTCTCGGTTTACTCAAAAACATCTATCCTTGTGATTAGAGCAACTTGACGATGGAAAGTAATTCAATTGGATTTTTTTACTCCGGACTTTTTCACTCATTTTGGCATGTCTTGCAATTTCTGCTTGAGAAGATATCAGCCTGCCGTTTTACTGAAATAGCACGAAGTGAACTACAGTGGGCAAAGAAGGTCAAGAAAAGATTGGAAGACATCACAGGAACTTTAAAATTTGATTTAAAAATAGCTGCGTCCTAACTCTCTAAAGCAGACTTAAAAATAGACTGTAAAAAAGAATCTAGGTTGGCAGACTTGAAGTATGTAAGGAATGGACCTTCAACAAAACATATGGTAGATTCATTGGAATATATGCATGTCTTTCGGTACTTATCTGCACTTCGGATTGCATTAAATGTGCGTTATGTAAGAGCTGAGAAATTTGAAGTCTTTCTAGTTCAAGAGAATAACTGCACATGCAGACTGCCTTCTCAAAACTTCAATGTTTATGTTTTAATTGATTGTCATTTTTATAGGCTCCCTTGCTTGCTTTTAAAACCTCTTTCAAAAAAATATAATATAAATTGATAAAATGACGCACTAGCGCTTTGGTTAAGAAGGGAATTCTTTGATGTGATGTGCTCATTGGCTAAAGTTCTTAAAATATGTTTGGACTAGTGTCCTAATGTGTTTAAGTATTATGAATTGGTATTTATATAGTGTAATTATGTATAAAATGTTATTGATTTAAAAAAAATTATGTTTTAAAGACTGTATCTAAACATTAACGAGAAAACAACACTGGGTGTGGGCTTCCCACAGTAAGGCCAAGCCTCCTTATAGATAAGCAACAACACAAAAGCCAATACTGCAGAAATATCACAAAATAAATTTTCGAAAACACCATTGACTGCCTATGCACACCATAAGGACGCTATTCATCAGATAGCTTTTCCCAAATAGTCTAAACACTAACTGATTAAACAGATTTCCTTGGTGTTTTCGAAAATTTATTTTGTGATATTTCTAAAATTGTAAATATTGTTGCATGTATGTATGGTTGATGAGAGAGAGTGAGATTTGAATGTGAATGTTGATCAACTATGGTTGTTTTGTAATTTTTTCACTTGTGTGCACTTATCCTTGTAAATGTTATTTTTATACAAATTGTATTTTGTAGTGTCTGTCTTTTGATAAATTGTGAAATGTTTGGTGAATTTTAACCAACAAATACGTTCAAAAAATTGGTGAACAATAAATAAGATTAATCTCTGACAAATTAGTCCATACTCGCACTCAGTTTAGTTCTTTGTGTAGAGTAATTCCTTTCGTAAAGAAGCTGCAGTATTGGCTTTTGTGTTGTTGCTTATAAACATTATTAAAGTATGATCTGAACTCTGCTTGAGCATTCAAATAGTTAGGGGAATATGCAAAAGGAAGTGCCAGAGAGAGGCGTTAGCCCATCCGGTTAATGACTCTCTCCACCACTTCTGAAAAGCAAAGCTGCACCATATGTACAAGAATGTGGTGCAGCCTTGCGTTTCCCCCCTGCGATGGCGCTAAGTTTAGCAACTTAGTGCCAATGCAGGCACCCTTGTTCCTAAGGGCAAGGGTGTCTGCGAGCAGGGGAGGATTGCTTATCTGTAGACAGGTGTCCCTTCCTGCACATAAATAATCCTAAAATGCTATTCAGTCACTGTCATGTGTGCTGCTTCGTGCAGCACACATGGAAGTCAAAAAATTGAATTAAAAAAAAAAAATGTATGTGCAGGAAGGAACACCTTCCTACACATATACAATCCATGACATTTTGCTTTTTCCATGAGGAGAAATAAAGCATTTCTCCTTGTTTCGCCAACTTAAGACCAGGTTTCTCCTGGTCTTAATTTTGGTGCTGCCTCCTATGTATGCCACCCTTGTACATGGGGGCTGCGTCAAAAACAATGGGTGTTGTGGTGGAACGCATATCGCAAGACATTCTACCCACCCCTTTCACGTTAACCATAGCGTGAAAGGGGGCCTTATTTACAAGGCAGCGTAAGTGGCTTAACACTGTCATGTAAAGCAGTCCCTATCGCCACCACAACGTCGGTAAAAGTGACATTGTGGTGGGAATAGGGGCTTGTACATATGCCCCTTATTCTTTTGTTTTACATGCTTTCCTTTTTTTTCCTTGTTACTTTAGCCTACTGACATATCTGCACCACAGCTTATTATTTCTGATGTGAAAACACTGTGCGGGGCTAGGTTCACTAAATACATATAAAGGCACAGTTCAATTCCTACACACAGCTGTGATTTGAGCATGCCCATATTTAGGGAGGCATCAAGCTGGCACGGGAATAAAGTACTAGTCAGGAGAAATTGTCTCCATTCATGGTATCTTTCATATCAGTAATAGTCAATCATAGCATGACAAAATGTAACACAAGGACACTTCCTCACTCACAACATTTGAGCATAGTAGAAAAAGCAATAGAGATGTTACCAAATATCTGGAAGTTCTTTCTTTTGTTTAAAGTCTCAAAAAACACATGGCTGAAGCAGAGTGCGAGCAATTAGGTATTGGTTTACTCACAGCAAGAATTATGGGGCATATTACCAAGCAATAGCGATAATTATCGCTATTGCTTGGTTAGAGACAAAATTTTACCGCTGAGCTGCGGCGATTTTTATCGCAGATAAACCTTGGTACTACCAAGGTTTATCGCAAATGCGATAAAAAACGGCCGCAATGCATGAATATCGCTGAAAAGTCAGCGATATTCATGCATTACCAAGCTAATGCTCTTAGCCATGTTATCCACCTCCCATTGGATAACATGGCTAAGAACTGCTCAGGGCAGGTGTTAGCTTTTGGAGATATTCGCGCTTAGCGCGAATATCTCCAAAAGTTGGTAATAGGAGATAGCGATGTTAGCGACTGTTTCCAGTCGCTAACATCTTGGCACGCCCACTTTGCATGTCATTAGTGATAAATATCACTGACATGCAAAGTGGGGCCCAAGATGGTCGCTATCTCCTACTAACTGGTGTTAGCGACAGCTAGGTAATAGGGAGGTAATTTTATCTCCGCTTTCTTGGCTTTTAAAGCCAAAAAAGTGGAGATAAACCCCCTTGATAATATGCCCCTATTTTTGTTAAAAGAGCTCAAAAATTGTATAGGGCTAACATATTTCATTAAGATTTCTCTGTGTTGGCCCCTCGTCTCGCCTGTTTCGCTCTGACTGTTTAGCACCTTCACTGATGTGTGCGAAATGAACATATTTCTTGGTAGTTATGCATGCTATGTCAGTAGGATTTTTCTCATCCAGTCTTTTACATCTGATTCATTCTTTTTTATTTTTATTTTACGTTTTCTTGTTTACAATGCTGTTTCTAATTGCTTACCCGCTTGGCTGCGGACGGAATTCCCCCGTGGTGCAGAGAAATTCCAAGCCTGCGCAGTTCGGACGGCCCCCAGCCGTCCTTCGCACATGCTCACTGTGACACGACAGAGGTTAAGCGTATGTTTAAAATATGGTTCTGGTCTCGGACAGTCTTTTGCAAAGTTTGCAGCCCCCAAAATTCATGTATTAAAAAAAACTAAAATAAAATACAACCAATTACACTTCATTCAAATTATTTAAATATTGCAGGAGATACGCTTCTTGTTGAGTTACCTGCAGGTAGTTCAGAGGCATCCTTGTCTGTGATGTTGTCCGTATTTTCCTTCCTCTCCCAGGGATTCATCAGGTCTACTCGAGGAGCAATGCTATGCCTAGTCCACCATGTTAAGCGAACAAGCTGATAAAAAGATGTTTTAAATATTTAAATTATTTTAGGAAAATCATTAAAGTGACCAGCAATATAAAATCTATAAAGGGTAACAACAAATTTCAAACTAAAATTGCGTATCAGAAAATACTTTTGATTGGTTCATAGCCAGTAGATATTTTCAAAGAAAATTCAAAGACAAGGCTCATTACAGTATCAGTCCACATATCACTATGTTTAGCAGCTGCCGGTGAAGATCACAGAATTGTAATAAACAACTAGATGTTCACCAAGCTCAATGAAAAGACTGAGGCCAAGATTTATCAAGGGATTGCATTGCCCTTGTGTCCCATAAGGTTACGCAAGGCAACACAAGCCTTAAGTTACATTTACTATGCCACACAGAGGCACCTTACTTGGCTCTGTGTGGCATAGTAAATCTAAAGTAATGCAAGGCGGCAAAAATTGCTGCCTTGAGTTACTCTGCATTTGGAATGCGTTCCATGGGTGAAGTTCTACTGCTCCATGCATCCACCCATGTATTGTGACACATTCCCACATATACTTAGACTAGTAAATCTGTGAATGCATCAAAATACTACACCTTCCCAGGTGAGGCATAACGAGGAGAAATATGCCTATTTCTCCTCGTTATAAACTCTTTCTACGTGTTCTGCATTCTGGAGCACACATAGAAAGCACACACAGAAAGAGAAAAATGCCTCTACAGATTGTTTTCTGCAGTAAGGTATTACTTTCTGGACAAGATGAATCCTGACTATAATGCGGACACCCTTGAACCATGGCGCAAAGGTACCTATGTTGGTACTTAGCAGCCACAAGTGTGTCAGCACAGAGGGAGAGCAAGGATGTGCCATATGTTAGTTATTATGCTGCATTCATGCTCTCTCCATTTGATGCAGCTGCAGGACTCTGGCTGATGCACCTGCGCCCAGTGGGTGGCATAGGTACCTGAGAAGACTTTGGGCAGCATTTCCAGCTCCCCTAAAAAAAAAATGCTGCTATCTACTGAAGAAGGACAACTATCCTGAAACACGTGTCTAGAGATACACAGCGCTGGCTGAACCAACAAGGGTGAAAAATTAAATACTGTCACTGAAGTAAGTGTTATCATGCATTGCATTTAGCATGATGAATTGGGGTGAACTGAGTACTGCGATGTGAGAAGAATTTGGGCAACATGTCCAGCCCCCCAAACGAATGTGTTGATCTCTACTGAAGGACAATCTTAGAAATGGGATTCCTGACTGGCCGGAGTGTGCACGCAGGTCAGGCGGGATTCACCACTCTAGTTAGAGTAAGCTAGATAAACAATAAGATAGCCTGTGCTCATCTTCTAGTAGCTTGGCACAGAGCAGTCAGTCTTATATACAAAGGTGCTGTGTAAAATATTTGTGCAAAAAACTCAAACAGTAACAAAATGAATACAGCACCAAAAGACTCCATAGTGAGTTAAACATAGATATTATATTTTTATGAATAAAACAAGACCAAAATAACGAAGATGCAATACGTAGAACCTGAATAATTTATTTTCAAAGAATAAACCAAAAACAGTGCTTAGAAGTCAATAGCTCTAAAAGATTTCTGTAGGTCACACTAGACTGGGGTTAATCCAATATTCCGGCTGACTGTGATGGAGTACGGGTGCGATCCAGTTCCAAAAGGGTTCTGCTGAAGTTTTACCTTTTCAAGTTGAGTGAAGTGCCCAGTTTGTGGAAAAAGCAGTTACTTGGGAGCAAGTAGAGTGTTGCTAGCGATGGCCCTATGGGTGCAAAGTGTCAGCCGGGCATCGCAGACGGGGTCTTGGGGGTCAGGACACGATGCTGGGGCAGCTTGCCCCAATCCTTCCAATGAATTTTGTTGTGCACACTGCATCGCATTTGGTGATGCAGTGCACGCAACAACATTAATTTTATTTATTTATATGTTTACTTACCTGTTAAGATCCGTAATTCATACATTACTACCCTCCACCCTGCCCCTCCCCCTCCCCTCGTCACCGCCCGGCAGGTACTCCCACTACCGGCTGCGGCTGGCTGAAGGTGATGAAATCAGATGCAGGTCCCATTTCTGAGGCCCAGAATTTGGAGGGGGCACCTCCGGCAAGGGTAGGACTCACAGAAGGTAGAGTCCAGCAACATCAGCAGAATTGTAGGAAGTTGTGTCCCTGAGACTTCGAAAAACAGTCAACAAGCCAGCAAGCCCTTGGAGGTCACTTGGAGGGAAGGCAGAGTCCAGCTCTCCTTCCAGCAGAGTCAGGGATCAGAAGGCAGCAGGGCAACAGGCAGAAAAGCAGTCCTTCCAGAAAAGCAGTCCAGTTGAGTCCTTTAAACACCAGAGCAGATCTTCTAACAGAGGTTCAGTTCAAGATACAGAAGTGTCTGACTTTAGGGGGCAGAGGCCCAGTACCTATACACAAATTTGCCTATAACGTAGGGGTGACTTCAAAAGAGCTCTCTGAAGTGCACAAGGATGCCTTTCAACTCAGTCCAGTCCGCCAGGCTAACCATGGAGGGGTAAATCAGTGGTTTGTGTGAGGACAGTACACAACCTATTCAGATGAAAGTGTGAGCAACCTCTCCCCCTTACTGCCCAGGAAGGGTATCAGAATGCCAATGCATGCAGCTAAGTTCTTTGTCTAACCCAGCCCTTACTGTGCTTGTGGCTGTCTAGAGGGAATGCTCAAAGTGTACAGTCACCCAGCCGACATGTGGAAATGGAAATGGAAATGGATGTAGATTTATAGAGCGCGAATTGCTGCCCAGGGGCGTCCAAGCGCTAACATGTGTATTGGAGACAGGCTGTCAGGCTCAAAAAGCAGTAAGTATCAAGAAATGTCCCCTTTCTTAAAATAGCATTTCCAAAACAGTAATGTTAAATACAGCTTCTTTTTTAGAAATGTTATTTTAATTCATATTCAGGTATCATTTTCATGACAATTAAATAGACAAAAAGAAGCCTTTTTTAAAAAAAAATACATTTATTTTCATCTTACTGGAGGTACAGAAAAGGTGCTCCAATGACATGAAAAAGCATTCTTCTTCATCAAGAACTGTAATTGGAGAATTCCAGATACCCTTGACTTTCCTCAATGTGTCCACCCTTTGCACATACTGCTCCTCTAGTTTCCTAACACAATCCATTTTTGTTACCACGCTTTCGGATGTGGGACGGACAGTGGATATGTGGAGCATAAAATTGACTTTGCTAGTAGGGATAGATTCTATCATATGGCCCACAAAGCACATTTTAGGCAAATGTCTTTCTAAACTAAATGGGCTCTCTACTATACCCGGTATTGTCTGCAGCAAATGTTTCCAACCTTGTCAGTTAAATGTTTTCGCTGTGGGTATCTGCGAGGGGGCTGGGCACATGTGGAGTTTTTATGTCCCAAGCTGTTCGAGGTTTGAAATAAAATGATTGCCTTCTTGGGTGAAAAGCTACACATTCACATTCAACCAGACTTATAGGGGGCATCATTTAAAATTTTGACATCAGTATGTCAACTAAAGCTGCAACAACAATACTTTTTTATTAGGTCCCTGGTTGTGAAGTTGCTAATTCTTCATAAGTAGAAAACACATATCCCTCCCACAGTGTTAAATCCAACTTCACCAGGAAGAAGGATTTATCATTACCATTCCAAACATATCAAACATGAAAAATCTACTCCTTCCTGTGCTGACATATACGTGGGGTAGTCCTCTCAGTAGTGAAAAATAAAATAGGCTGTACACGTCCTACCTTTTTTTTTGTTTAAATAATTTTTATTAACCTTTTTTTGTTCGATTTGCACGTTATCAATAAAGCATACAGTCAGAACAGTGCTCACGTAGCGGAAGGATAAAGTAAGCAAAGTGATTGCCAGTAGCACAGTGCACGGTAACTAATAGCAACATGACAACGGAGATTTAAGGTATGGTGAGTACATCAAATCATGAGGCAATATCTCAAGAAGGACAGAGCAGTGCTGACAAATCACGTCACCAGACAGCATGTGAATAATTCAAGTACAGCGCAGTTCAAACTCAACCGGGAACATAGAGCACAACAAAACGAGGACAACATAAGTGAAGGATGGGTAGGGGAGAGTCGCTCAAGACCTGCTGCCGCCTCCTATGTCACCGGGGGGCCAAAAACCACCAAGAATTAGTGACAGTGGGGCTCTGAGAAAGAGGGGCTAAATCAGTTTGGGTATCGGCATTAGTCTGCATTCGCACCAGTGAGGGATATACCCTGAATGATAACCCTTGGTGATGTAGTCTGGTTCCCTGTGTCCGTGTCCACCCGTAGAAGTTTGGAGACCATTGCGTTCCATTGAGGTGCCCGGGGAACATACGAATGCCAAGCAGGTCCTCTCTATCTAGCGCCGCGCCCTCCGCTTTCGGCCAGTTAAGCAGGGATCGGTGCCAAGCAAGTGGGTGAGGCGATAGGGGGGATTTCCATCACTTGGTGATCAAGGTACATGTCATACCTTTAATGCATATAGCAGCCTGACCTTAGGTTTACTTAGGGCCTACCTTAGGGGTGACTTATATGTAATAAAATGGGAGGTTAAGGCTTGGCAAGTAGTTTTAAATGGCAAGTTGAGGTGGCAGCAACCTGCACACACCGGCAAGGCAGTGGCAGGCCTGAGACAGGTTTGAAAGGCTACTCCTGCAGGTGGTACAATCAGTGCTGCAGCCAACTAGTAGCATTCGAAGTACAGACCCTAGGAATATGGTATGCCACTTCACAAGATATTCTAATCAGGTATACACCAATGTCATCATGTTTAGGGGAGAAGCACATGCACTGGTTAGCAGTGATAAAGTGCTCAGAGTCCTGAGGCCAACAAAAAGGATCAGCAAAAATAGGAGGCAAAAAGTTGGGGGAAAGACCACCCAAAGGATGACAGGTCTAACAGACAACTATCCTGAAGCGCGTGTCTAAAGAGACACACAACTGGCTGCACCAACAAGGGTGAATAACTGGAGACTGTCACTGAAGTAAGTGTTATCATGCACATTATCTACCATGCTGCTTTGGGGTGAGCTTAGTGCTGGGATGTGAGGCAGTGTGCTCCCACCCCTTTTTTATTTGAAAAGGCTCCCATGACCTAATTAGCTGATGAGCTCTGGCTTATGCACCTGCACCCACTGAGTGGTAGAGAGACCTGAGAAGACTTTTTGCAGCGGTTCCAGCACCCTGAAAAATTGTGTTGCTCTCTACTGAAGAAAGACAACTATCTTTTTTTTTTTTTTTTTTTTTTCAAAAACCTTTATTGGAGTAAGCATAGAAAAGTACAAGAATGGGCCTACAACCTCACGGGCTGGCCGCTAATAACAAGGCAAAATGCATGTAAGAAAAATATACACCCGTGGATAGGTACAGCTCAAGTACAGAGCATTACTCTATAGACATCACAGAACAATTTGTATTTTTATTTTTTACAAAAAGAAAACATAAACACTAAAGGCGAATGGACGATAATTAAGGTCAGCCCAAAGAGCGGAGGGGACGGTTCCACGATCAGGAGAACACACCCAGAGCCCGGAGGCTCCAATCAAGTCGGGGAGGGGGGGGGAGGGGAGCAGCGGGGAGAACCGGAAGTATAAAAAACCTTACGGAAAGGTTCCGGGAACTCTAGTCTAGGGAGAAAGGACAATCTCAGCAGTGTTTTCAAGGGGAGGGGTGCAAATACCCCCACGATAATCATTCCACTGGCCCCAAACCTTCGTCCACGCCCTGGGTCTGCCCCTGGCCACATAAACCGTCTTCTCACGAAACATGGACCAGTCCATATTGTCTTCCCACCTCGAGACCTCAGGGGGCCTGGAAGCGCCCCAGAGTTGCGCGACATCCCGCTTCGCAATCATGTAACCAAGGGTAGCCCATCTGGTCTGGGCCACAGAGTAGTCAGTGGGTTCCCATACATTCAACAGACATCTGCGAGGCTCCGGTCGCAGGGCCACATCCGTAACAGCAGTCATCACCTCAAGCACAGCAGTCCAATAAGCAGCTATAACCGGACACTCCCAAAGGATATGCAAAAAGGTCGCACTCAAGCCACATCCACGCTTGCACAGCCCATCCGAAGAAAAGCCCATCGTAACCAGACGCGGACCAGTGACATAGACTCGATGAAGAATCTTAAGCTGAACCAAACGGAGACGGGCAGGAATGGCCACCTCCTTGGGAGAAGAGAGCGCCGATTGCCAATCCTCGACGTCCAGTTCCAACCCATCGCGAACCCAAGCCTCCCGAAGTCGGACCAGTAAGTCCACCCGATTATTAATCAACTTCTTGTAAATCAGAGAAATAGTGCTATCGGGAAGATGCCCATCAAGGACACGGTCCTCGAGGGGGGAAGATTCAGGCAAGGCCTCATCAGGAACCAAGACTGAGGCGAGGGCATGTCGGACCTGCAGGTAGCGAAAACATTCCCTACCACTCAAACCATATTCCGCCTGGAGGGCCTGGAACGACTTCACACAACCGTTCGAGTACACGTCACCCACCTTACAGATCCCAATCACATCCCAGCGGTCGAAACCCTTGGTAGACCAGAGTCCGCCCAAACGTTCGGATGCATAAAGCGGTGTCGCTAACGTCAATCGATCCTCCCACCCCAAACTCACACTCGCAGCCCGCCACACCGTTACTGCAATCCTGGATGGGCCCACAAGATGGCGCCCGGCCGATCGGGAATAAAGCGCTCTAGTAAAGTCCCCACCCGGAAGCTGGAGTCTGTCCATCTCGAATGCAGGATTACGACCCGGGGAAAACATCACATGATTAATGGCAGACAACTGGGAAGCCCAATAATATCGCTTGATATCGGGGAGCGCCATGCCCCCGTCATACCAGGGGATGGTGAGCTTTGCGAGTGCGATACGGGGTCGCCCATCCCATATCAACTGCCGTTGAAGACTCTCAATCTCTTGGAAATAGGTCTTAGGGATAGCGTCATAGGAGTTGTGAAGCGCGTAAAGGAATCGCGGCAAGGACATCATTTTAAACAGGGCCGCCCTGCCCAGCGGTGATAAAGGAAGCTTGCGCCAACGGGCCACATCCAGTCGCAGTCTAAGCAACGGTGGGAGGAGATTATGCTCAAAGCGGAGCGTCGGGTCCAACGTAATAAAAATCCCTAAGTACTTGAAGCCCGATTGGACCACTTGAATAGGAAGTCTACTCGGCAAGGGGGGCAAAACCCCCGAAAGAACATATACACAGGACTTGGCCCAATTAATAACGAGGCCCGAGTTGGCCCCAAAAGAAGCAAGAACATCAAACAGAACAGACAGAGATTTACGCGGGGAGGTGAGGTATAAAAGGATATCGTCCGCGTAAAGCGAAACGCGGTCCTCAAAGTCCGGAGACCAGCGAATCCCCTTGAGAGACGGTTCCCACCGGAGCCAGGCAGCCAACGGTTCCAAGGCGAGAGCAAACAGTAATGGAGACAAGGGGCATCCCTGACGGGTACCCCTGCCGAGGGTGAAAGGAGCCGAGACCCTACCATTCACCACCACTTGCGCCAGAGGTGCCGCGTACAGCAACTTGACCCAACCAATAAAATCAGGCCCAAAACCAAATTTCTGAAGAGCCGCCCAAAGATAGGGCCACTCCACCGTGTCGAAGGCCATGGATGCATCCAACGATGCCAAAATGGCCGGCTCCGTCAGAAGCCCCGCCCTCGCGATCGCGCCGTGAAAAGACAACTATCTTGATACATGTATCTAGGGATAGACAACACTTGCTGCACCAACAAGGGTAAAAAGCTAAAGACTGTCAATGAAGTATATTATCATGCACTACATTTACCTGTCTGTTACTGTAAATTATCTTGCTCTGCATTTACCATGATGCATTGGGGCAAACTGAGTGCAGGGATATGAGGCAGTCTGCTCCAACGCTCTCTTTCTTTGGGAATTTATATTATGTTTTTTTTTAATTTAATATTATCGATTTTTCTTTTAATTACATGTTTATTTTCTTTAGCAACTGTGTTTTTTTGGTTATAATATCTTCTTTTTTATATATTTGTGAAATATATTATTATATTCTGCTATTCATTGATATTTTTTACGTTGGTTTTTATTTGTGTATGTATTTTGTGTGTGTGTATATGAAAAACCAAAGTTTACAAGGATGTTATAGTTAAGCTTCGATTTGACTTGTGCTAAACCAGTGACATTCAGAAGTTATAGTTAGATGCTCTAACTATAACATACACCCCCGCAATGCAGTGCTTATGACCTCACATCATGGTCGGTGAAATCACTGAAGGCATCTCAAATTCTAGCACTGATTACATCATCCAGTGAATGTAAATTTTGTTCTAAGAGTTTATGTTTTTTAAAGACATGTTAACCTACTACAAATGGTTTATTAGTATACTAGGTGCACCACTAATGAGTGATACTACTTCTAACCTCTATTATGTGTGCGGCTGGGTGACTGTGTGCAAGCATGTATGAGTGAGTGTCTGAGTGGCTGTATGAGTGTGTGAGTTGCTCTATGGGTATATAAATGGCTGTGTGAGTGAATGTGTGGGTGTGTGAGAAGCTGTATTGCTTTTTTGAGTGGCTCTATGGGTGAGTGAGTGACTGTGAGTGGCTGAATAGGTGGGTGAGAGGATATATGAGTGACTGTCTGGGTGAGTGCGTGGGTTTTAAAATGGCTGTATGGGTAGGTGAATGGCTGCTTTAGTGGGTGTCTGGTTAAGTGAGTTGGTGTGTGAGTTGCTGAATTAGAGAGTGATTGTCTGTGTGAATGGCTAAATGGGAGAGTGGGCAGATGTGAGAGTGTATGGATGTGTGCATAGCTATGTAAGTGGTTGTATTGGTGTGTGAGTACTTGCATAGGTGAGTGAGTGGCTATGTGGAGAGACTGTTTAGGTGAATGAGTGTGTGTGCGAGTGGCTGTATGAGTGAATAAGCAGGTGTGCGAGTAGCTGAATAGGTTAATGTGTAGCTGTCTGCCTGACTGTATGGGTATATAATTGGCTATATGAATAGCTGTATGAGTGAGGTAGTAGTTGTGTGAGTTGCTGTATGAGTGGGTGCATGAGTTGTTCTATGGATGTGTGAGTGATTGTGTTAGTACTGTATGGGTCTGTGAATGGGTATGTGAGTGGTTGTGTGGGTATGTGAGTGAGAGTACAAGAGGTTGTATGGGGTGTGTCAGCTGTTTTGTCAATCATGTTATCAGTGATGACATTTGAGATGTTAGGAGTGATGTCACTGACCATGTAATGAGTGATGTAAAATGTGAGTCATAAGCAGTGCATTGTGGAGCATAAGTTATAGTTAGCTCAGCTAACTATAACTGCTGAATTTCATTGGTTTTGCATGAGTGAAATCTGAACCTGTAACGTCCCTGTAACCTTTGGTTTGTTGAGTGAATTTCTATGTTTGTTAAATTTTATTTCAGAACTATAATGCCCCTGTAACCTTTGTTTTTTTCTTTGAATTTATAAGGTTCTTCTAATGTTGTTTCCTAGCTGTAAAGTCCCTGTAACCTTTGGTTCTGTAAGTGAATTTCTAGGTTTTGTTTTATTTTATTTCCTAAATGTAACCACTAAACTTTGACAGAGAGTATGTTAGGGCAGGAGTCTCTTATTAAGGGATAGATGTAGGTAATTTCTATTTACCGATTCCTAAATACCGAATTTTGCCGATTCGGTATTTAAGAATCGGTAAATAGAATGTAGGTAAACAATCGGTAAATTTTACTGATTCGGTAATATTCGTTATTACCGATTCGGTATTTACCGAATCGGTAATAAGGAATACCTTCCCATTCATTCCTATGGGCCTGGAGGCCCATAGGGATGAATGGGAAGCCATTCACTATTACCGATTCAGTAAATACCGAATCGGTAATAGGGGGAGCATATTCAAGGGTGGCAGGGTGTCACATTGACACCCTGTTGCACCCCTGAATCATGCATGTGTGCACATGTGGCACACATACATGCCCTAAGGGCATGTATGTCTGCCACATGGCACTTTTAAAAAAGCACAAAATTGCTTTTTAAAAGGTATTCGGTATTTACCACCAACTTGTAGTTGGTGGTAAATAACGAATCCTTAAACCAACAATGCACTCACTTGAGTGCTCCCTACATAGTATTTAAGGATTCGGTAATTTACCGATTCCTTAAATTAAGGAATCTGTATTTTACCGATTCCTTAAAGTGACGAATCGGTAAATTACCGAATCCTTAAATCTAGCCTCCTACATTTCAAAGGTCTAAATACCGGTCGGTAACCGGAAATTTACAGATTTTTGGCCATTACCGACCGGTATTAGCCCACCTACATCTAGCCCTTAGTCTGTTAGTGGGTGTTAAAGTGTCTGAGTGGGTCAGTCAGTGGGTGTGTGAGTGTCTAAGTGGTTCTGTGAAAGGGTGCATGTGTGGGAGTGTGAGCGAGTACATCATTCTCTGAGTGGGTCCATGAGTGAGGGTATGAGTCTAGGTGGGTCTGTAAGTGAGTGCATGAGTCTCTGAATGGGTCTTTGTGGGAGTGCATGAGTCTCTGGGTGGGTCTGTGACTGGAAGCATCAGTTTTTGAGTGGGTATGTGAGTGGGTGCTTAAGTGTCTGAGTGGGTCTGTGAGTAGGTCCATGAGTGTCTTAGAAGGTGTGTGAGTAAATGGATGAGTCTCTGAGTGGATGAGTGAGTGGGGGCATGAGTGTCTTAGTGGCTTTCTGACTGGCTGGGTGAGTCTCCGTGTGAGTCTGTGATTGGTTGAGTGAGTGTCTGAGACGGTTAGTCAGTGGGTGTGTGGCTCTGGGAGTGGCTCTGTGAGTGGGTGCATGAGTCTCTAAGTAGGTCTGTGAATGGGAACATGAGTGTCTGAGTGGGTCTATGAGTGGGTGGATATGTGTGGGAGTGGGTCTGTAAAAGTGTGCAAGAGTCTTTAAGTGGGTCTGTGAGAGGGTGCAAGTGACTACGAGTGAGTCTGTCAGTGGGTGTGGAAGTCTTGAGTGGGTCCTTGAGTAGATGCATGATTGAGTGAGTGGGTGAATCTCTGAGTGGATCTGTTAAAATGTATGTGAATCGCTCAGTGAGTAGGTAAATGAATGCTTGAATAGATATGTGAGTGGGTACATGAGTGTCTAAGAGTGTCTGTCAGTGGGTGTGTGAGCTTCTAAGTGGGTCTGTGAGTGGGTGCATGAGTGTTTGAGTGGGTCTGTCAGTGGGTGCATGGGAGCAGGTCTTCATGCCAGCTCCCTCTGTGATGGTCCTCCTGTCCAGCAAGCCTGCTGTCTGCTACCCTCTGCTGCCTTACATTTTTTGCCTCCTCCACTCGTTGTTCTGCCTCTTCTCTTATTGTTCCTGCACTCTATTTTGCTTTTTTCTGCCCATTATTTTGCCTCTTTCTGCTCACTCCAGACCTTTATTCTGCCTCTTGCTGCTCATTTCATACCTCTATTTTGCCTCTTGCTGCTAGTTCTTGACAGCTATTTTGCCTCTTTCTGCTCCTTCTGCCCATTATTTTGCCTCTTTCTGTAAACTCCTGTCCTTTATTCTGCCCTTTGCTACTGGTTTCTGAACTTTATTCTGTCTTTTTTTTCCATCTGACCTTTATTATGTCTCTGTTTGCTCCTTTTGACCTTTATTCTGCCTCTTTCAGCTCGTTGCTGACCTATATTTTGCCCATTACTGCTTGTTTTTCATCTTTATTTTGCCTCTTTCTGCTCACTGCTGAGGGAGCATTGCTCCCTCCCTGCAAGAGCAATTGTTTCATCTCTTTCCCTGCCTGCATATCTGCAGGCAGGGAAAGAGATGAAACCTCTGCTTCCACCATGTGGGAGGTGGCAGTATTACAGCTCCAGTCCCCTGGAACCAGAGCATTTGCTTTAGCTTGGTGGGTGCTGGCACAGATCCTGCTAAGCTAAAGCAAACAGCTATGTCCCCAGATGGGAACCCTAGGACATAGCAGGAGCTGACCATGGGGCGTGGCAGTCCCCAGCGCCGAATATGTCTCCAGGAGGGGGGACTGCATGTCCCTTTTTGCTGTTTACACAGGCTGCCCCGTGGAGCTGGTGGTCCCCAGGACCCACTACAATGACCAGGATCCGTGTGAACCCCTCCTTCTTTATAAAAAAAAGAAAGCCCTGGGAGGTGGTGGTCCCCGGGACCTGGGGCGATCTACAAAGCCCACGCTCCATATTTCATTCAGGGAGGAGGAGTTCCCAGGGGGTAGAGGGACCATGCAGACCCCTAGTCAATGTATTACTATCACTGGGGAGAGGGAGATGGTGGTCCCTGGGGCTCGGAGCAGTCTGCGAAGCCTCCATTTCTTTATATTTCACACCAGGGAGGTGGTGGTTCCTGGTGCCGGGGGGTCCAAGTGGCCTCCCGTAATCAAAATTAAGCCTCTTGTAGGTGGTGATTCCAGGGGGTAATTAAGTCCAAGAAGGGGTGCCCCATGTGTCCCTCTCTATAAAAAGAAACAAAAACTTTCATGCCTCCGCGGAACTGGCCCACCAAGGGGCTATATTGTTAGGACACACAAGAGATAGCACTAGTTTTATTTTTATTGCATTTGCGGCTCTGTCGTGTTCCTGTGGCAAAAAGTTTTTAAAAACCAAAGTGTACAGGGAGACCCCAGGACCACAGTTTCTTCTATTTAAATGTGCTGTGGCCCAAGATGGCTGCCAATACTTCCTGATTGAAGTGTTGGCAGACAATCAGAATTCAGCAAGGCGAGTATTGGATTCTTGGAGGATCCACATCCCAGTATATACAAATTTGGCTTTTTTTTTAATACCTCCAAAACTACTGAATGCATTTACATGAAATAATAAAGGGTTCTTGCTCACCCAAGAGCGAACTTTATGCCAAATTTGGAGTAATACCATCCAGCGGTTCAGGCTGTAGTTGTGTCTAAAAATCTCAATAGAAATTAGCATTGGAAAAATTCATTTTTTGACTCCCCCTTTTTCTCGACCCCCGATTGACAGATCGCCCCAAAGATTTCCATGCACAATTCGAATTTTAGGGAAATGTTTTGCAATTCGTCAAACAGTGCCAAAGATATACGTAAGTCAAAAATGTTTGTCTATGGAAACATGGTCCTAACTTCCTAACTATAACTACATACTGGCGACTGCAATAGGTTTAATATATATGTATTTGTGTGTTTATATAAATATATATTTATATATGTGTTGGACTTTGGCCCTTAGGGCAGGTTCACCCCTAGACTTTTTGCGTGAAATGGTGACCTGGCAATTGTGATTTTTGGGATTCTGCGCACTTTCACTGTGTCCCAGTGGAAAGTGCGTGCGCACTCTGAGTGCATGTGCTGAGCTAGGCCTGCCCGCCCATAGGAATGCATGGGGAATGTATGTGTCCCTGGTAGTTCCTGATGCGTGGGGTGTACAGGCTTGAGTCTGGTATGTGTGAACTCGTGAGAGTGAATGCTGCGCAACGGTGTATGCAGCATGTATGTGTCTAGTAGAGAAGCACCATTTCTAGACATGGCTGTACGTGTGCTGTGAGGGTGCTGGCGTGTGATTGGCTGGAGCTGGCTGGCATGCCAGGCTCCAGGAAGTCTGGATGGGTCTGCCCGGTGGTGAGTGGGAGATTAGCATGAGTAATGTGTGGGAGGAGTGTACCTGTGTCCTGGATGGGCTGGGTTTTCCCCACACAATGCTGGCTCCGCCCCCCTGTGGTGTGTCTAATGACCCAAGCCCTGCCAGTGAATAGAGAGGGTGGTTGAGGTAAACAGAGTACTCAAGAACCAGCTGCGACTGGTTCCGCCCCCACTCTACACCCTTGAACAAAGAAATGCACTGTATAAAAATGGGCCTGTGTCCCCACAAATGTTGTTCTCTTCCAGGATCCTGAGGGGGCTGTTGCTGCTGCTGGGCCAGAGGACCGCCACTTGGGGTGTCTCCCTGCCTGGAGACCCAGTGTGCTGGCTCTGGGCCCAGCCTTGCCCCCCCTGCCTTGCTGAAGGACTCTGCTGGACCTCTATTTTATTTATAGCGCCTGAGAGCGCTCTAGTTTGGTCCTCTAGCGCTTGGGAGCGCTTGACTTCCCCTGTAGAGCTGGGGGAGCGCTTTGTTGGGCATCTAGCGCAGGAAGCGCCGTATTGGTACCTCCCTAGCGCTTGGAAGCGCTTTATGGTGTGCTAGCGCTTGAGAGCGCGATCTATTTCCTGCGAGCGCCTCGGGGCGCTTTATTGTTCAGAGCCGGTGCCCACCCGGCATTTGCCCCGATCGCTACCTCATTTGCGAGTGCCCACCTCGACTTCGTACCTGGGAGCGTCACCGCCGCAGCCCGGAGTGTTTTCAAAACGTTGCCGGGCCGCTGCCAAGTGCGACCCGGAAGTGGTTGGACGGCCAACCAATCGCTGCGCGGCCCGAGGGAGGGTGACCCGGAAGTCCCGCCCCCGCAGCCGAGCAGCAAGAAGTGACGAGGCTCCCCGAGTGGAGAGAGGAGCCCCGGGAGAAGGAGCAGAGCCTGCCACGTCTGGTCGCGGCCCCGGAGAAGAGCTGCAGTCCCGAGGAGCCTCACCGGGAGCAAAGAGGAGTGCTGCGGAGAGAGCCCCGAGGAGCGGGAGCTCTCGTGTAGCCCCCGCCAGCCAAGCCCGGTGAGTGTTGCCAGGTGGGGGGGAGAGAGAGCTCCGGACCTTGCCACAGTGTCACGAGCGGCCCCCCCTGGTCAGCAGGGCCGCTCCAAAGAAGGGGGCATTGTTTGTTTTGAGCCCTGAAGGCTCCACCAGTGGCCGCATTCTTACAGAGAGCCTAGCGAGGCTCAGAGGGGCCAGTGTGTTTCAGAGCCACGAGGGCTCCAGGCGGCATTCCTCTGTTTTGTGAGCCTGAGAGGCTCAAGGGGGCACTTATTTCACGAGCCCTGAGAGGCTCAAGGCGCCCCAGTGTTTAGAGCCCAGTGAGGCTCTTTTGGTGCCATGTGTGTTTAGAGCCCAGAGGAGGCTCCAGGGGGCATTTCCTTTCGCCCCACCAGTGTTCTGAGAGCCCAGCGAGGTTCCCACATTGGCCCCCTTGTTGTTCTTGAGCCCTGGAAGGCTCAAACCTCAATTGCACCAGTTGCCCAGCACTTTGTGGGCAACTGCCACGTTTAGGACCCTGACACTTGGGACACAGGGACAGTCACAGGTGGTGACTTACGTGAGTTTGGCGCAATTGTACTTTCTATACACCTCTGAATGGGTAGTTTATTCATCATGTGTTCTCTTGTGCTGCACCTCTGAATGTGTTTTTATGCGTCATGTGCTTTGCTTTTACACCGCTGAATGTAGGTTCTGCATCATGTGTTTCCTTCCCCTGCACCTCTGAATGTGTTTTTATGCGTCATGTGCCTTTACACCTCTGAATTAATGTTATGCATTGCATCATGTGTTTTCCTCTTACACCCCTACAGGTATTGTAATACATAGGTGGTTGTTTTCTCCCTAGTACAGGTGGTGCTAGTGAGGTCCTGGTTACCAGTGATTACTGGTTGTGTGCTATTTTGTGCTAAAGTAATTTTACTTTCTGAAAGTGCTACGTCTGATTCCTGACAGTGGTCCAGGTGGCCCTGTCTTGTACATATCCCTTGTAAATTCTGCCCGTGCCTCTGGCACATTGTAAAGTGTGTGTTTTATCTAATGTGTTTTGGTGTAATACAAAGGCTATTTTTTATATAACCTGGTGTGGAGTTTCCTTTGTGGTGGGCCTTTGGTTGTTGTTGCTGGGGTGCGTGCGCAAATACTTAACCTACATCGCCTCCAAGTTTAGCCTTGCTGCTCGCGCCACGTTACCTAGAGGGTGAGTAGGGGTTATCTTGGCGTGTAACTCCCTTGCCCTGACTTGGGTGTGGTGGTCTCTGACTGACTTTGGCGAAAGCCCTGGCCAGCCGGGGATCCCATTTCCAACATTGGCGGCAAGCGGCGGGATAAGGATTTGTGTTTGCGTTGTACCACAGTAGCGGCTGGCCGCACCACAAAACTCTGCATTTTAGATGACCACATTTTAGGGGATTGTATTGTTTTTGGAATTCCATTGTTTCTTCTCCTGAAGAGTGTCATTTGATTGTGTTCAGTACATTTGTCCCCCGCCCTGCTTCCAGAGTTTGGTACCTGTGTCGCTTTTGGTCAGGTTGAGAAGTCAGGGGTGGTAGAAACTGCCTTACCGATCCGAGGGGAGGGTGTGTGTGGATGAATGGTGTGTTTTCCTGGACGCATGAGTATGAGTTCTCTTTGATAAGGAGATTGTTGAAGTTTTGGAATTGTGTCCTCTTACTTCAGATTGTTCAGTCCCCTGTGTTGCACGTGTCTGTGATCATCTTGCCAAGATGGAGTCTGCTTTTAATGTCTGGGGTCTGTTTTTGCATGAACTGAGAGAGTTTTGCGAAGAGAGAGACATTGCAGTGAATGAGTCAGACACCCAGTCCCAACTTAGGGGTAACCTGATCCAATGGCAGAAGGATGACTGGGAGCGTGAGCACAGTGCGGAGAGGGCCCGGGTCTCACACCATGAGGGTGGTGGGTCAGAGGGGAGCCCTGAAGAGTCTGAGGAGGAGGAAGAAGATGACAGCACAGGGACGCCAGCAGAGAGTGAGGACCCCATAGATAGGGAGTCCCTTGCTGGGTCCAGCGTAGGAGGCAGCGCCTCATCCCTTTCCCTGTCCCCAGAGGAGCTGGAAGATAGGAGGAGAGAAAGGGAGCACCAGCTGGCTTTAGAGAGGCTCAGGTTGGGGCATGCCCAGGCTATGGCACAGCTGGGCATTAGAAGGCAACAGCTGGAGGTTAAGAAGCAACAGCTGGAGACCGAGAGGGTCTTAGCGCAGGACAGGATAGAGGAGGCTGAGAGGGCCGCCACCAGAGGCAAAGTAGCTCTGGAGGGTAGACTATCCCCTGCGCGCAGTGTTGAGTTTCTGGATCCCCCAGGGAGGGTTGGGTCCAGTGGTGGCAGCTATTTAAATCTCAGTCTAGAAAGTCCCAGTTCCCAGAGTATGGTTCCTGTTTCCCCAGAGGAGGAGAATAGGTTGAGGTTTAGGAACCTTAGGAAACCGTCTCATCAGTCTTGGGAAGACTTTGAGGATGACTGTTGTGAAGCCCTGTGTGATTGGGTACGGGAGCCCACGAAATGTGATTGGGACCTATTGTTCGATATGTTTCTCAGAGAGCAGTTGCTCAGTTGTTGTTCACCAGGGTTGCGCCAACACCTGTTAGGGTGTGGATTGTCTGAACCATGTGAGCTGGCAGAGGAAGCAGACCGCTGGGAAGGGACCAGAGGTTCTGTAGAGTCATTGGTGAGTGACTCCAAAAGTAGTGGGTCAGGGATCTTCCAGCCCAGCGTGGTGGAAGAGGCTCAGTGTAGCCCAGCGAGGTCCCAGTATAGTGAGAAGGGTGTAGGGGCTGACTGCCTGGCTCAGTGGAGCAGGAGTCAGTGGGTGGCTGAGAGCCCCCAGAGGCCCGAAGCCCTGTCTCAGAACCTGGGTGGTTTCTTGAGGGAACACCAGGTTGGGGACCTAGGCTGTCCTGTTAACCCAGTTGAGGAGGATCTCCTAGTGAGTAGAGGACCTGGAGCGTCTGTAACCAGAGCTCCTGTGGTTCTAGAGTCTGGCAGTACCGCTCCGATAGGGAGGGTACAGGAGTCCAGAGTGAGGAGTGATTGGGGGAGTTCCCCAGTGGAAGGACCAGTGGGTCAGGGACTACCCAGTTGGGCTAGGTTCCCGTGTAGTGACCATGGTAACACCACTTCTGGTCTGGGGGATCGTCACGCACTGTCAGGTGGACAGAGGGCGGGAGATCTGCGCCAGACAGACAGTCACGCAACAGATGTGACATTTGTTAGCCTCAGGGGGATTGCGTGTGAATCCCCAGAAGTCCTGGAGTGCCAGGCAATTGTTCCACCGAAGGTTTTAGACCAGAGGTTGGAAGGCCAGGTTCAGGATCAGCCTGACCTGAAGGGTAGGACGACTGTAACCAGTGTCCTGACCGGTTCTTCTTCCAGAGGAACTTCTCCAAGTGGGAGAGGGCAGACCTCTGGAAGGAGGTGCAGAGGGTGGGAGAGCCCCCCTCTGACCCCGGTGCAACCTGAGTGGATAAGTCCTGGGTTGGAATGGCGTTCTAGGGGTACCCCTCGCAGAGGGAGGAGGAACCCTAGGAGAAGAGGTAGGGGGAGGAGAGCCTTCCCCGAGACTCCTGGTCCGCCTGAGGTTGTAGGCCCTCGGCTGGAGTACCAGTGGCAGTCTAGTCCTGTCTTGCAGACAGGAAGAGTGGAGAATGGCTCCTATGTGCCAGGGGTTACTACCCCCCGCTCTGCGAATTGGCATGGACCAGTGGCACCTGGGTGGCCCAGGGCCTGGTCCTGGCCGCGGACAACTTGGGAGTACCAGTGGGGTAGCCCAGTTGGTCCAGACAGTGTGTTTAGAAGGAATCCCATGGGTTCACCGTGGCGTAGAACAGGAGGGTGTCCCTGCAGTTGCGGGCCTGCGTCCGTGTTCTATCGCCCCAAGCAGGGAAGTCCATCACGGTGGTGATTGGTCTCCCCTGCGTTTTGGCTGGAAGGGGGTTATGTTGGACTTTGGCCCTTAGGGCAGGTTCACCCCTAGACTTTTTGCGTGAAATGGTGACCTGGCAATTGTGATTTTTGGGATTCTGCGCACTTTCACTGTGTCCCAGTGGAAAGTGCGTGCGCACTCTGAGTGCATGTGCTGAGCTAGGCCTGCCCGCCCATAGGAATGCATGGGGAATGTATGTGTCCCTGGTAGTTCCTGATGCGTGGGGTGTACAGGCTTGAGTCTGGTATGTGTGAACTCGTGAGAGTGAATGCTGCGCAACGGTGTATGCAGCATGTATGTGTCTAGTAGAGAAGCACCATTTCTAGACATGGCTGTACGTGTGCTGTGAGGGTGCTGGCGTGTGATTGGCTGGAGCTGGCTGGCATGCCAGGCTCCAGGAAGTCTGGATGGGTCTGCCCGGTGGTGAGTGGGAGATTAGCATGAGTAATGTGTGGGAGGAGTGTACCTGTGTCCTGGATGGGCTGGGTTTTCCCCACACAATGCTGGCTCCGCCCCCCTGTGGTGTGTCTAATGACCCAAGCCCTGCCAGTGAATAGAGAGGGTGGTTGAGGTAAACAGAGTACTCAAGAACCAGCTGCGACTGGTTCCGCCCCCACTCTACACCCTTGAACAAAGAAATGCACTGTATAAAAATGGGGCTGTGTCCCCACAAATGTTGTTCTCTTCCAGGATCCTGAGGGGGCTGTTGCTGCTGCTGGGCCAGAGGACCGCCACTTGGGGTGTCTCCCTGCCTGGAGACCCAGTGTGCTGGCTCTGGGCCCAGCCTTGCCCCCCCTGCCTTGCTGAAGGACTCTGCTGGACCTCTATTTTATTTATAGCGCCTGAGAGCGCTCTAGTTTGGTCCTCTAGCGCTTGGGAGCGCTTGACTTCCCCTGTAGAGCTGGGGGAGCGCTTTGTTGGGCATCTAGCGCAGGAAGCGCCGTATTGGTACCTCCCTAGCGCTTGGAAGCGCTTTATGGTGTGCTAGCGCTTGAGAGCGCGATCTATTTCCTGCGAGCGCCTCGGGGCGCTTTATTGTTCAGAGCCGGTGCCCACCCGGCATTTGCCCCGATCGCTACCTCATTTGCGAGTGCCCACCTCGACTTCGTACCTGGGAGCGTCACCGCCGCAGCCCGGAGTGTTTTCAAAACGTTGCCGGGCCGCTGCCAAGTGCGACCCGGAAGTGGTTGGACGGCCAACCAATCGCTGCGCGGCCCGAGGGAGGGTGACCCGGAAGTCCCGCCCCCGCAGCCGAGCAGCAAGAAGTGACGAGGCTCCCCGAGTGGAGAGAGGAGCCCCGGGAGAAGGAGCAGAGCCTGCCACGTCTGGTCGCGGCCCCGGAGAAGAGCTGCAGTCCCGAGGAGCCTCACCGGGAGCAAAGAGGAGTGCTGCGGAGAGAGCCCCGAGGAGCGGGAGCTCTCGTGTAGCCCCCGCCAGCCAAGCCCGGTGAGTGTTGCCAGGTGGGGGGGAGAGAGAGCTCCGGACCTTGCCACAGTGTCACGAGCGGCCCCCCCTGGTCAGCAGGGCCGCTCCAAAGAAGGGGGCATTGTTTGTTTTGAGCCCTGAAGGCTCCACCAGTGGCCGCATTCTTACAGAGAGCCTAGCGAGGCTCAGAGGGGCCAGTGTGTTTCAGAGCCACGAGGGCTCCAGGCGGCATTCCTCTGTTTTGTGAGCCTGAGAGGCTCAAGGGGGCACTTATTTCACGAGCCCTGAGAGGCTCAAGGCGCCCCAGTGTTTAGAGCCCAGTGAGGCTCTTTTGGTGCCATGTGTGTTTAGAGCCCAGAGGAGGCTCCAGGGGGCATTTCCTTTCGCCCCACCAGTGTTCTGAGAGCCCAGCGAGGTTCCCACATTGGCCCCCTTGTTGTTCTTGAGCCCTGGAAGGCTCAAACCTCAATTGCACCAGTTGCCCAGCACTTTGTGGGCAACTGCCACGTTTAGGACCCTGACACTTGGGACACAGGGACAGTCACAGGTGGTGACTTACGTGAGTTTGGCGCAATTGTACTTTCTATACACCTCTGAATGGGTAGTTTATTCATCATGTGTTCTCTTGTGCTGCACCTCTGAATGTGTTTTTATGCGTCATGTGCTTTGCTTTTACACCGCTGAATGTAGGTTCTGCATCATGTGTTTCCTTCCCCTGCACCTCTGAATGTGTTTTTATGCGTCATGTGCCTTTACACCTCTGAATTAATGTTATGCATTGCATCATGTGTTTTCCTCTTACACCCCTACAGGTATTGTAATACATAGGTGGTTGTTTTCTCCCTAGTACAGGTGGTGCTAGTGAGGTCCTGGTTACCAGTGATTACTGGTTGTGTGCTATTTTGTGCTAAAGTAATTTTACTTTCTGAAAGTGCTACGTCTGATTCCTGACAGTGGTCCAGGTGGCCCTGTCTTGTACATATCCCTTGTAAATTCTGCCCGTGCCTCTGGCACATTGTAAAGTGTGTGTTTTATCTAATGTGTTTTGGTGTAATACAAAGGCTATTTTTTATATAACCTGGTGTGGAGTTTCCTTTGTGGTGGGCCTTTGGTTGTTGTTGCTGGGGTGCGTGCGCAAATACTTAACCTACATCGCCTCCAAGTTTAGCCTTGCTGCTCGCGCCACGTTACCTAGAGGGTGAGTAGGGGTTATCTTGGCGTGTAACTCCCTTGCCCTGACTTGGGTGTGGTGGTCTCTGACTGACTTTGGCGAAAGCCCTGGCCAGCCGGGGATCCCATTTCCAACAATATGTTTTAAATAATGAGTAGAATGTATCTACTACTTTACATTATATTAAATATATATATATATTATAATGTTTAACACGTCCTCCTGCATGCCAAATGTATATCACAAAAACAATATTTTTGTGTGTTTGAATGACATGACGGCCCTCTATATTTTTTTCGATATTTTTGTCATTATCATTATAAGTATTGGAACTGTTATATAGCATTTTAGGACCCTAGAGTAATTTTCCCGATTCATGCCCTTATATAGGTATAAATCACCTTGTCCTTATATAGGATGGCCTGGACCAATCACAATCTGGGTTCAGGCCAAACCACAGCACCGAATCAGCCCTCCTAGCAGTGACCAATAACATCAGGATGACACTGGATGATGGGGGGTCTATGATTCTGGTGCTGTTGGATCTATCCGCTGCCTTTGATACGGTGTCCCATGAAGTGCTTCTCGGTCGTCTGAGGGATGTGGGACTGGGGGGCGTAGCTCTGTCCTGGATGGAGAGCTTTCTCTCTGGCCGCTCTCAAGAAGTCAGGCTGGGCTCCCATAAATCCATCTCTAGGGAGCTCACCAGGGGAGTGCCACAGGGCTCCTGTCTAAGCCCCACATTATTTAATGTGTACGTGGCCCCCCTGGCTGACTTAGTGAGATCCTTTGGGTTCACCCCGGTGTCATATGCTGATGACACCCAGCTCCTGTTCCCTTTCAAAACCTTCACACCTGCTTTAAAACAATCTTTTGCAGATGGCATGAGGGCAGTATCAGAATGGATGGCCAAGAACTGCCTTCAATGTAATGTGGGCAAAACAGAAGTATTACTGTTTGGAGATGCGGGGAAACTATGGTCTGATGAATGGTGGCCTTTAGAACTAGGACCTCTTCCCACCCCGAAACAGACCGTGAAAAACTTGGGGGTACTATTCGATCAAGCCCTAACCTTTAAAGATCATGTTAACCAAGTTGCCGGTACTTGTTTCCGGGCCATTGGACTTCTGAGAAGAGTGTTCCCATACCTCCCAGACTCTCACAGAAAGACCCTAGTTCAGGCCCTAGTTATAAGCAGATTGGACTACTGCAATGGCCTTCTTCTATCAACTAACGAAGGCCAATTTACCAAACTGCAAGTAGTCCAAAATACGGCGGCAAGGTTAGTTCTAAATGCTCCACCTAGAACTCCCTCCCGCCCTCTGCTTACTGAACTACACTGGCTCCCAGTGCGGCAACGTGCTCAATTCAAAATCTTATGCTCCATCCACAAATGCCTGATAGGAACGGGGCCTAAATACCTGTCTAAATCCTTTCAACCCTATGTCCCTGGGCGATCACTACGCTCAAGTAACCTTCAGCTGCTGCAGGTGCCCAGAATAAAAAAATCTAGACAGGGAGGTCGTGCCCTGGCACACACTGGCCCAGTTCTCTGGAATTCTCTTCCCCAGACACTAAAACAAATTCCTAACCACCTGTCTTTCCGTAAAACTCTTAAAACTTACCTTTTCAGTAATAGTTAAATGCTCCTCCCCCACTCAGTTACTAATGAGCACGATTCTGTATATTCTATGCTCCTTCACCAGACAAAAGCGTGGAGATACCCCTTCGGGGGTCTATTCAGGCGTGATACAAGACCATAAAATAAAAATAAAATAAAAATAGGCATAGAAATCATAACCATATTTAGACATAGACCATGCAGTCCAAATACGGCATGGCTACTTCCACTAGTTCTGAAAAGCCACAACGATTTCTTGGAAAACTCGGCTTCAGCAGTTAGGAACTTCCCCTTGCTTGAATATTGATTTGTCCAAGAACTCATGGAGTTTTCAAGGAACTAGGGGCCAGATGTAGGAGACAAAATACCCGTCGGTAACGGCCGAATTCGTCTGTTACCGACCGGTATTTAGGAATTGGCATTTAGGGGCCTTTATTTTACAGATTCGGTAAATTTACCGATTCGGTAAATTTACCGATTCTGTAAAATACCGAATCGGTAATTTTACCGATTCGGTGAATCCAAATGTAGGTGACACTCCTGAGAGTGTCACAGGCCCTTAAGAGTCGGTATTTTACCACACAATCCTATTGTGTGGTAAAATACCGAATCCAGGTGTGCATGCACATCTGTGCATGCACACTGTGCAATGTGACACACAGACATGCCCTAAGGGCATGTATGTGTGCCACATGTCACACATGCCTTTACTTCGGGTGCTAGAGGATGTCAAAGTGACACCCCCTGCACCCTTGCAACATTCGGTATTTACCAATTCGGTAAATACCGAATCGGTATTTCCCATTGATTCCTATGGGCTTCACAGCCCATAGGAATCAATGGGAAATACCGATTCGGTATTTACCGAATCGGTAAATACCGAATGTTACAGATTCGGTATTTTTATTTTAAAAAATACCTACATCTCCCACCTTCATATTTACTGATTCATAAATACCGAATCGGTAAAATTCGGTATTTATGAGTCGGTAAATATCCCTCACCTACATCTGGCCCTTGGGGCCAGATGTAGGAGACAAAATACCAGTCGGTAACGGCCGATTTTGGCCATTACCAACCGGTATTTAGGAATTGGCATGTAGGGGCCTTTATTTTACAGAATCGGTAAATTTACCGATTCAGTAAATTTACCGATTCTGCAAAATACCGAATCGGTAATTTTACCGATTCGGTAAATCCAAATGTAGGTGACACTCCTGAGTGTCACAGGTCCTTAAGAGTCGGTATTTTACCACACAATCCTATTGTGTGGTAAAATACCGAATCCAGGTGTGCATGCACATCTGTGCATGCACACTGTGCAATGTGACACACAGACATGCCCTAAGGGCATGTATGTGTGCCACATGTCACACATGCCTTTACTTCGGGTGCTCGAGGGTGTCAAAGTGACACCCCCTGCACCCTTGCAACATTCGGTATTTACCGATTCGGTAAATACCGAATCGGTATTTCCCATTGATTCCTATGAGCTTCACAGCCAATAGGAATCAATAGGAAATACCGAATCGGTAAAATTCGGTAGTTATGAGTCGGTAAATATCCCTCACCTACATCTGGCCCTAAGACTCTTTGATTTTTTATTTTTTTTAAATCTTTTTATTGTTTGAAAACACAAACAAGACATAAGAAGGGACCAATAAAAATACAAAGAACCCCACATTTCGTGTTGAGATCGGACTCAACAAATATTCAGCAACTAACAAAGCATATAATCCCCATTCCAATTCTAACGCTGTAATGTCAAGCCCCTTCAATCAACATAGTGTCACGTCTGAGCTCAAGGCACTAAGTCCTTAATCAATGTCCTACACGTGGCCCCCTTCAATATCTATCAACTCCCAACCCACCCACCCCTGCTGCTGGCGCTTTTGTTTAGATAAGAAGTGTTGTCAAGGTACTACCCTCATGTGTAATATGCTTACAAGTCATCTCACCCACTATACTAAGATTCATCATAACCTCCCATGCTTCGGGGACCTCCCACTGCGCTAATCTCCCCCAGTTCAGAGGAAGCCACCGGTGCCTGCTCCTCCCCCACCGACGATCCGGATTCCGAATCAATATCCACGTCCAGCATCTGGAGCTCCGCCACCAAGGCTTCCCACGCCCGCGCCGCCTCCAGCGCTCTATCACTATGGGATATATGGGCTTGTTGCATTCTAACTGAACTCTCGTTGCCCGCCCACATTAGTAGTGCTGCCTTACATCTAACATAGCTAGGGCCAGCTGCTGCCTTCCAATGTGACGTAATTTCTCTTTTAGCTAGGATGAGGCCCATGTCCATAAACTTGCTAGTTATCTTAATTTTACTAGTGTGCGGGAACCAGTGTAATAGGCACGCCCCTTTATCCATAGCAATCTGCTGCGCAGTTACCCTACAGAGCGACCCGGTAACCTCCTCCAAGCATGTTCCCAGCTGAGGACAGTCCAACAACATATGATTTAGGTCCGCTCCCTTAAACCGGCATCGGGGGCATATCGCAGTATTGATATGAAAATACTGATTGATTTTAGCTGGCGTGAGATATGCCCTATGTAACACAAAGAACTGAATCAACTGGAACCTGGCGTTCCTGGTACTCTTCCATGCCCTTCTAAGTATCTGTGACCAGGCCGCATCCAGGATAGCTTTGTCTAAGTCCATCGGCCATTGCTCCAGCAATTTTTGTAATGGGTTAAGCCCTTCCCCTAACATTCGTTTATATAGACAGGTAATCGCCCTATACGTGCCCGCTGCCATCACCACGTATTGACACGCTCCGCCCATCGGTGGTTCGGAGAGGCCAGCACCCCAATGTTTTTGTAGGGCTGCAATCAAGGCCGCGTGCATCAGGAAGTGACCACGCGGGAGGCCGAAGGTCTCCTGAAACGCACTATATGGCAACAGTACGCCGTCTGCATACAGGTCACCCACCATCTGCAGGCCCAACTCCTCCCATTCCGCCAGGCCTGAACAATCGCCACCATGTGGCAACGTCGTGCACATGCCCAATGGTATCTCGGGTGCATAAGGACGCTGCACCCCAATTCTGCTGTGGAACCGTTTCCAACAATATCTTAGGGTGCTCTCCACCATCGATAATTCGGCAGTCCTCAGTCGCTGCTGCAGTATCACAAATGACAGTACATGCCTCGGCACTTCTGGCAAAGTTCCCCCCTCTGGTCCTCTAAACTCCAGCATAACTGCCTGAGTGAGAACCTGGAATTGCGCAGCTAGATAGTATAATTCAAAATCTGGAGTAGCAAGGCCTCCCTCAGCTCGTGGCCGCATCAGTGTATCCAACGCTACTCTGTGCCGTCCCGCACCCCAAATGAAGCAACCCACCGCTGAGCGGAGTTGTCGGAAGAATGTAGCCGGTATTCATATCGGTAAGGTCTGGAAGAAATATAAAAGACGAGGAAGCGCCACTATCTTCAGGAGCGTGATGCGACCCTCTACCGACAATTGCAGAGTCCTCCAAAACTGCATGCTACTCCTCAAGCCCCTCATCGCTCTCCCAATATTGCCCTCGAAAAGATCCTCTTGTGTATGATACACCTGCGTTCCTAAGTAAGGAAGGCACCTCGGGTCCCACACCAGGTCGGGCGGTAACACTGGTGGGTCGCATGTGCTAGACACTGGGAAAACACAGGTCTTTGCCCAGTTAACCCGCAGGCCCGAGATGTCCCCAAAATGGTCAAGGAGACTGCGCGCCCCACCCAGGGCGTCCCCCGCATCTTCCAGAAACATAAGGAGGTCGTCCGCGTAGAGCGAGATATAGTGTTCGCGACCTCTGAGCTGAAGGCCCCGGTACACTCCCCCAGCCTAGCGCGCGCTGCCAATGGCTCTATCGCAAGAGCAAACAGCAGCGGGGAGAGTGGGCAGCCCTGTTAGGTGCCCCGCCCCACTGGGTAGGAAGAGGAAACAGCCCTTCCCACGCGAACTCCAGCCGTTGCAGAGGAATATAGGATTTCAGTCTAGCGGACATATCCGGCGCCAAGCCCAAATGCCATCATAACTGAGAACAGATAGGGCCATTCCAGGCTGTCAAATGCCTTAGCAATGTCGACCGAAAGTAACATTGCTTGTCTCTGCCTTCCACAGCCTCCATCTAAGATTCCCATCAATCTACGTATGCTACTGGCGGTATTGCACGTTGGGATAAAGCCAGCTTGGTCCGAATGCACCAGCCACGTCATTAAGGGAAGGAGCCTGGTGGCAAGCACACGGCTCGGTATTTTATAGTAGTGAGCATAGAGAGAGGCCTATACGCAGCTGGGTCAGTCGGCGGCTTCCCTGGCTTGAGGAGCGGTACAATGATGGCCTCCCTAGTAGAAGCCGGTAATATCCCCGTCTTCTTAGCCTCCTGGTACATCACCAATAGTCTAAGAGCCAGGAGGTCAATATATGTTGAATAGAATTCGATAGGCAAACCATCGCTGCCAGGCGTTTTGTTGCGCGCTAATTGCTTAATGGCGCAGCGAACCTCAGCCAATGTAATATCTTGCCCAAGAGACTCTGCCTCCTCCTCTTCAATTGCGGGTAAGTCCAAGCCCTCTAAAAATACTTGAGTATCCACCTCGCCAGTCTGCAGCTGGCTGGTGTAGAGATTCGCGTAAAAGGATCGAAATTGATCTTTGATATGATGTTGCTCATACTCCAGCCGTCCCGAGGGGGAGGCCAGCGCCAGAATAGGCACGCACCTAGGTGCAGGGTCCGCAAGCCAGGCCAATAATGTGCCCACCTTGTCCCGCTCCGCATGCGCGTGAGCCACGAAAGCCTTGTAGTTAAAGCATTGTAGCCGCTCTACCCCCGCCGCCACTGCCTCCTTCCGAGACAGTACCTCGTCACGCGTCCCAGAACCATCCGAATGAGCCCTCTCAGCTTCGCGTAGGGCCAGCTCAGCCGTCTCGATTTCTTGCAGAAGTATCTTCCTAACACCCACCCACTTGGCAATACAGATCCCGCGGACCACCACTTTGAAGGCGTCCCATTCTAGGGCCACTGTCGTAGCAGTTCCCGCATTTTCTGCAAAGTATTGCTGCACCCCATCGCTCAGCTCCGCACGGAAGACCTGATCCTCCAACATCTCAGGGTGCAGTCTCCAGTGAGGGATCCTGGGGCGCTCTACCATCCAAGAGAAGTTCACCAAAAGTGGATTATGGTCCGATATGGTACGTGTTACCACCAGTGATACCAGACCGGAACTACATAAAATGACGTCCAATCGAACATGGAGGTCATGCAAGGCCGAATAATAGGAATAATCCCTATCAGCCGGATGTTGCGCTCGCCAGATGTCAAGAAGTCCCCAATTGTCCTGCCAGTGAGCCCGAACCCCAGCAAAACTTATTAATCGGGCCGTGGGTAGTGGAGGATGGGACCTGTCCATGGCTACATCAGCAACTGAGTTAAAGTCTCCCCCCATCAATACCGGTATTGTGAAATAATCGGCGAGGACAGAAGAGAAAGTCTCCAAGAAGGATGCCTGTTCGACATTAGGAGCATAAACACTGCATAGGGCACGTAACGTCCATAAAGGCAGCCTCTAACCGCAACATAACAGCCCTCAGGATCTACCAGTTGATCTATCACTTGAAAGGGGACCCCGCCCTAATCCAGATCAGTGCCCCCGTGCAAAGGCTGAGTAAATGGTGTAATAAAGCTGTCCGCGCCACCTGTGCTGCAGAGCCTGCCCCTCAGATTTAGTCAGATGTGTCTCTTATAAGAAAGCCACCTGCGCGCCCCTACGGACCAGATAGGAATGTACCCTATATCTATGCTGCATGGAGTGCAATCCCCAAACATTCCAGGTTATACATTAACATCAGGAGACAAGCCCATAACAGTAATGCAGAAACCAGCCTAAGGCAGTCCCCCCCTCCAGTTGCCAAGCAGTGTCACCATTATACAAAGACACAACACTCAATAGTACCGTTTCATCAGTTAAGCTCCTCAGCAGGCAATTTCCCCCAAACAAACCAGCTCCAACCCCAAACTTACCCACCCCACCCAATACATCTCCCACGCCCACAAGAACAGGCACCAACATAGTGAATCCCATCCAAACTACCCCAACTACACAACCCGTGCAAAGTTAAGGCTAACTAAATAGGACCATCCGGCGGGGGTTGGAAAGAGCCTAGGATACGATCTGCAGTAAATCCAATAACACCATCTATGACCGCTCCCCGGTTCCTCCAAGATGCACTGCTTACCAGGTCCCCCCGGGTCCCCTCGCAAACCCCGCCGCCACTCCAACCCCAGTCACTCACAATTCAGGCTCTCAGCACCCCTCGTTTCCAAGTCACCACTACACCCCTAGTCAAAGCAAGACAATCGCTGCAGCACAGCATTCCAGGGCAGAATACCCGTCCCCACAGACAGCCCAATATCTACTCATCCAGCAGTCCATCTGCCGTTCTAGGGGTGACCGTTGACAGTTTCTGATCGTCCGATACTGAGGATTCCTCCTCCGATTGGCCCTTATCACTGCCATGTTCAGAAGTGTGGTCTTCAGCAGTTCTCTGGAGATCGCCGACACCGCTTCCAGGGCTCCCTTGCGTTCTATGGCCGTCTGCGAGGTCGATGGCTTCCGCAGGCCTCGCCTGCAGCGTCGTAGACGTTGCGACCTGCGAGGTTGAGAGTCACCGGCCAACTCCCGTGCCTCCGCTTCCTGGCCATCTTTTCCCTCTCTATAAGACTCTAGCCAATCCCAGGCCTCCTCCGGCGTATCATTAAAATTGGTCTTTCCGTCTAGTACTATGCGCAACTTGGCTGGGAAGAATAGGGAATACTGGATCCCTTTCACGCGCAATTCCTTCTTCACAGTTTGGAAGGACATGCGGCGCCGCTGCGTGTCAAGCGAGTAGTCCGGAAAGAGAGTGACATTACTGTTGTCTACCTGAAAGGGGCCATCGCTGAGGGCCCTCCGTAGAAGCAAGTCGCGTCCCGAAAGTGCAGCAACCGTGCCACCACTGGTCACGGAGGGCGCCCCTGCAACGGTGGTCTAGCTGGGACTCGATGTGCCCGCTCCAGGGTATAGAATCTCGATAGCCCCTCAGGGGCCACAACAGTTCAAAGCCAATTCTCTAAATAGGCCACCATGTCCGATCCCTCAATTTTCTCCGGCAGACCCACCACGCGGATGTTATTGCGTCCATTCCTGCCTTCCGCATCCTTCCTCAGCTCGCCGCTCTAGTACCGTGAGACAATCCAGGACACTAACCGCCATTGACGCAGTTAGTGCAGTCTGTGCAGGGCCAATCTCTTGAAGTGTAGTTTCAGTTTGTTTCACCCGGTCAGCAAGTTTCGAGTGGTCTGCTCGAAGCAGACCTAGTCCTATTGCAACCTGCGCAATGTCCTGCTGGAGAGCAGCTCGAGTGTCCGCTATGGCCGCCAATATTCTATCTAGTTGTAGTTGAATCCCTGAGTCCTGTGGCAGTTCCTGCTCACCCCTGTTCTCCTGTGGCGGGTATTCAGCATCCGATGGCAGTGGGTCTCCTTCCTTCCGTCCCCGAGGCTTGCCCATGACCGTGACCAGTGATGCACTCCAATCCCACGCTGCGGTGCTCCCACGCCCTCCGCTTAGTTCTATTGGGCCGCTCCTCTCGTGCTTCTCAATCTGCCAGCTCGGCCCCTGGGTACAACGCCACGCTTCAACAACTCGTGACCACACCCCTGGCGCCTGCTCATCAGTACTCCCTCCACCTGTCGCCCTCTCAATGGCCCGGCTCAGGCATACACTCGGCCTCTTCTTGGGGCATATGTCGGTAATCCGATACCGCCAGGGGACTCCGCTTCCTCCGGTGAGTCCCTGCACTTTCCCTGGGGCTGTCACACTCACTGCCTCCTCTATGCTCTCCCCACCCTCGGCAGCTTCCCAGCTTATTCACTGCACTGCGGAGCGGGTGCCGGTTCAGTTTCCCTTTCGTTCTCCCCCCCTCACCCGCGGCAGCCCCACTCAGCTCCTGTGCCGCGCGGGGTGGATCGCCAGCACCGCAGGGATTCGCTACCGGCCATACTGCACGGCCATTCTTTTGTCCGGCAGCGGCGGGGTAGGCTCCCGCTGGGGCACTGGTCAATCAGGCAGTCCGCGCCACCCAGCAAGGTTTACTCTCACTGCTGCCGCAGCAGCCTCAGTCACGCTCTGTGCGGTGGGGCAGGGGTCGCCGGCAGAAGGCTTCGGGTGGGTTCCCCTGGTCCCGCTGGGGGTGCAGCAGCCAGCTCCAGTGTTCGTTTTGCGCCGTTGGAGGCAAGGTGGTCAATTCACAGCGGGTGGGCTCCGCTTTACGCACTTACTGTCCTCTGCTTCGCGCTTAGGCTCATCTTTGGCTAACGGGCCACTGTTGCAACGCGGGTGGGCTCCGCAAACGTTTCACCGTGGTGGGGGCTCAGCTGCGGCCGACGCGGATGGGCTCCGCTTGGCGCGCCTGTCCTCCCCCAATAAACCCCCTGCAAGGGCAGTTCAGTGCGGGCGTGTGAGGTGCGGTCAGACTCCCGGTCGCTCAGCTCCGGC
Source organism: Lissotriton helveticus (assembly GCF_964261635.1). Lineage (NCBI taxonomy): Eukaryota > Metazoa > Chordata > Amphibia > Caudata > Salamandridae > Lissotriton > Lissotriton helveticus. Next base: position 210,411,743 of record NC_136058.1, read on the forward strand.
GTACCCCAGGACCCGCCTTGATTCCTGGATGCCGGATTTCCAGCTCCAATCTTCCCGTGCTCTCAGGGGTCGGGGCACTCTCTCTCCTCCGCCCAGGGTGCCGCACCACCCAGCAGCGCCACCGCAACTGCAGCAACCGTCCTCGGGGGATCCAGCGCTCCTCCTCTTAGCACTTCCCCAGCTGCAGCTCTTCGCCCCCACTCGATACGCCTAGTGCCAGTTGCGGCCGAAAGCGAAACCAGGGGTCAGCACCATCTTGAGTATTCCGGCGGTCGGCACCCCCGCTCAGTCCGGCAGCCAGCACGGTCCTTTCTTGTGAGATTTCGGGTGAACCTCAGTGCCCCCTAAGCTCTAGGTTGCCTCCCGCTTCAGTGACTCCGTTTAGGGGATCGGGAGGCGTCGGTAACAGGAGAAGTTCGGGGGATCGGGCGCGGAGCTCAGTGCTCATGCAGCCTGTCCCATCCGCTCCTAAGCCACGCCCCCAATTAAGACTCTTTGATGACATTATTATGTCCAACTTTACGTCAAACTCGGCACCTTCAAGGTATAAATATGCCCACACTTGCCATAGCAAACACACAGTGGTTTGGAGCAGTTCGACTATCTACTTGCCCGACACAGCTCGCTATAGCAAGTGCCGAAGGAAGCCGAACCTACAGCAGACGCACTGAGAGAGACGATGTCTTTTCTCTTGCCGAGTAATCCAGCTCCAGTGTTTCCAGGTTCCCCTTGTGGGGTGTTGGGAAACCGAGTCCTGAGACAGAGAGATACCAGACCTCCTTCATTCTAAACCAAAGTACGGAGCTGATTAGACCCTAAGAGAAATCTTGCATAGATTTTTGGCAAAAGAATACTAAACTTATGCTACACCACACTTACTTCTTCCCTCGTACTAGACCTAGGTAGGTACATCGGGGTAGGCGTATTTTAGAAGCACCAGTTGAGTACTTTTAATCTTTATTTATATATTTATGTATTTTATGGCTTAGAAACCATACCATGCTTTCACAGTATTATTTTATAATACTCTTCTTGCTGTACGCATAATACTTTACAGCCAGTATTACGATTGTAGCAGTTCATTCTTTCTGCATGAGAAAGAAGACTGTTCAATAAATACTTTTATTGAAAACGCCCGTCTCTCTATTTCTCTGCACCTCTGATGAAACGAAGCATGCATGATTGACTGAGTAAAATACCTCTCTATTGTTTCCACGACTCTGAAGATCATTTTTATGTTGGGGAAACAAAGTTGTCATGTTTATGCAGTTGTCAGAAACCAATCCCTTCTTGTTTATTCGAGAAAGTTTCTAGTGACCTATGAGCTAGCTGGCACTCACAATTAAGTTTAATATATTCGATAGAGACCTAGTCGACATAAGTCCTACGTCACATCTATAGGATATATTATTCCAATGCGCAGAGCCTATTGGGAATATAGAAACTACACTACATGGCACCCAACGTTTGGTAAGGCACTAATTTAACACTAGATACTAGAGTAACTCAGTCGTGCTTTTCACAGAGACCCCTTTTTCCCTTAAAATACTCCAATAGATGTCTGGAGTGGGTGAAAGGATAATATCCGCCATAACTGAGTAGGACGAAAATCCTATGTATTAGTTTTTAGTTTTGTTCAACGTTGAAGGATACAGTGTTCCAAAATATTGTGCACCTTATGTTTGTGTCCTTGAAACTTGCTCCGCAAACCTTCCTTAAACAATGTCAAATAACAGTGACAACAACGCAACCAGTGGAGCTGCAGCAGAAGCCCGACCAGGCTTTGACGTTACAGGGTTTATTGAAGACGATGCGGATGCTATAATAATCCGGGAAAATTTTAGGAAAACAATAGCTATAAAACTTATAGAAAATGGCCTATCACAGAGAGGTGGTAAGGTAATATTTGTCATAGAGGCACATGAATATCCGCAGACAGAGGTATTCTATTCATGGATTATCTTCCCAGAAGCAAATCCAACAACACATGTGTTCTACTTCTACAAGATAGAGGAACCTCCAGCGGAATACACTCCTTTCGAGGATGTTGAAATTCCATTAACATACCAAGAGCATCAGCTCTGGTTTAAAGGCACCCTACAACATCAAACTCACATTACCAGGCTCGGTCCACTAGGTAGACCAGGAGCAACATGGCCAGTACCAGCCAGCTATACACCACATCCTGACATTGAAAGAATAACAGATGTAAAACTATTAGCTCAGCTAAAACAATTAATTAAAATACATAGACAATTGGTTCAATATGTCATGGGGACTGTAACCGTCCAACCTGCTATAAGAATTCCACAGCACTCCCCTCATCAGGGGAACAAAAACAAAATTACACCACAGACTATACAATCGGTCATTGGTAAAATACCCACAAAAAGGGAACAAATTCCAACTAACAGAAAATCCTGAAAACGTTTTTATTAAAAACAATCTCACCACTCCTAATAAAAAGAAGTGGGAAAATACTAGACAGACACTTCCTAAAGAGAAACATTGTCAATCCAGTTAAGGAGGCAACTGAAAAGAGGTATAACCTCCTAAACAGGGATAATTTGAGAAAACCTGATAGATATCAAGATACTGATCCACGTTCCTCTTGTACCTTTCAGACTTCCTCGCAGAAATACGAAAGAAGAGGACGATCAGAACAGAAGGAAGAATGCGTGAAGTCCAAAGATGATCAACACGTTCAGAAAAATAAGAAAACTCAATTCACCAAAAAGAAAGTAGCAAGTCAAATCATATTCCTATTCATAAAAAATACACCTATGACAGAAAATGGGCTAAGGCCCAGGCTCCAGCATTATATAAAAATCCTGTGGAATGGGATGAGGACTCTCCTCACCATAAGATCCAGTTAAAAAATCAACCTACTGCTCAGAGGCACAATCCAGTTAAGCAAGAAGCTAAAAAACAGGTAAGGGAGATCTTAGATCAACTTGAATACCAAGGGGTGATTGAAACATGCACCTTGTCAATGAACAGTCCTTTGTTTCCTGTTTCCAAACCGGACAATACATATCGTCTAGTTTTGGACTACAGACATTTAAACTCTTGTTGCAAAACCTTTGCAGTACAAAATGCACACAGTGCAGCACTGATGAATAACATCGTGCGCAACAAATATAAAACTACATTGGACATTTCAAACGGTTTCTTCTGTCAAAACATTGCACCTAAAAGCAGATATTTGACCGCTTTCTCAATTATGGGGACACAACGTCACTTCTGTCATCTCCCCCCCAGGGATTCAAGAATAGTCCAGGGTTAATATCAGCCAGAGTAACAGAGTTACTACAAAGGTATGATGATGAGGCATTATCTTATGTTGATGACATCTATCTTACAGACAATGACTTAGATAGGCACTTGAACAGAGTGAACACCATAATACTTGGCTTCGCATCTGAAGGGTACAAATTCAACTTTAAAAAATCACGAATTGCCCACCTCAATGTCCTTTTCCTAGGATACGAGTTATCAAGTGAAGGCAAAAGCCTGGCAACCAACTTTTTAGAAAAGTGTGCGCTACTCCAACCTCCCAAAACGCTGAAAAACTTACAGTCAATGTTAGGATTCCTGAATTTCGGAAGAACTTACATTTTAAATTACGCAGAAAGGGTTAAACCACTCTACGAATTAATAAAACCTGATTTCAAACAAATTAATTGGACTGAAAAACACACAGAAATTTTGCATTCAGTGCAAACAGACATGTTAGCAACAACATATTTACAGACACGCGTAAAAATACGCAACCTTGTAATCTGAATCATCCCAGGGAGATGCGGATTCACATACCTAACCTTTAATGAAGGTGAAAAGGTACCAATAGCTTTTAATTTAACTTGTACACACAAGCTGAAATGAAATTCACTTCAACAGAAAAAATTCTGACACGGTTCAAACTGCAGTAGCAAAAGAGAGAGCCCTGGCACAGGGAAAACACATAATGGTCGTTACGCCTGTACCTGCCTTAGAGGCAGTGACAAAAGCAAGCATTCAGAATGCAAAGGCTTTACATCTGAGATGGATACAATGGGTAAACTCTCTTGCTGCAACAGACGTTGAATACGTTTTTGACCCCTACTTGAAAAATCAAGAATTTTTACAATATGAACAAGAATGTCTTCTGCCCATTGAGATTCTGCCTCTAGAACATTACGGATGTATAATCCATACAGACGGATCAGCACAGCCCGCAATTGGGGGAAAACAAGCTTATAGTGCAGCGTGTGCGATTGTTAAAGGTCGCAGGCGCGATGGTAAATTCAGACCGATGGTCACAAAAACTCAATCACTAGGAGACTGTACAGCTCAGCGAGCTGAACTACAGGCTTTCATGATGGCGTTTGAAAGTACCGATCGCGAATTCCCCACACTCATAGTGTGCGATTCGTATTACTGCATCCAGTCTTACAATGAATACTTGCAGAACTGGGTTCAAAACGGTTTCAAAGACGCAAAAGGTGGCACAATCAAGCATAAACTGCTTTGGGAACAAGTAGCTCTATTACAGAAAGAACTACAAAAGGCTCACGTGGTCCATACACTGAGTCATCAGCGTGATGGCATTCACGTTGCAGGGAATTCATTGGCTGATGAAGCCGCGAAGGCAGCTGTGCAAACGGCTTCCGTAGCTGCAATCACTCATTCAAAAACAAAAATAGACGGTGAAACAATGCTAGCTGTCAATGCCACAAGCAAGGGCAGCGGTGCAGCGTTACCCCTAAACTATCCACTCGAAAATACATACATAATTGATGCCAACTCCGTTCCTTTTGCTCGAATCCCTGGAGTGGGGGATAGGGTAATTCCAAACTGGAATCGGAGAGGTGCTTTGATTCAAGAAGCACATATGGGAGAGGGTCTGATACATCAAGGGATCTCAAAATCTCTACTAGAATTAAAAGAGATGTACTGGTGGCCTGGGATGAATGCTCACATCTACGAATTTGGAATTAATTGCGATGTCTGCTACAGACATCACAGCTTAGAGCGCCGCCAGATTCCTGACTACAGTGTAGCCAGCCCAGTACAGACACCATTGTAGATAACATTAGACTATCCATGCTAGGACGTCCCTATGGACAAAAGCAATCCCACAAATATTAGGACAAGATTCATTTGGATGTGGCCTCAGCGCTCGGCTGATGCCCGAACTGTTATAAAAGATTTGCAAGTCTTCATCGGTACATACACAATCGGCACGCTACATTCTGACCAGGGTCCTGCTTTTAGCTCTCGAACTTACAAGGAGGCCATGGCCAGCTTGGGCGTTGCATTGCGATTTTCAAGTCCATTCCATCCTAAGGGAAATTCTGTAGTGGAAAGAAAAAACTGTGACATAAAACAATCTATAACAGCTAGGTAAATAGGCTTGGGTGACGGGTGGGTCAAACATCTAATAAGTGTCCAACATAGTCTTAACAATCTGCCAATAAATTCTCTGGGTGGAATCAATCCATATGAAATCCTTTTTGGTACTAGAATGATGGTCGAAGACCTCGATCGTTAACCTTCAGTGGTAGAACAAGAACCCTTTGATATCTAAGACCGTTTGGCTGTTTTGCAGGACTGAAATGAAACTTGAAGAAGTCTAAGCAACACATTACAGAAGCCAACAACCACTGAAGAAAAAACACCTGTCCCAGCAAGACCTTTCTGGATTCCAAAGATTGGGGATCTGGTCAGAGAAAAAATAGCGGATAAGAAGGAATTTGGGTCTTCTTACAGAAAACCAGTACCTGTGCTAGCAATCCACGGTTCAAGAACAGTGTTACTGCCGCCCCTTGCTGGAGGAAAGGAGAACCGGTTCGTGTCCATCGACCTGGTAAAAACACATCATGTGGCCGATAATAAGTAGTAGGCCCAGTGGACTCCAAAGATGTAGCAGAAGACAAAATCTTGCTACTATACAAGAGGTTCAAACTGAAAGACTCATCACCTTTGAAGAATCTACAGTGAGAAAAGAAGGACTCTGCAACTAAGCCATGGAACTTGTGCCTCCTGAAACCCAAAAACCAGTTCGTCAAGAAACTCCCGTCTACAATGATGTAGCATCTGACTATACTAACATGTCAAGGGACCAAGCAACTCCAGCGATTTCAAATAATCCTGATGCAATACCAACAATTGACAGAACTGCCTTTGGCTATTTCATCAACTTTGATAACTTTTCTGAGGATCCCAGTGAGTCCGAAATAACGCCAGCTAATAAAACTTTCAAGGAACAAGTAACAGAACTTTGTCACCAGCTTGCAAATACATATCTGGTTTCATCACGGGTTGAGTTTTGGATTGTGTTAGGTGTACTTTTTCTCCTGCTATGGCTCATTCTCGTTTTAAGTTTGGGAAAGCTGATAGATGGAAAATATAGTAAAATGGACACAGCAAGTAAGAACATCAACTTGCTCCTGAAGTCACACAAATCATCTCATAGTGAACAAAGAAATCTGTCATCAGTGAACATCACAGCCGTTCCCCTACCTGGTGGTATAGCATGGGACAGAACTGATTATGACATTTATGGTCCGGTAGAGCTGTTGAAAATTCCACACCAATTTAAGGTTTCCTTGAGTGATTTTGTTTCACCCAGCACATTTTCTGATGATTGGGACTTTGAGACTGTTAATACCATGATGGCAGACTTAGAAATGTCAGGAAAATTTACAAAACATGAATACTTATAAGGTTCATCAGATTATGAACAAATGTATTGTTTTAATCATTATGGTCATAGTTATCGGCAAATCCTAGAAATGTTTTTTCCTATAATCAATGGGAACATTGCCCGACACCGCCAAACGGTAGCTCAAAGACATTTTATGAAAAATGTCCATACTTCTCAGGTTTTAATGTCACAAATCCAGAAACATTTTATGCTCAATTGTTCACATTAGGTTTTGACTTTTGGAAAGACAACATTTAGACAAAAACTCTCTGGGGCACAAAAGACTGGCAGGTGCAAGGTTTTGAAGCCTTATTCAGAGCCTGCATCATCCCAGAACTAATAATGTTTTTAAATTAAACTGTTCAACAGACTTCTTGTCTTGGCCTGGCTAAGATAAAAGATTTAAACAAACTGTTCATACCTAAACCCACACCTGATAGTATTGGAACTACAGATGAGGAGGTAGATGTAAACTACATTTTACAACAGAACTAATCCTGATTGGAAAAAATGGTTAATCTAACCCACAGACATGAATAACTGTCAAGATAGATTCCTGACCAAGACACAAGGGTTTACAGTAACTTGGCCAGATCCAAGATATGTCCAGAGACAACATCCAGGTATAATAACAACTTACAGTGTATGAAAACTGTGCCTTGAGTGGCTACAAAAATCCCCACTTCCAGATATAGAACAACACTTAACTTTACTTAAACATGGTGTTGATTTAAGAGACTTCTTACAAGGACCTCACAAACCACGTCATAAATGTTTCATATACGCCGGTATTTGCGCTGCTTATAATGAAGCCTGGAAAGTCATGCAAATGGAAACTGCAAAACGAATACAAGAAATTGATTGTATTCATTTAGAGAAAGCTCTCTCTGTAGTTGACAAGGTGTTAACAACTCTATCATTCAGAATTTATTCTTTGGACAGCATTGTATCCTCTGCCATAGACATAATGGAACAGGACTTGCTCATGTTACAACATGGACAGTCTCAACTGCGTTCTATAATGCTGCTAGGCTGGACGTTACAAAACCTTCATTCAGGCTATGTGCCTTGGCGTCTAATCAACACCACATCATTGTTTATTGGATTTAACCTTACAGATAAACAAATCTCTTTGGCACAGAGGGGAGCAGACTATATGGTGCTGAGCATAGAAAAACTGGAAAGATTACCATTAACTGTTTCTGAGAAACCAGCAGTTGAATGGATAATACATGGCACCATCACGATGCCAGTGACGATTTTCCAGTTTCAGTATTGCTTAAAACACATACCAGCAGGCCTGTATGAAAGGTTGGGTAAATACATAAAGTTGACCTGAGTTTTACCATACACACACAAATGTTGGAGTGGGGAAAAGGCAGTGTTTCTTATTGGTAAAAATTGCAAAAACGCACTATGCGGAACTCTTCTATGTCAGGGTATTAGTTTACATGGAGCCTGTGATGGTTCTTCAAACAACTTATCCTGCCACCTGCAGGGTTCCCCGGCAGCAGTGATAGATCCAATTGTTAGGCAGCTTTCCAATGGGAGCTACATAATGTTGAATGATCACAGCTGTTGTGGAATGATGCCAGGAATAGCCTATCTCGTTAGTGAGTCAGCCAGGGTCACTTGTAAATGTAAATGTAAATGTAGTTGAGCTTATATAGCGCACAGCTACCCGCAGTGGGTTTCCCGGCGCTTGCTTAGGGAACCCTTCCTGGTATTCCCCTGTGAGATAGCAGGGTATCCACAAGGTGAAAGTCAGGCATCCCGCCACGAGGATGCCACTTGTATGCAAGTATTGTTTCCTAAAAGTAAGACAGACGGGGAGTCGCCGCTATGGCCTTCACTGAACATCTCTTCGATACGAATTGATACTTTAAGCAGAATGAAAGCCATTCTTTTACAAAAAACTGTGCCACTGACCTTGTCCAGAGAGACGTATGATCTGCAATTTGCAAGGTCCTCTGCGGAGATACGTGCCCTATTATCAACACACTGCCCCATGCATTTCACTGAAATTTTAGGTTGTATCTCAAACATGTCTGATACCAGTGGTATTGTACATGTATTTAAGACAATTTTTTTGGGACTGTTAGCATCCCTTGAAGCAGTCCTAGGCATTTTTCCAAACTTCATGCAATCTGTGTTAGGCGGCCTGCCTCTCGTCTTGGGACTTGTAGCAGAGATACTATTTTTGTTCCTTCTGCTCCGTTATGGCAAGTCCAGTCACCAGCGATATCCAGGTTACCATGGAGAACACACTTCTGGCAATGCAGTATCGTGACCGCATAACACAACTTCTTTGCTTGGCTCATTTGAGACATCTGAATGCCACATGGTTCCTTTCGTTCAGACCAATCTGGCAAGATTGCATCTTACCTGTTCTACGATGCCTGCTTTGTGGAGAGGAATGCTTGTTGGATATTTGTCTGACACTTCCATCAGCACTGCTAACGGATATTGACGCTTTGCTTGGTTCGGTAACGGCTCTTGCATTGTGTTTTCCCCAATGGCTACCAATCCTGATGACAGCATTCATTGAGGTCTCACCAGCAATTCCATCTGACGGTGAGATACGTGTACCAACAGGCACACAGGTACCATATACTGCGAACATTGTAAATGCGACTGATGCTGACGGCGATGCTTCTCATCTGTGTATGATTGATCTACTTAATGAAGTGGTTCAACTTTCACCTACTGTGGTAGACGACTTCTTTGCCATCCTAGAAGATGTAATATTTTCTCCTGACACCGAGAATAACTTTTGAAATGAGCACACAGCGTTCTATGAACTCTGAATTCGACCTTCGCTTTTTCAAAACAAAACTTCTAACTTTGTAACTCTATTTTTCTATGATTTAATTTGACTTTTTTCCAAAATTGAATATTTTTTTTTGGGCACAAAGTAATCTGCTCAAAGTAGAACTATTCTTAGAGAACAAGAATTCTTTGAATACTTCCTAGAAACAATATTGACCTTATCCACAGACCAAAACAGATAATTTATTCTGCTATGGGATGGTCTCGACTTTTTTCTTCTGTAATTTAGAGCCATTTCATGAATGTAATTTTCATGATTCATTGAGTTAGCATTTCCAACATCATATTATATGCTTACAATGATATCATTGCTTTTAAATGCGTTTCGTACAAATGCTAATTTTTTATGTACAACCATTTTTTAAATGCATTTTATCTATTTTTGGGTGGGATTGTGTACACATGCTTTATATATGTTTTAGTGCTTACAATTTAGTAATGTCGAACATAATAAAGTGGAGTGGGTGTTGTAAAGCATTTTAGGACCCTAGTGTAATTTTTCCGATTCATGCCCTTATATAGGTATAAATCACCTTGTTCTTTGCTGGGGCAGCTGTGCGCCTAATAAAAGTTATTAACATAACATAACATAACATAACATAACATAACATAACATAACATAACATAACATAACATAGGCATAGAAATCATAACCATATTTAGACATAGCCCATGCAGTCCAACTACGGCATGGCTACTTCCACTGATTCCGAAAAGCCACAACGATTTCTTGGAAAACTCTGCTTCAGCAGTTAGGGACTTTCCCTTGCTTGAATATTGATTTTTCCAAGAACTCATGGAGTTTTCAAAGAACTATGACACTTTGATGACGTTATTATGTCCAACTTTACGTCAAACTCTGCACCTTCAAGGTATAAATATGCCCACACTTGCCATAGCAAACAGACGGTGGTTTAGAGCAGTTCGACTATCTGCATGCCCGACGCAGCTCGCTACAGCAAGTGCCGAAGGAAGCCAACCCTCCAGCAGACGCACTGAGAGAGACGCTGTCTTTTCTCTTGCCAAGAAATCCAGCTCCCGTGTTTCCAGGCTCCCCTTGTGGGGTGTTGGGAAATCGAGTCCTGAGACAGAGAGATACCAGACCTCCTTCATTCTAAACCAAGGTACGGAGCTGATTAGACCCTAAGAGAAATCTTGGATAGATTCTTGGCAAAAGAATACTAAACTTCTGCTACACCACACTTACTTCTTCCCTCGTACTAGACTTAGGTTAGGTACATCGGGGTATGCGTATTTTAGAAGCACCAGTTGAGTACTTTTAGTCTTTATTTATATATGTATGTATTGTATGGCTTAGAAAACATACCATGCTTTTACAGTATTATTTTATAATACTCTTCTTGCTGTACGCATTATACTTTACAGCCAGTATTACGATTGTAGCAGTTCATTTCTTCTGCATGAGAAAGAAGACTGTTCAATAAATACTTTTATAGAAAACGCCTGTCTCTCTATTTCTCTGCACCTCTGATGAAATGAAGCATGCAGAATTGACTGAGTAAAATACCTATCTATTATTTCCACAACTCTGAAGATCAGTTTTATCTTGGGGAAACAAAGTTGTCATGTTTATGCGGTTGTCAGAAACCAATCCCTTCTTGTTTATTCGAAAAGTTTCTCGTGACCTCTGAGCTAGCTGGCACTCACAATTAAGTTTAATATATTCGATAGAGACCCAGTCGACATAAGTCCTACATCACATCTATAGGATATATTATTCCAATGCGCAGAGCCTATTAGGAATATAGGAACTACACTATTGTTAGACCTGGGATTTCTGGTAGGCTAAGGCTGATGCCAAAGCCAGGCAGAAACCACCATTCTAGTCAGGGCAAGGGAGTAACACGCCAAGATAACCCCTGCTCACCCCCTTGGTAGCTTGGCACGAGCAGTAAGGCTAAACTCGGAGGCAATTTGTAAAGCATTTGCGCAAGCACACAACAGCAACAACAAACTAGGCACACCACAAAAGGAACTCCACGCAAGGTTATATAAAAATAACTTCTGTATTGTCAAAATCACATCAGATAGAAATCACACATGTACATTGTGCCAACTGGCACGGGCAATATTCACAAGGGATTATTTACAAGACAGGGCCACATAGTGGAGAAGTGTGGCTCAGGGGTTAGAGGCAGCAGACCCGGAAGCTGAGATCGGTCCTGGACCAGGGTTCAATTCCCCGCCTCGGCGGGGTCTTGGGCTAAAAATTCCACGGACTCGATAATTCTCGCCCCGGTGCCTCCTCGACTCACGGGTTCACACTCTGCGACTCTGGGCAATAGCTTGCTTAATCTCCACAATGGCCCCTCGCGGCGGGATGCCTGACTTTCACCTTGTGGATACCCTGCTATCTCACAGGGGAATACCAGGAAGGGTTCCCTAAGCAAGCGCCGGGACACCCACTGCGGGTAGCTGTGCGCTATATAAGCTCAACTACATTTACATTTACATAGACCACTGTCAGAATCAACACTTTTAGAAATAGAAATACTGTCAGAAATTAGAATAAAAGGATATAAAATCACTGTAGCACAAATTAGCAAGAATAGCACACAACCAGTAGCTACTGGTAACAGGTAAGTACCACCTACGCAACCCTAACCACCTTAGGAAAATGTCACGCAGGGAACCAGGACCTCACTAGGACCACCTGTACTAGAAAGAACAACCACCTAAGTATCACAATACAATTAGGGGTATAAGCAAGAACACATTACACATGATGCATCACAACATTCAGAGGTGTAGGAAAAAGGTAAACACATGATGCATAAAAACACATTCAGAGGTGTAAGGAAGGAAAAACACATGATGCATAAACCAACACATTCAGAGGTGTAAACTCAAAGAAGACACATGATGCATAAAAAAACACATTCAGAGGTGTAAGGAAAGAAAACACATGATGCATAAAACATTCAGAGGTGTAATAACAAGGAAGACACATGATGCATAAAAACATTCAGAGGTGCCAGAACACAACTCAATAGCACAAAAACTCACATAAGCCACCACTTGTGGCAGTCCCTAGGCCAACTGGCTTTGTTGGGGCTAGGACGCCCTGTGTCCCAATGTCAGGGTCCTAAACGGTGCAGCTGCCCACTAATTGCTGGGCAGCTGGGATATCAATGAAACTATGGCATGGGCTCTCATTTGCCCTTGAACAGAACTGCGCCAAAAGGTAGGAGCTACACAGGCTTTTGCACAGATATGCCCCATGAGCCTCTCTGGCTCTTAAAACAATGGCACCTCGAGCCTCTCTGGCTCGTCTGCACTTGTATTATCAGGAAGTTCTTAATGAAAAAAAAGAATAGTCTCAAGTCTCTTCAAATTAGCGTTAAAAATAATATCACCAATCTATGCTTAAATCAGCTCTTTAAATGATTAGCCAAAGCAATGCCAGCGTGTTATCAAATCAAGAATCAGCCCTTCGAATTAATGAGCCCAAGCAATGCGAGCGCGCCTCACCGAGGGCTATTCAGGCACCACCGTGCCGAGCAAAGCAGACTTGCACGAAGCCCCGGCCGGTCCTGGCAGCCCTCCGCCCGCTCTCAGCACTTCAGGGAGCGGCGGGGAGCTTGCTCGGTTCTCCGAGCAGGGACAAACAGGCCAGGGGCAGGAATCACTCTTGTTGCTCCCTCGGCGAGGTCGGTTCACTCTTCCCCGGCTTCGGCGATCAACACACGGCTCCTGGCGGCTTCCCCAAAAGGTCCCGATGAGGCGGACCAATCCCGTCGCGGTCTTCGCGGCGAGCCTCCTTTCTCACCCGGGAATCAGCCAATAGCAGCGCGGCTCCCGGGGCAGGCCCTTCCTGATGTCACAGCTTCTGCGGCAAGGCAGCGAATCGGAGCGCGGCTCTCGGGGGCAGGCCTACGGCAAAGGCCAATCAGAGCGCGGCTCCTCTCGTTGATCGACCAATCAGGTCGCGGCCCCTTCGTTTCTTTCTCCGTGGCACTTGGAACAACTTCTGGTCAATTTCAGGCCCTTGGGCCGCGGCGGTGAATTGCGGGCAGATGAGTTTAACGTGCCCAGGGTCAGCTGGGCGATCTGAGTATCGCGAATCCCGACAGAGGGTTGCTTCGTCCTGGGGATGCCTACGGGCTCACGATCACTACCGCACATGTGCTGACGAGCACGTTGATACCACGGCACAGCAGCTGCTTGGCAGGCGATTCTCAGCGCGGCGCTCTCAAGCAGAACAGAGAGCAGCCAGCGCTCCACACGGGCAGATGATCGAAGCTCTATGCAAACAGCCCACGATCTCTGCAGCACTTTGGCAATGCTTAGGAACCTTTTAACCCTGGGTTCCAGAACAGGAGGCCAGCTCTTCTCAGGCCCGTGGAGATTCAGTTAGGAGACACAGCACACAGCAAAGTCTCTGTAGATCAAGCAAGTAGGGTCACAACACACAGCAAAGTCCTTCTTCTCCTCAGCTTCAGTTGGTCAGCAGAACAGGTCAGCCCTTGGAGCACACAGCAAGGCAAACTTCCTTCAGTTCTCCAGTGGCCCTTCTTCCAGCAGAGGTTCCTCTTGATTGTAGAATCTGATTTTCTGTTGTCAGGGGTCCTTCTCTTATACCCCTAAAAGTCTTTGAAGTTCTTTGAAGTCTTTGTGCAAGTGGGCCCAGAGCCCGGTCTAAACCAGTTCTGGGTGTTGCTGGAGCCCTTGGGCTTCCTGGCTTCCTTCTTCCTTTCAGTGTGAGGGGCAGAGGTGACAGTCACCCAGCGGGAGGTGGAGCCAGCATTGTGGTCAGGCAGGCACAGCCCTATTTACTCCTAGGTGCTATCTCCTCCCACTTCCCTAGATGCAGATGCAGTCATTCAACCAAGGGCTGACTCAGACAACCTCCTGGGGGCTCCCCAGCCCCTGTCATTCTCAAACCAGACAGTCAATCCACAAGCAGGCCCAGGCTCACTCCTGGAGCCAGGCTCCAGCCAATCACACGCCAGGCACAGATTACCCAAATGTGCCAACTTCTAAAAATGGCACTTCTACACTAGACACAATCATGCCGCATACATCATTACGCAGCATTCAATCTCACGAGTTCGCACATACCAAACTCAACCCTGCACTCCCCACACATCAGGAACTACCATGGGCATACATATTCCCCATTCATTCCTATGGGAGGGCAGGTCACTCACCACACATACACAGAGAGCTCACACACTTTACACTGTACCACAGTGAAAAAGTGCGCAGAGGCCTCAAATCACCAATACCAGGACACAGAAACAGGCTAGGAAAAAGCAAAAAGTTTAGGGGTGAACCTGCCAAAAAGGGCCAGGTCCAACAACTACTATATATTTGCCGCAATATGTTTTTGAAAACAATACTGTTTGACACAATACTGTGTCATTAAATCCTCTTTTAAGAAGTGCCAATGCTTTCTTTTTCTTTATTTGCAAGAGCAGTTTCAGTTACTGAAAAAATGTCTGGACACTTGAAATTATGTCAGAGCAAGTAGGTGTTAAAATTGGTATTGTGGTAAAGTTCTACTGATAAATGTATACATTTGGGACAGCAGTAACTATAGGTTTTAAAGTATGTATGTCCTTTTTAATGAGTTTAAACCTGATGACTTAATAGTACAGGTTGTTTATTGGAGTGATAATCTTAATATTGCAGTGACTGGTAATCTAATTCAACAGTCTCTGTGACCAGGTGCACAGCTGTTAATCTCCTCAAACTTTAATGTGTAGCATAATAAGGCACTTTAAGTTTTACTGTACACCTTCCATGGGTATAGATCTGATGCTAAATGTTCTAGTTGGGAGGGCGTGGTGATAGATGAAATGTTTGTTTTCCTCAGTCCCTCCCATCAAGGAATTTTGGAGGTAATTATTTAACAAACAAGTACTATTTTACATGTTCATTTTATTAATTCCAAATACACAATCAAGTTTAGTATGGATCATTTTATAATGATAAGAGCTATTACAGTTGAGAGGCTATATGTTGCTACAGAATGGGCTAATTCTAACCCTTTTGGGAGTGGTGGGCTAAACATGTGTATTGCTATTATGTGGAAACCCCACTTTAATTTTAAAAGCCAGACAGAAGACGTTTCAAATTTTCTGGGCTCCACTACAACAATGGTTAAGACATGTTAGATGGTATGCTCTCATCTGTGGTCCGCCTACAATCTGTGGAGGGATCCGTGTATTGGCTTATTGAGCCCGTTATCTATTATTTATGTATTAATCCTTTTCATGCTAATACTTCCATAAAAGTTTGAATTCGGACTGATATGTGCATCAAATGGTTATACTGTATTTATTGGTGCAGCAGTTCTTTTTTCATTTATGCAATATTACAAAATGTACAATGCAATAGTTGCATTGTTTTTCTGTTCGATTGATTATTACCTTTTTAAAATTATCTTTTAATAAATTACGTTTGAATATAGTTGTTCATAAGGTATAGTGAGAGATATTTTTATAGACAATAAATGTACATTTTTTATGCATGCTTTATTGTTTCTATATTTTTAACTATAACAATTTATTTTTACGGCAGTGCAAATTTATGCACGGAGATGTAACCAGTTACAAAAGGAAGTGGTAAAAGTAAATAAAATGATATGTCCAAACTACAAATCATTCGGAGGGTTTCACTACCATTTCCTTATATTTAACTCTCAAGAAAAATGATTCTGATGACTCTACACATGTATGCAATCAGATGGAACTAGTGACAAAACAAAGTGGGAGAAGTACAACAAAAATGAAGAGCCTCATCCACAAGAAAATGACACAGTGCGGTGTCATTTTCACAGCACAGTGATGTGTCGTATTAACAATAATACAATGCATCCCTGTGCTTTCCCCTGCACTGGCTCACAATTGGCTGTCATACAGAAGCACTGGCCTCCTTGCGTCATTTTGCAAGGGTGACTGCACTGCGGGGACGTTCCTCTTCCTATGCGTGCTGCAGAATTCAGCACACATAGAAAGAAGAAACAAGCATTAGAAATGCAATCGGGCTCGGATTTATTTGAGTTTGAGCTAATGGCATTGTAAATGCCAATGTATTGTTGCTATGTGTTATGGAGTGTGTTCATGTGGTGTGTACTGCCAGTTATCTCCTTGTGAGTGTGAGAATATTGCACCGTTACTGCCTGTGATGTCCTTCTTGTGAGTGTGAGAAGCTTGCACCTCTGCTGCCTGTGGTCTCCTTGTGAGTGTAAGAAGCTTGCACTGCTGCTGCCTGTGATGTCCTTCTTGTGAGTGTAAGAAGCTTGCACTGCTGCTGCCTGTGATGTCGTTCTTGTGAGTGTGAGAAGTTTGCACCGCTGCTGCTTGTGATGTCCTTCTTGTGAGTGGGAAAGGCTTGCGCCTCAGCTGCCTGTGGTATCCTTGTGAGTGTAAGAAGCTTGCACAGCTGCTGCCTGTAATGTCCTTCGTGTGAGTGTGAGAAGCTTGCACCGCTGCTGCCTGGGAGTATGAGAAGATTGCATTGTGCATCTCTGTGCTGTGCCTGTTCTTTGTAAGGGACTCTTGCTCTGTTGCTGCTGCTGCCTTGGCACCGGACCTGCTGTGAGTGTGTAAGGGCAGCTTGCACCACTGCTGCTTATGATGTCGTTCTTGCGAGTGTGAGAAGCTTGCACCTCTGCTGCCTGTCGTCTCCTTGTGAGTGTAAGAAGCTTGCACTGCTGCTGGCTGTGATGTCGTTCTTGTGAGTGTGAGAAGCTTGCACCGCTGCTGCTTGTGATGTCCTTCTTGTGAGTGGGAGAAGCTTGCACCTCAGCTGCCTGTGGTCTCCTTGTGAGTGTAAGAAGCTTGCACAGCTGCTGCCTGTGATTTCCTTCTTGTGAGTGTGAGAAGCTTGCACCGCTGCTGCCTGTGGTCTCCTTGTGAGTGTAAGAAGCTTGCACTGCTGCTGCCTGTGATGTCGTTCTTGTGAGTGTGAGAAGCTTGCACCGCTGCTGTTTGTGATGTCCTTCTAGTGAGTGTGAGAAGCTTGCACCGCTGCTGTTTGTGATGTCCTTCTTGTGAGTGGGAGAAGCTTGCAACTCAGCTGCCTGTGGTCTCCTTGTGAGTGTAAGAAGCTTGCACAGCTGCTGCCTGTGATGTCCTACTCACTACTCTACTCTACTCACTACTCACTACTCTGCACTCACTACTCACTACTCTACTCACTACTCTACTCACTACTCTACTCACTACTCACTACTCTACTCACTACTCACTATTACACTCACTACTCACTACTCTACTCACTACTCTACTCACTACTCACTACTCTGCACTCACTACTCTACTCACTACTCTACTCACTACTCTGCACTCACTACTCTACACTCACTACTCACTACTCTACTCACTACTCACTACTCTGCACTCACTACTCTGTCTGGGTTAAGGGAGACCCTCGAGGCCCTGGTGTCACTGCACCTGCTGCACCCTCACAGCCACTGGTAGTAAAATACAGGACTGTCTGGGTTAAGGGAGACCCTCGAGGCCCCGGTGTCACTGCACCTGCTGCACCCCTGGACACCCACAGCCACTGGTAGTAAAATACAGCACTGTCGGGGTTAAGGGAGACCCTCGAGGCCCCGGTGTCACTGCACCTGCTGCACCCTCA
The DNA here is from genome assembly GCF_964261635.1 of Lissotriton helveticus. Lineage (NCBI taxonomy): Eukaryota > Metazoa > Chordata > Amphibia > Caudata > Salamandridae > Lissotriton > Lissotriton helveticus. The sequence goes on from NC_136058.1 coordinate 210,429,873, forward strand.
CAGCCACTGGTAGTAAAATACAGCACTGTCTAAATTAAGTGAGACCCTTGAGGCCCCGGTGTCACTGCACCTGCTGCACCCCTGGACTTCCACCGCCACTCGTAGTAAAATACAGCACTGTCTGGGTTAAGGGAGACCCTCGAGGCCCCGGTGTCACTGCACCTGCTGCACCCCTGGACACCCACAGCCACTGGTAGTATGCTGTTCTGTGTTATGTGGTACTGGTATGTTGTGCTTTGTTATGTCACTTTAACTATTGTTGTAATGTTTGAAGTTATGATACTCAGTGTTATTTTTCTATGTCATGTGTTTCTATGTTTTGTGGTCGTGCCTTGATGTGCCCTGCTAGGTCGTGTCATGCGATGCTATGGTATGTCGTATCATGCTGACATGCCATCATGTGTTTTGTTATGGTGGACTACGTACCCCACGTCATGCCTATGTTTTACGACATTACACTATATTGCAGAGCTTTTGCGTTTTTACTTAAAACGGGACTGCTTCTAGGCGTTGTAATGGTTTAAACATTCATACGACGATCTAGAAAACAACAATCTCAAATAATCGCCTCATAGTAGCTCACATCAACACGCCAATGGTTATGGTACCAATCGCCCCAAACTCTAACGAATCTATTGCATTTGGACTGGAAAGGTTCCCTGTCCGGCGTCTTTAGATGTGTTTATATTCTTTCGGGTGGGTGGGAGAGGGCTACATGTCTAGAGGAAGTGGGGCAATGTACGTCCAAAGCGGGGCCCGACTTCTCTCACTGCCTGCAGGGCTGCCTGGCCTGCCACACTCGCATCTGCTCTGCTGCTCTCTGAGGATGAAGGTTGGCGTGCCCTGCTGTGAGGTGGAGGTGCGTGCTCATGCTCATGCAGACATGCCAAACTCCCTTAGAGAGCACACAGGGGAAACGTGTGCTCATTGGCTGCTCGCACCCCTGCCCTGTCAACAGCGGAATGAAACATACTTTTTTACAGGACTGGTGAACCTTTCGACATTCCTGTGTGCCACCGTTTTGCTTGAGGGCCTGTGTCTGTTTTGTGCCCAGTGGTCTATCTTGGGATGGAAGGAAGTAGCCTTGTAGCCCACCTCACCAGTTAGTTTTGCACATAGATTTAACTCCTTCACTGCCTCCCACCCGAAGACATTGCACATAGTTCATGTGCCCAGTGCAGTCAATCAAGGCACAAGCACATACCGGCTCCGCCGTTCTAGCCTGGCAGTGTCCTGACTGTGCAGGTGGCGCGTTGGAGGCTAGAGGGGATGGTAATCTTCTGCCCCCCGCCCCCCAATGTTCCGCACAAAGGCCGGTGTTGGCTCCCCTAGGGCGCATGCACTTCACTGTGGCGCATACAATAGACAGCACGGCCTGCTACCCCGCACACTCTATATTTACATGTCGCGATTTGTAAACGGGAGGCATCTCGCCCAAGGCCCATCTGGAGTGGGCTGGAATAGGACTTTGTAGTCCCGAAGGAGCACCATTGAGGTGGAAGCACAATAAACAATTGTCGCGCGACGGAGATGGCGAGTCTTGCGGGGTACCCCCCCCCCCGTGCATGGTGGGTGCTGTTACTGCCCCTCGGCAGGTGCAGGTGGTTTGTTGATGAGGGGCAGTGCTGCGACACTGCAGGCTCGCGGTGATGGCGCGCGGCATCTGTGTGTGTGTGCCGGGGATGATGGGGATCTGGCGACACTGGCGCAGATGAAACTGCGACACTGGGAGCTGGGCTGGCGGGGGAGGGTGTGTGTGTGGGGGGGTGGGGGGGCAGGGGATACACAGAATTGAAGCCGAGAGTGCCGCGTGGGTCTGGGGGTGAGACAGTGGAGCCAGGGTCGTGAAAAGATACAGGAAGAAGGAAGCGTGCACAAAAGAAGAGTGCTGAATGCAGGAATGCCTCTTCAGGGATGCAGGAAGGCGGGTGCGAGGCGGCAGGAAGAAGGGGATAAGGACGCAAGGAGGAGGCTGAAGGGATGCAGGAAGGAGGGAGCCGAGGCAGGAAGAAGGGTGCCTGGTTACAGGAAGGAAGCTGAAGGGATGTTGAAAAGTGCCGGCTGATGTACGGTGGCGGTGCAGACTGCGGAGATGCAAGGTGCAATCTGTGGATACGCGGAGAGGAGGCCAGAAAGACGCAGGAATTGGAGCAGGGGATTAATGAGAAGGCTAGAAGGTCGGGGTGGATGGGTAAAGTCCGCGCTATATACAAATGCATAAATAAATAAACCCGGCAAAAAGTACACCACGCAATGCTAAACAGTCAGCACACCATCGCTCATTATTCTTACAGACTGTCACGCAGAGGCAGAAAAAAGACACCCCGTAGCAACTTAAAACAAGAACTACAGTGTGGACGAGCATGTATGAGTCATCTTCTGTGAGCCTCGCCTGCTGCCTCTCGTCATTTAATATTGAACGCGCTCACCGCTGTGAACGCGTTCGCATCATCTGGCTTGCATTACACGGGCACTCTGACAGCTCGTAATTAAGATTAATCACTCTGCCATGCTCGCTCTCGCACACAAAATGCCACATCGGGCACGCGTACATTACTTACAGCCTATCACTTCAAGGCTACTACATACACAGCACAGGGAAGACGAATCACTGACCAGATGCCAGAAAACGCTAAGGAATGTCTGGAATTTCTCTCTCCAAGGCCCTAGGAGATACTTCTTCTTTTTTTTCTCCTTTAACATTAGTTCTCAAACTCCTCCCAGTTTCACTGGGAAGGAGTCCGAGCCCTAAAAAAAGGAGAAATGAAAGTATTTCTCCTTGTTTCTCCATTCCTATGCCTCCTCTGGGGAGGCATAGGATTATAATCCATTCCTAGTTTTACAAAATGCTGTAAATCTGGGAATGCGCATGTTCCATGGATGTTGCGTGGGAACACCCTCAGCAAAACCCATGGAACACCCATTTCACGCAGAATAATTAGTTAAAGGCGCCCACATTTACAATACCATGAAAAGTCATGCAGGATGACTATATGTGGACTTCTAAATATGTACAAGCCCAATGCACCACCGGTGCATCAAAAAATTTGAGGCACCGGCGGCGCCATGGGCATGTAAATAACCCCCGCAATACCAACTCTCATTGGAGGGTCAAGCTACCTATAGGAGCACAAACACAATCATTTTAAATGTTATGGCACGTCAATCTGTAAATACCTTCCTGCACCCTTAAATATCAACTTCCATCTATCTAAATGGAAAGTTAACGAAACCTTACATGTTTACCAAAATATTTCTATTAAAAATAAGGAGGTATTAAATGACAGAGAGGCTGGTTAGTCTAAGTTAACAGATTTATAAAGGGTATGCCGGGCCTGAGTATGGTCTTCGGTTTCTATCTCTCTCATTAACAATGTTTTCCTCTTAAAAAATTTGCAGTGCAAAAAACTGACTAAGAACCCAATCATCCCCTCACATTTTTTTTTTTTTTTAAATATTTTTATTATTGTAGTGCAACAGTCATGAAGAAAGTAATGACAAGCATCAGTGTGGCTTCAACATTCAGCCATAGATTACCGCGAATGCACTATACATTTTTATTTTAATAACTAGTAACTAAGAAAAAGGTCCACCGATTGGATATCTGGCATCACTTCTGACAATCAACATCATATTGTATAATCGCTAAGCAGTAGTACAAGCTAAATGTCTTACTATGTATGTGAAGGTATCTCCATCAGGCATGCACATCATGTTGTAACCCATCCACTCCCAGACCCTCAACTTCCCTCTACAGCTCTAGTGTTCCTCTACGTCTTCCTCCGAACTATCCATGTCTTCCTCCTCTGGCAGAGGCTCGCATATATCCCCCCTATAGGTGTTCCAGGGCAGCCATAATTTGTTCCACTTGCGTGGGTTAGATCTTTGTTTATACACCGCTCTCTCCGTTACCATGGTTATGTCCATATTCTTACACCATTGGGCTAGGGTAGGTGTTGCCTCCGCCCCCCACTTTTGCTCTATATCGCGTTTTGCCAACATCATACCTATCCCTACCCACTGCCTCCCATGTGTCGACAGATCAGTAGGGCCCCACACATTGAGTAGGCATAGCCTAGGTTCGGGCGCAATGGTTATCTGTAAAGTTTGAGCCATAGTGCGTGTGATCCTCCTCCAGTAGGTCATTAACGGAGGGCATTCCCAGAGTGTGTGGAACAGGGTCCCTAGTTCTCCGCAGTTGCGCAGGCAGTGTGGATGGTCGGCCCTGTGTATTTTGTGAAGCAAAGTGCGCGTGTAGTAGACTCGATGTAGTATCTTGAATTGCACTAGTCTAAACCTTGCTGATATTCCGGCCTCTCTGGGTGACGCCAGTGCGGCATTCCAGCTATTCTCATCCAAGTCCCCAATCTCCTCCTCCCATGCCTCTTTCAATTTCTGCAATGGGTCTGGCAGGTTGTTTATTAATTTACGATAGGTGAGTCAAGTAGCCTTGCTCTCCATGTAATCTGTCAACAGGCGGTTCTCTAGGGGAGCCGATTCCAGGACCGTGACTCCGGGTTCCAATGCTCCCATTAATGTGTGCCGGATCTGTATGTAACGGTAGGTCTCAGTTGCCCTCATGTCATATTGTTCCCTGAGCGTTGCAAATGGCACTACTCCCCCTCCCATCCACAGGTCCCCAACCGCCGAGATCCCGATGGTGTCCCACTGGTCAAATCCCTTGCTTTTTCGTAGGCTACCCAGGGCTTTGGAGTCCCACAACGGCGTCATGCGTGTGATCACCCCATCCCATTTCAGTCGTGCTTGGGCTTTATGCCACAGTGCCACCGTGTGCCTAGTGGGTCCTACCAGTTTCTTAAGCAGCCCTTTGTCATAGAGCGGGGCCAGCAGAGTGGCTACTCCAAGTTGTTTCCTGTCCGCTAATAGTGCCGGGTCATCCTGCGGGCTATGTATCCACCGGTTAATCACCTTAAGATGAGCCGCCCAGTAGTATAGTTCCAGGTTTGGGAGTGCTATCCCCCCGCTGTACCAGTCCCTGCTCAATTTCAATTGTGCCACTCTTGCTGGTTTGGATCCCCACAGTAGGCCCGATAGTAAATTAGAGACTTGCCTGAAGACCTGCACCGGGACGATTGCTGGCGTATTTTCCAGGACATAAAGGAAGCGGGGCAGCGCCATCATCTTGAACAGCGCTGCCCTGCCTAAGAGCGTCAAGGGGAGGGTGCTCCAATGACGCACATCTGATTTCAATCGTTCGAGCAGTGGTCGAAGATTCAGGTTCCGGAAGGTACCATGGTCCCGCGAGATCTGGATCCCCAGATATCGGAAAGATTCGTCCGCCAGTACCAATGGACAGCTGTCGCCCAAGTCCGGCGCCGCGCCACTGAGCATGTAGAGTATCGATTTTGTCCAGTTTATTATATAACCCGAAGCCTTCCCATGCTTTTCGCACAGCGCCAGCAGTGCCGGTATACCCATCGGCAAATCCATCAAATAGACCAGCATGTCATCCGCATACAATGACACCCTGTCTTCCCAACCATCCCCCCATTGCACGCCTCTCAGCAATCGGGTAGTCCTAATGACCGTGGCCAAAGGTTCCAGGACCAAGGCAAAAAGTAGTGGTGAAAGCGGGCATCCCTGCCTCGTGCCCCTCCTCAACGATATCTCGCTGGAGAGACGGCCATTAGCCAATACTCGCGCTAATGGGTCCTGGTATAGTAATTTGATCCATGCTATAAATTTCGGGCCAAAGCCCATATGTTCCAAGACCGCCAACAGGTAATTCCATTCTACCAGGTCAAACGCCATCTTGGCGTCGAGCGAGAGGATTGCCGCCGGTTCCGTCAACATCGGCGCCCGTGCCATCACCCCGTGTAGGCGCCTCAAGTTCATCGCCGTACTTCTATGAGGCATAAATCCTGACTGGTCAGGATGGATCAGATGCCCGAGATGTGGCAGCAGCCGATTGGCCAGTAATTTTGCCAAGATTTTAGTCTCGGCGTTCAAAAGAGAAATCGGCCGGTATGAACCGCAATTCTCAGGCGGCTTGTCGGGTTTTGGGATTGTTACTATGGTCGCCGCTCGCTGGTCGGGCGGCAGCTGCCCCCGTTCCAAACTATCTTGAAACATATTGAGGAGGGGCGTAGAGAGCGAATCTGACATTATCTTGTACCACTCTATCGGTATCCCATTGGGACCCACAGCCTTACCCGAATGCAGGGCAGTTATAGCCGCCTGGAGCTCACCAGGGGTCAAGTCCATCTCCAGTTCATCCGCGTCAGCCTGTGACAGAGTGCGGGTGGGTATCCCCTCGAGATATGTCTCCGCCATCTCCGGGGTGACCTCCGCATCAGGTGTGTAGACCGTTTGGAGATGGTCAGCCATCAGTTCAACTATTATAGAAGGGTGTGTTTGCAATAGACCCTCGCGATCTTTCAGATTCAATATGGTCCTTTGTCCGTCCCTTTTCCTGTCTAACCAGGCTAGGAGTCTGCCGGCCTTGTCGCCCACTTCGTATATTCTCTGTTTCGTGGCCGCTAAGTTGTCCAACACCCTACTACGTAGATAATCAGTGTGACGCTGCTGACATAAGTGTAGTGCGTGCCGCGTGTCTGTGGTCGGGTTAGTTGCATGGTCAGTGTTGGCCCTGTCCAGGTCGTTCTCTAGGACTACAAGTTCTTGCTTAAGTGTACGTTTATGACTAGCTATAATGGAAATGGCCTGTCCTCTAAGGACCGTTTTATAGGCCTCCCATAGGGTGGTGGGAGATTCCACTGATCCCTCGTTCTCGGTAAAGTACGATTCAGTACCTTCCCTCAGTTTTTTAGTTATCAGAGGCACTTTAAGGTACCCAGGGTAGATCGGGAACACGCGTGTTCTGGCCCGTTTGGGGTTAGAGACGATTAGTGTCAACGGTGAGTGGTCTGAAACTCCCCTGGGTCTAATATGTACATCAGTAATAGTGAGGAGGCTGTGTCCCAGTGTGAGGAGGTAGTCGATCCGCGACAAACTGTCATGGACCGCCAAATGGAACGTATACTGTTGAGCCTCTGGATGAAAGTGCCGCCAGAGGTCCACCAAACCTTGTGCTTCCAGGAAGCCATGCAGGCGGGAAGGCCCAGGGTCCTGCGCACGCACCGGAAATCTATCACGGGTAGTATGTGCCACTGCATTAAAGTCCCCCCCCAGGATCAGATCACCCTCAGGCAGTTCCAACAGAAATTTCCCCAAATCGGGGAGGGCAATCGCGTGCAGTGCCGGTGGAATATAGACCGAGACTACATTCAATGGCCTCCCCTCCCATTGACCATGCGCTGCCGCAAAACGGCCCTGTGAGTCCGTTTTCGTGGATCGAACGATGAATCCTGAGGAGCGGTGCATAAGGATTCCTGCACCCCTGGAACCCGTAGTGAACTCTGCATGGGAGATCATACTGTAACCCTTCCTGTCTAGGGCCCGCGTAGCCGTGCCCGTTAGGTGTGTTTCCTGCAGTAGGACCAAGGCTGGATTAAAGCGTCGTATACATTGCAGAACTAGCCCCCTTTTGACCTTGTCCCCCAACCCTCGTACGTTCCACGACATGACACCCAGTTGTGGAGTCCGCCTCACTTCCGTGCCCCCCCTCCCAGCATCAACCTGAGACCTACCCGCCATAGAGTATTTTCCTGAATTCACAATCGCTACGCTCTGATGGAGCCCGATCGTGTTGCCTAGTACCTGCCAAGCGACCTGCATATGCCATGTACTTCCAATCTTCATTTGTGTGACCAACCTGAAAACGATAAACCTCCCCCCCCCAACTCCCCCCCACCCTGCCCCCCTGCTCAACGGACTCAGAACTGCCCGCCCCCCCAACTCAGCAGAGTGCTTGGACCCTTCCCCAAACATAGTACTTGCACGCTGGGGTGAAGGACCCTCCGCAGTCAGCGACCCCCTTTCTCAGTTCCGGAGGTCCCTCATCCAGTGTCCATGGCGGCACGCCCGGCCAGCGAAGCAGTGGAACTATAAATGCGTTAGTGCGGCCTCTTTATTCTTCCGTATTGCCTGTTTCCGGAATATCGGGCAGAGGTGAGTGGCGGTCACTGTCTCCCACGGATACCTGGGAATTCAGATGGGAATCGTCGTCGCTGTGCTTGGTCGTCCTGTTGGAACGGCGCAGGCGGGTCCCCGGCCTCCACCCCTCCAGCCAGTCCAGCGCAATTTCGGGTGAGTCAAAGAACCATGTCTTATCGTTCGCCACAATCCTGAGTTTAGCTGGGAAGATCATTGAGTAGGGAATTTCTCTGGCCCTGAGTTCTTTCTTTACTTCAAAGAAGGTTCTGCGTCTCCGAGCGACTTCCGCAGTATAGTCCGGGAAGAACGCCACCGAAGTGTTATGGATTCGGACCGGTGGGGAGTTCCTGGCCGCCTGCAGGATCGCATCCCTGTCTCTGAAGTTGAAGAGGCGAGCTATTATAGGTCTTGGGGTAGCCCCCTGTTTGGGTCGGCCTCCGGGAACCCGGTGCGCTCTTTCTACTGTGAAAAAGGTAGAGAGACCTTTCGGTCGCAAGTGTTTTTGGATGAGTTCCTCAACATACAAATCCATAGCTCTCGTACCCTCCGACTCCGGAACCCCGATGATGCGTATGTTGTTCCGTCTTGAGCGCCCTTCTTGGTCATCCAGCTTGTCGCGTAGGGCCTTGTTCTCCTTCGTGACCCTCTCCATGTTTGTTTGTAGCTCCGCGACATCCTCCACCAGCGATTTGGTCACCACCTCCATTGATTGCACTTTCTCTGACATCTTATGGAAGTCCGCTCTGATGAGGGTGATTTCGGACGATATTGATCCCACTGTCATCTGTACTTGGGCAAGGGCCTTCATGACATCATCAATTGTCGCCTTTTTGGTGCCCGCCGCCTCCATCGTCTTGCCCGGTGGTGTCTTGGGATCTTGTGAGGAGGAGGAGGCCCGGTCGTAGGCATATTTTTCCAGCCGGGCTTGCGCTGCTCCGCCCTTAGACCCCTTACCAGCCATCTCGGCGTTTAGCTTTGACTCAGTGTTGACGGGTGGGTAGACCTTTTCCTCGTGCAGGGCCCCTGGCAGTGTGGGAACAAAAGAGATGTCGCTCCCGCTTCAGCTTCTGGGGACGTGTGGATCTGAGTTGTAGCTATGCAGCTTCACTGAACCAACTGGGCCTGTAGTGTTATTTGTCGTCCCCCTGATCGCCTACTGGTATTACGGGGGGGTATGCTGCGGGCAGCCGAGTGCGCCCGTCTCGGGGCCCGTTGTTTCACCCCAGCCTCGGGGCCCCCGGTGCCGGCAGTCAAAGCCGGTATCAATTTCCCAGCGTCTCGGCGGCAGGTTCTATCAGAGGCACGAGCTGTATGTGAGCACGAGCCCTAACGGAGATGTCCTCGCCCAGCCAGTCACTCGCCTTGCTTCGCGCCGTGCGATCTGCTCCTTCACCGTGCCCCTCTACTCCCAGCTGGACATGGGGCTTCCCGGATTCGTGTATGTCCCCAGGGGACAGTTCGTGGCGGCAGAGGCGCGTTAAGCGCCGGCTGGACGTGGCGGAGTAGAAGTTCCCGTTGTCCGGCAGCACACCCCTCCCCCACAGGGACGACTGTTTCTCAGGGCGCGACTCTGCGCTCCAAAGGCCGGCGGATGATCACAGCGGTCCACGCCGCCCGTCAGGTAAGCAGGTCTTTGCCCACAGCGGGGGCAGGCACTCAGGGCAGCAACACCGGCATCAGCGCTCACCCGGGCAGAGGCGCCAGGACCATACGATCAGGGGAGCTACCTGCGTGTCAGGATCTTCCAGCGCCGGGACCCTCAACCCTTCGTCCGCCACACCTGAGAAGACCAACCGGCGCTGCAACCGTCTCCCGGTCTCCTTGAAGTCCGTGGTCCCGTCTCCGAGCGGGCACTTCCGGCAGCGCTCCTCCCCCTGCGGTGCACTTCCGGTCCGCCCTGGACTGCAGGCGACTCCCCGGCTCCAGCAGGCTTCAGCGGCCCAACCCGGTCGCACTGAGAACCGACTGCCACACCGTCGGATTTGAAAGTCGCTGGTTCCCGCTTGTGCCGCCCGGTCCTGGGTGCCGGTACCTTCCCGGAAATGTCGATTGTTCGGCGGAGAAGTGTTCGGATATTCAGGGAGGTCGCTTCAACTACGGAGCTTGCCTTTTACACCGCCGCCATCGTTGGCTGCTGGCCACGCCCCCCCCTCACATTTTTAAACAGCTGGTTTAGTATTTGCATTTACCCCTTTTATGCTTATTTATTCCGACCTGCTCCGTAGGAAATGCATTCATTTAATCAGCTCCAAATATAGTAATATGGTATTTAAGAGTCCTAAATGATCGGTAACAGTTACAATGAGCGCACAGCAATTTTAGGTACGTTTCAATATAAACACAGTCAGTTCGGTGCTCCAAGAAGGAGAGAGCCGGTTACCATGACTCAACAGCTGAGCCAACACGTGGTTCAGTTTCACAACGTAAAGTAAGTCTTTTCCGAGCACTCAAAGTGTCAAAAAAAGGAAAAGGACTTACTTTATGGTATTTAAGAGTGCCTCACTTTCGTCATGAATATAGAATGTTAGCATTCTAGTTTTTCATTAAAACTTTGATGTATCTACAAGACACTAGGGAATCCTTTGCCAGACTCCAACTGGAATTGGAAATACATGTTTTACTCAGCATGTCAGATTTTTTTCTCAAGTGGATGAGGAAGATATTTTTGAATTATAGAACATTTAATTTTAGTTTCCCGGCAACTAATTGTATTTTCAATAAGAAAATTATTAGCAAAATCATTTTCTCTCAAATCCCATCAGAGGATAAGCATTGTGGCACCTTACAACTCATGACAATTTGTAAAATTGGTGTGGCGTCATGGACATCATGTAGGGGTAGCCAGGGAACAGTGGAGGCTGGTGGATTTTGAAAGTGGTGAGGGCGTAAAATTGTATTGTAGTACAACGACTGAGTGAGCGAGCCCGAACAGCGTAAGGAGGGTCGGGGGATTTTTCCCACGCAGGAACATTTTGGAAAAAATGGGTTCAAATGGTGGCTTTTTACACCACATATATACAGCAAATTGTTGCAAAAAGGGGATCAAAATATACCATTTTAAAGCACAAGTGTGAAGAAAACATTACAAACAAATAAAAAATGTGCCCCATCCTCAAACTGGTCTGCTTGCAAAATGACAACCCAAGCCAAGCACACACAACCAATCGAAACAGGGCCTCTAAGTGTTTTCTACCTGTAACACATCTCTGCCTCATTTCTGTATTGGTCAATGAAGTCAAGGCTCATGTCATTTGTAACATTGTACATTGCAAATACTTTAAAAATTAGATGGCGAAAGAGATCCATCCCAGGATTGCATTTCAATTTTTTAGTATTAGCCAGGCAAACAGAAATTATATTTCAGCACACTGTGGGATTTTTAGATTATAACTCTCTCCACATGTAACTCAGCACACTAGCACAGGCACAGCGAGCGCATGTTCTCACATGGGTTAGTGATAAGAAAGGACGATCCTGCCAGGGCCTCTTGACTCGAGGCAGTCCAGTCTGGTTACACGTATCTATACATGTTATCGCTCGGAGCTTAACAGTACAAGAATTGTGAAACTTTAGTTATGACATCAATAAAGATATTTCATATGCTAATCTCGTTGGTAGCTGCTTATTCAGTATAACCAGAGAACTGCTATGCCAACTCACTGGCCTGTTCACAAGAGCACAGTGCTTCAAAGCGAAGTGGGGCCTCCTTAGATTGCCTTTTTCAAAGTTTACACTAGAGCAGAGTACAGCCCCAGGCAATGGTGTCAACCCATCTAATCTGTTACCAGGCCCAGTGTTTAGTTTTTATGTCCTGACACATGGCTTGATTTGTATTGCTTGCATTTGTAAGCCCTTTGCTTTATTCAAACCAGTTTATGTAGGCTGCAAGCCATTTGTCATTCCATAAACAAACAAAGCACACATTTCTCAGGCCAGGCTGTAAACTGTGCTGCAGGAGGAAATCATTGGTGCTCAAACATAACAGTCAGTCACAGCCCTAGTCCAGTGGTAAATTTGAATTTGCTGTTTTAATACATGTGGTTGCAGCAGAGGCTCAGAACAGCAACATCAACAAATTAATCACAGTGCAGTTTAGGTGAAAATCGAAAAATGGAGGCCCATTGGACTCGGAGAGTGTGTTAATGAGAAGCAAAAACATATGGTGCCGGTGATATATACATGGTGTAGTTTACTATCCCTGTGCGTAAGTGCTTCAACACTTTGCACATGTATAGCAAGTGCTATATAATGGTACAGTCTAGTACAATGTGCATGGGTTGCATACCTCCACACTCTCCCGTGCCCCATCACCCCATCTTTTGATGATTCCTTTCATGATGGAGCACAATTTCACTTTTGATTTGCAAGACGCTCTGGATGATTTTACTTTAACTGATACCGAACCAGGGGTGGGAGGGCCACACTAACCTTAATGAAGAAATCTACCAAAATAAGTGCACAGAAAGCTGGCAAAAATAAACATTTGTATTGCCACGTGTTATCTACCCCATCTCGAAGAGATAAAGGGCCTTTCAAATGCAAATTGTGTTTCTGCAACACATCAAATTATGTCTGCAGAGCCTGTGTATGTGACCACCGAACTCAAACCTTTACAAATATTCTCTTTGTAATAAAAGTCAGACCAGAGGGAATGTCCCACTCTAGAACATACACATAAAAAGGGAATATTTGGTCAAGGGGGCACGGGATGCAAAAACAGGCTTCAGTTCAGGAGTGTGCCTCAGCCGATGTCGCCAGAGCTAAGCAGCAGCTGTCTTCACTCAGAGGTGCAGTATTTCTGGCTGGTAGTGGCACTTCTATTATTGCGTGCTGTTAGCCCGGCTGCCATCCGTGCCAGCCAGAGAGTCCACAGCACGTACCCCCCCTAACTAAAACAATACCGCAATACTGAAATAAATTTCTGCCAGCAAGGAGAGACAGAGCAGATTTAAAGGGCTCTCTCTGGTGCCGTTCTTTGTCCTTCTCAGCAGCGACAGTAATTCCTCCAACGGACCACCTCCTGTGAGCCTGGGTGGTTGGTGTACATTACAACAACGGTTGCACGCACTGACTCGCAAAATCTGCATGGCGCCACTTTGAGGTGCGGGCACCGTCACAGCACAACTTTCACAGTGCACAGCATGATGCCTCATCATCAATACACTGCAGCTGGGCTGTGAAAAACAACAGTAGACGCTGGATCCACATGTGGTTGGACCAGCGGCATTGCCATTTGTTTTAACTGTGAGGGCAACGCCGCATTTATAAGCCTGAGGGTCAGCCGGTATGGTATGGCAGCTACCAATAACTTCAAATGCGCCCTGGCCTGCGCTCCCACTAGCGGTAGGAGGAAAGTGACAGACACCATATTTGATTGGTCAGAGTCAGGGTGGGGTGGGGTTAACACTACAGTGAGGCTTGCTCAACTGTGATTGATGTGTAGCCCTGGCATCTGCAGAGCTGAAGCCGACAGCGCCCAGGGCTAGCCTTTTTGGCGGGGGAGGTCCTTCAGCAAGGACTTCAATGGCTTTGCCAAGCTGATGATGTCACAAGCCTTAGGGCTGTGAGCTTGTCCGCCGGCAAATCTAGGATTGCTGGCGCATGCTTAGAGTGCATGATTTGTGCCTGCTATAAACCTGACTTGCGAACGCTGCCTGCAGTCACCAGACAGCCTGAGTCAGTATACTGGCACTTTGGCACAAAGTTGTTTTGACTCGTAGTCATAATTGTACTATAATGTAAATGTAAATGTACATGTATTTATATAGCGCAAATCACCAACCCGGTATCTAAGCGCTTGCTTAGGGAACCCGTCCTCGTATTCCCCTGTGAGGTACCCCGGCAGGGTATCCACAAGGTGAAAGCCAGGCATCCCGCCGCAAGGGGCCATAGTGGAGATTAAGCAAGCTATTGCCCAGAGTCGCGGAGTATGACCCCATGAGTTGAGTAGGCACCGGAGCGAGAATTGTCGAGTCCGTGGAATTTATTCAGCCCGAGACCCGCCGAGGCAGGGAATCGAACCCTGGTCCACGGCCGATCTCAGCTTCCAGGTCTGCCGCCTCTAACTACTGAGCCACGCTTCTCCACTTCTCCATAATAACAAGCATTTACAATGCAATAGGTCTCGCATTAATTAAGTTTGAGCTATTGGCATTGCTAAATATTGCAACACCAATTGCAACAAAAGTCTATAAATTGTAGGCCAAAAAAATGTGTATTTATTTTTGTAGCAATGGTGGCATGCTGCTCTTTAGATGAATATGTTTAAAAGTAAAGTGCTTTTCATGAGAACAGGATGCACACCTTTCTTTTATCAATTTATTTAAATCATCTTTAGTCCATATTTGTCTTTCCATGCGTGCAGTTTACTGTAGTGCAGTGCCCAAACGCACTTAGGTACTAACGTCAAAAAGATGTGGGACTGTCTCCAGTCCCCAGTAATGCACAGCGTAATGCCACTTTTGGCATGTCTTTTCAATCTCATTAATCCAACATTTCTCCAAGTATTCATAAACTTTTTTAGTAAATCCTCCAACCTTCGAAAAACGGGACCACGCACATTTTTTACACGTGATTTTCAAGTTTCTACTGTTCATATGGAGTCACTCTGGACATTTACCAAGAACATGATTGAGACGTGAATTCAGTTCTGAGCAGTATTTATTCAAATTACATAACCCAATGCATTTCGGGCTTCACGCCCTTCTTCGGGGGTCACTGTAAATAATAATGAAAATGACACAATTACCAAACTGTTTACACCAATATCCACTTATTGCATCCTCAAGACTTATATATCAGCAATATCCCATGCGTGTGGTTAAAAAATAGTAAACATAGTGATTTGCAATTTCATCAGGTATTCAGTGAACCAACCACATCAGTCTATACTTAAATCCCGGCTTTATTCACATCCCCTCCCACTCCTCTACTATGTTCTACAACCCCTCCGCTTACTGTTAAACATTCACCCTTTATTTATAGTGCAGCGCGCTTTATCAGTATTATCACAACAGGCTGTAAAAATATTTGCATTGACGAACATATGTAAACTTGCGCCCGTGTTACTCTCGTGTTTTTAAATCATGGCAGAGAATCAGTCCAAACCCTTTCTAAGTGTCAACCAAACAGTATTTCAAACATTTGTCAGGTCGCGTTTATTTCTACAATTTTTGTGAATCTCATCGCGCCGAGTGCCACGTACCTGCTCTTTCACCATTACAAGCCCATTACCTCGCTGCTAGTTCCAACGGACTAATTGCATCCCATAATTCCTCTCCCTTTTGAATACCTCATCAAAGCCCTGATTGGTTCAGAAATGAAAAGAATTCTCGTGCTCCCCGTGTCCGTGACAAAATTCCACCTCATGTATTTCATTATAAAAAATACATCTCCCATAATACAGCTGTTCAGTGTACATTTGAATCGAAAACCGAGTCAACCACACAACGTCCAAATGTCATTTTGTTAAAACAGTTCTTTGGTTGATCATTTTCTTAGCTGCCTTCATTTAGAACCGCAATGATATTCCTGGTGCGTGGGCTCGTCAGGTCCTTCCTCATTCCATTTTCCTTCTTTGCGGGTGCCTATCCTGGGTTTTGGGCTATAGTTATAATGTTTTTCATGAGAACAGGATGCACACCTTTCTTTTATCAATTTATTTAAATCATCTTTAGTCCATATTTGTCTTTCCATGCGTGCAGTTTACTGTAGTGCAGTGCCCAAACGCACTTAGGTACTAACGTCAAAAAGATGTGGGACTGTCTCCAGTCCCCAGTAATGCACAGCGTAATGCCACTTTTGGCATGTCTTTTCAATCTCATTAATCCAACATTTCTCCAAGTATTCATAAACTTTTTTAGTAAATCCTCCAACCTTCGAAAAACGGGACCACGCACATTTTTTACACGTGATTTTCAAGTTTCTACTGTTCATATGGAGTCACTCTGGACATTTACCAAGAACATGATTGAGACGTGAATTCAGTTCTGAGCAGTATTTATTCAAATTACATAACCCAATGCATTTCGGGCTTCACGCCCTTCTTCGGGGGTCACTGTAAATAATAATGAAAATGACACAATTACCAAACTGTTTACACCAATATCCACTTATTGCATCCTCAAGACTTATATATCAGCAATATCCCATGCGTGTGGTTAAAAAATAGTAAACATAGTGATTTGCAATTTCATCAGGTATTCAGTGAACCAACCACATCAGTCTATACTTAAATCCCGGCTTTATTCACATCCCCTCCCACTCATCTACTATGTTCTACAACCCCTCCGCTTACTGTTAAACATTCACCCTTTATTTATAGTGCAGCGCGCTTTATCAGTATTATCACAACAGGCTGTAAAAATATTTGCATTGACGAACATATGTAAACTTGCGCCCGTGTTACTCTCGTGTTTTTAAATCATGGCAGAGAATCAGTCCAAACCCTTTCTAAGTGTCAACCAAACAGTATTTCAAACATTTGTCAGGTCGCGTTTATTTCTACAATTTTTGTGAATCTCATCGCGCCGAGTGCCACGTACCTGCTCTTTCACCATTACAAGCCCATTACCTCGCTGCTAGTTCCAACGGACTAATTGCATCCCATAATTCCTCTCCCTTTTGAATACCTCATCAAAGGCTTTGGTTCACTGAATACCTGATGAAATTGCAAATCACTATGTTTACTATTTTTTAACCACACGCATGGGATATTGCTGATATATAAGTCTTGAGGATGCAATAAGTGGATATTGGTGTAAACAGTTTGGTAATTGTGTCATTTTCATTATTATTTACAGTGACCCCCGAAGAAGGGCGTGAAGCCCGAAATGCATTGGGTTATGTAATTTGAATAAATACTGCTCAGAACTGAATTCACGTCTCAATCATGTTCTTGGTAAATGTCCAGAGTGACTCCGTATGAACAGTAGAAACTTGAAAATCACGTGTAAAAAATGTGCGTGGTCCCGTTTTTCGAAGGTTGGAGGATTTACTAAAAAAGTTTATGAATACTTGGAGAAATGTTGGATTAATGAGATTGAAAAGACATGCCAAAAGTGGCATTACGCTGTGCATTACTGGGGACTGGAGACAGTCCCACATCTTTTTGACGTTAGTACCTAAGTGCGTTTGGGCACTGCACTACAGTAAACTGCACGCATGGAAAGACAAATATGGACTAAAGATGATTTAAATAAATTGATAAAAGAAAGGTGTGCATCCTGTTCTCATGAAAAACATTATAACTATAGCCCAAAACCCAGGATAGGCACCCGCAAAGAAGGAAAATGGAATGAGGAAGGACCTGACGAGCCCACGCACCAGGAATATCATCGCGGTTCTAAATGAAGGCAGCTAAGAAAATGATCAACCAAAGAACTGTTTTAACAAAATGACATTTGGACGTTGTGTGGTTGACTCGGTTTTCGATTCAAATGTACACTGAACAGCTGTATTATGGGAGATGTATTTTTTATAATGAAAGACATGAGGTGGAATTTTGTCACGGACACGGGGAGCACGAGAATTCTTTTCATTTCTGAACCAATCAGGGCTTTGATGAGGTATTCAAAAGGGAGAGGAATTATGGGATGCAATTAGTCCGTTGGAACTAGCAGCGAGGTAATGGGCTTGTAATGGTGAAAGAGCAGGTACGTGGCACTCGGCGCGATGAGATTCACAAAAATTGTAGAAATAAACGCGACCTGACAAATGTTTGAAATACTGTTTGGTTGACACTTAGAAAGGGTTTGGACTGATTCTCTGCCATGATTTAAAAACACGAGAGTAACACGGGCGCAAGTTTACATATGTTCGTCAATGCAAATATTTTTACAGCCTGTTGTGATAATACTGATAAAGCGCGCTGCACTATAAATAAAGGGTGAATGTTTAACAGTAAGCGGAGGGGTTGTAGAACATAGTAGAGGAGTGGGAGGGGATGTGAATAAAGCCGGGATTTAAGTATAGACTGATGTGGTTGGTTCACTGAATACCTGATGAAATTGCAAATCACTATGTTTACTATTTTTTAACCACACGCATGGGATATTGCTGATATATAAGTCTTGAGGATGCAATAAGTGGATATTGGTGTAAACAGTTTGGTAATTGTGTCATTTTCATTATTATTTACAGTGACCCCCGAAGAAGGGCGTGAAGCCCGAAATGCATTGGGGTATGTAATTTGAATAAATACTGCTCAGAACTGAATTCACGTCTCAATCATGTTCTTGGTAAATGTCCAGAGTGACTCCATATGAACAGTAGAAACTTGAAAATCACGTGTAAAAAATGTGCGTGGTCCCGTTTTTCGAAGGTTGGAGGATTTACTAAAAAAGTTTATGAATACTTGGAGAAATGTTGGATTAATGAGATTGAAAAGACATGCCAAAAGTGGCATTACGCTGTGCATTACTGGGGACTGGAGACAGTCCCACATCTTTTTAAAAGTAAAGTGCGCCATACTGCTATTGCTCCAATGGTTAATTGTGGATGCATTAACAATTGATGCGTGCACTGATGGCTTGTGGTGTGTGTGCCTGTAGAAATTGTGCACTGATGGCTGGTGGTGTGTGTGCCTGGTGGAAGCGTGCACTGATGTCTGGTGATATGTGTGCCTGGTGGAAGCGTGCAATGAAGCCTGGTGGGGTGTGTGCCTGGTGGAAGTGTGCACTGCTGGCTGGTGGTGTGTGTGCCTGGTGGAAGTGTGCACTGATGGCTGATGGTGTGTGTGCCTGGTGAAAGTGTGCACTGATGGCTGGTGGTGTGTGCCTGGTGAAAATGTGCACTGACGGATGGTGGTCTGCGTGTGCCTGGTGAAAGCGTGCACTGACGGCTGGTGGTGTGTGTGTGCCTGGTGAAAGCGTCCACTGAAGGCTGGTGCTGTGTGCCTGGTGGAAGCGTGCACTGATGGCTGGTGGTGTTTGTGTCTGATGAAAGTGTGCACTTACGGATGGTGGTGTTTGTGTCCAGTCAAAGCATGCACTGACGACTGATGGTGTGTGTGCCTGGTGAAAGTGTGCACTGACGGCGGGTGGTGTTTGTGCCTGGTGAAAGTGTGCACTAACGACGGGTGGTGTTTGTGTCGGGTAAAAGCATGCACTGACGACAGATGGTCTGTGTGCCTGGTGAAAGTGTGCATTTACAGCTGGTGGTGTGTGTGCTTGGTGAAAGTGTGTCCTGATGTCTGGTGGTGTGTGTGTGCATGGAGATCTCTGCCCTTAGTTGGCGTCTTTTGCTGTTTTTTTAATTTTTTTTAATATTTTATTAAAAGTTTTTTTATGTTACAGCACAGCAAAAACCACCTCACAATACATTCTTGCATAGAACAAACAACAATAGACATTGGTAAAATACAGAAATTATAATCCTATAATCCTATCATGGCTAAACAGAGAGTCAGTAGATAGGCACGAAACAATACCTACACACCTCCCTTCAAGGTGGATCATGCTAGGGATTTCCAACAGACTCTTTCCATTTCTGAATGGGTTCCCATATTCTCCTCCCTAATAGTCTTCCCCTTTTCCCCTTCCTTGCATATATTCTCTTTTCTAAATTGAAGACAGCAAGGAGATTGGCCAACCACTGATGTAACGTTGGTGGTGTTCTATCTAGCCATTCCCTTGCTATGCACATTCATAGAACAGACATAGCCATGAATAAGAACTGAGAATCAGGCCTCTGCTCCCTTTCTCCGCTAACACCGAGGATAATCCATACTGATGTTAGAGCGACGTTGATTCCCAAGGTCCCTAAGAGAAATGCTTCTATGGCCCTGTGGAGAGAATATAGCTGCGAACAGGTGGCGAACATGTGAACTATATCTGCCCCTGAGGAATCACAGCGCGGGCATGTAGTCCCCGTGGTTCGTCCCCACTGTGCTATTTTTGCCGGGGTATAATATAGGGAATATATTGTTTTATACTGTTGGGCCTGCAACCCGGCTGGACATAACAGGGTCTGTCCTAATTCTAAAGATTCCTGGAAGCAGTCCATCTCTATCCCCAGTTTGCTTGACCATTTAACCCCGCATTTCTCCATGTCGTCAACCTTTGTAGCACATAACTTTGAATACAGACTGCGGATAGAACATTCTGCCCCACTCTCAATAGCTTCAAGAATTTTATTCCTACTAAACGCTGCCGAGCCTCCCTGCTTATTCCAGAGGAAACTCCGAATCTGCAGATACTTAAAAAAGCTCCTTCGATATATCCCATAGGTCCTCTGTAATTCAGTGAATTGATAAATCCTATCTATCACAATCAGATCACCCAGCTTCAAAATTCCTTTCCTTGTCCATTCAGCCATAACAGCATCTGCAAATATTTCATCAGGAAATGACAGATTCCTAAATATTCACGTGTATCGATTAAATCTGCCAAGACTATATTTTTTAGAAAAGGCTGTCCATATCCTGCGCGTCGCCTGCAATGTTTTAAATCTTGGTCTCTTGTAGTAACTTCAGTCAACACATTTAAGCAAACAGTTTTCAGCTTCCTCACTCAATATTGCAGCATATATGTCTGTAGATCCACCCTTTATTTTTAAATCCCCAGACGGTCCCCTTAGCAATCCCTGCAAATACTGGAGTGCCGCTGCCCAATAATACATTTTGTGGTCCAGGACCGTCTTGCCCCCTCTAGCCCTAAAAAGAGTCCTATAGCGCAGCGCTCTCCTGGTCTTGCCATGTGCCCATATGAACCTGTTCAACGTTTGCTCTAGTGTAGTGAACCATTTGGTCTCAAAGAAAAGTGGAATTGTCCTAAATAGGTACAGACATTTAGGCAGAATAATCATTTTAATCACATTTGCCCGTCCTACGAGTGATAGATGGAGATTGTGCATCCTATCCAAATCATGCTTTGTTTTGGTACTCATAGGCTCAATATTCTTTTCCACCATCCTGTCCAAGTCTGCTGAGATGTTAATCCCAAGAGGCGGTGACCCTAACATCATCACAAAGCTCCCTGCTAATTCCTAATAATTTGTGTTTTGGCCCTGTTAAGGGCATATCCTGAGACCCGTCCAAAAGCCTGGGCTTCTGCCTCTACCTCTATAACTGTCCTGCCTGGTACTGGTGTAACAATTGCCACGTCGTCTGCGTATGCAAATGTTTTAAAATCTCGCCCTGAGCCCTTAGTGGCACAATCCTATTGTTTGATTGCAACCTACGCAGGAGTGGGTCGATATATAGGGCGAACAGGAGCGGCGAGCACGGGCACCCTTGGTGAGTCCCACGCTGTATCTGTAGGAACTCAGTATATCCTCTATTAAATCTTAGGCGAACTGTTGGATCTATGTATAAAGCCTGTATGGCCCTAACATACCCCTCCCCTATACCATTACACCTCATAGTAGTCCAAAGGTAGTCCCAGGAGAACCTATCGAATGCCTTCTCTGCATCTAATAGTAAGACAGTCATAGGGCCTCCTGAGACCTCCGCCGCGTCAAAAAGGGTCGTATATGCTGCGCCGTGTCTTTTCCTGGAATGAACCATTGTTGGGTAGGACTAACCAGCCCTTCTATTCCTCTGGATTATCTTAGTGCCAAAATCTTAGAGAAAATTTTAGCATCCGTATTCATAAGAGTTATAGGCCTATAGGACCCTGGCTCATCCGATGGTTTAACCTTCTTTAAAATCACGACTATATCTGCACCTGTCCATGAATTTGGTATAGAGTCCCCTACCTGTGCCCTCAACATCGTGTCCCACATGTCCTTGCTTAAAATTGTTTGAAAGGTCTTATAAAAGTTTAGGGGTATCTGGCCGGGGCCTGCCGCTTTACCTGACACAAGACCGTTTAATGCCATTAAAAGCTCCTCCATTGTTATAGGAAGATCCAAGAGCGCCTTGACTTCTTCAGAGAGACCAGTGGGAAGTTTATCCCCAAGATACGCCTGGGTCTTTGTTCTATCTCCTAACTGCTCTTCCTTATACAAATCAGCATAGAAAAGCCTGAAAATCTCACGAATCCCGCAAGTATCTATTATAGTGTCGCCTCTACCATCAGAGATCTCTCTTATTTCGCCGGATGCCACTTTTTGCCTTGTGCGTATCGCCAAGGTGTGCCCCACCTTTTCACTTAATTTGTGGCATAGTTCTTTCTTAAATAAAAAGTTGGCTGCTGTTTCCTAGCTATGTTCTCCACAGCATCTGCCTTGGCGGCTATTAACTTAAGCAAAATTCGTTCTTTGGGTATCCCCTGCTGTATTGCTGTGCACAACTCCTCTTCTACTAGCCCTACCCGTTTAATAAGTTCTATCACCTTTAATCTTTCCTCCTTCTGTTTATGTAGGCTGAAACTCAGAGTCTTTCTCCTTATACCTGCCTTAAATGCATCCCATATCATCCCTGCCAATGTACTTCCCCTATTAATTTCCCAAAAGTTAACAATCCAGTTGTTCATATATTTTATGTAATAGTCATCCTTTAATAGAGCCCTTTCAAATGACCATGTGTTCTCCTTCTTTTTAGCTGCTTTATCGTGCTTAAGGGTAATAACCAATGGGCTATGATCTGACATAATACTGGGGAGTTTCTCTATCTGTGTTCTTGGCATTAATGAGTTAGTAATCAAAAATAGTCTAGCCTAACGCAAACCTTGTGTGGTGCAGAATAAAATGTACTGCCAGTACCTGGAGGATTTAAGCGTGCCCAGACATCTACCAGTGAGTTATGTTGGGCCAGATAAACAATTGTGGCGCCTGTTTTTCTTTACAGCCAGTATATATCTGTCCCCCCTCAATCCCTAAGCCAGTTAAACCATTAATATTGAAATCCCCGCAACATATTAGCGGTTCCGGCCATAAGGCTAATTCTGCATCCAGATATTCGAAGACGTCTGGATCGTCCTCTGTTGACCCATAGATTGAAACAACAGTATATACTTCCCCATGTATTACACACTCTAGGAGAACCCATCTGCCCCATTGATCTTCCAATTTCCTATTTACACTAATATCCCCCCTTTTAGCTAATACAGCGACCCCCCTAGTCCTAGTTCCTTGTTTAGTACTTGCCAAGAGTGAAAACCCTAACTGCTCTAATAGATAAGCCCTTGTCCCTTCAATATGGGTCTCTTGTAAGCATACCAAATCCAGCCGCATGGCCTTCAGCATAGAGGCAACTTGCCTTGTCCGTTAAGACCACATACATTTATGTACGCAATCCGAACACTCATTAAGATACCTTAAACGGGAATCCCACCTTTTCCGCCATCCAGTTAGATAAATTCAAACACCATCTTGATCTTTGCTGTGCTGCGTGTGCTGTGTGTGCCCACCTTGGTGCCCCCTCCCCCACTCCCCTCGTCCCTGTCCCACCCCTCCCCAAGACCCTCCCTTGAGACTTCCCCCCATTCACAGGCAAATAGGTCAGCCATGACCTATGTGTGGCCGTAGAAAGTTCGCAGCCTCCTCCCACCCAATGCTCTATTGTGTCTCAGCGGTGTCCCCTAACCTACCCCACTATACCCTAGTAATTACATTGCCCTTTACCAACTTCAATGAAGGGGATAACTGGATTACCTACGCTTTCAGCCGAAGTACTTTATCCCTCAAACCCTCCCAGACCCTTTCAATTCCTCCATATATTGTTGCGCTTTCACCTCTGAGAAAAAACATTTAACCTGGCCTTTCGTTATCACCTTGAGCCTTGCAGGGAACAACAAGTAAGCCCCAGACCCAAGGTTCTGAAGTGGAGCTATCAGCTGCCTGAGTCTCCACCTCCGTTCTACGGTGGCGTGACAAAGTCAGGGCGGGCAAAGAATGTGACCTGGTTAAATGTTCGCTTGGACTCGGGCTTTGCTTTATCCATAATCTCCTGCTTCAACAGATAGTTGCCCACCAGAATAGCTCTAGGTCTATCTAGCTGAGGTGCCCCAGGTCCCTTCTTTAAAGTCAGGGGATATCGGTGCGCTCTCTGCACCTCGGTTTCCCAATTCCAACAAGTCATCTTAGGAAATGCCCCTTTAAACAGGTTGATCACAAATATCCTTACATCCTGCCCCTCCATCCCTTCAGCCACTCCCAAAAGTCTTATGTTATTCCATCAAAATCTTCTAGCTTCCTCTGAACATCCTCTGTTATCTTCTCTTGAGCTTGCCTAAAAGAGTGCCATCTGCTAACATCATCTTCGAGTTTTCCAGTCCTTTCCTCCACTTCAATCACCCTCGTTACCATGCCTTCACGCAATTTGTTCATTTTCCTGAGGGAGGCTTGGATTTTCTTCGTTCCCTGTCTGGCCCTGCGACTTTCAACCCTTGCCTCCCCTTTCATCTGCTTCAGAGTGATCAACAAAAGGTCCAGTGAGGCGGCCTGTGGCTGGGTCTGAGGAGGGGGTGTAGCGTGCCCTATTTGCTCAGTTTCTATTCCACCCTCTTGATACATCTGTGATGTGGCAGAATAATCCCATACTAGCTTCCTGGCGGTATTGGCAGGGTTTACTCTGTCCTTAACCTTCGATCGCCTTATTTGTGTGCTCCCCTGGCCAGATGACGAGCCTTCTGAGCCCGAGTCGGAGCCTGTATCCTCCAATGAGCCCTCCTCGCTAGACATCAATGACTCTGAGTCTTCATTCAGAGAATAGAAGCAATCCCCTTCTGTTGAACCTGCCCCCCTTTCATCTCCTTCCAGGCCTGGGTCTAGCTGCAAAGTACTCACAGTTCCTTTTGGCATGCCCAAGTCACTTCCCCTCGGGGGTCGGCCTTGCTCGCTCTCCTCGAGTGCTGTAGAGCCTCCATTGCTCCTGTGTTTCAAATCCCGCTGTTCCATTTCGCTGTTCTCGTGGCTCTGGTCGGCGCTCCCAGCACTCTAGACGGCGTGCTTTGACCGCGTTGCTCGGCAACCGGAGCTACAGTGTCCTCGCGGTGAGCCCCAGCGTCATTCTCTCCCATGTCCAGCATCCACGGTTCTCGCCAGCGTTGAAACCTGTACCTTGCTAGCCGACGTTGAATCCTGTACTTTGCTAGCGAGAGCCTCATTCAAGGTGGGTTGCCGGAGCTTTGTGTCTCTAGGTTTGGCAGCATCTTTGGCATCTTTCTGTATGTGAGGCTTTTGAATGCGATCACACTCTCCCGTGTTTTTTTTTTTTTGCAGAGTTTTATATAGCGCGAACTAGACTCGAACCGAATCAGGTATCAGAGCGCTTTACATAGCACCAGTTACGTTACATGAGGACACACTTTCATTTTTAGGCACGGGGAGATTAAGTGATTTGCCCAGAATCACAGGAGGTTTTTGGCGTCGTTACCGAGATTTGAACCCAGATCTCCAGGTCCGAGGTCGAGCGCCTTAGCCGTTAGGCCAACCCCTCTCCCCAATTCAATGTATTAAGTATGGCTTTGCTGCCCGGGTTCATGGCACTACCACCGGGGCTGCCACCTGATTGTTGCACAGATAGTTTTTTGGAAGACATCGCTGGGGGCCTCCTTACTCCCCCCGTGGACCGGAGCAGGGCGTTTGTAGGGACTTGTTCTTGTCTATACCATCTTCAGTGGCCCCAGCCGGAGCCTTAGGATCTTTCACTTCTTTGCCATATTTGAGTGGTTTAGATCCCCGAGGTGCCATCCTCACTGGTTTCAATATCGGCTTTGTCAGCCGCGCCACAATCCTCGTGCAGCCAAATCTAATGAGTGAAAATAATGAGTCTGCCGAGTGCAGAATCCACCAAGCCAAGCTCGACCCTTGCCGCCTCTCACACACGCTAAAATCCTGGCTTGATAGGGTCCACCGCATCCTTCTAAGTATTTCTCTGGTGCATTGGGTCAGGAGGAGAAAAACCTGCGACTGAATGCTACGGACCACTCACAGCCATCTTGACTCCAACAGCCCAGAATTGTAGATGGTTTTCTCCGTCTTTTGCTGTTTTTATATGGAATAAAAGCGGATTTCACTATAAAGGGGGGAACATTAAGTGATTCTAAAATTACATATGCTTTACTTACCACGGCTATATAATTATGAGACACAGAACTGCAAAACTTATATTATGTATTTAAAACTGCAAACGAAAATCAGGCAGCCAATTAGAAAACGTGTGACAAATATGACTTCAAGTATGTACACACCTTACTTGGCTTCAAATAATTCGAAATTTCAACAGGATTCATAGCAGGTGGCCCCAAATGGTCAGAATGTTCTGTTCAACTCAATGTCAATGTGTTTCTGCGAGATATGGCAACCTTCGGGCCCCTCATCAGATTGTGCTGGGGGCATCATTTTGCATTACGCCACTGCTTCATTAGTACGGTCCCTTTACACAAGGGATTCTGGGAGATGGGTGCATGAGTTAGGTCATTCACTATTGGCGTGGTACATCACGCTGAATGACTAAATATGCTGAATTTAGTGTAGGCTGGATGGGTGTCAAATTATCGTAAGTACAGAATAACAAAATTGTGCACACCAGTGTTTGTGGAGATTTGGGTGCTGCAGTGGCGTGTGGGCAGATGGTGGGGGAGGTGCAGGAGCAAACATTGAGGGCTGTCATATGGAGCTGGATGCTGAGCCTGAATTTAGTACTGGGAGGGGGAGGGGTGGCGGGGTTCGTCCCAGCGCTGCGGAAAGGCCACCAGCTGGATCAACATGTTCATCCACAATGGCAGTGCATTTTCAGACCTTGCGTCCCTAGGCACAGGATTGCTTCCCAGACAGCTGTCTGCACAAGAGAAAGATGATGTAAGCCCGGCCAGGTTTCCGCCATACAGGCACATGTAGTGCTGGCGGCAGGGGGTCGTGGCACGACGCCTGTGACCAGCCATACGGCTGTAATGCCAGAAACCGGTCCCCGGAAGCTTGTTTCCTTTCCAGTAAAGAATTGGCTTGGTAGTTTGGTCTGCCCTGTTCCCATGATGCACTGGGCCAGGGTCAGACTAATTTGCATGTAGCCAGGTTCTGAGCTGGGATGGTGCAGTGAGCTAAAAAACGGTGATGGATCAAGCCCTGATCTTTGGACTGGGTAGGAGTGTTCTGCTTAATTCAGATACTCTGTCCATCACCACCCCCTTTATGAATCGTTTTGGCCACCACAAGTGTGGAAGGGTATGCTCAGATGTGAGTCCCTTGCTCACTGCACCATCAGGATTCAAGCAAGCCGGGCCGAAGACGGCTGTAATGCCAGAAACCGGTCCCCGGAAGCTTGTTTCCTTTCCAGTAAAGAATTGGCTTGGTAGTTTGGTCTGCCCTGTTCCCATGATGCACCGGGCCAGGGTCAGACTAATTTGCATGTAGCCAGGTTCTGAGCTGGGATGGTGCAGTGAGCTAAAAAACGGTGATGGATCAAGCCCTGATCTTTGGACTGGGTAGGAGTGTTCTGCTTAATTCAGATACTCTGTCCATCACCACCCCCTTTATGAATTGTGACCAGCCATAGCCAGCTGCTCTGGGTGGCACCAGGGGTTTTTTTTTTAAGAGAGGTCCCGTGACTCACGTCTAAGCATGCCACACTTAACACTTTAACCGCAGCGGTTTTTCCGCCGCGGTACAGGCGTTCCATTGAGTGGGCGGGGCTCTGTCGGCCGTTGGCCGATGGCAGCACCCGCGAGGTAGTGCCCCCGTCGGCCAACGGCCGACAGGAGCACG
This sequence comes from Lissotriton helveticus, assembly GCF_964261635.1. NCBI lineage: Eukaryota > Metazoa > Chordata > Amphibia > Caudata > Salamandridae > Lissotriton > Lissotriton helveticus. The sequence goes on from NC_136058.1 coordinate 210,457,476, forward strand.
GAACGAGGTAAGGAGGGTGACAGGGATTACATTTAAAAAACTGTAGAATGTGCTAATTTCGCAATAGGACTATTTGAGTGGGCTTTACGAACAACACGTTAAATGTAACCTTTCCAGCAGACACAGGTTTCAAGGCCCAGGCCTGTAAGTGATGACACGCATGCGGCCTGGAAGAGACAACAATTATTGACTGTGGACCAACACAGGGCAGAGCTGAGCTTCAAGGGGAGGTAGCCCAGTCACCTAATTAATAAAGCCGCTCCGTTCCTCTGGAACTTTAGTGTTCTTTCCAAGCATGCTCAAAATGAGGTGAAGGGTAAAATTATGAATTCCCTACCTGTGAGAAAGTGGCTTAAATTCTATCCAATTACTTGCCATGACAGCTAAACACAAAGGGTCGGGAATCAAAACAACGCAGTTGGAGACCAGGAGGAGTGCAGGGGTGAAGGAGACTGCAGATGTTGATCTGTGGTGAGCTGTGCCATGGCAAAAAGAGTGTGAATAACGAAGCTGTTGAGGATAGATGGCGCCAGTACAGAAATGGAAGGATGGAGGCTGCAAAATGCTTCAAGATGAATATCACGGTTTTCAGTTTGTTACGCAAGAAGATGCTATTGAGTCCTTCGTGCTTGGCACAGGGTGATACCAGGGCCGGACTGGGAACCACAACCAGCCCCGGCAAATTGCTCGGCTGGCCCCCCCACCCCACTCGGGGGGGTTTGGAGGGGCCGCCGAGCACTTTGCCGGGGCCGGTTTTCGGCCGATTGTGGTACAGGGCTGATTTTGCAGCTATGCTGCAAAAGCGGCCCTGTAACAAAAATGGCCCCCAGGGGCCCAACACCGGCCCCCACCTGTGCAGCGCACCGGGGGATTGCCCGGTGCCTGCAATGGCCAGTCCGGCCCTGGGTGATACTTACAATCCGCAAAGATCTCTGCAATGCCACAGGAGGTATGTATGGGCGAGCTTCTCAGAGTAGCCAGCGCCCTCAGAGATGCTGAATTCGCTCCTCGCACTGGCAGGAGGGATTAGATTGATATGGTACATTTCGTAATAAATGTATTTTAGTGTGCCTACTACTTGAAAAAAGCTGCATTGCTATTAAGTAGTTGGGGACGGTATCCTCAAAATAAACAGTCTGGCTTAGAGACATGTTAGAGTGAGCAGTGGCGGAAGAAGTAGAAAGGTGTGGCGAAAATAAGAAATTGGAAGGTGATTTGGCCGCATGGGCGGAAATGCTATCTGATTTAGGCAAACCCTCAGAAGCAAGTGTGAAAGAGATAGAAGAGAATGCAGAATTGATCCGTTGATTTGCGGTGAGCTGTGCCATGACAAAAAAGGTGTGAATACCAAATTGGATGACCAATGCGCGGTCGCCCTGCAGCGACCGCGCATTGAGAAGTCCTCCTGAGGCACAGCCGGGAGAGACAAACGTGAGACCACAATAGTGAATACTTTTTTTTAAACTGCTTCTGGTTTTTAAAGGTGTCCCATTGTTTTTAAATATACCTGCACTGAAATTTTGCCTAAATTTCTTATTTGCACTTTGACCGTCCTCGGCTAGAAGTCTTACCGCGAGTTTCAGCGGGACTTCCGACGCCGAGGCGGCCATCTTGGGAGAACTAAGGGTTAGCGGGCCAGGCTTCATGCCCCATAACCTACTTAAATCAGCCCTGCAGCGACCGCGCATTGAGAAGTCCTCCTGAGGCACAGCCGGGAGAGACAAACGTGAGACTACAATAGTGAATACTGTTTCTTAAACTGCTTCTGGTTTTTAAAGGTGTCACATTGTTTTTAAATATACCTGCACTGAAATTTTGCCTAAATTGCTTATTTGCACTTTGACCGTCCTCGGCTAGAAGTCTTACCGCGAGTTTCAGCGGGACTTCGGACGCCGAGGCGGCCATCTTGGGAGAACTAAGGGTTAGCGGGCCAGGCTTCATGCCCCATAACCTACTTAAATCCGCCCTGCAGCGACCGCGCCTAAGGCAAGCCCGTCTGCGCCCGTCCGCGCCCAGGCCGTGCTCAGTGCCCCCCCCCCCCCGGACCAAATATGGCAGATATAACTCCTAAGTTAAAATACTCTGGAGATGAATTGATGAAGTTAAACCTCAACCCAAACAACCATAGATGCTTCATCATCTGTCCAGATACCATACGCCCAATGAGTTCAGTATGTTGTGAAGGGTGTAAAGTCACTATACCTCATTTTCTTAATAAAGCTGTTCAAGATAGATGCCCTACTCAATTGACCACTTCTCGGGAGGCACTAAAATGTTCCTGGAACTTTGCTCTGTTTAATGCTAGGTCCCTAGTGAAACATAGCACAGAAATCGCCTCCCTTATTATGGAGGAGAGCATACATGTGGCGTTTATTACAGAGACATGGACTGACTTGGCATCCGGACCTGATCTAGTCAAAGCTACTCCCCCTGACTACTTCAGTTACACTCTCAATAGACAACATAAACATGGAGGAGGCCTCACCATCATCTATTACTACTCGATCATGGCATCCTTCTATCCGCTTATGATAAAGGATTGTGAAGCTCTTGAATTTTGCCTCAAACTATCCCAGCACTATACTTTTAGAGGTACCCTCCTCTACAGAGCACCAGGCCCAAGAGGCCCTGTCCCTACTCTCCTTAGTAGTATAATAGAAAGGGGTATATGCTCAGAGTCCTATACCATTCTGGGCGATTTTAATTATCATCTGGAATTACATTTTGACCCTGATACCCTGAATTTACTGGACACCATGAGAGGTGGGAATTTGGAACAATTGGTTCAAGGGTCCACGCATCAGGCTGGTCACACCCTGGATGGGATTTTCTCTAACAATCCACAGATTTCAGGAATTAAAATTCTGCCTTTAGTATGGTCTGACCATTCAGCTATTCTCTATGAACTATGGACTCCTGATCGAAAAATAAGGAAGCTAGAGGTAAGATACACCAAAAATAGAGTTTGGAACAAGATAAAAGAGGAGGATCTTGTCCAAACTCAAACGGAATCTACCACCCCCATTCCTAATAACCTGGACGAGGACACTAGGATTTACTCTACATGGCTAGAATCCGCAGGAAAGAAGCTAGCCCCCCAAAAAAATCATAGTCATACTAGACAACACCCCTCCGCACCATGGTACTCGAAGGAGTTGAAAAACCAAAAGTTAGCCTGCAAACGCCTTGAGAGGACTTGGAGGGGAGGCTATAATGAAAATGATAAAAAGGAGTATAAAACAGCACTGTCACACTATAAGCTACTCCTCAAGAGTTTGAAACAAGAATTTTTTGGCAATAAAATTGTCTCAGCGAAAAACTCAGTGAAAGAACTCTTCAAAATTGTGAAATCCCTGGCCCACCCCCAGACAACGCCAATAGTGGCTAGTCAAGAGCTATGTAACAAGATTGCTCGTGGCCTGTTCGACAAAGTTAACAACATCTTTCAAACTTTTTCATCGTCTGACCAGAGTACTAGTCCAATTGATAATTGGCAGGCAATTAATCACGCTATGCCTACTTTCAACGTCTTCTCTACACTAGAAGTAGATGATACCCTTTAACTTCTGACTATGGTCAAGTCAGGCTCCCCAACCGATCCATGCCCCTGCTCGATTGTTAAAATGGCAGCTGGACCCATTACATTACAGCTGACCAACATATTCAACAAAATCTATCAGGAGGGATATTTCCCTAAGGAATGGAAACACACATCTATCCTACCCCTCTTAAAAAAGACTAATCTGGACACCAATGACCAAAACAGTTTTAGACCTATTTCTAGCCTACCCCTCCCTGCAAAACTCATAGAAAGTAATAATAACTCCCAGCTTTACAGGTTCCTGCAGGATACACAGTCTCTTGACCCAACCCAATATGGTTTTAGAGAGGCTCACAGTACAGAGACAGCACTCTTGAAATCCACAGAAGAGATCAGAAACATTCTAGATCACAGGGGAAAGCCGTATTGATAATGCTTGATCTATCTATGGCTTTCGACACAGTCCATCACGATCTGTTGATGGACCAACTAGACAAAGTAGGAATCAAAAACAACTCATGGAAACTTCTTAAATCATTCCTTACAGGTAGAACCCAAACTGTGACCCTAGATGAATTCAAAGCTACACCTTTCTCCTTTCCGTGTGGGGTGCCACAGGGATCATCAATAAGCCCGACATCATTCAATGTCTATGTGTCCTACTTAGCCACCTAATTCAAAGTTTTGGATTTTCCCTAACATCATATGCCGACGATACTCAAATCGCCGTGTCTCTTTTACCGGAAAAACTACTTGAAACAGCAACAAAATTAAAGAATTGCATTAAAGCAGTAGGAGCATGGATGTCCCAGAATTGCTTAAAGTTGAACTCCGGTAAGACGGAGGTGGTCCTCTTTGGCAATGACCCTAACTTCTGGACTCCCAATTGTTGACCAGAAGAAATGGGATTGTTGCCGGTCCCTATTAAAAAGGTCAAGAATCTTGGCATCTTGATCGATGACAAAATGAATATTAAGGACCAAATAAATCAGGTTGCCTCCACCACATCCTACATCATTAAATCATGCAAAAAAATCATGCCCCTATTACCTAAGGAAGCACAACAAACAGTGGTATCAGCCCTTATTATGTCAAGACTAGGTTATTGTAATAGTCTGTACCTAACGGTTCAAAAAGGATCAATGAACAAGCTGCAGATGCTACAAAATGCAGCAGCAAGACTTATTACAGCCACACCCAAATATAAATCCATCTCAAACAAAATCAAACAGCTTCATTGACTTACTGTCAGCAAACGCACCAAATTCAAGGCACTCTGCCTGGTATTTAAAGCTCTTCTTGGCATAGGACCAAAATTTCTTCAAGAACGCTTAACCTGGTATAAAGCAAACAGAGTACTACGGTCAGCCGACCAAAAGCTCATCAGCACTCCTCGAGTAAATAAAACGAATTGGGGTGGAAGGAGTTTCCCGATTAATGAGGCAAAGTCTTGAAACTCACTACCACTGAATATAAGAAACATTTCCAACCTCCTCCTTCTTTTTTAGCAAAGCACTAAAGACTTGGCTGTTTACAATATAACTGTATATCTCCCGCTCTTTAGCTGACAGTAGGCCTTCTCACAGGGCCAGAACACCTTCGAGTATCAGTTAGCGCTCTACAAATACAAATAACAATAACAACAACGGTCTCCGATCACAGCAAGACTCTCATGCAGGTCGAAGGGCTGCGAGACGCGCTGCGTGGTGGGGGAGGAGAGAAGGGGGGCAAGTTTGAGCCCGGCATAGCGGCTCATTACTGTAGCTGGAAGAGGCTTTTGCCGGTGAAGTAGTGGGAGGAGCATCAAATGGGCAGGCTGTTTAAGGCAGATGACGTCTGAGAGCGTTCAAGCACACATGAATGCAAGCTTTAGGCCACATGAACGCAAGCTTTAGGCCAGTGGGTCGCACTTTGAAAAGGCCCTTTACTATAAGTCGAGCAACAGCGCATGCTCTGTCCTAACTCTACCTAAAAGTCACAAATTAGGGGGCAGAAAATGGTCGGGGGTGTAGCTCCTCCGCTCATATAAAAGAACCGCCACTGCCAGGGAATGCAGCTGCGACCTTTGATATATATTTTGCCACCCCTGGAACTGTACTTTTGCCCCTTATCATCACAAGGGCCACAGGGCTAATGAGAGAAAGCACGCCTTGTGCATTCAGCACAGGTCTTGCAAAACAGCTGCACAATCGACTATTTCTATGTTCCATTGTGTTTCGAAATATTTTATATGTTGGGTCATATTCTCAATAGCAGCAGCACATATAGAAACTATCTCATTATGTTACCAGGTCCCTTCTAAATTAACACAATGAAATACAAAATCCTGGGACATAGAGCCATTGGATCCGAGATAATGACAAGGTCTTTACCCAGTTTAAACTTCGTAAACTTGTTGATTTCAACTTTGTAAACCAGTTGTTTTCTTTTTATCTGAAGAGGCAAATAATCCAAGCCACACTAAAAGTTAAAGCCAAATAAAATAAAGGCAATACTCTTTTCTTAGGTATTTCTTGCAGTAAAGACATACAAACAAGTACAATTTTATTCTGACTGGCCAGGTTGTAGCTTTGTTACTTGCCCATCGGCAAACATTGCATATTGTTCGAAATTCAATGTCATATAAGTATACATTTAAAATCATAGATGGCCATTCGTGGGGCAACAATTTGTAGGGAATGTGAAGTTGGTTTTGATATATTCATTGTGATAGAACATCTTCCAGTGACTACAACATTGTTTGTGTGTGTGTGTGTGTGTGCGCGCACACGCATGCACACGAGGGCAACTGTGGGAGGAGGCACATACATTTTAAAATATGAATCAAATTGTATGCAAAATGTCAAATTGAATGTGGAGCTTGGATGTGTCACACAACTTGCCTGGGAGTTTTCCAGGCACTAGGCTGCATTGATTTAACATATGACAGACCAATTCCCATGAAAAAGTGAAATAATTAAGCCCAGTAATCTATGATTTGAAGGGTGCATTGTTTGTGTTTGTTTAGCTTTGGCTCTTGTTACCTTTTGTCTTCACCTTGATCATGTTTTAAAACGACACCTACACTGATTTTCACTACACAAAATAAAAAAATGTGCATTAACAAGCAGAAATTAATTTGGCAATTATTTTTGTGTCTGATCTTCTTTTGAGCACCAAGCGTGGACATGATAACCTTGCTTATAGATATAATTTCTCTGAGATGCCTGGAAGTGGCAGCAGACATACTATCCAAAATGAGTTCTTAGTGTTAGACCTCTATATATGGGTTTACATTTGGTGTAAAGTAATTGAGCCTGGGCACATTATGATTGATCCTGGATTAATAATGGTTGAGCCAGGGCTGAGGAAAGATCAGTGTGGACAAATGAGATGCAAGTCTAGGCAAATTATAGAGCAGAATATAATCAAATAATTCTGGGGTTTATGGTTGAGTCTGGGTAAATGATTATAGATCTTAGGCATTTGAGGACTCCATTTGATCATGCAAAGTTTTCACCTACAGCATAAAATGGCTGCATTTCATTGCTGTGCCCATGGCATTTCATAGCTGCACCATTGGCATATCATAGCATTCTCGAGTCAAAAATGATTGTTTTTCTTTTTTTTAATATTTTGCTACTTTTATAACCTTACACTTTACCTGACAGAGCCCTTTCTTTGATTTTATTGGTTCCAAACGTAAGTGGCCCTACTTCCTGTGATGTCTCCAGGGCCAACAGTCATATGCTGGGATATCATCTGGGTCAAAGGGTATGAGACGTCACTTCCGCTACTCCTAGCATTTGTTAATTTGGGACCCGTGTGTGGCTTCAACAATAAAATAATTAAATTGTGTCTACAGTCTGCTATCAGCTTCTTTTTTCCTTCTTTTTATGACCCCCAAACACCAGACAATCTCTGCAACTCATTCTAATGGGGCATTTGCACAAAAAATCCCGCAGGTATGATTCTGTTTACGTTCCACCTAAACAGTACAATAAAAACACACCACCTAACAATTTAATGAATTTCACACCAAATGTTGAAGGTCTAATTTACAATGACAATATTATCAAAAGGGTAGAGTACTCTCACACAGTTATTGAGGAGTGGGGCACTCAGCTTTGTCAAGTCCTCTGACTCCACTCCTTAATCCATAACTACTTGGTTTTGCCCTCGGCCCTGGATAATATTCCTGCTGTTACATAATTTTTCACTGGCATTATTATTGGCCCATATATCATGTATGTCTATCATGAGTGCCTGTTTATCTATTTGTGCGTACATTTAATAGACTTGACCACTATGGGCCTTTATTGGAAAAGCAACGTTTTTAAACACTCCTCGTTTTAAATATTAAAAGAAGGCCTCTGTGTGTGATTTTTTGCTGTTCTATAAATGTTTATTCATTCAAGCTGCAGGTTTTTTGTTAGTATTATGATACCATTTTGCAATCAGCATACTGTATCATTTTCAGCTAAAAGCGATACAATGCAACACACTTAGAAAATAAACAATTACAAAGAACTAGAAAACATGGACATGAACTATAACCACTCTAGTGATGCCTCCAGCTAATGATATTAAAGCTGCTGGACTGCATGTTCAAGATGAGGGGTGAGGTTTTCAAATTAATGTTCTTTCTAATCTCACAGAGTTTTAGATCTAAAAGTTATATATGTCTATTAGCACTTGTAGCATAGACACCTTATAAGGCTCAGCAGATTAGGCACTCTTTACATCTAAATATGGCAAATATACATGCTAACCAAAATTAAGTTTGAGAGGTAATACATTTACGAATACCAACTCCAGAGTAAAAAGTAAATTGGCAAAGATATAGCGCCTTAAATTGATTCCCGCTTTGATCTCACGAAAACAGAAAATGAGGTAGAAGTATCTGTATGCCGGGAATGATTGTTAATTTCCTAAGATTTATTGCAAGAGCAAAGCATGAGCAAAGGCAATGCCGCCTGTCACTTTCTGCTGAAGTACTGTAATTTGTTGGTTCTCACCTTTCTATTGGATTTATTCTCTCATCATTTTTTATCATTGACATATGTCAAACGAAAAATGAAAAGTTTCAGGCAGGGGAAAATTATTTTAAAAAATGTAAGATCTCCATATTTCCACAAGTTTCTCATTACTACTAACACATATATGGGTGAAGGCGCAACTAAGGTCAGACTGAAATGAAAGAAAATAGCACCAAGTGGGAAATGATTGTGCAAAGTCCATTGACGTCAGCATCTCTTTCTTTGATGAGTACCATTCTGGACACGCCAAGACTTCCTCAGCCTTCGTTTTGAATGCAGCTTTGGAGGCAGATGCAAAATTCGGTGGGAGAAATACTATTTGCATAAAGTTTCCGTTTGATTTGTCAGCCTGATTCCAACCTTCTAAAGTGCAATAGTGTCTTTGCAGGCAGTTTCTGTACATGATATCCCCATTATTGAACTGTTTGCTAAAGTTCCTCCTGGTGGCTCGTCTCTGAAACGGAGCTTGTACGTTGCCCTCAATCTTTGAGCCTCATTTATGAGGCCTTGCGTCAGTTTTGCGCTTCTGATGCGTCACTTTTTGTGACGCATCGGCGGTGTAAAACATGCCTACTGTTGTGCACTATTTACAAAGTGACGCATCTAAGCAGATGCGTCACTTTGTAAACCCCTGCGCTACATTATACCTGCGTCAGGTATAATGTATGCAGAGGGGGCGTTCCCCCGCAAAAAGCCTCGTAATAGTGACGCAGTGAAATCTATGAGATTTCACTGCGTCACTTTTAGGACACTGTTGCGTCAAAATCTTGCACCTGCCTCACAGCAGGCGTAAGACTGACGCAAGCCCTTTCACATGGGGCTTTCTCCATGTGAAAGGGAGCATTGCTGGAGTTGCGTCACTTTTGTGACACATTCCAGCAAAGCGTGACTTTTGCGCTTACAGATACGTCAGAAATACTGATGTATCTGTAACTCCTTGCGACATGATGCGTCATACTGTAAATATGACGCATCAATCATGTCGCAAGGAGTGCGCACTGAGAAGTGACGCATCGCTGCTTTCACGCAGCGATGCGTCATTTCTCATAAATGAGGCCCTTTGAGTCTAATTGACATTCGCTTCTACAATTACCACGGCAGTCAAAATTAAGCAACTTGTTTAACATGACACCAGTGTGCAAATGTTATGCTGGGAGAATGAGGGAGATCTGTATAAATCGCAGGACGATAATGTGGTTATAGAAACAGAACAGAGGGTAAGTAGACAAGTGAGAACAATGAGATAATTACAATATTGGTGGTTATTTTATGCAGGAGAATGTGGCAGACCCCTACAGCATTTTCCAGCCTGGGTTGTGGCAAAAAAGGCCACATTTGCATCCTAAAACCCCAAAGTTTGCGGTATGATCCCTGCTGGAATTCTCTCAAGTCACAGTCTGAGGCCTGGCAGAGTCTCTTGAGGCTGCACCTATGACCAGGAGGACATTTGGGAGTAGGGAGTGCAGATTACACTTTGAATGCTCTACTGTCTGTGGCATCAGACAACCTGCTTTCCAGCAATGCACAGAGCAGCAGTGGGGGAGGGATGTTGGATATGAGACACAAGACAGAGGAGGCAGAAAAGTGTGGGGAAGATCGGTTGAGTCTTGGAAGAACAGGAAGGACAGAGGACACTGGGGTAGAAAGGTCACTGAGCTACAGGGAGAGCGTGGAAAAGGGGATATGATGATGGGGGTCACAAGACACGAAGGGCAGAGGGGCTAAAGGGGGCCAAGGGAGACGCAGACACACAGAAGGAGGAGGACTGCAGGTTAGCATAGGAGCGGGGGCGCCGTAGCCCTGTAGCTGCAACTAGTGTTAGCAGGCTTGTGACAGAAGAAATTAACACATCTGCTGCGTGTTGGCCTGTTTATTGCCTTCTTTTTATTGGCTCAGTGGTAGTGCAGAGCCAATAAAAGGAATATCAGTCTAATTGTTTTACAATTGGGAAGTGGATCATCACTGATATTGCAATTTGTGCAGGCACTTTCATAAAAATTGCAGTTTTTACAAAAGTGCCAATTTCACATATTTCTGCAAAATCGTAGGAGAATGATAAGGAAGACAAATATATCACTATATTTATTACCTTTAGTCATACTTTTTTATGTCAACTTCTAGCATTTATTTTGGAAGTAAGAAAACCTGTTCATTTAACTCTTAATCTACCTGTCTAACGATGAGCTAACTTTCGATTTGGGCCAAAATGCATGCACTCATGAAGTTAAAAATTTAATTCCTTCAGCTCACACACCACTGAGAGACTGAATAAAAATCTGAATCATTAAGTACTACTTACTTGATGTAATTCACAAACCTACAAATGGAAACCACCACCTCTGCCTCTCCTATATTTTCTATAGTGAGAGGCCCAAACATTTAAGTTTACTATTAAGGGGCTGATTACGATGTCGTTAAGAAGGGCTCCGGATGGGATTCCGCAATGTCGAATATGATTCGGAACCCTTGTTTCCTACCGATGCAAGGAAGCCGTCCGGGCTGTCCGAATCAGTTCCGAATGGAATTCTGGCAGCCCGAGTCATTCGGAGCCGAATCAAGACTGTTTCCGAACGAGGACATATAATGACCAATTCTGTCAGCCGTTCCGGATCGGTTTTCCGGTGACGAAACAGCTTTCCGAATCGGTCTTTGGGGGCCTGTTGCAGGCTCCCTCCACCCGGAGGTGACCGAATGTGGCCCGTGGGTGTACTCAAAGAACCCCTCTTCCCAACCATGCGCAATGTGGCAGGCATCCGGGGGGTGCCCCTTCAGGGTCCAAGGTTTTCCCCAACCACCCCTTTTTCCGAAGGGAGCCTGTGTGCTCGTTCGGCACACAGGCTCCCATTGAAGACAATGGGAGTCCGACCGAGCCGAGTCCGTAAGCATCCAGACACACTGTAATCGGTCAGTAGGACTCCCAGAATATGAATCATCTGGAAAGCATTCCTAACCCGATTCGGTGTGAATGCTTTCCTAACGACATTGTAATCGTCCCCTCAGAAGTAAATGTGAGATGGGGCGGGAGGAATGGCTGGAAAATGGGGTATACTTACTACTAAATGGGAGGTGCTTAGGGGTAGTAAGTAGGAGTTTAGGGAGGGCTATAGATGGTAGGAAGAGACAGACTATCATCCACAAATGAGTAAGCCTAAAGGTATTTAGCAGTCACTAATATAATGATTGGCTTGTTAGCAACTTTGACGCTGTTTAACAAATATTCAGAAAACCTTCCAAGTTTTGAGGTAATCTGTAAAGCAAGAAACAAGGAAAATATAGGGGGTGGGGGCAGTGTTCTAAAATGCAAATTTCCCTTGAATTTTCCATAAATTTACATTTTGTCATATGGTGGAAATCCGTTCAAAGTTTTTTGAGAATTCAGGTTACACAAATGTTTATTGAATTGTATTTGTAATTGCATTTATATAGAACTTACTATGCCTGAAGAGGCATCAAAACGCTTTTTCGGTGGGTAGCATGCTACTCCGTAAACCATAAAGGATTAGTGGTGAATTAGTGTAGTAAAATATTAATATTATGTAATTTGAGTGGTAGAAATGTTAGTCAGTTATTTGGATTGAGAAGGATAATGGAGGAATAGAAGAGGGAAAACATTTTTGGATTTATATAGCGCTTGGTACTCCTGATGGAATGTTAAAGCACTTTTTCAGAGGGTAGCACGCTACTAAGGAACCCAGAAAAGGATTAGTGGTGAATTAGTATATTGAAATATGAAAGAAAATTGATTGGTGAATATGTTAGTCAGTTATTTGGATTGAGAAGGATAGTGGAGGGATAGAAGAAGGGAAAAAAGGTGTGCATTTATATAGCACTTGCTACACCTGATGAGGTGTTAAAGCGCTTTTTACGGCAAGTATCACAGTACTCTGTAACCCATAAAGCATTATTGGCAAATTAGTATAGTGAAATATGAAATTATTTGGAGTGGTGGACATGTTAGTCTGTTAATTGGATTGAAAAAGATATTGGAGGGATAGAAGAGGAAAGGGTTTAGAATTTTTTCTTTTTTTGTTATAAGATGATGCAAGGAGGGTAGAGTACGGAAGAGTCTAGAAAGGGTTATTTTGGGGATCATAGTAGTTGTATATGGTGTGGGATGAATGAGAGAGCGGTGGTAGAGGATATTTTGATAGAGGTATAGGGTGAGAAACAGGGTAGTCCATCAGAAAGAATAGTAAAAATGAGGTTTGAGATGAGTCATAGAGTTGAGGTAGAGGATATATTGAGAAGGGTATAGGGTGAGAAATAGGGTAGTACTTTGGATATGCTGAATTAGAAGAAAAGTAATAAATACACAGACACATAAGTACATGGAATGTAGATTAAAGATGCATTAAATAAACTCTGCTTTCAAGTGTCGTTGTACTTTAACCCCTTGCATGCTTGTGACAGAACCGTCCGTTCCGTCACAAGCCTCGGGTGTGCTGTGCTTGTGACGGAACGGTTCCGTCACGGCCCGCTCGCCACGCCTGCGCGGTGCGAATTCCGCGCCTGCGCTGAGCGTTCTATTGAGCGGGCGGGGCCATGACGGAACCGTTCCGTCACAACCACAGCTCACCCGAGGCTCGTGATGGAGCGGTTCCGTCACGAGCACGGGAGCGCCGTGCGGCCGCCCCGCCCCCTTAGCACTGCGGCGGAATAGCCGCCGCAGTGAAGGGGTTAAGTTAATGTAATACACATATAAAGGTACATATCTATAGGGCAAATAAATGCTTATATGCAGAGGTATATATATATATATATATATATATATATATATATATATATATATATATATATTCCCTACTGGCGGTTGCCAGTAGGTAGTTATAATTAGGATCTTGTTTCTATTCAAAAAGCGTTTTTTTTTGGCAATATCTTTGGAGCTGTTTGACGAATCTTCGAAAACTTTTCAAAACTAATGGTTCACTCAGGTCAGCACCTGTCTTGACAGTTTCAGGGTGATTTGTCAAGCGGGGCCGAGAAAAAAGGGTGGTCCCAAAACGTGTTTTCCATATGAAATTTTTGAACAGGCTACAAACAGAACTGCTGAACAGAACTATACCAAATTTGGCAAAAAGGTAGCCCCTGGTTTTTAAATGGTGCAAATCCATTAAGTAGTTCCTGGTAAATTAAAAAAATAGAAATGTATATATCTGAGCACCATGGAGGAGTCGTGAGTCTTCGTGAGCACAAGCTCACTTCTGATTGGCTGCCACCACTCCAAACCAGAATGTGTTGGCAGCCATCTTGTGACTCGTTTACCGAGTCACAAGAAAAAGGTATAAAAAAGTGAAAATGAAGAAAAGGGGGCAGGGTAGAAACACCCTGACCCCCTAGGCTTGCTCAAGGGGTCCCTTAACCCCTTCGACGCTCATGACGAGCTGGGCTCGTCATGCAGTAGCCTCCTGCTACGCTGATGACGAGCCCAGCTCGTCATGAATAGTGGTATCTGTAGAATCCCAGCACAGGAGAAAAATCCCCATAGCGTTCAAGGTGTTAAAGACCCCCAGGGCCCCAAAAACATTTTCTTTTATAAAAAAAGAATCAGACGAATTCACGCTGGGTGCGCGATCCGGTGGAGAAAATAAGAAAACAAAGTGTGGGCTCCCATGTTTCGTTATTCTTAAGCCCCCTGGTGGGCCACATCCAGAGGGCAATGTATAATTATATAGCAGAGGCCTGCGGGGCCCCCACAGCCCCAGGGACTGCCACCTCCCCGGGGCTTTATCCATATTGTGAGGGGGCACAGCCCCCCTGCAGCCCTGGGGACCGCCACCTCCCAGGGCATACTTTAAATATTGTCGGGGGCCTCACGGCCCCCCCAAGCCACGGGGACCTCCAACTCCACGGGGCTTAATTCAAATAAGGGCGGGGGCCTTGCAGGCCCCCCAAGCACCGGGGCTTTCTTCAAATAAGGGGAAGGGGGCCTCACGGGCCTGCCCAAGCCCCAGGGACCAACACCTCCATGGGACTTTCTTTAAATAAGGTAGGGGGCCTCATGGGCCTCCCAAGCCACAGGGACCTCCACCTCCCATGGGGGGCTGTGGCAAATAAGGGTAGAGGGCATCGCGGGCCACCCCAAGCCCCGGGGACCACCACCTCCCCGGGGCAATGATAAATAATTAGTGTGGGGGTGCCCACCCCCGGGACATTGCCCTTTGCTAATGCAGGGCAGGAGCACGAAGCAAAGCAGAATTGCTTTTGGGCAAGGGGAGCTGCTTGTTAGTAGCTCCCCTTGCCCAAAAGAAATGCCGGGTCCCACAGGGGGCAGGGAGCCAGCAGGGACAATGTGGTATTAAGGCTCCCCGCACTGTCCCGGGGGATGGGGTCCCCGGGGCCAGAAGTGGCCTGGGGAGGGAGGCCACATGGCCTCCCTCCCCTTATTAAAAAAATAAAACAGTTTTAAAATGAAGCAAGGCCAAGGGCGATGGGTCCCCAGGGCCAATAGTGGCCCAGGGGAGGGGGGCCATGACGGTCCCCTCCCCTAATTATTTTCTTTTTAAAAAGAGGCCAGGCCCCGGGGCCATAAGCGGCCCAAGAAGGGGGGCCACGCGGCCTCCCTCATCAAAAAAAGCAGGCTGGCCAGGGATGGGGTCCCCGGTCCAGAAGTGGCCCAGACGAGGGGGGCCCCCTCCCATGAAAATGAAAAAAATCTAGGTCAGGCACCGGGGGTGGGGTTCCCGGGGCCTGAAGTAGCCCAGGGGAGGAGGTCAAGTGGCCCCTCTCCCCTAATTAAAAAAAAATTAAAATTGTAAAAAAGAAGCCAGGATTGCTGAGAGGTGGTCCAAGGACATGCCCCTTTTTGATCCACTCTGCAAACTAACCCTCTTGTTACCTCCAGTAAGTCCCACACAGTGGGAATACTAAGACGTCATCGCAGGCCATGCCCCCTTTCTCTACCACTCCGCAAACGCGCCTCCTGACGGTCTACGGGATGGGGATGAAGTTCAATTTATTCCTGACAGACTTTAGGGGGCCAAGAATCCCACCTGGTACCTCATGTAAGTCCTACACGGCGGAAGTCCTGAGCACTGGTCAGAGGCCCAGCATCCTTTCTTTACCACTCTGCGAACCCGACTACTAGTTAAAGAACTGGTTGCAATGTAATAGGTTTCGCATTTGTGAGAGTTAGAGCTATTGGCGTTGTAAATGTAAAAGTTTTATACTAATGTTTTTTGGAGTGGATGTACGTTGTGTGTAGTGGAATTATGTGGAATGTTGTGGAGTGAAATTATGTGGATAGAAAGTATGTGGTATTTAGTGTACAGGAATTATGTAGAATGGGATTATGTGTTATGAGAGTAATTATGTGGTACAGTAGTCTGTGTTGTGGAGTGGTAACCTCAGGTTTAGTCTTCCTCATTTCCATAGAAGCTCAACTATAAACTCAGTGAGACAAAAAAAGAAGGAATCACTGAGGAGAACCTTTGGACCTAGTCAGAGGTATGAGCAGGGCCACTGGGATTATTCGACTGTTTGGCTGCACCGACTTTTGCACAATTATAAATTGTATGCATTAGCCACATAATTCATCATCTGCTACCTAATCTGCAGATTTGAACAAAAACAGCCTTGTTTCTAGCTCAAATGTTACCAAAAAAATGCAGCGACAAGTGTTATAGCATTGTAGAAGGCACGTTGCAAATCTGGAATGGTCACCTGTTACTTATTGCAAAATGTGGGTGTTAAATTGGTTCTAATGGTGTGCCAGCCACTCACTTCCTTCTGCGTCTTTCTTGCCTCTTTCTGCATTTCTGTTGCTTCTTTCTGTACATTTCTTTCTTTTTCTGCTCCACTCTTGCCTCTTTCTGCAAACCTCTTCTACTTTCTGTACCTCTCTTCCCTCTTTCTGTACATCTGTTGCCTCGGTATGCACCTCATTTGCATCTTTCTGCGCTTCTTTTGTTTCTTTCTGTACCTGTCTTGCTTCTTTCTGCACCCATCTTACCTCTCCACACCTCTTCCCTGTTTCTGCACTTCTGTTGCATCTTTCTGCACGTATCTTGCTTCTTTCTGCACCGCATTTCCTCTTTCTGCACCTCTGTTGCTTCTTTCTGTAGTTCTCTTCCTCTTTCTGCACCTCTCCTGCCTCTTTCTGAATCCCTCTTGCCTCTTTGCGCACCTCTCCTACCCCTTTCTGCACCCCTCTTGCCTTTTTTCCCACCTCTGTTGGTTCTTTCTGCACCTCTTTTGCTTCGTTCTGCACTTCACTTGCCTCCTTCTGTTCACCTCTTTCCTCTTTCTGCACCACTGTTTGTTCTTTATGCACTGCTCTGGCTTCTTCCTGCACCTCCGTTCCATATTTATGTATCCCTCTTGCCTTAGTATGCACCGTCTTCCCTCTTTCTGCACCTCTCTTCCCTCAGTCTGCCCTCCTATGTCCTCTTTCTGCACCCCTTTTGCCTATTTCTGCAACTCTCTTGCCTCTTTCTGAAGTTCTCTTGCCTCCTTCTGTACCTCACTTGCCTATTTTTGCATCTCTGTTGGTTCTTTTGCACTGCTCTTGCTTCTTTCTGTACCTCTCTTGCAAATTTCTGCACCCCTCTTGCCTCTTTCTGCAATCCGTTTACCTGTTTCTGCACCTCTCTTGCCTCAGTTTGCCCACCTGTTCCCTCTTTCTGCACCCTTTTTGTTTTTATCTGCCACTCTCTTATTTCTTTCTGCAGTTTTCTTACCTCTTTCTGCACCATGCTGCTTCAGTCTGCACTTGCCATGCTTCTTTCTGCACTTGTCTTGCTTCTTTCAGCACCCCTGTTGTCTCTTTCTGTACTCGTCTTCCCTCTTTCGTGACCTTTCTTGACTGTTTCTGCATTTCACTTGCCTCTTTCTGCACTTATCTTGCTTCTTTCTACGCTTCTGTTGCTTCTTTCAGCAATTCTCTTGCCTCTTTGTACACCTATCTATCTTCTTTCTGCACCTCTCCTGCCTCTTTCCATACCACTCTTGCCTCGTTGTGCACCCCTCCTAACTTTTTCTGCACCCCTCTTGCCTCTTTTTGCACCTTTGCTGGTTCTTTCAGCACTGCGCTTGCTTCTTTCTGCACCTCACTTGCCTCTTTCTGCACCCGTTTCCTGTTTATGCACCTTTCCTGTCTGTTTCTGCACACCTCTTGCCTCTTTCTGTACTTCTGTTGTCTCTTTTTCTGCACTTCTCTTGCTCTTTCTGCACCTCACTTGCCTCTTCCTGCACTACTCTTGCTTCTTTCTAACCCTCTGTTGCTTTTTCAGCAATTCTCTTGCCTCTTTCTGCACTTCTCTTCCTTTTTTCTGCCACACTCTTGCCTCTTTCGGTACCTCACTTTCCTCTTTGTGCACCCCTCCTATCCTTATCTGCACCCCTCTTGCCTCTTTTTAGCACCTCTTTTAGTTCTTTATGCACTGTTCTTGCTTCTTTCTGCACATCACTTGCCTTTTTCTGCACTTCTCCTGCTTCTTTCTACACATCTGTATCTCCTTTCAGCAATTCTCATGTCTTCTTCTGCACTTCTCTTCCTTCTTTCTGCACCCCTCCTGCCTCTTTCTGCACCTCTGTTGGTTCATTCGGCACTGCTGTTGCTTCTTTCTGCACCCCTCTTGCTTCTTTCTGCACCCCTCTTGCTTCTTTCTGCACCCCTCTTTTCTTTTTCTGCATTACTCTTGCCTCTTTTTGTACCTCTGTACCCTCGTTCTGCACCTTTCCTGCCTGTTTCTGCACCGCTCTTGCCTCTTTCTGTACATCTGTTGCTTTTTTATGCATTTCTCCTGCTCTTTTTGAACTGTTTGCTCCTCTTTCGCCACTCCTGTTGCTTCTCTCTGTACTTTTCTTCCTTCTTTTTGCACTCCTCCTGCCTCATTTTGTACCTCTCTTGCCTCTTTGTACACCTCTCCTACCTTTTTTCTGCACACCTCTTGCCTCTTTTTGCACCTATGTTGGTTCTTTCTGTGCTGCACTAGCTTCTTTCTGCACCTCACTTGCCTCCTTCTGCACTTCTCTTGCTTCTTTCTACACCTCTATTGCTTCTTTCAGCAATTCTCTTGCCTCTTTCTGTACCTCCCTTCCTTCTTTCTGCACCCCTCCTGCCTCTTTCTGTACCTCTCTTGCCTCTTTGTGCACCTCTTTTGCCTCTTTCAGCACTTCACTTTCTCTTTCTACACCCTTTTTGCCTCTTATAGCACATCTGTTGGTTATTTCTGCACTGCTCTTGCCTCTTTCTGCATCTCTGAGTTAGAGGTAGTTTTAATCCCCTGTCCTATTATGTACTAGGACCTTACAGGGAAGGTCATGCCAATCAGAGGGGTACCCCGACTCATAGTGTACTGTAGTGTATGTAGGTGTTTCCACTGTATTCTAAGTGTTTCAGTGGATGTGTGTGTACACCTAGGAATCCGTGAGTGGTATGTAGTAACTGGTATTGGTGTGTCTATGGTTTCGAGAATGGCAGTCTGTATTTTAGAGTGGGTGTATGTAAATGTAAATTGATACTTGTATAGCGCACTACTCACCCACAAGGGTCTCAAGGCGCTTGTTCGAATACCGCTGTGGAACCCATCCTGGCTTTCCCTGTGAGGTGTCCACTCCTGGGCACCCCCAAGCTGGAGGCCAGGCATCCTTAGCTTTGTGGGGGCCGTTGTGGAGATTAAGCAAGCTATTGCCCAGAGTTGCAGAGTGGGACTCCATGATTGGAAGAGGCACCGAGGCGAGAATTATCAGGTCCGTGGAATTTTTGAGCTCAAGACCCACCGAGGCGGGGAATTGAACCCTGGTCCCGGGCTAGACCTCTGCATCAGGGTCTGCTGCTCTAACCATTGAGCCACACTTCTATATTAGGCTGTGAGGATGTGCATCAGAGGGCCACATGGATGATGTTATCAGTGATGTCATTTTAGATGTCATAAGTGATGTCATCAGTGATGTCAGTGACCATGTCAAGAGTGATGTAATATGTGATGTCATCAGCAGTGCATTGGGGAGCGAGTTATACTTAGCTCAACTAACTATAACGGCTGAATTTCTCTGGTTTAGTACAAGTGAAATGTCCAACTAACTATAACGTCCCTGAAACCTGTGTTTTTTCCAGTGTAAAAATAAATAAATAAATAGATATATACATATGTGTATATATATATATATATATATATATATATATATATATATATATAATTCGCCAACACTTTTCCGTCAGGAAAATACGTAACCAACACACCAGGAGTTGCTGTGCTCAGAAGTTTATTTTTGGCAGCAAAACAAATATATATATATATATTCACCAAAGGTGCCCAGAGCTCCAAGGACGCCACTCCGCAGGGGATAGTTTCGCAAAACCTTTTTATTGAAACAGGTGCAGACATTTCGGACAATTCTTTCCCTTTCCCTTTGTATTTTATATATTTACTGAATAAACCGAAGGTTACAGGGATGTTATAATTAGGAAATAGAATTAAAAAACCTTAGAAATTCACTAAAAAAGCAAAGATTAGAGGGACGTTATAGTAAGGTTCAGATTTTACAAACACAAAACTATAGAAATTCAACAGTTATAGGTATACATATCTCAAGAAACTGTAATTTGTGTCCTCAAGTAACTAAAACTCGCACCCCCATCATGCAGAGTTTTTTCATCAATAATTGTACTGCAAATGTTGCAGGTATATTATAAATGATGTAATGGAAGATGTTATTACTGGTGTAATATATGGGGTAGGTAAGTAGAAATGCGTGGCACAGATGTGAGGTACTACTGTACCTCACATGACCCATATATGTAGGCAACCTAGGAGGGGACACACAGATCCCCTTCCCACTTGAATTACAGCCCCAGGGCTCTTCCAATTACTAAAAGGGGTGGGGCCTATTTGGCCCCCTCTGCAAGACTATTCTGACCCCAGAGACACCATCCCCCAGCCAATTAGTGGAAGAGGGACCTTATCCCCCAGGGACCAGGCACTTCTTGCTGGGTGCCCTGGCCCCACCTAGGGCATCCCAATGTGGGCCAATTTCAGCCACAGGAACCCCATACTCTGGCCAATTAGTAAAAGGGGAGGGGGCTCCATGGCTCTCCTTCTCAAGCTGATGTTGGAATTGGGGACCCCATCCTCTGGGGCCTGGGCAATTAGTGTATGGGAGAGGGGTCCATCCCTGGAATGAGTACAGTCTCGGGGACCCCAACCCACTGGGCCCAGCCACTTCATGCTGGGTACCCTGGCTCCAGGCAGGGCACCCAATGTGCACTGTTGGGGGCCCAATTGGAAGCATCAATGCCCCAGTAGTGCCCACCAGTTCTCCTCCTCCAGCATGAGCCATTCTTAATCCAGCATGCAGGGAGCAGAAACAAATGCTGTTCACTGCATGCTGGAGCAGTTCCTTCACCTGTTTTCATGTCCACAGTGAAAAGTCCACTCCCAGCAGTGGGGAGCACTTTTCTTGCTCCCACCCACTGGGAGCAGACTAACTGTTTGCTCTTCGTTAGTAGGAGCTGCCAAATCTCCCGCCAAAAGAAAGCAAACATCTATTTACCAAGGGTGGGCCCTCGGACATAGGGAACCATCTATGGGGAGCAGTCTCCAGGGCCATTAACAGCATCAGGACAGGAGCCACATGGGCCCACACTATTCAAATTAGATGGGCTGCCCTGGTGGTTCCCGTGGCCCAAAGTTGGCCTGGGAGGGGGATGTACAGCCCACCAACCCCTTATTTTATAGTGGTCTGCCCTGGGGAATTGACGATCTCTGGGGACAGAACCGTCCTTGTGGACGGGGCTGGGTACATCTCCCTCCCTACTATACTAATTTTCATTTGCATGGGAAAAGTTAAAAATATACTTTTTGGCCCCGGCAGTGTCCCTGCAGTACCCCTCCACCGGGCTTAGGGTATTCCTACCCCATTCCTTCTCTTTTTTATAACTTTTTTGGGGGACTTGGCTGAGTCTGAGTCCCAAAATGGCTGCCAATACTTCCAGGTTGAAATGTTGGCAACCAATCTGATTTCAACATGAGACATGTTGAATACGTGGAGCGTCCACATCCTTAGAGATACAAATGTTTTCTTTCTTTAGTAACAAGAAAACTACTGAACGGATTCACACCAAATCACAAAAAAGGTTCTCTTTTGGACAAAAAGCTAGCTTTCTGCCAAATTTTGTGTAATTCCATCCAGTGGTTCGGGCTTTAGTTGTGTATAAAATCTCTTTTGAAAATTGAATGGGTAAAACACATTTTGGGACCCCCTTTTTCGTCTGCCCCTGCTTGGTGAGTCAGCTCCAACCTTTCAACTTGCAGCAGAACTCAGGTGCATACTAGTTTTGCACATTTTGTGAAGATTTGTTAAACGGTGTCAAAGTTGTTGGAAAAACAAGAAATGCTTTTCCAACGGGAACTAGGTGATCAGTGATGTCATTTGAGACCTCAACACTGATGTCACTGATCATGTCATGAGTGATGCTATATGTGAGGCCATAAGCAGTGCATTGAGAGAGCGTAAGTTATAGTTAGCTCAAGTAACTATAACTGCTGAAGTTCGCTGGTTTTGTATGAGTGAAATAGCAGCCTACCAATAACGTCCCTGTAACTTTGTTTTTTTTCAGTAAAGTTCTACATTTTACTTCTTTTTTTAAATTTCTATTTCCTATCTATAACCACTGTGTAACCTTTGATTTATTAAGTGAATTTGTAAGGTTTTTAAAGTTGTGTTCTTAACTGTACCCACTAACCTTTGACAGTAAGAGCCTTATTACAATGTCTGGTGGATCATTGTGGAATCCCGACCGCAGTACTACAATGCAACCGCACATGATGCACTCACATACTCCCATTTCTCTATGGGAGCTTGTGCTGCAGCCGTAAGATGGCCATAGCACAAGCATCCAGAGAGAAATTGGAGAATTTGTTTATCCCTGCACCTAAGGTGCCTGCCACACGGTGCGGGGTTCAACAGGGGGGCACGCGGAGGAGCAGAGAGAAGTGGGCCCTGCTATGGGCCCCACAGTTGCTTTCTGACAGGCTTTTCATGTCGGAAAGCCCAACATGGAAAGCCTGTCAAAAACCAACATTGTAATCCCTACTGTGGAAATGCCATACATAGGGATTACGGTCAGTCCTCCGACTTGCCGATGGGCTCTTTGAGCCCATTGGAATCTAGCCGGAATGACCGGCTGGATATCACTTCCGACTGCCTGCATTGTAATGCGGCTGTTGAAACTGAAACTCACAATGAGACTTGGAAAGCCTCCAACCAACGGTCGGAGGCTTTCCGGGTCTCATCGAGTGACTCAGTAGGTTTATAAGTGGGTTTGAGAAAGTTTAGTGGGGTTGTAAGTGGGCATATGGGTGGGTGTCTGGGTCTCTGACAGGGATGTGTGGTAAACTCCACTCCAGTGGTGGAGTTTGAAGAGTTTTGCAATCCCACTGTGGGGGAGTTACTTGTTGCAACAATAGTGGTTCTTGACCCCAAACGACGGTCAGCAGCCAAAGGGACTTAATTCACCAACCAGTAGTGTGCCAAGAGGTTCCTTTGCACAGTGGTTGATAAAGGGGGCGGGGCCTCCGATGAAACCTAAGCAGTCCCTCTGTGGGTGACTTACAGGTGGCAACAATGACCCTCAACAACCAAGGATACTTCATCCACCAACCGCTTACTTATGGGCCCCAACAACCTTCAGCAGTCAATGGGACTTAATTTCCCAAAACAGTAGTGCACCAGGAGGCCTCCGATGAGGTATGAGCAATTCTACTGTGGGAGGCTTACTTGTGTGTGTTATCTAACCCTGGGAAGGTGTTGGTTCCTGGGGCTCAATAACCCTCAGGAGGGGGGCCCGTGCTCCACACTCCCACCTGGGGGCTCTTTTCCAAGCAAGCTTATTTTTTAAAAACATGTTGCCGTGGATTTGTGGCTCTGTTGTGTTTTTGTATAAATGTTTATATTTTTTAAGTGCTTTTTGGCCCTTAGGGTTCCTCTCTGACCCCATGATGAGGGCTAAGTGGTCAGGGTGTTCCTACCCTCTCCCCTTTTCCTTTTAAAATATTTTTTGTGGGACTCTGCTGAAACCAAGTCCCAGGTTAGCTGCCAATGCTTCCTGGTTGAAATGTTGGCAGCCAATCAGATTGCAGTACGAGATCGGGAGCGTTCACCATGGGTTTGCACCTCAAGATAATCAAATTTAGATTTCTTTTGATAACTCAAAAACTACTGAATGGATTCACACCAAATAACAAAACACACCCTTTCAAGAGCTAGCTTTTTGTCAAGTTCGATGTAATTCCGTCCAGCAGTTCGGGCTATAGCCGTGTTCAAAATTCCCTATGGAAATTAACATTGGGAAAACCCTTTTTTTTACCCCCCCTCTCTTCTCAGTTCCAGCTTGACGGATTACTCCAAAACATTCCATGCACAACAAGAAGCACTAACTGCACCAAAGATATAGGCAAGTCAATGGAAACATGGCCCAAACTATAACTATGTACTGACGACCATCAGTAGGCTTTATATATATATTGGGATAAATACACCTGTGGTAACACTGCCCATTGCCTAAGCACCGCCCCATGAAGAAGGAACCTGCGGCTCCGAAACGCGTCGGGGATTGAAATGCAGCCGCCATGTGTGTTTTCCTAAAATAAAGAAGTTGGAATCTTACCTCGTTGTGGAGTGACGTCCTTGTGTCAGAGGCATTTTTGGGATAATGTTAAACACGGTGGTCTCAGCCGCGGAGGATGAACCACCTGTTTGAAATCTGGTGACAGGACTGCAAACTGATACTGTACAAGCTGACAAGCGGCACACAGGGTCTTAAAGCCAAAACTGCACACAGCGCCTGGGGCCCAATGGAGGGCTGTAAAAATGAACATTAATGCGAGTTTTATTGGAGGCAAAACGGACGGACCCCACCTAAGGAGAAGAATCGGACTACAGGTCCCAGCATGCCTCACTGGAGAGCGCATGCGCTGTTTGGGATAAATACACCTGTGGTAACACTGCCCATTGCCTAAGCACCGCCCCATAAAGAAGGAGCCTGCGGCTCCGAAACGCGTTGGGGATTGAAATGCAGCTGTTATGTGTGGTTTCCTAAAATAAAGAAGTTGGAAACTTACCTCGTTGTGGAGTGACGTCCTTGTGTCAGAGGCATCTTTGGGATAATATATATATATATAGATATATATATATCAAAAAGGTTGCCCTGCTGTGAGAACTCGCCATTAGCAGGTCATGAATTAATGACACCATGTTAACTCAGTCCACAGTTAATTTATTCACTGCATCCTAACGCGTTTCAAGGCCTTGGGGACTCTTAATCAGAGGAAAGAAGCGCAGACAACAGAAAATGCTGCTCTAGTACTTTTTAAAAAAACTTTGTTTATTGGCATTTTTTTCAACACGCATGTGCTAATTATTCGCAAGTGGGTGTCTTTGTCTGGCATGCTGGTGCCTGTAGTTCTAATAGCCAGCACGGTGTTACCTCAGTGGGCTCTGTTCTGCTGCCATTCAAAAGTCTATTAAAATACCTCAGTGGGCCTTTGAGCTGAGGAAAAAGGCAATTAGCATATAAGTCCCGCTGTGCCATTTACATCTGAAGTGAAAAGACCTTCCTCCATCGTTGGCCCTGCAAACACTTTCATGGTGGCAAGTTCTCTGTGGCCAGGCTGCCATTCAAAAGTCCATTAAAATCCCAGTGGGCTGATGGATGTAATTGCGGCACCGTGAAACTGTTTGCGGGGCCAACGACGGAGGAAGGTCGTACAGAGTTACATTAAAAAATAGAATGTGGGCGCTCTCCAGATAGGCTGTAAGTTGTAACCAGCGCTATTATATGCAGATTATTGTGTTTTTATGTCCAGAACTGGGGTGGGGTTGCAAAGGCTTTTAACTAGTTTTAAAAATGTGATAGATGACCTTGGCCTGCAGACAAATGTGGCTAAATCTCATATTATGGTGGTGGGTAAATCCTCCGCAATTTTAAAGACATGTTTTATAAACAACTAGCTTACCCGTCGCGCTTTGCTGCGATATCCGAAGAAAGGAAATTCAAGGAAACTCGTTATGATAACATTCAATTTACATTGTGTCATTTTTATTGAAACTAATTCATTTTAATATGAAAAACATTTCAAAGTGTCGTTTTAATTCTATTTATTTATTCGAGTGCTTGTGGATACACGATTTTTTGTTTTTCCATCTGGTGCGTACATCAGTATTCGAAAGATTATGAGGGCCCTGGGGAGCCGATAGTTAAAAAAAAATTATGCCAGAAACCTTTGCGGTAGTGCACTCAACAACTTCCCAAAGTTTCATGGCGATCGGATGAATGCTGTTTTATTCCTATTTATTTATTCGAGTGCTTGTGGATGCACAATTTTTTGTTTTTCCGTCTTGTGCGTACATCAGTATTCGAAAGATTATGAGAACCCTGGGGGCCGATATTTTAACAATGTTTATGCCAGAAACCTTTGCGGGAGTGTACTCAACAACTTCCCAAAGTTTAATGGCGATAGGATGAATGGTGTTTTAATTCTATTTATTTATTCGAGTGCTTGTGGATACACGATTTTTTGTTTTTCCGTCTTGTGCGTACATCAGTATTCGAAAGATTATGAGGGCACTCGGGGGCTGATATTTCCCAAAATTGTATGCCAGAAACCCTAGCGGGAGTGTACTCAACAACTTCCCAAAGTTTCATGGCGATCGGATGAATGGTGTAGTAATGTATAAAGGACAAACAGACAGACAGACAGACATACATTTGTTTTTATATATATAGACTAGCTTACCCGACGCGCGTTGCTGCGATCTCGGAAGAAAGGAAATTCAAGGAAACTCGTTATAACATTCAATTTACATTGTGTCATATTTTTTTAAACGTATTCACTTTAATATGGAAAACATTTCAAAGTGTCGTTTTAATTCTATTTATTTATTCGAGTGCTTGTGGATACACGATTTTTTGTTTTTCCGTCTGGAGCGTACATCAGTATTCGAAAGATTATGAGGGCCCTGGGTGGCCGATATTTAAAAAATGTTTCTGCCAGAAACCTTTGCGGGAGTGTACTCAACAACTTCCCAAAGTTTCATGGCGATCGGATGAATGGTGTTTTAATTCTATTTATTTATTCGAGTGCTTGTGGATAGACAATTTTTTGTTTTTCCGTCTTGTGCGTACATCAGTGTTCGAAAGATTATGAGGGCCCTGGGCAGCCGATATTTAAAAAACATTTATGCCAGAAACTTTCGCGGGAGTGTACTTAACAACTTCCCAAAGTTTCATGGCGATTGGATGAATGGTGTTTTAATTCTATTCATTTATTCGAGTGCTTGTGGATACACGATTTGTTGTTTTTCCGTCTGTTGCGTACATCAGTATTTGAAAGATTATGAGGGCCCCGGGGGGCTGATATTTCCAAAAATGTTATGCCAGAACCCTTCACGGGAGTGTACTCAACAACTTTCCAAAGTTTCATGGCGATCGGATGAATGGTGTAGTAATGCATAAAGGACAGACATACATACATTCGTTTTTATATATATATATATGAGAAATTGCTTTATGTGCCCACCTTCTCTTATTTAGGAATTCTTTTTGAATCAAAAAATACTTGGTCTCACTTATTAGAGGCAAGGATCAAGGGTTTCAACCAAAGCCTGTAAGCAATCTTCAGGTTCACAAAAAAACTAGGCTCTCGACCCATCAAGGTAATGACTGAAGTTTATAAAGCACGCACATGTGCTGTCATACTGTATGGTGCCGGAGTTTAGGGTTCGTTAATACTGAATGTTTGCAGAGAGCCGAAAATACGTTTCTGAAACATTTGCTGAGTGCTCCAAAAAGCACAGCTGCTACCATTTGTCACAGTAACCTTGGTGTGATTCTCCTGTGCTTTGGCATACATTTAGCCCTTTGTTATTGTGGCATAATATCTGGGTGAAGGAAGAAGCTGCCTTGAACCATGCTGTTATTACAGACTGTTTAAAACTGGAACGGGCGAATAAAATCCCATGGATCTCTTACGTTAAGGCTCAATTGGAGACAGTGGGTTTGTCGGATTGTTTCAAAAACCCTGGAAATATTGTCAAAACATCAAGGGCGAAGCTGAAAAGGGACTTCTTAGCTCACTCTTATTCGATGAGAGGTATGCAGGAAATAACGAATAAATGGGTTGTTGACCACTTACTTTTAGTCTGTTCTCCAGGCACAGAGCTTTATCTATCCTTTTACCTTAGCCATGCTAAATTGTATTATCTTATTAGGTTCAGGTTTGGAATCTCTCATTTCTTGGTTTCACATCCTCGAAACGTATATTCTGATGCTAAGTTGGATTTATGCCTGTGTGATTCAGAATCTGTTCAGAGCACATTGCACTTTATGTTTTTTTGTAAATTGTATATTAATGAAAGGCGTGCTTTTTTATTACCACTCTTAAAATTCCTAAACATAAGAAAACATCGGGCCGCCTTGCATTATCTCCAGCTTTTAAACAATTAATTTATTTGCCTAATGGTTTATAAATATATTTCTTCTGCAGTTCAGCTACAAAACATTGTTGGAAAATGACTTTTTATGTATTTATTTTTCCCCACAGTGATTCATGTGTTGCTGATATGTGCCATGGTCGCAGTTGATCCTCTGTTTTATGGAACTCCTATTAGATAATTGTATTTTATTAATCTTTCTGTGTTCTATTACAAAATGTGTTATTTTTTAGATGTACTCTTTTATGGCTGGCCACAGCCGAATAAAGATTTTCTGACTGACTGACTGTCCATGGATTTGTTGTGAAAATAGAGTCAGTAACAGCTTCCCCGATGTACACCTGGAATTCTCTGTGAATTTTAAAAAGCCAGGAATTGTCTCCAAACACAGACAAAAGCCTATGAAATTACTTTTTGACTTTTTTTTAGAGAATTGACCCTAAGATGTAGGCGTTGTACAGCTAACTTAGGTCCATAAATGTTTTACTAAATTAGACCAAAGTCATTAAGGCCATTTTTACAACACAAGACACGGCATAGCTAATGACATATTAATATTGTTAATATTTAGAACTTTATATAGTGCTTCATGTTCGCATGTCTGCTGTTTCTAACCACTATTAATAACAGATGTTACATTCCACAATTTAATGGTACTCAATTGTTTGTGCTTACCTCTCGGGCTACTCTAGTCTGCATGTTGAGTCAGTGACATGTTGAACATCAGACAAACAGCGAGGCACACTAAACAAATGAAATGCCCTGAGAAGAATGAGGGTAGCTGTGGTTGAGGCATAAGCTGAGAATTTCAGCGGCAACTACTGGGGATGCTGGGGGATCTGCATGTTAAATGAGCAGCAGAAAGGCCGCTGAACACTCTGAATGGAGGCATATGGGGTACTTTATGTATTTGTGTATCTCAATACCGGTACTTCCACGGTCACCCATACGTAATGAATCCCATGCGCTTATTGCCTCTGATGGCACAATTGTTGTTTCCCACTGCATATGTGTAGTATGCACAAGTGGTGTACCTGATTGATAAGGCACCAATGTGAGCATTAGAGCGTTGTATGCAGATAAACAATTTTTACAAGGTGAACAAATTAAAATATTGTAAAAAATAAATATATTATTGCATCACACTTGTTTCCATAGAGTTGCAGCTGTACACACTACATGTTGCGGTTCTCCCCACTAAACTAAGCATGTATTTGGACAGTGGCAAAGTCAGAAGACAAGAATGGGCGGGCACCCACGGAGCAACTGAAAGTCAGGGGTGAAGCTAGGCCATGATCCAGCTACAAATTACCTCGTTTTAGTCTGAAATGGCAGTAGCCTGCACATGGTGCCCCACAGCTTGTAACCGGGAAGCAAAACAGTTTGGGTGCTTATTGGAGAACTTATTTTCACTATCAGACTTTGACCTATCTAAAGAAACAGGGAGGAAAGAGTATGGAGAGGAAACAGTGGAAAGCAGAGGTGAAAAAAACACTTAAAAATGGGACAATAAGAGAGGAAGTGCAGGTTTGTAGAAGAAGGAGGGATAAGATGGAATCAAGACTAGGTATCTTTGCATTTCATTCACATGTTTCAAGGGGACTGTATCAGCTAAGCCAGCTCACAGGTGCATCATATCACAACAAAGTAGTGCATCCCTGATAGTGGCCAGACAGATAGAAAAAATATATGATTGGAGTGCCATAAGACGACTGGCTGGCATCAGATCTCTCCAGGGGTAATAAGAAGCAGGCGGGTTAATGAAAGGAGGCAGGTACAGGCATGTAGAGTTAGGGAAACAGGTGCAGGGAGAGTTAGAAAAGGAACAGAGGGAGAGCAAGGGAAAGAGCAGGTGCACTCGCAAATGGGAGGAGAGGCAGAGCATGGATGCGAAAGCAGGGGAGAGCAAGAAAGGGGGTTTAGGAAGAGACAGGAGGCATCCAGAGACAGAGAGAGCAAGCAAAGATAAGAAAGAGCAAGCAAAGACAAGAAAGAGCAAACAAAGACAAGGGTTGGGGCACTTAGAGGTGGGGAGTAAGTTGAGGCACAGGACAACAAAGACTAGGGAATTGGGTCCTTAGACCAACAAAATAGAGACTGACACTGAAGCTGGAATTAAAAGAACACGTTTATTAATCAGTCATGAGTGGGACTACATCAATACAACACTCTCCAGTGCTGCCTGAGGAAGTACATTGAAGTCACAGAACACAGGCCTTATATACAGCTTTTTCTGCACTGGTAAGTAACGGGGACTAACAGGGAGCACTGCATTCCTGGGAGGCTTCCCCACCCGGTGCCTAAGGTGAGGAGGGGGAGACAAGCGCAGAGGCACGGAAGATCTGTACCGGGGGCAGGAAACAGTGCAGTACACGGTGTCTCTCGTCCTGCAGAAGACAGCATCCAGAGCGGCAGTGGGGAGGCCCTGTGTGAAGTGCCCTGACCGGTGAGGGAACTCCAGAGCAAAGGGATGCCCAGCCGAGCCCTAAAGATCGCTTTGAGGGACGCTGCCCTCTGCATCGGCTGCAATACACAGGGTCAATATCTCACGGACGCCGCAAGAGAGGTGAGGTGGGTCCTTGTGCATGCCTGACTTAGGAGGCTCTGCTAGATCGGGTGCGAAGACTAAGCAACTATCGGCTTTCTAATCGGATTTACTGGCAGTCCTTCCGGTGCCATTTTTGAGGACAGCACTACCCCGTATCTCTCCAGCCCTGTCTTAATCTCGACTGGGGGCTTTTGAGTCCCACCCTTGCACTGCTGCTGGCGTGTTTGTGAAGTAGCTGGACCATGCTTGTGGATGAACTCTGGGGGAAGTCCTGGTACCCTTGGACTCTCAGGCAACCCGCTGTTTGTAGGTTTGAGCGGACCGTCGACACTCCTACTCTCTTACTGCTCTGTTATTGAACCTCAATGTGGCTGGAGAACTACTGACCCCATAGTCTCTCACACTATCTGGCTACTGGTCCGTGGAAGGTCCAGGGGTCTCTCACTGGACTCAGAGTCATTCAACAGGGGGTGATCTCCTGATAACAGTGTGCATTTGTGAGGGCCCATTTTGTATGTCTATGGCCTGTTGCTATAATCAGACTACCATGTCGTCCTCCTACCGCCGATCCTGAAGATGGCACCCCCTTCCCTGATCTGAGGATCTGCTGAGCATGGAAATAGAAATGGGCCTGCTCCCTTCACAAACTATGGTGGCCATCTTGGTGTGGTCATTCACTTTGCCTATACTCACACTCCTTGTCCCTTCTATTGTTGCCCAATATCACATACTGGGTGATGTCGCCTATCTTCAAAATGGCGCCGGCCAGACGATTTCAGGTCTACGCACTGTGTGGTTCCCAAAGGTGAACAGAGGGGCCGACTGGACATCAGGCATTATTTTCTTCCTCTACTTGTTTTTCTATGTTTATTGACTGTTCTAGCAATGGATCTAACTGTAATATACCTGCAATTGATTTAACATTGTAACATGCCTAATTCCTCATGTAAAGCGCTCTGATACCTCCGGATCTAGCCTGGACTTCCTCGTCTCCTCGCTGTGCCTCCTACCCCCTCCCCACATCTTCCCTCCTTCATTCTTTGCTTTCCTTCCCTATTCCTTTCCCCCTACCTGCTCTGTTTATCCTCGTGCCTATGCTCCGCTCAATCTCCCTCCCTGTCACACTTTTACATTATCCCCTTACCCTTCTAAACGCCTTGAACAAATGGATGTCTACCCTACCAGCCCGACCTCCTATTGTGTCCCCCTCTAGTACGCCCTTGTTCAAAGCACTCCTATTCCCCTTGTTGGGGATGAATATAGCATTTTTGCCCTGGAGTCTCAGAGACCCTTCTGAGAGAGTCCACAGTGACAAGGGAGTCTCATATAGTGAAGGTCCGAAATTGATCCCCTTACCACTGGAAACCATCTCCTACCCTGCTGAAAGTCGGTCACTGTGATCATGCTGGGTTTTCTACCCCTCCCACTCAGGGCTGGACTGGCCGTAGCGGGCACCGGGCAATCCCCCAGTGCGCCACACAGGTGGGGGCCCCTGGGGGCCGGTTTTTGTTGCAGGGCCGTTTTTGCCCTGTAACAAAATCAGCCGAAAACCGGCCCTGGCAAAGAGCTCGGCGGCACCCACAAGGGAAGTGGGGGGCGAGCACTTTGCCAGGGCTGGTTTTGGTTACCAGTCCGGCCCTGCTCCCCCTCCTTCTCCTCCCTCCTTCTTTCTTTTAACTGTACCCATGATCAAAGCACTCCTCTCCCCTTGTTTGGGAGGGAACCAGAATCTATGCCCTGGAGTCTCGGCGACCCCGCTGAGAGAGTTCACCGTTGACAAGGGAATCACACTACATGGAAGACTGGGAAAGTTCCCTTTACTGCAGGGAGCTGTCTTCCACCCAGCGGGACATCAGACACAGTTACTTCCTCGTCTCCTCACTGTGTCTCCTACCCACCACCCCTTCCCTCCTTCATTCTTTGCTTGCCTCCCCATTCCTTTCCTCCCTCCCCTGAAACTCCCTCCCGTACTTGCTCTGTTTTTCCTTGTGCCAATTCTCCACTTAATCTCCCTCCCTGTTGCCCTTTTACATTACCCCCTTACCCTCTACACGCCTATAACAAACGGATGTAACTTGTAATTGACCTACCTTCTGTAACAATGTGTAACTTGTAACCTATGTAACTCTCCTTATGTAAAGCACTCTGATACCTCCGGATCTAGCTAGTGCTATATAAAACTCAAGTAAATAAATAAATAAATAAAAAAGGGGTGACATTCCAATAAAGGACGAAGAGCAAAAACAGGACAGGAGCAGGAGAGGGCAAGCAGAGACATGCACACAGCCACAGTGGAAGCAAGCAGGGCAGAGGGGGCAGAGAAAGCAAGAGAGGGCAGAGGAGGGTCATATGAAGCAAGAAGGGACAGAGGAGGGTTATAAACCCCACCTACGCATTTAAGTGGCCAATTAGAGCAGGAGATGGAAACATAAATGGAACACCGGTGGCTGGTTCTGAAAAATGCCACCCATTTTAGAAGGGAATACTTCAAAACAAATCTCAAAAGTATACCATAGCTCACGCAAAAAAAAAATGAATACCTCTACAAAAAATAAGAAACTAAAGACTATGACAAGGTCCCGGTAATCAACTTCCTGAACATAAAGGAGATAAAATCCAACCATAATGAAAAAGTGATAAGTAAAAACATACCCTGATAAAATTACAGGTGCGATGAATACTTCACAATAAATGGGAAAGTAATTCATTCTACGTTGTACACAACAAAATAGGAGAATATCCTTATCTTCATTCAACTCTAATAAAAAGCCTAAAAAGTAGAGAATACTGCTAGGTACGTGTTTTACATTCCGCATGTGTAAACCCCAGAAAAGCGAGAGTATGCACCGTACACAGCTCATGTCAGAAGTGGGGCAGTAATCTGGAAGTTGGGCGACACTACTGAAACAAGCATTGGCATAGCCAATAGGTCTCGCCTTTGGAACATTATTAGTGTTTAGCCAACGGTTGGTGTTGTTGCACCAAGGATATTGTGCTGCATAACTAAATACTTATAAAGTCCCAAAAGCAAGATCTATTGGCTATGCCAATGAGTGTTTGTTTAGCAAATGTATGTGAACATTTAGCTTTAAAATGCACTATTTAATGCCATGTTCTTCACTTCACTTACTCACTGCAACTCGGTGCAGTCCAAGCATTGAACCTCACCCCTATCAAAGATCTTCAGCCGCCACTGCACTTGGGCAACCGCTAGAAGACCAATGTTGTTTAGGAAATTTGGGGAAAGAGAAGGAACACCATTCAAGTCCCATAGAGCATATAGCAATGTGTCAAATGAATCACAGAATCAAGTATGCTCTGGATTTTCCAATCAAATGCGTCTGCCTTTTGGGGCGCATGTCTTTTCCAGCAAATTGCGGATACCAGGGGGTGTGATTAACATTTTTGCCTACAACTGTTGTTAGACAATGGAGAAAGTGAAAGTGGAGAAAATCATATGCACAACCAATCAATTAACCTTCACAATTGTCCAAAGAAGCACCTACACATTATGAAATGCTTTTACTGACCAAATATTTCTATTATAAAATCTTCAAAGTCTGTCTGTTAACAAATATCAATTTTTATGTCTTTAATAATATAGTACAGAATGCAAGGAATGCACTGCTGAAGTTCAGTGGCTGCAACTTCAAAATGAATTGAACATTTCTAGTAAATTTGCCAAAATACTATGCTCAGATGATGCGCTTTCTTGTATCAATTTACACATAGAAAACAAATGTGTCCTCAAACGAACTTTTGTCTGAAAACATCAGAATTTTGAGTCATTCCTATTTTTAATACAGGAAACAACATCATTCAATTTAGAGCGATTACAATCCGGAGCCTTCAGTCCTCAATAAAGGCAGCTTGAAAACCAGGGATCAAAGTTTATATGTGGGAGACTGGGAGTTACATAGGATTGTTTAAGATTATGATTACAGCCAGCAAAATCATACACTGCAAACACATTGTTTGCATTCGTTTTGCAATAAAATTACCTAAAACTGTCATGAGCCTTCCCTATAGATTAGAGGAAATCCCAGCCTATATTCAATTTATAGAGTTATTTGAAACACACTCCTGCAGGTACATTGCTTTGGCAAGCCGTGGATCAAGGTGGATAAATGCCTTACCTAGGAACTTTCTCTGTTCAAATAAAAGGTAAATGATTATTATTTCCACTCTAAGCCTAACAAGCAAACAGCGATAAAGCAAAGAAGTCTAACTTTTACCATGTAC
This sequence comes from Lissotriton helveticus, assembly GCF_964261635.1. Taxonomy (NCBI): domain Eukaryota; kingdom Metazoa; phylum Chordata; class Amphibia; order Caudata; family Salamandridae; genus Lissotriton; species Lissotriton helveticus. Next base: position 210,492,256 of record NC_136058.1, read on the forward strand.
ATGGAGAACTTTATTTAAATGCTTAAGGGAGAAGGGAACAACATATATGGGCGTATGCATGTTGACATTGTTATAACTGAAGCACAGGGTTCATTGTTAAGTATGGTCTTATTGTAACCTGTAATGCGATACCTGTGAAAATGTACAGACATACATATAAACTGAGTAAAAATAAAACATAAATATGTACAAATACGTAAGAAGGATATTCAGAAATTGTCGCGTTGTACATTAAAAGCTGTTTGCTTACTTATGCTAATGCTCAATTCGCACACATACAAGGAATCTGGTACTGTTGCTGAACATTGTGCACCAGTCAGTTCTGAGAGCATGAAAAAGCAGGCTTGTGGCGTGGCCCACCGTCATGTGCATGTGGACGCTATCCTCTCAGGTTCCACTCTCCACTGCACTTATCTGTCACATGCGGGCATGTAGGAAACCTAAAATGTGTCAAAACTGAGAGGACTAGCGGTGGGGGCATTGAGGGCGGCTCTGATGACTGGGACTACACGTCCGAATTAACAGCGGCCTCAACAAAGAGGAGACTTGGACGATATCTGTGACCCGTCGATGATCGCCACGGACGAGGTGCAGGAGAGGGGGGACTGAAGCCGCCCACGGAGGCTGGAGAGCACCGCATACGTGACGGCCTGACCCCAACATGGCATGGCACCAACCATGAGACTGATCTATGGGCTCCTGAGGAGGTGAGACACAGTCCTTCTTATTGTGTTATTTAATTCAACCAATGGATACACTTGATTATTTAAGGTTTAATAGGAGTTATTGGCATTTAAATCCATTCACAAATTGGGATATATTTCCAATCACACAATGTCCCAAATACACTCTAATCACCAATTGCCCTCGACGAGAACATTTGGAACATTGTTTTTGCTTCTGACTCTGACCATGACTGTAACCATACTTGTTGTTCTTGTTTGTCCCTGCACCTTATTCATTTTGTTTGTTCAACAATGTATACATTTGTAAAGCGCTCTGATACCCTCACGGGTCACGTTCGCGCTCTATAAAACACAAAAATAAAATAAATAATAAATAATAAAATAATCACAAGCCATTTGTCTCCAAGCCAGGCAATTCCTCTCATTAGCACTTCTCATCCCTTCTTTCACAAGAGCAGTTCAAACATGAATGGCAAAATATCCCAATATGTAAATCTTTTCTATATAATTATGACTCTGCCATATTTGCCACATAATGCATCATCCACTGCATAATCTTACAGTTTTAACTAATCATTTTTGTAGCTCAAACGGATAAAAGTTACTAAAAAATGTGACTTGATTTGCTGCAAAGTGGGTGGCCCTTGGCAAAGGATGGCTGATCACCTTTCTCACTGCTGCATCTGTATGTTATACTGATGCTACTAAGGCAGAATCTTTGCAGACTTAACATGTGCAAAAATGTCTAAATAATAAAGTATAAGAAAATATTGCACTATGCTTCAGCCTTTTTTTTATGGCATAATTTAGTCAACACTGCGGCATCATTTCTTCCCCCATTGCTGCATAATTCCAGTGGCTCCAGAGCATGTAACACATGTTAAAAGTGCTTGTGCATGAAGCAGAGAGACTGTGAAGTTTGCAATGGTGTGCGTGCAAATCCTGCATTGCCGATCCTTGGTGAGTTGCAGCTATTACTGCTGAAACAAGGCCAATGCAGGAACCAATGGGTGAGGCGGACTGGGCTCGATGGCAGGGCCGACTTTAGTACAGGTGGTGCCCTGTGCAACAATGTTTGTTGGTGCCTCCAATGATCACCTATGCCTCGGACTCCCTCACTACCACCCTTTAACATCCCCCTCAAGTCTCCATAACCACACTCTTTCTCAGATGCATTTAATTGGATTTACAGTGCCACTCATACCAGTGTATGGTGTCAGAAGACTTTACATCACACACACTACACAGAGATAATCATTTATACGTGTGTAAATCACTGTATAGGAAATGTTACATACGACAAAGGACTACGAGGTGTAGAAGACACATGACAACCATACTAGTAGTCAGCACAGTTTAATAGCTCACTCTTCTATGTTGGGATTTTAACTTATAAACTGGAAGTAACAAAGGAATCTCTCTGACAAAAGCAGTAACCTAGTAAACATTATGAGCACTTTGTGACCTGCATGGTACATGTTCTATGCAGCAGGCACATTAACCCTCTATGCTACCTTTCCAGGAGTCAACCCTTCCACTAGACAAAACTCCAATCTCTCTCTAGGAAGAACATTGATCACCAAAGTTATCATGAAATTTTTATTGTTGCTGTAAATTGCTGGAGTCCAGGAAGGAGGCAGAAGTTTTTTAAAAACCATAATATACTTGCAAACACTACGCACCCACTAACCTGCTCAAGGTTCATGTGACCTTAGTGACAGAGTCACAGTGACTGGATCACTGTTGCTCTAGGCTGTGCTGCTTCGTATTCACTTGGCCACTGGATTCAAGATAGCCTGGCTGATGAGGATTATGAATCCGAAACCGGTCCCAGGATGCTTGTTTCCGGTCCAGGGAAGACATGGCTTGGCAGTTCGGGCGGGACTGTTCCCACAAGGCACAGGGTCAGACTGATTTGCATATAGCCATGTCTGAACTGGGTGGCTGAGTGAACTAAAGAATGGTGATGTATTAAACCCAGATCAGTTGACTGGGGGTGAGTGTTTGATTTGTTCAAACGCTCCGTCCATCATCCCCTTTTGTATCGCTTTGTGCTGCTTCGTATGCCTGCCCGAAGAATTGGAGATGAACTTCAGTATGGATTGTGGTGGACAGGCCTTCAAGGTTAACCCACAATTGACACCGCTATGGCACACCTGCTTGTGCTAAGACATCAGGCCTTCTAAGTTCTAGTGGGGCCTTCTAAGGTCTGGCATGGGAATATGCTCCCTCAGTAGAGTGGTCTGGTGGACTGGTCATGAAGGCTGAACCCGGTTCCCCAGTTCCAAATTCGACAGCTCTGGGCATAGTGCCACATCCTCTCCCCCACTGAACACCATACTGCCCCACTGAGAGAAACGTGCACTGCCTTCAGCTACAAACTAATTGTGCCCGCTATAAACACTTGGATGTAGCTCAATTCAAATTATGCACTTAATAAGACTAATATGCTGCCTAAAAAAAAAGGTTAAAGCAAACACTCATAGGGAATGCAAGATTAACTAAAGCATGTGAAATGTAGCAGAAACAACATGGTTACCTTAACGATCTCTCACTCACTATTCAGAAATCAGCGAGTGGTTGTACCTGAAAAGTTAAGGGCATGACTATAGGACCTGAAGGGATCCGTTTCAATGTCCATTGTTTATATCCATACAAAACGTACGCAGTATAGTTTAAAAAGACCACATCCATAAACACAGAGCCATGGTACACATTTGGTTTTCTAATCGACCCATGAACCAGGTATTGCAATACATCCAGGAATGGTGCACTTCCCCACCTAGGGACAGCAATGCTGTTCAAAGAAAGATGGGGGAAAACAAAAGTAGCCTTCACTGCAAAGTCTATAAAGTGAGACTGTTGTGTTTGGATGTGAATAAAACCAACCTGGCCACATTACAACCACCACTCTGGCTTGCTTTATTTAGTTACGTGTTTATTTTTCATATTTAAAATCTTTTATTTCTCTCCATCCGAGGCTGCACTTTGGAATAGAAAAATGTCAGAAAAAGGGCATTTCCTGCAAGAGTGTTTTTCTTTTTTGGATCCATTTTACAGGGAAGCAAGTAAATGAAAGCAGGAAAGAGAGGTTGTGAACCGTTTCTTCAAGTCACGGTTATCTGTAAGTGAGGAGCAAGACAGAAAGAAAGGGAATAATAGGAAGCGGGGGCAGATGCCAGCACAGACAAGAAGAGGACATTGTCTGTGTCTTCTCTGGGCAGTAAGGAAGTGACAGAGTCCTTTTCCTTCTCTGCCAGTCCCGCCTGTCCCCGATCGTCCACGAAAGCAAGCCAAGCATTATCTGAATGCCTTTGCTATTTCTGCCGTACTGGAACACAGTTTTGAAAAGAAAACGTAGGGGAATGGAATCTTTTCAATGAAAGAAGTAGGGGCACGCTCAAGACGGCAGAAATAGCAAAGGCCTTCAGAAAAAGCTCTGCTTGCTTTCGTGGACATTCGGGGACGGGCAGAGAAGGAAAAAGACTGTCTGTTCCTTACTGCCCAGAGAAGACATGGACAATGTCCTCTTCTTTTCTGTGCTGGCAGCTGCCCCCACCCCTCTTTCTTTCTAGCATTTCCTCTCTTTCTGTCTTTCTCCTCACTTACTGGAAACCGTGACTTGAAGAAACGGTTCTCAACCTCTCCTTCCTTCTTTCATTTAGTTGCTTCTCTGTGAAATGGATCCAAAAAAGACAAGCGCATGCCTCGTGCTGGCAGCAGGTGGGAGGAGAGAGAGAAGGGGGGCCTGCACCTGTTTACCTTGCAGGAGCAAGCAGGAACCATATGCTTTCAAGGCTCGCTCCCGCAGGGGAATCGCCAAACGTGCACATGTTGCCATTGAAGGCAATGCAACGCGTGCACATTTTTGGAACCAAAACAGAATCGAACACTAAAGGTCACCTATGCAGCGCATGCACGCTGCGTAGGCGAGATCTAAAAGCGTGCATGAGGCATGCTGGCAATAGGAGTGCCAAATGCAAACCGAGGGCCACACAGAGTGAAAAGGAACACACCGGTGGGAACACTGTTGTCACCTAGTGTTCCAGTGACGAGGTGCTGATTGGCCAGCCCAGCCAGTCTTCCAGCCAATTGGATCTGTGCATTTCATGCTGCTAGCGAGATGCAAACTTCGGCTGGGTAGTGAGTGACCCTATAGTAAGAATGGCAAAGATGGCAGGGGAAATGGTAGGACAGATAGAAGAAATAGTACCTGCATCGCAGTGGACTGGCACTAATCAAGTAGAAATAGTCTGAGCTTAGCCAGTGCTCCTCAGCTAGGAACAGACGTGATGTATCAGCTGCGCAAACCAATTGGGGGCAGCAAAGAAGCGCAACACTGGAGTCTACCTGTGGTAATCAGTCGGTGGGATCAAAGTCCTATACTGAATTCAGCATGTCTCGAAGACAATGCATGCGCTTCCAAGGCTAGCCCTAAAAAAGAGCTGCAGGGATTTTTTACTGAAGAAGTTACAAAAACTAAGATCCAGGGAAATTCCAAACAGTACAGGTTAAAAGATATTTTCAGTAAACTGTGACAGACAGACCAATGCTTGTATTTTTCTGATGATAGATCGTTGAGCCCTAATTCACTAAAGTGAAGCTGGACTTTTGCTTTTTTTGGAACCAGGTCCTAAGTCACCATTAGGGCCTGAGAGCGCAAGGATTGTCTGGCAGGAAGTAAGAATGCTGTGCTTGGCGTTTTGCCCCTCCCTCCACGGATATCCTGCCGGTGCTGTGTGCATGAGTACAGGGCCTGCTGCCAGTAGAAGTGTAGTGACATGTAAATGCCTTAAATGGTCTATAAATGTCAATGCTTACATTTACAATTCCACCTCATGCTTAGGGATGGGGAATGTAAATCTACACTTCACCTAAAGGAAAACACAGGTCTGCAGCATTCTGATAAAAAAAGTGAAAACACAAAGTCTTCATGTGTGAATTACAAGAGATGAAAATCGGGCACCTGCTGAAAAGTAATATTTGAAATTGAAATACTCATTTAACATACAGATGATGGGCTGCCACTAGCTGATGTTGCTGGGTCTTTTAAAGTCAGCATGTTGTGTATGCAGTGTGACCTACTCGTGTTAATCGTTATTAATTTTGTTTTCCTTTCTTTTCTGATTAATGCGCACATGAGCACTACTACAAACACTTTTCCTTTTCACTCTGTTTGGAGCAAGCATTATGAAATAAACTCTACGAGTTTTTTGTTAATATATTATACATGACTTTTTGATACATCAAATTTAATGTGACTGTTAGACTCAGTAGTAAGTGTGATTCATGTATTGATCCTGTTTTTCGCTTGCATACATTGCAAACTTACATGTTACATCTTTCTTTGATTACGTGCCAGTAGGACCACATACTTTTCACGTACATCAAAGTAGGTGCACATCTTCCACCGTCGCATACGAAGCAGAGCTTTGCACCTGAAGACAAGCAGCTTAACTGCCGCTTTGTAAAAATTTTGAAACAAGTGGAGAAGAAAATGCCTAGACAGAACATCAATGTAGCTGAAAAGCAAAAGTTGGACGCTTTTAAATAACTGATTATTTTACTGATGTATTCCAAAGATCAATTAGTTTGTATTGATTTTAACTGGATTTTAGCAAACCGATTTTATTACTTTAAAAAATTGATGATATGTAATGCGATATTTTGTAGCAATAAGTAACTGTGCTAAATAAAATACACTTGAACAGAGCTGATGCTAAATCATGAACTCCGCGCATTGGTCCCAGCAGACGTCACAGGTTCAAATAAGCCCGCCTACCCAGAAGCACCATCTGCCTCTAGACAGTTGCTTCAGTTCTGCAGTCTCATTGGGTAACGAGCCGCTTCTCTGCACATTTCCAGGGACTCTGCGACAATATGGCACACCAACTGGAAGGGAGAGAGCGTCGCTGCTGTGTACCCAACGCCTTCATGGAGATGTTTGCTTTCCGACACAGCGTGAGCACAATAAGGCTGGGACGTGCTCCAAAACAGTAAGCAAAGCAGACAAAACTGTTATCTCGTGCAGTTTTTGCCTTTAATTGAATTACAAAGCCACATCGCATACCAGTCCCACTGGGGCAGTGTCAAGCACAGGACTGCCCTTTTATCCTCACATTTGAATGCAATTTGCAAGCGCCACATTGCAGCACAAACTCATCAGCATAGAAGCAATTAGAAGTTGGGTTTTCAGTCGGCGCTGCGACTAATCATGGCCACCTACTTCTTTAACAATGAAACATGCTTGCTGATGGTCTAATACATGCTGGTTCCGCGTTAAAGCTTTCAACTGACGGGAAAACTAAAACCTTAGACTCAAATATTTTATTAAGGCTGGATTTAAAAAAAAATTGGTGGGAACTTCTTTAATTTCAAATCTTCCTCGCCCTTTTCTGAACTAATATCAGGTTCGGTTTATCTAACAAGTTAGAAAGGACTATTTTATCCACGGAGACCAATCGAGTCACATTTCTAGGAGCTGCTGTGAGCTTCCGCCTCGACTAAAGTTGCGACTTAAACCGGGCCACCTATCTCATGGTCGCAGAGGTCCGGAACCTCCAATCAACACAATCAGGACTGCATATTTACGTGCTATAGTCATGGAAAGCAGGAAAGCTTTATTGTTGCAACAGAATATTCTAGTCCTGGTCCCCATGTCCCATGTAAGGGATACAATTATGTTATAGATACCCCAGGGTACAGAAAACAAAGGGACAAATAAATCAACACATGATGCACCAAAAGTGACACAAACTGGTTTAAAGTGTTGATACTTTCCATCACAAAACGTAAAAGTAGCACTAAAGTGATGCACAGTAGTGCTTTGCCGGCATTGTGCTACTTTGTTTCAAGGGAGCATTTAATGGATGGCACATGGGTGCTCGAATGCAACCACCCCTTGTTTTTGATGCAAAGCCTTACATCTGTTGACGGTGCTTTCCTGCAAATGTTTACGCTGCCTTGAGGCAGATTGCAAGGTAGGCAAAAAGTTGTATTGTCTTTGAACTTTTCCAAGGTTGCATGAGCGGTGCACTATACTGCACATATACAAAGTGGGGAAAGTCCTAGAGTATTGTATTTGTACAGGAAGGCTATGCTTCCAGTACTAAACCTATGCTAGACTCAAGCAAATGCCTTTGCATCATAGTGTAAAGGTGTGCACGCGGTACTAGGGAGCTAGAAAGTGCACCAGCGCTAGGGAAGAACGTTGTAGGGCCATAACTTAGTAGATAGGGATCTATCCTTCTCTCTCTTTCATGCAACGCAGAGCAGTAACTTTGATTGCTGGTTTACCTCGTGTGAAGAAAATGAAGATTCCCCCCAAGATCTTTTAGCCTTAACATAGTTATGTCAAAATCCAATACAAAAGGGAGAAGTTTTTATCACAATAAACACCCACAATATAAAAGAAGCTGCTAAAACCACCAAAAGCTCCCACTTTAAAAATGTTCAAACAGCAAATAGCAACATGGAAAAATAACAATTAGTAGTGATTTAGACCAGTGCCTAAAATCACCATGGAGTACAGTGGACACTTCCTCGACTAGTGCACTGGCGCAGAGTGTCCTGCATGGATTATCTACTGAAGTTTTTACAGAACAATGAGAAAATGCAAGACTTGAACAACAAACAGGCTACACTTTAAAGATACATATCAAAGGGACACCTATAACCCGCAATCCATTATTTCATCACATCATCAACAGTCTTGCACTGCCCCATCCGATAACACGTCACATATCTCTCTAAAGTTGTCCATGAGTTACATATTCCAGGAAATTGATGGCCAATTTTGATTTCTGGATAAGGATTAAACCACCTGAGTGTTTGTGAACCAGAGGTAAGAACCCTCTCTAAGTAAGTAACCTGTTCACAGCACTGGTATGTGTTTCTGTGAGAAGGTGGCGCATTGACATGCTGAAGAACTCTTCCTTAGTTGGGCGGGCAGCTTTTTATAACATGGTAAACTCCAATAATTCATTATCAATTTTGCAAAATACATCCCACTGATGGTCAGAAAGTTTTTTTTTAATAAACAGAGGGCTTTTTAACAAGCACCTTGCGCCGCCAGTGATTCACTTTTTATATGGGAAAATTCATATACCGGCAGTGCAAGGGGCTTTTAAATAAGCCTGAATGCGGTATTTCCTGCTTTGCTTCTGAACAGGATACCTCTACAATCTCTCTCATGATATTTTATATGTATGTAAATGGTGGTAGGATTACATTCCCAGATTCATGCGAATATTGCCAGGCCAACCATTTGCAGGTGGTAAACCAGGTGCCATTTGATTCCCAGCAGGAGTCTTGTCTGACAATAGATCAACATGCTCTGGCGGTCAGGGTTTAAATGGAGGTAATGGGTGCATAGAGCTGTCGGAATCTATGAGTGCCATTGCGGTCTCCTACGAGAAGTAGGCAATCCATGGGAATTCTGATCCTATGATCAGCTTGGTACTTCAAAGAGGGAAATGTGTAGGGTGCAGATGATATAAAATCACATCTCTCTGCTCCTTCATTATTTACATTTGCAAAAATCTCCACATATGGCAGTCCCTAGGAAGACATGCTTTGTGCTTAGCCATTATCCAGATTTTCCTGAACTTTCACCCCATTCAGAGTGTGGTATTCTTAGTGCCCTCCAAACAGTTGGTGCTCGTTTTTGTCTATTAAAAGTAGTGGGGAAAGGTATTTGCTTTTTACTGATAGTGTGGGGAATCTCTGGATAAGACCAGCCACAGCCCGTGCAGGTAAGAGCAATGGGTCGGTGGGGCCGGGTGGGGGGATTTCAAGATACGACGACAAGGGAAAATTAAATATTTATTTAATTTCCCCTTGTGGTCATCTGTCAAATGCCGCTCAATCCGGCTACCTGCATTGGCCACGGCTGGATAAGATGAAAATTTCCATTTAAATAGACATTTCCTGCAGCTAAGTGTTATACTTCTTTTTAATATTAGTTGTGTGATGATAAGAAGTTAATAAACTAGACTAATCTGAACAAAAATTCAGGGCATTAAAGAAAAGTTTGCTGTCTCAGGTGGTCTGAGGGTTCAAAATATACTTTTTTAGTGGAACGTATGATATTTTGTTCTCGTTTCGTTTTTTGTGTCACATAGATTGTATGAATAGCTGTTATCTCAGAGATCCTCCCATCCTAAAACATGATTTGGAAGCCAGAGCTAATTTCCCCTGATGTTCAGAAAGAAGGACCTTTGTCAAAGGATGCATAAAATCTTGCTTAAATGGGACAATCTAACATTTCAAATACTTTGGAGGTTAAACTAAAATGAAAAGGTTACACTTTTGTAGCTGGATGGATTTTCATCGAAAAAGACAGATCAGTTTTTCGTTCTTCAATTTTCGAGTGGCCATTATGTAAATTTTTTTGTTATTAGTTTGTGTCCATTTTACAAATGTTTCCTTCCTCCGCTAGTTGCAGTACCATAAAACCATCCTGAGATATTCCATGAATCATTGACCTTCTGCCTGAAAAGTGCCACACATTGTTCTTACTCTAGTTCAAATCTCACATTTGATCATCGTCTTGTACGCCATCTCAAACTGGGTCATGAAACAGCGGTGGTGAAAGTGCACAGTTCTGGTAAAGACATGGACACACTGGAACGGTAAAAACCCAAAATATCGAATTTGAAATATTGACTGTACAGAATATCGAATCAAAAATATAGGGAGGCCAGGATATCGAATTCCCAAAATATAGTTGTATAGAATATCGAATTTGAGGTAAGAAATATACATTTCCATAATATCGAATTTAGAAATATAGTTTGCCATAATATCAAATTTAGAAATATAGTTTTCCATAATATCAATTTTTATTTTAGTGTTATGTATTGTAGTATATGTGTTTTTGTAATGTATGTTTACATTTTTTAAAGTAATGAATTTTATGTTATTTAATTTGTGCCTAATTTAATTCCGTAGCGGGTTGTGGGTGTAAAGGGGAAGTAATTTAATTATAGTAAATTAAGTATACATTTTTATGAACTATTAATTATTTTCAATTTAATTTTGCGTTTTAGTTCTGTAGTGGGTTGTGGGTTTATGAGGGAATAGGGTGGGAAGTAATTTAATTGTAATTAAGTAAATATATATTTTTATTTATATGTATTGATAACTAATGGATTGTTAATTAATTATTAATTACTAATGAGTTTCTATTAATTGGTAATTAATTTTAATTACTTGTGTAATTGGTAATTATGTTGATTGTATTAATGTATTATTTGAAGTGTGTTGTGGGTTATAGGGGAATAGGGTGGGAAGTAATTTAATTGTAATTAAATAATTATTGAAAATATTTCTGTGTATTGAGAAATAATTTATTGGTAATTAATTATTAATTGGTCTTTTTTTATTACTTATTACATTTCTGGTATTGACAAATATTTGGTTGTTAATTAATTAGTAATAGGTAATTACATTTTAATAAATCATATTTATTGGTATTTATAAATAATTAATTACTAAATATTTTGTGATTGGTAATTAATTTTAATTATTTTTTAATTGGTATTGATAATTAATGTATTCTTATTCAAATATTAAATCATTACTCTCCCTAATGTTGCACTCTCTGGAGTGGGAATAGTAATTGTTAACCCTATGCTATCCAACACTTTCCCCACTGTTGCACTCTCCGGATTGGCAATAGTAAATTGTACCCCAACGCTATCCAACGCTTTCCCTACTGTTGCACTCACTGAAGTGAGAATAGTAATTTTTACCCCTACGCTATCCAAAGCTTTCCCTACTGTTGCACTCTCTGGAGTAAGAATAGTAATTTTTACCCTCCCGCTATCCAACGTTTTCCCTACTGTTAAACACCCTGGAGTGGGAATAGTACATTTTACCCCTATGCTATCCATGCTTTCCCTTCTATTGCACTCACTGGAGTGGGAATAGTAATTTTTACCCCTACGATATCCAACGCTTTCTCTTCTGTTGCACTCTTTGGAGTGGGAATAGTAATGTTTACCCTCCCGCTATCTAACGCTTTCCCAACTGTTGCACTTTCTGGAGTGGGAATAGTAATTCTTACCCCTACGCTATCCATCGTTTTCCCTACTGTTGCACTCGCTGGAGTGGGAATAGTAATTTTTACCCTACCACTATCCAACAAATTCTTACTTTTGTTATTGTTGGAGTGTGAATACTAATATTATTCACTTAGCTATGTAATGTGTTTACTATTGTTACATTTAATGTAGTGTAAATTATTAATTAACATAAAAAGTATTACTTTAATTATTTAAATTATTATATATTATTTATTTTTATATTTATATAATAGGTTTATTTATATATGTAAATATATTTGTAATAATGTTTTAAATATTTTATAATTAAGATTAATAATTATTTAATAATATTATTAGGTAAATATATAACTTTTTAATACATTTAAAACATTCCATATTTTAGTCAACTATATTTTAACATTCTATATTTTGTACTCAATATTTTAGTACTTACCTGTTTGTAGATAGGCATTCTATATTCTGTACCTCGATATTTTTGAGTCAATATTTTGGGCAGTCTATATTCTGTCCCTCGATATTTAGTCACTGAACCCACTGACACATCACCTTTCTTGAACTAGGGAGCACCATCCTACTAGAGAGATACAGACTTTCTTGCCGTTTCATATTTTAGTTGTCCACATCAATTATTACAGTTGAGAGTTTAATCTTGGTTTCTATGCCACATCTTATATTCATATGGACAAGAAATAATTAGAAGAGTCTTTGTTAACTTTCATATTTTCTTTTGACTGTGAGAGAGTATGCTGCATACTATTCCACCCAATTTGCTTCCTTAACAGGGCACACACATAAACTCAACCAAAAATCCAGATGCAAACGTTCTCACCCCAATTTTCCCAAAAAGTGAATACATTCTAAAGTAGGCTAATATGCTTACACTCTCGTCTGGGATTGCCGGGGTACAGAGGCTCACAACTATGCTGATGATGCCGGTCACTGCAAAAAGGATCAAAGCGAAATATAGATAATGGACATCTTTCACCACAGAGAAACGGGTGTCCACCTCACCGCAATGCGGTGCTTGATTAGTGAAGTCCAAGATCATGCGGATCACTCCAACAATGAATCCAATGGCGAGACCCCAAAAAGCACCCTGTGAAATAAAGAACATTAAAAATGAGAAGATGAAAGTTAAATCTTAAACATTGCGATATGCTTCAGGGAAATATTTCACATTTACAGTGAAATAGATGCTTCTAAATAACAGGAGCATCGATGTATGCCCTAGAATATCTCCCCAAAAATAAATGACACTTTCTGCACAAGTGTGAAGGGAAACTCCTGCGGAAAATAACTAACACTAGTCAGGCTATGCCAGCCCATGCGCTTAGATTAGAATTGCTACTGACAAGTGCATACACAATTGCCCTGGCAAACAGAATTAGATGGGCCTATAATATGCTACATGCAGATAAAGATCCTGGGCCCGATTCACAGAACTAACTTAAGATAAAATCCTAAACTTACTACTCATGGTATTCACAGAAGTTAGGATTTTGTCTTAAGTTTGTCTTAAGACAAACTTAAGACAGACTTAAGCCAGACTTAAGAAAGGTCTGTCTTAAGTTTATCTTAAGTCTGTCTTAAGTTTTTCTTAAGACAAACTGAAGACAAAATCCTAACTTTTTTGAATACCATAAGTAGTAAGTTTAGGATTTTGTCTTAAGTTAGTTCTGTGAATCGGGCCCACTGTGAGATCTCTAATAAAGCTCGAAACCTTTGAGGTTGGATCGAGCACTCTTACAATAATTTATAATCTTGAATAAGCTCTATCAAATTTCAAGTGCACTATTCCACTCTTACACTCCTGTACATGTGCTCATTTAAAGCTATATTTAATAAATATGATACAGCACCTTAGTTTTGACCTAGATTCAGATTTCTGCTTGCAGTTATCCCACTACAGGTCTTAGTCAGCCTCTTTTGAATATAACATTTATCGGCAGTATCTAAGATTTACACTTGCACCCAGCGTATTATACTACATTATCATGCTCCGATTGGGGATCTTGCCTCTGAACTCCTATACTAAACATTGGGATAAAACAATAGATAATACAGGATTATGTAAACTGTGTAGTGGCAGGGAACAAGACTTAGTACACATGCTATGTACTTGTCCAAATAAAGAGGTAGCAGAAGCCCGGCTTTGATTTTTATACCCGATAAGCTATAGACATAAGGGGCCTCATTTATGAAAAAAGATGCATCGCTGCGTGAAAACAGCGATGCGTCACTTTTCATTGCGCCCTCCTTGTGACACCAATCATGCGTCATATTTACAGTAGGACGCATCATGTTGCAAGGAGTTACAGGTACGTCAGTATTTCTGACGTATCTGTAGGCACAAAAGTGACGCATTGCTGGAGTGTGTCACAAAAGTGACGCAACTCAAGCAATGTATCCTTTCACATGGGGCAAGCCCCCCATGTGAAAGGGCCTGCGTCAGTCTTATGCCTGCTGTGAGGCAGGCATAAGATGTTGACACATTTGAGTTCTAGAAGTGGCACAGTGAAATCTCATAGATTTCACTGCGTCACTTCCATGACCCTTTCTTGCATCAATACGCCCCCCTTGCATACATTATACCTGGCTCAGGTATAATGTGGCGCAGGGGTTTACAAAGTGACGCATCTACCTAGATGCATCACTTTGTAAATATGGTGCAACAAGGCGCATTTTTTACGCCACTGGTGCATCACAAAAAGTGACGCACCAGCAGCGTAAAAGTGACGCACAGCCTCATAAATGAGGCCCAAGGTATCTACTGTGAATGACCTGATCGCTATTATACATTCTCCTCCAAATGAATTTGTCTGCAATAATCTATAGAAATGTTCAAATTATTTTTACCATTGTTTTAGATATATCTGTATGTATTTATTGTAAATATGTAACTATATTATTGAATTACTGTGTATCTTAATTGTTGTCCTCAGTGGAGGTCTAAATCAATTAAATAAAGAAATTTAAATAACAGAAGCATAACCACAGATACAACATGAAATACAATTGAAAGATATGGACCACAGATGTTCCTCTCTAGCCTGAGGAAAAACAGAATACTGCTGTTGGTGGTTGGTGCCGATACAATTTATTGTAGCACCAATATGGGAGACTGTCTCAAAGTAATGTATTTGCTGTACCATAAATATATTTATCTCATGTATACATTCATGAAAGGACCAATCGTATGCGAATCAGACCATGCCGCGTCTAGAAAGGAGCCTTCCAGTCTAAACTGTTAAATCACACTCATTGCGAACAAAACAAAAACCAACTCCAGATGAAATGAGACATAATGGTGCCTTTTCATTTAGTTGTAGCTTAAGTCTGTAAATTAAACGTGTGTAATTTTGGGACATCAAGTAACTCAATTTTGCACAGATTAAAAAAAAAGAAGCTATTTTAGGGATCGGAACTGAAAGTGACAGCTACCCGTCATGATCTTCCTGGCACCAATCTTCAATGTCAATCTGTGTAATCCAGTTTGCCTAACCCCTGTCCAGCACTGTTCCTGGGACCACCAGCCCTTGCCCAGCCTGGGGAATCCTTACCCAATTTTACCAAAGACAAACGTCCAGGTTTTACCAGGCTTCTCAATGAAAGTTAAAACTTCACTCACTCGTACTCCAGGCATCGGCTGTAAGGTGACCAAGGCTGGGCAGACGTACTCCACTTAGAGAAATGCAGTAGAAGACAAAAAAAAGTGATTGATATGCAAGTTAAAACTAATAAAACAGTGGGGGCCTCATTTACTTGGTTTGATGCATGGAAGCGCAGCAAGCCTTCTTGCTGTGTTGCCCTGACTCCAAATAAAAGGGCAGGAATGCACTGTATCTGCAAGATACAGTGCATTCCTGTCTTTCTCCTCTGCGCCGGCACACAAACAGCTGCTGTGCGCCGGCGTAGACATCCATGCATCATTTTGCAAGGGTGCCTGCGTTGAGGGGATGATTGTTTTTGAGCAGGAAGGGACACCTTCCTGCAAAAAAACAAACATTAAAGCCATTTCCCTCCTTTTATGCATGCTGTGGAATGCAGCACACATAGAAAGAGGAAAAAACTAGGAGAAATAAAATGATTTCTCCTTTTTGACCCTCCTGACAGCGGCTGTTTTCTTTCAGGGGCGGCGGTGCTCCACCCTCCCTATCGACTCGGCATATGCATATAGAGCAAGCCAGGGATTTTAAATGCTAAGTAACAGCAATGTTACTTAGCATTTTAAATCCCGAGCCGCACTGCCGATCAAAGCCCCGGGCCGTCTGACATCCTGCTGCCTGTGCCTGCCTGCCAGCAGTTTAGGACGCACTCGAGCGAGCGTCACTGCAGCAGCAGGCAGGCCAGGCAGGAAATGAAGGCAGCGTGTGGGGTGATTTGTGACACATGCGCTTTGCGCATGTGTCACAATTTAAGGCTAAAGAAGACCAGAGAGTGTAAACACCGGGCGCATTAGGTGCCAGCCCGGGAATATAAAGAATGGCCCTTTTGGGGCACGCCCAGAAATGACGCAAGGCAGCGTCATAAATTTACAGCAGCCTCGGGCGGGTACAGTGTAAGCCCGAGGCTGCATTGAAGTCTAGTGTAGAATCATAAAAGCTGGGGCATGATGACGAATACACCCTCACCCCACCCTTTGATCAGTCATCAATGGAGGGGGTGGGGTCATGCATAACTGACCCCAGCCATCTCTCAAAAACGACTCATTTGGGAAAGGTGATTTTTTAAATTACAATAATCATTACACTGAATGATTATTGTATATAAAGTGAAAGCTTTACTGTTACAGCTCTCTCTGAACCAGTAGCTGCTGGACAACAAAAGGAGAAGCACAGCCAGCCAGCAACTAGCATCAACCGGCTGACTGACCAAGACAGAAGCTGCCTGATAACTGGGGTAAGTGTGAAGTATTAATTATTGTTCTTTTAAATTATTTTTGCAATATTTCCATTATTTAAATATACTACTTTGTAATTATTTTAACATATAGCACAGTCTAGTCTAGTATCATGACTCATGAGTGCATTTAAATAAACTTGTAAGGGTTAATGTGTGTCATGCAGTGCACCTCATGCAAAATGCTATGTAATATGCAGATGACAGATTTTTATTTTATGAAACTAGATAAGTGGGTTACTGCTTTTAATACAGAGCTCATTTTGTTATGTACAGTCCATACATTTGAATCCTTCCCATATAGCACAGTGAGCTATAAACAGCATGCAACTCTTCAACCTTGTAACCCTCACTTACTTTTGTAACACAACCTGTACATTGATTTACACTCTTCATTTATTGTCAATATATGTGTACATGTGATCTAAAGCGCTTTGACACCCTACATGTGGATGAGTAGCACTATAAAAAGAAATAAAAACAAAATAGTGGTATTTAAATTTAAAATTTTTGCAAATACAAATTCAAAAGCAAGCGTCTTATGATGTGATAAGCTTTAAGCCCTTCTTTTTGCTCCATTGCTTCAAATCAATTAGTATTTAAAGCAAGACTACTCACCTGTAGGGTCTCAAGGCGCTGTGTGTGGGGGGGTTGAGGGGAGGTGATCTGCGATTGATTTGACGAGCCAGGTCTTGAGGTCCTTCCTTAATTGCGGACGTGATGGTGATTGCCTGAGGTGCAGAGGCAGGAAGTTCCAGAAGTTTAGACAAGGATCTTTCTCCAGCACTGGTCTACAGATGTGTGATGGTGGCCTGCGCCAGTTGGGCGGAGTGGAGATGTCAGGGGAGAGTGTAGAAGCAGAAGTGGTGGTTGAGCTATGTATGTCTGGCGTTGTGGAGGGATTTGTAGGCGTGCGTGAGGAGCTTGAGCTAAGGTAATTCTTTTGTTGAAAGATAGCAAGTGAAGGTCTCTCAGGGAATATATGACGTTATATCGCATGCCAACACAAAGAATGCCATTATAACGCGGTAGTAACAACACAAGTGCTGTTACAACGCATTACCATTGCAAAGCACACTTTTACCATGCATATGCCTTTACCACGCATGCCATTATAAGGCAAAGGCATGCATGGTAAAGGCATATACTTGGTAAAAGGGGTTAAGGTAAGTAATTGTGTGGCTCTGTTTGTGTGTGTTTGTGTATATATATATATATATATATATATATATATATATATATATATATATATATATATATATATATATATATGTATATATGTGTATATATATATGTATATATATGTATATATATATATATATATTAATACCCCCAGGCAACCCCAAAATTACCCTTTGTACCAGTGCCAATAGCCCTACCCCCTTAAAATTCTAAAATTACCCTTACCACCCTAATACCCATACCCCCTAAACCCTAAAATTACCCTTACCACCCCAAAACCCAAACCAACCCTGAACCCTAAAATTACCCTTACAACTCCAAACCCTAAAACTATAAATTACCCGTGGCACCACAAATTACCCTGGGCACCCTAAAATCCAAACCCACCCTGAATCCTAAAATTAACCTTGGCACCCCAAAACATATACCCATCCCAGTAGCGTCACTAGGGAGGTGCGGGGGGTGCGGACCGCACAGGGTGACACCAACACATGGGGTGACACCAATCTGCACTGCAGCCTCGCCTCTGCTCTCACCTTTACTGTCGCTCCCTGTGCAAGCTTGTTCCTCATGCTGTTCACACTCGCCAGAGTCTAGCAGGAGATCTGCAATGCTTGACAGCAATTTTCTTTGCTCACAAGGCAACTCTATAGCAGCCTAGCTCATCTGAGGGTGCATGGTTTCCTATTTTTCAGTATCTTGCACAGTCTTCAGTTTCCCAGTGAACCAGTTCCAAATTTCAGCTTGCTCTTCACTACAGTGCCACCTGTTGCTCGCACTCTTGTTTATACAAATCCAGGGAAGACAGATGGAGTAAGAGAGAGAGGGAGACAGAGGGAGCTAGAGGGAGTAATACAGAGAGAGGGAGCTAGAGAGAGCAAGACAGAGCGAAAGGGAGCAAGAGGGAGTAACAAAGAGAGAGAGAGGGAGCTAGAGAGAGTAAGACAGAGAGAGAGGGAGTAAGCCAGAGAGAGAGAGGGAGCTAGAGGGAGTAAGACAGAGAGAGCTAGAGTGAGAAAGACAGAGAGAGAGGGAGCTAGAGTGAGAAAGACAGAGAGAGAGGGAGCTAGAGGGAGTAAGACAGAGAGAGGGAGACAGAGGTAGCTAGAGGAAGTAAGACAGAGAGAGAGGGAGCTAGACAGAGAGAGGGAGCTAGAGGGAGTAAGAAAGAGAGAGAGGGAGCTAGAGGGAGCAAGACAGAGAGAGAGGGAGCTAGAGGGAGTAAGACAGAGAGAGAGGGAGCTATAGGTAGTAAGACAGAGAGAGCGGGAGCTAGAGGGAGTAAGACAGAGAGGGAGACAGAGGGAGCTAGAGTGAGTAAGACAGGGAGAGAGGGAGCTAGACAGAGAGAGGGAGCTATAGGGATTAAGAAAGAGAGAGAGGGAGCAAGACAGAGGGAGAGGGAGGTAGAGGGAGTAAGAGAGAAAGGGGGAGCTAGAGGGAGCTAGACAGAGCGAGGGAGCTAGAGAGAGTAAGACAGAGAGAGAGGGAGCTAGAGGGAGTAAGACAGAGAGAGGGAGACAGAGGGAGCTAGAGGGAGCAAGACAGAGAGAGAGGAAGCTAGACAGAGAGAGGGAGCTAGAGGGAGTAAGACAGAGAGAGAGTGAGGTAGAGGGAGTAAGACAGAGAAAGAGTGATCTAGAGGGCGCTAGACAGAGAGAGGGAGCTAGAGGGAGTAAGAGAGAGAGAGGGAGCTAAAGGGAGCAAGACAGAGTGAGAGGGAGCTAGAGGGAGTAAGACAGAGAGAGAGGGAGCTAGAGGGAGTAAGACAGAGAGAGAGGGAGACAGAGGGAGTAAGACAGAGAGAGGGAGCTAGAGGGAGCTAGACAGAGAGAGGGAGCTAGAGGGAGTAAGACAGTACCTAGCGCCGTACATTTCCGACAGAGGAGGTCCATGCGGTAAGTCGTGAGGGGGTGACACCATGAGTTACCCGCACCGGGTGACACCAACCCCAGTGACGCCACTGACCCATCCTGAACCCTAAAATTAATCTTGGCAACCCAAACCTATACCCCTACACCCCAAAACCCAAACCCACCCTAAACCCTATACTTACCTTATACTTACATGTAAAACACATATGCTTTTACCATGCATGCCTATACAAAGAAATTTATGTAAAGGCATGTGTGGTAAAGGGATATGCATTATAATGCTTTGCATTGTAATGCTATGCATTGTAATAGCATTGCGATGTAATGGTACTTGCGTTGTATTGGCATGCGTTGTAATGGCATGCGTTGTATTGGATTAGTTTGTATGGCTTTTTCCCTTCTCAGGTGGCCGGTGATGTGGCTGCGGCGTGGGATGTTCAGGATGAGTTTGGCGGATGTGTTCTTGATGTTCTGCAGTTTCTTTTGGAGTTTCTAGGTGGTGCTGGATAGAGTGCTGACAAGCTCATGGGTGACAGTTTTCCTGTACTCACTGGGGACACACTGGAAGATTTTATGAAGTAGATGGAGCATGTCCAAATAGGAGGAATAAACAACGTTGATTTAGTGGTTTATTGAGAGAAAGAAGTCCAGGAGGTTGCCAAGGTTTCGCACGTAGGCAGTGGGCATATGGGGGGGGGTTCCAAGTGCTGCAGACCCCCTCTGCCTGGGCTACCAAGAGTCAACCAAGGCAGAGGGGGTGGCAACACTTGGGGGTGGATCCCAGGTTTAGGACTTAGGTCTTGTTTGAGTTAGTTAAGCTTGAGGCAGGTGTCCTTCATCCTGGTGGTGACTGCATTTATCCAGTTGTGGAAGTTGCTCTTGGCAGCTGTGGGTTCTTCTGTGAGGTAGTGAATCAGCTGGATGTTATCGCGTAGGAGACCCCGTTAAGTCTGTGGTTCTTGACGATGGCTGCAAATGCGGTCTGAAGAGCTTGGGGCTCAGGGAGGAGCCTTGAGACCCTTTGCAGCTGATCTCTGTGGGTTTTCAGTTGAATGGTGGAAGTCTTACTCTCTGTGTTCGGCCGATGAGGAAGGAGCAGATCCATCCAGGGCTTTGTTCCGGATGCTGGCATTGTGGAATCTTGTGCAGAGGGTGTGGTGGGAAACGGTGTTGAAGGAGGCTGAGAGGTCCAGCATGAAGAGGGAAGCTGTTTCCCATTGGTCGAGGCATTTGTTTTTAGGTTTGAGGCTCCAGATATCTCATTGGAACAGAAGGAGGCCTGAAGGCCCTTTAACTTAGGCCTTTGTTATGGGCCCAGGTGAAATCTGATAAGCTGCTGCCCCCCTCCACTTGCACATTTCAGCTCGGAATGATAGCAGGCAAAGTGCAGCAGCAGGCGCTGCTGAATGGGTCTGTTACAAATGGGGCTTTTGTTTGGCTAGGGTATACACCTAAGCCAAGCAGTACCCACCACCACTCAG
Source organism: Lissotriton helveticus (assembly GCF_964261635.1). NCBI lineage: Eukaryota > Metazoa > Chordata > Amphibia > Caudata > Salamandridae > Lissotriton > Lissotriton helveticus. The sequence continues at coordinate 210,513,447 of NC_136058.1, forward strand.
GTTAATTCAGATGCAAGATTACCTGTGCTCCTCGTCTGGTAGCGTGGTGCAGAGGAGGCTTATCAAAGAGGCAATGTGTAAAGTATTTCTGCAACGCATAGTAAAGTAACACAGTGAAAGACAAAGCAAAACACTCCACACTAGTTCTAGAAAAATATACCATCTTTATGTAATTAAAACCAGGCCTAAAGGACAACAATCTAATAGTCTATCAAGAGTTATGCCAGTAGTAACGTTAATAGCTCATCACAGTGCTCACGAACCTTTAAGGGAGTTACACTAATCCTCAAATGAGCCCACCGGCCTCCTCCACCTCGAAAAGGTTTTCAATGCAGTGGGGGTTGAAGTCAGCCTGCACAGGCCTTTGGGACAGTACCTGGGGCTTGGAGTCACTGCTCTCGTTGTCGGCGGTCTCGCACACGGGGTCCACGTGGTAGGAAGTGGAGTTGGGCTCTGGCATGGCCGCAGGAGCACAGGCAGGTCTGTGGCCCCATACTGCTGTGTTGGTGAGCCTCACACATGGAGCTCGTGTTGGTAAGAGGTACAGAGGCAAGCAGGACTGGTGTTCAGCCACAGTAGATGCAGTCTTGTGAATCTTCGGCCCAAAGAGCCTGGAGAGAGCGAGCTCAGATCGTTGTGTTGCTAGGCAACCAGAATGCGCTCACGCCACTCGGTGCTACCGGCGCTGACTGAGGGTAAAGGTCTACACCGCTGCGGTATCTTCAGAAACAGCAGTCTCGAGTACGACTAGTAGCAAAAGGTGACCGAGCGCCAACACAGCACGCGCTAGACTATGTGAGTGTGTCTGGTGGCCTAATAACATACAAATAGCCCTGATTCTTCCATAACAGGAGGAAAGCTAACAAGTTCTTTGGAACTTGTAGGATATAGAGGCCCAGTTGTCCCTCATTGCAGAGGTAGCAGGGAGCAGGCCAACATAGCTGAGCAGAGTGCATAGGCAGTACAGCAAAGCAATTGACAAAGGGGCAGTCCTTCCTAGCAGCGTTGTACCTCATAGTTGCAGAGTCTCCTCCAGACCCCAAAGTGAACTAATTTGGGGATGTCACAGCGAGGTCCAGTACTAATACCAAAATGTGTCTTTGGAGTGGGGAAGATAACAAAAAACGGCTGTCTTTGATTCTCAAAAGGCCCCTGCCCTTTCTTCTCCGGCTCCAGGCACACTTCAGGCGGTTATACAGCTTTTTGTGTTGGAATAGGCATAGCCCTATTCAGGTGGAGGTGTCAGTCCCTCCCTCCTTCTATGTTTAATGAAGTCTTAGTGCGGTGCTATAATTTGACTTGATAATGTCAAAGCTTTCAAATGTTAAAAAGATACACTTTTAAAAATTTTGAAGAGCGTTCACTTTTCTCATTTGTAGTCCTGTCAAATACCACTCATTAGTGGTCAGACTAGTGCTGGTGTCCGCATCACCACACTAGAATGCTTTATTCATTCAAGCTATAGCACACCTGGGCCCTAACCACCTTGCATGCTTTCTGAGTAGCTGCATTTAGGCAGCAAGCACGCTGGCAGTAAGTGCATTGTGGTCTTGAAAACCATGCAGTCTGTCCCACTTATGTTCTTGGCACAATCACATTTCGGTACTGCCTGGAAAAAATAATCACCAATCTCTTGCCAAACTGCCTGCTTTCACACAGTGTAAAACACTTTCTTCAGTTAGCGCAAGTCATAAACAAAAAAAATTCCTGACCCGGCTGGCAGAGAGTGCTCCACGTAGAACCAAGGGGTCGCCCTATGCCAACTGTTGTTTTCCAGAAAGGCGATGGACTATAGGCTGCTTAGAGGTGGCAGTGGCCTTGGTGCTGAAAGTTTCAACCTTGGGGTCTGGTTGCTGGAAATGATCACTGGCTTATCTGTCCTCTGACTCTCTAGCCCCCTGAATGTAGCAGGTGTAAAACCTTAACTCACCATCCCTCCTCTAGTCACATGAGGTGTTACCATACCTCTGCTCACTACTTCAAAAGGATTCTAGAGTTCAGGCCAGCGGCACAGGTGCTCACTGCAATACACATATATTCAAAAATACACACACATTTGTTCACATAGATTCATGTTTAAACATGGGCATGCCCTTCTTTGCAGAAACATTCAACTCTACACAAAATTTCACACATCACCATGCTTGCAGAGACCCATGAGCTCACTTGCACTCATGCACATTCCATTAAAAAACACCTGAATTTATTATTTTTATTTGTTTTGTGTAAAACATTATTGTACAAGAAGCACATTGGCTTGAAACATTACATGAATGCAATGTAATTGCTGGTAATAATTATTGTTTTAATTCTTTTAGCACATGAAAAATTGGAGTTAAAACTGGTCGTGATATAATCACATTCAAGATCAGTACTGAGAGATATCGAAAGAGGACACGTGGTAGTTCTGACTCTGCTGTAACAGGACATTGATCAAAACTCAGCTTCGTGGTCCTTAATCTCAGGCCACAAGGTAGGACATGGTTCTCTATTTACGGCAAAGGTCCACATTCAGCTGTATATGAATACCAACTGTGTGGTCTTTAAGTGTGGAGGACTGCCTGTTGACTTATCCTAGCAGAACAGTTCAGAGAGTGTGAGCTTGTAGCGAGTTGAGAGTTCAAGGGAATCATTTTTTGTTTTTCATCATGAACTATGAAAATTCCCAAAATGTTGATTTTGAAATCTTTAATTTTTTTATACTCTTTCATTTATTTAACTGTGGCTTGATAATCCCTTACTATCCCTTAATGCTTTCCACCCCTAAAACCTTTCCACCCCAAACTGCCCATACATTTTATCCTTTCTTCCTGCTTAAAAAAGTACTACTCTAATTCATTATAGCCCTCTACTACTATGTAGTGCTACCCTAAAATGTCCTAACTATCCCTTAAAGCTAACTATACTTGAATTATTAAAATGCATTGCTAGTCTCAGGCCCCTTTACCCCACCTCATTTTAAATTCTCCTGTCTACTTTAGGAGGATGCCTCTTACCCCTGATCCCAGTACACTCATCTTTGCTCTATAATGCATGGCATTTTATCATGTTTGAGGCCACTGTTTATTTTCATTCTAGTTTTTTCACTCGACAATATTTTTTACAGCAATGTTTTTCGCCCTTTTTTTTCACACAATATTTTTACTGCACACAGAGTATGTACAGTGAGTTGGATATATAAAATCGATCTAATGTGTTGTGACAGTTGTGACTGTTGTCCATTTAGTAATAGGATCACTGATAGGACTAGCACTGTCTATAGGCTGTAATTTTAGTCTGTCTTGTAAAATAGGTCATTTCATCAATGTGTAGAATATCAAAATGGTCTTACTGCAATGTTAAACTCTTAATTGGAAAAATATGCATTTATTTTGCTGTGTTGGGTACAGATGAGTACTGGATATATCAGAGATCTGCCTAGAACCCTATTAAAGGGTATTGCTCAATTAGTCTCTCATTCTTTTGAAGACATTTTTCAATATGTTTTGTATTATTTGCCATCTAAAGTCAAGTCAAAAGTTATAAGTATACCCTTTAAATTCTAGGCAGATCACTGAATTGACATGCTCAAGCTTTTCAATCACCACTGGTGTTGTGCATGCTATGGCACCTAGCCTCGAAGCTCACACCATATTTTAATTGTTAACAGGATCCCAGGAGGAATTCTGCAAATATTTACAAGGTTATACCGCTTGGGGAACAGCTGTACGTGCTGCTGCAGTTGCATTCCTGTCAGACTGAAGATGGATATGGATGAATAATTGCTGTTACTTGTGTGTGCATGACAATTTATATTAGTGTTTATTTAGTATTTTGCGTAATATCGTTTTTGTGTCTTCAACCAAGGGAATTTTAAAAAACAGGTTAGGTTTTCTATTTCCAATCTGATATATTGCTGGACACAATGAACACAGTTGACAGTTTACTCATAAACCCATTTTTGGGTTTGACACATGCAGATAAACTGCAAGTGAAAACATTAGGAGCTGATCAACCTCAAATTAAAATTGAGCAGTCTACAAAAGATAGGGGAAAGGGGTACACACGTCGCTTTACCAGTACATGGTATGGTAGGATTGAATTGCTTACTGGTAGCGCTTCTAAAAATGCTTTATTCTGTTTCCCATGCTTACTCTTTGGAGGTGAAGTTACCTGGACAAAAACAGGAGTTACTGACCTAAAGCATCTGGCTGAAAAAATTAAAAAACATGATTCCCGTAAATCCCATTTGACAAATATGTTGAAATTATCTCTTTTGGGAAAATCGGACATTGTACAGCAATTAAACGAAGCATACCGTGTGGGAGTAAGAAAACATAATGCAGAAGTTGATAAAAACAGATACATTTTATCAAAATTGATTGACTGTATTCGATTTTGTGGTGCCTTTGAATTGGCATTAAGAGGCCATGATGAAACTGAAGAGTCTCTAAATCCTGGCGTGTTCAGGGGCCTTGTTGATTTTGTCTCCAGCATTGACAGTGCTATGGAAACACATTTAAAAACAGCCACCGTGTTTAAAGGCACTTCTAAAACTATTACAAATGAATTGCTGGACTGTATGCTGGAAGTAATAAGAGACTATATTATACAGCAGTTGAGAACCACTGATTATGTAGCTATCCAAGCTGATGATACAACTGATGTCTCTACTAAGACACAGTCAGTTCTGGTCTTCCGCTACATTGATGGAAATTGCAAGGTAGCTGAAAGATTTTATTGTTTCACACATCTAAAAGACTCATCTGCAGAAACAATTGCCTCAGCCATTCTTAATGAATTAAACATTGTTTTCCCTGAGCAATGTGCTAAAGGAAAAGTAATTGCTCAAAGCTACGATGGTGCCAGCGTCATACGTGGTGCAACAGATGGGGTGCAAAAGAAAATCAGGGATGTTTACCCAAATGCACATTATATTCACTGCTATGCCCACCAACTTAACCTAATTATGGAACAGGCTTCCTCCAAAATATCTAGAGTTAAAATTTTCTTTTCAGAGATTGGTGGTATAACAGCATTTTTTGCACGTTCCCCGAAAAGGACTGAAATTCTTGAACAAATAGTTTCAAGAAGACTTCCAAGAGGGTCTGCAACTCGCTGGAACTTCAATATTCAAGCAATATTGCTAATTTATAAATACAGAGAAGATCTTCTTGAATGCATGTCAACCATTGCTAACAGTGGTGATTTTGTGTCGAATACTATATGTGAAGCTAAGGGATTTAGTAGAACATTAGATGATAGAGAGTTTATATTCTTTCTGTTTCTTTTTTTCCAAATAATGCCCCAGGTAGACATTTTATATAATCAATTGCAAAAGCGAGACTTTGACACTGTGTCTGTCCAGAAAGCTACTACAGACTTTGTGATAAGCATCACCAAAGTACGAGAATCCATTGACAGTTTGGATTCTACATTGACACAAGAATGTACATTTGTAAACCGGAGACTGCAAATAAATACTTTGACCCAAGAAGCAAAAGAAGTCTGTGACATTATTGTGGTCCATGCCAGAGAGCGCTTTGCTTTCACAAAGCATCTTGTAAGTGCAACACTATTGCGAAGTGACCTTTTTGAAAGCCATGACAAATCTTTCCCAGCTGAGGCACTCGCAGAAACGGTAGAAGCCTATCCTATGTTAGACAAAGCCAGATTGAGTACAGAACTTTCGGTCCTGTATGGAAGACGAGACTTCCGTCAAACTACTGGTGGTGCCATGGCTTTATTTAGCTTTTTGTGTGAAAACAACTTAGAGAAATCCTTTTCTGAGACCATAAAGCTCTTAAGAGTTGTCATTACTACACCCATGACAACAGCAGAATCTGAGCGATGTTTTTCCACACTAAAGAGGGTAAAAACGTTTTTGCGAAACACTATGACTCAAGCTAGACTTAATGCTTTGGCTATGCTGTCAATGGAAAAGGAGCTAATAAAGGAAATACCAGAATTCAACAAAAGAACAATCAAAAAGTTTGTTCATATTAAAGATCGACGAGCAAACTTTCTATATAAATAGAAAATATAAATCTGATGTGTGATCATAGTTTCAGGTGTTTATAGCTCAGTTTGTTTTGTTTGATAACATTAGGATGTACTGTTGGAAATGTTCTCATTCCATTTAATATTCATACAACTCCTGTACAGTTGATATGTATTTATATATGTGTGCTTATGTATCTGTGATTTTATATATATTTGTTTTCATATTTTAATATTATTTAAAATATTTTGTTGTTAGTTTTTTGAGGGTATATGTCTTTATATGTACAACATTTAGGTATGTTCCTAATTTATTGTTATTTAACCGTTTTCTACTGTACTGATAGGGACAGGAACCCTTCTACCTCAGATTGACATGCAAAGTATTTAAATATTATTTTTATTTTGTCAATTGTGTTTAAAAATATCATATTGGTTTTGAAAGTTCTTAAAATGTACATTTATTTATTTCCATAATTTCTTGTTTAACTTTTTCTGCTGTGCTGGCTGAAGGGCACAAGGACCTGAGAGTGGCATTCAAACAATTCACATAGTATTATTTAAACTAATTTTGTTTGTGTTTACAAATATCATATTGGTTTTGAAGGGATATTTCTTAAAATATACATTTATTTATTCTCATATATTATTTTCATGTAGCCATTTTCTACTATACTGACTGCTACAAGGGCCTGAGAGTGGCATGCAAAGTATTTAAAAATAAAGTAAAAAGTTTTTACCTAGCCTGCTTATGCATATAACATTTTTGTTCTTTCTTTCTTAAATAAATGAAAGATTTTTAATGGATATTTCTTATATTTTAAGCAATGCATATTACACTCATTTCATAACTTATTTTTATTTAGTGGTTTTCTAAAATACTGATAGACCCAAGGGCTTCAGACCGCTATATGAACTATTTTAAATACAATATTTACTTAATTATTTTGCAAAATTGCCTTGCTCAAAAATGCAAAGCTTTTGCTGACTTCCTAAAAATTAAATGTTTGTTTCAAATTGATATTTCTTATACATGTAGCTATTTAATATGTCATAAAGATTACTGGGCAATCAACGTTGAATAGCTGATGCAGAAAAGGAAGTGGCCAGCCTTCATTTTTGGTAGGAACAAAATTACAAGTGTGTTTCTTTGTGGATGTGCAACCTGGCTTAGTACCCTGGCCCTCTTCAGAAGTCAGTCTTGCTTGGCAACACAGAAATTCTCTGAAATAATGTATGAGTTTTCTTTTATGAATGCCTAGAAGAACTGATTTTTCAGTCCATTTATCACAGAAATAGAGCTGGAAATTGCACCAAAAAATGCCAATTTTTAAAAAATTTCTTCACGGGGGGAGAACCCCCCCGAACCCGCCTTATTGCCGTCGGGCTCGCTCGCTTCGCTCGCTAGCTCCCGTTCGTTGATGCCTACTTCATACGCCCCACGAGGTTCAAATTCCACCAGCCGCCACTGCCTCCTGATGCCTCCCCTTGTTGTGAATCCCCCCTAGCGTGATATCAATCACCCAAATTAAAGCGACTGTTCTTCGGTTGAGATAAGTATTTCCACGAATGGAGTGATTCTTTATCGATAAATAGATGCAGTTTAATCTTATCAGAAAAAATCCTTCTTGATTAATATATAATCGCTGGGATTCCCCGTAGCGTAAAGAAGGTAAGGTCTCCTGAGCAAATATCCTCAGTCTTCTTGCCATTTGTCTATCTGTGAATGAATTCAATTTCTCTTTCCTTACCCTAGCCATTTACAAAGCACCACAACCATGGATATCAGTCTGAAAATCAGTCGAAAGAAGGAAACCTTGCCCAAATTTGTGCTGACTTGTAGCAAACAGGTCGTTGTGAAGTGAAAAATGTTTCCCAGTGGGTCGATTCTATGGTCCAGGATAAGGACAGTATGGAGAAAGGCATGCCACCTCTAACATTTTGCTGCATTGTGTTGAACAGCCAGATGGAAGGGGGTAAGACCTCCAGATACCTGAGTCAGTGTGTGTGATGTCAAAGAGACTGATGGAAATATTGTACCTTTTGTGATGTTGGTAATATGACTTTGAAATACGAGCACACCTGCTATGACGAGGGGGCAAAGGTGCATGAGCAATTCAGGATTGCATAGTACATCCTCTCCTAGGCAACCATTTACTCATGGGCACTATATTACAACAGAACTCCTTTGCCTAATGCCAAAGGTAATTTGTACTGTGTGGTTGTGTGTTCCAATCTCCATTTTCATGCTACTATTGGTATTGCTGTACAAAACGTGCCTCTGTACCATCTTGCAGGATGAGCAGCGTGTAAAATAAATGCAAACACCATACTATTGTTCTGTGTTCAAATGGGCAAGAATGCTGGAGATATACCAGGTATACTCAGTGGCGTAACAAAAGCCCCCACATCGCCCGTGGTGCAGGGAGGATGCCGAGCTCCGTGGGCCCTCTCCAGCACTGGCAGGCTCCTGGTCTGAGAGCTTCAGACTTGGTCGAGAGCATGGGAGGGCTCTTTCATGTACTTCGCAGGGGGGCCCCCTCAAGTTTCGTTATGCCACTGGGTATACTACTGATTGGGTGACCGCATGTCTGTGTAACTCTTTTATTCAAATCAAGCATTGCCACATGCACCCCTGCTCTGCCCCCCGATTTTCAGTAATCAACTGGAGTTGGATACTCACCATTAGTTACAAACAGGGCTGGCCCTATGCCGTAGCACATCCAAACAATTGACTAGTGGGGGAAAGGGTAGGATAGTAGGATATAGGGGCATCAAATCCCTTTCTTCCAAGGAAATCATTTAATCCCAACTTGATTGCTTTATTGCCAGGGTTTCTGTTTGTCGAAGAGCATGTACAAGTGATCATCAGCGTGCTGAAGGCTGCTATTGAGATGCACAACACAAATGCATCTCAAGTGTAGCTTGTAACTTTATATCAGTGAATACATCAACAGGCCTTCTTGATGTTTCTAATTGATGGTTTTTGTGTTCTATTCTTCATTTTTAATACATAAAGTCATTCCCTTTTCCAAAACAATTTATTTACCCAGTTGTTGTGTTATGTTTCTTTAAAGAATCTGTTCTCGTGTTGCTACACGAGCTTTACATGTATTTGTAGAATGTTATTGTTCAATAGAGCATTCCACTTCATCAGTTGTTCTCACTGGACGAACTGCAATACCTGAAGCAGCTGTTCAGCGAGAAGGACTGAGGAAAGGAAGCTCCGTTGGTATTCTTATTATATGAATAAATACCTTAAACTTCTTCATTTCTGGATTCATTACTCAACACCAGTGATAATATAATATAATAATCCACATTTGTAAAGCGCACCACCACCCGTAAGGGTCTCCAGGAGCTGGGGGCCGTCGGGAAGATTAAGCAAGCTATTGCCCAGAGTGCTGGGCTAATCTGCCGCCGGTGCCGGGGATCGAACCATGATCCCCAGATTCCGGAGTCAGTCGCCCTAGCCGCGGCGCCACATATTAAATGTGTTAACTAAAGTAACGCAATCTGATTGAAAATGTTATCACTTAAAGTGAAATCTAAACTAAATAATTTCTTTAAGTGCAAGGTAACTAATTTACAATAAGTAAAAATACATTGGATTTTCTTGTATGCGTTATTTATGGGCATACGCATATGCATGTTTGTCACAATTGGGGATTTGTGAAGGAGCCCTCGTCACAAAATTAAATAAAAAATGTTGACCGTTCCCTATTAGCATGTGCAGTCGAAAAACATATCCACGTCCAGTTCTGCTGTACTTTGTACATAGTACTGGTGGCCCACTGGGGTCAATCAAGCATCACAATGACTACAAGGATGTCTTTGAGAGAGGCACTAGCAGACAGAGATTGCATGTTTGACACTATACCTTAAAGAGGCAGTGCAATTTTCACCTGGAATGATGACATCATATTACACTACCCTCAACACCATATTATAAGCAGGCTTCGTTAACTGGTTTACCTATTCTGTCACACAGAAAGTATTATTCTGTAAAATCAAGAACCAGGATATCCCAGATTATGTCACCCTAAATTATTTATATTACTTACAGATTCATTTATTCTTTTGCAAAACATTGCAAGCAGGAAGATTGCAGTGAAGGGCGGGGCTATGTAGCTGCTCATAGACTGCACATACTCAAAGAGTTTTCCACTGTTGGCTGCCTGGATGATGGGTATCCAGAGGATACTGACAGCAGCAAGGATTAGAATGAATATTCTAGAGGGAAAAGGTTGAGATACAGAAAGTTAAAATGAATTCATATACCGAATCGTTGAGTTCTCTAATCATAATAACATTTATAATTTGCCAAGAAGAACATGTTTGGCTCTGAATTTAATACTCAATGAAATTGACAATTGTTTTGGCTTATGTGTAATGAACAGCTTTGTTGTTATACTCTGGGGCATAAGGGATAGAGAATTGCTGCAGATGGTGGTGGTGACATCTGAGTGGAAATTGAGAAGAACACAAGATGAAGAGGAGGAGTACAAATGTGTGTGAATGTGGTACAACGGTTTGTAGGATGAGTTAAAAATGGTCTGCATTTAATTCCAACAAATTAGGCACACTTGGGAATAAGAACATATGTTTATTTTATTTTTAAAAATGGACCTAGGGCAGGTGGAGTCCTTTCAGGACTGTGGAACCAAATTTTGTGTGAAAAGCTGGCTCCAGGCAGCAGACTTAGCTGGCTTCACCAAAGTATTTTATTGGCAGCAATGCAGGTTAATGCATTGCAACAATAATTAAATGGGCAGATCTTAAAAAGAAATTCTAATCAAATATATTCACTGAGTCGTTCATTGGTAGCCTATACCCTTAGTGAAGGAAGCATACTCATGATAGCATAGTTCCATGCCTCCCTCCTGCCTTCTTACAGGTAGAGGACAGTTTGAGAGCAGCTGCCATATTTCCAGTTGGACTCAGGACAGACATCCTGCCTAGCCCACCAATAATTCACTGCAAGACCACAACCTCTTTTTTAAACTATATGACTCCCCCTCAAAAATGCCTGCTTCATCTTCCAGTTTGAACCATGAATGCTGAATGAAAATATGTGTGACTTTCGGAAAGAACTGCCTTCGGAAGTCGAGTGGAGTATGCACGAGTTTGGGTGAGTCTGTCCCAGAGTGACTAAGACACATATGATCTCCAGTAATATAAAGAGGATGGAGCACCACAGTTTGTGCACTATAGAGAGGATAATGCATGAGGATATCAACTGCTATGGAAGGCAGAGGACTCTTTTAGTTCTAGACAGCTGCTTAAGTGCTACCACCAGTCGTGCAGAAGTAAACACAGTACATCACAAGGCTTTAAGTGATTTTTGAAAACACTAACAATTGACACTTTACACAAGCAAGTCATAGCCCTTTCACTCCAAACTCAACCTATCCACCATAATACCTTTCCCCATTTACTTCTTCAGTGTGTTCTTTTTCAGTGATGGCACCAGCAGTGTCCTACAGCAGCATGCTTTGGCTTCATATTCCAGTAGCACCCTTTGACTCCACAACCGACAGCCACATTCTTACACCATTCTAAATGGTTTATAAGGTTTCATTGGAGGGAGGATGAAGTAAAACAAAGCCAGACTTTATGAGCACCTGCAGGTAACAGACAGTGAACCAATGCAATTCAGCTAGCAACATGGAGAGGAAGTTGGTGTAAGGAAAAATCAATCACAATAAGGAAAGGACTATTTCCATAGAACTGAACAACATTCACAATGATACTCTCTGTGCATGCAAGTACTCTAATGAAGAAGCAAAATATGGAATACATAATGTCACTTCCTGTCCCATGCGAACTCTTGGCTGCCAAAACTTTAATTTATCCTTAGAGTTGCTAAACAACAGTGTGCCTAAACTCAAAGGAGAACTTAGGAATCACTTCTCTAAAAGTTAAAATTATATGACGTGAAATAAAGGCGCAATTTCATATGACAGAAAAACAACCTGCCAACTATCATGAGTTCCTGCTCAGATGCATTCTTGCGTATCCTCTGCCAAATGTCAAGAGTAAAGAGAGTGCTACTACTGTTGAAGATGGAGGTGAGTGAACTCATAAGGGCAGCCATTAGGACAGCGATCATCAATCCTCTTAGACCTGTAGGTAAAAGAAGACAACACTCAGTATGAACCAGAAGATCTGACCAGGACTTAAAGCAACAGCCAAATATTAACATAGTAAAATTGTCAATGTAATACAAAACATATCTATCTATCTATTTATCTATCTATCTATCTATCTATCTATCTATCTATCTATCTATCTATCTATCTATCTATCTATCTATCTATCTATCTATCTATCTATCTATCTATCTGCCTACCCTTAGCTCTGGATTTGCCTTTTTACGATTTCCTTCTTGGTTAGGCGCCTTGATGCCTTCGGGCTTAGTAGCGCGTTTATAAATTGATTTTCATTTCATTTCATTTCATTTATCTATCTATCTATCTATCTATCTATCTATCTATCTATCTATCTATCTATCTATCTATCTATCTATCTATCTATCTATCTATCTATCTATCTATCTATCTATCTGTCTGTCTGTCTGTCTGTCTGTCTGTCTGTCTGTCTGTCTGTCTGTCTGTCTGTATGTCTGTCTGTCTGTCTGTCTGTCTGTCTGTCTGTCTGTCTGTCTATCTATCTATCAATATTGATTTACATGCAAGAAAGAAATGAAGCAAATACTTGGACTCACCAAAGGACATAAAATATACTCCTAACTCAGATAGTACAATATTGTTTGCTTAATGACTGCGTGGGGAGCTCACAGGATTCTTACATTGGGGCCATTATTCTGGAGTGCTGCTGCTTTCCCTGCCTACCGCCACCCGTCACATTCCCCCCCTCGCTGCCGCAGCCTTCTGCTGGTACAGCGCGGACAGCGTGGAGAGGGGGGACTGCAAGTCCCGTGGGGCATAGTGGCGGAAGCCACCACCGCCCTCACTGCGGCCAGAGGCGCATAAAATCAAACTGAGCCCCGGCGGAGCGGGAGCTCACAGGATTCTTACCGTGGAGCCATTATTCCGGAGTGCTGCTGCTTTCCCTGCCTGCCGCCGGCCGTCACAGTCCCCCCCTCGCTGCCGCAGCCTTCTGCTGGTACAGCGCGGACAGCGTGGAGAGGGGGGACTGCAAGTCCCGCGGGGCATAGCGGCGGAAGCCACCACTGCCCTCACTGCGCCCAGAGGCACATAAAATCAAACTGAGCCCCGGCGGAGGGGGAGCTCACAGGATTCTTACCGTGGGGCCATTATTCTGGAGTGCTGCTGCTTTTCCTGCCTGCCGCCGGCCGTCACAGGCCCCCCCCTCGCTGCCGCAGCCTTCTGCTGGTACAGCGCGGACAGCGTGGAGAGGGTGGACTGCAAGTCCCGTGGGGCATAGCGGCGGAAGCTACCACCACCCTCACTGCACCCGGAGGCGCAATAAATCAAACTGAGACCCCGCGTCGCGGGATCGCGCGCGGGTCGCGCCGGGTTAAGCCCGGGAGAAGGGCGGAACCGTCTGTGGCCGTCAGGGGCCGGGAGAGGCCGGGCTGGGCTATTTTATTTGTTTCTTGGTCCCAGTATTATTTTTAATGACCTATTGATATTTTTGGTGTAAATGAAGTCACCTTTTATGATCCTATAGCAAAACTGTACTAAATATTTAATTTTATTTTAAACTAAGAGTATATGTTTCGCATCTCAGTGATTGATTTGTCTTGTTTTTTCATACGCTGGTATCTTTGTATTATTTCTGCAAAATTGTTTGCATATTTCTGTGCTTGATCATGGGGAAGAATACAAGTTGGGGTGCGACGCGCTCTTAAGCCCGATCTCTGTTTCAATTTCAAGCGCCAACAGTGATAGCCCACGAGAGGGCAGAAGGCAAGACGTAAATTGATTAAAGCATATTAATAGGGAAGGGTTCTCTACAGAAAATGCTAAAGGGAACGCGGGCCATAAACAGTGAAATAATGTTGTAAAACAAACTGGAATAAAAGGAAATAAGGGTAGCAGTCAGTCTGAGACTGCATTTCCTCCAAATAGTGCAGGTAATCTAGCAGCTGAGGAGTGTTTTTGGGGAAGAATGGAGACCCTTCTAATAACTCTTCTAGAACCTATCCGTTTAAAAGTTACAAGTATAGAAACCAGGGTAACTAATCTGGAGGAAAAGTTTGCTGGTAATCAGCAGCTTACTCAGGATAAATTGATTCCTATATTACCTCAACCTATTCTTACTAATCCTAATGGAAAGCCAAATAATACATCAAGGGCTCCAATCACTCAAACCCAGTCCAACAATAGTGAGGCTAAGGGACGGCTGGAGTTCAAGGGGCTAAGGGGTAATACTGGAACTAATGTACCAGGTCCATCTGGTCCTGTCAAAGCAATTACCAACAAAACTCCTAGTCATCGAAGAAGAGCTGAAGACACTAGTGAGGCAAACGAAAATACAATCTTACCTATCTTAAATTTACCTCCTGAGGCTACACCATATACTGTGGTGTTAGCCAATGTCCCTCCCCTTCTCCCTAATACCTTTGAACATTGGTCGACTTTGAGGAATAAATCACTCCATTTCCTATCGATCAAGCTTGGACTTGATAATTCCCTGTTTTCTGAATTTAAGATGGCTAGAAGAGTCAGCTGGCTGGGCACGTCTTCTAAATCATTGAGTGGGGACTGTGTAATCTTAACATTCCGGTCACCACCATTAGTGCGTAGTATAATTGATAGGGGTTGTACTGGGTCAGTTGACCTTGATTTTGTTAACATTCTCCCCCTCTGATTTTTCTACTGCCCATCACGCCCGGACAGGTGCACAGGCCCTCTTTGTCCACCATTAAATCAGGGGGGTCCAATGGGAGGAAGAAGTTATGGCATCCTGACATTTAATCCCTTCAACACCCTTGGCGGGTTAGAAAATAATGATTAACTGCAGTTAGACACCCCACAACATTTTTCAGGCATAGCAGCTGATTCTATACTTGCTGCCAGCCATGGGGGAAATGTAAAGGAAGGTAGGGGGAAAGTTTTTAATAGGTTGAGGAACGAGGATCGTACAGGGGGACCGGATGCTGTGGATGTTGGGTTAGAGGTAGGGAGGGAGCATAGGACTACGACCGTATCTGTAGGTTCTAGTCCTGTGGCCCCTGTCCCTCCCACATGGTTCGGCCGTTATGCAGTGTTTCCTCTTGGAACATTGCGGGCATCAAATCTAAAATTAGTAACCCGCTTTGGCAGGACTTTATTCAGACCAAAGATGTGTTCTGTCTCCAAGAAACATGGAGTATGGATCCAGTCCATCTTAATGGTTTTAAGACTTTCCACACCCCAGCTGTTGACGTTATGCATGGTAGAGCAAAGGGTGGATTGAGTATGTACTTGTCAAATAAGCTTAATACAACAAGGGTAGTGGAGTCTGTTAAAGATACTTACTTTCAACTTCTGATACTTGTCATGGGTTCTGACGCTCCTATTGCCCTGCTTAACCTATATAATAATATTCCCCTTGGCGATGTTCTAAAAAAACTGGCTAAGGCATTGTTCCTACAGGAAAAAACCTTTAGACATGACTTGATGATACTCTTTTTGGAGATTTTAATTGTACTTTGTGAAACTTGATGGATGATAACCGGTGTGGATTAACACGGGAAGACGGCTTGTGCCGGTCTCATTTTAATCATTCCTTCTTGGGTGAACAATTTAACAAACTATGTGGTAAATTTGATCTGGGATTTGTAAATGAAGTTTGTATGAGACTATTTTCCCTTCCCCCAACTTATAATGGGAGGGGTTGTACTTCTACTATTGACTATGCGCTCATAACAAACAAGTATGCAAATAGAATTTACTCTTTACGGTTTCAGATATTGCGTTAAGTGACCACTTTCCGCTCTGTCTAGCCATTGTGTTCCCAGAGAAATCTTCTTTAAAACGCAACATAGAAATAGAAAGTGTGGACGAAAACTTGTCCATCTGTAGCACAAATGGTTACTCATTAAAATGGGCTATGGTGGATCAAACAGACATATTAAATGTAGTAATTGGTAAATGCATATCTAAGCTGGCGATTTGTTTGGGGGAAGACTCTACACCCGAAATACTTCTTGCATCCTTCCTGACTATTTGTCATGAAATTAGGACTTACCTTATGAGACAAGGAAAAAAGGTTAAACAAAAAGGAGGCTGGTTTAACCCTAGTTGCACCAGAGCTTATGCCCTTCTTAAGAAAGAACTGTATAAGAATCCTAGGGGTGCTGAGGAAGTCAGTTGACTCAGGAAAGAGTATAAAATTGCTAAAAAGACAGAAAGAATGAGCTAAAAGTAGAAGCCTGGGAAGCCTTGCATCTAGCTTCCCGTAGGAATGATAGTGCGGGCTTCTGGAAGATTGTTAGGACACTCTTTCTCAGGGAAGAGGCAGGTCCTACACTTGAGATAGCAATCCCTGAATCGGATTGGATTAGGCATTTTTCTAAAGTATATGAGGGTGAGGGATTGATGGGTTCTCCCTGTATCCCCACTGCCTAGTTGAAAAAGCCTTATATGCGAGTCAGGGTGGAAAGGCCCCTGGCCCGGATGGTGTCCCTATAGACATCTTCAAGGCCACCATTTCTCTCTGGGGCCCCCTTCTGGTCCAGGTGCTGAACGCTAGCTGTATTTCAGAAGTTCTGCCTACCTGGGTGGAGTCTGTAATAGTGCCCATTTATAAAAAGGGGGATAGACATGACCAGGGTTGTTATAGACCCATCTCCCTATTAGATTCCTTTACTAAAATAGCGGGCCGGATAACTTTGGACCGGCTTTTGGTCTGGGCTGAAGATAATTCCATCTTATCTGATCTACAATATGGTTTTCGTTCTGGCCTAGGAACCGTGGAACAGGGCCTAAACCTTCTAATGCTGGTCGGGAAGTACACAAGGGCCAAGAAAGAGAAGACTCCCCTGTTGAAGTAACTTATAAAAATAGAGCTAGCCACAATGTGAAAAGAATTCTTGTGGCAGCCCTTGAGCATAAGGGGATTCAGACAGAACCCTCTGGAGCTGAAAATACATTGTTTTTACTGCAAACCTGTGGTTCTTCTGCAAGATCACAATTAACAAACAAAAATAATGCCGGCCTCAATTTTCTTTATGACTAAACGACCCCCAGGGTGGGCCAGGGCCCAGGTGTCAATGCTATGGTCTTTTTAGGCATGGAGGCAGTTGGAGCCCCCTCCGTGAGCCTTCCCTAAGCCTCACAAACCTTGGCCCCTTCATTTTACATTGCGATGGGGGCATGTGACCCCCCGTCCCTAAACCTTATGAGACCCGGGAGAACCCATCTTCAAGGCCGCTTAAAAAAAAAATGGCTGGGGCATGTCTCGCCACTCCCTAAATATTATTTTGCCCCCAGATTCCATCCCTCGGGACTGATATATATTTACGGGAGGGGGCATGCAGCCCACCACATCGAGTCTCTTTGAGGCCCCAGGGTCCCCTTCCCCATGGGCAGTGTCTATTTTCTATGGTGTATGGGGCCATTAGGATCCCCTCCATGTACGTACATCTGTCCCTTTCCCCAATACTGTGGGAGTGTCCCGGAGAACCCATGCTCAAGGAAATATGTTTTCCCTGTTCTGGATAGTGAAGAAAGGGAACAGAAATGTATTCCCTGCCTGCACTCTCCCAGGAAGGGAACAACCTGCCTGCACTCCTCCGGGCAGGGAACAATTTTGTTCCTGCCTGGGCAGGAGCAAAGGAACGAAGCCAGCTCTCACCAGCATTACAATGGGAGCCGAAGGGGCGGCTGGGGCCACAAGGGCCTTGGGACTCACTTCTATGGCCCCCGACCATGGACATATTGTGGGTGTTCTGGGTGGGCACTGGGGTACGCAACAATAATCTGAGTAGCAGGCTCATGCCCGGGGAGCTAGCAGTGGCACCAAGGGTCCTGGGGCTTCCCTTGCAGCCCTCAACTAATACCACCTTGTTGGTACCCACTGCTAAAAAACACCCAATGCTAGCTCTCACCGGCACCTGCGATGGGCAGACTGTCTAGCTGGTAGAGGCTGCGGAGGTCCTTGAGGCTCCCCCTGTGGCCCCCACATTTAACAAAAAAATGCAGTAATAGTTTTTGGAGCTTGCTGGTGCCCAAGGAACGGGCAGAGCAGCACCAAAAATCATATTCTTTAAAGCACTTCATGCTGGAGCTGGAGCATTTTCATCTGGATTGCAAGTCTCTCTTGTGGTGGGGGTTTATAGCTGCGCTTTATGGTATGAAAATGTTTAAAAAAAATACCCACAGACATGTTAATATTATTTTTAAAAGGATGCTGTTAGAAATTGGGTTACTAGTTGGGATGTGAGCCCCTGTCATGCAGCAACCACAATCCTAGTGAGGGTAAGGCACAAGCAAACCCCAAATTAACCTGTGCTCTCACTTTAGCTTGGAGCAGAGCAGCCAGGCTTAACCTGAAGGCAATGTGTAAAGTTTTTGTGCAACACTTCAAACAGTAAAACTGTGAAAACACCATACAAAAATTTCCCACACGAGGTTTGGAAAAACAGAGTCAATTTTAATAAATAAAACAAGTCCAAAGCAACATCAATCTAATAGGGGAAACAGGAGATATTGAATTTTAAAGTTTCAACGTAAAATAACGACAAAGAGCAGAAAGCGGCAACAAGGAATTTCTGGTTGTGCTGGACTTGGACAAAGTCACAAGTTGAGACTCACCGTGATGGATCGTGAGCCAGCTATAAGGACCCAGTTAGGCCTGCTGAACAGAGCACCCTAAATCCTGGTTATAGAGCATTGCATGGGTCCGAGGCGAAGAAGAGTTGTGCAGTCAAAGCAACGCATTAGTTCCAAGATATGGTGAGGCTATGGCACAAAGTCCTGTTGCATCATCATTGAGGATCCTGTCGAAGGGGCTTCTGATACGAAGTTTGGGCACCAATTATGTATCAGTTCTGAGGAGCTGCAAGGCTGCAATGCAGAGGCCGGTGTCACCGTCAAGCTGCAGTCAACGAGAAATACAAGAACGCGGGTCAGAGATGCACCGTCCTGCTAGTGGAACCACATCTCCCAGCAGGCTCAGGGGTATACAGGAAGTGAATGCTGTGAATGATTGTGTGTGGACAGTGGCAGGCAATAATCCCTCCTTGTCAATCACTCGGGTATTGCCAATCGGACTGTTTTGTGTTCCTGGCTCGATCTGAGGATTTTTCGGAATTTGTCTTGACTCTGCTGAAACCTGCCCACGCCTACACACGGGCAGTGTGTGCCACGTTCCTTTTCTTGTTCTTTCACCTTCACTAGCCGCAGAGGACTCACCAGGGGGCAATTTTCTTTTGTCAGCGGCATCCTTGAGCTGCGTCTTCCATTCCTAGCGAGGGACACCTTTCCTGACTCCTGGATTTAGCCGCTATATCTTGTTCCCAGATTGCCTGAGTAACGGTTGCGGCTTTTCTCTGCTGTTCACTTCTTTTTCTTTTTATGGTTTGTGGACTGGACTGTTTGCATCCCGCTACTTTGCTACTGTAACTGAGCAGGGAGCTCTTGACTTGTGGATTATTTCATTTTGTGCTGCAAGACTTTTCAAGGACCCCGTTTCTGTGGGAAATTGCGTCATTACTTTCTTGGAGGAGAACATAGATTCAGAATCCGGTGTTTCTCGACTGGGTTTTCTGAATCCGGGTCTGGACATAATCCCTGCCCTTGGGACAAGGTGGTATGCACCTTTATCTTATGTTGTGCAGTCCTACAAGAGATTGAGGCTTGGGGTGATGGGAGATGAGTCAGGGTGTGCATGAGTCGAGTGCTGGGACTCTTGTCTTTTTGTCTTCCACAGAGGGGCACTTTTAAGTTACTGAAGTACCCCGAGGTGTTTCTGTGAAGCCAGCTGTCCACAAGGTTATCCAGATATGTGCTTCTCTACCCTTCGTAGCCTTTGTTGTTTTACCCTATTCCCCTTTTTCCCGTGGCGCTCTTGCATAGAGGGGTGGTTAGGAATACTCCTCTTGGTGGTAGTGTTTAGGGGAATAGAGGACCTGGCAGCTTTCCATCATCCCCCCGGACACCTCAGCAGGTTAGTGGTATCTGACTCTGGGTCCTGACGGATTGACTAGCCCAAGTTGTTTGTCCAGCCTGGGTGATGGCAACTCATGATATGTTGGCATCAGTACTTGAAACCATGACAACCTGCAAATTGAGGTGCAGGCCTTTCGGGCTGAGAACCAGGAATTGAGGAAAGAGCTAGGGACTGTACATAGAGAGGTGGCAGGGTTATCAAGGAAAGAGAAGCCTGGGTAGTAGAGGGCCTTACATTAAGATTGGATATGACCTCCCCTCTTGCAGGCATTTGGGCATCCTGTTCCGGGTCCTCAGTCAATTATGGTGGGCCACCCACCTATCACACGTTTTTCTGCTGCCAGCCATACCACCTCCCAAAGTGAAGGAAGCAATATCCTGATCAACATCATGCAACAACCACAAGTTCCTCTGGCCCTCTGTTCCTCTGGCCCTGCCTGAATGTTTCTTTGGGGATTCGAAGAAGTTCGGCACATTCTTGAATCAGTACTGGTTACATTTTCTCTGTAAACCTGCCATCTTCTGGGAGGATCAAGCAAAGATGGCCTTCATCATGTCCTATTTGGGAGGGAACGCCGCAAGCTGGATCTCCATGGAGCTTATCACCTGGTGCGAGTGAAGCAGGGAGACGAGTGAAAGACGGCCTTTCAGACCAAGTTTGGTCTCTTTGAATATCAAGTAATGCCCTTTAGGCTATGTATTGCTCCTGCCGCCCGCCTTCCAAAACTTCATGGATGAGGTCCTCAGAGGGTATTTTGATGTATTTTGTATCCTATATATTTATGATATACTAATTTTCCCACACAGAACATGTGAGAGCAGTAATGGTATGATTACAGAAAAACTCTCTATATGCCAAACTCGAGAAGGGCCTGTTTCATGTATGAGTTCTCAGGACATGTGATAAACAAGAAAGGGTTACACATGGACAGCAGGAAGGTTTTGGCCATCACACAGTGGACCTTTCCTACTAGTGTGAAAGGGTTGCGGAGCTTCCTTGGGTTTGCAACTCATTATAGGAGGTTTATACAGGATTTTGCTTGCATTGTCCAATACATCACCCGTTTTTTGAAGAAGGGCACTCCTTATGTCTAGGGAGACGATGCTGAACGAGCCTTTCAAGACTTGAAGGAAAGATTCACGCAACCCCCTATACTGTGTCATCTGGACGTCCATCTGCCTTAGATGGAAACCAATGCCTCTCAGTATTCATTAGGGGGAGTGTTATCACAAAGACTTCAAGAAACAGGACAAATGCACCCAGTCGCGTACTATTCCAAGAAGCTAAATCCCAGTGAGATCAATTACAGTATCACTGATAAGGAATTGCTGGCTATAAAGAGAGCATGTGAGGAAAGGAGACATTACTTACTAGGAGCCTCCCACACAATAGAGATATATACGGATCATAGGAACTTGTTATTCCTAAAAACAACTAGAGCCCTTACACCAAGGCAGTTGAGATGGTCCCTCTTCATTTCAGATCATAATTTTGTCATTAAGTACAGGCCTGGTCTGCAAAATGGCAAAGCTGATGTCCTCTCAAGAATTGCTCATGAGCTGGATAGAGCAGAGGAACAAAAACTGCCTATAATCCTCCAAAAGGGAGCATACCCAAGCCTGGAGCTGATGAATATCAACACAGACTCCTTCCTGGACGAGGTGAAGACACATCTGGCCTTAATGGATTAACAGGCTTGGATTATAGAAGAGCTAGCCCTTCGCACCCAGAAACAGGGCCTGCTGTATCATTGCAAGGCGCTTTTTCTAACTGATAAGCTCCTACAAAACCAGGCATTGTCGTGGACCCATGACTCGACAATCAGTGGACATACAGGAAAACCGAAAACCAAACCTAACTGCACGTCAATTTTGGTGCCCAAACCTACGTCATGACGTTGGGCAGTATGTACAAAACTGCGCTGTCTGCATTCAGGGAAAATCCCACCATGGCATACCAGTGGGTCGACTATGCTCTATCCCCATTCCTCCTTCCCCTTGGAATACTATCTCATTGGATTTTATCGTTGAAATGCTGATTAGTAAAGGCTTTACTGTGATCCTAGTGGTTGTGGACCATTTCACTAAAATGGGTCATTTCACCCCCATGGAGAAAGTACCTACATCGTCTGAGGTAGCACAGGCCTTCCTACAAAACATTATCAGACTCCACAGAATACCTGCGGTCATAATCACTGACAGAGAATCTCTGTTCACCTCAAGGTTTTGGAAGGCTTTATGCACAGCTACCATCCTCAAACCGATTGGAAGACAGAACACCTAAATCAAACCCCCGAACAATATGTATGGTGTTTCACTCTACAGAATGAAGAAGAGTGTGGTTTTTTACTTTGGATGGCAAAGTTTGTTTGCAATAATGCAGAGCATTTGATGTTGGGGTGATCTCCCTTCTTTTGCCAGAATGGATGTCATCCCAATATTCTTCCCTTTGAATGGCCAGTTTCAACAGCACATCCATCCATTCAAGAACATCATGCATAGTTACGCACTATTCTCTAAGACGCCCAAAAATATTTATCCAAGGCACAGAGCAGTAACAAACGCTTTGCTGACAAGAAACAGGCGAAAGAACCAGAGTACCAGGTTGAGGACAAGGTGTGGTTGGCAACAAAGAACTTGCATTTAAAAGGGGTCAACAAACTGAAACCAAGATATGTGGGACCCTATTCTATTGCAAAGATCATGAACCCAGTGGCTATGAAACTAACTCTGCTTTCTGCTTGGCGGATCCACCCTGTCTTTCATGTTTCCCTACTACGCCTTTGTTCTGCTCAAAAGCGGTTACCTGATCTCCCTCCTCCCTTCGAAGCCTGGCAGACTGCCGAGACGACGGTCTTTGCGGGGGTACTGTCATGGTGGTATCAGGTGAACTGTTCATGCAGGTAGCCAACACACATCATCATGTTTTTCCACCTCTAATCTATAACCGAATGACTGCGAGACGAGTTTTCTAGTGGAACCACATCTCCCAACAGGTTCAGGGGCATACAGGAAGTGAATCCTGTGAATGATTGTGGACGGAGGTCAGGATATAATCCCCTCTTTGTCAATCACTCGGGGCTTGTCAATTGGACTACTTTGTGTTCCTGGCTCGATCGGAGGATTTTTCGGAATTTGTCTTGTCTCTGCTGAACCCTGCCCATGCCGGCACACCGGGAGTATGTGGGACGTCCCTTTTCTTGTTCTTTCGCCTTAGCTAGCCACGGCAGCCTCACCGTGTGCAATTTTCTTTCGTCAGTGGCCTCCTTGAGCTGCGTCTTCCATTCCTAGCTAGGGGCACTTTTCCTGACTTCTGGATTTGGCTGCTATTTTCTGTTCCCGGATTGCCTGAGTGATGGGTGCTGCTTTTCTGTGACGTCTGTTTTTTTTATGGTTTATGGACTGGACTATTTGCATACCGCTACTTAGCTCCTGTGACTGAACTGGGAGCTCTTGACTTTTTGATTTTTTCATTTTTTGCTGCAAGACTTTTCAAGGACCTTCTGTGGGAAATTGTGTCATTACTTTCCTGGAGGAGAACATAGATTCCGAATCTGGTGTTCCTCAACTAGGTTTTCTGAACCGGTTCTGGACATCATTCCTGCCCTTGGGACTAGGTGGTAAGCCCCTTTATGATATGTTGTGCAGCCCTAAGAGAGACTGAGGCTTGGGGTTGTGGGAGGTGAATCGGGGTGTGCATGAGTGCTGGGAAAGACACCTCTTTTTTCTTATATACAGTGGCACTTATAAGTTACTGAAGTTCCCTGAGGCATTCATGTGAAGCCAGCTGTCCCTGAGGGTATCCAGATACATGCTGCTCTACTTTTTGCAGCCTTAGTTGTTTTACCCTATCCCCCTTTTCCCCGTGGTGCTCCCGCAGAGAGGGGTGGTTACGAACACTCCCCTTGGTGGTAGAGTTTAAGGGAATAGAGGAGCTGGCAGCTTTCCATGATCCCTGCAGGACACCTCAGCAGGTTAGTGGTAACTGACTCTGGATCCTGACATCGAGGATGCACAGTTCAGCCATGAACATGCAACGTTCCAGCTTGAGGAAGCACAGCTCAGCAGAGAAGTTGCATCAGTTCTGCTGGTAAGCACATTAGGCCCCCTTCCAAGCAGCCCAGGACTATGGTGCCACTTGAGAAGGTTGACTCACAGATGGCAGAGTCCAAGTGCAGATACAAGGTTGTTGGAAACTTGTTATGTCCCAAAGTCTTCAGATCAGGAGGCCAGCCAACTAGCCCTTGGAGACACTCTAGGTTCTGGGTTCAAGAAATTCAGGTCCAGTCCTTCTCACCCTGTCAAGATGGCCGCAGGCAGCAGGTCAGCACACCAAAGAAGGAGTGCAGCAAAGTAGCAGTCCAGCAGAGTGCCAATCCTTTCAGCAGCACAGCAGTCCTTCTTCCTGGCAGAGTATACACAGGCCCAGAAGGGTATTGAAGTGGTGGTGCTTTGAAGCAGAGAGAACCATCTAAAAAAGCCTGGAAATGCACAGATTCCCTTCTCTGCCAGTCCTGACTCCAAACTAACTGCAGGGGGTAGGCAGCTCTTTGTGTGGGGACATGGTCCTGCTCCTCCCTCCCATCCTGTCAGGATCACCCACTCAGCCACACATAATCTCCCATTGTGTGTGGCTGTCTGGGTGGAATACACAAAGTCCAATTTACAACTAAAACCAGTCAAGAAAATGCCTTGTTTCTAATAGTGCTGGCCTGGCAGTTCGGGCTGGACTGTTTCCATTGGGCGCAGGGTCAAGACTGATTTTCATATGACTGCGTCCAAACTGGAATGGCATGGTGAGCAAAAAACGATGGATTTAGGCCCATATCTCTGTACTGGGGTGAATGTATGAGATTGTTCTGCATTCTGTCCATCAATTGTTATTTTTGCAAGTTTCTAATAGTGGCATTTTCAGAATTGTCATTTAAAATCTTCCATAAATTGTTATTTTTGCAAGTTTTTAATAGTGGCATTTTCAGAATTGTCATTTAAAATCCAACTTCACCATGAGATAGCATTTTAAATTAGGATTCCAGAGACACCAAACAAGAATCATTCAGAAATTATGCTTATAAAATGTAATAAAATGATCCTGATGATATCCTATGGGTGATATAGGCCTTTCAGGAGTGAACACTAATGTAAGGGTTGTTCACTACCGGTACATTTAAAACTTAAAAGTACATGTCCTGCTTTTTAAATTCACTGTACCCTGCCTCTGGGCTGTCTAGGTCCTACTATGGGGGTAAGTTATATGTATTAAAAAGGAAGGTTTTGGCCTGGCAAGAGGTGTAACTTGCCAGGTCGACCTAGCAGT
This sequence comes from Lissotriton helveticus, assembly GCF_964261635.1. Taxonomy (NCBI): domain Eukaryota; kingdom Metazoa; phylum Chordata; class Amphibia; order Caudata; family Salamandridae; genus Lissotriton; species Lissotriton helveticus. Next base: position 210,538,827 of record NC_136058.1, read on the forward strand.
TTAAACTGCTCACACAGGCTCTGCAATGGCAAGCCTTAGATGAAGGGCTACTTATGTGGGTGGCACAATCAGTGCTGTAGGCCCATTAGGAGCATTTAATTTACAGACCCTGGGGACAGGTATTGCAGATTCCTAGAGAGTTATAAGTAAATTAAATATGGCAATTGTAGATAAGCCCATGTTACTATTTTTTAGGGAAAGAGCACAAGCACTTTAGGACCGGTCAGTAGTGGTAAAGAAGGCCAAATTCTAAGGCCAGAAAAAACGAAGTCATCAAAAGCAGGAGGTTGGAAGGCAAAAAGTTAGGAGAAACCACACCAAGGATGCCAGTTCTAACAGCTACATTAAAGAAATTATGACTATCATTATTATTAATCATTGCAATTTGTGAGTTAAAGTACATTGGTGACTTTTTGACAAAGAAAATAGGTCTGCTTTACACATGTAAATTTGCTAACTTGTTTCCTTCATAAAGCCAATAGGCCCACGTTTTAAATTTTGGTGTAACGACACTTTAGCAAAGTCAGTAGGTCTGCCTTATTTAAAGTGACTCCCATTATATTTGGTCCTGGATTGCTGGTGTTCCGGTTCAGAGAGAACCTGTCCTGGCAGTTTGAGCTGGACTGTTTACTTGGGAGCAGGGTCAAGACAGATTTGGATATGGCTGGGTCCAAACTGAGGTGATATGGTGGGAAAAACATGATGAATTGTGTTGCAGCCCAAGAGATTGCCAGTGGCTGAGATTAATTCAAGCATTGCATTCATCACCTTGTTCTTTTTGTATTTGAGACCCAAAGTGTGCCAGGTATGCTCTGATGGTGGCCCAGTGTGCACACTGTGCCTCTGGAACTAAGCTATACCTGGATGAAGAGCCCTAATAAGGTGCAAAACCAGTCCTTGGTTGGTTGTGTTCCTGCTCAGGGAGGACCTGGCTTGGCAGTTCGGGCTGAATTGTTCCCATGAGCAGCAAGATCAAGATTGATTTAGAAATGGCTGGGTCCAAATTGAGGTGGCAAGGGGGGCAAAAAATGATGAATCAGGATGCCGCCTTGAGCTATTGCCAGTGTCAGAGGTTAATTCAAGCATTCCATTTGTCACCTTGTTGTTGCATTTGACACCCTTTATAGTGTAACATCACATAGTCAGGCCATTCACAACATGGGCTTGGGAGCCAGCAGGGTGTTTAGTTGCAGGAGGCCAGGCCATACGCACAACCCCTCAGTGGGCCAAACAATGGACATTGTTACAGAGATGAAAGATGCGTAGACCAGGTGATGTTGACTAAGATCTCTGCTTTATTCTTTTGGTCACTTCTTGGTTACAGGTATAAGATGTACCAAGTCAGATCCTTTAAAGTGCCCCACCAGGAGCAGCCTCCTCGCCGCTCAGCCCATCCACACCAACTAATTCTCTCCACATACAAACCCACTCAACATTCTATCTGACCTCATCACAGGCTGAGCAGCAAGGCGGAGAAGTACTGTAGGGAGAGTGCATTGAGTAGAAGGTACATTTCAACACATCTCCCCTTTATAGCAACTAAAAACATTTAAAATGTGTGAAGGTGATAAAACACACATTACAGCAAAGGAAGATGCATTAACATCAAAATGATACATCACCCCCCCTTGCTATGATGATCATAACAATCAAATGCATGGAAGTAGTGAATCATAAAAATGAGAGTAAAGAAAGATGCATGATGCATGAAATAACTAAGATCACCACACACATCTCCCCTTAATAAAGACCACAAACAAAAAGAAGCAAGATAAATAAATCCATTCTTAAAAACTAAAAACTAGTGGATACTATCCACATAACTCGCACCCCAAACCGCAGGTACAATAGTGTCACCCTTCACAAAGTACCCAATGCGCCACATACTAAACCAGCACAAAACTGCGGCAGAACAGGGATTTACAAACCTCAACTGCACAAAATAATGGCAGAACAGGTCTACCTCAAAGAAGAGGAATAAGACTCCGCCGATACCAAAACAGGGAAATAAAATCCCCAAAAAACAAATATGGGTATTTTCAAATCCAAAGTAAATTAAGGGTATCCCTTAACCCAAAGCAAACATATTATGGGTGTGCTTAAACCCAAGGCAAATATATTATGGGTTTCTTTAAACCCAAGTCAAACATATTTTGGGTAACTCTAAACCCAACGTGCACAGCCAAAATGCACAGTCCAAACACCTACTTGAGGCATTAACCACATACAGGGTATCATCAAAACCAATAGGAGAAGCTACACTAGAGGTAAACTTCCCATGTGCGTACCCTTAACACACAGTCCGATAAATACTCAAAAGATAACTCGCCAAAACCAGTCTCATAATAAAAGAAAACATTTTGCAAAATGAGATACACAACACCATGAAGTATCATACTAAGAATTACTGAAAAACGAAACACCCCTTCAAGGCATTTACATTTAAAACCCAAAAATTAAAATAGAATATCATGAAACTCACCACCCTGCAACCACCCCCACAAACAATATAGCATTAATAAAATGAAAATGAAAGGAAATCTCTTGCTCCGTTGAGCGATCTCTCACCCGGGGTCTTTGAAGCGCTGAAAGTCTTGTAATGCCACCAGTGAGATTTTGTTAACTCCCTTATAAGTCAACATAGGCACGATTCTCAGGAAAGTTATGCTAAAATAGCGTGTTGACATGGAGCAAAAACCTTGACGAATCATACTTGCAAAACTCCAAGAAATTCAGATCTCCGATTCTCCGTGTCAACTTCCTTTCCTTACTCAGGTGCCGATGTGCCACAAAACCACTGGATGGCACTGTTGAATCGTTTCAAAACATCGAATGTTGCTCAGTAAAGCATAAACCCCAAAACAGTAGTTTCACCATGGTGAAAACGATCGGCAATTCACTCAGTTGAAATAACGTCCCTGGTCATGTCTTGAAGACTGTAACCTTTATTCAAAGTGAACAAAGTAGTTGGCAAATTTAGAAATCAACGTTGACTCTGAACTTGTAGAGAAGCTCCACACGCAAGCTGGTGGCACGCAAACAAAATGCCATGCCAGCTGGCTAGCAGCATCAGCGTGCAGCTAAAATGCAGAGGCAGCTTAAGAGTGCACGTTATAAGGCCACGGAGACAACGTGCAAAGAAGAAAAACGAGGTGAGTTCCACGCGCCCCGTATGTGATTTAAAAGAAGAGTGACAGTTATGAAAGTCTGATCTATGAAACTCTTTTCTGCCAACTAAACATCAATTTAAAATGTTGAACACCATTAAGCTTTCCTCACTTAAAAAATCGAAATGTCACAAAATGATGTTGGGAATTAAACAGTGAGTGTAAGTCTCAAACGTGGCTCAAACAGTTGAAGTCACGGTACAATGTGGCTTAAAATAACTGTTGCCCCTGAATCTCTGGCAGACTCAACTTGACAAGCTGCTCGTTTTCTCAAAATTGCCAAAACCGCAGGCTTCCTATACATATATGCTCCCGAATACTGAATGTCTCTAAAACAAACCCAGCCGATGCCAAACAACACTGCAGTCAAAGTTCCCAATCCTTATGCATGGGTGGATGCACAACACACGCTGTTGATTCAAAATTACTTACAGTTCAAGGCAAATCAAAATGTCCAGAAATATACTCCCTGCAGTACAATCAGGGCCAATACAGGGACAACGTGGCAGAAGCTGGAAGTCACTTTTCCAAGTCAGCAGGCAGGCAAACAAAAACTGGCACTCTTAAATTGTGGACGACCCATGACAGGGTCACTGGTGGGGCATTAGAGGTGCCAAGTTTCCTCAAATCACGAGTTGTATTCCCCTTGCTTGAAGTTCCTTTAGTTTTCCAGTTTCAAAAGTCCATTTCCATTCAAATTAGCACATAGGTTCTTTAAATACAGATTTAAGTTTTGTAGGTTCCTTAATTCTTTTCCTATAGTCGTGCTTGCTCCACACGTAAAGTTCTTGTAAATCGTCGCCAGTGTTACAGAGATGAAAGATGCGTAGACCAGGTGATGTTGAATAAGATCTCTGCTTTATTCTTTAGGTCATTTCTTGGTTACAGGTATAAGATGTAAGAAGTCAGATCCTTTAAAGTGCCCCACCAGGAGCAGCCTCTTCGCTGCTCAGCCCATCCACACCAACTGACTCTCTCAACATACAAACCCTCTCAACATTCTATCTGACCTCATCACAGGCTGAGCAGCAAGGCAGAGAAGTACTGTAGGGAGAGTGCATTGAGTAAAAGGTACATTACAACAGACATCTTGTTTACGTAAAAAAAATCCCTAAAAAAATCATGGAAAAAATAAAAGGTCAAAGTGACGTTATAGTTAGGAATTGTAATTATGTCATACTTTACGCTAAAAAAACCTTAGGAATTCACTGAAAAAAAACCAAAGCTTAAGGAGACGTTTCATTCAGGTGAAAATGCTAGTTAAGACACACCCTTTAAAACAAACAAACAACTGAAATTGACCAGTTATATTTATCGCAAGTAGCTATAACTCATGCCCTAGAGTAGCTATAAATCACAACCTTGCCTTGTTTTTAAAAAGAAAAAAAGCAATGTATTTAATATAGTCATGCCAAGTAAATTTTATGCATATCATATAAACAAGGCATGACTAATTCTGTAGGACTATGTACATCTTACTATGCACATACACAGCATACAGCTATACATAATAGTGATAGCAGTCCAACATTTCTAATAGCCACTAACCTGATTAATGAGCCAGATGTTTTCAGTAATTTCAGATATCAGTGTAGCAGTGCAAAACATTTTTTGAGCAGGGATAGATTGTTAGTGGGTGGATGAAGTGAAGGAGAGGAGCCTATGCCTGCTCTGAAAATCCGCTGATTTGATGACTGCGTATGCGGGCTGGATTGTGGCATCGAGAGCAGCCTTGGCAAAAAAGTCCAAACCAGCCCTACTAATTTCCTCTCCTCACGCAATCTCTCTCTTTCCATCCCTCCATTCTACCAATCTCCTTCTCTCCTCTAACTCTCACTCTCCTGCCTCTCTGTTTGCTTTCTCTTTACCTTCCTTCTTCCGCTCTATCTTTTTCTTTCTCCTGAAGCCTTCCTCAGTCTGCTTTAACACACTTCTGGAGTAAGTGACCATGAGCGGCTCCTCCATTAGAGCGGAGGAGTGTCGCCCCACTAATTAAAATGGCCACATGCCCAGAGATGAAAAATAAAATGGTAATAAAGTTAATTTACTATCATCTTATTTTTCACGAACCCACATCCCCAGCTGAGTGTCAGGGTGGAGCAGAGCCATTGCTGCTGAGTGATAGTAGAAGGGAAGAGTGGTGGGCTGCTCACTTAAGTTTAGAGTGTGCATGTCACTTTGACCAACTATCTTGCGACGGCCGGCCAGACATGGGCACTTTAAACCTCTCTACCAGTAAGCACAGGCACCCAGTATCCTTTGGAGTGCTGTGACAGCCAGCTCCATCCAATCCTAGCGCTTTTCTCATGCTGTTTAACAACATGAGAGCAGTGGCAGGATTAGTTAGGGGTGTTGGATGGGGTCCGTGCTGGAGGAGAAAAGAACACCAGGACCAGACCGAGGATGTGCAGTCTGCAGAAAGATAAGGGATTTTTATAACCTTTCTTTAAGTATATTTTATGTCTTTGTGCTAGGTGTGAGAGATGCAGGGACTTGAAAGAAGTGCATTGTAGGTTAGAGAGAAGCAGGAACTTCAGAAAAATTTAGTGATTTGAACATTTGCAGAGACACTCGAGAGATGTGGGGTAATTAAGAAGAACCTTAGAGCAATGCAAGGACCTCATGGGTCTGCAGAGTCCTTGGAGAGATGAGGGGTCATCAGCGGTGTGCAGAGACTTGAGGGACATGCAGAGACTCACCAGATATGTAGGAACTTTACTAAGATGTGAAGAAGTCCGGGGTGTGCAGGGACATAAGAGATCTGCTGGGACTCGGCATTGAAGCAGGGATTTCTGAAAGATTCAGGGACATGAGAAATATGCAGAGACACAGTCTCTGTAGAGGGTTCAGGGACTTAAATAAAAGCAGGGACTTGATAGAGATCTGTGGACTTTATAGAGCACCGATGGCATTAGTGCATGTAGGTATTCATAGTGATGCATGGTAAACAGGGTTGCAGGAACATGACAGAGATGCAGGGACCTCAAATGATATGTGTTCACGAGCGAGTGTAATGACTTTAGAGAAATGCATGGTCATTAGAGAGTTCAGGGCATTGATAGAAGTGCAGAGACTTGTCAGAGATGAAGGGACGGTACCTCAAAGAGATGCTGCATCATTGGGGTGTGAAGGGATTTGAGAGAAATGCAGGGACTTGTCAAAGATGTGTGGACTAACTACAAAGACATAAAGGGACATCAAAGAAGTGAAACAATCTCACAGAGTTACAGGGTTCTTCGAGAGGTAATGGGGCATAGTGTGTGTGTCGGGGTGTTGTGCGGATGGTAGTTAAGGAGGGGGGTGCACAAGAGACTTGTGATTCACAGCCGAAGCTGCATAGATCCCTGTGAGGGCTGTGGACTGTTTGTCTGAGTGTCCGATTTCAGAGCCCATTGGTCTAAAAAGAACAATGGGGGCTCTAAGAAGGGGCATGCAGCTCGGAGGCCCTCATTTTTCATGGGGCCCCACTTCAGCCAAATGCCTATGAATATTTGTGAGATATTGGGGACATTTTTTTACATCATGCCACTGCCTGCAGCGACCACTTCCGCTATAGAATAGGCTTCATACTAAGGTTCCTGATTTCACCAGACTACTTTACATGCACATTATGTCTCAAAAAGATCCCAGCTGCCATTACCAAGAAATGATCTGGAAGGCCTATTGGTGATTGGTAGAGATGCAAGTGTCGGTAACGATAGTATTTTTTTTCTAAATGAGATGGCCTCTTTAAGGCCAGGCCAAACAAGTTCTTACAATGTCCGCCTTGTATAAACATTAGGACAGGCTGGCTATTCTGCTCGTGATATTTGGGGTTAGAAAGGCACATTTTGTCTTCAGAACAAGATTGGCAGACCTCCTAAGTATGGTTGTTTGCCTTCTGGTGGCTGACCGCCAGTAGGTCATTCAAATGTTGGTATGATGGATTGGTCTGAAACCCTTAACCACCTCCCGGTGTCTGCCCTGAATGACATTAACATAAGACCATGAACGGAATTCAAATAAACATCATAACAGGACCAAAACCATCAATTTGACTAGAAAAACAACATGGTCATTTAATGAACCCAAGCAAATGCAGGGCATCTAATATATGCATTATCATCCCCCAAATTTATACTATGTATTATTCAAAATGTGAAGTGAATGGTGTCTTCTCACTTAAATAGGAAGTGTCAAATCCATTGGTTTTGATTATACTATTATGACTTCGAGCCGGCTGCAGAGTGCATATTGTGCTTATGGATAGCTCAGTTGGCTAATGTGCTTGTATCATGTGTTTGGGCAGTCAGTGGGAGCCAGGCTGAAGATGCCTTCCTTCTTCTGAGGTCGATAACCAAAGCACCACTGAGTTGTGTGTCTCTTAATCACCAATCATACATTTATCTACAAAGAAGCTCAATAAGGATGAAGAGAAAGTATTGGGTTTAGGATTAGGCTATGCACCCATCTCTAAACCAAATTCGTGCGAAATTTTAAAAGATGTAAAAAGCTTATTGCGTAAAGTGAAGTTAAAACAATATTTCTTAGATAAACAACCCCCGGAGAAAATAAATCAGTCAGGCCTAAAACCTTTATCAACTTGGACCCCAGCCCGATCTATGCTTAACAAGAATGTAGAACTTTTGAAAAAGCTGTCGAAAAAGATATTGATGACCTTTTAAAAATAGATGTTAAAATTTATAACAATAATTTATCAAAAGAATGTAGAAATGCGTTAAACCATTTGGAAACATGCGAGACTCCCACGATAAAACCAGGTGACAAAGGGGGAAGCATCGTTCTGTTAGACACAGATGATTATAACAAGAAAATGCTCTCCCTTCTATTGGTTAAAGAACACTACAGAACCTCATCACAGGAAGAAAGGAAAAGCCTACAAATTAGTATCAAAAACATATTGGATTTGGCCAAAGAGGATGAGATCATTTGTAATGACGAGTATGATTTCTTATACAATCCTCATCCGGTAATTCCCGCGATATATGGGTTACCAAAAGTACATAAAAACGTAATAAATCCCCCAATGAGACCTATAGTCTCTAGCTTAAATTCACTCACTGAGCCTCTTAGTATCTATGTTGATAAGTTTTTGAGACCTTTGGTATCTAAACAGAAATCGTACATTAAAGACACGACTGACATGATAAAGAAAGGGGAAGGCTTAAAATATGATGGACAAAAACAATGGTTGGTCACGCTTGATATAGAAGCACTTTACACCAACATACCCCAGACAGCCACAGTAGAAACTGTCAGAGACCTCCTGAGAGATGAGAATGGTGATCTTTCTGAACACTCATATTTTATCATTGAACGGACAGAAATAATACTGAAGAATAATATTTTTCTATTTGAGGAGGACCTCTACTGCCAAATCAAGGGTACCAGCATGGGGGCCACCTGTGCTCCTAATCTGGCTTGCCTCTATGTTGGTACCTTTGAAAATAAACACATATATAATGAGGCAGCACCGTTCTATGAAAGCGTGACCAATTGGTCGCGCTTCATAGTGTAGTGTAGCTCCTATTTTCCCAATAGGCTCTGCGCATTGGAATAGTACCTACAGCAGTAAAGGCCTAGGCCAGACGTTAACTAGGTCTACTACTGTCGATACTAGACTTAATTTTTGGGTTTGCCAGCTAAGCTCAGAGTTCGCTAGAAACTTTCTCGAATGTTCAAGGAAGGAATTAACTCCCCTGATTAGACAAGAAGGGATTTAGTTTCTGACAACCATAGAACATGACAACTTTGCTCTCCCCTAATCAAGAGTCAATCTCGAGAGTCGTGTGAGCACAAGGCAATTATTTTACTCAGTCAGTACGTGCATTCTTAGTCTCATCAGAATGTAGAGAAAAGGAAGAGACGGGCGTGTTCAATAAAAGATGTTATTTATTGATCAGTCTCTTTTCTCATACATGAGAAATGGATCGATATTATTGCAATACTTATAGTTAAGTAAAGTGCATACATTAAAAGCAATAGTGTAAAATAATACTGTAAAAACATTGATATGGTTTCTGAGCCATATGATGTTTAAAATGATTAAAATATATTTACATACACATATACATTTGACTAAACGTACTCAACTGGTGTTTCTAAATACGCCTACCCCGTGTACCTGACCTAAGTCTAATGCGTGGGCGGGAATAGAAAGTTACAGTTTAAGTTAAGTTTGTTTTTGCCAAGTGAATAACTAAAGAATTCTCTGTGAGGGGTTATTCAGTTCTGTACCTGGAATTTAGGATGAATGAGGAATGGTATCTCTTTCTCTGCTCTCGATATTCCAGGCTGCCTGCGAGGGCTGCCCGAAAGCGCCGGTGCTGGGTCTCTCGGCTTGAGATAGCAGAGCGTCTCTCAGCGCGTCAGGAAGGCGGGGCTGCTGCCAGCGGGGTCTGCTTCTGCTCTCGGCTTCGGCAAGTATGGCTGCTCCGTCTTGTCACCACGCGTGTCTTTGCATAGGGCAAGGTCGGCAATATTTATACCTTAAAGGTGCCGAGATTGACGTAAGGATGGACATAGATACGTCAATAAAGATGTCATACGACTTGCTCGTTAGCACATTCTTTACTAAAGTTCTCTGTGAAATCAAAACAATGGCCGCACGGATTATCCAGGTTGTCATAGGTTTGATTTGTTATGAGAACGTCGTATGCCTTATCAGGGGCTGGAGGAATGTCGCTTGTCTAATTAGATCTCAAGCGTTATGACCTAATCAGATAACACGTTCCTGTGCCGTAGTGTGACTGCGTCAGATAACGGTATCTGCATCATGGGGGCTTTTCTTGCCTCATGGGCTGACTGTTAGTTAACTTGATAGTTAGTTTAACCAGAATAGGGTCAGGAATAGGGGGACTGATTCAGAACCTATAGAAATACACGACACCCACTCCACGCTAACTATGGTCATATCTACTAATCTATGCATAGTATAACATAGTACAACATACTATAGAGTATAGTGTATACCTTACCACCCCAAAATACATAAATGCATTTCGAAATTTTCAAATATACTGAAAAATTTGCAGTCATATATATTGTATGCACTTAAGCTATGGTTTAAATGCAAAAGTAAACACGCATTTGTATGCATTATTGCTTATTGGTATATGAGAAATACACATGAAATGGCTCTTAATATGGCTATACAGAAAGGAAGTTCGAGACCATTTCATCACATAATAAAATATTTGTGAACATCCCAGCGGGCAACTAAAGTTTATAAAGTATCTAAAAATAGAAATCTTAGTTCTCTAGGAATAGTTTCTTACTTTAAGCAGAAGATAAGTGTCCCGAAAAATTTGTGAAAAATAATTTGGGGCTGCTAAGAAATTGTTGTCCGTGAACTGGTGGGAAGAATTGTTCATGTGACTTTATTTTTAAAGTTGAAGGCCGAATTCAGGGAACGCCGTGTGCGAGCTTGCTCAAAAGTCTCTATTTCTGTTCTGGAGAGAACATCATATCATTCAGGCTTTCGAAAAAACTGTCAACAGCTTCATGGGAAAGTTCCACTAAGTCGGAAATAGGGGTAACCATGCATTCGTGCGCATGATTGTCTGCATTGACATTCTGATTCGCATTGCTGACAGAAGGTCGTACCTGTTCGATGCTGCTTTCATCTTGAACTTCACTACTCTTCAATCGCAGTGGTGAAGATTCCAGGAATGCCGTCATCAGGATTGGCAGCCTTTGAGGGCAGCACAAAGCGTGAACCTTGGTAGGAACCAACAGTGTATCTGCATCCACTGGCGCATCCGATTGTAGCGTCAGACAGGTGTCTAACACGCATTCTTCTCCGCATAGCAGACACCTTAGTACAGGTAAAACACACCTTTGCCACATTGGTCGAAATGATAGAAACCAAGTCATGATCAGGTCTCTAAGCCGGGAGAGTCCCAGGATTTTTGATATCCGGTCCCGGTATCCAATGGCTAGGATCGTATCTTCCATTGTCGCGAGAGTTTGATCTGTGACATGGGTTGCCATAACGAAAAATAAGGACTAGGAATAGGATTCCTGCAATTAGTCCCAGGATCAGGGGAAGTCCGCCAAAAATCGAATGGACGAAATCTGGAAAAATACCCAGTATGGCTTTGAATGGTGTTAATGCCATCGAAAATACTGTCTTAAATACCCCTGAGATCCCATTGGTATCAGAAATATTTAAGATTTCGCTCAGGATTTCCGCGAAATGTACGGGGGAATTAGTTGATAATAATGTATGTATCTCTGCAGTCGTCCTTGCGACTTGTAGATCATACGTTTCTTTTGATGACGTGAGCCTTGTAGGCGTCTGAAGAAGCACTGTTTTCATTCTGCTTAAAGTATCTATTCGAATAGAAGTAATTTTCAAACTGGGCCATGCCCTTGCCTCCCTGTCTGGAAAGGAGCTGGGGAATAAAGAACGTCCACAGCACTTGACCTTCGCCGTCGTAGTGACTAGATAAGGAGTCCCGGGCATAAGACTACAACATCTGCGGTCTACAATAAGAATGTAACTCCCATTATAGAGTCTTTGAAAGAATGGTTCTATTTCAGTTGCAGGTGCGCCTTGCTGGTGACATGAAAGGTTGTATGAATTCCCTTCACAGGCTCCATGCAAACTAATTCCGTTACACAGAAGCGTGCCGCTTAGTGACATAGCACAATTGTTGCCACTAAGAAACACTTTCTGTCCTTTATTACTGACACATGCATGTGAATAGGGCAGGTTCCAAGTTGTTTTAAGGTACCCCTTTCCCAATTTCTCGTACATGCCAGCCTGTATATATTTTTGGCAGTATTGAAACCTGAAGGTTGAGATTGGAATATTTATGATTCCGTGGATTATCCATTCACTGACAGGTCGTTCTGACATTGTCATTGGTAATCTTTCTAGTTTTTCAATGCTCAAGATTGTATAATCAGCACCCTTTTGCGCCATACCGATTTGTCTATCAGTAAGGTTAAAGATTTGGAATAGTGACGTTGTGTTGATTAAACGCCAAGGCACGTAGCCTGAACGCAGATTTTGTAACGTCCAGCCAAGCTGTACAATGGAACGCAATTGTGACTGACCATGTTGTAATAATAGTAAGTCTTGCGATAATATATCGATTGCTGAAGACACAATGCTGTCCAATGAAAAAATTCTGGAGGACAGAGTCATTAACCCATTGTCCACTACAGATAGTGATTTTTCCAAATTGATACGGTCAATTTCCCGTATTCTTTCTGCTGTCTCAATTTGAGTAACCTTCCAGGCCTCATTGTATGCTGCATATACAGAGGCTGCTATGAAACGCTTTTGACGCTGTTTGCGTGGTCCCATTATGAAATCACGCAAGTCAGCACCATCAGTAAGTAAAGTTAGGTGTTGCTTAATTTCAGGCAGTGTGGAAGTCTGTAGCCATTGAAGGCATAATTTGCCCACACTGTAGGTTGTTATTATCCCTGGGTGATGTCTTTGGGGATATCTAGGGTCTGGCCTGGTCATTTTGAAACCCTGTGTTTTATTCAGGAATCTATCTTGACAGTAATTTGTATCTGTGGGCCAGATCAACCATTGTTTCCAATCAGGATGTGTTCTGTTTTGGTTTCTTATATGGTTTACGTCTATTTCTTCATCTGTATCAGAGCTATTGCTAAATATTGTTGGCTTTGGAATAGACGGTTTAATTAAATCTTTGATTTTGGCTAAGCCAAGACAGGTGGTTTGTTGAACAGTGTCATTTAAAAATATCATTTGTTCTGGGATCATGCAGGCTCTAAACAAAGCTTCTATACCCTGTACTTGCCATTCTTTTGTACCCCAAACACTTTTCAGATCAACATTTTTGTCCCAATAATCAAATCCAAAAGTATTCATTTTTTCAAAGAATGAATCTGAATATATCAATTTTGTGTTGGTTATCATGGTTTTCATCCCTGTCTTGTTTGACAATTTAAAATAAAATGTTTCAGCATTACTTATGTTAAAACCTGAAAAATATGAATATTTGTCATATACGGTTCTAGAGCTTCCTTTTGGAGGTGTAGCACAATGTTCCAATTGATTGTAATTCAAAACATTTCTAGGTAGTGCAGATTTATGTAAAAAATGGTTACCATAATGGTTATAGCAATACATACTATCATAATTTGTAGAACCTTGCAAATAATCATGTTTTGTAAATTTAGCAGACATTACTAAGTCAGACATCATGTTGTTAATACTTTCGAAGTCCCAATCATCAGCAAATGAGTTTGGTTTTGCAAAGTCACTCAAGGAGATCTTGATTTGGTGTGGATATTTCAGGATCTCGACCGGACCATAAATTTCATAGTCAGTGTTGTCCCAGGCTACCCCACCAGGTATAGGATTGGCTGTGAAGTTGGCTGAAGAAAGTTCTCTTTTCTCGACGTGTGAAGATGTGTGTGGTTTGAGGACCAAGTTGATGTTCTGACTTGCTGTGTCCATTTTAGCATATTTTCCCTCAATGAAGTGTCCCAAAGTAAATACCATGATGAGCCAAAGTATGAGGATAAATGCGCCAAAACCCACCCAAAATTCAATCCATGGAGAAACCAGATATGTTTCTTTCAAAAGTTCCTTCGCTTTGTCTTTAAAGGATTTTGATGATGGCTGTGTCTTTGATTCACTGAAGCCTTCAGAGGAATCATCGAAGTTGATGAAGTAACCGGATGCAGTTCTGTCAATTGTTCCAATTGGTTCAGGATTTCTGTTTTTTGCATTTTCACTTGGTACTTCAGTATAGATCGGTGTGTCTCTGCTAAATGTCTTTATTTGGGTTTTCAGAGGTCTGAGTTCTATTGCATTGTTGCATAGTCCTTCTTGTTCTTCTGCAGGCGTTTCGAATGTGATGAGCCTTTTTGATAGGACCTCTGTGCTGGTAGCAAACCTTGGTGTTCTGCTACTTATTGGGAGTCCACTTGGCCTACTGTTTGTTATCGGCCACATGTTGTGGTTTTACCAGGTCGATGGATACAACTCGGTTCTCCTTTTTTCCAGCAAGTGGCGGTAGTACAACTGATCTTGTCCCGTTGACAGACAAGACAGGAACTGCTTTTCTGTAAGAAGGCCCAAATTCCTTCTTTACCGCGATCTTTTCCCTGACTAGATCCCCGACTTTTGGAATCCAGACAGGTCTTGCTGGGACAGGTGGTGATTCTTCAGTGGTCGTTGGCTGTTGTTTCAACTGTATGTTGCTCAGGTCTTTTCTTGTTTTGTTTAAGTCCTGTAAAATAGCCAAACGGTCTTTGACATCAAAGGTTTTTTCTATTACCACTGAAGTCTGACTATCAAGGTCAGAGATTAACATCCTAGTTCCGAATAATAATTCGTACGGACTGAATCCCTTCAGAGAATTTCTTGGCAAGTTATTTAGACTACGTTGGACACTTATTAGATGTTTGACCCACCCAGCTCCCGAACCTAATACCTTTGCCGTTATAGATTGCTTTATGTCACGGTTTTTTCTTTCAACAATTCCGTTCCCCTCAGGGTGAAATGGACAAGAGTACCGCAATTGCACGCCCATGCTGACCATGGCCTCCTTATAAGCCCGAGAGCTAAAAGCAGGACCATTGTCCGAATGCAGCATGCCAATTGCGTATGTGCCGATAAAGACTCGCAAATCTTTAATAACAGTTCTGGCGTCAGCCGTTCGCTGGGGCCACATCCATATGAATCTCGTGCATGAGTCCACTGCGACCAAGATATATTTATAGTTACCATCCCTTTGTAAGGGACCACAGTGGTCTAGATAAACACAGGCTAATGGTTTATCCGAGATTAGAAGGGGCGTCTGCGCTGGACGTCTCACCGTTGATACTTTCATTTTTTGACATATTTCACATTCTAGAACATAGTTCCTTGTTTGTCTTCTCATTTGTGGCCACCAGTATCTTTGTTTTAATAATGATACTGTGGCTGAGACGCCAGCATGGATAGAAGCAAGCCCTTCGTGTGCCGCTATTATTAGTCCTAACCTATGTTCCATGTTTGGAATTGCCCTATCCCCCACTCCAGGGATTCGAGCAAAAGGAACATTGTTTGCATCAGTTATGTATGAGTATTTTACTGGAAAGCCTTTAGGGAGTGGTTCTATCGAATCCTTTTCTGAAGCGCTGACAGCTTGTAATATTTCGCTGTCTATTTTTGTTTTTGACCGGGTGACGGCAGCTACGGAAGCCGTTTGCACAGCTGCCTTCGCGGCCTCATCAGCCAATGAATTCCCTGCAACGTGAACGCCATCACGTTGATGACTCAGTGTATGTATCACGTGAGTCTTTGGTAGTTCTTTTTGTAAAAGAGCTACTTGTTCCCAGAGCATTTTATGCTTGATTGTGCCACCTTTCGCATCCTTGAAACCGTTCTGAAGCCAGATCTGCAAGTATTCATTATAAGACTGAACGCAATAATACGAATCGCACACTATGAGTGTGGGGAATTCTCGATCGGTATTTTCAAGCGCCATCTTGAATGCTAGTAGTTCAGCTCACTGAGCTGTACAATCTCCTAGGGATTGTGTTTTAGTGAGGGTTGGTTTAAATTTCCCTTCGTGCCAACGACCTTTAACAATCGCGCACGCAGCACTGTAAGCTTGTTTACCCCCTACTGCGGGTTGTGCTGATCCGTCTGTATATATTATACAGCCGTAGTGATCTAGAGGCAGAATTTCGGTTGGCGGAGGACATTCAAATTCATATAGGAGAAATTCTTGTGTTTTTAAATAAGGATCAAATTCGTACACCACGTCTGTTGCAGCAAGAGAGTTAGCCCATTGTATCCATCTTGGATGGAGTGCTTTAGCATTTGGAATGCTTGCCTTTGTTACCGCCTCTAAGGCTGGTATTGGTGTCACGATTATTATTCGTTTACCTTGTGCCAGGGCTCGTTCTTTTGCTATAGCTGTCTGTGTTGCTGTAAGAATTTTTTCCGTTGGGCTAAATTTCATTTCAGCCTTAGTGTACAAGTGTGATTTGAATGCAATTGGTACCTTTTCTCCCTCATTAGAGGTCAGGTATGTGAATCCGCATCTCCCTGGGATGACTCGAATCACAAGATTGCGTGTGTTATCACGTGTTTCTAATTTTGTTTTAATTAGCATGTCTGTTTGTAAGGATCTCAAAATTTCTGTGTGTGTTTGAGTCCAATTGGATCTTTTAAAGTCTGGTTTAATTAGATCATAAAGGGGTTTGACCCTTTCTGCGTAATTTGCAATGTATGTTCTTCCGAAATTTAGG
This sequence comes from Lissotriton helveticus, assembly GCF_964261635.1. Taxonomy (NCBI): domain Eukaryota; kingdom Metazoa; phylum Chordata; class Amphibia; order Caudata; family Salamandridae; genus Lissotriton; species Lissotriton helveticus. Next base: position 210,555,227 of record NC_136058.1, read on the forward strand.
AAGCCTAGAATTGACTGTAAGTTTTTTAGTGTTTTAGGAGCTTGGATTACGGCACATTTCTCTAGGAAATTGTCTGCCAGGCTTTTGCCTTCACTTGATAACTCATATCCTAAGAATAGGACTGTCAGATGGGCAATTCTGGACTTTTTGAAGTTGAATTTGTAACCCTCTGCAGCGAACCCAAGTATTATGGTGTTCACCCTTTTCAAGTGAGTCTCCAAGTCATCATCTGTTAAGTAAATGTCATCGACATAAGATAATGCTTCATCATCATATAGTTGTAGTAATTCTGTTACTCTCGCTGAGAATACCCCCGGGCTGTTCTTGTACCCCTGGGCTAACCGACAGAATTGCTTTTGAGTGCCATTTACTGAGAATGCAGTTAAATATCTGCTCTCTGGTGCTATGTTTTGACAAAAGAATCCATTGGAGATGTCCAAGGTTGTTTTGTATTTTTTGCGCACTATGTTATTCATTAGTGCAGCACTGTGTGAGTTTTGCACTGCAAAGGTTTTGCAACATGTGTTAAGGTGTCGGTAATCCAAAACTAGACGATATGAATTGTCTGGTTTGGAGACCGGAAACAAAGGATTGTTCATTTGTGAGGTGCAAGTTTCAATCACCCCCTGGTATTCTAGCTGATCTAGTATTTCATTTACCTGTTTTTTAGCTTCTTGCTTAATTGGGTACTGCCTTTGTGCAGTAGGTTGTGATTTTAACTGGATTTTGTGAGGAGGAGAATCCTCATCCCATCCTACATGATTTTTATATAAAGCAGGTGCTAAGGCCACTGCCCACTTTCTAGCAAGTGTGTATTTTTTATGAATCGGTATTTGATTCGAGAAGGCAGGCATAATTACTTCTTCGCCATGAGGGCACTCCCTGACAAACTCTGGTGGCCAGTCTTTTTCAGCTAGAAGGATGTCATAGCCTTTGGAGAGGTTATCCCAAAATAGTCCCCTAATTTTCCTAGTCTTATCTCCCTCTATACGTAATGTTATCTCGTATATCTTGTGGGGCTTGCTAACTCTGGTGTCTGCAGTTTCCACTTGAAGATATTCATTCGTGTCCACTGTCTCCAGATGATTCATAAGGACTTTGCGAGCTATGCTCACCTCTGCTGCGCTGTCTAGCATTGTCTGAGCCCACTCTCCGTTTTTCAGTTGTGTCCTCAGTATTCTCGGCATTGTTAACTACCTTGATACTGGCTACCTTCTTTTTTGGAAATTGTAATTTCTTTTTTAGCTGAGCAGGTTCCTTGTCTTTGGACTTGGCGTGCTCTTCTGATCGTCCTCTTCTTTCCGATTTCTGCGAGGAATTCTGAAAAGATTGAGAGGGACGTGTATCAATGTCTTGATATCTATCAGGTTTTTTAATATTATCCCTATTTCTAAGGTTATATCTATTCCCCGAGGGGTCACTCTGCGGTGACCTCTGTCTTTGGTTTGGAGATTTCTCTCTTCGCCTAGGAGACCTTCCTCGGGACTGGAATTTCTTTTCTTTAGGATTGGATTGTTTGTTTCCATCCCAGTTCTTTTTTGGTGAATTATTATTAAAAAATATTTTGTCTGGACTTGTAGTCAGTTGCGGTTTTACTGGTATTCCACCTAGACTATCTCTGCCTAGTTCTTCATAGGATTTTTCTATGATTCTTGCAATTTCAGCTGGTTGGTCTGCTATATCTGTCTCTTTTAACCTCTGGCGGATCGCCACATTTGCTGCTTCACCTTTTATGTTGGCTAGTAATATAGCCGAGACCTGCTTGAAGTCTTTCAGTAATTTCATACCAAGAGTTAAAGCAGGTTCTGGACCGTATTCATCTTGAATTTGTTTTAGCACATCTGGTATTACCGAAATGGATGGAACACCGTGCGTTTTTGTGTAGATGGAAGCAAAGACTGTACCCCAAGTGTCACAGTCCTCAATGTGTGGTGCGATTCCCATTGGGAGACATATAGTCAGAATCCTGTGTTTTTCTAATGGGGTGGTGTCAGGAAACACCGCCTCTATTTGGGTAATTTTCTGTGCCAACCAGAATGGTATCTGTTCCCGTTTAGCTGGAACTTTACCTAGGCAGGATTGGATGTTCTGTGGTGTAATTTTATTTGTGTTCCCCTGGTGAGGGGTCAGCTGTGGAAGTTTAATCGCTGGCTGAATTGTTGAAGTCCGCATTACATACTGAACTAATTGTCTATGAATTTTTAGTAGTTGTTTTAGCTGTATTAACAGCTCTGCTGCAGGCATTCTTTCGATGTCTGGATGTGGTGTGTATCCGGCTAAGACCGGCCACGTTGCTCCTGGTCTACCTAAAGGACCGAGCCTGGTGATGTGATTATTATGTTTTAGGGCGCCATCAAATAAGAGCAAATGCTCTTGGAATTTGAGTGGTACTTCCACCTCCTCAAAAGGAGTGTACTCATTAGGAGGTTCCTCTATTTTGTAATAGTGGAAGTACTTTGTTACAGCATTAGCTGCTGGAAAATGTATCCATGAATAATATACCTCTGTCTGCCGATATTCGTGTGCCTCAATTACGAATATGACTGTGCCACCTCTAGGTGTCAGTCCATTTTCTATAAGTTTTAAGGTTATAGATCTCCTTTTAATGACCGGAATGAGTATTATATCCGCGTCTGCTGCTTGCATGGTAGCATCAGCATCTGCGAGTTCAGTTGCTAATCTAACTGCCTCTCTTTCTTCTTCATTTTCTGACATTTTACTGTCCTGAAAGTTATTTTGTTTGTTTGCAGATCAGGTTTCTTTATGGAACAATGATTAGATGCACAATATTTTGGGAATGTTTATCCTTCAACGTTGACTTGACCAAGAACCATACATAGGAGTTCCCTCCTGCGAGGTTTTGGAGGATATAACCTTTCACCCACTCCAGACGTCTTTGGAGTATTTGGGAAAAGGGGTCTGAGTGAGAAAGCACGACTGAGTTACTCTAAATGTCTTACGTTAGTTTTATCGCCCTTTCCAAACGCGTTGGGCGCCATGTAGTGTAGCTCCTATTTTCCCAATAGGCTCTGCGCATTGGAATAGTACCTACAGCAGTAAAGGCCTAGGCCAGACGTTAACTAGGTCTACTACTGTCGATACTAGACTTAATTTTTGGGTTTGCCAGCTAAGCTCAGAGTTCGCTAGAAACTTTCTCGAATGTTCAAGGAAGGAATTAACTCCCCTGATTAGACAAGAAGGGATTTAGTTTCTGACAACCATAGAACATGACAACTTTGCTCTCCCCTAATCAAGAGTCAATCTCGAGAGTCGTGTGAGCACAAGGCAATTATTTTACTCAGTCAGTACGTGCATTCTTAGTCTCATCAGAATGTAGAGAAAAGGAAGAGACGGGCGTGTTCAATAAAAGATGTTATTTATTGATCAGTCTCTTTTCTCATACATGAGAAATGGATCGATATTATTGCAATACTTATAGTTAAGTAAAGTGCATACATTAAAAGCAATAGTATAAAATAATACTGTAAAAACATTGATATGGTTTCTGAGCCATATGATGTTTAAAATGATTAAAATATATTTACATACACATATACATTTGACTAAACGTACTCAACTGGTGTTTCTAAATACGCCTACCCCGTGTACCTGACCTAAGTCTAATGCGTGGGCGGGAATAGAAAGTTACAGTTTAAGTTAAGTTTGTTTTTGCCAAGTGAATAACTAAAGAATTCTCTGTGAGGGGTTATTCAGTTCTGTACCTGGAATTTAGGATGAATGAGGAATGGTATCTCTTTCTCTGCTCTCGATATTCCAGGCTGCCTGCGAGGGCTGCCCGAAAGCGCCGGTGCTGGGTCTCTCGGCTTGAGATAGCAGAGCGTCTCTCAGCGCGTCAGGAAGGCGGGGCTGCTGCCAGCGGGGTCTGCTTCTGCTCTCGGCTTCGGCAAGTATGGCTGCTCCGTCTTGTCACCACGCGTGTCTTTGCATAGGGCAAGGTCGGCAATATTTATACCTTAAAGGTGCCGAGATTGACGTAAGGATGGACATAGATACGTCAATAAAGATGTCATACGACTTGCTCGTTAGCACATTCTTTACTAAAGTTCTCTGTGAAATCAAAACAATGGCCGCACGGATTATCCAGGTTGTCATAGGTTTGATTTGTTATGAGAACGTCGTATGCCTTATCAGGGGCTGGAGGAATGTCGCTTGTCTAATTAGATCTCAAGCGTTATGACCTAATCAGATAACACGTTCCTGTGCCGTAGTGTGACTGCGTCAGATAACGGTATCTGCATCATGGGGGCTTTTCTTGCCTCATGGGCTGACTGTTAGTTAACTTGATAGTTAGTTTAACCAGAATAGGGTCAGGAATAGGGGGACTGATTCAGAACCTATAGAAATACACGACACCCACTCCACGCTAACTATGGTCATATCTACTAATCTATGCATAGTATAACATAGTACAACATACTATAGAGTATAGTGTATACCTTACCACCCCAAAATACATAAATGCATTTCGAAATTTTCAAATATACTGAAAAATTTGCAGTCATATATATTGTATGCACTTAAGCTATGGTTTAAATGCAAAAGTAAACACGCATTTGTATGCATTATTGCTTATTGGTATATGAGAAATACACATGAAATGGCTCTTAATATGGCTATACAGAAAGGAAGTTCGAGACCATTTCATCACATAATAAAATATTTGTGAACATCCCAGCGGGCAACTAAAGTTTATAAAGTATCTAAAAATAGAAATCTTAGTTCTCTAGGAATAGTTTCTTACTTTAAGCAGAAGATAAGTGTCCCGAAAAATTTGTGAAAAATAATTTGGGGCTGCTAAGAAATTGTTGTCCGTGAACTGGTGGGAAGAATTGTTCATGTGACTTTATTTTTAAAGTTGAAGGCCGAATTCAGGGAACGCCGTGTGCGAGCTTGCTCAAAAGTCTCTATTTCTGTTCTGGAGAGAACATCATATCATTCAGGCTTTCGAAAAAACTGTCAACAGCTTCATGGGAAAGTTCCACTAAGTCGGAAATAGGGGTAACCATGCATTCGTGCGCATGATTGTCTGCATTGACATTCTGATTCGCATTGCTGACAGAAGGTCGTACCTGTTCGATGCTGCTTTCATCTTGAACTTCACTACTCTTCAATCGCAGTGGTGAAGATTCCAGGAATGCCGTCATCAGGATTGGCAGCCTTTGAGGGCAGCACAAAGCGTGAACCTTGGTAGGAACCAACAGTGTATCTGCATCCACTGGCGCATCCGATTGTAGCGTCAGACAGGTGTCTAACACGCATTCTTCTCCGCATAGCAGACACCTTAGTACAGGTAAAACACACCTTTGCCACATTGGTCGAAATGATAGAAACCAAGTCATGATCAGGTCTCTAAGCCGGGAGAGTCCCAGGATTTTTGATATCCGGTCCCGGTATCCAATGGCTAGGATCGTATCTTCCATTGTCGCGAGAGTTTGATCTGTGACATGGGTTGCCATAACGAAAAATAAGGACTAGGAATAGGATTCCTGCAATTAGTCCCAGGATCAGGGGAAGTCCGCCAAAAATCGAATGGACGAAATCTGGAAAAATACCCAGTATGGCTTTGAATGGTGTTAATGCCATCGAAAATACTGTCTTAAATACCCCTGAGATCCCATTGGTATCAGAAATATTTAAGATTTCGCTCAGGATTTCCGCGAAATGTACGGGGGAATTAGTTGATAATAATGTATGTATCTCTGCAGTCGTCCTTGCGACTTGTAGATCATACGTTTCTTTTGATGACGTGAGCCTTGTAGGCGTCTGAAGAAGCACTGTTTTCATTCTGCTTAAAGTATCTATTCGAATAGAAGTAATTTTCAAACTGGGCCATGCCCTTGCCTCCCTGTCTGGAAAGGAGCTGGGGAATAAAGAACGTCCACAGCACTTGACCTTCGCCGTCGTAGTGACTAGATAAGGAGTCCCGGGCATAAGACTACAACATCTGCGGTCTACAATAAGAATGTAACTCCCATTATAGAGTCTTTGAAAGAATGGTTCTATTTCAGTTGCAGGTGCGCCTTGCTGGTGACATGAAAGGTTGTATGAATTCCCTTCACAGGCTCCATGCAAACTAATTCCGTTACACAGAAGCGTGCCGCTTAGTGACATAGCACAATTGTTGCCACTAAGAAACACTTTCTGTCCTTTATTACTGACACATGCATGTGAATAGGGCAGGTTCCAAGTTGTTTTAAGGTACCCCTTTCCCAATTTCTCGTACATGCCAGCCTGTATATATTTTTGGCAGTATTGAAACCTGAAGGTTGAGATTGGAATATTTATGATTCCGTGGATTATCCATTCACTGACAGGTCGTTCTGACATTGTCATTGGTAATCTTTCTAGTTTTTCAATGCTCAAGATTGTATAATCAGCACCCTTTTGCGCCATACCGATTTGTCTATCAGTAAGGTTAAAGATTTGGAATAGTGACGTTGTGTTGATTAAACGCCAAGGCACGTAGCCTGAACGCAGATTTTGTAACGTCCAGCCAAGCTGTACAATGGAACGCAATTGTGACTGACCATGTTGTAATAATAGTAAGTCTTGCGATAATATATCGATTGCTGAAGACACAATGCTGTCCAATGAAAAAATTCTGGAGGACAGAGTCATTAACCCATTGTCCACTACAGATAGTGATTTTTCCAAATTGATACGGTCAATTTCCCGTATTCTTTCTGCTGTCTCAATTTGAGTAACCTTCCAGGCCTCATTGTATGCTGCATATACAGAGGCTGCTATGAAACGCTTTTGACGCTGTTTGCGTGGTCCCATTATGAAATCACGCAAGTCAGCACCATCAGTAAGTAAAGTTAGGTGTTGCTTAATTTCAGGCAGTGTGGAAGTCTGTAGCCATTGAAGGCATAATTTGCCCACACTGTAGGTTGTTATTATCCCTGGGTGATGTCTTTGGGGATATCTAGGGTCTGGCCTGGTCATTTTGAAACCCTGTGTTTTATTCAGGAATCTATCTTGACAGTAATTTGTATCTGTGGGCCAGATCAACCATTGTTTCCAATCAGGATGTGTTCTGTTTTGGTTTCTTATATGGTTTACGTCTATTTCTTCATCTGTATCAGAGCTATTGCTAAATATTGTTGGCTTTGGAATAGACGGTTTAATTAAATCTTTGATTTTGGCTAAGCCAAGACAGGTGGTTTGTTGAACAGTGTCATTTAAAAATATCATTTGTTCTGGGATCATGCAGGCTCTAAACAAAGCTTCTATACCCTGTACTTGCCATTCTTTTGTACCCCAAACACTTTTCAGATCAACATTTTTGTCCCAATAATCAAATCCAAAAGTATTCATTTTTTCAAAGAATGAATCTGAATATATCAATTTTGTGTTGGTTATCATGGTTTTCATCCCTGTCTTGTTTGACAATTTAAAATAAAATGTTTCAGCATTACTTATGTTAAAACCTGAAAAATATGAATATTTGTCATATACGGTTCTAGAGCTTCCTTTTGGAGGTGTAGCACAATGTTCCCATTGATTGTAATTCAAAACACTTCTAGGTTGTGCAGATATATGTAAAAAATGGTTACCATAATGGTTATAGCAATACATACTATCATAATTTGTAGAACCTTGCAAATAATCATGTTTTGTAAATTTAGCAGACATTACTAAGTCAGACATCATGTTGTTAATACTTTCGAAGTCCCAATCATCAGCAAATGAGTTTGGTTTTGCAAAGTCACTCAAGGAGATCTTGATTTGGTGTGGATATTTCAGGATCTCGACCGGACCATAAATTTCATAGTCAGTGTTGTCCCAGGCTACCCCACCAGGTATAGGATTGGCTGTGAAGTTGGCTGAAGAAAGTTCTCTTTTCTCGACGTGTGAAGATGTGTGTGGTTTGAGGACCAAGTTGATGTTCTGACTTGCTGTGTCCATTTTAGCATATTTTCCCTCAATGAAGTGTCCCAAAGTAAATACCATGATGAGCCAAAGTATGAGGATAAATGCGCCAAAACCCACCCAAAATTCAATCCATGGAGAAACCAGATATGTTTCTTTCAAAAGTTCCTTCGCTTTGTCTTTAAAGGATTTTGATGATGGCTGTGTCTTTGATTCACTGAAGCCTTCAGAGGAATCATCGAAGTTGATGAAGTAACCGGATGCAGTTCTGTCAATTGTTCCAATTGGTTCAGGATTTCTGTTTTTTGCATTTTCACTTGGTACTTCAGTATAGATCGGTGTGTCTCTGCTAAATGTCTTTATTTGGGTTTTCAGAGGTCTGAGTTCTATTGCATTGTTGCATAGTCCTTCTTGTTCTTCTGCAGGCGTTTCGAATGTGATGAGCCTTTTTGATAGGACCTCTGTGCTGGTAGCAAACCTTGGTGTTCTGCTACTTATTGGGAGTCCACTTGGCCTACTGTTTGTTATCGGCCACATGTTGTGGTTTTACCAGGTCGATGGATACAACTCGGTTCTCCTTTTTTCCAGCAAGTGGCGGTAGTACAACTGATCTTGTCCCGTTGACAGACAAGACAGGAACTGCTTTTCTGTAAGAAGGCCCAAATTCCTTCTTTACCGCGATCTTTTCCCTGACTAGATCCCCGACTTTTGGAATCCAGACAGGTCTTGCTGGGACAGGTGGTGATTCTTCAGTGGTCGTTGGCTGTTGTTTCAACTGTATGTTGCTCAGGTCTTTTCTTGTTTTGTTTAAGTCCTGTAAAATAGCCAAACGGTCTTTGACATCAAAGGTTTTTTCTATTACCACTGAAGTCTGACTATCAAGGTCAGAGATTAACATCCTAGTTCCGAATAATAATTCGTACGGACTGAATCCCTTCAGAGAATTTCTTGGCAAGTTATTTAGACTACGTTGGACACTTATTAGATGTTTGACCCACCCAGCTCCCGAACCTAATACCTTTGCCGTTATAGATTGCTTTATGTCACGGTTTTTTCTTTCAACAATTCCGTTCCCCTCAGGGTGAAATGGACAAGAGTACCGCAATTGCACGCCCATGCTGACCATGGCCTCCTTATAAGCCCGAGAGCTAAAAGCAGGACCATTGTCCGAATGCAGCATGCCAATTGCGTATGTGCCGATAAAGACTCGCAAATCTTTTATAACAGTTCTGGCGTCAGCCGTTCGCTGGGGCCACATCCATATGAATCTCGTGCATGAGTCCACTGCGACCAAGATATATTTATAGTTACCATCCCTTTGTAAGGGACCACAGTGGTCTAGATAAACACAGGCTAATGGTTTATCCGAGATTAGAAGGGGCGTCTGCGCTGGACGTCTCACCATTGATACTTTCATTTTTTGACATATTTCACATTCTAGAACATAGTTCCTTGTTTGTCTTCTCATTTGTGGCCACCAGTATCTTTGTTTTAATAATGATACTGTGGCTGAGACGCCAGCATGGATAGAAGCAAGCCCTTCGTGTGCCGCTATTATTAGTCCTAACCTATGTTCCATGTTTGGAATTGCCCTATCCCCCACTCCAGGGATTCGAGCAAAAGGAACATTGTTTGCATCAGTTATGTATGAGTATTTTACTGGAAAGCCTTTAGGGAGTGGTTCTATCGAATCCTTTTCTGAAGCGCTGACAGCTTGTAATATTTCGCTGTCTATTTTTGTTTTTGACCGGGTGACGGCAGCTACGGAAGCCGTTTGCACAGCTGCCTTCGCGGCCTCATCAGCCAATGAATTCCCTGCAACGTGAACGCCATCACGTTGATGACTCAGTGTATGTATCACGTGAGTCTTTGGTAGTTCTTTTTGTAAAAGAGCTACTTGTTCCCAGAGCATTTTATGCTTGATTGTGCCACCTTTCGCATCCTTGAAACCGTTCTGAAGCCAGATCTGCAAGTATTCATTATAAGACTGAACGCAATAATACGAATCGCACACTATGAGTGTGGGGAATTCTCGATCGGTATTTTCAAGCGCCATCTTGAATGCTAGTAGTTCAGCTCACTGAGCTGTACAATCTCCTAGGGATTGTGTTTTAGTGAGGGTTGGTTTAAATTTCCCTTCGTGCCAACGACCTTTAACAATCGCGCACGCAGCACTGTAAGCTTGTTTACCCCCTACTGCGGGTTGTGCTGATCCGTCTGTATATATTATACAGCCGTAGTGATCTAGAGGCAGAATTTCAGTTGGCGGAGGACATTCAAATTCATATTGGAGAAATTCCTGTGTTTTTAAATAAGGATCAAATTCGTACACCACGTCTGTTGCAGCAAGAGAGTTAGCCCATTGTATCCATCTTGGATGGAGTGCTTTAGCATTTGGAATGCTTGCCTTTGTTACCGCCTCTAAGGCTGGTATTGGTGTCACGATTATTATTCGTTTACCTTGTGCCAGGGCTCGTTCTTTTGCTATAGCTGTCTGTGTTGCTGTAAGAATTTTTTCCGTTGGGCTAAATTTCATTTCAGCCTTAGTGTACAAGTGTGATTTGAATGCAATTGGTACCTTTTCTCCCTCATTAGAGGTCAGGTATGTGAATCCGCATCTCCCTGGGATGACTCGAATCACAAGATTGCGTGTGTTATCACGTGTTTCTAATTTTGTTTTAATTAGCATGTCTGTTTGTAAGGATCTCAAAATTTCTGTGTGTGTTTGAGTCCAATTGGATCTTTTAAAGTCTGGTTTAATTAGATCATAAAGGGGTTTGACCCTTTCTGCGTAATTTGCAATGTATGTTCTTCCGAAATTTAGGAAGCCTAGAATTGACTGTAAGTTTTTTAGTGTTTTAGGAGCTTGGATTACGGCACATTTCTCTAGGAAATTGTCTGCCAGGCTTTTGCCTTCACTTGATAACTCATATCCTAAGAATAGGACTGTCAGATGGGCAATTCTGGACTTTTTGAAGTTGAATTTGTAACCCTCTGCAGCGAACCCAAGTATTATGGTGTTCACCCTTTTCAAGTGAGTCTCCAAGTCATCATCTGTTAAGTAAATGTCATCGACATAAGATAATGCTTCATCATCATATAGTTGTAGTAATTCTGTTACTCTCGCTGAGAATACCCCCGGGCTGTTCTTGTACCCCTGGGCTAACCGACAGAATTGCTTTTGAGTGCCATTTACTGAGAATGCAGTTAAATATCTGCTCTCTGGTGCTATGTTTTGACAAAAGAATCCATTGGAGATGTCCAAGGTTGTTTTGTATTTTTTGCGCACTATGTTATTCATTAGTGCAGCACTGTGTGAGTTTTGCACTGCAAAGGTTTTGCAACATGTGTTAAGGTGTCGGTAATCCAAAACTAGACGATATGAATTGTCTGGTTTGGAGACCGGAAACAAAGGATTGTTCATTTGTGAGGTGCAAGTTTCAATCACCCCCTGGTATTCTAGCTGATCTAGTATTTCATTTACCTGTTTTTTAGCTTCTTGCTTAATTGGGTACTGCCTTTGTGCAGTAGGTTGTGATTTTAACTGGATTTTGTGAGGAGGAGAATCCTCATCCCATCCTACATGATTTTTATATAAAGCAGGTGCTAAGGCCACTGCCCACTTTCTAGCAAGTGTGTATTTTTTATGAATCGGTATTTGATTCGAGAAGGCAGGCATAATTACTTCTTCGCCATGAGGGCACTCCCTGACAAACTCTGGTGGCCAGTCTTTTTCAGCTAGAAGGATGTCATAGCCTTTGGAGAGGTTATCCCAAAATAGTCCCCTAATTTTCCTAGTCTTATCTCCCTCTATACGTAATGTTATCTCGTATATCTTGTGGGGCTTGCTAACTCTGGTGTCTGCAGTTTCCACTTGAAGATATTCATTCGTATCCACTGTCTCCAGATGATTCATAAGGACTTTGCGAGCTATGCTCACCTCTGCTGCGCTGTCTAGCATTGTCTGAGCCCACTCTCCGTTTTTCAGTTGTGTCCTCAGTATTCTCGGCATTGTTAACTACCTTGATACTGGCTACCTTCTTTTTTGGAAATTGTAATTTCTTTTTTAGCTGAGCAGGTTCCTTGTCTTTGGACTTGGCGTGCTCTTCTGATCGTCCTCTTCTTTCCGATTTCTGCGAGGAATTCTGAAAAGATTGAGAGGGACGTGTATCAATGTCTTGATATCTATCAGGTTTTTTAATATTATCCCTATTTCTAAGGTTATATCTATTCCCCGAGGGGTCACTCTGCGGTGACCTCTGTCTTTGGTTTGGAGATTTCTCTCTTCGCCTAGGAGACCTTCCTCGGGACTGGAATTTCTTTTCTTTAGGATTGGATTGTTTGTTTCCATCCCAGTTCTTTTTTGGTGAATTATTATTAATAAATATTTTTTCTGGACTTGTAGTCAGTTGCGGTTTTACTGGTATTCCACCTAGACTATCTCTGCCTAGTTCTTCATAGGATTTTTCTATGATTCTTGCAATTTCAGCTGGTTGGTCTGCTATATCTGTCTCTTTTAACCTCTGGCGGATCGCCACATTTGCTGCTTCACCTTTTATGTTGGCTAGTAATATAGCCGAGACCTGCTTGAAGTCTTTCAGTAATTTCATACCAAGAGTTAAAGCAGGTTCTGGACCGTATTCATCTTGAATTTGTTTTAGCACATCTGGTATTACCGAAATGGATGGAACACCGTGCGTTTTTGTGTAGATGGAAGCAAAGACTGTACCCCAAGTGTCACAGTCCTCAATGTGTGGTGCGATTCCCATTGGGAGACATATAGTCAGAATCCTGTGTTTTTCTAATGGGGTGGTGTCAGGAAACACCGCCTCTATTTGGGTAATTTTCTGTGCCAACCAGAATGGTATCTGTTCCCGTTTAGCTGGAACTTTACCTAGGCAGGATTGGATGTTCTGTGGTGTAATTTTATTTGTGTTCCCCTGGTGAGGGGTCAGCTGTGGAAGTTTAATCGCTGGCTGAATTGTTGAAGTCCGCATTACATACTGAACTAATTGTCTATGAATTTTTAGTAGTTGTTTTAGCTGTATTAACAGCTCTGCTGCAGGCATTCTTTCGATGTCTGGATGTGGTGTGTATCCGGCTAAGACCGGCCACGTTGCTCCTGGTCTACCTAAAGGACCGAGCCTGGTGATGTGATTATTATGTTTTAGGGCGCCATCAAATAAGAGCAAATGCTCTTGGAATTTGAGTGGTACTTCCACCTCCTCAAAAGGAGTGTACTCATTAGGAGGTTCCTCTATTTTGTAATAGTGGAAGTACTTTGTTACAGCATTAGCTGCTGGAAAATGTATCCATGAATAATATACCTCTGTCTGCCGATATTCGTGTGCCTCAATTACGAATATGACTGTGCCACCTCTAGGTGTCAGTCCATTTTCTATAAGTTTTAAGGTTATAGATCTCCTTTTAATGACCGGAATGAGTATTATATCCGCGTCTGCTGCTTGCATGGTAGCATCAGCATCTGCGAGTTCAGTTGCTAATCTAACTGCCTCTCTTTCTTCTTCATTTTCTGACATTTTACTGTCCTGAAAGTTATTTTGTTTGTTTGCAGATCAGGTTTCTTTATGGAACAATGATTAGATGCACAATATTTTGGGAATGTTTATCCTTCAACGTTGACTTGACCAAGAACCATACATAGGAGTTCCCTCCTGCGAGGTTTTGGAGGATATAACCTTTCACCCACTCCAGACGTCTTTGGAGTATTTGGGAAAAGGGGTCTGAGTGAGAAAGCACGACTGAGTTACTCTAAATGTCTTACGTTAGTTTTATCGCCCTTTCCAAACGCGTTGGGCGCCATGTAGTGTAGCTCCTATTTTCCCAATAGGCTCTGCGCATTGGAATAGTACCTACAGCAGTAAAGGCCTAGGCCAGACGTTAACTAGGTCTACTACTGTCGATACTAGACTTAATTTTTGGGTTTGCCAGCTAAGCTCAGAGTTCGCTAGAAACTTTCTCGAATGTTCAAGGAAGGAATTAACTCCCCTGATTAGACAAGAAGGGATTTAGTTTCTGACAACCATAGAACATGACAACTTTGCTCTCCCCTAATCAAGAGTCAATCTCGAGAGTCGTGTGAGCACAAGGCAATTATTTTACTCAGTCAGTACGTGCATTCTTAGTCTCATCAGAATGTAGAGAAAAGGAAGAGACGGGCGTGTTCAATAAAAGATGTTATTTATTGATCAGTCTCTTTTCTCATACATGAGAAATGGATCGATATTATTGCAATACTTATAGTTAAGTAAAGTGCATACATTAAAAGCAATAGTATAAAATAATACTGTAAAAACATTGATATGGTTTCTGAGCCATATGATGTTTAAAATGATTAAAATATATTTACATACACATATACATTTGACTAAACGTACTCAACTGGTGTTTCTAAATACGCCTACCCCGTGTACCTGACCTAAGTCTAATGCGTGGGCGGGAATAGAAAGTTACAGTTTAAGTTAAGTTTGTTTTTGCCAAGTGAATAACTAAAGAATTCTCTGTGAGGGGTTATTCAGTTCTGTACCTGGAATTTAGGATGAATGAGGAATGGTATCTCTTTCTCTGCTCTCGATATTCCAGGCTGCCTGCGAGGGCTGCCCGAAAGCGCCGGTGCTGGGTCTCTCGGCTTGAGATAGCAGCGCGTCTCTCAGCGCGTCAGGAAGGCGGGGCTGCTGCCAGCGGGGTCTGCTTCTGCTCTCGGCTTCGGCAAGTATGGCTGCTCCGTCTTGTCACCACGCGTGTCTTTGCATAGGGCAAGATCGGCAATATTTATACCTTAAAGGTGCCGAGATTGACGTAAGGATGGACATAGATACGTCAATAAAGATGTCATACGACTTGCTCGTTAGCACATTCTTTACTAAAGTTCTCTGTGAAATCAAAACAATGGCCGCACGGATTATCCAGGTTGTCATAGGTTTGATTTGTTATGAGAACGTCGTATGCCTTATCAGGGGCTGGAGGAATGTCGCTTGTCTAATTAGATCTCAAGCGTTATGACCTAATCAGATAACACGTTCCTGTGCCGTAGTGTGACTGCGTCAGATAACGGTATCTGCATCATGGGGGCTTTTCTCGCCTCATGGGCTGACTGTTAGTTAACTTGATAGTTAGTTTAACCAGAATAGGGTCAGGAATAGGGGGACTGATTCAGAACCTATAGAAATACACGACAATAGATGACATATTTTTTATTTGGAATGGTGAAAAGAGTGAACTCAATGAATTTATTGAGTGGCTAAATTGTGGAGATCCTAATCTGAATTTCACTTCATTCAAGAGTCAAAAATACTGTGACTTTCTAGATATCAAAATAAAACCACGTGGTGAAGAATTAATGGTGGATCTTTATGTAAAGCCCACAGATCGCAATACTATGTTGCACTATAATAGTGATCACCCGAGATGCCAAAAGGATAATATTCCTTTTGGCCAATTTTTGCGCCTCCGCAGGAATTGTACGGATAGAAAAAATTTTGAGATCCATGCGGAGAACCTAAAGATAAAACTTAAAAATAGGGGTTACCCCGATCGGATTGTGAAACAGGCCTATAAGAGGGCCACATTTTACAACCGTGAAGCGCTTTTTGAAGAAAACACTCGGGATAAACAAACAACAAACAAAATAGTCTTTGTGTCTAATTACTCCACAATTAGTAATACGTTAAAAAACATCACAAATAGAAATTGGAGTTATCTTCAAGATACCAACCTAGAAAATATTGAGAAACCTCTATTCTCCTACAGGGGGAATAGAACCATAAGAAACAGCCTAGTAAAAAATTACAGAAACAAAACTGTGATGCAACAACGGAGCATTGATACTAACAGCAAAATCGTAGGTACATATCCATGCAGTTCCTGTGTAAACTGCAAATTTATATTACCAGGCCAAAAGATTGAACTAAATGGAGGAACACATATGCCTAGAGACATGTACAACTGTAAAAAAAGAATGTGATTTATTTAATCACATGTCCCTGCGGATATGGATATATAGGAGAGACAATGAGAGAAATACGTGTCCATCTAAATGAACATAGATCTGCTATTCGGACAAATAAGAGCAACGCCCCCCCTTACAGAACACTGGTTTCAACAAAAACACACGCTGGAATACCTACGGTGGTGTGTTCTTGAAAAACCTTTAATGTCCAGGAGAGGAGGCAATATTGAACAAAAAAGGAAGACACGTGAACACATTCTTCATGTGTAAATTTAAAACTCATACTAATGGTTTGAATAACCGTGAAGAATGGGAGAGATTATATAGATGAAACTCATAAACTACACTGAAACTCTGTACATATAATGGTAGTGACACAATATTGTGACTGGCAGTATGGGTAGCAGAATCTAAATAAAACTGATAAATCATTACTGCTACCAAATATAGGTAATAGTGAAAAAACTCCTCATGATACCGCATGACTATACATATGTGGGGAGGTATACATTAATAAGTCACGAAATGTACTTTTTTTGTAAAGGCGTGTGTATAATAATGAACCAAAGGGGTGACACGCCGATGAAGCCATATGAAGATCGTACGGTAAAACATCTAAACTCTTCAGTATTGTTTCAACATATATAAAAAAGAGGCAGGAGGAACGATGCGGTGCACGAAAAAACTAAGAATAAAACTAGATGATGTACACCGCGATGTCACGTATTAAAAGTAAATTTTAAATAGTATATTGCCATAACTTTGCAGGAGTGATTTACCTTAGATAATAAAAAATCAGGAGCAATATCGTAATGTAAAAGGTGGTATTACACCACTGAAAGATGGCGCCTATGTGAGACCTAATGAATAAAGCATTGAAATAAGAGAAAAAAACTCAATAGACCCGCAATTAGGTCACATGACCCCCCGGAAACAGCTTAAAACATCGGCTTGCAACCGGCTCATTTAGACTGGATGCGAGAGGAAAGATACACGGGCGCGGTGCGACAAGGAAGTACTAGAGGTGAGTTACGTAAGGAGAGAGGGTTGTCGTGAAAGGCAAATGTAGAAATGTAACATAGTATGTAGAGGAGGACTGTGCACTTAAGAAAAATGTAGTTATAAAAAGCACGATAACTCCCTAAGAAGTGCAAAAAAGGCACCTTGACACTCGACAAAATAGATGAGATATATGGAGCTACTTCAGCTCCATGTGCGGGGAGTAGGTAAAAAGGTAAAGGAGAACCAAGCATCTCCATTTATATGTAAATAAGACAAGGAAACTAGAGAAGGAGGACGTTTAATGGCTAATGTAATGATAAAACGTGGACCATTAATACCAATAAGATTAGTATAGTGGTGGAGTTTTAGACGGTGAACCATAAACATGAAAGAGAGGATAAATTATTTTCATAGATCTCTCAAGTTTGCCCAAATAAGAATACCGACATGATAATAACTGTCGTTGGGTAGTTAAAAATATTAAAAATAACAACTGAGGAGACCAGATACAAATATCTTTAGAGTTCGACTAAACAAATGTATCGAGTCCCTAATGAGATACGGTAAACTCGGTTCAATTAAAGATAGGGTAATGTATCTGAGCAGGGTACATTTAAATAAAATATGTGCTGCAGAACGAGAGAAGACTACGTATGTAAACCAATGTACGATAACAAAAAACTTCTTTACGCCCATACATATATATGTTTTCAGGGTATTCTAACGATATGGGCAATTGATCAAGTCCAACAAGAATAGAAGGAGCACTTAGGAGACGTGACTCTTACAGTATTTCTAAATATATAAGGTGAGTCAACCCGGTGGGGATAAGACTGTTAAGGTGCATAGAAATGATCAAGTAAATAATAGCACACTTTTTCTTAAATTGTGATGAATACAGAAGAGAACGAGTCAGTCTGCACACATTTTAGAATAACACCACAATTAAGAAGGAGATGTAAGAAAATGAAAAGGGCGGGATGCCTGACTTTCACCTTGTGGATACTCTGCTATCTCACAGGGGAATACCAGGAAGGGTTCCCTAAGCAAGCGCCGGGAAACCCACTGCGGGTAGCTGTGCGCTATATAAGCTCAACTACATTTACATTTACAAGTCACCATTTAGAGTAGAAAAAAAAGATATACATAAAAAAATCTGTATAGAAACGGGACAGTAGAATAAGAGATGCCATTGTTCCCCCATAGCTGCTGATCCTTTAAATGAAAGAACGACTGCAGTACCCGTTCAAATCGCATCACATTGAAAAGTACTCTCATAAAGAATGATACAGGTCAGTGGCGTCACTAGGGTTGGTGTCACCCGGTGCGGGTAACTCTTGGTGTCACCCCCTCACGACTTACGGCATGGAACTCCTCCGCTCTGAGTCCACCAGTGGACACAGTTGGCAAATAACAGGACCATACCACCCTATCAAAAATTATGCCACATTACACCAGGTGATTTCCTTTTTCTTTCTGCATAATTTAGTCAACCCTCCCACATAATGTGGCCCACCTCTGCTGCATAATTCCAGTGGCCCTAGCTATGAGTGACATTAGGATACTAAATGGCCCCGGCGAGGTGAAGGGCAGTCAAGGTACTGGGGAGTTGCTTGGTAATGACTAGCAGCCACAGCTGCTGTGTAACTAATTTCTAGTTCTATTAATTTTAAGGATGTTTACCATGTGTGGATAGCCTGGAAATCTCCTAGACCCTAGTTTGAAATCCTCTGAAATATAGGCATTTCATCTATTCCATCTTCTAGTCTGTATGAATCCCTAAAATTGGAGGAGTTGGCATAAGCATTTCACGTTGAGCATTGCATAGCCCTATACAAATACATTTTGCATTAGATGTCATAATCTGTGGGGGACATGAAAGCTGAAGCCAGGTTCTCACTCATCAATAACAAGCAAATATACATTTCTTGATAAAGCTGGTTGGTTTATCATAGCTCAGATCGCAACATATTGTCTCAAACCTACAAAACAGAATGTGAAAACTATTAGTAAAGAAATTAATTATGAAACTCTCAAAATAGTTTAAGCCGACAGAGTTGAATTGTTATGGAATAGAATGCACGTTACTCAACCCAGAGTGCTCCCAACGACTCCCTCAACTTCCTACTACCTTCTGACTAGTAGAGATGTTCCTAACACATAAGCAAATTAAAGGCTATTTCCTCTTGCATACATTTTTCTTGTTTTGGCCTCCTCTTCCCAACTTTTCTTGCTCCTTTCCCAATCCTGCTTATTAACTTCCTGTTGCTCCTTCCCTCTTGCAAGCTCCCATCTCTACCTTTCCTCACCTCCCCTTACTCTCACGGCTCCTAATTTTGACATCATGTCTACACATTCACCTCCTGTCTACTTATGTCCCCTGTCAGCCACTTGCAATAAATTACTCCAAAATCGGAAATGACAACTTTTAGAACATTCATGTGTCTGCAGATTTAAAAAGGAAATACATTTTTATTGGCCTTTAACATGTTTCATGCTATATTTCCATTTTTGCGTGCTCCAGCAGCTAAATTACAAGATGTGGTAACAGGATACTTTAGGGCAGATTTACAATAACTGGCGCATCCCTGCATATCAGCAGGTATGCGCCAGTAATTGTGCGTCGCGGCTCCGCCACCATGGGTGCACCACATTTACAATGTGGCGCACCATGGGGCAAAAATGGACAGATGCGTGACGCATCTGCTTCCATAAAGGCGGTGCATTGCTGGAGTTGCGTCACAAGCGCGACGCAGCTCCAGCAAGGCTCGGGGGTGCCCTATTCTGAAAATGCTGCGTCAATCCTTATGCCTGCTTCAAGCAGGCGCAGGGTTTTGACGCAGCATGGCCTTAAAAGTGGCTGAGTGAAATCTTGTAGATTTCACTCAGCGACTTTTAGGGGGCGTTCCAGCGCTGGAACGCCCCCGCCCCTGTGATGGAACGCCTCCCTCTGGCGCAGGGCTTTACAACATGACTCATCTCGGAGATGCGTGACGTTGTAAATACCCCGCACCATGGCGCATCTTTTGTGCCGCCGCTGCGTCACAAAAGTGACGCAACGGTGGCGTAAATGAGGCGCAAGGGGCTTGTAAATCTGCCCCTTAGTTCCTAATCCGGATTTCACCAAATTGTGTGATTCTGGGAAAACTGCATCATTCCCTTATCTTCCCAAAGTTCGATCCCTGTTTCCATTTGATTTGTAAACGCTGAAAAATACTGGACTATGTTATTGTTGCGATACGCTTGACGAATGGCCGGCCAATTAAAAAAAGATTTCCAAAATGAAGTTTACATAGCTGCACGTGTGGGGATCTGTTAGTACTGTTATGCTAATATTTCCAGGCGAATATATACTTTATTGTATGTCTCTCCTTAACACACTAAGACACCACGGTGCGAGTACTGTGTACGTTTATCACTTAAATAAAAGTGAAAATATACTACTTCCAACTTAATTTCTACAACACTGAAAAATCTGGATAGGTGCCAATAGGAGAAAAATAAATGCGACCGAATCCAGTCTGAAATGTGAAACATCCATACTTTAGAAGCTGGATCCCTACTTATAACGAGAAAAGGAAAACTGCAAGAGGCAGAATGTAAATGAAACCATTAAAGCTGGAGGGGTGCGGGGGCCTATGCGAGTGCCGTGTGTGTCTGACTGTGTGTGGCCCGTGTGTTCTGACCCCTGCATCCTCTGTCTGTTTCCAAGCTGTGCGGGTGGGGGCTCTGGCAGTGCACGGGCCGGTGGGCAGTCATAATATCGAGTCTTTTATTTCGACTGGACAGAATATCGAGTAAAAAATATAGAATGGACATAATATCGACTAGACATAATATAGACAACAAAAATATCGACTAGAGAAAATTAATATCGAATAGAATGGACATAATATCGAATCAAAAATATAGAATGGACATAATATCGACTAGACATAAAATAGCCAACAAAAATATCGAATTTAAGGTAAGTTAATATTAATTTTAATTTTTTGTGTAATATAAGTCTGTAGCGGGTTGTGGGTTTATAGGGGAATAGGGTGGGAAGTAATTTAATTATAATTAATTAAATATGTTAATTTATTTATTGATATTTATTTAGAATTAATTGTTAATTAATTATTAATTGGTAATTAATTAAAATATAATTGGTAATTAATTATAATTGATTAATTGATAAATATTTTAATTTTAGTAATTTATTTTCTGTAGCGGGTTGTGGGTTTATAGGGGAATAGGGTGGGAAGTAATTTAATTATAATTAATTAAATATGTTAATTTATTTATTGATATTTATTTAGAATTAATTGTTAATTAATTATTAATTGGTAATTAATTAAAATATAATTGGTAATTAATTATAATTGATTAATTGATAAATATTTTAATTTTAGTAATTTATTTTCTGTAGCGGGTTGTGGGTTTATAGGGGAATAGGGTGGGAAGTAATTTAATTATAATTAATTACATTTTTTTAATTATTTATTGATATTTATTTATAATTAATTGTTAATTATGTATTAATTGGTAATTAATTAAAATATAATTGGTAATTATTTAAAATATAATTGGTAATTAATTATAATTGATTAATTGATAAATATGTTAATTGTATTCAATTATTTTCTGTAGCGGGTTGTGGGTTTATAGGGGAATAGGGTGGGAAGTAATTTAATTATAATTAATTAAATATGTTAATTTATTTATTCTTAATTATTTGGAATACATTGTTAATTAAATAATATTTGGTAATTAATAATAATATGATTGGTAAATAATTGTAATTGATTAATTGATAAATATGTTAATTTCATACATTTATTTTCTGTAGCGGGATGTGGGTTTATAGGGGAATAGGGTGGGAAATAATTTAATTCTCATTAATTAAATATGTCATTTAAATTATTGGTATTTATTTTGAATTAATTGTTAATTAATTTTTAATAGGTAATTAATTAAAATATAATTGGTAATTAAAATTAATTTATTAATTTTTAAATTGTAAATTAATTTATTGTTAATAGGTAATTAATTAGTATGAGTAGGCAATTTTTATAATTAAATAATTTTATTTTGTATTTATAAATAAATATGTAATATTTTTTATACACAAGTACAATATTTTATTTATTTGTAATTGGTATTACTATTTATGTTATTTATATCTATTTGTGAAGTATTTACTTTCCCTATTATTGCACTCTCTGAAGTTGGAATAGTAATTTTAACCCCTACGCTATACAACACTTTCCCTAATGTTGCACCCACTGGAGTGGGTATGCAACGTTTACAACGCAACTTTTACTATGCACTACCATTACAATGAAACTTTTACAACGCAAAAACTTTTACAACGCATACATTTACAAAGCATGTTTTTACAACGCAGATACTTTTACAATGCATACCTTTACAACGTAAGTATTGCTAAGTATATAATTATTTTTAATATGTCATATGTTTGGGTTTTTGGGTAAAGGGGTATTTTTAGGGTTCAGGGTCAGTTTTCAGTATTTGGGTAAAGGGGTATTTTTAGGGTTCAGGGTCAGTTTTCAGTTTTTGGGTAAAGGGGTATTTTTAGTGTTCAGGGTCAGTTTTCAGTTTCTGGGGTAAAGGGGTATTTTTAGGGTTCAGGGTCCGTTTTCAGTTTTTGGGTAAAGGGGTATTTTTAGGGTTCAGGGTCAGTTCTCAGTTTTTGGGTTAAGGGGTATTTTTAGGGTTCAGGATCAGTTTTCAGTTTCTGGGGTAAAGGGGTATTTTTAGGGTTCAGGGTCAGTTTTCAGTTTTTGGGTAAAGGGGTATTTGTAGGGTTCAGGGTCAGTTTTCAGTTTTTGGGTAAAGGGGTATTTTTAGGGTTCAGGGTCAGTTTTCAGTTTTTGGGGTAAAGGGGTATATTTAGGGTTCAGGGTCAGTTTTCAGTTTTTTGGTAAAGGGGTATTTTTAGGGTTCAGGGTCAGTTTTCAGTTTCTGGGGTAAAAGGGTATTTTTAGGGTTCAGGGTCAGTTTTCAGTTTTTGGGTAAAGGGGTATTTTTAGGGTTCAGGGTCAGTTTTCAGTTTTTGGGGTAAAGGGGTATTTTTAGGGTTCAGGGTCAGTTTTCAGTTTTTGGGTAAAGGGGTATTTGTAGGGTTCAGGGTCAGTTTTCAGTTTTTGGGTAAAGGGGTATTTTTAGGGTTCAGGGTCAGTTTAGGGTTTTTGGGGTACAGGGGTACTTTGTAAAAATAAAGTAAAATTACATTTAAATTACATTAATTAAATACAATTAAATAAAATTAAATTATATTATAATATTTTAAATTAATTTATATTAAAAAAAATATTATATACTTACCAATACTTACGTTGTAATGGTATGCGTTGTAAAGGTATATGCGTTGTAAAATCTTGCGTTGTAAATGTATGAGTTGTAAAGGTTTTTGTGTTGTAAAAGTTTTGATGTCATGGTAGGTGTTGTAAAAGTATGCGTTGTAACGTCATACATCCCTGGAGTGGGAATAGTAATTTTAACCCCTACGCTATCCATCGCTTTCCCTACTGTTGCACCCACTGGAGTGGGAATAGTAAATTTTACCTCTACGCTATCCAACACTTTAGCTAATGTTGAACTCACTATAGTTGTTACAATAAATTTTAACCATTTTCTATGCTACGCTAAAAATGTTATATATGTTTATTTAATAATATGTTTATATATATATATATATATATATATATTATTTTTGGTGATATAATTTTTTTTATTATAGAAATTATTTATTAAAATTAAAATTTTAAAATAATTATTTCTAAGTTTATATTAAATATATTTATTACTATATTAGTTTTAACTTAATTTTAAGACATTTAAAAAAATCGATATTTTGACAGTCTATATTTTTGTAAGTCGATATTTTGGAGTCGATATTTTGGTACTTACCTGTTTGTAGATAGGGAGTCGATATTTTGTCACTCGATATTTTTCACTCGATATTTGTGTATCTCGATATTTGTGACATCGATATTATGTCAGTGATCCGCACGGGCCGACTGTCAGGAAAACCGAGCTCAGGGCACACTGCAGTATTTTGTAAGCAGGTGCGCTTGCAGAGCAGATGCGAGGCTGCAGAGCTGTGTTACACAGCGTAACCAGTCAGATTGGTGTCACCCCATATATGGTGTCACCCGGTGCGGTCCGCACCCCCCGCACCCCCCTAGTGACGCCATTGATACAGGTGCGAGAAGTGGTGTATTTTTATTAAAGTTAAGTCTAAACACCATATAAACAGTTAATGTTAGAATGATTCTTGTTATTCACAGACTGGGACTGACCACAACCAGCGTTGAAAATTACGAAATATATGTACCTGAATAAATATAAGGACACTGAATAAACTGTAGGAAGGTATGCAGCCTTTACAAATACATAGATGGAAAGATCTACAGAATGAATGAGTGGGAATGTATGTGAACCTTTTAAGAAATAAGGATGAGAGCAATATGGGTATAAGAGAATGAGGGGAAACCTTGACTTAATGAGGACTTACGCCTAAGAAAAAGAGGGCACACAAAATTTGGGAGTAAAGACGATTCACTGGGATAGTGGGACCACAAATAGCAAGTGTACAGAGGGTAAAATATGCAAAAAAAGAGGATATGAAAATGAAAATTGCTCTCCTGGATGCATTTTTACTTTGGTTTTTTATGTCCACAGATTATTGTGTTGTATTAATTGTCCTGAAGAAGGTGGGGCTTACCAGCCGAGTCCACCGAAACGCATCGACAACTCTTTTGAAATAAATATGCCTTTTTTTAAATAATTGTTTTTTAACATATATGTGTGTATATTGTGATAAAACCTTTGTGATAAACTGTTGATGAGCATTAGGCATTGTATTAAGAAAAATTCACTTATGCCAATGAATTTGATGTGTTTTTAACTTAAGAATTTTTTACAAAAATCTTTTTAATAAATACTGTGGAAAATTATTCCTTAACTCAACATTGCCTTTGTGGTTCTACTAATAAGGGGTAGGGGAGGCATGGTTTTAGTAAAACTGACTGTGGTATAGATAATAACCTGATTCAAATGGTGTGGTTGATCTAAATAGACAAAACCCAGGGAACACTTTCCTTTTTTGACTGTCTCTTAATCATCGTCATTATTATTATTAATCATAGTCACAATAATACTCTTTACCATAATACTATTAACTATAATCTGGGTATAACTATCAGATCCCATTACAAATAGTGGGTGCAGTTTGATTAAGTTGGATGGTAGGTCAGGGTACAGTTCGGAAGTGTAGCCTAGGAAATTATGCCCATTTGACAAAAAGAAATACCAGGGGCCAGATGTACGACCTGCAAAATAGAGCCTTTCCAAATTGCGACTCATTTGCGACTCGGAATCTGGGAAGCGCTATTTGGCATGTACAACAGTGTGTTTAACTCTGTCTGCGATTCCCAATGGGGTCGCATATTGCAAGGCTCATGAATATTAATGAGCATCTCGCAATTTGTGAGCCCACTGGGAATGACAGGACCTCCCAGGGATGGTGGCCTGATGGGCTCAGCAGACCACCATGTGTGGGACTGCTTTTAAATAAAGCAGCTTTTTTTTAAAAATGCAGCTGGTTTTCCTTAAAGGAAAATGTGCCTGCCTTAAAAAATATTTTTAGAGACAGTCAAGAAGTGAAAGGGGACCCCTTGCAAATTGCAACTGCATTACCACCCTCTTGAAGAGGTTGGTAATTTGCGAGTGTTTTGCGACCGCATTTGCGGTCACAAAACATTCATACATTGCTTTAAAGACCATATAAGGAAAGGAACGCCCCTTCCTAATTGCGATACATGCCCTGGGCCATTTTGCGTGCACAAATGGGTGGCAAACCCGTTTGCGCATACAATTTAGGATCATACATCTGGCCCTAAATCCGGTGAAAAGAAGCAACTCGAGGACAGAAAAACAAGAAAACCAAAACAAACAAATTATATCACCAGCAGAGGGAAATGCTGTAAATATTAGTTTCTAACAAGAATGACACTTGGCAAGACAACGTCTGTGTGAATGTAATAACGCCTTTTTAGGTCTTGGCTGTGGACAGTGCATGCGCTGTCTCAAAGGGACATGCTGTATCTACTTTGGGGGCTTCAGCCTGCCATTAGGCTTTCCATTTGTTATGTTATGTTATTTTTATTTGTACCGCGCACAGCTGCCCCAGCAAAGGGGCGTCCTGGCGCTTTGAGAAGGTAAACACAACACAGCATTAAAAGCGGGCAGAAAGGAGAAGAGACACAACAGATGAGCTAAACAAATAAAAAGGTCTTGATAGCCCGTCTAAACTGAAGGAGCTCATCGATGGCCCGGATTTGTGGAGGAAGAGAATTCCACCAGCTCGCTGCCAGGACTCGAAAGGAGCGGCCACCAATTCTGCTCAACTTAAAACGCGGGACCACTGCTAAGTTCTGGCCTAGCGATCTAAGAGTGCGAGAGGGGACATAGGGGATCAGCAGTTTCTCCAAGATTTGTGGGGAAGTACCCTTGAGGATTTTAAATGCAAGGCAGAGAACCTTGAATCTAATCCTCTGCTGCACAGGGAGCCAGTGGAAAGAGCGCAGGGCATTGGACACCGAGCACCGCCTAGGCAGACCTGTCACCAGTCGGGCCGCAGCGTTTTGAACCCGCTGGAGCCGCAGAAATTCTGACTGGTTAACCCCCGCCAATAGGGAGCTGGCATAGTCCAGCCTGGACAGCACTGATGCTTGGACCACCAGCTGTCTTGTGGGTGCATCAAAGAATTTGAGGATGGGTCGAAGTCCTCTGATGATGCCATAGCAAGAAGCCGCCACCTTCTTGGTATGACAGATGAAACTCAGAGAAGGATCAAGCCACACCCCCAGGTTCCTTATCTCTGCCGCTGGGAGGGGAGTCACACCCAACTCCGAAGGCCACCATTTGTCACCCCACAAAGCCACCTGTTTACCAACCACCGTAATCTCCGTCTTCTTGGTGTTTAACTGGAGACAGTTGGAATTCATCCAGTTAGCCACTTCCCGCAGACCATCACAGAACCTGGGAGCCTCCAGGTCTGAGTCCCCACTCAGTGTGACCGCCAGCTGCGTGTCATCTGCGTAAGAGACCATGGTCAGGCCCCACCGCTTGACGACCGCAGCCAATGGTCTCACATACAGATTGAAAAGGGTGGGACTCAGTGATGACCCCTGTGGGACTCCCTGGTCTAACGGGTAGGATGACGACTTACCGGGCGGGATCGCCACCTGGTATGACCTATCCGTAAGGAAGGATCGAAACCAGTGCAAGGCGGAGCCAGAAACGCCCACCTCCTCAAGACGCCGAATCAGAATCCCGTGCGAGACCGTGTCGAAGGCGGCACTGAGATCTAATAACAATAGTGCCGCCGTCCGACCGGAATCCAGCACGGAACGCAGATGCTCGACCATCGAGAGAAGGGCCGTCTCCGTGCTGTGACCCGCACGGAACCCGTTCTGGGTAGGGTCGAGAATAGTAAGCCTACCAAGATGGTCTGTAAGAGTGGCATTCACATGGGCCTCCGCTATTTTCGTGGCCCAAGGGAGAAGGGAGATAGGGCGGTAGCTTTCAGGTTTAAGGGGGTCAAGGGTCGCCTTCTTCAGAATTGGCGTGACTACTGCCTGCTTCCATCTGACGGGAACCACTCCAGTAGAGAGAGACAGGTTGATCAAGGACAGCACCGGGGTACGGCAAACCGGCGCCAGGGTCTTGAGTTGGACCGGTTTCAGTGGGTCTGCCGGAGATCCAGACTTGATTTTGGCGCTGAGAGAGTCAAACACCTCCAGAGATAAGGGGGGTAAGATAGAAAGACATTCCCCCTCACCTAAGGTGCGACCAACCTGCTCTAACATCAGGGAACCCGTTGGAAAAGTGCGATAGATGGCTTGCACTTTTTCATGGAAGAAAGAGGCCAAACCCTCACAATGTGAGTCCGAGCATATTTCCACTGCAGTTGCTCTCTTCGCCATCAGGTCCTTTAATACTTTGAAAATAAGTTTCGATGGATTGGCAGAATTCTGAAACTGTTGAGCATAAAAGGAAGCGCGAGTTTGACACACTGCCCTGTGGTAGATCTTGACCTTGGCCAGATAACATATCTTCAGATCTGGGTCGTACGACTTCCTCCATAATCTTTCGGCCTGTCTACAGGCCCTCTTAAGAGATGCCAAGGAAGTGTCATACCAAGGACTCGGCTCCTTCCGATGACACTTGGACCAACACATAGGAATCAGAGAATCGAGGGCACCAGATATCCACTCACAGAAGGAGTCGTATCCACAATCAACCTCGGTGAGCGGACCTAAAGGAACCTCCTCGAGCAGATGGTAAAAATCCTCCAGTCTTAATTTGTTCCAGTGTCGTTTAAGAACAAGTCTGTCCTGAGATAGAAAAGGAGAGTCAGACAAAGAGCATGCCGTTTTCACCAGCATGTGGTCTGTCCAGACCAACTGGGAGGAACCAAGAACTCTGAATCCTTCTAGATTTGTGAAGAATGGGTCAAGAGTATGACCACCTCTATGTGTGGGGAAAGTAATCATCTGCGAGAGCTGTAGAGCCTCAAGATCCGCCAGAAAGCTCCTAATAGAGGGTAAAGAAGGGCAGTCCAAATGGAGATTAAGATCTCCCACAACATTAAAATTTGCGCATCCTAGTGCCTCTGTACTAATGTACTCAGGAAGAGCAGCCCTAAAAACAGAGTCACAGCCCGGAGGCCGGTAAATTAATAAACCAGAGAAGGTAAACTGGTGACTAAACGCTATTTTAAATAGGGCACCCTCACACCCCAAAAGTTCAGCGGCTTTCCACTCGCAGGGATAACACAGTTTGGTGGCCATCGTAATGCCTCCACCTCTAGTCGTCCGATTTAAAGTAAAAATTTGCTGGCTCTGGTATTGTTTCTCCCCATTTTTCCTTAGCATGCATTTGTCGTACCTCTGTCTGAGTTCACCACTCCCCAGAGCAGGGACTAAGTACACTATCCCTCCACTGCTCTCATTTTCTGACCATTTTAGGGACTTTTTTCTTGGCTTGCGAGCCCTCCTCTGGAGCACTGTGTTTTCACCTACTCCAGCACCATTGTAAACAGCACTCATGTTTTCACTTCCTCTTGAAGCCCCCCAGATTCCACTCCGTATGATATTACATCTTCATTCCCATCCCCTTCTTCTCCTGTTGTTGCAGCCGCACTTCAGGTTTCACCATGGCGGCCACCTGCCTAACTTTTTTCTACACATGAGCCTTATATTACCCGTGCCATTATGGGGCCATGGAACACGCTCAAGTCGAGTAACTTTAATTCTCTAAATAGACAAGACAAGCGCGTAACTGCTGCACCCTTACACAGGAATCTGCCTCAACATTGCGCTGCCGGGTGAAGGCGATTGTTATTTAATTGCACTGTTTCAATGAGATCCGACAAGCTCCATATATTAAAATACCAACTAAATATGGGGGCATGTCAACAACAGACGGTGATAAATATCTGAAAACGCTGTTAGCGTTTTTTTATTTATTGCCCGCTATCACTGGAATGTATGGCCTGTTAGCGCGTTATTAAGAACGCGCTTCTCCAGGGCGATAAAATTCCAGCGATAGCGGCTTTGTAGGAGGGGATGTCACTGGAAATCCAGCAAAAAGTACACAGGAATGGCAAAAACGTTGTTGATAGGCAGGGTGCACTCAGCCTGACGATCCACCTGCCATTGGATAATGCAGGTAAGTCAGGTTTTCAGCAGACTTTAGTTTTCGGTGAAAACCGCGGTTAGCGCGGATTTCAAAATCGATAACCGTGTCGTGGGCCGCCTTGTAAATATCGCCATGTGCACATAGAGATAATTTACATGGTATTCCGTGAGTGATGATGCATTAGAGATCATTAGAGATGCAGAGCGAGGTGTCGGGAAAACGGCTGCTAACATGCGCTAATTCATGTTAGCAGCGCCTTATAAATAGGGGAAACATATTATCTCCGCTTTTTTGGCGTTTAAAAAAAGCGGAGACAAGGCACTTGATTATGCCCCACAGTATTTGTTTGTCCGCCGCATCCTCCTTACACAGGACTATAACCTGCTTCAATATGGCACACTTATCAGGTGATGCAACAGTGGCATAGCCACTTTTTCAATTAAGTCCGATGGGCGCAGGGCCGCTGCATATTTAAAGTCTAACAAAATATGCCGTCTGTCTTATCAGCCACATCTCACCAATCGCAAGGACGCCGGTCGGCCCTGCACATAAGCAAAGGAGGTTAAGTCATGAGATTAGGCTGTAACCTGAATTCCTATAACGTGCGGCTTTAGTTGAGGAGGAAGTGTATGTCTGAAGAGGAAACAGGGGGTACCCCGGGTGCGTTATATGAAACGCCACCCCATCACCCTCCCAAACTGTTTTTTTTGCCACTCTGCAGATGCTACTCAAGGTGCACAAAAATGCTGATTTACATCTAAACCCAATGTTTACAATATTTGGAGAATGTTACATTTTCTCTTAATTAGTCAGGACTGGAATTAGAACAGCGATTTACACTGTTTGGCGTCCAACCTCTCTTTATCGACCGCCAAATCAAAGGCTTCATTTGGCTATGCTGTGATTGACTACTGTGCCTACATGTTGCATATTCGACTGAGCAGCGTGTGCCTAATTCTGTTTGTGAAAACTAATTATGTGCATTTATAAAATAGAAAACACCCGTCCTGATGCATGTTTCGCTTGCAGTGTGTTTTTTTGCAGCAAAAAAATATTTAGGAATGTTTTCAAATTCTTTTGTAGCATCTGTGACGTGGAACCAGAGGCATTTCATTACATAGGTCATACAATGAACTTACTCCAAAGCAGAGAAAGTACTTTAAAGCACTACAACACCAATGGACTGTGCCGGGTGCAGAGTCAAAATCAAGTTTGATTTTCATTTCTTTTTCATAGGAATCACAGATTATACACACACACCCTACCCTCCCTTTCCGTTTTAAAACTGCAAAAAGAAAAAATGATACAGAGGGTATTAATTATATGATGAAATCCTCTGCTCTATAACTCCATGAGCGCCACTGCTAGATTTTAGAATAGAGGTGATTCATTGACCAAGTTGCCCCCTGTAGTACCAGGAAGTTTGGGCTGCAGCCTGCAGTCAGAGCTTCCTCATTCGTCCAAACAGTGTGCCTCTGGGCAAAGCACATAACCCTCTCTATCGGCATCCGTCCTCTTAACGGCAATGGATGTCCTAAACAAAATCTGAAGGAAGAGGCCAGTATTTTCTTTGACAAATCTGAAAAAAAAACTATTGGATCTGAAAGAGGTTGGTTATAATGGAAATCGCTTAAGTAGAGGCTGTGTTTGAAGGGAGGCAGGGTCGGCCTATGGGGGCGGGAGGGGCACGTGAAGCAATGTTCAATAATTGCTGCCTTAAACAGACATCATAGCTAATGCTTAGGGTGTGGCTGGCTATTCAGAAACGTTGGGAGGGGCCTTCCCACCTCCACTGTCCTTGGGCATCTCATCCTGCAGACCTCCCATTGAAATCTTACCAACAGCCAAGTGGCGGACTTGACAACACCTTAAAACACAGACCGCCCCCGCCTCCCCCACTGTTTCTGTCTTTTTAAAGTTGGGAATTGCTTTTGAAGAAAAAGTCACTGCCTTCCCAAATTCATTGCACAGTTGACAGGGCCAAGGCCTAAAATGAAAAAAGGGTGTTGTGCTTTTTGCCACCAGAAGGCATCTG
This sequence comes from Lissotriton helveticus, assembly GCF_964261635.1. Lineage (NCBI taxonomy): Eukaryota > Metazoa > Chordata > Amphibia > Caudata > Salamandridae > Lissotriton > Lissotriton helveticus. Next base: position 210,586,840 of record NC_136058.1, read on the forward strand.
ACGGGCAATAATAGCTCAGCATTTCCCTGGAATGAAAATAGGCGGACGAGCAAACAAATTAACAGGAAGAGAGAAGCCAACAGGCTGGCTCGACAAGCAGAGCATTAAATATGTTTGGCATGTAGATCGTCCAATTAGCGTCATGTAACGAAAAGAATATTTCTATAATGTGGAAAAAGTTCACATTATTATATCAAATTATTGCTTCAGTCAGAGGCTTTTATTAGGACTGATAGGTTTTAAATATGAAAATGAAGCGAAAGAGAGTGTTTCAAGTTTTAATTTGCAGTAGAGGGATTTGTGGGTTACTGTACAATGACAGCATTTTTAAGTAAATACTTTGAAGTATTCGCAATAGGAATAATTGATTTTACTTGTTTATATCAAACTGCTAATAAGCATGTGCAAAGCCAATAGGCCTTGCTTTACAGTGGCCACTATGTGTGCTGCTGAGATATTTGCTCTAAATGTTTATAGTAGTGCAGTGGCTTGCTTAGAAAATAAATACCTATTTTTTTGTTCCCGAACTCCATATAAATTACCATGACTTTTAGCAATGGTGGTATTAATATGCACATCATTTAAACTACTTTCAACCCTATTTCATCACAGAATCTAAATCAAGTCACTGCATTATTTCATGCCTGCTACATATTTTTAATTCCTGGAAAGGCTGCACATATCTAGGCATGTAAATCATACATTTGATATGGTAAAAACAAAGACACTATTTTGAAGTTTGCAGACACTGTTCATATTTTATTTGATGTGTTGTATGATTTACATAGCAATTATTTTCAGCGCTCAAGCAGTGCACAGGCTCTGAGATCTCAACTGCCCTCCACACTTACTCCTGTGTTGCGTTGCTTGACTTGCCCCTCGACGATTTTCTTCGCCTCAACTGCCCTGCACCCATACTTTGTTGTGTAGCTTGACTCACCACTTGCTGTGCTGCTTAACCCGCCATTATGTTGCTTGTTTTGAATGAGTGCGGGGATAACCTTTATGAGTTTTGCCAACTAAACAGGTTGTACATAGGAGAGCCACTTCCGTACCATATCAAAAACGTACTTGCACACCTAAATTGCGTGCTTTTAGCTAAAAGACATTAACATTGACAAAGCCAATAAATCTACCATTGCTGAGACCTATTGGCTTTGCCAATGCTTGTTTGTGGGATGAAGTTGGCTGTTCCTCAGGGTGGTCTATTGGTTTGAGAAAGTGATGCATAACTTTTTGGACCCCTGTCCCGTTCAACTTTTTCTATTTTTAAATCTTCTAATGTGCACTGCATTGCTCACATGCGCTACATTACAGATTTAAAGTTAAACATTTTAGTTCATGTAATTTTGGGGTTGCCTGCACCCACCACCCATTTGCCCACCCGGCCAATCTGCTTAGTATCTGTCCTTCAGCATCATTCTTGTGGGCCAGACAACTTGACCTCTCTGCGCGGAAAGTTGTGGAGTCCATCTTTGTGTCACGTTGTGGATGTGGGGGATACCTGATCAATTCTCAATGGATGACTACTGCACATCCATCACTGACATTAAATGTACTAAGCGTGGTGCAACACAACCTTTGCTCTTCTCTTTGCCAGGCTGGGATTGATGATTTAGTTATGATCCACCCTGGGAAAATTTCCCAGAATTCAGAGCGGACACATCTACATCAGTCCTTATCATAGTCACGCACAGTACAGCTTCCTTAGGATTTATAAATGCTTCACTATCCTTACACGGATGATTTGGGGAAAGATCTTCAAATCAATTTCTGCAAATTAACTTATATCCCTTCCTCCAACTCATTTGGCTGTGCTGTACTACAGAGCTTTCAGATACAGGAGCATATCTGAAATACATTTGCAAGCATAATCACATATCTTTAAGGGTATTAATATATGTCTCTCTTCAAATGTCTAATGCACCCTACAAATAATAGATGGACATAGTGCAAATGATAGAGATTGTAGATGACTCTCACCTTCAGGAAGCAGTTCCATTATCAGTTTAGGATAAGCAATGTTGCTACAGCCCACTTTAGTTCCACAAACACGTTCACAGATTTCTGGAACCACACAGGCAATTTCATCTAACAAAAAAATATGTAAGCTAATAAATTAAAGTTGAAAGTACCCACAATTTACTCTTAAACAAGACAGAAACATATATTTATGATGTTTTAATTGCTAAACAATGTGAAACAGTAAGGTTTCAAAAGGTCAACAACAAGAATAAAATATCAAACACTCTAATTAGCTTAGAAAATACTTCTTGTTGTTGTTGTTAAATATTATGAATGCACAATGATTTTATTCAGACCAAAAGACCAACTGCAAAGAGGATGTTGATTTTTGAAAATAATGAAATCCCTGACATGCTGGGAATTTCTGATAGATATCTGACACATTGAACATTTTTTCCCTTCTAGGAATGCAAGACACAGGGAAAAACATTAGAGAAATGATGTTGAATGCCATACCTTAAATAAGCAGGTCTTCTGATACTATGTTGGCTGGCAAATGACAATCTCTGACCAACTAAGAGGGTGTTTGAAATGTTTGAGCGGCAGTGACTCTGCTATCAGACACACAGAGATTCATTCATCTTTCTATGGAAAGGGGAATTGAGAATTGGGTGAATGAGACATCGAATAATTTGTGGCAGGTGCCTCATTACCATCCAAACCTAAATCACCCCCTTTGCCTTCACATGTTTTGAGGGTGCCTCTCAGAAGTAAACTACCACATATTTTGGTAGGGTTGTGAAGGAGCTTTTTATTAAAAATGAAAAAATATATATATTTTGAGTGATGTCCAATTTTAACGTGCAATTGAAATTGAATGGACACAACACCAAAATGTACAAAATGCAGTAAGTTGTTATACTTATTAGTACTGAGCCTCAAAAATGCCTAAAGCAATTGTTTCAAAGGTTGACCATACCCTGACATGACTTTATTGAAAGCTTCCCCTAACATTGTAGATTAGATTAATGAATCCAATTGAGAATTATTGCTGAAAACACTTTATTGCTAAAAAGAAGTAATGAAACCTTTTCATTTTCTAGAATTCAATGCATGAATAGAAATGTTGATACTTTTTAACATATTTCCCTCATTTCACAATGAAAAATGTGGAGCTGACCATTTTTTGTTGCAGCTGATACATTTTATTTGATATAACACATTGTTAAGTTAACAGACAATTTTTTTATTGAAAGGTTAGATATGTAGACATTCTCATGAGAAAAGAGGTCTAGCAATAGAAAGGCTTCGTATGTAGATACAATTTTAATATTGTGTCACACTTAGGGGCTGATTACGATGTCATTAGGAAAGACTTCCAGACAAGTCTGTTCTGGAAAGCTTTTCATACGAATCACACTCCGGGAGTCCCACCCACCGATTACGATGTGTCCGTATATCTGCAGACTCAGTTCGGTCAGACTGCCAATGAATTCAATTGGAGTCTGCCTACCCAACATGAACACAGGTTCTCATTGAAAAGCGTGCACCCTGTGCATGCATAGAAAGGAGGAAACCATGGGTACCCCCAACAACTGATTTGGTGGGCCCCGGATGAAGGGGAGCCTGCTACGGACCCCCAAAGTCCGATTCCCACAGTCTATTCATCTTGTCAAAACGGAGTCGGTACTTCCTTGAGATTCGGCCATCGTACTCACTCGCACGTAAACCGTCCCCATTGAGCTGCACAATTCTGCTCCGAACGAGTTGGACTGCCTGATTGAGTTCGGAATCAATTCACTCAGCCCGAGCGGCCCCCTGGCATCGTACTTGGTCGTCCAGATAGGTGGACGTTTCGGTCGGAAAACAAAGGCTCCGAAACGGATTAGCTTGATCCAATTCCCGCTTGGACCCTTTCCTAACGACATTGAAATCGGGCCTTTAGTGATCATTCTCTGTTGTCTATTGGGCTAGTCTTGGGAATCAAAGAGGAACATCTATCTATTGGATGAGAGGAGAGGAAGATACATCTCGACTGCAACATTAAACTTTTGGCTGTTCATATCAGTGCATGCTCCTAGAGTAGGTTAAGGCTATTTCAATTTCCAACACACTTTATACAAATGCTTTTACTGCCCTCTTACCCCATACTGCGCCATTCTGAAGCTGAATACTAAAGGCTTACTGCTAAAGGCTGAACAATGATTTGTTATCCTTTCAGAACCTATTGCTGATTGCAGTTGTTTCTGTTACTTCATAATCATTTTTGTCTTATTTGCTTGAAACTCTACTGAGTTTCATGAACCTCTCTTTACAATAAGTTCTGCTGATATTGTTTGATTGAATTTTGAGCTTCATCCTATCTCACTCTGTCCTATTGAACTTGAACTCTTTATGGGTTCTAGCTCACACAATTTTCACACCATTCGTAAAATAGGGATTCCTTCCTTTATGGAATGCATTATTATTGTGATGATCTAATCATATCTTTTATTATCGAATCTGTAATTTGACTGAGATATTAAACTACCTAAATAAAAAAAGATTTTACTAAACTTTTAATTAAAATAAAACCCTTAAAATGAATTTAAACTCTCAATATTGACTGAACTTGGAAACAGAATTGTGATTATGATTTTTGTGATGCTTAGCTTCTGATCTTCTCATAAATAGCAGCAAAGATCTGTCACAAAGAAGAAGGCCCACCCCTCAGAGCAGGTATCAACGGTGTTTGTGTAAGATAGAGAGGTTAAACTATTTTATCAAAATTGATTCCTGCTTCAGCAGTTGTAATTGTAAAGCTGCAAGTGGCATGCGTCCCCTTCCTGCACCTTTCTCCTGTTACTCTGTCACATCCAGCATGGCAGAAAAGAGAGACTTAACATATGGAATTCATTTATATCATTCTTCATCACAGGTATAATCTCCAACTTTACAACCAGTCTTAATGATTATTCACAATAACACCTTATTTGGTGGCAGTCATATATTTTAGGCCATCCATGACAACGTCTGAAGAAGCGTCCTGCAACTTGGGATGGATAATCAAGTAGCTAAATCGTACATCATGCATCAAAATGAAGCACAAATCCGAGACCTGTATCATCAAGCTGAGTTAACTGGCCCTTGAACAGAAAAAAATCTTCAGTTTCTCAAGGCACTTTACATTCCAGAAGAAAATCTCCAAGTTAAACAGAACAAGCGTTCAGACATCATTGAAGTAGCTTATGGGACTAGCAGTATTCTTTCTACTCCAGGACTGATTTGGGCCTCTGTAAGTGAATCAGACCACACTTTACTACGTTCCCAAGCTATCTCTCCGGCCATTTGGAGGGGATGAAATGCATACTTGACATGTTCCTAGCAGCCTAGGCTTCTGTATGCCTTTTTGTAGAATGCTTTTTCTAAGACTCCAATAAGTCCAAAGACACTAGACATCGTTCCTGTTACTACTCTACAGCCGTCTGAGAAGATGCTCAGCCATTCGACATGTTCATCCTTCCACTTAGCCGCCTCTTCCTCCACTGTAGAGCAGATATTCAAGATTATCAGAATTCCTGAGTTCATTCAAGCGGCTTTGAACTTCTAAAAGCTGGAAGAGTTTTTCAGGGGGGCTGGCCATCACTCAGCAGAGATCCTATGCATGTTCTGTTTGGCTGTGATTGAAAACAGTTTCTTCTTTGCCCAAATATTTCTAAACTTAAACTTTGTATTTTTGTGGAAGAATTTACTTAGTTTTTGATGTGTTAGTTATAATGTTTACTGGAGTAACACTCCGTGGTTCGATTTCAGGCCGCCTTACACACTAAAATGTGTTTTTTTTTTTAACTCTTGAATCCCTGATTTAGATATCCATACCAAAGCCTGCAAAAAGCATGTAACCAGCACTAGATGTTCTATTGAAGCATAATTGTAGTTCACCCTAATGCATGCATGGCTGGTGTGAACCTTTTTCTATTAAAATAACCCCCTCAGTCTCATTGTAATTGAATATAATTCTCAACATGTAACCTAGGGAGTGTAACCTTGGGTGAGTCACTTGGTGAGAGGCTGTATTCCACAAAGACATTTATTTTAAATAGATCACATCCTAGAAATACAAACAAGTGAACCTTGGACATGTATGTAAAAAGAATTTGAAGTGAGATCACTCAAAGTTGGCTGCTTTGATATTAGATGGCTACCTCAAACAAGGGGGTAAGATTGCTTTGAGAACAATATTGAAAAACTTGCAAGCTCTCTAAGTGGTAAGTAGGATGAAGGTGAGGACTTTACAAAGGGCAAACATAGGAGGAACACTTTCTCATGAACGTAGCTCATTTTGGTTTGGTGCCATATGTTTTGCTTTTTCGTGCTAGCCTTGCCTCTCAAAAGTGGCTGTTGGAGTAGGATCTATTTGAAGGAATACATGTCTATTCCAGTTTACAGATCGTGAATGGAATCTGTGGACCTTTCACAATTTTTTATGTGAGTGGTACTAATTCTATTAGAATGGACATATATTTTTGGAATGAGCATTTTCCTAAATGTATGCTTTGCTCTGCTCGTTGCAGTGCCTGTTACACCCGTCCTGCCCCGTTGGGATGGCTTTTCGCTGACTGAAGTAGAATTCTTGTTTGCATACTTTGTAAACTGAACTTAAGTTCATGATGTTATTCTTATTAAAGTTTTTTTTATTTTTAAATTGAAAAATGTGCTTTGATTGTTTTTAATCATATGTTCTATATTTGGTTAGTGACGTTTTGTTGTCTGGAACTTTTTGTGGCACAGTTCCATTACTGCACTTCCTGAAATGAACAACCATCTTATGCTCTGGATAAGTGTTACGACCTAATCAACTTTCCTCTGGATTTCAGTGTGTTTATTCTTAAATACCTCTGACATTGCTTACACAAACAATTGAGTCTAATGTGAAATCGCTACCCAAGTCATCTTTGCAATGACTTTATAGATGGCACAAAGTTGGCCTAATGGCTAAGGCGCTCGACCTCGGACCTGGGGATCTGGGTTCGAGTCTTGGTAAGGACACCAAACATCCTGTGATTCTGGGCAAATCATTTAATCTCCCTGTGCCTGAATGTGTGTCCTCATGTAACGTAACTGGTGCTATGTAAAGCGCTCTGATACCTGATTCAGTTCGGGTCAAGTTGGCGCTATATAAAACTCTGCAAAAAAAAAAAATATATATATATTTCCTGCTCACCCAGCTGGAGTACCATTTCACCTTTACTTTGGAAGACTAAGGCATTCTTAGTCTGTCACACCCTCATTTTAGTCTTTTAATAACGGAGACACCATTCTGATTTGATCAGCTTCCTCTTGAATAACTTTTTTTTACCATACTGCAACATTGCAAAACCTTAATGAAAAACATGCTACTCACAGTCATCTAGATTACAAAAAGAACTTTCAAATGTGCACAACTTATTTCTGGACCAAAATATATCACAGGCCATATATAGAAATGTAGCTTCAGTTGTTGGCCTGAACAACATCATTGTGGAGTTACCCAAACCATTTGGTTGGCCAGATCAATTTTTAATAGCCTCATTTCAGTCAGGACCCTGTAGAGACCAGCTGTTCACACAGTTGTATCCCAAGGGGGTTCAGAAATCTCTGCTCCAATCATTCATCTTATCTAGTCTGCTATTAACATTATGGGAATCCCATTCAAATGGCTGCTGTGGATTTGTTTTGAAAAGACCAAAAATGAAAACGTTAAGTCTTAAATTCACTTATTTATAGGTTTTTGTAAAGTGCTCCAAAGCCACCAAAGTGTCACTTCGGGGCACTGAGTAGTAAATTGAGAAAAAACTAATTAGTTGAATGTTGCGCCATTTAGTTGACTTTTTCAGAAAGGTGCTCTTCCAAAATGGAGTTTTGCATTACTTATGCTATTATGCTGCTTTTTGTTTTCAAATGCACTGGTGGTGGTTCTCCAAACATATGCAATGCCTATCTTAAAATTGTATACATTTTCAATCTTCCTTGTGCTCCAAAGTTTGTTGACATCGTTGACAGCCCTGTAGCTGCCCTCCTCTCTACTTGCTCCCTTTCGTACCTCCCAAGTCCCCTGATTATGAGGGTGCTTCCTGCTCCTTTGTCAAAAGTACAATCTGGTAGACATAGAGAGATTAAGGCACACTGCCTCAGCAAAAACTGTTTTTGGGCTCAGCATCTCCACCCCCATATGACCCTACTGAATCTGTGCTTAAGCTGTTTTGAATTCAACAGTCCAGGATGACTGTCATGATTGAGAATTGCGAACAACTTCTGATCGGGATCCATCTCTCCTCTCTTACCCCTCAGGCAACACCCGAAAATTAAGCTCACTGGTCCAAATTCAAACTATATGATGACCACTCCATCTCGAAAATTCTATCCTCCTTAAAACTGAATACCCACTTCAACGACCCTCTCCTCGACAACTACCTGGCAGCGACCTCCCTATTCATCTTTCCCATTTGGACTACAAATATGAACGCCTCCCTTCTTCAAGGGTTCATACGTAACTCCCTGAAAACCGGGCAAGTCATCCCCATCCTAAAAAAACCCACTCTGAATCCTGCAATTTCAGACAGCTTCAGACCAAATTCCAATATTCCTCTTCTTGTGAAAGTGCTGGAGAAATGTGTGCAGCTTCAACTAAGCCAACATATTGCTAAATGTAACTTGCTTGACGAATTCCAATCTGGGTTAAGGCCTGGGCATGGCACTGAAACCACTATTCTTCACATTATAGATGATGCTCTCCAAGCCCTAGACCAAGGCAAAACCTGTCTCTTGATCCTACTGGATCTTTCCTCAGCATTCAACACAATCAACCACAAGAAACTACTTGAACGCCTCGAACAAAGGATGGGTCTAGGAGGTACAATTTTTTTGTTCCTTCCTCTGGAACCACTCCCAGAGATTCTTAGTCAACAGCAGTATATCTGCTCCTTCCTCGATAACAATTGGTGTCCCCCCAGGCTCTACTCTGTCCCCTACCCTCTTCAATCTCAACCTCGAACCATTAGCTGAAATACTTCGCACTCCCAACATCTCCTTCCATATGTACGCCAATGATACTCAGATCTACATCAAAATCTCTTCTCTAGAGGAGATTACCTATCTGAATGATGCCCTGAAACTGACTGTTCAATGGCCAGCCCACAACCAGCTCAAACTGAATGCCCAAAAAATAGAGTTCCTTCTCATCTCCCCCCCTAAAAACACCAATGACATCCTGGAATGGACTAACTCGATCACAGCACTTAACTGCACACCGACCATAGTGGATTTTGCTAAATCTCTTGGTATGACCTTAGACAGCAACCTGAATATGCATGAACACATCAACTCGATGGCCAAAACTGCCAGGTTCCACCTGAGCTATTGAGAAAACGTAATCCCTTCCTTTAAGCTGAGGACCTAAAAACCTTAGTTCAGGCTTATCTCCAGAATTGAATACGATTGCTCTACCATATCTGGCCTACCAAAGACATCCACTGCCCCTCTAAAAGCTTGCTTCAACGCCACATCTAGACTCTTTTCAGGCTCAAAACAATTTGACCACATCTCACCACATCTGAAGGCCTTTAACTGGCTTCCTTTTGAAGCCAGAATCCAGCTCAAACTGTTTTACATCACACACAAAGACTTATGCACAAACTCCCCGGCATATCTTGCCCAGAAATGTGTAGTACCGGGGGGATTCAGAAACTCCTAGTCTGCAGGAGACCCTGTGCTCCAGCCACCTCGCTTCCGTAAGGAAAAAACATGTAACCGTGCGTTTTCTGGGACTGCACCAAGAATCTGGAACTTGCGATCGTCCTCCATCAGAAGAATACCTTCTCTGTCAATCTTCAAAAAGGAAGCTAAAACCTTCCTAATGAGCAAATTCCTCCAATAACTCTCCTTTGTCGCGCATACCGCCTTATGTCATGGCCTTTGTTTGTATGCACAATTTCCTGTCCTGCCTGGTTGTCCTTACCTTGTACCAATCTCTCACTCCTTCAAATGTTTTGCTGGTTCTCTCTGCCTTTTGCTATCTTATCTCCCCTCTTATATAATTGCTGGTTTTCTCTTTTTTATGACGACATGTCGCTCTGCTGATTATTGTACTGTATTGATTATTGTATATAATCTGTTTTTTGTCCTAATGTAGTCTATTCCCTAATCCCCGTCCTTGTATGTTGCCTGTACGAAACGTGTTATCCCTGTAAAGCGCTCTGATACCCTAACGGGTCACGTTTAGACTCTATAAAACCTCAAATAAATAAATAAGTAAATAAAGATAGAGGAACAAAATGTAAAATGTAAATGGTGGGATTGGCTAAAAAGCAGTAGCCTAGATCTGGCTGATATATTCAAGTTCCAATTATTGAATAATGATTTATTGAATAGTGAAAAACAAATTAACCCACTGAATTTTGGCAATAATAAATTACCTACCGTGGCTTCTGTAAGATGTTCCATTTCTTCTTGCTGTCCACATTTACAGATAGATTGCTCTCTGTCTATTTCTACTCTGATATTCTTGTCCTATTATTGTCTTTTCGGAGTCCAAAGATACATTCCAAACATGACCTTTGCTTTGTGACAAATGTATCCTGATTTTGTATTGTCACTGGGTTTAGTAACAGCAAACTATCTCCATACATGGTATCATTAAATCACGTATTGTTCATTAATCTCTTTTAGTGAAGCGCCGCGGACGAGCGCAGCGGGTGCGCCGGCGGCGCCCCAAAGGCGAGCCCGTCTGCGCCCGTCCGCGCCGGGCCAGCGCTTAGCGCCATAACCCCTGGTCCGCAATTCTTGGAAACCAGGCAGGTTCATACCTATAATCGTGATACTCTGTTGGCCCTACGTGGCTACGACAAGACCTCAAACTGTACTACATTGGAATTGCAGGAAGATCGGCAGACCACTCCCCACTTCTGCATTAATTGTAAGCAGGCTCTCCCCAAACTTCTATGGCATACCAGTACTCATACCACGACTCCATTTAAATCCCTGGAGAAGAAAACACCAATCGCTGTAAAATGTATGCTACTCAATGCCAGATCGCTGGTGAAACACAGTACTGAACTGGCGGATCTAATACAGGAATCCGAAGTGAGGATAGCCTTCATAACGGAACCCTGGACATATGCTGCCTCAGGCCCAGACATTGTCATAGCCACCCCCCGGATTATGAGTGCTTTGTCCAAAACAGAGTAAAGAAGAGAGGTGGAGGGCTCGCCATAATCTATCACAAATCGGTTAGAGGGTCCTTTCAGTCGGGCACCACCGACCTATTTGAAGCACTTGATTTTAATTTCACGCTTTCTAACCATCAAACCCTCAAAGGCTGCCTCATGTACAGGCCCCCTGGACCCAAAACCCCTTTCCTCACAGGACTCACCAACCTGTTAGAAAAAGCAGTAGGCGTCAACACTTTCACTCTGCTAGGTGACTTCAATTTTCATCTGGAGAATGATTCAGACCCAGATACTGTGGACCTTATTGATTTGTTGTATGGGTTAGAACTTAATCAATTGGTCAGCGGTTCGACCCACAAGGCAGGACATACGCTGGATGGCATTTTTTCTAACCATGCCTACCTAGAGCTGACTGGTGTTCACCAGGTCTCTTGGTCAGACCATCCGGCTATCCACTTTGAAATTAGGCTAGCCCCCCCTACTAGATCGGACAAGGTCAAAAACCCACCCAGAGTAATTAGAAAGTGGAAAAGCATAGAAAGGAAGGGACTGGAGAGATCCTCTATGGTGCCTCCCCCAGTAGGGGTGGAGGAAGCTGCCACAATTTAAACAAACTGGCTGGAGGCAGCCTGCCTTCACTTAGCCCCTCCAAAAACTTATCACTCCACACGTCTAAGTCCCTCAGCCCCCTGGTTCTCCGGGCAGATCAGGGACCATAAAATACGCTGCAAAAAACTGGAAAGATCCTGGCAGAAAAATTATAGAGAGGAGGACAGAAAACTACTGAATGCTGAACTGAGAGGGTACAAACTGACGATCCAAAAGGCGAAACACAACTACTTTTCTAAACGCATTAAGGAAGCTAGCAACTCCCCCAAGGAACTTTTCCAGGCAGTATCATCCCTGGTAGCCCCTAAGCCAGCAGAGATCCCTCCAAGTCGCGAATTATGCGAAGACCTGGCCAAGTTCTTCCAAAATAAGGTAGGAAAGATCTTCCTCGCACTGGATAAGCAAGTTAAGATTGGGTCCCCCGATACCGACACTGAAATAAACAGCATTAAAATGATGCTACTTAATCTTGCCACTATCAATGAGGAGGAGGTCGGGAACAGATTACTAAGGATGGAAACAAGCCTCCATACTTCCATTACTCAAAAAACCCAACTTAGACATGACCGATCTGAATAACTTCCGGCCTATTGCCAGACTACCCCTGCCAGCGAAAATCATGGAGAGTAATCTAAACACACAGTTGGGTGCCTTCCTGGGGGCTGGTCAATGTCTAGACTCTTCACAGCACGGATCCGCACTGACTAAATCAGTAGAGAACATAAGAACAGTGATGGATGCAGGAGGCAGAGCGGCCCTGATCCTGCTGGACCTGTATGCGGCCTTCGACACGGTCCACCATAAATTATTGGTGGACCGTTTGAGGGCCTGTGGGATTCAGGGAAAGGCTCTTAAAATCTTGAACGCCTTCCTGTCCGGAAGGACTCAGAAAGTGGCTTTGGGCGCCTTTGAGTCCGACCCTTTTGTGCTCCCCTGCGGAGTTCCTCAGGGGTCCTCCCTGAGTCCAACTCTTTTTAATGTGTACGTTTCTACCCTGGTGCCAGTGATTAGATCCTTTGGCTTCCATCTAACATCATACGCAGATGACACACAGATAGTGGTGTCACTGCTACCGGGAGAAACTGACAACACAGCAGATAGGTTCAGAGGCTGCATGCGTGAAGTTAGCAACTGGATGGCAGGAAACTGCCTCAAATTGAATTCTTTCAAAAAGGGGGGTGGTGATGGACAGAGTATCTGAGTTAATCAGAACACTCCTACCCAGTCAACAGATCAGGGCTTCATCCATCACCGTTTTTTAGCTCACTGCACCATCCCAGTTCAGAACCTGGCTATATGCAAATTAGTCTGTCCCTGGCCCAGTGCATCATGGGAACAGGGCAGACCAAACTACCAAGCCAATTCTTCACTGGAAAGGAAACAAGCTTCCGGTGACCGGTTTCTGGCATTACAGCCGTCTTCGGCCCGGCTAGCTTGAATCCTGATGGTGTAGTGAGCAAGGGACTCATGTCTGAGCATACCCTTCCACACTTGTGGTGGCCAAAATATTTCAAAAAGGGGGGTGGTGATGCACAGAGTATCTGAGTTAATCAGAACACTCCTACCCAGTCAACAGATCAGGGCTTCATCCATCACCGTTTTTTAGCTCACTGCACCATCCCAGTTCAGAACCTGGCTATATGCAAATTAGTCTGTCCCTGGCCCAGTGCATCATGGGAACAGGGCAGACCAAACTACCAAGCCAATTCTTCACTGGAAAGGAAACAAGCTTCCGGGGACAGGTTTCTGGCATTACAGCCGTCTTCGGCCCGGCTTGCTTGAATCCTGATGGTGCAGTGAGCAAGGGACTCATGTCTGAGCATACCCTTCCACACTTGTGGTGGCCAAAATATTTCAAAAAGGGGGGTGGTGATGGACAGAGTATCTGAGTTAATCAGAACACTCCTACCCAGTCAACAGATCAGGGCTTCATCAGGATTCAAGCAAGCCGGGCCGAAGAAGGCTGTAATGCCAGAAACCGGTCCCCGGAAGCTTGTTTCCTTTCCAGTAAAGAATTGGCTTGGTAGTTTGGTCTGCCCTGTTCCCATGATGCACTGGGCCAGGGACAGACTAATTTGCATGTAGCCAGGTTCTGAACTGGGATGGTGCAGTGAGCTAAAAAACGGTGATGGATCAAGCCCTGATCTTTTGACGGGGTAGGAGTGTTCTGCTTAATTCAGATACTCTGTCCATCACCCCCCTTTTTGAATCAAATTGAATTCAGCAAAAACCGAAGTTATGTTATTCGGTTCCAGAGACAACTTCTGGTCCCCACGCTGGTGGCCAGAGGAAATGGGGACCCCTCCATCACCGGTTACGAAAGTAAAAAACCTGGGCGTATTGATGGATGACTCGTTATCCTTCAGGCCTCAAATAAATGCCCTCTCCTCAACTATCCACTATGTGCTAAAAATCATCCGGAATATTCTGCCGGTTCTTGCGGATGAGCACAAAAAGACAGTGGTTACAAGTCTGGTGATGTCCCGCCTGGACTATTGTAACAGCCTGCTCCTAAATGCGCAACAGGGAATTATTAATATACTCCAAATTCTGCAAAACGCAGCTGCGCGTCTGATCACAGGCACATCCAAACGTGCCTCGGCCGCACGGAACATGGTTAAGCTACACTGGTTACCAGTTCGGAAAAGAATAACTTTCAAATCATTGTGCGTGGTCTGCAAGGCACTTAATGGCCTTGGCCCTCACTGCATGACTCTGCTTTTCCACTGGTACAAACCAGTAAGATCCCTTAGGTCAGCCGAGCAGAGACTGGTGGCAGTCCCCAGAGCTAGGAAAGCTTGTTGGGGGGGTAAGAGCTTCGCCTTGGGAGCGGCGAAAGCATGGAACGCACTGCCGCTAAACCTCAGACAGATGCCTGGCCTCTTATCATTCAGAAGAGCGTTAAAGACCTGGCTTTTTACAAACTAATTTCTCTGATTTCACGCACTTCTCAGTAAGTCAGCGCCAGGACACCTCTGGGTAACAGCGCGCTCTAAAAATGTGAAAAATAAATAAATAAATAAATAGTGAGTCCTGTCAAGCATTGACAAAATACTATATGGATCCTTTTGAGGCATTTGGCAGTTTAATAGTGTGATAAGATTCAGTGACGAACGAAAGTGATGACAGAATATCAGTGTATTGCATAACTTAAATCAGGGGGTGCATAGGTACACTTAGTGGCCAGTGAGATGGTAACATATTTCCAACAACATTATACAAGAGGTACAGAAGTGGCATTACGTGCCATTTAAACCACCTTAGATGTCACCAGGATTGACACCAAACATGTTTTGCTATTCCACAATGTATTAAAATATTTTATTTGGGAAACGTGAAGTTGCAACATGATAATTAACAATGATTAGTAATAGCTACAAACATCGGCTATTAGGAAAAAAAACTAACGGCATAGTTACTTTGAAAAGAAAAAGCACCGGACAACATAGCAGGGCTTGCAAGGAAGTTTACAGGGGTTGCAAAAAGCCAGAGTGGGGTTACTTGATGTGCTCACTCAGCGGTGCAACGCCAGGGTGGGTTCTGGTCCCCAGTCAAGCCTTGTTACAAACATAGCAAGACAAAATATTTGTATTGTGCTTTAAGAATGCCTACAGGTAAAGTGGGAAGTCATTGAATGGCAAGCTGCAAGGGACATGTGCCATGTTGTTATCATCTAACCATTCTCCTTTGCTCCAACCACAGAAAAACAGGTACTGATTTACCTAGATTGGTGCGGCCTACGATCAACCCTACGTCCAACTTTTGGAAGTGCAAAATTAGGGGCTGTGTGAAGGATGAGCCTAGCAAGCTCTGATATTGGACCATTACAGTAACAATGGTGTATCACATACAGCAGGACTACCTGGTATAGTCATTTGGAATGTTTAGTTATTAAGGACTTTACCTAGTAAACTTCTTCCTAAGAAAAAGTAATCAACCAAAGTATTGTCTTTTTTTATTGTGATTCGGGAGAATAAACAAGCACAACAACTTACTCTTCATATAAAGGGGGCGATTACGATGCGGTCGGTAAAGGCTCCAACCTGCAGTTGGAACCTTCAGGACTGGATCATAATGGGCCACTCAGTTTACTTTCTGACGGCCTCATTATGATGGGGGCGGTCGGAAAGTAAACCGGCAGGTCATTCCGGCAGGCTTCCGACGAGTTCGGAGAGCCGGCCCGCAAGGTGGATGCCGGCTAGTAATCTCAAGGCTCCATGCTGGCCTGTATGACAAGAAAACCATGTCCGAAAGCGTATTTGGGAGGCCCCAGCAGGGCCCCCTTTGGTGCACAGCCTCATGTTGGAGGCAGAGGGGGCCCATATGGTGCCCCCCTGTTGATACCTGCACCTTGTGGCAGGCACCTTGTGGTTCCTGTGACAGGGAGCAGGGATGAACTGCACCTCCCTTTCCTCAATGGGAGCTTGTGTTACGGCTGGTTTATGTGCGTAACACGAATTCCCATTGAGGAAAGGGAGCAGAGTGTGCTATTGGATGATAGGATGTAGTCTGACCACAAGAGCATTAGCTTGAGATCTGGTTTCACCAACTGAGGTTCCAAATATTCTGAGAGGAAGATTCTATTATATGGGCCTCCTCCTGTTTAGATTTATACATATCATTAAAATGTGCCTATTACTATTCCCAGCTAAGAGGGTCTTGTTTGAATTTGGGTAATTTGGCCCTAGCAACCGCTCAAAATATAAGGCAGAGAAAAATCTCTAATTGGGTATGATTGTTTTATCTGTTATGGTGCAAGGTGGGACAAACTCTCCCCAAGGGAACGAGGGACTCAATGTTGTTATTTTGAGGGATCTTCTTTTCACAGATTAGTGTCAGCGCGTGATGTTTAAAAATGTGGGAGGTGAATAGAGTAGATTTTCACTAGTTTTGCTTGTTTGAATAGTTTATCCCATGCTCATGTCACACAGGGAGTTGTGTTGATATCTGTTATTGTATGAGAAGTTACTTTACAAAGTATGGTCTGGAGATAACAAGGGAGCACATTGCCTTTTTCTATTGGTACATGAAGCATGAATGGTGGAGTAGGTGAAGTGAGCTTAGCACTTAGATACTAGAGCACAAAGTCAGGCACTCTAAAACCCTGCTTATCCTAGGGCAAAGTTAGGATCTCCTGTTTAAATCTGGGCTGTTTACCAGCCCTTGCCAGTTATATCATTCGGTTCTAAGTTTACAAAAACATATTTAGTCACAGGGGCAGGTATGTTGACAAACGTTTATGGCAACCTTGGAAGATTAACCATTTTCATCAGAGCAAATCGACCTGCCATTAAAAGGTGGGGGGATGACCATCAATTGTCTTGGCCTCTCTTTTAGAGCATCCCATACCCAATCTTCCCTTAAGATAACCTCTCTGCTAAAACAGACTCAAATGCCTAGCTGGGGTATGGAGTCAGAACACCACACAAAGGGACAGTCCAGTGGAAGTTCCTCAGTGATCTGAATGAGGAAAAATAGCAGGACATACTTAGACCAGATAAATACCCACACAGGTATATTTAAATAACTGTTGAGAACCAAAATAATGTGGCGATATATCATTATAGTAATCCATTATCTTTGATTTTGTTTGTTTTTGCTTGTACCTTTTTGCCCCACAAATGAGGACAAAAACACATATTTGGAAGGCAAATTATTAGTGCATCTATTATATTGGTGTAACCGAGGTAATGCCCTTGCGGACGTTTTGCCTTTTTTTGAGCTGTTACTAAAGAATACAACAACGATAGATTGAAGATTTTAGGGCCAAATGTATCCAGCATTTTTCCGTTTGTGAACCCGAAAAATGCTTTTTCAATGCAGCAAACCTAATTTTGCGATTCGGTAACCTGTTACTGAATCGCAAATTGGGTTTCCGATTTGGTATTAGGAAGGGATGTGTTTAGGGCGACCCTTCCTAATACCGAATCGCATCGGTATGTAGAAATCTTTTGTGACCGCAATTGCGGTAACAAAACATTCGCATTTTACCACCTACTTCAAGTAGGTGGCAACCCCTTCCATTTTGTGAATGATTATAAAACCATTGTTGAGAGCAGGCAGTGGTCCACGGATCACTGCCTGCTTTTAATAAATGAAAAGAAAACTTCTCATTTTGCATTTTATAAAGCATCTCGTTTTCCTTTAAGAAAAACGGGCTGCTTTACAAAAAAAAAAAAGATTGCTTTATTGTAAAGCAATTACGGACATGGTGGTTTGGTGATCTCAACAAGCCACCATCCTCGTGATTTTTGAGATTCCTAGGGGGTCGCAATATGTAACTAAAGCAATGAAGGGTCAACACTTAGGCAAAACCAACAGTTGATGGACAGAATGCAGAACAATGTCATACATTCACCCCAGTACAGAGATCGGGGCCTAAATCCATCGTTTTTTTGTACTCCACACCACCCCAGTTCAGACATGGCCATATGCAAATCAGCCTTGACCCTGTGCCTCATGGGAACAGTGCAGCCCGAACTGCCAAGCCATGTCTTTCCTGGACCGGAATCAAGCATCCTAGGACCGGTTTCTGGCTCTCAGCCGTCTTCAGCCAAGATAGCTTGACTCCAGTGGTGTGGAAAGCATGGAACTCACGTCTGAGCATACCCATCCCACTCGGGGTGACTAATGCAAAACCAACAGTTGATGGACAGAATGCAGAACAATGTCATACATTCACCCCAGTACAGAGATCTGGGCCTAAATCCATTGTTTTTTTGCACTCCACACCACCCCAGTTCAGACATGGCCATATGCAAATCAGCCTTGACCCTGTGCTTCATGGGAACAGTGCAGCCCGAACTGCCAAGCCATGTCTTTCCTGGACCGGAATCAAGCATCCTAGGACCGGTTTCTGGCTATCAGCCGTCTTCAGCCAGGACAGCTTGACTCCAGTGGTGTGGAGAGCATGGGACTCACGTCTGAGCATACCCATCCCACTCGGGGTGACAAATTCAAAACCAACAGTTGATGGACAGAATGCAGAACAATGTCATACTTAGGGCCCGATTCAAAGAACTAACTTAAGACAAAATCCTAAACTTACTACCATTTTGATATTCACAGAAGGCACTTACTCATTTTGGTATTCACAGAAGGCACTCACTCATTTCGGTATTCACAGAAGTTAGGAGTCCTAACTTTAGGACTCCTAAATGCCTTCTGTGACTACCGAAAGTCTTAAAATCAGGATTTTTCTCAATTTAGTAGTAGTAAAGTTAGGACTCCTAACTTTAGGACTCCTAAACTGAGAAAAATCCCAATATTAAGACTTTCGGTATTCACAGAAGGCATTTAGGAGTCCTAAAGTTAGGAGTCCTAACTTTAATACTACTAAATTGTGAAAATCCTAATTTTAAGACTTTCGGTATTCACAGAAGGCAGTTAGGAGTCCTAAAGTTAGGAGTCCTAACTTTACTACTACTAAATTGAGAAAAATCCTAATTTTAAGACTTTCGGTATTCACAGAATGCATTTAGGAGTCCTAAAGTTAGGAGTCCTATCTTCTGTGAATACCGAAATGAGTAAGTGTCTTCTGTGAATACCAAAATGAGTAAGTGCCTTCTGTGAATACGAAAATGGTAGTAAGTTTAGGATTTTGTCTTAAGTTAGTTCTATGAATCAGGCCCTAAGCTTTTATTAAAGCAGGCATCCACGTTAAGGGAGCTGCCTTTTTATTTAGATTCATCTAAATCTGCCCATAATTGTTCCCAAGGTGGAAACGATCTTTATAACTTGAAACAATTCTCCACCTTCCTGAGGGGCACAGATGTTTAGATTATGATAGGCAACCACACAGTTGTATTTTACAGAAGTGGTAAAGGAGTTCAATTCCATTTCTCATTTAATTTCTGTTGTGGTAGGTAGGACTAAATTAATTGTATTTGCCTTAAAGTGGATCTAGAGAATTGTGGCAATATATTTGCTCCAAAGTGGATAACGTTTGATCGCCTATTCAAACCCAGTTTGCTTCTGTTAAATTTAGGTATCCAATTCTTTGCTCACCACTTTCCCAATGCAGTTTTTTATACAAACAGTTGTCATCGCTTTATTATTACTGGGTAACAGCCCAAACTGGCTGCGTTTGTCAACTGTTTCTCATGTTTAACATTCAAGGGTGAAGAATCATACAACAAATACATGAATGGATGAAAATTTATGGGCTGTTCCTTAAAGCCATATCAACTCATACAATTTACATAACAGGAATGATAACAAATAAGGGAAATTACAATATTTGTGCAAATCATAGTAAAACAACTGAAGCAGAAGCAGGATAAATCATTACCAAAATGGAGACCTTACACTCGCAGGCAAGGCAAAGGGCAACATCATGTGACGTTATCCAAACTTTCATGTCTATAACTGCAGAAATGGAGACCAGAGTTCTGTCCTTTATATGTCCATGTTCGTGTCAATGTTTGCAGGTCAAGAAGAATGAAACAAAGGCGGGGTACTTTAATTTCAAGTTCAATGTTACGGCAAGTTGCTGCTAGTCATGGGTTTGGACACTTTGGGAGCTGTCTACGACACATTTTTTTATTTGTTCGTAGAGACAGATATTATTTAAGGTGGATATAAAACGGATATATTTTTTCCAAAATATTTGAAAACAATGAAATGACAAATCCTGCTCCCAAAGTGACTGCGTGTGGAGCTGCTGTAATAATACATCAATTGCCTGGTCGCTGGGCATTGCTTTTGCGTAAGTTGATGGGTCGAGCATCATGGTACAGCATCAATGAACTCTGGTCAGCGAGTCTTAATTAAACTAATGCCTGAGGATGGCAGCATTCTGGGCTGAGGCTTGTTCCTGTGGCTCGAATTCCAGACAAATTTACTCCTGACTTGCTGAGTGTCAATGGTAAAAACATGATATAAGAAGATTGTAGGGTGATATGTTTAGCCAGGTGTAGAAACGCCTATCAAATCCCTCCAGTCCATAGGAATCACTCCTAAAAGTGATTTCAGAGATGGATCTGAGAACTGTCTAGATTATGTCTGTAACACAAATATTAAAAACGTAGCCTTGTCTTCCAATTAATCGAGGTACCCTGCAATTGATCCTCAATTTTGAAACAGGACCCACAGCTATTTGTAAGTTGAACTGTGCACTACATTCTTTCTGTGTAATGCCATGGAGTCTTAAGGATTGAACCACATGTAAAAGCTACCACCTTCCATTCCTCAAAATTAACTCCGAGCTTATTTGCATGACCATAGTCTCCCAGGGCACATGTTGTAGACCAACCCTGGTTTGATCCAGCAGGACCATGTTGTCTGCATATTGCAAAATATATTGTGGTACACCAGGGAGTCAAAGTTAATATATTTGCAACAAAAAAGCTATTTGGAGGTGATAACCCTAATTTCCATGAAGAACTGACTCTAAATTCCAGCACTGCATCAACAGCAATTTGTTTCAGATGTTCAACTCAATGTAGTAATCTCAGCTTACAAAAAATAATAAATTCACACTGATGTGCTCATGAGAATTGTCTTTAAGCATTATTCCATGCAGGAGGGAATAACTGGGTATGAGAGTTTAGCAGTGCAAGAAATTGGTTACTGGTTGAGGGGGGGTAACACCCTACTCTAGCAGCAACCAGAATTCTTGTCAGGGTGAAACACAAGCAAACTCCAAATGAACCTAGGCTCAACCCTCTGGTAGCTTGGCATAACAGCCTTCAGGCTTCACCTAGAGGCAATGTGTAACATATTTAAGCAGACATAAACAGTAGTGAAGTGAAAAAGAAACACATGAACAATCCCACACAAATTTAGATAAATAGAGTAAAATGTGATAACGTGTTTGACACCAAAATGACAAAGGTCCAGTTAGGAGAACCGGAGATATGCAATTTTAAATGTTTTGTAGGAACCAAGCACTAAGAAGCAAAAGGTGGCAACCGATATTAACTGGTCTCAGTAGATGGGTTCCAAGTCACAAGTTGAGGTCGACAGTGATGGAGTGCAGACCGTACACAGGGCTGAGTTCAGAACCCTGAAAAGTAACTAGTGGCCTGGGCGTCGAGATGTGAAGCCCTTGCATGAAGCAGTGCGGGCCATCGTTGAGGAGCTGTCAATGAGTAATTACGATGCGTGGTCCCATGTCAAGGTGCATCGCACAGCAACAGAGTCGATGACTGTCGATGAAGAGCTGTGATACAAAGTCCAATGTAGTTCTCGAGGAAGCCATTGGAGTTTGCGGAGACTTGTGGTGAATTGTGTTGGTGCATGCGATGCAATGCACTGGGCCAATGTTGGTGTTGGGCTGCCTCGGAAGCCGATGGGTGTTGCAATGACTTTTACTGAGATGCATATGCATTAGGGATGCGCTGCATCATGCTGGGCCTGAGTTATTGGTGGGCTGTGTCGCTGTGTGTGGAGATGCGTTGACAGCAAAGAAGCCAGTTTTGTCCCTGTGGCATGAGCAGGGGACCAGCTGACTGACCCTTAGAGTTTCCTTAGAGTCTTGGGTCCACACACGTAGGCTGGATTCAGTAGGGCAGCTTACAGCAGCTAATATGTCATGCTACAGCAACAGCAGGCCTTCGGCAGCCAAGCAGTCCCTCGTCAGCAAGCAGATCAACAGGGTAGATTTGATAGCTGACCTGTCCTTCATCCTGGCAAAATCCACAGGTCCAGAAATTATCTGAAGAGTTGAGTCTGAGGGTCCACTACTTATACCTGGTGCCCACTTTGAAGTGGAAGAAGCCACCACAGTTCTTCCCCTTCCGACGTGTCTGGAATGTCCTTCCTTCCTCCCTGGACCCAGCTTGTCTGGGAGCACAAAAGACCAGTGTGCAACCCTATGTGAGTGTGCTGAGGAAGAGTCTTTGAGATATGCAAGTGTAGTAGGTGACAGCTCTGCCCCTCACCTTGACAGAGAAGGCCCTTACTTATACACCTTCTCCCCTTTGTCTTACTGTCTGGGAGTAACACGCAAAGACCAACTGACAGCTGATTCTAGTCATGTGTCCCAGGATACAAGCTGCATTTTTCTCTTCTGGATTGCCTGGTTAAGGTGGCTGGTCGCATGCTTTTAGGACAACTGCAGGATTGGGCCAAAACAAATAATATCCTCTCGGACTTACAGATTGGTTTTAGGGCTGGGCCTGGAACTGTAGAGCAGGCCATTAACCTAGATTTTTTATTTGGCAAGTACTTGCATCTGAAAGGTGGCAATTTGTTTTTAGTCTTTGTAGATTTATCTTCTGCTTTTGATTTGATAGCACATGATAAGTTATGGGCAACCATGGCCAACATGGGCGTGGACTGCGCTATTGTGAACTTCCTTAGAGATTTGTACACCCAAGGCAGATGCAGAGTCTGTTATGGCCTTAGCGGCAACTGTACTGAGACATTTAAAATAGGAAGAGGGGTACGCCAGGGATGCGTAATGGCCCCCTTCCTGTACAATCTCTATATTTAAAGGGTAGGTGACATATTGGCAAGCAACTGTGCGGACCTACCCCAGGAGGGATATCGGTGTATACCAGCTCTTTTTTATGCCGAAGACACAGTATTAATGGCCCGCACTCCTATTGCCTTGCAGCGTATAGTTTATGAGTTTTCTCAGTACATGCAAAACCTTGGGCTGAAAATTAATTTTAGCAAAACCTTTGCCATGAAGATCGAGAAGAGGACCACTCACTGTCGTGACATCCTCATTGATGGCTCCACAATTCAGTTCACAGAGTCATTCTCATATCTGGGCATTGTCTTCAACCAATCGGGGTATTGGCAAGGTGCGATTAAATCAAGGCAACTTAACTTGGTATTAAATATCCGAAGGAATTGGTGACAATTTACAAGGTCAAAGGTAGATCCACTGCTATGTACGGGACTGAGCTCTGGGGGCATGGAAAGATTGATATACTCTAGCTTGAAGAAAATGTTTTTTTTTTAGGTCTCTCCTTGCTCCTCCGAAACATAGCCCAACCTACGTGTGTCACTCCGAACTAGGAGCCCCTTACATGGCAGATCTGATCAGGATCCAGCCAGTGCTATTTTGGCACAAAATATGGTCATTTGAACATACAATTCTCAATTGAGCCATAATTGCTGATTGTCTAAAATGCTCACATGCCCTTAACATTCCGTGGCTCAAATGAATGTAAAACTGTCTGACAGACCTGGGCCATCCCGAATATTACAATCTCCCAGAGAGTCTGGCCAATGTTGAAAGAAAAGTCTTGAAACTGATAAGCATCTCATTAGTGGAGGAAATCAGATTAGTGTCTGAAATCGGTAAACTCACTGTGTTGAGGAATCTAATGATCTTGACTAGTCCATATATGCAACCATCAGAAGACTGCCGTTGAAGGGGCCAACATCTTGGGAGTAGCAACAGGTAGCGGGCTAGTTCTTTTGCCCTGACTGCATAAATGACAACGATAGCGCGCATGTGCAGCGGGCGCGCCAAAGGTAAGCCTGTCTATGCCTGTCTGCTCCCAAATGAGCTCAGAGCCAGGAAATGCTACACAAATCAGGGTAAGTGCTTTAACTACGAACCTACTAACTTATTCCGCTAAAACCCTGCTTGATATTAGAACTAGGGAATCAATCAAACATTCTGCCTCCATATGATGCTCCAGAAAGTTCCAAACTGTCCTGGAAGAGCCGGTAGCTTGCAGGACCTGCTTCTTTCAAGGAGATCTGACAATGACTAGCACACTGCATCATAAAAATTAAATTGATCAAGACATAACTAGTCCCAAGAACATTCAATGTAATGTAAGATCTCTAGCAAAACATCCCATTGAAATATGGGACATGATTACTACACACTCCCCAGAACTCTGTTTTTTTCACTGAAACATGGTTAAATCTCACAAACCACCCATCAATCAATCTAGCCATCCCGGAAGGCTATAAATCTATTCATCTAGCTAGGGATGGAAAAATGAGGGGTGGCATTGCTATAGTTTTCGAAAACCATCTCAAGGTGCAATGGACTTCCACCTTAAGCAATGACAGCATAGAACTGGGTATCTTTAAAATAACCATGTCTCCCACGGATAGTTGAAATGGAGCACTGATTTATCGACCTCCAGGACCTAGAGCTAATTTTTCAAATTATTTGATTGAGCAAATAGCTCAATCAAATGTATTTTGCAAATTTATTTTGCTGGGCGATTTTAACTTTCATGGCGTGGATTTCTCCAATCCCGAAGCGAACAAGCTTATAACTAGTCTTAATTGAATTGGACTTTCCCAAAGGGTCACCGGATCTACACATCGGGCTGGCCACGCCCTGGATATAATCTGTACTAATATCAATCAACTGACCTGTAACTCTCCTTATCCCTTAACATGGACCGATCACTCCATGGTTATGTTTACCATCCAATCTCAGTCCACTATGAGTCTAGCAGGGAATGCAGGACGGAAGAAGGAGTTGCATAGACCTTGTCAAAACCTATCCCAGGAAACTTTTAAGGAGGTATTCTAGCCTTATACATCGGAGAGTGGCTCTGACGACTCTGACGTCTCTGGGATGTTGGAAGGTTTTAACTCCACCTTAGTGACAGCACTGGACTCCATAATTCTTCAAAAAAATATAGCTCAGCTCAGCGGCGGCAATCAGACCCCTTTGTACACATCGGAGCTAAAAATTGATAAAACGATGGAGAATCAGTAAAGATTCGTTGGACAGACAAGCATATAAGCAATCTCTATCCAGTTATCATCAGAGTATAAAAACTGCTATGCGAACCTTTATTATGAATCAAATTGAACAGGCTAGTAACTCATCCAAAGTCCTGTTTAACATAGTTAAGGAATTTGTGTCACCTCAAGCTTGGAGACAATCCCCGGTGGAATCTCAAGAACTATGTGACTCATTAGCAGCCTATTTTCACGAAAAAATGGTGCATATTTACGCTAACTTTCCAACTACTAAGTCCCTGAATCCTGAAACCCTTACAGGACCAGGTGAACTGGTGACACCGACAACTAGCACCTTTGATCAGTTTGAAACAATTACCTTAGATGAGGTCACCAATCTACTACCCTCTGCTAAATCCGGCTCACCATGCAAACGCTGCCCCGCAAATAAAAGCCCTTCTATCTACTAGTTGTGCTCCTGAAATTCAACGAATTTTTAATTGTTCAATTCGATCAGGTATCAACCCTCACAATCAGGGTTCTGTCCAGGCTTTAGCACTGAGATTGCTATCCTGACAGTGACTGACTCCCTTAGGGAGGTAATGGATGCTGGAGGATCAGTAGTCCTGATCCGCCTAGATCTCTCCGCGGCATTTGATACCATTTCACACTCAAAGCTCGTGGAGAGACTACATTCCTGTGGTATTCAAGGCACATCACTAAAATGGCTGCAGAATTTTTTGGCGGATAGACGTCAAATGATTATGTTAGGGCCCTACCTTTCAGAGAAAACCTGCTTAGATAAGGGCGTACTCCAGGCTCTTGCCTAAGTCCAACATTATTTAATGTTTACATGGCCCCTTTGGTGAAAATTGTACACCCATTAGGGTTCGAGATAATTATATATGCTGACGATACTCAGCTTATGTTTACAATCGGTTCCAACATAAAAGCTGAGAAAATCCGATTTTCTGCAGATATGCTCTCCATCTCAAACTGGATGACAGAGAACTGCCTACAGTTGAATCCTAGTAAAACTGAGGTTATGCTAATGGGGAAAGCATCAACGATTTGGATGGATGATTGGTGGCCGTCTCAGCTGGGAGTTACCCCCACCCCAAACAATTTGTGAAAAATCTTGGATTAAAGCTTGATCAGACATTATCTATGAAAGATCACATTGGCGCGGTCACTAGCACCTGATATTACAGCTTACGTCTCCGTCGCAAGATTTTGCCTTATCTGCCCACCAAACACCGTAGAACCCTGGTCCAGGCCATGGTGATTAGTCGCCTGGACTATAGAAACGCACTGTTGGCTGAAGTAGGCGAGACGTTGCTTGCTAAATCGCAAGTGATTCATAACACAGCAGCAAGAATGATTCTGAATCGCCCAGCAGGTTCTCCCTCAGGCCCCTTTCTGAGAGAGCTTCACTGGTTACCAGTGAGAAAGCTATCTAACTTCAAGATCTGCTGCCTCACCTATAATGCCTTAAACGGCAAAGGCCCCTATTATCTGCAAAATAAATTTACTAAACAGGTAACTGGTCATAACCTCAGATCTAATTCTCAAGCTCTCTTAAAGATCCCCCGAATACTTCTTAGTCGCACTCGGGGCAAAGCTGTCTCGTACCTTGCCCCACGGTACTGAAACCAATTGCCTATTGCTCTGCATGAATGTACCTCATATAGCATCTTCAGGAAACAATTAAACGCCTTTCAGTTTTGAATCTATGCATCAATTTGATTATGGTTTCCACCTTTCAGCCTCTTTCACTATGTAAATGCCGAGATGCCCCCGGGTGAGTTGTGCGCTTTAAAAATATGCCTAACATAACATATCTAACCAATGTATATAATCCGCGCCACTGGTTCGTGTTGATCCGTTTTTGTTTGGATATTTTCTACCGTCTAATAAGTTTTCCTACTACTAACAACTGGTTACCTGACCTGGGGAATTGCGCATGTGATGATACTTCACCATAGAATACAATGCATACTGTGCTTTTCTGTAAACATTTTTCAGGACTGGGAAAGAAACTCATTTAACCCTTGTTATTACAGCTGGGTTTTACACAATGCCGCCCGGCTTTTATCTATCTGTAAATGCTACCGAACTTATACATATGTGCAGTAATGTCACGATTTTTGTTGGCCGTTATTAATTACAGGAAGCAGTTGTAAATAGTAATTAAGTGATTATGCAGTGATGACAGTCTTTTTAATATTCATGTTTTTATATAGAACTAGCAGCCCATCCCGAAGTTGTCCGGGTATGAAATAGAATGTGTGTAATGTGTGTATTTGGCAAGGGCAATTTATTTTAAAATCTCGCGGAAGACAACATTTTTTGTTTCATTAGAATAGGGATGGAGAAGGCCCAGCTGCAGCCCTGGTTGATGTTAGCAGGCGCGTGTAATTGGTGTAGTGATCTGCCGCCTGAGCCCGGCTACAGCCCTGGTTGATGGTAGCAGGCGCGTGTAATGTCGTTGAATGAGAGAGTTATCAGCCGCAGGTAAGTCCGTTTAATGAGAGAGTTGAGTGACAGCGAGTAGGAGAGGCTGCAGTAATTGTCCCCGCAGACGCGCTCATTTGCGTGTTCCCCCGCTTGAGGGCCAGATGCAGGCCTGTTTGATGTTAACAGTCGCGTGTTCCCCCGCTTGAGGCCCAGCTGCAGACCTGGTTGATGTTATCAGGCGCGTGTAATTAGTGTACTGATCTGCCGCCTGAGCCCGGCTAGAGCACTGGTCGATGGTAGCAGGCGCGTGTAATTTCGTTGAATGAGAGATTTCAGTAACAGCGCGCAGGAGAGACTACAGGAATGTTACTTACCAGGCCTCCAGATGAACGCGTTTGTCACGGCCACAGCAGACGATCTTCTGATTAATGTACGACCCACATGGCATGAAGGCCGGAACGTAGCACACGCCCCCAGCGTTTCTCACGCCCCCAGCGTGCCCCTTGATGAGGCGCAATTGCGTTCACATGGCATGAAGGACGGACACACGCCCCCAGCGTTTCTCATGACCCCAGCGTGTCACGCCCCCAGCGTGCCCCTTGATGCTGCACAGCAACGTATTTGGCGCTTGTATGTACGACTCACATGGCATGAAGGGCGGACACACGCCCCCAGTGTTTGTCACGCCCCCAGCACACACCCACAGCCCACAATGTGATGGCCGTACCACATGTCCCCAGCGTTAGTCACGCCCCCAGCCCACGCCCACAGCACAACGCAGACACGCCCACAAGGGACTACTTTTAAATTTATAGTGGAGTTGGCCTAACGGCTAAGGCGCTCGACCTCGGACCTAGGGATCTGGGTTCGAGTCTTGGTAACAACGCCAAACATCCAGCGATTCTGGGCAAATCACTTAATCTCCCTGTGCCTAACAAAAATGAATGTGTGTCCTCATGTAACGTAACTGGTGCTATGTAAAGCGCTCTGATACCTGATTCAGTTCGGGTCAAGATCCCGCTATATAAAACTCTGCAAAAAAAAAAATATATGGTGGCCGTCAGCATAGCCTATGTCCTTCTGCTGCAACTGCCCTTTCCAACGCTGTATTGGGTGTTGTGATTGGTGCTGTGGTTACTGAGATTACCCGCCTCAAAGGTTTGGGCTCTCTCTTTATAATATTAGTATGGATTACTTTTTGTACTGTGTTTTAAACTCATACTTTGGCTATTTTAAATTATTGAAAAACAACACAAAAACCTACCGGTCTACAAACCATGAGCTATAGTATAACAGAGAGTCCTGAACGTCTAGGCCAGAAAGAAAAGACAGCATGCATTAAGTAGAAAAGAATCCCATCAGCCCACATACGTGGCTACGCTTCGTCATCTGGGATTGGTGGTTGTTTGCACCATTTGTGCGACCAACCAGAAGTGGTGTCAAAACTAAGTTTGTTTCGTACCCCAGTGATCGGTACAGCCACTCGCCAGTCTTGATCAGTGGTGCTGAAGGTTTGCAGTGCAAAAAAGTGAAAATCATAAAGTGCAATTGGTAAAATTGACTACTAGGATTATTAAGTATTAAAAAGGAAGGTTTAAGCATGGCAAAAGGTTTATTTTGCCAGGTCGAAATAGCGGTTTAAAACTGCATCTACAGGCTACAATGGCAGGATTGAGACATATGTGAAAGCCTACTTAAGTGTGTGGCACAATAAGTGCGGCAGACCAACTAATATCATTTAATTTACTGGCGCTGGGTACTTGTGGTGACACTTTATTAGGGACTTTCAACTAAATTAATTATGCCAATTGGGTGCAAGCCGATTTCGCCATGTTTAACCCCTTCTGCGCTAATGACAAAGCCAGCTCGTCATGGGCGTTACCTGCGCTACGAGGATGACGAGCTGGCTTTGTCATAAACAAGCCATTTTTGAAATTCCAGCGCACAGCGGGAATTCGCGGTAGCGCGGAGGCGGTTAAAGGCGCGAGCACAAGCACTTTAGCTCTGGTTGTCAGTGGTAAAGTGCAAAGTATCATAAAAGTGAACAAACATGTGTTCTGACAACAGCTGGGTGAAGGCAAAAAGTTCTTCACTTACAGAGGTGTCTGAAATGTTTTTCCTCCCTGCCATGGCCCCAGCTTGTCCGGGGGCACAAAAAACTAGTGTGAAACCGTATGTAAGTATGCTGAAGCAAAGTCCTTGTGATATGCAAGTGTGGTGGGTGACAGATGCGCCCCCTCATCGTGACAGAGATGGGTCCTCCTGACACACCTATTTCGCCTTTGTCTTAGTGCCTGGGAGTAACACACAAAGATTAACTGCCAGCTAAATCTAGTCATATAAGCCAGGAAACAAGTTGCAGGCACCAAATGGTTGAAAAAGTAGGGGTGGGTGGAATTTGAGTAATTGCGTTACGCAAATCTCCGCTAAATGGTAAAAAATCTCCGCGAACAAGCAGAAATTCCACGAACACGCGGACTTTGCTTGTTCGCGATGCATTTGTACTGTTTTACTGTTCGCAATCGCTGTTTGCGTGCTTGAGGGGAAATATCTCTCGAACAACCATTTTGAGAACGCAAACAAGCAAAAATTTCACGAAGTCGCGTAACGCAGTATTTTGGGCAATTTTGCATTCTCCGCCGAATGTGAAATTACCCAAATTCCGCGGGCAGAACGGTATTTACCGCCCATGCCTAGAAAAATGGCAACTTTCCAAAAGTGGCCTTTTTAGAATTGTGGCTTGAAATCTGTCTTTACCATTAAAGAGGGTTTCAAATTTCAAGCCTTTAGACAGCAAACTCAATATTTCGACTTGCTCCAAATTAAAAGTTATCACTAATCAAATGTAGTAAGGTAACCTAATGCTAGCTTATGGGAGAGGTAGGCCTTGCAGTAGTGCAAAATGAGTTTAAGAGTTTTTCACCACCAGGACATATAAAGGTTAAAAGCACATAGGCAACTTTTTAAATGCACTGCACCCTGCCCTATGTGCTGTCAAAGCCTACCCTAGGGGTCACTTATAAGTATTAAAAAGGAAGGTTTAGGCCTGGCAATAGGTTTATTTTGACAAGTCAAAATGGCAGTTTAAAACTGCACTTACAGGCTGCAAAGGCAGGACTGAGACATGTAAAGGGCTACTGCAGTTTGGGGCACAATAAGTACTCGAGGCCCACTAATAGCATTTAATTTACAGGCCCTAGGTACTTGTAGTACCACTTTACTAGGGACTTACATCTAAATTAAATGTGCCAATTGCTTGCAAACTAATTTCGCCATGTTTAAAGGAGACAGCAAAAACACTTTAACTCTGGTTATCAGTGGTAAGCGCAAAGAGTAATAAAAGTGAAAAGAAATGTGTTCAGGCAACAGTAGGGTGAAGGCAAAACGTTTGGGGATGACCCAGCAGAGAGGGCCAAGTCCAACAAGCAGAAAAGGAGTGATCTATAGAACACAAAATACCTTGCTGCACGCCCAAACGTCTCCTGAGTTTACAAGGCAATAGTTGGATTACCCTCTTAATTTACTCTGACTTCCATAAGAAATTACAGGGGCAAGTTAGACAACACAATATCCGAATATGAGTGAACCTCTACCCACCATGCATCAAAAGATGCTTTGTCATATACCAACTAAAGCAAAAGAATACTTGTTACCCTACAGAATTAGCAAGTACAAAGTTGCTGCAATTGATATTTTGTTTGTATTTATGACTTCATAATAATGTAGTCTGAACATATTTTGAAGTCCCGGGAAGGACATCTCCACATGAATTGAAAATCAGATATCTGAAGAGTTGTTTACGGTTATGGTCTGGAAAGGTTTATAGTCACTGCTGTTCACAGGACAGGAAACGTGATCCTCAAAATGGTACTGCGGGCCGTCCTGGGGTGAGAAAAGTACCGCTATGCAGGTCTGAGTGGATAGGAAATGGGTAGGAGATGATCGATATCTGATTAATAATGAAGGGATGCTAAAGAACGGTTCAACTTCAGTTACATAAAATGGCTCTATCACATTTAACTTTGTGTAGCTTGGTTGAGAATTGTTTTTCTAGCAGATGTATTAGTAGGCTCATTTTTATAATCTGGCTTTCCTTTATCACTGTGTGCACGGTCTTCGAAACGATGGGCGCAAGAGTTTGATTTAAGATGAAACTCAGAAGAGTTTGCTTGATACCGGATAAACGAATGGTATTAACCTATGCAGCTCCCACTCAGTCAACCATTCTGGTTGAGTGCACTGCTATTCATTTTTATAGA
Source organism: Lissotriton helveticus (assembly GCF_964261635.1). Classification (NCBI taxonomy): domain Eukaryota; kingdom Metazoa; phylum Chordata; class Amphibia; order Caudata; family Salamandridae; genus Lissotriton; species Lissotriton helveticus. Next base: position 210,618,929 of record NC_136058.1, read on the forward strand.
GTTGTAGTAAGAAGCATTTGTCACTTCAATGGGCTAACAGTGTCATGAAGATACATAGCAAAGGTGATTACAGTAGTGTGACTCCCAACCATAGCATTGCAGTCTTTTTTCAAATATGATTATCGCCCTCGTCCTTATCCCGGTTAATTGACCTCATATGGAGATTGGACGGAGATGAATCCCTTAGGGTTTTCAGCTGGGTATCATTGACAGTGCTCCCCTCAGTCTAGAGTGGTGATCCATACTTCTCTGGTGGCAACGACAGGGCCCAGGGTTTGGAGTTGATGGTATGCACTTTAATAGGAAGGTGGTCCCCACCTGTGTTGGTAGCCGATCAGCCCAGATCTTTGCGGGCAGTGGGGCGGCATGTTAACAGCATAAATAACAGCAGTATTGCAGAGTTTAGCAGAACCAGGTTCATTTGGGGGCGACCAGCAGAGTTAGTAGTTCAGGTTATGGTGAAGGGTGGTCAGACTACCTTACTCATTTCATCCAAGGTAGCAGACTCCTGTAGATCTTATATGAGCAGAGAGGTGTAATGATGGTGGCACAGACTGCCCTGCAAGCATCCCCGGGATGTGGGTCGTGGAATACAAAGGCAGTCAGGACCATCCAGCCACCACCATTTCTACCTTGGTCGTGTGTCCAGAGTCAGGCAGGGGTCATGAGGAGACAAATCTAGGGCAATCAAATGGTGCTGCTTGGGCAGCAAATAGGCAAGCAAGCTGCTCAGACGTTTTCAGGGGGTAAGTAGAAAGATTCCCTGTTACAGTAGGGCAGCGGAGGCTGGCTAATGCAGGGATATAGACTAAAAAAGTGATCCCAAGCTGGAACCTCTTAGAGGCTAGACCTTCCGCTGGCCATCTTGCCTTAATTCAGATGGTGCTGCCCCTTCTGAATAAACCCAATCTGGATTCCTCTAACTGGCCAAAATCTTGGAAAAGCATGTTGACAGACAACTCTCTACTTTTGTGGCGAACCATAAATTGCTCCAACCCTCACAGTCAGGGATCAGAGCATGTCACAGTACTGAATCCGCAATTCTGGGTGTCACAGAGTATCTTAGGTGGCTCCTGGATGATGACGGGATGACAGCACTGATTCTATTAAACTTCAGCACGGCTTTAAATACTGTGTCACATGCCACGCTACTGGAGAGACTGGCCATTCTAGACTTCAAGGTCTGCCCTATCCTTGATGGAATCTTTCTTGAGTGACCAAACATTCCAGGTCTCCTCAGCAAATGTCTCCTCCACACAACATGCCCTTACCTCAGTAGTTCGCCAAGGCTCAGCCTTAGGTCTGGCCCTATTCAATATCTCTGTCCGGATGACCTGGTTGAAGGCTTCAACCTGACCTTATATGCCTATAAGAATGACATAATCATCTTCTCTCTATTATCCGCTTGGGGCCATAACTCTGAGGCCCTGAATTCCTGTCTGGATGGGGTTTCCTCATAGACGAACACAAATTCTCTGAAGCTTAATGAAGAAAAGACTGACATACTGGTGCTGGGAAAGAACCCGTCCCTATGAGGCCCACAGCACTAGCACCTGTGCTCTCTTCCTGTGCCGGCCTAAAAGGGTGAAGAACCTTGACTTCCTGCTAGGTGAAAGGCTGTCCAGAAGCCTCAATTTGTGAAGTTGGCCTCTACCTGTTTTGCCATCTTGGAATGAGTGTGCAAAAACGTTTGTGTTCTTCCATTTTCAGCCAAAGGACTGTCATTCAGGCACTCATCCTATCTGAATTCAACTACAGTAATGTCCTCTATTTGGGATCTGAAAAAGCATCTATAGGAAGGCTGCAATGGTACAAAACTCAGTGGCCAGGCTGCTCTACAGACTCCCAAAATATGCATCTGCCTCTTCTCTCCTGCAGGGGTTGCACTTATTTAAATTGGATAAACTGATCCAATTTAAAGACCAGTGCTTTGGGCAGAAAGCTAGTTCAGGAGCTTGCCCCTGATACCCCCACAGAATGGTGAGACCGTATCAACTGGCTTTCTCCCTATGTTCCAGTGATCTCTCCTTATGGACGGTTCCGAGAGTTAATCGGGCTCGTATGGGCGACCTGTTGCCTATCAGATCTGTAAGCTTCGGAACTATCTTCAGCAAACCTTGAGAAGCTGTACTTCACTGACTACTTTTCAGAAACAGTTGAAGACCTGGATGTTTTGAGTTAGTGGTTTTGCTGCACCCTACCCATCTCCTAGCATCGAGAAACCTTGTGTGTGCAGGTGTTGAGCTATACAAGCTTTAATATTAATAGCATGCTGATGCCATTTGGCGATATTGCTCTTTATATGTTGTAGGTAGGAGGTAAATCTGATTTGCCCAATAGGATTCTGCCTGTATTTGGATGGTGATTTATATGCTAATTAGAGAAAGATACATCTATGAAAGTCAGTTTTCTCTGCAGAACAACATAACCAGCCATCATTCTCAAAAGTAGCCCAAGGCTTTACTGTTCTTTGTTTTTTGGGGCAGAAAACTCTAACATTGACCTGTCAAAATAGTCTGTAGAATTATGCAGGCATTCTTGGTGTAGGAGATGGCCATATATTGGACCACATTTCAAGGACATTCTCCAGGAGTTTCAGGGTCCAGCTAATATTGATTCATTAGTAAGTGACTGGTTGTTTGACATTACAGCCTATGAAGAGTTTTAGTTTCAGGTGCAGCTAATCTAATTCTGATTATGATAATTAATCTTATAATAACCTTCACATTTTGAAATGTTGTAATTAATAATGATGCTATTATCCAATAGAAGGGCAAATGTATACTTTTAGGCATAAGTTCAATAGTCTGATTCACCCCATTGGCATACAGTGATTTTCTCCACTGAGCTACAGCCCCCAATTTCTTGTAGGCAAACCATACTCCTAAGAAACACTGGGGCAAAATCACAAAGGCATTTGCGGCCACAACCCTAAGTTTATGGACACAAATGTTTGCATTTATACCCACCAGCAATTCACAAAGGAAATCCTGGTAAGCATAAATCATTTCTCTGTAGCGTACCTCTTCTAGACAAATGCAGAGCTATACACAGCATATCGCAATGGGTGGTAAGTGAGCAAAACAAAATATGGTCAGCCTTGTAAATTGTGTGTATGTCAACAAAGTTGTACATTTGTGGGCATTCAAAAACTCTGATCCACTATTTTTCACTCTTGAAATGATTGCTGATTTACTCCAGCAAAAGAATGGGGTAACTCCCATTCCAGAAAAGAAAGGTGAGCGGATCACCTCCAATGCTAGAGGAGATGTACGGGAAGGGTTTCTCCATGGGGAAAGAGTTGTGGGTGGAGAATAGTAATACAAAATACACGTGCACAATGAGCATCATTTCCCCAGTGCCTGACCCTTTATTATTATTATTATTATTATTATTATAGGTAGTTTTGTAGCGCGCTCTGCTACTGGGGAGTATCCTGGCACGATGCGGAGGTGACCAAACATAACACAGAGAGACAGCCTAGGCCTGACAACAAACAGATGGGTCTTGAGATCCTTTTTAAACTTGGATAGACACTGGGCGGTACGCAAATGAAGAGGGAGAGCATTCCAAGCCTTCGCAGTTACCACTGAAATAGATTGGCCGCCCAGCCTAGCCCGCTTATAGCGGGGAAGAGTCAGTTTGGCCATCGAGGCCGACCTGAGACAGCGAGAAGGAGTGTAGAAGGAAAAGCGCTTCCTCAGGTAGCCGGGGCCTAGGTCATGGACAGCTCTAAATTACAGCACGAGAGATTTGAACATAATTCTCTGAGCTACAGGGAGCCAGTGGAGCGCGCGCATATGTGACCGAGCGCTCTGCCATTTCGGAATGCTAAACAAGAGGCGGACCGCGGCGTTCTGGACAACCTGCAGTCGTTTGACCAGATACGCCGGGATACCACAAAACAGTGCATTAGCATAGTCCAATCTGGACAGGATGAGGGCACGCGCAACCGTTTCCCTAGCTTCTCTGGGCAGCAGAGGGAAGAATTTTCTTAAAGCCCTTAGCGTAGCAAAACAGGTCCCTGACAGCTTCTTGATATGGTCCTCAAATCTGAGGTCTTCTCCGAACCAAATTCCGAGGCCCTTGACTATGGAGAGATATCTACTCAGGAAATCGAAGCTTGGTAAATATGTCGAAAGACGTTCTCCACAGTATGCCTAGAAGCATGCACTTGGCTCAACTTTCAAGGCATACTGCTGGGGAAATTTGTAAATTCCGAGGAGAGGTAAATGTGATTCATTCATAAGAGTACTTCCGTTGGTGCTGATTTAATACTTTCTTTGTGAATTTCCTCCTTATATTTACTGATGAGATTTCCAGGCATACTGCCAGGAATATTTGCAAAATCCATAAATAGTAAAATTGCAGTAAAACAAAGCAATGAAACATGAAATTACTGTGATGTCAGTGGCACAGAGGCCCATTCCAGAGCGGCTGATCTAAGAAAAGTGAGTGGTAAAGTAAAATCACTATTAATGGAACTACTGCCACTGTAAGCAGTGTCAGCAAAATTATTATTTAACATTTTTTTTAATGAAGCGCACATGCACTCTGGAGAGTCTTTTGGCGAAGACCAGCTGCCTCACAAATGATCTAACGACCTTACAAAATGAAAAACTTAGGGCCCTGTTTATGAAGCGTAAATCGCTGCATTGCATTACTCTGCCCTGGGAAGGCTTTCCATGGGCATTGCATGGTTGTTCCCATGCAACTCCAATGGATTTTGACACATTCCCAGATTTATCATTATTGGTAGACCTGGGAATGTGGCAAAAAAGATACCTCTTCCCAGGGCAGCCGATACAAGGAGAAATATCTTTATTTCTCCTCTTTCTATGTGTGCTGTATTCTGCATAGATAAAGGAATATGCCACAGGGGATTGTTTTTGCGCAGGATGGTACCCATTCCTGCACAAAACAAATCCTGCATGTAACAAAGGCACGGTGCCAAGGTGCCTGCATTGGCACTTGCAGCCCATTGTGCACCAGTGCTGTTAAAAAACAGGAATGCGCCATATTGTCCTAAATACTGCACATTCTTGTCCTTTCCCTGTCTTGCAGCGCTGCGGTACATTTACATAAATATGCTCCCAGGTTTTTAATGCATTCCTATAATCTAGAAGAGTGGACTGATCTCTAGTAGTAGTAATAGTAGAAAATGCTTAATTTTGGCCATATGCCATAAAAGTTGTACAGTAGAAATAGGCTCAAACACAATACATTTGGCTCATAGATAAACAATACAACACTCTTGGAGATCTCCCACACATACAAATATCACATAAGATACTTCCCTATCAGCCTAGTTCCCTAAAAAAAAGAAACACAACTCACAATAGACAAAAAACAAAAAAGGAAAGGCCTGCCATGTCTAATAGTGGAAATTATGCATGCAGTAATAATAGTGCTAATAGTACTTTTGTTGCAGTTACAGACCATACAAACAGTTACAAGTATGGTTCAAGAATCATAAATATTAGTTAAAACATAACAAAACCCTTCCCCTTCCCAACAAGTGTTGACACCTACTCCCATATCTCAAGTCAAGGACACATACATGCCATATATGGTTCTGTAGGTTGACCAGGTTGGGTAAAGTGCAACTGCTCAAGCATTATAACAGGAGACCAAGTTGTTATCTGGCCATGCCCACTGCCAATAAAAATCTGCTCACATAGAAAACAGTGAGTATGTTCATATCTGAGCTCAATATTTGAAGGGCAGGTATATAATGCTGGAGGCCCAATCCCCGGCAGTAGGGTTTCAGCCATTTCGCTATAGCAGAATACAGTGGGCAACAGAATAGAATATGTTCTATGGTTTGCATCCAATCCAAACATATAGGAAACAGTTGTTCTAACTTCAGGTAGTATTTGTTAGTACAGCTCCATGGTGCCTAGATGATCTGCCTTGCAATTTCAGATATTTACAACAATTTATTTTGAAGATGTTTTAAGAAGAGAAGTGCGATTTCCTCGTGGGGGTACATTGTTTTAATTTCCTTATTAGAAATGGGGTCAGTGCCCTGAAAAATATTACACATGATGCAGGTAGCTTTGAATTTAATAAATTTTCACGCTGGAAGTTTGAAAAGCTGCTTTAGCTGGTCAGAGATGGAGTACATTTTTTTTTTAGATTAAAGACGATGCGAAACAGTGCATTCTGGATCTTTTGGGAATCTGTTTAGTGAGTATTGGGGCAAATCCAGATAAACTGAGTTGCCTTAATCCAATCAAGATTAAACAAGAGTGATAGCTACCATAATATTTTTAGGGGAAGTGTGAAATGGCATTATTCGATGCATGGTGCAGATATAAAATTAAGCAAGACTTTAGTACCATATCAATTTGTTTGCCTAGATTTAGCTTTCAGTAAATGATAATCCCTAAAGTGCCAATACCGGAATCCTCCTCTGGACAGTTTCCCAGATTTAATGGTTCGGGGGAAGATTCCCATCGATTTATTATGCTGACGATAGGTAGGATTTCGGATTCTGTTGGATTCAATTTAGGCAAATCATCCATGAAGCCACTGTTTAAAGCATGGCTTGTGACCTAAAGTTAGGATACCAGGGGTTCTCTTTCGGGTTAAACAATATTTGTATGTCATCTGCATAAAGAAAAGGCAATTACATCACAAAGTTACAGTCTACCATCTCAGCATCCCCTGGAAAACATCTACACTGTGAATGGTGGGGCAGTTACAATTGACCAGAAGTCCACAGGTTTCAGAGGGCCACTGGACCCTAGATAGGACTATTTTTTGCTACCCACCCAGGGACTGGAGTTGCCTTTTCCATGTTTGAATTTGGGTTCTGGCACTTGCTATGCCAAAATGGAGAACCATATTTAATTCAATAAAACATTATGTGTGTGTAAGCAAAAGATAGTGAATACAATCTTACTTGGATAAAGTGCTCTGCTGATCATGCCAGGAAGGACCACAAAAAAGGTGGGCAGTATTTTCAAGTAGCCACCTAACACCGAGCCTCCTTTTGCATGTGAAAGGTTCTTAGCTGAGAGGGACCTCTGGACTAGTACCTGAAACAGACAAAAAAGAAAGAGACAAAATGCGGTTATAAGCCAATAATAATGAATGCTCCTAGTGTCAGAATCTATCAAATTACTAACATCCAAATTTGCCAAAGCAATATAAACTAGAAGGTCTTTTGATGTATGCACAAATGGTGAGATTTTGTGGTACCCTACTTCCTGTAAATTGTATGTTTTAAAACAATAACACTATGGGTCACACTTAGAGTCCCAAAGAAATCCTGATTCATGTTTAAATGGGAGTTTACATCCATAGGAGGATTCTGAGGTTTGCTAAATTTGCTGCATGTCTGAACTTTTGCCCTGCAACATTTCACCATGATAAACCTGGCGAAATTGGAAAGCATTAATCAGATGAGAACATCTTCAATGTGACATGTTATGCCATATTCTGAGCAGACAAATCAGGAGATACGACCACATCTATTATTTCTGCACTCTGCTATTAGTATTTACCTTGTGTGGGATTACTGAAGCAAATCCAAGGAAAGAATAACTACCATTTAAAAAGAATTAACCCTCCCACTAATCAGAGAGAAGTCAGAATGTTTTGTGAAATGGTGGGCTACTGTCTTCCATGGATACCAAACTTTCCCTAGTGACAAAGCCTCTACAGAGTTTAATACACAAGGACGTGTCTGATCCACTACCATAGACAACAAAAACATAAATACCTTTCTTGAGCTCATAGAAAGTCTTTGCCACTCCCCGGCTCTAGGAATGCCACATTACAGTAAATAGTTAATTCTGTATTGCAGTAAAACAACACGGCGCTCTCTCTCAATGCCTACACAAGACATGGTGAATTCCGAAGACCAGGGGCCTACTTCTCAGCCACACTGGACCCAATTGACACAGGGGTGCTGGGTTGCCTAAAGACAGTGGCAATGGTAGTTGGGAGCATACAGCAGAGTGAGGGCATCATAAGGGGCTATCCTTTTATAGTGATGGTTCTCCACTCAATGGAGATGCTAGGTGCAGATACTAAGATGAAGCATTTGAATACTAGCTGCCTTACTAAGTACAAGCAGGTTATAATAGGTGGCAGATGACATTATGTTGAAAAGGTGTTCTTGCTTAAACCCCGCTACATTGTTGACATTGTCTGAAACAAAAAGGGGGGGGAAGTTGAAAATGACTGTCTTGATGTGACTGAGATGTGCACCATGATGAGACCTGATATGAAATACCTGATCTCCCATCCCATTATGTACTGTATGTTGACGGCTCATGCTTGAGGGATGATGGGGAAAGTTGAGATCTGCTTATGCCGTCTGCACTTTAGAAGGTGTAGCGGAAGCCACCTTTTTTTATCTTTGTTTATCAGTTTTCATCATACCATAAACAAACACAAGTGCCATTGGGTAACGTAAAGTGCAACAACAGAATACAAATTGCAAGAGAGCAATGATGTTGAACATAACCGCAACAGTGATGACAGTTCAGATACCCAGGCAGGAAGTACATGCTAAAAAGAAAAACAGTACAGGAAGGCACACAGCATAAGCATAACCAGCTGGGACAGTTGCATGGGGGTCAAGTGCAGAGCAACCCAGAGCCCTACACTTCTATGTATCTTTCTCTGGCGCATCTCATGTTAACAGATAGTCTCTCAGTGGTTGCCCTATGTCCTTAGGCATAGAAGGGGGGGGTTGGAGAGTAGTGTACAATTCACTAGTGTTGGTGCAGCATATTAGACTCTGCAACCACGAATGAAAGGTCTTCAAATGCATCTCTCCAGTAAGGTGCCATGCTCCTACAGGTCCATGTTAAGTGAGAAAAGTCAGAAGCTAGGGCCTTTTATTTTGGGCAGTTTGAGGGGTGGACGGGTTCTATACGTGCCATTGTAGCAGGTGTGGAACTTATACTGAATGAGCTTATGTCAGTGGTTAAGGGACACCAAGTGTGTTTCTGCACAACAGGCACACCATACTTTGTTAGGCAGGGGTTGCCTTAGATCTAATTCCCAGGTATCTCTAAGCTGTGAATCATGTACTATCAATAGGCTCATGCCTTTGGAAGTGAGTCTAGCACTTGTGGTGTAGGTGATGACAAACGTAAGCGACATGAACTCCTCCAGGGTTAATGGGCAGGATGTAATCAGGGCACGTAGGGTGCTCTGTAAGCTCCTAAGTATGAAATGTTCAACATCGGTGCACTGGAAAACTGCCTTTCTTCCATATGGGAGAATACATACCCATCAGGGAAAACAGCTCCATAAGTGTGGAGTGCAAAGGCAGCTAATGTGCGTTGGACTAGCTATTCCTGGGTAATAGAAAGCCATGGGCTATTTGCCAGGGGTACTGCGGGAGTGTAAAGTTTATCTGTGTTGAGAAGTTGAGCAAGTCTATGGCGCACCCAACTTGTGTTGGAGAGAGTTTGTATGTCATTGGAGTCTAACGGTTTGTCCATTGGATGGAGTGTGCACAAGGTCGCCGGGGCTGTAAAGATTTTTTCAGGGATCGCATAAGGGAGGTGCGCATCAGAGTGAAACCAGGAGGGATCAAACTAGCACTGTGCTGCTGGGTAATACATTTGGAAACGTGGGACACCAAATCCTACTTTTTTGTATGAGGACATCTCAGCGAATTCTGGGTTGTTCACCTGTCCATATAAGCCATAGAAATAGGCTACGTTGGGTCTTGAAGAAGGAGTTTGTACGTGGTATGGGCACATTAAAAAGTAAATAAAGAAACTGAGGCAGCACCCCCATTTTATTGATGGCAATGTGGCCAGCAGTAGAAAGAGGAAGCTGAATCCAATGGTCCACCTGTGATGTTAGTGTTTCCACTGCTGGGCCATAGATCAATCTTAAGACTTGGTCTTTGTCGCAGTTAAGTTTATGTTAAGGTATCTACACACGACTAAATGGTGGTGAATTTGGGGAAGGATATTCACTAGGTAAATCTCATTTATACTGTGTACCACATAGTACAGAAGCAGTAACTCATGACAGTGAATCATTATTTGCTGTTATCATCTTCACCCCTTATTTGGATCCATCCACTCCAATCAGACCACGTAACGTGATAAAGAGGGCCTTTTGTGTTGCTTAAGACTCGCTTCAGATGTCTTCAGAAGAGTGGTGATGTACTACTACAGTACAGTCAGAAAACCAGCTGTAGAATTGTGGCTGCATGTGCCATGTGGCACAACATAGCACCAACACGAGGCATACCCCTGTACCTGTCTGATACTGATGATGACAATGAGCCATGTCCTCTCCGTCAACCAGCAGATGGCTCAAGGTCAGCAGAAGGCAGACAAAGACGTTCTAAAATCATGCACAATTATTTCTAAAGTCAGTAATAATGAGACGATGCATTTAATGATCTCGCTGCTAATTTTCATATGTATTGCTTTAGGTAAATATGTGATCACTAAAAAATAAGTTGTGCCATAATGTACAATTTGTGCAAAACCAAATGCATCAACACAAACATGACAAATGTTTGTAATTCCCCAAAACAACCAGCACAGATACATGCCCATATCACGTTTTCCCTCCATGCACTCCACTAGGCTGTTCACGGACTCTTTACTATCTCTGAATCTGCACTATGTCTCGAACTGCGATGTCTGTTTTCCATCACAGGGGCAGTGACACTACTGAGGCTGGAGAGCTCCTCGCTATCCCCCCACCTAAATCAGTGTTTCTTTCAATCCTAGCAGTCTGCATGTTCTCAATTATCTGCGTGACTTGCACCAAAAATATAGAAAATACAACTTCAAGTTTTTACTGACTTCATTGAACCTGTTCAGAGTCCCCATAAAAAATCTCTGCTGTGTCTCTGGAAGATATGCTTCTTAGGTCCACACACTAACCACTTTAGTGTGTGAGGATCAGAGGGGCTAGCGAGAGACCTCTATTGTTCTTCCACTACAACAACCCACAGGGAATACCTACTAGTTTTGGGGGCAAGAGGAATCTACTGGGCCATCCAATAAATTATTTATCACACAACTGATTGGATGATATTAGCAACTGTAATCTTACTAACTCCTCAAAACAATGGGCATTAAAACTCTGTGCAGCAAGATCTTCAGTCCCTACACAACACCTAAGAGTTTCCACAGATGTAGCTGTCCAGACAGATAGAACTGGTACTAACAAGAATGTATGAGGTGAAAGTTGTGACAACACAACCCTCAATCGTTGCCATCTTATTTCCCCCCTCTGGAAGACTGATAAATTGCATTTACAAATCTGGAAATCTGTGTTCAATTTTCTGCTTTGGCAAATGTAAGTTCAGGAATGAGGCATAACAGTGGGTGTGGCACTTCAATTTTCAGTTAAAATCATCAGACCTGTATATGTCTGGCTATTTCAGAACAATAAACAGATAAAGCACACTCTTCATGCAAAGCTTCTTTTGTAAACTACAGGAGAAAGTGCGTTCCCAAGGTTGGAAACGGCAGGGAACACTCATATATTTAACATGAACTTGTTTGAAGAGAGTTCTGGACAATTAAGGTAACAAAGATGAGTGTATTCAAAGCCTTATTTCCGCATCTTATATTCAAGCCGAATTTTTTTTTCTTACAAATTTAAATTTTGCATGAAGTAGTTTTGGAGAGTTCCTGAAAATGTATGAGTATGCTTAAATGGATATCACAAACAGAAGAATATTTCTGAATTTCAGAGCAAGAATTTTCTAGGTTGGGTTCCGTATTAAAATCTAGTTTTGTTATTCATGGACCAACGGCATGGAACTACCTCTGAAATAGATAGTGATTGTCACTCTTAGTTCCTCCACTAGCCCACTAGTCATGTTCACAGTAGGTGAGACCAAATATGAAAAGAAAATAAACGTGTAAAAACTGAAAAAGAAGGTGCCTTGATCTGCATGTGCAAACTCAGTCGTAAGTATACAATATTCTAATCAATGGCCTTGATTGCAAAATTGAAGGAGAAAAAAAACCTTCAAACTTCCTTCCTTGAAGAACACAAATTCTATGGCAATGAGAAAACAATGTATGTGGTAAAAGGTGAAGGCTGTTTGATTTTCATCCGTCCTTTTCCTATATACTTAAGGTCTAACTCCCCTATTGTAGTCAATAAAGCAGCAGTCCAGTCTTCTATGGGCAGCCGGAGATGCACATGTCATTTAAACTAGGGTGGTTACATTAACCACCACTCACCCCATTCCTAAAACCATTGTGAATAAATGGGATCATATTTTCTGTTCGATCAAGTACTCTAAGTCATACAAAAGGGTCTTGGCTAAATACTTGCTGGCTGCATTTAATAATGCAATTAAGCTGTAGTTATTTGTTAATGACCTATTTCCATTTTTGTGTTTTGGGATATAATGCCTCCCCTCCATAGCTTAGAAATAGCCACAGATTTAGAAGCTGCTTAAAAACCCAAAAGAAACTTGCATTCCCAAAAGGCAAGGTTCACATTCATAATAGTCATATGGATATCAACAATTTTAGGGTTCCTAGAGAGTCAAGCATTTTTCATTAGATTCTCAACAAATTCTTGCATCTATAGCTTTTCAAGGCTATTGCCATCAATGGAAATATTCAAATCATGTTATAAATTACAGCTCTCTAGGAAATAGCAAGTGTTCTTGCGATAGTGCCATTGAAATATTACTGCCAATTTCTGTACTGATGGTAGAACCAGTTCCAAAATTGACTTATGTCCTGAACTTTAGGCAAACACATACATTAATGGCCAACTGTGTTGCTCATATTGCTTTTTTGCAACAGCAGACCTATACTCCTTCCTGGAGTTATCTACCAGGAGCCCCTTTTTGATGGCTTGTGATGGCGTTAGAGTTTGATGTAAATGTTTTCACCAAGCCTAGCTTCTATTTTTTGTAAGAGGGGTAGTTTGGGTCTGAGTTTAAATGGACCTTTAGCAAAATGCGTATGTAGTTTATTCTTGGGGAACATAAAGTAGGGCATAGGCCAATTTATTTCCCTCTGTATCTTGTCCACCTGAAATAAAACTAGCACACTTATTTGGTGCTGCTGGGCCTGACGCTCAGGTGGAGATGCCAGGGATGACAGTCTGGTAGGCACACTGGTCTTCTTAGACTATAGATTTTGTGTTGTCCAGTTCTTCCCTTGTCTGAGTAATCTGGCACAGATCAATAATTTCAACTTCTGTTGGCTTGTAGAAAGGCAAGAGTCTGTAAGTTATGCCTCAACACATCAATTCAATTTAAAGGTCGTCTTCGGCCTGAAATTTAGTATGGTATACTACTGTGCCCCAAAAAATAATATCTTTGTTGGATTTGCAGGAATTTACAAAGGTTTTTGATGACATCATCTGCACTGTCTTGACTACAGCTATTCATGAACCCGTGAAATTCCATGAAACAGACTGAATTACTCAGAGCATTGTTGTTGTTTTGCCATGGCTCCGACTTTAAAATGCTTGTACTAACTTCCAATTATTTAGTGATAGGATGGATACAAATAAGCATTATTATTATTACCACATAAAATCCATCAAATGCCAACTACCTTTTTGTGGTTTGTCATTTGTCCCCGGGCACATAATCAAATTAGAGAGCGTATGACCCTTTTGTTTGTGTGCCTATTGTTACAGAATTCTCCTCCTGATTGCTTAGGTGTTCTTCAAAACTAAACAGAACCTGGAAAATTACAAAGATGGTCATAAATGTGGGCAAAGAGGATAAAATACTCAGAAGCCAAATTATTAGGACCTCATCTTACCAATCAAGCTCTGTCAATGCAAAAAAAACTTGAACATTAAATAATGAATAAAGTATTACTGCAGGTCCTTAAATGAGTACATGACTGAATTGAAGATATTAAACGTGTACGCAAATTATAAAAGAAGGCGCCTTTACCTGGTCTGCACACCAAACCCAAGTCGAAAGCACTGTGAGGCCAAATATCATTCCTGGCCAAGGAAGGTCACTTGTGACAGGATCCCTGAACACATGAAATGAATCAGCACGTGGAAGGTGGCAGGTGGTGTTAGGTATTGTCACATTTGGAATTGCTTTCATGTACTTTTCCTCAAGTCCAGGATACCAACCGATTTTATCCAAAGCTGTAAAACAAAATTAGTCATCTTTTACTGTAAGTATATGCAGACCTTTAACTTAATGTGTAAGGAAAGTTAAAATCAGGTTTGGTGTTTAGTTTTAAACCCAAGAGTTGATTTGTGTGGAAAAGGAGTAATTAAAGTAAAGCATGTTCACCTTTTCCCCATTAATCACAAATAGATTTTCTTGAAATAGATGCATGTCTGAGATTTCAACAATACTGTGTGCCGGGGGGAGCAAGATGGCAGACTGAAGCCGCCACTGAGAGCAGCAGCGGAAACCCCTCTCTCGCCGATATGAAGAATGCAAACTACGGCCAAAGAGACTAGTGCTATCTACAAGTTCACAAATCTACAAACTCATCGATATAAAAATGCTTATTCTCCCCCGTCGAAACTGCTAAGCTGACATGCTGACGGTACGCTAGCGGTTACACGGCAACACGAGCTACTTGGAGGGAACCGGCGTGAGCTGCGGACCAGGGGAGTGACGCTATCAGCAATCTGCAATCTTCTACGTGGACTGCTCAGGCAGTCATTGCCGTCACAGCGGGAGCAGCTTGGAGGTGCTGTGGAGGCGGGTTTCTGGATCTGGCTGGAGGGATCGACGGGAGAAGACTGTGTTAGGCGACGGACGTGGAGAGCAGCGGCGGATGCTGCGATTGAGCGGGGCCCGCGTCTGGTGACTTTTGCGAGTAAAACGCCCATCTTTGACAAAAACTTCGGGCCGATTGGAGCTACGTTTGTTGGCTTCTTTCTTCATCCACTCACCTCAGAGCCCTGTGGAGAACAGTGTACAGATGTGGGCGTAGGCTTCACGATACCAGGAGATGGCGCCTAAGAACCTGGCAAGGATCACTCGTGCCGGTAAGACTGTGGCAAACGAAGAAACTAATAACTCGGGGTTGATGGGGCTGTACAGGAGAGAGCAGGCTTACCTCTAAAAAAACCCCAACACTACAGCCTCCAAAAGCGCCCGAGCACTCAGCCGGTAAAAGTGGAAAGGAGATAGAACAGCGGGTGCTCAGTAGTAACAGTGTTGCGGCTTGAGCAGTGCAACAAAGCAGCAAGGTTACAGTTACAATGCAAGCACTAATACAAAACAATGTTGCACCCGAAGATCTACCCCATAGGGTACTTGTCTCAACCCCGTCAAATCCCTGCCAAAGAGGCTGTCAGAGCAAGTGAAGAACTGACCTGCGCACAGGTAGAGGGTGTTGGGGCAGGAGCAGGAGCAGGGGCAGCTACTAATAATAAGGCACTGACAAATGTAACAAAAATTAAAGCAGTAATAACAGACAAGGAGCATATAAGTTTCCCTGGATCCTTGTGTGTGGGAGCTGCACTTAACAACCTGGATGCACCAGTACTATCCGGCTCTGATGACCCTGAGTTGCTCTCCCCAAATAACCCGGGTTTAACCTCAATACCAGTGCTGGGGGAGAAGATGTGTGCGGCCATAGATAATATGATGGAAGGGGAAGACTCTCATATAGACTATGGATCTAACGATGAGTTTGAAGAAATGGCAGAAGCTGTATCCAGAAACCCTCCTGGTCCTGGTATGAGCAAAAGCTCCGCTGTAAAAAAAGGCTAGAGGAAAATCTAGAAATAAAACTAAAACATCAACTCATGTGCAATCTGTGGCATAAGCTAAAACTATTGTTGATAACAGCCCTTTAAGAAAATGGGTGCAAGCTAAAGGCGGGGTGAAGTCGATGGCACTCCGATTGTCAGGGAATAGCCCAGTGGAGGGAGCCCCCATAGAAACTCAGACAAAAAATGCAAATGTATGTGATAACTCTACATCTGTCTATCCTGCTCAAAACGTATCCCCGGCTACACTTACCGTCAACGATCCGACTCATAGTATGGATAACCGGAACAGGGGTCTGAATGAGTCGATTGCTCAGGTGCAGTATGAGAATGGGTCCAGTAAAGAGGATGTATCACTTAACTTGATAGTTCAACTTCTTAGTGAGCAGAGACTTGAATCTCAGCAACACTACATGCAAATGTGTGAAGATAACGACAAAGTGCAGCGGTCTTTAAATACGCTGCAAAGTAAACTAGGGGGTCTCACGCTAGAGATGTCAGAACTACAGCAAAGGGTGGTAGATACCGAGGAACAATCCACTTGTATAGAGGTACGTGTCAACACACATGAGGCCCAGATTGCAAGTCTGCAAACCAAAGTTGAGGACATGGAGAACCAACAAAGACGACAAAATCTTGGGGTTTTTGCTATCCCAGAAGGGGCCGAAGGTGGAGATCCGAGAGCGTTCATGGTTCAACTTTTCCAAAAGGCATTCCCGGACCTCTCTGACTGGGACTGGGACTCGCAACTACAAAGGGTCCATAGACTACCATTAGTCCAACGGAATAAGGGCAATCAGTATCCCCGTCCGTTTTTAATCTACATGGGTAATTTTTTGCTAAGACAGGCGGTGTCACTGAAAGCTCGACCTAATAAGCCAGTTACAATAGAGTCAATAACTTTTTTTGTTAGATTTGACTTAAGCAAAATTATTATGGGGAAACGCTGGAAGTTACGACAGTACATTGATCCCATCAAGGCTTTGGGGGGTCAAGCCTATCTACAAGAACCAGCACAACTAAAAGTATTTAAGAATGGTCATACATATTTCTTTTTTGACGATCAAGAAGCGGAAAATGGCAGAGAGAAGCCACTGAGAAAACTGTAGAATAGCAACACGGATGATAAACTATGTATCATGAGCTAAAGCTATAAAAGCTATAAAAGGGTTAATTGGTGCTGGAAGAGATGCTGGAAGAGATGCAGGAATAGGTGATATCTTTTTAATCTCTCAAGGGGGATTTGCTCTTTGATTTAAAAAAAAAAGATTTTTTAGCATTCGGCGCACCTCTTCTTCATCCTCTTCCTTCCTCTTCATTATTGTAGAAATCTGATTTTAGGATTAACAACATATGTTTTTCTTTTCAATGTACATGGTGATATTTAAGATACTGGTGTGGCTATGGGAGAGAGGGGTCACCATCACTGCTGTGTCTCTTTCGGCTGCCTAATCCAACAGCATCTGGGTAAAGAGAGGAATCCTCCTCTATGGAGTAGGGGGTGGTGTGTGAGGTGAGAGGGGAGGGTTGGGTTGAGTGAAGGGTTCAGGGAGGGGGGTTCAGGGAGGGTAAAATCAGTAAAAAAGACATGAGGCGAGCTCATAGTGAGACAATAAATGGCAATGTTTTTTGTTTTTTTCTTGTCTTTCTTTCTCTAAAGCATATGGGGCGGGGGAAGGGTAGAAATTTTTAAAGAGATTTCTACAATACTAATTCATAAATATGAAGATAATAGAACTTATACTTAGAATGGTGTAAGAAATAGCGTTACTGATTGAGGGGGTGAAACCCTACTAAGGCGTCAACCACAATCCTTGTCAGGGTGAAGTCACAAACAAGCCCCAAATTAATCTGTGCTGAACCCTCGGGTAGCTTGGCACAGAGTACTAAGGCTTAAGTCAGTGAGGCTTTGTGTAAAGTATTTGTGCAATGCCTCAAACAGTAACACAATTAAGGAATCCCTTCCCATTCATTTTTATGGGCCAGGAGGCCCATCGAACTGAATGAGAATTGCATGCGCAATTTGGTAGTAGCCAGTAGGTACTCGCAAATTGCTCATGCAATTTCAAGGGTGCAAGAGTTCCAAAAGGACACCCTGTTGCACCCCTATGGGCATTTTTTTTTAGGAAAACGCAAATTACCACCTACTTGAAGTTGGTGGTAATTTTCGATTCCTACAGCAATATCGCAATTTGCTAGAATAGCATTTAGGGAATCGCAAATTGCGATTCTCTAAATGCATGCGCAAAATAGGGAATCGCAAATTTTGCAATTCCTTATTTTGCCAGTAGGTTTTTCTTTCCTACATTGCACACAGCTAAATGGTGATTGCAAACGCTGAAATTCTGCAAAATTCAGCGCTTGTGATCGCAATTTAGCTTGATACATCTGGCCTAATGCCTTTCTTTTAGGTTTTAAAAAGCAACACATAAATAAAAGGCATTGTCCTTTAGAATGCCGATAGCTCAAACTCTCGTAAATGCGAGACTTATTACATTCCAAATGCGTGTTTTATATTGCATACACAGATGTCATGATGAGACCTAAAAATGGTAGCTATATACTTCCAATAAAATGTTTCATTACAATAATCTCAATAAAAAGAATTAACCATGGGAAATAATTGTAATATAAAGTACAGGAGCTTCCTAGTGGACAGGTGTATTTAGAGTGTGCATTGAAACCATAATTTAGCTTAAAAGCACAAAACAGGAAAAGATGATTCGGAATGATGCACAGAAAAAGAACTATTGGCTTTGAACCTTTCTGAAAATATATGTTTTAACACACAAGGAAGAAAAAAAAATAATAAAAAATGGAGGAAGAGATTAAAGTGTCTTATGGTATAACAAAAAGGATTAACGGAGGGCACCTTTTTGAATAAATTAAATCTAATGTTTTCTCAATCTTAGTATCAATTTGATCAGATCCACGTGTTGTGAGTGTGCTACACAGTAAATGTGGGCTGCCTGTCCCACATGGAGAATGAATACAAGACAATCAAGAGAACGCTCACTTGATGACCTGTGTGCACTACCAAGAAAATGTTTGTATGGTAAAAAAATGTAACATATTTTCAACACTTTTATACGAAAACCAATATTTCAAAGTACACAAAAATTGTTGTTGACACAAGTGTAATTCAACTTCAGTATTGTTATTGATCAAATGCATACATGAATGTACATGAAATAAAAAAGTAAAATCTTCCACATTGTTTTTGTACACGCAATATATTTATACAATTTATTCAATTGCATAATAAATTCAACCCCAGATCATTTCGAATGAGCCCGATGCATTTCGGGACCCCAGTCTCTTCTTCGGGGGCCACTGAAATTCAAAACAAACATAAAGTTTCATTTAAAAAAGTTTCATATAAACTTCGTTAATGCTGCCACATAGAATGAGCCCAGGAAAGAATAACATGGTGCTAGGAAATAGGCGCGTACCTAGGTCTCCCCACCCGTGTGTTTAGATCAAATCATAATGCTGTGACACCTCAACACGACGAAACCCACACATAACGTGAATGGAATGATAGAAATATGAATGTGACAACGACCACGAGACGAGAAAATAGATGAAACAATAAAACAAGGTTTAAACCACAAAGTACCTGGATGTTGAACTATGGTATCACTATGCTGTGGAAACCAACATAAAGCACTAATCAGTACTGGATTACTGATGTGACCAGAATTTCCCGCCAAAAACACACAAAGTTGAATGCATACCTTTTGCAAATACGTATTGAGCGTATCAAAAGTAGTAAATAAACGCTTCGTTTTCCTACAAACAAAAAAGGCCAAAGGTTCTTAATAACCATGCATCACGTTACTACACTCTGGCTTCATATCGTGTAGTCATGAAGTCAGGAAAGGGCTTACCGTCAGGTGCACGCCGCTCATTGTATTCTTTTCACATATTTGATCACACAAGTTTGTTACAACATTTGGACAGGGTTCAGTAGACAGGGAAGAGGATTCAACATGCCCCGCTGCATCTATAACCGGACCATCCATTAACAGACACATTGACCCAGCCAGACTAGTTAGCCCAGAACTTGCTCCTACAATAATAACATCATTGGTAGGCAGAGGGGTGGGTACCAAAGTTGGTATATCTGGCTCTCCTCTATAAACAATACAGCCCTACACAGGTTGATAAAATTGGTCTTCCGGACTTACAGCAACATTTGAAGGGATACCCAGGACATCTCCCCCCCTCAAACACTCAGAATTAGGAACATCAACCCTAGACGAAAGTGCTGGTCAATCATTAGTCGACAGCCATGATAGTGGGTCATATAGATTTCTCAAAGGGATATTCCGAAGCTCCTTGGACTGAGTCGACCGATTTGGAAAAGGGTGTGCTGGGAAGAAACTTGGGTACTGTTGTGTCTGTGTAAAGGCAGGTGTTATAGGAACCGATGGATACAGGGGCTTATTGGGGAATGGTGGATCAGGTAGAACTGGGGGGCCTCTGGGCTGGGTATTGATCTTAGCCCAACCCGGCGTCTGTACGGGACAGTTGTAGTTAGATTGAATGTAGGAACGATACTGCGCCTCAGGATTAAATTGGAATCCATGAAAGTTAGGGGTAAAATTAGTCCATTTAAGGAGGCTTTTGGCGTATTTATTATTATTGGCAGGAGGTTGATCTGATGGATTGATCAGGGTCTCGGGGTAAAAATATGTAAGATTCCTCGTAGAGATCCCTCCCTCATTACTTCCCACATACCAATCTGAGAGATGGGATACTACTTTGTGATCCCTAAAGTTAATAATAACTATATCCCCCTCTATATCCTTGGGACGAACCCCTACCCACCGACATCTTCTGACTGTAACAATATCCCCATTAAGATGAGAAGGAAGGGGCCTATTTGTTTTCAGCCAAAAGATGACTTTGTTTTTTAAACTTTCGTTGTTTTCCCTATCTCCTTCCGCAACTGGTGGCACGCCCGTCATAACAATTACATAATTCGTAGAATCCGGGGGCAAATCTACATTTTTCTTGTGTGGAAGGGGTCTGTTAGTTTTGCCAGTAGGTTTAGCAATTTTACCCATCCCATTCCTTGTCTGTGACACAACTCCCTTTCCTGGTGGTTTGTTGACTGCCACCCTAGGATTTTCTTTAGCAATACTGGTCGCTGTAGGGGGTTTAGCAGCCAGGACCAGTGCTTTATTAGTTGTTGTAACAATATCTGTGTTTGCTGTACTTTTGGTAGGTTTAGTAATAGAACTACTTATAGTGCCAGCACCCTGCGATAGACCGGAAGGTATATTTGGCGGACCCTTGGCCTTGTCCACGCTAAAGGCGTGTGTAGGCTCAATGTTCGCCAGCAGGCGGTCCAGTTTGTCACCCAGAGTCCTAACACGCTCCAAGACAGGTAGCATGTATGATTTAATGAGCTTCTCTATGTTAACATAGGACACCTCATGAACTCCTTCACTAGGTAACTCAGGGGTTACCAACACCTGTATATCTGAAACCAGTGGCGCTACAATAGATGGTAACACCAACTCGGTGTTTGATTTATATGGAGTTGGCGAAGGTAGCTGGCCACTGTGACCTTTCCTTTTTACCCCACCCTTCCTCCTTCTTTTCCTCGGTGGGGAATGCACAACCCTTTTAGCCTCAACAGGCTTTGATCTACTGTTACTATTACTATTTGTTGGTATACACTCGCCTAGGTCTATACCAACCAGTGAAAGGTTAGGCAACATAGGACAAGGGTCCAAATCAATGATATTGTTAGAGGGGGTATTTGTTTCCACAAAACTAGAGTGATCAACCGGCGGGCAAACCAGGTGATCTCCGCTAGTGGCATTGACACAGAGCGGGGAAATAATTGGAAATCTAAATATTCTTGGGGTTTGGTTGATGTCAGTAGCATCGGCCTCAATTGAGCTCAACCCTTGGGCAGCCATATCATGGGTAGAATTTAAAACTGTTTGTGACTGCAGTGAGTTTTTCTTTAACTGCTCAATTGATCGTCGGCGCTCTGCTCTTCTCTCTGCTAGGAGTAGGTCCATATCTACCTCCTTGGTAGATTTTTAAAAAAATGTATCTAAAGGGCCAAGAACAGAGGTGCCTACACCAGGGGGGGCGGAATGACTCATGACAAAATCTGACCAGTTAGAATTTCCGCAACCCAGTTACAAGAAAAAACGAAAGGTGATCAGAAACACATAAAACGCCAGTACTCGATGTAAATAACCTGGCCCAGCCCAGCCTCCTTTGGCCCCTGACGGCCACAGACGGTCCCGCCCTTGTCCCGGGCTTCTCCCGGGACGCTCCCGCTTAGCGGGAACTATCCTTCCCTTAAATAGATAGTCCGTGGGATTACAGGCGGGGCGTGGAGGCCAGGGAGAGCGGCCAGGTGACGGGAGGCGCGGTCAGCAGAGGCTTCTGGTACACGAAGTCCTGCCCCGCTCGCTCGCAGCCCTGTACCTTCACACGCCACACAGACAGGCTCCTGTGGCTCCGGTGCGCAGCGGGACCCGCGAAGCGGGTTCCGCAAGTAGTAGGATTTTAAGAGGGGTCCAAGTAAGTCCACGACCCTCCGCTGGTACTCGACAATAAAAAACAAGGTTTCCCACGACGTGTAGATCTCGCAGTCTTTTTGAAGTTACAGGCGGGGCGTGGAGGCCAGGGAGAGCGGCCAGGTGACGGGAGGCGCGGTCAGCAGAGGCTTCTGGTACACGAAGTCCTGCCCCGCTCGCTCGCAGCCCTGTACCTTCACACGCCGCACAGACAGGCTCCTGTGGCTCCGGTGCGCAGCGGGACCCGCGAAGCGGGTTCCGCAAGTAGTAGGATTTTAAGAGGGGTCCAAGTAAGTCCACGACCCTCCGCTGGTACTCGACAATAAAAAACAAGGTTTCCCACGACGTGTAGATCTCGCAGTCTTTTTGAAGTTACAGGCGGGGCGTGGAGGCCAGGGAGAGCGGCCAGGTGACGGGAGGCGCGGTCAGCAGAGGCTTCTGGTACACGAAGTCCTGCCCCGCTCGCTCGCAGCCCTGTACCTTCACACGCCGCACAGACAGGCTCCTGTGGCTCCGGTGCGCAGCGGGACCCGCGAAGCGGGTTCCGCAAGTAGTAGGATTTTAAGAGGGGTCCAAGTAAGTCCACGACCCTCCGCTGGTACTCTACCTCCCACTCTGCAACGCAAGAAGAAGCAATAAGGACTACCGTTATCACTACGGACGCATATCCGGTAAAAATAGTGAGTGGAAACTCTAATCCGGCTTACCAGATAATCCTGAATGCAGAGTATCTTCTAAATCAAGATATCCATTACACCGCTAAACCAACTTCAACGCGTCGATTGAAAATGTACACAAAGCCGGTCATGTGATCGAAGTGTAAACATAGAAGGAAGACTGCCGCTACTACCCGGAAGAAAACTACTGCACTCCACTTGCCATAGCGAGGCTGTAAAAAACAGACTACAGGGAACAAAATCCCATTCTACGTACGAACGTGAACCAAATCTATACACATAAGCATGGTTGATAGACGAATATTACAGAGTGTGAATAATGAAAATAAATGAAAATCAGTAATAGTGCAGAAACCCATGAGTGTGAAACAACATCCTAGTTTGAAAGTGGAACACAACTAACAGTATTAATAAACATCCTGAGTACAATTTGTGGAGATATGCATTTCACAAAATACTATTACATGTATACAACATGTTGTGTGTAAGTGGATGTCTAATAAAGAGTGTGTGTGAAACAATGAGTGTATATGAAAAAAAGAAAATAGGAGTTAAGAGAGATAGGTACGTGCTCCATGAATTGCCTTGATATTTACAGCAACTTAAGACTAGTTTGTCATTGAGGCCATCTGGCATCATAGTTTGTAATTTACGTGTCCAGAAAACCTCTCTCTGTGAAAGCTTCTTGCTATTGTCGACACCCTCTTTGGTTATCACCTTTTCTATAATCACGAATCTGAGTTGAGCAATATTGTGCCCATGTTCTAGCCAGTGAACTGCTAAATTGGAATTGGTGTTTTTGTTTCTGATCGTACTCTTGTGTTCACCTATGCGGGTTTTCACTTTTCTTTCAGTTTTCCCAACATACATTAAGCCACACGGGCATTTAATTCCATAGATGACGTTGGTAGTGTTGCAATCAGAGGTATGGTTGAGGTTGATGTTTTCTCGTTTTAGGATGCGTTATACATTTTTGTTGCATAACGTTATTGCAATTGACACAGTTGTAACACTTCCTCATGCCCAGATGGTTAAATGTAGATGTGGATTTTTTAGATGTTAATATTTCCTTTAGATTTTGACTACGAGTGTAAGCAAATAACGGCTGTTGTGAAAATGACGTTCCAAAAGTTTCAGCAAAAATCCTAACACTTCATCTGAGGAAAGCGTGGTATCTGATCCAGATACACAAATAACTAGACCACCGCTAGTTTCAAACATTGAAAGGAGCGAGACTACCAGCACTAAAGAAACATCAGATCTTTCAATTACGAATGTTGCTTTTTTATCGAAGGGCCAACCGCCATCGAAACCGCCAGATCCACAAACAGCATCATCAAGTGGAAACATTCCAAAACCAGGCGAGGAAAAAGAAAAAAAAAAGACAAACCACGTCAAAACTTCACTGCCCCATGTGACGGAAATGATTGGGCTGTATGTCTTGCAACAACATTTGTCCCAAATGTGCAATACAGTCTCCCGTCTGTGCAAGGAAAGTTGAAGGCTATCCTGAAAATATATTCATGACATCGATCTGGCTTTCTTCATCACCTTTCAATTCCAGGAAAAGAGCGTTTGGAAAAAAACCTAAAATAAAAATAATAAATGTGTATTGAAGGGGTCTCCCTGTTCCACATATCGTCTCATGTACACTCCACTGGGTATAGGCTGAAATTCTGCTGCATAAAAAAACAAGCTCCTGTAGAATCCCTAGGCCTCGAGTAGCAACCACCCAAGACAAGTACTTTTCTCTCGTTCATTTACGCACACACATTCCCCGGGCTGGCTCTGCTGCTTAACATATTGTGGTGATTAGGATTCCAGTGCCTGCAGCCTGTGCTTGTGGCCAGCTGCTTTAAACTGGTAGGACACGTTGTGCAAACCACATTCATTGAACCCACCTGACGAGTTGCTAAACCAGTGGAGTCACCAGAGGCCATGAGACAAAGGGGAAAAAAGAAAACAAGGAGGAATTACGATTTCTTTTTTAAAGAGTTAGTGAGGATGTGTCTTAATGGCCAAAGCGGATGACTTTGAAGCTGGGGAACCAAGTTTGAGTCAGGCGAAAGACTCAAACATCCTGCATTTGACGTATAGCTGGCTGTACTAGTTATGAGACTGTAAAGAAGAGCGACGCATGAGTTTGACTAATGGTGAGTAGCAGGAGGGAATAGAGTGATATTATTGATGACAGCATGTCTTACAGACAGCGCATGCACACTGATGCTCAACCTAAAAATAACAATATTAACATCTACAGTTAATATTATTGTTTATAATAAATAGAAGTAGTAATAACAATAATAAAAATGGGAATAGGAATAAAAAGAATAATAATCATATTCATCAACTACATTCATTTTCTAAATGGCATAGCAGAGGCCCCAAACATTGCCATTATAACTGTCCTTCATTTAGCACTGTACAGATACTTAAAATGGAGTCTAGACAATCAGTAATTAAATGCTTCAGGTGTTATAAGAGATGGAGGAACAACAAAACTCCAGAAACACACACAATCTTTAAACCCCGGAAACTCACGCAACCCTCAAATCCACTGTCAATACACACCACCTTCTCCTCAAAACATTAAATAAACGGACTTCTAAGACCGAATCAATGCCAATGCACATACCAGCAAAGAACTCTTTGTCATCATCAAGGAGTTCACCAGGCCCAACAGCGAGACCGCAGACGTCCCACCCTCCCAAGTCCACTGCAACAAACGCAGCACCTTCTTCCACCACAAGATCAGGCAGATCTACAATAGCTTCAGCACCAAAGGCCCTGCCACTACACCCGCCAGCATTGCATGCATTCATGCCGCACCCCAAAAGATCATGCTCAACTGGACTCCGCTCAACACAGATGACGCACACAAAACTGTGAAGAGCATCCACTCAGGAGCCCCATCGGATCCCTGCCCGTACCACATCTTCCATAGAGCAACCGCCTTGATCGCCCCCCAGCTTAGTTGCACCATCAACTGCTCCATTGTAACTGCCATCTTCCCCAATGACTGGAAATATGCTGAGATCAACCCCCTACAGAAGAAACAGTCTGCTGACCCGACAGACCTCAAGAACCTCAGACCTATCTCCCTCCTTATCTTCGCAGCCAAGGTAATCGAGAAGGCCATCAGTGCTGAGCTCTCCAAGTTCATCAACGAGAACCACATCCTGGCCACTTCCCAATCCGACTTCAAACCAATAATAGCACTGAGACTGCACTCCTCGTTGCCACTGACAATAACTGCTCCCTCCTAAACTGGGGCTAAACCATTGCTCTCATTCTACTAGACCTCGTGGCTGCCTTCAACACTGTCTCCTACTGCACGCTAATCACAAGACTTCACGTCGCTGGCATCTGCGACAAGGCACTGGACTGGATCGACTCCTTCCAGACAGGTCAAACACCGTGAGTCAGACTACCCCTGTTCCTCTCAGAACCTACAGGGATCAGCTGCTGAGTGCTTGGGGGGGGTCATCCCTGAGCCCAACCCTCTACAATGTCTTCATTGCCTCCTTCACAGCCATTTTCAGAAGCCATGGATTCAACATCGTCTCCTACGCAGACGACACCCAGCTGATCATCTCCCTCACCAACAAACTCACAGCCGTCAAAATCAACTTTCACAATGGAATGAAGGCCAATGCTACCTGGATGACAGACAGCTGCCTCAAGCTCAGCTCAGACAAGACAGAAGTATTCATCCTGGGACCCACCCCCTCAGCCTAGGCCCGCTGCACTTGGAACCCCTTCCACCCCTATGGACCACGCACACAACCTCGGCATCATACTGGACTCCACGCTCACAATGAAACGCCAAATCAACGCAGTATCCTCATCCTGCTTCTACATGCTCCATCTGCTTTGAAAGACATTCCGATGGATCCCCACATAATCCAGAAAGACAGTCGCCCACACACTCATCACCAGCAGACTTGACTATGGCAATGCTCTCTATGCGAGCGTCACCCAGAAACAGCTCAGGAAATTACAGAACATCCAAAACGCTTCAGCCAGACCAGACCTCGAGCGCCCCCGATGCAGCCACATGACACAACATCTCTGACAACTCCACTGGCTTCCAATCAACAAGAGGATCACATTCAAGCTCCTCGCACACACCTATAAGGCTCTTCATGACGCAGGACCAGAATATCTGAACCACCACCTTGCTTTTCACCTACCCGACAACCCCGCTCCGCCCAACTCGCCTTGGCCTCCGTCCCACGGATCCACAAGTCCAGAACCAGAGAAAGATCATTCTCCTGCCTCGCCACCATGACCTCGAACACCCTACCCCTCCACCTCATACAATCCACGTTGTTGACCAAATCCAGGAAGGAACTCAAGATCTGGCTCTTAGACTAAACCTCCACACCCAGATGAATCAGCCCCCCCCCCCCCCAGATACCTGCATGGGTGAGTAGCCACACTTTACAAACCCTTGATTGATTGATTGATTATGGAAGGACTCATAATTCAATTCAGTGGCTTTTGCTGCTTTCAGTTACATTTCAAGCTGATAGGCATTCTAAAGGTGAAGAATAGGTGTTCCTGTGCATCTACTCACAGATTTGATGCAATTCCAGATTTACAAAGGTTGGTAAACCTGGGATTTCTATCCTTTGGGAAACACCATTTATTTATTTAGGTATAGCATATCAAATAGAAACCCTTGCAATGAAACAAGTTGGAAAAGAGTACATATATTCAGTTTAGTGGGTATGTTTGGTGTGCAGTAGGTAAAGGTGAGTGATGATAGGTTTATACCAAAATGTTATGTTAAAAACATAGAGTACATATATGTTATACTGGAAATTACTATGGCTCAGATTCCTGTAATTTGTTTTGCTTGCTCGCTATGCACCACAGACAGTGACCAACCCTAATGAAATCAATCTTGGCGCTGTACGAAAGGGACCAGCTCCCAAAAATTTGTATGGACTAAGAATGCATTTTCAGAGTTGTGATACATGGTGTTGAATAGTTACCGCTTACAGGTGACTCACAGGAGACGCATATGCCAGGAAAGACCTTGAATAAGTTCTAGACGTGCCAGCATTGAGAGGTCTGGTAACAATAGGCAGACAGTCTAAATCAACCCACAAATTCTGCTAAAAATCTGAATGAAATTCATGAAAACTTTTCATAATTTTTAGAATCCTCCCAGGAATACTAGGATTCTATGAACCAACCAAAAGTATTTGAATATTAGCAATATCTACTGATGTTTGTACATCCAGCACCAGGCTACAACAATGCTAAGGGCACATCCGGTGCCCTAGTAGAGGCAAAGGATTACAGCTGTGACTAGGGTGACATAAAGTCTTCTAGTTGTTTTTCATCATGCAGTGCTTTGCGGAGTTCAGTGAAAGTTCAAAACAGTGGCATGAAGCATATGGGGACAGAGAGTGAAAGTGTTGATAGCTCTATAGAGCCAATGCGGTTTGGTAAATATGGCTGTCCTTTACCCTTCCCAGTAATTATGAAGCCTCACATTTGGCTCAGCTCTGTAATTGCACGCTGAGCAACTAACATCCTGAAATGCCTTTTTCAGATGACAATAATGCTTAGTTCTTCAATCCACTCACTGTCACCCCACTTTCATCAACCCTGGATCAGGAATCCTTAACTTAGTCTTTTGTTTCTTGAGTCCCTAAAGATGTGTCTAGATCTTAATAAAAAATGTGAACACTTGTAGCATCTGATTTTTTTTAAATAAGAGCACCTGCCACTATTGGTTCTACTATATTTCTGGGCTATAATCTCCAGATTAACTCAGTCATTAAGAGCGACCAGTTGCAATGCCAGGTAATAACAATACAGATCTGCCACACACATCCCTCCATTGAAGGGTGATTGACAGCTATTGATGAAAACTGACCAAGGGTAACTTCTAGCCCAAAGAAACGTGGTTATCTTTGAAGTCAGGGCCTGAAATCATTGCCGGGGAATGGGGTGGGAGAATTTCAAGAGAATATCAACGAAAAGTGGTTAGACCATCATTTTAAAAAGGGCCGTTCTCCCAATGGCGTTCAGTAGAAAGCAGCTCAACTTCTGCATGTCTCCAGTCATCCGGGTGACCGGAGAGGTCAAATATAGGCTCCAGGCCAAATCCGGGAAGCAGGAAACACGTAAATATTTAAATGACAATTGCGGGATTGGAATTGTCGCTGGCCAGGACCAACAGTTAGTATCTCTAGCAATGGGCACTAGCAGGGACGTATGTTCCTTCACTTGAAGGCCAGATGGTTCCCCATAGAGTTATGAACTATACATGCAACATGGTCCTGGGTTCTGTGGGTTAGCCAGGAACACCAAAATATAATTGGCGTATAGCAGGACGTGCTCCTCAGGTTCCCCATCCCATGACCACTCCGGATGCGAGCATCATGGCAGATGAGGAACCCCAGGGGCTCTATCAACAAGACAAAGAAGAGGAGGGGAGAGGGGGGCAACCCTGACAGGTGGCTCTGCAGAACAGGAATGGTGAAGACACCATTCTGTTTATCCAGACTTGGGCAGTGGGTTGGCGTAGATGAGACCCACAAGTGCGCTGAAGTTATGTTATGTTATGTTAGGCGATTTATAAAGCGCATTGTTGTCCCAGCAAAGGGACGCCCCAGCGCTAAAGATCATGGAGAGAGGAGAGTAAGATGCCTAAAGCTACCAAATCAACCAAGTCTTTACTGCCTTTCTGAATGCCAGAAGGTTGGGAATACTCCTGATGGCAAGAGGCATTGAGTGCCATAAAATAGGTGCTAACACTTTGAATGACCAGCCTCCGACTCTGGCTATACGAAAACGTGGCACCTGCATCAGGTGCAGATCCGCAGAGCGCAGAGCATGGGAGGGGATATAGTGGTGGCCAAGGTCTCCAAGAATCACCAGACAGGCACCTGTCAGAACTTTATGAGTGGCACAAAGTGCTTTAAACCTAATTCTTCACTCAACAGGGAGCCAGTGGAGTCGACGCAGCACCCCTGAGACCGAGCTACACTTAGGTAGTGCAAATAAGATGCATGCAGCCACATTCATGGTGCATTGGAGCCTTTTGGTCACAGACTTGTTAGCACCAAGCAAAAGGCTATTACAATAAACTAACCTCACTAGGATCGTGGCTAGCACAACCAGCTGGCACGTGTGAGGGTAAAACAGACCCAAAATGGATTTAAGTCCATGCAAAATACCAAAGCAGGTCACTGCCACCGACTTGGCATGCTCCTCAAACGAGAGTGCAGTTTGCAGCCGAATGCCTAGACTTTTTAACGTGGCCCTCTATGGCTGCCAGATCCTCCTGAAATGTAATCATGTCATGGCTGCAGTCCTTGGTACAGGAAAAAATCAGATGCATATCGTCCGCTTAAGATACTAACTGTATGTTGTGAGTTTTGCCCAACAGGGCCAGCGGACAAACATAAATGTTGTATCACTATCAAAGGAGAGAGGACTAGGTAGCTAGTCCGTATCCCTAGGGTTTATATGTGAAATTAATAAGGACTAGCCTATTTGTGAATTTGCATAGACTCAAGACTGTAAGACAGGGTACAAACCCTTTTGTTTGTTCATGAAGCCCTCAACCGCCAACCTGGTAGGTGGCATGCTTCATCATCCGGCCCACCCAGTGACACCGAGTGTGTCCCGGGTGCGTTTTGACGCCTGAATACAGCGGAGCAGGTATGTTTCTGAGTGTGCAGTGTAGTGACGTGAAGGTGAAAATTTAAAAGCTATACAGGGATCCCAGTACCCGAGGGTAAATTATATTTTAATAACTGGGTCACTGTTAGCATTAAAAAAGGTTGATGGATGTTATAGGAGTGTTAATTAAAGTCTCCTACATCCAGGTGTGGTCTACATGTTTCAGCCAGGCCTTTATGATTAAAACTGGCTTTCCTCAGGACCAAAGTGTGTAGGTGCATGTTACTTAATTTTAAGTGGTTGTGTAATTTTGAAAATGTGCAGCACTCGCTAAGGTGCTTTACATGTGTGGGGGGATTCCCTCCTAGAGCATTAGTTGGCTTGTTGCCAAATTAGCCCCATGGAGTAGTCCGGCAGAGGAGTGCACCGAAAACTTCGGTCAGTGTCTGCGTTGAACCTCTTGTTGTCTTTGCGCCCTCCAGCCAGCTAATGCTCACTCACCACTAGTTGGTGACATGCTACATCATAGGGCCCCACCGGGAGAGGCCGAGTGCCTCCCCGGTGTGCTTCAATGCCAGATTTACTGCGGAGCTGGTTGTGTTTGTGGGGTGAGTTGGTGATAATGTTCTTACAATTAAAAATGTCAGAATTGTGTCGTGCAAAAAGATATTTTAATTTGGCGACCAATCGGACACGTTAAAAACAAGGTGTTGGAAGTGGGCCAAATAAATTGTTTGGCTACTTCCTCTAACTGGGGTTAGGTCAACATGTTTCTGCCAAAAATGGTGTATATTAACCTGGCATTCTTCAGGACCAAGAAAGCAATTAAACCTCGGTGGTATGGGCATGCTAAGGACGTGCGAGTGAAAAAAGGAGTAAAAAAGTGCAAAGAAACAATAATCCGTAGGAGTTTACCTTGAGTTCGAGGAACCAGTTGCACTTGTGGGGTGAGAGAATATCACACCATGGGTCACGGGAGGGGGGTGGTGGTGAAATCGGCACACCGCCCTTGTCGCCAGGCACCCGCTCGATACCTGCTCCAAACCCTCTCAAACCGGACCCTGTATCTCATCAATCGCACAGCCCTAATGAGTCTGCCCAGGTCCCGAGCTGGTGCAATTGCAACTGATGTTCCAGTCACAGGGGGCCGGTAGTGTCCTGCACAGGGTCAGGGATGTCATTGAAGTCATCCCCTGTCTGCGTGGGGCCCTTGAGGAGGTCAATAGAAGGGACCCAAGTGTTTGCAATGTGGATTGGAGCTGTTGCTGTGAGCCATTGACTGTGAAGAAGTCATAATGTTGACCTTCTAGCCTACCCTTAACTTCCACATAGAGCCCCTGACACCACAAACGGGAACCCCCTGGACAGCAGGATGGCCACTCCACATGATCCCGGGAGAATTCTGCATGGTGCACCCTATCGTAGTCAAAATGACCTATTAACAGGCATTGTGTGCCCAACAGGTAAGCTTCAGCTGCAAATGCTTCACATGTCTGAGAATGGCCAACCTCTTGATACGATCCAGGAGGGCATTACCATTCCGGGAGAGTACCTTCATCATCATCAGAGTAGAAGGCGGTTGAAGGGGGGCATAACCACCATAGGAGGACACCATAAGGTCCGGTGAGGCAGTAGTTAAAGGGCAGATTAAGGGTACTGCTCCGGATTGCAAACACTTGGTGTGGTACATAGGTGTATGGTCAAACATACAATAACAAACATCGAAAACACCAAAACAACCCAATCCACTAACTAACCTCCACCCTATACTTCTACCCCGGTAGCATCTGCTGCCCTTACACTAAACGTAAAGACTAACAGCCTGATTCATGTACGGGCCGTTTTGCGTGGCCCTAATAGCGAATCATAGCGACTCGCTATTGAGGACACGCAAAACGGTATTCATGTAGGAATTGCTAAATAAATAGCGATTCCTACATGTTCTCTATTTGCGAGTAGAAAATTGCTACTTGCAAAAAAAGGAATAACTCCCCATTCATTCCTATGGGCCAAAAGGCCCATAGGAATGAATGGGGAGTATCCCTTATTTGCGAGTAGCAATTTACTACTCGCAAATAAGATAGCGATTTTAAGGGTGCCAGGGGTGTCCAAAGGACACCCTGTAGCACCCCTAAAATGCACATTTGAACAGGTGTTGCGCACACACATGTCCAAAGGACATGTGTGTGTGCAACATGCAACTTAGAAAAATGCTTTTAAAAGCATTTTTCTAAGTTTTTGCTATTTACCGAGAGGTCTGACCTCTCGGTAAATAGCGGCCCAAATTTGCAAATTCGCAATTTTTGAAAGTGTCATGAATAGCATTTAAGGAATCTCTAATAGAGATTCCTTAAATGCTAATCCTCGCATATTAGCTAATTCTTCATTAGCGATGTTTGCATTTGGGATTGTGAATCCCAAATGCCAAAATTGCACTCGCAAAAGGCAAGATTCTGAGAATCTTGCCCTTTGCGAGTGCAATTTAGCTTCATGAATCAGGCTGTAAGACTCAGATCAATAAGCCCAGGGTGGGCCTCCTTCCCACAGAGGATCCAGATGCATGCAAGTTATAGTTAAGCACTCACAGTGGAGTGCAGGAGGGGCAGCCACAACAATAAAAGATCAACATCAGTACACAACCAAGAAAAACAACAGAGGCAGCACCATCTCCGTAGCAGTGCTGAACTGTAGGGCCTAGATCAGCAGAGGATTAGCATGTCAGTTAAGGCGGCCTCCTTGTCTCCTCCCCCAGTCAGCACCCTGCCACGATCTGAGTTGGAGGATTCACATCTGCTTCAGAGACGTGCAAGAGGGTTTTCCTCCACCTGAGTGGTTTTGGAGGAAGGCAGGGTGCGGTATCCCCTATCTGTGGGTTATGCCCCCCATCCTCTTGCCAGAGCACCCTCCTCTCTTTTGCCCACCCCCAAGCCTGTTAGGGAGTATCATAGAAGTAGGTATGCAAGTAAGAAATTATTTTCAACCCTGCAGGGAAGATCAGCACATACTGCAAATGGAGGGCACGGAGCTTCTGCTTGACCTTCTCGAATGAGCGCCTGCGCTGTTGGACCGCTCTTTCATAATCGTGAAAAATCTTAATCCTTGAGTTTTGTAAGTGGATATCCTATTGCCCCTGGCATCTTGGGGGATAGTATCTCTATCTCTGAGGTTGAGGATTCACACAATCCGCAGTTGAGCCATAGCTCAGGTGGAGAGCAGAGAAAGGAGGGCCAAAGATCGGTGTACCAACTCCAGGAGTAACCAGGGCAAGAGCTTGTCAGCAGGAATCCAGGACCTCAGCCATGTCTCTAGAAAGCATTCCGCATCCGAGACTTCAGCTCCCTCAAATGGAATCCAACAAAGTGGAGGTTATTCCTGTGGGAGCGATTTTCTGCGCCTTCTGCCTAGTCTTCCAGCTGTGCCGTCATGGAAAGTAGTTTGCAAACTTACAGCTTAAGGGTGGCCTGCTCATTCTCCACCGAGGAGACCAGGGTCTTGGCCTTGGTTACCTGAGTGGCGACGCTTAGGAGGTTCTGGTTCAGCAAGCAAACATCCACCTAGACTTCTCCGACCTTGGTCTCCACTACCAACTTTGAGTCTTGGATTGCCTTGAGTATGGGGTCGAAGTTTGACTGTGCTGCAGAAGGGTGGTCGGTGGTACACATGGCCACTGAGCTCCGCCAGGTGCATTGGTCTATTTTAGTTTGGGTGGATGCCCGGGTGGTGGTGTGTCTCGCCACATGGCAGTGTGGGGTCAGAGGTCTCTGAGGATGAAAGAGGGGAATGGGAGGAGGAGGGAAAGCTTGTGCCTCTTAAAGCCCGTGGACCACTTACCCACAGGCAGAAGTAGCAGCCAGGGCATAGGTGCCCCACATCCAGTCAATAGGCTCCAGTCCTTAAGACAGGGTTAGGTGAGTCGGCAGACCAACTGGTGATGCAGGTGCTGCTAAGGATGTGTATCTGACATTAAAAGTCTGAGGTAACACTCCAGCACAGTAAAATCGATGGGCTTCCACAGCGTGCCACTGTCTTTGGGGAGGGACAGGGGATTGGGGGGGCAGCAGCTCAA
This sequence comes from Lissotriton helveticus, assembly GCF_964261635.1. Lineage (NCBI taxonomy): Eukaryota > Metazoa > Chordata > Amphibia > Caudata > Salamandridae > Lissotriton > Lissotriton helveticus. Next base: position 210,653,551 of record NC_136058.1, read on the forward strand.
CAGGTCTTCAGTCCTTCTCAGGGTATAGTATTTCACCCCTGGGGGCAGCAGCCACTTCAATACATTCCAGAATGTTCTCAACAGCAAGGCACTGCGAGCAACTCCAAGTGGTGGGGAGGGCAACACATAGGTCCTCCACATACCTCCAGTCTCTGGCATTCAGAATCCACCCCATGGCCCACTCCCAAATCTCATTCTCTGTATTAGCAGGCTCAGGCATCTCCCAGGGCCTCAGGCTGATCAGTGTGCAGGCAGTTTAAGGAGCAAGGCAGGACCAGGCCGCATCAAGATTTCAGCATCTCAGAGGCATGAGCGAGGCTCTGCATGGCCTCGAAAATCACACAGGGCCGGCTGCGGGATGTAGGGCGTAGTCCCTCAGGGTCCCGCACAGGCCACCTACGCAGACCAGCCACGCTTACGCGCCCCAATTACAGGGACCAGCCATATGATATCCAAAGGCAGCCCTCCTCTCGGGGCTCCTTGCCCGACATGGCACCTCTGCTCCCTCTAGCACAAGCACTGGCCCGCACTGGAAGCCCGCAGGTCGCATTGCATGTCGCTCCCTCGGGCCCGCCACTCAGCCCCCCACCAGGTATAGGTCTCGCCAGATGAACATCAGGAGTTTGTCTACTCCCAGGCCGCAGATATGTGTCACCCTAAAGTTGGAAGCCGCTACAAGCCAGCAATGTGGACAACCAATCCCCTGGCTCACGGTGTCTCAGGCCGCCTCTCTCGACTACCCCAGTGACTCTGTTTTCTGGCCCCTGCATTGAGCAAGGAGTGGGGGGTCAGAAGGAGCTTTCAGGTCATGGATGAAGAGGATATTGGAAGGGTGGAATGGCAAAACACTAGTTTGAGGCCGCTATCCTGACCAGCCCGACCTCACCCCCAAATAAGTGTCAAGGATTATTTGTATAACAGAAACGGTATAGATGTAAATCTTAATTTGTATATCTATAGAGCTTATGAAAAAAGCAAAATCAGACTTCTACCAATCATTTTTCATTAAATCTTTTAACATTCAAATTTTAGAAATATGTATGGGTTTAAGTTAGTTGAAGATGTATGGATGGAGATGGAGGGTGTACTATCCGTAAAATGGATATTTTTTACAGAGAATATAAAGGTGACGTATAATTTTGGTTAACTATTGGGTAGGTGTTGGGCCATTTATAGTATACTTCCGAATAGGGGTTGGCAGAACTCATGGACTTTCACTTTGTGGAATTCCACAGAGTTACATGAAACTCCATGAGATTTCACAGAGTTCCACGAACAAGTGGAATTAGGTACGTTGTGCTTCTTGCACTGATGTTTTGCCTAAACAAAGAACTCCATTACTCCAATCACAGATGCACATTGCAATGTAGCTCTTAAATCTCTTAACCTATGATTGTTACTTACCAATGAATGTAAGGACAAATGATCCAGCCACCATTATGACAGTCTGAAGTGTATCTGTGTAAATCACAGCAGTTAGACCACCTGCAATGAGATATGGAGCAATATGAATATTAATCTTATTTTTTGAGAGTGGTCTTGAGCATTATGTATGACTGAACCTAATCTAATAATAAGGCCAAGCAATGACAAAAATATTTTCAATTTTCCATTCTGCACAGACTTATGATTACAAAGCTGTCCATGTTAACGAGAAAAAACACAACACCCCATTTTGCTTTGAGTTTCTCACAATGGTCTGCTGCTTAGTTAGGCATTAGACTTTTCATTGGTGTAATGCATCATGGCTTTCTGATTGAATATAGGATATTGCAACATGTACGCATCATCCAAATGGCCCATATTCAGTGCACCAATCATGCCATGCATACGGCCCAAAAATAATGTATTTCCATATTGTGGTTAATTAATGTGCTTGAACCCTATGTTTGCCAGAGTGAGGATGGCCCACTATCACCCTTATGCGCACCTTTATTTCGACAATTTTAATTGCCCACATACACTTAAACTTTGCAAACAATTCCATCAGACACACTACTACTCACCTGCTCTATACATTTATCTTAAAGTGCCACACTATGATCCCAAATATTGACTATAACTTCAGCAATGGACTTCCTACCAAAGTAGTGCAAATTCACAAACCTGCATTGTTATGTTATGCGATGGTGATTTGTAAAATGCATTAATCACTCACGAGGGTTTTCAGGTGCTTGAGCAAGTGCATAGGCGTGTGATTCCCATTGTGCTATTTGAAGAGCCCGGTTTTCAGCTTCTTCCAGAACTCAAGAAGTGACGAGGAGGCTCGGATATGCTGAGGGAGCCAATTCCATGTTTTGGGTACAATGTAGGAGAATGTGACCTAATGCTGTCCTGTGAATGCGGGGGTGAGTGCAAATTAAAGTGAGGCAGAGTGTAAATGTCTAGTAGGCAGAGTGTAAATGTGTGGTAGGCTGGTGGAAATTTGTGCAACTGTTGAGGTATACTGGTCAAGTGTTGTGTACGGCTTTGTAGCTGTCTGTGAGAAGTTTGAATTAGTAGCGCTGGTGAATGGAGAGCTAGTGAAGCTCCTTAAGGTGAGGTGCTTCGTGGGTGCTGCATGGAAGGTTGAGTAAGAGTCATGCAACAGTGTGTTGCCATAGTAAAGCCTGCTTGTTAGATTGTGTAGGTCTTTCTGGTGTTCTGTTACAGCCACTTGAAGATCTTACATAGCATGCAGAGGATGTGGAAGCAGGAGGTACTCACTGTGTTAATTTGTGCCAACATGTTGAGCTTGCTGTCAAGGATGATTCCCAGATTTTTTTTATGGTCGCATGGTGTTGGTGTTGGTGCTAGCTCCAAAGGCCACCAAGTTGAGTCCCATGGGTAGGTCTTATTTTCAAAGACCATATTTCAGTCTTGTCAGAGTTGTGCCACAATCAGTGGGATTGTCATCCTCTCAGCTACCAAGGCCGTGCAATTGGGGAAGAGGGTTGTCTTGTCCTCCAGTGAGAGGATGAGCGGTGTGTCATTGGCTTAGGAGACAATAGTGAGGTTTTTTGATCTGATGATGTTGGCAAGTGATGTCATGTAGACGTAGAACAGGGTGGGGTGAGGTATGATCCCTGAGGGACTCTGCAGATCAGCTTTGATGTGAAGGGTGTCAATCTTACTTTTTTAGTTCTTTGTATGAGGAAGGAGTAGATTTAGTTGAGTGTGGCTCCTTGGATACCAATTTTCTGGAGTCTTCTGATTAGGTTGTTGGGGGAGATGTTGTTCAAAGCCACAGAGACGTCTATCAAGATGAGGACCACTGTTTCTTCTCTTACCAGGCTGCTGTGGATGTCAGTGGCTGTAAAGAGTGCTGTTCTGTAAAGAGTGCTGTTTTGGTGCTATTTTCTGAATCCTGATTGGGTGTGGTCCAGCTGGTGGTGAGTCTCAAGTTGGGTTGAGAATTTCTCATTGATGGCCTTCTCAATCACTTTAACCGGGTAGGGGAGCAGAGAAATGAGTCAGAATGTGCTCAGTTGGTTCTGGTCTGCTGATGTCTTCTTAAGGAAGATGTTGACTTCTGAGTGTTTCCAGTCATCTGGGAAAATGGCAGACAAGAAGAATGTGTTGAAATTGTGGGTGAGGACGGTGCTTGTTAGAAGTGATCCTAGGTTGTAGATGAGGTGGGGGCATGAATCCATTGGGGCCCCGGAGTGGATGGTCCCCATGATTGGTGCAATGTCCTCTCTGGTGAGGGTTGTCCATTCTGTCAGGAAGCCCTCTTGGGTGGTAATAGATAGGTTGGTCATAAGTTCCCTGGGTCAGGTTGGTGCGTGAAGTTGCTGTAGATGTTTGAGATTTTGCTGTGGAAGGTGTTTGATAGTTTATTGCAGAGTTCTTGGGCGGGGATGGTGTGGTTGATGGAAGCTCGGTGTGTGGTCTTGGCGAATGAGAACAATTCCTTGCAGCTGTTGGAGCTTCCTTTGATGTAGTACGCTAGTGCTTTTTTCTTGGTGTCTCTTAGGTGCTGGTGGTAGAGTCTGAGTGCAGGTGAATCTGTTGGCTGTTTTGTGGCTGGCTCTCAATTCCCTCTTTAGGTGTTCACAGTGCTGTTCAGTGGTTTGGCCTTCCTCTGTGCACTAGCTGGCTTACTTTTTTGGACCTTTTCTGCATGTTGGTCTTCAGGAGCGTGAGTGAGTTTCACAGGACAGGATCCAATCCAGTTGTTGTGGTTGGCGATGCTCTTGTTGAGGTAGCCTGTGTAGTTGGGTTGATCCATTCTGAGGGCGCTATGTCAATCTTATTCTGTGACTTTTCTCTTCCTGCAGCTTGGTGGGCTGGTACTGGTGGGTGTGTTGGTTAAGGGCGCGTTGCATTGAATTGGAAGTGGATGATGAAGTGGTTGATCCAAGTGAGTTGGAAGGTGGCGTTGTAGTTATGCTGTTGCTGGTGGGGAAGATGGGGTCCAGTGTAAGTCCTGTGGTGTGTGTGTTGGTTCAGAGATGACCTGGGTGAGTCTGATGTTGTCCAGGCTTTCAAGGAGTGCTGTGGAGCAGCGAGCCGCCTCTGTCTTTCAAGTGGAAGTTGAGATCTCCGAAGAGTATGTACTCTCTGGAGTTGATGGTTAGTGGGGTGATGAAGTCGGTCATGGGGCTGCTAAAGATAGCTTGTGGTTCGGGAGCACAGTTGGCAAAGTCCCTATTCAAGGTGAAGTTTCCCAAAATTTGCAGGTTAAAGTGCAGAGTGGCATTCTCTGTCGATGCTAAGCATTGAATTGTTTCCAAATGATTGTAAGTCCTCGGTCTGGCTTGTAGGTCTGGTCCTGTCATGTGTTCTTGTACCCTTCTGGGACTGCCGCAGCGATATTGGGTGCTGATGTATAGTTGAGCCATGTTTCAGTGAGGAAGAGGATGTCAGGTGTGTCATTGTTCAGCAGGACCAACATTTTGGTTGTGTGCTTGCTGAGAGAAAGAGTATTGAGTAGCATGCATTCGAGTGAGTGATGTATGAGTTCACCGTGGCATGTAGCTTCAGGCATGGGTGTAGCTTGTCAGAGTTGTGCCACATTGCTGGTGTTTTCCTGGGTGGGTGGCTGCAGGAGAAAAGACAGTGGGTGCACCTGAAGGCTCCTACTGTGGTGTGGTGTGGCAGCAGCAGGAGGAGATGCGTCCTGAGTTGATTGATCAAAGGAATGCTGAAAAGTATAGCTGAGGTAAATTGTATCAGGTATTCTGGTTCTGGGTGTGGTCCAGTTGCAGACGCACTTGCCTTTGGTGTGACAGCCATGCAGTTGTGCAGTGGCCACCATTTAATAGGTCCCGTGTGGAGGAGGAGTATGGGGGCTGAGATCGGGGCTACCATGGTGCAGGAGGAAGAGGCAAAGAAAGAGAAGTTGGCAGGAGTACAGGTAAAGAGCAGGAGAGGTGGGTAGTAGAAAAAGTGTGGGAGGACGGTAAGGGACTTCGGGGAGGGGCACAGAAGCCTTGACTCGAGGTGGACGAAAGACACAAAAGGTGAAAAACGCAGAAAAGAGCACAGAAAGGGCAAAAATCACATAGAAATAGAACACAGAAAACCACATAGGTGTAGAAAAAGGGCACAAACGGTGGAAATAAATCAACAAAGAGGATACAAAAGACCACAGAAGTGTACAGAAAGTAAAACATGGCACAGCTAGCCCAGAGAGAGTAAAAAAGAGGGTCCAAGCAGCACAGAAGTGTTAAAAAAGGACAAACAGGGCACCAATAGCACAAAAGAGCAGAACATAGCAAAGAGGGGCATGAAAAGCATGAAAAGAGCACAAAAGAGCACAAACAGCACAAAGAGCACAGGATAGCACAGAGGGCGCAGAATGGCGCAAGAGTTAAAAACCGAGCACAGGGTGGCGCAAGTTGAAAAAGTGAGGTGAGGTGGGTGCCTTGAGGCAAAGGAATCAGGCCTGATAGGGCTTAGACTGATCAGAGGACCGATCCAGGAAAGTGTGGGGCTGGGCTTGGCAACTTCATCGCTCCACCCACAATTTACTCCCATACAGGAAAGGAGTCAGGATATCATTGCACCCTGGACAACTTCCCCCTCCCAGGATCAATTAATGACTTAATGATAGCTACAACACAGCCACATAGTGGGCGTGCTACTTGTAAGCCAAAGGTAAGCCTGTCTGCACCCGTCCATGCTCCGACTGCACACAGCACCAGGAACCCTGGTCTGATTACTACCCAGCAATACTTTGCAGCACTCCTTACGTTTCTAGACCATGAATGCTATTCCCCCAACTGCTGCCATGCCGCACCACACACAATGGTAAGAGCTTTCACCGGTACCCACTGCTGGTTCACTGGCAGCTACCCGCACACACCCCATGCAAATACTCACAATGCCCTCCACACCCCCTCCCAATACACACACCACACAAGCACCAACAACGCCTATACCTCCACCCTACACCACAAGCTACAGCAAACACGCATGTCAACACCCACTTGCATGCTTCTCAACACACAATCCCACAGCAAGCACACAACCGAAATATGGGACTTTCTGCCCAGTGATGCATCTGACATCCTCTTCATCACAAAGGCCTGGCTTAGCCCTTCATTGGCTCACGACATTGTCACGGCAATCCCAGTGGGGTACAAGATCACACAACAGGACTGTCTTCACAAGCCAGGAGAAGGACTTGCTATCATCTACAAGGAATCCATGAAAGTCACAACATCCACAGAGAATGCCACCCAATACATGGAACACCTGCACTTCAGGTTGCAAATCTCAGAAAACTTTACCCTGAACGGAAACATGCCCTACCAACCACGAGCCACCTTTGCCAACATCATCACTGACTTTGTCGCTCCACTCACCATGGACTTCAGCGTGTACATTCTTCTTGGTGACCTCAACTTTCACCTGGAAGACCAAAACGATCCCTGCTCCACAGCACTCCTCGAAAGCTTGAGTAACATCAGACTCACCCAGCTCATCACAGAACCAACAAACACTGCAAGACACACACTGGACCCCATCTTCCCCACAAATGACCGCAACAAATACAACCCCACCACCGAGCTCACAATGGACCGAATACTCCTTCATCCATGTCCAAATCAACACACCTCAAACCAACACCTAGAAACCAACACCCCTACCAGGTTCAGACTTTCAAGCCGCAGCTAGGGGAAAATCACAGAAGCAGGCCAGCTCACCTCCTTCAGCACTGATCAACCTAGCCATATAGACAACCTTGATAAGGACATAGAAAACTTCAACAACTGGATCAAGAAATGCATGGACTCCCTCATATCCATCCGTTCTAACAAGCAAAGCAGATCAAACAAGCAGGCCAATGGGTACACATCGCTATCACCAGCAAATTAGAGAAACCAACAAAAAAAGCACTGACGGAAGCTCCAACAGTGCAAGGACATCTTCTAGATCATCAAGAACATTGCTGCCTCCCAACAATTCTGCAACAACATATTCAACTTATCCACAGCAAAAATACAAACATCTACAGCAAAGTCGTACACCAAGGAAACTTGTTGTTAAACTACCCACCACCAACTATGACGGCCACCTGACTGAATTGACAACCCTCACCAGAAACAACACCGCAGCAATCATGCAGACCATCCACTCAGGAGGCCCAATGGTACCATGACCCTGCCATATCTAAAACCCGGGAAAATCAACAATCAGCACCAGCCTGACCCACATCATCAACATTTCCATCATATCAGCCACTTTCCCGGATGAATAAAAACTTTCAGAAATCAACGCCCTCTTCAAGACACCAACAGCTGACCTGAATCAACTGAGCAACTTCCGACCCATCTCCCTGCTCCCTCTATCCAGCCAAAGTGATTGAGAAGGACATCAACAAGCAACTCACCCCTCACCTCAAACTAAACTAACTTCTGGATCACAGGTCTCCAAAGTTGATCCTGGTGGGCCAGACCCATGCCAGATTATTAGCATATCCCCATTTAGATAAATGTAGTTATCTTAAAATATATGGTTGGATCCAGCCCTCCAGAACCGACTTTGGAGAACCCTGTTCTAGACAACATTCAATCAGGATTCAGAAAGAACCACAGCACCAAAATAGCACTCATCTCAGCCAACAACTTATGAAACATCCTGTACTAAGGAGAAACAACAGCCTTCATTCTGCTTGACCTCTCTGTGGCCTTTGATACTGTCTCACACAAATCCCTCATCAGGCTATTACATAAGATTGGCATACAAGGATCTACTCTCAAATGGATCTGATCCTTTCTCATGGGAAGAACCCAAAGACTCAGGCTCCCATACTTCACATCAGAGACCAAGAAACTGATATGCGGTGTCCCACAGGGATCGTCCCTTGACCTCATCAGTTTCAACATAGACATGACACCACTGGCCAGCATCATCTGATCACAAGAAATCACTATCAGCTCCTGCCTCAATGATGCCCAACTCATCCTCTGCCTGACAGGCAAGACAGACGCCACCAGACCCAACTTTGCCAACTGCATGACCATCGAAGAAAACTGTATGCAAGCCAACTGCCTGAAGCTCAACCCTGACAAGACAGAAGTACTGGTCTTCAGCAACAAGACCTCACCATGGGATTTCATCTGTTGGCCATCTGAGCCAGGACTAATACCCACATCTACAGACCACACAATAAACATCCTAGATGGCAAGCCCTGCATGATGGCTCAAGTCAAAGCTGTGTGTCCTCTTACTTTCACATCCCACGCATGATGTGAAAGATCTTCAAATGGTTGCTTCAGAACACCAGATGAACCATCATGCAAGAACTCATCTCTAGCAAGCTGGACTGCCGCAAGGCTCTCTATACTTGAATCTCCAAACAACTCCTAGACAAACTCCAGACCATTCAGAACACCACTGGAACAGTCATACTATATTTCCCAGGCCTCACCCACATCAGACCACAAATTAGGAGGCTTCACTGACTCTTCATTCAGAAGCTAAGCCAATTCAAGCTTTTTATCAAACCGTACGAAGCACTACACATTGCGTCAACAACGCAATACACTTTCACCAACCAACCAGAAACCCTACACTCTACTTCACTCTTACTCGCACACACTCACCACATTCGCAAAAGCAAAACTGGAGGTTGCTTCCTCTCCCACATTGCAGCCAAGACATGGAACAAACTCCCACAGCTCATCAATGCCTTCTTCTCACTTTCCACAAGAAGCAGAAGGATTGGATATTTATATAAAGGACCACACATCCACACACCTTGCCCAAGTGCCTGGATACCCCCACAGGTGATTATTGCGCTATACAAATCACCATAACATAACACACTCCAACTACCAACAGCCATCACCATTCATCACCCTCACAGCTCTGCACAAGAACTAGAAGAATGCACAACCATCTTCACCATTTGGCAATATCACTATAATCTCAGTTCACTGCACTAGTACCTTACAGAACCACACTTCTACATCAAACCACATTCATACCACTCACCTTCACAACCAACTTAGAGTTTTGCAATAACACACTTAGCACTACATTACTACCACTGAGTAACACTTTATCAATGCCAGCTTTCCAGCCACAAACTATCACTAAAAACATCTACAGGGTCACACAATCTCTCCCTGCTTACCACTCCCATCCCACACCAATATACTACCACTTAACAGCATTGCACTATCACTTTTAGCACTTTACTATCATGGAATGTTCCTCACACCATCAACTACACCGATATATGCCTCAATTCTCCATAATATTATTTTGTCCCAAATCACATGATTGTGCTATCAACCATCATCGCATTACCAACTAAGAGAGCTCCATCATAACACAACACCACAATGCTACCAACTCGCCATCTGCGCTAAAACGATTACAATAGCAACCATATTACTACACCCCAGCACATCATTACTGTCTCAAGCACTGCACTGAAAGTACAATGTAGGGGGAAGGATGAAATGTCTTGCAAGAACTTGACTAGGATTGTGGTTCCTGCTGGACAGGCTGCATACCTCTGCCAACCACAAACCCAATTTCTAACAGTAGTATTTCCCCAAGTAATTGACTTCACAGTGGAGAACCATGTATACAAAAATGACATTATGTAATTTCTGTGAAGATTTGTGGTAGGTATGCGAGGAAAAACCTATGCAGCTTCACACTCCAGCACCTAGTTCCAATCATGCACATTTCAAATGTATTCATGTTTTTGTATTTAATTGCAGTTTTATATAACAACTCCAATGGGTGACAAAGCGTTTTATATAGCAACCATTTTTGGGACTAGGCCAATAGTCAAAGATTAGGTTTCTGAACATTGAACTTTCAAAGTATTACTGCATTTACTTTATTGTTTGTATAACATCCCAGCGGTACCCCCAGGATGATCAGTGACATTATTCCCATGAGAAATTGGGTTGTTGGTTCAGGGGGCTGAAACCCTACTTAGGCAACAGCAAATCCTTGTCAGGGTGAACCACAAAAAGTCCCTCAATTAACTTATGTTTAATTCTCTGGTAGCTTCGTACAAAAGCAGTCTATCTTAAATATGAGGTAATGTGTAAAGTATTTATGCAGCACTCAGACAGTAATAAAGTGAAAACTCAACACAAGAAAGATCACACTCCAATTTAGAAACATAGATTAAAGTGTAATAAACTATTTGACACCCAAACGACAAAAATCCAATCATTAGAACAAGAGATATACAGTTTCAAAGATTTAAGGTAAGTATAGCACCTAAAACTACAAAGCTCCTCTCACACTTATCTGGTCATCGACACTGAGTGAAAGTCACAAGTTCAGGCCAACGGCGATGGAGCATGGACCGGATACAGTGACTAGGTTAGTTCCACTGGAAGCTTTGTGGATGGTCGTTGCTGTAGCCAAAGATCAGGCCGGTCATCACGGATGGTCATTGATGTGGCATGAAGATCTTGGTGGGCGTCATGAACAGTCATTGCTGGAGCTTCTCATTTGTGGTCACCTTAGGCTGTTGATGCTGTAGCTCAAAGTGCATATCCCATGTTGCCAGTCGTTGATGGAGGTTGCTGTAGTGCAGAGAGTCAGACTCACCAGAGCTTCTCATTGGCGGTATACCCAGGAGGCAAGATCTTGGTGTAAAGAAGCCCATTCATAGTCACAAAGAGCTCAAAACTTCAGAATGTCTCCTTTTCTTCAAGCAGGAGATCAACTTATGCCTCCTTGCCCTGGTCCCAGTCTGCCTGCAGGCACAATAGGCTAGTGTGAAGTACAGAGGCACAGGGCCTGATTCACAAAGGGCCTCCACACTCATAGCCGAGGCCCCACAGTGGTGGCGGGGATCTGGTCTTTAGGTGAGAGCCCTGAATTTGTGGTGGGATCGCCGCAATGAGATGCTGCAGTGTAGAGGTCCCGCCACAAGTTCAGGGCCTCCTCCACAAGTGCAGGCTCCCAACCATGACTGCAAGGCCTCCACCATGACTTCAAAGGCCCTTTGTAAATCATGCCCACAGTCTTTTAAAGTGCAAGTGGAGCACAGCTCTGAGCCCCCTATCCTTCCTGAAAAGGACATAATTATCCTATGTCTTCTTCAGGACCACAAAGTTATTGCTACTGCAAACGTGAAATAAATATGAAAAGGTACCGACGGACAGAGTGGTGCCACCTTCTTCCTGAGCCGCGGCCAGGTGAGGTGAGGTCTTTTCCTCGTGCATCACGGAAGCTATTAGCATTCCGTCACTTGCAGAGGACTTGCTGTATATCCCTGATTACAGGTGACGAGGTTGTATTCGTTCCAACCTTTTCATATTTATTTCAAGTTTGCAGTAGCAATAACTTTGTGGTCCTGAGAAGGCATAGGATAATTATGTCCTTTTCTGCTGAAACATGTTGACCCTTTCTTTTCCATACATAGACAGTCATTTGTTGAAAACTGTCGATTGCACTGTTTTTAAGTTTGAGCTTTGAGAGATATCAATAAAGTGTTTTCTCTCATTGTTCAATTTTAATTCACCATCTAATATTATTTTGCATTGCACTAATCACTCCCACATGAATCAATTGCCCACATCTGTAGGTCCAATTACAGCGGTTTTTATTGCTACAATCTTTATAACTTTATATAAAAAAAACATCCGCGAGCTCCCCTTTCCTTCTGAAAGGGTTGCAGCCCTTAGTGCCACTAGTGTGACACTAGGAGGAGACCCAGATGATGAAGAATGTCACCTTTGATGAGTGATGGGAATCCGTCCTTTAAAAGTATCTTTTCTTTTGTAGCCTGCTAGAGTTTTATAGGTTAGCGGTCATGGTTTTTCTAGGTCTCTTGTGGTTCTAACTGTCTGAATAGACACGTGTATATTGTTGTTTTGTATCTAGCTTGTGATTGGGGAGTATATCAGCGCCAGATCTCAAAATATTCCCTTCATACGTCACAGTTTTCCTAGGTCTCAGCTTCTTCAGTGCCTAGACCACAGCAATGGCTTCTCTCTCAATAGCTTTTCACCTCTGTTCCCTGTGAAGTAACCTCCTACTGATGAAGGCTGGAGGTTGGTCTAGGCCCTTCTCGCTTAACTGTGATAGCACAGTTCCTATCCATGCTCTGAAGCATCAGTCTGTAAAATGCATCTTTTGGAGCAGTCACGGGACTTGAATATAGGGGCTATACACATGATCTGTTTGAAGGTTTTAAGGGCTTTCTGGCAGGCATCCATTCATATCAACTTCTTGGGCTCAGTTAAGGGTGGCAACAATGGTGCCATAACCCATAACAATGATCTCTATTCGGGCTTGGAGTGGCAGTACCTTACACTTGCCCACAATGTGTTTCAAGTGCATCACAGAACCCAGAACTATCTAGAACTTGCTGGCCTTCATATTCAGGCCTGCCTGTTGTAGAGCCTGAAGTACCTCCTGGATGTAAGCAGGACTGAAGGCTCCCATCCAAGCTAGAACCTTGTTCACCAACCTCTAAAAGGTGGCAGGCATTCTTCAATCTAAAAGGCATCACCTTTGGATGTGGCCCTCTGGGGCAGAGAATGCTGACTTCCCTTTTGCAAAAATCAAACACGTCCCTATAATTCACCAGAGGGAAAAGAGGCATAGATGTCCACTAACCACTCAAAAAAACACTTTTTGCCACTGCAGAACATTACATGCTATATAGTCAAAACAAATTATTGTATCTAAAAAATTTTCACAGTTTATTCGATATAATACAATACAATATTGTGCACATCAGTGCCATACACAAGATTAAGAAAATGTATCAATACAAATAAGCATAATAAAACATAAGTAAGAACACAGGTTGTCGACGCAGCGTTTCGGTATTGATATACACCTTCATCAGGACAGTTCTCTAGTTAGTAAAAGAAATATACAATTAGTATACTTAATCTTAAACTTCTTTTTTACATTGTGTTATATTTAACAATTCTATCATTCACAGATTGTTAACAAATTGTTTTCAAAACAGTATGGCAATATGCAGGGCAAACAAGTGGATTTTAATTACAAGATGTGTTTCGGCATTGCATTGTAGCATTCCTTGGACAAAAACGATTTCTTGGGGATTTCTACAACAAAACTAAACATATGAGTAGGCAAAAAACTACTTCCATACCTTATATGTACGGGTTACTATTCCCGGCCTTTTCTTTACATTTAAGCTGTCTTCTTGTTGTTATCGGGACCTTTTACTTGATAAAATTTGTGTCCTTAGAGTCATCTATTTAAGGGTCACTATTTCCGCTTTATCTTTTGGGTTTCTACAAATAAAATTAAGAAGACATTTTTGTCTATACTCCCTCGCATCTTACTCTGGGGACTATGCTAAGCAGTTGAATTTACCTTAAAATTATCTGTATTAGTTGTCTGTGGGTAATTCATGCAAGCTACGAGGGAGTATAGACAAAAATGTCTTCTTAATTTTATTTGTAGAAACCCAAAAGATAAAGCGGAAATAAGGACCCTTAAATAGATGACTAGATGACTCTAAGGACAAAAATGTTATCAAGTAAAAGGTCCCGATAACAACAAGAAGACAGCCTAAATGTAAAGAAAAGTCCGGGAATAGTAACCCGTACATATAAGGTATGGAAGTAGTTTTTTGCCTACTCATATGTTGAGTTTTGTTGTAGAAATCCCCAAGAAATCGTTTTTGTACAAGGAATGTTGCAATGCAATGCCGAACCACATCTTGTAATTAAAATCCACTTGTTTGCCCTGCATATTGCCAAACTGTTTTGAAAACAATTTGTTAACAATCTATGAACGATAGAATTGTTAAATATAACACAATGTAAAAAAGAAGTTTAAGATTAAGTATACTAATTGTATGTTTCTTTTACTAACTAGAGAACTGTCCTGATGAAGGTGTAAATCAATACCGAAACGCTGCGTCGACAACCTGTGTTCTTACTTATGTTTTATTATGCTTATTTGTATTGATATATTTTTTAATCTTGTATATGGCACTGATGTGCACAATAATGTGTTGTATTATATTGAATAAACTGTGAAATTTTTTAAAATACAATAATTTGTTTTGACTATATAGCATGTAATGTTCTGCAGTGGCAAAAAGTGTTTTTTTGAGTTGTTAGTGGACATCTATGCCTCTTTTCCCTCTGGGAATTATAGGGACATGTTTGATTTTTGCGGATAACCTTTCTCCTTGTCCCTAATTGGACTCATAAGGAGACCTCCCTTTCTCTTTTTATCTTTGACTTCCCTTTTGCTCCCTCAGTTAGGGCAATCTGCCATTACCCTGAAGTGAGGTCATAAGTGCTCAGAATCTTCTCAACCTGTCAATGATCTCATCAGCTAAGGTGATAGGGTGTGCATCAGTCTTAGTGACTGTACTGAGCCCCCCATAGTTCACATAGAACCTGAGTTCAGTGTGGCACCTAGTAGGGCAGTTTCGGGTACATGCACTACTGGGCTGACCCAGAGACTACTAGAGTGCTCCATCACTCCCAACTCAAGAATTCTGGAGACTTCTGCCTTTATGCTGGCACCCATTTTGACTGACAACCTGTAATTTGTTCTTAGCAGGCATATTTTCTTCAGTATCTATGTCATGGGTATACAGCTGGGTAAGCCCAGGATTGAGGGAGAACAGGGAGGTAAACTGTCCAACACCTTCGTGACGACCACTTCACTGGAGCCTCACATTGGCAGTCAGTGTGAGCGGCAAGATCTTTATGCAAACAGGCCTGTTAATGGACAAAAAGAGTCCAATGGTCCTCAGTCAGATGACCACTGGAGTCACCTAAGCCTTGGATGAAGGGTGCAAGTCCAGTATTCCTTCTCAGACAGCAGGTAGGCCTCAGGCAGCAGGATAATCCTCTGGCAGCAGGGGTCTTCTTCTTCTGTAGTATCCACATGTCCACGAGTGAACTGAAGATTAAGTTGAGGGTCGAATTTTTATACCTGGTACCTCCTTTGAACAGGGAGAAATGTCTGGAGGCTTCCTTCACAGATGTGTCTGGAATTTCCTGCTTACCTGCCCCGGTCCCAGTCTGTCTGTAGGCACCATAGGCTAATGTGAAGCATTTTGTCAGAGAGTAGACAGTCTTTTGAAGTGCGTGTGGGACTGTGTACAGCTCTGCCCCTCAACCTGCCTGAGATGGTCCATGCAGGCACAACTAGTCCCCCAATTGTGACTGTCTGGGAGGAATACACAGGCTGTATGGACCAAATGGCCAGGACAAGAAAATGCCAACTTCTCAAAACTTAAAAGTGGAATTTTCAGAATTGTGACTTAAATTTCGACTTTACCATTAAAAATGATTTTAAATTACAATTCCTCAGATACCATTCATTACTTTCCCACCTGCTCCCAATACATATTTACCCCTTATTAAATGGAATAGGGGAACCTAATGTCATACCAGACCATGTCAAACTAAAGAATAGATGTTCAACTTTTACTTTTTATGAACCCTGCCCAATGGACTGTCTTGAGCCTACTTTAGGGCTAACATATGTAATAAAAAGGGAGTTTAAAGCTTGGCATGGAGGATTTTTGCCACATCAAATTGACATTTTAAAAATTCCAACAGGCAGGCCTGGGAAATATATTTTTAAGGGTTACTTAAGTGTGTGGCACAATAAGTGCTGTAGTCCCACTACTTTAATGGAACAGTGGTTCTGCCACCTGTTTGCTTAAACGAAGCATGGGATATTTCAATCAATTCTATCTCTCTTTTGAGATGAGACCAACAATCAATGTTAACTAAAATCCAAACCAAAAGAAAAACTCATGTGTTCTATTTTCACAATGTGAATTTATAGTAAATTATTATAAGTTTGTGTAATCAATTTAGACACATATATATACACACACGCAGATAGACTATATATAATAACAATTGAATTAATGACGTGAAGTGAACACAGACAAATTACATATATATTTACATATCACAAAACATTATACACATGATACATGAACATATATTGCAAAAACAAATAAACACAGTGTGCAGTTTTGTAAAGAAAGTATCAACCCAGTAAATGGTTTCTCCTACTATTTTTCAATTACTCCGAATGATCATATACACTTGACATTAAAGCGATGAAATTTCGACCCATGGTTCTAATGGCGATATTGTGCTTGTCCGTATGGGGTTTTCCTCAGCACTAGAGAATAGATCTGTGTGTGGCGTTAAAATAGGTTCCACCCTGATATATAGTCTGCACGGCAGCTTGTACTCATGCGAAGACGGATGACCTGATTCTGACGTATGCCTTCAGCTCACTTAATAGGATTTAATCTTTGTCAAAGCTTTCCTCCGGCGTATAGCGTACGAGGTTCCCTGGATGCATTTCCTAATATTTCAAGAGATTGCCTGTTGGGGCCTTCCGCCTCCAGAACCAAACTTTACTATGGTATCCAAGGCTGATTATTTGCCATTGGATACTTCTTCGGCTTTCTATCCTCCAATGTGAAAAACCGGGAAGCTGGGTAGGCCCACTACTAGCATTTAATTGTTCATGCCTGGGTATATGGTATACCATTTTACTAAAGACTGATAGGTAAATTAAATATGTCAATAAGGTGTAAGACATTCTTAGCATGTTCTGAGGAGTGAGCCAAGCACTTTAGCACTGGTTATCAGTGGTAAAGTGCACTGAGTTCTAGGCCAACAAAAACAAAGTCAGAACATTAGCAGGGGGATGGCAAATGACCTAAGGTCTAATTGTTTCTCATTAGTCCATCTGTCTCACAAGAGGTCAGACACAAGCTCTTCAAGCTAGGCAACATTACTGTGAAATATCTTTGTATTTATGAGAGAAATACTTGGTCGCAAACAGTGCTCACATCAGGATGAGCTATGACTCAGATTCATGTGTATTAAGATGCTGCCATATTCATGACTGTCTGTCGTCTGCCGGTGGATGTGGGGTACACTTTTAAGAAGAGAGGCCAAAATAAGGACGTCAAGACATATAGTATGTCTCAAGCTAGGCTTTTGTTGTCTGGCCCCAAAGCCTCTACTGGACCCCTTAGAACATACACACCATACTGTGAGGCATGAAGCATTTCGATAGCAGGGGCAGGGTGAGAGGAACCATGTCCCCATGTCCCAAAAATCCTTCAGTGCCCAGTGAAGCAGGTAGATTAGTCTATTCCTGACTGTGATTTGTAAAACGTCTTCCTTAGAATCTTTCTTACTTTCTCTTTTCCACTTGCTTTCTACGTTTTATGTATTTTCCCCTCCCTATAGCACTATAGCCCATAATGCTTTCTTTTTTTGAACTCCTATAGCTAAATAAAGGGAATATATCGACTTCCTTCCCTTGTCATTTTCACTACATTTCAACATTAGAGACGCGTTTATTTTGACCCTCTAATAGCTCTCTGTGTTAACCAAGTATTCCATTGGATCACTGTGGGCCCGATTCACAGAATGAACTTTAGACTCAATCCTAAACTTACTACTATTTTGGTATTCACAGAATGCACTTACTACTTTTGGCATTCGCAGAATGAACTTACTACTTTTGGTATTCACAGAAGCTAGGATTTTGTCTTAAGTTTGTCTTAAGACAAACTTAAGACAGACTTAAGACAAACTTAAGACAGACGTAAGACAAACTTAAGACAAAATCCTAACTTCTGTGAATACCAAAAGTAGTAAATTCATTCTGTGAATACCAAAAGTAGTAAGTGCATTCTGTGAATACCAAAATAGTAGTAAGTTTAGGATTGAGTCCTAAATTCATTCTGTGAATCGGGCCCTGTGTCCCTAAGGTTTTATCTGCAAAATTAAATTAATTGTACCAGTTAGTACTGGTAAAATGTTGATAACTTTTTAAAATAGTGCCTAATACCACAGTTGTACATTATTTCTAAGTGCTGTACACTACAGAAGGAACTAGCTCCCAAATAATACTATTCAATGAACCGCTATTGGAAGAATGAAAGTCGGAGGTGGTCAGTGGATGTTCAAACATACAACTTGGTGGTGACTCCAGAGATCAGTAGTGGGTATCTAACTCCTTCAGGCATGCAGCTGACAAAGAATTAAATACAAATTGTTATATGTATTTATTTGAGAGATTATTGCATTTCCAAGAGAACAATTACAGTAGGTTATATAATCTGCCATATCTCTCTTTTGAGTTATTCTTCCACTACTTCAGTGTATCTTTGTACGTTGCTACAGAATGCAGATTTTCGTTTGTCATTTCTGTGTACCAACCTCTATAAATAAAACTATGGTAAAATAATAATTACCTGCTTCCGCAGTGCTTATTACACCAATGTTTTCTACTTCTGAGCCCTGTAAAGTACAGCTGTTACCCCTACTCACTTTCTTTAATTCAGAAGGATGAAACAGCAAGTCTGCTCTGCCTGGAATTTAGCTTGTATCCAGGGGGCCACTCCAAATATCAGCAGTCAGCACAACCATTTTAAAACTGACAAAATACATGGTTGCACAGTCGTCAAATCATTATAATTTCCTATTGTAAAAGTAATTCTTCTTCCATGTAATGAAAAGTGCAGCCTACAGTTCACCAACAAAAAAAAAAAAAAATACCATATGTAGCAAAAACATAATTAAACTTACTGCTCTGCTGGACCTAGCTTGCTGCCTTTTTGCTCTTCGCAGGTTGTGACCTCCACGGCTCGCCGGACCGGCTGCGCGGGTCCCGCAGCGCATTTTCATCAACGGGAGTCGCTGGGGGTATTGTGTGACAACGAGGACTTTCCTGGGCTGAATTGGCGTGGTGCAGGGCTGCGAGCGTGAGACAGGGACTCCGTATCCCAGGAGTCCCTGTGCGCCCAACAGATTACACCTGAGCCGCTCTCCCTGCAGGACACGCCCCCTGTTCATCTTTACTCCTATTAAAGGTCGACATTATCCCCGCTGCGCGGAAGCGCGCGGGAACGCGCCCGGGAGAAGCCCGGGACAAGGGTGGGACCGTCTGTGGCCGTCAGAGGCCGAAGGAGGCTTGGCTGGGCCAGTCCTCTGATATTTGTGACCCTGAACTACCTGATACAGTACGTCTGCAGTTTTGATAGATCCCTGGTATTAGTTTATATAGTTTTGTTTGTTCTATAGCTTGTTGGCTGCAAAGAATGTCTAATCCCTTAAATACCACTGCCCAGGTCCTTACCCAGGCTGATGTGGGGGTAGCACTTATGGGTCCCCTGGACAAATACTTCAGTCGGGTAACACAAGACATTGATAAAGAAATTGCTCTTTCTGAGAGACGTGCTGAGCGTAGGCTATCTATAGAACTCCTTAAAATTCCCTTGGAAAAACGGCCACCCCAGGGTTTTCCGGCTTTGGCATTGATTCCTCCCTTGTCATCTCTAACTTTGCCAGTTGTACTTGAAACGCCCTATGCCTTTCCCCCCTCAGTAGAGCTGTTGGCTGGCTCGACTGAGGGGCAGGAAGTGTCCACTTCGCCCCTCACCTCGCCCCCATTACCATTAATTGACCTATCTACAGGGCTGGAGACCACTGCTCCTTCGAGGGTGCCGATTCACATAGAGAAAACTAAACCAAGTTCAAAGAGGAAAAGAAGTGCTGCCCCAAAAAAGTGTCATCTTCCCAAACACCCGAAAAAAATCAGGAAGGTCGGAGCATCACGGCGCCCTTCCTGCGAGCTTATTGATAATGGTTCTGTTGGGGTTGAGACTACTTAGGAGGGAGCTATACAGGCTAGCCCGATATCCAACACGATTGGCCCTTCACCGGTGGAATCGGCTGAGATATTATCTTCTGCTCCAGTTTTGCTTCGCGAGCTGGAGAGGTTGATGAGGTCTCTCCTGAGTCCTATCGAGGAACGAGTTAAACAATTAGTAGATCGGTTGGATCATTTCGAGAAGGCTACTTTGGATACATTTTTTTTCCAACTAAGGCCCTAATCAAGTCTCTCCCTAGGATGGGGGACAGTAGTAACTCTTCGAAACAGAATGGAAATGGTGTGCCTATTGCTGTGTCTCCCTCTAAAGTTAATATAGCAAGTAGACCCCAGTTGAAGGAGCAAGACCCTAAGACCTATTCAGATTTGCTGGATTGCCCCAGTAGTAATTCCACCAAACAAACTAACCGGCCTGTCAGTCTGGCGGCGGTTAACAAAGAGATCTCTAAAAGAGGCAACGCTGCATCTAATGGCTCCCAACAACTGACTAGCTCCTCAAAATCATGTCATGGAGTTCCTGGAGTTCCAGGTAGAGGCAATCAAGACAGCTCTAAAACTAACACCAATGTATTGAATAGCTCCCATCCACTCCCAAATATTCCTACATTCCGTTCTCCTGCTTCTACTATTAGCTTCCCTAATACCTCTCTGGTGAAGGTTTCCCGCACAACTCCATCTATGGACCTCACACCAGACTCCTATCCCTATGTGGCTGTTCTTACAAATGTACCACCTCTGTTGGCCGGGCAAAAAGAATCCTTCCAGATGTTAAAAAATAAGGTAATGCACTGGTTGAAGGTAAACAGACCGCTGCCCGGGGGAGTGGACGGGCTGATTATAGGAGTGAGAAGGACGGATTGGATAGGTCGTACCACTAAGAACTTAGGGGGGGAGTGTATAGTTGTTAATTTTCAAGATCCTAGGGTGGCACGCCTGATTACGAATCAAAACGTCGGCACAAGTAGTGGTGGAATCGGTGTTGTTGACCTCACATTCTTTTACCCTAGACCAATAGGTGATCTGTTTGGTATGACCAGTGAACTAAGTTATTGTAATTATCTCCCCCCCACAGGGTTTATTCCTTATTCTATACCTCCGCAACGGGGCAATTCCTACAATGGTACAATGTATAATTGTTTTGAACCAATGAAAGATCTAGGATGGTTCCATTGACCAAAATTTGACTATTACCCGATTGAAAAGGAATGTATGACCCGTTGGAGTATATGTGGGAAACCGGTTGTAACTGTTTTATCTAAAAATGTGGAACTCAATGATATAACAACTGGTGGGGAGACCGTGATCTTAGAGGAAACTTGTCGGGAGTGTATTCCAATTCCAGGGGTTTCTGAAAACGAGGAACTAATTACATACAGTACAGTTGGCATTGTGGAGATTAATAAAAACATAGAGGATACTACTCAAGAGTCGGAGGAGCAAGATCCTGGGATGTCATATGTAGGAATAGTACCTATGGAAGACGTTAGTTCAGGAAAGCTCCTTTCTTGGATTTGTAAGTCCAAGTATTCCAGTAGCTTAGGATTTGTAAGTCCAAGTACTCCAGTAGCTATTACACAGAGAGCCGAGTGTGATCCAATTCTGAAGTCCATTAATATTGTAGATCAAGCGGTCTATGAACTGATGCCATCTAGGTCTTATCAGGGGGGACTTGATATTGATGTAGGAGGTGTCCCGATTTTAAGGCAAGTGACTATAGCCCCTGCTTCCTCAGTAACAAGCCCTATAATAGGGGCTAGTAATAGTGTGGTTTTGAAAATGGGGGCATTATTAGTAGGGGACAGTCCAATGTTAGCTAGGGAAAAATTACCTACACAACAAAAAATTACCTTGATATCTTGGAACATCGCTGGTTTGAAAAAAAATCTTTCTGACCCTGATTGGTCTAATTATATAGACGCCAGTGATTTTTGCTTGTTCCAAGAAACCTGGTCCCTCGAAATACCACATAGGGTGGGTTATAAGACATTTAATATTGAGGCAGTTCCTTCAGTTAGAGGTAGATCATCGGGGGGGCTTACGGTGTGGGTTAGTGTGTCACTAGAGGTAAAAATAACACAACTAAACACTGATTCAGCAGATATACTAGGTCTTGTAGCTAACACGAAGGATGGTAGGCGCATTGTTGTGTTTAATATCTACAACCGTCCATGTAGGCTATCTAATGAATCTGTTATTTTTGATAAACTGGAAAAACTCCTTACAGATTATGTAGATGTGACTAGCAGTGTAATAGTTTGTGGTGATTTTAACTGTAACTTTGAACCGATCATAGGGTTTGGAGATGTTTTTCTTGATGAGGATAGGGCTAACAACATTCCCTCTCTATCTTATATGAAGGGTGTGCGCTGCACTACCTTAGCCACCCAGATAATGAGATTGGTATCTGTACATGGTCTGAGGGCCTGTAATGGCCGATTTCCATCAGATTCTCCAAAAGCACCAACCTTTGTTAAAAATGACTCCCAAAGCAGTATTGATTATATTTTGGTATCTTTTGATATCTGGTCCCTCCTATCTGACTTTGTAATTGACCCTAGGTTTGAAAGTGACCATCGACCATTGCACTTGACTATAGATCACAGATTAATCTCTAGTACTTGCAGTCCGATGGATTACACCATGCTGGATAATCCAACTATTAATGGCCCTTTGATGAGTAACAATAGGCGTTCGCTCAAATGGGCTAGCCTATTGAGCAATAAAGAGGCATTATCCAGCATTTATTTACTTTTTGCTGATACTTTTGTTAACTATTCGCTCCAACCAGTAGAGGGTAAGGTTTTTATTGACCTACATACTGAATTCTTTAAAGCCTTGGTACCTTTCGTGTCGAAAATGCCAAACAAAAAACAACTGAAAAAAACTAGTATTGGCATTAAACCCTGGTACAACAAGGAATGTCGTAACTGCAAGGGTTTGCTCTTAGAGGCAATCAAGAGCAAAAAACCATGTGTTATCAGGACTTTAAGACAAGAATATAGGAGGGTGCAGAAAAAGGCTAGAACCAACTGGGACGAGGAATGCTGGGAGAATATGTTAACAGCTGTTAAAGCAAAGGATAATGTGGGTTTTTGGAAACTAGTTGCTAATGAGAAAATTGGAGAAAGGCAACCGGATGATGTGTTTATCGATGAGCAAACTTGGGTTGATCATTTTACTCATCTGTATGAAGCACCAGGTAGTGAGGCGACTGTTGATGGAAACAGCCTATGGCTGGCCTTACTTGTAAACACTATAGAGTTCAGCCTGGAGGAAACAGAGTTGGCAATAACCGCTGTAAAAAGCGGTAAAGCCCCGGGACTTGATAAAATACCGGGGGACTTGTACAAGCATGAGATCAGTGTATAGGTGCCTTACATAAACAAGCTTTTTAATATGCTAGCCGCCGGAGGAAACCTACCAGATAGCTGGCAGGGAGCAGAAATTATTTTAGTTTTTAAGAAGGGAGATAGATATGATCCTTCTAACTATCGTCCCATCTGTCTTTTAGACATTTTACAAAAAATCTTCTCAAGGCATCTTTTAAATCGAATGGATCTGTGGATCAGTGAGAACGAGATCTTTACAAAGTTCCAAGCAGGTTTTAGACGGAACACAAGCACGATAGACCAAGTATTTAGGTTTTGTTGCATTTGCTGGAAATATGTTTCTCTACTCAAAGGACATATTTATGTAGCTTTTGTTGACCTTAGGGCAGCTTTTGATTTAGTTTTGCGGGATCGTTTATGGGATTGTTTGTTTGCACTGGGCTTACCATCATGTATACTCCAGCAGATTAGACGATTACCTGATAATAACTTTGCAAGAGTACGCTGGGGCCCGAAAGGGGAATTAACAGAACCCAGACCTATCAGACGGGGAGTCCGTCAAGGATGTGTGTTGGCCCCTACACTCTTTTCTTTATTCGTCAACGACATCCCAGAATACTTAGACAAATGCAATAATGATTCCCCAAAACTGAATGGTGTGAGGGTTCCCTCACTCTTATTTGCGGACGATACAATTTTGATTTCGCAAACGCCTATGGGTCTCCAAACACTTTTAAATTCCTTTAAAATGTATTGTGATTCAAAAGGCCTAGAAATAAACACAAAAAAAACCTAAATGTATGTCCATAAATCCTCATAAATCATTCAAAGGGCAATTCTTTTTAAACAACCAGAGGCTTGAACTGGTTCCAAACTTCTCGTACTTGGGGGTTTCCCTAGATTCAACAACCTCATGGAAAATGCAAATTGAAAAAAGTAAAACTATTTTCAATCAGAGTACTTTTCCTATTATTAAGCGCCATGGGGCAAGTTCAAGCAAGTCCATTTCACAAGCACTAGAAGTTTTTAAATTTAAGGCCCAATCTGGTGCTTTATATGGAGCAGAAATCTGGGGTGTAAAGGCAGGTAACATCTTTACGATTAGTGAAAACACTTTTTATAGAAGGCTTTTGAGATTGCCCAAATGTACTCCACTTGTACCATTATTTATGGATTTAAACATGAAAGGACAGACCACATTGCATTACTTTTTTTTTTTTTTTTTTTACGCACTGATGCAGTCAAGTCACTGTGCAGGTAGGCTAAAAAGTTTACCAGTGCAGGGTCCAAACCCAACTCTGAGAGAATCGTCCACAGCTTCGACCTATTTACTAGGTCGAACGCTGTGGACAAGTCCATAAAAGCCAGATGGACCGACCCCCTAGCAGCGACAGTATATTTACAAATGGTCATGTGTAAATTAAGACACTGTTCCTCAGTGCCCCTCCCCATTCTGAATCCATATTGGGTGTTGCATAAAATTTCATTTTCCTTTTCCCACATGTTAATTTTATTTAAAATTACCTTGCCAAGAATCTTAAATGACGAATCAAGTAACGATATCGGTCTATAACACCTAGGGTCACCCCTTTGCCCCTTTTTAAAAATTGGGATGATGACCGAGTGTGACCAAGAAATCGGAATGTCAGACGTGTTCATACATGCTAAATTAAAAACATTTGCAAGTACTAAGGACCAAATATAAGGGTGTGCTTTGTACATATCGGCGGGAACCCCATCCGGGCCAGGGGCTTTCCCGCCAGCAGTGTTTTCTATGGCATTAAGTACTTCTTTGACCGTTACCCTTAGTGGGGTGTCTGTGGTTAAGGAATCTATAGGGGTAAAAGGAATAGTGGTGATCTTACTTCCATAGATGGTTTCAAAATGGTCTAGCCATTGTTTCTCGGTGATATTCACCTCTAGTGGTTCATTCTCTCTACCATTAAACAAAGGAGAGTTCACTATAGACCAAAATTTGGCACTATCCTTTAATGTTAGATTGTCATATAGTGCTTCCCAAGCTTTATCTTTTATTTCTCTTTTTCGAGCCTCGGTCGTACTTTTATATTCTTTCCTTAATTGGGACACTTCTATTGGATTGCGTGGCTTGCATTTTAGGGCTTCTAGAAGGTTTTTATGTGCCTTGGTACATTTAGCATTAAACCATCCCTGTGCTTTGCATGACTTATTAAAGGATTTGCATGTAAGAATCACTGCCACATTTTTACATATGGTTTCAAAGGCTTTGATGACATTCCCTCCTGTGGTCAATGGATATCTGCATATATTTAGTTCAACACTTAGTTTATCACACAAGTCATTAAAAAAGTCCTCAACGTTAATCCTGGACCATTTAACTCGTCTACCTTGGTCATGAGCCCGGATTGCGGTGGGGTAGATTGACTGCTGACCAGTATTTATTATGGTAGGATTAATATTAGTCAGTTCCATAATGACTGGATTATGGTCACTAAATGCTGACAAAATGGCGTTATATGTGATGACATTTTTGAGAATACTAGGTGACCCAAAGATAAAATCAATGATAGTATTACTACCTCTAGCACTGTAAGTTACC
The DNA here is from genome assembly GCF_964261635.1 of Lissotriton helveticus. Taxonomy (NCBI): domain Eukaryota; kingdom Metazoa; phylum Chordata; class Amphibia; order Caudata; family Salamandridae; genus Lissotriton; species Lissotriton helveticus. The sequence goes on from NC_136058.1 coordinate 210,679,543, forward strand.
ACTCTGTCTTTTGGATTTGCAAAAGCGGGTTCTGACATATCCAAATTTATCAGCAATTCTTCTAGAGCACCCCCTTTTGTAGAGTGTTCGAAGTGCGGGTGAGTCAAATATTCATCTTCCTGAGGACCACCATTATAACAATTTAGATGACAAAGGTGTGTGTTAAAATCACCAAAAAGTATATAGTGAACAAAAGTAGATTGACTCTTTTTATAATTATTTAAAAATTCTGCCAACATTAGGATATTTTCACTTCCTTGTGACCCTTCTGTTGAATTATAAAAATTAACATAGAGGATTTTTTCCCCCGTATTCATCAAAACCTCTAGGATTAAACAGTTAGGAGAGTTGACATTTATAATTTTCATCGCCCCCATGTGACTTACCGAGATTAAGAGTGCTAAGCCTCCCTTACTTCTGCCCCTATTTGACTTTTGTGCTGCTACAAAGAAGGATACATATCCTTCTACCCAAAAGTTACAATCAGTGTCCCAGGTTTCTTGTAATGCAACCACATCCTGTTGTTTAATAATTTCCAGCCATTGTGCATCTCTCCTTTTGGCTTGTAGACCGGAGATATTCCATGTCATTAGATTCACAGTTCTGTTGACCACATTATTTCCTGGCTGTTCCTCCACCCCCTCCTGGTTGGTCAGTCAGATGTTAGTGTCAGAATTTGTTAAGACATCAAAGCGGTTTCTTAGCTCCAAGCCAGGGGTCCAGGCCACTGGGTGTTTGTTATCTTGGGTCAGTTGGAAGCTTAGTGGTTGGGTTGCCCAGTTAGCTAGTTGTACTTTGTGTCTTGGGGTATTTTTCCTGTATGTTGTATCGTGAGTAATTAATTGTGTTGAACTGGGGTAGAAAAAGCCCAGTGGGACCGCACGTATTTGTCCTTGGGTAATGTTGGTGGCATCCCAGAAAAGTCTCGTGCAGACATGTGGATTTCTAAAGTTGATAATAACACAATCATCAGAGAAGCGTTTGGCTGTCGGCCCCAGCCAGGTAACTCTTCTCGCCAGGCTAATATGTGCGGAAACATCACTAGGGCCTGAACAGTTTGTATCGCACCAGCTCTTAACGTTTTCCATAAGTGTTAGCTGAGTTTCAGGTACTCCCGGAGTTAGCCTTGGAACGTTAACCAGTACTGCCACAAACGGGGTTGCCTCTGGGGGTAGATTTACCATAGGTTTAGGATATTGTCCATTACCCGTTCTGTTGTTAGAAGTTTTATCAGCAACCTCATCATTTGCTTCGTAAGTGTGTTTAGTTTTAGAGTCCGAGGTGTTCTGTCGGATAGAATGCAATGTTTTATCAACAGTTTTAGATTTAATTGGCAAACCCACTTTTGGAATAAGTGGCAAATGTACTGGGTTGGGCATGGTGTCAGCGCTATTGGTCTCCTCCATAGGTTGACTATGTTGTTCTATGGTCTGTAGTGGATCTAGAGCAAGGCGCTCTGTTACCTTTTGAAGCAACAAAGAGTTCATCCTCTCACATCGGCTCATAATACCTGATACACAATCTTTTAGGGTTTCTACTATATCACTTGAGATCTTGATCAGTGTTGATTCGATGGTGTCAGTTAAGACCCTTTCTATCATAACTTTAATTGAGCCTTCGAGCTTAGTTGATGATTGTCGTAATGTAATATTGGCTCTATGTTGAGAGGATTGTGTTTTGTGAGATCTTGCTCTTTTTCTGCTTTTAGATCTTTTAGGATCCCCCCCCCAATGTTTGGGCACACACAGGGATGTCAGATACCACTATTGGAGGCTCATAGTGTACTGAGTTGTGGCCTTCGGGTAGAATATCATGGGGACTAGTGATGACAATGTTAGGTTCTAGGGGTATCCGTGACTCGTTGTGCTCAATGGATACCCCCTCCAGGCCGAGTTCACGTTCTTTCTCGGCGATTTCTTTATTAAGCTTCCCCATAGCAGATGTTAGGTAAGTCAAAATACTTCCTGGTGCATTAGTTTTACGTGCAATTTTAACTTTGCTTGTGCCCCCTGTGATTGAGGTCTGTAGTTTTCTCTTACCCATTTTTGTGCTGTAGATGTTAGGGGTCCGGCCTGTCCTGTCCTCTGGCGTCCCCTGATGGCCACAGACGGCCCGCCCTCTGCCCGGGCTCCGCCCGGCGCCACCCGCGCGCGTCCCGCGACGCGGAGGAAGCCTCCCGCTGAAGTAGCGGCAATACCGGAAGTCCCCGCTAGGCTCCCTGGGAGCTGTAGTCGGAGCAATGCGGCGCGGCGAGACTGCAGCGGTAGCGATTGCATTACTTAGGCCACTTTTGTTCTGGGTCAGACTCTGGAGTATTCCGGATCTTGAAGATTATAGACATGGAATCTTGGACGTCAAGAACCTTGATGTTTATACTACTAACCCCTGGCTTAAGTATGTTAAAAATTGGTTTTATCATTTAGGCCTTGCCCATTTTTGGGATGATCCAACGTGTTTGAGACAAAGATGCAAGACTTTGGTCAAGGCAAGATTTTGGTCTCACATAACACACAATTTCCAAAATGGTGATTCATGTGGATCCATTACACGAAGTTTTCTTGATTTTAAGGACTCTCCATTTTTTGAAGACTTTTTAGATGAGATTCAACCACCCCTAGCAAAAAGCCTGTATTTAAAATTTAGATATGGTATATTAAGAACAAAATCTGTACTAGCGAGATGGGACAAGTCTTCAGGGCATCCAGGAAATGTAACTTGTACTTGCTGTCAGTTAAATCAGAGAGAGGATGACAGCCATATATTGTTTTTTTGTACAGTCTATGAACTAGCGAGGAGAAAATGGATCAAACCCTTGTGTAAAGCATTAGGTATACGTTCATATCTTGAAGCATTTAGAATTATTAAAACAAACACTGGACGTCTAACAGTGTTTTGTGTTAGCAGATTTCTAATAAGTGCTAGTTATACCCGCAAAAATATGGCTCTTGATCTGTAGACACTTAGGGGGTCATTATGATGGCGGATTTCCCGCATACTCCGGGCCGGCGGAAGCCACCGCTGGCCCGGAGTATGCGGGAAATCCGCCGAGGAGGCCTGAAAGACCCACCGCCAAATCAGGATGGCTGGTGGGTCTCACAATCTGTCCGCCGCTTTTCCGCCGCGGTCGGAAGGCGACCACGACGGAAAAGCACTAACATGGCAGGCGGTGTCTATCAGACACCGCCAGCCATATTAGGATGTAGGGAAAGTAATGTTTTTCCGTGGCGGCTTTTCCGCCGTGGAAAAGCATACGGACAATCACTTTGGGGGCCCGTTGCGGGCCCCCTGGGTGAAGGTTGCGTGGGGGGTGCACATGGGGGGTACCTATGGTACCCCCCTGCCTTTGCGTGCACGAAGCGGCAGGCACCGCGCGGTGCCTGCCGCTTTGTGCATGCAAATGCACAGCTTTCGTTTTTTACATTGCGGCGGGTGCTGCTTCAAGCAGCACCCGCCGCAATGTAAAACATAGAGGATGTGACCGCCAGGGTGGCGGTCACATCCTAATTGCCATGGAGGGACCGCCGCTGCCCATGCGGACGGTCCCTCCTACTCAGGGGTGGCGGACGGACGCAAGTCCGTCCGCCATCCTAATCGGCCCCAAATGTGTGCAAATTTCATACAAGGTAGATTGCCCTGATACTGGCTAGTGGTGGTTTTTGTAAAAACATTTGTTTATATGCCTATTTTTTATATTTGGATATTTATTGTATTAGTTGATGAATTGTATATTTTCTGCTTCCCATTGATATATTGAATTGACTGTATGTGTATCCTCCGTGCCAAATGTATTGTTGATGCTTATGTATCTTTTATGGCCGAATGAGCCGAAATAAAGATTAAATGATGATGATGAATGATGAATTAAACTTACTATATGCTCCTGGAAAACCTTTGGTACACTGCATCAGAATATAACTTACAGTAGTATCAACAACCTGGGAAAGATTGGTCTTTATTTTCAAAATGTCCCAGTAGTTGTGTTCTGTGGAATTCGTGTTTCTTTACACGTGGGATTCTTGGAAATCTTACTGTCTTTCTTGTGATGTCTGTCTGCTCTGAGTTAAGCATTTCATTAGGTTAATATTTACAGGAGTACTCTGGCACAGTTCAAGTTTTTGCATGGATCAGTGAGTAGAAATTGTATTCAACATGATTTCCCACCAGCCATGGATATCTGCTCTGCGCTGGTGTAACACAAAATGAAGGAGCCCCCCCTTCCCACCCACGCAGAATGAGATGAGAGGGTCCTGAGTCTCCTAGATCTTAGAGATGTTTATTGCCTTCATTTGAATGGGTGCCCCCCTTGAAGGGGTGAGGGACCCTTGAGAGTTGAGGGACCCTTCGCTGCAGTGGCTGCAGGGGCCTGCGTACAGACCTCCCACTCCTCCCAAATAGAATCAGTTGTTAATCCCATGCAAGGTGTCACATTACTAAAACTGAAACATTTACCCCACAACAATCTCATACAAATAAAATGCTGCCCTCTGCATACCCCTGGTACTAAAAAAGAATTGCATCACTTCAAAGAGGCCCTTATTAACTGCTGTTGTGTCCTAGCTCACCATTCAGAGCTTCATGACACAAGTCCTAACCACTAATTTGAACTGCTCATTGTGACCCTAAACTTTTTTTAACACTTCCTTGTAAGTAATTATTGAGTTCAAGCTTCCTGAAGGTTTCTGCATCAGGATTAGAAGAAGGGTTTGGGGACTAGTGGTCTGTCATAGAAATGCCCCCTCTTGGACACTTCTCTCCACTCAGTGTAGCACCTTTCCAATGCCTGCCTGTGGACACCTGGCTATCTCCCTCGATTTCTACGGAAGTCAATGCAATCTACTAATCCCTCCTCTCTGTGGTAACTCAATTTTCATTGAAATGTGTATCAATCCCTGAACATTGCTTCTAATGCCATCCATCTCAAATAGTTTCCTGTGCAACTTTAATTTACAATGGGAATCACAGTGCAACATATCAGTGTCTAGCCTGAAAAGATTCTTGGATTTAAATTCTCCCTCTCAAATCTCTTTAAATGCTGCCCCTTGCAGTATGAGTCAAAACGTCCCTGGACGTTGAAGGATCGCAAATTGATTCCATTCAAAATAAACACAGACTGCACCAACTACAAGGGCTTAAACAAAAAAGAAGTTATGTGTAAATGAACCATCAACCTCCCTAGTCAAGGAAATCTTACCTCTATACTGAACTCTGGGAGTTCAAATTACATTATGCCTGCCCTACTGTTACATTACTATGGTATGTATGCAACAGCATGGGAATCCTAATGTGTGTCAATTAATGACAACCAAAACTGAGAAACCATACTGGAGTAAACTTGATTATGGAAAACCAATGTTAAGGAAAGATAATTTTAAGGAAATACAATTAAATCGAAAAATAAAAGAATCCTTTTCAAATAAAGAATATTTTAATGTAAAGTCCAAAATTGCATTAAAATTAGGTGGATTTTAGAACTACTATGGGGTTGTTAGGCTCAGGGAGTGGTAATGCTTAGGGTGATGAGGGGTTCTTAGGAGTCAGGAATAGAAAGAGGTTTTTAGTGTCCAGAGATGGGTGGAGTGTAGGGGTGGGAGGGTTTTTTAGAGTTCACTGATGAGTGGTGTTTAAGCGTGTGAGGTGATGTCAGGTTTCAGGCTTGGGTGGAGTGTAAGGGTGGTGAGTGGTTTTAAGGACTCAGGGATGGATAGAGTATAAATGTAGAAAGGGGTGTTTAGGGTTTAGGGATGAGTAGTTTGGGGTGATGAGGCATTGTTATATGCCATGGATGGATGATGTTTAGGGCCAGTGAGGCTTTTTTAGGGTGCAGAAATGGGCGGAGCTAGGGGAAGGTAGTGAATTTATGGTTCTGGGTTGGTGAAATTTTGAGATAGAAAGGACATGTAGGCTTCTGGGGTGAGTGTAGGTTTTAGGTGTAGTGAGAGGTTATAGGGAGCAGGGATTGATGGAGTTTAGGGATTGTGAGGGTTCAGTGAGTTAAATGTATTGTGGAATCTGGATATATGGAATCAACTCCACTGACTGGAGTCACTGCAACACATCCCAGAGTCAGAGATGCCGACCCCACACCGTTGGCATGTACCACGCCATGGCATGGTGGAGATTGGCTGAAATGCCGGATGCGCCGATACTATACTCGCCCCTGTTGCCCCTCACATATCATCCGGACCTAAAAGTAACTTACGAGCTAACATGTAGGCAAATATTGAATGAAGTAAAGGCTCAGAGATGGGGAACCCTGTATGAAAATGGTAAGTTCAGAGAAAAGGAACAATTTTTCCGAGGGAGTATACCCACCATAATGGACTTCTTCATGTATGTCAGACTCAGGCAAAGCGTGCAGGCTGCCACCCCATGTTTTCCGGCGGAACCGCAGGTTATGCCCCCTCTGCATGCAATATTACAAGCTGGCCTGCCGCAAAATGTAATCTCCCTTATTTACCACAGCACACAAGTATCTCGTAAGACATACTAAGTGAAATTGTGTACTAACTCGGAAGTTGAACTCGGAGTCAAACTCTCAGATAAGCAGTTGGAGTACTGCTGTGGACAGACAGTAAACATAACTTCCAACAGTAGGCTATGCATGATACATTATAAATGTATGCACCGCCTATACTATACCGTAGTCAAGATGTACAAATTTCAACTAAGAGATAGCGTTGCGATAGATGTGAAAGGTGCGGGAGAGAAGCTGCAGATTTCCTACATCTGGCATGTGAATGCACTGAAATTAGTCGATACTGGCATTAGGTATTTAATGCATGGATACAAAAACAATGAAGGAGTATCCACTCAGAAACAGAGAGAACAAAAGGGTTTCTCTGGATATGGGCTTATGTGCTCAATTCAGCACCATGTGCCTCAACCTGTTTTAGGATAATGCATATCCTTATAGAAGACCCCTCACTCACCAACCTGGTTGGTGACATGCTTCATCATCGGGGTCCCACCCCATAGGCCGAGTGCCTATAGGGTGTGCTGCGACACCTGATTACAGTGGCGCTGGTTAGTTTTTCTTTTATGTATTCAGGGCGATCAAACAAGTGAGTTTAAAAAGGGCCAACACTACTCACTACAAGTATTTATTCTTGAGTGCTTGAACCCTAGTTAAAAATATGTTACACCTATGCCTAATTAAGTAGACTTCGGTGTTAAGATTAGTGTTTGATAAAAATAGCTAAGTGTGCTATGTGAGGTGTGATAAATGCTATAGGTTAAAAAGGTCTACATGTTTCAACCATTGTATTTATTCATTGGTTTTCGTCAGGACCATGATATTGAACTGGGTGGTCCACACATGCTAAGGTGCGTCCTGCCCTAGTCCAAGTTGGAGTGCACAAATTGTGGACTTGTGTAAAATTAGTGCGTTTTCTTTGTTCAAAGAAAAAACCTGTAAAGAGACAGGAAAGCAAAAAACAAAAAACAAAAAACAGGAAGGGGTCACATACAGGGGTTGACAATACATATGTATCACATTTAACATATATAGCCAAATTGAGTCAATAGATGATGTTAAACCTAAGTTGTAAAACAGAGGGATCCATCTAGTTGTGCTACAGTGCTACAGTGCTTTTACTGGACTGTGACTGATAGCTACTCGAATGGTGCCAAAGAAGTGGTGTCGACCTAGTTTTGGCATCTGGGAATAGCTAGTGACAAGTAAGGGCGGCGTATTATGAGTGAGTGATCTTTATTGGTGTTCACGAAGTGAACGGCTGCCGAGATTCGTGAGCAGTCGTGACGTCGCTGTTGTGAATTGCGACTGATATAATGTTTTTTGCTTACGCTTCCTTGCGGTGTTGCCGCTTCATGGGCACCAGCGCTTCCAAGACGGCAAGAGTCCGTCTCCTGAAAGTCGATAGATAGCAAAAGAGAAAGAGAGAAAAGTGCCCGGTTTTAGTTTACTGGCTGTAATTTGCGTATTAGCGTCGCCAGCGGGCTTTCGTTCGGAAATGGGAGGAAAAGATCGTTTCCTTATTCGTATCGGCCACACATTACTTACTTGCAGCTTCTGATCATCAGGCGGTAAACCTACTTGGTTCCGGCTGGCGGTGCCCCGAGGAGTAACCGGTGATGTCTGTGGCTACCGGTAAAGTAACGCTTGGAGCGCTTCCTGATTGGGCGTGGCCTCGTCCCGTGGTATGATCACGTGGGTCGCTATTGACCAATCGGGGTATCACAGGAGGAGGAGCCCCCGAGTGATGTCACCGGTCTCAGAAAACCGAGGAAAAAATGTTTTGTTTACGTTACTATGGAGAACAATCGCGTTCACACTGGAAGCAGATTTTAAAGCATTTCGAAGGGAGTTGAAAATTTAAAAAGTTAGGACTTTATTTACATCAGAACAGGGGCAGAATCAGAATTCGTAATCAGCCGTGTTGGTTGTGTAGTTTTATAGTTTTTTGCTGAGTCTTACAATGTTCATGAAAACATCATGGTGTTACTTGTAATTTTAGGACAGGTTTTTACGTTATTACACTGTTCCATGGGATATTATCGTTCAAGCCTGACTTATGGGAGGACAATCTGTAGACCCATCTTTGCTCTTTTTCAAAAAGGCATTGGGTCAGGTTCGCTCCTGGCTTAACTTGCTCGATAATTGTCCATTCCAGGTCATCTGGTGTATGGCCTTTTGAGAGAAAATGTTCAGTGAGTCTGGTGTTAGTCTTTTTACACCTAATAGTGCTTCTATGCTCGCCTATCCGTAGTTTAATCTTCCGGCTCGTCATGCCCACATACCGTAGGTCACACGGGCATGTGAGCATGTAGACAACATTCTCACTGTTGCAGTTAGTCTGACCTCTAATAGTCCAGGTTTTGTTTGGTTCCAACTGCAATGTTTTGGTGTTCTTCGTGTAAGGGCAGACGCTGCAAGTCCCACATTTATAGTGACCTGTCACTCTTGGTAAGTCCCATAGAGTTGTTTGTGTCTCTCTTTCTGGGGATGTCTTTTTTGGTCTTGTATTGACCACTCTGTCCTTTATGCTCTGTGCTCTTTTGAAGGAGAACAAGGATTTTTCCCACCTCCAATTGCCAGTGTTCAAAATACTCCAGTGTTTTCTTATTATTCGGGAGACATCATTGGAAATAGTGTTATAAGTAGTAACACATGTCAGGGGTATTTCTCCCACTGTCTTGTTCGTCTGTTCCAATAGACCTGAACGCGGTTGATTCCGCGCACGTTTTTGACTTTTTTGGAGAATCTTAGTCGGATATCCCCGCTTACGCAGTTTATTGGTGAGGTCCTGTGCTTGATTTTTATAATCTGCCAGTTCACTGCAGTTCCTACGGATCCTCAGGTACTGGCCATATGGTAGGTTCTCACGTAAAGGTCTTGGGTGGAAGCTTTCGAATCGTAGCAGATTATTCTTGGCAGTTGGCTTGTGGTGGGTGACAGTTGTTAGTTTCCCTTCTTTTTTCGTGATTGTTACATCAAGGAACACAAGTGTCTCAGGGTTTTTTTCGTAGGTAAAGCGTAGATGTTCATCACAGGTGTTGATCCAGTTAAAGAAGGAGGTTAGAGACTCCTCAGTACCTTTCCATATGGTCAGCACATCATCGATGTACCTGCGCCATATTATAATGTTAGGGATATAGGGGTTTGTTTGACCGAGGATGTATTTCTCTTCAAAATCATATACATACAATCCCGCTATGCTCGGAGCAAAAGAACTGCCCATAGATGTCCCACCTGTCTGTAAGAAGATCTGGTCTTCAAACTCAAAATAATTTCTTTTGAGAGCCAGTCTGGCACATTCCAAGACGAACTCTCTGGGGGTTCTGGACGTCCAATCTTCCTTTTCTAGAGCTCGTCTTAATACATCCAGTGTGGCATCCTGAGGGATACTGGTGTACAAGCTCTCAATGTCAAAGCTCACCAGTATGGTGTCATTCTCAACAGTGAGTTGATCCAAGATCTGTAGTAGACTTTTAGTATCTTGAAGGTATGTGCTTGTTTTTTGTACCATTTTTTTGAAAAATACATCGCAAAATTGTGAGAGGGGTTCCAGCACCGACCCTATGCCAGAGACAATAGGTCTGCCAGGTGGTGGTGTCTAGTTCTTATGTATCTTAGGCAGGGTATAGAAGTAAGGGATTTTCCTTGCACTCCCACATAGGAAATCTGCCTCTTGTTTGGATATGAAACCCTCTGATTCACCGTGTTCCACTAGCGATTTTATCTCACTTTCCAGGTCTTCTGTTGGATCCACCGGTAGTCTGCGGTAACTGTTCTGATCTGCTAAGAGTCGGAGACATTCTTTTTGATAGGCTGTGCGATCTTGCACAACAATGCCTCCGCCCTTATCTGCAGGTTTGATAACAATAGTGTCACAATCTCGCAAGTTGTCAAGGGCACTTCTTTCTTCTCTGGTCAGATTCATGAAGGCTTTTTTAGGATTGGTAATCTCAATCTCGTTGAAGACAGCCTGCTCAAACGTGGAGATTTCCACTGGAATCAGGTGTGGTGGTGGTAATCTCCACGTTTGAGCAGGCTGTCTTCAACGAGATTGAGATTACCAATCCTAAAAAAGCCTTCATGAATCTGACCAGAGAAGAAAGAAGTGCCCTTGACAACTTGCGAGTTTGTGACACTATTGTTATCAAACCTGCAGTTAAGGGCGGAGGCATTGTTGTGCAAGATCGCACAGCCTATCAAAAAGAATGTCTCCGACTCTTAGCAGATCAGAACAGTTACCGCAGACTACCGGTGGATCCAACAGAAGACCTGGAAAGCGAGAGAAAATCGCTAGTGGAACACGGTGAATCAGAGGGTTTCATATCCAAACAAGAGGCAGATTTCCTATGTGGGAGTGCAAGGAAAATCCCTTACTTCTATACCCTGCCTAAGATACATAAGAACAAGACACCACCACCTGGCAGACCTATTGTCTCTGGCATAGGGTCGGTGCTGGAACCCCTCTCACAATTTTGCGATGTATTTTTAAAAAAAATGGTACAAAAAACAAGCACATACCTTCAAGATACTAAAAGTCTACTACAGATCTTGGATCAACTCACTGTTGAGAATGACACCATACTGGTGAGCTTTGACATTGAGAGCTTGTACACCAGTATCCCTCAGGATGCCACACTGGATGTATTAAGACGAGCTCTAGAAAAGGAAGATTGGACGTCCAGAACCCCCAGAGAGTTCGTCTTGGAATGTGCCAGACTGGCTCTCAAAAGAAATTATTTTGAGTTTGAAGACCAGATCTTCTTACAGACAGGTGGGACATCTATGGGCAGTTCTTTTACTCCGAGCATAGCGGGATTGTATGTATATGAGTTTGAAGAGAAATACATCCTCGGTCAAACAAACCCCTATAGCCCTAACATTATAATATGGCGCAGGTACATCGATGATGTGCTGACCATATGGAAAGGTACTGAGGAGTCTCTAACCTCCTTCTTTAACTGGATCAACACCTGTGATGAACATCTACGCTTTACCTACGAAAAAAACCCTGAGACACTTGTGTTCCTTGATGTAACAATCACGAAAAAAGAAGGGAAACTAACAACTGTCACCCACCACAAGCCAACTGCCAAGAATAATCTGCTACGATTCGAAAGCTTCCACCCAAGACCTTTACGTGAGAACCTACCATATGGCCAGTACCTGAGGATCCGTAGGAACTGCAGTGAACTGGCAGATTATAAAAATCAAGCACAGGACCTCACCAATAAACTGCGTAAGCGGGGATATCCGACTAAGATTCTCCAAAAAAGTCAAAAACGTGCGCGGAATCAACCGCGTTCAGGTCTATTGGAACAGACAAACAAGACAGTGGGAGAAATACCCCTGACATGTGTTACTACTTATAACACTATTTCCAATGATGTCTCCCGAATAATAAGAAAACACTGGAGTATTTTGAACACTGGCAATTTGAGGTGGGAAAAACCCTTGTTCTCCTTCAAAAGAGCACAGAGCATAAAGGACAGAGTGGTCAATACAAGACCAAAAAGACATCCCCAGAAAGAGAGACACAAACAACTCTATGGGACTTACCAAGAGTGACAGGTCACTATAAATGTGGGACTTGCAGCGTCTGCCCTTACACGAAGAACACCAAAACATTGCAGTTGGAACCAAACAAAACCTGGACTATTAGAGGTCAGACTAACTGCAACAGTGAGAATGTTGTCTACATGCTCACATGCCCGTGTGACCTACGGTATGTGGGCATGACGAGCCGGAAGATTAAACTACGGATAGGCGAGCATAGAAGCACTATTAGGTGTAAAAAGACTAACACCAGACTCACTGAACATTTTCTCTCAAAAGGCCATACACCAGATGACCTGGAATGGACAATTATCGAGCAAGTTAAGCCAGGAGCGAACCTGACCCAACGCCTTTTTGAAAAAGAGCAAAGATGGGTCTACAGATTGTCCTCCCATAAGTCAGGCTTGAACGATAATATCCCATGGAACAGTGTAATAACGTAAAAACCTGTCCTAAAATTACAAGTAACACCATGATGTTTTCATGAACATTGTAAGACTCAGCAAAAAACTATAAAACTACACAACCAACACGGCTGATTACGAATTCTGATTCTGCCCCCTGTTCTGATGTAAATAAAGTCCTAACTTTTTAAATTTTCAACTCCCTTCGAAATGCTTTAAAATCTGCTTCCAGTGTGAACGCGATTGTTCTCCATAGTAACGTAAACAAAACATTTTTTCCTCGGTTTTCTGAGACCGGTGACATCACTTGGGGGCTCCTCCTCCTGTGATACCCCGATTGGTCAATAGCGACCCACATGATCATACCACGGGACGAGGCCACGCCCAATCAGGAAGCGCTCCAAGCGTTACTTTACCGGTAGCCACAGACATCACCGGTTACTCCTCGGGGCACCGCCAGCCGGAACCAAGTAGGTTTACCGCCTGATGATCAGAAGCTGCAAGTAAGTAATGTGTGGCCGATACGAATAAGGAAACGATCTTTTCCTCCCATTTCCGAACGAAAGCCCGCTGGCGACGCTAATACGCAAATTACAGCCAGTAAACTAAAACCGGGCACTTTTCTCTCTTTCTCTTTTGCTATCTATCGACTTTCAGGAGACGGACTCTTGCCGTCTTGGAAGCGCTGGTGCCCATGAAGCGGCAACACCGCAAGGAAGCGTAAGCAAAAAACATTATATCAGTCGCAATTCACAACAGCGACGTCACGACTGCTCACGAATCTCGGCAGCCGTTCACTTCGTGAACACCAATAAAGATCACTCACTCATAATACGCCGCCCTTACTTGTCACTAGCTATTCCCAGATGCCAAAACTAGGTCGACACCACTTCTTTGGCACCATTCGAGTAGCTATCAGTCACAGTCCAGTAAAAGCACTGTAGCACTGTAGCACAACTAGATGGATCCCTCTGTTTTACAACTTAGGTTTAACATCATCTATTGACTCAATTTGGCTATATATGTTAAATGTGATACATATGTATTGTCAACCCCTGTATGTGACCCCTTCCTGTTTTTTGTTTTTTGTTTTTTGCTTTCCTGTCTCTTTACAGGTCTTTTCTTTGAACAAAGAAAACGCACTAATTTTACACGAGTCCACAATTTGTGCACTCCAACTTGGACTAGGGCAGGACGCACCTTAGCGTGTGTGGACCACCCAGTTCAATATCATGGTCCTGACGAAAACCAATGAATAAATACAATGGTTGAAACATGTAGACCTTTTTAACCTATAGCATTTATCACACCTCACATAGCACACTTAGCTATTTTTATCAAACACTAATCCTAACACCGAAGTCTACTTAATTAGGCATAGGTGTAACATATTTTTAACTAGGGTTCAAGCACTCAAGAATAAATACTTGTAGTGAGTAGTGTTGGCCCTTTTTAAACTCACTTGTTTGATCGCCCTGAATACATAAAAGAAAAACTAACCAGCTCCACTGTAATCAGGTGTCGCAGCACACCCTATAGGCACTCGGCCTATGGGGTGGGACCCCGATGATGAAGCATGTCACCAACCAGGTTGGTGAGTGAGGGGTCTTCTATAAGGATATGCATTATCCTAAAACAGGTTGAGGCACATGGTGCTGAATTGAGCACATAAGCCCATATCCAGAGAAACCCTTTTGTTCTCTCTGTTTCTGAGTGGATACTCCTCCATTGTTTTTGTAACTAATTCCGGGGACCAGGAGTTCCCAACTCACATAGATAAATGTAAAATTTCCCTCACTCTCTCTTTTGTTATTGAAGATTTAATGCATGGACACAAATGATTGGATCCTCCCTGCATGCATCACCTGTCACAGCCTTACTAGGGTACACAGGGGAGGTAGAGGAAGTATATAGGAAATATACAGCGCTGGGGTTGTTCATAGCTAAACGCAGAGTTTCCTGTAGATGGGGAAGGGAAAGAGCACCTAAATTTAAGGAATGGATTCAAGATCTTGTATTGTGGCAGGAACAATCACTCACGTATGCAAAGCCACTTCTGCTCTCTTCCAGACCAAAGGATATCTAGGACCTATTGAAAGCATAGCAAACGCAAGGAGAAGATGGACGAAGCGCTGAAACATTTAAGACACTCACCCCCAGTCACAGATCTGGGTTGACTCGATCATCATTCTTTATCTCACTTCGCCACCTCAGTTCAGACCCAGCTAGATGCAAATCAGTCTTGATCCTGTGCCTCATGGGAACAGTTCAGCCCGACCTGCCAAGCCAGGTCTTCCCTGAAACGGAAGCAAGAATCCTGGGTTTCTGGGTAACACCCTTCATCAGCCAGGCTAGCTTGAAATCAGTGGCAAAGTGAGCAAGGGACTAACTTCTGGGCATACCCTGCCAACCTAGGGCGAACAAAGCAAACACAAGGAGAGTATGGACGGAGCGCTGAAACTTTTCAGACACTCACCCCAAATCACAGATCTGGGTTGAATCCATCATCATTCTTTAGCTCACTTTGGCACCTCAGTTCAAACCCAGCTATATGAAAATCAGTCTTGACCCAGTGCCTCATGGGCAAAATCCATCCTGAACTGCCAAGCCAGGGCTTCCCTGAATGGGAACCAAACATCCTGGGACCGGTTTCTGGGTAACACCCTTCATCAGCCAGGCTAGCTTGAATCCAGTGGCAAAGTGAGCAGGGGACCCACGTTTGGGCATACCCTGCCAACTTAGGGTGAACAAAGCAAAGAAAAGGAGATGACGGATGGAGAGCTGAAACTTTTCAGACACTCACCCCCAGTCACAGATCTGGGTTGAATCTATAATCATTATTTAGCTCACTTTGCCACCTCTCTTCAGACCCAGCTACATGCAAATCAGTCATGTGCCTACTGTGTGTTCAGTGTGGTCCCGCAGTATGTGGCCTGCTGGCTACCTTATGCGTTCCACGTCCTGCAACTCAGAGGACAGAGAATATTAGGATGATGGTACAGCAGCAACTTGAACCGGAAACAAATATCCTGGGACCGATTTCTGGGTAACACCCTTCATCAGCCAAGGAAGCTTGAATCCAAAGGCAAAGTGAGCAAGAGACCCATGTCTGGGCGTACCCTGCCAACTTAGGGCGAACAAAGCAAACACAAGGAGATGATGGACGGAGCGCTGACATTTTTCAGACACTCACCCCCATTCACGGATCTAGGTGGAATCCATCATCATTCTTTAGCTCACTTCACCACTTCAGTTCAGACCCAGCTATATGCAAATCAGTCTTGACCCTGTGCCTCATGGGAACAGTCCATCCCGAACTGACAATCCAGTGGCATCCCTCCAGACCACCTCGATATAAAAAAATGCAGGAAGAGAGGAGAGTTAAGAGGAGGAATGGTATAACTGTCCAAGGAGTTATGTCTCCACACTAATACATACCTGCCCACACATATGTACAGAGCTGGGGGGTGGATTGGGGGACCTGAGAGTACAAAACACACGCCAGAATCACTGTTACCACACATTAAAGCGATGCTGTAATAAATGGCAATGATGAAAAAGTATGCTGATAATGTACTGTGATGCAATTTGACGATGGAAATTATACATGTTGATAAAATAATATGAACATGTTCATCATAAAGATGTATTATATGTATGCTGCTGATATTGTTGCATCTGAAACACAAATAAACATATCTTTAAAAAAAAAAAAATAGTGTCAAAAAGCACAAAGCACCAACCGTGGAGATCTCATTAAACGGGGTCAAAGTCAAGAGTTAAGGTTGACCGCTATGTTGAACTGGTCAGATACAGGGACCAAGTTTGTTGCATTGGAAAGTTTACCTTCTGACTTAGAAACATTTATTGAGGGAAAGTGGTCATTGATGGTTCAAAGTAGGGTCTGCCGACAGCAGGTTGCTGAAGAGCGTGGTACCGACAAGCCTTCAGCAAAGGCAGGAAAACTCAGAGTTGGCAAAGTCTTAAGTTGGTGCCTGGGAAGGCCTTTAAATTGATGGGATGCTGCTGGGCGTTGGTCCCAATAAAGCCCTCGAATTCGGACGTCAAAATATTTTTGCGTATCAAATCTCCTTCAGTGGGGCAAACTGACCGTACATTTAACGTCAACGCCAGTGGGTTGGACAGCAATTCTGGTCTCCGACAGGTCTCCAGGCAGATAGTTGGCAAAAAGTTTCTAAGTTTCACTTTTGCAGTTTGGGTACAGAATGAGTACACTCCAACACCTACTAAGAGTCCAGGACCTGGGGTTACCCCTTGAGTGTTAAGTCTCACTCCAACAGAGGCCAGCAGAAGGGCCTACTGAAGGTCCAGTAGGTAGTGGTCAGCTGGGACATTTCTGAGAAAGACCTCCAGAACTTTGTTGTGTACCTGTAAGAGTCATCCAACTGATCCCTGGAGTCACGTCTGCGATCCTGGGTTCAAGGGAAGAAGGTCCAATCTTCTTTCAAGTTTCATACAGCTCCACAGGACTGTTCTGAAAAGAGGTTCTGGGGTTACCAGTTGTGTACCCAGTGTCACCATTTTTGGATGGCAATTCATTTGTCCATCCCTAAATCAATTATAGGCAGTTCTTCCCCTCCTTCTGGGCTTGAGATCAGCCTGTCTGCAGAGACAAAGAAGAGGCAAGCCTGGGTGTGAGCTGTATCTTCCAGTGACAATGTAGGCACCCTTTGAAGTCTGGAAGGTGCTGGGCACAGCTCTGGGCTAGCATTGGAGCTCAGTCAGGGCTGGGTACAACCCCTTCAGAGAGGAGAGGGGCTTAGTAGAGGAGCACCCCTCGTCATACTCAAGGACCTTTTGTCCACTTTCTGGGAGAAGTACACGTCTCATCCCAGGGGAGTCATCACGGGACACTAGATACTGGTATCTAAGCCCTTTTGGTTAGGCACAGAAATGGCGACTCTTTCAAAAAATTCTATTTGTATAGTAGTAATATAAAATCCAACTTGTCCATTATATCAATTTTAAATTATCATTCAAATGAGTCCTTGAATTTTGGTTCTAGTGGCTCCCAAACTAAAGTTACACATAATGCATTATTATAATGTAACAACCCAGTATGTCTCTATGGGAGACGCAGCCTTGCAACAGTGAAAATGGCTTTGGAGATTTTTCACTGTCAGGACATGTAAAACATTAACTATACATGTCTTAGCTTTTGGATACTATGCACCCTGCTCTATGGGCATTTAGGATCTACGTAAGAGGTGACTTAAAGGTATTAAAAAGAATGTTTAATCCTGGCAAAACGTTTACTTTGGCAGTCCAAAATGGCAATTTAAAACTGCTGACAGGCTGAAAGTGACGGCCTGGAAACATGTTTTACAGGACTAGGGTAATGAGTGCTAGAGGCCACTTGAAGCATTTAATTAACTAGCCCTGGTTACATGTAGTACCATATAATAGGGATCTATAAATAAATCGAATATGCCAATCAGTTCTGTACTGCTTCTATATCATTTAGAGAGGAGATCACAAGTCCTGTACCTCTAGTTAGCAGGGGTAAAGTGCACACGGTCCGTTGACCAACCGAAAAAAGGTTCAGCAACAGAAGGCAACATTCTGGGGTGACACAACAGAAAGGGCAAATTCTCAACATTTGTACAATCTCTACATCCTCAAACTGGGAAGGCGGGCTTCTAAAGAAACATTAACTAGCAAAATGAAGCAAATGGGTTCTGCATATATAGTCCTCTGGATATTTTGTTTTGACTACCCAGTTTTTGGACTTTTACTGTAAACGCGTCTCACCACCTGAGTTTCACTTACAGTAAATTCACAATAATATGACTGAGCATGCTACCTGCCAGTGTCTGGCTTTTAAGATAAAGTTGCTGTTGTAAGAGGATCCACACTGGTTACCCATGATCACCTCTGTGTATGCACAGGTGTAGGTTGTGGATAAATAACTACTGTCTTGAGCATCCCAGGATCGGCACATAGGGAGCCAGTCACAGAAGAACATCTTCAGGATTGGTACTGACCTCAGTTTGACATTAAATTGTAAGTGAGTATTCATAGTGTAGGTCCGAAGTGCTTACTGAAGATTTGTGATGCTTTTATTGTGTTACACATTTTTAGGCGAAATCAGCCCTGAAGTACTTTTTCATTACAATTAGGCCTACAGGGTTCAGCAATGTATCCATCTGCATGTATGCACCTACATGTGGATTTACAGTCATTAACTTTCCATATACACACTTTATGGCATTTTCACATTTGCCTTCTTTCCCTGGCTCAGCTCAGAATAAGATTCCAGGTTTTTGACCCCCCCCCTACTGGGCCACGTTAATTATCATGCTCCCCTGCAGAGCGAGCAAAGGCCTCCCGTCACAAAAAAGCAATTAACAGCCCTGAGAAAGGAAGGGGTGGGGAGGAAACTTCATCTGTTAATTATCTTGTCAAACTACATCTCTGCTGGGCCAGCCAAGGACCACTCCAACAAAGGAGGGGGTCAGACCTCTGGGGCCAACACAAAGTGGAGGCTCACATTTGAAGTTTTGGAGGAAGAGGATCCGAAAGCTGTGCCAACTAGAGGCAGAGCTGAAGCTTTCAGGTGAGCTCTTTCCACTGACAACTTTAAGTTGCCATATTGGATTGTCCCACAATAATGTGCAGGAGGGTTGTGACAGGGGTGGAGTGATGTTGCGACATTGTAGGATTGACCAGAGGTGCCAGGTTCCTAGAGTTTCCCACCCCTCCTTAAAAGCCCCTGTACAAGGGAGACACGGATGAGAAGGCACTGGACCTAGGAGCCACAAGGTGCAATGATGCCCAGCTGGGAGAAGAAGACACTTGATGTCCTTCAAGGTATTTTGACTCCAGCAGACCCACAGTAATAGGATAGGCCTCTCCGGGGTCCGTAGTGACACCCTCCGTGGTACCTGTTAGAAATGGGGGTCTCTAGTTGGTAGAGGTAGGTACCTTTGTCCAAATAGGGACTTTTGATTCTAATCAGAATCAGGGGGATACACTTAAAAAACCCTGCTCACCCCCTTGGTAGCTTGGCACAAGCAGACAGCCTTATCTTAGAGGCAATGTGTAAAGCATTCGTGAACACATACAGTAACACAGTGAAAACACTACAAATGGACATCACACCAGTTTGGAAAAATAAGCAATCTTTACCTAAACTAACACAAGGCCAAACGACAAAATCTATACTCCATAACACAGTATCAAAAATAAGGCTCTTAAATGGTAAAAATAGTTCAGTTCACTGCAAGTTGTAAATGCAAAATTTTTCCCACAAAGTACCTTAGATGCGTCACGCAAAACAAACAAAAGGATCGCAGGGAAGGTGATGCATCAGTTTCTTGCTTCAGGGGAGGTGATGCTTCTGTTTCTTACTACAGCACAGGGGAGGTGATGCATCTGTTCCTTACTGGAGTGTTTCTTACTGTGTACCGGTGACGTCGGGACAAGATGGTGCCTCGATGCGTGGCGATGATCCGGTGCGATGCGACAAAATGGCGGCTTGATGCGATGCGATGGTCCGGTACGGTGCTGGATCATTTGCAGCCGCACGGATTTGTCGGCGATGCGTTGGGACGTGGTGGAGATGTGGTGCGCTTCTTCCTAGTTGCTCGGCAAGTGTTCGGAACCAAGTGTGGATGCGGCACACTTCTTCCCCGTGGCTCAGTGATGCGTCAGGAATCGGTGCAGGTGCGACACGCTTCTTCCTCGTTGCGTCGATCTTCCAGCTCCCAGCGACAAACAGCCTTTAGAGGTCCTAAAAAGCAGCAGGCACCTCTTTGCAGGTTTAAATTCCCGGCAAGGAAATTCAGGGCAGCTGGTGGTGAATTCTTTGTGTCCCTGAGACTTCAAAACAGGAGGCAAGCTCAATTTCAAGCCCTTGGAGATCTGTTCTTCAGGCAGGTGACAAAGCAAACAGCAAAGCCATTTTTCTCCTTTCCTTGGCAACAAGTAGCCACTGCAGGCCAAACCCAAACAGCAAACCGCACAGGGGCAGTAATCTTCCTCAGCTTCTCCGGCTCTTCTCCTTGGCAAAGGTTCCTCTTGAATTCCCAGAGGTGATCTAAAGGTCTGGGGTCTGGGTCCCCCTTTTTATACACACACATTCTTTGTTCTCTGAAGGCAGGGAGTGTCTGTACCCAGCAAGAAACAGATCTGTCCTCAATGGTGAGACCTGCCCCAGGCAGATGAAATAAAATCTCCTCCCCCTACTCTAAATCTAACCCAGGTCCATTCAGCCCAGCCCTGACTCATCAAACTGCCAGAGCCGCAGCCCTCCTCCAGCCCCTGTCACTCACAAGCCCGACATGCAATACACAAACCTAGCAGAGGCACACTGGATGGGTAGGCAAGAAAATTCCTACTTTCTGAAAGCTGTATTTTCAAACACAGAATGTAAAAATCACCCACACTAAAGGATGCACTTTACCAATCTGAGTTCAGGTGTACTAAACATTAATTTCCTATCTTGTTCCCAGGATATGTTTATAAGATGTTATAAGCAAACTGCCCATTCTGGTCTATGGGAACAGATAGCCTTGCAATAGTAAGAAACTAAATTGGCAGTATTTCACTGTCAGGACATGCCACACACATCAGGGCATGTCCTACCTTTCACATACAAAGCACAGTGCCCATAGGGGTACCTTGGGCCTACCTTAGGGGTGCTGCCAGGCTTATCTTTAGAGTGCCCAGACGAACACATGCATCACCCCTCCTTAAACAACTGCATTGGCTCCCTGTTGGACAGAGAGCAATATTTAAAGGCCTCTGTATCGCGCACAAAGCCATCTATGGCCAAGCCCCTAGCTACATCAAGGGCCGCCTAGCCAACTACACTCCTATTAGGGCGTTACGTTCCTCCGAGGCCAACTTTTTGACCTGCCCACGATTTAACAAGTCATCGAAAGGAGGAAGAGCCTTCTCCTCATCTATTCCCCACATTTGGAACAACCTGCCTGAGAACATACGCAAGGAACACGCCCTCCTACTGTTTAGGAAGAAATTAAAAACAGTAATTTTAGTAGAGGCATGGGCTGCAATCTGAGTCCCCTCTTGTAAAGGCTAGATCTCGGTTTCTGTTAGCGCTTAGAGATCTGCAGGTGATAATGCGCTTATAAATAAAAATTAACATAACATAACTAACATGCAGAAAAGGGAATGTTTGGGAACTGGCAAGTGTGTACACTTGCCAAGTCGACATGGCAGTCCCAGACTGCACACAGGCTGTGCAATGGCAGGCCAGAGTCACATTTTACAGGCTGCATCTGTGGGTGGCACAATCAGTGCTGCAAGCCCACCAGCAGCATTGGATTTACAGGCCCTGGGCACACACGGTGCACTGTACTAGGGACTGACAAGTAAATCAAATAACCGATCATGGAATCACTAATCCGTACAACGATTTACAATTGGGAGAACTTGCACTTTGGCACTGAACAGCAGTGGAAAATTGCCCAAAGCATCTACACCAGCAAAAACACAGCAGGCAACAGCAAAAAATGGAAGGGAGACTCATGCTAATGGTGCCAAGTCTAACAGTACCACTGAGTAACAGTTGGAGGAATGGACCTGCTGGGGGACTTCTGTTAACCGGTCACTGACACCACTGACAATACAGGTACCCTTCAAGATGCCAGGAAGCTTTGGGGTGTAGGATGCTTGGCAGGGAGGGTGTTTTGCTGTCTGGCTGCAGAGAGACTGCGCAGGATGCACTTACAATCTTGGAGACAACCAGAGGACAGGTCTGAAGCAGGGAGCTAGAAAAACCAGGTCTTCATGAAAGGTGCCCCTTTAGACGCCAGGAGACCTAACGTAAATGCTCCTGTGGCTAGGTCTGGCCACCAAGAGCACAACAAGACACAGATCGTAGAAATCTGTCCTACATGGCCGGAGAAACAGGCCTGGTATGTCTGGACCCCTAGGAACAAAAACTGAAAGAAAATGAAGCGCATAGTGCTCCGCTCAATTTTCTAAAAATACCACTAGAGTGGCCATGGCCTAAGGGTCAGTGCAACCACCATTGATTTTTTTGCCCTCATGAAGGGGCAGGCATGAGGCCGCCTCTCAGAGTTCTACCAAGGCCCAAAGGACTCAAAGCAACAGAGAGTGTCTTGGGGCACCCCAACTCCCCCGGACAAATGAAGCCACCTGGAGCACCACCATGTGCCTATGTTGCCGCTGGGGAGGCCAAAGACCTGGGAGCCATCTGGTGTTCCTCCGCTGCCTGCCATGCGTTTGTCTGGGGGCTGCACAGTGTACAAAGTCAGCACCCTTCTTTCCCTCTGCAAGATTGGGTGCAGTTGGAATGTTTGGCTTGCGTCTGTTGCTGATAGTGGACCGAGAGTGAGGCAACCAGCAGGGGACGCAGGTGGCTTGGGCCTCCCCACATGGCTCCCAATGTGAGATGAAGGCTTTTGGGTGCCCCAGGTAAGAGTGGGGCTCTGGTACAACAGAGTAGAAGTATGGAGCAGCAGGCTGTCTAACCGAGACAAAGCATTTTCAAGGCCACTCAAAATATCCATTAACTCTGCAAGGAGCGCCCCATAATGCCCTATGAGGGGCTGAAAAATGCACATTCCCCGAGGTGGAGCAGGGGTACCACCAGAATTCAACAAACGGTTTGGAGACAGTGCATGGAGTGCATCAGTCCCCCAAAAATATTTTTTTAAGACTCCCTACTTTTCCTGAGGGATTGAATTGGTGACCTCTGGAACAGTTCCCCATTGTTTCAAACAACCCTAAAGTTGGATCTTTTGTTCTTGAGCTCTGGAAGTTTCCTGGGCTAAGTTTTAATTATATTGCAGTAATTGGCATATTTTTAATTACTCAGATTGCCATTATGCCACATCGTGTAAATTCAGGTAAACATTTTAACATGAGAACTACTGTTCAGTTTATTTTTTAACTTCAGCGGCAATTTCAGGTAAATATTTTACCTTATCTGAAGCACATCACCACAAATCCGAATGTAAACTGCAGTGTTTTGAACATCAGTAAATAATAGTCAATTGTAAAAGGGCGGTTTAAGGCCTCTGCTACACTAAATAGCATCTGACAACGGTCTTTTTTCAAACAGATCATTTCTTGCCAATGTCCCCCCCCTGCGCCTCAGGAACATTTACACCATCAAACGTAGGGACTCCACCACATTAATGGACCCGCGCTACCAACTGTATTAACCACTCATTCTCAACGACTAGGGTATTGCTATGTGACCTTAGCAGATGTTAAATTAGAAGGGCCAACCATGGTCCCCATCTGTTTTTTAATTGCTCGTTATGAAGTTGCACTGATCAGATGAAGTTAATATTTCACTAAAAAGATAGATGGCCAGGTCTTTTTAATTATTTATGGATGAATCTTACTTTTTAACCCATTGTGATGATACGAATGGACTAAATGGACACCCTCAGGAGGATTCCCAGAGAAAAAACCAAAAAAACGAAATAAATGTTTTAAAGCTAAGACACAGCACTGAGACAAAATGCGTGTCTCTTGCACTATGTGTAAATATTTTAGTAATATCGATATACGTTTTTTATCATTGATAAATGTTTACCATTATAATGTTTTTATTAATCAAACAATAAATTTCTATCTATTTAGCAGCAGTTCCTTTAACATGGGTGGTCAACAAACATTGCAATTACATTTTTTACTCAAGAAGACTTTTGGGTAATTTTTCAGCAACAACTACACACAAGCAACCAAAAAATCAACTCAAAGTTACATTTTCGAGTTAAATTATTTCCCAAACTGACTATTCTGGTACTGGTGTTTGAGTTGGAGATACATTTCACATAATTAGGTGTAATTATGCATACTTTTGTGGTCATTTTTTGTAATCAGGCTGCACAAAATTACGCATGTCACACCCATTCCTACTCTGGAGTGCGGGGACCCCTCATGGAAGGCGCTCTGATTGAGGCAGCAGTCCGCATGAAGTATAAGACAGACTCAGAGATATCTGTGCTTGACTTTAAATGCTTTATTAATAATGTTGGTTATGAACAATGCAATGTTTTCTATTACAATTATTGCATTTCAGTATTGGTATTGCCCCCAGTATGCATGCATTATTTATAATGACACACCCTTATATTGTGACGTTGCATTCGGTTAGGTGGGCAGTATTGTGGTTATAGAGTTCAGAACCCAATAGGGGTGTAACATGATATAAGGGTTTCATGCAAGATACTTCCATCTACCCGAATGTGTGTATTTGCAATATAATGCGTAGTATTTAGTAGTGTATGTGTTTAATTAATGTCCTTTTTTTTTAAAATGGCACGGGACAAATTTTTATTGAGTGTGTTGCGAACCAACAGAATGGGGTTACTAGCTAACACCACCGACCCTGAGTAGAGGCCTTGGACTGTTCTGTTTCCCTATCCTGAGAGTGTCAATTGCTTAAATTAGGTGCTTGGTTCACTGGCGGGCTTATTATTTGTGAAGTGCGTCCTTTATAAACCACCTGTCAAAATAAATTACACTTCCCACTTCTTGATGAAACCCTCTTTTTTTTGTTGATGCTTGTAAAAAAAAATAGCAACATTTTCCACTAGAAAAAACATAAAAACTTGACGTTGACTCACCAGTTGGAAACTCTAACAATGACATCAGAAATTACAAAAAAAGTAAAAAGTGAAATGCTTGACGTTCTAGTGCAATGTTAAACTCACAAATCAACCTTGAGCACAAAAACGTTATCTTCTCTAGATGACTCTTTAATAGCTTCCTGAGCCAAAATAACTGGTCCTAAAGTGGAGGAATCCTAGCTTAAGTTATAACATGGGTACTCAAATCTTCCTCTCGGGGGCCAAATTGACAGTGTGGTTTGTGTCCGAGGGCCGCACCGGTGGGGGCGGGGTCAGTGGGGAAGGGGGCGGGGCTAGAGCAAAAAAAACTGTGACCATGAGGTTGATCACAGGTCCCTGCAGCGGACGCCTTCGTCCACTGAGCCACCAGACCTGGCATACACACACATCTCTCTCTCTCTCTCTCTCTCTCTCTCTCTCTCTCTCTCTCTCTCTCTCTCTCTATCTCTCTCTCCCTCTCTCCCTCTCTTTCTCCCTCTCCCTCCCCCTATCTCCCTCTCTCCCTCCCTCTCTCTCCCTCTCTCTCCCTCTCTCCCTCTGTCTCTCTGTCTCCCTCTGTCTCACTCACTCTGACTGTCTCACTCCCTCTCTCCATCTCTCCCTCTGTTTCATTCACTCTCTCTGTCTCCCTTTATCTCTGTTTCCTTCTCCCTCACTCTATTTCCCTCTCCCTCACTCTATTTTCCTCTCCCTCACTCTATTTCCCTCTCTCTCCTTCCCTTTCCCTCCTTCCCTCTGTCTCCCTCTGTCTCCTTCCCTCTCCTTCATTCCCTCTGCCTCCCTCTCTCTCCTTCCCTCTCCCTCACTTTGAGGTCTCCCTCACTCTGAGGTCTCCCTCACTCTGAGGTCTCCCTCCCTCTGAGGTCTCCCTCACTCTGAGGTCTCCCTCTCTCTTCTTCCCTCTCCCTCACTCTGCATTCTCCCTCTCTCTCCTTTCCTCCCCCTTACTCTGAGCTCTCCCTCTCTCTGAGGTCTCCCTCTCTCTCCTTCCCTCTCCCTCACTCTGATGTCTCCCTCCCTCTGTCTCCCTCACTCCGAGGTTTACCTCTCTCTCCTTCCCTCTGTCTCCCTCACTCTGAGGTTTCCCTCTCTCTGAGGTCTCCCTCTCTCTGAGGTCTCTCTCGCTCTCCTTCTGTCTCCCTCGCTCTGTCTCCCTCGCTCTCCCTCCCTCCCTTGCTCCCCCTCCCTTCCTCCCTCTCCCTCCCTCCCTCGCTTTCCCTCCCTCCCACGCTCTCCCTCCCTCGCTCTCCCTCCCTTGCTCTCCCTCCCTCGCGATCCATCTCCCTCCCTCGCTCTCCCTCGCTTGCTCTCCCTCCCTCGCTTGAAATTGAAATTAAAATATTTATAAAGCGCACGACTACCAGGCGGTTTCTTGGCGCTAGGGATGCGAACCCGTGGACAAAGGGAGGGGTAGGCCGCTAGTGTGGAAAAGCTTGAATGAAAAGAAATGTTTTCAATGCTTTCCGGAACTCTAGGTAATGGGAGGAAGAGGGGGTAGGGGAGAGGTGTTCCAGAAAGCGGGGGCTAGAGTGGAAAATGTAACGCCTCCCGACTTCTTCTTCCTGAAGCGAGGAACAGATAGAAGAGATTGCGAGGAGGGGCGCAGCTCTCTACTGGGGAGGTAGGCCTTAATTTCGGAGGCAATAAAACCAGGGGCTGTCCCTGCGCGGGCCTGGAAAGTAATGCAGCCCATCTTGAACAAGGCGCGCTCCCGGATGGGCAGCCAATGCAAAGCTTTTAGCAGAGGGGTGACGTGATGAGACTTGGAAAGATAGTAAACAAGTCGGGTGGCCTGGTTTTGAACCAGTTGAAGTCGCCGAAGACTGTATGCGGGTACGCCAGTATACAAAGCATTGCCGTAGTCTAGGCGGGAGATGACCATAGCTGAAAGGATTATTTTAAAAGCGGAAAAAGAAAAGAAAAGTGAGATCTTTCGAATAGTGCTGAGAGTGAGGAAACAGGAAGAAACGACTCAGCTAATCTGGGAGTGCAAAGTGAGATGAGCATTTAATTTTATCCCTAGGGTCTTGACAGAAAAGGAGGGGGTAGGAGGAGAACCCAAAGAGGAAGGCCAGAACAAAGAATTCCAGGGACTGGAGGAACCACCTGTCAAAACCAGCTCGGTTTTATCAGGGTTGAGCTTCAGGTGGTTGTGGTTCATCCAGTCCCTGATGAAGAACATAACAGATTGAAAATTGTGAATGGACTCTGGGGAGGAGGATAAATTAAAAATAAGCTGGAGGTCTTCGGCGTAGTTGTAAATCGTGACCTCCATCTGCTGTAGTGCAAAAATAAGAGGGGAAAGGTACAGATTAAACAAAAGAGGGGACAGAGAAGACCCTTGTGGAACCCCGCACTGAACCTTACGAGAGGGAGCAAAGAAATCAGCCAGGTGGACGGCCTGTGTGCGGTCCCTCAAGAAGGAGGAAAGCCAGACCAAGGCAGTTCCACTGATGCCAGCCGCCCCGACACGGGAGAGAAGGATGGAGTGGTCGACCGTGTCGAAGGCGGCGGATAAATCAAGAAGAACCAAGGCTTGAGGTTGGTTAGTGTCCATGCCCTCTCTGAGGTTGTCAATAACAGAGAGGACTACCGACTCCGTGGAATGCGCGGGGCGGAGCCCACCTGTCGGGAGGCTAAACAGCCATTCTCCTCAGCGAAGACGCTGAGTATTCTGGTGACGTGGCGTTCCAATATTTTTCCTAAGAAAGGTAGGAGGGCCATTTTTTTCTCTTTGAGTTCAGCATTAAACCACCTATTGGCGTCGTAGGGGCGCCTGGCAGTAACTCGTCTTAGGGGGGCCACTTGATCACAGCCTCTGGCGAGCCATTTGTTAAGGATGCCCTCTTGGGAAGAGGAGGGAAGATCTTGAAGGTTAGGACTAGAGGCAGAAAGAGAGGAACAGAGTGATGTCATGTAAACGTAGTTCCTATTGCGTGCCCAGGTATTCCTAGGAAGAGGAGGGTTCTTAGCAAGGCTGGGGTGCAAAAAAAAAGAAATTAAAAAATGATCAGACCAGGCACATGGGTAGACAACAGGGGAGGAAACAGGACAATTGAGTGACCAAACCTGATCCAGGGTGTGACCGTGAATATGGGTAGGGGTGTGAACATGGGACAGGAAATTAAAAGAACAAAGCGATTCCGAGAACTCTTTGGATAAGAGGTCCTCGGCAGGGTCGGAGGGCCAAAAGTTAAAATCACCTAGCACCAGAATAGAGGAATAATTCACCATCAAGGTAGCCAGCAGGTCCTGGACATCAGGAAGAAAATGTGGAATTTGTTGTGGAGGGCGATACATGAGCAGGCATGTCAAGGCTGTTAGGAAAGAGGCAGAGCGAACGACTAAATAGTCGACCGCTGTGATGGGGGGAGCTGACAGTAGCTGGAAGTGAAGTCCAGAGCGGACAATCAAGGCAACGCCACCGCCAGCCTTCCCAGCTGGTCGGTCGGCGCGGAGAGCATAGTAAGAGGAGGGGAGGGCAGCTAAAAGAATAGGAAGGGAATCCGAGCAGAACCAAGTCTCTGTGAGAAACAGAAGATCAGGCTTATGCGTGTCAAGCAGAACGAATAGTTCATGGTGGTGCTTGACCGCGGATCTAGTGTTCAAAAGAAAGACTGAGATTCCAGGGGCAGCACAAGGTGAAAGAGGCGGCTCCGGTGGAGTAAAGGGGAGAGGGGACGGGGCCAGAGTGCAGGGAGTGGGAGAAATCTGCCTAAGGCCGAGTTTGGAAATAATGGCAATGGTGGAACCAGCCAGTGACCACGAACATTGTAAGGATCGGAGCTGGGCTGACGAATATGTTAAAAAATGGGCATAGTAGGGTGCCCCTAGCCCCGGCCGTCCGGGCGCAGACGGGCTTGCCTTTGGCGTGCCGCCGGTAAGCCCGCTGCGTGCGTCCGCTGCGCGTGCACATGGGGAGGTCTTTAAATAGGGGAGGAGCGGAGGACTGCAGCGCTGACCTGGGCAGCCTCTGTGCCCCGATCCAAGATGGCGGCCGCTACCCCGTCAGCCCGCCGGTTCATGCGGCACTCAGCCGTGCCGAATCGGGACTCGGGGAGCAGGGACCAGCAGGGTAAAAGTCAGCGCAATATAAAAGTTATAAAACAACAGGTTTAAAATGCCGCTTTTGTACTCAAAGTGGCAAGAAATAACAAGGACCTTCACACACAGCAACAGCAGACGCGAACCTCTGGGTCGCTCGCATCCACTGCGCGTGAGCATGGGGAGACCTTTAAATAGGGGAGGAGCGCGAGGACTGCAGCGCTGACCTGGGCAGCCTCTATGCCCCGATCCAAGATGGCGGCCGCTACCCCGTCAGCCTGCCGGTTCAAGCGGCACTCAGTCGTGCCGGATCAGGACTCGGGGAGCAGGGAGACTCTTGCTCTCCCTCGCTTGCTCTCCCTAGCTTGCTCTCCCTCCCTCCCTCGCTTGCTTCCTCGCTTGCTCTCCCTCGCTCTCCCTCGCTCTCCCTCCCTCCCTCGCTTGCTCTCCCTCCCTCACTCCCTCGCTTGCTCTCCCTCCCTCCATCGCTTGCTCTCCCTCCCTCGCTCCCTCGCTTGCTCTCCCTCCCTCCCTCGCCCTCGCTCTCCCTCCCTCGCTCTCCCTCCCTCACTCTCCCTCCCTCACTCTTCCTCCCTCGCTCTCCCTCCCTCGCTCTCCCTCGCTTGCTCTCCCTCCCTCCCTCGCTCTACCTCGCTTGCTCTCCCTCCCTCCCTTGCTCTCCCTCCCTTCCTCTCCCTCGCTCCCTCGCTTGCTCTCCCTCCCTCCCTCTGTCTCCCTCCCTCACTCTCCCTCACTCCCTCGCTTGCTCTCTCTCCGTCGCTTGCTCTCCCTCCCTCCCTTGCTTTCCCTCCTCACCCTGCCTGTGTGTGCCCGGGCTGTGACAGCTTCCAGGCGCACACACACAGCCGCACCCAAGCACTTCACAGTTCTTTAAAAGACCATTGGCATGTTAATGAGGCTTTGTTCACCTCTCAGCGCCCCTGCAGCCCCACTCTGACTATGGCAGGAATTGCCTGGCCCCCACAGAGCAGCAGAGTCTGAGTCGAGCTCTGGTTGCAGAAACTCTTAAAAAAACAACAACAAAAAAAAACTCGGGTATGATGTCTGCAAGGTCCGCGGGCCGCCAAGGAAGGCTTGCCGAGCCGCCACCGGCCCCCCGGCCGTACTATGACTACCCCTGAGTTATAAGATGCGCCTTCATCTACGCCATTTTCCCGATTTCCTAAACACCGGCCATGTCAAACTCTGACTGAAGAAATGTGGTAGTGATCCAGTAGATTCTAACAACCACAAGTCAATCACAGGCCTCCATTTCTTGCCTGTCTCGATAGCAGCCTAGCTGCTCATCTGAAGAGTTGTATCTCAGACAATAACTTTCTTGCCGACCTCCAATCTAGGTTTAGATCAAAATGTAGCTCCAAGTCTGTTGTTCTCCATTATGTCTATGACGCACTTAGAAACAAAGACAAAGATGAGTCTTGTCTCCTGGTACTTGTTGACCTCTCTGTGGTGTCCAATACCAAACACCTTAAAAATACTCCTATATACACCCCCAAAACCATGATACCATGACACATAACAGACTTGGCTTCCTATCTAAGCAGGCGATGACATCATCGCTAGTTAACAGGACCTGAGGTTCATCCTCAATAGGAGACTCCATCTGGAGGAACGCATGAAACATTTGGCCAAAGACGCACATCTCCAACTGAGGATTTTATGAAAATTAAAACATTGCCTTCCAAACTAAATCTAAACAAGTCAAGTCTTAAATTTAACAAAATCAGCTATATCAATGCCCTCCTCATTGACCATCCCAAAGCTGGGCTTGCACCTTTGACAGCAATAGCCTATTCAAGTGCAGATATTTCAGATGACACCTGCCAAAGAGAGAACAAAGCACTCCAGTGGTGAAGGATATCCAATGGTTCATGTTCAAAGCAAGATATTACTACAAACCTGCCTTCTTTAACTGTAATGCATACCATCTGCATGCACCAAAATGCCTACCACAAAAACTTCAAATACCTTGGGGAGCCTGCTATCCGAACAGCAACACAGATCTACATCTAGTTGTTGTCAAAGCACTGAAATAAGAAACAACGACAGAGGCCTTCACTAGCGCAGTGCCATAGTGCCATAGCTATGAAGCTCCATCAGACTCTACCCCAGGAAAGCACCCACTCTAAACCTAATTCAAATTTGAACTCATAAAATAGTATCCCCAAGATATGCTCAGGTTGGCCTTGTGAAACAAAGGACTTGTGTACGTGGGAGTGGAGCGGACTTCCTGGGCGGAATTGCAGTTCCCTCGTTCATAAATGTGCTGGTGTTTTGACGCCCAGATTTCTTGGATGCTGGAGCACTGGGTCTAATTTTACCTCCCAGGATATCAGACCTGTGAAATAATCCTAAGAATAGAATGCATTGTAGACCAGCCCCGGTCCCTGCCCTCACTAAACCTGCCGGAAGGCATGTGGAGGATGTAATGATCCTACCTCCCACATAACATACTCACCTACCTTTTCCTATTCTAGCCGCCACTCTTGTCTGACATCCTTCCCTGCACCTGCCCAGTCACACAAAGACACCACCTGCTTAGAGGAGGTTGTAAATGTGTGTTCTAGTTCCACAAATTGGGAATTCCAAGCCAATTTCTGCCTGGTATTCTAAGGTCTACACCGTTATTCCTTATTCTGTGGGATCTATCTTGTAGTAGGAAGAAAGATGCATGAATTAACTGCCAAAATCATTAACTCTGGACACCTGATGTTTCTGCACACTTATATAACCCATGGCGATACATACGTGCAATGACCTGTCACTTATCTCTGCATGCCGACTGATCCTAACTCATGTCAATATACAGTTACACGAAATTGTCACTGATCCTTTATTTCCTTGAACATTTGTCCTGCAATTGCAGTTCCAGTGTCAAAATGACCTTAACAGACATGCGTGGAAAACATATATAGTTCTACTATACATGTTTTGCACGCTTGTCTGTTAAGGTCATTCTGACACTGGAACTATTTTCTCTTTATTGCAAATGCTTTTTCTGCACAGCATTCTAAGGCCCTTGTTGCATGGTCCATGCCATAGAAAACAATGTAATCAAATACACTAAAATTAAATGATATAAAAAATAAATGAATGCATCACTGTTTCAGTACATTAGTGCTTGCATTACACTTTTTAAATACCAACACCAGTTTGCTTCTAGGTTTCGAGAATCAGGGTCATGAACGTTATTATAATATTTTTGAGGTTGAAGCAAAGTTTTGCAGCACTATGTCCAGCAGTGAAAATGCCAGAAAAGCAAAGCCTTTTGGTAGACAAAAAACGTAGGTATAAATGACAACCACTGTAAGTGAACCTTCAACTAAATCACTAGTGAAATCCACTCCTGTGCTACATATTAGAGGCGCCTATGAACATTTTTTAAGGACACTGTGAGACCAATACCATACATTAACTCGGAAGCCAGCTAATTACATTTCTTGTTTTAAAAAATTAAAAAAAACGAACCTTCTTGCAAGCATTGATCACCTTCCTCAGTGGCCTGTGTATAACGCTTATGATGGGGCCTGAAGGCCTGGATCTTTGGATTAACTTTGCACCTAGTCTGATCTGCTGCGAACAGCACCTCGAGCCCCTCACACGTGAGTAGCTGTGCATTTCAAACGCTGATTGATTGATTGATGAGAGAGAGTTCATTGGCCCCCTTTTTTCGTCCTTCCCATCTTGCAGTGCAGTACTCTTCTGCACAAAGCCTAATTGCCGCATCTCAATGCTGCTTTCAGTGTGTTTCTGGCTTATGGTTCACACAGGTGTATCACATATGTCCTTGTATATTCACACTGGTGTTAGCGAAGGCTGTCTTGGAGCAATCTACCTGACTGTTGTCAAAAGAGGATACAAAGTGGCCGAAATGGGGCTGGCACTGACATATACAAACCACACTGACCCCCACTTCAGAGTATACAGGTTGGTGCCATCACATATGAGTTAATTATTAAGCAACATCATTATGCAAAGAAAGTTGGGAGTCGACATAGCAAAGGAGATTTCATTGTCGCAAGACCACCCACGTGAGGGGAGAGGAGTGACAATGAGGATGCCCCAGAGCCAGGTCTGTGCGTCCTGACAACCCACGTGCTTGGAAAGAAGACATATTTACCCGTGATGGTGTAGATGCCAGTCACTGCCAGTAGCACAACTGTGGACAGGTAGAGGTCCCAGCCCAGGGCCACCTGGATGAAGAGCGCGCCGGAGAAAAGGTCTACCTGCAATAAAGACAAGCATCATTTGCATCTGGCAGCAAGGGGCGTGACATCCAAGTGACCTCTAGGCGTTCATTGATTACAGTAAGCGTTAGAGATGCATCTTACATTTATGGGTTAAATTACATGTTTGTAGGAAACTGGAGTGTGTGTAAAGAAGAATCAGAGAACCACCACCAAAGCATGAACAAGTGTTAGATGGTAACAAGGTGGCGAGGCGAAAGTTATAAAGATTGTCGACATTGCAGAAAAACTTTGACTAAAAGACACCACATCAGAAAGCAGGAAGATTACGCTTTTTACACATAAATGAAGGGAGAAAGGTTGAGCCTACCACAGAAATCTGGTTTGACCTTATGGAACCTTCTCCTCCCAAAGACGAGTCTATCTTGACGACGATCAGGGTATTTCTGGTAACCATAGGTCAGCCTACAGCCAGCCCTTCACATGAATGCAAATCCAGACACTAAAACAGAAGGGACTCAACAGGGCTCTCCATAAGTGGTCCTAAGAGCGAGAATGACCTCCTCGTTACTGAGGCAGTCTTAAGAGCAAGAATGACCTCCCTGTTAATGAGAATGTCCTTAGAGCGAAAATGACCTCCCAGGAAATAATACTGTCCTAAGAGCCAGAATGCCTTCCTTGTCACTGAGACTGTCCTAAGAATCAGAATGAGCTCGCTAGAAGTAAGACTGTCCCTCTTAGCTAATCGTACAAGTGATATCGGAGGCGCTCTTTCACCCTACCAAAAGTCCTTCTCACTCACTAGTAGTTTCTGTGGCAGTCAGGGCCTACATATTGTACACAGCCCCTTTTTAAGTCAAGCATTCAAGACCTCTTGTATATACTTTAGTATATACTTATTATATACTTATATGTGTATGTACTTTGTGGGCTCTGGAGATCAGCCCTAGAACTTGTCTGCTTCTGCTTAGGGACTTTTTTTCTGTTCAACTGCCTCTATTTAACTGTCTTGATAGAAAACAACCAGCAGAGGTCAGTAAAATACCAGAACCAATGTAGCATTCTCTAGATTCCAGTCCATGGAAATTGTCTTCCACAAGCACCCTTAGACAATAATTTTTTTCTCAAATCTTGTATGTATTTCCAGTGATATGACCACCGAAGGCCCCGAGTTCATATTAAAAATAGAGCTTTGGACTATATAACTTCCCGCTGAAAGGCAATATTTCTCTCCATGTGTTCCCATACCTGGTGTGTCACGCAGTTTGGTGCTTACTTTCCCACCATGTTAAAGAACAGTAGATGATTCAGCACCCAGGCTAATGTGCTGCATAGCTAAATACATATAAGGCCCCAAAGGCGTGACCGATTGCATTGCAAATGATTGTTTAACTAATGCCTAATCTGTAAATAGGAATCCATCTCTTGGGTAAGCATCCACCCTTAGCAATGTGCGGCACTGCACTTCTCTTCAAGGCTTTTTCAATATTTTTAAAATTACATAAATAAAGGAGGCAAAGAGTAGGCCTGGGCAAGATTTCTGTTCCACTGCTTCCATATTTCCTTTGTTACACACCATTCCTGAAATGGCATCAAGAGGCCATGTGGTGTAATTATGCTTCCTTCACTGCAAAATGTTAGCACCAAAGCATAGGAATAACGTGAATAGTCACAATGCAGGTGACTGTTGTTTACAGCACTTGTGTTTTTGTGCGACAAATGCGTACTCGTGCCCAGAATGGCGCAAGAACAAATTTCACCCTTTAATATAGCACAAAATGCCAGTTTTTCGGGTTTCCATAACTTTTGTGCAATTTCACGTAAGTTTGCGGAATCCAATTATAAAAATTGTGCACACCACTAGTAAAGAGCTTTCACTTCTTGTGTAATAGTCTCTGCCAGTGAGATGCCGTTGAACAACTCCAAGAAGGTGCGGGCATAGGTGCTGGAAGCAGGGTCGCGTGGGGTGCTGCAGCATCACGAAAATTGTCATGTTGGATTTCAGAAGGTGAATGAGCAATAAAAATGCCTTTACATTTTGCTTTTATCTTGTCACAGTTGCTGTACTTGAAAGACAGACGGCAAGTATCAGACTGCTTCTTGAGAGAAACTGTTTCTTATTGTAACACAGAGATAGGTGTTTGCCGATTGATGTTTGCAAAGTCAGAGTATTTTTTAAAAGTGAACTATTTGACACTCCTGCTGGGGTACTGGGACTGTGAAAAGAAAGGCTGTAGGGTGACATTTTTACTAACACACAACACAATTCAAATATCTCTAAATTAACTGTCTACATATTTGAGAAGAAAAAGCAGTTAGGATACCAAAATGAATTTCTTTTTTATAACTCTGAAGCGTAATGAAAACAAAGATTTTATTTCGATTAAAATGTATCTAGACACTTTATTTGGAGATTTGCAGATTGCAAATATTTGATAAAACGTGATTTCCACACATTGTTGTTTTTGCACTGTCCCATTTTATCAGTAAAACTTTTTACATTTGTTCAAATGTGGTGGCTATTTCAATGGAAAGTGTGATGTCCATAAATGAGAGTGCAGAACACAAGCTACGTACTTCACCCTTATCACTCTCTTGCTCAATACATTTGCTATACTTGATCTTTGTGTGACGCTAGGGTTTTTACAACCCCTATGACTTCAGTGATGTAACATTAATGGGGCACCCCCACACCGCCACCCTGAAAATTGTTCCAACACCACGAGGTGCAGGATTATTAACCTACAGAATAGTGACTGCAATCACACATCATGTGCTACTACCGCCACAGTCCAAAGAAAATATGGCATGGCTGCTTCTCAGGACAGGTCTTGATGTGCATAGATGGGTGAACTTTACCCTGAGCGTTGGAAATTGGGTTAGTGGTTGAGGGGAGTGAAAACTCTACTCAAGCTGCAACCACAATTCTTGTTAGGGTGAAATACATTAATTAAGTGACTGAAAGAAATATTCCAGACCAATTTAGACAAATAGAGAAATATTTAATATTTTATCTGAGACCAAAATGATTAAAAAAATCCAGTAGAACCAGAGATAAGCAATTCAAAAAAATGAAGGTAAAAACAGTGCTTAGAAGCACCAAATGCCACCTATGGTCATATGGTCATGCCAGACTGGAACAAATTCACAAGTTCAGGTCAACTGCAAAGGAGTGCAGGCCAGCTACAGGGACCAGATTGGGCCCGCTGAACAGTGTACCTTAAATCCTGGTTTAGGAGTGTGTGAGGTCCTATATCGAGGATGGGTTGCACAGTGGTGATTCTGGGCTGTGATGCGAAGTCCTGGGTTGAGGATGTGTCGTACAAAGGTAGCTTCAGGGGGCTGCAGGGCTGTGATTAGAGCTCCTGTGTCAAGGATGCGCAAAGCTGCGGTGGTTCTGAGGAGAGGCTGAACTATGATGCAAGGTCTTGCCTTGAGGAGGCATTGCACAACGGTGGTTCCAAGGAGCTGCTAGGTCCTGCATTGGGGTTAAAACATGCAGCTGCGGTTCTGATGCAAGGCGATGTGTCATGGTTCTGCTTTCACCACAGCTGGGCTGGTAGAGCACCTTCAGTCCCACTTCTTAGGGTGCAGGACTGGGAGACATCACTTGGGGGATGATACTTGCAGAAGACACACTTTAGGTGCTGTGTTCATGGTGGATGGAACCTTTTCTGTCCTTGAGGCTCTGATCAGGAGGCCAGCCAACTAGCCCTTGGGGTCACTCTGGTGGTCGGATTTAAGATGCAGCTCCAGCGCTCCTCACTCAGGCAGCTGGACAACATAACATGACATGTGTATATGTAGAGTGCACCTTCACCCGTAGGCATCTTGTAGCTAAAAAACAGATGTTTCATTATTACCCAACTCAACAGTACTCATTTTATCGATCTCAGAAGGATGAACCTCTGACCGTGAGAGGTCTAACACAGGCCATTGAGTGGACACATTATTCCACTGAGGCTAGGAACCCGGCTCACAGGGCAGCAGAGTAGCAGTCCTTCTTGGGGCAGAGCACAACAGCAGTCTTGTGTCTTCCACAAGTCCAGAGGTGTATTGAAGAATTGGGTCTGAGGGTCCACTATTTATCCGTGGTGCCAGCTGTAAAATAGGAGAAGTTTCTATAGGGTTCCACCTAGGGTTGGCTAAAATATTCCAGTCTGCCCACGGAATTGGCAGAAGTTTGGCCACTTTGGGTTACTTTTTAACGTAGAGTTCTTGCCAAATTCTGCCAGTCACCATATGATGGAATATTTCTCCTATGAGGCTCCAGAATATGTGAGCTGGCAAGTGTGAGAGATTTAGTGTCCCCTAGTGCAATTTTATAATGCCGGTGGGTGACATTGTTTGTTGTCAGAGGGCTGCCGTTTAAGTAGATTTGCGGGTGCTCAGGTAGATTTTCTACTAGAACAGCAGCAAAATTAACTTGAATGGCTGTGTGTTCTTGCGCAATGCAGGGTGCCGTTCTCTGATTTCCAGTGCTGCTCATGCCAACAACACTAAATTGCGGTACAAAAGGGGGTGGTGATGGACGGAGCATCTGAATCAATCAAACACTCACACCCAGTCAAAAGATCTGGGTTTAATCCATCACCGTTCTTTAGCCCACTCTGCCACCCCAGTTCGGACATGGCTATATGCAAATCAGTCTGACCCTGTGCCTCATGGGAACAGTCCAGCCCGAACTGCCAAGCCATGTCTTCCCTGGACCGGAAACAAGCTTCCGAGGACCGGTTTCTGGCATTCCAGCAGTCTTCAGCCCGGCTTGCTTGAATCCAGTGGCAAAGTGAGCAAGGGACTCACGTCTGAGCATACCCTGCCACACTTATGGCGGCCAAAAGCGGTACAAAAGGGGGTGGTGATGGACAGAGCATCTGAATCAATCAGACACTCACACCCAGTCAAAAGATCTGGGTTTAATCCATCACCGTTCTTCAGCCCACTCTGCCACCCCAGTTCAGACATGGCTATATGCAAATCAGTCTGACCCTGTGCCTCATGGGAGCTTGTTTCCGGTCCAGGGAAGACATGGCTTGGCAGTTTGGGCTGGACTGTTCCCATGTTCCCATGAGGCACAGGGTCAGACTGATTTGCATATAGCCATGTCTGAACTGGGGTGGCACAGTGGGCTAAAGAACGGTGATGGATTAAACCCAGATCTTTGGACTGGGTGTGAGTGTTTCATTGATTCAGATGCTCCGTCCATCACCACCCCCTTTTGTATCGCTTTTGGCCGCCAGAAGTGTGGCAGGGTATGCTCAGACGTGAGTCCCTTGCTCACTTTGCCACTGGATTCAGGCAGGCCGGGCTGAAGACGGCTGGAATGCCAGAAACTGGTCCTCGGAAGCTTGTTTCCGGTCCAGGGAAGACATGGCTTGGCAGTTCGGGCTGGACTGTTCCCATGAGGCACAGGGTCAGACTGATTTGCATATAGCCATGTCTGAACTGGGGTGGCAGAGTGGGCTAAAAAACGGTGATGGATTAAACCCAGATCTTTTGAATGGGTGTGAGTGTTTGATTGATTCAAATGCTCCGTCCATCACCAACCCCTTTTGTACCGCTTTTGGCCGCCAGAAGTGTGGCAGGGTATGCTCAGACGTGAGTCCCTTGCTCACTTTGCCACTGGATTCAGGCAGGCCGGGCTGAAGACGGCTGGAATGCCAGAAACCGGTCCTCGGAAGCTTGTTCCCGGTCCAGGGAAGACATGGCTTGGCAGTTCGGGCTGGACTGTTCCCATGAGGCACAGGGTCAGACTGATTTGCATATAGCCATGTCTGAACTGGGGTGGCAGAGTGGGCTAAAGAACGGTGATGGAATAAACCCAGATCTTTTGACTGGGTATGAGTGTTTGATTGATTCAGATGCTCCGTCCAACACCACCCCCTTTTGTACCGCTTTTGGCCGCCATAAGTGTGGCAGGGTATGCTCAGACGTGAGTCCCTTGCTCACTTTGCCACTGGATTCAAGCAAGCCGGGCTGAAGACGGCTGGAATGCCAGAAACCGGTCCTCGGAAGCTTGTTTCCGGTCCAGGGAAGATATGGCTTGGCAGTTCGGGCTGGACTGTTCCCATGAGGCACAGGGTCAGACTGATTTGCATATAGCCATGTCTGAACTGGGGTGGCAGAGTGGGCTAAAGAACGGTGATGGATTAAACCCAGATCTTTTGACTGGGTGTGAGTGTTTGATTGATTCAGATGCTCCGTCCATCACCACCCCCTTTTGTACCGCTTTTGGCCGCCATCAGTGTGGCAGGGTATGCTCAGACGTGAGTCCCGTGCTCACTTTGCCACTGGATTCAGGCAGGCCGGGCTGAAGACGGCTGGAATGCCAGAAACCGGTCCTCGGAAGCTTGTTTCCAGTCCAGGGAAGACATGGCTTGGCAGTTCGGGCTGGACTGGACTGTTCCCATGAGGCACAGGGTCGGACTGATTTGCATATAGCCATGTCTGAACTGGGGTGGCAGAGTGGGCTAAAGAACGGTGATGGATTAAACCCAGATCGTTTGACTGGGTGTGAGTGTTTGATTGATTCAGATGCTCCGTCCATCACCACCCCCTTTTGTACCGCTTTTGGCCGCCATAAGTGTGGCAGGGTATGCTCAGACGTGAGTCCCTTGCTCACTTTGCCACTGGATTTAGGCAGGCCGGGCTGAAGATGGCTGGAATGCCAGAAACTGGTCCTCTGAAGCTTGTTTCCGGTCCAGGGAAGACATGGCTTGGCAGTTTGGGCTGGACTGTTCCCATGAGGCACAGGGTCAGACTGATTTGCATATAGCCATGTCTGAACTGGGGTGGCACAGTGGGCTAAAGAACGGTGATGGATTAAACCCAGATCTTTGGACTGGGTGTGAGTGTTTGATTGATTCAGATGCTCCGTCCATCACCACCCCCTTTTGTATCGCTTTTGGCCGCCAGAAGTGTGGCAGGGTATGCTCAGACGTGAGTCCCTTGCTCACTTTGCCACTGGATTCAGGCAGGCCGGGCTGAAGACGGCTGGAATGCCAGAAACCGGTCCTCGGAAGCTTGTTTCCGGTCCAGGGAAGACATGGCTTGGCAGTTCGGGCTGGACTGTTCCCATGAGGCACAGGGTCAGACTGATTTGCATATAGCCATGTCTGAACTGGGGTGGCAGAGTGGGCTAAAAAACGGTGATGGATTAAACCCAGATCTTTTGAATGGGTGTGAGTGTTTGATTGATTCAAATGCTCCGTCCATCACCAACCCCTTTTGTACCGCTTTTGGCCGCCAGAAGTGTGGCAGGGTATGCTCAGACGTGAGTCCCTTGCTCACTTTGCCACTGGATTCAGGCAGGCCGGGCTGAAGACGGCTGGAATGCCAGAAACCGGTCCTCGGAAGCTTGTTCCCGGTCCAGGGAAGACATGGCTTGGCAGTTCGGGCTGGACTGTTCCCATGAGGCACAGGGTCAGACTGATTTGCATATAGCCATGTCTGAACTGGGGTGGCAGAGTGGGCTAAAGAACGGTGATGGAATAAACCCAGATCTTTTGACTGGGTATGAGTGTTTGATTGATTCAGATGCTCCGTCCAACACCACCCCCTTTTGTACCGCTTTTGGCCGCCATAAGTGTGGCAGGGTATGCTCAGACGTGAGTCCCTTGCTCACTTTGCCACTGGATTCAAGCAAGCCGGGCTGAAGACGGCTGGAATGCCAGAAACCGGTCCTCGGAAGCTTGTTTCCGGTCCAGGGAAGATATGGCTTGGCAGTTCGGGCTGGACTGTTCCCATGAGGCACAGGGTCAGACTGATTTGCATATAGCCATGTCTGAACTGGGGTGGCAGAGTGGGCTAAAGAACGGTGATGGATTAAACCCAGATCTTTTGACTGGGTGTGAGTGTTTGATTGATTCAGATGCTCCGTCCATCACCACCCCCTTTTGTACCGCTTTTGGCCGCCATCAGTGTGGCAGGGTATGCTCAGACGTGAGTCCCTTGCTCACTTTGCCACTGGATTCAGGCAGGCCGGGCTGAAGACGGCTGGAATGCCAGAAACCGGTCCTCGGAAGCTTGTTTCCGGTCCAGGGAAGACATGGCTTGGCAGTTCGGGCTGGACTGGACTGTTCCCATGAGGCACAGGGTCAGACTGATTTGCATATAGCCATGTCTGAACTGGGGTGGCAGAGTGGGCTAAAGAACGGTGATGGATTAAACCCAGATCGTTTGACTGGGTGTGAGTGTTTGATTGATTCAGATGCTCCGTCCATCACCACCCCCTTTTGTACCGCTTTTGGCCGCCATAAGTGTGGCAGGGTATGCTCAGACGTGAGTCCCTTGCTCACTTTGCCACTGGATTTAGGCAGGCCGGGCTGAAGATGGCTGGAATGTCAGAAACTGGTCCTCGGAAGCTTGTTTCCGGTCCAGGGAAGACATGGCTTGGCAGTTTGGGCTGGACTGTTCCCATGAGGCACAGGGTCAGACTGATTTGCATATAGCCATGTCTGAACTGGGGTGGCACAGTGGGCTAAAGAACGGTGATGGATTAAACCCAGATCTTTGGACTGGGTGTGAGTGTTTGATTGATTCAGATGCTCCGTCCATCACCACACCCTTTTGTATCGCTTTTGGCCGCCAGAAGTGTGGCAGGGTATGCTCAGACGTGAGTCCCTTGCTCACTTTGCCACTGGATTCAGGCAGGCCGGGCTGAAGACGGCTGGAATGCCAGAAACCGGTCCTCGGAAGCTTGTTTCCGGTCCAGGGAAGACATGGCTTGGCAGTTCGGGCTGGACTGTTCCCATGAGGCACAGGGTCAGACTGATTTGCATATAGCCATGTCTGAACTGGGGTGGCAGAGTGGGCTAAAAAACGGTGATGGATTAAACCCAGATCTTTTGAATGGGTGTGAGTGTTTGATTGATTCAAATGCTCCGTCCATCACCAACCCCTTTTGTAACGCTTTTGGCCGCCAGAAGTGTGGCAGGGTATGCTCAGACGTGAGCCCCTTGCTCACTTTGCCACTGGATTCAGGCAGGCCGGGCTGAAGACGGCTGGAATGCCAGAAACCGGTCCTCGGAAGCTTGTTTCCGGTCCAGGGAAGACATTGCTTGGCAGTTCGGGCTGGACTGTTCCCATGAGGCACAGGGTCAGACTGATTTGCATATAGCCATGTCTGAACTGGGGTGCCAGAGTGGGCTAAAGAACGGTCATGGATTAAACCCAGATCTTTTGACTGGGTGTGAGTGTTCGATTGATTCAGATGCTCTGTCCATCACCACCCCCTTTTGTACCGCTTTTGGCCGCCATAAGTGTGGCAGGGTATGCTCAGACGTGAGTCCCTTGCTCACTTTGCCACTGGATTCAGGCAGGCCGGGCTGAAGACGCTGGAATGCCAGAAACCGGTCTTCGGAAGCTTGTTTCCGGTCCAGGGAAGACATGGCTTGGCAGTTCGGGCTGGACTGTTCCCATGAGGCACAGGGTCAGACTGATTTGCATATAGCCATATCTGAACTGGGGTGGCAGAGTGGGTTAAAGAACGGTGATGGATTAAACCCAGATCTTTTGACTGGGTGTGAGTGTTTTATTGATTCAGATGCTCCGTCCATCACCACCCCCTTTTGTACCGCATCAACACTAAATTGCAGCACAAGCAGCAAAGTTTCTGCCCGATGGCGGAATTCTGCACAATCTCACTGAGTTTTTCTGTGACTCGGCGAGTTCCACCCATCCATAGGTCCACCCACAGAGGTGTTTGGAATTTTCATCTTCCCTACCCTGGACCCAGCTTGTCTGGGGGGACAAATGCTTATTGTGAACCCTTTGTTAGTGTGCTGAGGCAACGTCTTTGTGATGTGTAAGTGGGGTAGGTGACAGCTCCGCGCCTCCTACCCCTATAAAATCAGAGATGGGAGTAATGCTCAAAGACCAGCTACCAGCTACACCAATTCATGTGACTCAGTATACATGCTGCAGGTACCAAATGGTTAGGAAAACTTTGGTAGAGATAATACATGAACGTAGTTACATGTTAGTAATCTTTTGCCCAAGCCAGACAAAATCACATTGTCCATTCTGTAAAACGAGCACTTCTATAACAAGGTCGAACCTGTTAAATAGCATATTAACAAATAATACACACAGATAATGCAGAGCAAGGACTGCTGAACCTCTTCCATAACCCTCTTGGGATTCAGTTTCTCTCATTGAGTATCTGATAAGCACGAAAGAACCCCAACTCTTGCAGAGCCTTGAAAATCTTCATTTTTCTTTCAATAAAATGATACAATTTAAAAATAACAAGATTTTATAGGAGGCATCAATATTGCTCTGAATAGACTGCATAAATGTAGCTTCTTCATTCTTGTTTGTGCTTCAAGTGTTATTTGAAAATATAATAATGTATATTTGTTGCAAAGTGATCCTGTGCCCTGGTCACTCTCATTTGTTTGCTGAATGGTACCAGTGGGAGCTGATTATGACTGTCCCTGGTCTCTGCCTACCCAGGTCCAGGTCCAGGGCCAGTGCTATGCTGAAAACACTTAGAATACAGTGAAAATACCTACAGAAATGAGGGTACAATATAGGTTAGGGAACCCCCGTGATTGGCATTACCTCCCCTATAATGCCCTAGTACATGTTAGAGCAGGGGATTACAACTACCTATAAGTCCCTAGTATATAGAAGTTTAGACACCAGCAACCCTTTCTGCACTTGCATATGTGCACTGCTAAAAGCCTGAGGTCACTTTAAAAGCAGCCCTGTGTTGCAGAACTGCTTTTAAATGTAAATTATGCCCATACTCGATGTTGGTTTTAGGTGCACTTAAAAAGTGATAAACTTCAATATGTGGGCACATTAGGTACCCTCAAGGTCTCCCTAGGTGTCCCAGGGGTGGTGGGTCTTACCTATTTGGAAGACCCGAATAAAACCCATTTTATATGCCCTTGGGATAGAGAAATTGCACATTTCACTTCCCTCATTGTGGTAAAGTGCTTCGCAAAATTGACTTTTGCTCTAGGAGCACTGGTAAGTGATCATCTACAATAATATTTTATTTTCATGGCCCCTAGAGTCTCCCCTATGTGTCCCAAGGGTGGGGCGTCATGTAGATATAATCAGGGTACTTATAAAAGCAATTTTATAGGCCCTGGTGTTGGAGAAATTGGACATTCCATTTTCCCAATTGTATATCCCCAACCACATAGGTTAACTTTGTAATAGTTAATGAATTCATAACTACTACAAGGGACAACCAAAACATATCATTCAAGGACTTAGGAGAATGGTATTGATAAA
Organism: Lissotriton helveticus; assembly: GCF_964261635.1. NCBI lineage: Eukaryota > Metazoa > Chordata > Amphibia > Caudata > Salamandridae > Lissotriton > Lissotriton helveticus. The sequence continues at coordinate 210,724,070 of NC_136058.1, forward strand.
CCCAACAATATGATGTTGTTAAATTTATCTTAAAAAGTAAAGAAAATAAGTTATAAGATTTGTCTATAAGCAAAATTCAACCCTCAGTGGCCTTCTCTGATTGGTCAGAGTTAAGTGGATTAGCCAGGCACCTTTGATGAATTGACAAGTGGCACCTAGGAGAGGACCCTGCTCCACAGGAATTACAGAGGTGTAAAGCATCAGCTTCAAAAGTAGAAAGAGACAGCCAGGTTCATCTACACCCTTCCACTCTGAACCCAGCCAGATAGTAGGATTAAGGAAAGAAGTTGAAGATGTAGGAGGGAGGGAGCTATGGAAATGAGCCATCCTGGAGGTTGGTTTAGCTAGCTCTTGCTTCTCTGCTGAGACTTCAGCCATATTGAATTTTGCATGAACAGTGCTTTCTGAGAGACCATTGTGCTAAACGTTGGAGGAAAATGTCATACACTGGGGTGCTGCCCTGCACCTCATTTGACAGAAGTGCCCTCCTGCTTGACCCCAGAGAACACTGAATAAGTATCTGAGAGGGGCACATTATCTCAGATCTGCTGCTTGAAACAACAGAGGAGGAGGGTCCTTGCTGTAAGTTTGATTTGCCCCAACCAGGCCCTGCACATTGACTGACTACACCTTCCACACAATCTGGAACTACAGCCCTGTTGACCTAAATTGCTTCTAGAGCAATAAAGAGTGGACTCCCTGCAAGCTACCGGTTACTAGAGCCCACCTGGACCATCCCACCAAGAATCCCCAGCCTGAAGTGCATCCAGTGGATGTGTAAGGGTTTTGTCCAGTGGATTGTGGGAACTGAAGTCCCAAACTTTCAAAGGCATACTTGGAGATTCCAGACCCTTGGATTGTGTTTTGGAAACTTTGGGAGAAACTTTGGGAAAAAGCTCAATAGGTGGACCCAACTCAACCTGCACAGCCAGGGCCTGCGATCCTCAACAGTCAGCAAGCCTGCACTCCAGGTTCACCCAGAGGTCTTACTTCCAGAGTTTGAGTGTGAGATCGTTGAAAGCCAATCGGTCAACCCTCACCGAACTGGTGAAGAGCATCGAGGGACCTGGAAGAAAAAGCTCAGTTAAAGTTTCTAAGTCCAAAGGTAAAAGACTTGACTGGCTCCAAACATGAGAGTCAAGCCTCCCACCTTCAACCGTAGCCGGCCTGGATCCCTGGTTTATCCCACTAGAAAGCTATGGCGGTCCGACTTCCATAGTTTGAGTAGGAGCTCGTCCACGGTAAGCTGGTGAACCCTAACTGAACCCGGACTGGTGGAGAGCATGGCGGGACATTGGCTGAATAAGCTCCAGGAAAGTTGCAGTCAGAAGGTCAGTCAGTCAAAAACACTTTTATTCGATTATTTAAAATCATAAAAAGACACAGGTACAAACAATCCATATCAAATCTACAGTAATCAATATACTTAAAAACAGTGAAATCCTATAAATTCATTTGTACAAGGGATCAGATCATAAAATTACAGATAAAAACTCAATTTATGAGAATGCAATCAGACAGAAATGTTCTGACCACATAAACTCGTGTTCTTAATCCGCACAGCAGCCACTAAAAAACTTGCAACATAAAATATGTCACGGGCACTTGTCAGCATCTGCAAATACATGAGGGCTTGCCTAACCTGCGTAAACCCTGCCTCCCTCAAGGTAGGGAACACATTTTTTTACGGATATCTAAGTAATGCTCACAAAACATAATAAAATGTAATGTGTCTTGTGCAGAAAAGTTGTCACACCTACATGGGTTTGAAATTTCTGGTTTACCCCATGATGGAAAGGAGCCCAGTGTTAAGTGGATTAGATTAAAACGGAATCTAATCAGAAGATACCGATGAAAGGGTCTCGTTACTAATTTTACGCTCAAGTGTAGGACAGGTAACTAATACATAATTTATACTTTCGCTTCAATGGACGAGACCCTCACATCCATATAGACCTGATTGGTAAACTAGATTGGTTCTAACATAGTGAAACCCATCGATAAACACAGGGGGAGCAATGATTTATTATATCTGCACATAAACAAGCATTTCTCCTACATTAGGACATAATCTGCTGCAAATCATTGCACTAGATCTACATCCGGTTTAAATAGGAATGTTCATAATGTCATTTAACTTGTTCTGCCATTTGTGCTGGTGGTTGACAGGACATAGACTGTAGTGAGGGCTGGGCCTTGTTGCGCACATTGTTAAGTTATCATAGGCTTATTAGACGTTTTAACGCCATTTTACCTTTTGATGCTTTTTGCACACAACACTGCACATAGCTGTTATTGTAAATTAGGCTTCATGAAATACTTCACATGAGAACGGCTTGTTTTCGGCTTCCCTAGACTTACATCGCGACCCTAGTCTGCACAGTGAGTGCTAAAGCCTCCAAGGTTATCATAACAAGGGCTAATCGGCTCATGTTTTAGACATAACATACATGCAGCTGCAACCAATGGGGATTCTGGCACCTTTAATATTGTACTGTAGGCATGAATTCAGGCACAGAGACAGAGAGCTTTTGCAGATCCTGATATGATTTACTCCTGCTGATCTTGGAGGTATGGGTTCCCCCACACAAGCCTAAGAGACCTTCTATATTTTATAAAACTATCAGCTTGATTCATCATAGTCCCGTTTTGCGAGTCCTTAATAGCGATTATTAAGGAATCGCTATTAAGGACTTGCAAAACGGGATTCATGTAGGAATAGCAAAAAATATTGCGATTCCTACATCATCCTTATTTGCGATTAGCAAATTGCTAATCGCAAATAAGTAATAACTTCCCATTCATTCCTATGGGCCTAAAGGCCCATAGGAATGAATGGGGAGTTATTCCTTTTTTGCGATTAGCAAATTGCTAATCGCAAATAAGGAATAACTTCCCTTTCATTCCTATGGGCCTACAGGCCCATAGGAATGAATGGGGAGTTATTCCTTATTTGCGATTAGCAATTTGCTAATCGCAAATAAGGATGCGATTTCAAGGGTGCCAGGGGTGTCCAAAGGACACCCTGTAGCACCCCTGAAATGGAAATGTAGCCTGAGGTTGCGCACACACATGTCCAAAGGACATGTGTGTGTGTAACATACCACTTAGAAAAATGCACTAAAGTGCATTTTTCTAAGTTTTCGCTATTTACCACGAAGTCAGACTTTGTGGTAAATAGCGGCAGGAAATTGCGAATTCGCATATTTTAAAAGTTTCATGTATTGCATTTAGGGAATCTCAAATAGAGATTCCTTAAATGCAATTCCTCGCAAATATGCGATTTGTCAAATAGCGATTTTTGCATTTGGGATGATGAATCCCAAATGCAAAAATTGCGTTCGCAAAGGGCCAGAGTCTAAGAATCTGGCCCTTTGCGAGCCGATTTTTCGTTCATGAATCTAGCTGATAGTTCCTAGCTAGGGAGGGTGATTCACTAGGCACTATAAGACCTGTTTTCACCATCACTGTAATATGATTTCTTCTTTTGTGTTTTATGGAATTGTAACAATGCTGATCATATTATTTCTAATCATATGTCTGCTTATGTTAGCAAAGATACTGCATTTTAGAGCACGTCATTAAAATAAATATTTTAACCTTTCCCGTGTCTCTTTTTTACTCCTGTTGTGGACTGGTATGAGAATATAATGAAAGAGTGTTCTTGATTCCCCCTTCCTATCTAAGTTGAATGTTCTGGGTTGTCTAATCATTGGTTCCTTTGCTATAGGACGAAGAGCTAATGTGACACTGATGCTAGTCGGTTAGGGTTTCTAGGTACTGAGGTGATTTTTTTGGTCCACCACAATTCACTGAGGTCCTGGGTCTCTGTGCACAGTTCTGAGTAGGAGCAGAATCCCTGCAACAGGACCAGTGCTGTTACGAAAGTTTAAGGGGCCCCTTCTGGAATGTGCACAAAGGGGCCCATGCTCAGTATTTAATAAGGAGCGCTCAGGCTTAAGTATTGTGCTGAGGGGGGCCCCTGCAGTTCGATGGGCAGCCCGCATGGCGGGTGATGTGGGGGCCTGTGTTACGCCCCTGACTTGGACATCATGGTGGTCAACTGAGCAAAATGTCAGAGAAAGCATAAAAGATATTTACACACCCTATGACCTCCTCTCATGACATCACAGGAAATGACATCACATGACTTTTATGAAAATGACATTACTAGGAAATTATTACATACTAAAGATTAATTTGAATTCCAATTGCTCCCTCTAAATTCAGTCAAGCATAATTCAGCCAAGCAGCTAAACTGTGAAATATGGGTTTCCGGTAAGATTAAGGGGGACACTGTAATTACTTGTAATTACTCATTGCTTTTCTCGAGCACAGCTGGAAGGAAGCATTTACTCAATGGATACATTAATTAAAATAAGTGGAACTTTTTCTCTGACACTTTATCCGTCAACAGCCTCTTATTTGGTGTGAGAACACTACAGAGGGTAAACAAGGTTCACGAAGACCTAATTCTTTTTTGAACTGACACTTCCCTAAAGGTTTAGTATAATGAGTCGCAAGCAAGCTACCAGGGGTCGCAAATCACAAGTTAGATGTCAAGGTTGCAACCTCCAAAATTACATCCAAGTTCGATGGGCAAACGTTTACAGGCCAATGCGCCTTGCAACCTCAGAATTAAATTACATTTTCACATTTTAAGGAAGCAAAAATATCGTTTAAAAACATTGGCTTTCAAATCCTCCCACCTCTCTTCTACTGAGATTTGAAGACAGTATTCAAGACACATTTATTGCCAAAGCCAATAGGTCTTGAATCTAAAAGTTTGCGCTATTGGCTTTAACAATGTTTTTTGCCTATTACAATGAAAACCCATTCAAAGATAGTCTCTGATGTGCATGCTTGCTTTGTGACTCATGAGCATGTGTGCATCATCGAGATGAAGGCCTCTGCTCTTAATGGACTGCTCTTACATAGTAAAAGGCAATATCATAACAGTACAGTAAAATGTAAAACAAAAGTGAATAAAGAAGTACGTGCACAGCAAAACTGAGAAGCCGAGCAGCACTTCGTAGATCCCAGACCCTCATAAATATATATGAGTAAACATTTAACTAAATAAATAACTACATTAATAAGTAAATAAATGAATCAAGATGAGCAGGATGGGGAGCCGGATGGGAAACAGGGCGGGGTACATCGGGCAGGAGCTGCGGGGTTAATTGAAGAAGTGTGTAGAGAATGAGTAAACAAGCATTTGCAATGTAATCAGTCTCGCCTTTGGGACCTTTTATGTGTTTAGCTATGCAGCACATTAGCCTGGATGCTGAAACATCTACTGTTCTTTAACACAGCAGGAAAGTAAGCAGCAAACTTGGTGACACGCCAGGTATGGGAACACATGGATAGAAATATTGCCTTTCAGTCGGAAAAGGTATAGTCCAAAGGTGCACAGACATAATATCGACTCCACAATATCGAATGGACAAAATATCGAGTTTTAAATATCGTTTGGAGAAAATATCGACAGGACAGAATATCGACAGCCAAAATATCGTTTTTAAGGTAAGTGAAGTAATATCGACTGTAAATAATATCGAAAGTAAAAAATATCTTTTTTTATATAATATGTAATTACTTATAGTGTTTTTATGTTATAATATGTGTGAAGTGTCATTTTATGTTATAATTATTTTTAATTAATGATTTTTTTTAATTATTGTGTAATTTTATTCTGTAGCGGGTTGTGCGTTTATAGGGGAATAGGGTGGGAAGTAATTTAATTATAATTAATTAAATATGTACATTTATTAATTGGTGGTAATAATTAATTAATTGGTAATTAAATAGTATATGTTAATTATTTAAAATGTAATTGGTAATTAATTTATTTTAATTGATTAATTGCTAATTATGTAAATTAAAATAATGTATTTCCTGTAGCGGGTTGTGGGTTTATAGGGGAATAGGGTGGGAAGTAATTTAATTATTATTTATTAAATATGTAAATGTATTAATTGGTAGTAATATTTAATTAATTGGTAATTAAATAATATTTGTTAAATAATTAAAATGTAATTGGTAATTAATTTAATTTAATTGATTAATTGCTAATTATGTTAAATTAAAGGGGTATTTTTAGGGTTCAGGGTCAGTTTTTAGTTTTTGGGTAAAGGGGTAATTTTAGGGTTCAGGGTCAGTTTTTAGTTTTTGGGTAAAGGGGTATTTTTAGGGTTCAGGGTCAGTTTTTAGTTTTTGGGTAAAGGGGTATTTTAAGGGTTCAGGGTCAGTTTTTAGTTTTTGGGTAAAGGGGTATTTTTAAGGTTCAGGGTCAGTTTTTAGTTTTTGGGTAAAGGGGTATTTTTAGGGTTCAGGGTCAGTTTTTAGTTTTTGGGTAAAGGGGTATTTTAAGGGTTCAGGGTCAGTTTTTAGTTTTTGGGTAAAGGGGTATTTTTAGGGTTCAGGGTCAGTTTTTAGTTTTTGGGTAAAGGGGTATTTTTAGGGTTCAGGGTCAGTTTTGGGTTTTTGGGTAAAGGGGTATTTTTAGGGTTCAGGGTCAGTTTTTAGTTTTTGGGTAAAGGGGTATTTTTAGGGTTCAGGGTCAGTTTTTAGTTTTTGGGTAAAGGGGTATTTTTAGGGTTCAGGGTCAGTTTTGGGTTTTTGGGTAAAGGTTTTTTTTAGGGTTCAGGGTCAGTTTTGGGGTACAGGGGTACAGTGTAAAAATAAAGTAAAATTAAATTTACATTAATTTAATTTAATGAAATGAAATTAAATTAAATTATATTTAAATAATTTTAAATAATTTAAATAAAAAAAAATTATTATATACTTACCAATACTTACGTTGTAATGGTAGTGCGTTGTAAAAGTTGCGTTGTCATATATCCACTGTTGCACTCTTTGCAGTGGGAATAGTAATTTTTACTCTTTTGTATTTGTACGTTAATAATATTGGCTATTTAATTAAATTTTGTTACTATATATATATATATGTTTTAAGAAATATGCTTAAAAAAATATTATTTTTTTACTTTCATTAATTATTTAATTATTAAAAGTTATTTTAAGTATTGTTAATTATATTTTAGTAATTAATTTTTTATATTAATGTAATTAAACATTGTTTTTATTAAAGTCGATATTTTTTACAACTATATTTTTGTTAACGATATTTTGTACTCGATATTTTTGTACTTACCTGTTTGTACATACAAACTCGATATTTTGGTTGTAGATATTTTCTCGTCGATATTTTGGGTAGTCGATATTTTGGTAGTCGATATTATTTCAGTGATCCAGTCCAAAGCTCTGTTTTTAATATAAAATCAGGGCCTTCGGTGGTCATATCGCTGAAAATACAAGATTTGAAAAAAGTATTATTGTCTACGGGTTCTCGGGGAATTTCTATGGACTAGAATCTAGAGAATGCTAAAGTGATTCTGGCATTTTACTGACCTCTGCTCTTCGTTTTCTAGCAAGATAGTTAAATAGAGGCAGTTGCCAGAAAAAAAAAAAAGTCCCTAAGCAGAAAGCAATTCTGGTATTTTACTGATCTCTGCTGGTTGTTTTCTAGCAAGAAAGTTAAATAGAGGCAGTTGCCAGAAAAAAAAAGTCCCTAAGCAGAAAGCAATTCTGGTATTTTACTGATCTCTGCTGGTTGTTTTCTATCAAGACAGTTAAATAGAGGCAGTTGAACAGAAAATAAAGGGGCATAATACCTAGCAATAGCAATAATTATCGCTATTGCTTGGTTAGAGACAAAAATTTACCGCTGAGCTGCGGCGATTTTTATCGCAAATAAACCTTGGTATTACCAAGGTTTATCGCAAATGCGATAAAATTCGTCCGCAATGCATGAATATCGCTGAAAAGTCAGCGATATTCATGCATTACCGAGCTAATGCTCTTAGCCATGTTATCCACCTCCCATTGGATAACATGGCTAAGAACTGCTCAGGGCAGGTGTTAGCTTTTGGAGATATTCGCGCTTAGCGCGAATATCTTCATAAGTTGGTAATAGGAGATAGCGATGTTAGCGACTGTTTCCAGTCGCTAACATCTTGGCACGCCCACTTTGCATGTCATTGGTGATAAATATCACTGACATGCAAAGTGGGGCCCAAGATGGTCGCTATCTCCTACTAGCTGTCGCTAACTGGTGTTAGCGACAGCTAGGTAATAGGGAGATCATTTTATCTCCGCTTTTTTGGCTTTTAAAGCCAAAAAAGCGGAGATAAACCCCCTTGATAATATGCCCCAATAAAGTCCCTAAGCGGAAGCAGACAAGTCCTAGGGCTGATCTTCAGAGCCCCCTAAGTGCATACACATATAAGTATAAACTAAAGTATATGCAAGAATTTTCGAATGCTCGACATAAAAAGATGTGCAAGTGAAAGTTAAACAATGAACTGAGGGTTCCTACAGGACTTTGCAGCTACTGGGCCCATGTTAAAAACATAAATAAATAAGTCATGGAGAGGGATATAAGCAGTGTGGAACAAAAGAAAGAGGAAGAAACAAAGGAGGAAAGAAAGAAAGAAAGAAACAAAGAGGAAGACAAGAAAGAAAAAGAAAGGAAAGAAAGAAAGAATGAAAGAGAAAAAGAAGGAAGAAGGAAGGAGGTAAGCAAAAAAGAAACAAGAAAAAAGAGGAAAGAGGAAAGAAAAAGAAAGAAGGAGGGAAGGAATGAAAGAAAAAAGAAGGAAGTAAAGTAGAAAAGAAAACAGGAATGACGGCATTTAGGGTTCCAAAGAGAGAGCCCTCTCATGAGATTATATTCCGAGTTCATGTGAGCTGTTGGCATGGTGTAAAAAAGCAGCTGTCAGATAAACAAAGGCCACTTCAAAAGGAATTTACAACAGCACTGGCAGGAGTCAGGAACTGATAAAGCTATAATGTGCTCTGTGCTGCCTGACAGAGAATGTGTCACTGTCACATCAAGCTCCACAAACAAAGGCAACACTAAAGTAATAATACTAAAGTAAAAACAAAAACACTGGCACTGGCACTGAAGAGAACTACCTTGTGTGCAGATGTGCTACTTGTGAAAGGGCTAAATGCAGTCACTCAGAAGGAAGTTTGCGATTGGCTGAAGAAGGCTGACCCATTGCCACATGCTGTATGCTATGGTGGGCAGAAGCAAAATGTGAATGACATAACAACAGACCGCTGGATGAAGAGAGGTGGTTGAAAGTCCTGTTAAGTAAGTATGATTTTCATATAATTTTAGTCAAATCAAAAGGTCTTTGATAATGCCAGATCTAAAAAGTGTCCACCCAGGTATGCAGTGGAAAGATTCATGTCATCCAGTCAGAACATTGGGCACCCAAAATACTTCACGGCCTGTATTAACAATAATGTGCACCTTCCCTGTTTGCACCACCACACACCTTTAAATAGGCAAGAAAATGTATTGTGAGTGACTTCACCCCCATCAGCTGGAGGATCTTTGTGGGGTCCATCGAACCCCATTCACCATTCTAGAAAGCTGCCCTTGATGGAGCGAGGTGGAAAAAACAAAATTTTGTATACCCCTCGTGAAGTTACTTACTCATAACAATAACATGAATTAATTGTGTGGTTTTGAAAATTAATCAACATAGAATAGAATACACACACAAGTACACGTGGGAAACTAATTTGCTCATGTTGCAAACTATAATCAACTAACTAAGTGATGTTGTTACGTTCAAAATTAATGCAGCAGCTATAAACTAACCAAAAGCGGCCTGAATGTGCTTCCTGTATGTTTATTTGTGGCAAAAACATAAAGACTGGTGAGTAAATCACGCATATATTTAGCTTTATTTGCTAGGTAATAACTAACAGGGATACCTTAGTAAGGGGGAGGTAAACAGAAGGGTTATAATTCAAAAATGTATGTTTATTGTGTTTGTTTCTATGATAGTTCCCGTTCTGGCCCATGAGGCCTGTAATAAAATGGACGTTTCTGTGACTCTGAGATTGAAATACAGCACGCATGCGCATAGTGAAAGAATCTGTAGTTGAGTCTAAACTGCTTGTACATGAACAGAATGGGTCAAGGACAGCGTGCCCTGCAAGTCCAGCTGAGTGCCAACAAAATGGACATCCGTGCTGAGAAAACGTGGGAAAGAAAACGAAACTTACAAGTTAAAGGACATGAGCGAAGCGGATATAATGAGGACAAAGAACATTTTCATTGAGTTGATCTTGCAGAAATTAAACAAACCAATCAGAACTGTTGAACGATACTGATAGTTACTTTTGTAGATAGATTAAGTAGGGAAAAAGGGTATAAAAGAGTATGTTCGGACTTAAGAAAAAACTCTCTCTTACTTGATTTCCATCTGTGTATCCTGACATGCTGCCGGAATGCTGAGTTTTTCCTGAGGCGTAAGGACTTTGAATTTTTCTGAACTTTAACTTTGCTTAAATGAGTAAGGAGTCTTTAAATGAGGTTAATAGCTAGAGGGAATAGGGAGAGGAACTTTGGAAAAAATTATGTCTTTTGCAAATATTCGCGTCCTATAATCTCAATAATAATGTGCTTATTTTCTGAGCATGAAAATAAAATTGAAATATAAATGTATGAGTTAAAATTCTTTCTTTCTTTTAAAATCTATTTTCATTTAACAAATTTATATGTGAATAAATAAAGGTCATGCTAGAAGATTTTTCTTTAAATAAAAATTAGATAAATGAAGAATTAAGCTGGTCTTGTTCATCCTTAGCCTAATTTTTTACTAGCAGATCCATAGACCATTAAAGGGTGGTGTGTCTGAATACATTTTCTCTTTGAAAAACCATGGTAAACTACAGGTGTATATATATAATAAATATTTAGCTTAATTTAGATACTCCGCCATGATCTAGCAGCTCTCCTTTGAGTCTCACCAATCCATGAAGTAGAGAAGGTGTGTATGAGTGATGTGCAGTGTTATGGGCCCCACTAATGAATAAATGTGTGATTTTAAACTTCAGGGAAAGGTGATGAGGTTTTAGAAGTTATTTCCGGAGTAGCGCTGCATCAGATTTACTTGGTAGCAGAGCATAGGTTGCTCTAGAATTAGCTAGGATAATATATAAAGTGATGTATACAGGATTTGAAGTACAGAATTATGAGTAACATCTGTTGAATTTGTATTATGTTATATGTAGTCTGGAAAAGGATTCCGGAAAGTGTGGGAAGCTGGTCACTCTGTCTGCAGCAGAGGAAGTGCTGATTGGTGCATCAGTGAAAACAGTGAGATAATTGGTTAAGTACTAAGACAGCGTATCTTGTTCTAATTGGTGCGACAGTGTGAACCGCGCTGTGGTAGGCTGGTGTTACAAAGCAGTTTGCAGAAGAGTGCAAAATCTTTTGAAAGACCGGTAATAAACAGGAAAACATTGAGTTTTATTACTGAGAAAAAAGGAGAAACCTTCATGGTTTAAGAGATTGAAAAATGTATTCAAGAAAGACAAGGCGATAATAATGAGAGAGGAAAAATTGCTTCCTCTGCAAAAACGCCTGCTTCTTACATGGCAAAATATGGCTATCATACATGCATTTGGTTAGAGAATTGGGCTAGATATACCAAAAATGATGGTGCGTTAGCATTTCCAGAAGTAGCATCTTTTAATCTGTCAGTTTTACGAAATTTAAGAGAAAAGATGATGAATCTTGAACCGAGACCATGACCGACTCAATTTGAGGCACTAGTTGAGTGGGAAGATGAGATGCATGAATTAGAGCGAGAAAGATTGGAAAATCATCAAGGAGCAAGAGGTAGATCACGTGGATTATGGGGAGAAACACACGAGAGTAGAATGCGAAGATGGAGAAATGCTGATATGTGTGATGGAAGGTATCCGGTTAGATTGGCAGGTAAAACAGAAGGACGGAAATGTACAGAGAAAAAGAATAATGTGGTGTTAGGAAGGAAAAATTATGGAGATGGTGAATCAGACGATAAGGTCCTGGATGAGATATTAAATAGGAGACCACCACCATATCAACCAGATTCTCTATGGACCACTCCAAATGCTCCACCAGTAGAGGATAGGTTTGATGAAACCCCAAAACGATTTTCAAATTTTAGAGACATTCCAGAAAGGGTATAAATGAGATATGATTCAAACACCCCAGTGGTAGAAACTAGACTTACCGGTACTCCTAAACAACATGATGAACTAAAAAAAAGTGTAGCAAGAGCAGAGAGACAAATTGAAGAACATCCAGGTACTTCTGAATATATACGTTCAACAAATGAATTAACCGAAAAGATACAGGAACTTATTAAAAATATAGAAGCTGTAACAGTTTCAGTAACAATAGGTCCTGTAATTCCAGTGTTTGAAAATCAGAAAATAAAAGAACCAACTTTGAAGTTTCCTTTAAACCAGAGTTTGCAAAAAGTAAGAGAAAAAGTGTATCCAGATTTGTCTGAAATTAGGCGAACAAGTAACGTAATACCGCCTGACTTGACTTTTAATCAAAGCCTACCATATAAGTTTCCAACTGGAGCAGAATCTGATTCTGCGACACCCAAAAGGAATGTAGAGAAAATAGATTTAACACAAACCTCAGCAGGACCAACAGAACAAGAATTACGTGATTGGCTTAAAACTCTAAAGGTAAAAGAACATGAACCTAAAGTATTAGATGTAGGTAGACTAAAGATTGACATGGAAGAATTAATTATTGGAACAATCGGAAATGATAAACTAAAAACATATCAGGACGATGAACTGATGTTCATGTGTAAGAGTATTACTTGGAAAGCAAAATCTGTGCATGACCATTTGGAAGGATTAGCTAGTGAATTAGATGTAGATCTTGCAAAGAATAAAACATTACAGAAACCGTACATTTTACAGAAAAGGACATTAAAAATATGAATACAGCAGGAAGATTAACCCAAATAAAAGAGCTAATTGTTTTACTAAGAAGATGGGGAGATGTGAATAAATGGAAAGCAAACTGGTCAAAGAAAAAAGAAGAAGCTAGTGATAAATCTACATTAGCATTTCCAGTGGGAGAAAAGGAAACAGTAATAAATGAATTTCCTATGAGAGAAATACCGGGAGGAGGATATGTACATGTTCCTTTGACTAGACAGGACATATTATCAATTACTAATGATTTCCCCAGATTGAGAGAAAAACCAGTAGAATGGTATCGACAGGTAGATCGATTTGTAAAAGTTTCAAAGGTACTATGGGAAGATTTAGATGGATGATTTGACATAGTAGTACCAGCAGACCTATGGTCTGAGTGCAAAATAACAGTGAACTGGCCGAAAACTGAATATCCTCGAGACAAAGTGACAGGTGCTCCTTCGCCTGAAGTGATGAGGAAATATGAACAAGTAATAGTATTTTTGAAAAATAAAATACCACCAAAGGAAACAGATTGGGTAAAAATTGACAGGACATTGCAAGAACCGAAAGAATCTGTACATGTATTTTATGAGAGACTGTTGTTAGTGTTTAAACAATATAGTGGATATGAGGAACTAAATGAAAAAGATATGAGTCACTTTGTGTATCGATTTGTGTTTGGATTAAGACCAGAAATAGGAGACATGATTAAGCATAATTTGATGGGATGGCAATCATGTTCTGTAGACGAGGTATTGCGACATGCAAAATACTGTAGTGATGAAATTGAGGTTAAGCAGAGAAAGCTCAAAGAGAAAGTCATGTGGGCACAAGTGAAGGTAGCGGAACATCAAGTTGCACAAATGGAAAACAAGAGTACAGATGGGAACCAAGGGAAAATGAAGGGCAATTTCAATAAACCTAAATTAGTAGGGAAAATAGAGGAGCTTAAGAAAAAATATCCTTGTCATAATTGCGGCAGGATAGGGCATTGGAAGAAAGAGTGTAAGTGTCCACCAAGAGTTAACCCCAAAAATACATCATTGAATCTGCAGGTGCAGAATGAGGTAATACAACAATCATCGCAACAGCAGCAGGTAGTTACTCAGCAAAGTCAGGTGTCACAACCCCCACTACCACGCAGTGTAAATCTGCAGGGATACAGTGCAGAGACAGGATTCAGCGGAGGCGAACAAGTAAACCGATTGCCCAGAGTGAATGTGAGTCCTCGTTATTGGTTACAAGAGGATGGCGGGAGTGAATCGGATGATAGCTTCTGTTGGTGCTTGAGAGAGGAAGAAGAGTGTGTGCGTGGAACCACTCTTGAGGTAGATCAGTCTGGTCCGTTTGTGAATGGAAAGGTGAATGATGTAAAAGTAACTTTCCTCGTGGACACTGGCGCTACCCGTTCTACTGTTAGATCAGTGGAAGTTCAAAACCTTCCTCTCTCGGGAGATCAAATTCAAGTTGTAGGTGTAGCTAATAGACAGATTAAAACCTCCTTAACAAAACCAGTTGAAGTAGAAATTGGAAATTTCAAAGATATGCACCAATTTGTGGTGTGTGATAGTAGTCCCGTTAACCTGTTAGGCAGGGACATTCTATGTAAAATGAACTGGGCCATATATTGTTCACCAGATGGCATAGAGCTCCAAACCCCAGATGAAGATAGCCTGTATAAAATGACCATGTCATTGATAGAATCAGAAAGGAATGAATTGTTTCCTGTGTTTGATCGAGAAAAGATACCTGCTGAATTGAAAGAAACAGTAAAAGAACAAGTATCGGATTTTACAGGAGAAGATATTGGATTGATGAAAGATGTAAATCCTGTAAACATTTCTGTAAAGGAAGGAGTGATTTATCCAAACATTCCCCAATATAAAATGATAGCAGAAGTGATTGACGGAATAACACCAGTAATAAACAAGATGATTGAACAAGGCATTTTAAGAGAGATAGAAAGCAGTCCTTGTCACTCACCGATAATGGGATTGAAAAAGCCTAACGGAACATTTAGAATTGTACAGGATCTTAGAAAGATTAATAAGATCGTTGTCCCATGTTGTCCAATTGTACCAAATCAAGCAGTGATTCTATACCAAATTCCACATGATGCAGAATGGGGTATTGTGATTGATCTGTGTAATGCGTTCTTTACGGTTCCATTACACCCAGTAAGCTAGCCAATATTTGCGTTCCTGTTCGGAGATCGCATTTTGGCATGGTGCCGAATTCCTGATGGGTATACTGAAAGTCCATCTATTTTTAATCAACTGTTAAAGAAGTCATTAGAAAGTTTGAGCATGCCTGGAGAATCTGTATTAGTTCAATATATTGATTACCTGTTACTGGCATCAAAGACAAAAGATGAATACATATCAGATACTATTGCATTATTGAACCATTTGGCAGGAGAAAGGCATAAAGGGTCTCCATCGAAATTACAATTTTGTCAGAAAGAAGTGCAATACTTAGGTCATAAGATTGCTAAAGGAACTAGGCAAGTCACTGCAAAAAGAATCAAAATGAACCAAGTTAGAATGTTCTTAGGAATGGTGGGTTACTGTAGACAGTGGATTAGTGGATTCTCACTAATAGCAAAACCCTTACAGAGACTAACTAAAGCAGACATCAGAGTCCCCATCATACTTAATAAGACTAAAATGGAAGCATTTGAACAGCTAAAAACAAGTTTATGTGAAACCCCAGCGTTAGGAATGCCTGACTATGAAAAAGAGTTTGAGCTGTATTGCAGTGAGCGAGAAGGATATGCATTGTCAGTATTAATTCAAAGACATGGAAAACTGAGGAAACCAATTGTGTATTTCTCAGCTGTTTTGGATCCAGTTGCAAAAGCCTTGCCAGGTTGTCTGAAAGCAGTAGCAGCTACACGTGTGGGTTTGGAACAGAGTGAAGGAATAGTGATGGGATTTCCTGTGAGGGTATATGTACCTCATTCTGTGGAGATTCTCCTCACTAGGACAAAAACATAGTACCTTACAACAGAATGACAAAATATGAGAAAACAATTCTAGGTGCAGATAATGTGACAATTTCACGATGTGTGAATATAAATCCATCTACATTGGTACCTGATACTATGGAAGCTGAGGTAAGAAATGAGGTTGATCACAAATGTTTGGATGTTCTTGAGTATTGGACCAAACCAAGACCTGACATTAGGAATGAACCATTGACTGAATCAGACTACGTGATGTTTGTTGATGGTTTGTGCTTGAGAACAGAGGAGGGTGCTTTGAGTGCTGCATATGCTGTGTGTACAGTGGCAGATGTCCTGGAAGCATCTTGTCTGAAAGGAATTCGTTCTGCTCAAATAGCGGAATTGATTGCTTTGATTCGAGCATGTGAACTAGGAAAAGAGATAAGAGTCACCATAGTGACTGACAGCCAGTATGGATTCGGGGTTGTCCATGATTACGGACAATTGTGGTCCCAAAGAGGTTATTTAACTTCTGCAGGATCCCCCATTAGAAATGCTGAATTTGTAAAAATGTAATATTGATGCTATTCAGTTGCCTTATAAAATTTCAGTGGTGAAGTGTGCTGCACACAAAAAGGGAGATGACTACATCACTAGAGGCAATAGGTATGTTGATTCCATTGCAAAATACTGTGCAAAAAATATTGCATCCATAAATCGGGACAGAAAAGTAGAACATGTTTCAAGTCCTTTAATGCTAACCACAGTAGTTGAGACTTGGCAGGAAGTAAGACAGTTGCAGGATGAGGATAGTGAAGAAGAGAAAAACACTTGGCTAAAAGCAGGGTGTAGACAAAGGGAAGAAGATGAAATCTGGGTTTACAAAGATGAAAGACCGGTAATGCCTGATAACATGATTTCAAATATGGCCTGAATGTACCATGGTCAAGCTCATGTTGGGAGGGATTCCATGATTCGGATGTTCAGACAGACATGGTATAATCCAAAATTTAAGATGATTGCTGAAAGCTTGTGCTGGAGATGTCTGGTATGTCAACAGTTCAATCCAAGAAGAAAAACAGTTGTGAGCTTTAGAACCATAGGACGGGAGGGAGTTAACATGAATGCAGTTGGATCTCATCGAATTGCCACCATGTAACAGACTCAGATACGTGCTTGTAATTATTTGCCTGTTCTCTAGGTGGGTAGAAGCGTTCCTCACCCGGAGAAATGATGGAGTAACTGATGCAACACTACTTTTGCATGAAATCATACCACAATACAGATTTCCAGTAACAATTGAAACAGATATTGGAAGCCACTTTCAGAATGAACTATTAAAAATGATTTGTGAAGCACTGGACATTCGTCAGAAACTGCATTGTGCTTATAGACCAGAGGCTTCAGGGGTAGTTGAACAAGTGAATTGAACAATAAAAAACAGAATTGCAAAAATGTGTTTGGCAACAGGACTGAAATGGCGGGACGCATTGCTACTTGTTCTGATGACCTTAAGGAGTATACCTGACAAAAAGACTGGATTAAGTCCACATGAGATTTTGATGGGCAGAGTGATGAGACAAGCATTTGTACCAGTTCATAAATTGTTAACTATTAATGATGACATCATACTGGATTACTGCAAAAACCTGTCTGACGTGGTAACTTATGTGTTCCATCAGGAGGGAACTGAGTCAAACACGAAAGAGAAACATCCAGCTCATGATCTAGTTCCTGGAGATTGGGTCTGAATAAAGGTACGCCGAAAAAGAAATTGCCTGGTACCTCGCTGGCAAAGACCGAGACAGGTTATTTTGGTCAGCACGACTGCAGTTAAATGTGCTGGAGTAAAAAGATGGGTGCATGTCAGTCACACCATCCGAGTGCCCAAACCTGAAAATCCAAACGAGGAAGGTGATGGCACAACTGATTCTGATTCTGAAGGAGAACCAGGGAGAAACCCAGATACTGAAGCTCGATAAGAACGTCGACATCTGGAGGTATCGGATGCTAGTTCTGCATCTGAAGGAGAAGGTGAAACTGTTGAAATACCAAATTTTGAAGATCGACTTGAAAGTCGAGATTTGGTAAGAACTGATACCAGTTATCACATTGAACAAAGTGGAGATAAAACTGGTAATCAAGAAAATACTGAAGAACGGTCCGAAAGCTCTGAAAGCAGAAACCAAAATCCTGACACTGGAAAAGATGAAATAACTCACGACAAGGATGAGATTCCAAGTGCCAGTTATGGAGATGTTCCTAACAGAGTGAAACTGCAGAGTAAAGAGAAAACAGATTCTGAAAAAGAAACGGACATTATAAAGTTCTTCATAAATTACACTGTTGAAGATACTGAAAGTGAAACTGATGACAGTGGAGATGAAACTCAATTGAGAAAGAGTTCAAGGAAAAGAGCTTGGAGAGTGGAACATAACACTACAGAGCCAAAGACAAAAAGGGCTTTAAAGGAGATAATTGGCCTAGAGAAAATGATGGACTGAAATTCAAACTGGTTAACAAAGCAAGAAAACCAGAAGATCAAGTTAATGAAATAACAAGTCAGAAAGAGTTGTTGGGAAAGAAAATAGAGGTCGTTCAAAGGCCAAAAAGAGTGAGAAGACCAAACCAGAAATATAAATCACCTGAATGGGCTTACATGTTTTTGCCTCCTATTGAGGAAGTAAACAGCAGCCAAGAGAACTTGAATTTCATAAGTCAAGAAAAAGAAAGTGAGTAAAATTGAGACTCAAAGAAAGGAAAAAGAAATAATTGATCTGAAATTGCAAGATAAAAGCAAGACTTGAAACATTGGTATAAGAAAAACGCTATGAGAGTAAAGTGAAAGTCTATTAAAACAAAAATCTGAGTGGAGAAAATTGTAAAAATCGCTGTGTAAAAAAAAATGGCTACTAAAAATGTAACTACGAAATGTTCTATGTTTAGAAAATGGTGTAGGAGGTGGTTAATATGTACTGGATTATTAATGCTAGTATGGTTGATTTTAGCAATTATTATTCCTTTTAGAGAGAATTTTGAGAAATTTAAAGCAAATGGGACTATGAGTGGACAAAATAATGAATTAAAAACTGATAAAGTACATGTTTATAAGCCAGATATTCATCAGGATAGATCTATCAGTGATTTCTCAAAGAACACTTTTTCAAGGTTATTATCTGAGTATGTTAGAACTATGGATGCCATTGATTGTTACGTGTGTGTGAAATTGCCAGCATCAGTTTCGGAGGGGGTGACCTACCACCATCTTCCACTTATATATGGAATTACCTGTAGTGTAATAGCAAGTTTATTTTACAAAACAGGTAAATTAGAGTGTTATTAATAAAATGCTGATGATATTTTTGCACAATTTAGAGTTGTAAATGAAATGAACAAAGTTAAGCCTGCAAAAGTTATGGGAGAATTTTTCTTCAAAACACAAGAGTTGACTCATATTTATGCTTTTAGACATAATCTGACTTGTAAAATGAAGAATGAAGAAAAAGCATTTTTAGATATGGCTGAAGAAAGGAGGAATGTATATAAAAGAAATGAAAAAGTGAAACATGCTAAATCTAAATATTGGGAATCTGAGGATGAAAAATTAAACGGACAAAATGTAAATGTGGCCATGCGCATAGATACCCCCTCATTAGGAAAATTTTGTATTCGTAGAGACAATACTGTGTATGACAATTATTTTGTGGGAGCGAGTCAATGTGAAGAAACTTATCGTATAATAGGGGGTTGGGGATTTAGAGGTGGTAATGACCCAGTTTTTCCTGGAATCTATTTTATTTGTGGGAACAAAGCCTATCATAAATTACCTGATCATTGGTATGGATCCTGTTATATAGGTCTGGTTTTTCCTAAAATTTTTCATGTAGATAGAGGTACAAATGGGATACGTGAGATAGGTCGACCTTTAAGTTGTAGTAAAAGAGAGAGTGTAATAGAAATAATAGGTGATGTTTTTGGAGCACTGTTACCCGCAGTGGGAATATCTTTTAATGCAAGCAGAATTAGGATATTATCAACGATAGTAGATCGTTTGTCAACAGACACTGCAGGTGGATTATTAATGGTAAACACTGAAATGATTGCTATGAGAGCTATGGTGATGTAAAATCGTCTTGCTTTCGACATAATTTTGGCAAAAGAAGGAGGAGTTTGTGGAATTTCGAAAGTACAACACTGTTGCACTTATATTCCAGATAAAAGTAAAAACATTGAAAGATATTTTAAAATTCTTACAGAATTGCAAAAAGAAGTTGAACCACTGGAGGTTGATGGTGTCCTTGAACGACTTGGTAGAAGTTTTTCAGCAGTTAAACATTGCTTTCATGAAATAGGAGTTCCATTATAGGTAAAATATTAATTCCAGTAACAATATTAATAGTAGTGATTTTGATATTAAGATTATTTTATATCATCAGAAAGAGAAGAAATGTTAAAAGGTCAATAAAGAAGGTGATTCAAGAAAAGCAAGAAAGAGAACGTGAAAAGAGTGATACAGATATGGAAGAGTTTCAAGAGAAACTCTATCAAGACAGCAGAAAGATGGAAGATACTAGAGTATAACCTATACTAATCGAAAGAACTTGAAACATGTTAAGATAAAATTTGCAGGGGGGCGTGGCTTGGCGCCGTAGGTGATGGCAGCGCTGGCGTGAGGCTCCGCTGAGGTGCCAGGAATCTCACCTTCCCCTTCGTGATGTTCCTGCTTTGAAGCTCAAGTCCGGACGTCGGAACTTGTCTGCTATGCAGCGGCGCTCCTAACGACCTTGTCCCGGCGAAGGAGAAGAAGATATTCGCCGCTTCGCTCTCACAGACGCTCCGGCGCCTGCAGCGGCCATTTTGTGCTTCCAGTCACGGAGCGGCTCTCACGCAGTGGTAATTGCGGTTTCTCCGCCCAGCCTCCTAATGTGAGTTACAATATCTCCAGCCCGCCTATGCTTCCCCTCAGGGTCCAGCCTTGCTGCATTCTCCATTCTGCGCCACACACCTGAGGTCGACCTCTTCCTCATACAGCGCGGCCGCCATTTTACAGGCTATGAAGTACATTTGTCTACCTGTTGGAGTACTTCTCTCAATCTCCTTCTGCCTCAATGCCTGAATTTCCCTAAGCAATATATCTTCTGGGTGTCCTCTGAAACGGCTCTCTTGTCTACATTACTGTTATAAGGCACGCAGGGATGGTAGATTGCGTATCATCCCCACCAGTCGATATCTCCTTCTGAGATTTACCTCAGTGAAGCAGGCGCCTTCTACATTCCTCGTTTTCAGCTCAACGACGGCATGGTGATTTGTCTTTCCCACGGGCTTTGATGCTTGGAGATGCCCTTCACTCCTGCTGTTTTACATTTGCAATTTAGACTTTCACGATTTTCAGCGCAGTTTGGGTGTTCTCTTCTGTGATATACCTGTCTGCATTTCTTCGATCTCCTGCCTTTTGATCTCTTTGACCACCTTTGTATTATTGGGGCTGCTTCCAGCGTTTTTCCTCCCTACCACCAATTGTCATTTATTCTTCGTTTCTCTGCTCATTTACATGGGCAAGCAGCAGCACATGTCTCGCTTCTCTTCCAAAGCGTCTACAAGGGTGGCTTTTATTAAGAACTCTAAAGTTTTCTCAGCCCTTTCCCAACTTGAGGATTCTCTTTCGCCCTCGGGTTCAGAGGAGCTCATGGAAACACCTTCTACCACAGCTTCGGGGAAAACAACTGTCAAGCGGCTAAAAAAACACCCTCTCTCTCCACGCAAGCCATCATCTCCTGTATCCATGGAGCTGCTATTGGAGTAAATCCCCTCATTTCGTCCTTTTCTCGAGGAAATTGGAACACTACGTCCTTTTATGGAGGAAACTAACGCCAAACTTCAAGTTCTCACAGACAATTGGTCTCAAATTGAAACGAGAGTCTCTTCGGTGGAACACTCTGTTGCATCCTTTCAAGAATCACAAGCCAAGGTCACACATCTGTCTTCGCAGGTAGGCGCTCTTCAAAAGCAGGTGGAAGAGTTGGAAAATAGAGGCAGGCGTAACAACCTACGCATTTACGGTCTTGCAGAAAATCTTGAAGGTTCTGACCCGATTGCCTTTTTAAAATCCTTCCTTCCTAAACTGCTCCATCTACCGCAGGATACATCTCTCAACATCCAACGTGCGCATCGTTTGGGTCGTTTACCTACGTCCCTCTCCATGTCACAAAGGCCTAGGGGTGTTATCCTCTATTTCCTGGAATACACCGACCTCTTGAAAGTCCTAGCAGCCGCCAAAGCCCATCCTATACTGACTTGGCTTGATTCCCCACTATTCTTCGCTCAGGACTATGCCAAAGCTACTGCCAATCGTAGGAAAGCTTTCCTCAGCATGAGAGTAGTCCTTCGCGATATGGGTGCCCGATATGGCTTATACCATCCCTGTCTGTTTAAGGTCACCTACAACAACAAGACCACCACTTATGAGGATCCAGTGAGATTGCAGAGTTTCATCAATGCCCATCGTACCTCGACAATGGATACCTCGGGTCCTTCATCTCACTCTCCTGGTTGACAGTTCACACTGCATACTTATTGGTGACTTATGCTCTTTTCATGATGTGTTGCTGGTCGCCTGATGTTTTAGGATGATTTTTTGGTCCTGATACCCAGTTTATGTATTACTTCTGCGTTATGTTGTTCTGGTTCTCCCCTTTATATAGTATCTTGCTTGCTTGTTTGTTTTCCTCTTTTTCCATATTCTGACGTTGTACCTTAAGTTTCATTCCCTCATTGTCATTCTTATGTCATTGCTCTTTCTTGTCTATTATTTTCTCAGCTCTACCCCGTCTTTGTTTTCACAGGAACCCCTTGATCCATGATGACATCTCCCTGGCACCTTGCTCGGTTGTCCTCGGTTGTGTTGCCTTCCCTACCTGGCTCCCTCCCCCCTCATCTTCTTCTCGTCATTTCCCTCAGTAGGTATGTTTTCCTCATGTTTTTTGTACCTTTTATGTTTTTTTTCCCTCTTCACTTCCCCTTCCTACCTCAAATAAACTCCTGTTTTGCTCTCCGATGATGTTCTTTTCTATTCAGGTTATATCTCCTCTTTCCTCACTTTCATTCAATTCTTTTTCTTGTACCTTGTTTCACCTGTCTGCACTCCCTTTCTATCTCTCATTCTTTACTCGTTCTTCCTGGACTTCTTTCCCATTTCCGATTTTGCTCTTCATCTCCATTTCTTCCATCATCTTCATGTTCTTCCTATTTTTCTACATATTCTTATGATCAATTATTCTTCTATCTCTAATTGCTCCTTCTCCTATTCCTCATTATTTCTTGGATGCATTGCTCAATCGATTTCTAATCTTATCTGTAACCTATGTCTTTAAATATTGTTTCATGGAATGTAAAGGGTATCAATTCACCTGTTAAAAGACAGCG
Organism: Lissotriton helveticus; assembly: GCF_964261635.1. Lineage (NCBI taxonomy): Eukaryota > Metazoa > Chordata > Amphibia > Caudata > Salamandridae > Lissotriton > Lissotriton helveticus. Next base: position 210,747,240 of record NC_136058.1, read on the forward strand.
CATTCTATCTCACCTAGCCAAATTAAATACTGATATTGCTTTTCTTCAAGAAACCCACCTCTCGGATGCGGAATCTGGTAAACTCAAGAGAGGGTGGGTGGGCGATGTCTTCTTCTCACAGGGTGATGGGAAACGTAATGGTGTTGCCATTTTATGCCGTAAATCGCTTCCTTTGACGGTTCTTTCTCAGGACTCTGATACCAATGGCAGATGGAACCATGTCAGACTATCACTTAGAGGTGTCCCAATCTCTCTCCTTAATGTCTATGGCCCCACGACGGGTGAACCCCTTTTTTGGGCTAACCTTTCTCCCAATATCACTCAATTTATGGATGATAATTTCATCCTTGCGGGAGATTGCAATCACCCTTTTGACCCCTTTTTGGATAGAAAATCTGATGCTACTTATATACCCACGAAGCCACATAAATTGTTTACCCAAGCTATTTTACAACATAAGCTTGTTGACTCCTGGCGCTTATGTAATCCGACTTTACAGGAGTTTACTTTTTATTCCCCTCACCACCGCTCCCAATCACGGCTTGATTATATTTTTGTCTCCCACGCCCTATCTCAAACTCTCCAAGCGGCAGAAATTGGTCCAATTTTACTTTCAGATCATGCCCCTGTTTTGGTTAGTCTGGAAGTTTTACCCAAACCTGAGGGTCCTAAGAGATGGCGTTTCAACAACGCTCTCCTTCTAGACCCCAATTTTTCTACTTCTTTTTCTGCCTTCTTTGATGAATTTTTCCTTTTTAATGATGTTCCGCCTATTTCAAAACATACTCTATGGGATGCCTTTAAGGTAGCTGCCCGTGATTTCATTATTAACTTTGTCGCTAAGAAACGTAGATCTGCCCGTAACTTTACCAAAACCCTCCTTCAAGATATTAAGAGATTGGAACACGCCTATTTTACCTCACGTTCATCAGATAGTCTGACATCTTTGGTTGCTGCTAAACTTAAATTTAACGAAAAGTCTACTGAAGATGCTTCTTTGTATTTGCTTAAATCTAGTGCCAAATTTTATGGTGGTCGGAACAAGGCCGGGAAGATTCTTGCTAATTACTTAAAGGTCAAACAAAATAAAATAACCATTGAGTCGATTTATGATGATGATGCCCATTTACAACACAAGGATGCAGACATTCTTGCTACTTTTTCACGTTTCTATGAGTCCTTGTACACCTCTGACATACCCTCTTCCTCCCAGACTCTTGCTCACTATTTCTCCACCATTCAAACCCCTCCTTCTTTCCCTCTCGACCTTTCCTCCTTAGAATCTGACGCCTCACAGACAGAACTACTCAGCGCCCTAAAGCGTCTAAAATTAAACAAAGCTCCTGGCCCTGACGGGTTTACCGTTGAGTTTTATCTTCACTTTTCAAAGCTTCTTATTCCGAAACTTCACTCCCTTATACACTCATTTGCTGAATTAGGTACTTCTTCCGGTACCTTTTCTGATGCTCATATCTGTTTAATTCCCAAACCAGGGAAAGATATTCAATATTGTAAAAATTATAGACCCATTTCCCTAGTTAACATAGACTACAACATTTTTGCCAAAATATTAGCAATTAGATTGGACCATCTGCTACCTGATCTCCTCGGAGATGAACAATCAGGTTTTGTCAAAGGCCGTTACATTACAGACAATACAAGACTCTTATTCAACATTTTGACAAAATCCTCACAACTTCAAATTCCTTTCGCAGCCATTGCCTTGGACGCTGAAAAAGCATTCGACAGGGTAGAGTGGCCTTATCTCTTTCACACCCTTAACTGGTTCGGATTTGGTCCTAAATTTATTTCTTTGGTTTCGTTGTTATATTCACACCCACGTGCTGCAGTTTGCGCAAACGGTCAAATCTCTCCTTATTTTGATCTTGGTAGAGGTGTCCGCCAAGGCTGTCCTCTTTCTCCCTTCCTTTTTAACCTGGCCCTAGACCCTTTTTTGTCTAGACTCCGTCAAAACCCTGATATTCATGGTTTTCAAGTTAATGACCTTTCTATAAAACTGGCTGCGTACGCAGATGACATTTTACTATTCATCTCTAACCCTATTGTATCTATTCCCGCTTTTTTAGAGGAAGTTCAACATTATTCCCTAATTTCTGGATACAAACTTAATAATGATAAGTGCGAAATTTTGCCTCTGACGAAATTCACTTTTAAGAATGATTTTAGTGCCTCAAACTTTACCTGGAGTCCTTCCAGTATTAAATATTTAGGTTTGCATATTACCCCCTCGATCCCTGATACTGTTTCCCTTTGCTTAAACAAGTGCATTCAGAAAATATCTGATCTTACTGCTAGGTGGCATCCTCTTTACCTGTCCTGGTGGGGTCGCCTAGACACTATCAAAATGATGCTTTCCCCTGTTATTCTTTATACCCTATCAAATATTCCCTTTCCTATTCCAGCTAAATTCATAAAAAAACTCAATTCAATTTTATCTTCCTTCTTATGGCACAAGAGTAAACCTAGAATGTCTCGAGCTAGGCTCATTCGTCCCACTTCTGAAGGGGGTGTCAATTTTCCGGATTTTTCTGCCTATCACAAGGCTTTTTTGTTACGTCAATCCTCTTTTTGGTTACAGGATTCTGATTCTCCCTGCCCTTTGTGGGCTAAGGTAGAACGCCTTTTTCTCTCACCTTTCTCCTTTGCCGAATGTATCTCCTTTTCCCGCAAGCCTACCTCAATTCTTACTCCTATACATAAGTTCACCCTTAAACTCCTCCTTTCTTCCAATCCGCCACCCCCTGCTTGCATTGCTGATTTCCTTTCCTCCACCATTTGGCATAATAAGTCCCTTTTAATTCGTGGTAGACCCATTCTATGGAAGTCTTGGCGAACCAAAGGACTGCTTTGGATCTCACAATTGTTTTCACAATCAGTCTTCTTACCTTTTCACACCCTTCGCCTCACCTTTAACTTACCCCTCTCTTCTCTTCCCCAATATCTTCTACTTAAAGCATCAGTTATGGACACATATAATACACTTCCTCTCTCTCGTCCTCCCACTTCCACTCCTGATCCTATTATTCACCTACATTCTACTTTACTCACCTTTCCAAAAGCGGCACTTCTATATAAACATCTTCTCACACGTTCTCCTCCTAGACTCAAAAGCAAAGTAGAGGAGCAATGGGAAACGGACCTTTCTTTATCTTGGCCTACTTCCACTTGGGATAAGATCTGGTTAAAGATTCGCAAATCCTCTAGAGCTGCCTCCCTCACACAATCCCTTTTCTTTATTTATAACCGTTTACTTCATACTCCTTTCACACTTCATAAACGTTTTCCCACCACGCCAGATACCTGTTGGTCATGTACCTCCCCGAATGCCACTTTGTTTCATATGTTATTTCTTTGCAAGAATGTTCATGCCTTCTGGTTACAGGTCTGGGCTCAAATTAACGTCATTTTTTCAACTGCTATTCCATTTTCACATGCTCATGTTTTCCTAGGTAGCCTCTCTCCTTGTTGGGACGCTACTGATCTTAATGTTCGAATTGTTGATCTCTTATTAGCGGTTGCCTTTCAACAAATTACGGTCAACTGGAAGTCCACGTCAAGTATTACGTTTAAAGCTTGGTGGTATAATGTATGTCACAATCATAGAATGGATACTGCTTTTGTTTTTCCTCCACAGTTGGCGGCCAAGCGTGCCGAGTTATGGCTTCCTATCACATTATATTTAGATAATTGTACATCCCGTTCCTTTCGTCTTAGACCTGAACAGCAAGAAGTCCCTAAACCCCCTTAGTGCCCTTTACGTTTCTTCATGTTCAATTATTACGTTTTATTGCTTAGCTATATTTGCTTTTTAATCTATTGCATTGTCACTGTATTTTATTCCTTGATTTTCCAGGATCTGTTTATATATTTTGAACTGTTTATTTCACATTGTATTGTTCCTTTTTCCTTATATACCTCCATCATCGTGTATTTCTCCTTCCCTCTTACCCCCTTCTTATTTTCCCCATAGTATTTGTTCATATTATGTACTTTTACCATGCACTTTTTTCAATAAACTTCATTTTTTAACTGAAAAAAGATAAAATTTGCAAAATTTTGGGAGATATTTGGTGATAAATCACCAAAGGAGGGAGTTGATGGAGCGTGGTAGAAAAAACGATTTTTTTTATACCCCTTGTGAAGTTACTTACTCATAACAATAACATGAATTAATCATGTGGTTTTGAAAATGAATCAACACAGAATAGAATACACACACAAGTACATGTGGGAAACTAATTTGCTCATGTTGCAAACTATAATCAACTAACTAAGTGATGGCGTTACATTCAAAATTAATGCAGCAGCTATAAACTAACCAAAAGTGGCCTGAATGTGCTTTCTGTATGTTTATTTGTGGCAAAAACATGAAGACTGGTGAGTAAATCACGCATATATGTTGCTTTATTTGCTAGGTAATAACTAACAGGTATACCTTAGTAAGGGGGAGGTAAACAGAAGGGTTATAATTCAATAATTTACGTTTATTTGTGTTTGTTTCTATAATAGTTGCAGTTCTGGCCCATGAGACCTGTAATAAAATGGACGTTTCTGTGACTCCGAGATTGAAATACAGCATGCATGCGCATAGTGAAAGAATCTGCAGATGAGTCTGAACTGCTTGTACATGAACAGAATGGGTCAAGGACAGTGTGCCCTGAAAGTCCAACAAAATGGACATCTGTGCTTACAAGTTAAAGGACATGAGCGAAGCGTATATAATGAGGACAAAGAAAATTTTCATTGAGCTGATCTTGCGGAAATTAAACAATGAGATGATGAGGTTATGCTCATCCACCCCTTGAATTAACCAATCAGAACTGTTGAACGATACTGATAGTTACTTTTGTAGATAGACTAAGTAGGGAAAAAGGGTATAAAAGAGTATGTTCGGACTGAAGAAAAAACTCTCTCTTACTTGATTTCCATCTGAGTATCCTGACATGCTGCCAAAATGCTGAATTTTTCCTGAGGCGTAAGGACTTTGAATTTTTCTGAACTTTAACTTTGCTTGAATGAGTAAGGAGTTTTTAGATGAGGTTAATAGCTAGAGGGAATAGGGAGAGGAACTTTGGGAACTATTATGTCTTAAATATTTGCGTCCTATAATCTCAATAATAATGTGCTTATTTTCCGAGCTTTGAATTAAAATTGAAATATAAATGTATGAGTTAAAATTCTTTCTTTCTTTTAAAATCTATTTTCATTAAACACATTTATAAGTGAATAAATAAAGGTCATGCTAGAAGATTTTTCTTTAAATAAAAATGAGATAAATGAAGAATTGAGCTGGTCTTGTTCGTCCTTAGCCTAATTTTTTACTAGCAGATCCATGAACCATTAAATGGTGGTGTGTCTGAATAAATTGTCTCTTTGAAAAACCATGGTAAACGATTTAAACTGCAAGTGTATATATATAATAAATATTTAGCTTAATTTGATGAATACATGTGTGATTTGAAACTTCAGGGAAAGGTGATGAGGTTTTAGAAGTTATTTCCCGAGTAGCGCTGCATCACCCTCAGTGGGCGCACTGACAGTGCTCCACCATTTTGTGGGGCATTGTCATTAATATGGTTAGGCGCAGAGACAAAGTGATTCACTCATTTTTATGGGGCCACACACAATGCAAATATGTGAACCCCGTCTCACGATAGCGCTGGTGCTACATATACAACAGCGCTATCAGTATTACAAAAAGGTGCTGCACAAGTGTCTGCAGCCCCTTTGTAATACCAAAGAGCCGCAGAGGTGCACAAAGCATGTCCACACGCCTGTTGCGCCCTCAAGGGCTCTCTCTGTAATATTGCCCCGGATGACACCAACACAAGAATAGGGAAGTAAGCCATTGAATCAAAAGCAGACAAGTAGGACAGACAACAAAGCTAACAAAGAGATCCATTAATGAGAGAAGGAATGACCCAAAGCCATCTCTCGGTATATGCTGTGTATTGAAATCAATTGGTCTGCATACAGGTAAGTAGAATTGTATGTAGCTGAGAACTAAAAAAGAGACTTGCGCATTTTTGAAAGGAAATGTATTGGTGTAAAATACCTCTTTTGCTGGTCCATTAACATAAATATTAATCTACAAAATGCAAGTACAACAGAAATAACTCATTCAGTAAACACAAAGTGTGCTCTCACACCTTGAAAAGATGTTTTTTCCGGTTATACCACAAAAAGTAACACACATTGTATGGAGAGCATTCGCAAAACTTGCACACCATATTATTGGCAACAAGTGAATTATTAAACATGTGAAATGTGATACATCAGGGTCGGCGCTAGGCAGGCCCGGACTGGAAACACAATCCAGCCCTGGCAATTCAGTTGGACCGGGCCCAGGGAGGAGAGGGTGGGCAACGATACTGAGAAGCACTGATGCTGCTTTTGTTAAAAGGGGCCGATATTGCAGCAAAGCTGAATAACCGGACCCCAGTAACCAAAATGGCCTCCGCCACTGAAAAATCAGGAAAATGCCTAGTGCCAGGTATGGCCAGTGCAGCACTGGTGGTAGGCATTTGCTGCATGGGCTGCATGATCATCTTCCCAAGGTCCTGTGTTCAGCCTACCAACATGGGGCCTCGCCCAGTGTCCCCTTGACCTGGGTCACGCACCTATGCTCCAACACTGCGAGGCCCAGGGGAGGGGCACTTCACTCCTGGGCCTCACAGGCATGTGTAGTGCTGCCATCAATATGGGAAGTCCCTATAGAAACGACAAGTAACTCTCATCCTTCCAGCCCTCATTGAGCTGTGAAAGAGCTGCTTATCAGTGTCTGGTAGAGGGTTGCTGCACAGGAGGGCTCCTGCCCCCTGCAGGTTCAGGATCACCTTCAACTATTGGAATGCAAATACGGTTCCCATCTTTCAAGAGAAAATTCCAGGCCATTTGTTGCTATTTTAGGAGTCTGCAAAGGCAGGGCATAATACTATATAGCACTTTAAAGAAAATAGTATGCATCCATTTGTGATAAGATACTTCTGTCTTTGTTAATGTTAATGTTAATATGAATTTATTAAGCGCTCATTCGCCCGGGGGCTTCATGGCGCTATAGAAAGGAACACAACACGCCAATTAAAAGTAGAGATGAAGCGGCTCAGTAAGCTTTGATTACCATAATTATTACTCAGGGGTTGAACTCAACTCTAGAACATGTTTAAATGTGTTTTCTGTTTATATTTTCTGTTTTGATTATGTACACATAAGGGCTAGAAATAACAACCTCTAGTGAGGTGCTTATTTCACTACCATCCTGGCGCCCAATTTGGTGCCTAGCGCCAACACAGGCACCCCTGTTCTGCATTGTAGGCAGGATTTTTCAGAATGCAGCACACATGGAAAGCGGAAACAACTAGGAGAAATTATCATAGTTTCTCCTCATTACACGTGGTCTGAGGCGGTGTAAGGTTTTGGCACTGCCAAAAGTTTCGGTGACTTTAAATCTGGGGCAGAATCAAAATTCATGGGTGTTGCATGGAAACACCCACCACAATGCCCATGAAACACCTCGTTGACACAAGGAATGCAACGCTGCCTAGTCTTACTCCATCTGTATGAAGCCATGCAAAACCATGCAGGGTGGCTTTGCGTCACCTCATAGATATGATTGAGATGCCTGCGCTACCGTAGCACCTAAAAAATTGATGCTCCGGTTGCACATGCCTTTTGTAGATTACCCCTTAAGTTTACTGCCTGACTTTGACTCACTCAGTCTCACTCTGGCTCACTAATTCTTGCAGTCCCACTCCTTCTACTCTGGCCCACTCTGTCTCACTTAGTCCCACTCATTCTCACTAATTCTGAATTACTCAGACTTACTGTGCCTCACACACAGTAACACCCAGTTACACTCACTGTCATTCTTCCTCACTCACTCACATTCATCCACACACATCTTCGTACTCACTGTCACTCATTCTCAGTCACTCTGACTTGCTCCTTCACTGACTCTCTTTCACTTTAACTCACACACATAGTCATACAGACATGCTTACAGTGCTGGAATGGCACAGGCACCTTTATGCACCTATGTCAGCAATCAAAAAATGCCACTAGCTGCCTCAGTTTGTTCCTGGACTCGAAACGGGTCTTCATTTTATTTTTACTGTACCAAGATTGAAGAATGGTTCACTCTTGATACAGTAGAAATGGACCACAAAATAAGTAGGGTGTATTGCAGCTGTGGAGCCCATAAAGGAAAGGCGCAACTGGTCCAGGGACACCCATTTGTCAAACCAATCCATCCACTCAATCATCTATTCTTTCACTTATCAACCCTCTTTCATCATTTCATTCATCCATCCTTTCAATCATCCATTTATCCTTTTGCTTATCTATCCACCCTTTTGCTCCATCTATCCATCCTTTCACTCCATCCACCCATAATCCTCCCTTTGTCTCATCCATCTATACACCCTTTCACTCAGCCATCCATCCTTATACCTATCCATCCACCCTTCATCCCATTTATCCATCCATCCAGCCATCATTCCATCCATTCATCCATCAATTCACCCTTTCACTCATCCATCCATCCTTTCATCCAGGCATCCATCTACCCTGCCTTTTACTCATCCATCCTTTGTTCTACTCATCCATCTTTACATACATCATTTCGCTCATCCATCCATATTTTCACTCCTTCCATTAATCTACTCATCCAACCTTTTACACTCCCACTCATTAAGCCATCCTTTCACTAATTGTTCCATCCATTACTTTCTCTCATCATCCAGCAATCCATCCTTTTACTACTCCATCCAGTCACTCTTCCACTGATCCATCCATTCATTCATCCCTCCATCCCGTCATCCATCCTCCCTTTCACTCATACACACTCTCTCCCTTTCACTCTTCTATTCTTACATCAATCCTTTCACTCATTCATCCATGCATCCATCCATTCATCAATCCATCATCTATCCACTCACTCATCCTCCCAAGTTCATTATGACCCTTTGTGTGCCACGCTGCAGACAGAAGAGGCCCATCAAGATCCCCACTCCCTCTGTTGCTGCTAAAGCAGGGGTGTGGCGCCACAATGCTCCTGATGCAGATGCTTAACTGCACACTTACCTCTTAGTCCTCTAGTGCAATTGTTGTCTGCAACTCGTTCATTCCGTCTCTTGGAACTCTATGGTCGAGATAAGGTGCACTCTCTGTGTTCAGCTCCATAATGTTTTTTCCAAAGTGAAACCAAATGCTTTACTAAACATGTTACTGCCAGAAGAGTAGCCCCTTCACCCCTCCTACAGCCTGCCCCTCTGTGATAATCAACACATTTTTGGCACCCACTCCCTCCTTGTCCCCATCAGACTGCTCCACCCCCGCCCACTGAAATGCATAGAGTTTTGTAACTCCTCCCAGGGCCACTGTTCTTGCCCACTAAAAGCCACTGGATCCATCGCATTCTAATTCAGCACTCCCTCTCATGTGATGCCACCTTATTGTAGCTTGTGCCTACAGGTCGAATGAAACCTCGCTATGCTGGTGCTTGCGCAGTAGGACATCTGCAAAGTTCACTAGAGTTCACCCAGGAGATTCAGCACACCGCCGCAGAGCAGTAATTTCTTTTCCAGGGGCGGCTCCTCTGCTTAGGCAGAGGAGTCGTGCCCCACTATTCTCAGAGCAGGAGAAATGAAAAATAAAATTATATTAACTCTGTTATTATCATTTTAATTTTCATTAAGGGTCTTGGTTAGGGCAGGACGGGCAGGGCTGGGGTCAAAGGGGGAGGAGTGGTAGCACACTCTACATGTGCATGACTGGCCTGCCGTCTTGGGCTAGCTAAACAGTCATGCACTTTGCATGTTCCCCACCAGGCTACATGACACAGCCTGGTGAGGAACATGTTCAGGCTCCCATTCCCCATCAGAGTGCCGAACTACGAAACTTAGGGGCATATTCTCAAGAACGGGAGTTACATTATCGCCGCTTTTATCGGCAGCGGCGATAATGTGCTTGATAATATGCTCTATGAATTCCAATCGAAGCCCATGTTAGATGTCTTCACATCTAACATGGGCTTCGATTGGAATTCCTAGAGCATATTATCAAGCACATTATTGCCGCTTTATCGGCAGTTTCCTGCCGATAAAAGCAGCGATAATGCAACGCCCGTTCTTGATAATATGCCCCTTAGACCTATCACAGCGCTGCATCACATCATTGTCATTAGCTTAGGGGAGGCGGCCTGTGTGCTTCTTGCTTCCACTGAAGCTGAGGAGAAGGCAGTGTGAGAAGGGGCCAAAGCTGAGGAGAGGCGGAGGCTGACAAAGAGTAAGGGTTTTTTTTTGTTGGCCCCCGTCACACCTGTTCCTTGCCTGCTGCAACTGTTTTTTTTTCAGCTGCTTTGTGATTATTTCCCTGTTCTTGTCTCTTCTCCAGGGGTGGCAGGGCAATGCCCACTTTGCCCATTAGCACAAGTCACACCTGACAATGACACAGATACATATGCCCAAATGTAAACATCCCATACCATTTTCAACAGTTCTAAAAGACTTAAAAGTTTGAAGAAAAACGTTTTCACTAAAGCAGACAAAATGATTCACAGGGACAACAAAATGCTGAAAAATATTCCTGGTTTACATTAGCACAATGCTGGGGTGAAGCCTGTTTGTGATGTGATGCAAGGTGCTTCATGATTTTCATACGGAATAAAAACATGTTCCTCAATCATCTAATGCAATGTGACTGCCTTATTGTTGTATCGACTTTTACTTTAGTCTCAGCCAATCTCATCTGCACTAATGGGATGAAATGGTTGCCAGTCTGACTGAAAACCTATAAGCATCAGTTTCTATCAGATCTCCAGTACCGCATCAGGCACTAAATGAATCATATTAAAGACCTCAGCGATGTTGTCCGGGCTGTAAACAGGTTTTTATTGATGGCTTGACTAAGTTTCCTCGTAAATGAAAATTGTCTAAAATGTTATAGACCATCTCTTGATGCAAAAGCACTTTGTAAATTCGCATTCTTCTTGCGGACGCTAGAATCTTTCAGGCTGATTCATCAATCACCCGTTTTGCGAGCCCCTAATAGCGATTCATAACGAATCGCTATTAAGGACTTGCAAAACGGGATTCATGTAGGAATTGCATAAAGAAATGTGATTCCTACACATTCCTTATTTGCGATTAGCAAATTGCTAATCGCAAATAAGGAATAACTCCCCATTCATTCCTATGGGCCAAAAGGCCCATAGGAATGAATGGGGAGTATTCCTTATTTGCGATTAGCAATTAGCTAATCGCAAATAAGATAGCGATTTAAAGGGTGCCAGGGGTGTCCAAAGGACACCCTGTAGCACCCCTTAAATGCAAATTGAAACAGGTGTTGCGCACACACATGTCCAAAGGACATGTGTGTGTGCAACATGCAACTTAGAAAAATGCATTTAAATGCATTTTTCTAAGTTTTTGCTATTTACCGAGAGGTCTGACCTCTCGGTAAATAGCGGCCCAAAATTGCATTTTCGCAGTTTTAAAATGCTTCATGAATTGCATTTAAGGAATCTCAAATAGAGATTCCTTGAATACAATTCTTCGCAAATGTGCGAATTCTTAAATAGCGAATTTTGCATTTGGGATGATGAATCCCAAATGCAAAAATTGCACTCGTAAAAGGCAAGATTCTGAGAATCTTGCCCTTTGCGAGTGCAATTTAGCTTGATGAATCAGGCGGTTAGTCTTGAAATCACAGTATCAAGCTACTGCCCTCTCCTCACTTCTAAGAGTATACAGAGGACTGTGTCCCAACCTTTTGATGTCACAGAGTAGTTTACTGCCTTCACACTTTGTATAACACAACAAATAACTCTCTATTATTGTATTCACTCATCCTCAACCTGCAGACTCCAAGACCTCAATTGTTTCATTCTTCTAATGTGTCTTTTCTGCCTTTACCTTTAGTTTCAAACACTTGCTTGGACTACCATCCTAACTGCTCAGTTACCTTTAGCTAAGTTCACATCACACAAATACCATATACAAACATACATATACATATATATATATATATATATATATATATATATATATATATATATATATATATATATATATATATATATATATATATATATATATATATATATATATATGTTTGTGACTATTATATAATTCTGCTCGTTTTTAACCTTCAATGATATTACCATCTATTATAGAAACTTTTTGGGCAAGATTTACTACTTTTCCCGTCACAACCAAATTTTCTTCACTGTATTGTACAAGGTGGGGAAATCCATCACAGACCTGACCCTGAGTAACTCAGCTGCCCTTGAGGAACAAGTGGTCTGGAGGTAATCTACCAACAGACCGCCTGACTGTTTATAGTCTGTATCAGATGTACCAAATACAGCAGTATCTTACATGCAAATAATGCTGTTTCTTTCTACAGCTACAGTTTTGCATAATCAATTTGCAAACTATCTCAAAAATCCTCCTCTATATTCTTGAAATTCTGCTTGAAAAATTGACCTTGATTTAGAACATTTGACAGTTGCCTCTCCTTGTTTTCTTTCGAATGGCCATCTGCTAACAGCATCCTCTACATGCCTAATTTCTCAGAGCACATCTACTCTAAATTGCACTCAAATTTGCCTTAATCTCTTGTATTGTATTTCTCTAGAATGCCTGCATTTCATTTGATAGATCATGACCGGTTCTTTAAAACCATACCAATCCAATTTAACACTACCTAATCTTCTCAAGACTATCTTTTAATCGCACCAATCAATTGCACGAGCTCACTATAAACTGGATCAAATGCTTGGAATGGTTTCTTCAGACTAGACTGATCCCAATATCCAACAATAACCAATAAGCACTAAGGGGCATATTATCAAGTAAGGGCGTTACATTATCACCGCATATGCTCTATGCATTCCAATCGAAGCCCATGTTAGATGTCTTCACATCTAACATGGGCTTCGATTGGAATTCATAGAGCATATTATCAAGCCCATTATCACCGCTTTATCGGCAGTTTCCTGCCGATAAAAGCGGCGATAATGTATCGCCTGTCCTTGATAATATGCCCCTGAATTTCCTGCTAACCTTGACTTCCAAAGCGGTGTGCTGGTCAGTGTAAAGCGATTCAACATGTAATGAGAGACAGAAAGTTCTCCATAAATGCAATTACAATAAATTGAAATACATCTACTGAGATTGACTTGCTGCTGCTGTCATCCCATGTGCTTGTGCTCTAAATAGGTTGATTTGTGCAATGCAACAGCCTCTCGCCATGGTGGTAGAGGTGAATGTGTTCTAACTAGCATATGAATTGTACAAGAAGCACAAATTCCTATACCTAGACAAACTAAGAAGGATCCTAAGCTTTGGAGTTGTGTTGTACACTTCATCACACACGCACTGCATTGTTTTTTGAGAAATGAATTACATTTGTTAATGCTTGCTCGTTTTTAATGCAAAGCCTGGTCCGGTTGTCTTAATATAATAGGCTTTTTTGTCAAAACCTATGATTGTTTGCAATGGTCAACCAAATAACAACAGAACCCCCATTTGACAGAAAGTGATAATAGTGCCGAATCAAGCACGTTTTGTGCTGAGAAAAAGGCTCTTTTCCAGTGCAGCATACATTTTGCAGTGGAATGTAAATACGAATGTGTGACTTTGCAATTGTGCAAAGCAGTAGTAAATCTGAGCCTTCCAAAGGCGACTCCTCTGCTAAGGCTGAGTAGTGTCACTCCAGTGCTCTCAGAGCAGGAGAAAGGAAAAATAACATGATAGCCCAGTTATTATTTAATTTTTCATTATGTGGCAGGGTGAGGGCGGGGCATGGCTGGGGTCATGGGGGAGGAGAGGTGGCACACTCTAAGTGTGCATGACTGTTTGGCCAGACGCCTTGTGTCAGCCAAACAGTCAGGCACACTTTGCATGCTCCCCATCAGTCTGCATTATACAGCCTGTTGAGGAACATGTCCAGGCTCCCATTCCCCATCTGAGCACCAAACCACAGGGGTCGGACCAATCACAAGGCTACATCGCAGCATGGTGATCGACTTAGGGGAGGGGGCCTGTGTGCTTCCTGCTTCTTCTGAAGCTGAGAAGAAGGTGGCGTGAGTAGGGACTGACGCTGATGAGAGACAGCGACCGGCAAAGGGTAAGTGTTTTTTTAATTCATTTTTTGTCAATCTAAGTAACACCCAGAACGTCCCCTCAATAAAAAAAACAGTGCAATGCAGTATAAAGCACTTTTTGCTCAAGAAAAGGGTTCATTTCCATAGCTTTTGTATAGAAGAGTAAATACAAATGCATGGCTTTGCTTTACTTTGAGAAAGCACAATATCCTAGCAAGTCCAAGCCCTTGTCTTAAGAAGTTTGCTTTGTCATGTTTAATTCCACTTATAACACATTTGAATATTATGTTGCAGACACTACGGAAAACAATAAACATTTGTGTAAATCCCTTGGAAAACCTGTGGCTTTGTTGAGCTTGAGGACACTGTTGTGCCACCCTTCTGTTGACAATTGGTAGGGTAGATGTCAATAATATATTCACAGTCCCATCAGGATAGCCTATATACTCACTAATGGGTACACAGGGTAACCCTGCATTATTCGTAGTGCAGTAAAAGTACATTGGGCCAATTCACAAACTGTTTTTTTTTTTTTTACAATTACGTACGTAATTACGTACGTAATTACGTAGTAGAATTACGTACTGCAAAATGCATTTCACAAACCCTGTGAGTGTAAATCTCCAACTCTCCTTCTTTTCTATGGGTGGGATCCTCACAGATATAACTTTACTAATTGGTAGAAAGAGGTGGGAAGGACCGGGGGTGGGGGTAGTTGGGTAAAGGGGTTAGTAAATTCGGTTTTTGTTGAATCTCAAGCAACAACCCTAAATCCCAGGGTAAATCACAACATACACTATATCATCCTGTTTTTACGCTTTGGTAACTTGACACAAAAACAGTCAGGTTTAACTTAGAGGGAATGTGTAAAGTACTTATACAGCCCCCAAACAGCTACACAGTGAAAATACACCACAAGGAAAAACCCCACACTGATATAGAAAAATAGAACATCATTTAATACATACAATTAGACCTAAACCACAAAAATCCAATCAGTGGAACCAGAGATATGCACTTTCAAAGATTTAGGTAAGCATAGCACCCACAAGCACAAAGTGCCAAATGTGGTTATCTGGCTGTGCTAGACCGGGGGACAGGCTGACCGTGATGGAGCACAGGCCGGATACAGGGACCATGTTAGTACAGCTGAAAAAGTTACATTCTCAAAGTCCGGGTTGAAGTATCCCGTTCGCTATGGAGTCAGTTGCAGGGAGCAGGGAAAGTGTTGTGGATGGCCATCTCTTTAGCATGAAGAGCAGGCTGGGCATCAATGATAGGTGACGCTGTAGCACAAAGATCCTGACGGGCATCTTCGACAGTCATTGCTGGAGCTTTGCATTGGTAATCACTGCAGGCTGTCAATGCTGTAGCAGGAAGTGCAGATCTCGCTTTGATGGTCATCACTAGCAGTTGCTGTAGTGTGAAGAGTCGAGACCACTAGAGCTTCATGTTGGTGGTCATCGCTGGAGGCAAAATCCCAGCGAAAAGTCAAAAATTTCAAGATTTCTCTGTTTCTTCAAAGAAGCTCAAGTGATGCCAGTCAAGGTTACCGGTCCTGGGGGGGCACCTGTTGGGGATCAGGAACTCACTCCAGCAGTAGACCGAAAGGCTCAGGCAGGTCTAGTTGCACGTCCAGGCAAGTCTAATGCAGCAGGGCAGCTGAGCAGTTGCAGGGAGGCTTCCAGACATTGTAGTGTTCTTGTAGCACAGAACAGAAGGACAGCCAGGTGGCTGTCCTTCTGTTCTATGGTCCTTGGAGTCAATCTGCCTGGGATGAAGGGAACATTTCCAGTCTTCCTTCCCAGAGAACAGGGTAGGCCTCAAGCACCAGGGCAGTTCTATGGCCTCAAGTTGTAACCACAGGACCATGAGGGTACTGAACAGTGGGCCGTAGGATCCTATTTTTACATCTACTACTGCAGTCTGAGGATGTCTGGGATGACAAAAGACTAGTGTGAAGACCTTATAAATGTGCAGTAGCAACTCCTTTGAAATGGAAGTTGGGCTGTGCACAGCTTTGCCCCTCCTGTCCTGGTAACACCTCTTGCAGAGATTCTGATCAGTAACAGAGTTGTGCTTGTGACCATAGAGGTGTAGGTCACTGACACACCATACCGCCGTAGTATCTATGAGCCGTAGTCCGACTAGTTATAGTGCCTCAATTGCCCTCCTAACCTTTCCTGAGAGACAAGTGATACGCACCCCAGAACACAAAACACTCCACCCCCTCAGAGATCGCATTAACAGGACGCACCCTTTCGCTTTCTCACTTGTACATGTCCACAATAAGATAAAAATAGAGACATGGAGGAAGTTTACAATGTTTAGTTAAACTATTGTGCTCTAAAATGCAGTATTTGCACAACAATTAGACAACAAATGCCTATGAAAAATATCATCAACATGGTTAACAAACCTTATACCATAAAAAGCCCTGTCATGCTATAAGGCAGATTGGCAAAGCTCTCCCCTTTTATACTGAAGGTAAAAGATTATCTATTATAGATCTCTGGGATTAGTGGCAGAACCCGCACATTAGTATACCTAGGTGGATGTTCTACATCCCAGCTACACTGTCATTAGAGAACCTACACTTTCACCCTCGAATTGCCATTCGGCAAATGCAGGTAGGTCTCACAGGGCTGCAAGGTCTTCCCCAGTAGCCTCTAGGGCCGCTTTCCCAGACACCACTTTAACCAGGTCTGTGGGAGTGAATCCCTGTCAGGACAAAATTTGATTACACTTGTACCGGCCACTTTTCGAGCCGCTGGAGTCCAAGGTCTGAATGGCTTACCTACAAGAATAGTTAAATCTGCCATAAAGGACTGGGCTGTCTTGTTTAGCCTGCTCAATGAAAACTGCCTGTGGGGGAATGCAGTGCCAGAGAGGTTTAGAGGTGCCATACTCTCTCAAATCCACAAACAAAACTCATGAGATGTTCCTGCTAACTTCCGACTCATCACCCTACTTGATGTCGAAGGGAAATGCTTTGCTAAATCCTAAACAATGAGTTAGAGGAATGGTCCCACACTAAGGACTTAATACCTATCACTCAAATTTGCTTTAGGTACGGGCAAAGCATAGAAGATAATTTGATCACCTTCTCTTCTTTGATCAAAGATGCTAACATCAAAAAGCCCTCCCCCCCCCCACTATATGTTGCATCGATCAATTTTAAAACCTCCTTCGATAAAGTGGACATAGAGAGACTCTGGCGGAAGCTGGCTGACTGGGGTATCTCGGAAAAACTTTGAGGATCCAGAAATCTAGCTAATGGAAAAAATGACATATAATAGAATCACAAATCATAAAATCAGGACCAGCTTAGGAGTATCCCTGTTCTGCTGCTTTTCAACCTTTACTTGGCAAACATGAATAAAGCTTTGACGTCTACCTGTGCTTTTCCACCAAGATTTGCCTGCCCCTCCATGCAGTGCCTTCAGCACGCTGTTGATACTTTACTATTCAATCACACTGCAGTAGGACTGCAGCGATTTCTGGCGACACTCACGCTGTATTGTGTGGAAAACAAACTAGAAGTCAATCATGGCAAAACAAAAATCATGGCTTGTGGAGTCAGAAACAAATGTGCTGCCAAATTCAGTTTTTCAATTAACAAGGTGGTTCTGGAACAAGTGACACACCTCAAATATCTGGGGATTTCCTGTAACCAGCATGGTTTCCATATTACACACCTGTCCAGTCTAAATGACTCTGCTCTGTCAATGACAATGAGCCTTAAAAAACTGTCCTCCAATATGAGTTGTCCTGATTTAACGGGCATCTGCGAAGTATTCAATACCAAATTTAAGCCAGCCATCTTTTTAAAGATCACTTCTCTTTCGAATTGGACATAGTAGAAACAAGATGTTATAGACATTTATTCAATATTCTGGACACTGCACCATCTTCACAGATACGGCTGGAATTTGGTCTCAATAAACAATCTCATATGCTGAAGGCCTGTTTTTTTAAAAACTATATGAAGCTGATAGTCGCACTCCCAGGGTCCTTGAAAGAATTCATAAGGGAAGTATCCAAGACAAAAAAATCATGTGGGAACCCTACGTGAGGGAGTCAATAGAAGCTCTTGAGGCACCAAACATCTTTAAACTCAATTCAACCCCGAAGCTTACTGAAAAATTGCTGGTGAAAACAGTGAGGATGCAATCTGGAATTGAGGACAAACAAGAACTTTCTTGAAAAGTCCACACCAGTATATGTGAGACTCTGTACAGAGATCTGGAGAAAGCATCATATATAGCCAGGCCCAGGAAAATGGTAATTAAAAAAGATCTGTTGAGGCTTAGAGGTGGTTTAATTACTCAGAAAGGCTACAAATTTGGTAGATTAACCGGATCAATGGAACACAACTACCACCTATGCAATTACAAGGAGGAAAATTTGACTTTTGTCAGTTGTGTGTGTCCGACCCTAAATAATTTAAGATCCTATTGGCTGAAACTGTTGTTCCGCAAACTCTACATAAGACAATGCAATATGCCAATCACCAAGTGCCTGAGTGGTGTTGATGTGCAACTATCAATAAGATGTGTGAAATTCCTTAGAGAAGCACTAAAGCTACTGAATCTACCGCTGGAGAGCCGTTAAGCTGGGGAAGATTTATTTTTTATTTTTTAGACCCTTCTTTTTAACCCTAAAGTCTCCACAACTCTGTTGAGTGGGTGATGCTGTGAAGGGTCTGACTGCGGTCCATGTAGTCCCATTCTAGTTGGACCTCTATATGATCTCCGGGTCTTCACCTCCAAAAATATACACGGAGCATAGCAAAAAGGGATTTTTCCCAATGACACTGTGGCAGCCCTTTATTTCATTTAAAATATAAAACTTTCACTGCAGTGTCTGGCACTGCAGTAGTTATGCTTGCTTGGTCTAATTGCATATGTCACTTTCATATGTTCATTCGGCTGGGGAAGTTTAGGCTTTCTCGTCCTGTATCTCAAAAGAATCAGACCAGTGGAGTATAGCCACAATGAACTTTGTCAAGCTGGTCAAAGTGCCACTTTAGTCAATCAAAGGTTAAAATTGCAATTTAGTTACCGGGTGAGCTGCAGAGATGCCAGTCTTTTCTTATAAGACGTCACACTTTTCAACAACAATCTGTTTATTGCTCATTTGTCTTCTACAGAACCGTGGGCATACAAGTAATTTTGCTGAATTCTTGGGGCCCGATTCACAGAACTAACTTAAGACAAAATCCTAAACTTACTACCATTTTCGTATTCACAGAAGGCACTTACTCATTTTGGTATTCACAGAAGACACTTACTCATTTTGGTATTCACAGAAGTTAGGACTCCTAACTTTAGGACTCCTAAATGCATTCTGTGAATACCGAAAGTCTTAAAATTAGGATTTGTCTCAATTTAGTAGTAGTGAAGTTAGGACTCCTAACTTTAGGACTCCTAAATGCCTTCTGTGAATACCGAAAGTCTTAAAATTAGGATTTTTCTCAGTTTAGTAGTAGTAAAGTTGAGAAAAATCCTAATTTTAAGACTTTCGCTCTTCACATAGGGCATTTAGGAGTCCTAAAGTTAGGAGTCCTATCTTTACTACTACTAAACTGAGAAAAATCCTAATTTTAAGACTTTCAGTATTCAAAATTCAAATTCAAAAATCCTTTATTCGACTGTCTGCAATGCAGTCATAAAAGTACAAAGAAAAACATATGTATATTGCATTGTTAAAAATCAATTCGTCAGAAGTAGGAAATCACAGAGAGACATATATTTTGTACAACCAATATGAATATACTAACTCTCTCTGACATATTTTACAAGAGGGGGAGTAAGTCGTAGCAATTAACCCTCCATACTTTTTCTGAATTTCAGGGCTGTTTTTAAAAAATTACATAAAAATAAAGTGCTTTCATAGTGCAGCATTTGAAGGTAAAATAATGCAGGCCTTATTTGCTTAAAATTCAGTTGTTTAAAAAGGGGTTTTAAAAACAGTTTTCGGGGAAATGTATAATAGGAGCATACAAATAAAAAGTGTTCCAGATCTTGCGGAGACTTACTGTCGCAGCCGCAAGCTGGCAACACTTGACCCTTGTGAGCCCCGCTGGGCACAGCTAGCATCAGATGAAATAAATCAAAACGAAATCTAGATAACAGAAAACGTTCATATCTAGATATGGGCCAGGATAGGTAGGGTTCAATTAACAATGTTGTTTTTGTTAAAACATGTCTCCTCACACTGCCCTTTTTCATCTCTAACTCTTCTCTAGCAAACTGTCGTTTCAGCAAAAAAGTGTCTTTCACGTAGGTTATATCACGTTCAGTTACTTGCTGTGGAGTTAGGAAAAGTTCCATCCGACCTAAATCGTGGAGACAGTTTCTGATGTATCTTAACCAGGGTATCTTAAGTCTCCCTTCCCAGTTAAGTGCTTCAAGAAGAATATTGTGTGTGAATGGTATTTCATCATTCATCCAGCAGTTTAACCAGCACAACAGGGGTTTTAGTGCAATCTTGTCGCCTAGGTGGGGCATACCCAGTTCCTCATGAATAGAGAAGTTTGCTGTGCCTTTGGGTAAACACAAAGTTTGTTTTAAGAAATTGTTTTCAGTGGTTACGAGGTCGCCCACTGGAACAAAACCCCAGAGGTCGCTCCCATAGCAGGCCACAGCAATGCTTTTAGCTTGGTATAGTTTCATCAAAGCAACCACTGGTGTATTTCCCAATTTACGCGCGAAGTCAAGTATAGCGGCATTGGTCCTTACAAGTTCTCCTTTCTTCTTTCTTACTGCAGGACCCCATGTAAGTTTCTGATCAAACAATACACCAAGGTATGAAAAAGTCTTTGTTGTTGGAATTTTTTCCCCATTAATAAAAAAGGGGTAAGACTTGTTTGAGCCGGATCCAAGCTTCATAACAAAGGATTTAGTGTTGTTGATACACAGGCCCCGTGATTTCATGAATAGATAGAAGGAATCAAGTAGTAATTGAAGGCCCAATGCAGTTCTAGAGATAAGAACGGCATCATCTGCATAAAGCAGAACAGGTACACCCTTTTTCCCTATGTATGGGTAATCAGTTTGAGTTTTTAAAAGATGCTCCTCGAGGCCATTTATATATAAATTAAAAAGAAATGGTGCTAAAATACAGCCCTGCCTGACCCCCCGGTTTATCTTAAAATCTTTAGTGACTTTCAGATCTTTAGTGTATCTTACGTTTGCTCTTGTGTCACTGTGGAGGTCGGCTAAAAAGTTAATCAGATTCTTTTCAACCTCCATTTTTAATAAAATATCCCAGAGTCTATTTCTGTCGACACAATCAAAGGTCCATAAAGGCCATGTTTAGGGTTCCGTTTCTAGCCAGGGTGTACTTGCCACTGATTAAATATAAGTTCAGGCATTGGGTTATAGTTGAGTGCCCTGGTCTAAACCCGTATTGAACGGGCGACAAGACCTTATTATTTTTGGCCCTTATGGACAGCCTATTTAAAATTACCCCTCCCACAACTTTAGCAACAGAATTTATCAGAGATATTGGTCTGTAACACGCTGGATTGCTTCTGTCACCCTTCTTATAAATGGGTACTATGGTTGAGGCTCCCCAGGTCTTTGGAATCCCAACCATATCTCCAGCATTGATAACTGCAGTGAGGATTGGGGCCCAGAGAGAAATGTTTGATTTAAATAAATCAGGGGGCAGGCCATCTGGGCCCGGAGCTTTATTGCTAGTTAAACTGCGAATCCCCTTTTCGACTTCTTTAACTGTAACCAGCAAAGGAGCTTCTTCCGATAATTTGAATGCCTGTGTCATCTGCGGATCCTCACTCTTGAAGATTTGGCTAAAGTGTGAGACCCATTCATTCTCGGGTATAATAGTTCCACAGAAGGCATTTAGGAGTCCTAAAGTTAGGAGTCCTAACTTTACTACTACTAAATTGAGAAATATCCTAATTTTAAGACTTTCGGTATTCACAGAAGGCATTTAGGAGTCCTAAAGTTAGGAGTCCTAACTTTACGACTACTAAGTTGAGAAAAATCCTAATTTTAATACTTTCGGTATTCACAGAAGGCATTTAGGAGTCCTAAAGTTAGGACTCCTAACTTCTGTGAATACCGAAATGAGTAAGTGCCTTCTGTGAATCCCAAAATGAGTAAGTGCCTTCTGTGAATACCAAAATGTTAGTAAGTTTAGGATTTTGTCTTAAGTTAGTTCTGTGAATCGGGCCCTTCGGCTCCAGAAACCTAACAAACCTCTTGGTGCATGGGCCTAGTTGTGGTCCCCACTTCATTTCTCTGGATTCTTCCAATGCATGACTCTTACCTCTTAGGACATAATTAAATCGGTTAGCGCTACAAAAGATATCTTACATTTTTCCCTCTCCCCGACCCATTGTACTTTAGCCCTTCTGACTTTTACTTAACCTTAGCACAGTACCCAGTCCCTTTCACCCCTGGGTGTGAACTGTGCCCTAATCACCTTGTTGTATGACATTGCACTCTGCACTTTAGTGGATCATGGTTATAATTGAGTTCATCGAGTTACAGTACGATAGGCTGGTTGATCATGGCTGTTATATTATGCAAAATGTAGGAAATGTTTTAGCTATATTATGTTTCTGTGGTGTTTATTGCTATTAAGAAAAATGAAATTCTTTATAATTTGCTTGTTTTAAATAACTTAAAACAATAGAAATGAATCTATCTATCTGGAGCGTGGGAGTTCCAGGGGCTGTTTCTCATGCTTCCAGACCTTCTTCTTTTTGGGAGCTACCTAGATTATTTTTCTAGGCTCCAGGCTGCCTTGACTCCCCTCTGGGGCTGCTATTGACGTTGTAGTCAGGCACACTCACTCAGGCAACCCTAACATCTTCAGTTCTGTCCTGGCCTCCACTTATTTCCAGACAGTCTGCACTAGATCCTTCCCTTGAAGACAATCAACAGGCATAGTAGGACTCACAGCTACTATAAGAAAACTTGAGCGCCCCCTCCAAATCAATGGGAACCAGATCCACTGGGAAGTGACTCTTACAGTTTGTTTCTACTACAAACTGGTAGAATATATTGGGAATTTACTGCTCTGAGTCATGCTGGCACCGGTTTATAGCAGATTCTTCATCCTCTGTCCATTGATTGTGGCCAACATCTCTTTGTCACTCAGAGACACAAGGATAACCTCTGTGCTCTCTCTCCCACAAAAACTGGGGCAATCTCTACCCCAAGTGCTACACAGGCCGACCTTTGAGTCTGCCCACCGGTGTGGGACTGTATCCTCGTAGCACTTGGGGATAAACTTTCCTATTTTCTTATACACAAACCAATATTTTTCTGGTCACATTGGATCTGGTTCAGCTTTAACTGTGAACTATTTTAGGGGCCTTAAGAGAACTCTTTATTTACTTTTGTATCTCACCCCTCTTTCCTCTGCTGGGAGCCCTGACCACCTTTGTGGGAACAATTCTGTTGCTGATCCAGTGATATGCCTCCTTAACAAGCTCTCAGGGGCTGTTCAACTTACTATCAACCAACTCTGTACTGCAGGAACTAAGCATGGGCTCCCTTGAAAGTAGACTGCACTACCCAGTAACATCACTCACATTGCTACCCCTCACCAAACTACTCAGTGCCTTACTGCTCTAGTCCTAGAAATTCAACCAAGACTGGTTTGGCAGTTTCTGGCTGTCACTGAATCTGATGTGGTACTTCTCAGGAGTCAACCCAAACTTTGTAGGTAAAGTGGCTCTCCTGGGAGTGTACCTCATCTGGTCCCCACCTCTAAAGTAAGAACAGTATCTCTCCTCACTGGGGGCAGTGTCCTCTGGGAACCTGTGCATCCAGAGTGCATCCTCAGACTTGTTGCATATGCAGAACCATTATTATATAAACCCTCACCAAATAGCTGGGAACCAGGATTTGGGGTATACAGACTCTTAACCCTCTGTAGGGCACTGGATTGCTATCACCTTTTTTGCTGGACCTTGCTGCTAGCTTGGAAATCATGTCCAGATCCTTCAGGCTCCTCTAATGAGCCTGCCTATTTTTCCCATGACCCAACTTATCCTCCATTTTACATTTGGCAATCTGCAGCTTGAACTAAATGTGAGCAATGAACTCTGCTCCGCAAGCGTAGGTTGCAGAGATTTGGTAACTACGCATTTCATTGAAAACACGGAATTCAAGCAACAATTCTGACTCTGCTACGTAGTGGAATTAGCTACAGTACCCACAACCCTTTGATAAAACAACTTTACCTTTACATGCTAAAAAGCATATAACCAATTCCCAAAACGAAACTTTAAAAAATATCAGGCAATGAGAGAGGTGATGATTTTGGGGTCACCCCTAACCTAGGGGAGGGCAAGCAGATGCCTTTAACACAAAGAGCATTTCATGCTGAACGATTCGGTGGTGGCCCCATCCTCTAGGACCACCCTAAGCAAAGTTATGGGCAAAAATACAATGCCAACCAAAGGCCCAGCAAAGCATTATGGGGCGAGATTCTAGAGTTTAGTGAACATTATAGTATTAGCTTTCAGCTGAGCCAGAGAGCCTGCCCCTTGAGGAATGTTTTGATAATGGATACTGTAATATTCACTGCACTCTTGAATATCGTCCCATAATGCTTTGCAGGGCCTTTGGTTGGGATTATATTTTTGGCCATAACTGTGCTTGGGGTGGTCCTAGGAGGAAGGGACCACCACCAATCGTTCAGCATGATGTGTTCTTTGTGTTCAAGGCGTCTGCTTGGTTCTCTCCCTAAGTTATTGAGGACACCAAAATCCTCACCTCTCTCACTGCATTTTCATTTTCACTTTTGTGAGATAGCTATATGGATTTTTGTATGTAATGATGGAATTACTTGTTGTTTTATCAAGAGTATGTGAGGTTTCTGTTTTATTGAATTGTGGTGAGGTGGAATGGAGTTGCAGAGTAGAGTTCACAGAGTTTTTGATCAATTCTGCAGAATTTTGCGTGGTTGTACTCTGCAAGTAGGCCCACCCTTAGCTTGAACCCTATTTCTACTCTCCTGTCTGTCAACACATCAGAGGACAGGATTTGAAAGGACAGACTGCTCCTGATTGTGACAGGGGGCTCCAATGCTGCCACCAAGATCTCCACCTCCTCACCAGCTTGCTGCTGCTCAGGGTCTGTGGCCTGGCCCTCCACCTCCTCTAAGTCCGCTTTCTCTTCCTAAAGGCAAACATCCTCTGGCTTCTTTGGGTTGGACTGCATCCTCTTGTCCTCCTCATAGGCTCAGATGTCTACCTGGAGTGACACTGCCAGCTATGCTGTAGCACTCAATGATGAAATGAGATTCTCCCAATTTTCAATCAGGGATTGACACTGCAGATAGAGCACAGTGTAAAATTTCAGGCACTGAAAACGGGCTTCAAGTCAGCACCACTGGGAGGCAAAGATGGCGGCCGCTTGGTGGCCGGTGTGGAGGTGCGGTGAGGAAGCTGCTGGTTTCAGCCCGATGGCGACCTAAGCAGAAAGCAAGGAGCAGCGTAAAATAAAAACTGTGCTCTAACCTGGAGTCCGACCGCGGTAATGTTGTCGGCTCTTACCGGGTCCGCCCCGACGAGATTGCCTTTGCGGGCAGTGGTGTGGACGCTGGAGAGACTCGCTCCCAGGCGAGGACGCCTCTCAGCAGCAGGAGGGCGGAGCCTGATGCGGTGCCGGCGGAGTCTGCGGAGCAAAGGAAAAACGGGAGCGGAGACCGCGGGAGCCTTTAGTGGACACAGCCGATTTGGAACCCAGCAGAGGCAGAGGCGGTTGTCGGAGACTGAGGGCGCTGGTAGTGCTCACAGCCGATTTGGGAGGCTGCAGAGACGGTTGCTGGTCAGAGGTATGGCCCCAAAACAGAATCCGGGATCAAAAGCTAGCAGTCTGAAGAAAAAGGGAGCATTAAAGGGGGAAAATGAGAACATCGCCCCTGAGGACATATGTGAGGATAGCCAGCCCCAATCCCTGCCTCAGCTAAGGAAGAGGCAGCAAGGCACTCCTAAGACTCGGCAGGCTACTACAATTGCTGATTTATTTACAAAAGTGGGCAAGGGGAAAAGCTCTAAAGAGCTGGGAGTGGATAATGTCTCCAATGTAGCCGGCAACTTGAATCTGGCTCCTGAGACTCTAACTGAGATTGCAAGCATGGAAAGCGGCTTGGAGGCCCGCTAGTAAGGGGAGCCAGGAGTCCCTTACGAGCCCCCCTGGGATGGGGCAGCTAGTTGGTGACCCTCAATCCTCGGCGCAAAGTGCTGGTGTGGGGATCAGTGGCGAACTCCCTGGCACAATAGTACCCCCAGAAGCTGTACTGGATGAAGCTATAGAAGGGGTGACCGGAACCAGCATCGAGAAAGAAAGCGTCCCAAGTGAAGCCTTCTATTCGGTTTCAGATGGGGGGGCAGAGTGGTCTGAAGACGAGGATGAACGTAGCTCTTTTGTAGAATCAGAAAGCGACCCCGAGAATGATCAGCCGGCTACAGCTTTGAAACTCCAAAATGCCGCTTGGGGTCAAGTTCACTTGCGACGTGAACTAACCTGGGACCACTCCTCTGCTCTACCACTGCAAGGCAACCCTCTGTTGGAACAGACACAACTGTCTCTGCTGGAGACGATTCACCAAGAGATCCTAGCACACAGAGAGGAAACGCGTCAAGACAGTCATAAATCCCAGGCCGCTATGAGGAAAATGCAGGGAGTGGTTCGGAAACTCTCTAGGGCTTGTGCTACCACGGGGGATAGAGTGTCAAATTTGGAGGAGAGGGTGGTGGCTACAGAAGCCGAGGTGGCAGGAGCAGTGGCTAAGGTGGACTCACAGAACTCCCAGGTCTCAGACATACAATGAAAGCTGGAGGAGATGGAAAACAGGCTTCGAATGAACAATCTAAGAGTCTTGGGAATTCCGGAGGGGATCGAGGGGTCCGACATCAGGTCTTACGTCATTAAGCTCTTCCAGCAAGCCTTTCCCGAGCTGTCCGGATGGGACTGGCCAAATGAACTACAAAGAGTCCATCGTACCCCTTTTAAAGTACGACGGAATGCTAAAGAAGGCGATAAACCCAGGGCGGTGCTGATATTCCTTGGCAATTTTATTTTACGACAGGCAATTGCAGAGAGGGCAAGACCTGATGCCAGGAGAAGTTGTGATGGGGTATCGTTCTTTGTCCGCCCTGACTTTTGCCACGTGACTGTGGAAAGGCGCTGGCGTCTTAGGGGGTTGATCAAACCCTTCCAGGACAGGAAACTCCAAGCCTACTTAATCAACCCGGCGCAGTTAAAAGTCATTAATGAGGGGAAAACACTGTACTTCTCTTCAGAAATCAAGGCCAAGGAGTGCCTGGACAGTTTGGGCAAATAGGCTTTATATGGGGCATATCATAAGGGTAATAGTCGGTGCCTCTAGTTGAAGGATAGCTGCTCCTTGTGCCTTGCTTTAGTGTTTAGTTTTCCACATGTTTTGTATTTTTGGGCTTAATTTAGGTTTAAGAGGTGTTTTTTGCTGTCCTCACCGCAAACACTGCACTTTCATCGCAAGCACAGTTTAGTTCTGTGCGCCTCATTGAGTGGGGGGAGATGCAGGGGGGGTCGGGTTGCAGAAGGGTTGGGTGGGGGGATGGGAATGTGAGGGAAGTGGGTGGGTGTGGTAGGGGGAAAAAAGAAAATGGGAGGAAAAGGTGCATCATCGGTATGGTATTTGTGGTTGCATTATTTGGACTTAAAGGGTATCTAAGGAACCTTGGAAGGTATAAGATCTATGGTCGATTGGAGGGCCGAATTAAAAGTAAGGATGGCAGACATTAGAATTTGTACCATGAATGTGGGTGGATTGAATAACTGGCGGAAGAGACAGAGACTGGCCTATTTTGTAAAATTTAATAAGATCGATGTGTTATGCCTCCAGGAGACCTATATTCCTTGGTCTAAGCGGAATTTGCTGGCTATCAATGGGTTTGAGTTGGCCGCCTGTTCATCCCAATCCTCTACAATCAGGGGGGTCGCTATATTGATTAGGAAATCTTTGGGAGGTGTGAAAAGGACAAAGGTGAACAGCTGTGGTAGATGGGCTATAGCAGAAGCAGAAATGGGCTATACTTTGTGCGTGGTGTATGGCTCGAATAGTGATGACGCTGAGATTTTTAACCATTTGGAAATTGAACTAGCTGGTTGGCCAGCACCGCTGTTAGTATGCGGGGATTTAAATATCTCTGCAGACTGGGTTAATGGTAGGCATTATGCTGGGCGCAAACCCAGGGTTTTCAGGGCCATAAATGCCATCATGGATTCGCTCGGATTAGTGGATATCTGGGGGACTAAGGAGCCCCAAAATCCTGGAGTTACCTATTTCTCAAACCCAGCTCAGAAATATTCCAAATTGGATTACCTGTTTATTTCCACCCCCGAAATTAATAGAGTTAATATATCCAGGCTACCAATGGTAATCTCCGACCATATTCCTCTAGTAATTACATACCAAAGAGAGAGGTGTGAAAGGGTAAGGTCCTCTTGGTCCTTCGAGAGGAGGCTATTGGAAGATACTAGATATGTAGCCCAGATCAAGAGCTGGACGGATAACTTTTTCGCTGCCAACAGATACAGCTCCTCTTGTAATGTAGTGTGGGAGTCCTTTAAAGCGGCATTTAGAGGCGAAACAATCAGCATCGCAGCCAGGTTGAGGAGAGAAGATAGGATTGAGGAAATGAACTTAGTGAAGAGGTTAGCAACAGTAGAAGAAGAGCACATTAATGATATCACTTCGGGGGGTGATGGTAGTAGCAGCCATAATGTTCTATCGGCAATTAAGGCAGAATTACAGAAATTGATTACTCATAAGGCGATAGGGGAATATCAGGCCACCAGAACTAAGAGGTATGAAACGGGAGAACATGCAGGCAGAGCCCTGGTCCTTCGCTTACAGCAAGAGAAGTCAAAAAATGTAATCCTAAAAATAGTAGAGAGCGGTAGGGAATTCACAGAGGCTAAAGAAATCCTAGCGGTGTTTAGAAAATTTTCCCAGAAATTGTATGGCGGAGAGGTTTTGGATAGGATACAAGTGGATGATGTTTTAGATATAGGACCCCGACTGGACAAGTCATTTCAGGAGGAGCTGGATAGGGATATTACGGAAAAAGAAATTAAGGCTGCCTTACAGGAGCTAGCCTCTGGGAAGACTGCCGGCCCAGATGGCATTCCATTAGAGGTGTACAAGCGTATTGAACCAGAAATCATGCCGCTATTAATAGATCTTTTTAATGGGGTTATATGCACCGGGCTGATTCCGGATTCGTGGAGAGAAACCAATATTGTTATATTCCACAAAAAGGGGAAGCCTAGTGAGAACCCTGGGTCTTATCGACCTATCTCACTAATCAATGCTGATACCAAGCTGTATTCAAAGATCTGGGCTTTGAGGTTGGGCGGGATTATTGGCGGCCTCGTTTCCCCTTGGCAGCATGGGTTTGTCCCCGGGCGTGGCACTACGGATCATACTAGCAGGGCAATAGCCCTATTTGACGCCCATGCTGCCACGGGAGGTGAGATGGCCATGATCCTGCTCGACGCAGAGAAGGCTTTCGACCGTGTGGACTGGAGCTTTCTCTGGGGTATCTTGGAAGGCAGAGGGTTTGGGCAGAAAACCATCAGAGCACTCAGGGCAATGTACTTAGAGCCTAGGGCCAGAGTCATAGTTATGGGTGAGAAGTCTGACCTGTTTTCCATAGAGAGAGGAACGCGCCAAGGGTGCCCGTGCTCCCCGATCCTTTTCTCACTCTATATTGACCCCCTCATTCAAGCTATCTTGGGCTGCCCTAGGCCTGGTGGTCCAGTGGACCTCTGTCTCCTTTCTTTCTTTCTGCTCCTTCACTCCTTTTTCTCCCCTTTCTATCTTTCACCTTTCTGCACCTCTGCTCTTTTGCGCCTTATTTCTGCCCATTTCCCTTTCTCTCCCTCTGCTCCTTCACTCGTTTTTTTTTCCCTTTCTATCTTTCACCTTTCTGCACCTCTGCTCTTTTGTGCCTTATTTTTGCCCATTTTCCCTTTCTCTCCCTCTGCTCCTTCACCCGTTTTCACTCATTTTTTTACCCTTTCTATCTTTCTCCTTTCTGCTCTTTTCTGCATCTCTGCTCTTTTGTGCCTTATTTCTGCTTATTCTCCCTTTTTTCTTTATCCCTTCTTTCCTCCCTTTACCTTTCCCCGCAGCTGCTGCCCCCGCGGCCCCTCCCCCCCAGCACGACCGGCCCAATCCAGCTCCCCTCCCCGCTCCCGCCTCCCAGCTGTCCAGCCCTCCCCGACCCCTACTTAATGGCGGCCACTGCGGGCGCGCCGCTGGTGCACCGAAGGTGCGTCAAAGGCAAGCACGTCTGCGCTCGTCTGCGACCCGTCCGCGACCAGCACCAGGAACCCTGGACCTCCGCCCCGCCAACGCTACGACCCAGCAGCACTCCACGCACTCAACCAAGGCTGCAACAACAACTGCAAGCTAGTATCACCAGCCGACACCCATGGCCCTTCAGCTGTCACCGCTGCCGGCACACCTGCAGCACCGCCAAGAACACGGATCCAGCACAACCCGCCCACAAGAACACAACCGAACCGAAGACTCTGCAATGCATCCTCCTCAACGTCCGATCCCTCCACAAACACGCCACAGAAATCTGGGACCTCCTCGACAGCACAACCCCACACGTAGCATTCTTCACCGAAACCTGGACCAACACCACCTCGGGACCGGACATCGCCATTGCCATCCCCCAAGGATACAAGATCTCCAGGAAGGACCGCCCCATCCACCCAGGAGGAGGAATCGCCATCATCCACAAATCCAGCCTCCGCCTGAGCACACTCTCTGACGAGTCCACAGAGCTGATGGAACACCTTCACTTCAAGATACTGGCCAGCCCCACCGCCGCCCTCCGAGGAACCCTCATCTACCGACCTCGTGGACCCCGCGGACCCTTCGCCAACTCCATTACGGACATTATCTCCCTTCAGGCCATCGCATCCACCAACTACACCCTGCTGGGAGACCTCAACTTCCACCTCGACAATCAACTGGACCCCAACACCACATCCCTCCTGGACAACCTCCACAACATTGGACTCCGCCAGATCGTGACCGAGCCCACGCACTCAGCAGGACACACCCTCGACCCCCTCTTCACTACAGGAAACTCCATCACATTCAGCCACACCACCGAACTCCCATGGACCGACCATCGTTGCGTCCACTTCACCTTCAGAACACCCACCATCCACAGACACCAGCACCTGCTTCCACAAAGAAACTGGACCAAAATCACCGATGACCAGCTCACCTCCTCACTCAACAACTCCACCCCAACCATCGCGGAAAACGACGACCCCAACACCGCAGCCCGAACCCTGCATAGATGGATCTCGGACAGCACCAACACCATAGCCCCCCTCAAGAAAAACAACAATACCCGTGCCAAGATGGTTTACCACCGAACTTCGAGAGTCCAGGCGCACATGCCGCCGCCTCGAAAAGGCCTGGAGAAACACCAAATCCACAGAAGCCCACAACAACTTCAGAGCCGCCACCAACGCCCACCATCAACTCATCAGAGAAACGAGGAAAAAAGCGATTGAAGACAGAATCTCCACCCACGCACACAACAGCAAAGAACTCTTCAGCATCATCAAGGAGTTCGCCCAACCCACCAGCGAGTCTACCGACATCCCTCCCTCACAAGACCTCTGCGACAAACTCAGCATCTTTTTCCACCACAAAATCAATAGCATCTACGACAACTTCGACGAAGACAACCAACACACTGAACCCTCACCAACCACCCCCGACACCCGGAAACCAGCGATTGATGACTGGACAGCACTCACCACCGAAGACACACTGAAGACAATGAAGTCAATCCACTCAGGGGCCCCTACGGACCCCTGCCCCCACCACATCTTCAACAGAGCCGCCAACACCATCGCACCCATGCTCCGCCAAACCATCAACCGCTCCCTGGCGACCGCCTCATTCCCCGACGACTGGAAACACGCCGAGGTCAACCCCCTCCTAAAGAAACCCTCAGCGGACCCCACCGACCTCAAAAACTACAGACCCATCTCCCTGCTCCCGTTCCCAGCGAAAGTCATCGAGAAAGCCATCAACAGCCAACTCGCCACATTCATTGAAGAACACAACATCCTCGACTCCTCCCAATCCGGCTTCAGAAAAAACCACAGTACGGAAACCGCCCTCCTCGCCGCAACAGACGACATCCGCACCTTACTGGACAAAGGAGAAACAGTAGCCCTCATCCTCCTCGACCTATCAGCGGCGTTCGACACAGTCTCCCACCGCACCCTAATACGCAGACTCTACGATGCAGGAATCCAGGACAAGGCCCTCGACTGGATCTGCTCCTTCCTCTCCAGCAGGACGCAGAGGGTCAGACTCCCCCCTTTCCTCTCGGACCCCACACCTATCACCTGCGGAGTCCCCCAGGGCTCCTCCCTCAGCCCGACGCTCTTCAACGTCTACATGGCTCCACTTGCCCCCATCGTCAGAACCTACGGACTCAACATTGTGTCATATGCAGACGACACCCAGCTCATCCTCTCCCTATCCAACGAGCCCAACACCGCCAGACGCAACTTTCGAGAAGGCATGGAAGCCGTCGCCAAATGGATGAAAAACAGCTGCCTACAACTAAACACCAACAAAACAGAAGTACTCATCATGGGCCCAAACCCCGACGCCTGGAGTGACACCTGGTGGCCCACCGCCCTCGGAAACCCGCCAACCCCCACAGACCACGCACGCAACCTGGGAATCATCCTGGACTCCGAGCTCAAAATGGACCGCCAGATCAACTCTGTCTCATCTTCCTGCTTCCACACCCTCCGCCTCCTTCGTAAGACCTTCAAATGGATCCCCCTCGAACACCCAAAGACAGTCACTCACGCCCTGGTCACCAGCAGACTCGACTACGGCAACGCACTCTACGCCGGAATAAACAAAAACCTCATCCGCAAGCTACAGAACATCCAGAACGCCGCCGCAAGACTGGTCCTCAACCTGCCAAAACACTGCCACATCTCCCAGCACCTGCGCACACTCCACTGGCTCCCCGTCGAGGCGAGAATCACCTTTAAGATGCTCACCCACGCACACAAGGCCCTCCACGGCACCGGACCAGCATACCTGAACAGCCGACTCAAATTCCACGCACCCCAAAGGACCCTACGATCAGCCCAGCTTTCCTACGCTGTGGTCCCCCGCACCAGAAAGACCAGATCGGGAGGCCGCTCCTTCTCCTTCCTCGCGGCCAAAGTATGGAACGCCCTTCCGCTCCACCTCAGACAGACAACATCGCTCCCCATCTTCGCAAGAAACCTCAAAACCTGGCTCTTCGACAGACCCCCTCCTTGATGGAATGGAACCTGCACCCCCCAATCCTCCCCACCCCTAGCGCCTTGAGACCCTTACGGGTGAGTAGTCGCGCTTTAACAAACTCCTGATTGATTTGATTGATTGATTGGCTAAGACCAGTGGTTTTTAATGGTTTCGAAAATAAAATTCTAGCGTACGCAGATGATCTCGCGGTTTTTTCAACAAACCCCCAGCAGGCAATGGTTGTTCTGTCCGAGCTCACCAAACAGTTCGGTGCCTCCTCAGGGTATTTATTGAACGAGGCAAAGACGCAGATTATTTGTACAAAAAATATAGTAAAGACTGATTCCAGATTTGTTGATGCAGCAATTTATTTAGGAGTGAAAATTAATGCCTCAGTAGGGAAAATAGTTGAAGAGAACTATATACCACTTAGTAAATCCATAGAGACTGATCTGAGAAGAATGGATGGACTACATCTCTCATTGATAGGGAGGACTAACGCGGTCAAGATGACAATGTTCCCTAAGATACTATATCTCTTCAGGGCTATACCGCTACTCCTGGAAGAAAAAATAATTAAAGATTTGGAATCTGTCTTTATTAGATTCATTTGGCAATTCGGGAAAGTAAGGCGGTCAACAAATTTATTGTCACTTCCAAGAGAAAGGGGTGGGTTGTCTCTGCCGAATTTAAGGCTGTACCATTGGACTTGTCTTTTATCACAAATGTCGGTACTTTTTCAGACAGAGGCACGCTCTAACGATGTAAACTTTGAAGATCAGCAACCCCCCTCTATATATGAGCTGCTGTTAGGTAGGAAGGCGATGGGCTTAATGCTATGTGAAGTGGACCGTAGATTTTATAAGAAAGCCAGGTATAAGGTCATGGATAGTGTTTGGCGGGTGTGGAAGGCCTGTCGAAAGCAGTGTAACATTCCAAAGGTTAACCCATTCCTACAGATTTATAATTCGAGCCTCTTTTCAGGGATAGGGGCCGATAGGACCTTTAAAATTTGGAGGGGGATGGGCATTAAGACCCTGGGAGAAGTAATGAATGGAGACGTACTTTTTTGGCCCTACAAAATAGGTTTGGAATCCCCTCCAATCATTGGTTTGTTTATGGTCAACTGCTGCGATCTTTGAAGGCGCTCAGACCAAAACCGCCACCTCAGGATAACTGTCCGCTTTTGGAGGCACTGACCAAAGGATGTAAAAAAAGTATGATTTTGTATAACATACTTCTCTTGGAAGTTCAAGATGATGTCGATAAGGTGGAAGCAGCTTGGTCTAGGAAACTTGGGAACCCTGAGGTAGATCTCGATCTGGCTTTATTACTGAATAAAAAGATCCTTAGAGCTTCAAATTTACGGGCCCAGCATTACAAAACTGTCTTCAATTTGTACTTCACTCCCTCTAAATTGTTTTCCTGGGGACAGAGGGATGACGATACCTGTCCTAGGTGTGGGGCTGGACAAGCAGATATATTGCATATGTTTTGTAATTGTAATTTCTTGACCCCGTGAAGAATGAGATTGAGAAGTTCTGGGAGGGGCTGCTAGGTAAAAAGATCGACCTATCCCCTACCCTAGCAATCATGGGCATTGATTTTAATCAAAAGTTGGGGAAAGAGGAAGAAGCCCTTGTTTTTATTTCTGTGGCTGTGCTCAGGATCTTAATCTCAGTAGGTTGGAAGGATGTGGTGGCCCCATCCTTTCAAATGTGGCTTTCTAGGTTTCTAGGTAATATTGAATCGTGCTTGTACGAACAAAAAGGGGCGAAGTTAAGAGAGTTTGGAAGGAAGATATGGGCCCCAGTAACTAATTGGAGGCAGAATAAGTTGTAATCGCTGGAGTTATATTGGTTCTTTATTTTATTATCTGCTTTTATCACCCCGTTTTATATGATGAGTCAATCTGCTATTGTAAGATAAGATGTATTCTGCTATTTATTATCTATGGATTGTATTTATGAACTGTTGTTGATACCCGATATATGATTATTTTTATGACTGGATTAATTTATTAATATCTGTTTTTCTTACGATGCACTGCAAATCCCAAATAAAATATATTTAAAAAACAAAAAAGAAAAAGAAAAAAAAAGAAAACGGGGCTTCAAGTCTGAATTAGAGAACCTGGTTTTATGTGGAAAGTCAATGCTGGCAAAACTATATTTGCGGTACAAAAGGGGGTGGTGATGGACGGAGCATCTGAATCAATCAAACACTCGCACCCAGTCAAAAGATCTGGGTTTAATCCATCACCGTTCTTTAGCCCACTCTGCCACCCCAGTTCAGACATGGCTATATGCAAATCAGTCTGACCCCGTGCCTCATTATTATTATTATTATTATTGCAGTTTTATATAGCGCGTAGTTACCCGGGAGCATCCCAGCGCTTTCAGAACAGAAGTAATAGACGCAAACACTCAGGGACAGCAGTTAGCGAAAAGATGAGTTTTCAACTGCTTGCGGAAACGGAGGAGGCCAGTTTCAGCACGCAAACTTAGGGGAAGTGAATTCCAGAGCACGGCAACATTCACCGAAAATCTTCTTCCCCCCGTACGAGCTTTTCTAACTTTCGGGGTCTTAAGAAGATGTTTTTGGTCTGAGCGTAGAGTTCTGCTAGCCTTATAAGGTGTAACCAGACTATGCAGAACAGGAGGGCCTGTACCTTGCAGAATCTTGTGCGCCAAACAAAGGGATTTAAATTTCACCCTTTCGCGCACCGGTAACCAGTGCAGAGCCCTCATAGCCGGTTTGGCCGACCTTGACATGGGGATATTTTTAAGTACTCGTGCTGCAGCATTTTGAATTCGTTGTAATTTAGTTAGCGTTGCCTCCGGGGCACCCAGGTAGATAGCATTGCTGTAATCCAATCTGGATACAATCAGCCCCTGAATAAGGAGCTTCCGCAGTAGCAAGGGGAGCAGAGGAAGCACTTTGCGCACCGACATGAGAAGGCCAAAGCAGACCCCTGCCAATTTAGTAGCCTGGGTCCTGAAGGAGAGATCTTGCTCCAACCAGATCCCAAGACTCTTAATCTCCTCCTTTGGATTCGGAGGTGAGCCCAGACAACTGGGCCAGGCCATAGCGTGGAATGGGGATCCTTTATGCCCCAGCATCATAATTTCGGTCTTTGAACCGTTCAGCTTTAATGCTGACTCCCCCATCCATGTATGGATTTTGGACAGGCAGCAGCACAGCTGGTCAGGACTTTCCGTGGTCTGGGAAAGGGCAAACACTAACTGCGTGTCGTCGGCATAGCTCACGATTTTGATGTTATAAGGAGCGACCACATCCTCCAAAGGGGCCATATACACATTAAACAATGTGGGGCTCAAGGAGGAGCCCTGCGGTACCCCACAATGGAGGTGGATAGATGCCGAACGTGCACTACCTTCCCATACCTGGTAGGTCCGGTCACTGAGAAAAGATCGAAGCCATCCCAGTGCCTTCCCCGTCACCCCGACATCTGACAGTTGCTGAAGTAGCACTTGATGGTTAACAGTGTCAAAGGCAGCACTAAGGTCCAGGAGGATCACTGCCACTGATCCTCCTGAATCCAAAATGCTCCTTTCTTCCTCAGCGACTGCCAGTAAGGCGGTGTCCGTGCCTTGGCCTGGACGAAATCCAGTTTGCGAGCTTCTTAAAAGGCCGTTGAACTCCAGAAAGTTGGATAGATGGAAATTTACCAGCTTTTCCGTGATTTTACTGAGCCCAGGCAATAGAGATATAGGCCTATAATTCGCCATGTCAAGGGGGTCTAGGTTGGTTTTTTTAAGAGAGCTTTTACTACTGCTTCCTTCCAACTCGGCGGAACCACACCAGACCCTAACGAGGCATTGATCAGATCGGTTAAAAGGTTTGGCAATGCAGGAGGTGACCTGTTTTAAAATCCTCATAGGGACTAAGTCCCGCGGAGAGCCACTTTTGAGAATCGCCAAGGCTTTAAGGACCTCTTCCATTGATACTGGCCCAAAAGTTTCTAGACTGTCCGATGGTTTCCCTGCCACATTGCTAGACTCTGCTGTCATGGTGATTTGAGGCAGAGTATTTAGGATATTTACTATTTTGGTGTGAAAATAGTCTGCCAGGTCTTTGCATTTTCCTTCTAAGTTGTCTACAGCTGCGGGCGGCTCAGGAACCCTCAGCAATTCTTTGATCACTAAGAAGGTTTCCCTGGAGGAATTGGAGGCGCTCTTAATCTTCTCCTCGAGGAACTGGGTTTTGGCGAGCCAGAGGGCAAGTTTGTACGACCTGATCGCCAGGCGATATTCAACCTTGCTAGCCTCCTCCCAGTTCCTCCTCCAGGCACGCTCCAGTTTCTTACAACCCCTTCTGAGGGTTCTCAGCTCCGGCGTGTACCAGGGCGCAGAACTAGTTCTCTTGTTTCTCCTCCCTGCCGATCTCATGGGGAGAACAGAGTCAAGTGTGCCAGACAGCCATCTGCTGAAGTCTGCCTCTGCCTGCACCGGGTCAGGGGCTAGCAGGGGGCATGATCCCTCCAGTGTCCGAATTAGATTCTCCACCGACAACCTTGCCCAAGGTCTTTCCGAGGTGCAGACATTGGGGGGCAGAATACTGACAATCTCTGTTTGCCAGGTAAAAGGGATCACAAAATGGTCCGTCCATGGGAGGGGAACTGGGACGGAAGCTTTCATGGCCATGACATTGGTAAAAATCGGGTCCAACAAGTGGCCCTTGTTGTGAGTAGCCCCTGAGTTGATAAGGTCTACCTTGTAGGCTTTTAAGTCGCGCCGAAGAGTGGCCGCCAATATGTCTGCCGGGTCATCCAGATGGAGATTGAAGTCTCCCAGCATGACAAAGTTGGTTGATGAGGCGGCAGAGACCATCACGGTTTCAGTCAGGGAGTTAACAAAGTTCCCAATACCTCCTGGGGGACGATAGATCAGCATCCCGGACACCGCCACTGTGGGCGAAATTTGCAAAGAGAACTTACAGCTCTCGCAGTCCGACACCCCGCCCACCTGGGCCCTACACACCAGGGAATCCCTGTAAATAATGGCGATACCTCCTCCCTGCCCAACTATCCTACCCTGAGAATGGATTAAAAATCCAGGGGGAAGGGCATTCACAATGTCTCCCTCGGAGTTGGCTGTAAGCCATGTTTCTGTTAAAAACAGAATATCTAACTCATGATCTTGAATAAGGTGATAGATTTCAAGTGAGTGCCTAGGAAGAGATCTGCAGTTAAGAGAGGCCATTCGTAAGGAGCTCCCCACAGCAGCTTGCTCAGCTAAGCCACATGATTCACAGCGTTGATAGGGTTCGGCTCCAGTGTGCATACGTGGACACGATGGTTCTGCCGTGCAACGAAGCCGTAATAACTTTCTGCGTGAGTAAGTGATGACAGGACCTACCTGATTAAGCAGAGGATCTGGCCCTAAGCCCGTCTGGGCCCGGACGGGCACAGACGGGCTGGACTCTAGCGTGACTCCGGCAGGAGTCCGGCGAGCCCGCTGCGCGTGACCGCTGCGCGTTGCCATGGCCGTATTAAATACCGTTCTAGCGTCCTTCTGACGACTAGACCGATGTCCTAAAATGGCGCCGCCAGGTGTCCTTCTAACCCTCCAAGATGTCGGCAAGGGACTGTACAAGGGGCCCGCAAAATGCGGTGGTCTTCCAATTATAGTGTAGGCAAGTGGCCGGGTTTTAAAATCAGGGAGGAAGGCAAAAGAAAAATAAACGAAATGCAAAAACAGGAATATTAAAAATCTTGCAATGCACCTCGCACTAACACACAATTAAGCGCTGCACGCTCTGAGGTTCGCATACGTTACCAGCTCATGGGAACAGTCCAGCCCGAACTGCCAAGCCATGTCTTCCCTGGACCGGAAACAGGCTTCCGAGGACCGGTTTTTGGCATTCCAGCCGTCTTCAGCCCGGCTTGCTTGAATCCAGTGGCAAAGTGAGCAAGGGACTCACGTCTGAGCATGCCCTGCCACACTTGTGGTGGCCAAAAGCGGTACAAAAGGGGGTGGTGATGGACGGAGCATCTGAATCAATCAAACACTCACACCCAGTCAAAAGATCTGGGTTTAATCCATCACCGTTCTTTAGCCCACTCTGCCACCCCAGTTCAGACATGGCTATATGCAAATCAGTCTGACCCCGTGCCTCATGGGAACAGTCCAGCCTGAACTGCCAAGCCATGTCTTCCCTGGACCAGAAACAAGCTTCCGAGGACCGGTTTCTGGCATTCCAGCCGTCTTCGGCCCGGCTTGCTTGAATCCAGTGGCAAAGTGAGCAAGGGACTCACGTCTGAGCATGCCCTGCCACACTTGTGGTGGCCAAAAGCGGTACAAAAGGGGGTGGTGATGGACTATATTTGTCATGACAACCCATGATAATCTTAAAGAGTTGCCCATACCTTTACTATGTTGATGAATCACTTTCCGTCAAGGTGGGACAAGGCTTGTTAGATTTGCTGGCCGGAGATTTGAAGATATGCTCACATTTATATTACTTCTACACTTCTCACAATGACTTGTTTGGGCTTCAGCAGTTGAAAACCTGACCTACTACTGAGTAGTAACAACATGAAACTCAACATTGTTTATAGTGCATTGCCATATGGAGAAGTGAAAACCCATCATTGTTTTACCATCAATTACAATACTCATTCAGGTGGTGTTCCCAACTGAACTGAAGCATCTTCTCTGCTGAAGGAATGTATCTCTTTGGTTGAGCAGCGCATCTCTGAGCAGAACCGATGCATCACCACTGCAGTGTGTATTGGACCCCATTGACTCTTGGGACGACGCATTGCAATCGAAACCTCCACTATGCGATGCTTGACCCGGAGCAAGGTCCTCGAATCCCTCATCAACGGCAGCCTCAACGACAATGAAGAAATTCTGCATTGCAGATTCACTGCTCTTCGGAAATGACCCATCACCTCTGCTGAATCTCACATTCTCGAAACTGGACGGCTCTTTTCAAGTTCCGTCGATGGGATACTTGATGTCGATGCAACAGGACCGCACAGCACAGCCTCATCACCTCTTGGAACCAACTCATCGCTTCGGCTGCGTAATGCATCTTAAACACGCAATCTCCAGGCAAAGCTCCGTAACCTGGATTTAAGCTTCTCTGTTCAGCAGGCCTAACTGGGTACCTGTAGCCAGTCTGTGCTTCATTGTGGTTGGCCTGAACTTGGGATTTTGTCCTGATCCGGCACAACCAGATGTCCCCAATAGCGCTTTTGGGCTTTATTTTACTTTAAAAAAATTAAATTTAATATCTCTGATCCCACTGATTAAATGTTTGTCATATAGGTCTTGTTTTATTTATTAAAGTCAGAACTATTCTTCCAAACTGGAGAAGGATTTTTTTGTGTGGTGTTTTTACTGTTTTATTGTTTTTTTTTAAAAACCTTTATTTGCAAAATAAGGACATATACAGACCTACAACCACCAAGGCCGGTCAGTAATACGAAACAGTAAAAATAAAGCAGTACACAGCTCATCAGCCGACAACCCGAGGGTCCGGCAGCGGAAAAGCATGACGTGGTTAGGAGCATCTGGTAAATGAGGAGGAATAAAAGGTTTCCATTTTATAACACACAAAGAACAAAAAAGAAAACCCAGAAGAAAAAGAAACGAGGCAAATTTACCAATATAAGGGTTGCTACGTGTGATATGAGGGGGACAACGAAAAGCAAGCATCAGGAAATCACGGAGGTGGGGTGTGGGGACCAAGAGCGAGCAATACTTTACATTGAACAAAAAATCAAAAATACTGGAACGTACAATCAGGGAAAACCTGTATCATCATGGGACTCTACAAAAGGAGGGTCACAAATCCCACCACGATACGAATTCCACTGACCCCAAATCCTACCCCACTTCTTAGGTCTACCCCGGGAGACGTATACAATTTTTTCCCTAAACATGCACCAGTCCATGTTCTCCTCCCAGGTCGAGACCAGTGGTGCCCTATGAGACCCCCAGAGTTGAGCAATATCTCTTTTTGCAATAATGTTTCCCAGTGTGACCCACTGAGTCTGGGCAACGGTGCAGTCATTCGGTTCCCAAATATTCAGCAAGCAGCGCCGGGCCTCAGGAAGTAGCCCGACGCCCGTCACCTCTCCCATCACCTCATGCACTCGAGTCCAAAAAACCACTACCTCCGGGCACTCCCATATAATATGGAGGAAAGTAGCAAGCAAACCACATCCACGCCGACATAGCCCATCCATCGAGTAACCCATATGCATCAATCGTGGACCCGTGACATAGGTGCGATGAAGAATCTTTAGCTGCACCAGTCAGAGACGTGCCGGAATAGCAACTTCCTTTGGGCAGGAGACTGCAGCCTGCCAGTCTTCATCGTCTAGCTCCAGCCCGTCACCAGTCCATGCCTCACGCAGCTGTATAAGAAGATCCGAACGGACATTAATACGTTTTTTGTATATAAGGGAGATAGTGCTGTCGGGGACATGTCCATCAAGCACTCTATCCTCCAAGGGAGAAGACTCAGGGATCGAGGTGCCAGCAGGAAAAAACGAATCGAGCGCATGGCGGATCTGAAGGTATCGAAAATATTCCCTGTCACTCAGCTTATATTCCCGTTGTAACTCGTCAAAAGTTTTAACTCTATTGGTGGCCCAAAGATCACCCACTTTGCTGATACCGATAAGGTCCCACCTATCGAATCCCTTCGAGGACCACAGACCACCCAATCTCTCAGCTGCATAGAGAGGAGTCGCCCTAGTGAGTTTATCAGTCCAACCCGTTGCCGACGTTGCACTACCCCAGACACGCAGTGCCACTGCCGTGGGGCCTGTCAAATACCTCCTGTCACTCTTGGAATAAAGCGCTCTATTATAATCGCCCCCCGGGAGT
Organism: Lissotriton helveticus; assembly: GCF_964261635.1. Classification (NCBI taxonomy): domain Eukaryota; kingdom Metazoa; phylum Chordata; class Amphibia; order Caudata; family Salamandridae; genus Lissotriton; species Lissotriton helveticus. Next base: position 210,789,573 of record NC_136058.1, read on the forward strand.
TGCCACTTATCCATATCATAAGCGGGATTAGGGACAGGGCTATACATGGCGTGATTAATAGCACTCAGGGACGCCCAATAATAACGTTTGACATCCGGTAAAGCTATCCCACCATCATACCAGGGCAAAGTCAATTTCGCCAGCGCTATACGTGGTCTCCTGCCCCAAATCAATTTCCTCTGGAGACCCTCGATTTCACTAAAATAGCCAGCTGGGACCAGGTCCAGCGTGTTCTGAATTGCGTATAAGAATCGGGGAAGAGACATAATTTTAAACAGGGCCGCCCTCCCCAGGGGAGAAAGAGGCAATCCACACCATGCCGCCACATCCGACCGAAGTCGGGCAAGCGGAGTCAGTAGATTACGCTCAAATCGGACCTTAGGGTCCATAGAGATGTAGATCCCCAAGTATTTGAAACCACCACTGGAGACAGGTATAGGGCAAAAGCGAGGCAGAGAAGGTTGTCCACCCCCAAGCGGGTAAATACAGGATTTAGTCCAGTTAATAACCAAACCAGAATTCTTCCCGAAAGAGCACAGGACATCAAACAGGACTCCCAATGACTTACGGGGAGAAGTGAGGTACAATAGAATATCATCAGCATAAAGTGATACCCGATCCTCAAAGGTAGGAGACCACCGTATGCCCTTGAGCGAGGGCTCCCAGCGGAGCCACGCGGCAAGGGGTTCAAGAGCAAGCGCAAAAAGGAGAGGCGACAAAGGGCAGCTCTGTCTTGTGCCACGTCTGAGGACAAAGGGATCCGAGGCCCTTCCGTTAACCACCACCTGTGCAAGCGGTTGTTCATATAACCGTTTAACCCATCCAATAAACTTAGGACCAAAGCCAAATTTAGCGAGGGCAGCCCACAAAGAAGGGCATTCCACCGTGTCGAAGGCCATCGAGGCGTCAAGGGAAACCAAAATGGCCGGTTCCGCAAGAGACCCCGCCCTCGCCAAAACACAGTGTAGACGGCGAAGATTGAGTGCAGTGTTACGGTGGGGGATAAACCCAGATTGATCAGGGTGCACCAATTCGCTGATTACCGTGATCACGCGGTTCGCCAAAATTTTAGCAAGAACCTTAGGCTCCACATTCAGAAGCGAGATCGGCCGATATGACGAACAATGTTCCCAGGGCTTTCCGTCCTTGTGGATGACCACAATGGACGCCAGTCTCTGATCTCGGGGAAGAAGCCCGAGATCTCGCGACGCCAAAAATGTCCGACGAAGGTACGGCGCCATTTTATCAGGACACAACTTATACAGCTCGACTGGCAAACCATTCGGGCCCGAAGCCTTACCAGAACGAAGTGCACGGATAGCGAGCGCTACTTCATCGGTAGAAAAATCCGCCTCCATAAGCTCTCTGTCCGAATCCGAGAGACAAGGCAACGCGATATCGCGGAGCAACAGGTGCGAGTCCTCCTCAGGTCTGTCCGAGACCGGCGAGTACACCTTCCGAAAATGCTGGGCAAAGACCTCAACGATCTCGACCGGGTCCACAACTCGCACACCATCCACTCGCTCAATAACAGGCACAACACGATTCACTCTATCCCGCTTATCAAGCCAAGCAAGCAATTTCCCCGCCTTATCACCCAAATCATACAAGCGTCCCTGCTGTTCACGATTCATCGCTTTAGCCGCATCAGTCACCAGAGCTCTGTATTCAAACTGTTTAAGCGCCAAGGAGTGTAGGCTATCAGGCGTAATCACAGATTCCATCTGTTCTTCCAATTCAGAGATATCGTTTTCAAGCCGTACCACTTCATTAGTTCTGCGCCCCCTTTCGCTGGCAATCAAAGAGAGTGTCTGACCCCGGATCACAGTTTTACACGCCTCCCACAGAGTAACAGGGGAGGATACTGACCCTTCATTCTCAGCAAAGTAATAATCCATGCATTTAACCACTTCCTTACTAATGTTGGGGTTACGAAGATGCCATGGATTAATAGGAGCAACACGACCCCCGGACTCTATCCGCACATCAATGGTGAGCCATAGTGGGGAATGATCTGAAATCCCCCTCGCCAGATGTCTAATTTCTCTCACGGAGACCATCTGTGCCGCTGGAATAAGAATATAATCGAGTCGCGATAGACTACCATGGGCCCCCGAGAAAAAGGTGTACTGGAGCTGGCCAGGGTGAAGTTGTCTCCAACAATCCGCTAATCCCAGTGTATCCATGAAACGGCCCAACCATAACTGCGACGTGGGGAGGGTTCTACAAGGGTGTCGATCCTCCTCTCCACTGACCACCGAATTAAAATCTCCACCCACTACTAGCAAACCATCGGGGAGCCCCAGGATTACCCCACCTAAATCCGAAAATGTGGTAGACTGTAGACCAGGGGGAACATACACAGACAAAATGGAAATCGTCTTCCCCTCCCATCGACCCACGACAGCAGCATAGCGACCCCTATCATCCAGCACCTTTTCATCTACCTCGAGGGGGAGGGAGTTCCTAACCAAGATACCCGCCCCCCTCGACCCAGTGGTGAATCCAGAGTGGGCCACCAAACGGTAGCCTCTTCTATTCAGCGCACGGCAGGTATTGCCCACCAAATGCGTTTCTTGTAGTAGAACAATATCCGGGGAGTGCCGCTTCAAGTACTGCAAAACTATCCCCCGTTTAATTCGATCCCTGAGACCATTAACGTTCCAGCTCAGCACCCTCAGTCCCCTACCCCCATCTCAAACATAAAACAACAGTCCCCCTCGCCACAGAGCAAGCACAAAGGATAAAAGAGCGACCAAATCAGAGCCTCGAAATAAACAAACAAGAAAAGACCCCCCACAACCCCCCAAAGAACCCTCAACACACAACCCCCCTCCCTGCACCCCTGCGGTAGACCAGAAAGCCACCCCAACTTGCAGTGTGCCTGTCGCCCCATTAAACTAACCTACAAGAAGAGAGAAAAATGTCCCCTGAGGAGGAAGAGTCCCGAGTCCAACCACCCCCGGGTATCCGCTACGTATAAACATCGCTATCACAGAGCCACTGCAAAGCGTCCAATAATGGCTAATCGGCACCGACTCACTACTCCAGGTCTTCCAGGCCTCCCTCTGCACCCCTCATATTCTCCGAGCTGGTACGCTGTGTCGGCAAAGTGTCCAGCCAGTCACTGGCCGCCTCAGGGCGATCAAAGAAAAATGTACGTTCATTATGCTCAATCCGCAGGCGAGCCGGGAAAAGCATGGCATATTTCAGTTCCATGTCTCTAAGGCGTCGTTTCACCCCCGTAAAGGCCATACGTTGCTTCTGCACTGCCTGGGTGAAGTCCGGATAGAAGCTGATCGAAACATTTTCAAACTTAGTGGGACCATTGACACGGGAGGCCTGCAGGATAGCGTCTCTGTCCCGGTAATTAAAGATCCTGGCTATGATAGGCCTCGGAGCGGCCCCAAGCTTGGGCTTCCCGCCTGGAATCCGATGAGCGCGCTCCACTGCAAAAAGACTACTAAGACCCTTTGGTGACAAATAGTTCTGGATAAGGTCTTCAACCAGAAGATCCGTCGGTACTTCCGTGGATGTCTCCGGAACGCCCACTATGCGGACATTATTCCGTCTGGCCCGGCTCTCGAAATCATCCAGCCGACGGGCAAACGAGTCCCTGGCCATGCAAAGATCGCGGACCTCGGTCTGAAGATCTGAGACATCTGTAATTAGGCTCGCCGTCTTCACATCCAAAGATTTGACGCGTTCGTTGGTTTTCCCCAGGTCTGTCCTGATAAGGTTGACCTCAATCGCAACCGTATCCAACTTAGTAGCAAGAGTTTCACATTGCTGCCCCATCGCAGTCTGGATATTGGCAATGGCGCCCATAACATCTGCCAAAGTCGGCTCCTCAGTCACAGGGGTACCGTCACCAGCCTCTCCGGGGGACTTGCTCGATCCACCCGAGGATCCCTTCGGGCGAGTAAATCGGTCTATAGTCTGGGTCTGAGCGGCTCCCCCTCGATTCGGGCCTCTGGTGTTGCGCCTCTCGGGGTCCGTCCTGCCCGTCTTAATGATCGACGAGCTCCAAAGGGTCTTCCGAGATCTAGTCAGAATGATTCCACCTATGGCAAACTGAAGGAATCGAGAGGTCGAGGAACGACAGCCGAAAGAGAGTCTGCGACTAGAGCGGGTCAGCAGTATCCACCAGCAATGAGTCGGCACCAACAATGACCGAAATCGAAACCGAAAGTACCACAGGGGCAGCGGAGGCATCTCTCCAGCCGTTGTTGTTCAATTGCCACCTGGGCACCTCGGGAACTCAAGCCCCTGGATGGCCACTGCCGTAGGCCTCAGATTATGGAGTGCAACAATTCCAGTTCCCAGCGGCCAAATCGAATTCTGGAAGAAGCTTTCGATATCAGCAGGGCATCAACAAGAAGCACCCGTCGTCTAAATCAGGATCTGTGTCAGGATAGATAAGGGTGGCGGAAGGGGTCTCGGGTACCCTCTGCTCACGCGTCCATCTTGGATCCGCGCGTAGCTCCTCCCCCCTGTTTTATTGTTTTAAGTGTTGCACAAATACTTTACACACAGCCTATAAGTTAAGCCTGACTGCTCTGTGCCAACTACCAGAGGCTGAGCACAGGTTAATTTAGGGTTTGCCTGACCCTTACCCTGGCTAGGATTGTGGTTGCTGGTTGACCAGGGCTTACAATCCAGTCAACCTACAACCCAATTTCTAACATCTATATATCATATGACAAACATTTGGAAGTGCCTTCCCACCTGGCTGCTGGTCTATAGTAAATAACATCTTCTATTTAGGTTATTTAATTATTCATCCGGACTTACAGATGTCCTTCTAGAGGAGTTCAGATTTTGCATCATTGGCAACCATGCAGTTAGAAGAAGCTGGTGGAATGATGAGAGTGAGGGACTGGGGGAGAGTCAGGGGCTGTAGAGAGACTGGGGGAGAGCGGACAGACTGCAGAGAGTGAAAGGACTGGGACGGAGAGCATATAGTGAAGGGGGAAGCAGAAAGATAATGGCAGACAACATTTTGGGTGGAAACCAGAGGGACTGATGGGAGAACAGAAAGACTGGCCAATACTTTAGATTTATGGGAAGAGTGGGTAGACTAGGAGAGAGTGGATAGAGTAAAGGAGAGTGGACAGACTGAAGGAAAGAGCAGATAAAGTGGTAAAGAATGAGAAAACAAAATCAGGTCAAGGCAGATGGGGGGAAACAGACCGACCGAGTTAAAGACGAAAAAACAGGGGGTAGAATGAAAGATGGTGGAGGGCTGAGAGAGTGGGAGGGAAAGACTGCTGGTGATAGTAGACAATCTTGGAGAGGGGAGAGATGGGGGGATCGGAGACATTAAGAGGAAGAGAGAACAGACTGAGTGAGAGAGAAGACTGACTGGGGATAATGAAAGCTTAGAGGCTGTTAGGGAGAAAAGGAGAGTATTGGAGGAGCAGAGAAATAATGGGGGAGAGCAAACAGAATGGCAATGGGAGCAGAGAGACTGGGCAAGTGCTGTCACATTAGAGGAGACAGTGGAGAGGCTATGGCAGTGCGTAATTTAAGCTGGTGGTTGCCTGTGGTGGGTACCAGCACTAATTTATGGGTATCCAACCCTCATTGGATATTTCCCAAAAGATGGGAAAAACCTGGAAAGTAGAATGTGCAGAAGTGAGATAAAGGTACAGGGAGTGTCTGGTAGCTGATTGAAAAGACTAGAGAGAGATTACAGACTTTGCATCCTTGGTATTTGGGGTGCTGGTGTGGCCTCGGCTTCTGAGGAGAACTTTGGACACCTGCACTTATTTTTCTATGAATTAGGCAGTGAGAAGGGTGAGAGTGGGCATGTTCAGGCAGCAGACGGCAGGGATGGGACAGAGGAGCTGAACTTGAGGTAAAATCAGACAGACTAGCGAAACATCAGACAGCCAAACAGTGGTGAGACTGTGAAAGAGAACAGAGAGTCAGGAAGAAATCAGAGAGATAAGGGAGGGGAGAGACCTGGAGGGAAAGAATATAGTCAGAGGTAGAGTGAGGACAATGAGGAGTTCAAAGAGACTGGCTTGTAGAGTAGGGCGGCTTTCAAGGATAGCAGACAGATTTCAAGAGGGGCGAGTAGCTGGTGTTGAGAACAGACAGAATGGTTGGCAGAGAAGAGTGATTCAGAGTGGGAAGACATGGAGAGCGAATGGCCAGTCAAGGGGAGAGTGTGGAGATGAATGGAGAGGGGAGAGAATGAGAGTGAGAATGGGCAGACTGGGTGGGAGCAGATAGCCCGAGGGTGTTGAGAGACTGCTAAGTATGTCAGATAAACTGGAGTAGAATTGAGAGTCTGGCAATGAGTGGTGAAAGTCTCGTTTGAGCGTGTAGAGCCTAAACGTGAGTGAAAAGATTAACAGGGAGAGCATACAAATGTGTATTGAGATTAGAGGAACCTCAAAGTCTGAGGAGGATGAAAGAGCAGAGTAGGAGGAACAGCGATAACATATGGAGTGGCAAGACAGGGAGGGAGTGAACAGTTTTGGGGAAGAGTGGGGATTAAAGGGAAGAGACTTGAATAGAGATCGGACAGTCTTGGAAAGGGAAAAGAGACTGGTAATGAGAGCAAAGAGTTGAGGGAGTCAGGAGATTGGAAAGGCAGGCAGTGTGGGACGAGAGCAGAGACATAAGAGGGAAACCAGCGAGGCTGGCTTGGAAAGCATTGGGACTGGGGTAGGTGCTAATAGGGAGAGTGATCAGACACGTTTGTACAGTGCACAAACTAGGAGAGGGAGCAGACACCTTGGTCTGATTTAGAGTTTGGCATGTTGGTTACTCTGTCACAAATGTGACGAATATCCTGTCTGCTGTATTAAGAGTGCCATACTCTAAATCAGGCCCACTGTCTGCAGGGAGAGCAGATAAAATAGAGAAGGAGGAGAAAGGCTGGCTTGGACAGCAGTGAGACTGAGCAAGAGTGATAGTGGGCAAACTGGGGAGCGGAGCAGAGAGATGGAGATAGTTGAGAGATTGGCAGGGAAAGCACACTGCAAGGGAGAGTGAAGAGAGTAGCAAGGCAGAGTGGAGCATCTGATGACAATACTGGGATGGAAATGGGCAGTCTGAGGGAGAGTCAAGACATTGGGAGGGAGCAGAGAATCTGTATGGTACAGCAGAAATCCTGACAATGGTGGTGAGACTGGGAGGGTGAGTGGAGAATCTGAAAGAGAGCAGAGATATTGGAGGGAGAGGAGAGAGGTTTGGGGTGAGCAGACAGTCCCTGGAATAGTGGGGGCGCTAGTAGGAGAGGAGTCAAATGGAGAGGACTCCAGATAGACTGAGGACTAGCATGAACACTGGGATAAAGAGCAGACAGGGGATGGGGATGAAGGCAGGGTAAGAGGAAAGAGGGCAGAATATTGGAGGATCTGCATAGTAGGCAAAAAAACAGGAGGTTAATCGGCAGACATGGAAAAAGCAGGCCAGCTCAGAGGAATGTGGGCAGACTTAATGGGAAATCTGAAAGATGGGGGAATTGAAAGGTGCAAATAAACAGACCTGGGAGAGAACAGGCATAGTATGGAACATAAGCAGACTCAATGGGAGAACAGCAGAATGTGGAGGTAGCGGGTAAGCTGAGAAGAAAGCATTCAGATTCGTGGAGAGAACAGACAAACTAAGGGAAGTGGGCAAGGGGAAAGAAATGTAGGCAGACCTGAGAGGGAATAGGCAGTTTGGGAGAAATTGCTCACGGTAGGGAGAAGCAGGCAAACAAAAAAATGGGTTGACTCTGGAGTGACTGGGTAGACTCAGAGAAAGCAGACAAGCTAAGAGAAAGCTGGCAGACTTAGGTGAGAACATGCAAACTGTAGGGAAGTGGACAGGCAAAGGGAAAATGCCATGCCTACAGGTCCCTGAAAGTTACTAGAAGAGTTATGAAGGTTGGTTGATAGCTGGCAGTGAGGCTCAGGTGGGACCGAATGGTGTTCATGAGGTGCTTTTGGTAACTGCCAGATGTCTGCTGCGCAACTGAAGATGGGTTTTGAGGGTTTTATATCTGTCAAATGTGGGTTTGCGTGCAACGAATCAACCATGTGCAGCATGAGCTGATGAGCAAATTCATCTACATTACAAATTGCCCAAGACCTTCAGCCCTGAATGGGCAAGTGAAAGCACTGGTTTCAGCTAGAAGATGCAGAATACAGTAGCCTGTCTATGTAGTATGTGGTGAGCGAGGAGACTCAGTGAAATATGGCTACAAAGGCAGAAAGGGAGTGAATAGGCTAGCAAAGGGCTCAAAGGATGGCTTAGGGTCTATGAGGACCAGCATACTTGGATGTACAGTATTAAAGCAGGTCCAAGGATCAATAGAACTAATGGGGTGCAAACCTGCAGACAGGGTTGCCTGAACTCTTGAGGTTTGGAGGAGAAAAGACCATGTTAAGTAGAGGGCTTTCATAGGTGCCCTGAGTCATTGCTTTAAGTGGGCTGAGCTCTAGTTAGAGAAAGAAGCAAATGTTTACACTGATCCTGACCAGGTGCAGTTCGTCCATTGGGGTGTGGGGGCGTAGCCCCCCCTGCCCGACGCCGCCCGCAGCTCCCTCATGACAATCATGTCAATGAATCAATATGACGTCAGACCGCCGGGCGGGCGTCATGTTGATTCATTGACATGATTGTACAGGCGGCAACACAAGTACGCATGCGTGGGGACGGAGGGTGAATTTCTACCCGTGCCCACGCATGCGCACTTGTGTTTTTGCGGCCTTGCGCATGCCCATCAGGAGCCCTAATGGGTGTGCTGCGGGCGAGAGGGTACCTGTGCCCCTGGCGCCAGGATTGGCCAGGGGCGCTGTGAGCCTGTGACGTGTGGGGAGCAGAGCCCAGAGGTGGCGCGGACCGGGACCGGCAGCAAGGTAAGAGTGTGTGTTTTTCGGTGTTCCAGTAAACTAGCTTGCACAAATGACTTGAGATAGTTCAGTGTGTTAAAGCATCTGCTGCAGAAATGTGTGCGTCTATTCCAGGTCTCCCGTTTATTTCACGGCATGGGGTTTTGGAAATGTAAAAATTCTCCGAATTTCTATTTTGATAGTTGCAACAACAGCCTTCAACAGATTTCATTTTATAAACATTTTCCAGAAAATGAGTTAACAACTTTGTCACCACAAATATAATGTATTCTTTGAACTAAGGTTATAACATTTCAAAATGTTAACAAACGGTAGAGGCGGAATAGCATGATATATGCATTTATTATTGCATGCATGTTGGTGTATGTTTGTATGTGAATTTGTATAGTACATACCTAGGGCTTACAGGATGGCAAATACATGGGCGGTAGAAGGTTTCCAGCATAAAAAGGTAGGGGTGATGTAATATGTAAACTGGCACATCCTTCAACATCGATCCTAAAGGCTTGTTAGAGTCCATAATTTATTTTTATATGGTCATAAAAATACATGAATGATGGATGGATGCAGGGTGGGTGCATTAATGGTTGTTCGGTGGGTGGGTGGATGGGTGCATGGATGGATGCATGCATGATGGGTGGATGGATGCATGAATGATGGATGCAGGATGGATGGGTGGGTGGATGGGTGGATGCATGAATGAATGATGTATGGATACAGGATGGGTGGATGGATGGGTGGATGTATGAATGATGTATGGATGTATGGATGGATGCATGGATGCATGCATGATGGGTGGATGCATGATGGATGGATGGGTGGATGGATGGATGGATGCATGAATGATGTATGGATGGATGCATGCATGGATGCATGCATGATGGGTGGATGCATGATGGATGGATGGGTGGATGGATGGATTGGTGGGTGCATGAATGAATGATGTATGGATACAGGATGGGTGGGTGGATGGATGGGTGGATGTATGAATGATGTATGGATGGATGCATGCATGATGGATGGATGCATGATGGATGGATGGGTGGATGCATGAATGAATGATGTATGGATGCGGGGTGGGTGGGTGGATAGATGGGTGGATGCATGAATGATGTATGGATGGATGCAAGGTGGTTCGGGCTCGCTCGCTGCGCTCGATCGCTGCGGTGCAATATGCAAATTAGTTTACGCCTCACCACTTTCAAATGTCACCAGCCGCCCCTGATCCTGACACTGACAGGGCTCACTTTTGATGAATTCCCCCACAATTAAAATCAGCTAAAAATCTGAGTGGCAAGCTTGAAGACAGAGCATGCTCATTGGCAACATAACATGGCTGAGGTTGTGTCAGGCCTCTCCAGGTTTAGGGCCACTTCCCGGCTGACTTAGGACCTTTTCACTGAATCTGTCTATATTTCTCCTTTTTATAAGTAAAAATGTGTTTCTAAATCAGGTTCTACACTTGCATTTCTCAATAGCTTTGTTCATAGTGCAAGTGCACGTGAGAGGAAATTGAGAGGTCTCAGTCTCCCACTACTCAAGAGTTCGGAACTGTCTGATTTCAGGTGGAAAGGAGAAAGGTGTGTGAAAGGAGGGCAAAGTAGATTAATTACTGACATGTTGGAACTTGAGGTGATGAAAACCAGGAAAAAGAAGACCAGTTAGCGGAGGAATAACATTACGACTAGGAGGAAGATCAGAAAAATTGAGAGTGCTAGGAAGGATGTGAGGACTATGATGAAAACCTGGCAGAAAGGACCTGGAACTCCAGGAGGAACAATACCATCAGGAGGAACATCAGGACCAGGAAGAGGAGTGCAGGACCACCAGAGAGACCCAGAACACTAGGACCAGGAAGACCAGCAGGAGCAAGAAGACCAGGAGGTGTATCAAAAAGATTAAGAGGAGGAACAGGCAGATTAGGGGTCATCCTTGAGCCCTACCTTATTTAACATTGACATGTGCTCCTTAGCAGAGGTGGTATTACCTTTTGGTGTACATGTAGTGAACTACGCAGATGACACACAACTTGTGGTAGGGCTTAATCAAGCTGAAAGTTCCCTTCATAGTCTTCGCCCTTGCTTAGAAGAAATTGCCAACTGGATGAATGACTCCTTCCTGAAACTGAAGGGGAAAAAGCGAGATAATGATCTTGGGGAATCGCTCCCCCCTTGATCTAAACACAATATGGCTGACCACTCTCGGTCTTGCCCCTACCCCAAAGACTCAGTTAAAAAGCCTGGGTGTCTGGGTGGACCAAGATCTCACCTTTAAGACACAAGCACGGAACATGGCGGCCACGTGCTATGGCATCTTGAAAATGATTCGAAAAGTCCTCCTCCTTCTCCCATTCCAGGCAAGAAACATCATGGTCCAGGCCCTTATCCTGTCTCGGCTGGACTATGGGAATGCCCTTTATTTGGGTGCTCCTACCGCGACCCTTTCCAAACTCCAGATTATACAAAACTGGGCAGCAAGACTTCTCCTAGGTACTCCTAAACCTCACTCAGCTAAACCTGCTTTGAAATCGCTCCACTGCTGGCTCCCCCTCCGGGAGAGAGTCAATTTAAAGGCACTGTGCATCTTCCACAAGTCATGGGGTCCTGCCATTCTTCACACCATTATTCAGCCTTACCGGCCTAACAGAAGTCTTCATTCAGATGATATGAATTTGGTCACTGTCCCCAGGATCAAGAAAGCCAGAAGCGGGGGTCGGTTATTTTCATATAATGCAGCCAAGCTCTGGAACTCCCTTCCACTTCACATACGAAAGGAAACCAATCACTTTGCCTTCCAGACTTTTAAAGACCTGGCTGTTCCCTTAGCTGGCTGAACTCCTTATATCTGCAGCTACCAGCGCTGGGATGCCTTCGGGTAGCCATGCGCTATACAAATGTATTTTTCATTTCATTTAATTTAATTTCACTAGGAGGAGATGAACCCATGGACCATGAGGACCAAGATTAGGAGAACCAGGAGGATCAGAAAGACCTGGAAGAGGAGGAGGATGAAGAGGACCAGGAGGATTGGCAGTACTGGTTCCATCATTTGAAAGAGGAGAACCAGGACCACCAAGAGTGGGCCGGGGTTATCCCAAGGACACCAGAGCATCAAGAAGACTAAGACCAGGAAAACCAGAAGCAGTATGGAGTAGGAAGTCTAGTACCAACATGACCAAGAGGATATCCAGTAATAGGAGAAGGAGGTGATAAGGAGGAGGGCCCAAGGAAGACAAGGGCTGGATGTTGGATAGTAAATCGATGACAAAAATACTGTATGGACAAAATATTGTGTCAAAATTATCAAGGCTCAAATTATCACAAAGGTAAGTGGAGGTTGGTAAGTATAGATCTACTATTCTTAACTCCACATCTACATACCTTAAAGTATGCATACTCACCTCCTGTTTTATTCTGGGCTGAAGAGGCTACACAGCCGAAATGCATTCGCCCATTTGCCAATAAGTAATAGAGAGACTCCAATGTGTTCCCCTACCGTGGCCTCTGCCTTTCTTTGTGGAGGGTGATTTGAATATATATATATATATATATATCCAACCGTATGGCTCCCTTTCCTCTCCAGTTTCCTTGGCAGTAATAGGCAAAAAAATAGGCAACCACCCTGTCATCACCTACAGAAGGGCAAAAAACTTACAAGACCAACTGGTCCACAGCCACTTTAAAACAACAAAGAAACAAGTGTGGCTAAAAACTAAAGGCTTCATCAAATGTTACAACTGTAAAGCATGTGAAATTGCTAAACCAACCACAGAAATAGTAATGCCCAACAAGAAAATGTGGCAAATTAGGGAATGTATAACATGCAATAGTCAATACACAGTGTACATGATCGAATGCCCCTGCAAGCTAAGATACATTGGGAGCACCATCTGCGAACTTAAAAAACGTATCTTAGAACAGATCCGTGCGACAGTACACAAGGACAGGAGCAACGCGGTTGCAAAATATATGGAGGCCCACCATAACGGGAATTGGAAACTGTTACGATTTTGGGGAATAGAAACGATGTCCCTGTCCAACAGGGGAGGTCATAAGGAGAAACTTCTGCGGCAAAAAGAGTCCAGGCATATCCTCAACTTCAGGACAATGACCCCTTATGGACTTAACCAATCTGGAGAACTGTACATACATCTGTAATGACATGAGGAGACACCATATATCATTAAGTTCCTACAGACAATCCCGTTGACACACACAACTTCACACCATTTCTCTGTAACAATCCCCATCACCCATAATCCCCTCACTTTTGCAACAATAACTCACTCATATTTTCTGGGATAATCTCCAACACCCACTAACCCGCATCTACCACAATGTAAAATACGTAATTTAGTCAAACCCATTGGAGGGTAAACTGGGTTTTCACCGAATTACACATACATACTCTTGCCCACTGGAGGGCGGTAATACACAGACATCGCATAAACATGCAAATATTGAACTCCCAATATGGGACAAACATACACCCCTTATTTAACAGAAATAAGGGACTCAGATGTTCGATAAAAGATGTAATATACACATATCATCTTGTATAATTGTAGCCCTGTTCCAAAACGGAACACAAAACCCAGGAAAGACTACAACACCCACAATCCTTACAAACTAGTGGGCGTGACAAATAGAAACTACTTGTGGGTTAGAACACACCCCCTGGGGGAGTAACTTTTGTATGAAACGTTATTGATTTTTATAAGTTGTGCACAATCACTTGACAAACTAACCGTGATCAAGACAGCGGAGGCTGTCGAAACGCGTTGGTCTATTGCTTTGTTTTTGATACCCTATGGATTGAAGAATAAATCAACAGAAACATTATCCTGTGTGACTTGCGAATATTTGCTTCCGACTCCAAGTTTCCTCTACTCGAGGAATCGTTGTTTTGACTTATAGCGGTTGGGCTCAACCGCAGGAGTAACGCGGCCACGCCTAGCAGCGCCTATCGGGAGAGGAAAGGGAGCCATACGGTTGGATTTGTTCATTCCCCGAGGTGCTCACCGGTGGATTTCTTGCATCATTTCTTAACGGACTGGTGAGACAACAGCGGACGGAAGGGAGCGGACCCACACCTACCGTGGAAGGCCGACACCGAGGTAAGAGTGTGAGGCCGCCGAGTATGTCGGCTGTGCCAACCCGTTTGAAAAACTGTTGATCTAAAAACGTTGATATCACATGAAAGTGAGACCCGGTTAATGTGGCAAACGTGTTTTGAAAAATGCGGCAGAATAGCGTTCTAATTAAAAAAACTTGCAATACTGAATATCCCAACGTGGATATAGCAAGCCAGAAAAAAAAAACGCACTAGGAAAACTGCTTTTTTTCAAAGAAAAACGTTAAATAGTGTCGCTATAATCTCACACAAAAAACAGGACAATTGAATCACAAAAATCCAAAGAGGGGGTATCTTGAAAACTCAGCACAAGATGGATAAACGGAATGCCAAAAGGAAAGAACAGATAAATACAATGTTCGAAAAGGGAAACATGGAAAAACCCACAGAAACGAATAAAGAATAAGGAAAAAATTACATGAAAGACAAACTCCGATCATGGGAAAAACTAAATAAAAAGGAAATAAATAAATCATGGGAACTAATCTCTCTACAGAAATACCTGGAAGTAGAAAGAGTCCCGAGGGGACTACGCATACTTCTAATGCCCAGCCAACAAGATGCCACAAACGATTTATTACAAGAATGGGGGGAACACACCCTAAACTCCTCATTGGGATTAATCAAGATACTAGTCAAACACATAGAAATCGCTCTGGAAAAGTAAAAGAACAACTAAGGATATTAGAAAAGGAAATTGAAACTTTAAAACTTAATCCAGAAATGACCAAATTCAAGGAAGAACTAAACAAACAAATAGAAAAACATGAAGAAGTGGTGAGACTAAGAAAACAGACTAAATTTGCGAGAGATGCCAACGACTATACACAAGGACGAATTTTTACATTCGCCCGCAAATATGACCCCTTCAAACAACAAACTGGAAGTACAACCATCTCGTCATCCAGTATGTCTTCCCTAACATCAACTGAACAAAGCGATGAGGATTCCAATTTAGACACAGCCGAAAGGGCTTTTTTTAAGGGATATGCGCCTCGTTCTCAAACAACGCCAATGGGAACAAAATCAGGGGGCGCAGAGAAATACACAGGGCAGAGGAAGAGGAAGGGGGAAACCATGGCAATCCAGATCCGCAAAACCCCAACAAGGAGAAGTCGGAGGAGAAACTTGACCTGAACTGACATCTACATTGCTAGTCAAAGAGGCGGACGCATACTTGACTTTGATCAACATAAATGCGGAAGAGGGAAAAGAAATCAGTCTAAACGACGCAATACCCCAACTGGGAGCAGGAACTAGCAACCTAAAAGCCAAATCCAGGTTCTACCCACAACTCACACCAGGAAACAAAATTGACATGTTTCAGGAAGCAGTTACCCATGACTTATATAAAATTCCAAAAATGAAATGTAATGACAACTTATCATCAAAAGAAAGAGAAGCTTTAATATCCCTAAGGAATGATCAAAGTTTTTGATTTCAAGAACATTTTATTTAAAAGGAAGTGATACAAAGTAAACAGATCAGAATACAATTCAATTGATACACTACTGCAAGAGAGCTATACAATCAGGGGCTAAACTTGAGAAATAATCAAAGTAAATGCATATAAAATAAAGGTAGCCAGTTATAAAGTATAGAATTCAATTAGGGGAAAGCTATTAGCTGAGAACTAAACAAACGTATCACTATCAAATATGGAGATGGGGACAGGGGAGGAAATAGAGTAAGAGAAGAGAGGAAAGAAGAGAGAGATCAATAGAAGGATGAAAGGAGTAGAGGACAGGAAAGAGAAAAGAAAGAAGAAGAAAAAAGAAGAAAAAGAGGAAGGATTCCCACAGGACTGACCACCTAGAAAATGAAAGGACAACACTTAGACAGACATATCAAAAGGAAACTGAGGAACCAACCCTTTTGAGGACAACTCCATATAATCATCCAACGCTTTCCAAACCCCCCTAGAAATAGATGGAGAAAGGTGAGCGTGATCAACCGACGTATGAGCACTACGTAAAAAGGAAACCCAGGCCCACCATGTATGATATGAAACCAAAGAAAAGGATTTCCATTCCATAAGAATGATTTTCACAGCAATAGAGAGGAGAAGATCCATCAACTGTAAATCCAGATGATCCAATGGAAGAGGAGTAGGGGCAGCCAGTGGACCCAACAGAATGAAAGGGAAAGAAAGTTGGAACTCAATACCAAAAATAAGAGAGAGATGTTTATGGATGAGGTCCCAAAAAGGCTGAAGTAAAGAGCAACCAAAAAACATATGGTGAAAATCACCTGGCAACAAGCCACAACTCCAGCATAGGTTGTCATCTTTAAGATTCAGCGAATGAAGACGCACAGGCGTCCAATGGAGGAGATTGATAGAGAAAAACTTAGATTGCATTAAAGATGGTGCAATTTTATTACGGAGAGAGAGTTTACCAATTAATTGCCAAGTCTCCGAGGAAATATGATCTGTAATAGCAGGATCAAAGTGATGTATCCATTTTTGCTGAGCAACCGTCTGTGCGGGTAGAGAAGCAGATGACAAAAATTTATAAATCTTTGAGGCCACATGACCAGATTTGATCCAAATATGAAAAAGTGAGATAAGAGAAGAGGTGGGATGAAGACGGACTTTAGCAAGGGCCACTTTAATTTTTAGAAAAGTATAAAAATCAAGATTTGTTAAAGAATGCTTTTGAGCCAAGGTGGAAAAAGGAAATGGTTGATCAGAGGCATCATACAGATGTTTAACAAGCGAGATCCCTTTATCTACCCAGTAGGCCATAAGGTTGGGAGTAAGGTTGAGTTTAATTTTGGAATTCCGCCAGATAGACGACCACTTAGTTTTGTGTAAAGGAATTGCCACTTTCTTGTCTACTTTCCTGACCGCAGCAATTGTATCAATAATGATAGAACGAGAAAACAGGATATGTAAACTAGATGTCGTGCAAAACGTGGCAGTAGGTAAAGGGGATGCTAATGCTTGCTCAATGAGCAACCAAGAGGGAACATGAAGAGATGGAGGAGAGAACCATAAAGCTCCTTGAGAAGCCAGAAAGGCAGTTTGGTATTTTTCCCAATCTGGAAAATTACAACCCCCCATATCGCAAGGCCGACGCAAAAATTTGTATGCAAGTCTAGCACGTTTGTCATTCCACAGAAATTTAGAAGTCAGAGCATCGATTTTGCGAAAAAAGGAGTCCGATAATTTAACCGGAAGCATGGAGGAAACAAAATTAATAATCGGTGTGATCATCATTTTGAGAGTCTGGAGACGACCCCACCATGAAATATGTTTTGGAGACCATGTATCTAGAAGACGACGGACTTTAAGGAGAGTCTGGGATTCATTATAGGCAGTGGTAGCATAGAGAGTAGAACAAAAATAAACCCCTAAGTATTTCAGATGTGTGGATTGCCATTTAAAGCCCGCTGAGCCAATATGGGAGGGGAAACAATAGGCATTCTAAGGGAACATTTCTGTCT
The DNA here is from genome assembly GCF_964261635.1 of Lissotriton helveticus. NCBI lineage: Eukaryota > Metazoa > Chordata > Amphibia > Caudata > Salamandridae > Lissotriton > Lissotriton helveticus. The sequence goes on from NC_136058.1 coordinate 210,807,008, forward strand.
TATCTTTATTTAGGGTATACCCCGAAACTGATGAAAAGAGGGAAATGATATTTGAAAGAGCAGGGATTGCCAAAGCAATATCATCAGAAAATATGAGAACATCATCCGCGTACGCAGCTGTTTTAATACAGTGAGGCCCGAAACAAAAACCTTTAATATCAGGGTGTAACTCAATCAGTCGAAGGAGAGGGTCAATAGACAGTAAAAATAAAAGTGGGGATAAAGGACATCCCTGTCTAGTGCCCTGACGAAGATTAAAAAACGACGATGTAGCACCATTAACTCTAATGTTAGCTTTAGGTTGAGAATATAAGGACATTATCATATTAATGAACGAGTCGCCAAGCTTGTGTGCGCACAAAACAGCTCGAAGAAATGGCCAAGAGACCTTGTCGAAGGCCTTTTCCGCATCAAGGGCCAAGGCCGCAGCAGGGAGTTGAGATCTTTTGGCAGCACCAAGAACGTGACAAAAAGTGCGTATATTATCCCGCGCAAGACGGCCTTTCACAAAGCCAGTTTGAGAGGGATGAACAAATTGAGGGATAAAGGCTTCTAATCTTTTGGCTAGAATTTTAGCAAAAATTTTAGCTTCCATGTTAAGGAGAGAAATAGGACGAAAGTTTTTAGGATCCGAATGATCTTTCCCTTCTTTCGGGATCACTACTATAGTAGCTTCAGCAGCAGTACCAGAAACAGATCCATCCTTAACAAAAGAGTCAAAGAGAGATTGTAATTTGGGAACAAGCGTAGGAAGAAAAGTTTTATAAAATAAGATCGGATAACCATCAGGACCTGGAGCCTAGCCAGAACGAGTAGCTTTAATTGCGGAAATAATTTCTTCGGGGGAAATAGGCTTGTTTAGAGAAGTACGATCATCATCAGAGACCGACTGAATCGGAACCGAAGTTAAAAAAGCCTGACACCGGTCAAAGGTGGAAACAGTAGAAGGAGTGTACAGTTTATCATAATAGTCACGAAAGACTTCAAGTATTTCCCCTGTTTGAAATTTTTGAGAACCTGTGTGGTCAGTAATAGAAGAGATTTGTGAGGACTTAAAAGAGAAATCCTGAAATTTTAAAGTAGCAGCCAAAAACTTCCCAGCACGATTTTTTAACAACAACTTCTTGGATTTCTGTGCCTGTACTCCAATATGAGCTCGTTTAGTAACAATGGTATTATATTTGTATTTCAGTTGTTTTATTAGCTGTAAACAAGATGAGTCTTTAGATTGTCTAAAGGTGGCTTCCAGAGTTTTAATCTGAGATGACAAGTCTGTAAGCTCCTGTTTAATATCCGAATTTCGTTTGGACATACACTTAATCACCTGACCACGGAAAGTGCACTTAAATGATTCCCATAGAACTACTGGGGAAGAGACAGAGCCTTCATTCTCATGAAAATAAATGTCAATAGCTTTAGAAAATTCATCAACCTGAGAAACATCTTGTAAAACTTCGGTATTCAATCTCCATGAACGACCGCGCCCTTTAGGGGCAAAGGAAGACAATGTAAAGGTGACCACCACATGATCGGAAATCAAAATAGGATGTATAAGCGGGGAAGAGGAAGACGAAACAAGCGAAGAATGAACCAGGAGATAGTCAATACGAGAGAAGGAAGAATGAGGCGAGGAGAAGAAAGAAAAATCCCTACCAGTAGGGTTGTGAAGTCGCCATAAATCCTGAAGATGCGTAAAGGAGCACATGTTAAGCATTTGTTTGTGAGATTTAGGAGGACGAAACTGAAATGCAGAGTTCCTGTCTAAAAGAGGGTCCATTGGTAAATTAAAATCTCCGCCTACAATAAGATTACCAGAGTGCGGGGTGTCATTTATTTTTTTGGTAACCGACTTCCAAAAGGCCGGATCATCAACGTTAGGAGCATAGATATTCATCACAAACAGGTCATGTTGACCATCTGACAACTTAGACAACAGCCAGCGACCCTGAGAATCATGATCGGTAGACAGTATAGATAAACCAGAATTTTTTTAAACTAATGTAATGACCCCATTTCGTTTACCAGAGGCATCAGAACAGCAAACATCCGAGACCCATTCCTTCTTCAAAAACAACGCCTCTCTGTTAGTGACCTTGGTCTCTTGAAAAAGAACTAGGTCAGAAGACAGAGATTTACAATAATCCAAGACTCTTGACCTCTTCACTGGATGAATCAACCCCTTAACATTAAGGGATAAAACATTTAAACCGGGCATGGAAATACAGAATAACACAAAAAAGATGACATGGATGACAGAAAAAGGAGCAACCTTACATAAACAGGGAACAAATCTTCAGTCCCAGAAAACACGGAGGGAGAATCCATGTGGGGAATCCAAGAGAAAGAGGAAGAAAGAAGAGAAGAAAAGAGAAAAGGAAGGAGGGAGAGAGGAAGCAGGAAGGGAGGCCTAAAAAAGACCAACATCATACTAGGGAGGACGTGGAAAAGGCGAGTACGGGTCCCGTACTGTGAGGAAAAGTAACTGATCATAATAGCCCCAAAATACAACAAGCTGATAGCAGTAAATATGAACTGTTAACAGACAAAAGTAGCAACGTAAAGCTGCAGAACCATGTGAATAGGCATAGTGTAACTTAAAAACAGAGTATAGACACATTAGGTCATCAGACTAATATCAGAGACATAGCAATAATAGGTAAAACTAGCAGAGAAACTAATTTAGAAAAACAAAAAACATAGGCAACTTATGAACACTAGATGAGTGTATAACGCGCAATATGGTGATTGGGGGCTAGGCGCAATATGCACATCCTAACAGAAAAAACATATCTAATGAACAAACTATACCTGTATATGATAACAATATATAATTGAAGTAGAAAACATCGGAAGAAACAAATAAGTAGGAAATAAAGGAGGAAAGAGAATAACATGAATAGAAAAGTAGAAGATAGAAGATGACAAAAATGAGAAAGAATATGTAACTATTAAGAGATAAGCGTCGAGAAAAGAGAAAAGAAACTTGAAATAAATAAATAATTACAAAAAATAAGAACAAGAGGAGCAGAATACAAAACTGAATAGCATGACTTTGGAAAGAAGGAGAGAGCAGAAAGCAGTAAGGGTCCAGAAGAAAACAAAAGTCTATCAAATAACCTTGGAAGGAAGACCGACAAAGATCGATAACATGAACAGGCATAATGTACCGAAACAGAATGTAGAATTACAATTAGTTAGTAGTCTAATATCAAGAGACATAGCAATACTAATTAATATTAGCAGAGAAAACTAATTAGAAAAACAAAAGCCTGAGATAACTCATGAACAGTAGATGAATGCCTGGCAAACAAAAATGCAGAACCTCAAAATATAGTTAACGAACAAGCTATAACTGTATATGATAAGAATATATAGTTGAAGTAAGAAAAACCGGAACATATACCTATGAAGGAAAGAAAAGTAAGAAAGATATTAAAATAGATAAAGAAGAGAAAGACCGAAAGAAGACAAAAATGAGAAAAAATAAGGTAACTAGCAAGAAGTAACAACTAGAAAAGAGAAAAATAGCTTGGGTTCAACAACGACAGAAAAAAGAGCAAGAAAAACAGAACGCAAGCTAAAGAGTAATACTCTGGAACAAAAGGAGAGAACAGGAAGCAGTGTGAACACCAGAAGAGCAGAAATAGTCTAGCAAACAACCCTGGAAGTGAAGAGCATCATATAAGCTGAACATGAGAGAGGGGAGACCCAGGCCTGCAAAAAAGTACATCCAAACGACAGAAAAAGACAAATCAAGTGCCCGAGGCACCCGAAGCCTGCGAAGTCGCTTTCTGAATCTCCATCTCTATCTCCAATTGGTTGTCCAGAAATGTAGATAAATCAGCCGGTTCATCGAAAATTCTAGAACGTCCTTTATAAGTAATGCGGAACTTCGATGGACCAGAAAAAGAAAAGGGAATGGCCATTTCTGACAAACGCTTCCGAAGATTGAGGAAGCCCTTCCTCCTTATAACCGTATCTCTGGCAAAGTCCTGAGAAATTGAGATTCGCTGACCATTCCAGATGACTTGTTTAGTTTTGCGCATATGAGAGAGAATCTGTTCAGTATGCTGATGTCGCAAAGGCTTAAAAATAACTGCTCTTGGCTGGGTAGCCGATTTAGACCGAAACGTTGGAACACGATGTGCCCTTTCTATCTCAAACTCTCTGAGGAATGAGATTTGTAAGGTGTCCGGAATCCAATGAGATAGAACTCTATCATAGATGAAGATGATTTCTCTGAATCTTCCGGCAGGCCAAAAATGCGTAGGTTAGATCTACGGTTGCGATCTTCCTGCTCAGTGAGATCTCTTCGCAATGCCGCCATTGAGCGCTCCATGTGGTTGATGGATCTGGAGTGTTTCTGCATACCATCCTCTGCAGAACTGATTCGTGATTCCGTGGCAGATACACGAAGAGAGAGGGCTTTAAAGTCATTCCTGATAGCAGACACCTCCACCTGCAGCAAATCCGTATTAGTTTTTGTTGACTGCGCAATATCATGCACCTCATTAAGGCGCGTTAAAATGGTGTCCAGCGTGGAGGTAGTGTCCGACTGAGCAGAGTCAGGCGTAGGAGACACAGCCTTAAGTCTCTTCAGTGACGTGCCCACATCTTTAGAGTCTTTGTTACTCGTGGAACGACCCATACTTGCAGCCATGAGGAAGCAACCACAAAGAAAAAATATGCAGCCACGTGAAGGAAAGAGAAGAGCAAAAACTGCGCAGACTTCAGTCCAAAATGAGAAAGATAACACACTGAGCTCAATGGGCGCTAATAAGATAATAGCGGCGGACTTATATGCAGGCAGACATGTAGCCAAGAAATGATAGAGCCACAAATAAATCAGGAGGGCACACCATGGAGTTCGTAGGAGAAAAACCCACACCTGAATGAGATAGCCGAACTTAGAGAAAAATAGCGCGTAGGCACCTTAATTCCCAGCCAAGCAGCAAGAGAATAGCAAAAAAAAGGAAAAAATGTTACCAAGTGCAGGCATTATATAAGAAACACCCTCGGCAGACACCACGACCTGAAACATTGTAGTGTCAACAGCATCCTTGAGGAGAAATGTCATCTGCGTCAGGAGCAGGAAATGGCGGCTGTCTGTGAGGAAAAACGAGCGTCAGGCAGAAATCATGTAGCCGGTGACAAAGGCAGCAGGAAACCTCGTAAATCAGCTCCCTTCACATTCCGCTGCTGAATGCTGTCTGTTCCGCTCACAGGGGCAGTCGGGGAACGAAGAAAACAGTCCGACGGGAGAACTCGCCTCGGAGCTCAAGCGCAGTCCGCCATGCTGAAGCGGCGCGCAAGCCACGCCCCCAGGAATGATCAAAGTTTTGAGATAAAAGTAGCGGACAAAGGAGGGAACGTGGTGTTGTGGGACAGGGACCTATACACCGCAGAGGCCATGGAACAAATAAACAACCCCCATTACTACGAAGAATTGAGAACTAGCCCGCTAGACAAAATAAAAAGAGAACTAGACCAAAAACTACACCTATGGGAAACAAAAGATCTAATAGATTATGATGAGAAGAAATATCTAACAGTTGACTTCCCAAGAACGGCAACACTGTATTTTTTACCGAAAATACACAAAAGCCCCACTAAACCACCAGGGAGACCGATTGTGTCAGCTAATGGATCCTTGTTTGAACCCAATTCTAATTTCATCGACTATTATCTAAACCCCTATGTAAAACAACTGAAATCCTACATAAAAGACACTACGGACTTCTTAGGCGTCCTGAAGGATTTGACTTGGCAACCAAACTTCCTGATGATCACCATGGACGTGATCGCGTTGTACACTAACATCGATAATGAATTGGGGTTAAACGCATGCAGGTAGTACTTGAAGGAACGCAACATCCACCATAGAGACCACAATGATGTGTTGATGGAAATGATCCACAATATACTTACCAACAACATTTTCATGTTTGGAGAACTGATGTATCGACAAAAAAACGGCGCCGCAATGGGCTTTTCTTTCAGCCAAGCTATGCTTGCATAGCTATGGGCTGGTGGGAGGAGACAATAGTATGGAATAAAAAATATCAGGAATTTACCCAACACATTGTGACCTGGAAAAGGTTCATAGATGACCTATTCATAGTGTGGAATGGGAGTGAAGCGAAGTTTCAGGAATACTTCACTATACTGAATACTAGTACTCCGTGCCTAAAATTCACATATGCAATGAATCAGGCAAAGACAACTTTCCTGGATACGGAAGTATATGTAAATAACAACCGCATAGAAACAACACTTCACCGAAAAAGTACAGCTACAAATGCGACCCTCGAAGCAACCAGTTTCCACCAACAATCACTAATCTCCAGTATACCCTACGGAGAATTTCTCCGATTGAGGAGAATCTGTAGTGAGGAAAAAGAGTGGAATAAACAAAGCACAAACACCATCAAACGTTTCCAAAAGAGAAAATATAACAGAAAAGTAGTACAGAAATGCTGGGAAAAAGCAAACCAAAAATCAAGAATAGACTGCATGAAAAAGAAAACAGACTAGACAACAACAAAAGAAGAACCAATCAGATTGATTCTGAGTTACAGCCAGGAATCCAAGAGGATAAATCAAATTCTAAGAAAGAATTGGAAAATTTTGCAACTGGACCCAGTAATAGGCAAAAAATGGGCAACCACCCTGTCATCACCTACAGAAGGGCAAAAAACTTACAAGACCAACTGGTCCTCAGCCACTTTAAAACAACAAAGAAACAAGTGTGGCTAAAAACTAAAGGCTTCGTCAAATGTTACAACTGTAAAGCATGTGAAATTGCTAAACCAACCACAGAAATAGTAATGCCCAACAAGAAAATGTGGCAAATTAGGGAGTTTAGGGACAGTACACAAGGACAGGAGCAACGCGGTTGCAAAACATATGGAGGCCCACCATAACGGGAATTGGAAACTGTTACGATTTTGGGGAATAGAAACGATGTCCCTGTCCAACAGGGGAGGTCACAAGGAGAAACTTCTGTGGCAAAAAGAGTCCAGGCATATCCTCAACTTCAGGACAATGACCCCTTATGGACTTAACCAATCTGAAGAACTGTACATACATCTGTAATGACATGAGGAGACACCATATATCATTAAGTTCCTACAGACAATCCCGTTGACACACACAACTTCACACCATTTCTCTGTAACAATCCCCATCACCCATAATCCCCTCACTTTTGCAACAATAACTCACTCATATTTTCTGGGATAATCTCCAACACCCACTAACCCGCATCTACCACAATGTAAGATACGTAATTTAGTCAAACCCATTAGAGGGTAAACAGGGTTTTCACCGAATTACACATACATACTCTTGCCCACTGGAGGGCGGAAACACACAAACATCGCATAAACATGCAAATATTGAACACCCAATATGGGACAAACATACACCCCTTATTTAACAGAAATAAGGGACTCAGATGTTCGATAAAAGATGTAATATACACATATCATCTTGTATAATTGTAGCCCTGTTCCAAAACGGAACACAAAACCCAGGAAAGACTACAACACCCACAATCCTTACAAACTAGTGGGCGTGACAAATAGAAACTACTTGTGGGTTAGAACACACCCCCTGGGGGAGTAACTTTTGTATGAAACGTTATTGATTTTTATAAGTTGTGCACAATCACTTGACAAACTAACCGTGATCAAGACAGCGGAGGCTGTCGAAACGCGTTGGTCTATTGCTTTGTTTTTGATACCCTATGGATTGAAGAATAAATCAACAGAAACATTATCCTGTGTGACTTGCGACTATTTGCTTGCGACTCCAAGTTTTCTCTACTCGAGGAATCGTTGTTGTGATATATATATATATATATATATATATATATATATATATATATATATATATATATATATATAATTAAGGTACGTATATGTGGAGCTAAGTATAGTAAAACTTTACTTTCCCATAGAAACTTACCTTTACAATATTTCTGTTAGCTAGGCGCTGCATTGAGGAGCTTGCCCCTGGAGGCGCAATGGGCATGTATGCCCTCTAAGTGCACCCCCGGGGCACATTGGTACCGTAGAATTTTGCCGCAGACACTTGTGCGGCCCCTTATGTAATACAGATAGCACTGGTGCACATCTTTCATTAGTGCGATAATAAGATGATGTTACAGGGAATCAATTTGCCTCTGCACTCACACAGTATTTTGGCTGTAGGCGCAGAGACAAATTTGCCTTTAGGTGGCACACTTTCAGTGCACCTTCTAAAGACATGCCCTCAGGAAATGTGAAAAGAGGTCCCATGGACACCCCAGACATCCCCTTTCAGGTGGGTTCAGTCACTCACTGCACCAACCTGCAAAGGGATCTCTCTCCACTCCTAAAGTGCAAGTGTATTGCCTCCTTCACAGTGAAACACGGAGCGGCTTTGAAGCAGCCTGACTGTTTTTAACTTGAATGAGCTTCCCCTAGTGCAGCATGAGCTCGCAGCTGCCCTAGGAGTAGTGCATTTGCAGAAATATGGTGCACAAACAGGGAAAACGTGTTGTATGTAATACAGCCCCTGATCTTTCTTTTCGGGTTTTAGCAGTCACAGAGCCATGCAGATAGCAAATATCATGTACTTATTAGGCAGCACACAGGTCACTCAGCAGAGATGCTATACTATTATTCAGCAGCAGCAGAAATTATATACTACTTGTCAAACAGCTGGGCATCCTGAAGATAAATCTCACTATTTACCTGACAGTCAGGTAAATAACAAATAATCTGTTAAGTGAAGATTAGATCAATAGTAGAGATTTTGCCTTTATTAAGTCTGTAGTGGATAACAAGACAAAAAGATTCTGTATTTTTTAGATAGGGCTGAGCAAACATCAGAGAAACCTCACTATGTGTCCGTGGCACACTAAATATAAAAAATAAATCAGTACTATTATTTCAGCGGCTAGGCAAAGAGCAAAAAACCTTTCAAGTTACACTGGAAGTGCCTAACATTGATGCTATTTAGTCAGTTGGGGCAAAAATGACGCTTTTATATTTGCTTGTCTAATGGCTGGGTAGTATATAATCTCTGCCACTTAATTGGTGGCCCAATAAAAAGAGGGAAATGTTATAATTTTTTGGGTGGCTGGCTAAACAGCTGGCACACCAGGTAAAGTTTGCTTATTTTCCTGGCCACTGGCCAAATTTTACAGTCACCTGCCAGACAGTGAATAATCTATTTTAATTTAGCCAGGTAAATAGAGAGGTCGGTATACTATTTGCATGTGTGCCTTCTAAACATGGCATTATCTCCACTATTTAGCCAGCGGTTGGAAATAAAGTGAAGTTTGTTTGCTATTTCCTTCGTTGCCATCCAGCAACATGCTTTATCACTGCTATTTAGTCAGTGATTGGGTACATTGTGTCCTTTATTCCTATTTGAATGACTGCCAGCTTAATTATACAAAATTTCAGCTTTTTAGGTAGCGGCCAGCAGTTGAGTACATAGTGAAGTTTCTTAGCTGTTTGACAACCACAAACCTAAAATTGTAAAATCAACTATTTAGTAAGTGTCTGGTTAAATATAGAAATGTATCTGCTGTCAAGAAGGAGCTCCTCCTGGTAGCCTACAGTGCATGGTCATGTTTTCAGCTGCCTGTGTGAGTCCACCCACATAAAGTAGGTTCCATCAATTTTCTCTCTCTTCCTAGTAATTACTGCAACAAAGCCATTAACACAGAAGTACCACCATCTCACTCTGCTGTGTCACCATCTCACTCTGCTGCCCATACTCCTATCTTTCCCATCACTATCCAAAACTATCCCCCACACACTACTATGGCGTCACATGGTACATTCATGGAAATGCAAAGCCTTAATTCCTACCACATAACATTTCTGCAAAATCTCTCCAAACTTGCTGTGAAAATCTACAAACATACACTCCTCAAAGAATACCCAGAAACACTATTAACTGACAAACAGAAACAAGAATATCTTAATCAAATCCTCGGAACAAAATATCTCCATTTTTGACCTCCACTTCCCGCTCTTTGCGCCTCCATGTCAATGGCCCTCAATCCCACTCTATCTCGTGTCCCCACAGAACATATCCCGTTCTCTCTCCTCTCTCAGTAAAATCTACCACTCCCTGATCCGATCTCATGAACTCCACCTACAATCCTCCTACATCCTCCCCCATTCATAAACGCCATGAGGCAATGACCACATCCCAGGAAATAGCTCCTGCTCCTTCAAGAACCGCTTCCCCTACACTGTTAGACCAAACACCTTCACCCGAACCCTCTCAAACCAAGACCCACTTTATACTAGATCCAACCATAGCCCCCATCCTAGCCTACAGCGACCACCAGCCTGCCCCTTCTGCCACAGAATCAACCACCTGTCAACTGATCCCCATAATCACCCGTCTGGAGCTCAAAATCAACTCAATTCTGGATAGAATCTCCTTATTACAAAAGGACACAAAGATTTGCTCTAACATATCTCCCATTCACACAAATATGGTGAACACCGATCTGACCACAAATATGCACCCTGGCTCTCCACGCTCTACCACCTGGCCAGCTATCCCCTACATTCACTACCACCTCAAAACTAGAAACACCACTAGATGCAATGTTGCAGCTGGAAGCTGAGATGCTGGGCAAAATCATACAACAACGCTCCCAGCCATCCCTACTACCGCAAGATTATGGTCATCCTTGACACTCGTAGGATCCCCTCCACCAACTGCCCCCAGACCACCTGCCCAACTCACTACTATCCAACCTAATCAACCTGATACAAGAACATTACCCATTGCAAACTGCATGCTATTAAGTTGTCAGTCAGCAGTGAAAACTTTCACTAAAATAGTGTAAACCATCCTACTACATAAAATTGGGAAAATAAATTCTGACTTAAAGCTGGCTCAATGACCACTCATTCCCCATTGTCGTTCACCTCACCTCTCCAGACTACTCAATTCTTTGTCGTGATTTCAAAGATTGTTTCGAAGGTGGGTTAGCTAGCATCCACAAAAAGGATCTCTGCCTGAAACCCTACCACTCAGCTGACTACTCTACCTTTGAATATCTAACAGTCAATCTCTCCGCAAAATGCCCCAACCCCTTCAAATTCCATCTCATCTATCACCTACTAGATGGAAAACCACAATTCTTCAAATATCTAACAGACCCATGAACACAAAAACTCCCTCAAGGACTCTACAGGCATTATATTAGGAGACCTTAACCTGCACCTGAACGATGCGGAACATATACAGCATAAGCCTTATCCACCTTACTTGAATCAAAAAAGATCTCACTCAGCACAAAAAAAAAGAAACTTACAATAAGTCAATAATCTCCGAGCATAATGCCATATCCCTCCACTTCATCCTACCCACCAACTCGACTATCAACCACTTAATTATATTTGATCTCAATGTCAACCAACTTAAGCTCCACTCCCAAAATGATCAACCTAAGCACTGGACAAGAAATACCCACAAACCCCTCTCCCCAAAATTAGAATCCCTAATCAGTTGCCAAATTCTACGTCTACATGACCTTATTTCCACCGATGACCTCACCTCCCACTATAACACTAAAATTACAGAACTTCTTGACATTATCGCCCCTCTAAAACTAAAGAAATCAAGAATGATCCCTTCCAGATCCTGGTTTAATAAAGACCTAAATAAAAAGAGACGCCAACTTAGGCTGGCTGAAAGTACTTGGAGACAATTATCGTCACTAATCCTTCTCTCTTTCCTCTGAGCTGAACAACTGAAATACAAAAAACATATCTAAAGAGAGAAATCATCTTTCTTCCGAACCCAACTCGGCCACTACAGAAACAGACCTTTTCAACATCATCAAATAGCAAACCTCCTCCCTTGCACTATACTCATCTGATGACTCGTTAAGCGCTGTGCCAAATTTACCAAATTTTCCTCAGAAAAAAACACAAACATTGAACACTCATTGGACCCTCCCACCTTTTCACTCTCTCCCATTGATGTCCCTCCTACCGAAGATGGTCCCACCAGTGCCACACCACCAACCAGTGATTGTACCCCCAAACCCACTTCCGCATTTAGCCATACTACCAACCACAACACCACACAACTAATAAACAATGTAACCTGAACCAGGTTTGAAAATATCTCTGAAGAAGAAGTTATTAAAACCTTTGCATCCATGATGCTGATATCACACCTATTTGACCCCCTTTCTTCATTTCTTGTCCAACAACGTAGACATATAATTTCCCCAACATGGGTAAAATTATTAACTCCTCCCTATCCAGAGGCTCTTTGCCAGGCTCTCTCAAACTTGACCAAGTCACCCTCCCCCATCAAAAAGCGAGCTGCCGACCAGAATGATCAACTACAGATCTATAACCAATCTCCCTCTCCTTGCCAGAGCTATCGAGAAATGTGTCCTCTCACAACTCAACAGCCATACTGAAAAATTCAACCTTCATGACACCTTCCAACCCGGTTTCAGGAAAGGCTGCGGTCTGAAGTCTGCAATTTTGAACATCAGTGATGGCATACACAGACCCCTCAATGATGAACAGGCCTGCCTCCTAGCCCTCATGAACCTCTCTGTGGCCTTTGGATAGTGTTAACCTTAACATTCTCTGAAACACCTTCTCACAGCGTGCAGGCACCGAAGGTATCGTCCTTCAGAGGTTTGCCTCATACCTGAACCAATGATCTTAACTCATCAAACTGAAAAAATCTGTTTCACCAGCAATATCAGTTCCACAAGGAGTTCCTTAAGGATCAATCTTGTCCCCTGACTTGTTCAGACGCTATATGGAACCACTTGTGGAGAGGTGTGGCGCCGCGGCCAGGGCGACTGACGCTGGAATCTGGGGACCACGGTTCGATCCCCGGCTCCGGCGGCAGGTTAGCCCAGCACCATGTGACTCTGGGCAATAGCTCGCTTAATCTTCCCGACGGCCCCCAGCGCCTAGAGACCCTTACGGGTGATTGTGCGCTTTACAAATGTGGACTTTTACTTGCAGTTATCCTGAAACAAGCCTGAATTGCCACCATCTCTCTGCAAATGACACCCAACTCTACATTAATCTCGTGTCACCCAAAAACATCCAGCGGCTTAACAACGCTCTCTCCACAGTATAATCCTCTGGCTGACCAACAATCCCCTAAAGCTCAACCCAACAAAACTGAACTCCTACTCTTCCAACCAAAAGGAAAGATCCTATCCTTTTCACAACTGGCTTGATAGCCTAACTACAATAAACTGAAAACCATCCATCTCCAACTCTATCAAATCACTAAGGGTTACACTTAACAAATTCCTAAGCATGAAAGATCACAATAATGCCTCAGCAAAAAGTCCCTTCGACACCCTGAAATGTCTAAAAAAAAATAATCAAACCCTTCGTCCCCCTTGATGACCTAAAGACCATAGTACAATCCTTATTACTATCTAAGCGGGACTATAGTAATTCAAAGATCACTGGTATCCCAAAAAGAACACTGTATTCCTATGAATCCCACACCCAATGCAGTCACCAGACGTATCTCTGTAAAGAGCCGCTATGATCATATCACTACCACACTTAAAAAACTCAACTGGCTACCAGTTGAAGCGAGAAGTACATTCAAAACGACCTGCATATCCCACAAAGTTCTATACACTGAAAAAACAAGCTACCTCACAAATAAACTTTCAAAATCTGGACAAAAGAGACCCCTAAAAAAGAAACCTCACTCATCCATTCCTTCCCTGGGAAAGCAACTAGAATTTGGAATGCCCTGCCACAGGATCTACATGACAATCAATCACACATACACTTCAGAATAAATGTTAAATTACTTTTCTTCAAATACCTTAACTCACCCTACTAAAACACCCGACTTCCTTGTTGCACTTCCCTCATCATCCATCAATAAGCCTGAACAACTCTAGCTCTAAAAATAACTTTTGAAATAACTTACCTTCCCTACCTCCGAAACATAACACCTGACTATTCTTTTCCACCATCGTCTGTATATTACCACCGTGTATACCTACTGTTTTTTAAAAATTTCTTGTGTATTATTTGTAAATGTTGTTGTGCATGCTCTGTAAAGTGCTCTGATATCCTCCGGTCAAGTTTGTACTATATAAAACTCGAAAAATAAATAAATAAAATGAAAATAAATACATCTGCAAAGATATTGGCATAACAGTGCAGAATCTTCATTATTTAACCATCAGACAGTTAAATAGTGAACTTTCTGTGCGATTTGCGTGAGCATCTGCCAAAAAGTGAAGAATCTCTAACATTTAGCCACCAGCCAGGTAAATAGTGAAGTTTCTCTGCTATTTGCAAGGCAGCCAGCTAAGTAGTAAATAATCTGTGCTGCAATAAATAATATCTGTTACAGCCAGTAGCTGGGTAAATCGCAGAGAAAAATGACTATTAATCCAGCTGTGAGCAGTGGTAAAGTGCACTGAGTCCAAGGGCCAGCAACAACAAAATCAGCAAATATGGAGGAGGAAGGCAAAAGTTTGAGGTAAGACCACCCCAAGGCTGACAGGTCTAACAGTAGGGAAAAATAAACTTGCCTGAAACGACTCATGGTGACTTGGAAATTTGGTCCCCCTCTTTCCCGGTTGAGGTTGTCAAGAATTTAGGTGTTAAATGCGACAGTCACCTCTCTTTTTAACATCCGATTTTTTCAGTTTCATCCACCAGTTTCAGATTACTTAAAGCCCTTCTCAAGGTGTTAGTTTTTCTTCCTCTCAATGCCAGAAGGACGGTGATCCATGTATTAATAAAAAATAGGCTGGATTATTCTTACGCCTTATACTTGGGCCTTACTAAACAACTTGTTGACAAACTTCAGCAGGTTCAACACACTGCAGCAAGGCTTGTCCTTGACCTTCCCGATGCTATTCAGCATCTTCCACACTAATAGATCTTCACTGGCTTCCTACTCAAAAGAGGATCCAGTTTAAAATGATGCACATACATGGGGCTATTCTTCAATCCAGTCCACTCAGTTTAAAGAATTTGTTTAAAGGTTTGTAGCTCCCAGCCCTCTTGGATACCCTTAGGCGTTCCCAATCCTTCCCTTTGGATACCGTTCCTCTTTGGAATAGTTGCGGGAGCCTGACTTTGAAATTCATCCCCTATATCTCTTCCGTCTCAACCTAACGGAGCTTGGCTCTCTAGGAACCTGAAAACATATCTCTTTTCAGAATACTGATTGCTGTAATTTCTCTTATTTTCTCCTCTCCTTTTGGGTTTCTCACGATTTTAGCACCTTGAAGCTCTGTATTTACATAAAATGAGCTCTATCAATCACATTTCAATTTCAAAACAGTGCAAACATCAGACAAGGATGTGAAGGGCATTGCAATTTGCGAGTAAACATGCTTCTTGCAGATTCAAGATCATGGAAGGTCATGGTATATGCATGTGCTGTGTGAACCATCATAATTGATCCTAAATTGAGAATTGAGAAATTCATTGACTATATTACTATAGCTACAACAAGGGCCTTGTATATTAAACTGAGGTTGGGAACATTGTCATTAATGTCATGAACGAGTGGAATCCTGAGGTTATTTCCTCAAAGGATTGATCTGCCTGCAATTTAACTGAGGAAAGTGAAGAACATCTCTTGCTTTTTTGCCCTGGAGTCCGAAAGCAAAGGTCGAAATGGATCGCCCATTCTGTCGAATAACGGGTGTAAAATCATATAAAGTTGCCAACAGAATTTGTAAATATGACACTAGCCCTTATGTTGTTTTCTCTGTTGCTAAATATCTTAAATCAGTCTGGTTTAGGAGGATGAGATACTTTCTGACTAATATTAGTCTATTTTGTAATTCATCGGATGTTTGAAATTCTGGGAGGCTGTCATAAAGGATTTTTATCATGGTATTGAAGATAATAGCAGATTGATTTTGTTTTTAGGCTGAGTTAAGGGTTGTACTATGTCGAAGAACTTATACATTTGTAAAATAAATATTTTTGCTTGCACTATTACATATTTGCACTATTATTACTGCTGTTATACTTGTGTTACTCGATGTGGCAATAAATGAATGAAAAAAGAAATTAAGGATCATTTCATTTACCACTCAATTTCACTACTCAATGAATTAGAGGGTTTCCTCACGCAATCAGGACCAAATTGGACATGGTCAATTGGTTATAAGCAGCGCTTAATTTGAGCCGGTGGTTTCCAGTGCACTTAGTTGTCAACACCAGAGCTTGTGACAGTCTTCCATAAGGTGGCACTGTCTGGATAATATAGAGATGACCACAACTACAGTTAATAATTAATTCAATATACATTAAAAATGATGATTAGCTGCCTCCCAATTCTATATGTATAGCTTTGGAAGCCTAACATAGTCCAAATTGTCACACTTGTAGGAGTGTGTTATGGTTAGTAGTTGTGTTGTTACTATCATTGGCAGCATAACAGAGTCAGTGCAAGCTGCAGTGGCCTCCTGCTGAGAGCCCTGGCACTTACGTTCTTTAACAAATTAAGCACTGTAAATTTGACGTCATTCAATTCAGAAGAAGCAACAGAGACAACGGCCTGAGTCACCAAAAAGTCCACAGAATGGATACAGATCTATGAATTTTAAGAATTCACAAAACTTTCCTGAAGTATGGCTGGAAAGTTGCGAAGGTCAGACGGTTACTTCAGGAAGCGTTTGTGAATTCCTATTTTTGCCACTGCATATTTCAGAGCATTTCTCTCTGTCTAATTCCACAGGCTGTAAATGTGCATGCTGAAATGACATGGCTTTTGACACAAGCCACTATTTTTAGGTCTCGCGTTGGCAGTGCGTGCTCTGCATGCACTGTCTCAGCGAGACCTAAAGTAATCTGTATGTTGGGGTAAACCTAATGTAATCTGTCTTTCCGCTTGCTATTGGCTTAGTTGTGGTTGTTTTGTTGTTATCTTCCTTTCTGTTGGCTTTTGGTAATTTGCTAACTTCCTTGTAGTCCAGATACAGCGGCGCCTAACTACAGTGTTAGTTCGCTCTGCTTGCACTTCTTTTAATTGAAGTGCAGTGTGCCATCTGTTTTTCAGCTGTAGCCTGGTAACCGAAGACTGTTCAGTACCCAGGAGCGACAACGCTTCCCGCACCATATGAAGCACTGTTAACCAGACCCTCCAGTTTATCGCGATTTCGCGATTCACGAAAAAATCGCGAAATCGGCAGATTACCGCGATGGCCGCGATAAAAACCATATTGGCCGCGATATTAACAAGTGAGACAGCAAAACAAAGAATGCCTGGCTGTGCGCGCCGCCCCCCCCCCACTCGTGTGTGTCAGCAGCTTCCCGGGACGCACACAGAGAGTCAGACTAAGCCTCATTAACAAGTGAAAGGTCTTTAAATGACCTGTGAAGTACTCGGGTGCGGCTGGCAGTTCAAAACTGCCAGCCGCACCCGAGTACTTCACAAGTCATTTAAAGACCTTTCACTTGTTAATGAGGCTTAGTTTTCCACGCCCCTGCCTGTTATCCTCGGCTCTGGCAGGTGTCAGGGGATTGCGGTGGTGCAAGCTTTCAGCAGACAGTCGGCTTCCTGCACGGAGGATCACAGACCGGAGGGAGAGAGAAAGAGGGGTTGGAGGTACGTGTGAGGAGAAGAAAGGGGTGAAAGAAAGGAGGAGTGGCTGGGGGCACATGTGTGAGGAAAGGGGTGAAAGCAAGGGAGAGTGGGGCGTTTAGAAGGAAAGGGAAGGGGTAAAAGAAAATGGGAGGATAAAGGTGAAAGGTGGAGCGCAAAGGTAAAGAGGGGGGCAAGAATGAAAACTGAGGGTATGGGGCAGGTGAGACGAGAAAGAAGGGGTGAAAGAGAGGGGGAGTGAGTAAAAGAGTCAGAGAGATGGAGAAAGAAGGAAAGGGTAGGGGTGAGAGAAACTGGGAGGATGAAGGTGAAAGGTGGAGCGCTAGGTAAAGAGGGTGAGCCAGAATGAAAACTGAGGGTATGGGGCAGGTGAGAAGAGAAAGAAGGGGTCCAAGGGGGAGTGAGTAAAAGAGGTCACAGAGATGGAGAAAGAAGGAAAGGGTAGGGGTGAGAGAAACTGGGAGGATGAAGGTGAAAGGTGGAGCGCAAAGGTAAAGAGGGGGGCAAGAATGAAAACTGAGGGTATGGGGCAGGTGAGACGAGAAAGAAGGGGTGAAAGAGAGGGGGAGTGAGTAAAAGAGGTCAGAGAGATGGAGAAAGAAGGAAAGGGTAGGGGTGAGAGAAACTGGGAGGATGAAGGTGAAAGGTGGAGCGCAAAGGTAAAGAGGAGGAGCAAGAATGAAAACTGAGGGTATGGGGCAGGTGAGACGAGAAAGAAGGGGTGAAAGAGAGGGGGAGTGAGCAAAGAAGTCATAGAGGTGGGAAAGAAGGAAAGGGTAGTATGGGGTGAGAGAAACTGGGCGAATGAAACTGAAAGGTGGAGAAAAGTAGAGAGGAGTGAGCAGGAGAGAAAGAGGGAGGGTGAATGCGCGAGAAAGAGGGCGAGAGAGGAAGGGGAAGAAAGACAGTGTCTGGAAGAACGAAAGTATGAGAGTTAGAGAGAGAAGAGAGGGCGAGGAAGGGAGAGAGGGAGACAAGAGAGAACTAGAGAGGCAGGGTGCTAGAGAGATCCGAAGATGGAAAGAGAGAGGGACAGGGGATAAGAGACTGGGCTGATGAGAGAGATATCGATAAGGAGAGAAAGATGTGTGTGTGTGAGAGAGGATGAGTGAATGAGGCACAGAAAGGAAGGGGCATGAGAAACAGAAAGCTGAATGGGACAGTGGAAAGAGTGTAACAGGAAGGAAGATAGAGGAGCTAAAAGCGTCAAAACACAACTAAGAGAGGGAGAAATGGGAGGCAGAAAGAGTGTAAGGAAGGACGGGTGACAAATGGGGTCACTGGAGGCCGCTTTATCAAGGTCCAGGGCCAAATAAAATGCCGCAAAATTGCCGCTAAATTTCCATTTTTGTGCCGCTAAATTTCCATTTTTGTGCCGCTAAATTTGCTAATCCATGCCGCTATATCCTGGGGGGTCTGGTTAACATGTGTGGCCAGAAAGCAGCGGGGGTTGCCAGCAGCTTCTCAAGGCTACTTTACACAAACCATTCGCAGGTCGAAGAAGAGAGGGTGAGCGCTGTGAAATCCGACACCGACAGCCTGCGAGGCCAGTGACAAGGAAGGCTGCTCTTTATTTGCTTCATGATTGGGCTTGTTTCACTGTGCCTTTGATAATAACACCATTACGCTGATCTTCCCCCAAACACAAGCCAGTTCCAGCTGTGCGTGTGTGAGGTTTTATTTTTATGACATCCCTACATCCATCAGGCTGTAGTATTTTGTATAAATGATGGATTTGGAATTAGAAACCCCGTACTACTAAATCCTAATGGGTATGTATACAGGTGTGTTACAAAAAACGTAATAAAAAAACTACGGTATCTTTGTTTTATTTGGTTCCTGCTCGTGTGTTTGCACGCTTTACGGCCACCTTATCTGTCAGCATGGTGTGCTCTGGACAGACTTTGGTGCCAGAGCAGGAATTAAACACCGCAGCACAGGGCCATCCAGAGCAGGCGGCATCCCAAGCCACTACACAGTCCCTTGGTCAGCATGCAGAAATGTAAGCTGTGCGGCTAAATTACATTCCAGTGCTGTTCTAATTTCTTTTCTCTTCTTTGTTAAAAGGTCATTTTATTCTGAGGCTTCTAGTTTGATTTTACATTATTAAAGGGGCTGCTGGGCTGACACCTCTGCTCCGGGTTCTGCAGCTCATCTTCATGCCGGATGTGTTGGAGGAAGGTGTTAACAGCTGGTGCCTGCGGGCACATATTCCTGCACCAGAATCGGCGCCCGGATTACACCAATTTAACACACACAACATCGGAGTCTGCCCTCCTTATAGAGTGTGTGCTGACCAACGAGCAAGGCTGGCTTAAGGTGGCACGCACTGTACAGGGCAGCATGGAATTGTGAACAGTCTTCACAAAAAGCATGTGACATAACATAGCCCCGAACTTGAGGTGAGAGCGAGGGTAGGTCTCTAAATTAAGTTATATGAACCAGCTCTCTGAGACAAAAGATCAGCCGACCAGCAAGGAGTTAACCCTGGCATATAAAAACGTGTTTGAAAAAGCTGTGCACTTCAAGAACAAAGACAAGATGTGCTGTCTGTGGCTCCCAAAGAAGACACAAGGCAGATCACAAATATAGCTGCGTTGTAGTGTGTCCTGGCCCCGCCTCAAACACTCCCGTCTGCCAAATGTGCCGTTTAATAGCATTCAAAGACAATGCTTTCCCCCCTGCCTACTGCCCTTGCTGATGCAAGTTTTTCAAAGTAGTTGCTGAATTGAGAAAAACACATAATTAAGTACGTTATTTAGTACGTCTCCTTAGTTCGGGATTGTGAAACTAAGATTGCTGATGTGCCCATGGCTTGTGAATCTTATGTGCTCTTGCCACCTGCCCATAACTGCTGCAGCCCTTCACCCACCATTCCCCTCTCGGGGTCCTGCAGTGTGGTGCTGTGTATTGTGTACCATTACATTAGTAATATCTGTACTCCGTGGCGATAGAAATGTTGGTATTTGGCACACAAATACACACAACATAATCACGTATGTACAGTTCTAGGAGCCACAGATGTGTGGTATGAGGCGCTTTTCTAAAAAAAAAAAGTTGTATGGCCAAAGCTTTGCACCTTTCTAGTGCCATCCCAAACTTGTCTTGGTTGGCACCAGGATGAATAGAGCAAAACTATGCCTGCCAGTGGGAACGCTTTTTTATTTTCTATTATTTGTGTCTTGATGGTTTTTGGAGAGTGCTGCATTCTATTATAGAGACTTCAAAGTGCTTGGAGCTGAGCGACCCACAAGATGTTGCAACTGCAAGAGTAGGGGGGAGGGTCATGCAGGGTCAAGACCTTGGGGAAGTGGGCAAAGTAGCAGTGCTTTGCCAGCTGCTGCTTGATCAGTTACAGCAGGTATAGTATATGTGTTTCCTGATTTAAACCGTTGATGCTGCAAATTCAACTTGGCAATTTATAAAGCATTACAGGCGCTATAACAAGCATTTTTTTAAATTTAACTAGAGGTATACTATTTCCCCATGAAGAATTCCTTTCCCTTACACATCCACCAGGTTTAGGGATCTTCTCTTCCTCTTTGCGTCATGGTAAGTGGTTACTCCTGGCTCCAACAGGATCAAACATTTGATCATTT
Organism: Lissotriton helveticus; assembly: GCF_964261635.1. Lineage (NCBI taxonomy): Eukaryota > Metazoa > Chordata > Amphibia > Caudata > Salamandridae > Lissotriton > Lissotriton helveticus. Next base: position 210,828,220 of record NC_136058.1, read on the forward strand.
CCAGGGTGGGAAGAGGTTATAGTGGATATAGTTCATAACCAAACTTCTCAGAAATACTCCTTCCCTAAATGCCAAATCCATGCCCCTTTCAGTAGGATTTACTCATGTGTAATACTAACCAATTATGGGATAATATATTGCGCCTAAGGAAATAGATTACCGGCTCCATACCTTGCACTTGTAAATTCAGCTATTTGTTTCAGTAACATTTACACACCAAAATGGTTCTGTGAATTGCTTAACGTTTTAGATGCTGTGGGAAAGAGTAAATGGTAATAAACTCTACCTTCCCAGAGACTCAACTAGCCAATGGTTGACTAAGTTGTGTCTCTTTATAGCTAGGTTTATGCGAAAGATAGGGTCTTTCATGTAACAGACGCTAATAACACCGTTTTCAGCTCCTAAATTTAGGATCTATACAAGGAATTATTGTGCCGCAAGACAGACAAAATTTTGTGGTCCCTCCCCAGGCAACACTAGGTCACTTGATGCCTTTTGGTGCAGCCTGGAGCAGAATGACGGAGACACCCAAGATCGTCCTCTCGTATGGCCTGGCCATGAATGCGGTCAAGCGTAGAACACACTTGCATTGTAATGAACATATCCAACACTACAAAACTCACAACTAATTCAGTATTCAAACAAGCCACTGAGGAATCATTATAGTTTGACCAGCTAGGGCCAGCTCATTAGAGTATACGTACAGATATTTTGGTGAATATGTAGAGCATGAGCGACATGATAGATATGTATATCCGGATCCTCTGTCCTCCAAAGCGTTTCCTCAGGTACTCCGGCACGGTCACCACTCCTGATGCAATGTAAACAGGAACAAAGATCCACCCCAGGGCCACCAGTACCCATGATGCCTAGCAGCAAACAAAAGAAGGTGCAGTTATCTCACATGCAGCAGGCAACATTATTGTCAATTCATCTATCACTTAGATATCTCCCCTATGGCAATCAACCACAATTCATCGGTATTCCTGTTGAAGGGTAAATGAAAACCAAAATCATGGCAACGAAAAAAAAGTGATATATGACAGAGCACAGTGAAATCATTACATTGAAAGATTAGAAGGGTCTTTGGGGTTCACACCTGGGAGGCAGAAGTGACCGACATGCAGTGCAAATAAATGTACCGAAAGCATATCACGTGATGTTTGAGCATACATGTTAAATATGATACTAGACCCTTTGTGAAGGATGCCCTAAAGATGTTGCCCAGACATTGGCGTCTCTCTTAGATGAGCTTGCTGTGTTAATCACAAGCTCACAGTGGAATAGGAAGTAGCATAGAGGTGGGCTGGCTAAACTGAAGCTGGGTGTAATGTGCACGTTGGGGATATAAAAAAACACATTAGATTTACAAGGTGTTGTGAAGATGCAGTCGTGGTGTGCTATTGTGTTGGGCAGAGTTAGAGGAAGAGATGATATAGCTATTGAAAAAAATAATCCACCTAGAGAGTGAAGTAATTAAAGCAATTACATATTTAATATCTTTCATGGAAATACTCAAGAAAATAATATTTCCTTTAATGCGGATCATTATCCGGTGACATAGTAGATAGATCAGCATTGATGTATTCAGACAGTACGAAAATTGAATAATAATTTCATTTCCAGAAATTCATAAGGTGCATTTTGTGTGGAAAGGAGAATCTTAAAGATACAACTAATAGACTACTTTAGGACAAGATATCTACTCAACAATGACAGAGCAGAGTAATTTCTGTGGCCAGAGTCTCTCTTCCATGGCATGCAATGATTAAATGTTGAAAAGGGTAAAAAATGCTAATGGCCTTACAACAGAAAACCTCACCACCCCCTAAACATTCTGGGGCTCATTTATGAAAAGTGATGCATGGCTGTGAGAAAACAGCAATGCATCAGTTTTCATTGCATTGCGCTCTCCTTGCGACACCAATGATGCGTCATATTTACAGTATGATGCATCATGGCGCAAGGAGTTACAGATACGTCAGTATTTCTGACGTATCTGTAGGCGCAAAAATGACGCATTGCTGGAGTGTGTCAGAAAAGTGACGCACATCCCTCAATGGGTCATTTCACATGGGCAAATCCCCTGTGAAATGTGTCTGTGTCATTCTTAAGATATTGATGCATTTTCATCCTAGAAGTGGAGCAGTGAAATCTTATAGATATCACTGCGTCACTTCTACGACCCTTTCTTGCGCCAGAATGCCCCCCTGCATACATTATACCTGGCGCAGGTATATTGTCGTGCAGTGGTTACCAAAGTGACGCATCTACCTAGATGCATCACTGTGTAATTATGGAGTAACAAGGCACATTTTTTACACCACTGGTACGCACCGGTGGCGCAAAAGTGACGCAAGGGCTCATAAATAAGTCCCTCTGTATTGTGAGACAATGTCTTCTTTTGGGAACAGTGCCGTAGCCGGGGGAGCACTGTTTTTGGGGGGCGGCAGAGGTGAGCAAGTCGTGCCTGTCGGCTACCACCATCCAGCCGCCCCCGAATACAAGTAGTCGGTAACCAGATCCCCCCACCCAAAATAAGTCATCCGTCGGCCACCTCCCCACCCTCGTTCTGACCTGCACCAGGCAGTAAACTTAGGGTCCACGGTTTAGGAAAAGTATTCAGGTGTAGTCTCATTTCAGCTTCGTGGGATAAAATGTGTGTATTGTCTATCCCATACTTTGCTAAAACACCTTTAATGCAAATGATTTAATTTTTGTGTGGACTTGACATGGGCAACAGAGCAATTCGGACAATTAATGAAAAGAAGCCTGTGCCTGAATGAACTGGACCCTCTGCCCAGGAGATGTAATATTTTTGACTACAACCTATCTATACAGCGCTTATTTTTCAAATGTGATTTTGAATTAAAAGTACAGGTACTTCAGGAAAGGAACCTTTCTCTTAAAAATCCTAGGAATCACGAGGTGCAACACTCTTGATAAATGCTGTCTTCAAAACGTAGGCAGCACTTAGATAGAAGTGAATAAGACTCCAGCAGTAATGATGGTTGGACTACATTAAATAGACAAGAGTCATGTGCCCATTACAAATAGAGCAGCCAAATCCTCATCTAGGAAGGTACAATGTCAGTGGAACAATCTGCTTTCACTGGGATAGATGCCTTACTCTCACTGTCTAAATTCGCCTTTTAGCAACTCTAGGGTGATTTTTTGCATCATAGACATCAACATCATTGCTCTGCATAAATTACATTTTTATCCAAGACAAAGTTGCATCCTTTTTTCATGAATGAGGTAAGACTGTGTAGGAGTGCATCCCTGTCTTGTGAGAGCACAGGGTTAACAAGGAACCAATGAATCCTGGTGAAGTAACCCCCCCCCCCACCTAGCCCCCAAGGGAATATAAGAGCAGTGGCTCTCTAACTCACAGCCTGTTGGGCACTCCAGTTATTGTAATATGATGTCCAGGGCCTGGCCATTGCTGCAATAGGGGAACCATGTTCGAGAGTTGCTTTCTCCAGTCTCTCTTTTCTTCAGAGTTCTACCATATTTGAATACTGTCCAAATGTCCAAAATACCACATAGATACATATACTGCAAACTCTGCTTGACTCTTTGCAATGAATTCCACCCTTTGCATGGGAATGGGAGTGCTCCAGAGAATTTAGATACCGAAGTTGGGTCCATATCAAAGCAAAGGTTCCCTTCCTACAATGATGTCTGTGTTTGGCCCTGTGTCAGAATACAAAACCCTTGGCCAGACCATCTATTTCTACATGAATGCTCACATTCCCTCCAACCTCATGAGATGAGAAACAGCTGACACAATCTAGCATCAGCCCTTTTCTTATTTATTTGGCCTGGTAATGTTTTAGAGATACAATTCTAGTTCCCCATTAAACCTACAATAAATTAACTTTTAATGATGACAATTTCATCGTGTAAAGCAAATATTAATCAAGAAACGTTAACCCTGCATCTCTTCCTCCTAAGCAAATGCTACCCAAACTGACATATCTACTAAGGTGGGAGGCTAGAATAATCTCCTTTTTCCGTCCCCCAGTGTCTGGCGGACTGTTCAAGGAATATCATGCGAGGAATGGAGGCAGTAGTCTTCACCATGTGTGTCACATCTCAGTCAATGCATCTATGTTTACAGCTATATCTTAGCTTGGTTCCTGATATGGGAGTAAATCTATGTGATCCCTGTATGTCACGCGAGCCTGACTTAGAAGGTCATTTAGTTAGTAATGTTCTGTCTAAGCTGCTGGGCTGCAAAATGATTGGTCATAATTACATTTGGGATAACTTAGAAAGGGCAATTGTTCCAGCTGGGTTGCTGGGACAGAAGAAACTATTTGCGCTCCTGGCATATTGCATTCATTTTCAGCTTGTAGGCACTACTATATCAGCAATATCACAATGGATTTATTGTAAGAGTAAATATCAGCATTTTTAAACATTTACTATAGGTTTATCCTATTGGGGCTATGAGGATAGTCAATTCACAACTGGTTTCCTGGAACCAGAGGCATTCTCTCCACTCATTGTATATTCTATCTACATAGACCTCATGTGGGCTTTTGTGTTGGCAATATAATGACGGTGTTCCTATGATCAGAAATATTCCCTGTGTCCCCTGAATATGACAACTGAGATGACCATGTTGACTACAGGGTGATTTTCTATGAATGGTGTTTCAACTTGTTTACTGGGAACACATTCATGTTCTACCCTGCTTGTATCTTGCATCTTGGTTTTCATTATCATGGCAACATGTCAGGGATATTACAACTGGGCTCACAGGACCTCAGTGCTTCACAGTATTCTGTGAAATGGTGACTTGTGCCCTGGACCATCACTTTATCGATTGTTATTGCACTCTAATGTCCTCTGCAGACAGGAAAGCTGCTTACCTTCATAAGAGATGTGTTCCTCGCGCAGAGAAAAGATTAAATAAACTACTGTATTTTTTAAAATAATGTACTCAGGGCCATGGGAACATGGGAAGGATGAACACTTTGCTGCTACTCATTTTCCCATCCAATTTAGGGGGACTTTTTTGCCATTTTTTAACTGTAGTTTTATATTCTAATTCATAAATTTCCCAAGGTTTTCGCCAAATATATTTTGGAACCTTTTACCAACCATAACCCGTTATTACCTTAGGATGTTGTGCTTGCATCATGTCGTGAGTAATACATTAGGCCGCACTTTTACTTTTTTGCCTGATTAATTTTATATCGTGAGATTAAGAGCAAACCCATAATTTCAAAAACAGCTCTTAATGATGACTTCACATACAAATACATACGTTCATGATGCATAATTTAACGTATACTGAATTGACACAGGCGTAATATTGGGTCATTTGTTAATTCTGCATAATCAGTACACCTCTCGGCTCTAGCTACATGTTAATAAAATAGCACCGTTGTCTGGTTTCTCATGTCATACAGAAGGCACACAACGTGAATTATTTACTAGGACTGCTGTGGTGAGGTCATAAAGAGCCTAGGCTAAATTTAATAGATGTCACCCAAATTACAATTGTCCCAAAGAATTACCAACCACTCTCGTGCAGTGTACGCATCAATTGAATTGCTAAGATGAGTTGAGGATTTTAATTCAACAAAGTTTGACCTATTTTATTTACCAAGATTCATGTGTGGTTGGAAGAGAATCTGTTCAGAGAGACTGGCCACTAAGTGCCACAGGCTCTTAAATATTTCACAAGTTTCATTCTAACAACATGGATGGTTTGATTGGCTTGAATTTAAAGGGGGGTATTCCATGGTTAAATATTTAACCGAACAGCTTTCATAGATAGGTAGGTAAAGGTTCCACAAAGGCTTTGTAAAGTTCACCTCCTGGCCCAGGGCTTTGCTACTGATTGCCCGAAGGGCACTTAACATTTCTCCATGTGTGATATCCCCTATCAGTTCTGCCAGCTGCTCCCTGGAAAAACAATATGGTGGATGTTGCTCAACTTTCTGTCCCAGTTTGACCCTGGCCACTCGGGCAATTATCGCGTGTATTTAACAAGGACCCCCTGAAGGTACGGATACCATAGTTCCAAGGCCAGGGAATAAAGGTTTATGACAAAAAACAACCTAGGCAACTATATTAAAACAATGTAATAGACATATGGACAAATGGCTACAAATTATTAAGAAAATATATGTTTTATTATAAATTCCACAAGGACACAACATGTAACATGATTAAAAAGAAAACAGTGAACATGTGTAAAATTATATATCACATAAAGTCAATTAGAAAATTCATACATTTGTAACAATTATTCTAAACATATACTGAACAAATTAAAAAAACTAAAAGTGGCAAATTAGGGTCTCAATTATGCCAATCTGGAGCGTTATTGACTGCGAGATAACGTGTCCTATCACAAAGATAACAGCAACTTTTGTTTTGTTGTAAACTTTGAGCACTGGCTTGTACACCATATCACAGCAAGTCACAAGACACGCACACTGTACTAACTAACACACGTCCCTGGTTTGTAAACCAGTCGTGTCCCATTACTGAATAATCAGACAGGCGGCAGGCACAGTAGCCACAACAAATTAAGCCTGGCATGGATTCTTACGTTCCACTCGAAGCCTCCGACCGCCAGGCCTCCAGCCGCTGCAGTGCTCGCCATGCCGACGAACAGGCCGCTCCCCACATTACTTGACATGAGCGAAGCCCCGATCTGCAAGGAAACCATGGAAGAGTACAGAGCATGACGTTTAAACGTATAGCTGTGCATTGCACTATATGTACCATCTTGGACCAAGATTGAACAATTACAACAATGCCGTTGCATATTATAGCTTCTGCTTTTGGTATAAAAAACATAACTATGTGAGCAGCAGTAACAATGTATTCGAATGGAAACTGAATTTCGAACATTCGATATACATACGTATTTAACAAGCATTGACATTGCCAAAGGGTCTGGCTTTAAAGGAATGATGTATGGTAATGTGAAGCACAACAAACAAATTGCATGGGAATAGATATGCATTTGTGTGGAAGCAAAGAACTATAGAATAATATTGGTGTCGGTTAAATGGTGACAGTTGCACTGTAAAGCCAGACCTAAAAATCCACATAGGTAAATGACTACCCCCTTCCATCTATGCTGCTGCCAAAGAAAAAGAAAAAAAACGATCCAGCTGTCTAAGAAATTTTAACAGCATTCAAATGTCATGTGCATGCCCCTAGAAGTTCAAGATCCGAACGCTGGATAAATAAACTACATGATCACAGCTGTGTGGAGGGCAAGCACTTTTTTTGTGGAAGCACACAACTTCTGCCCAATCATCACATGCACTCCTGGCTCCCAATATGTGAGGGGAGCCAAATCCCCTCTCTAATAATGATCACATAATTATTTGGCAACAGGTATGCTGTCAAGCCAAAACATAAACATGACATATGCAGTGTTAGCAAGAGTTGAGCTCTTGATAAATTGGAACAATAGATATTTAGTCTTTGTGATCCATATTGCACTCATTACATTGCACAGGTTTTGCTCTTGGATATAAGGTCTTATAATAACATATACACAAATAGTCCTGCAGGTGACACTGTTGCTTGCTTGCTCTACCTCCCAATAAAGTATATAACTATACCTTGCCAGGCAGATTTCCGCTAAACCCTAGCTTTGTGCATTGGTGCCAGGCTGCCACGGCAGTCTCTTCAGAAGTGCCAGAGAAGGATGAGACTGGGTTCCCTTTAGAAAAGTTGTGAATACTTTGTTATCCAGCGGCTGTCAATTAGTTCTTCCTGAGCACTGTCATTTGGTAGATAGCAGGTGGTAGGGATGAAGGGGGATACTGCAGGAGAGGATGTTACTAGACCAGAACTGCCCTTTTGTCTGTCTCAGATTACTGTTTTAGAAAGGCAGATGACAGCCAGGCGCAGGAAACTCACACCTCATTGTGACCATGTTGTGGGTGATTCTGCTTGCAGCAAATGACAGTGTTACCTACTGCAAGAAGCATCACTTTTCATAATGACTGTATCTGGAGGGTGGCCTCAAAAGGACATTTGAAAGTGAACCAACTCAAACAGGCTCTGAAGCTTAAGACAGTGAATCCATATCCTGTTTGGAAAATTTGAATTAAAGTGGAATCCAAACCACCCTACTTTGTTCCAGTCGCACATTCTATATGACCAAGGAAGGGAGTTCTCCAAGCATTATAAACAACATTTTCAGCAGCAAGTCTGGGTAAGTGTAGTCAGTCACCCACCTGCAGTGGTGGGGTAGTGGTACAGCAACACTGCTCTGCTGATGGACTACTCTCTATCTCATTTTGTCTTCCTTTCTCTCTGCTTTTGTCTACCTTTACTGATTTTTCCCCTCATACCTGGTGGTCTAGTGGTAGAGAATCACTGATCTGCTGCTGGACTGCCCCCTGTCTCTCTTTTTTTGGCTTTTTCTGACTTTTTCTACTGTTGCTTTCTGTCCCTTTCATACTTCTTGCACATCTTAGTGCTTTTTTCTTGTTTTCTTCTTTGTGCCCTTTGCCGAGTTTGCCCCTGTGATCACCTATGGCCTGCCATCCTCTTCCACTGCTACTTTGCTGCTACTTGCGTTTCCCACCTTCCAGCTGTCCAGCCCCCCACACACAACTTAATGATGGCTGCGCATCAGGTGCACTGCTGGTGCATGGAAGGCGCACCAAAGGCTAGTCCGTCTATGCCTGGACCGTGCCCAGTGCCACAAACCCAGGTCCTCAGACCTTCCACTGTTACAACACCAGCACCCTCCTCAACCTCTACTCCAGACACCGTCTGCTACCTCACATCGCGAAAGGACACCCAAGCACACTTCTGCTGCCGACACTGCAGCTGCATCCTGTCTCACCTCTGCCTCCCACCACCCAACTGACAAAAAGCCCACCCGACCGGCTTAGCTGCATTCTCCTCAATGTGCGCTCCCTCCACAAACATGCCACAGAAATCTGTACCTCCTCGACTCCGTCACTCCAGAGATTGCCTTTGTCATGGAACCATGGACAAACTTGGGGTTATCTGTAAGCACTCCCAGGATATTTCTAACCTGTAAACCGACAGGGATAGTATTGGATTGAAGATACTCAGTGAGCATACGTATCATAAGCTCGAAGGGGAAAAAATGTATTTTTTTGTTTCTCAAGTTACTTGAGAAAAAAAGTGATTTGTTCGCCTCGAGCTTATTGGATTTAAGATACTCATTGAGCATACGTATCATAAGCTCGAGGCGGACACATTTCTTTTTTTGTTTCTCAAGTAACTTGAGAAACATAAAAAGAAATTTGTCCTCCTCAAGCTTATGATATGTATGCTCACTGAGTATCTTAAATCCAAAACTATCCCTGTCGGTTTACAGGTTAGGAATATACCGGGAGTGTTTGCAGATAATCCCAAGTATATTAACAATTTCAGTTATATAGGAACCACAAGCTCTAGGCACTGGCTAGCGTTAGGAAATGACATTGCAACGAAGAACCTAAAAAGTTATCTGATATAATTACGGACATTGAGAAACAAATTCAAGATAGTAACACTGTACCTGAGGCAAAGAAACTCATTGAAAAGGTTCAAAAATGGTAGAAGAATTCCATTGAATAGAACAAAAAAAAAAGTAAAAAGGACATTAAATCCTTCACACAAGAGCGAGCCTACCCCTACCTTAATAAAGACTTTTACACAAACAGATCTTACAATAGTAACCCCCAGAACTCAACAACAATTTAGTTGGTTTCTCTGATACGTCAGCTGAGTCCTCTGACAACTCTGACGTGAGTGAAGGATCTAGTACTTCCACAAGGAACCCAAACACTGATTTTTTAGGGAGAGAACAATCAGATCCTCCCAAGAGAGGATGCATGAAACAACAGCCCCGCTGGTACAACCCCCCTGGCGAGCGACAGACGAGGCAGAAATGGTACCAATGGTAACGTCTGCAGTGGATTCTAACAACATGACCATTCCCATCTTCAACCTCTCCACCCATGAACTATCTAGTCACGAAATCTCTATCCTTAGCAAGGGGTTCTCCTTTGTCCCCACGACCTATCCCAATTTTCTGGAGCTACAATTTGAACTGCTGCGGTTTTTCCGCAAAATAAGACTACATGCCTGTTTTTTACAGAACCCAAGCCCCATCAAAGTATCCAACACACCGTTTAGACCCCCTCTACCTTCTCTCCATTTGCCAACATGATCCCTAGCAAGATCATAACCTTTGAGAAACTGGTCCTCAAGGAGGCTTCTCTCATGTCGGACTCACACCACTATATCCCCTATAACATCTTTATGGATGAGAAGTCTGCGATTGCCATCTTACGTGAGAATACCAATCTAGGTATAAAACCCACCGATAAGGGGGTGGCATTGTTCTCCAAGAAATCAATGACTATAAAGAGGAACTCAATGGCCAACTATCCAATACAGATCATTATTGCAGGTTACCCCCTAACACACCCAAAGGAACTGCAAACTCTCATAAAACAAATTACAGATGAAGGCCTTCAACAAGGTTTTCTCAGCAAGCATGAATATCAATTCCTCAACACTATATCACCCCGTACACCTGTGATTTATACCTTGCCCAAGGTTCACAAGAGAATGGACAATCCGCCCGGCCGACCCATTGTCTCCGGCTGTGGCGCAATCTTGGAACCCTTGGACAATATGTCAACTACTTTATTATAGATTTCGTCCCTCTAACTGAATGCTACATTCGTGACAGCATGTCCATGATTAATCTTATAGAGAATCAACCCTGTGACCCCGACTGCGAGTCCTTGTACACAAACATCCATCAGAAGGATTCCCTGCTAGTGTTGGAACTCGTCCGCAACCAAAGACCACGACCACACACAGTCCCTACCAACTTTATCCTACAACTTCTAGAGGTTTGCTTAACCAGGAATGTTGTCCTCTTTGGCAACCAATTCTGCCAACAAGTGAAAGGTACATCTTTGGGGGCTATTTTTGCCCCCAACCTGTCAATCCTAAACATGGACTCACTTGAGGTCAACTATATCTTATCAGACACTAATCCCTTTTACACTTGTATTGGAAAATGTAAACGATATACGGATGATATTTTCATGATCTGGCAGGGCGATGTCAGCATGTTGGAATCATTCCTCCATTGGCTCAATAATAATTGTGAGGGCCTAAGATTTACACTGACTCATGATAAAGCATCTATTCTTTTCCTCGACCTCAAAATCACACACGCTGATGGCATTCTCATAACCGGACTATTCGCTAAACCACAGAACGCAACATATTATTAAGCTATGATAGCAACCACCCTCGGGCACTCAGCGACTCCCTCCCATTTTCCCATCAAACTCACTAGTAGAAGGTACCCATACAGACTTGTTCCCAATGAAATGAAAAGAGCATTGCACTGCCCCATTGAGGCTCCACTAGAACCCAAAACCAAGGCGAGGACAGACCGTCTGGTATGCGTAACTACCCTCTCACCAGTCTCCAATGCTATGCGCAAGACCATTATAAAAAACTGACCTGTCTTTAATGCTGGTTCCCTTAACTTAGAGCGCCCCATGTTTGCTTTCAAGAAAAGCAAAAACTTTAAAGATCATTTAGTGTGTGCAGCCTTACCAAGCACCAATAATCACAACCCCTCTTTACATGATCTCTGGTCTCTAGCACCGCTTAAGGGGCATTCCAAATGTGGTAATTGTGTAGTATGTGAGTTCACAATTGAATGCAAAGAATTTGTGTTTAAAAATGTCAAAAATGAACTAAAGTGTTATCAAATTGCAATGCGTGCAATGTTGTGTACGCAATTTTCTGCCCTTGCGACAAAAAATAAGTGGGACAAACAACTCAGAAGATCTGTCTACGAATTTCCCAACACAGGAGAAGGATCAGATGCAAAACACCAAATGCACCCCTGGTGGAACGTTTTGAACTGAATGGACCTTCTGAAAATGACATTCGCTGGACCATTATCACCATGGTTAAACTACCTCCAAGAGGAGGCGACATCGCAAGAATACTAAATAAAGAAGAACTAAAGTGGATACTCAAAACAGACAGTCGAAATGCAGGGCTTAACCGCCTCGAGGACTGGACGTCATTGACATAACATGCAATTGTATCAGTTTTAAATGTCTCTTTAAAATGTATCTTGGAAATTACCGGTATGATATGTTGCACAGGCTACTCACTTTCTTAAACACTCTTCAAAATGGCACCCAAGAATGCACCACCGGTAGTCCCTTGTCTATCACCATGCAAGCCAAAGACTAACCAAGTTTAGTCTTTCATCCCTTTCCCTCACTACCCCACATGCACCGATCAGCCAATAGAATCACAGCCCCGCCCTCTTAAATGTAGATGCTGAATCACTGCCGTAAACATCACTCGAACAGACGGAATACCGCTACTTAGCTCCTGTCTATCAAACCGATAAGTTATTTTCCCTGGGCGGCCCACAATTATCGCATACCGTATCGAGTGGTTTTGAATTCTCCCCCACTCTTCGCTCCCTACAAAAATCCAACATACCCTGTATACGATTGTATATCGAATATAGACATTAAAGAGTGTTAAGGATCATAACCAAAAGTAGATCACCAATAGCGATATATGTATTGGATGTCTCTTTTGTTAAAATGTTTTTTCATGTAAAAAGTGTTTGTGATATATGTTGTATTGCACATTTATGCCCTATTTAAGTGTGTTTGCTAAACAGTTTTGAGAACAGCACATTCATGTTTTATTTAAGTGTGTTTGTAAATTGTTTTGAGAACAAGGATGTATTGATATGACACGACATATGTCTTTTCTCAGACAGAAAGAACTAAGAACAAAAAATAGTGATAATAAAAAGGTGAAATTAAATACACCATTTCAACCTAAAATAAATGGGCTTGGCTATTTAGCAAAGACACCTAGGTTTAAAAAAACGCGAGGCACAGGCACATTTTTCCACCATGAGGCAGATCTATAACAGCTTTGACACTCAAGACCCTCCCACCAACCCGACACCACCGCACCCAAACACTGCTATCGCCCCAAGCTCCGTCGCACTTCTCCATTGAGATCCCAAACTCCATCGTAGACTGGAAACATGCAGAGATCAACACTCTGCTAAAGATACCTTTCGCTGACCCGACAGACCTCAAAAACCTCAGACCCATCTCCCTGCTCCCCTTCCCAGCCATCAATGCCCAACTCTCTGCGTTCATCGAAGCCAACTACAACATGGACATCTCCCAATCCGGATGTATGACATTACAACGCATGCTTTTAACACGCATGCCTTTACAACGCAGTATTTACAACGCATGCCTTTACAACGCATAGCACTTTGGGGTGCTGGATAGTGAATAGTTTAATTTACTATTCCAACTCCAGTCCCCGTGGATAGTAGGGAAGGTGTTGGATAGTAAATTAAATCTATTCCCTATCCTAGAGCGCCCCCCAGCGCAATGCGTTGTAATGGTTTGCGTTGTAAATACCGCGTTGTAAAGGCACTACATTGTAAAAGTTGCGTTGTAAAGGTTGTACACCCCCAATCCAGCTTCCGAAGCAACCAAAGCAGTGATACCGTACTTCTTGCCACCGATGACAACCGCTCCCTCCTCGACTGGGGAAAAACTGCAGCCCTTATCCTTCTGGACCTCTTGGCTGCCTTCTACACCACCTCCCACCACACCCTAATCATGAGACTCCATGAAGATGGCATCTGTGACAAGTCCCTGGTCTGGATCCACTCCTTCCTTACCGGTAGAACACAGCGAGGCAGACTTCTTCCGTTCCTCTTTAATCTGAGGTTCCGTGACAATTTTAAGTGATGTTTTCGACTCGCACGAATATGGTCGAGTCTGGTATCTAAGAACCGCAAATGACGAGTTTAGTAAGTGTGCGCAGTTTCGCTGTGCTAAGTTAAACCGTTCATTTGATATGTGAGTTTTTCATCTGTACCCACGGGTTCCATCTTAGATACGGCATCCATTTTGTCTCTTGCCCTCAAGTAGCCAGCGAACGGACACTGTCCGCTTCGTCACCCTGGGACTCTCAGGATATTTGTGGAAGACACATGTACTTTGTAAATATCTTTTACGATGAGGGGGATGATACTGTAAGGCAGATGGCCCCGCTCGAGGCTCATCTTGCCGTCCGGTTTATTGTCTCAGCCGTGCATCTCATTAGGCACGTCCCTTTGATGCCTGTATCTCGTGTTTCCCGATACCTCCCCTTTTACACTCTTTTCAATCCCCCACTGTCTCCATCTTCCTCTGCACCTGTCTTTGTCCCTATTTCGATCTGTTTTACTGCCGATTGGAATTCACTAATGTTGGGAAGATGGGTTTTTACAGTTGGGAACCGCCAAATGTTTCCGCACTTATGTTCCTGACCTTATGTGTACCAAAGTGACCAAAGCGACCCCTCTGGGGGATAATTATGGGAACCAGGTTGTAAACTTTTGTGTACCATGTTGTCCTATGAGTTAATTTTGTATAAAAGGAGCGATCCACAGAACCAATTGGAAGCAGTCTCCCCAAGTTGCACGTGTTGTACTTGTCGTGACTTCTGTGTTCCCTGCAGTAATAAACCTTGAATCTCTGACGCCGAAGGAAGTGTCCCGTGTCTCTGTAGTTTGTGCGCCGAAACAGGTATCCCATGAAGGTTATAGGTGTTGTTCCCTGGCACCGCTGGTACTGTTAAAAGTCCAGTCCTTCAGTTGGCGCCCAACGTGGGGCGACTTCAGTGGTACCGGTCCGGTCCAAAGCCTGATGATCGTGAGGAACTTCGTGTGAAATCTCCGAGGGAAGGTGCACCCCGCTTCATCGATCCTGTTATCGAAATAAGTGGCCCGAAGTTTTTCCCTGCGAAGATTCCCGCCTCCTGACGGCTGCGACGGACCGATGCCCTGACTGTCGACCTGTCTTCGACGCCCGGCGTAGACCTTATGTACAAGCGAGACGATAGACGGGCCTTCCTGGTGACGCCATTGAAGTTCTGAGTTAAGTATTTGTGGGTCGCTCCCAGTCCTTAGTGGTTGTTCTAGCTTTTTTGAAAGCTTTGTGGTTAGCCTTTAAGGCTTTGTGGTAATAGCTCTCCGAGCTTTGTAATAGCCTTAAGGCTTTGTTGTATTGCATGGTTCCATTGCATTTGTGGTTCTTAGTATTGGTTCTTAGTATTATTTGACAGTTGCAATTGCCAAAAACCGAGGGTTTTGACTTACACGAGGTTTTATTGCTTCGGTAATCCTTGAAGTTTGATACTAGGTTAGTGTGCACGATGCCTAGTCATAGTGATTTGTTTCGTATTTTCAAATGTTGCGCAATGGATTCCCGGTTGGAGGACTCGTGTCCGATACCTCCAGTTGGAACTCCGATGCATGATCTATATAGTCGACATGGGGTGGGTCCTATAATCTATAATGATTACTGGATCCACTATACAAAGAAAGACGGTGACCTTAAATGGCCACCACACGGAACTTTTGAACTTTCGATTTTAGATAATCTTGAGGCTAAATTATTTTTAAAGAAAGCTAGGCCAGCTATGTTTGATTCCTTTCGGATATGGCGTAAAGAGGCCAAACAGAAAGAAATCAAACAACTTAAAAAGGATAAAAAGCAAGAATTTGTTCCGATAATGCAAGCTATAAAAGAATGTAGACAAGACAAAGAAGAAAAAGATATGGAAATCGCTACTAGATTGCATCACATGAAAATAGATAAATGTTACCCAGTTTTACCGAATAAATCAGAAAAGAAAGAAGAAGATTTGAAGGAGGATTCCTTGCTATCATACTTGATGAAATCACCACCTCCTTATGTACAGGGTGCTACTGCTCCTGTAGCTCCTCCTATAGCTCCTCCTGTTGTTCCTCTTGTTGCTCCAGCGGCTGCGGGCCAGCCCGCTGTTAACCCTACGTTTGTTCCACCACCTGTCCTCGTTCCTACTGCTCCTGTACCTGTACCTTTGCAGACTGTTGTTTCTGCTACTCCGACTATCTTGTCCGTTCCTACTATGCCTTCCTTCACCTCTAGTGTTGTTGCTCCTGTTTTTCTTTCTCCTTCTGTTCGTAAGCGTGTTCCTAACTCTGTTGCTACCCTTTATTCACCTCTTTCTGGTCCGTTATTTTCGTCCGATTCATCTGAAACTCCTCAGAGACGGAGTCAGATCCCTAGTGGTAGGGAGAAAGAGACGTTAGTAACAATGGCACATAGGTGGATAAGACATCCTGCTAATTACACTCCGCGTGTAGTCATTGATACGTTTTCTCAGTTTAATGAGCCTACGCAGAGATTCGTATTTGAGGAGATGTGTAACTTTTTGAGAGAAGAATGGTACAATAATGATGTAGATGATGTACCATCCGACATAATTGAACTCCAGAGTCACTTTTCGAACGGTATGATTATAGGAGACGATGTACGACGTGCCGTGGAACGCTTATTAGCATTCAGACCCACAGCACATTCTCGGGTGTCATTAGATGATACCACTGTGAACTGGAAAGCGGTTCCTGGTCAGTATCCCATGAGAGAAGTCCCGCCACTGTGGGTGCCTGGAGATCCGCAAGCTAACCCTGCGGTTTTACCACATTTTCGAAGGGTGTGGATACATCTTCCATGGAAACGATCGGAAGTTTTGCAAGTGAAGCAATCCTTACCCGATCCGCGTAAAAATCCGGCTGGTTATTATAAGGAGTTATCACAACTGATAGAAGCTTCTATTATGAATATTGCCGACATCGACATGTTGTTTGGCAATGTTGTACCGCAACCAGTTTGGGCTAAAATTCGTCAAGCCAATCACACAGCTGAATTAGGGGGTGATTGGGCTGCACTGCTAGCAGCTGATGCATTACAAGTCGGTGGGGCTAAACCTGAACAGTTGATCTTGGATTTGCCTCAGAGAATCATTACGCTCATGAAAACTCTCATGCCAGCGATGAAGGTGAACTGGGATAAGTTATCAGCTTGTAAACAAAAGAAAGACGAGAGTGTCTCAGATTTCTTTACAAGGTTTGAGGAAGCGTTTGTCGACCACAGCGGCCAGGACATGGGCGCTGAGGGAGGTCAGCGGTTATTCGTTGACAAATTTGTGTCAAATTTGCTGCCTGAGCTATGCAACAAATTAAAGAATTCAGAAAGTGCGTGGGCAGTTTCAACCCCTGCGCAAATATTAGCAACGGCTCAGTATTATGAGAATAGGGAAAAGGAAGAAAGTGATCGTGTAGAAAAGAAAACGAAAGAACTCAAAACGAAGGTTTTGTTGCAGCAAGCATACCCTCCACGATCAAATCAAAATGATGCACAACAGCAGTATCGACCACGAGCACAGCTCGATAGAACACAGCCGCGCTCTGACAACTTTGATTACAGATCTTCACTTGGGTATAATCAGTGCGCATATTGTAGGAAAGAGGGACACCTAAAATATGATTGTCTTGCTTTACGGGACCGTCTGAATGGTGTGTCGACACGAGGAAATCGTGGCGGTGGTCCCCAACCGGCACCACGTGGTAGAGGTCGTGGTTCATCCCACAATCAGATTGATCGTCATCAAAATCAATCGGATGCAAATAATTATTTCGACCAGCGAAATGCGGGGTCAGTTCGATCTGCACAGTATAATGTTGATGACTATTATATAGACCACGAGACTGTTGTAAATGACCACTACTAGGACAGCCAACGACAAAGAGAGGGAGTAGTATCAGTTCCGGTCGATCAGAGTGGGCCTTACGTTGCAGTGACTACATTGGGTGTAGTTGAGCCTTTTCTGTTAGACACTGGTGCGACGAAAAGTTCCATCATGCATTCAAAACTCCCTGGCGCACCTTTGTCTGGCTTAACGAACGTTTCCGTCGGATTCTCTGGCGCCCCTGTTAGTAACCCAGTCTCTAACCCTTTGCCTCTTATGATTGGACCTCGTGAGCTAACGGCTCCACTGATTCCATCTACAGGTTGTGGTGAAAATCTTTTGGGCCTGGATTTGTTGAAACGATTATATGCAACATTGTATTGTTCCCCCGAAGGAGTGGAGCTTACATTGGGAAGGAGAGTGATTTCTCCCATGTATTTATCGGTTGATAAATTCCCACCGGAATTGAATTCCCTCCCTGCGTCCTTATGGGCCACAGGTCCCAATGATGTGGGCCTGTTAGACATTCCACCCTATGTGATTCAATTGAAACCAAATGCGCGATTACCGCGTTTACCTCAATATCGTATTTCTCTTGAAGGCGAACGAGCACTGTTAGCAATCGTTCATGATCTCATTGGAAAAGGTGTTGTTGAAGAAATTCGTGGAAACGTGTGTAATAGCCCTGTATTGCCAATTCTGAAACGAACTGACCCAACTAAACCTCCTGTGTATCGTTTTGTTATAGATTTGAGAGAGGTAAACAAAATAGTGGTTCCGCAATTTCCTGTGGTCCCTGACATTACGGCTTTATTAACAATGATTCCGGCATCTGCCTCCTGGTTCACAGTGATCGATCTAAAGAATGCTTTCTTTAGCATCCCGATTGCAGAGGAAAGCAGAGACCTGTTCGGATTCTCATTAGGAGGTCGCAGTTTTAGGCTAAAACGCGCTCCACAGGGCTACTGTGAGAGTCCATCAATCTACAGCCAAGCACTTAAATGTCAGCTTGATGCCTTTGTATTGCCTAAAGGTGCAGCTTTGATTCAATACGTTGACGATCTTTTAGTGGCAGCTGATACAGAAGCTATTTGCAAGACGGCTACAGTATCATTATTGCACTATCTACATGACTTGCACCACAAGGTATCACCTTCAAAGCTACAGTATTGTTGCCAAGAAGTTACTTATTTAGGTCACTTATTGTCAAGAGAAGGGAGAAGGTTGACCCCAGAGAGAATTGCAGCGATTTCCCGAATGACTGTGCCAAAAACCCAGAGAGATGTTCGTGCCTTTTTAGGTATTACGTCCTACTGCAGACAATGGATTCCAAATTTTTCATTGTTGGCGAAACCATTGATAGCCCTTACGTGCAAGGATGTTTCATCCCCAGTACCTTGGTCTGAAGAATGTCAGAAAAGTTTTTCTGAATTGCGTGATGCGCTGTGTTCGGCTCCTGTGTTGGGTACCCCTGACTACAGTAAGCCGTTTACACTATACGTTCACGAGAGGGATGGTTGCGCGTTGAGTGTTTTGACACAATCTTTTGGTGGTAAGCAACGCCCATGTGCCTACTTTTCTTCGACTTTAGACCCAGTAGCAAGGGCTTTGCCAAGTTGCTTAAGAGCAACAGCGGCAGCTGCGGCGTCCATTCGACAGTCTGCAGGTCTAGTCATGGATAATATACTCACGGTAATGGTTCCGCATGCAGTCGACACTCTATTGAACCGAACGAAAACTCAACATCTGACAAGTGCAAGATTGTCCGGATATGAGTTGACGTTGCTGGCCAGTCATATACGGATAAAACGATGTAATGTGTTGAATCCAGCAACATTGCTGCCGATCGACACAGAATCAAGTGATGAAGCAGTACATGACTGCTATCTCAAAACTGAAGAGGAAACTAAGGGTCGCATTGACCTAAAAGAAGCTCCATTGACAGATCCCGATGGTACTTTGTATGTGGATGGTTCTTGTTTCAAGTTGCCGAACGGTGATGTGGCGACTGCGTATGCTGTAGTTACATTGAGAACGATTGTGGAAAGTGCAAGATTAAATCAAAATTCGGCTCAGGCTGCTGAGCTAATTGCTTTGACGAGAGCGTGTGTATTGTCTAAAGATAAACGGGTGAATGTGTTTACAGATAGCCAGTATGCATTTGGTGTGGCACATAGTTTTGGACGACTGTGGAGAGAGAGAGGATTCCTTACGTCACATGGTACGAAGATTCAGCATGGCCAGCTTGTAAATGATCTTTTGGATGCACTTACGTTGCCTAAGCAAGTGGCGATTGTTAAATGTAGTGCGCATCGTAAAGTGATGGATGATGTTGGTCGTGGTAATGCGTTTGCGGATGAGACTGCTAAGGAGACTGCCCGGAACATTAGCACTCGAATGTATGTGACGAGTTCGGTTAGGTGGCCTGCAGAATCAAGTATGTGTGAAAACACTATCGAGAGTGTGAAAGCAATTCAGAATGAGGCCACCGAAACTGAAAAGACGAAGTGGAAAGAAAGTACGGGAAAGTTGGATGCGAATGGTTGTTGGACTGACTTATCGGAACAGAAAAGATGGATGTTGCCTGATGCGTATGTACTGGCTATTGTGACTATGGCACACGGGTTAGCACATATTAGCGCGAAAGGTATCTGTAAATTGCTGTTTCCTGTGTGGAAGAATGATGGTATTACGAAATGTGCTGAACGCTTGGTTAAGAATTGTATGGTGTGTTTGATGCACAATCCTGGTAAGGGCACTCCCACTCCACCTGGTCATTTTGCCCCTCCTGCGTACCCTTTCGAAGTTATCCAGTTGGACTTTATCCACATGGAGAGATGTAATAATTTGAAGTATGTGCTGGTTGTGGTGTGTGCATTTTCTAGGTGGATTGAGGCCTACCCCCTTAAGGATAATACGGCTTTATCCACGGCAAAAATTTTACTCAAAGAGTATTTTTCCCGCTACGGAATGCCTCGGGTTGTGTGGTCAGACAACGGAAGTGAGTTTGTTGGGAGCGTGATGAAGAGTGTGTGTCGCGGGTTAGGGATTGTACAGAAATTTCATAGTGCCAATCATCCTCAGTCAGCCGGTTTGGTTGAAGGGTACAATGGCACCCTTAAACTAAAACTAGCAAAGATTCAGGCTACGACAGGTCTTTCGTGGCCTGACGCTTTACCCTTAGCATTGCTATCAACAAGGGCAACTGTACACTCCCGAGTAGGGCTCAGTCCCTATGAAATAGTGTTCGGTCGTCCTGCCAATGTTTGGGGGGTCCCTAGACCGGGTGCCTTTTGTGAACTTGAGTATCCAATGTTAATCGATTATCTTCATGACTTGACTGCTAAACTGAGGTTAATTCACCAACAGGTTCACGAAGCATTGCCAACACAGACGGAGGGTCCAGGCCACCAGCTCCAGCCCGGAGATTGGGTGGTAACGCGCAATTTTTCGCGCAAGAACAATTTGGATCCCAGGTTCACCGGACCCTATCAGGTGCTCCTTGCCACGAGAACTGCAGTTCGTCTTGAGGGGCGGAAAAATTGGGTGCATGCCACCCATACCAAGAAAGTCCCCATTCCGTTGCCAGCAGACTCGTGGGTAAGGAAAGGCATTGCATCAACTGAAACCGAAGGATTGCCGGCGTTGGTACCTTTCAGCGACGCACAACCTGTCGGAGAATCCTCAGTGCAGCAAAAAGGCATTATTGAACACTTGTCATCAGAAAACTCAAGACCAGAACATTCAGCTGATCAACAGGGCGTTGTCCCTTCAACGGATCTTTTGTTTAACGAACAGACACGTCCTGGGAAAACCCGATATTTTTTAAGATCCAGCACTAAAGACTAATAAAACCCCGTTCTGTCCCTTGACAAGTGCATTATCCCGTTTTCCATGATCAGTTTGAACACTCATACTATTGTAATTATTTTGTATATATTCATTGAGCTTCGTTCCTTACACTTTTTTGTTTCCACAGCTGAGAGACATTTGTTTTTGATATATATATATATATTTGTGAAATAAAGGCCGTAGGGCCGCGCGTGTACTTCCTCCTGGTTAGTAGGTCTTGACGCTAGGTTAAAGACCGTCGATTCCTGGGAACTCCTAGGAATTGACTATTGCTACACAGAACGAAGTGCGTCAAGAAACGTTGCGGACGGTCATAGGGAATGGCATTTTTGAAGCTGATGGACTTGGAAAAAGCTCAAGCACAAAGATTCAAGCTGCAGCAACTCAGTCGTACCAAATGTTTTGTGTTCCAAATATTTGTACTGTTTGTGACTGTTTCAGCGTTATTGGCGGGTGGGGTGTATTACACAATGTCTTACTTCTTGCCTTCTACTATACCTACTCCTACCCCTGACCTTAAACTCATCTCCACTGACTCTCCTCATTCTTTTCACATCTTACCTGAACACGAGCAGACTAGACGTGCAGAATTCCGCAACAATTCCTTTATTCAACTCCTTCATCAGCATCAGTTAGTGGTTAACACTACTAATTGTTGGGTGTGTGGGTTGATGCCACATACTACGGATAAGGGAATTCCATATCTGGTGTTACCGTATAGCTCCCAAGGGTCTGCTCGAGCATTTCAAACAATGTTTCGAAGCGCACTGGGTTTCCACCCCATTCGAGAACCACGTTCCCCTTACTCTGGTCCTACCTCGTACCAAAAATCTTTGTCTATAGCAATAGAGGATTTAGATAGCGATATCTATGATCCCTCGCTTATCCCTGAAGAAGAGGTACAAGCCTATAGGGTCCTAAGTAGAGGCGAATATAGTGTGTTCACTAGTGAAAAACAGCTTAAAAGCTCGCCTCCGATATGGGTCGTACCCCACATTGGTAATTTTTGTTTAATAGGTCGCGGCCGTAGATCGAAAGCCCGACTTGGAGAGAGTGCTTGCACTGAAAATTATATATTGCCAATGGTCTCGTCCCCTGTGTTTTTGGCTGCCAAGGGTACATACTTTATTTGTCATGATCGTGCATATGCATGGTTGCCCTCTGACTTCATGGGCTCATGTTTTATCGCAAACTTGTTGCCTCCGACGTTTACTGTAGATGCAGATTATCACAAAACTAGAGTTGTGAGAGGCGTAATTAGCGAAGAGGATACTGCCGGTCAAGAGGCAGGAGACTTTTTCAAGGGTTTCCTCCCATTTTGGGGACCTATGGTTAATAGTAGGAACCTAAGACAGTTGACTCGAGTGGTGGAATCGACAGCTAATATTACTGCCAGTGCCCTTGGTAATATCACCACAGAACTTCAGGCGGATAGACTTATGACGTTACAAAACCGTATGGTTTTAGATGTGATCTTAGCAGATCGAGGTGGGGTATGTAAGGTGATCCATTCGAGCTGCTGTATTTTCATTCCTGATAACGCCCCGACTGTCTATCAAGCCATCTCGAAGTTGCATAAGATTTCCGAATCCATACACGTGGATGTAGGGGATTGGACGCTACTTGGATGGTTTTTGGGCCTGATGTCGACTTGGGGTTGGAAAATTCTGACGATCATTGGAGTCGTTGTAGTGTTCCTGTTCACGTGTTGCCTTTGCGTGCAGTGCGGTCCTGCCTTATGTGGCCTCTGTGCTACAACGTGTATGAGACAGCCACCTGTTACCAAAGGGTCTCGGTTGGACAGAGCTATGCTACAACAACATCTCGAGGGTCTGATGAATATCGAATATGATTCCGACTAGTGCTTGCCTACATGAGGGCAAAAGGAGCGTCTGAGGTTCCGTGACAATTTTAAGTGATGTTTTCGACTCGCACGAATATGGTCGAGTCTGGTATCTAAGAACCGCAAATGACGAGTTTAGTAAGTGTGCGCAGTTTCGCTGTGCTAACTTAAACCGTTCATTTGATATGTGAGTTTTTCATCTGTACCCACGGGTTCCATCTTAGATACGGCATCCATTTTGTCTCTTGCCCTCAAGTAGCCAGCGAACGGACACTGTCCGCTTCGTCACCCTGGGACTCTCAGGATATTTGTGGAAGACACATGTACTTTGTAAATATCTTTTACGATGAGGGGGATGATACTGTAAGGCAGATGGCCCCGCTCGAGGCTCATCTTGCCGTCCGGTTTATTGTCTCAGCCGTGCATCTCATTAGGCACGTCCCTTTGATGCCTGTATCTCGTGTTTCCCGATACCTCCCCTTTTACACTCTTTTCAATCCCCCACTGTCTCCATCTTCCTCTGCACCTGTCTTTGTCCCTATTTCGATCTGTTTTACTGCCGATTGGAATTCACTAATGTTGGGAAGATGGGTTTTTACAGTTGGGAACCGCCAAATGTTTCCGCTCTTATGTTCCTGACCTTATGTGTACCAAAGTGACCAAAGCGACCCCTCTGGGGGATAATTATGGGAACCAGGTTGTAAACTTTTGTGTACAATGTTGTCCTATGAGTTAATTTTGTATAAAAGGAGCGATCCACAGAACCAATTGGAAGCAGTCTCCCCAAGTTGCACGTGTTGTACTTGTGTTCCCTGCAGTAATAAACCTTGAATCTCTGACGCCGAAGGAAGTGTCCCGTGTCTCTGTAGTTTGTGCGCCGAAACAGGTATCCCATGAAGGTTATAGGTGTTGTTCCCTGGCACCGCTGGTACTGTTAAAAGTCCAGTCCTTCAGATCCCACGGAGATCAGCTGTGCTGTCCCCTAGGGCTCCTCTCCAAGCCACACCCTCTGCAACATCTACATGGCCCCTCTCGCGGCCATCATCAGGAACTACAGACTCAACATCATCTCCTACGCTAACGACACCCAACTGATCCTCTCCCTTGCCAACTAACCTACAACTGGCAGAAACAACTTCCGCAGCAGGATGAAAGTTGATAATTCAAGGTATCAAACGACTCGTTATATTAATTCTGACTTGAGGCCCAAGTCGAAATTAATGTAACTTGTTGCCACATGCAATATTTGGAAAGTTGCTACTCTTTTGCCCAAGTTCTCCTGGGGCTGTCTGCTGACGCCAGCCACGAGACAGCCTTCTACCCACCTGGGGAGCCGTGTAAATGGCCTGCCTTTGGCAGAGGTGTTACTTCCTCCTGGAAGGAAGCAACATGGGGTGTTAGCGCAAAAGGCAAGCTTCAATGGGGAAGCCACCTTTAAAGGGCAAATGGTCACTAAAGTCGAGAGGGGCTGCTCTTTTGTTTGGGTACACAGGTTGGGTTTGGGGCAGGAAGAGGGAAATACTGGCCATATTTGTTTTCCCATGGACATGTAGCCCACAGGTAACCACACCTCTAGGGCGGGCTACAAGTTCTTAGGATGAGAGAGGGGTTCTGCCATCTTGATGCAGCTGGATGCCACCCTTCACAGGAAGTTGTCATCAATCGGGAGAGAACTCAGAAGTCCTTTGGATAGTGCCCACAACCTCCCCGAGGTCATTTTTTTGGCATGAAAAGAACCCTCCTGGCCCCCGAGACATTAGATCTCGCTTTACTGGAAGGAGAGGATGCACCAAAATGGGACTACACCCTCTGCTTCTCGTGCTAGCGAAAGAAAGGACTGTGCCTGCGGTGTCGTGCTCATGGAGAAGTTGTCCCCTGAGCCCAGCTTGAAGTAGAGTCAGTTAGCTGACTTCCTGTTGTCAGCACAGTGCCAAAAAAGCTAAAGACGCCTGCTGGGGCTAGTTGGTAGCGGAGATCATTGGATGGCCACTACTCGGAGTCGCCATGGTGCAACCCAAGAAACCAGGATCAGATCCTCAAAAGTTACACCTAAGCCTGATGGACCTGGGAGAGTTGTCAGAGTGCAAATTGATCACCCAAAAGGAGTGTTATAGTGCAAGAAGGAAACAGCTGAATCTGTACTGGGGGGACTGGACTTCTGCTGACCCAGGAAGTTCTTTGAGGGACGTCGACCCCTGCGGCCAAAATCATCTCACCAGGTGTGTGGAACAAAGAATAACCCCAGAAAGACCCACGTCGACTGCACAGCATCTTCAGCATCCTTGAGCACCTTCAACATCCTGTATTCCTAGCATCGGAACCACTCCAGAGAAGTCAATGGCAACGAGGCACTGATGCTAGAACTGGACTGGGTAACGCTTTCTTTATGCGGTAACTATTTTGTTGGACTTTCCTGGTCCCCTTGTCTGGCTCCCTGCTGGAGTTGGTTGACTAAAGTAACTCTAAGTAAGAGCATACCAACCTGTAAAGGTTTTTCCTGAAAAAGGTTCTAAGTGTCAGATTTGTTGAATTTTTAGAATAAAGTTCTGAATTAGTGTTTCTTGTAAAATCTATATCTCCAGAACCCTCTGCAGATTGTTTTTCATTTTGTTGTGTAAGAAATTGGGTTACTGGTTGAGGGGGGGGGGGCGTGAAACCCTACTCAAGCAGCAACCTCAGTCCTTGTCAGTGTGAAGTCACAAGCAACCCCCACATTATCCTGTGCTCGACCCTCTGGTATCTTGGCACAGAACAGTCAGGCTTAACTTTGAGGCAGTGTGTAAAGTATTTATGCAGTACCAAAAACAGTATTAAAGTGAAATCATGCAATCCCACATGAATTTAGTAAAACAGAGAGAATTTCAGCTAAATAATACAAGACCAAAATGACAAAAATGTATTCAGTGGAACCGGAGATATGCAAGTTTAAAGAATTCAGTGAAAATAGTACCAAAATGCACAAAATGGCAACTGTAGTTATCTGGTTGCAATGAATAGGAACAAAGTCACTAGTTCAGACAGACCTTGATGTAGCATTGGCTGGCTACATGTGACAACTCAGGTCCACTGAACAGAGTACTTAAATCTTGGCTGCCAAGAGATGCGGAGTCCAGCATTGTACACCAGAAGCAATATCAGATCCAGGCAAAGAGATGCCTACCACGCAGCGGTGGTTCCTGGGAGTTGCAAAGTGTTATGCAAATGTCCTTGTGTGGAGATGCATCGCGCCATCACAGCTCCGATCGGCTGGGTTAGGTGAGGTGATGTTCTTGTTTCTCTGTAGTTTGTACAACAAAGGCGATGCATTGGTTCTGAGGATGCTCCATTTAGCAGCAGAGGCGAAGCGTCGGGTCTGTGGCAAATGCGCCTCACCGCAGAGGAGATCCGTTGCTTCTGCTGAATCAACAGATGGGCTGGAAGAGCACCTTCAGGCCCACTTCAAATAATCCAGGACTGGGGAGGCACCACTTGGGAGGGCAAGACTCACAGATGGAAGGGTCCAGGTGCTGCTTCCAAAGTTGCAGGTAGCCTGTTCTGTCCATGATGCTGGGTACAGGCAGTGTCACTTTACTTGGGACTTACGAGTCAATTAATATGCCTATTGTGTGTAAGTCAATATCACCATGAGTTAAGGTGAGAGCACAAGCACTTTAGTAATGGTTAGCACTGGTAAAGTGGGCATAGCCCTAACTGGATAGCCATACAAGCCAACAAAAATGGGTGCAGAACACAGGAGGGTAAAGGGAAAATGTTGGGGATGACCCTGCAGAAAGAGCCAAGTACAACAGGTGTCCATAAATTCATAAAAATATACTTGGTGTTGGATTCCTTGAGAGTCGAGTTTCTTTCTTCTTCAGTTGTTCTGGTGCTGTTTAAATGCTTACACTTGTTCCTTTGAGCAGGCCTGACTCTTCAGAGCTACAGCTACCAATGGTTGAGCTGGGGTTTAACTAACAAAACATGTCTAGTCCTTAATGAGAGAGCACATGCATTTAGCATTTGTTAACAGTGGTAAAGTGCACAGAGTCCTAAAAGCCTACAAAAACTGGTTCGGAACCAAGGAGGATGAAGGCAAAAACATTGGAAATGCCCCTACAGAAAGGACCAAGTCCAGCAAGACGCCCTTTCAGCCAACATCCAGGGTAGACATCATTATCTTGACTGGCTTCCTTCCTTGGGGGATAGAACATGGACAGAGTCTCTGTAATGCAGGGGCACTTGTCAGTTCTATGCCTCTCATGGAACATGGACATGGAACCATTTCACCACCACACTATACTGGGAGCTGTCTGGGCTACTCTGCACCACCTTCACTCTGATGGGGGATCCTGAACTACCCTCTTTAGGATCACTTCCAGTAAACAATCCAGGCACTCTGGAACTAACCCAGAGGTCTGGGTGTCAGTAAGCTTACAGGTAAACCAGATGTTGGTGTAGCTCTGGAAAAACAATGACTGAACATGTGCTCTCCGGTGATCGAATTGTACAGCTCCTCATTGGTATTTACCTCACTACCCTTCACCCTACTATCCAGTGTCTTAAACAAGTAACCCACAAAATCCCCCCAGGAATGGTGAGACAGTTTATGACTGCCCCTGAATCTCAGTCAATACTTATCAGGGGTGAGACTATATTTCCTGACAAGAGTTTCCTTCATGGGGGAATAACTCACCCTTTCCTCTTTATTTAGGTCCAGTAACGTGTCCCTCCTCTCATTAGATATATGCTTCCAGAGGTCTGCTCCCCAATGCTACTCCGATACCCTATACATCTCAAGAGCAAATTCATATGCCTCAATCCGCCTGTCTAAATCACCCTCCACCTCAAAGTTAGATACCATGTCCCTGGGTATGTGGACACTTTCTTCACTCTGGACACTGTTTTTTCATGACCACCATTATTCATAGACTCTGTCGCTTGTTTAAATTTTAGGTCTTGCTCTTTGGGAGGTTTTCTCTCTTCTGCAGCCAGTCTGGTTAGCTACAGCTACAGGGCCTTTTCAGCTTTTCGGTCCTTCAACTCTTCAGGAGGGACGGTGTGGAAGTATTTATTATTCTTTTTTTTTTTTTTATAAAGTTTTATATAGCGCGAACATGACCACCAAGGGTATCAGAGCGCTTTATAGATTATGCAGCAAGTAAGGGTAAAGGCAAACATGCAAGGTCAACAAAGCGAAAAGTACAAATTAAAAAAATGTCCAACAATCATGTGAGCAAAGCCTCAAGGCTACAAAACAGCGGCTATAGACCACAAGTCAAGTGGGGCTGGTGTACTGGAGCAGATATTTCTTCATCAAGAGTCCTGTAACTTCCATTTTGAAGTTGCCAACGGAAGGAATCACCCTGACTTCAGGGGGGAGAGAGTTCCAGATACTCAACGCCAAGCCTGAGAAGGCTCGATTGTATGTCTTTTTTTTCTTGAATTTTTGTGGTTTGCGTAAAAGGGAGCTGGCACTTCTGGAGGCTCTTGTACCACATGAGAGCTCCAGTTTCTGAGCGAGGTACAACAGGGTCTTGAAGTGGATGGCTTTGTGTGCCATGCAAGCAATTTTCAGCTGTATCCGAGCTTCATATGGGTGTCATTTTAGGGCAGCAGGCCCGGAGAGATGTGGTTGTATTTTTTAGTACCCGTTCAGAGCCTAGCAGCGGAATTGGGAATAAGAGGAGCCGTTTTCACTCTGGGAAAGCCCCAAAGCGTTGTGCTGCCATAGTCGAGCTTTGTGATCAGTACCGGACTGGGAACTGAAAGGAGCCCTGGCAAATTTTGCCAGACCAGCCCCCGTCCGGCGCGTAGCGAACGAGCACAGCGAGCAAGCCCAACTGCTACTAGGAGGGTTTAGGGGGGTTCTCGCCCAAGAAAATTTTGGAAAACGACAGACGAAAATGGTGAATTTTACAGCACATTGTTCATCACATATATATATATTTTTTTAAATATTTTTTATTGGAAATTTTGATACAATTTTACCCCCCCACCACCCCCCTCCCCCACAGGACATTTCCATTTCTTTACGGACAGGAACAAACATTATAAACATCCCATTAGAGTACAGATCAATTAGAAACACTCTTCATAGAGAAAATAAATATAAAGAGTACGAAAAAAAAGGAGGAAGAGAAATATAAAACCAGCTAATAAAATAGAAAAAAAATGTACTAAATAGACCAAAGGGGAAGCGATGAAGAGCGAGAACACATAAGAATAAAAATAAAACATACATGCTCTGCCTGAAAACAGAGAATTTTCTAACCCACCCCTTCCCTCTATTTATTAATTGGAGCCCATATTTGCTGCCCCTTTGCTCTCCCCTTTTTCCCCCGCCTGGCATAAATCGCGTTTTCTAAATTACAGCTATGCAGCAGCCTGGCTACCCATTGCTGCATCGATGGTGGCGGTCTATCTTTCCAGGCTGTCGCTATACACAGGCGGAAGACTGCCATAGTTACAAATAGTAATTATTCCTGGCTTCGGCAGGGAGTCTCACTTGAGACCCCTAGCATAACTAGCTCTGGGGTTAGCTTAACTTGCAGTTTCAGTGCCCTACCAAGGAATACCTCCATAGCTTCTAATACAGGCCGCAAATCTGGACAGGTAGCAAACATGTGCATTATATCACCCTCATTGCTGTCACACCTGGGGCAGGTAATTACCTGTGTTCCCCTCCATTGAGCTATTTTTGCAGGGGTATAGTACAGTGTATACAGAGTTTTATAATGCTGTGCTTGCAGAGTTGAGGATCAAAGAATTTCACATCCATACTTTAGTGATTTCTCAAACGCCGCCCGCTCTATCCCCAATCTGTTTATCCATTTCAGCTTTTCTAGATCATCATCTCTATTCTTAATTAATTCTGCATACAATCTGCCAGTCTTGCCCCTCCTCAATAATCTGCAATATTAAATTATTTTCAAAACCCCCTAGCTCCACCTGTATTACCTGACAAAAAAACTTCTAGCCTGCAGATATTTAAAAAAACTTCTTGAACTTAACCCAAATACCCCTTGAAGTACCGAGAATTGAAGCATACCCTCTGGGCCCATGAGGTCCCCCACCTTCTTGATTCCGAGCCTTTCCCACTCCCCGAAAATTACATCCCCGAATATATCCTGTGGCAGTGTGGGATTCTTCGCCAGTCTAATATGGGCGTTGAATCTACTCAGGCCAAAGCTCTTCTTAAACGCCCTCCACATCCCGCCTCTACTGTTTTGGATTTGGTTTTTTTAAAGAAGCTCGGGTCTGTATGTTTCAAAAGGACATTCTCTGCCTTCTCTCCTAAAATCAAACCGTAGATCTACTTAGACCCTGTGTGTTGTACTGCTTCCATTTCAGCCCCTCCCAGAAGACTTGACATTTGCTTTAATGCTGCTGCCCAATGGTACAGCTTTAGATCGGGCATGGCCCAGCCCCCTCGCTCCCGTGGTAGCGACATAAATCTCAATGCCCTCCTGATTTTGCCATGGGCCCAGATAAAACGGTTAAACATTTGCTCTATAAATCTAAACCATATATTCAATTGTATCAACTTTCAAAGCAAAGTAAATAGTAGATGATGACCTTAAAGAGCGCCAGGTTACCCACCCAGCCACTGAGACCAGAAACTGGGGGAATGTAACACATAAGCATCTGATAACCAGCACCTAGGGCACAGAGGCCAGAAACTATGGAAACATCACATCCATGCAGTGTAAGTCCTAATAATGATTAACATTTTCCTCTGAATTTAAGCTGTTTGTGCAAGATCAGCTGTTCCGGGTACATATGTTCTGAATAGTGATAAGGCTCCCTGCCCTCTCTACCCCAACCCCCAGGCGGATCCGCCAAGAGGTTTGAACACTCATGAAAAATAAATAAATATGTCTGCATAATACATTCATTGACAAACAATATTGTATAGAAACGCTGGGAGCATGAACAAGCACTGCCCGCGGCAATAGGTCTGGCTATGTTTTTAAGTGGGGGAGAGAGAGGGAGAAAGAATAAGAGAAAGGGAGAAGAAGAGGGAGAAAAAGAGTGAGAGATAGAGGAAGGCAAGGAATGAGAGAAAGATGGGGAGAGGGACGGAAAGAGAGAGACGGTGTGATAGAGAGGGATGAGAGAGAGAGGGAGGGCGGGAGAGAGGAACAGAGAGAGAGAGGGATAGAGAGAGCAGAGGGAGAGAGAGGGTGGAGAGACAGGGGGAGAGAGTGAGAGAGGGATAGGGAGAGATAGAGAGAGAGGGAAAGGGAGAGAGAGAGGGAGCGAGTGAGGGAGAGAGAGAGAGAGAGAGGGAGTAAGAGAGAGGGAGAGAAATACAGGGATAGAAAAGAGAGAGGGATGGATAGAGAGAGAGAGGGAGAGAGAAAAGGATAGAGAGAAATGAATAGAGAGTGAGAGAGGCAGCGAGAGAGATATGGGGATAGAGAGGGCAAAAGGGGATTGAGGGAGGGAGAGAGATGGGGAGAGAGTGCGATTTAGAGGGAGAGAGGGATAAATAGAGAGCACGTGAGGGAGCAAGAGAGAGAGGGACAGAGAAAAAGAGAGAGGGAGGGAGGGAGCAAGAGAGGGAGAGAGAGAAAGGAAGAGGGAGTGAGAGGGGGTGAGAGAAAGAAAGAGAGAGAGGGAGGGAGGGAGAGAGAGGGAGAGAGGGAGAAGGAGGGCGAAAGAGAGGGGGCGCGAGAGAGAAAGAGACACAGAGAGTGGGAGAGTGAGAGAGAGAAAGAGAGGGAGAGAGGGATACAGAGAGAGTGGGGGAGAGATTGAAGGAGAGAGAGAGTGAGAGGGAGAAGGAGAGGGAGAGAGAAAGGGGAGAGATGGAAGGAGAGAGAGAGGGAAAGAGAGAAGAGAGAGCGAAGGAGAGAGAGATATATATATATATAGAGAGAGAGAGAGAGAAGGAGAGAGAGAGAGGTATATATAGAGAGAGAGGTATACAGAGAGAGAGAAAGGGGAGAGATGGAAGGAGAGAGAGGGAAAGAGAGAAGGAGAGAGATTTCCATAATTTCACTACTGAACATACCACTAATTTACTTATAATTTTACCCTCACAACACCAAAGTGCTATCGTTGTTTGACATAATGCAATATTCTTTCACTACAGAATAAGGGAATAGTTGAACTAGATAATATAGATTTTATTGTATTATAACAAAATGGGTATCAACGTACTGAATAACATATCATTACGGTATAGCAGTGTCTGCCCATTAATGTAGTACAGAATGTCCCATACAGAATGTCCCCTTGACTGTACCTCCGAATGTAGCCGTATTTGTACCGAATATGACCACCATCTCTGTGCTTCTGTACTACAAAATATGCAATGATTGTAGTACAGAATATGCAATAAGTGTATTATAGAATGTCAGTGCGACCCTACCGAATGAGGCTATTGTACCGCAGAATATGTCATAATTTTACTAAAGAATAAGGCTATTATTGCACTGTAGGATGAGCAATTAATGTAATAATGTTTCGTACCATTGTATATGTTCATTATTGTACAACAGAATGATCCCATGACTGTACTCTACAGAATATGCTATAATTGTATTACTAAAGCAATCACTCTCCTACGGGAATGAGGCCACAACTGTACTAGAGACTATGTCATCATTTCACTACAGAGAATGGCTATTATTGCCCTACGAAATAGGCTTTAATGCACTGCAAAACAAGCTGTATAGAACATGAGTATCGGCTAATACTATCAAACAAATATTCTTTATCTACACTATCATCCCACTCAAATGTGCTTAAACAATCAGAGATGGCAGCACCAGACAGATACACAAAAATAACCACATGCAGAAAGGCAAACAAGAGGCAATCAGACATTTAATTACACATGGAAACTCTGTCAGACAAGCATTTAGACTCTGACAAAGAGGCAGACACAGTCATGGTGGTGCCATTTTAGCAGACAATGTAGCTAGACACAAAGATCCAGAAGGATGCAATCACACAGAGACAGACAGTGTACACACTGTGACAAACACACATACACATCACAGACAGAAAAAAAACAGCGATACGGTTATTTCCCAAGAAATATATTAATATGTAAGTAAGTAAAATGTTAGCTACCCAAGAGAACTACCCTCCTCATGGCTATTAAGTAGTTTGGAAACTACTGCAATTGTCTTTTTGTCTAGCTGAATTTTATATTAATGACGTAGTAAAATGTAGTTTTAATTTTGTATAGTAATTTTGAAATTAATTATGCAGCATAGAGAGTGAGAGAGGAAGCGAGAGAGATATGGGGATAGAGAGGGCAAAAGGGGATTGAGGGAGGGAGAGAGATGGGGAGAGAGTCGATTTAGAGGGAGAGAGGGATAAATAGAGAGAATGTGAGGGAGCATGAGAGAGGGACAGAGAAAAAGAGAGAGGGAGGGAGGGAGCAAGAGAGGGAGAGAGAGAGAAAGTTTCTTTTAGATTTGTATTTAGAATATGTTTTTACTTGGTGATGTAAATGATTATAATTTTTATTTTTTTTTAGTTCAAGAAATTTTTATTCAGTTTTAGCAAAAACACAAAAAAAGCCATACAATAATGTAAGTGATCATAATAAGTTAAGACAAAAGGCACCAGAGTTAATAAAAAATTCAGGAACATCAATGAGGAGAAGAAAGAAAAGTAAAGAAAAGAAGAAGAGAGAGGAGAGAGGAGAGGAAAAAGTAAAAAAGACAGAGAAGGAGGGAGGAGAGGGAAAGAAAGAGGCTAGGTAGAAATTGGGAATATGCAAGAAGAAGAACAGGATATGAACTCACATGGAATGGGTAGAAGAGAGGTAAGTAACAAAGGGGAGCCAGAGGAGATCGGATTTAATTTTTAGAGGGATAGAAGAAGAAGAAGCAACAGAAATCCTACGTTCATCACATATGAAATTCCACCAAGTCATAACAGAAATTTTGGAATTATCTTTCCAGCAAGATAGAATCACTTTAAATGCAATAGCAATAAACAAATCAAGTAACCGAGCATTAGATGAGATCATATCTATATCATCAGATAAAGAACCTAAAAATACATTTGCTAACGAGAATGGTGTAGAACATTTAAACATACACATGCATATATCCCAGATAGAGTTCCAAAATGAGAAAACAGAAGGGCAGTCAAACAGTTGATGCTTAAGTGTACCTGGTTCGGAAGAACAAGACCAGCATACAGAGGGTGAAGCAGGAGAAAACTTGGAAATACTTACAGGTGTAAAAACAACTCTATGATAAATTAAAAAAAGAGGGATTGAGTAATGCGTGCAGCAATAGAAACCTTAAATAATTTGGACCATAAGCGATCCCAAACATCAACTGGAATCAAAATATTCAAATCAGCTTCCCAGGCAGTCTCAACAAAGGATTTAGGACGATCTGAAACATTAGAAACCAGTAATCTATATACAAGGGCAGCTTTTGGTCGTTGTAAAGAGAACAAAGGGTAGAGTGGGGACGTGGGAGAAAAGGAGGGTAAAACATCGGGTGGAGAAAGGAGCGTTAAATGAGAGCGAATAGCATCAGTTATGATGGTATATTCTTGTAAACACGAAATAGGCAGGAGATACAAACTTTGCAAGTCTTGGAAAGAGAGAATAGAATTATTGAAAAGGAATTGATGTACAAAAGAGATCCCCTTTTCTTTCCAGTATTTGTAATAGAAAGACTTGCCCTTATACTTGAGGAACTTATTATACCACACAGTGGACGATAAAAAACATTGGAGGGGAGATAAGTCTTTGGTAAAAGTGTCAAGCAGCAGCGTCTTAGAGTATTTCAGAACTGGGTGTTTAGACAAAAAGGAACAATTGGACATGAAAACGGCATGTTGAAACGAAAAATCTTTCAACAAGGAGCGTTCGAACACCACCCATCTGGGTACAAGTGAAGTCAAAAAATCATATGCTAAAGTGAAGGATTGTTTTATAACAAAAGCAGAGAAATATAATTTAAAGTTGGGGAACCGTACACCACCTTCATTTTTAGAACGAATGAGTGTTTGCAAAGCAATGCGGGGGTGTTTGTCATTCCGCAAAAATTTGGTACATATGGAATTCAAACGAGCAAAAAATGAGCAAGGGATTTTTATGGGGAGCATAGATACAGTATAAAGAATATGAGGCGTAATCATAATTTTAATGGTATCCAGTCTACCCCACCAGGACAAAAATAAGGGAGACCAACTTTGGAGAAGGGACTGGAGTTTATTGACAAGGGAATCAAAGGTGAACTTAAGGGTATCAGCGAGAGAGGGGGAAAACCAAATGCCAAGGTATTTTATTTTGGAAGGGCACCAGGCAAAGTCAGTGGATTGGAACATGTATTGGTAACAAATGGAATTTAGAGGCAGGACTTCTGATTTGGAGAGATTAAGTTTGTAACCAGAGATGGAAGAGTATAAATGGACTTCCGCCATAAAATGTGGTAAAGATGATACTGGGTCAGCCATATAAACAAGAATATCATCTGCATATGCAGATATTTTTGTTTCAATAGCTGCTAATTTGAAACCATGGATATTGGGGTTAGTTCGGATACGTTCTAAAAAAGGTTCGAGACAGAGGATAAACAATAAGGGGGAAAGAGGACAACCCTGTCTTGTGCCTATATTCAAAGAGAAAAATCTAGAAAACTGGTTGTTGACAAAAATACTAGCACGAGGGGAGGAATAAAGGAGTTTAACTAAGGAAATAAAAAAGGGACCAAAACCAAACCATTGCAGAGACCGAAACATAAATTGCCAGTTAATCCGATCAAAGGCTTTCTCTGCATCCAAGGACAGAGCTGCAAGGGGAGATTTAAACGATTTACTGTGGGAAATAATATTAGCGAACATAAGAGCATTATCAGAGGCCAACCTACCTTTTACAAAGCCAACCTGATCAGTTTTAATCAAAAGAGGGATGAGGACGTCTAGGCGGGAAGCAAGAATTATAAATGATTATAAATTGATCGAATAAATTACGTACTATTATTAGGTATAAACACCAAACACGATGGCACAGTGGTATACAAGTCAAAGACATGCTGTCAATTAGATGTACATACAGCATGGAACCAAAGTGACACACAGCAAAGACACAGTGTCACACAATACGTACACAATGACGTAAAAGACGCACACGGTGACACTGCAGCATACAGCACAGATACAATGAAACACAGATCAAATGACACATAGCACAGAAAACAGTCACACAACACACAGTACAGGGCAGGCGCATAGTGATACAAAGCACATAAGTCATGACGCGCAGCATGGACAGGGACACCATACAGCACAGGGATGCAGCAGAGACCACATCACAGCAAAACACATCTGTGGCATGCACACACCTGTTGCTGCCGAAGACACTACTGTCACACCAACATCTAACATAACCAAAGTGTACCACAGCCACAACTTTACCACCAGACCTCATCCTGGCCTATTCATGCCGGTGGAAAGGATTATTAATGCTCTGGGAACATTTATCCACAGCCCCAGTCTGTTCCTGACTGTGAAAATGATTCCAGGGAACATCTCTCCACAGACCACAGTCAGCCCTAGCCTGGTCCTGTCTGTGGAAATGATTCATCCCAGTTCTGCGTTGCACAGTGGAGTGGAGTGAATGTGGGCAGCCATGCTGGCCGCAAATCACATTTTAATTTTGATGGTTGGAATGTGTGGTCAGGGGTGGAAGTCATTATGCCTCCATGCTGCACTCCTTCTCTCCCTCTGAGACGTCTCCCTCCCTGCTCTCTCACAAGAAGGCTACATCGATATAGCTTTTTTTCTTCTCACTTTTCAGCCATGAATCTGATGCACAGAAGCCAAGCTGCTGTGCAATAGGGCTACAAATATTGCAAAAGATAATAGCTTGTTTCCTCTGCACTGATTGACAGAACACTGGGTTTTCTGCCTGGGGCAAAACAACCGCTGCTATTTTGCCTTTGCTTTTTTTTGCTTTGCTTTTGTGTGATTTTCTAGGCTCTCCTCCAGTGAGAATGTCAGCCGTATACAGAAGGGAGCCCTTTACTTGCTCGATGTCTGTCCAGAAACACGAGAGACACTTTCATTCATGCTGTGCTTGTAGAAAGGCTGTGTGTTACCGTGCGCCTCTCTAACTTATTTCTTTCTTGGAATAATTGACAACGATTCCACATGCCATAAATAATGTTTGCTCAGGTTTTCCTTTTGCACATACCATCAGATTAGGCCCCAATCTGATGGTATGTGCAAAACTAAAAAATTCACTGGGCTTGTAATTTACTTTCATTGGCCGTGCCCGCCCCATGCAGTCCCTGAGAGGCTGAGGCAGCAATCACAGTAATCCGTGATTAAAGTAGGAGAATGAACAAAGCAGCCAGTCTGCATTCGCTAAGTTCAGTTCTCCTACATTATTCGCGACCTGGCCGCCTGCACCATGTGCACCAAATCAAAAATGGTAATCATGATGATGATTGATTCTTCACCATAATTAAAAATTTTGATTTATTTCCTGCACCCGCGATGGTCCTGTGAGAGGCTGAGCATGCAACTCAGGCCAGTGAGGCCACCTCGCTCTGCACTGCCTCCGCCCTCCGCCCTGCTCACAATACGTCCCTCAAATCAAATAAAATTGACCCAATCACTGCGCGTGGTGCGACGCCCGCCCATTGTCAACTGTGCCACCATGAATCATCAATTGCCGACGACTGCAGTGGAGGGAAAAACTCACCTGCTGTTGGCAGCAGTCAGGGGTACTAGCCTAGGAATAATTAAATTATGGCCGCCCACAAACTCCGGTCAAGTGCGCACAGTGCCTCTGTCTCAGTCATGACTCGTGATGCTGCAGGCATTCACACGCCCTTTTAATTGAGCAAGGCCCAATGCGCATTCGGCAGGATGACATCCGCCCCACCATAAGAGTGGCGCGCAGACGCGGCGGAGGAGGAGACAGTGCATCATTCTGCACGCTGTGCACAGGCACCTCCTCCTGATTATTGGTTTGCACCGCACGGGTCAATCAGGCTGTGCTGTTTTTCCTGCAAGCTGTCCTCTCCTGCACCGCGGAGCGAGCAGAGATAAGGCGGACAGAGAGAGCGGACTCGGAGTAGTAGTCTGAGTCTCAGGAAGTCTGACACAGACTGTGAGTCTGTCGGACTCAGACAGACAGTCAGACTTCTCTCCGAACCCAACCATGAGGTTCCGTAAAAATTATTACGATGTTCTGGGTATTGCCGAATATGGATAAGTTTGGTATCTACGAACCGCAAATGACGAGTTCGGCAAGTGTGCGAATTTTCGCTACACTACCTGCCAGGGTTCGTCTAATATTACGTGTTCTTCATCTGAACCCTCGGGTTCCATTTTAGATACGGCATCCATTTTGTTTCTTGCCCTCACATAGTCAGCGAGCAGATAACTGTTCGCCCCCTGACCCTCTAGTTCCCAAGCCTTACGGAAGACGCATATTCCTTTCATGCGTCTTTATGGCCGGAGGAATGACACAGCAAAGGCAGATGGCACAGCTTGAGGGTAATCTGGTTGTACCGGTCTATTGTGACAGCCTTACAGGCAATGGATCCAACTCTTTTGATCTCGCGATCATGCTTCCGATATTACCCCCACACTCTTTTCTCTACACGTGTCTGACTTCCTTGCAGCTGCTCTTGTCTCTCCTTCTTGGTCATTTACAACTCTAATGGGTGTGCCTAATGGTGGGAAGATGTACTTTTACAGTTGGGAACCGGCATGGCTATTTATAAAGATGTTCCGGGATTCTGAACACATGAAAGCGACCCTTTTGAAGTCTACTATGGGAACCGGATTGTAATCTTTTGTCCACATGTTATGCAATGGTAACACTCTGTATAAAAGAGAGCGACCTACAACCTCAAATTGAAGCAGACTCTCAGAACCTACACACTGTTGTACTTCTTGTGACTTTTGCCTCCCTGCAGTAATAAACGCTGATCTTTGACGCCGAAGGAAGTATCCCGTGTCTCTGTAATTTGTGCGCCGAAACAGGTATCCCATGAAGGTTATAGGTGTTGTTCCCTGGCACCGCTGGTACTGTTAAAAGTCCAGTCCTTCAGTTTGGCGCCCAACGTGGGGCGACTTCAGCGGTACCGGTCCAAAGCCTGATGATCGTGAGGAACTTCGTGTGAAATCTCCGAGGGAAGGTGCACCCCGCTTCATCGATCCTGTTGTCGAAATAAGTGGCCCGAAGTTTTTCCCTGCGAAGATTGCCGCCTCCTGACGGCTGCGACGGACCGATGCCCTGACTGTCGACCTGTCTTCGACGCCCGGCGCAGACCTTATGTACAAGCGAGACGATAGACGGGCCTTCCTGGTGCCGCCATTGAAGTTCTGAGTTAAGTATTTTGTGGGTCGCTCCCAGTCCTTAGTGGTTGTTCTAGCTTCTTGAAAGCTTTGTTGTTAGCCTTTAAGGCTTTGTTGTAATAGCTCACCGAGCTTTTAATAGCCTCCTCAGGCTTTGTGGTTAGCTCTCCGAGCTTTGTGATAGCCTTAAGGCTTCGTTGTATTGCATGGTTCCATTGCATTTGTAGTTTTTAGTATTGGTCCTTAGTATTATTTGACAGTTGCAATTGCCAAAAACCGAGGGTTTTGACTTACACGAGGTTTAATTACTTCGGTAATCCTTGAAGTTTGATACTAGGTTAGTGTGCACGATGCCTTGCCATAGTGGTTTGTTTCGTATTTTCAAATGTTGCGCAATGGATTCCCGGTTGGAGGACTCGTGTCCGATACCTCCAGTTGGAACTCCGATACATGATCTTTATAGTCGACATGGGGTGGGTCCTATAATATATAATGATTACTGGGTCCGCTATACAAAGAAAGACGGTGACCTTAGATGGCCACCACATGGAACTTTTGAACTTTCGATTTTAGATAATCTTGAGGCTAAATTATTTTTAAAGAAAGCTAGGCCAGCTATGTTTGATTCCTTTCGGATATGGCGTAAAGAGGCCAAGCAGAAAGAAATCAAACAACTTAAAAAGGATCAGAAGCAAGGGTTCGTTCCGATAATGCAAGCTATACGAGGATGTAAACAGGACAAAGAAGAAAAGGAAATGGAAATCTCTACTAGATTGCATCATATGAAAATAGATAGATGTTACCCAGTTTTGCCAAATAATCTAGAAAAGAAAGAAGAAGATTTGAAGGAGGATTCCTTGTTATCGTATTTAATGAAATCACCACCTCCTTATGTACAGGGTGCTACTGCTCCTGTAGTTCCTCCTGTAGTACCTCCTGTTGCTCCCCTTGTTGCTCCAGCGGCTGCGGGACAGCCCGCTGTTAACCCTACGTTTGTTCCACCACCTGTCCTTGTTCCTACTGCTCCTGTACCTGTACCTTCGCAGACTGTTGTTTCTGCTACTCCAACTATCTTGTCAGTTCCTACTATGCCTTCTTTCACCTCCAGTGTTGTTGCCCCTGTTTTTCTTTCTCCTTCTGTTCGTAAGCGTGTTCCTAACTCTGTTGCTACCCTTTATTCACCTTTTTCTGGTCCGTTATTTTCGTCTGATTCATCTGAAACTCCTCAGAGACGGAGTCAGATCCCTAGTGGTAGGGAGAAAGAGACATTAATAACCATGGCACATAGGTGGATAAGACATCCTGCTAATTACACTCCTCGTGTGGTCTTTGATACATTTTCTCAGTTTAATGAGCCTACGCAGAGATTCGTGTTTGAGGAGATGTGTAACTTTTTGAGGGAAGAATGGTATAATGATGATGTAGATAATGTACCATCCGACATAATTGAACTTCAGAGTCACTTTTCGAACGGTATGATTATAGGAGACGATGTACGACGTGCCGTGGAACGCTTATTAGCGTTCAGATCCACAGCACATTCTCGGGTGTCCTCAGATGATACCACCGAGAATTGGAAAGCGGTTCCTGGTCAATATCCCATGAGAGAGGTTCCGCCACTGTGGGTGCCTGGTGATCCTAATGCAAACCCTGTGGTTCTACCGCATTTTCGAAGGGTATGGATACATCTTCCATGGAAACGATCGGAAGTTTTGCAAGTGAAGCAATCCTTACCCGATCCGCGTAAAAATCCGGCTGGTTATTATAAAGAGTTATCACAACTGGTGGAAGCTTCTATTATGAACCTTGCCGACATCGACATGTTGTTTGGCAATGTTGTACCGCAACCAGTTTGGGCCAAAATTCGTCAAGCCAACCGCGCAGTTGAATTAGGGGGTGATTGGGCTGCACTGCTAGCGGCTGATGCATTACAAGTTGGTGGGGCTAAGCCCGACCAACTAATCTTAGACTTGCCGCAGAAAATCATTACGCTCATGAAAACTATCATGCCAGCGATGAAGGTGAACTGGGATAAGTTATCAGCTTGTAAGCAAAAGAAAGACGAGAGTGTCTCGGATTTCTTTACAAGGTTTGAGGAAGCGTTTGTCGACCACAGCGGTCAGGACATGGGAGCTGAGGGAGGCCAGCGGTTATTTGTTGACAAATTTGTGTCGAATTTGTTGCCTGAATTAAGCAACAAACTGAAAAATTCAGAGAGTGCGTGGGCAGTTTCAACCCCTGCGCAAATACTAGCAACAGCCCAGTATTATGAGAATAGGGAAAAGGAAGAAAGTGATCGTGTAGAGAAGAAAACGAAGGAGCTCAAGACGAAGGTTTTGTTACAGCAAGCATACCCTCCACGATCAAACCAAACTGATTCACAACAGCAGTATCGACCACGAGCACAGCCCAATAGGACACAGCCGCGTTCTGACAATTTTGATTATAGATCTTCCCTTGGGTATAATCAGTGCGCATATTGTAAGAAAGAGGGACACCTAAAATATGATTGTCTTGCCTTACGGGACCGCCTAAATGGTGTGTCAGCACGAGGAAATCGTGGTAGTGGTCCCCAACAGGCATCACGAGGTAGAGGTCGTGGTTCATCCCACAATCAGAGTGATCGTTATCAAAATCAATCAGATGCAAATAATTGTTTTGACCAGCGAAATGCAGGGTCAGTCCGATCTGCACAGTATAATGTGGACGATTATTACGTAGAGCATGAGACTGTTGTAAATGACCATTACTAGGACAGCCAACGACAAAGAGAGGGAGTAGTGTCAGTTCCGGTCGATCAGAGTGGGCCTTACGTTGCAGTGGCTACATCGGGTGTAGTTGAGCCTTTTCTGTTAGACACTGGTGCGACGAAAAGTTCCATCATGCATTCGAAACTCCCTGGCGCACCTTTGTCTGGCTTAACGAACGTTTCCGTTGGATTCTCTGGCGCCCCTGTTAGCAACCCAGTCTCTAGTCCTTTGCCTCTTATGATTGGTCCTCGTGAGCTAACGGCTCCACTGATTCTATCTACAGGTTGTGGTGAAAATCTTTTGGGCCTGGATTTGTTGAAACGATTATATGCAACATTGTATTGTTCCCCCGAAGGAGTGGAGCTTACATTGGGACAGAGAGTGATCTCTCCAATGTATTTATCAGTCGACAAATTCCCACCGGAATTGAGTTCCCTCCCTGCGTCCTTATGGGCCACAGGTCCCAATGATGTGGGCCTGTTAGACATTCCACCCTATGTGATTCAATTGAAACCAAATGCGCGATTACCACGTTTACCTCAATATCGTATTTCTCTTGAGGGCGAACGAGCGCTGTTAGCAATCGTTCATGATCTCATTGGAAAAGGTGTTGTTGAAGAAACTCGTGGAAACGTGTGTAATAGCCCTGTATTACCAATTCTGAAACGAACTGACCCAACTAAACCTCCTGTGTATCGTTTTGTAATAGACTTAAGAGAAGTAAACAAAATAGTGGTTCCACAATTTCCTGTAGTTCCCGACATTACGGCTTTACTAACAATGATTCCGGCATCTGCCTCCTGGTTCACAGTGATCGATCTAAAGAATGCTTTCTTTAGCATCCCAATTGCAGAGGAAAGCAGAGACCTATTCGGATTCTCATTAGGTGGTCGCAGTTTTAGGTTAAAACGCGCTCCACAGGGCTACTGTGAGAGTCCGTCAATCTACAGCCAAGCACTTAAAGGTCAACTTGATGCCTTTGTATTACCTAAAGGTGCAGCTTTGATTCAATACGTTGATGATCTTTTAGTGGCAGCTGATACAGAAGCTATTTGCAAAACGGCTACAGTATCATTGTTACATTATCTACATAACTTACACCACAAGGTATCGCCTTCAAAGCTACAGTATTGTTGTCAAGAAGTAACCTATCTAGGTCACTTATTGTCAAAAGAAGGGAGAAGGTTGACCCCAGAGAGAATTGCAGCGATTTCCCGAATGACTGTGCCAAAAACCCAGAGAGATGTTCGTGCCTTTTTAGGTATTACGTCCTATTGCAGACAATGGATTCCAAATTTTTCATTGTTGGCGAAACCATTGATAGCCCTTACGTGCAAGGATGTTTCATCCCCATTGCCTTGGACTGAAGAGTGTCAGAAAAGTTTTTCTGAATTACGTGATGCGTTGTGTTCGGCTCCTGTGTTGGGCACTCCTGACTACAGTAAGCCATTTACACTATACGTTCACGAGAGGGATGGTTGTGCGTTGAGTGTCCTGACACAACCTTTTGGTGGTAAGCAACGCCCATGTGCCTATTTTTCTTCGACTTTAGACCCAGTAGCAAGAGCCTTGCCAAGTTGTTTAAGGGCAACAGCGGCAGCTGCGGCGTCCATTCGACAGTCCGCAGGTTTAGTCATGAATAATATGCTCACGGTAATGGTTCCGCATGCAGTTGACACTCTATTGAATCGAACGAAAACTCAACATCTGACGAGCGCAAGATTGTCTGGATATGAGTTGACGTTGCTGGCCAGTCACATACGGATAAAACGATGTAATGTGTTGAATCCAGCAACATTGCTGCCGATCGACACAGAATCAAGTGGTGAAGCAGTACATGACTGCTATCTCAGAACTGAAGAGGAAACTAAGGGTCGTATTGACCTAAAAGATACTCCATTGACAGATCCCGATGGTACTTTGTATGTGGATGGTTCTTGTTTCAAGTTGCCGAACGGTGATGTGACGACTGCGTATGCTGTAGTTACATTGAGAACGATTGTGGAAAGCGAAAGACTAAGTCAGAATTCGGCTCAGGCTGCCGAGTTAATCGCTTTGACGAGAGCGTGTGTATTGTCTAAAGATAAGCGGGTGAATGTGTTTACAGATAGCCAGTACGCGTTTGGTGTGGCACATAGTTTTGGACGATTGTGGAGAGAGAGAGGATTCCTTACGTCGCATGGCACGAAGATTCAACATGGTCAGCTTGTAAATGATCTTTTAGATGCACTCACATTGCCTAAACAAGTGGCCATAGTCAAATGTAGCGCACATCAGAAAGTAACAGATGATGTGGGTCGTGAAAATGCGTT
Source organism: Lissotriton helveticus (assembly GCF_964261635.1). Lineage (NCBI taxonomy): Eukaryota > Metazoa > Chordata > Amphibia > Caudata > Salamandridae > Lissotriton > Lissotriton helveticus. The sequence continues at coordinate 210,872,868 of NC_136058.1, forward strand.
TGCAGATGAAACGGCTAAAGAAACGGCTAAAGATTTAACGAACAGAATGTATGTTACGAGCTCAGTGAGATGGCCAACAGAGACTGGTATGTGTGAAGACACATTTGAAAGTGTGAAAGGAATACAGAATGAAGCCACTGAGACGGAAAGAACTAAATGGAGAGAGAGCACGGGAAGATTGGATGAGAATGGATGTTGGGTTGATTTATCAGAGAAGCAGAGATGGATGTTACCGGATGCGTATGTGCTCGCTGTTGTTACAATGGCTCATGGTATGGCACACATCAACACTAAAGGCATATGCAAGTTGTTGTCTCATGTATGGAAGAATGATGGGATTACTAAGTGCGCCGAGAGAGTGGTTAAGAATTGTATGGTGTGTTTGATGCACAATCCTGGTAAGGGCACCCCCACTCCACCTGGTCATTTTGCCCCTCCTACGTACCCTTTCGAAGTTATCCAGTTGGACTTTATCCACATGGACCGATGTAATAACTTAAAGTATGTGTTGGTTGTGGTGTGTGCATTCTCTAGGTGGATTGAGGCCTACCCCCTTAAGGATAATACGGCTTTATCCACGGCAAAAATTTTGCTCAAAGAGTATTTTCCCCGCTACGGAATGCCTCGGGTCGTATGGTCGGACAACGGAAGTGAGTTTGTTGGGAGTGTGATGAAGAGTGTGTGCCGCGGTTTAGGGATAGTACAAAAATTTCATAGTGCAAACCATCCACAATCAGCAGGCTTGGTGGAGGGATATAATGGCACTCTAAAACTGAAATTGGCTAAAATTCAGGCAACAACTGGTTTATCTTGGCCCGACGCTTTGCCTCTGGCTCTCCTGTCGACCAGGGCAACTGTACACTCTCGAGTAGGGCTCAGCCCATATGAGATTGTGTTCGGTCGTCCTGCTAATATATGGGGAGTCCCAAGACCTAAGGAAGTTGATAGAATTGAATACCCTATGTTGATTGATTATCTCTATGATCTGACTGCTAAATTGAGTTTGATTCATCAACAGGTCTTTGAGTCTCTGCCATCACAAACAGAGGGTCCTGGTCATCGACTTCAACCAGGGGACTGGGTCCTCGTCAGAAACTACGGACGAAAACGAAACCTTGAACCAAGATTTGTGGGCCCGTTTCAGGTACAGCTGGCTACAAGAACGGCGGTTCGACTACACGGACGTCGGAACTGGGTACATGCTACCCACACGAAGAGAGTCCCGCTTCCTTTGCCATCGGACACCTGGATAAGAAGAGGTTTTTCTTCATCTGAGACCGACACTGCACCACGTTTCGTTCCATTCAGCGAAGCTCGGCTTGTATCTGACACCGTTGCTGACTCCTCTCAAACAATTTCCTCCACATCAACCTTGGAAAATTTGACTGTTGAACAATTGCCTGAACAATTGAACACTCCTTTGCCGTCCAATCCATTGTTTGAAGATCAGACTCGCCCTGGAAGTAGACGATATTTTCTTCGTCCACGAACAAGCCATAAATAAAAAGATTTTTTTGTTTATAGGTTCTACGTTACTCTGAAAACAGTGGACATTATATATATATTGTGTATCTTTTTCTTTTTCGTACAGCCAAGAACATTATCTAGCCTAGAACCTACCATCCAGGTTGACCGTAAGGCCGTGCGGGTACTTCCTTCTGTTTAGCAGCTATCGACACAAGGTTGGTTTCTATTATCAATTTCTGGGAATTCCTGGGAATTGATAACCGCTACTCAGAACGAAGTGCGTCAAGAACGTCGCGGACGGTCGTTAGGGGATGGAATCATCATTGTCTGAGCTGTCGAAAAGAGAAGAAATGTTGGCGCAAAGATCTACATTGCAGAAAATATGTCATACAAAATGGTTTTTCTCACAAGTAATCATACTGTTTCTCACCATATCTATGCTATTGGTAGGAGGAATATATTATGGGTCTCAGTTCTTATTGTCTTCTGCTACACCTACTCTTCCATCTCATGATCAATATTTCATTTCTACTGTTTCTCCACATTCCTTTTATCCTCTGCCTCAACAAGAACAAATCAGACGTGCGGAATTCAGAAACAACTCTTTTATACAACTCCTGCATCAGCATCAGTTAGTGGTAAACACTACCAACTGTTGGGTGTGTGGGTTAATGCCACATACTATGGATAAAGGTATTCCGTACCTAGTTCTGCCTTATAGTGCACAAGGGTCAGCTCGAGCATTACAAACTATGTTCCGTAGCGCACTAGATTCCTACCCCCATCGACAACCACGCTCAGCAAACTCTGGTCCTGGCCCATACCACAAGACTCTGGCGAGAGCTATTGCAGACTTAGATAGAGATATTTTTGACGCATCACTCATCCCAGAGGAAGAGGTGCGAGCATATAAGGAACTAAGTGAAGCTGAGTACAGCTTATCAGTGGGTGAGAGGCAGCTTAAAAGCTCGCCACCGATATGGATTGTACCTCACGTTGGTAATTTCTGTTTAAAAGGTCTTGGTCGAAATCCGAGAGCTCAGTTTGGGGAGAGTGCTTGTACCGAGACATATGTCTTACCGACGCTCTCTTCCCCTGTTTTCCTGCCTACCAAGGGTACTTACTTTGTATGTTATGATCGAGCCTATACGTGGTTACCTCATGACTTCTCGGGTACCTGCTATATTGCGAATCTTTTGCCTCCCACTTTCACTGTGGCCTCTGATTATCACAGAAATAGAATTGTAAGAGGCGTGATTAGCAAAGAAGATACTTCCGGACAAGAAGCTGGAGACTTCTTTAAGGGTTTCCTACCGTTCTGGGGACCAATGGTTAATAGCAGGAACCTGAGACAGTTAACTCGTGTAGTACAATCAACTGCCAACATAACTGCAAATGCCCTTGGTAATTTGACAGCCGAAGTCCAGGCGGATAGACTGATGACGTTGCAGAACCGTATGGTTCTAGATATCGTTCTAGCAGATAGAGGTGGGGTTTGTAAAGTCATCCATTCGAGCTGCTGCATATTCATACCTGATAACGCTCCAACGGTTTATCAAGCCATCTCTAAGTTGCACAAAATTTCGGAGTCCATACACGTGGACGAAGGAAATTGGACGCTTCTGGGATGGTTTTGGGGTCTGATATCGACTTGGGGTTGGAAGATTCTGATGATCATAGGGATTGTTGTGACATTTCTGTTCTCATGTTGTCTTTGTGTGCAATGTGGTCCTGCCTTATGTGGCCTTTGTGCTACGACGTGTATAAGACAGCCCGTTGTCACCAAAGAGGCATTGAAGGATCGAATAATGTATCAACAACATCTGAGTGATCTGATGAGTTTCAAAATCGATTATGATTCCGACTAGTGCTTGCCTACATGAGGGCAAAAGGACCGTCTGAGGTTCCGTAAAAATTATTACGATGTTCTGGGCATTGCCGAATATGGATAAGTTTGGTATCTACGAACCGCAAATGACGAGTTCGGCAAGTGTGCGAATTTTCGCTACACTACCTGCCAGGGTTCGTCTAATATTACGTGTTCTTCATCTGAACCCTCGGGTTCCATTTTAGATACGGCATCCATTTTGTTTCTTGCCCTCACGTAGTCAGCGAGCAGATAACTGTTCGCCCCCTGACCCTCTAGTTCCCAAGCCTTACGGAAGACGCATATTCCTTTCATGCGTCTTTATGGCCGGAGGAATGACACAGCAAAGGCAGATGGCACAGCTTGAGGGTAATCTGGTTGTACCGGTCTATTGTGACAGCCTTACAGGCAATGGATCCAACTCTTTTGATCTCGCGATCATGCTTCCGATATTACCCCCACACTCTTTTCTCTACACGTGTCTGACTTCCTTGCAGCTGCTCTTGTCTCTCCTTCTTGGTCATTTACAACTCTAATGGGTGTGCCTAATGGTGGGAAGATGTACTTTTACAGTTGGGAACCGGCATGGCTATTTATAAAGATGTTCCGGGATTCTGAACACATGAAAGCGACCCTTTTGAAGTCTACTATGGGAACCGGATTGTAATCTTTTGTCCACATGTTATGCAATGGTAACACTCTGTATAAAAGAGAGCGACCTACAACCTCAAATTGAAGCAGACTCTCAGAACCTACACACTGTTGTACTTCTTGTGACTTTTGCCTCCCTGCAGTAATAAACGCTGATCTTTGACGCCGAAGGAAGTATCCCGTGTCTCTGTAATTTGTGCGCCGAAACAGGTATCCCATGAAGGTTATAGGTGTTGTTCCCTGGCACCGCTGGTACTGTTAAAAGTCCAGTCCTTCAACCACAAAACCAGCACCCCTGTCACAAAACCGGCCCCTACCCCATCCAGCCTACCGGGTGTTGCCCGGTGCCCAGAAGTACCAGTCCGGCCCTGTTTGCGATCACTAATGCTTGCACTGCAACCTTTAGGTCATGAGCAGGGAGAAAGGGTTTGAGCTTTCTTAGGATGCTGAGTTGGAAATTCGCTCCTTTGGTGATGGAGCTGATGTGCTTTTGCATGTTCAGACTATTGTCTAATATAATACCAAGCGAGGATGCCGAGTCCACGAGGTGAGGTCTACAATTAAGAGCAGTAAGCTGATTCAGCCATTGTTCCATGCCCAGGGATTGCTTGTGGTTTGAGATTAGGAGGAATTCTATTTTTAGAGCATTTAGCTTCAGGTGGTTCCGTGTCAGGCAGCTTTGTGTTTCCGGCAGGACTGAATTGAGGGACTGAATGTCCTCAGGGGAGGCGATCTTCAAATATAGTTGGGTGTCATCCGCATAATTGTGATAGTGAATGCTGGATGATTTCGGAATTTCTGTTAGAGGCTCCATGAACAAGTTAAAGAGCGTGGAAGAGAGTGCTGAACCTTGTGGAACCCCCAGCGTAAATGGTGCAGGATGGGACAAGGATTGGTTCACCTTGAAGCTTTGAGATCTATTCAGGAGGAATGAAGAGAACCAATTAAGCACTGGCCCAGACAACCCCATACTGTGTTTCATGAGGTCAATTAAGTTATTTTGTTAGACAGTATCAATGCTGACGAGAGGTCACAATGGATCAGTAGACATGACTCATTGTGGTCCAGCATTCTTAGCGCATCATCAACAATGTGCGTTAGTGCCGACTCTGTGCTATGGCCCGGGCGGAAACCAGATTGCCATTGGGCCAGGAGTTGGAAATGGTCGATATGGTTGCAGAGATGGGCCATCACACATTTCTCCAGGAGCTTTTGCCAGGGTGGGGATGTTGGAGATAGGGCGAAAGTTATGCAGGTCCGTGGGATCAGCAGTTGGTTTCTTTAGAATCCGGGTAACTTACCTCAATTTTAGGCAGTCTGAAATATCGCTTTGCCGAAGTGATGCATTGACGATCTTTGTCCACAATGTTAGTAAGGAGGATCTAACTTCCGGCAATAGGTTCGATGGCAGAGGGTCATTGTAATGATTGGAAGGTTTCAGAGTCTAGTGTTTTGCGTATAGTGCACTCATCCAGGGTTTGGAACAGACTCCAGGATGCATTGTTTTTAGGGGGGTTGGGTTGCACAGGGTCAGAGATAGCCATGCCTAGTGGACATGTTTGGTGGGGGGGCAGATGTTTTCGCAGAGAGCAGTCGGATCATGCGGGTTGATGTTCCGTAGGCATATTTTCAGCTGTTTTGAGTTCTTAGGCTGGGCTTTACTTGCTCTTACCGTATCAAGGATGCGAAGGAAATGCAATAATGGTCTGTACAATCACATGGAACTCTGCTTCCTGCATTGAATCCAGTACTCCATCTCTGTGGTGCCTCGTCTCGTCTCTGGAGCCACTGCTATGTCATTCCCCTCCTTCTCCTCATCATCCTTCTCAGGGCCATCACCATCTTGGTCCTCTGGGGGTGCCCATACCAGCATGCTACCTCAAACTCATACAGCACATGCAGATGGTCATGCTTAGTGGTCCCCCTCTTCATTTCCAGCCCCCACTCCCTGCAGAACTTCTTTAGCTCCCTCATAATGTATTATGATAGGCAGCTGGGGCCCATTTCCATTCTGGCAAGGTACCACAGGTGCAAAAACAAAAGAGTCTCAAGTTTATGATGGTGAGGAATAAACACAATTTCAAAAAGTGACCAATTCCGAGAGAAAAAAGAAGAATTAAAAAGGAACTCGAAATAGCCTAATATTATTTATCTGGGATTTCAGTGTAACTGAAAATCACTGCATAGCTACAGGTCCTAAGCTTCACTGCTGATCACCAATGTAAATAATTAGGGTACTGGTTGAGGGGAATAAAACCCTACTCAGGGTGAAGTCACAAGCAAACCCCAAATTATAGGAGTAGCCCTTGACCTTTGGTTGTTGCACCTCTCCCCCTACCTAGCTCCACCAGACTGGTACTCTGCTCCTAGGTTGAAAGCCTCCTGTTCGATCAGGTTGTCGAAGGGACTATTCACCTTGCCAGATTGCTGTGAGAGCACCCATATAGCTTTGCCTGGTAAACGTAAATTGTTTGTTAGTTTGTTTGTTAGTGGTTATCAGTTCTTCCTTTGAGACTTTATTTTGCATTGGCGCACATTACTTTTCACTGGTCTTTGGGTTTGTTTTCTTGACTGGACCGCTTTGTTCGCACTGCCCGCTCCTGCCATTTTCCTTCTCCTGATACTTTTCTTCTGCCCGTCCTCCCAGACAGCCCCTCGCACCTTCTGGGAATACATAAGGAGGCTGCTGCATTGCCGTGCCGCTGGCAAGCCAAGGCGTACCAAAGGAAAGCTTGTCTGCACTCATCCAAGCCTAGACCACATCCAGCGCCAGGACCCCTGGCCCTTCCACCATCGGCCGCTGTACTGTAGAAGAGCTGTTGGCCCCGGACACCAGGACAACAGCTGCTTCACGTTCTCCCCACGATCAACCATAGGCCCCTTGACCTGCTGCCACTGCCACTTCTCCTGTCACACAGGACCTCCAGCCTGCACCAGAATCAGGCTGCCTCAACTCACTAGACTATGAACAACCGGCAATCGGTCCAATGCCTCCTGCTCAACGCCCGTTTCTATGGCAAACTTGCCACTAAATCTGGGACACCGTCACCACCCTCTCCCCTTACATCGCCTTCATCACCCAAACGAGGCCTAAACCCACCTTGAACCCAGACATTGCCTCTGCCACTCCTGATGAATGCAAGATCATACACCAAGACCGCACCAACAAACAATGCAGGGCATCGCCATCGTCTTCAAGGAAACTGTCCGATGCACCACATACAATGATGACCCCATGCCTCTCCCGCAAGACCTCAACTTCCAACTACAGCCCGATGCTAAGACCATGAAAAGAGGCTCCTTCACATATAGAACCCCAGGACCCTTCTGCCATGCCATTTCCGACCTCATCGCCCCCCTAGCAATTGATTCTAACCACTACATCCTACTTGGCGATCTAAATTTCCACTTTGATGACCCCAAAGACGCCAATTCCATCACCCTCCTGGAGAACCTGAACAACATTGACCTAACTCAATTGGTCACCAAACCCATGCACAAAGCCAGACATACACTCAACCCCATTTTAACCCCTAGTGACGGAATCAAATTCAGCCACGTCACAGAGTTCACCTGGACCAACGACCCCATCATTTACTTCAACATCTCCAACACTCAGCACACTATGACCAAGCATCACAGCTCCTCCCAGCACAGCTGGGGTAAAGTAACCGAGACACAGTGGACACAGGCCCTCAGCACCACCCAACTCCAAGCTTCAACAGTCCTTGACCAGGCTGTCCAGAACTTCACCGCCTACATCACAAATCACAAAATGCGCCGACAGAGTCACCCCACTAAAACCAGCAAAATTCAACAAAACTTTAGAACTAGCCAGCTGGTACACCCCGGAGCTCAGAACCATCAAGCGCAACTGCAACCCACTCAAGAAATAATGGCGTATGACCAAGAACCCCTTCAACAGAACAGCTCACAAATCAGCACCAAGCCAACTACCACCTGCACATCAATAAAGCCAAAAAAGCAACCATCACTGAACCAGATCGATACTGTGGCCGACTACTCAAAGTAACTCTTCTAAACACCCTCTTGGACCACTTTCACAGCAAGATCGCCACCATCTACAACAATTTCGACCCCAACCCACCACTCTCAACCTCAAAAACCTCAACCAACCAGCGCACACCAGCTGAATGCTCACCACCTGATTTACGCTCACCACTCACACCACCACTGCCATCATGTCCTCCTTCCACTCCGGATGTCCAACGACCCCTGCCCCACCATCTCTTCAACGTCGGAGCCAATTAAATCAACACAGAACTCCTCAACATCCTCAATAACTGCATCTCAACAGCAACCTTCCCGAACAGATGGAAGCACACAGAAGTCAGACCACTCCTAGAAAAACCCTCCGCCGACCCCAGCGATCAAAAAAATTATCGCCCGAGATCCCTGCTCCTCTACCTGGCCAAAATTACTCAAGAAAGCCATCAACCATTAGCTCACTGAATACCTAGAACAAAATCATCAACTTGGCGTCTCACAATCAGGGTTCTGTGCCAACCCCAGCCCTGAGGCTGTGCTAATTGCTGCCACAGGCAACATCAGAACTCTCCTCGACCACAGAGAAACTGTGGCCCTGATCCCCATCAACCTCTCTGCTGCATTCAACACTGTCTCCCACCACACCCTAATCGACAGACTCTCAACATTGGCATACAGGAAAACGTCCACAAATGGATCGCCTCTTTCCTTATGGGAAGCAAAAAGAGCACATCATATGCGGAGTGCCCTAAGTTTCATATCTCCGCCCCACCTTGTTCAAAACCTACAAGACCCCCCTCGCAGACGTCGTCAGATCCCATGGCCTCAACATAATCTCCTATGCAGATGACACTCAACTAATCCCCTCGTTCACTGAGGAACCCTCCAACACCAAACCAGCTTCTGCAACGCCGTGACCAATGTAGCCAACTGGATGAGAGACAACTGCCTCAAACTCAACTCCGACAAGATGGATTTACTGATCTTTGGGAAGAACACCTCCATCTGGGAAGACAGCTGGTGATCAGCAGAACAAGGAGCAACACCCACACCAACACGCCATGAACACACCCTTGGAATAATCTTCGACAGCTAACTGACCATGAAATGACAAGTCAATGCAACAGCCTCCTCCTGATTCCATATCTTCTGCAGGCTCCATAGACTTTTCTGTTTGATCCCAGTCAAAACCAGAAAGACCGTCACTCAGGCTCTCATCACCAGCCACCTCGACTAAGGCAACGCTCTCTATGCCAGCATATCCACGCAGCTCCTCAGAAGACTCCAGACCATATGGAACACGGCAGGTAGACTCATCCTGGAATTCCCCCAAATGGACCCACAAAACACCCCCACTTCTGAAACCTCGACTGGCTCCTCATCCAGGAAAGGTGCCAGTTCAAGATTCTCATGCAAGCCTACAAAACTCTACACGATCAAGGACCGTCCTACATCAACCATCGAACGAACATCCATCTGCACACAAGAATCTAGTACTCCTCCTCGCTTGTCCGTGCACACAGCCCTTGCATTTATTGAGGGCAAAGAGGGGGCTGCTCCTTCTCCTGCATCGCTGTCAAGATCTGGGGCGAGTTGTCCTTCCACCTCTGAACAGCACCCTTCCTGGCAGACTTCACAAAGAAACTCAAGACCAGGCTTTTCAACAGAGACATGGCACCGGTGTCACGCTATACAAATACTGATGGATTGAACCTGTGCTCGACCCTCTGGTAGCTAGGCACAGAGCAGTCAAGCTTAATTTACAGGAAATGTGTAAAGTATTTATACAACACCACAAACAGTAATAAGGGGAAAACTCAAGAAAAGAAATATCTCAAACAAATTTAACAAAATAGAGTATATTGTAATAAAGTTCAAACTACAAAAATCCAATCATTGAAACTGGGGATATGCAAGTTTGAAGATTTCAGTGAAAATAGCACCAAAAAGCACAAAGCACCAACTGTGGTTATCTGGTTTGCCAGACTAGGACAAAGTCACAAGTTCAGACCAACCCGCAATCGAGTATGAGGTGGCTAAAGGGACCCAATTAGGTCCACTGAACACAGTACTCTAATCCTGGTTGCGAAGCGTTGCAGAGGTCTGTGTCAAGAATGCTTTGTGCAGCAGAGGCAATGCAAGGTCCAGGTCCGATTCTGGCGAGCTGCGAAGTGCAATGTGATGTCCTTGTGTGGAGATGCAGTTCACAGTAGTGGTTCTGATGGGCTGCGATAGGTTATGAAAAGTCCTTAGATGCGGCAGACCATGCAGCAGAGGCAGAGCATCTGTTTTGAGGTTGATGCATTGAGCAGCAGAGGTTCTGCCCCTTAGCCTTCTCAACAGAAGTCCAGCCAGCTAACCCTGATAGTCACTCTGGGGTTTAGAGATGTGGGTCCAATCCTTCTCACCAAGGCAAGAGGGCAGTAGTGAAGCAGGTCAGGATAGCAGGGCAGCAGTCAAGTAGAGTGACAGACCATTCAGCAGCATAGCAATCCTTCTTCCTGGCAGGGTTCACAGTCCTAGACGTCTACTGAAGAGTTGGGGTCTGAGGTCCAATATTTATACCTGGTGCCCACTTTGAAGTGGAGAAAACTTCTAGCTTTTTTCCACTCCCCTGAGGTGTAAGACATCCCTTCCTCTTTGTCCTGGCCCCAGCTTGTTCAGGTCACATTACACTTGTGACAAACCTTTTGTGAATGTGCTCAGGCAGAGACTTTGTGATGTGCAAGTGTGGTAGGTTACAACTCCTCAACATCGTGAACTCAGAGTGGTCCATCCTGCTACCACCTATCTTCCCTTTGTCTCACTGTCTGGGAGCAATACACAAAGACCAATTGCCAACTACACCTGGTCATGCAACCCAGGATCAGGCTGCAGGTACCAAATGATAGAACAAGAAAATGCCAACTTTCTCAAAGTGTCATTTTCAGAATTGTGATTAAAAATCCAACTTCACCATTAAAGAGGGCTTTTAATTACAGTTCTTTAGACACCAAACTTGACTTGTCAAACTGCTCCCAATCGGAGTTTACAGCTTTTTAAATGTAGTTAGGTAACTCCAATGTTATCCTCTGGGAGAGTTAGGTCTTCTAGTAGTGAAAAGCAACTTTAGGAGTTTTCACTACCTGGACATGTAAAAGTACTAAAGTACATGTCTGACTTCTTGAGGGCGTGGCTAGCAGCCGATGGAGACGGTCGCAGCCTAGCGAGGCTCCCGACCCTCAGCCCGTGATCCGCCGTTAATCCTGTCTCAGACCCGGGATCCCCGTGGAAATCGGGTCGATCCCGGAGCCAACCCTCAGGTCTGTTCCGGTTGGGGAAGCGCGCCGCAGAACCAAGCACAAAGGGCGCTGAGGGGCGCGGAGTGCCCGAGACGGCCGTGGGCAAGATGGCGGCATCCTTCCTAGCGGCCACCGAGGAATGGTGACGAACCTGCCCCTGAGGACCTGCGGCCACGGAGAGGGGAGCCGCGCAGCACTGGACTACTGGAGAGCGGTTGCGGCCGCCCGAGCACCGGCGGACCCTGAGGTCAGTGCGAGGTCCGATCGGGAGCGGAGCTCTGGCGGGGCTCCGCCCACTACCGCAAGGGGCTTACTCTGGGCCCCGGCTTTGAGGCCTGCGGTCCCTGTGGGTGCTGCCGAGTCCTGCAACGGCACAGTACGCCCGTGACCAGCCGAGACACGACCGGCCTTGATTTGGGAGGGCCCTACGGAGATACCGGGTGCGGATATTGCCCTGGGGACGTCCAACCTCGCCCGGAGGAGATTCTTTGCGGCCCAACAGCGGGGCCTGCGATTTGATTGGGCGGCTGCCTGACCCGGACCTAACATGAACGGTGATGCTGTCTCTGCGAGGGGCCTGGAGGAGCATTGAATCGGACCACAGCACCATCGCCCTGGACCCGAGTGCCGAGACCGGGGGGGAGGGGGGCACCCGCTGTGGAATTGCACATCCTACATTTTCCACCCCGACTCTGGCCCCAGGATATACTTCCTTCCTGGGGGGTAGCATCAGATCGCCAGCACCGCTGTAAGTTGAGGTGAACTTAAAAGAGTGCGGACCGAGAGACGGGGTCAGCTGGTGGACCCCGGTGCGGACCCCTGACGCCCGGTTACCGGGGAAGCTGAGGAGTCCTAACAGGCCACTGGCGCCATTTTGGACCTCCGCAACGCGGCCCCCAAAGATCCGGCTCCCGCCTGACGTCGGTTAGCAGCGAGACCACCTTGAGGTTGGCGGCGGACTATTGCGAGAGACGTCGTTACCACCGGTTCACCCCTGAGAGACCGGAATTGCAAGGAGGTGCAAGATGGGAAAGCCTAGAGGGCCCAAGGGGGACGGGAGCCCAGCCACGGAAACGCCAGAAGACTCCTCGCAACCCCCCACGGAGCTCCAACTGATGCAGGACCGGATATTGGACGCCATTGCTGCCACGAAGGAGGCCCTACAACACGATATTGGTCAAGTAGCGACGGGGCTGGGGCACTTACGCGCAGATCATGCGAAGCTACAGGACAGGGTCAAGGCCACAGAAGTTGCCCTACAGGATGTCGTACCGGCCCATAAATCTATGGAGGGACGACTCACAGAAGCGATGGAGCGGATACAGGCCCTAGAGAAGAGAGCGGAGGACGCTGAAAACTGCAGTCGGCGGAACAACGTACGTCTGGTGGGCCTGCCGGAAAAAAAAGAAGGTACGGACATGGTGGGCTACCTGACCGACTGGTTAAAAACTGTGGTTGCCCCGGAGGGCCTATCTCCCTTCTTCACGCTGGAGCGGGCACACCGCGTGCCTTCCCGACCCCCGCGCCAGGGTCTCCCGCCGCGCCCGGTGGTCATCAAATTGCTCCACTATAAGGACAGAGACTGGCTCCTTCAGCGGGCCAGGGATGCGGGCCCATTCCAGGTGGACAATAGTAAAGTCACACTATTCCCGGACTATACATTTGAAACCCAGAAGCAGCGAGCCTCCTTCCTCTCCATCAAAAAGGAGCTACGCACCGAGGGACTGCAATACTCCCTGCTGTTCCCAGCCAAGCTACGAGTGATACTGGATGACAAGGCGCTGTTCTTTGAAACTCCGGCTGATGCCTGGACCTGGTAGGACTCCTACAAGGCGGGCACAAACGGGGCTCGTTTTAGAGCCGAGGAGGAGTGCCAGAACCATGCGATCAGGCGATCGAGAAGGCTCCGAGGGCGCCATCGGGGATCCAAGAAGCCGTCAACATCGCAAACTGCAGAGGAACGGAGAGCAGCGTTGCAGGCGGTTAAGGAGGTGTCGGGATCGGCGCCGGTCCAATCGGCAAGAGAATCAGCCTCAGAGGCCCTGGCCACGGGATCAGACACTGACTTCTCGGGGCTGGAGGGTGCTAGGGGCCCGAAGGTCACCCCCCAGACTTCGGGGGAAATCGTTGCGCCCTAACAGCTGTCCGCGGTTTCTGGGAGAAGAGAACCTGACGGCGGCGCCCCCCATGAACATTGGAACGGACTAATGTGAGACTTTTCTTTCATGAGTCGCATTGAGTATTGTGGGGCGGAGGGACATGGGAACGAGGCTTGAAAGGTTCAGTAGCCAGCTCACGCGCCACAGGGCCCATAAGGCCTCCGTGGTGATTACTACGGACTACAAGTTTATGTGAGCACGTTTGCTCGCTAGTTTGGATGGGAGCCTCTACTTTGCAGTTGGGTCCTGTTCTGGGGGAGGGGGGTCCTGGAGTAGTTGGGGTGACTCGAGGTACACTTGGGGACGGGAGGTTGGGCGGGGAGTTGGGGATGGGAGGCGGTGGGAAGGTGTCTGGTGTCCGGAAGCGTACGTTTATTGACTTAATTTGCACTGACTGGGGTGATGGCTAATACGGGCTCGCTGAAATGTGTGTCCTGGAATGTGCGGGGACTAAATTCCATGACAAAGAGGCACAAGGTACACGCCTACCTGGTCCGCAGAGGGATTCACATTGCCTTTCTACAAGAGACCCATTTAACTAAAAAGGAGGGCGCCGCACTGCAGAGGAGGTGGAGGGGTCAACTGTTCCACACCACGTACTCGGCATTTGCCAGGGGAACACTACTCTGGATCCGGGCGGGGGTTCCCTTTCAGGTTACTAGGCACACAGTAGACCCCGAAGGGAGGTATGTGGCAGTCGAGGGTTTGCTCAGGGGTCGTCAGTTGACACTTTGCAGCGCCTATGCGCCTAACGTGGAGCAGGCATCATACTTCACTAGGCTGACCAAACAGTTAGCTTCTTATTTAACGGGATCAGTGCTGCTGGGGGGGGATTTCAACTCAGTGGAAGACGCCAATCTTGATAGGTCACACCCACCTCTACACGCATCCCCAGTTCACAGACTAGCAAAACACAGATCAAATTGGCAGGGGATGTGGGACCTGACGGATGCATGGCGCACTCAACACCCAACTGATAGGGATTATTCCTTTTATTCGGGTATGCACGACCTCCACGTTCGCATAGACGCTTTCCTATGCTCCCAGTCGGTGTTGCCCATGGTTGCCCGAACCGAATACCTAGCACGCACGATCTCGGACCACAACCCCCTACTTCTCACATTTGCCTGGATGAATGAAGTTTCGCCAATCCCAACATGGCGGCTCCATCCGGACACATTGGACGATCCGCCGTTCAGCGGAGCATTAGAAGGTAGAATATCCCAATACTTTGCCGAGAATGAGGGAACTGCCTCTTCCAGGGCAGTGGAATGGGACGTGCTCAAGGTAGTAGTACGGGGGCACTGTATAGGGAAGTTCGCGGGCATACGGCGAACACTAGTCGAAGACGTGGACAAGGCCGAGCAAGCCCTGAGGGAGGTGGAGATACAACGGCCCAACCACCCCGACATGCAGGATAGGGTATGCTCAGCGCGGGAAGCAGTGGCGGTGGAGGTGGAACGCCTTCGCTGTTTTGATCACAAGACATACTTAACCAAGGCACTCGCTGAGGGAGATAAGACGGGGACGCTCCTAGCCTGGTTGGCAAATCCCAGCAGGGGTGCTGCCCCAATACTATCCCTGACCGCTACGGACGGCACCACGTATAGCACCCAGCCAGACATATTGCAATGCTTTAAGGCATATTACGAGCGACTGTATAGGGGAGGCCCGGTAGACCAAACCGAGATGTTGGAGACCTTGTTGTCTGAGATACAATTACCATGCCTAGAGCCGGACCAAGCAGAAGCCCTCGGGGGCCCAATTGACCTAGCGGAAATTAGGGGGGCCATAAAAAGTATGGCACACAGGAAAACGCCGGGAGTGGACAGTCTGCCCATCGAGTTCTACGGTAAATACATTGATATCCTAGCCCCACGGCTCCAAATAATATACAATGAAGCAAAAGAGAGGGGGGAACTGCCCTGTTCGATGCGCGAGGCGCTCATGATCCCCTTGCTCAAGCCGCGTAGGACCAGCTCTGACCCGGCATCCTACAGGCCTCTGTCGATGCTAACGACGGATTATAAAATCTTGAGCACTATACTGGCCACTAGGCTGATGGCCCATATGCAAGACTTGATCTACAAGGATCAATCGGGCTTTATACCCACTAGAAATACATCTCATAACATTCGCAGGTTGCTGAGGCTGGTGGCAGACCCTCCACCGTCCGCCAGAACCCCTATGGTGATGGCGATTGACATAGAGAAAGCCTTCGACAGCCTGGACTGGATCTACCTGTACAGGGTGCTGCGGGGTTTTGGCATCGGGGATGACTATGTGCGGTGGACGGAAGTGCTATATGCATCGGCGGGCGCTAGGGTGCGAGTGGGAGCGTTGATATCGGATAGGTATGCAGTGCATAGGGGTACTAGACAAGGGTGTGCACTCTCCCCCTTGCTGTTTGCCCTTGCGATAGAACCATTGGCGGCACTGGCTAGGAAAGGCGACTCCTACCAAGGACTGGAGGTAGACGGGGTTCACCACCACATATCGTTATATGCGGACGACCTCCTACTGTTCCTGGAGAATGCCGAGGAGGCAGTAGACGGGGCGAAAGACCTACTAGCACGTTTCGGGGATGTATCGGGACTGAAGGTGAACTGGGCGAAGACTTGCCTCTTTCCCCTCCGGAGGGCGGAGAGGTGCCCCCTGACCCATCCCGAGCTTCGCTGGGAGCCGTCCTGTCTGCCCTACCTAGGGGTGTATATTTACCACGAACCCGCAGACCTGCTGGAAGGCAATATAAACCGTTGCATCCGGACGCTGCAGGGTAACATGCTTTTCTGGGCCACCCTCCCTTTATCTCTGACAGGCCGAGTCTCGCTGCTTAAAATGATCGCCCTGCCGCGATTATTGTACTTCTTCCGAACCCTGCCTGTGTGGATACCGAGCACCGTCTTTCGACGACTAAAGTCCCAAGTGGTGTCTTTTCTGTGGGGAACTGGCAGGCGGAGAATAGCCTTGGCAACCCTGACCCGCCCGAAGAACGAGGGCGGACTCGCGGTCCCTGATTTCGAGTTTTATTATTTAGCCGCCCAACTGCAATTCCTCACGCAGGAGGTGGCGAGGGTATACCGGGGCCCGGAGCAGGAGAGGGACACTGGCACCCCCCGCCATGTGCTGGCATACATCACCCTGCAACAGAGGCTAGCACTCAGGGACTTGTCTCAAGAGGAACGGACACTGAGGCTATGCTGGAACCGCGTGCAAAAGCGTGCTGGTCCCGGACACCCATACGCACCCGAAATCCCGCTGGGTATGCTCACTGCGCTGCCGCATGGCGGCGACTGGTCGAACCTCCAAAGCTGGGAGGAGGCTGGTCTGCAGGTGGTGGGAGACCTCTACACTGACGGGGTGCTCACGCCGTACCAGTCCTTACAGGAACAGTACGACCTTCCGAGAGGGGACTACCTACTGCACGCAGCTGTGGTACGAGGGATCCAAGCGCACTGGGGCGAGGGACTGTGTGAGCCCGCGACGTCGTCACCGTGTCAATATGTGATGATGGCCGCAGGAACTGTCAAGGCGGTCACGTGCCTGCACTCCAGAATACTAGCGAGCACCTTGCTGCCCCTTACGCGCCTAAGGACCCAATGGGGGACTGACCTGCAGAGAGAGATCCCGGATACGACGTGGGCCCAGTTGGTTCGGAGGCCCAGGAAGTGCACTAGAAACGCCCGGTTCCAATTGATACAGCTCTATATCCTTCATAGAGCTTACCTTACCCCGAACAAAATAGCACGATACTTTGGAGCAGCGGACGCAGCGTGTCCTAGATGCGCACTGTTGGAAGCGGACTTGCTCCACATGCTGAGGGACTGCCCGCACCTACAAGACTTCTGGAGGGAAGTGGGCGACACCCTGAACGCGGTCACGGACAGGGAACTACACTACGATGGCGCAACTACACTCTTACACTGGTTTCCACACACACGTAAGAATAAACTGACAAGCAAATTTATAGACATGGGCCTACTCCTTGCGAAGAGGGAGCTCACTAGGGGATGGAAATCGAAGGTAGCGCCGACACATCGAAAATGGATAACTAAGTTCCAGAAATGGGCAGCGGCAGAGAGCACGATCAGGTATCAACTGGCTTGACGGGGGCCAGACGAGAAAGCTCAGGAAGCGGCACTAGCGTGGGAAATTCTAGTCCAGGCACTTAGAGATAGTACAGTGGAGAGTGAAGTGGAGGAAGACGCAGAAGACCCAGGGTTTTCCGGGGTGGCGGTACCAATCCCTGCACCCACCATGGACACACACACACAGTAAATTTCTCCAAACTCCGCAGGTTACCAACACAATCCAGCATACGGCAAACCGGACACGGGACACCATAGAACACCGAGGGGTGGGGGGTGCGTGGAGAAGGGGGGGGGGGGGGGTGCAGCATCCCATTGACACCGGTCTCACAGCTCACACGAACCAGATGCTAGCAGGGGAGGGGTTAGTGGGAGGAAAAAAGTTAAAAGCAGACGGCGGTTGATCACTAGATACGCCACAGAGTAGTGGCGGAGGTAATGCACTGGGTGAGACAAATATCACCCAGCCCCAGGAATGCGGGTAATGAGGCTGTGTAAATTTTTGTTGGGGGAAATATGAGAAATTGAGATCCCGCATGTACACTACTGCAAATTACCTGTATTGCTTAAATTGA
This sequence comes from Lissotriton helveticus, assembly GCF_964261635.1. Taxonomy (NCBI): domain Eukaryota; kingdom Metazoa; phylum Chordata; class Amphibia; order Caudata; family Salamandridae; genus Lissotriton; species Lissotriton helveticus. Next base: position 210,890,964 of record NC_136058.1, read on the forward strand.
AATCTGCAATAAAAAATGTTTTACAAAAAAAAAAGTACATGTCTGACTTCTTAAATACACGGCATCCTGGCCTCTGGGCTTTTCTGTGCCTACCCTAGAAATTACTTATATGTATAAAAAAGTAACGTTTAGACCTGGCAAAAGGTTAATTTTGCCATGTCAAAAGGGCAGTTTGAAACTGCACACACAGGTTGCAATGGCAGGCCAGGGACATGTTTAAGGGGCTACTGAAGTGTGCGGCACAATCATTGCTCCAGGCCCACTAGTAGCATTTAATTTACCGGGCATTGGTACAGGAAGTACCGCTTTACTTGGGATTTACAAGGAAATTAAAGGTGCCAACTTGGTGTAAGCCAATTTCACCATGTTTTAAGCAGAGAGCTCAAGCACTTTAGCACTGGTAAATAGTGGTAAAGTGCACAGAGTCCTAAAAGCTAACACAAAATGGGTTCAGAATCCAGGAGGGTGAAGCCAAAACGTTTGATGTTGACCCTGCAGAAAAGGCCAATTCACTAGGTGTCCATAAATTCATGAAAACATTTTTTTATAAATTGGTCTTGGATTTCTTGAGTGTTGAGTTTCTTTCTTCTTCAGTTGTTTTGATGCTTTACACGTGTTCCTTTTTGTAAGCTGAGTGCTCAGAGCCATAGCTACCTAGGGTGAGCTAAGGTTTAACTAACAAAAGTTGACTGGCCTGTAAGGGGTTGGTAGTGTATTACATAGTGAAGTCTCATGACCACAACATATAATTCACTCCATTTACTCACATTATGTCATTATTTTCATGTATTGAATAATGTCACACTGTTAGGTCCTGACTTAACCAACAAGAATATGAGAAAAGCTAAAATGAGTGCACATGCGGAAGCCTGAAATAAAAGTCTGTGGGGTATATTATCAAGGGGTTTTATCTCCGCTTTTTTGGCTTTAAAAGCCAAGAAAGCGGAGATAAAATTATCTCCCTATTACCAAGCTGTCGCTAACACCAGTTAGCGACAGCTAATAGGAGATAGCGACCATCTTGGGCCCCGCTTTGCATGTCAGTGATATTTATCACTAATGATATGCAAAGTGGGCGTGCCAAGATGTTAGCGACTGGAAACAGTCGCTAACATCGCTATCTCCTATTACCAACTTTTGGAGATATTTGCGCTAAGGGCGAATATCTCCAAAAGCTAACACCTGCCCTGAGCAGTTCTTAGCCATGTTATCCAATGGGAGGTGGATAACATGGCTAAGAGCATTTGCTCGGTAATGCATGAATATCGCTGACTTTTCAGCGATATTCATGCATTGCGGCCGTTTTTTATCGCATTTGCGATAAACCTTGCTAATAGCAAGGTTTATCTGCGATAAAAATCGCCGATGTGCGGCGATAATTTTTGTCTCTAAACAAGTTAGAGACAAAAATTATCGCTAGTTGTTGATAATATACCCCTGTATCTTTAGGCAAAATACCATAACCTATCAATTCTCTCCTCCCCCACAATCACAGTGAATCTCAGATCCAGTTATTTTACAATATTTATGAAGCACAAGAATACCGTGGCATGTTTTGACCTCTTACCCAAAGGTCTTATGCACGGTGTCATATCATGAACTCCTTTCCCTCAGAATGATATAATTTACAAAGTGATTACATTTAATCTCGGTTGTTCCTTTATGCCTTAAATGGGATTGTGACAGGTTGGTGATGATCTGGAAGTAACACTACAAAGCAGGAGTTAATTCTGAAATGTAGAATTCAGCTATTACGGACCGACCCAAGCCCAGACCAAAATGTAATCCAACAGCATCATGCAGGATTTGATCAGATGATTTTTCAGCACAAGGAGCCAATAAGCTCTTGGAACAAATGGCACATTTCAGGCCTTGAATATTAGCAGAGTCAGAGCAGAACCACACAATTCTAGAGGACCAGCTCTACACGAGAAAGTCGTTAACAATAAAATGATGGGCGGTAATCTCTAAACCTAATCTGGAGCTAAAGCCAGTTTAGCTCCCTTAGGGACTCATTTATGAGGCCTTGAGTGAGTTTTGCGCTTCCGATGCGTCACTTTTTGTGACGCATCGGCGGCGTAAAACATGCCTTCTGATGCGCACTATTTACAAAGTGACGCATCTAAGCAGATGCGTCACTTTGTAAACCCCTGCGCTACATTATACCTGCGTCAGGTATAATGTATGCAGAGGGGGCGTTCACCCGCAAAAAGCCTTTTAATAGTGACGCAGTTAAATCTATGAGATTTCACTGCGTCACTTTTAGGATACTGTTGCGTCAAAATCTTTCGCCTGCCTCATAGCAGGCGTAAGACTGATGCAAGCCCTTTCACATGGGGCTTTCCCCATGTGAAAGGAAGCATTGCTGAAGTTGCGTCACTTTTGTGACACACTCCAGCAATGCGTCACTTTTGCGCCTACAGATACGTCAGAAATACTGACGTATCTGTAACTGCTTGCGACATGATGCGTCATATTATAAATATGACGCATCAATCATGTCGCAGGGAGAGCGCAGTGAAAAGTTACGCATCGCTGTTTTCACGTAGCGATGCGTCACTTTTCATAAATGAGGCCCTGGATGTTCATCATTGAGTTGAGTTAGGGCACCAGAAAGCAGACATGCTGTTAAAATAGATTTCTGCAGAAGATGCATTAGCCCAAGTTTAGCTATTAATGTCAAAGCATTCTCGGGGACCGTGGTCCAAAAGCCTTCGCCATTATTGCATGTTTATATCTAGTTAACCAATTATGATTCTTGCTGAAGCATAGACCCTTCTGACATTCAAGTGTGCATACTGATGACTAACAACTTCTTAACATATTTACTTGTGGTAATAGCTCATCCAAGTGTGCCAGTTATTTCTAGTTAATACTTAAAAAGAGTAAATCGTAGTGCATTTTTTCTCTTTTAGCTACACACAATAATTGTTTTTTTTTTCTGTAAAGAGAGGGCTACGTCTTGTCTTACAATTAAATCTCATAAACATTCTTATTGAGAACTGGATATATTACTTTCCTAGCGTATCACATTTTTTTTTTTATAACACAAACAATTTGGGGCCCTATGTAGGTAATTTTTGTTTTGTGATTCTCAAATTGAGATTTTTTGGGGAATCGCAATTAGAAAATTGCAAAACGAAATGTAGGTAGGATAAGCAATTTATTTTGTGAATCCCAATTATTCCTGATTTGCGAATCGCAAATTGAGATTCATAAATAAGGAATACCTTCTCATTCATTCCTATGGGCTACAAGGCCCATAGGAATGAATTGAAAGACATTCTCAATTTACGATTCTCAATTAGAAAATCGTAAATTGAGAATGCAATTTCAGGTTTGCAAGGGTGTCAATATGACACCCTGTTGCACCCCTGAAATTAACATGTGTGCACATGTGGCCCACATACCCACATGGCACTTTCAAAAATGTCAAAAAGTGAATTTTTCAAAGAAATCGCAAATTACCACCAACCTTAAGTTGGTGGTATTTTGCGATTCCTTAAGCCATAATTCGCACAACTTGGGTCCTTCCTACATTGCATTTAAGGAATCGCAAATTGCAATTCCTTAAATGCAATCGCAAAATAAGGAATCGCAAATTTTGCGATTCCTTATTTTGCATGTGGGTTTTTGTGTGCTACATAGCACACTGCCCTAATTGCGATCGCAATTGCTGAAATTCTGCGAATTTCATCATTTGCAAGTGCAATTAGGCTTCCTACATATGACACTTGGAGCGTTTTCACACGGCAAACCTCTCAAGTGAAAAGTAGATATACGTAATAAACTTTTTAACCAGTTTGAGGAAGAAAGTTGTGATTAGTGGTGGAGGAGAGATATTTTAAAATTATGTTTTAGAGAAGCAGGCTAGACGTTGGCATGGATAATCCATACATGACACAAGGCAGGTTTTGACTTGATAGTCATCCTAGGATACTAAACTACAGAGTAAAGGTCTTCTGTGGGTTTGTTTGTCTGGGACGTGACTGGAGGAGGTAGGTGTGAAAATCTTTCAGGGGCAGTATCATAGATAGTGCCCCAGGGGTGTAACAGGGATTTGCGTCTTCTTTGTGTACCTCTGGGCACTATGGTATTACAGAAAGGGCTGCAATGCTTGTGAAGTCCCTTCTGTAACACTGATAGGGCTGGTGCACATGTACCACCAGCGCTATCCTGAAAGGGCTTTCCCTCATTTGCATGGGGGCATGACCACACGCAAATCAGGAAATCACTTTGCCTCTGCACTTGCACCAATGCAGCTTCAGAAGCAAATATGCCCTTAGGAGGTGCAATAATAGTGCGCCACGAAAAGATGGCACAATGTCAGTGTGCCACCTGAGGTCAGCCCTCTCAGGTCGTGAAAGGTGATCTCATGGACCACCTAGAAAGCCCCACCGCCGCAGGCAGGTGTAGTCCCCTTCAGCTTGGACCTTTAATGCTGGAGCAGGTCCTTAATGTCCAGGATAGACTGCTACAGTGGACTAGAAAACTATTAGAACATTCTGCCCCATGAAAGCAGAAAGTCCTAATTGGGAAAACAAAGGCATCGAGACCAAGCGGATTGAAATTCCCCACGACTCGAAGCCTTTGTTTCACAGCTGTCATGAATGTTCCACAGATAACAGCTGCACGTAGGGCCATGGCTGTTTGCTGTGGAACGTTCACAGCAAGAGCTATGAAAGCAGGCTGTCAGAAATCACCCCCTGGTTCCCCCAGCTCAGATAAACCGCTTTTTCGTAGTCAAGTTAAGCCAGGAAGACCCATCTATCACCCTTCCCTCCTTCTGAAGTCCCAGTGACACTGAACTAAAGGAGGAGGGAAGGTTGAAGGCTTTGAGTGTCCTGCCGTATGGACTCTGCCTTTTGCTTTACCCTACCTATTTCAGATAGTTTTGAGAAGTAAGGTAAAGACAAAGGCAGTGGACATTAGGACGTTGAGAGCAGCAGGCCTATATCAGTTTATATAGACTGCGGCGGCTCAATACAACTCTCACCATCCCACTGTTCTAAGTACTGTTATTGATGCAATGCAGCACAGCAAGGGAACTTGTTGCATGAAAGGGAGAGGGCAGATATGCTCCATATTTACAAGGATATGCAGCATTTCTGCTCCCTTCTTGCCTTGGTGCACAGTGTGCTGCCTAGCGCCAAAACAGGAACCCTTGAACCACAGTGCAAGGGTGACTGCATTTTGGGCAGGGTTGTTTTTGTGCAGGAATGCATACTTTCCGGCACAAAACCAACCCATAGATACATATTACTCTTTCTATGTGTGCTGCACAGATGGAGAAAATAAGAAACAAGGAGAAATAAAAATATTTCTCCTTGTTAAACCTCCCTGGGGTTGGAGAAACATTTTGGCGCACACCTAGGTTTATGTGTCTTTGTAAATGTAGGTTTGCGTCAAAATACATGGGTGGATGCATGGGAACCGCCATGGCCCATCTATGTAATGCCTGACTGCCTTGCAAAGTAACGCAAGGCAGCAATATGTGCTGGGTTACTTTGTATTTACTAAACCATGCAAAGCCATGCAAAGAGGCATTTTATGGTTCAGTGAATGGCAAAAAGTATGTTGCTGTGCCACAAAGGTGATGCAAAATTATAGTGAATCTGGGCCAATATACCTAGTGAATGCTGTAACACTAGGTTCAATGGAATTGACACCCATTTTAATCAATGGAACAGTATACATGGCTGTGACCTTTCTTCCTGTGACAAAGCAATATCACCGCACATTGTCTAGGCTATTTAGCCCTCCATATATTTAGAGGCCACATTTCCCACTATCTGGCTTCATGGCGGTAGCAGGTACAGACCAGATGTGGTGGGCAGGGGATGGTGGGGGGAGGGAAATTATAATATCAAAATACACTTACCTGGACAAAGCTATACCTATACCTATACGAGCTCTAATAAGAACTAAACACATGTGTCAGGAGTTGCATCTACTCTTTCCAGGTTGACATGGACGCTACATTACCAATCCAAGGTTGTAATACTGTGCCTGGAATGGTAAAAGTATTTGGGCATTTTTTAGCTTAGCGTGGATGCCACTGTTGTAATCCTAGGTTTAAGACTTAATTACTAATGAGGAGGGGGGGGGTCGAGAATGTAAATGTATTTCGATTTATATAGCGCACTAATCACCCAGGGGTCTCAAGGCGCTTGCTTAGGGAACCCGTCCTGGTATTCCCCTATGAGATACCCCGGCAGGGTATTCACAAGGTGAAAGCCAGGCATCCCGCCGCGAGGGGTCGTAGTGGAGATTAAGCAAGCTATTGCCCAGAGTCGCAGAGTGTGATCCCGTGAGTCGAGTAGGCACCGGAGCGAGAATTGTCGAGTCCGTGGAATTTTTGAGCCCGAGACCCGCCGAGGCGGGGAATTGAACCCTGGTCCACGGCTGATCTCAGCTTCCGGGTCTGCCGCCTCTAACCACTGAGCCACGCTTCTCCATGAAGCCATGGCTCTCAACAGGTGTGGGTCATGATGTACCTCAACTCACCCTATATATGTCCTATCATAAATATCTCGTCAAGGTTCATGCATGTAGAGTTAAGTAAAGTAAACCTATTCATACCTCCTTTCATAATATTTCGGTGGCTGATATTTCAGCCGTGATTTTTGGATATCAATATTCAGGCCCAATAATCTAGTATGAAACTTTGTTTTTTTTGCTTTTCTTTATAACGCTTTCTTTATTAAGGAGACTTCCTATACATCCCATATTCTCACAATTTTTACCTTTTGAACTTTTAGGCCATTTCATTGCAATTTCGCTCCTCTCCTGATGTTGTTCAGCAGCATAAACTCTATTGTAAAATTCTAATGCGGGACTAAGGCACTGTTTGATGCAACAAAAAAACCTACAGATTCTAACATAAATATTTTTATTTTTAATTTTTTCATACAGGATAATAATTTTCTGATTCTTTATCATAGACATCCAAGCCACTGCTTCAGATCCAATTTACATGAAATCACATGACAAAGTCTGTTATTATTTTGTAAAATCTGGGAAGCCCTGTTGCCCCTTGGATGAAGATAGAACAACATTGTACAGCGTGTGCAAAAGGCCTTATACTCGGTGTGGAGGTAACACGAAAATGTTGCACAAAGCGAAACGTATATGCAAATCAGTTTCAGAGAAACAAATACAACATTGTCATGGATGCGAATGTGTGCAAAAGGTTATAGTAAAATGGTATTGTGCAGAAATAGGGTAATGTAAGAAAAAGTGCAGCGTTACTACATATGCCTAACTCAGGCGTATAACAATGCCTGCAATCTTTGAAAATCTGATGTTCTCGTGCCTCCCTCTTCTTGGTGGAACCATAAAAAAACTGGCATCCATGGAAAAGGCTGTTGATGAAGGATTCCCTATCTGATTTGACCTCTGCCCTGAATATGTCTTGGAGATGATGCTGAAGTGCAAAGTCATCCATCCACTTTGCCTCAAGAGCGACTAAATAAATAAGGTCTGAGAAGAGAAAGCATGGATTCTGGACATCTCCAGAGCCTTTTTCCAGACCCTCCAAATCATTACTTAAGGCGCTGTTACAACTAAAATGTTTTACTAGAATAACATTTCATATTTGGTTTTAGATAAAGCCCAAACTGACTTTTATGCATTTTTGTAACTTTGTTTCAGTTTCCCCAAAAAATCTATACAATCTCATAATAAACATGCTCACATTTGACATGTTTTAAAATAATTCCTAGTGTACTTATTACTCAGAAAGAATAAAGAGGATTGTTCTTGCAGGATACAATCTGTGATCCGACCCTTGATGGCATAAAGCCTCCTAGATGGATTGGTTTTTACCACTGTTTTGGGAGACCCTAGTGCAGACACAGGTTAGTGGTACTACTAACTCTCAAGGGAGCTTAATAAGGCATTGGCTGGTATGGGCCAGAGAACCCATGAGGCCTTATCCCATCAAGGGCAACAGACCTGAGCCTGTAACAACAATGTCTTACTTTGCACTTAAGTGGTAAGTTCAACAGCGCCGTCATTCAGAGCTTGATTACACACAAACATACAACACAACAAGTTGGACACCATACACTGCAGATAGTCACACCATGTTTTTCGGGCTGGAATGTTTCCATTGGGCGCAGGGTCAAGACTGATTTTCCATATGGCTGGGTCCAAACTGGAATGGCATGGTGAGCAAAAAATCGATGGAATTAGGCCCAGATCTCTGTACTGGGGCAAATGTATGACATTGTTCTACATTCTGTCCATCAATTGTTGTTTTTGCATTTGTGTGTAGACATTCCCATCCCAATGAATCCACAGACCAATGCAGATGTGGAAAGAGTTACAAAAGGGCCTTGTGTATTTCTGGTTTACTGCCTACAGTATCGTTCTATGTCTATATATGTTTGGGAAATGCCATAAAAACATCAGGTCAATATGTGCACATAAACCCTGATAATGAAACAGGTTCGTAATAAAATATCACTCTTCATCTGAATCGTAAGATTGTAATTGGTAGAAGTACAGAACGTGCAATTTTCCGATATACTTTTCTTTCTGAATAGTTTAGAAGTAATACACTCGACAAAAGTAAAAGTATTTTGCTCTAGCCTTATAATTCAAAAGAATATTCAAGAACTAAAGAAGAAAATTAGTAGGAAGGTCTGAATGTGATCGTTCCGTAATCAAAATCTGTATATTTCAAAAACTTACAGGGAACCATGTCATTGATCGGCCTGCAAGGAAGTATTCTCCAACCGTTCCTTGACTTGTACGTATAGAAGACTGAAAGACAAAAACATATATACTGTTCATCATATATTTTCAAGAGAATTTCAATGAGGTTGTCTTAATCTGGCTAGAACATCTGAATGAAGAACATTCATTTGACTTATGGACCAACCTTGCCTTTTACTGTGTCGATAGAAGACCTAATTTTATGATTAAGGCAATGAAAAATCCTCCAATTTCTTGAACGAATGCTCAAATCAGAGGAGAATGCAGGGGTGGAATTTACTCCACCATCAAATCCCTCTGCTTTGGATTCACTTTTTCAGCATTTCTTCTAGAAATTCAAGGCTTTTCCCTTTCTATTCAGCTCAAAACTCTTCTCTATTACTTGACTGCAATGGAACATCAACAGGACAGTTACATCAGTCAAACCTGTAGTCAGTTTTAAAATTCAAATCATTAAGCATATAACTCATCGATTCTATCAAACGTTTCCACAGCATAGCTAGATATTAAAAATGACTACTTCCTCACATCCTAAACCATATTGCACGCTTACCAGTCTTAATTAAACAGCGATATATGTTTAAAACTATAGATACATAGGAGCTTATTTTGTATTGTTGGATTTGTTTTAAAAGTTATACTTTCAACTTGTCATTAGAGAAATAGGAATCAAAGTAAACGTTTTGAACAATTGCAAACAGAGTCCCAATATACAGAAAAAGAGATCGAACTATGACATGAAATGCAGCCACGGCCCGTGGAGGGAGTTTCGGTGGGGCGGAGAGGCGGGGCGGGAGAGGGGCAGGGTGGGGGGTGCTAAAAACCGGAGTATGGATAATTGAAGGTAAGTAAACAATTTAATAAATAAAACAAATTTCGTAGCGTGCCCTGCATCGCATTTGGGATGCAGGGCGCGCTACGATATTCGTTTTATTAATTCTGTCTCGGTACCTGCTTGTCAGTTTGTATCCCCTCTGGTAAGTCCAGCACCTTGTTACCATTATGTCAAATGTTTGTTCCATCTTGTTGTACCCTTGGTAACTGTGGGGCATATTATCAACAACTAGCGATATTTATCGCTAAATAAGCTTAGCGACTTTTTTTTATCGCCGTGCATCGCCGGATTTTATCGCAGAGATAACGTGCTATTAGCAAGGTTTATCTCCAATGCGATAAAATTTCTGGCGATAGCGGCGAAATGCATGAATATCGCTGGAAATCCAGCGATATTCAGGCATTATCACTAATAGGGTCTTAACCTGAATATCCACCTCCCATTGGATATACAGGCTAAGAAGTGGTCTGAGCAGGCGTTAGGTTTTTGCGTATTCGCGCTTAGCGCAAATTTTTTCATCCCTACGCCTGCGTTGATAATAGGCGATAGCGATGTTAGCGACTGCTTTCAGTCGCTAACAGGATGGGTACGCCCACTTTGCATGTCATTAGCGATAAATATCGCTAACATGCAAAGCGGGCCCCAAACCGCTCGCTATCGCCTACAAGCTGTCGCTAACTGCTGTTAGCGACAGCTTGCTAATATGGCGATAAAATTATCGCTGCTTTGCGACTGAAAACGGCTGCTAAAGCAGCGATCATCTCATATCACCTGCCTTGATAATATGCCCTTGTGTTCTTTCACATTTAAGTGGAGACCTTAAGACCCTTCTCTTGTCTCTGACATGCTGTGCCTACGATATTCATTTTGGGCTTTCAGAAAACCAGCCAGCAAGAGTGTATCTCTCTCTCTCTCTCTCTCTCTCTCTCTCTCTCTCTCTCTCTCTCTCTCTCTCTCTCTCTCTCTCTCTCTCTCTCTCTCTTTCTCTCTGTCTCTCTTTGTATCTCTCTTTCTCAAATTATGAAGCCCTTTTGAAATTAAAGGTTACTGATCCTACCAACGGTAGTGAAGACACTACGCAGATTGTAGTAAGAGAGGTTTATTCACAGGTCACGTCCATCCAGGAAGGGGCATTGGAGCAACTAACTACAGAAAAAATGCAGAGCTCCAGTGACATCATGACATTCCAACCCTTGGGCTTGCACAATACCACACATCTCACTTTGTATAAAAACAAAGGGGCATATTACCAAGCAATAGCGATAATTATCGCTATTGCTTGATTAGCGGGGAAAAAATATCGCCGAGCACCGAGGATTTTTACCGCTGAGATACCTTGATATTATCAAGGTTTATCTCTGAAGCGGTAAAAATCCTGCATCAGGAAAATCGCCCATTTCCTCACTCCCTCCGCCTTAATCCAGGTGGTCATGGCCCTGGTACTCTCCCATATTGACTTTTCCAACAGTTTATACCTAGGCCTACCCGCAGGACAACTCAAGAGACTTCAGTACCTGCAGAATCAGGCCGCCAGGCTGATCTGCAAAGTACCCAAATGGGAACCTATCAAACCAGGCCTCGAGAGTTTGCACTGGCTCCCCGTGGCTCAAAGAACCGAATTTAAAGCCGGATGCATTATCTTTAAGGCTCTGCAAGGCAAAGGACCCCTATTTATCAGACAGCTGATCGGTAGATACGTCCCCCCACGGAACCTAAGATCTGCCCACAAAGATCTTCTAGAAGTTCCTCGTTTCAAGAAAAAACGACAAGGCGGCAGCTGTTTTCACTTCCTTGCAGCCACCCTATGGAACTCCTTACCTCTTGCCCTCAGACAGAGTAGAGACCTTCTTGCCTTCAGAAAGGCTTTTAAAACACATCTTTTCATACAAGCTTACCCGAAATAACTCCTCCGCCAGACTCTCCTCCTGTTATGTTTTTTATCTTACCAGCGCCAAGAAGCCCTCGGGCGTACGCGCGCTTTATAAATTGCCAATAACATAACATAACATAACATAACAAAATGCATGAATATCGCTGAAAAATCTGCGATATTCATGCATTATCGTGACAATGCTCTTAGCCATGTTATCCACCTTCCATTGGATAACATGGCTAAGAACTGCTTTTAGCAGGCGTTAGCTTTTGGAGATTTCCGCGCTTAGCGCGAATATTTCCAAAAGTTGTTAATAGGAGTTAGAGATGTTAGCGACTGTTTTCAGTCGCTAACATCTTGGCACGCCCACTTTGCATGTCATTAGCGATAATTATCGCTGACATGCAAAGTGGGCCCCTAAATGCCCGCTATCGCCTACAAGCTGTCGCTAACTGGTGTTAGCGACAGCTTGGTAATAGGGCGATAAAATTATCGCCGCATTAGCGGGAAAAAGTCCCGCTAATGCGGCGATAATGCCCTTGGTAATATGCCCCTCAGAGTAATAGAATGTAAATAACAAAGGTGCTATCTTAATAAAACAAAAAGAGTGTTTGGAATAATTTCATATAACACAACACACCGTACCCACACCCTCGTTAAGAAAGAAAAAAAAATCCTAAGAAAAATAAATAAAATAAAAGAGGAAAAACATCAAAGCAGTTTAACATGAAAAAAGTCATTCCATATCTTTGGTCTTATTGAAGTACGGACGCTACTTCTTGTATCTTGGATCAACATATCACTCTTTGAACATTTCTTGATTTTACCAGGCAAAGCAAAATTCTTGTTTTCCCCAGACATGACAAGGTTATGGGCAACCAAAGCCACACGAGAAATGCCCCACCAATTCCCATCGGAGAGTTTCACAGAATTCTTCCCTAGTCCATATACCTGAACAGGATCTTTGAATTTCAATAAAGCTTTTCCAACAAGAACTGGATTTTTGACACGTACCCATTCACCTATTTTTAATCTACATTCTTTCCTTATACCTGGATTCGTTTTAACAGTTCTTTTTAGATTGGCTAGGTTGGATTTGATTTCAGCAGATTTCCACCAACTATCAACACTCCCAAACTTCAGTGATATTTTTGTAACCCAATAAGGACAGAGCTCCGTGGCAGATTCCCTACCCCTCATCAACTCAAATGGGGATTTCCCAGATAATGAATGCCGTGTAGTGGGACCAAACCAAGTCCTGAATAGACTTAGTAACACTCATATTGCTTTTGATAGAAGCTTGAATGCATTCTACTAGTACTTTGTTAAAGCGTTCAACTTTCCCGTTGCTTTGAGGATGATAAAGGGGTGTCCTCACGTTTTTTATCGCACACTATTTTAAAAAAGAAGACATTTCTGTTGAGGTAAATTGAACTCCATTGTCAGTCAGGATCTCTCCAGGGAGTCCTTATCTTGAGAAAGCTTCTTGGAAACACTTGGGGCCTCATTTATGAGGCCGTGCGTCACTTTTACGCCGCCGGTGCGTCACTTTTTGTGACTGATCGGCGGCTTAAAACATGCCTCCTGTTGCGCACTATTTACAAAGTGATGCATCTAAGCAGATGCGTCACTTTGTAAACCCCTGCGCTACATTATACCTGCGTCAGGTATAATGTATGCAGAGGGGGCGTTCCCCCGCAAAAACCCTCGTAATAGTGACGCAGTGAAATCTATGAGATTTCACTGCGTCACTTTTAGGACGCTGTTGCGTCAAAATCTTGCGCCTGCCTCACAGCAGGCGTAAGACTGACGCAAGCCCTTTCACATGGGGCTTCCCCCATGTGAAAGGACGCATTGCTGGAGTTGCGTCACTTTTGTGACACACTACAGCAATGTGTCACTTTTGCACTTACAGATACATCAGAAATACTGACGTATCTGTAAGCCCTTGCGCAATGATGCGTCATATTGTAAATATGATGCATCATTGGGGTCGCAAGGAGGTCGCAATGAAAAGTGACGCATCGCTGTTTTCTCGCAGCGATGCGTCACTTTTCATTAATGAGGCCTTCAGGGTCTATTTCACAAAAGTAATCTGAGACAAAATCCTAACTTTACGACTTTTGTTATTCACAAACGGCTTTTAGGAGTAGTAAAGTTAGGAATCCTAACTTTACAACTTTCGGTATACACCGAAGGCATTTAGGAGTAGTAAAGTTAGGATTCCTAACTTTACTACTCCTAAACTGAGACAAAATACTAATTTTACAACTTTCGATATTCACAAAAACTTTAGGAGGAGGGTTTTGTCTCAGTTTAGGAGTAGTAAAGTTAGGAATACTAGCTTTACATATCCTAAATGTATTTTGTGAATATCCAAAGTCGTAAAGTTAATGCATTGCTTCAGAGGAGCTCCAAGGCTGCAATGTGGAGTGCGGCATCTTGCAATGTGGGTCTTTGCGGCAGTACCGATCCTCGCAGCAGAGGAGATGCATTGTTTCACTAGTGCCACAGAGACTGGTAGAGCACCTTAATCTCACTTCCAAGGGTCCAGAACTGGGATGGCACCATTTGTCAGGGAGCACTCAGAGATGACTTCTGTTTAATGTTTATGTTCTTCTTGGGTCTGAACACGACACAATACATTTAAATTTCTTTGACCAAATAGATATCTCCCTCGGTTCAAATAAAAACAAGCAGATACTCCTAATGGAAGATTTCAATGCAAAAATCTCTACTTCTCTACATGAATGCAATTCGGACTTCCGAACGTGAAGAATCTTGCTCTATTCCAGTTGCAGTATTCCCAGAACATATTAGAGCTAATAAAAGGGGGAAATTATATTGGAACGAATCAATGAATTCAATGGAATAATTTTAAATGAGAGAATGAGAGGAGATGTACCGGGCTCATAGACCCGAAAAGGTCCAACAGGGCTATCTATTCTGGACTCTGCCATCAGCAGTTACGACTTGTTCAATAAACTTCGCAGTTTCTCTATACAATTTGTCCAAAATAGTGACTACGCAATAGTCCTTCTAGAAATAGACCTCCATCTTCAGCCAGCTTCTACATGGTCTTTATCACAAGGTAGGTGGAGGTATTACTCAAACAAAAGCCAGCTAAAATACTATGGAGCAGCAAGAACTATACGCAAATTTACAAATAAATAATACGATTATGGAGTTCCAGCTGTATGAGCAAATCAACAAGAGAGTCAACTAAATCTCTAATTTTGAAAGCTTTGAAACACTGATATCTACTACTATGCAGAAGAAGCCTCATCCCAGTAAAGATAGCACACAAATGACAAAAGATCTGTCAGTAAACCTCCTGTTTAAGAAATTAAATCAGCTGATTAGGTTGCAATTTACGAACTTCTGTCTGGCTAGGAAGGCCAAAATTTCATCCTGAAGAAAGGACAAAAAAGGCTTTGCATGAAAAAGAATAGAACAAAAATGGATAGATGTTGGGTAGACCTGCAAGAAGCAGTGCGTATAAAAAATGCAAAAGCCTTTTGGGATATAGTTGCAGAAGCTAGTGGAAAGAAAACACCACCAAGAGCAACTCCAGTCCCACAAAAAGAATGCGTCGCTTATTTATCCAAATTATATAAGGAAAATCTACCATCTATTGATATCGGGAAATCTCTATGCGATGGAATGGACAGCGAGAACAACCAGCAGATAAAGTCGCTTACTGATCAGTAAATTGCCATATACATAAGGAAAGCGAGAGACACAGCAGCAATGGGACCAGAAAGGATTCCGGTGAAGGTACTAAAAGAAACATCGAAGGATGGAGTAGAGTCTTGGCCCCCCTATTTATGTACAGCTATAGAACTGGCCAAATTCTGAACGCAAGTACGGCAGTATAGTAGTTCTAAAGGTTCCCGCTTTTCTCCAAGTAATTATCGTCAGATTGCCCTCCTTGATGCTACTGGAAAAATATTTGCGGCCAGCATTTTGGAACAACTGAATGACTGGGCCAGAGGTAGGGGGGAAATTCCTACGGTACAAGCAGGCTTTCATCAAAACCCCTCTGTGATTGATAATATCGCCATCTTGTAAACTAATATCGAAAAATATGTGATTAGTAGAGCTTAGGTAGTTTTTAGTTTATTTGTAGATTTTTCTACAGCTTTCAAAAAGGTGGATAGGAGTTCTATGTGGAGGAAACTATTGAAGTTAGGTGTTCCGATAAGTCTGCTAAGAATAATAGTAGCACTTCACACAACCACATGGTTTAAGGTACAAATGGGAGGAGATAAGGGCTTAACCCAAGAGATTTCTACGCAAAGCATCCTCAAGCAAGGATGTTTACTCACCCCCCCTCCTCTTTTCACTATTCCTTAGCGATTTCCCGGACTGTTTCCAGGAGGTAAATAATTTCCCACCTCAATTAGCAACACAAAAAATCCATCTTTTAATGCATGCCGATGACTTGGCTTTATTTGATTCAACCCAAATTGGGCTGCAGCATAATATGGAGGCTCTTTTTAATTATACTGAAAGACATTTTTTAAGAAGAAATATTTCAAAAACAAAAATTTAACCATTTAGAGGTAGGAAAAAAGTCTATAACTTTTACCTGGAAACTAGGAGGAAGAACATTAGAAATAGCATCTACTTACATCTTTTTAGGGAGAGTTTTCTCTCAGTCCACTCATACTGCTTTGCACTTTCAGCAGGCTGAACTAAAAACAGTGGGCCCGATTCACAGAACTAACTTAAGACAAAATCCTAAACTTACTACTTTTGGTATTCACAGAAGTTAGGATTTTGTCTTAAGTTTGTCTTAAGACAGACTTAAGACAGACTTAAGACAGACTTAAGTTAGGATTTTGTCTTAAGTCTGTCTTAAGACAAACTTAAGACAAAATCCTAACTTCTGTGAATACCAAAAGTAGTAAGTTTAGGATTTTGTCTTGTGAGTTCTGTGAATCGGGCCCAGTGTCCCATGTTAGTGCTATAAAAAAGTTGTATTTCTCTACTGGGAGGCAAAATTTTTTAGCTCTCCTTGAAGTTTATCGAACAAAGATCACCCTTCCTAACATATGGTCTAGAGTATATTTCTATAAATTGTTGAGGTTATTTAAATCTCCAGGAGGGAAAACTCTTGTGTATGCTTATGACTACAAGCCAAGCCACTCCCTTTCAGGCACTCCAATTGGAATTAGGGTAGTGAGTGCAAATGCGAGAGCTTTGGCAAACCTTGTCAGATGGGCTTACAATTTACTACAATGCACTTGATGGTACATTAAGAGCAATTTTACGTCAGGAAACTTTAAAGGTCGATCCAGCAGTATATACGTTTAAACGAAATTTAGAGATCTCTTTGCAGCACTTTTAATGCTCCAAGAGCCTTTTACAAAGTTGATCCCCCGAACTCTTGAAGTTCTTTTGAAAAAATCTACTCCGAGGCTGAGCTACGAAATGGATAAACTTTATTGTCAACAGTTATCGCATTACAAGTTCGCGTTAGCTATGGTGCAGTATGAAGAGATCCCAAAATGTTTGAGTTTTACCCTGGGCCACAAGGTTAGGTGTTGAATCCTGATGCTAAGGCTGGGGACACTACCGTTAAAAAATTTAACAAAAAAGTGGGGCGGAAACTTTTTTTACAAAGTTTTTAACTTTTTTATAGTGGTATTCCCGCTATTTTAGAGACATATAAGCTAAGAACAATAATTTATTTTGCTTATAAAGAATGTCATGATGTATTGTAATACTATGGGACTGGAAATTTTTATATATCATTTAAACATATTGTGGATCTCGGATGAGGTCTATATCAATCAATAAATTTCAATTTCAATTGTTGGGGGTTTTGTCTGAGAGAGAGTGCAAGTTGCATGTTGTCGCTGTATGAAAGGATCTCGTGTGTGTGGATTACATTGGCCAGAGGGATCATGTATACATTCAAGATAGTGGAGGGCGTTACACTGATGAGTTTGCAGGCTTCGGAGGAGTACGGTTCCATGCTGACAGCTTCTGTTCTATATGTTAAGAAGCAGCGGACCCAGTTGAGAGCAGGTCCTTCGATGTTAATCTTGTGCAGGTGGGGTGCGAAACTGTTGCAAATGCTACAGAGAGGTTCAGGAGAATGAGCGTTGCCGTCTCTCCTCTGTCAAGGATCATGTGGATGTTATCTGTGGCAACAATGGATACTGTTTCTGTAATGTGGTTGGGCCTGAACTCAGAGTGTATGTTGTCAAGGGGCTGGTAGATGCTGAGGTGGTCGATGAGGCATTGGTTGATAAGTTTCTCTAAAACCATAATCAGATATGGTAGAATGGAAACGTCTGAAACACACATTTTCCTAACATTTATGTGAAAGAAAGTTTCAGCATCTGCTGGGATCTACAAATTTCCTATAATCTAGCATTTCTATACTTCTCCCAATAAAAACACGACCCCATTTGCGTGGCTCAGCCTAGTTCCCACAATACAAAGGCCCAAAAGTGTACATTGAAACATCAGCAACAGGGGTAACTTAGGTTTTTGAATCCTCTCTTGGATGTCACCTATTGTAACACATCAAACCAAGACATTTTTAAATAAAAAACAAAATCATGAGAGACTCCAGGATGGTGTGCCTTGAGTTGATCCGATTATCCGATTGGAAAACCTCAAATATTGCCTACGATCATGCATTTTCTTCATATGTCTGTGACGGAAAGTAACAGAATCAGCAAGGATTCAAAAATTCCTAACACTCAGCATTTCTACACTTATTCCAATAGAAATGCAGCCCCGATTTGTGTGGCTGCACCTAGTGCCTGCAACAGGTAGGGATCAAAGCACAGACAATGGTAGTCCTCCTCCATAAGCCCCTCAGATGTGGTCTTGTTGGTTTGGATCCTCTCTATAGTATCATCCCCAAACCTTTTGCCTTCCACCCTCCTATTTTTTTCATGTTTTTGTCGGCTTTACAAGTCTGTGCACTTTACCACTGCTAACCAGGTCTAAAATGCTTGTGCTTACTCCCTAAAACATGGTAAAATTGGCTTACTCCTGATTGGCATACTTTATTTACTAATAAGTCCCTACTAAAGTGGTATACCAGACACCCAGGTCTGGTAAACTGTATGCTACTAGTGGGCCTGCAGCACTTATTATGCTAATCACTTAAGTAGACCTTTAAAACATATCTCAGGTCTGCCATTTCAGCCTTTGTGCAGTTTTAAACTGCCAATTTGATTTTAATAAAATAAACCTTGTGTCAAGCCTAAAGCTCAAATGGTGGACACTGAATTGAATGCCAGTGCAACAATCCACCTGGTTAGTAGCATACTATATTATTCTCATTCCCATTGCTGCCAATACGGTTCCCGCTAAAGTAACACAAAAACCACCCTTTTCTGTGAAAAACGCTTTATTTCATGCTTGTTGTAAATATCCTATTGCTCATTCATGTTTTTAATTTCTGACTGGTGCCCCTGATAATATGGCTCCTTGTCACTTTCTCTGATGACATTTTCTGCCCACTTGGCCCAATAGCCCTGCCCTCTTGTACCCCATGACTATTACACCATCCCAGGTCACTTTTTTAAATCTTTCCTGTTCACGGAGTTGTCACTGTCTAGCCTCAAATCCATTGCCTCCCCTGAACACCACTTTCTTTGTAAATGCCATAACCCCAAGTCTCCCTTCATTTCTCCTGACATTTTGTTTTTGAGGAGTCTGGTGTGCCTCCTTTACCCTTTTTTCAGGGGTGACTCCTACTCAGGAGCAGAGGAGCGGCACCCCGCCTGCTGAAAGCCCGGCAGGCAATTACAAATACATAAAATGGCATGTGAATGCCATTTAATTTATTTGCCACTGCACTGGCTCACGCTGTGTACACTGCGAGAGTGGTGGGGGGTCTGAATCCTGCAAATGCAGGATGACAGCACAGGTCTCATTGCGCGTGTCAGATTAGCTGGCAGCCCGACATTCGCACTGTAGACCCAGCAATCCAAAGGCTGTGGAACAGCCTGGGAATTGCTGGCACAGACCCCAGACTGAAAATGAGCGCTGGGCGAGACTGCTCCTAACAATCCTGGAGCTGCTCTCACAGCATGAGAGCAGCTCCAGGATTGGTTGCAGTTGAGTTCAACAAGTCCTTCCTTTTCCTGCTTATGGATAGCAAACAGAATTGCTGCATTGGTCGTGCTCTAGCTCACGAATTTCTGGTGAGTCATGCACCTTCATGCCACGCCATTTATTTATTTAAGTTAGCTCCCACGGCCTTCCTCCTTATGCACCAAACTTACATTCCATACCCCTCTGCCAGTGTCCTGCATTTCTAGATACCTTTTTAATTAATTTGGTTTTAGAAACAGGATTTCATGATTTTTTGGGGATCACACAGCACTAATGTTGTTGGTATTTAGTTAGTATGCGGATGATCTGAATGCGGATCTTAATGTAAGGCTAGGAGAATTGGCATGTGAAGTTGAGCAATATTGCAAATCAGAAGGTCAAGGGGCACACCAACAATAAACCACCATTTTCCTGAAAAGGACATAAAATGTTTTTTGACACCTTTTCTCCAAGAGAACCCTTAGTTTCATCTTGCAACTCTTTTTTGCTTGTAAAACACCATAGTGGTCACCAAGAACAACAAATACACAATCTCATCAATATCTATAAATTAAAAACAATTGAACAAAATGAGTCCCTTGTCATACATTTTAAAGGTCGAGGAATGAAGGCAATTGTAACACTTTACCAAGTGAGGGAGCATCTTGAAAATGAGTTTGATGTGTATGATTTTGCGTACTTTTTGCATTATGTGGTGTAATTTCACCACCATATGTGATGTTGCCCAACCGTAGACAAATTTAAAGCTTTACAAACATATTTTCTTTCTTTCATTTTTTTAAAGAAAATCTGAAGATTTGTGTTTTTTTGTAATTGAAACTTAATGGGGATTATTTACAAGAAAATGACTCATCTGTATAGATGCGTCAGTTTCCCTGCACCTGCGTGCATAACCCTTGCACCATCATGGATTGTAAATACTGCACACACAGGTATAATGTGGCACAGGACTTTACAAGGTGATGCATCTCCCTTGTCACATTGTAAATGGGCAGCAACGTAGAGCTCTGTTTACGCCGATGCTGTGTCACAAAAAGTGACACAAAAGCTGTGCAAAAGGGTTGCAAGGGGCTTGTAAATCTGCCCCAAGGTTTCTGACTTGATAGGAGCTTTGAGTGGGGAGCATTGTTTAGGCTTTCTTGCTTGATAACTCTTGTCAATGTGTTCTGTTTCCTCAAAAGGAAAAAACACAGTAGCCTTAGCAGGGGAACTCATTCTTTATAACAAATGATGACATTCTTAAGACGGCACCTAAGTGGTACACAGGGCGACTCATAATTTGCTGTTGTGAGTGAGGAAGGTGGGGTGGATTGGTAATCTCTAGGAGCAGGATTTCAGCTTTTTCCACCTTCAGGCAAAATCCCTTTTTTTCTGCATTGAGCTTGTGACAGGGAGTGTGTTGAGTTTGGTAGCGTTCCAGAGTTGTCTTCAAGCTTCATATGGAGCTATGTGTCATCCCCATACATGAGATATCTTTTGTCTTTAGACTCTTGGTAAGAGGGGTCATAGAGAAGTTGAATATTTTGAGTGATAATGCAGTGCTTTGAGAAACTTCACTTGTGATTTTGGAAAGTCTATAAAACTATGAAAACTATTTTTGACCCAAAGGATATAATTTTTTCATAAGATCATTTGAAAGTTAATGCTAATACATTTCTAAAGTATATGAATCCCAAAAAAGGCATCCTGCGCTATTTCAGTAACAATATCGGACTGGGAGAGGGAGAAAGTTAGACCCTGAATATTTAAAGGCCAGATGGTAATAGCCAAATCTTTAATTGTTTTTTAAAACTGAGGGGCATATTATCAAGGGGGTTTATCTCTGCTTTTTTGGCTTTAAAAGCCAAGAAAGCGGAGATAAAATTATCTCCTATTACCAAGCTGTCGCTAACACCAGTTAGTGACAGCTAATAGGAGATAGCGACCATCTTGGGCCCCGCTTTGCATGTCAGTGATATTTATCACTAATGACATGCAAAGTGGGCGTGCCAAGATGTTAGCGACTGGAAACAGTCGCTAACATCGCTATCTCCTATTACCAACTTTTGGAGATATTCGCGCTAAGCGCGAATATCTCCAAAAACTAACACCTGCCCTGAGCAGTTCTTCACCATGTTATCCAATGGGAGGTGGATAACATGGCTAAGAGCATTTGCTCGATAATGCATGAATATCGCTGACTTTTCAGCGATATTCATGCATTGCGGCCGTTTTTTATCGCATTTGCGATAAACCTTGCTAATGCAAGGTTTATCTGCGATAAAAAACGCCGATGTGCGGCGATAATTTTTGTCTCTAAACAAGTTAGAGACAAAAATTATCGCTAGTTGTTGGTAATATGCCCCTAAGTACGTTGGGCTTTGCTCTGATATAGTCCAGGAGTGCATACCACAATTTATAGGTAATGTGGGAGAAACTTCTTCCTACCCACTGGGCTTTCTTGATCCTAGGGACCATTACCATATTGTCGGTGGAATAGTGCAGAGTACGCGTGGATGCTGCTAAGAGAAAACAGGAACTGATAGAGGCAAAATGAATGAAGCAAATAGATCTACCTCATGCATATTAATGAAGTAGGTCGCAATTTGCGACCCACTAGGATTCGCTGCCATCTCAAGGAAGGTGGCCTGCTGGGGTCAACAGAGCACCATGTCTGTGATTTCTTTAAAATAAGGCACATTATTTTTCTTTAATACAGCCCATTTTCCTCAAAGAAAAATAGGATGTGTTTAAAAAGCAAAAAAATTAACTGTTTATGATACATTTGTTAAGAGCAGGCAGTGGTCCCAGGGACCACTGCCTGCTCTTAAAAAATATTTATTCATCCATTCCCCAAAGGGGAATGGCTCCTTTGGGTTCTCCTTCCCATTTGTGAATGGATTTAGTAGGTGGTAAATTGCGAATGTTTTGCGACCACATTTTGTTTGCAAAACATTAGTACATAGCACTACGAACTGGTATTAGGAAAGAAAGCCCTAAACATGTCCCTACCAAATATCGAATCGCAAACCCAAATTATGATTCACATTTTTGCGGTCACAAACAGCCCAATTCTGCAAATCGGGCCATTTGTGACCGCAAAAATGCATGGTACATCTGAACCTAAAACTCCTTTATTGGTTTTAATGGAGCCCAAATAAAAGAATTTAGCAGATTAAGCTTTTTTAAAGAAAATTTTGCACGCACATTGACACGCATTGCCCGTCATCGCGTACGCGCTTCCCGTCATCAAAGGTCACGTATGAGGGCAATTACATGACGCCATCTTGGATTTTACAAGCATCGTAACGCTCGCATATCTTCACTCAGGAAAACCTGATTTCTTCACTCGGGAAGACCTCTTTCACCTAATATGATTATCCAAGTATATCACTACTAGTACTGTATTTTTTCATTAAAAATATACATTTATCCGTTCATATATATATATATTTTTTTTTTCTCTTCTCTTTCATTCTGTGTGTTTTCTTGTAATATTTCGTCATGGCAACACAACAGAATTTTACTATTCAACCTCCTCAACCTCTCTGGCCTTCGGGAACTGCACCTTCCAGGAAATGGTTAGAATGCAAGGCCTATTTTTTAAACTTTATCAAGGTTGTTGATGAGGATAATAAAATGTCAGCAGATAGGAAAAAAACACTTTTCTTGTATTCTATTGGTCCAGGACGACTAAAAGCTTATGATCGCATGCCAAAAGGAGCTGTAAGTGGAGACATTAATGAGTTTCTTGCCATATTGAAAGACTTTGATAACCATTTCGCACCCAAAGTTTTCATCGGAATAACAAGATATACATTTTTAATAGAAAGTAAGAACCTAATGATTACATATGGGCTCTTAGGCTTATTGCTGATGACTGCAAATTTTATCATTTACAAGATCAATTCATAAAAGACCAAGTGGTTATGCACACCAGGGACTCGTCCATTTAAGAGCGTTTATGAATCAATGGTGATGCAGATTTAAAAGATATTTTAGCTCTTGTGAGAAAAGCAGAACTATCCAGCCGCAGTGCAAAAGCTTTAAAAAAACGATGCTAAAGCGGATGATAAAACTAAAGTTAACCGTCAGCAAAATTAAAGATAGAACAAGAAATTTAATTCTAAGTCGTTAAACATGATTCATTCAAAAGGAATGAAAACGTTAAATGTTGTCGCTGTGATAGTAGTTCACATTTAGCTTCAAGCAAATTTTGCCCTGCTTTGAAACAAAGATGCTCGAATTGTAATATTGTTGGCCATTATGCTAAAGTGTGTCACAGGAAAAAGTTCATTGAGAAAGGAAGTAGATCTAGTACTTGAAAAACTTGTTAAAGCTGACATAATTGAACCTATTGAATCCTCACAATGGATTTCTCCGATTGTTGTTGCACTACATAGCAATGGAAAATTAAGGTTGTGTATCAACTTGAGACATTTAAACAACAATATAGCTGTAGCTAAGTTTCCCTTACCCAAAATTTCTGAAATGCTCAGTTTATTTAAAGATGCTAATTGGTTTTCCACAATAGATTTATCCGCGGCCTATCATCAAATTCCTCTCACTAATGACAGTAAACCATTAACTGCTTTTATAACTCCTTCAGGATGTTTTCAGTACAAACGTTTACCTTTAGGTCTCACCTCTGCTGCAGCGATTTTCCAAAGATTGATGCATCAACTTTTCAGTAAGCTTGATAAGGTACGATGTTTCCAAGATGACATTTTGGATTTTGGAAAGGACAGACAGGAGCATGATTGTATGTACAAAGAATTTTAGGTGTCTGGAATGAAAAGGTTTAACTGTTGAACACACAAAATGTAAATTTGCTGTGAAGTCTATTACGCATTTAGGACATGTCATCAGTGGAGAAGGTGTCTCTACCAAACCTGCTTTGGTAGATACAGTGTTGAATGCCCCTCATCCTAAAAATAAGGATGAAGTACGTTCTTTTATTGGATTAGTGGAGTTTTACTTAAAATTTGTGCGTAATTTCTCTAATAACATTTTCAACATTAATTGGTCTGTAGAATGTAATAAAGAATTTGAGGACATTAAGAAGGCTATTTCTGATTCACCAGCCTTAAGTGCTTTTGACCCTGAACTCAAGCATTATATCACTGTAGATGCTAGTAATGAAGGGTTGGGTGGTGTACTTTCTCAAGTCAATCAGGAAGAGAAGGAATTCATCATTGATTATGCTTCTCATGCCCTTTCACCCACTGAGGAGACATTCTCAGTAATAGAAAAATAAACTTTGGCTTGTATCTGGTCTCTTGAACATTTCAGAGCATTTGTTTGGGGTAGACCATGCATTCTTAGAACAGATCGCAAACCATTGGTAAAACTGAAGGTTTATTCAATGCTTCTCCTAGAATTGCTAGAATGTCATTAAGATTGCAAGACTACATCTATAAAATTGTTTATGTCCCTGGTAAGGAGACTGTAGTAGGGGATTTTTTATCATGTATGCCCACCAATCTAATAGACAGTTCTGATCATGAATGGGAAAATATTCAAGTTGCATTAGTTCATGATCATGGGTTACCTAATACTGATAACAGTGAATGGAACAAATGTTATAAGGAGGATAGTTTTCTTTTGTTATCAATTGGTGGCCATCCAAATGCAATTTACTTGTAGAATTTAGACGGGAGACATTGTTCACCACGCATCCATTTCAACGTGGTGCTATTACATCGTGGTTTTCAAAATGCAAGTTGTTACACTGACTTGCACTGGAGGGCGCTGTTGACTAAGGAATAGTGTAAATTACTGTTTCCAACACCTTCCCTACTGTATGTAGATGGGAGTTGGAATAGTAATTCGCACTATTCCTAAGTCAGCGCGCCTCCAGCGCAAGTCGATGTAACAACTTGCATTGTGAAAACCGCGATCTAACAGACACCGTTGAAATGGCCTTCGATGTATCATCATACATCCAATTTAGACCACTGTGGGAAGTTTGTGATGTACTTTCCATATCAAATGGCAACATCATAAGTGGTGACAAAGTCATTCCTCCTTCACAACTTAGAGAAATTATAGTTAAAAATTGTCCTGATGGCCATGGTGGTATACTCAAAACTAAGCCGAGAATAAAGCAATGGTACTGGTGCCAGGAATTGATTTATTCATTGAGAGGTTTATTAGAAATTGTGTCTGGTGTGCTAACGCAGATAAAATTCTTATTACTCTTAAACCTCCTATGGCTGAACCAATAATTCCAAGATCACCGTGGCATACCGTGGCCATTGATATAATGGGACCTATTTGTTCCCAGACAAAATAGGTGTTAGCTGTGATTGATCTTTTCTCGAGATGGCCAGTTTTGACATTTGTTGAAAAAGTTAACTCTGAGGAAGTTATTACATTTCTGAACTGTGTTTTTGTTGGTGAGGGACTTCCTGCTTTACTTGTTAGTGACAACGGTGTCCAATTTACTTCTAAAATTGCCAAAGAATACTTTGATAAGGTTGGAATAAGGCACTGTACTACATCATTACACAACCCAAGCGGTAATGGTATGATTGAACGTTTAAACAGAGTATTAAAAAATGCCCTACAATCTGCATCAGTAATAATAGTGATTGGGAGTTCTAATTATTCAAGACTGTTTGGATGTATAGAACTTCTACACATGACGTTTTAGGGGTGTCACCATTTGAAGTCATGAGGGGGAGAGCTGTTCGTACTAAATGTAATCCAGAATGGATTTTTAATGTTCACAAACCTTGTGTACCCATGGATGTCCTGAGATCTAGAATTGAGAACACACATTTTTGAAACAAAGAGCGGTATAAACTGAAACATAATGTCAAAACTTGTGACGTTAGTGTGGATACTTGGGTTAAAGTTAAAAAACATTGGAAGGTAAAGAAGGGAGAAAGTCAGTTTTCTGAACCTTTGAAAGTTATTTAAAAAGTTTGCAATGCTGTGCAATTAGGCGATAGAAAAGTATGGAATTTGAAACGCATTGCAGTACTTAAAAGTGAAATTCATTTATACAAAAATAGTGATAATCCTGGTTTATCAAGAAAAGCATCTCAATATTTTATTGTTGATGATGATCATATTCGCGTTGATGATATCAATATTACTCAGTCTGTTGTTCATGCTGGTATTAGCAATAATTGTCATTCTGCTAAGGAGTCTTCTGTTACTGGCACTGGTGATTACTCTGCTGTTGAATCTTCCTTTGTGAAGAGCAGCATGGTTGATACTAGTGTTAGTACTGAAGCATCTGGAACAACGGTTAACGTTGGTATTCCAGTTGATACCTCTAAAACTACTGAAGATGTTAATGGTGCCACAGCGGTCACGACTGAAGTTAGGAATGATGATGTTAGTGATCGTTCTGCACGCACTCGCACTAAACCAAAGTGGTTAGAAGACTATGTTTGTGATGATCAATGAAATTGAATGTTATTTACTGATTTTATTATTGTTATTTTATGATTACTTTGTATCTTCCATTGTTTAGTGTTTATTGTATATTTATTAAGAGGGAAGATGTGTTGTGCTTT
This sequence comes from Lissotriton helveticus, assembly GCF_964261635.1. Classification (NCBI taxonomy): domain Eukaryota; kingdom Metazoa; phylum Chordata; class Amphibia; order Caudata; family Salamandridae; genus Lissotriton; species Lissotriton helveticus. Next base: position 210,917,989 of record NC_136058.1, read on the forward strand.
CCTTTAAATAAATTTTATACCTCGTGTCACTGCACATATTGTTTGCTTTTAAATTGTAGGTTCCATTCTTCAGTCATTCATCCTGACAACCAGGATTCTTATCTGCGGTTAGTCAGGGAGAAGGACTGAAGGTGGCGTACTCTGTCGATGTCCATTTCTTGGAATTAATTCTTTAATCTTAATTGGATTATGGTGTCCTTTAGTTAACACATGGGCCAGAGCTATGGGCCACTGAAGAATACAATATGAATGAGCAATGGAAATAGTAAGGGTGATCAATGCCAAATTATAGCTGACTATAAGGGTTCCTTGCCCAATGATATCGGCGATGTATGAAATAGTGTGCTATATGAGTGAGATATTTGGCAACATTTTTCAGAAATATGAAGTTATGTGCAATAGTGATGATGGTCTTTATGATAAATTGCTAAGAACCAGTTAGTTATGGACACACCTTGAAGGAGTCTCACTGTCTTTGTTTTATACTATATCCTACAGTTAGGCAGGGAATAATGATGAATTTTGAATTGTTTTAAAAAAATATATATTTTAAAGATTTTTGTGTACTTTTATGGTCGTATTAAATGTACCGAATAAAGTAATTGAAAATAAATGAATTCATGAATATGAGGTTGATGCAAACAATCTTAAAAAATACTATACAAAGTTTGTAAATGACGGAAAAGCACACTCCTTTTCAAGTTAGTTTAAAAGCAATAAAACATGAATACATGCATTTTACAATATCCTAGAAGCCTTGCAATAAATATTATTGCACTATTAATATTATGAGGACCTATTCAGAAAAAGCATGTATGAGTATGTAAAGTAGTACTCCCGTAGTACTATGTCACATACTCATAAATACTATTCAACAAATTATGACCCTGTAGCTCTGTCTCAGCCTCTTATATCTCTTCAATGGGGCTGATTCTGTTGTCGAACGGACCGGTGTCAGTCCGACATCGGTCAGGAACTGGAATCGAACAACCTCTTGCCATTGGTTGCAGACCTACTAGTAGGATGGGACCGAACCATGTTCGGTCGCATGCCTATTAAGCATGGGCCAAATATCCGTTCCGCTCGCGAAATTTGCGGATTTTCGGCAATTTCGTGATCCGAGAATCTCGTAAAATTGCCGAAAATTCGCAAATTTGCTCGCGGGTGGATTTTTATTTTTTTGGGATGGCCAGCTCACTCAAGGGACCCCTGCGCCCTTCGGCGCGATGGCAGTAACACACACATGGTCACTGGAGACAATTCTTCTGGCACTTTACGCAGCTGTAGTGTAGGAAAAGCACTATATTTACCCAACGAGGTAGCACTTACTGATTAGCCAGTAGAAAGTACTCCAGTTGAGTAGAGGTATCGCACAAAACGATGGCGTCTTCTTGGATAAATATGAAGGGCAGTGTTCATTGGTGCCATGTTGCTCCTGTCACAAAAATTAAACCTCAACTGGAAGCGCTTACAGATATAAATAAAGCAGGTGCCAGAGTTGCTTACTTGCAACTATTCTCTGACCCTATCCTGACCCTAAACAGCCGAGTGCCCGAGGCAGGGTCAGAGAATAGTTACAACTAAGCAGGTGCCCTAGTTGAAGCTCAAATTCAGTAACGCATTAATCAGCCCAAAAACAATCATGAGCTTTGTCAAAGCTGGGCAGGTGTGCTGTCTCCCCCTATCTACAGTCGAAAATTAGCTGTGATGCTGGATAGAAGCCTCTGCAACCTTCACTTTCACAATCCCCGTGCAGTTCCTGTGTCCAGGAGCTTCTTTCTCCTCATCTGCTGCTCTGATCGGTCTCTGACCTTTTTTACACACAAGAGGCATCTGAACTCGCATAGAAGCCCCGCTCCTTGGCCCCGGACACACACTAGTGGTGTGCACCGTTTTCCCGCCCTGACCCACTATGATGTACAGCTCACTCAAGGGACCCTGGCGCTGGGCAGGGGTGCTTTCTCCCCATATCTACCATTGAAAAAATGGGGAATATTTACTACAACAAGTGTGGGACATACGGAAATTTAAGGAGGTGTTTAGGGAATCACAAGTGTAAGAAAATGGGTTGTTGGTTTAAGAGGGTGTGAGCCCTATTTAAACAACAGTCACAATCCTTGTCACAGTTTACCACAAAAAGTCACTAAATTATTTTTGTGCTCATCCTTCTGGTAGCTTGGCACAAATACAGTCAGGCTTAACATAGAGGCAAGGTGTCAAGTATTTATGTAGCACACACCACTAGAAAAATCCTACACAAATTTTGAAAAATAGATTGAGATTTAATACATTTTAGACATCAAAATACTAAAAATCCAATCAGTAAAACCAGTGATACGCAATTTTAAAGATGTGGGTAAAAATGGTGCTGAGAAGCACAAAGCACCAATTGTGGTTATGTGGACGTGCCAGACTGGGACTGTGAGATTAGGTCTGCATTGATTTGCATTGCGCTGCGCTGTGTCAGTTCTGATAGGGAGCTGTGAGGGCTGTGGTGCGAGATTCTGTATCATGCTGCATCTTCCTCCGCTGGTTCCTTGGAGAAGCTGTGAGGGTTGCATCGGGTGGCTTTGCGCTCTGGTGGTTCTTCTGATAGGGACCACAGCTGGGCTGGTAGAGCACCTTTATGCTCACTTCCAAAGGTTCGAGGCTTGGGAGGCACCACTTGGGAGGTTAGGACTCACAGAAGAGGTGCAGGGCTTAAGGGTGATGGAGCCCTTGGAGTCACTCTGGTGGTCCTGGCTTCAAGGTGCAGGTCCAGCCCTTCTCTCTAGGCAGCTTGGCAGCCCTTCTTGCATCAGAGCAGTGGGGCAGTAGAGCGGCTGGGCAGTCCTGCTTGCAGCAGAACAGTAGGAGAGCAGAGCTGTCCTGCTTCTGAGTTTTTGACAGGTCCAGAAGTGTCCTGAAGAGTTGGGTCTGAGTGTCGAATGTTTACACCTGGTGCCCATTTTGAAGTGTAAGAAGCTTTAGGAGGTTTTCCCAAACAGAGGTGTCTGGAATTTCCTGCCTTCATGCTCTGGTCACAATCAGTCTGGGGGCACAATAGACTAGTATGAAGTTCGTTGTGAGTGTCCTGGGCCAGTGCCTTTGAAGTGCAAGTGTGGTAAATGAGAACTCTGCACCCTAACTAAGCCAGGATGGCCCATCCTGCCACCACCCATACCCTCTATTTTGATACTATCTAAGAGGAATACACAAAGGCCACTTGCAAACTACATGTAGTCATGTGACCCAGGAAGAGCCTGAGACACCAAATGGTTAGGACAGGAAAATGCCATCTTTCTAAATGTGGCATTTGACTCAAAATCTGACTTTACTATTACAGAGGTTTTTAAATTACAATTCTTTAGAGACTAAACTGGACATTCCTACTTTTTCCTAATAGAAATGTATCACTCATTATATGAAATAAGGCAACCCAATAATATCCTATGGGAGAGGTAGGGCTTGCAATGGTGAACAAATAATTTGGGAGTTTTTCATTACTAGGACATGCAAAACTTAAAAGTACATGTCCAAGTTTTTTAATACAACAGACACTCCCCTACAGGCTGTTTTAGGGGCTACCCTAGAGTTAACTTTCAAGTATTGAAGGAGAAAGTTTAGGCTTGGAAAAAGATTTAGGTCAAAAAGGCAGTTTAAAACTGCACAGTCAGGCTGCAAAAGTGGGAGGCACAATTAATGCTGCAGGTCCACTTGTAGCATTTAATTTATCGGCCCTGGGTAAGTGTTGCACCAAATTACTAGGGTCTTACAAGTAAATTAAATGTGCTTTTTGGGGGCAAGCCAATTTTACCATCTTTAAAGGAGAGAGCACAAGCGTCCTTTTGATTTATATCTTGAGTTTTAAATCTAGGTGTTTAAACTCTAGAGACTTCCTCCTTCAAAATACACAGAACATAAATCAAATTACTGGCTTCTACTGATGACATAACACTCCTATCTTCAAATCCTATTAGAGCTCTAGATGCTCTTGACAGGCAGCGGCACAGTTCGGCAGTGTGTCGGGGTATAAACTAATTACAGATAATACTGAAATTATGAGTAATGTAGTGTTAGATAGCACTGGCACATGATTTGTACCTTCAGATACTTACTTAGGAGTTCCAATTTTGATTCAAATAGAGAAGATTATTAAGTTAAATTATGGCACACTATTTAAAAAAACGCTTGAGGTCATGAAAAAATAGGATAGACTTCAGCTGAGCCTCATTGTCTGATGTAAACTAATTAAAATAATTATACTCCCTTTATATCTATATTTGTTTTGAACTATATTATTTTTTCCCTCTAACATATATTTTGAGAGAATTGAGGATAGCTGGTAACGTTTCATTTGGCAACTGAAAGAAACACAGAAGACCATTCTCTATTTACTGCTCCCGCTTGACAAAGGGGCAAGATGTTTCCATCCCTCTGGTTGTACTTTCTTGCTACTTTTCCAGGTCAGCTATCTGTGTTAATTTGCGGTAATAAATTGCTTCTTCAGGGCCTATAGTCAGATTACCAGGCAGATAACAAGACGCTGTAAGGAATGTAAGGCTCAGCATATTTTAAACAGACAATCAGGGGCTTGTAAAGTGTGGCTACTTACCCGTGAGGGTCTCAAAGGAAGGTACTGGAGGAGAATGGGGTTGCTGCTGGCCTCTCTGGGTGTTGGATCATTCGAAGAGCCGGGTCTTGAATTCCATCTTGAACTGGGTCTGCAATGCAGATTAGTTGTGGTGGAGGGGCAGGGTGTTTCAGGTCTTGGCGGCAAGGTAGAAGAATGAATTTCCACTGGTTCTGGTCTTGTGGATCCTGGTGATGGAGGCTAGGGTGAGTTGGGTGGAACGGAGTAGTTTGGCTGGTACTTGGAATGCGAGGCGGTGGTTCAGGTATGCTGCTCCTTCGTTGTGGGGAGCTTTGTAGGCATGTATGAGGAGCTTAAAGGCAATTCTCTTGTTGACTGAGAACCAGTGGAGTTGTCGGAGGTGTTGCATGATGTGACTGCATCTGGGATGTCGAGGACCAGTCTGGTTGCAGCGTTTTGGACGTTCTATAGTTTTTTCCTTTTTTTCTATCATCATTCGCCACCAATCGCACTTCAGTTTGCACCCAAGATGTCTATACCATACTCAGCAAGCTGGAAGAAGGTAGGCAATTGGACGTGGGGACCCACCTTCAGGTACCAGGACTTACTTGGGTGCTAATGAAGAATCAACTGAGATAACTCTTCCGGCAAGCTCCAAGAGCTAGGGGACACTGGCTGTAATCCTTCCAGAGGGTAAAAACTGGGGTTAAATGGCATAGCCCGAAGAGTATTAAGGTAGCATAATCATGGGACTCAGAAAAAAAAACACCATCAAACAATTTCTGAGCCTAATCTAAGTTGCAACAAGTCCCAATATGCCAACTTCTTCTTTCTACAAGATCTAGCTAGGTCCAGCTGACAAATCTCCACGACTGAGGACAGCCAGTCTGAAAAGGTAGGAGGGAAAGAATCTCAATCTGTCCATCTTTTGCAGATTTCTCTCCTGGCTAGCAGGATAGCATAAAAAAGCCGTGATCTAGGAGGGCCCACTATTTCATCTGTAAAACTGAAGATAATCAGGGATAGGTCGATATAAATTGGACAGCCCAAAACACTTGTCAAGAAACTTCTGACTTTATCCCAAAAGATTTCCAAAGCGGGACATTCCTTAAACATATGAGTGTAAGAAGCTGATGCCAGCCCACATTTCTTGCAACACACCAGGGGCTGATAGAAATTTTAGAGAGTTTTACTGCGGATAAATAGGACCTATGAATAGTATAAAGGTGGTTTCTTTTCAGCCATGCGGGCTTTACTACCCCTTATAAGATCTAATATGTACTCTGCCGTAAATGATCGCAATCTTGTGCAGGTAAGGAGCCCCCCCACAGCTCCTTGTCCAGCTTAAGTTGCCTTCCACAGATTCGATAATGGCTTGGTACCAAAATGAGACCTTCCTTCTCCCACGGGGCTATGCCACCAGCTGATGTTCTAAAAAGCTGCCACTCCCTACAGGGTTCTTTTGGTTTCATTTCGATTGGGCCCAGCTTTTCACCTAGAGGTATTTAAACCTAGAGAGGTCTGCTCAGACTTTATCTTTAAGTTTGATCACATGAGATCAGAGTGCCGTCGGGGATCAGGTCCCCGCAAACCACCAGCCCCGCTTCTCTCAAGGGCACTGCCAACCTATCCCTTAAACAGGGTAGACAGGCTGGAAAAGTAACTAAGTGCAGCCGCTCCCCTAAGTTACACCCAGGTTGTAGTGAATCCTTCAACTTAATATTTTCAAAAGATTTTGGGTCCCCAAATTTAAGCAAAAATTCCTCCTCAGAAAGATTGGCGCCTCTAAGCATAGCTAGGAGCATAGCACCGCTCCGGTGTGAACCAGCACTTTCAAAAGCATTCGCAAGTGCGTGAATTGAAAGGCCCAAGCATAAAATCTGGCAGAGCAAGGCCACCCTTCTCTCTCCTCTGCCTCAACTTTTTCCATGCTATTCATGGTGATTTATATGCCCAGACAAATTAGTTTCTATCTCGCTGTAATTTGTAAATAGCAGATTTTTCGATGTGAAGGGGATACAGTTAAAGAGAAAAGTGACATTAGGGAGTATCGACATCTTAACCAGGTTAACCCTACCTAGAATGGATAGAGGAAGTAGGGTTCAGGATTTCAACAGCCTCTGGCCACCCTGCCAAGTTGGTCTCAGCGATCTTAGTGATGCCTTGCACGATGTTGATCACCAAGTATCTAATTTTTGAGTTAATCTGATGCTTGTGCTGTGTCCCTCCAAGACTCCAAACCATAATTTCTGTCTTTGAGGCATTGTTCTCATAGCCTGAGACCAGACCAAATTCCTGTGCTTGGCTGATCACAGCTGGGAAAGCTGTAAACAAATTAGCCAACAGAACTAAAATATCATCAGCATATAGGGCGACCTTCCTCTCCCACTCTCCATATTTAAACAACTGGATATTAGGATCATCCCTGAGCCGTTGAGCAAATGGCTTTATATATAAGTCAAAGAGGAGAGGGGAGAGTGGGCAGCCCTGCCTTGTCACCCTTGAGATTTTGTAAGGCTCAGTGGTGTTACTATTCACGAAAAGTCTGGCCATTGGGTTCTGGTAGATCAACTGTCCTGTTCGCCAGAACTTTGGCCCTAAGTTAAATATCCTCAAGACTTCCGCCAGGTAAATCCAGCTCACCCTGTCGAAAGCTCTAGTAGCGCCAAGGGTCATGGCTGCTAATGGGAGAGAATACGCGGACGCCAAGTCAATGGCCCCTATGAAGTCATAGGTGAGGTCTGATAACTGCCGACCCTTAACAAAGCCCTTCTGATCCAGATGGAGAATGTCACCCGCCACATGTCCCAACCTGGACGCCAGAATTGAAGTGAAGATTTTATAGTTCGCATTCAAGAGTGAAATTGGCCTATATGACCCACAACATGATGGAACTTTCCCGGGTTTCAAAATCAAAATTATTGTGGCGTCATTCCATGAAGCAGGGAGCTTTAACCCCTCTAGTAATATCTGGTTGAAGAGCGTCGTCAGGGTGGGAACAATCTTATCACTCATTAATCTATAGATCTCTGCTGGGAGCCCGTCAGGACCCACAGCTTTCCCGTTCTTACAGCGTGATATAGCTTCCCTAACCTCTGCTTGAGTGACTTTATTGTCTAATTGCTGCTGCTGTTCAGAATTCGAGGAAGGAAGAGGGTTATCCTCAAGCCAGCCCTGGACATTGGAGTTTTCTACCCTTTTGTCCTAACAGTAGATGTTTTGAAAAAATGTCTGAAATGCATTACAAATTTCCTCATCTGAGTAGAAAGTAGTTCTCCTGCTGATGATTTACTTAATGTGGTTCCTAACCCGATCTGATATGGATTTCCATGAGAGGAGTTTCCCTGCTCCTTCTCCATACTCAAAGTGAGCGATTTTACTAGTTTCCCATCTTCGAGTAAGCCTAGTATGTAAAACACTCTCCATCTGACCTTTCAAGTTGTCGGACTTAGTCTGACGACTTTGCTGGATTTCGGGGGGAGCTTGGCAAATTAGATCGGCCTCCGCGGCCTTAAGCTTAAATTCAAGTGATGAGACCTCTTCTTTATATTTTTTATTTCTATAGCTTGACCTGCTTGTGATTTGACCCCGCAGGTAAGCTTTTAATGAGTCCCAAACAACTGATACAGAAGCCAAGTCTAAATTCACCACAGAAAATATTCTGTTTCCGAGATAAGAAGGTACTCTCCTCTTACTCCAGCAGAAGGGCTCAGTCAAAAGACCATGACCTGGAGAGACTAGATGTTGGACACTCTAACCCCAGCAAAATACCAGAATGGTCCGAGAGATGTGATGCCAAATAAGAGATTTTTTTAACTCTACATCTTAACGATTGATTAACCAGCACTTAGTCTATTCTAGAATGGTGCTGATACTTAAATTTCCTAAACGAAACTCCTAACTGCTGGTCAGATCTTTCCCTCCATATGTCAGAAAGGGCGACTTGTTTCATAGCTCCCAATAAAAATTCCAGTGAATTAGACGGGACCATGGCTCTATTATTTAATCACTTATCTAGTAGAGGATTCAAAACGATGTTTAAATCGCTTCACAGAACTACTTGGTCAGGGGGATCCAGCAAGTGGGAGAAAATAGTCTTAAGGAAAGAAGGGTCATCTTGGTTGGACCCGTAGTAGCCAACCAGGGTAAGCTGGATCCCCATAATAACAGCTTTCACAATCACCCATCTGCCACCTGGGTCAGCTAACTGTAAGAGGTTTCGAGCTCTGGCTGATTTTTTTAAAAGAATGAATACTCCTCTAATATTAGCTGACTGGCTAGTACAAGCATACGGGCCAACCCATCTTTTATTTTTCTCAAAGAGTGTCGACCTCTACTTTAAGTAGATGTGTTTCCTGGAGGAAAATGACCTGTGCGGGGGAGTAATCTTGTCTCTCCTTGGTCTAGTGTGCTGGCCATTGACATTCCAGGACAGAATCTGAATAGAACTCATGGTGGATCAAACAGGGAAAACTGAGGGGACCAGCACCAGTACCGAAGCCAATAAAGTTCCATAATTGTTACTCCCAAAAGTAAGATTGGTATGATCGAAAGAAGGAGAAGGAGGATTTTTTGTTGTTGTTTTTTTACCCTGCAGCACCCAACCCCCCCCATGCCCCTCCCACCACCCCTGGAGAACCCTTACCCTGATAATCTGGACAAATGGAGTCCAGAAAATTGCATCCCGAAGGTTCCCGCCCCACCACGCTCTAACCAGTGTGAAAATATGAAAAAAAAAAGAAACACCTTCCAACCCCAAGTAGCAATCACGGGCGCTAAATTCTATATTATATGTGACCCCCCATTTTTCCCCTTTTTTTTAAATTTTTATTTGAAGTTTCCTACCCATAAAACTACACTCTACTGTTTTTTTTTCCTTCCCTATTTATTTAAAGTAGGTATTGGTTGAGTAAGCTTAGATTCAACTCAACTCAATTCAATTCTGTTATCGGCTGCTCTAATCCCTTGGTCAATATGCCGCTGTAGCTGGGGGTAATTACAGTGGCCCGACTTAAACTAGCACCCAGACCAGGATCCTTCCTTATACAGCCCTCTTGCTGATTATGTCCAGCAACTCATCCGCTTCCTGAACTGATCTTAAATTATGCATTTTATTATTGTGCATTACTTTCAGGAAGGCTGGAAATTTCAACTGAGCTACTGCACCATATTTTTTAAAGTCCTCTAGCTTCTTTCCCAGTTCCCACTGCCTATCCAGAGTGTGGCTGGAAAGGTCGGAGCGGACTTCAAATGAAATCTCTTTCGTTTTCACTGATTTCATTTTCAGCGCTAGGTTGAGGATCTTTTCTTTTAAAGTATAGGTAAGGAAATGTATTAGTATTTTCCTAGGCTTGGATCTGTTGGGGTTCCTACGGAAGGGGTCCCTATGTACCCTCTGTATATAGAGGTTTATTGCATCTTCTGAGTCTTCAAGCTGTAGGGAGAACTTAAGCAGCGAGATAATGCTGGGCCCGATTCACAGAATGAACTTAGGACTCAATCCTAAACTTACTCCTATTTTGGTATTCACAGAATGAATTTACTACTTTTGGTATTCACAGAAGTTAGGATTTTGTCTTAAGTTTGTCTTAAGACAGACTTAAAACAGACTTAAGACAGACTTAAGACAAAATCCTAACTTCTGTGAATACCAAAAGTAGTAAGTTCATTCTGTGAATGCCAAAAGTAGTAAGTGCATTCTGTGAATATCAAAATAGTAGTACGTTTAGGATTGAGTCTTAAGATCATTCTGTGAATCGGTCTATAGGGTCTAAGATCTGATGCTTTGCTCCCTTCTGGGACATTCAAAATGCATAGAGTGTTCCTGTGGGCATTATTCTCCAAACTCTCCAATCAGTCCCGCAGATCTGCCTCTTCTTTCTTTAGTGATGAAATTTCCGATTTTGCCATCCCAAGATCTTCTTTTAATTCACCCACATTATTCTCAAGGGTAGCAGTTCTGGAATTCAATGGATCCACTTTTTTTCTCCAGAGATTCACAGAAACTTCTGATTTCCCCCTGGTTGACTGCAGAGACCGCGTAGCCCTTCTTTATATCTTCTGACAATGTGGCAAAAAGAGCTTCCAAGGCTAAATCCCCCCCATAGCCGCTATTGAGAACAGCCAGTAGCGTCAACTGGGACTGAGTTTGAATGTGAGTATGAATAATGGAACAATCCGGAGGGCTGCTGGAAGGGCTAGAAGAACAGATGGGAAGGCCGTTAGTGGGCTCGACGGGATCTGAAGCCATGCTGAGATTGACCTGCCATGAACCCAAGTCTGTTACTGACTCCATGGCTTTCTCAGATAAAACTGAAGTTGTTGATGTATTTAATACAGCAGGGCTTTTCCCACAGGCTACACCCTGTGTAGTGATATGCAAAACCTCAGGTAGCACCCTAAAATATGAACGCAGTGAAGGGGTAATCCTGCCTACGGTGTTTGCAGGAATGTTAGACCTCCTGGGTTTAACAGATCTACCTTTAACTTGATAAGTCTGAAAAGCAGAGACACTAGTTAAAACAGGCGCTGATAGAGAAGCGAGGGAAGCGGCGGAAACTAGTGACTCAGGTGTAACATTAACGTTATCAACGTTCAGGCAAGATTTTGATTGGACTCAGGGATCTTATGAGAATTTTCAGAGCCCTTGTCAAAGCTGCTTTTTTGTAATGTTTTGGCCGCACTTAGACCACCCGTGCCCTTCCTACGCCTCTTAGGACCCCTTTTAGTAGCAGAGGCAGGCTGAGAAACTCTCAAAATAGGAGAAGAAACCACCGGCAGGGCTTGAGAGGTTTTTATGTCTCAGAACAGATGACTCCTGTAATGCTGTGATTTCAGGCGATCAGGCCCGCCTCCAGCTGCCCCTGTACCTGGGTCCGACGGCTCCAAGATCTCACCACTGCTATCCCGCTGATTCCTCATCTCGTGGGTCTGGAAGAGAACACTGATGCTGTCTCTGCACCAGCTCCCTCGGAGATGACCCCGAGCGGCCACTCTGTGACCCTTGCGGAGCTCCAGGGTGGCCTCAGACCAACCAGGGAGAAAAGAGAGAGCGGAGAGATGCCCCGCCTCACCTTGACACATCCCCGGCTGGTAAATCCACGACAGAGCCGGTTCTTTTTACCAAAAATCCACAGCGAGCCGAAGAAAAGGAAAACCTGATGCCTGTTCTATAGTTTCTTGAGCTGTATTTGGGTGACGCTGGTGTACAGTGCATTGCTATAGTCGAGCCTACTGGTTATCAATGCATGGGTAACCGTCTTTCTGGATTCTGTGGTGATCCATCTGAATGTCCTTCGAAGCAGGCGGCGCATGTGGAAGCAGACTGAGGAAACTGCGTTGATTTTACGGTTCATTGTGAGCGATGAGTCCAGTATGATGCCGAGGTTGCGAGTGTGGTTTATCGGGGAAGAGGAGGTCACGAAGCGGCTGGCCACCAAGAGTCAGGCTGAAGGGGAGTGGCTCAGGATGAGTACTTGGTTCTTGACCAAGTGGAGCTTAAGGCAGCCGTCTTTCATCCAGGTGGCAATGGCCTTCATTCCTCTGAGGAAGTTGGTACTTGCAGTTGTAGGTTTGTTGCTGTGGGGGGATCAGCGGGGTGTTGTCTGCTAAGGAGACAATGTTGAGTTTGTGGCTTTTGACAATGGCTGTCAGGGTGCCATGTAGATGTTAAAGAGGGTGGAGCTCAGGGAGGAGCCCTGGGCACCCCGCAACTGATCTCTGTGGATTCTGTGAGGAAGAGTGGTAGTCGGACTTGGTGAGCTCGGCCAGTGAGGAAGGAGTGGATTCAGTCCAGTACCTTATCACAGATGCCGCCATTGTTGAGTTTTGTGATTAGGTTGTGGTGGGAGACGGTGTCGAAGGCAGCCGATAAGTCAAGTTGGATGAGGGCTGTGGTCCCACACCGGTCTAGGAGGGAGCGGATGACATCATTGGTGGCGAAGAGTGCAGTCTCTGTGCTGCGGTTGCTTCGGAAGCTGGATTGGGAGGTGTCCAGGATGTGGTTCTCTTCTGTCAAAGCGGAGAGTTGGGCATTGATGGCCTTCATGATGACCTTGGCTGAGAAGGAGAGGAAGGAGATGGGTATGAAGTGCTTGAGGTCTGTTGGGTCGGAGGACATCTTCTTCTGTGGGTTTTGATCTCGACGTGTTTCGAGTCATCAGGGAAGGTGTCGGTTTCGATGGTGCAGTTGATGGCAGTGGCTGCTCTGTGGAAGATGTGGTACCGGCAAGGATCCAACGGGGCTCCTGTGTGGGTTCTCTTCATGGACTTTAGTGTATCCTCTTTTGTGAGCAGGGTATGCTAGGGTGCGGCGTGGTTGTGTGCAGTGGCGGTGGTCGTAGTGACTGGATCTAGGGTGTCGAAGCTTTCATAGATCTGTCTGATCTTGTGGTGGAAGAAGGTGCCGAGTTTGGCACAGAGATCCTGTGAGATAGGGATGTCTGTGGTCCACTAAAAGTATAGTGGACTGCACTTTCACCCCACAGTGGCCATCATTAAGTAGTGCTTTGGGGGGCTGGGCATCGGGAGGCAGGAACACGCAGGAGTGGGAATGGACACTGAAGGGGGCAAGGCCAAAAGGGATTGCAGAGGCAGGGGCGACAAAGGGGAAAAACAGGCAGGGAATGGAAAAGGAAAGTCAAAGGCAGAAAAAGAAAATAGAACAGCAGAAAGAGAGACAGAAAAGGTGAAAGAGAGACAGAAAATGCAGAAAGAGAGACAGACGGGCAGCCCTGGCAGCAGAGCAGTAATGCTATGCTACTAGACCATGAGGGATGAGGTGTAGGCAGGAGCCCGCAGGTGGAGGAGGGCTTCGAACTCCTTACCTCTGGTTCAGCAGCAGCAACAGGGACAGCAGTAGCTACCAGACAGAGCTGCTCTGTGAAAGGGGCGAGTCCACTAAAAGGTTAGTGGACCATACTTTCACCATGCAACAGCCGCCGTTAAGTAATGCTGCGGGGGCGCGACAGCTTGGATGCTGGAAAATGTAGGAGCGGGAAGAGGTTCTGGAGGGGGGGCGGGCCACAGGGATGACAGGGGCAACAGAGGGGGAAAACAGATGGGAAATGGAAGATTCAGTACCATGGCAGAGTACTACAAGGTATTGCAGGCAATTAGAATATGGTTGCACTGACCAATGCCCGTAAAAATTCTTTGGTCCAACTCAAATCTACCAGAATTATCACATGATGCAGATCCATGTAACTGATATAATATGTCTTTGAAAATGGCTTGGCAGTTTTTCTAAGATGGGTTCTTCTTAACCTTTGATCAGGTGCAGAAGCAATATGAAATACCCAAACAGGGATTTTGCAGATGACTACATTTGAGGAATTTCTTTCTCCATCTCCAGACTAATTAGCTCAATTTGGCTCAAAATGAGTTTTGGGAATTGTTTATCACTACACCCAGGCAAGAGACTGAATGAATTTCACACTTGCTGTTGTTAAATAACCAGGACAATATCTTTGATGATTTAGCTAATAAGTTGTCAAGAAATACAGGCTATAATATTTTTGCCAATTATTAAGTGATCAATAGAGATTTATTATTTTGAATAGTACTCACCATTTTAATGTATTTTAGGATTCTATATTGCAATAAATATTGCATGACTCGGTATAGCCACCTTATGGCTACAGATGGCACTTCCACCTGCAAGCGCCTGGTGGAGGTAATTTTTTTTTTCTGGACGGACTAGAGTTCCCTCTCCTTGAAAGTGATTTCAGTATACAGAAATTCAGCAGACTTTGGGCCTCTCTTAAAGACACGTTATATATTTTAAATCCTGGACATTGTGATGAACTGTGTTAAACTTGATATGTCAGTAAACAATGCATAGTATATCTCTAATTAATTGAATCTAATGCAAAGCTGCTATGAAGTATGCCTTCCTCTTCTACTTTCTTGATAAACTATATTTTAAATACTACAACCAAAGGTATAAAATAGCATTTAATATGTTTACAATAAATAATACAAAAAAATAAATGCATACAAATATTTTTTTATAAATTATTATGGCTACATGGCTGTTGTTTATTGGTATACTCATTTGTGTACCTATACCCATTCAACAACTTTATCATTCTTGGGGGAAAACATGGTAGCAGCTTGCTGAGCTGCGGCAGTGCTCCGTAACGAGCTCCTGCTAGAGCCTGCACGGAGTTTCTTTTGCTGGTTTTTGGAGGGGGGTAGGCGTGGGACCGATGGAATGCCTGTACTTGTAACGGGCTCAAACTAAAAATTGCTTTCTATGTGAAAGTCGGAGTCCTTTTTGTCCGCTTCTCCAGGGAGTCCGCTCTTTTTGTCCATGCCTGGAGGCTCCTGTTGTGCTTGCGTGGCGCCTGCCCAGCGCCTCTCTGTCATTTCCATTGCGGCGTCCACGAACCTGCTGATTTTCCCGCTGGGGCTGCGGCTGCAGTCTGCGGCCGCGCTGGAGCTTAGGAGGGGGAGGAAGGCACGAAGTCTCGTGCATACCTCCTGTAGCTCAGCAGTAATTGTGGAGGGCGCCATTAATCGGAATTGCGAATCGACCAGGAGAGAGGCTCAGGCAATCCCGGCTGTGACGGTGGAGGGGTTAGAGGCAAACAGTGCATTTGAGCGCGGTAAGAGTACTAATTCTATATGTTTTTCAGTAACACCCTTGTCAACATCTCCTGCATTAGCTGTACCTGTGTCACCTATTCTATCTCCTTATCAAAATAAAAATAAAACCAAACATGGGCGAAAAAAGAAAGAGGTGCCTGTGAAGCCTGTGAAGCATGTGAAATCCGCCCCCCTGTGCTGAGTCCTGAGGTATCTTCAGTAAAGAAGAAAACCTCCTCATTTTTATCTGCTGAGGTAAAGTCAAAACGGACAAGGTCCCCCAGAGACACAAAGAATCTCAAAGCAGTACTGAGTTTGGGGTCAAAAATTACACTCTCGTTACGCCCCTACTTTAAAGCTGTTCCCCAGGTGCTTGACCTCTCAGAGGATCGTGCCATGTCCTCTGTTGCGGATGCAGCCACTTCGTTAGCCTCTGTCTCAATGCCGGCCTCCCTTTCACCCATACCAGAAGGCGATGTTGAACCAGTAGTATCATTACCATCTAGCCCTCACTTGGGGGGGGTGTTGGCATTTCTTAATTCTCTCTACCCCAGTGAACTGGTTGCCCCTGATCTGGGTGCAGTATTGGATGTTCCATCTAGTGTTAATCCATTGGCAACTCTATCACCATTGCCGCATAATTCTTTTAGGCCGGTGGAATCCTCTGGTAGCTTGCCCTGCGATCCTTTTATGAATAATGAGGCGGCCGCACTCGATGCTGGGGCTCTAGCAGATGCAGGGGTTGGAGTAGAGGAATCGATTGATCAGCATGGCACCCCTATAGCCTCTTCCAATGCTATTATAGAAGGTGCGGCCCCTAGTTCTGATTCTGGTATCACTGCTGCTTCCCTTCTAGCAATGTTCTCTTTTTTGTCCCTGGCTATAAGGAAAGGCTTAAATGAGTCATCTGCAAACCAAGCTGAGATTAGAAACTACTGTGAATCTCTGGACAATAGGATTGATGGGCTTACATCAAGAACAGGGGTATTGGAAGAGTCAGTAGCTGCATTATCGATCCACTTGGACAAGGCTAAAGAGGATATTGTTAAACTTAGACGTGAAGACTTGGCTCTGAGTGAAAGGATGGAAACGTTGGAGAACAACGCTAGACGTGGTAACATACACATCCTCAATGTTCCTGAAGGGTCGGAGGGCTAGGATATCAAACAGTTTATTACCACACTATTGAAGGAATCTCTATGCTTAGACCATTCAATTGAGGACTTGGCTATCGATATTCAGAGGGTTCACAGGGATCCCTTCAGAAAAAATCCCCAAAGCTCTAAACCTCGCTAGATCCTCGTAAACTTTCAAACCTATCTACTTAAGGAACAGATTCTCAATCTGGCCCTAAAAAAGAAGTCATTGGCTGGGAAGAGATTTACTTTCCTTATTAGGTCTGACCTCTCCAGAGTTACTTTGGAAAAGCAGTGGGAGTTTGGGAGGTGTCTAGACGCATTTAGAAAACTAGGTGCAACTGCCCAACTCATGTTTTCTGCTGCTTTAAAAAGTATGCACAATAACAAGATGTTTAATATTAGATCTGTGCAGGCAGCTGATGAGTTATTATTAGATTTGGGCAATAAGAGTTTCTCTGCGTAGGCTAGCACCTTTTTTTAGGCCAACTTTCTTCTCATAGGTCTATTATAGAATTACTCAATATGGTTTAAAACTTCGTCATCAATGAAAAAAAAAATATAGGAAGACCTAAAAAAAAAAAGGGGGGGGGGAAATGTAATTGAGGGTGATGAAAATAGAACATTTCTTTCCACTTAAATTTTACCCTTGTTTAATTATCTCACTCTAAGTTAATTATTTGGAGAATTCATATATCCTTTCAAATTCTTTTTTGAAAAACGGTGATGTATGATTCTACCCTCCCCCCTGGCACATATGGTATAAAACCATAGCAATTTGGGTGAGAGACGGGGTGACTCAGTGGGAGCTCGGGGAGGGGTGCTATCTACTGGACTGGTATTATAGCCGGTGCACAATTTACAATCTCGGGTTATTATGGACCCAATCAAGATGACCCCACAACCTTAGAGTCTATTTTCTCACATTTATTGTCTTTTCCTGAGCCAATTATCTTGGCGGAGGACTTTAACGTAGTGTTGGACCCTGCGTTAGATAAATCCATTAACAGTCGCCCCCTCGTTCTATCTAAGACTAGGACCTTCTTGCTCAGTTCAATGAAACAATATGGCTATGTAGATATCTGGAGAGTAAGGTCAGGACAGCAACAGGGTATCTCCTTCTGAAATTATAAATATCACCATCAGTCTAGGATAGACTATATATTAATCAGCCAGATATTGGTAGATACCGTTAAGTGTATTAATTATCTTCCTTTACACCTATCCGACCATTCAGCGGTCTTTATGGAACTTGAGGGCCCTACTAAGATCTCCCCTAGGAATTGGTCATTTGACCGCTCTTTACTCTCACATCCAGATGATATGTCATACCTTAAAACTGAAGCCCGTAACTTCATGAGCCTTAACATTGGTTTGGCGACCTCTGGAGTTGTTTGGGACTCCTTTAAGGCTTTCTTGAGGGGTCTTATTACCGGTAAAGTATCATATCGCAGGAAACAGTATAGGGAGGAAATTGTTTCCATTGAAACAAATATAGCAAAAATACAACGCGATATAGACACCAATCTTTCCTCTCCTGATTCCGTGTTAAACCCGCTTCATAACCAACTATTAGCTTTGAAAGGTCAATTGGGCTCTGTTTTAAATCAAAGAATTCAGCAAAAATGGGAGGCTAGTAAAATAGCCCATTTTCAATATGGCGAGCGGGCAGGGAAACTATTGGCTTGGAAGACTAAAACAGAACAGGTCCGCAACAATATAGTCTCAATTACTGTTAATAACACCACATTTTTTTGAGATCAGGGCATTAGATGGGCTTTTAGAGACTTTTTTCAAATAATTTATCATGAGGACAAGGAAATCGACCTAGAGTTGATTGAGAGCTGGTTGAGTGGGATCTCTCTCCCGGCACTCACCACCGAGCAGCGCTTATTTTTGGATAGTGCTATCTCTGAAGAAGAGGTTAGGATTGCTATCCAAAATGCCAGGAAAGGGAAGGCCGCAGGACCCGATGGGCTCCCAGCCAAAATTTATAGAGCCTTGGAACAAGAAATTGTGTCCTTTCTTACCATCTTGTTTAATTAAATCCTACTTGGTGGCCAGCGTCCCCCAATATCTTGGGACAGCGCCTCAATTACCCTAATTTTGAAACCAGGGAAGCCAGCTGATGTCTGCGGGTCTTATAGGCCAATTTCTATTCTGAACGTAGAGTATAAAATCTTTGCTACAGTTCTCACAATAAGGCTGGCTTTGGTGGCCCCTGATGTCTTACATCATGACCAGAAGGGATTTGTACAGGGGCGCCAATTATATGAACTAACATACGATCTAATAGGGGCCATCGATATGGCATCGGCTGAGACCCTCCCTCTTGCCGCTCTCACGTTGGACGCAACCAAGGCCTTCGACAGGGTTAACTGGCTGTACTTGTTGAGGGCCTTGGACAAGTTTAACATAGGTGAGGGCTTCCATCGAGCTGTCGGTCTTCTATATCAGAGTCCCACTGCTCGCTTTCTGGTTAATGGTGACTTATCGGACCCCTTTGACATCTCAAGAGGGACGCGGCAGGGCTGCCCTCTCTCCTCTCTCCTATTTGATTTATATATCGAACCCTTCGCTCAGCGATTGAGGGAGGATGTTAACATCAAACCTCTTATCTATAGGGGATGGGAGAGAAAGGTGGCCCTGTATGCGGATGATGTCCTCATATTTACATCTGAGGCTCATACGGCACTTCCCGCAGTCCTAAAAACTGCTTTGGAATTTGGGCAAGTGTCTGGGTATGAGATTAACTCTGCGAAAACCGAGATGCTTATCTGGAACGATGATGAGAGGGATACTTTTATACAGGCTGGGTTCTCTATGCGATATCTCGGCCTTAATATCTTAAAAGACATTAATCAAATTGCTACACTAAATGTCACTGCAGTTGCAAAAGATTGCTGTAGACTTATGCAAGCATGGCCTCACCTTCCTCTTTCTCTAATAGGGAGAGTTAACCTTATTAAAATGTCGATTTTACCTAAAGTTTCCTTTTTATTTAATACCATCCCGTTATATTTTGATCCATCTTTGTTAATAAAATTACAGGCGGAAATGACATCCTTTATTTGGGACAAACATCTCCCAAGAATTGCTTGGAAGAAACTTAGACGACGCAGGGAGAAAGGTGGCTTGGCATCCCAGACCTGAAAATGTATGCATGGGCGTTTCAGTTGTCCCATACCCGAATGTTGTTAAAAATGCCTGTTGACTATGGGGTTGGAACTCTGTTCTCAGCTCTGCTTAAAGGGGAAGGAGTTAGTCAGTCAGGCTTTTTATTTAAATTTGGAAACCCCAAGTTTTTTAAGAAAATCAAACTGAAGGTTTTGCAAGGGATGGCCAAAATATGGTTGTAATTAATGAAATCCATAAAATTGGGGTATTTTTGTAGCGGGACTCCTCTTTGGGGCCTTCCTGAAAGCCCCGCTTGATTGCGAGACAGTCTTGCTGTTCCATTAAAAGAAGCAGGCCTGGAAGTTTCGGGGGACCTCTTGCTTGAAGGTGACTTGCTCTCTTGGAACTATCTTAAAAATAAAATTGGCCCTAATTTTGCAAGATTTAAATATATGCAAATAGCTAGCTGGACCCATTCATTTATTTCCGTTCCATCACGAGAGAATAAGTTTTCACTTGGCGGTTATAGTCAGCTAATATCCAGTCTAGTTGATAATCCACCTGCAAAGAAGGAGATCTCCCTCGGGTACAAACTTATCCTGGATGAAATAGATGGTGGCTTTCAGCTACCAGACCTGCTGAGGGGCTCTCTTACTGTTGGTCGTAACTTGCAAGACCTTTGGACCTCTTCATGCGGGCTTTTATGGGTCATCGTTAAGCCTGCATGGCTACGCAGGAACCATCTTTATACTCTGCACAGAGCATATTATTCTCCTCTTAGACTCTCAAAATTCTCTGAGGGGAAGTCTGTAGCTTGTGCTAAGTGTGGTCAGTTAGCTGCTTCAGATGCACATATGTTTTTTGATTGTCCCCGTCTGGCTTCATTCTGGGATGCGATTAGTAACACTCTTTCTATATCATTGGGCTTCCAAGTAGTCCTCGAGCTCCCTCTCAGGATTTTTGGGATTCTGGAAGGGGTTCAGAATCCGGCAAAACGTTTGTTCTTTTACTCTATCTTACTGGCCAGAAGGGAGATGTCCAAAAATTGGAAAGACCCTTTACCACTCTCTCTTAATAATTGGTATGCTTCAGTCTTGCAAGTCTCCAGACTTGATCTGGCTAGGGCCGGCAACCAAAGTAAAAGGACATTTTGGCATCTGTTGACCTGGCAGCATTGAGTTACCCGGGTTTGTTTTTTTTTCTTTTCCCCCGGGTCCAATGATTATGCTACTGTGGTTTATACTACTTGTAGAGCTGTTACCCGGTACTAAGCCCGGTCCCAATCGGCTGTAATTTCCACCAGACATTTTGTCTATCTTCTCTGTAACGGTTTTGTGGTGTTTGTCTTGGGAGGAGTCGTCATTGCTGAGGGATGTTTGCATTCCACCTCACCTAATCCCTGCCAGTTGTATAAACTGAGACAGCATGTCGTATCCCCACCCTCGACCTCACCTGATACTATGGTGGTAAATGAGGACACAAAAAAAACCCACAAAAAAAACTTTATCATTCTTATAACAAGCTCTTTTAACCCCTTGGACGCCCATAGAATTCCCCTGCAGTTATGGCAAATTCCATGCGTGCGCGATTCGGACGGCCCCCGACCATCCGGCGCACACGCCCACCATGCCGGTGAACGGCATGGAAAGGGTTCATTTGAGATTTTAGGAGTTTTGTTTATGTTTTTCAATCTTCACAATTAATATCTCCAAAGTAACCGTTCAGAATGTTTTACAGTAATATTTAAGAGAGTGTAGGGTCTGGAAGATGATTAAAGGCAGTTGGCATGGGGAGTACACATGAAAGTAGACATACAATACCTCATCTGGGGTGGCAAGCACTATATAATGCAAACCCGTCCCTTTTCTATCTCTCCACCATCGTTTCTCAATCCAAATAGAAAACTCACATGTCCACCCCTCAAATTATTATTTTTTTTACTGCTAGTTCCACTTCTTCCTATAAAGAGGCTTTTGAATTTTTTTTCACAAGTTTTTCCTGCTGGGCTAAGATAGTAGGTCCAGTGGAAGATTAGCCTTCTCCTGGGAGAGAAAGATGGTGGGGGAAGAAATAAACATAGGCTAATGAACTCGCCTTACTAACAGGGCTTTCCATACCATCTTACAGAGACAAACGGGGACAGCTAGATCTCTCTTACTATTCACAGAAAGGGCTCACTTTTGAGGTTTTGGAGGGAAGGAACCAGTTTGCTACATCAGTTAGGGGTGGCATTACAGGCTCTGGGGGAGTTGTGATTGACCAATGCTTGAATTTGACATCTTGGAATATCCCAGCTGTCCAAGGGGTGGATCAGAAGGCATGATTTAGCATGTTTGCATTGGGCAGACACCTTTTAAAACTCTCTACCTTCACTTTTAAACCCATGGATAAAGGAAGGACATTCCTCCCTAGATCTGGTCCTGAAGTAAGAAAGACAACTCCTGACTTCTTCTAAAAGAGGACTACTTCAGGACTCAAATACCCAATGACTTGTGCTGGCACTTAGGGACTGGAACCGCTCTCTAAGGGTCAAGTGGTTGGCCTGTCGTTTGTCTGCTCCAAGGAGAAAAAAAGGACTCC
Source organism: Lissotriton helveticus (assembly GCF_964261635.1). Taxonomy (NCBI): domain Eukaryota; kingdom Metazoa; phylum Chordata; class Amphibia; order Caudata; family Salamandridae; genus Lissotriton; species Lissotriton helveticus. Next base: position 210,939,982 of record NC_136058.1, read on the forward strand.
TAACTCCAAGAGGGTGCTACAACGGACTGGACATGCAGGCCCGCTGTCAAGAGAAAGATTAAGGGGCAGATTTACAAGCCCAGTGTGCCACTTTTGTGGTGCCATAGTGTCACTTTCGTGACGCAGTGGCGGCGTAAAGCTAGTGCCATGCTGCGACAGATTTGCAACGTGACGCATCTAGGGATTTGCGGCATTTTGTAAAGCCCTGCGCCACATGAAACCTGCGTCAGGTTTCATGTGGGCGGTCCGGCGCAGGGTGGGCGTTCTGGTGCAGGAACGCCTCGGAAAAGTACCTGAGTGAAATCTACAAGATTTCACTCAGTCACGTTTCCGACGCCGTTGCGTACAAACCTTGCACCTGCTTGAAGCAGGTGTGAGGCTTGACGCATTATGTTGTGTATGGGCAGGCCATGAGCATTGCTGGAATTGCGTTGCACTTGCGACATGACTCCAGCAATGTGCCACCATTCTGACCGGAAATGCATCACACATCTGTTTATCCTTGTGCCATGATGCGCCGCATTGTAAATGCGGCGCATCTGTGGTGGCGCAACGTATCCAATATTTTCATGAAACGACCTTTTTATACATTCAACAATTATCTACGACCTTTTGTTCCAGGTACATCCGTTTTCCCTTGGCTAAGCATTTGTTCAACTACCAATAGTGATCCTTTTGGACCTTAATTTACACCACTCTTTTTAATATTGCAGACGTCCCTAAATCATTAGGTCCTGAAGAGACCCTATATGCTTGGGAGGGTCGAAACGCCATCGACATTAAAATATATGAATCAATAACCCAACACTGACTATCGTTTATAGTGTTGTAGATAATTGTTGAATGTATAAAAATATGAAAATATTGGAAACCATACCTTACCTGTCACTAGATGTCACTATATTTCCTGTTTTGGTTCCAAATCTGCACTGGGGACACTAAGGACTATTGTTTATGTATATTTGAATTTTGTCTGAAACATTTGTATAAACTATCAATACGCAAACACAGTGTACTCGGCTACCTTTTTGTCTGATGTCCATTAAACCCATGTACATTGCCATTGTGCATCCTTATCATCTATATTATATCTCATTGCTTCCACAAGAACCACTATAATTAACGTTTCGAACAGCAGTGACATATTGGCACATCTCACCATCAGCTATCAAGATGATTCAGTAAATGAAATGCCTGCCTTTGGCATCTGCTGGGACCTGCAGGTCCCACGTTTAAAGGCGGACTCAGCCTCCCATCCTACAACGTGGTAACATTGAAATAATAACATTAAGTAGTTTAACCCAAGTAGAACCCAAGTAGAAATGGCAGAAAGGCAGTTTGTAGCGCCATCAGCAAAGCTTAGTTTTAAAAGCCCTGCATTAACAAGTACTGGTAAAGCCAATAAGTGTCGCCTTTAGGACCCATTGGTTTCCTCGACATTTCTTAGGTGTGCAGTACAGCATCCCGATGCTGTGCAGCACGGCTAAATAAACAAAAAGCCTATTACATAATTTAGTAAGCGCACACAACACTCATGCGCAAGCATAAAAAACGGTGTGGCTGCTATTTTTTTCTTTTTAGTCGTCGATCCAACCTGTATCAGAAAATACATTAAAATGCCCAAGAGGTTGGAGGACTGAAGCAACATGGGATTTCTGGAAGCAACATGGAGGTCACGGGTGGGAGGAAGCAACTTGTAAGGTGTGGGGGAATTAAAAAGCAAAAAGGAAAGCAAAGTGATGGCGAGCATGGGTTTGGCCAGCGAATTTCGCCGTTGGGCCAAGTTGCTTTTTGTGAACCCAGTAGCTTGAATGAAAACAGGCCACATTGTACCTGAGCCCTACGCAGTGGGACGAGGTACCAGGCAGGGTTGTCCACTGTAACCAATGCTGTTTGCGATGGCACTAGAAATTTTGGCTATTGCACTGTGACAGGGTATACATTACGATAGTCTCAGGATTAATGGGGCTCCCATCTATTTGTCCCTAAATGCAGATGATATGTTACTGTACACAAGGGGGGCAGCGTCCAATGTTCAGGGGGCGATTGGAGCACTGGAGCACTTCGTGAAACTGTCGGGACTGAGGGTCAACTGGGCATCCGAATCATTCACACACCGCAAGGCATATATTTTGTGACGGCTGTGGCTTCACTACGATCTGTAGTTGAATATGCCAGTTTACTCCGCATGCTTTTTCCCTGCATGCAATTACAAGGCTAGTGCTACAACGACCGCGTTGTACCAATGCATACCATTACCCCGCAAGTCGTAACAACGACTTGCTCTGGGGGGGGGGAGCGCTGGATGTTGGAATAGTGTAATTTACTATTCCAACTTCAGTATGTGCAACAGTAGGGAAGGTGTTGGATTTTAAATCCAACACCTTCTGCCCCCGCCGCAAGGCATTGTTCCGACTTGCAGGGTAATGGTATGTGTTGTTACAACGTGGTCGTTGTAACAACCGCGTTGTAATTGCCTGAGTGGAAAAGGATTCGTGGTAAACGATGTTTACCCTGTAGTCAGATACTGCCACTATCAGTTATGGGCAGAATAGCCTTAATCAAGACGGCAATCCTCCCCAGATTACTCCCCATAGAAATCCCTAGGGCAGTGTTTCAGGCAATTGGTGCATTACTTCTCCAGCTTATATGGGGCAGTGGACAGAAATGGGCAAATTTGTCGAAACTAAAAATACCCTTCTCGAGGGGGTGTGGCTGTACTATATTTCAAGCTGTAATATCTAGCTGCACAGTTGCAATGGGGGAGAGGAAGGTGCTGTCGAGAGCACTATTGGTGGGCCGAAGGGATGACAGCCCAGAGGTCCCACCGGAGACAGAGGTGGCGTGACTGCTGCTAGCACGGGAGGGCGTTTCACCAAGCCCGGGAGGGAGGTTCTGATAAAAACATTGCTATATGTTTGGAAGAGGGCTCTTCAGCTCACGCAGACCTGTGTGCCATATGCCAGGGAACTCCTGCTACAGGCTCCGATTGCCATACCACACAGCGGCAACTGCAGCAGAATCAGAAACTGGCTGGAGGTGGGACTGATACAAGCGGAACGGTGTCAGGGAGTCAACGTCTCAAACTAATCCAGTATTATGACCTCCACAGAGCATATATCACACTAAAGCGAGCGAATCTCATGCACCTCAACACAAGCGCAAATTGCCCTCGATGTGGCGAGAATGATGCTGCAGTTATTTCAGCACAGTGCTCTGGCCAGAGAGCTCCTGAATGGGTCTGGAGGGAGCCCCTCCACATACCTTGCAGGGGGGCCCCCTCAAGTTTCGTTACGCAACTGAGGTGGGGGGGAGGAGTGGAGGGATGGAGAAATTCAAAACAAACACTTAGAGGCAGATTTACAAGCCCCTTGCACCTCTTTTACGCCGTCGTTGAGTCACTTTTGTGATGCAGCGGCTGCGCAAAGCCAGCACCATGCTGCGGGGTATTTACAACGTGACGTATCTGGGAGATGCGTCACGTTGTAAAGCCCTGCGCCACATGTAGGCGTTCCTGCGCAGGGGGGAGCGTTCCGGTGCAGGAACACCTCCTAAAAGTGGATGAGGGAAATCTACAAGATTTCACTCAGTCACTTTTAAGGCCATGCTGCGTCAAAACCCTGCGCCTGCTTGAAGCAGGCGTAAGGATTGACGCAGCATGTTAGGGATAGGGCACCCCGGAGCCTTGCTGGGGCTGCGTCGCGCTTACGACGCATCTCCAGCAATGCACCGCCTTTCAGATGGGGGATGCGACACGCATCTGGCCATCCGTGCACCGCATTGTAAATGTGGAGCATCAGGTGTGGCGCACGGGTGGGCAGATGTGTCACAACTCTTCTGGCGCATCCCTGCTGATTAGCAGAGATGCGCCAGAAGTAGTAAATCTGCCCCTCATTATGCTCTTCCTCATTTGACCTTTTCCCAGATTGGGTATATGTACACATTGTAGTGCCAATGCCTACGATACCTGAGGAAGAGTGGTGACGCTATGCTGTCACAAATAGAATGTAATGGGATCCACATTTGCGTTGTCCTGTTACAAAAACCAATACAAATTGTATAAAACAAAAAAACTGAATATTGCACTACTATTAAAGATCGAAAGCTGTTTAAGATAACGGTGCCCATCGATACAAATGCCTCTGTCATTAGCAAAAAAGTTCTCGTCTGCCACTGACTGAATGAGAGGGGTTGGTGGATCAACAGGTCTGGTATATTACTGAAAAGATAGACAGGCTTACTGGGGTTGGCAGCGTTTGTTTTTGTTGACGAAAATTTCTACCTTAATGATGTGTGAAGATCTCTAATGCTGCATTTACCATAAAGTTCTTTAACGGTGCTTTTTAAGGCTACTGGATAGTGGTGGGAGGCTGGAGAAGCGGTATGGATGCGAAAATGTGGGGTGTTCGTGGTGCTATTTTAGTTAGTAAATGGACATAGTTCTACATTGATCTATATTTCGTTTTTACTGTTCCCTCCTACAATTGAAAATAAGGTACCACTTGTGAAAAGCCATGCAAGAGGCACAAGCTGAAGCAGAACATGCACTTTTCTGCACGAATAGTAGGTTGAACATTTTTGTGTGCATCGTTGCTTGTAGTGGTGACATTAGGGCCTTGCCCTGAGCTGTCTGTATCAGGTCTAAAGAAAAGGGAGGAACGAAAAGGAAAAACTGAAGGAATAATGCGCAAAGAACTGTAATAAAGAAGTAAGGTGGGGAAAGGGAGAGTAGAAGGAAAAAGCTAGGGAAGGAAGGAGAAGGATGGCAGAAGGCAGCGAGAAAGAAGGAAGGGGTGAAAATAGAGTGAATGAAAGAAGGAGGATAAGAAACAGGAAGGAAGAAAGGTTACGGAAGGAAGGATGACGAAAAAAGGAAGGGGATGGAGGAAGGCAGGAAATGAGGATAGAGGATAGAGGAAGGAAGCAAGCAAGGGAGAAAAGGGGGATGGAGAAATGAAGGAAGAAAGGCGGAGTGATGAAGAAATGGGTACCAAAGAAAGGAAGGGCAGGGAAAGAAGAGAAGGAAAGGAGGAGGAAAAACGAGGATGGAAGGATGGGACGGAGAACGAAAGAGATGGAGAAAAGAAGGATGGGGAGGGAGAAAAAGGGAGGGTAATGGAGAAAAGGGTACGAAGGAAGGAAGGAGGAGAGAATAGAGGAAGGTGGGAAGGGTAACGACGAAGGAATGGAGGAGGATGGCGTGGGGAAAAAGGGAGGAAGGAAGGAAAGTAGAAAGGAATGTGGGATACTGAGGGAAAGAAGACGAGAGGAAAGAAACAAAGGGGAGGGGAAGATATGAAGGAGAAGATGGAAAGGAAGGGAGAGCGTGAGGGAGAAATGAAGGGAGGAAAGGGAAGTATAAAGAGAGGAAGGAAAAAAGGGATAACAACAAGGGAAGGGGAGAAAGTGAAAAGAATTAGAGAAAAAGTAGTTGATAGAAAGAGAAAGGAAAGAGTAATGGAAGGAGGCAGGAAAAAGAGGAAAGAATGATGAGGAGGGTCGAGCAAGGATGGAAGGAAGGAAGGGAGGAAGGAAAAGGGAAAGCATTAAGATAGCTAGGAAGGGAGGGAGGATGAGCATAGGTGCATTGAGAACCCTCATCTTCTTTAGTAGCTACAGCCGGGGTGGGGTTGTTGGTGATACACTTCTGTCTTCTGTCTTGGCAGACAAAGGCTCAGAATTACATGAAAGGGTGAATGAGTAAAAGGAAGGATGAATTGATAAATGAGTGAAATGGTGGATTGATGGGTGAGTGAAAGGGTGGATGGACAGATGAGTGGATGGATGAGTGAAAGTATAAATGTGAGGATGGATGAGGGAAAGTGAGGGAGAGTGGATTGATGGATAGATGGGAGGGTGAATGGTTGGATGGATGAGTGCAAGGGTGAATGGAAGGACGGGTTATTGAAAGGGTGGATGGATGAGTGAATAAACGGATGGAAGGGTGAGCAGAAGGGTAAATGGATGATGGACGAATGAATGGATGGCTGGGTCGAAGGGTAAACGGATGTGTGTAAGGATTGATGGCTGAGTGAAAGGGTGAATGGATGGATGGAGTAAAAAGGTGGATGGATGGAGCAAAAAGGTGGATGGATGGATGGAGGGATGGAGCAAAAAGGTGAATGGACGGAGTGAAAGGGTGGATGGATGATTGAAAGGATGGATGGATGATTGATAGGATGGGCAGATGAATGGATGGATAAAAGGGGGATGAATAAGTGAAAGGATGGATGATTGAATGAAAGGATGTCTGGATGTATTGATGGATTTGATGGATATGTATGGAACTGGATGGGCGGACAGATGGACAGATGGACGGAATGGTGACAGATTGATGGATGAAAGATTGAGTTGGTGACAGAATGTAAATGTGAAAAAGTGGAGATCAGATGGTGAATGGAAGGAAGAAAGGATAAAGGGATACTTCTTGGATGAAACAGACATACAAGCTTTCCTGAGGAGAGTCACAATGACCTGCTGTGTTTTCTTGATGCCATAACAGCTTTGGTTCAAAGTGGGGGGGGGGGTTCAATTTCTGGCTACTCCCTTGGATTATCAAATAGGAAGGATGGGTGATGGAGAAAGAGATTGGAAGCTGGAGAGGAAAACGAAGAGTGGGTGAGACGGAAAAGAGGAAGTAAGGTGAGGAATAAAAAGGAATTGAGAGAGATGAATGAATGAAAGGAGGAGGAAGGAGAAAGAAGAATGAAGAGGACAAAAGAGAGAGAGAAGAAGCAGGGAAGGGGGCAAAAGAGGGAATGTAATGGATGTAATGGAGAAAAAAGAATGGGGAGGGATTATGGAGAAGAAAGGAGTGAAGCAGTGAGTGAAAGAGCTAAGCAGTGAGGAAGGAAAGAGAGGGTGAACAGAGGTAAGGGAGAAGGAGAGGGAGAATGTTAAAAAGGAACAAAGGGCAGTAAGAGAGAAAAAAGTAAGAAAAAAGTGAAGGTGTGGGTGAACGAGAAGGAAGAAGGAGAAAAGAGTGAAAGAGGAAGGAATTAAGAAATTAAGGGTAGATAAAAGAAGAGGCGGAAAGGGGAAGCAAAGGTGGGAAGAGGAAGAAGGAAACAAGAATGCAAGAAGATAGCAAGATTGGAAGTCAGAGAAAAAATAGGTAGAGGGTAACTGACGAAGAAAAGGTGAAGGAGAAAGAGAAAGGGAGGGTAAAAGAGAGGGAGGGAGGTAAGGAAAGGAGGGTATGAAGGAAGTAGGGTAGAAAGGGAGGGGATGGGTAAAAGATGAAAGAGTGTATGGAGGTGATGGAGCAAGGATTCAAGAAAACAAAACTTGCTCGGACCATTTCCTCAATAACAAGTACTAATCACTAAAAATAGAAATTAAAGACGTAATTAGAATGCCCACAACACTTACACATGGGAAAGAGAGCTTTATGCACGCTTAAATAGCAAAGAATAATTTTCAGCGCGATGAAATCCCGCTTAAAACGGAAAAATGATTCTGACCATGTGCAAACCAGAACCTACGTAAATGACCATGTGACTAACTTGTTTGCGAGGGAAAATTCTCACGCATGCGCAAGAATTACTAACCTAGGTCTTGAGGCACCGAGTGCTTGGCATATGCTTGCCTGAACTTTAAAAGAAGATGTTGCTGCTAATGCTTTTGCTCAAAGAAAGAGGATTTAACAGTGACAAACGCCTATTTGAGAAATTGATATCTGTTTATGTTTCCTTTATTAATAGTGTATGTTTGGGCCTAAGCCAATGAAAAAGATGGCAGCGGAAAACATAAACAAGCTGAGTCTGGGCACTAGAGTTATAGTGTGACCCGCTGACCGAATCGTTGACAGGCTGCCAAGAGCCAAGGACAGAGGCTATGAGAACTCTTTTCAACTATGGAATAACATATAAATTTGTACTTAATCTGTTACTTTAAATGTGTGTGAAAAGATACGGAATAGAGAAATAAAGAAGTTGAATGGGAAGCGTTTGTGAAACAAAAGGATTCATTAAGAAATTGAATATGACAGCATGAGGTGATGACAACTCCCCTGCCCTGGCCCAATCACAGTCCGTGATCCACTGTTCTTTGCAACATTTGAGGGTAGGACATGCAGTATTAAAGAATATAACTAGAGTGACAAAAGTTAGTTAACACAGGACGTCGATGCTGAGTGAGGTGTGGGCGAGAGCTGCTGATGGAAAGAAGAGAACAGACGGGGAAGATTCATTTCTGAAACACAGCCTGATTAGATTGAAGATTGCGGAAGAATATCGAGGAGTGAGAGAGTGCAAGAGAGGGATGCGTTCCGGTGCGTTGGGGTTGTAGAAAAGTGTAGTAAGTATTTCCCTGTCCTGATCCTGTCCTATAGTCCTTGTTTCCTGACTTTTAATCAGGTGACCTCCATCAGTCCGTAGACCAGAGGGTTGGGTTTCCTGTTTCACCATTGAGTTAATATTATTGTGTCTTAAATTTGCATATCTTTTGAAAATGTATGATTTATTATGTATTTTGTCTCTTTATCTACCCACTCCAAATGCATTAAATTGTTCAATGAGTTTGTCAATTGAATGGATTTGATAAATGAATTTTCTCTCCCATGAAAGTTGATGGAGTTTGCACTGTGAATCTGTACAATTGAGCGTCCATTTTAACTGAGTGATTCGATAACATTTATTGAATCTTAACTGGAGTCTGTTATTATTTTATTGTGAGTTATAGGTTAAATTAATTAATTTGTTAACATAACCATCAACTATTCGACTAATGGTCCATTGACGAAAGGAAGAGTGCTGATCTGTGAAGATTAGTTAGGCATGGACTAATCAAGATCAAAGTGAATATAAAACTTGACCACCCAGTGAAAGTCAGCCAGGAAAATATGAGTGTGTGAATGGGCCCATTTTGAAGATTTTGTTGATTGTGAAATATTCACCCTGGCTTTTCGCTGGATCAGAGGGAGGGAGCAAGGAATGAATGGGGAGCGTACATGAGGAAGAAAATGTGAGGGAGAAAGAGGAAGGGAGGGGAAAGTAGGAAGAGAGGTAGAGGGACAAAGAAAAAAAAGTAGTATGGCAAAAAAAAGAAGGGTGTGTAGTAAGTATAGAAGAAAGGAAGGGGTGGGATAAAAGAAGGAAGGGGGAGTGAGGGAGGAATGAAGGAGGAAGAAAGGAAGGAACGCAGGATCCCATGATATGCCATCACATACTCCAACAGATTGTTGATGTTTACTAACATGGAGAACACATATTTCATGCAAATGCACAGTAAAGAAGTGTACAACTCTGGCTTGTGCAGCTTGCAGTGAGTTGATTATCACCCGAGGAGCCCTAAAAGTTATAAAAAGAGAGACAGTTTCCATCAATCTTTATCCTCTGAATCCGTATGGTGGGAACAGTGATATGAGACTGATATTTATACACACCAGTAGGGTTTTATGTGGTTGGGTCCTTCCGGGTCTCATGCCCAGTAGCAATTAAAACAGACATTGAAACAGGTCCCTATCAGATTGGGTTACTGGTTGCGGAGGGGGAAGTGGACAGGTGAAACCCTAATCAAGAGGCAACCACAATCCTTATCAGAGTGAAGTCACATGCACACCCCAAATTAACCTGTGCTCAACCCTTTGGTAGCTAGGCACAGAGCAGTCAGGCTTAACTTAGAGTAAACGTGCAAAGTGTTTCCGCAGAGCATGGACTGTCAAGTCCATATATTGCAGAAACTGGGGAGTGCATGCACACAGGGGGGCACAACAGGAGTCCACCGGCATGCACCCCATGGCACAGAGGCAAAATGGGGCCCTGACCCCCATCAATCAATCAATCAATCAATACATTTATAAAGCACGATACACACCCGTGAGGGTCTCAAGGTGCTGGGGGAGGGGGGCCGCTACTGGTCAAAGAGCCAGGTCTTGAGGGATCTTCTGAAGGCCAGCAGGTCCTGAGTCTGTCGTAGGCTGGTGGGGAGAGCGTTCCAGGTCTTGGCGGCGAGGTAGGAGAAGGATCTGCCGCCGGCGGTGGTTTTCCGGATACGAGGAACTGTGGCGAGGGCGAGGTTGGCTGAGTGGAGGTTTTGGGTGGGGGTGTGGAAGCTGAGACGGTTGTTGAGGTATGTGGGTCCGGTGTTGTGTAGGGCTTTGTGCGTGTGGATGAGGAGTTTGAATGTGATCCTCTTGTTGACGGGGAGCCAGTGCAGGCCTCTCAGGTGGGGTGTGATGTGGCTGCGTCGGGGGGCGTCGAGGATCAGTCGTGCCAAGGTGTTCTGGATTCGTTGAAGTCGTCTCAGGAGCTTGGTTGTTGTTCCTGATTAGAGGGCGTTCCCGTAGTCTAGTCTGCTGGTGATGAGGGCCTGGGCGACGGTTTTTCTCGTATCGGGAGGGATCCATTTGAAGATCCTGCGGAGCATGCGGAGGGTGTTGAAGCAGGACGCGGAGACGGCATTGACTTGCCTGTTCATGGAGAGGGTGGAGTCGAGGATGACCCCCAGGTTGCGTGCGTGGTCTGTGGGTTCCGGGGCTGTACCTAGCGATGTGGGCCACCAAGAGTCGTCCCAGGCTGATGGGGTGGGTCTGAGAATGAGGACCTCCGACTTGTCTGAGTTCAGCTTCAATCTTCTGTCCTTCATCGAGTCGGCTACGGCCTTCATTGCTCTGTGGGGGTTGGCTTTGGCAGTGTGGGGATCTTCGGTGAGGGATATGATCAGCCGAGTGTCGTCGGCGTAGGAGATGATGTTGAGGTTGTGTTGTCGGGCAACGTGGGCGAGCAGTGCCATGTAGATATTGAACAGCTTTGGGCTGAGGGAGCATCCCTGTGGGACGCCGCAGATTATCTCGGTGGATTTTGAGCGGAAGGGTGGGAGGCAGACGCTCTGGGTTCTGCCGGAGAGGAAGGATGTGGTCCAGGCCATGGCCTTCTCTTGAATTCCGGCGTCATGGAGGCGTGCTGATAGGATACGGTGGCAGACTGTGTCAAAGGCTGCTGATAGGTCCAGGAGGATGAAGGCGGCTGTTTTTCCTTTGTCTATCGGGATCCTGATGTCATTAGTGGCGGCGATGAGGGCGGTCTCGGTGCTGTGGTTGCTGCGAAAACCGGATTGGGAGGGGTCCAGGATGTTGTTGTCTTCGAGGTAGCGGGTTAGCTGTTTGTTGACAATCTTCTCTGTCACTTTAGCCAGGAATGGGAGCAGGGAGATGGGCCGGATGTTCTTGAGGTCCTTGGGGTCTGCCTAGGGCTTCTTCAGAAGGGCGTTGATCTCGGCGTGCTTCCAGCTTTCCGGGAAAGTTGCTGTCTCGAAGGAACTGTTGATTGTCTTTCGGAGGTGGGGCGCGATGGTTGTGCTGGCTTTGTTGAGGACGTGGTGAGGGCAGGGGTCAGATGGGGATCCGGAGTGGATGGAGTTCATGATTTTGATGGTGTCTTCATCGCTGACCTTGGACCAGGCGGTCAGGCGGCTGGTGCAGGTGGTGGTTGCAAGGGTTGTGGACTCGGTGGTGGGTGCGGGGGTGTCGGAGTTGAAGCTGTTGAAGCTGTCGTGGATGACGGTGATCTTGCGGTGAAAGAAGGCGGCCAGGGCGTTGCACAGGTCTTGTGATGGTGGGATGTCATTGGTGTTGGAGCTGGGGTTGGAGAGTTCTTTCACGATGCTGAAGAGCTCTTTGGTGTTGTGTGCATCGTTGTCTAAGTGGTCCTTGAAGGAGGTCCTCTTGGTGGTCCTGATGAGTTGGTGGTGTCTGCGGGTGGCGCTCTTGTGGGATGTGTGGCTGTCTGGTGTCTGTCGTGGAGGTCTTCGGTGAACCAGGCGGCTCTCTTGTTGGTGTGCTTGGTTGTGGAGGTCTTGAGAGGGGCGAAGGTGTCGGCGCAGTCGTTTATCCACCGTTTGAGGTTGGTCACGGCGGTGTCTGGGTCGGTGGGGTCAGCGGGTGGTCTCAGGGCCAGGGTGGTAGTCAGTTGGTCCTTGGTGACCTTGCCCCAGCAGCGGCGTGGCAACTGTTGGGTGCGGTGGTGTGTGGTGGGTTTCCTGAAGGTGAAGTGGACGCATCTATGGTCGGTCCAGTGGGGCTCGGTGGTGTGGTTGAAGGAGACGTGGGGGCTGGTGGATCCAGCGTGTGTCCGGCGGCGTGGGTGGGTGCTGTCACGAGTTGTTTGAGTCCAAGGTTGGCAAGGTTGTGGATCAGGGCGGTGGAGTTGGCGTAGTTGTCGTTCTCGAGGTGGAAGTTCAGGTCCCCGAGGATGTAGTCCATGGAGGCGAGGGCGTGGGTGCTGACGAGGTCAGCGATGGTGTCGCTGAACTGTGGTCGTGGTCCGGGTGGTCTGTAGATGAGTGTTCCTCTGAGGGTGGTGTTGGGGTTGGTGTGAATCTGGAAGTGCATGTGCTCGGCGGTGGTGAGGGTGACGTCGGTGTTGGTCGAGACTCTGAGGGTGTCCTTGTGGATGATGGCTATTCCCCCTCCCACTCCGTTGGTGCGGTCTCTGCTGGAGATCTTGTAGCCATTTGGGATGGCTATGGCAATGTCTGGTGCTGAGGTGGCATTCAGCCAGGTCTCTGTCAGGAAGGCGACGTCGGGAGCGGTGGAGTCTAGGAGGTCCCAGAGTTCGATGGCGTGTTTGCGAGTGGAGCGAGTGTTGAGGAGGATGCAGCGGAGGTGGTTGGGTTCTCTGGTTGGTGGTTTGGTGGGCTGGATACTGGTGAATCTGCAGTTCCGGCAGGCAAAGGGCCCTTGGATGTGCTTGTGGTCTCGTCCGGTGTTGAGTGCGTGGAGGGTGCTGGAGTCGTAGAGCAGTCTGGCGTTGCAGGGGGCGTGGGGTCCAGCGGTTCTGGTGCTGGGCGTGGTCCAGGCGCGGACGGGCGCAGACGTGCTCGCCTTTGGCACGTGCCGTTGCGCGGTCGCTGCGCGGTCGCTGCGTGGTCTATAAGAGGCCAAGTGGGAGGGAGGAGCGGGGCAGCCGATGGGCGAGGGCACGGGGTAGAGCAAGGAGAAAGGGGGCGGGGTGCTGGGGGAGCAGCGGCGGGAAGCGGGGGGGCACAGAGGGCAAGGGCGCACGAGGAGTGCCTAAGAAACCACAAAGCACAAAGACAATAATAATAAACAGGAGAGCAACAACAAAATCACAGTGGGGCAAAAAAGGAATGCAAAGAAAAAAACCCGGGGCACACCAGTGGCGAACCCTCGTCAGCACTCGGGACCTGGAGGGGTCGAGCGGCGTGGGGAGTGACTTGGGGTCAGGTCACCCATTGTTTATTCACCACCACACATTTCATGGTGGTAACACTACCATGAAAATTGTGGCAGTGAGGAAACTCTTAATATGCTAGACAGTGGCACCACGCTGTGCCACTGCCAGGGATCATGGATCCCTGGAAGCGACAGCAGTCCTGTGGTGGTCCAACCGCCACAGTATTAATGCGGCAGGCGGACTGCCAGTCTGGAGGTCCATCAGACCACCAGCACAGGTCTGGTGGGCCATTGGACTGCTGAGCTCGTAATAAGGGCCTAATTATAGGTGCCCGCATTTGGTTAAGGGAAACTGAAAGGTAAAGAGTCTCTAATCAGTATATTCTGTTGTCCATATTTCACAGGATCCAGGTTTCCGTTTAAGCGTATGTAAACTCATGGAAAAAAGACCAGCGAGTCCGCCTTCAAAAGCTTTGTATGCAACAGTGACCATAATACATCAAACCATTTATGCTTATCAGTAAATCAGTAAATCAAATCCCAAATGAGTGTCTACAGGCGGGTGAGTCCACTGTCGAACTCTAGTTATCTGACAGTCCCATCATCCACAGGAGCGTTTCCGCATATGTACCAAGTAATTAAAAAGTAAATGGTGAAAGACAGTGGACCGCATTACAAAGCCAGAATAAGCAAGACAAATATACAAAACAATGTCCATGCGCCGCAAATTCTCTCTCTTTGAAGTCAGAGAAAGAAAAGTAAACATTTATCCTCGGAGAACAACGCCTGACATTTGACCTCCTAACAACAGAGGGTTTTGGCCCTTAATCAGTAAGGCTGAGCCAAATAATCATACACAACAACAAAAAGCCAATACTGATATTTCTTTAGTCAATTATTTAAATAGGACACATGTGAACGACTCAATGTGACCCAGAAGTGCTCATTACTATTTCAAATGTATTTATTTAAAAAAAAATCTATTTAGATTCATTTATCAAAACACCTTCAATTCATACAAACATTACACACATAAGTTATTACCAATCCACACCCATAATTTTCAAACACTATATTCTCTAACATCAATTAGAATGTAAAATGACCCAAACAACACATATGACATACAAAAATTAAGTGACAAATTTTGGACAATGACAAGACAATAGAAACACAGAAATGAGACAATAAGACGATAAAACTCAAACTAGGTTTTGATCTTTGAGTTAACTTCTACAGTCTTTCATTTGGCCAAATAACAAAACCGTGCACTATTACAACATCCCCAACGTGTTTCAAGCATGAAGAAAAGACTCATTAGTATTTTGAATTTCTAAACTTGGAAACAAGGGGTGAAATGAGTGGTCGACGTGTTTCGAGCCCAATTGTACATTCATAGAGTTCTCTTCAGGACCAAAAGCTAAAAAACAAGAATTAAACTTGTATTACCAACTGTGTCATGCCACTGAAAGCTATTATTACACAACCACTACCTCCGTGCATAGATGGTTAAAAAGAGATTACCTCTTTGTGAGATGAGCTGATCTGATCTGTTCAACACAAATCATGCTCTCTGCTCTCATTCGAATTAATGTGGAGCTATCAAAATTAAAGAGAACAACAGAAAATTATAAAAGAGAGCTCAGTTCTATGTCCGATTTTATGTATTTTACTCTCTTTTGATAGTTAAATCGACTTACTTCTATCCAAGACGATGTTGTCTCTTACGGTCATTGGGCCAGATTCACAGAATGAACTTAAGACTCTATCCTAAACTTACTACTATTTTGGTATTCACAGAATGCACTTACTACTTTTGGCATTCACAGAATGAACTTACTACTTTTGGTATTCACAGAAGTTAGGATTTTGTCTTAAGTTTGTCTTAAGACAAACTTAAGACAGACTTAAGACAGACTTAAGACAAACTTAAGACAGACTTAAGACAGACTTAAGACAGACTTAAGACAAAATCCTAACTTAAGTCTGTCTTAAGTCTGTCTTAAGTTTGTCTTAAGACCAACTTAAGACAAAATCCTAACTTCTGTGAATACCAAAAGTAGTAAGTTCATTCGGTGAATATCAAAAGTAGTAAGTGCATTCTGTGAATGCCAAAAGTAGTAAGTGCATTCTGTGAATACCAAAATAGTAGTAAGTTTAGGATTGAGTCTTAAGTTCATTCTGTGAATCGGGCCCATTATAATTATCAATTACTTTTTTGACATATATCTTTAAAGAAAGGAAATAGAGGATGAAGATCATTTGCTCTTTCAAAGGAATACCCAGATCCAATCTGGCTATCATTAAATCACATACCATGTGCATGTTCTTTTTCAAGATGGACACCATAATTGATCTTCGTGAAAATCTATACAAAAATAAAGATAAAGACGGATGGTCTAAATGGATTGTAAACCATAATCTCAAAAGACTCTTGCAATGTTTTGCGTGTATGTTGAAAAGACGCATTATTTTGCTAAGTACGGTTTAAAAGCCTGACTTCTCATAAACCTTTGCCTTTTTTCAATATATTGCGTATTATCTCTTCAAACCGTAACATGAATATTACGCTGCTACTTAGGTTTCGAGAAACCTAAGACTTCCTGTCCCAATCCTTCTGTATCTGTTTTTAAAGAATAATTGAAAGCCTAGGGGGAACCACTTTAAAATGGAGGTGAAACGCTTCCGCTAGCCTATGCGATGTTCCTACGGGGTACGTCGCATTGAACTGCTGTTTCTAAACACATGCGACGAATGCAGCCTAATTGCGATCTACTTTCCCTGCGCATAATATCAATTCATACCTTACAATGAGCTTTTACGGGCGTGGGCTATCTTTTCTCTATCTTCGGCATCCGTACAGTCGTCCTAACAGTGAGTTTGTTTCCGGCGAGCTATTACAACTTCCGGGTGACAGCTGTACTTCTTCCATCAAAGGCTTGTCTGTAGGAATTCTGGGTGATGTAGTTTCATGCATTTAGGGTATACAAGCAGGCTTTAATTAAACAAAGGCTCTTTTGAGTACATGTGTCTTGATGTGTACAAACAATTAAAGCACCGCGCATAATACCTTGGGAAGTATCAAGAATGAAAATGATTGAATGTCCATGAAGAATGGGAGTAGATTTGAAGAGTTCACACAATTGAAAAAATTATGAAAAATGTTATCTATTGGTCTTGCAGCTATTTTTATAAAATAATTGACCGCTGTTAGAATATGTATCTCAGATATTTTTGCTACTACACTATAATTCGTATAGCTCAGATAACTCATTGAGGCCATCTACCGCTGTTCTGAATTTCCCAATTAAAAAGGCTTCTCTTTGAATCACTTTTCTGTCCAGATCCCCTCCTCATGGGTCTTCTTCAATCTTAGATATTACAGTCCATAGTAAGTCCTTCTCTACGTGGTTATTGTTTATCCAATGGTTCACCAACGGAACCATCTGCACTTTCTTGCGGATTCTTGATTTGTGTTGTGTTATACTTTGTCGTACCTCCTGATTGGTTTTACCAATATGAAGTTTGGGGCAAGGGCACAAGATTCCGTAGACCACATTTTTTGTTTTACAATTAGTATATGTGCCATGTTTCCAATTCACATCTTTATGTGAAAAGAGAGAGCCTTCAATCATTTGATAGCAACATGCACAAGTGCCACACGTATGATGGCCCGTGATTGGTTGTAGGCATAATTGCTCATGCAGTGTTTTCCTCGGTGCAGTTCTTGGTAATAGTGCAAGGACCACTTGATTGCCAATACTGCTTTCCTTTTTGAGAGCTAATAAAGGTCGAGAAAACAAAGGGGCCTATTACGATGCCGGGTAGACATAGTCTGCCCGCCACCGTAATGGAGCGCGGGACCGCCCGCCAATGCTGCGGCGGTCCCGCAATGCATATTAGGATGCACTTGCCACACTGGCGGGCGCAGCCTATGCCTTTTCCATTGCAGGTGGATCTGCTGGCTGCAGACCCACCTGCAATGGAAAAGGACTTTGCACGGCACTGCCATGCGCTACATGGCAGGCCCCACGTGGTGCCTACCACGTAGAGCATGGCAATGAGGGGGGTACAATAGGTACCCCCATGTGCAATCCCTACCCCCCCTTCCCCTGGGGGCCCACAACGGGTTCCTAAAGCAAAGACTGTAGACCATTGACAGCCAGCATCATAATATGGATGGCGGTGTCTCGCAGACACCGCCGTCATGTGCAGGCACTTTTTCTGCCAGTCGACGAGTCGACTGGAGGAAAAGCGGCGGACTGTCTTCCCGTCTGCCATGGACCCCCCAGCCATCATAATATGGCGGGGGTCATTCTAGTGAGGATGGCGGACAGATCGCCCCCACCAGGCCGGCAGTGTCTACCGCCGGCGGGGGCGCTCCGCCCGCCATCCTAATGGGCCCCAAAGTATCTAAATTTTGGATCAAGTGCCAATTTTGATGAATACAATTTTTTTTAAGAAGTTAGTATTGGGACAAAAAGTAGTCACACAGACTAAACAATCTGTGGATGATGTTTCTATCTTCTGTAGGAGAGTCTCCCTAGGTGTGCACCAGGCATTTTTCAGACGTTTTTTTTGCACCCACGGTCTTTTAACCTATCAAACAGACTATTCGCATGGAAGATGTATTGATCTTTAAAGGAGCAGTTACACTTGATCCTCAAAAACTGCCTAAATAGTATGGTATCTTTTAGGCTTCGTGGATGGTGACTTGTATAGTGAAGTCCTTTATTTCTGGCTGTCGGTTTTTTATGGAGTGTTGTGACCAGATTTCCTTCAGAAACATAAACTTCAACAACCAGAAATGTCATCCTTTGAGGGGCATGATTCAGGCTAAACTTAATATCAGCCGTCCTAGACTTTAGCCATCCAAGATACTGAAGCAAGGTTTCTTCATTGCCGGTCCATATCATGAATATATTGTCTCTATAGCGGAACCAATTTGAAATATGCTGAGAAAATGGATTATTATTGTAAATGATATATCTCCTCAAATTTGGCCATATATAGTACTGCCAACTCTGGGGCAAGAGGACAACCCATAGCATATCCTTTTGTCCGAAAGTAAAAATCCACACCAAACTTAAAATAATTTTTGCGAAGTGCAAAGTTGGCTAACTGCATAATAAATTCGGTGGGGACTCTGTCTGGTTTAGGTCGTTTGTCCAAAAAGGTTTCAATCGCAGATAACCCATCATCATGCAGTATCTGGGTGTACAAACACATTCGTCCAATGTGACTAGTATTTGTTCTCCAATCTCAAACTCCATTGATTCTATCTTATTGATGAAATCTGTTGCATCACAGATGTATGACGGTACATCTTCCATGAAAGGTTTGAGAAAAAGCTCCACATACTTTGATATTGGCTCTAACACTGATTCACTCCCGGAAACGATTGGTCTCTGCGGCGGATGGGTTTCATTTTTGTGAACCTTGGGAAGGATGTACAACAATGGGATTCTTGGATGTTTCTTGCTTAGGAAATCGAATTCTTTTGGTCCCACAAACCCTTGATCATAGCCGTCTTTAAGTATTAATGACAAATCTCTTTGTATTTCAATCGTTGCATCTTGTCAATTTTTCGATAACATTCTTTGTTGTCCAGTTGTTTTTGAACTTCCACAGTGTAGTCTTGGGTATCCCACACAACAATAGACCCGCCCTTATAGGTTTGTTTAATGACTATTGATGAATCATTTTCTAATGTTGTAATCACTTCTTTTGTGGCTTAAAAATATTGTGTTTCAGAAAATGTCTTTTCTTTTCTTTATTTGTAATGGCAGACAGGACTATTCTCTCAAACATGAGAATTTCTTTTGGTATTTTATTAGAAGGTGGGCAAAATGTGGACTTGTTTTTCAACCCTGTGACTTCTGTACTCATAGAAATTGTATTCTCTGAAAAAAATGTTTTTAATTGGATTCTTCTACAAAATGTAATGACTCCTGACTTTATCTTAGCGAAATCAGTATTCTTTGTAGGTACAAAAGTCAAACTTTAAAAACAAAAGAGGGTCCCTGTGGGCTAAATGCTAGGAGAAGTGGCAGGGAAAAGCAATCCAAAGAACATAGAAAAACCTCTCCTAGAAACTTATATAACAATAGGTAATATATCCATCAATTTTTATAAGACATCATTGTCCCACCCAGAAACAATTTATAAGCAAAACATTTTTTTTTTCAATTCCATCAAAAAACACAAATTCATAAAAAACATTTATATATATGTTAATATACAATACAATTAATCAAATAAATATGGCATATAAACCCCCAGTCAAACTCACACATTCAAACATCCTCTCAACCAATCACCACATCATACACTACAAGGCAAAAGACAAATACATAATCACAAAACCAGAAAGGCCTAAAACAGAAAATACAAACAAAAGACAAAGCGCCGACGTGCGTTTCGGAAAGGACAATAGATCCAAGGTTCCTTCGTCAAGGCGCAAGGAAAGCCAAAATGTATTAGTAAATTCTTCACAGGTCAGGATGACTTGAATACTTTCAACACTTAATTCCTTTAGAACAACACTTTCAGGGGTTAAGTTTTGATGATGATGAAGATAAATGTATAATACAAGGTCTGTGGGGACAATGAAGGGAAACATTTAGACAATTAATTTTCAATATCATCATGCTACGCTACTGGAGAAACCACCACCAAGTACAAGTCGGGTTATTTAGACTGACCAGTTCATAGAACATTCAGAATAAACAAAAAGGTAAGTGCATGTAAAGAAAATAGGACATGCCAGATAAAATGAAAAAAGAAGGAGTAATTCTGAAGTCAAACCTTGAGCCCCAGAATACACCCAAGGTGAGACAAAAGTAGGGTAAAGGCAGAACCAACACCCAATTCTAACCAAACATATTCCATGACCTACCCAAGTTCTAATGGTAAATCACATCAATGCTAAGATAGCCAATGGGTCTACGGGTTCCAGGGTACAAATCTAGTGCAAACAATCAATAATAAGAGAATATATACAGGCTCACAGGGGAACAATTATACCCTAACATCCAGAGCTCTAGTCCTTAGACCTACAGCGTAGATTTACTCACTTTACAAGAAACTGTTTATAGTATATATGCTGTGCAAGAACGGGGGCAGGGAGTCTAAGAACTAAGGAGATCGGCCAGATGTAGGTAGCTGGAATGAAAACAGGAAGCAAAATGAAATTAAATGCTGGAAATAACTGGGATATAAAAAAAACTAACTCCTATTAAGAGAGTACACTCGAAATAGGAAGGGAAGAAAAGATACCTACCCAGATAGCACACAACAGGCTCTCCCAATAATCCTAGGTCTGACAGGGATAGCGGGCCCACAGCTCACGTTTCACCCATGAATGGATGATAAAGACTCTAATAGGTTTTTGGTAACCCGTAAAATACAGGTATGCTGGTATATGGTTTATTCAGGTAATCAAATTCCTGTTGGCATATGCTACCTCTATTCAATGCTCCTAGTGTAATTTGTAGAATATCATTTTTAATTCTTCTCCCAGGATGCGATCTCACTCGTTGGTAGTGTTCTGGGATACTGAGCATTGCGTCCATTTGAGTAACATAGTCCTCCGTATTAAGTGCCACAATGCCCCCTCACTTGTCACAGGGCTTGAAAGTAATGGCTGGATTGTTGGACAAGGTCTTAAGGGATTTGTATTCTTCATAATCCAGATTAAAGATGGGTTTAGGTACAAACCTAGTGAGATTCTGGATTTTAGAATAGACCACCCTTTCAAAGATTCCCACCTCAGGGCCCACCTCATCAAAGGTGGGAGTGAAATTGGAGTCAGGTCGCAATCCTGATCGATTAAGAATAACTTGCGGTTCATGGTTTTCAAAGAATTTTAGGAGCCTAATTTTTCTAAAGAAGGCCTGAATATCCCGTTTAAGTTCGAATTTACCCACACCAGTACTCGGAACAAAGGATAAGCCTTTAGATAAAAGACGCACGGTACATGGGTCAAAGTTAGTCTGAGACAAATTGAAAATAGGTACAGGATCAAGGTCACCAACCACAGTCATTTTATCTGTCTCCAATACTAAAGGACAAAGAGGTTCTAATCCCACCCGGACTATTAGTTCCTCCATAGTGGAGGTAGAAGGAAGTTCTTGACGAATTTTAGGTTCCAAATAAGAAGGTACTAATCCTAGTCTTACTTCCGAATGAGGCAGAGTTACACAATTGTGGTTCAATGCCTCCAATATTGGTCCCTTCTCCCCGGCGGGAATTGCGGGTAGTGGACCAAATAGTATGGATCCTCTGTCTGTTGGTACTGGCCTCTGCCCTGAGATCTGAACCTGGCTCTCGGGGTGAACTGACGGTTCCCTAAAAAACGGTTACCTCTAGAGTGTTGGTCAAAAGTTGGTCTCCTATAGTTGTTACCCCTGAAGGAGTTAGATCCACCTTCTCCTTCAGAGTCAGAGGACTCAGAGAACGTGAGAATTTTCTTATTGGACCAATAAGGATAATCTCCTTGATATCCCTGGTCTCTCGGAGTGTTGTAATATTGGGTCCCAATGTATGGATAAACCATTTCTTCAGAGAAGAAGCGAATGTCTTTCTTGAGTTTCTCAGTTTTTTTCTTTATAAGGTAGTCACTGAATGAGGAGAGGTCAGAGTTAATTTCCTCGAGTTCCTTCTTAGCCTCATCCACTGGATTATTAGTACTGAGTTTTTCTTCAATTTCAGCTATTTCTTTTAAAAGTGAATCAACTACCTCCCGAGCTGTTTCAATAATCAAGATCATTAAATCTCGGGAGCACCGGTTTGCAATGAGTGACCACTTTTCAAGAAATTTTCTTATTCAAACTTCTCCTTAAAATAATTTCTTCAGCTTCCGTTAAAGGATGGTTAGATAAATTGAAGATGGGAGACGGAGTTAGGTTTTTTAGTACTGCCGCCTGGTTGTCATCTCCCATGGCTGATTTGGATACCTGTTCCCGCCCAGTGGTCTTGTTTGGCCTCTGCCTAAAAATGGCGCAGTCCATTGCTGCTGGTTTTTTCCACAGCGATTGGTGTTAAAGCATCCTTACCTCTTATCGGTTTCACCTCCCGAAGATGAGGAACTATCGGAAAAAGAAATACATTTATTTCTAGACATTCCCTGATAGTCTGAAAGAAATCTTTGTGATTCTTGAAGGGAGTTAAAAATCTGTTTGTAAGTACGGGTAAGTGGTTTCCAAAGAAAAAGTCTTCTTATATTTTTAAAATGTAATTCCTTTTGATTTATAGTGAAATCTTTAAATTCAGCTATTTCCTTTTCTACTTTAAAAAGTAGATTTTTCGCATCTGTTATTGATTGGTTATCTTTTATTTCCTGTTCTAAATTTGAAATTTCAACTAGTTGTTGCTGTGAAATCCGTTGTGCAGGTTCCACCTTTAGGACCATCAGGTCTCTACCTCATTTTGTTTCAATATAGCTATATACTTTCTTAAAAAGAGGGTCCTCCGTAAAGACTACTGGAATGTTCCATATTTGAAGTCCGCCAGGAATTGTTCCTGCTTTAAAATGTTCTAGCAGGAAATGACCGTGCATATCTGTCCTGATCTGTTTTTTCTTTAGTCAATTAACTTGTCAGATTCGTTTTGTGTTTTTGCTGTAGCACTCAATGAGACTGATGAAAACAAGGAAGGGGCGTTTTGAAGTTTCTGGATGTGGTCTTCACTGTAAGCGAACGTGACTTGTTCAGTCATAGTCAAAAGAAAAAGAGGAAACTCAAGAAAACAGTGTTGGTCGAAAGAATACCACCAATCAAACAAATAACACTCTCATTCCAATACCTATTTTTCTGTCAGAAAAACCTCGCGAGTATTCACCCAGCTATAAACCTACTAACAACAAAGGGTTTTGGCCCTTAATCAATAAGGCTGAGCCAAATAATCATAAACAACAGCAAAAAGCAAATACTGAGATCTCTTTAGACAATTATTTAAATAGGACACACGTGAATGACTCAATATGACCTAGAAGTGTTATTTCAAATTCATTTATTTTTTGGAAAAAAAAATCTTTTTAGATTCATTTATCAAAAAATCTTCAATTCATACGAAGATTACAAATAAGCTATTAACAATCCACACCCATAATTTTCAAACACTATATTCTCTAACATCCATTACAGTGAAAAATGACCCAAACAACACATATCTCTGTTACCCTACCCAATTAAAATTCTAGAGAAATTAGTCAGCAGGACCTTGTCATGCTATCTGGAGGACAATTGTCTACTAGATAGGGATCAATTCAGCTTTTGCCCGGGCCACAGTACGGAGACGGCTTTGGCCACCGTAAAGGACAATCTACGGATGTGGGCCGACAACGGAGATTGTTCTGTTCTAGTGTTACTAGACATGTCGGCCGCATTTGATACGCTGAGCATTACAATACTGGTGGAAAGATTGAAAAGCCTGGGGGTAAAAGGAAGAGCCCTGCAGTGGCTACAATCCTACCTATCATGGAGACAACAGGAGGTAACTATGTCGCCGTTTGAGTCTAATAAGTCTCAGGTACACCACGGGGTTCCGCAGGGCTCTGCGATAAGCCCCATTCTTTTTAATATTTACCTGCGCCCTTTACTCTCCCTTATCAAGTCCTCTAGAATTGATTTGATTAACTACGCGGATGACACCCAACTGGTGTTTTCCCTGGATGGGAAACAGGCGGTGTCTATGGAAAAGTTCCAGAAGTGCATGCGCCAGACAGTAAGCTGGCTTAGGAAAAATTCTCTACAATTTAATGAGGGGAAGACAGAGGTGATATTCTGCCCTACTCCCACTAGTCTGCAACTACGTCCGATACTGGAGTTTAAGCTTACCCCGGAAGATAATCCCCTGGTTCCTGCCAAAACAGTGCGCAACCTGGGGGTACTAGTGGATGGTAATCTCCAAATGGAGTCACAGGCAAATAAAACTGTCAGCGTCTGTTTCTCGTTGTTGCGTATGCTGCGACAGATTCTCCTGTTTCTGCACATAGATACTCGTTCGCTTGTAGTAAGGAGCGTAATTCTTAGCAGACTGGACTACTGCAGTGCTCTGTATTTGGGAGCCCTACAATACATCTTACAGAGTTTGCAGAGAGTCCAGTCCATGGCAGCTAAGTTGGCCCTGAATAGGCAACGTAGGTCTTCT
Source organism: Lissotriton helveticus (assembly GCF_964261635.1). Lineage (NCBI taxonomy): Eukaryota > Metazoa > Chordata > Amphibia > Caudata > Salamandridae > Lissotriton > Lissotriton helveticus. The sequence goes on from NC_136058.1 coordinate 210,964,268, forward strand.
ACAAACCTAGCTCTAAGAGACCTACATTGGTTGCCTATTAAAGAGAGAATCTGCTTTAAATCTCTCTGCTTCGTGTATAAAGCGGTACACAGGGAGGGCCCTATCCCGCTGCAGGAGAGATTTATATGGCACAATCCGAAAAGACAGCTTTGCTCCTCTAATGTAAACCTCTTAAGACCTATAGGTTTAAAAAAACTAGAATGTGTGGCAGAGCCTTTGGGGTGGCTGCTGCAAGATTATGGAATGATCTGCCCCAGACTACTAGACAGGCTAATTTGTGGGCCTGTTTTAGAAAGAATCTGAAAACCTGGTTGTTTCCAAGGATGGAAAATTAGTCCTCCCTTGTTCAACTATGGGTTGGTACTGTGCTGTTTACCGCTAAGTCTAAAGCACCAGGATACCCGTAGGATGACAGTTTCGCGCTATACAAGTGTACTATACCTACGGATCACTGAAATAATATCGAGGGACAGAATATCGACCAACAAAAATATCGTTGACAAAATATCGAGAGACAAAATATCGAGTTACTATCTACAAACAGGTAAGTACAAAAATATCGAGTAAAAAACATTGTTTACAAAAATATAGTTGTAAAAAATATCGACTTTAATAAAAACAATGTTTAATTACATTAATATAAAAAATTAATTACTAAAATATACTTAACAATACTTAAAATGACTTTTAATAATTAAATAATTAATTAAAGTAAAAAAATTATATTTTTTTAATCATATTTCTTAAAACATATATATATATATAGTAACAAAATTTAATTAAATAATAGCCAATATTATTAACGTACAAATACAAAACAGTAAAAATTACTATTCCCACTCCAGTGGGTGCAACAGTAGGGAAAGCGTTGGATAGCGTAGGGGTTAAAATTACTATTCCCACTCCAAAGAGTGCAACAGTGGATATATGACGTTACAACGCAACTTTTACAACGCACTACCATTACAACGTAAGTATTGGTAAGTATATAATAATTTTTATAATTTAAGTTATTTAAAATTAATTTAATATAATTTAATTTAATTTCATTTCATTAAATTAAATTAATGTAAATTTAATTTTACTTCATTTTTACACTGTACCCCTGTACCCCAAAAACCCAAAACTGACCCTGAACCCTAAAAATACCCCTTTACCCAAAAACTAAAAACTGACCCTGAACTCTAAAAATACCCCTTTACCCAAAAACCCAAAACTGACCCTGAACCCTAAAAACACCCCTTTACCCAAAACTAAAAACTGACCCTGAACCCTAAAAATACCCCTTTACCCAAAAACTGAAAACTGACCCTGAACCCTAAAAATACCCCTTTACCCAAAAACTAAAAACTGACCCTGAACCCTAAAAATACCCCTTTACCCAAAAACTAAAAACTGACCCTGAACCCAAAAAATACCCCTTTACCCAAAAACTAAAAACTGACCCTGAACCCTAAAAATACCCCTTTACCCAAAAACCAAAAACTGACCCTGAACCCTAAAAATACCCCTTTACCCAAAAACTAAAAACTGACCCTGAACTCTAAAAATACCCCTTTACCCAAAAACTAAAAACTGACCCTGAACCCTAAAATACCCCTTTACCCAAAAACTAAAAACTGACCCTGAACCCTAAAAATACCCCTTTACCCAAAAACTAAAAACTGACCCTGAACCCAAAAAATACCCCTTTACCCAAACACTAAAAACTGACCCTGAACCCTAAAAATACCCCTTTACCCAAAAAACAAAAACTGACCCTGAACCCTAAAAATACCCCTTTAATTTAACATAATTAGCAATTAATCAATTAAATTAAATTAATTACCAATTACATTTTAATTAATTAACAAATATTTTTTAATTAACAATTAATCAAATATTACTACCAATTATTAAATTTACATATTTAATTAATTATAATTAAATTACTTCCCACCCTATTCCCCTATAAACCCACAACCCGCTACAGGAAATACATTATTTGAATTTACATAATTAGCAATTAATCAATTAAATTAAATTAATTACCAATTACATTTTAAATAATTAACAAATATTATTTAATTACCAATTAATTAATTATTACTACCAATTAATAAATGTACATATTTAATTAATTATAATTAAATTACTTCCCACCCTATTCCTCTATAAACCCACAACCCGCTACAGAATAAAATTACACAATAATTTTTAAAAAATCATTAATTAAAAATAATTATAACATAAAATGACACTTTTCACACATATTATAACATAAAAACACTATAAATAATTAAATATTATTTAAAAAACGATATTTTTTACTATCTAGATTATATACTTGGATATTTTCACTTTCTATATTATTTACAGTCGATATTACTTCACTTACCTTAAAAACGATATTTTGGCTGTCGATATTCTGTCTTGTCGATATTTTGTCCAAACGATATTTAAAACTCGATATTCTGTCCAAACGATATTTTGGAGTCGATATTATGTCTGTGCACCATACCTACATACACACATATGACTTACAATGATTAATGACAAATTTTGGACAATGACAAGACAATAGAAGTACATAAATGAGACAACAAGACTGTTAGAACTGGGGGACTCTAGTTGGCAATGGCTTGCACCTTTGTCCAAATAGGGACCCTTGCTTCTAATCAGAGTAAGGGGCTACAATCCTAAAATAACCCCTGCTCAACCTTGTGGTAGCGTGGCACGAGCAAGAAGACTAATCTCAGAGGCAGTGTGTAAAGCATTTGTGAACACATACAGTAATACAGTGAAAACACTACAGATGGACACAACACACGTTTTAGTAAAATAAGTATTCTGTATATAGACTTAACACAAGACCCAAACAACAAAAATCTATAATACAGTATCAAGAAAATGACTTTAGAATGGTAGAAATAACTCAGTTCACTTTAGATGGTAAATGCAACACGTTTCTTACAAAGTACCTTTGGATGTGTCACGCAAGATAAAAAATGATGCGTCCGTTCCTTGCTTTGGGGGCAGGCGATGCGTCTGTTCCTCAGTGCTTGTGAATAGTAGGCGATGCTCCTGTTCCTTACAGGAGAGGAAGGGATGCGACAATCTTGTGATGTGTCCCAGTTGCGATGCAACACGGTGGCGCCCCGATGCAATGCGACGGACCGGTGCGCTGCGAGAAGATTGCGCCCTTGAGGCGATGCAATGACGTGAAGGTGATGCGTGCACACCAGACGGCCGTGCAACGACTCTGGAACTTCTGAGCTGCAACAGGCCCTGCGTCACGCTTCTCCGGTGATGTGGCGGTGATCCTTGCGGCGGCGACACGCTTTTCCGGGGATGCGACGAAGACACGTTTCTCCGGTGATGCGACGGCGACCCTTGGGGTGGCGACACGCTTCTCCAATGATGCGACGGCAGCATCTGCGGTTGTGACATGCTTCTTCTCGTTGAGTCGACCTTCCATCTCCCAACAACATGCAGGCTTCAGCAGACAGTATTCCCAGCAAGGAAATTCAGGGGGGGAGCTGGTGGTGAAGTCTTATCCCTGAGATTTCAGCAGGGGGCAAGCACAGTACAAGCCATTGGAGATTCTTCTTCAAGATGATGAAAGTTGCAATAAAAGTCTTTCTCCTTTCCTTGGCAATAAAGAAACCACTGCAGGCCAACCCCGGAAATCAACACACTGGCACAGGGGCAGTCCAACTTCTGCAGATTCTCTGGTTCTTCTCCTTGGCAAAATGTCCGTCTTGATGTCCAGAAGTGATCTAAAGTGTTGGGGTCTGGGCTCCAAAATTTATACTAGTAAATCCTTTGTCTTCTGGGGGCAGAGGGTGCCTGTACCTAGCCAGGACCAGTTCTGTGCAGCTTCCTGGCAAGAAGGTTGAGACAGCATTGTTGAAAGCATACCTGGCCCGGGTAGCTGAAAGGAAATCACCTCCCCCTACTCTCTATTATATGAGTGCTCAGGGGAGTGAAAGGAAATCTCCGCCCTCCCACTCTCTGTGCAGCCATGGTCCTATTCAGCCAAACCCTGACTCATCAGACTGCCGGAGTCCAGTTAGTATTATAGGATGTTATACTCAAACAGCCCACTCTGGCCTATGGGGACAGGTAGCCTTGCAATAGTGAAAAACAAAAGTGGCGGTAATTCACTATCAGGACATGCCATTCACATCAGGGCATATCCTACTTTTCACATACAATGCAACCTGCCTGAGAGCCTACCTTACGGGTAGCTAACATGTAGAAAAGGGAAGGTTTAGGGACTTGTAAGTGGGTGCACTTACCAAGTCGACATGGCAGTACTAGACTGCACACAGGTTCTGCAATGGAAGGCCTGAGACACATTTCAGAACCTGCTTCTGTCGGTGGCACAATCAGTGCTGCCAGTCCACTAGCAGCATTTGATCTATAGGCCCTGGGCACACATGATGCACTGTACTAGGGTCTGACAAGTAAATCAAATAAGCCAATCATAGAGTCACTAATTAATTACAACAATTTACAATAAGGAGCACTTGCCCTGTGGCACCGAATAGCAGTAACACAGTGCGCAAATCATCTAAAACCAGCAAAAAATGAAAAAAACAGAGAAGACAACTGCAAAAAATGGAAGGGAAACTCACGCCAATGGTACCAGGTCTAACAAAGACAATAAAACCCAAACTAGGTTTCGAACTTTGAGTTAACTTTTACAGTCCTTCATTTGGGCAAATAACCAAACCGTGCACTATTCACAACATCCCCAACGTGTTTCAAGCATGAACAAAATATTCATTAGTATTTTGAATTTCTATACTTGGAAACAACAAGGGGTGAATTCCTTTTTATTTCATTGTTTGGATAATGAGTGGTTGATGCGTTTCGAACCCAATTGAACATTCATAGGGTTTGAAAGCTATTATTACACAACTGCAGCCTCCGGGCATAGATGGTTAAAAAGAGATTTTCTCTTTGCAAGATCAGCTGCTCTCATCTGTTCAACACGAATAATGCTCTATGATCTCATTCGAATTACTGTGGAGCTATCAAAATTAAAGAGAACAACAGAAAAAAACCCATAAAGGGGAGTTAAGTTCTATGTCTGATTTTATGTATTTTACTCTCTTTTGGTAGTGAAATCAACTTACTTCTATCCAAGATGATGGTGTCTCGTATGGTAAAGTAATTCATCAAAATTGGCACTTGCTCCATATTTTAGATACTTTGTTTTCTCGACCTCCTTTATTTGCTCTCAAAAAGGAAAGCAGTATTGACAATAAAGTGGTTTGTGCACCATTATCAAGAACAGCACCAAAGAACACACTGCATGAGAAATTATGCCTACCACCAATCACGGGCCACCATAAGTGTGGCACTTGTGCATGTTGTGATCAAGTGATTAAAGGCTCTCTCTTTTCAAATAGAGATGTGAATTGGAAACATGACACATTTACTAATTGTAAAAACAAAAAATGTGGTCTACAGAATCTTGTGCCTTTGCCCCAAACTATATATTGGTAAAACCAATCAGGAGGTACGTCAACGGATAACACAACACAAATCAAGAATCTGTAAGAAAGTGCAGATGGCTCCGTTGGTGAACCATTGGATAGACAATAACCACATAGAGAAGGACCCACTATGGACTATAATATCCAAGATTGAACAAGACCCATATGGAAGGATCTGGATAGAAAATTGATTCAAAGAGAAGCCTCGTTAATTGTGAAATTCAATACAGCAGTAGATGCCCTCAATGAGTTATCTGAGATATACAAATGATGGTGTAGCATCCAAAATATCTGAGATTTAAATTCTAACAGTGGTCAATGATTTTATAAAAATAGCTGCAAGACCAATAGATGACATTTTTTCATAATTTTTATAATCGTGTGGACTCTTCAAATCTACTCCCATTTTTCATGGACATTCAATCATTTTCATTCTTCATAGTTCCCAAGGTATTATGCACGGTGCTTTAATTGTTTGTACACATCAAGACACACATACTCAAAAGACCCTTTGTTTAATTAACCCCTCCGCTGCGCTGAACGTTCTGCGCTGGTGTGGAACGTTCTATTGCGCGGGTGGGGCCTGACGTTCAACGGACGTGCGCAGCACTAGCGAGCTAGTGCACGCGACGTCCGTTGAACGTGGGCAGCACCCAAGGGGTTAAAGTCTGCTTGTATACTCTAAATGCATGAAACTACATCATCCAGAATTCCTGCAGACAAGCCTTTGATGGAAGAAGTACGGCTGTCACCCGGAAGTTGAAATAGATCGCCGGAAACAAACTCACTGTTAGGACGACGATACAGATGCCAAAGATAGAGTAAATGCAAAAACAACAGTTGAAGGACAGAATGCAGAACAATGTCCAAAAACCGGTCCTAGGATGCTTGATTCTGGTCCAGGGAAGACATGGCTTGACAGTTCGGGCTGGACTGTTCCCATGAGGCACAGGGTCAAGGATTATTTGCATATGGCCATGTCTGAAGTGGGGTGGTGTGGTGAGCAAAAACCGATGGATTTAGGCCCAGATCTCTGTACTGGGGTGAATGTATGACATTGTTCTACATTATGTCCATCAACTGCTGTTTTTGCATTTGTCAACCCGAGTGGGACGGGTATGCTCAGATGTGAGTCCCATGCTCTCCACGCCACTGGAGTCAAGCTATCCTGGCTGATGACAGCTGATAGCCAGAAACCGCTCCTCGGATACTTGATTCCTGTCCGTCTTGGCAGTTCGGGCTGGACTGTTCCCATGAGGCACAGGGTCGAGGCTGATTTGCATATGGCCATGTCTGAACTGGGGTGGTGTGGTGAGCAAAAAAATGATGGATTTAGGCCCAGATCTCTGTACTGGGGTGAATGTATGACATTGTTCTGCATTATGTCCATCGACTGGTGTTTTTGAAGATAGAGTAAAGACACCCCCATGCCCATGAAAGCTAGTTGTAAGGTATGAATTGATAATATGTACAAGGAAAGTAGATCGCAATAAGGCTGCATTCGTCCCATGAGTTTAGAAATAGTAGTTTGCCGCGACGTAACATGTAGGAACATCGTACAGGCGTGTGAAAGCGTTTCACCTCCGTTTTAAAGTGGTCCCACCAAGGCTTTCTATTATTATTTAAACGCAGATACAGAAGTATTGGAAAAATGAAGTTTTAGATTTCTCTAAACCTAATTAACAGCGTAATATCCATGCTATGTTTTGAAGAGATAATACGCAATATTTTGCAAAAGGCAAAGGATTATGAGAAGTCAGGCTTTTAAACCGTAATTAGCAAAATAATGCGCCTTTTCCACATAGGAGTAAAACATTGCCAGAGTCTTTTGATAATATGGTTTAAAATCCATTTAGACCATCACAACTTTATCTTTATTTTTGTATAGATTTTCATGAAGATCAATTACGGTGTCCATCATGAAAAAGAACAAGCACAAGATATGCGATTTAATGATAGCCAGATTGGATCTGGGTATTCTTGTGAAAGAGCAAAAGATCTTCATCCTCTATTTCCTTTCTTTAAAGATATACGTCCAAAAAACGAGTGATAATTATAATGACGGTAAGAGACAACATCGTCTTGGATAGAAGTAAGTCGATTTCACTACCAAAAGAGAGTAAAATACATAAAATCGGACAAAGAACTGAACTCTCCTTTATGTTTTTTCTGTTGTTCTCATTAAATTTGATAGCTCCACAGTAATTCGAATGTGATCAGAGAGCATGATTCGTGTTGAACAGATGAGATCGGTTGATGTCACAAAGAGGTGATCTCTTATTAAGCATCTTTGCACGGAGGTTGCGGTTTTGTAATAATAGCTTTCCATGACATGACGCAGTTGGTAATGAAAGTTTAATTATTCTTGTTTTTTAGCTTTTGGTCCTGAAGAGAACTCTATGAATGTACAATTGGGTTCAAAACGCGTTGACCGCTGATTAGCAAAAGAAGTGAAAAAAAAAAAGATTTCACCCCTTGTTGTTTCCAAGTATAGAAATTCAAAATACTAATGAATTTTTTGTTCATGGTTGAAACACGTTGGGGATGTTGTGAATAGTGCACGGTTTGGTTATTTGCCCAAATGAAAGACTGTAAAAGTTAACTCAAAGGTCAAAACCTAGTTTGGGTTTTATTGTCTTGTCTCATTTATGTGTTTCTAATGTCTTGTCACTAACCAAAATTTGTCATTAATCGTTGTATGTCATATGTGTTGGTTGGGTTATTTTTCATTGTAATTGATGTTAGAAAATATAGTGTTTGAACATTATGGGTGTGGATTGGTAATAGCTTATTTGTAATGTTAGATTTGAAATAGTAATGAACATTTCTGGGTCACATTGAGTCGTTCAAGTGTGTCCTATTTAAATAAATGACTAAAGAGATATCAGTACTGGCTTTCTGTTGTTGTTTATGACATTTGACCTCGGCATTTGAATGCACAGCAAATATAATGAGATAAAAACAAGATTTACAGTCCTGTTTACAGAAACAGAGCTCAGAGCGAGTAAAAACACAAGCTCGGTACATTGATATAAGAAACACTATGGAAGGTCCTGAAAGGTATCATGTCACATGCAAAAATGCATGTGGGGTGAGGCTCGACCTGTGTCTGATATCAAACATTGGCTGTCAGTATGAACTAATCTTCAGTTTCCAAGAAGCGCACAACCTGAGTAAAATTGTATTCGTTTTTCTGAGACGTGTGTTTCGCAGGCAAAGTATTCCAGTATTGGTCATTTGGAGTTAGACGTTTAAGAATTGGGGAGAATTGAGAGACTGTATCGAGCCGATGTTGGGTAGCCCGTTGTTTCATTTCCAATATTAGAGGACTGAAGAGGCATGTTTAACTAAATAAAGGGGTTTAAGAATTTGAGGGAAGCAAGCGGCTGGATGGAGCTGATATCAGTCAGTCCGTGAACATATTTCCAACATTTAGAGAAGTTTAGCAGCATGTCGGGTGCCCATATTTGGTCAAGGTAAACTGAAAGGCAAGCAGTCTCTAATATGTATAAACTGTGCCCATATTTCACAGGACCCAGCTTTCAGTTTAATCATATATAAACTCATGGATACAAGAACGGCGAGCAAACCTTCAAAAGCTGTATGCAACAATTACTGTCATCTATCAAAGCATTTAAGCATATGAGAAAATCAATTATCAAATGAGTGTCTAACACATTATTCTACAGGACCTTGGTGTAAATGCATGAGAATGAAGCTGGCGAGTCTGCTATCAAAGTCATGTTATATGGCAGTATCCGTCACACACAAGAGCGTTTAAGCGCATGTAACGGCATAAGTAAAAATGGTAAAAGACGGCGGGACCGCCTTTCAAAGGCAGAATAAACAAGAGAAATATACAAAACTATAGGCCAGATGTACGACCATTCCATTTTGCAAGTCACAAATTGTGATGTTTTGCGACTAGTAATTTGCGACTTGCAAAATGGAATGTACAACAATTGGGTGATGGGCTACCCGCCGTTTCCTTATATGCGGATGATCTGCTATTATATCTTCGGGATGTCACCGCGATCCCGACATTCATTGTGGATATACTTAGGACCTTTGAGGAGAAATCTGGACTCCGGGTTAACTGGGCTAAATCGGGGATCTATCCATTCAGTACTGATACAGCAGAGGAAGCTGTAGTTTTAAACGGCTCGCCCCTCACATGGTACCCCACCACCTTCAGATATCTCAGTATTTTTATATATCGGATTCCCGACGACTTGTTAGAGGGCAATCTGGTAAGAGCAATCTTGGCTCTCTGAGCTCAAATGCAATTTTGGAAGACACTTCCTCTGAAAGTCATGAGCCGCATCACCCTGTTGAAAATGATTGTATTACCCAAGTTGCTATATTATTTCTCGAATCTCCCACTTTATATCCCACCCAGGATCTTTAGAGAGTTGGAACAGTTATTTCGGGACTTAATATGGAATATGGGGATGCCGCGAGTTGCTCTCTGGAAAATGTATGCTCCTACTGGTCAGGGTTGCTGGCTGTCCCCAATATGGAACTGTATTATTTAGCTGCCCAACTCCAATGGGCGACAAAACTATGCACCAGCCCTGAACCCACTCTCAAATCTGTCATCTGTTCCACCCCGTTACGAAACTTCCAAGGCCACAACAATTTCATTTGGGACTGGTGCTTCAATGTTACAAGAGGAGTTTATATCTCACCCGTGAGACCCTTCAATATGCCCCGATTTTGCCATTGCTGGGTACACCAAGGGGTAGACTGGGTACATCAGACACAGCCCTGACAACCAGGCACGCTGCGGAGTTAGACACCATGGACGATGTATATAGAGACTGGGTACTACTGTCGTTTGAGACACTGGTCGAGGACGCTGTGTATCCGGTGGGCCAATTCCTCCTACATACCTCCCTTCTGAAGGCTTTGTCAGCCGCCTGGGGGGACCTAACAGCCGAGCCACCGACACATCTACTATTACAATATCTGCATGTAATGGGGGCAGGATCACACGTAGTGCATTGGAGGGTGGAGGCACTTCTTGCGCATACATTGAAACCGATGCAAAGACTCTGAGTTAGTTGGGAAACAGATAGAGGCCAGCCCTGGACCGATAAGGAATGTAACGCTGTCCTGGCGAGCTCCAGGTACATAGCGAGAAACTCTAGGTTCAAACTCATACAAACATCCATTATAAAGAGGGCGTATCTCTCACCTGAAAAGATAAATCAATATTTCCATGTCGCCACCTCTGTGTGCCTGCGCTGCCAGCAGCTGGATGCGGACCTACTTCACAAGATCTGGGCTTGTGCTTCCCATCAGCATCCCTTTAGCATTATTGACAGGAGGTGGTAACCCTTGTCTTATGCACAAACATACCTCTGCCTTTGTCATGGGAGATTTGCCCTCTTGGGCTTTATGCCAGATAAAAAAACAATAAGGTTACCTCGAGATTCCGAGATTTAGGTCTAATTACTGCAAAAAGACTATAACTAAGAAATGGAAAATGCGGATCCACAAGAGGGGGTTAGCTGGAAACGCTCACTTACAATATGGGAGCAGGCGGAGAGAACTGCGCTGCACAGGGAGGAGACGGCAGGGGCTCCGCAAATATCCTATTGCGCAGGACTGGGACACTATACTCACCGCCCTTCAACGCGGTGACGCCGTTGAGGATGATAATACTCAATACACCGAACTGCAATAGACACACCAGTGTCTTGCTGCTTGGCTAAATGGAACAGGTGCACTTTGGAGAGCATTACATTCAAAGACTCATAAGGCCCCTGGTTCATGATGGGCGGTTATCCGTACCCTGTCTACCTACGGATATAGAGGTGCCCTCTGCTGTTTTGTAGTTATATGTAGATGCATGCATTGATTCAACTCCCGACTAAACAAGCCACTAAGCGGCATAGTATTGAAAATGCACTTTCATACTCAGTCATGTGGAATTGACCCTATTCACCATTCATAGATGGCAGTTTTTACATTATATAAGTTTCAGTTGTCTTTGCACGTTCTAGAAAATATGTCTTATTGGTATCCTCTAGTGGCTTCCTATTTAATTTTGCCATTATGTGATTATGTTGTAAAATGATGTTTAAGTCCAAATGACAGTCTTTTATATGTTAGGACTGCATATATTTCAGACATTGTGATGTTGGCTCTGATCGAACGTGTCCTAAACATGATGTAAATGGATATGATTACGTTTTTTTTAAAATCATGATGAAGCAATGCATGTGAGTAGTGGCACACAAGGACCTTAAAACACATATTCTACACAACATAAATATCTGTAATCAGGAATAGTACACCAGTAATAGTACCATACTGTTGAAACGTATATTGCTATTTGTTACATGTGTATTATATTTCTGCTGTGGACATTTGGAAATATTGTATAAAATCGTGATGCCAGTTATGATGAAATCAGAAAATACCAATAAGGATATTTAAACGAAAAAATGGAATGTACAACAATGTCTCAGACAATGGTTGTGATTCCTAATGGGGTTGCAAAAGACCTACCTCATTAACATTAACGAGGTAGGTTGCAATTTGTGACCCGACAGTCATCTCACATATCACAGTGATGGTGATCTGCTCGGGACAGAAGACCACCATGTCTGTGTTTGCTTCTTAAATGAAGCAATTTTCTTTTTTCAAAAGCAGACTGTTTTTATTAAAGGAAAGCGGGATGCGTTTATAATAAAAAAAAATGAAAAGCTGTTTTCTAATTTTTTAAGGGCAGGTTGTTGTCCATGGGACCACTGCCTGCTCTTTAAAATTATTTTTGCATACATTCACAAAGGGGAATGGGTCCCCTGGGGACACCTTCCCATTTGCAACTGGCTAGTTGGTACCTGTGATTGTTTTGCGACCACATTTGAGTCATCAAACAATCGTGACTCGCTATTAGGAAGGGACTCCCTTGGCACACCTATTCTTAATGTTGACTTGGGAACCCTATTTTGCAAGTTGGTAATAGGTTACCGACTTGCAAAATAGGGTTTGTACTTACCACAACTCTTTTTAGCGGTCACAAATGGGCAGATTTCCCATTTGCAACCGCTAAAAAGGGTTGTACATCTGGCCCAATGTTCATGGGCTGCAAATCCTCTCACTTTGAAGTCAGAGAAAGAAAAGTAAACAGGAGCCCTTGGAAAACTAGATGGACGTTTGACCTCGTTATTTGAATACACAGCAAATGTGAAAATATAAGATCAAAATGTACAGTCCTGTTTACAGAAACAGAGCCTGGAGTGAGTAAAAACACAAGCAATTGTTTTAAGTGCTCCTTAAGTCCACAAACCAGTTTCTAAAATGGGAGCTGTGAATAGATAGTATTAATTGGCCCATGCTGTCCATGCTCTTGGATGCAAAAAGAAAAACTGATGAACAGAATGCAGAACAATGTCATACATTCACCCCAGAGATCTGGGCCCAAATCCATTGTTTTGTAGCTCGCCATTCCAGTTTGAACCCAGCCATATGCAAATCAGTCTTGACCCTGCTCCCAATGGGAACAGTTCAGCCCAAACTGCCAGGCCGGAAACAAGTCTTCTAGGACCAGTTTCAGGCTTTCAGCCTTCATCAGCCAGGGTAGCTTGACTCCCGTGGCATGGAGAGCACGGGACCCACGTCTGGGCATACCCGTCCCACTTGGGGTGACAAATGCAAAAAGAAAAATTGATGGAAAGAATGCAGAACAATGTCATACATTGACACCAGTACAGAGATCTGGGCCTAAATCCATCTTGTTTTGCTCTTGGGGGACACAGGAAGAGGTATGACACAGGCGTTCTATGGACAAATGGGGTGAAAGAATCAGACAGCAATGATGGATCCGGAAAATGGTAAGCCCATAGGTGGGCTGAAGCTCACAATGTGTATATAACATATCTCTTCAAGACAGTGCATACTCTGTCCAGAGTGTCTAGAGCTGAGACCTAAAAAGACTTGGGCCTGATTACAATGGCAGGGAGACCTCCACCGACAAACAGTGATTACGATATCCTTTGCCGCCTGCCTGTTCATGGCGGTTAGCCTGCCATGAACAGGCAGGTGGAAAGAGACTTTGAGGGCCCGTAGTGGGCCCCCCTTACCTCCTGGCCCCCAGACACAGGACCTGGGGGGCTTCTATGGTGCCCCCCTACATATCCTTGCACAATGTGGCAGGCACCGCATGGTGCCTGCCATGTAGTGCAGGGAAATGTAAATTGTCCCTTTTCTGCATTGTGCCGGGTGTTGCAGTCAGCAGCACCCGCCACAATGCAAAACATAGGCAATGCGACTGCCTCAGTGGTGGTTGCATTGTATTTTATACTGTGGTACTGCCGCCTTGCAGGCGGGTGGTCACAAATACGAAATGATGGTGGATGGACTGACGTCCGTCCGCCATCGTAATCAGCCCCTTAGACACTCACTTAAGACATTAAGGGCCATATGTAGGTGGCCATTTACCGGCCGTTACTGACCGGTAAATGGGTTATTGGGATGTAGGGGGCCAATTTTACTGAATCGGTAAATTTACCGATTCGGTAAAATACCGAATCGGTATTTTTACCGATTCGGTAACTTCTAGATGTAGGTGGGAATCTTCTGAGTCCCAAAGGCCTTTCAGATTCGGTATTTTACTACCCAATCCAATTGGGTGGTAAAATACCGAATCCAGGTGTGCATGCACATGTGTGCATGCACACCTATGCCATGTGACAGACAGACATGCCCTTAGGGCATGTCTGTGTGCCACATGGCACACATGCCTGTATTTGGGGTGCTAGAGGGTGTCAAAGTGACACCCCCTGCACCCTTGCTGGAATCGGTATTTACCGAATCGGTAAATACCGATTCGGTAATGCCCATTGATTCCTATGGGCTTCAATGCCCATAGGAATCAATGTGCATCACCGAATCGGAATTTACAGAATCGGTAAATACCGAATCTTAACAATTCGGTATTTACCGATTCTGTAATACCTACATCCCTCCCCTCTATTTTACCACTTCTTAAATACTGAATCGGTAAAATTCGGTATTTAAGAAGTGGTAAAATGAAATTACCTACATCTAGACCTAGGTAATACATGTGAAATATCAAAACTGGAACTAAATCGCTGTTAGACCTGTCAGCCTTAGGGTGGTCTGCCTCCAAAGGTTTTTGCCTTCCTCCTCCAATTTTTCTGATCTCGTTTTTGCTGGCAATAGGACTCTGTGCAAAAGAGGATTTCTCTTGAGACCACTACCCCTTTTACAGGCTGCAGTAATGTTTAAATCACATTATCACAATTTCACAATTGCAACATTTTCAATATTATTTACAACAAAATTATTGTTGTTACTCATTAATCTTAAAAAGCTAAAGTTGCCTAAGCTAAAAGTCCTGGCTGGTTTTACGTGTATGTCAGTTGTTGTGTTATAAATCTGGATGCAATTACAGAAAGCTCAGACAGGAACCAAATTACCGGTTAGGTGGCACACTATGGAAATCACCGAAATGTAGTTTACGTGTTGAATCCCACCCTTAGTCACACAGGTCACACTCATTTTAGAGAACTCCCACTTTTTCCCCCAATTTGAAGCCCAGTGCACCAAAAAGGAAGTGTAATGATTTCTTCATATTTATACGCCCAGAGAAGAGTTGTATTTCCATTTGATTGAATTATTATCTATAGGCACATAGGCATAAAGCTAGAAAGGGAAAACAGTTTCTCTGAGAAGTCACACATTTGGAGGGAGGCGGTGGCACAGATAAAGAGGAGTCGTTGTCCCGAAGTAACCTAGGGTGATGCCTCTAGAGGAAGATTCAGTGAGGGCGAGCAAACAGTCTGAGTACACATTTTTTGTTTATTCATCTTTTCTCTTCCTGAAATTGACAATCAGTCACATGCATTATAAAAGCTGTTTTGACTTACTCATTTCGATACAAACATTTCAAAACAGGTTTGTGGGGAGTAGAAATCTGCTGTAGATACCTATTCTATCCTATGTGAAAACTGCAAGTATGAGGGTAGAATAGGAGTTATAAATGTTTTTCTCATGTGAGTAAAGTCTCGCATGGGTCATGACTCATGGGCTATCCACAGGTCGGGGAGTTTCTCACTTTAGCTACGTTTTGGGCCTAGGTGTCCCTCCTGCAACCTGGCAATGCTCCCTCAGATATTCTGGCTGGTGCTGAAAACAGCGCTATAAAGGGGCAGGTACTGTCCGGTACTGAGTATCCGCAGTTCTTTAATTTAAAAGGGAGAGTAACTGCACTTCTCAGCACTCCTGCAATACATTTGATGGGAGAGTACCTTTACTTCTCAGAGGTGAACAGGTACTGTGGCTACTTAGTACCAGCACTTCTGTGTTTCCATTTAAAGCACTGGCTAACAATGATGTACTATGTTCTCATGAATTAATATTCAGTCTATTTTATTTGCAGCCCTGAAAATGCCTGAAAGTTAGTCATCTTTTTTCTCCTGCAACAGTTTAAAAGAGAGACTAAAATCTTGACTTTGACATAAATACTCATATGTATAGAACTTTGTGACCTTTGGGTAGTATTGGTAGTATTAACAGGAATTAGAGGATGATTCTGGTTGAAAAACTCTGCAATTGTCAGAACCCTATGTGTATGACTAGTAAGATAGTTCTGGTGGTTAATGGACTTGCTGGAGAGATTGATTTGTGACATTTAGTTGCAGTTTTTAATGAAAATCAAATAAATGAAAAGGCTAATGTGCGAGTCATACATATAACGTGTAGGTCGCAGATTTCCATATGTAATATGGTTTATGTGATAACCTTTCCATTGCAGGGACTATTGTGTAACCTGAACGTCACAATCTTGCTAAAACAGCTCTGTGTAATTTAGGGTTTTGCAAATTGAGATAATGCCAAATTATGTAAAATTGTGGAAGGGTAACCGTTTTGCCCTCACAAAGTGTATTAGTTTGAATGACTTTAAAATGTTTTGCATTTCAGCTCATCAACCTCCTACTATCAATATCCTTCTGACAAAGGAGTAGAGATTTTGAAAAAAGTAGGACAAAGCAAACTTTGAGTACATGGTTTACCTACATTAAAGTACATGTGTTACTTCACACGATCATAAAATTGCCTCAGCTGCATAAACCCGAACACTAATTAACAAGGTAATTTTCGGAAGGCAGGTGAGGAGATAAAATAGTAATTTTATACCAAGCTTAACAATTACGTGGCAGGCGATGTAGTGGGCATGGTGTTATTATAGGTCAATACTATTCACTTTGATAGTGTGTCCCACAAACGTTTGTTTTTATTTTGCAAATAAAAATGGGGGGGGCATATTATCAAGGACGGGCGATACATTATCGCCGCTTTTATCGGCAGTTTCGGCGATAATGGGCTTGATAATATGCTCTATAAATTCCTATCAAAGCCCATGTTAGATGTGAAGACATCTAACATGGGCTTCGATAGGAATTCATAGAGCATACTATCAAGCCCATTATCGCTGCTTTATCGGCAGTTTCCTGCCGATAAAAGCGGCGATAATGTATCGCCCGTCCTTGATAATATGCCCCGGGGTGCATAGCCCGCAGTGTAAGTGTGCTGCTTTTGCAGCACTAACACCTTTTCTTTTTCAAGAGATGCCCCAGCCCTGAGAGAAGGGGAACAGTATACACCAGAGTGCTTGCCAAGTAGGCATCACCTATACCCTTACATGTGGTTTCGCTTGGAAGGGCCTCTGGATGGGCGTATAAACAGTGCCCTCTGCAATGAAACTCAAGAGGCATCACTGCTTAAAACACCGGTGTGTAATTGGGAGCTGGCAAGCGTTTCTAGTTAAGGGAATCCATGTGCACTTTTAAACTTAAATGCCCTTTGCTTCAGGATAAACCTGCCTGACAGACCAGTGGGTTATGGGCATGCTTCCGAGAGACTGGCATTACCTCAGCGTCACAGGGCTATATAGCTAGGTTTTTAACACTGACAAAAGAAAATATGGGGCAGATGTATCAACCGTTTTGCGACTCGCAAAGGCCGAAATTCGCAGAATTCCGGCCTTTGCGACTCGCAAATGGTTGTTTTGTATTTTTTAGAATGTATCAAAAATTCGCAATTTAAGAAATCGCAAAAATTTGCGATTCCTTAATTTGCCATAGCATTTAAGGAATCGCAAATTAAATGCTATGTATGAAGCATTTTATTTTTGCGAATTTATGTTAAGGAATCGCAAATTACCACCAACTTGTAGATGATGGTAATTTGCGAAGTCCTCAAAAAATGCACAATTTTGCATTTTTAAAGGTGGCATGTGACGCACACACATGCCCATGGGGCATGTATGTGCGCCATATGCACACACATGTACATTTCAGGGGTGCAGCAGGGTGTCTTTCAGACACCCCTGCACCCTTGAAATAATTCTCAAATTGCGATTAGCAAATTGCGAATTCGCAATTTGAGAATTAGTTCAAAATCATTCCTATGGGCCCCCTGGCCCATAGGAATGCATGGGAAATTATTCCTTATTTGCTAATTCGCAAAATGCGAATTCGCAAATAAGGAAGTGTAAGGAATCGCAAAAAAATTGCGTTTTTTTAATACATTCCATTTTGCGATTTCTAAATAGCGATTCCTTAAAAATCACTATTTAGGAATCGCAAAATTGAATCTTGATACATCTGCCCCTAAGTGTGTCCTCTTTCGCAAGTCGATACAATGAGTACTATTTCATTCCAGAACAAAAAAAACTCATATTTGCGGACGTGAGAAAATGTAAGAAAATAGGAGAAAAGTTATATACATACAAACGTTATCATGCATTGTTAATATATTACCATCATCATACTATATGTATAATTATGATATATACATCAAATATAATGTAAGGAGTGTTTCATGAACTAACGCTTTCGGATGTCTCCGAACTCGATAAAGGGGCATCTTGACTTAGCGAGTGTATAGTTTTATATATGTACTGACAGCCTCTTAGTCCATAAACTGTTTCTGTGACCATACGTTTTCTGGTTCATAATATATTTACCTTTTGTGACAGTATTAGAACCGACACAAACACATAGCTGCCAAGGTTTCTGATTGCTTATGAGTGACATTTTCATAATTTCAGTGGAATTATGAGTGACATTCAACTACTATGAGTGACACTTTTGCGCAAGCAAAATCAAGCACTAAAGACCAGCGAACCAAATAAATATCAGAAATTTCACCCAACAAGAAACTCTGGGTCCGATGCACAGAATGAACATAAGACTCAATTCTTAACTTACTACTATTTTGTTATTCACAGAATGCACTTACTACTTTTGGCATTCACAGAATGAACTTAGGGGCATATTTACATGTTCTGGCGCATCTCTGCAAATCAGCAGGGATGCGACAGAACAGATGCATCATGCAATTCCCTCCTGGCGCCACCACAGATGCGCCGCATTTACAATGCGGCGCACCATGGTTCAAAGAAGGGAAGATGCGTGATGCATCCTGTGGCGTATGGGCGGCGCATTGCTTGAGTCGTGTCACAAGCGCGACGCAACTCCTGCAATGCACAGGGGCCACCCATACTCAACGTGGTGCGTCACTCCTTATGCCTGCTTCAAGCAGGCGTAAGGATTCGACGCAGCAGCGTCGTAAAACTGACTCAGTGAAATCTTGTAGATTTCACTGCGCCAGTTTTACGGGGCTTTCCTGTGAGGGAACGCCCACCCTGCGACAGAACGCCCACATGAAACCTGACGCAGGTTTCATGTGGCGCAGGGCTTTAATACGTGACGCATCTGCCTAGATGCGTCACGTTGTAAATAAGTCACAACGTGGCGCATTGTTTACGCCGCCGCTGCGTCACAAAAGTGACGCAACGGCAGCCTAAAAGTGTCGCAAGGGGCTTGTAAATCTGCCCGGACTACTTTTGGTATTCACAGAAGTTAGGATTTTGTCTTAAGTCTGTCTTAAGTGTGTCTTAAGTCTGTTTTAAGACAAACTTAAGACAAAATCCTAACTTCTGTGAATACCAAAAGTAGTAAGTTCATTCTGTGAATGCCAAAAGTAGTAAGTGCATTCTGTGAATACCAAAATAGTAGTAAGTTTAGGATTGAGTTTTAAGTTCATTCTGTGAATCGGGCCCTCTAAGAAGATTTTAAAACTGCTGAAAACACCAGAAATGGAAGGGCTTTTAGTGTGGTCAGTGAACTGCCAAATGTGTGGCACTTGGGGGACATTTTCTCTCGAGTAAAACGAAACAATAGAAAGAGATAAATATTAGACACTTTTTTATCGACGAGAAACCCTAAGAATACCTTGAAACTGCTTCAAAACCCTTCAAATAGAAGATTAAGATAATGATACGAAATTATATGTCTGCATAGAAGATATGGAAGTAAAGAAATTATCATAAAACCTTTCACATCCCCATGTCATTGCACTTTATTGCGGCCTAAGCACATGCTGCAGAATTAAAATGAACACAGGGCACATATGTTATTCCGGCATGTAAAAAAGTAAGCAAAATCACCTAAAGCTGGTAAATATTTGCAACCTTTAACTAAACATACTACAAAGAAGTAATGCAAATAAAAAACATTTCAAATGTGTTCTAGTGCTGATCCATGATTATTACTTAGAGTAACCAAACACAGAAATAGAAAGATTCAAATGCATAAATCTGATTTTGTTTCCAGTTCTTTTTAGTATTATGGCCAGTCATTAGCAGACTTGATAAAACTAATAAATCTCTCTTGGGAATGTGACCCTACTAGTCAGAGTGTTTGACTCTCCTGATTGCTGCTGTCCATTCCACCATTGCCTGGGAGTGAATCTGGAGGCTAAATGCTTCGCCAGCTAACTTTTTAGGAGGGAAGAGAGAGCCACAGGCAGCTCTCCTCAAGATTGTCTTAATCTAATTGGCAGCAGTTTTTGATACAGGATCCCGAGCATGTTATTTTCGCAGGCGGGCCCGCCTTAGCACCAGTGATGCATTCCTGGGGGCTGTCAGGATAATATAGTTAAAAACATCCTGCCAGTCATGTTCGCTAACGACCCACTCAGGCAGGGTTGAGGTGTCAGCACGCAGTGCACTGCTAATTGAGCGCCGTTTGGACAAGAGGGCGCCAGCCTCATACTCTCTCCACTTCCGGTGGGCACCGGTGCGTACTTGAAAAAGAAACTTTCATTTGCCCGCCGCTGCTGTCACTCATTACTACATTGGGCCACAATCCCAAAACATTCAGGTGTCGCCAGTTGTCGGAAACACAGTAAGGCAAGGCGCACTGCAGTGATTTGATCACAGAAGGACAACTGTAGTCTCTATTATCCTCTCGCGGAAAACAGGGTGCTCGGTCTTGAGTCTAGACGAGATCATTCAATACACAGCAGCATCTGCACAGTCATCCGTGTTGTGACTGCTGCTCCGGGCTCCAGCAGCCACCATGATCCGTGAGTTGGCTCCCATTTGTCATTGTGCGGGACATGCATGTTCATTTTAAAATATGACTGCGGAGGTGCAAGCAGCACTGCCATTTGCCGCAGTTAGTCACTCACCTGCCAGCGCAGCCAACTCCACTTGCGCCAGAGGTGACAGCAGAACGTAGAGTACGTGCTGCCTTCGGCCGGGTCGTACTAAGGTCAGGCTGTGACTGTGGCACGGGGCGGAAACGCGCTACGGCTTTCAAAATAGAATACATTGTAGCAGCCTCACTGCTGTGCTCTGTGCTTCTGTCAGCTCGCGCCCTGGCCAGCAAAATACATCTGCAGGACCAGTCCTGGCGCAGGCCAGACACACAGGCATGTACGCAAGCTAGCAGCCTGTAGTGGCCAGTAATCTACTAGTTTAGCACTTTGTATGACAGCAGAGAGAGTGGCATCAAATGCGTGACAATGCATTTCAGTGCTGTGGTGCGGAGCACCACATTGAAATGCGTTAGAGTCACACCTGATGCGTGATACTTGGCAGAACTGCAAACGGTTTATCATGAGCTGGCTATACTGGCCGCGGAGCGCAGTGCATCCGCTTCTGGTGCCCTGGCCTGTGCGTCATCAAAGCTGATTGAGAGGTGTAGGAAATTGACATTATTAATTGTGCAAGGTGTGAGGCCTTCTCAAGTAATATGTCCACAATGCCCTCTCACTGGGAACCAAGTACTCCATTGAAGCACTCTACTTTGTCAGAGAAGCAAAGCAGATGGTGTGGGCTCGTAATCACCATTCATTTGCATGCAATAATAACACTCAATAAACGATTGTCCAGTATGTGTTTTTTTTTCTTTAGAAAAAGAAAAGTACATGTATTATACACACACTGCTAAATACCTTGCATTAATTTAAAAACATATACGGGGCATATTAACAAGCAGCAGCGATATTTATCACTGGCCGTGCCTAGTGCGAGTTTCCCTATCGCCAGCTACCGCTGGAATTCATTGCCAAGTTCGCGCTGTATTTATAACGCTTAGCGCATTGGCGATAAAAAATTCCAACAATAGCAGGGAAGTGTCCCAACATCGCTGAAAAACCAGCAATGTTCCCTGCAAAACAACGATGACCTTGCTGATACAACCCTGTGGTCGTAACCCCACATTCCACCTCCCATACAAAGTATACCTAACACTGGATTTTAGCAGACGTTAAAATCCAGCATTAATGGCTGGTTAGCGTGATTTTGTTAATCTTTACGCCAGCCGGGGCATTGTTGTAAATATCGTGAATCTGCCTTCGCAATATTTTCCCATGTACCTATTGAGGAACGCCTACTTTGCATCTCATTAACGATGCAATGCAAAGTGGGAGCTAAATCACGGAAACACGTGCTGGCATGTCCTTGCTAATATTGCGATAAAATTACCGCCGCTTTTTGGCCGAAAACGGATGCTAAAGCAGCGATAATTTTATCTCCCCCTCTTGTTAATATGCCCCTACATACGGCAGATAGAAAATACCTTGGGGACACTCAAATTATATTTGACCCCTACAGGGTCATGACCACCAGAATCCCAGTACCCCCCCAAACTATACCAGACAGCACATCACAATATAAAGGGATATCACTTTATAAAGGCATATTGCCTTTATCAAGGGCCATCACAACATACAAGGCAAGCCTATTGGCTTCATCAAAGGTGCACCCCATTTAATGACTGTAGGAAATCGGGTCACTGGTTGAGGGTGTAAAACCCTACTTAAACACCAACCACAGTTTCTGTCAGGGCGAAGTCACAAGCAAACCACAAATTAACCTGTGCATAACCCTCTGATAGCTTGGCACAAAGGAACTTAGAGGCAATGTCTATAGTATTTATGCAGCACTTCAAACAGTAATAAAATGAACACACCACATAAGAAAAACCCCACACCAATTTAGAAAAACTGAGTAAAATGTAATAAATTATTTGAAACCAAAATGACAAAAATCAAACTAGTAGAAACAGATATTTAATTTTAAAGATGTAAGTAAAAATAATGCTTACAAGCACAAATCTCCAACAAAGTTTATCTGGTCATGCCAAACTGGAACAAAGTCATAAGTTCAGACTGGAGCGCAGGCCAGCTAGAAGGGCAAAGTTAGGCTGGCGAAACAACTTACATTAAATCCTGATTGTGGACCACTGCAAGATCCCACAATGAGGATGAGTCTGGCAGGGGCAGCTCCGAAAAAGCTGTGTCACTGCAATGTGAGATCCTCCGTCATTGTTGAGAAGACC
Organism: Lissotriton helveticus; assembly: GCF_964261635.1. NCBI lineage: Eukaryota > Metazoa > Chordata > Amphibia > Caudata > Salamandridae > Lissotriton > Lissotriton helveticus. The sequence continues at coordinate 210,987,423 of NC_136058.1, forward strand.
ATTGATCAAGGACTTGTGATGTGAAGTCCTGCGTTGCAGATGCACTGCGCGGAGGCAGGTCAGAGGAGGTGCGGTGTGATGTCCTGTGTCGTTGTTCAAAATGCCATCGGCGGGGGCTTGTGATGTGAAGTCCTGCATTGAGGACGTGTCATGCAGCTGCGTTCCAAGGAGCGGAGGGCTGTGATGCGATGTCGTGCGCAGTGTTGGTTCGGATGAGGAGCTGCAAGGAGATGCATCGCACTGTGTTGGTTCTGCCCAGAAGACCAAAGCTGGGCTGGCAGAGTACCTTTACACCCACTTCCAAGGGTTCAGGACTGGGCCGGCACCACTTGGGGCAAGACTCACAGCAGGCGGGTGGTTAGGCCTTTTCTGTCCCCGGAACTCTGATCAGGAAGTCAGCCAACTAGCCCTTGGAGTCACTGTGGTGGTCTCGTGTTCAAGATGCAGGTCCTGTCCTTATCCTTTTCACTCATGCAGTATAGTATGAGTCCTTCTTGTAGCAGTGCAGCACAGGCGCAGAGTTGAGCCTGAGGTTCCATCATTTATTCTCAGGGCCAGCTTTGAAGTAGGAGAAGGTTCTGGAGGTTTCTACCCCCAAAGGTTTGTGGAGCTTTTTGCCTCTCTGCCCTGCCCCCAACCTGTTCAGGGGACGGAATACTTGTGTCAAACCCTTGATGAATGTGCTCAGGCAGAGCTTTTGTGATGTGCAAGTGTAGTACATGACAGATCCTCCCCCCTCATCAAGTCAGAGCTGGCCCACTCTACCAACACCTATTTCCCCTTTATCTGATTGTCTGGGAGCAATACACAAACCCAACTGCCAGCTACCCCTAGTCTAAAACTTATGTAAGTGAAGATTGTGCACTCTATTGTTCAAGAAAGTATGAGTTTTTTAAATTAATGAACTCGATCAGTCTGCTATACCTGAGCAATTATTGCCTAATAATTCTAAAATGTAGACCACGGAGGCCAAGTCCCAAAGACGACTTGGGCAGGTTGTTCACCTCTAGAGTGAAATATTTTGTTGCACGGTCAACAATTTATGCACACATGTTAATTACACGATCAAACCAGATCATATTTATTCCAAATGACTCAATCGTCAGCGTTTCATGATAACAAGTAGTGTAAATCAACAAAAAGTTAGGTCGTCTTTGTGACAAAATCAAAACTCTTCAAACAGGAAAAGTTGGTCCACTTGAGGTGATGGTGCCCAATGCATTTCAGGACTGTCTTCTCTTCATTAGGGGCCTCAAGAAAAAACATGGATCAAGAAAACGCCAATGTACAGACAGATGTGTAAAGTGGATTTTGTACAATCAAATGATTTGTGCATGACAAATATGCTATAGGTTGTAGTGGGAACAATTAAATAGATATTCTGTGGTCAAATAAAGTGTGCATGGAAAACATGACATCAATTGTGGAACAAGTGAAAGAAAGTGTGTTAAAATCAAAACAGTATGTGATGATCCTATTGCATGGCGGAAAATTATATCATTCTATCTCACCCTTAATCTGTGCTCCGTGCAATGCTTGCAGCATGTACCCAATGCTCAAGATGTGCCTCATCTGTCTCTGATGACCGTGGTGTTAATAAAAATTAGCAATGCAATCCTTCAGCCTATATCAAAACACGCTGCTGGTGCCACCTCATGCTAATATCTCCCAGTGCAAAATTGGATGAACACGCAATTTAGTCAACCAAAGCGCGATGTGTGACGTGATGTGTGACGTGATGTGTGGATATAAAAATTGAACGGGTAAAGCAGCTAAAACTTATGGACTGATAACGTTCAAAACATGCTCCACAAGACATCAATGGTAGACAAGATTGAAGCAGCTGTTATATATATATATATATAAATATATATTTGTTTCCCAAAGTGCCTTCACGCTGTGAGAGGTCACACGACATCGTCCCACCATTCGGTTTGAAGCTGCAGGCTGCTTTCCACAATGCAATATTTTCATGAGCTAACGCGTTTCAAGACTTCCTGTGTCTTCTTCAAGGGCTGCCACATCACCTCACTGAAAAAACGAGCATTGTATTATTTCATGGTTTTTATTCATTATCATGTCGTCCCAAGTGGGCGTATACTTGTAATAAGAATTCTGGGACATGAAGTTCAGTGCTCGATATCATTTAGTCTTTAGTAAGTTCAGTGGTGCAATGTAATTTTGGGGCTGTATTATACCTTAGTAGGTGGCAATTGTGGGTGCAGCCTCATTAAAGCAGGGGACGCTGTGCACACAGTCCTGAAAGGTTCTGGACCGACTGCCTCTGCAACCGGCTTTACAGTCCAAACCGGCTGCAGATGGTGCTCCTCTCTCTGCGGTAAGACCACCGCGTCAGTTTTATGTTTCCCAAAGTGCCTTTGCGCTGTGAGAGGTCACACGACATCGTCCCACCATTCGGTTTGAAGCTGCAGGCTGCTTTCCACAATGCAATATTTTCATGAGCCAACGCGTTTAAATATATATATATATAAAAAAAAGAAAAAGATGTGGAAAGCTTAAAACCGAAGCTCAATGCGTAGAACAGCCGAGAGTCAAACTCAACAAGCAATGTACACCCTACCTCCAGAATCGTGAGGTGATCATCATAACCAACCAGTTCCGTGCATGTATCCTGAACTGCTACTGTTGCCAAGGCAGTGTGGATCAAGAACCACTTATTTCAACACGCTAGTGAATATAAAATGGGGGTATATTGCCAAGACAGGCGATAAAATTATCGCCGCTTTAGCAGCAGAAAACTGCCGCTAAAGCGGCGATAAAGGGCTTGATAATATGCTCAATGGAATTCCAATTAAAGCCCATGTTAGATGTCCTTCACATCTAACATGGGTTTCAATCGGAATTCCATAGAGCATATTATCAAGCCCATTATCGCCAATTTAGCGGCATTTTTCTGCCGCTAAAGCAGTGATAATTGTATCGCCTGTCTTGATAATATGCCCAATGGAGATTAGTATTTTCGTATACTAATTCAACAAAGAGCACACAGTACATATGCTGGTATTACCTACTTCAGAGGAATTCCATCCTGTAGTGGAACTGCATGCAGTGATAACTATGCTGGGTGTCGCGTATGAGTGAACGCCAAATCTGTCAGCAGAAATACTCCCAAGTGCTTTGCAAAAACGATGGACTAGTATAGCCTAGCGTGTGGTGATTCCTACAGTGTTTTATGGGCCCCATGTGTAAAAGGAGCCAAGGCATGAAGCATAATACGATCAACAGCTTCTGGGTATTTAATGTTAAGTATAAAACATAAACATTTTGGGGAATTGAATAAATGTACTAGAACACAACCAAATATAATTTGCCTTCAGTTGGTACCAAACCGATGGAGTATGCACCAAGACTTTAGCCTTTGATTTAAATTAACATAAAGAAAGGAAATGACACCTGGATATTCATAATACAAATAATGGCACCCCCACCCTCTAAAACAATTGATACAATGTAATCGATCATACTGGTGAATCAAGATAAAATATGGAAATGATGAGCACTCAGTCAGACTATTGTTCGGTGAATATAATACACACTGAAGCATTCACTGGTGATTGTGGAATGGGCAAAAGATGGCAAAAGACACAGAGCCACTCCCTCAAGGCACCCTGTAGTTATTAACGCTATGATCAGACATACATGCAGGAGGCACTGGCTTTAAATACAGTCATTTTAGGAAGTTAATCAAAATGTTGCACTCTGGTGCTAGTGTTAAAGAAAACACCCCATAACAAGTTTATCATTAAGACCCAGGGGATTCATTGTGTTTAGTCTACTAATCCAATATATTTGCCATTGAGATAAGATTTTAGAGTTGTCCCTGCCGGGATGGTTTATCAGAACCACTATGACCTGGAATCTCAATTGGCCAATGGTGTGCCTGTGCTCTTCCGAATGTTCCGCCAAGTGAGAATTGACGTTGTGAGAATAAATTCTACTTTTATACTCAGTCAGCCTGATTTTCATTTTACTCTCAGTCTTCCTGACATATAACAAGCTGCATGGGCATTTGATGGCATAAATGACGTTGCTGGTGTTGCAGTCAGCGGAGAGATTCAACGACTATCTTTAGGTGATTTCTTGGAAGATAAGATTTCTTGGATGTTTCTCGATCTGGTGTAGGCACTCAGAGGTTTCTGTTCTAAAAGACAGTGGAAATCTGGCTCTTGTTGTAATAACTCCCAGCATCTATGCATAATTTTTATAATCTCACTTGATTTAGTGGAGAATTTCAACACAAACACTGTCCTTGTCGGTTTGTCAGTAGTTTTCTTTTGCAACGATTTCTTTCGAGCCATTGAGAGTACTCAGTCCTCATGCTCCTCCAAAATTTTAAGTGGGTAACCTCTCAGCCGGAATTTCTCTTTTTTGATGTTTAATAATATTATACAGGTTGCAGAATCAGATGATATGCGCTTGATTCCAAGGAATTGAGAGTAGGGAATGTTGTTAATCAAGCTAGAAGGGTAAAAACTCTGTAATAACAAAGCATTGTTTCTGTCTGTTGGGTTTTAGTACATGCTTGTGTGCAACCCTGTTTCCTGCAGCTCGATCCATGCAACCAGAAATGCCACGCTAGTCCTGCTGTTGGTGTGGGTGAATTGAATTCTAGGATTCATGGTATTCAATGAGTGGATACCCCGTCTTTCAGGCTGGATTTGCTATTCTTCCACACTAAGAAAATATGGTCTATGTACCGACAAAAGAAAAGTAGATTCTCTGTACATTGCATATTTGTGAGTATGTGGACGTATCTGTACTTGGCCATATAAATATTGGCGTATGCTGGTGCTCCAATAAAGCTCATAGAAGTGCCGCCTAGTTGGAGGAAGAAACTATTGTTCCATTTACAATTGCTGTGATGAAGACATAAATGTAGGAGTTGTAACAGAAAAACCTTCCCCGCTCTCATGTTGGATTGGCGTAATAAAGCCCATTCAATTGGCTCCAATCCCTCAGACTGAACTATCGAAGTGTACAAATATACAAAATCAATAGTACAAAGGTACAATTCATCATCCCCTATTGGTGGGAGTTCATCTAGGCATCTTAAGAAGTCTGTGGTGTCTTGAATATATGTGCACCAAGATTGTACAAAAGGGAGGAAACCCACCAAATATTGTCCAAGTGTTTCAAAAATGTTATAATATCCGGAGGATATGGGTAAGCACGGAGGATCAACCACACTCTTATGAATCTTAGTAGACATGCACAATCTTGGTCTGCGAGGGAACTTGGTTGCCAGAATGTTTTTTTGTTATTGTCAATCAAGTCTAGATTGGCTGCTTTCTCAAGTACTTTATTGAGAAGAGCTGATATTTCTGCTGTAGTATCTTTATCCAAATGTAAATAGATGGATCCATTTTCAACATGTTCCTTAATTTTATCATGATGAAATGATGCATCCATCATCACCAGGGAGCTGCCTTTATCCGCCTTCTGAAGGATGATGTTTGAGTCGCATCCCTTCTTGTTTCTGAGGTTTAGTGCTAACTGATCTTTTTTCACAAGGAATTCAAACATATCACAGATTTATTAGACACAGGTGCCTAGTAGGTGCGTTTAGGTTTGAAGATAAGTTTATCTGGAACATCTGCTGTGGCCTGAGTAGGCATAATGCTCTGCAAAAAACTGTTTATTCTCAAAGTCCTCATAAATTTGAAAAGTGCCACTTCACTTTCTAAACCTGTGCTATTGTAAGTGGGAACAAATGAAGTGCCTTACTGAGCACTGCTTTTTGTGTGTATGAAAGATGAATAGATGAAATGTTGATCACAAGGCTTTGGTCTGACTACACAGACTTTTTTCAGTTTTTTTCTTTGACCTTTTCCTCTCCAGGTTGTTTTGTGGTTGTGTGTTGTTTGTTCTGTGTTTGTTTGGGGGGTTGACCCGAATCTAGAATTTTGGATGAAAAAAGAAGGGGAATGATTATTATCAATATTCCTGGTGTCCGTAGAAGCGATTTGTGGATTGCTAGGTCTGGGTAGTGCCATTTTGACAGAAGCTCATGACATTTTTGTGTCCTGGTCAGTCACTACATTTTCTTGAGATGACGTGTTTGGTTTTATGGAAAATCTTCTCTGAGTGTACACTTCCACCCAAGTGTTTGTCTCATTCAACTTGTAATCGATCGTGTTGCGTTTAAATTTCCTAAGCTTAGTCTCTTGTAGTTCCTTGCCATGTATGTTGCGTTTTTGGTTTCACTCCTCCAGTGTGCTTTGCCAATTCTCTTGATTCATTTCACTGGATAAGTCTTGTTTAACGCTATCAACTTCTTCCTCAAAGTCATGGATCATTTGCAAAAATTCTTCAATTAGAAGAAGTATTAAGTCCAGAGAACACTTGTTTAAAATAGCAAACCATTTCTCCATGAATGCTCAGTTGTGCTGTAATATGAACATCATGGGTTCAATGGCTAGTCTAAGACTGTGGGGGATCCGCTTAACCATGTGGTATTGAATTAGTGTGGAGGCTTACAACCGTTGGTTGAGTTCATGACCTGTTAGATAGTCTAATTTTTTTTAATGCTGTGTTATGGATCCATTCTGTACATTAAAAATGTTCACTTCTTGTATCAAATCATATATTTCCAAAGCCTGTTCCTCGGTGTATGTTTTGGTAATGGCTTGGTTATCTGTTATATTTGAGATGGTATCAAAAGGCATGATGTTATGAGTTGGGTGCCACAATAGGCAAAGTGAGTACTCATGTGAGTGAAGATTGGGCACTCCGTTATTTAAGAAAGTCTGAGTTTTTTTGACAAATGAACGCAATCAGTGTGCTGCTCCTTAGCAATTATTGCCTAATAATTCTAAAATGTAGACCAGGGAGGCCAAGCCTCAAAGGCGACTTCACTAGTGTGAAATATGTTGTTACACAGTCAACAATTTATCTACTCTTGTTAATTACATGATCAAACCAAATCATATTTATTCCAAATGACTCAATCGTCAACGTTTCATGATAACAAGTAGTGTAAATCAACAAAAAGTTGGGTCGGGCCGGCATCAGGACAAGTAGGTGCTGAAAGGCAGCACTCAAACTGAAACACCCGTAAGGGTGCGTGTCTACATATGCCCTAGCCCATGGAGTAATCCTCCACGTGAGTCTAGGTCACATCAGGAGCGGTTAAACTATTTAGTTGTAGCCTAACTGTAGTATTTTCACTGTTCTAGCCCGCCCTGATCTCCCAGAGGGTTCCATCCCTCCACTCACTTGCACTTTCACACCACAACTTGTTAATGGTCCAGATGAAGCGCCACCGAGCCTTGTGACCATCCAGGCCTGAAACATGTTGACCTTTTAGTTACCGGGGCACATAACGCCTTTTGGAGTAACGCCTGACCTTCAGGTTTTTTAGCATGAAATGGGTACCATCGCAATACATATACCCTTTTTGGTATCCCTTAGCCAGTTTTATCCTTCATATACACTTTCACCCTTCACATAGGACTCGCCCCAAATAGCCGCACTCATCTAATGGCTGTTCTCAAAAGATCTCCGCCAAAGTGACCCTTCGGGGGACCCGTAGGGCATTGCAGCGGTGCCCCAACGAGGAGCAAACACCCGATGATGAAGCATGACATCCTTTGGGGTGTGTGAGGGCAACAGCAGACAAGTCCTGTTCTTGCCTCTGAAAAGTGGGTACTAGACCTAGGATCACCCTCATGCTCATTCTCTCCTCTTTTCCTTTCGGTGAGAATGGGACTCTTTTGCAACCCTACCTACGGAACAGTGACCCCCTTTTTGGTTTGATGAATTACATGATCAAACCAAATCATATTTATTCCAAATGACTCAATCATCAACATTTCATGATATCAAGTAGTCTAAATCAATAAAAAATTAGGTCGTCTGTGCAACAAAATCAAAATTGTTCAACAGGAAAAGTTAGTCCCCTTGAGGTGACGGTGCCCATGCATTTTGGGACTGAATGCATTGAGCACAATCACCGCAAGTGAACTAACTTTTCCTGTTAAACAATTTTGATTTTGTTGAACAAAATTACCTAACTTTGTGTTGCTTTACTTGCTATAATGAAACGTTGACCATTGAGTCATTTGGAATAAAAATGATTTAGTTTGATCATATAATAACGTGTACACACAGTGTTGACAGTGTAACTATATATTTTACTCTAGTGGTGCACACCCTGCCCAAGTCACCTTTGGGACTTGGCCTCCCTTGTCAACTTTCTAAAAGAGGCATTTTCAGAATAGTGACTTAAAAGCTGACTTTACCATTTCAGAGGGTTTTAATTTACAATTTTTTTGACACCAATCTCAATATTTCTTCATGTTCCCAATTGAAAGTTATCACTTATTAAATGCAATAAAGTAACCCAATAATGTCCTTTGGATAGTGCAGTGATAAAAAAATTATTTTAAGAGTTCTTCACTACCAGAAGTACATGTCCAACTTTTCAAATACACTGCACCTTACCATATGAGCTCTTTAGGGTCTACTCTAGGAGTGAATTATAGGTATTAAAAAAAAGTTCAGGGATGGCAAGAGTTTTAGCTTGTTAGGTTGAAATGGGATTTAAAACAGTGCTCACAGGTTGCAATGGCAGACTTGAGACATGTTTGACAGGCTGAATAAGAGGATTGCACCTATAGTGCTGCAGGACAACTAGTAGTATTTAATCGATAGGCCTAGGTACATGCAGTACCATTTTACTAGGGAGTTATAATTATATTAAATGTGCCAGTTGGGTGTAAACACATTTTACCATGTTTTAGATAGTGAGTGCACCCACCTTAGAACTGGTTTGAAGCGGTAAAATGTTCAGTGTTCTAAGACAAACAAAACCAAGACCAGCAAAATTGGAGGAGTGATGCAAAGCGTTTGGGGGAAGATCAACCTAAGGCTGACAGGTCTAACAAAGACAAACAAACTACATGTTAACCATCATCAACCTTTTACTAGAGCCATTAATCGTGCAATCCTGTATGTCAATAAAGCTTTTTAACATTGATCAACATAACTGTAAGTACTTAGCATTAATAAAAAATCGAAAATAAACTTTAGAAGTGTCTGTGTCTTTTTTATACACCTTCAGACCACATAAAATCTAGCCATAAATCAAACTTGTAAAGAGCCCTGCACTCCATGTGTCTATAGTGTTTTAAACACCTTAAAGTAACATAAATTGCAGCCATAGAATTAACCCCAAGAGAGCACCACACTCTGAGATAAATAGCAAAATACCAAACCTTTAGAGCACTCAAAATGATGATGAAAATCATGTAGGGGTCCTACAATTATAGAGTTGGGTGAGGCATAAATTCTGTGACCCCAAAAACATAGTCAGTATTTTTTTTTACATTTGTGGGTGTGGGGACTGTGGCTCACCTGCAGCCACACTACAATTTATTTTTCACACTGATGGTGTCGCTGCCATGTTGGGGTCACCACAAGGCAAGAAAATATGCTAATAAGCCTCTCCTGAGGCGTTATTGGAGGGAAAGAACCTTTACAACACAGTCATTACAACGCACTACCTTCCAACGCAGTCATTACAATGCAACATCCTTTACATTGAATGCCATTACAATGCTGCCATTATAACACATGGTATTACAATGCAATTTAAGGTAAGTAAAGGGGAATAATAATTTTTACCCCTACACTATCCAACACTTACTCTACTGTTGCGCTCACTGGAGTGGGAATATTAATTTTTACCCCTACACTATCCAACACTTACCCTACTGTTGCACTCACTGTAGTGGGAACAGTAATTTTAACCCCTACACTATCCAACACTTACCCTACAAGTAATATGCGTTGTAATGGTATGCATTGTAATGGAATGTGTTGTAAATGTAGTTTCTAAAAATGCATTGTGATGGCATGCGATGTAAAATCATGCGTTGTAAAGGCATGCGTTGTAAATGTTTGCTTTGTAACATTCTACATTCATTATTGGGTGCCCCCTCCGAGGAAGCAGTAAATCCTTGAACAGTGTTTGGGGGTCCACACACCCTTTGTTTTTTTTCTGTTGTTCTTTCCTTTTTTTCCTTTTGGAATGGGTGCCCTGGACCCACCTAGAACACTCCAAAACTTTTTTTCTTTTTGGGGTAGCATGGGGAGCCCACTCCCTGCTGCCCAGCAAATTCTTTCACTTCCACCCGAAGTGGGAGCCAGCAATACTCTGTTGGTTTTCCCACTTGGCGGAAGCCACACTGCATCAATCCTTCGGCTCCTGAGTGGTAGGAGTCCACAAAAAGTATTTCTCCTTTTGTGGGTGGTGCTCCCCCTTCACTTGTTGTGCCAGGGCATGATGTTGGTGTCCAGGGATTCCCTGTAAATGAATCGGCACAGGGGTTGGGACCCTCAGCCCCACAAGCTCTGATGAGGGGTCCCCAATCACCCACACCCTCCCTGGAGAAAAACAAATAATTTGCTTTTACGCCATGCCCCTGTCACTGGCCGATTCCGGGGGTAACTTTGCAAAAGGCATCAGAGCCCCATGAGCTTTGATCATTGCTGGGGGTTTAGGTCACCCATCTTACAATAGCCAAAACGTGGCCCCAGTTAGAATTATTGCAATGATCCTGGGCTCCTTGTACTCCTAGTGGCCTCCTGCCCTCCAGAGAGATGCACTTTGCAGGAAGTTGGTGCCAGTAGCTCCCTGCACCAGCTTTTCTCCTGGTCTTGTTCAAAGGTGATCCACTCCTCTTGATTGGGTGAAGTTCATAACTTTCCAACGACTAGCCCTCAAGCGGTATAAGGGGACCAATCTCACTGTCTCTTTGAGAGACCCACTGGTCCTAGGAGCAATTGCGGGAAGATTCCTTGGTCCCTTAGGGCATCAGGGGTTTTGTCCTTTCAGTTGTCCATGGCTTCTGCCCCCATTGTAGTCCCAGTAAAAAAGGGCAGTAAAAAGGCACTCTCTCTCCATTGTGAAAGAGATTTTAAATGGGACGCAAGTTTCTAGAAGCCAGGCCCTAAGGGCAAATCTTAGGATGCCACATCACCTCTGCACCCCTGTATGAACCCTCTTAAACAGGATGCTGGGACAGTCCAAGATGGTGCTTTTTAGAAGACACTTGTCACATCTTCTCTGGGAGCCTCAGCTCCTCTCTCCCTGTCATCTCTGTCAGGGCCTTTTTTATCAAAACTAAGGGTTGGGCAAAAAATTCTGCTCGACCGGCAGAATTCGCTGAGCTTTATCCACTCTGTGTGGAGTTCCGCAACACTCCGCAAAGTGATGCGGAAAGGAGTTTTTTTATCCACGTGGCTCACCAACTTTAAGATAGTGAGCATGAGTGAGAAAACTTGCACAGTAGACCTCCTCCTGGTAGGATTTCTAAGCCTGGGCAGTTGCAGCAAGTTGTGACTGCTCACATTGAGAAATCTGCTGCTTGCATTGAGGAAGCTGCCGCTCGAGTAGAATATCTACCCAAGCGGCAGAAAGTAGCAACGCCCTCTAACATGATGCACAGTGACATTTGCAGTGGTTTTACAGTGTGGGATACACTCTGTGCTAGACATCAGTGCTAGCATTGTGACTTAATACACTCCACTTCTCATGGAACTTTGTGGATCACAGCAAAGTTTTCGGCACTTCGCGGGGTTCCGCAGAGCAGAACTTCTCAAACTCTGCCCCGGCTTATTCAAAACTTCAAAGAGAAGACCCCTCCTGTGTTTGCTCCATTTGTCTGCGCTTCCTTCTTTGTTCATTGGGCCTAAGTTGTCCCCAGTCCTGGTACAGTGTGACAACTATTTCACAGATCCAGATTTTCTTTCCCACCACTTACTCATCCGGAGCTGAGGGAAGCACTGTTAATTGCTCCTTCTGTGTGAGCAGGCTTTATTCCCTCTGCTGGGGAGCATTCTCATTTAGTTGGCCCATCAGAGTGCCAAAAGACCTAGGCTCTGATCCTGAATTGAGCCTGAGAAATATGAGAATTCTGTCTGACCCATACGATGTACATATATCTGCTTGAGACTTTCATAAGCCATCTAGGTGCATGTTTCACCTCATTTTGACACCTTGGTGGACTTTGTAGGCCAAAGGGAAGCAAATCAGCACTCTAAGGCAGATTGACATTTATGTATATAATAAAGTTTCACTGCAGACAAAACAGTAAATCATATTGACTTTACCTGAAAGTTCCCACCGATATTATAAGGCCTATGCAAAGTCCTTCTAACCTTGCTGATCCCCCCCTCCGCGCCACCTGTGTGCAGTTAGCAGGCTGTGCATGCCAGTAATCTCAAATATACACAGCCTGCATGCACCTGTGCACAGGTAATCACTTATAACTAATACAAAGTCCAAAACTGGGTGATTAAAAAAATCCAAAACAATCCAGGCATTTAAAATGGGTGGAACCCATTTTGTAACAAGAGTCGAACCAGATACCATGACCGGACCATTCTTTGCCAGCACTGGGCAGAGGAGGGAGAATGAGATGATGACTGTTGATTTTTACCCGTGAACTGTTCCGGTGTTGCTTGTAAGGCTGCATGAGAATCAGGTAGGTGCAAGTCATTGATGCATTGTCCCATTTGTTGGTAGCCACGAGGCATTGATATCACTTCTGGGACACTCTGTGGCTGCAACAACATGGGCTGAAGAAGAAGAAAAAACCTGTGCTTTTTTTAAAACATCAGACAAACACACACAGCTCTCCGCTAGACATTAGCACAACTGTGAGCCAATGCTGGACATGATGGGGCATGTAGTCTGTGATGTACTGATGCAGCAGACGTTGAAGTGCATTTAGAAGGCACAAGGAACTACATATTCCGGTAGGCAGCGCAAACTATGGTCACAATTTTATTAGCAGACTAACAGTGATTCTAGCTCATGCAGCACTAAGAAGAGAGAAACGTGTAAATTAACTGAATTTAAAAATCCTTGATGGTTTCTCTGTGCATGCTGTCACGTCATCACACTTTGATGTATCACACCGCTTCTATATTAAGTGAATAGAAATGTGTCAACAGTCAATAGAAGTGCAATAGAAGCATTCTTTTACAGGAAGCACACAACTTCTGCCCATTCAGAACATGTACTCCTGGCTCCCAAAATGTTGAAGGAGCCAAACCCCCCTTTTTTGGTATCTATTACAAAATTATCAGGTGACAGTTGCACTGTCAAGCCAGACCATAAATACAAGTCAGTTATCCTGGGCATAAGAGAGGTGTTTTCAATCCTGCTACAGCAGAATACACAAAGTAACCCTGGGCATGGAACTCTGCTCTGCTCGTAGAGTTTGCTGAGTTTCCCGCACCCAGCATTATGCGGGGCTTGCGGAGTTCCGAAAAACTCCGTTTCGGAGCAAAGTTTTTTTCTTCGCTCACGTTCACCAACGTCAAGTTGGCAAGCACGAAAATCTACCTCCCGGCAAGATTTTTCCTTGTTCGCGATCGCCAACAAGTTGGCAAGTGCGAGCATTGAAAATAAACCCCCCGGTGAGATTTCTAAATGCGGGGAGTCAGGTTTCTCATTGCAAATGGTTGGGTATGCTTGCGACCGCTCGATTTGAGAAACTGCTCGTTCGCATAGAGAAAGCTGCCACTCAAGTAAAAATCTACTCGAGCAGCAGAAAAGTTAAGCTTGCGCTGTTATTGGTGCTGCTCACAATGATTGCACAGTGCGGACAAGCATCTGGCACTGTGCAATCACCGCAAACTGCATTTTTCTACCGTACTCCGCCGCTCGCGGAGTTCTGTGTAGTGCAATGTATTTTTTTTGCACTTCACGTAGCTCCACGTAGTGCAACTCCGCGAACTCCACCCAGCGTTAACATAAAGTCTTTTGCAAAAGGGCAACAACAAAGCCACAAAAATACATAAAAGGGTGAGCCTTTTGACAATTTGATTACTATTTAATTTGCATTCGAGTGTGTTAAATATTGAGACATGTCATAAATTACATGCATGCAAAATACATTTTCATGCATACTTTTCTATGAATGCTAACAAGGACCACTTCTCTCTAAATAAATGTGTGTTTCCCAAATAAAATGGCCACGTGGTTCCTTGAAGGGGTGGTGGACAGTAGTGGCTGGCAGGGAATAAGAGTGGAGGTGTGTAGGGAGGGGGGTCACGGGTGGAGGGTTACAAAATTTAAAAAAACACACTTACCTCCTTGCTGCCACAGCCCTACTTTGTCTTCTATCTTTTGGGAAGCAGGAAGCACAAAGGCTCCTCCCACTACGCCAATCACAGTGCAGCAATGCAGCGTTGTGATTGCTCTGAGCGCCGTTGCTCAGCACTCAGTTGGGGATTATCCGTGTATGTTCCCCACCAGGCTGCATTACACAGCATGGTGGGGAACATAAAAAGTATGCATAACTGTTTGGGCCAAGCAGTCATGCCCACTTTGGAGTGCAGCAACCACTCCCCCTCCCAGACGTCATGGGAGCCCAGCCCCACTCAACCTGGCGGATACCAAAATAAATGATAATAACAGAAATAACTTCTGTTATTTTAATTTTATTTTTGCATTTTACATCCGCCTACAACAGTTGGGCAATGCTACTCTGCCTTAGTGGAGTACTGCCTTAGCGGAGTACCCACCACTTGTGGTGGAATGTAAGGTTATGGTGCTCTTCTTATCCAGAAAGTAAACTTTTGAAGGGAGTAGTGATTTCTGTGCACAAATGAGTGTAGACGGGGATAGCAACAGCTTTGTGCACTTGCTTTGGAATTTACAAGTTAGGTGTGCCCTACTGATTGTCTACACAGCCAGAAAAGAGGGCATGCTTGTTCTGAAAACCAGTTCTGTGATGTCAGGAGCTTTAAAAAAACACCTAGGATCAGAGTTTTGAGCGTCAAGTAGTAAACAATGCCTGGATTACTTACCAATAATTAAGCATGAGCGCAAAATCAGCTATGCTCGCGGATTTCGCGGATTTTCGGTAAATCCGCGATCCGCGAACTCTCGCGAATTTACCGAAAATTCGCAATCCGCGAGTGGCGGATTCCGAGGCCAAAAGTTCAAGCCTTCCTGGCCTGTTGTTGTTACTAATTTACGATGGCGCCGGCAAGCTGCCAGCGCCATCGTAAAATAGTTACTAAATTAGCTTCAACAGGAAGCACGAATAGATAAAATCAAGCAGGCGCTCGTGCATCTGCTTTATTGTATCTAATCGAGCTTCCTGTTGAAGCTAATTTTGTGCCCTATTTGAAGCTTAAATTCCGTGACTCATTCATCCGCCCACAAAACAATCGTGAGCGTTGTCAAGGCTGGGCAGATGTAAAAAAGGCCTTTGCATCCTTGACTTTCACGAGCGCAATCCTCGTGCTGTTCCTGTGGCCTGGAGCTTCTATATCTTCATCTGCTGCTCTGATCAGTCTCTGCCCTTTTCTACACACAAGAGGCATGTGCACTCGCATGGAAGCCTCGTCCGTTTGGCCCCGCCCACACACTCGTGGTGTGCACCGTCTTCCCGCCATTTACCCACTATAGTAGCTTAAGCTCACTCAAGGGACCCCTGCGCCCTTCGGCGCGATTGCATAGTAACACACACCTGGTCGCTGTAGACAACTCTCTGGCACTTTCTGCAGCTGTAGTGTAGTAAAAGCACTATACATTTACCCAACGAGGTAGCACTTACTGATTATCCAGTAGAAAGTACTCCAGTTGAGTAGAGGTATGGCACAAAACGGTGGCGTCTTCTTGAATAAATATGAAGGGCAGGGTTCTTTCTGGCACTGATCGGTCTCTGACCTTTTCTACACACAAGAGGCATCAGGGACAGAGAAATACCCTCTGCTCCCGGAGGGCCAGCGTGCTGGCATCAGCGCTTTCCTCCCGGGATATTGTGTTGCCGGGGAAGGCACTAAAGATGCCCCGCGGCGCCCATCCGGGCCAGTCTCTCGCTGCCTCTTATTCCCCGGACTGGCATCGCTACTTGTGCGTTTATTGTTCCAAAACGTGCACTTTAAAACAAGAGCATTCTTCGAATATCCCCGGATTGGGTGACGTACTACGCAAGCGCTGTATATTAAGGCACCTGCCACGGAGCTCTGCTCATCTGACTGTGCGCACTGAACCGCGATGGGTAGGCCCAGCCTTTCACCCACATGAGTACCGCATAATTAATGCACATAACACGTTGAAGTCCATCCACACCAAGCAACATTATTCCAGGCACGCAGCTTCCAGCCACATCCGATTTTATCAGATAACTGAACCGAGGTACAGGAAGGCCAAGTGATGCGTCCAGGATCCCAAATGTGGTCAGGAGGGACGCCAGTGTTTTTGGTAATTAGCCCTCCCTCATGCATGTGCAGACACAACACATAACTAGTCTCTGCCTCACACTGCTCCATAACCCAGTGAGGTGGCATTGGGCCTCCCAAATCAAACTAACTTGGAGTATTGAAAGTACTGGAAAATTTACTTGAGGCCTGTCTCAGAGTCATGTTGTTATGTTTGAAAGCACCAGGGAACTCACTCCAGGCCTGGCTCAGAGTCATGTTGTTATGTTTGAAAGCACCAGGGAACTCACTCCAGGCCTGGCTCAGAGTCATGTTGTTATGTTTGAAAGCACCAGGGAACTCACTCCAGGTCTGGCTCAGAGTCATGTTGTTATGTTTGAAAGCACCAGGGAACTCACTCCAGGCCCTGCCAAGAGGCATGTGCACTCGCATGGAAGCCCCGCCCCAAATCCGCCGATCCGCAAAATCCGCAAAATCGGCGGATTTTGCGGATCCACGATCCGTGAATACGCAAATCCGCGATTCGTGGATCCGCAAAATCCGCCCATGCTTACCGGTAATCTTCTTTACTGAGATTTCATATTCCTCATCCCATTCCTCGCTATTTGCATACTGTGAGGCCAAGCCTCACCTCAGTCACCTCTACCAAGCAACTCCAAAAAAAAGAAAAAAAAACTAACTGTCCATCTAGTATTAAAGGGGAACAAGGATTATGCACTTAAAAAATTTACCAAGCCTCAACAGACACCCAAACTGAGAAAAGGGAGTAAGGGATGGAAGGAATGTGAGTATTGGGACGAGGAAAAGGGAATCAGAGTAATGAAGATTAACAGTAAGTAATCCAGGCATTATCTCCTCATCCATTCCTTGTCCGATGTCTTACTATATGCAAGAATGCCTATGCAAATACCAAAAAAGGCAAACAACAGAGTCATGCTCAAAATATGTATTTAATACTGAAATCATAACAAAAAGAGGCATGATTCTGCCACTAAAAAAACAAATACCAAAAATACTATATCAGTTCTATATCTAGAAGTAATTTAGAACTGGTATAGCAAAATCTAATTCAGATCCCAGAGGTAGATTCAGCCTGCAATGGTCAACAAATGTCGACCGAGAAGCCCAGAAGGTTGAAGCATATATATCTGTAATGGAAACAACATCCCATTCTGCCCATGATGCAGCCCTCCCTCGAGTAGACCTAGCCTGAACAGACTTAGGAGACACAAGCTCCACCCTGGAGTAAGCAATAGGAATCACCTCTGTTATTCAACAGGATTGGCTTGAAGGACCAAAATTCACAAAATGTGAGCCACTCATGCTGAAATTGACAGATCTAGCCAAATAAATACTTACTGCCCTAACTAATTCTGGGAAGGATTCACCACCAGAGGAGGAAGGCAGTACAGGAAGCACAATGGCCTGAGTCTTGTCAAACACCAAATTCACTTTAGAGATAAACTTAGGACCCAATATGATCCTCAAACAAAACCAAGGTCAGGGAGGTTACAAGACATGACTGAACGTTCACCCAGTCTTCTGGCAGGAACAATGGAGAACAGAAATAAATACCTTCAATGTCAAGCACTTCAGAGGGATACCAGAGAGTGGCTTAAAAGGATGACCCTGCAATGACTTTAATACCAGAAGAAGGTCCCAAGATGGAAAGGAATTCCTTACTTTGGCTCCCAACAATTCAAACCCTCAAATAGTCGTGTAACCCATCCTTTCAATCTCAGGAAGAGCACACCAAGGGGAAGGGAACACCCTAATTGCAGCCTACTAAACTCTTAGATTAGCTGGAGACCAACATTTGTCAAATCCTTCCTGTAGGGAGGCAAAAAATAGGATAAAACTCATTATTTCTACACCACTTAGAAAATGAGGACCATTGATGTACATAGATGTTTTTAGTTGCTAATTTCCTAGAGTACTGAATAGAGTCTGGTGCAGCCAGAGACATTGCCAAGCCTCCTAAGCCCTTCCATCTCAACCTGACGGGCGCTAACCTCAAGCTCTGGAGATAGAGAAGAATCAAGAGGAGGTAAGGTTTGACTCACAGAGAGAGAGAGGAGGCACACTAGGGCCGCTAACCAAAATCACCTCTGACCTCTGCCTCAAAATACTTCCTAGAAAACAAGGAGGAAGGGGAATTGGAGGGAATGCATACATTGGCTGTTCAGCCCAGTGGTAGAAGTGGGCAGGATCGGAAGGGCACAGCGTGCCCCTACTTAAAAAATATATTTGAGTCCGTTCCCCTACTTCTGTCTTTCAAAAAAGCATCCTGCAAGAATAGTCCTACTTTAAAACGATAACTTTTTCATTCAGCTTCCTGGGGCGGCTCCCACTTCTCTTGAACTCCAGAGGCTGCAGCAGCCCCTCCCTGAGCTCGCACAGGCTGTGGACAGGCCCATTGTCATTCCGATTAACGCTGATTACC
This sequence comes from Lissotriton helveticus, assembly GCF_964261635.1. Classification (NCBI taxonomy): domain Eukaryota; kingdom Metazoa; phylum Chordata; class Amphibia; order Caudata; family Salamandridae; genus Lissotriton; species Lissotriton helveticus. Next base: position 211,006,072 of record NC_136058.1, read on the forward strand.
CCCTTTCGAATGACAATGCGCCCGCCCTCTGCCTTTAGCATGTTATGTGCCAGTGAGCTCTAAGTTAGTGATTATAGAGGAGGTTTCCCTAAACAGAGGACTGTGGGGAACTTTTCCCCCTTGTGTAATTTGTCAATGTTGTACACAGAGTGAACAGGGCAGGAGCAGTGATGGGACAGACGAGACAACAGGAAAGGAAAGGTGATGGGGCAGGAGAGGTGACCGGGCAGGAGAAGTGACCGGGGCAGTAGAAGTGACGGGGCAGGAGCAGTGACGGGACAGGAGCAGTGATGGGGCAGAAGAGGCGACACGAAAGGAGAAGTGATGGGGCAGGAGAGGTGATGAGGCAGGAGAAGTGATAGGGCAGGAGAAGTGACGGGGCAGGAGAAGTGACGGGGCAGGAGCAGTGATGGGGCAGGACCAGTGATGGGACAGGAGCAGTGAGGGGGCAGAAGAGGGGACAGGAAAGGAGAAGTGATGGGGCAGGAGAGGTGATGGGGCAGGAGAGGCGATGGGGCAGGAGAGGTGATGGGGCAGGAGAAATGATGGGACAGGAGAAGTGACAGAGCAGGAGAAGTGACGGAGCAGGAGAAGTGACGGGGCAGGAGCAGTGACGGGACAGGAGCTGTGACGGGGCAGAAGAGGTGACAGGAAAGGAGAGGTGATGGAGATGGAGAGGTGACCAGGCAAGAGAAATAACAGGCAGGAGATGTGATGGGGCAGGAAAAGTGTGAGGGTCGGAGAGATGACGGGCAGGAGTGGTGACAGGGCAGAAGCAGTGACGGGACAGGAGAGGTGACAGGAAAGGAGAGGTGACGGGGCAGGAGAGACGACAGGAAAGGAGAGTTGATGGGGCAGGAGAAGTGATGGGGCAGGAGAAGTGACAGGGCAGGAGCGATGATGGGGCAGGAGCGGTGATTAGGCATGAGCAGGAGCGGTAACCGGGCAGGTGCAGTGAACTGATAGGGTCAGTGAACGGATAGGAGCAGTGAACGGGGCCGGAGAACTGATGGGACAGGAGAAGTGATGGGCAGGAGAGGTGACTGGGTAGGAGAGGTGACTAAGCAGGAGAGGTGACCTGGCAGGATTGGTGACCGGGCAGGTGTAGTGACCAGGCAGGAGAAGTGACGGACAGGAGAAGTGATGGGAAAGGAGAAGTGACGGGGCAGGAGAAGTGACAGGGCAGTAGAAGTGATGGGGCAGGAGAGGTGACGGAGCGGAAGAGGCAACAGGAAAGGAGAGGTGATGGGGATGGAGAGGAGACCAGGCAAGAGAAGTAACAGGCAGGAGATGTGATGGGGCAGAAAAAGTGAGAGGGTCGGAGAGATGACGGGGCAGGAGAGGTGACGGGGCCGGAGCAGTAACGGGACAGGAGAGGCAACAGGAAAGGAGAGGCGATGGGGCAGGAGAGGTGACCAGGCAGGAGAAGTAACGGGCAGAAGAAGTGATGGGGCAGGAGCGGTGACGGGACAGGAGAGGCGACAGAAAAGGAGAAGTGACAGGACAGGAGAAGTGATGGGGCAGGAGAAGTGACGGGGCAGGAGTGGTGACGGGGCAGGAGTGGTGATTAGACATTAGCAGGAGCGGTAATAGGGCAAGTGTAGTGAACGGATAGGGGCAGTGAACGGATAAGGGCAGTGAACGGGGCAGGAGAACTAATGGGACAGAAGAAGTGATGGGGCAGGAGGGGTGATCGGGCAGGAATGCTGACCAGACAGGAGCAGTTAACGGGCAGGAGCAGTCAATGGGCAGGAGCGGTGATGGAGCAGGAAAAGTGACAGGGCAGGAAAAGTGATGAGGTGCTGTGGAGCGGGCGCTCTTTTGTCAAGAACGTAAACGGACCTCTTGCTGGCCCTACCTGGGTCTCCTGGATTGCTTTCACTGCCATCGCGAACCTGCGGGCATCTCCGTGGGGTTTGTAAGGTGGAGAGGGGCGCGTGACATCAACTGGCAGTCTCCTCCAGGTCTCCCCCGCCGCCGCTGCACACTTCGACTTCCGTGCGCGGCCGCCGAGGGGGGAGACCACAAGCCCCACCACTCCCCGCGGCTGACCTCACCTGACCCCGCCCACCCAAGGATTTCGCGCCAGGCGGCGCTTTAAAACGAGGAGAGAGGTGCTGTGGAGCGGGCGCTCTTTTGTCAAGAACGTAAACGGACCTCTTGCTGGCCATACCTGGGTCTCCTGGATTGCTTTCACTGTCATCGCGAACCTGCGGGCATCTCCGTGGGGTTTGTAAGGTGGAGAGGGGCGCGTGACATCAACTGGCAGTCTCCTCCAGGTCTCCCCCGCCGCCGCTGCACACTTCAACTTCCGTACGTGGCCGCCAAGGGGGGAGACCACAAGCCCCACCACTCCCCGCGGCTGACCTCACCAGACCCCGCCCACCCAAGGATTTCACGCCAGGCGGCACTTTAAAACGAGGAGAGAGGTCCGGCGTCGCGGGACGCGCGCGGGCAGCGCCGGGCTAAGCCCGGGCAAAGGGCGGACCCTCTGTGGCCCTCAGAGGCCTGTAGAGACTGGACTGGGCAACGGACTTTGGCCGTATAAGTAAAGTAGTAATTTCTCCTACATTTTGTGGTATACGTGTTAACGCTCCTATGTTATAAGATCTCTGCAAGTTCTGTTTTGCAGTCCATTAGCAAGTGTTACCTGGTTGAGTTTTGGGAATATATGGGAATATTTTATTTAGGCAGTCAGCTGCAAGTGTGCTTTGTTATTGCTAGGTTTTAAGTTGTTATTCCTTTAGCAACCATGTCAAATATGATCATTCCCACAGTACAGGGTGCCAACACATTGAACAACTATCTTGTAAAAAAGGTCTCCAAAATTAATAGTGATCGGAGAGCCTCATTTGGGAAATCTAGCTCTCCAGGGGTTCCCTCCATTAACACTCCCCCCCGACTCAATTTTGCCCGCTCCTAATGTTAACACCAGTCTGGGAAGCAGAGAGTTGGTTATGGTTGAGACTCAGGTTCACCTACCCCCAACAGTTTTGAATACTAATATAGTGGTTAGTGCTGATGATTCCATGGTAACTGAAAGCCCCAAAGCAAGAAGAGCAGTTAGGGCCTGCAGAAAACAACCCTCCAAACGTGGTGGTGGTAGGCCTAGAATGGTAATAGAGAATAAGCAAACACCACACAAACAAAGAGGCAAGTCAGGGGGAACGGAACAGATAGAACCTGTAGTAAGTTGTAGCTCAAGCATGGCTCACTTTGAGCTACTTTTGGTTGCGTTTGAGGCAAAGCTAGAGGCAAAAATTGCAGACATTGTTACACCACTGCTATTAAAAATAGACGCACTTGCTACTGAGGTCGTCAGGCTGAGTGACATTGTTAAAAATCAGCCTAGCTTAGGTGTTACTGGTAGGACTACTAGCAAACCTGTTGACAGGGGGCAGCACCATGAGGCAATCAGTCCTGTTTCAACCCAGCACCAAACACAAAGCCCTCCAGTAGCCGGGCCTATTTCAAATCAGATCAGCTCAAATGCCCAACGATCTCCTGGGCATAAAAAATCTGACCCCATTGTTAAGGTGACAAAAGGTGGCCAAAATCCCAGAATTGATATTCCCCCTGAGGCTGCACCGTTTGTGTGTGTTCTCTCTGGGGTTCCTGAGCGCAAGCAGGGGAAACAAGAAAGCTTTCATGAGCTAAAAAATAAGGTGGCTTATTGGCTTACTAAAAACAGGCCTCTTCCTCCCTCAATTGACTGCCGAATTTTAAACGTTCGTAGGGTGGGGTGGCTTGGCCATATGACTAAGGACATTGAAGGCGATATAGTAATTGTCAACTTTAGGAGCACCTATGTGGTCCCTTTTCTTAGAGGTTGGCAACCCCAAGGGGGTGATGGTTCTATTGTGACGTGGGAGCTTTCAGACTTCTACCCCAAACTACGCCCTACTATTAACGTGGCACCAAAGCTGATGGCACGGTCTAATACCATCAGTTCCCAGGGTTCCACCAATGGGTCTGGCATTGAGTCTTTGACCACCGCGGGTAGGTTTGCTCCCTTGTCACATCTTGACGAGAATGATTGACTCACTCTAGGGCAGGCTACAAATTCTAGTGGGGTAGAGAAGGGATATGTTACAACAGCTAAAAGTTTGGAGGTTACCTCCCCTGAACTGTACTTAGAAACCGGGCATGATGCTATCTCAATAGCGACTCATGTTGTCACTATGCCAACTGCTCCAGTTAGTGAGCCTGCTCGGTCTGGGGATATAATACAAACCGCGATGGACTCTGATTATACCAAGATTGCAGGTTGGAATATAGCGGGACTTGAATCCAATGTGTGCAAAACACAGTGGGTTGACTACATAGATCAGGGGAATGTTTGGGCTTTCCAAGAAACTTTGGCACTTTCCCCAGTGTTTCGTGTTGGGTTTTTAAACTTTAGCAAACAAGCCACAAAGGGACCTAGAGGGCGTCCTGTAGGTGGGGTGACTATCTGGGTAAGACAGGGAGATGGTGTCTGGGCTGAGGAAGTAGCTATAGACAGCCCAGACATATTGATTATAAGGCCTAAATCAAAAAAAGGCCTAAGCATCCTTTTAGTTAATGTTTATATCAGGGGCCTGCAGGGGGGTAAGGTTTCCCCCACACTTCTGCTTTTGGACGACTTCCTCTCTAGTGTATCGGAGGATGGGTATAGGATATTGCTGGGGGATTTTAACACGTGCTTTGAGCCCCTGGGATTAGTAGATGGTTCTCTTACAGAGGAGGAAGACCTGTCATGGGGTATCCCACAGCTGGAGTTGCCACCAATTAGGAAATGGACCTGCGCTGCTACATTTATCAAAGGGCTTTGTCTCGATCTGGGGCTGCGAGCCGCAAATGGTAGGGTAAGATCTGACATGCAGGGTAGGCACACCTTCAATAACGGCAGACACAGTAGTCGTATCGACTATATTTTAGTCGACGTGAAACTGTGGGCTGCAGTAGTTGACATGGAGGTTAAGGAACGCCCAGAAAGTGACCATGACCCGCTAATGCTGGTCTTAAGGGACTATAGTTTTCGAGGGGCATCAAGTGGTATCGTTGAGGTTACCCATGTTGAGGCCACACTTAGTAATGATATGAGAAGGGTGCGGTGGCCTAAAATTGCCGTGGATGAAGAGGCACAAACAGTGATTAGAACCTTAGTGTCCAATTCCCTAGAAGCACTGAACAACTGTGGGTCCCAGGTAGAGATTATAGAAAACATTACAGACATACATACTGAGCTGTTCCTGGGATTAAAAGAATTGTTTGTCAAGACCAACATGATACAGGCTAAGAGGAAGCAGTCTAGGATAAATACCTGGTGTGACGACGAGTGTCGGGGAACGCAAGGGGCTCTGTTCATGGCAATAAAGTCTAAAAATCATGTATGTATTAAGTCATGTAGGGAAGCATATAAGGTTGCAAAGCACAAGGCAAAAATTAATTGGGATGAGGATCGGTGGGTATCCCTTACTGAAGCTTGCAGTCATCGGAATATGCAGCAGTTCTGGCACCTCCTCAAATGGGGGAAATGTCAGGACAACCATCCAAGTCCTGCATCCGTTGGCCAACAGCAGTGGGTTTCCTTTTTTCAAGATCAATTTAGGAATAATAGTGTTGCCCTGGTTGTTCTTCCTTGTCTTGAATATCAGGAACCGTTAATTTTTACCATCCCTGAGGTTACTCGTGTCTTACAAAGTATCCCAAGGGGTAAAGCACCGGGTCCCGACTGCATCCCTGCAGACTTATTTTTACATAACCAGGAACTTTGGGCTCCTTATATCACTAAGCTGGCCAATGCACTAGCATCTGGAGCAAAGGTCCCAGATTCTTGGTATGGGGCTGAAATTTTACCAATATATAAAAAGGGTGATCGTTCAGTTCCCTCCAATTATCGACCGATCAGCCTCATAGATGCGGTGCAAAAAATAGTAGCTCGACTGGTGTTAGGACGCATTCAGGAATGGATCAGTGATTTTGATATCCTTACTCCATTACAGGCAGGTTTTCGGCCACATGTGAGTACGTTAGATCAAGTACTCAGGTTTATGCTTTTATATTGGAAGACTGTTGTCCTTGGTAAAGGTAAGCTGTATGCAGCCTTTGTGGATTTAAGGTCCGCATTTGACCTTGTTCCCAGGGTCAAGTTGTGGGATTGCTTGTTGAAACTAGGCTTGCCAGCTGTTATAGTTCATCTTTTAGTGAACTTACATGCCCACACCTTTGCACAAGTTCGGTGGGGAAAGCCTGGGGAGGTCACTGATAGATTTTCTGTAGACAAAGGCGTAAGGCAAGGGTGTGTTTTGGCTCCCACGTTGTTTTCCCTATTCATTAATGGGGTAACTAACTACTTTACATCTCATCCTACTGATGCTCCCACCCTGGCGGGGATGAAAATCCCTTTGCTCATGTTCGCGGATGACACTCTGTTAATTTCCAAGACGAGGCAGGGACTCCAGCAGGCCCTGTCTCGTTTTGAGTTGTTTTGCCGTGAGCATGAGCTAGAGGTGAATGTGTCCCAAACCAAATTTATGGTATTAAGAGGATCGACGCCTGTTGCTGCCAAGGTCACTCTAGGTGGTACCACCCTTGAGCAGGCTAAGGTATTTACCTACCTGGGAGTCACATTGAGGGAAAATCTCAGCTGGACACCACAGGTTGAGTTACTGGCTCTTAAACACGCCCAACTAGGAGGAGCCCTCCTCAAGGAGCATAAAAGTTCCCACACTCGCCCCATATCACCTCGTATTAAAATCTATGGCACAAAAGTTCTGCCCTCAGTATTATATGGGGCTGAGCTTTGGGGCTATTCTAATCTTGATTTGCTCAAAGTGGCTCAAAATAAATTTCTTAGGGTAGCCACAGGTCTTCCACAATCATCACCGCGCATCCAACTTCTATATAACCTAGGGTGCCAACCAGTGGAGGACCTAGCAAGATATCGCCCCCTAGCGTTCTGGAGGCGTCTATGGACAACGCCTGAGCTTTTGCTTTATGCTAAAGCTTGTTCTGAAGTTAGGGACCTTTTGGGCTCGGGTAAAATAGGATGGTTTAAAGAAATAAGATCTACCCTTAGTGCAATGGGGCTCGACGAACTATGGCGTAACCCAGTTTCAGCTGTCTTTCCTTCTAAAAAGGAGTTGAAGGTTCGATATTGGGATTGGGTCATAGGTAGAAGGCATTCTCAAATAGCGTTCAGCTCTCTCACATCGGCATTCGTTCTGCTGAAGGATGTCTCGTCCCTAGAAATGTATTGGGACATTATTTCCAAACCACTGGATCGGAAATTATTCCACCAACTGAGAACTGGGACACTACCACTGAGGGCCTTCACTAAAACTTGGGGCAAGGGTGGACCAGGTCAATGCTCGTTGTGCACGGGGTCGGCCGAAAGTGTTAGTCACTTTCTCTTTGTATGCCCCCTATATGATGCTCCTAGATCTAAGTGGCTACGCCCGGTCTGTAGAAATCTGGGCACCCTCTCAGCATCAGAAGCTAGTAGAATTTTAAGATCAGATACGTCTACTGTGATTGTTGTTGGGGTTGCTAAATTTCTTGGTTGGGCGTGGACCTTACGGTCTCAACTAATTAATCTGTCATAAGCGCTTTGATGTCGTGTACTCTCAGGATGTTTTTGATCTATGACTCCCAAAAGAAAACACACTCGCATAGATGGGGTGTGTATATGGATTACTGGTTTAAACTTTTTAACCCTTTTTATTTCTACAAATGAAGTCAAATATAAGTGATTTAATTCTGTGTTAGATTGTGTTTTTAACTTTTTAACTTTTCACTAAATTATTTTCTTAACATATTGCTAACTTTGTATAAATTGTGTTTTAATATTGCATGTTAGCATGTCTTTTATGATGAATAATCGAATAAAGACTTCTTGAAATGGAAATGGATGGGACCAGGGCAGGAGAGGCAACAGGAAAGGAGAGGTAACTGGGCAGGAGAGGTGACTGGGCAGGAGAGGTGACCGGGAAGGAGTGGTGACCGGGAAGGAGTAGGTACCGGGCAGGAGAAGTGACGGGCAGGAGAAGTGATGGGGCAGGAGAGGTGATGGGGCAGGAGAGGTTACTGGGCAGGAGAGGTGACTGGGCAGGAGAGGTGACCCGGCAGGAGTGGTGACCGGGCAGGAGTAGTGACTGGGCAGGAGAAGTGTCGGGCAGGAGAAGTGACTGGGCAGGAGAAGCGATGGGGCAGGAGAAGTGACAAGGCAGAAGTGGTGATGGGGCACGAGAGGTGACGGGGCAGGAGAGGTGGCGGGGCAGGAGAGGTGGCGGGCAGAAGCAGTGATTAGGCATGAGCAGGATCAGTGACCGGGCAGGAGCGGTGAACGGACAGGAGCGGTGAACGGACAGGAGCGGTGAACGGACAGAAGCGGTGAACAAAAAAACAATGGATTTAGGGCCAGATCTCTGTACTGGGGTGAATGTATGACATTGTTTTGCATTCTGTCCATCAGTTGTTATTTTTGCTTTTGTCACCCCGAGTGGGACGGGTATGCCCAGACGTGGGTCCCGTGCTCTCCATGCCACTGGAATCAAGCTATCCTGGCTGATGAGGGCTGAAAGCCCGATACTGGTCCTAGGATGCTTGTTTCCAGTCCAGGGAGGAACTGGCCTGGCAGTTCGGGCTGGACTGTTCCCATTGGGGGCAGGATCAAGACTGATTTGTATATAGCTGGGTCCACACTGGAAAGACATAGTGATCAAAAAAACAATGAATTTAGGCCCAGATCTCTGTACTGGGGTAAATGTATGACATTGTTCTGCATTCTGCCCATCAGTTGTTCTTTTTTCTTTTGTCACCCCAAGTGGGACAGGTATGCCGGACGTGGGTCCTGTGCTCTCCGTGCCACTGGATTCAAGCTATCCTGGCTGATGAGGGGTGAAAGCCCGAAACCGGTCCTAGGATGCTTGTTTCCAGTCCAGGGAGGACCTGGCCTGGAAGTTCGGGCTGGAATGTTCCCATTGGGCGCCGGATCAAGACTGATTTGCATATGGCTGGGTCCAAACTGGAATGACGTGGTGAGCAAAAAAACAATGGATTTAGGCCCAGATCTCTGTACTGGGGTGAATGTATGACATTGTTCTGCATTCTGTCCACCAGTTATTCTTTTTGCTATATTATGATTGAGCAGCTAGTTGGCTGACGTGCATATGAAGGAGCCTTTGTGGGTTTCCGCGAGTCTAGATTCTCCTGAAGAGTCCCTTTCTCTACTGAGCCCTGCTTGACAAATGTGTACAGGAGGAGCCCTGTATTCATGTCCTCAATGTTTGAGACGAAAAATACACATGGATTTCTAAACAATGAGTGTAAAAGCATTAAGGTAACATGTTGTTCCTGCTTATATTTTGCACACTTTACATAAACCTGTATTCCCTATGAGTGTTTGCTTTTTTCTGAATTAAATCTCAAATAAACATGTTTATCCATTATTTGAATTAAATGACTTTATAAGCTGTAACTGGTCAGTGAAATGCTAAACGTACTAAAAATTGGTATGTTTTGCTATTTCTAGCCACACCCCTGACTCCGCCCACTGATCCAATCTTCGGTTATTCCCGCCCCGTGATTCTCCACCCACAGTTCCCCTACTGTTTTTCCACACTTCGACGGTCGACCACTGGTTCAGCCACTGACCGGTGCATCCACTCCTATTGTCTGAGGATCACTGAAACTGGAAAAGAATCTTGGAATAAGAGCATTGGACTGGTCTGCAAAGAGATCGATGGGGGGGGGGGGAGAAATGGGCGGGGGTGAGGCTGAACCTCTGACAAGTCATCTGAAACCTCTCCCCTGGTATTCTCAAGTTTGAGAAGAGAGAAACACTCTGTTTAGGGAACCGGTTACGTTCTTGTTCCTCCCTTGAATATGAATGGCTCTCCGAGATGATAAACTCTTCTCTGCCCAGCCAATTATTCTCTACACCAGCCACGTTCAAGGACATGGACCTCGTTCCAAATTGTCTGTTCAGATACATTGCCCGTTTTCACCTGTACATTGCTGTGATAGATCAAGGTCTGAAAGAGAGCCGTCCCCACTGCCCTGAGCTCTACCCAGCTGCAGGGATGGAGTCTTTCTTGTGTCTCCGGATTCTCTGTGTTGAATGAGGCCCAGCACTGTGCGGAGTGAGCTGAGAGAGTGCACACACAGAAAAACTGGAAGAGCATAATCCTTGCTCCCCTGTAATATCAAAGGGGAGACCCGAGACACTCCTTCGGGAGTGAGTTGTGTGCGATATTGAAAGGGCGAGATTTTGATCGATACCTTATCTCTATTGATCCAAACCTCGATCTGGTCGACTGAACCTTTATTGCCTGTCTTGGAAGGAAACAGTACACCTATCTGCAAATTAGTTCACCCAAGAAAGGACTCTACTCTCAAAGATCACGGACAACTTCTAGGTTTCAAAAGTTTATTGTAAAGATATAATGAGCTGCAAATACAAGCATCTCAGAATGAGATTCACGAGATACACAGGTCCAATTACATACATGTGCTCTCGAAAAGCCCTCAGACGAGCAACAGAAATCACTAACACAAGTTCTAAAAATAGCAAAGCTATCAGCATAGACGCATATCTCTCCTTCATTTAGGTTGGATGAAAACAAACACAGGTTAGGCGTCCCTACCCTGTTCTAGATGGTATCCCTACTTAACCAAATCCCAACCTAACAAAGGTGTCAGCAATGAATGACCCCCAAGGGAAGTCACCCACTCTAAGTCTCTTGGTGAAAACCTAAAGTTCTCCAGTCATGACCCCTCACTGCCTACCCATCCGCTCTCTAAAGGGTCCTCAGGTCTCTGCTCTAACTCCACCCAGGGGTGCTGTCCCTAATACAAAACAGTCAACAACATTTGAGACGCCCCTTGCGAAACGCCTCTCACGTGGTGCAACTTCAGGCTTTTTCCATGATGCTTTGTATTGGGCCTCAGACGTTAGAGTTGACCTTGCTTCTCAGTCTCTTCTCCGGCCCGCTGATACCCCTTAAACATTCCAGAACCCTCCTCCATGTCTGGGCCGTCTACTGAACAGACCTCTATTCATTCACTTATAATTGGATCCCCCCTTTCCTGTTGCAGACAGATATCTGCCGCCAAGAACCCAACTCTCATAGACTTCTAAAAAGGCTTGCAACATTTCTCAGCCCAGACATGTACGTGTAAATCACTGCTAAAACATTTCAGGCCTACAATATTTCACATTATGATTATAGCATTCAATTTCTTCATTTAATTAAAGCATGTTAAAACTCTTATTCTATTATTTAGAAAACATTACTCTAAATCATGGCCCATTAATGCAATGACCAAAAACGTTAAACAATCTGTGTCGTGAAAAGAAACACCTTCCCTTTTAGCTCCAGCTCTGGCCCTGAGGCCTACCACGTTCTGCGTTTTACCACAGACCATCTTATATGTTAACAGCTACACGACATAGATTCAAAATAATCACGTCTAATAAAATCATATAATGTCACACATTTCTGTATTAGTTCCACTTCTACTTAAATCTCTATATTAGCTATACATTTAGAATATAATTTCATATACTATTAGCACTCATGGCATTTCTCTTCATGAATTATGCTCTCTATAGGTAAGTGTGATGTACTCATATATTTATATCAGTTTGCGCTCTCTCAGTTCCCCCCTTTGATGACCTCTCGGGGTCATCACTAACATTTAAACTGCAGTTATTGCTGGCATTCTCTGCGCTTCCAGAGCTCTCAGGCTCCTGTACTGATTATCTTGTATGGCAGCCAATCTCTGCAACTGTTCTCTTTGGGCCCCTTCTGACCTTCTTGCTCTGTACCATTTGAATACCCTCACCAATCCCCACAATATTATCCCACAGATCAATATTATGATGATAGGCTTTAGGATATACCAAATAAAGCTTTTGCCTAAGGTGGAAAACCACCCTCCAACTGTACTCATTCCGTGGCCCACCTTTTCCCAGACATTTTCTCTACTCAAGTCTTCGATCTCTTTGTGAATATTAGTTATGTTCTTAATAACTTTCTCAAGGGGTTTTGAAAGGTCTGGAATGTAAGTGCAACATTCCTGAACCTTCAAAGCCTTACAGACTCCGCCCTCTTTTGCTAATAAGACATCTAATGCAAGCCGATTTTGAAGAACCATAGCCCTTATCGATTGCATCTCTCCTTCTACCAGCATTAAGGACTGAGCAGTGCTGGCAGACAACCTGTCGACAACTGTTGCCAGTCGTCTAATTTTAACATCATTAAGGATTATTCCCAAAAGAGGGAACATAGCTCCAAAGACATCTCCAACCATTTCTGCATCGCCTAAATCTCTCCTTCCCCTCGATGATGTCTGGCCCTCAATGATCAATAAGTCTTGTGCATGATATATTTTGGGGAAGACAATTGCCAAGTAACATGATCCATACCAGTTGTCAGGTAGTCTCACGTAAGCATTTCTTCCACATACAAAATACACATTTGGAATCACTTGCATTCCCTTCAGGAAATCCTTAGTGTAGTACTCTAAATTAAAAGCATGTTCACAGTCAACTTCACCCACGTATACATTTTCATAATACGTTTTGGCTCGGTGAAGACATAACTTTCCTCTCTGCGCTTTATCTAAAGCTATTGGACCACTACTACCCTTTCTCTTGTGTGACTTCTCTTCCTCGGTCCAATCTAATTTCCCTTGTCCTGATTTTTTCAAAATCTTTTGTCTCCTGTAACGATCATCCACCTGCCCTATGAACTTTTTCTCGACTTCTGACACCTTGCATGTCAGATTATTTCTACGGGCATGTGAAGTATCTAAGGTAATCCAAGGAATGAAGAACTTGGCCAATCTGTCTTCACTCTTCCAGTAATCCCATTTATTCATCTGCTTATAATTCGGGACTTCTGGCAACACAGAATCATAATTGGAGAAATAGTATTCAAAACTATCTCTCTCATAAAATATACTAAGCAATAAGCTACATGTAATGCCATATGTCAGAGGGAGGTGATGATATCGAATTCCTTCATCTACAGACGCAGGCAACTGCATGCAGACGTAGCAATCCTTAACCTCCATGGCATCCACGTATTCATACAAAAGTTTAGCATAAGCATTTGACCTAAAGTCTCCTTGGGACTCGTCTACATGTAACCTGCGGGCTTCTGCAGCCAATAACGCCTTCTCTTGAGTGTTTTCCCTTTTCTCACCTGCAACAGTGGGTGTAAGTGTTACTACAGAATTCGCATCAGTTACCTTTACCTCTTCCTCATGTCCCTTTACATAAGAAATTGTTACCACTAAAGCTATTAATATTATCACTCCTACTATTAGTGTACCTATTATACATTTAGCTCTGCGGTTCGGGGTGCCGGCCTCCATTTCGTCAGACAATCTAGCTTTTCCCTTTCTCTTTGCAAAAAGTTCTTTTCCTCTCGTTCCTTTACAGTCTCTTTCAATCCTTTTTTTGTCTTTAGAATCCACACAGCTGGAGGCTGACAGCCTTTTTCGCAAAAAGTCCTTTCACAGTTCAAAAAGACAACCCTAGCCCTTCTCCATCCACTCAAGGGGTTCCCTAAAATTCTCTGCTTCCTGGGCGCTAGGTAATCTTCTTTTCTTCTGCTTGCTTTATTTACAAAGTCCTTTAACAATCGACTATTAGATTTGTGGTTGCAGCTTCAATAGCATAGTTCAATATTTCCATGCGAAGAGTATGCTCTTCATGTGCTGTTATCGTGGTACCAAAGTCGGGGAATTTCAATTCTGTAAGAAACATGTGTTTTAACTTGCTGAGGCGGGGAGGTCTGGGGAGCACGAATGTTAGTGACCCTTCTTGTTCGACACCGGGTACCAACAGTTGTATTTCCACGGTGATAATGGGCTCAGAACTGGACACCACCACCGCTCGGATCCTCCCTGTCTCCGGTTTCACAGACATTTGTCGCCAGATATGTCCACTCAGGTGTGGAGTATCTTCTGTTAGGCACACGCACTCTTCTTGACCTCCTTCGGTTCGGTGCCTCAGCGCCCTGAGCACCTTCTTCTGGGTCTGAGTCTTCTGATATCGGAGGAAGGGTTGCTTCTGGAGCTGACCTCAGGCTAGAACTTCTTCTTTGCGGCCAATTTGCTTCTCCACGTGCCCTTCTACTCCTTCTCCTTCTGGTCTGTTCTCGCTCTCTTTCAGACCTGTCAGGGTCAGACTCGTACTCCCAGCTGTCTTCTCCTTCTGTAGCGTCTTCTGTTTCGCTGTTGTACTGACCGTCCTCAGCTTGGTCAGACTCGTTCCCTGCTTCCACTGGCACCTCTACAGCTTGGCTAGCCCCCTCTATGGCTTCTTGGTCCTCTGCTGGACGTCCATTCGAGAGAGGAGCTGTTTCCAGAGGTGCTGGAACCCTTTTCGTATGCGACGCGTGTATCCAGTTGGGCAGGCCTCCCACCTTTACAGCTGTACTTGTGATCAGGATGACCTGGTAGGGCCCACGCCAACGAATATCCAAGCAGCTTCTTCTCACATGTTTCTTCACCAGGACCCAGTCCCCAGGATACAGGTCATGGCAAGGGCCCTGGCACGCTGGAACCTCTGCAGCCTGCACCTGAAGGGACACAGAACGCATGGCGTCAGACAGCCCCTTACAATAGTCCAGGATCATATCATCTGTGATATTTAACAGTGCAGTAGCTGGAATAGATGGCAGTCTCATTGCTCTCCCCATTAACACCTCATGTGGTGACAACCCTGTTCTTCTGTCTGGGGTACTACGAAGGCTCATGAGTACCAATGGCAGGGCATCAGGCCAACTCAGGGTCGTTGAGGAGCAAACTTTCGCTATTCTGGACTTGATCGTGCCATTAATTTGTTCCACAATTCCTGAGGCTTCTGGTCGGTAACTGCAATGGAGCTTTTGGTCTATATTCAGTGCAACACAAATCATCTTCACAAGCTCGCTGTTAAAATGTGTTCCCCTATCTGATTCCAAAAAGGCCGGCACCCCGAACCGAGGGATAAGTTCTCTAAGCAGTAACTTAGCCACTGTGAGGGTGTCGCACCTACGTGTAGGGTATGCCTCAACCCATCTGGAGAACACACAAACAACCACCAGGACATAGCGGAGGCGGTTGCATCTTGGCATTTCAATGAAATCTATCTGCATTCTGTTGAATGGACCTCCAGACCTTCCTATGTGACTTAGTGCAACTGGTGTTCTTTTCCCTACATTCAGCTGCTGGCAGGTCACACAACGCTGGCACACTGCTTCTGCTGCTATTCTAAACTTAGGATTGTACCAAGTCTGTCTAAACACTCTCAGCATAGCATCTCTCCCTAAGTGTACGGGACCATGTATGAGTCTAGCCATTGGACTCACCATCTCATTGGGCAACACTGCTCTGCCGTCTGCTGAGACCCAAAAATGAGTCTCACCCATTACACATCCTGCCTTTTCCCATGTTTCCTTTTCTGAATCAGGAGCATTTTCTTGCATGGTTGACAATTCATCCCAAGTATCAACAGTTTCCAGTATCATGGCTAATTCAGTTCTTACATTTATTCCACCCACATCCACCTCTGTGAAAGAGTAACCTTGTTCTGCGCAATACCGCGCAACTTCATCAGCATATCTATTGCCTTTCGAAACAAAGTCCTCATTTTTGGTATGTGCGATGCACTTTACAACTGCGATACTTGCTGGACATTGCAATGCTTCTAACAACAAGCGCACAAACTCTCCATTGCGAATGGGAGAGCCTGAAGAAGTCATGAACCCTCTTTGAGACCATAACTGCCCGTAATCATGAACTACCCCAAACCCGTATTGGCTGTCGGTGTAGATGGTGACTCGAATTTGATTGCCTGCTAAGCAAGCACGTGTTAGGGCAATAATCTCGGCTACCTGAGCGGAGTTTACTCCTTCCAGGCACCCTGCTTCCACAACTCCTTCAATTGTACAAACAGCATAAGCTGCTCTCAACTGCCCAACTTCGTCTCTTACACATGAGCCATCGACAAAGAAAACTTCGTCTGGGTCGGTCAGTGGCTCATCTACGATGTCGGGTCTGGGTTTGGTGCATAGTTCAGTCACATCGAGACAGTCATGGTCTGTATATTCATCATCATCATCAATATCATTTGGAAGTGGCATTAAGGTAGCAGGGTTCAAAACAGAGCATCTCTTGAGGGTCACGTTCTCTGCAGCAAGAATAACTTGCTCATAGCGCGTGAGCCTGCTATTGGTCAGATGCTGTGTTTTGGTCCTGGTCATCAACAGTTCAACAGAATGTGGCACGCACACCTCTAACGGGTGCCCCATGACGATATTTTCACATCTCTCAATGCTGACACCCGTTGCAGCAACGGATTTGAGACATCCGGGCAACGCTGCGGCTACTGGGTCTAAAGTAGCTGAGAAATAAGCAACTGGTCTACGGGCATTCCCATGGATTTGGACCAACACAGACAACGCACAACCTTCTCTCTCACAACAGTAAAGAAAGAATTGTTTATTGTAATCAGGCATTCCCAATGCCGGAGCACGACACAGGTCCTCTCGCAACTGTAGGAACGCCATCAAACAGTCTTTGTCCCATGGTACCGGATCACTCACCTCTTTGTGCGTCAGTTTTTGCAAGGGCTTTGCTTTCAGTGAAAAGTTCACGATCCACTGTCGGCAATAACCCACCATCCCTAGGAACATCCTGACCTCTCTCTGGGTCTGAGGCGCATTCATTTTCATGATCGCCTCTATCCTATCTGGTGACACTTTTCGTTTGCCTTTCTCAATTCTGTGTCCCAAGTACTGTACTTCTGTCAGGCAGTACTGCAATTTTCCCGGGGATACCTTATGCCCATTGGCAGCTAAGTGATTTAACAAAGCAATGGAGTCTTCCCTGCAAGCTTCTTCTGTGTCTGACGCCACAAGGAGGTCGTCTATGTACTGGACCAGAACTGACTTCTGGGGCAGCACTAGACTTTCAAGATTTTTCTTCAGAAGCTGGTTAAAGATCGATGGACTCTCTGTATACCCCTGAGGGATACGACACCATGTTAGGACGCGATTTTCCAGCTTAAATGCAAAAAGAAAATGGCTATCTTCGTCCAAAGGGATCGAAAAGAAAGCCTGACAAAGATCTATCACAGTGAACCACTCAGCTTGGAATGGAATCTGAAACAGTATCACTGATGGATTCGGCACCACTGGACAACATGAAACGACTATGTTATTAATCTTTCGAAGGTCCTGTACTATCCGAAATTTCCCATTTGGTTTCTGCAGACCCATAATCGGGGAGTTACATGGACTACCCACGATTTCTTTCAGTATTCCCTGTTTAATCATGGACTCGATCACGGGTTTTATGCCTGCAATCGTTTCTGGAGTCAATTTATACTGGGGTGTTCTTGGGAACTCAGCATGCGGTTTCACTACAATTTTCACTGGGTCCACCCCTTTGACCAATCCAATCTCTTCCCCAGTGAAATCCCATACCTCTGATGCCACTGTCTCTCTCAAATCCCAGGGAAGCTCGTCCACTGTCAAAGTAGGGTACAGCTCCACACATATTCTTGAGTTTGCAACTTTGAAATCTGCATCATCATCATTAGTCAATACCTCCACTCCCTGGGGTGTACAATATATAGTACAATTCAATTTGCACAACAGGTCTCTTCCTAGCAGACACACAGGGCTTGAATCGCAAACCACAAATTGGTGCTCATCGCTGTACTTCCCTATTTTCACCTGTACCGGTTCTGTCAATTGGCTGGTTATTCTCCTGTTTGCGACCCCTACCACCTGTATGGTCTCTCCAGACATGGGCAGGTCTGGAACTGCAGCTGATCTGATCGTGGATCTAGTGGCTCCTGTGTCCACCAGAAATGTCGTAGGGCACCCTGCTACTTCTGCTTCCACATAGGGTCCCCTCTGATCTACCTCTAAGGCTGCCCCGAGGGTGCAGTCTTCTCTTTCCACTCTCTGTCCGGTTAATGGGTCCACATAATAGCACTCTTCACCTTCTACAAACAGGGGCATTTGTCTATAGGTCTTACCCATACTCCCTACTCGAGGAGGTTGCGGGAACTGGGCTCGGGGAGGAGCCCCCCCCCCTTTGAGCACCTTTCCTTGGTATGGCGTCGCCCCTCTCATAGGTGCGCTCTGGACCTCTTCCTCCTCTATCTCTTGCTCTCCGATCTCTACATTGTAAGGGCACTCGCGTTTCCAATGCCCCAACTCGTTGCACTGGTGGCACCTAGTCGTTTTCTTCAAGGTAGCTATGTCTACTCTGGGTCTAAAGGTAGTACTCTCCTCATTACCCTTGTTCTGACTGTACTGCTTCTTACCTCCTGTACCTGTCCCTTGCTGCTGTTGTTGCGGTCCCCCCTTTCCTGCTGCCTGCAATTGTACCACCATCAGCTTCTCTTTTAGTTTCTTAGCCTTGGAGTCTACCTCATCACAGCAGTACCTGGCATATCTCAGTATTTCATCTAGGGGTCTACTTTGCCAACAAATCGAGTGTTGCTGAATCATTAAACTAATATCCGGTCTCAGTCCCAGGACGAACTTGGACACGAATTGCCCTATGTCCTTTGGATCCATTACATCCAAGCCGCTATACTGTTTAAACGCCTTCAGCAATCTCTCGTAATATTCATGGACTGTCTCTTTGGGTTCCTGTCTCGTTCTGTCTATTCTGACCCAATCTATGTCTTGCATTGGCACTTTTTCTTTCAGCCAAGTCATCACTCTCTCGAATTTTGCCATCACGATCTCGGACGGCCCATTAGTCCTAGCATCTCTCTCTGGCTCCGTTGTGGGCCACTCAGCGCTAACCTTGCATGCTGTCCACAGATCTCCTGGTACTACAATGTCAAACAGCGTGTTCAGATCTATCCATAGGACTTTTGAGATCTTTACAAACCTCTCGACTTGCTTGTACCACTCCACGGGGCTCTCTCGTAACTTGGGGAAAGATGTGGTAAAAGCAGCTAAATCTCCCCTACTCCAAGGGACATGTACATAGCTCCCATTGGCAACTTCACGCAAAGGGTAAGCTTCTATTCCCTGCTGTCCTGGTGTTATACCAATCATGCTTCTTCTGCCGGTCCCTTTCTTGGACCACCTCTCTTCCCATTTATCTAGTGCCCTCCATGTCCTTATTCCAGTAATCAGTTCCCTTATGTGTGTTTTCAGCCCAATCGTTCTCCTCTCATCTAGATCTCGATCTGAGTAATGTAGCCTGTGGTTACCCTGTAATGCTTTGGTTCTTGACAAGTCCACCATATATTTGCCTGCTAGTTCGACTAACTTCTCATGGACTGCTCTCGCCTTTCGTGTGATGTCCTTTGCCATATACAGTATTTCATCCTGTTCATACATTTCCATTCTTTCTAAAGGCAGGGTACCATCTACCATGTCATCCAGATCTGACCTTAAGCTGGAGACATCAAGTCTCTTGGCTTTTATCTCAGCTCGCAATATGTCTTTTGAAGGGGGCTCACTGGTCTCCCTACCATCCCAACTTCGAGCTCTGCGTTTGGGCTCGGGAGAGTTAATGGGTGGCCTCCCTTGCTCCCATCTCTCCAGGTCCCATGCTCGGCCATCCAATCTTGGAAGGTGATGGAACACGGGCCTTTTATCCCTACTCTCTCTCTGCCCACTCTCGTCTTCTTCTCTCCTCTCACCGCACATCTCTCTGTTATTTTCCCTCTGGTCGCTACACTCCCTTTGCCTCGTATCGCTCAGTATCCGATACGATCCTTCCTGGTTCCCCATATTTCCTGGGCTGCGCTCATTTCTGTCATCACAGGGACTATGGTGCGACCTCTCACAACTCCCATTCTGTTCTCTGGTGCCAGGCACACAGTGTGGACACTTAAAGCTGTTCCTGTACTCTTGCGCTCTCCTCTCCCCTTCACTGAGTATTGGGCACGCCACCCCTCCACTCCCTGGGCCCCCGTTTTCCAGGTCTGTTCTACCTCCATTCCGGGCCCAATGGGTGACTCCCCTACTCCCTCTACAGTCCCACTCCGGGCTACTCTCCCCAGCCCCGCAGTGAGTTCGTGCTCTGCTGTCCTGACTTTCCCTTTCTGCTTCTGCAGCATTGATGCACTTTTGAGCCTTCACTGCCTCATCCCACTGCTTCATGTACTCATTTAGCTCTTGAAAGGATTTTCGTCCAGATCCCCTCAGATCCATTGGCCATCTGGGGCCCCCAGGATCTCCTCCTGGGTCCCCTGCTGTGTGCATCGGGGTGCTCCACTCTCTGGGTATCGGCATCTGACTTGGGGAATTAGTGGTATCGTTCCTCCTTGCCTGCTCTGCTCTTTCTCTGTCTTTCCGTTTCCGTTCTTCCCCTTTTGCTCTCTCTTGGTCATATATCGATATTATAGGACCTATGGTAACAGGTACCTGTAGTGCATCTGGTAATGGGTAGGATGTGGCGCTTTCCGTTTCCGGCGCTCTTTGTACCACAAACCTACCGACTACCTGTTGCACCTGACTAGGCTGGAGCAACTCTTTCTTTGGCTCAGGATCCCACTCTGAACTGGGAAGCGGTCTATGCTCTCCTGCATTGCCCCCCTTTTCTCTTTCAGTATTCTCGACCTCTCCCCCCGCTCTATTATACGGGGGTGGCCTGTCTGTCAGTAATCTGTTTATCAGGCTGTCCTCTGTTTCGCTCTCATCATCTTCTTCTAGGGGGCTTTTATTTACTGGCGCCTCTAACACTGGGTACAGTTTATTTATTTCCAAATTATGCACTCTCCATCTTTTAGCATCCGCATCCCACCTGGCATCCTGTACTGCCCTTACCGAGCGTTTCACCCTTTCTTGTCGTCTGTTCATATTCCTTTCATGCGCTGCCCTAAGCCATGCCTCAAGGGCTTCAAACTGGGTTGGTCTAGGCAAGGGTCTCTTTGAGGTCATGACTGATTTCAATCGATGTAACACCTCTAATCTGAACGTCCCGTACTTCGGGAACGTCAGTTCCTCGTTTCCTTCAGTAATCTTACTCCACTCTGATATCCAAAGGATCGTATGCAACCCAACATTTACTGCCATATAACGAGCTGGCGTACCCTCCGGCGGGGCTTCTTCCCCTTCATACGATCCTCGCCTCTCTTTCTTAAACAGCGCTTTCAACCATTTAAAACACTTCATAATTATGCGCACAAAGTCCAGCCTCGCTACTCTGTTTACTTCCTGATGACAATCCACCAATCCTGTCGCGGCTTTGCTAGCTTGGCCTATCACAGCGCGGTCTTTCTCCTGTTGGCCAATCACGTCGCGACCCTGTATGACGTGTTCGCTAGCTGGCCTATCACAGCGCGGTCTTTCTCCGGTCAGCCAATCACTGCGCGACACCACCTGACGTCTCTTTTCTCCGCTTCGCAGCAGCACCCCTCCTTTCTCAACTCGTCTCCCGGTTATGCATGCGTCCCATTCATACACTGAAAAATGACTACTTCCGACCAAGCGGTCACTTCTCTCGACTGTACGTCCACAGTCTATCTGTAATTGTCAACACAACTGACGCTCTCTGATAGGTTACTTACACACACAGTAACTTCCGACCAGCGTCCGTTACTCACGCACTCACTCTTACGTTCCCCCTATCTCGGTCTCTCGGGTGATCAATGGTACCTCATGACCCCCTTCACACTAGTTGACAATTACTCTGGGTGTCCGATACACCCGAACCACTTAAGCTCTCCTTGAACTTAAGATTTCCACCGGTTGCGCGCGCTCACAACCTGTTCCACAGTCACTCTACAGACATTCAACTCCGCCAGACATTACAACATAGATACAATACAGAAACACCGCAATCTAACACGCATAACCCTTTATACTCACTCTCGACCGATACTGCTGCTTTTTCTGTCTCACGTCATCCGGATCTTCATCTGCGGGCTGTTCTTCCGATCATCGATTTCTAGGGGCCTTGGGGTAAGCTAACCTGGCCTAGGTCACCGTCCTCAAGAAGGCAACCATCCTCTATAGCTACCAACTGAAAGGGCGAGATTTTGATCGATACCTTATCTCTATTGATCCAAACCTCGATCTGGTCGACTGAACCTTTATTGCCTGTCTTGGAAGGAAACAGTACACCTATCTGCAAATTAGTTCACCCAAGAAAGGACTCTACTCTCAAAGATCACGGACAACTTCTAGGTTTCAAAAGTTTATTGTAAAGATATAATGAGCTGCAAATACAAGCATCTCAGAATGAGATTCACGAGATACACAGGTCCAATTACATACATGTGCTCTCGAAAAGCCCTCAGACGAGCAACAGAAATCACTAACACAAGTTCTAAAAATAGCAAAGCTATCAGCATAGACGCATATCTCTCCTTCATTTAGGTTGGATGAAAACAAACACAGGTTAGGCGTCCCTACCCTGTTCTAGATGGTATCCCTACTTAACCAAATCCCAACCTAACAAAGGTGTCAGCAATGAATGACCCCCAAGGGAAGTCACCCACTCTAAGTCTCTTGGTGAAAACCTAAAGTTCTCCAGTCATGACCCCTCACTGCCTACCCATCCGCTCTCTAAAGGGTCCTCAGGTCTCTGCTCTAACTCCACCCAGGGGTGCTGTCCCTAATACAAAACAGTCAACAACATTTGAGACGCCCCTTGCGAAACGCCTCTCACGTGGTGCAACTTCAGGCTTTTTCCATGATGCTTTGTATTGGGCCTCAGACGTTAGAGTTGACCTTGCTTCTCAGTCTCTTCTCCGGCCCGCTGATACCCCTTAAACATTCCAGAACCCTCCTCCATGTCTGGGCCGTCTACTGAACAGACCTCTATTCATTCACTTATAATTGGATCCCCCCTTTCCTGTTGCAGACAGATATCTGCCGCCAAGAACCCAACTCTCATAGACTTCTAAAAAGGCTTGCAACATTTCTCAGCCCAGACATGTACGTGTAAATCACTGCTAAAACATTTCAGGCCTACAATATTTCACATTATGATTATAGCATTCAATTTCTTCATTTAATTAAAGCATGTTAAAACTCTTATTCTATTATTTAGAAAACATTACTCTAAATCATGGCCCATTAATGCAATGACCAAAAACGTTAAACAATCTGTGTCGTGAAAAGAAACACCTTCCCTTTTAGCTCCAGCTCTGGCCCTGAGGCCTACCACGTTCTGCGTTTTACCACAGACCATCTTATATGTTAACAGCTACACGACATAGATTCAAAATAATCACGTCTAATAAAATCATATAATGTCACACATTTCTGTATTAGTTCCACTTCTACTTAAATCTCTATATTAGCTATACATTTAGAATATAATTTCATATACTATTAGCACTCATGGCATTTCTCTTCATGAATTATGCTCTCTATAGGTAAGTGTGATGTACTCATATATTTATATCAGTTTGCGCTCTCTCAATATCAAACACCTATGACAAAGGGGGCGGGTTGCTTCTTCTTTCATTTATAAAGAGTGTAGGGGTGACTCTGGGGAGGCCCCAACATCTCTGTATGCATCTAGTCAGGAATGGGATGAGGATGTAAGGCAGTGCACATCACTAAGACCTACATGAGAGGCCGGGTTAGGATGAAATGTCACCTTTAATGCTGCTAATCCCCACTGTGCACATGCTGCTCCGGTGCTGGAGACACTGCTAGGTGAATCTGAGCCTCCCAGTTGTGCCTGACAGGTTGGGAGACCCCTGAATAAAGAGCCCGGCTGCAAGCACAGCTATGCTGGGGACGGTGGGGGGTGACAGCGGCCAGAACCTCGGGCTCTGCACCGTTCCAAGTGTGTTCAGCTGGATTTTGACAAATGCAACGTAGCTGTGGACTTACCCATATCCCAACGACCAGCACAAAGACGAAATACGCCACCACCACGATGATGTCCGGAGTACCCAGCGTCTTCTCCACACCGGTGCCGCCGGGGGCTGAAGTGGCGCTGTCCATGGCTGGGAGCGAAGTGTCAGCTGAGGTGAGGTGCCGGGTGAACTTTGAAGCACTTCTTCGCAGCCTTCTTCTAATTATTAACCGATTCCTGCCCCTGAAAAATAGTGATCAAGTAATAAAACATTGCTAATTGGATTAATTGCTTGGGTTCAGAGACCGATTAAGGGGTGTATTTAACGAGCATTTGATATCACAATAGAATCAAGAGTCGGCTGTGAGTTCTCGCACAGTTCACACAGCCTCCTGTGTGGATTATAAATACAATGTAAAGCCAGAGGTAGCGCATTGCTTTGCAGAGCACTGTTGAGCACTGTTGCTTGCACAGAGGCAGCGAGTCCTCCCAAACAGAGGTAGCTCAGATGATAAGGTGTGCCCCTCTGTGCCACCCGTGCACCTCTCTGAGGGGCGAGGCACTCAAGAAGGGAAGGGGATGGGATGTACGGGGGCAGGTCTGGAAAAACACCACCGCTGAAAACTGCTTTTTCAGAGAGACTGTGTTTGCTGAATATAAACAGGGCCACAAGAATTATTCGTCAGCGATGGGCAAATCTATAATTATGCGAGAAATGCGCCGGCTAGACGATTACATAATCCTAGTGGAATCATGCAGCAGGGAAGGGCAAAATTATGCAGCAAGGATAAGTAAATTAAGTGGCAAGAAAAGGCGAATTATGTGGGATAATGCGTCACATTTTGTGATATTATTACTTCATTATGTTGTACATTTTACACTTGTTAACACTGTATTGGCATGGGTTGATTCTCATTAGTACCAATTTAACACCCACATGCAACCATAAGCAACAGAAAAGTGACCAGTCAACTTTTGAAAAGGACCTTTCAGTACACAGCAACACGCATGCCCCTGCGATTTTAGTAACTTTCGACCGTTCGAACTAGAAACATTTTTTTTTATCTGTAGATTATGCAGCAGGTGAGGAATTATGTGGCAATGGTGGCAAAACAATCTTTTGCGGAAAAATTCTGGGGCCGCACCATTGCATATTTCCTGTGGCCCTGAATATACCCCAGTTTAATAGGTGGCTGTATAATGTTTAAAATACCCTGCTCAAATTCCAGATTTAGACCTGGTGTGTTTTATACACAGTCCCATCCAATCATATTCTCGTACCGCTGTCAATGAATACGTGCTCACTGTCCAATTCACAGGAACGAGCTGCAAGAATTACCCCTAATGGCAAAAGTGGTGCAACACATTTTCTGTACCTCTGTTGTCTGATACGTTCAGGTCAACATCTCTGGTCATAACAAACAATATACTCATTTCTGCAGGGGAAGTGCAGGAAATAGTGCAGTCATGAACTACTTCAACTTATGTATGGACTATAAGTGGCCACTGCTGAAGGCTACTCTATTGTGACTGAGTGCTGGGCAGTTGAGGGCAGCAGCACGCACTAGAGTAGCATGAAGTGTGAACAATAAAACTGTGGGAATTCTAAAAATGCAAAGAACAACAGACTGAACAACTAGGTAATATCACCTTAAGTGTGTACTATTTTAAGAGAGCAGTATGCCCTCTGCCACAGTTTTGGGCTACCTGGTGTTTAAATAGCTGAAATGCTGTAGACAATGGTAAATGGATATTTGTCACTGGACCTGCAATGGAGTGTGTGGGTTTTGGCTTCATATGAAGCAGCATTTGCTGATATTTTTGCAAGAAAAACAAAACATAATACAATAACATAACACAAAGTAACATAACAACAACACTACAACATAAAAGTGCACAACAAAACAATTAAAAAACAGAATGCAACAACCACAGTACAACTAGGGTTGTCACCTTTCCAAGTGAAAAATACTGGCCATCGTTTCACATTTTAAGATTCTGCAAAGGGCTAGACATGATACTTAAATAGGGCTTTCTATGAAAACATACATATGCAGGGCACAAGTTCGATAAAAAGAAGTGGGGCGACTGACCAAGTCAGACACTATGCAAGTGACATCGTGATACGTGTCATGACGTCAGGACGTATCGCTATAAAAGAAATAAAATAATGCTATCTACATTATTTATGTAAATACCATTTACATGTAAGAGTGATGTTCCAGGACGCCTCCTGTCAGGTTATTCAAACAAAAGGAGGCCTGATGGCCCATTAACTTTGGCCTGGCCAAAGGTGTAACAAAAACCACCAAAGGAGACAACATGCAGGCGCTGCTGAACCTCTCCCCGTGTCTTACACTGGGACAAGTGCAGAATATTTCTGTAGGGCCCAACATCCTGGCAGGGTTAAAGGCGTCCACCCTATGGGCCCGATTCACAGAATGAACTTGAGACTCAATCCTAAACTTACTACTATTTTGGTATTCACAGAATGAACTTACTACTTTTGGTATTCACAGAAGTTAGGATTTTGTCTTCAGTTTGTCTTTAGACAGACTTAAGACAGACTTAAGACAAAATCCTAACATCTGTGAATACCAAAAGTAGTAAGTTCATTCTGTGAATGCCAAAAGTAGTAAGTGCATTCTGTGAATACCAAAATAGTAGTAAGTTTAGGATTGAGTCTTAAGTTCATTCTGTGAATCGGGCTCTATGAAAATAGTGGGTGGACGCCGTGTACCTGTGTGTACCCCCGACTTGTGCCCTGTATGTATAAATTTTATTTTTAACATGGACTTTCTGCCTTTGTTTACTTTAATCATCAGTCAGGGTCATTAAGGCAGCTGTAGAACCCATTTAAAGTAGTTTCCTCTTACTTTTACTATTTAACTTGTGTATTGATAAGGGGAAAAATACCAGCTTCAGGTGACTTTTCTACTTTTTGGAGGGGTACGGACATTAAAATACCAGTTATACTAGTATTGGGGTGGGCGAAATATTCAGTTCCGCCTACATAATTGGCAACATTTTGCCCACTCTGCATTTTTCTTTAACGCAGAGTTCTGGCTAAATTCCGCCAATCGCCACGTGGTGGAATTTTTCTTCCACTAGGCTCCAGAATATGCGAGCTGGCGAGCACAAGCAGGATTTGGCGTCCCCCAGAGTGATTTTCGTCGGCTAGTGGTCACTGGTGTTCATGAGTAGTCACGTTCAGAGGGCTGTCATTCAAGTAGATTTGCAGCTGCTCAATTACATTTTCTACTCAAACCCGCTCAAGTAGATTTTTCTACACAAACAGCAGCAAAATCAACTCGAATGGCTGTGCACTCTCACGCAACACATTGTGCCTTTTGCGTTGATTTTCAGGGCTGCTCGTGCCTCCAGCTCTAGAGTTTTTCTCTAACTACGTGGAATTCCGCAGAGTGAACCTCCTCAAGTCCGACCCACCGCCAGAATAAAACCGACCAGGTGGAATCCTATGTACCACACCAATGCAATAATGCTGTACAAAAACATAATATGACATTACACAACCTCTCACCGCCATAACGAAAGCCAACACAAAAAAATGCACACAAACATTCTTGTCACCCATTATCACCTTCAGATAATATGTAGTAAAAGGGGCAATAAGTGCCTTAATTACCACCAAAGACATGTATCAGCGCCACTCAAAAATGTTTTTCATCCGCCCCCTTTGCTTTCTATGCCGATGGTGCCATAGAGCATGGAGGCAGCCAACTGGCCACCCAGGAGAGAACAGAGGACGGGTCGTGGGGAGGAGAGGCATGGGTCTACTCTAGGTCACCCAATTGCCCTGAGAGACCCTTTGACCTGTGGTTCGATTGCGAGTTTCCCTGCGGTTGTACCTGCTGTCGCGCTCGGCGTCTCTGCTGCCTTCTGCGGGTCGATTCTTTGCTGCCCCGCGTGGGGTGGCTCCCCCTCTTTCTACCGCCGCCGGCTCAGAGCTCAGCTTCTTACGGTAGATTTCTTCGGGTTCCGGCCTCTGGCATCCGGCCGCCGCCTGTGCTCTGACGGGCAGGTGGATGAGGGTCAAACAATAGGATGCGGACACAGGGATGGGAGTCTGGGATTAGACGCAGGGTCCAGGATACCACCATGCGTCCTGCATGCAGGGAGAAAGAGGGCAGCCCTGGACAGACAGAGGGAAGGAACCGCATGAGCAGGGAGAGGGGGGCGGCATATTCTCTTCTCTTATTGGGCAGACACGAGGGTAGCTTACTTTGTTGAAGGACTGGGTTCAGAGATTAGACACTTAAAGTGCGCCAATGCGTTTTTGTTGACATTTCAGCCAGTATGTGAGAAGTGTTAGATACAAAAATAATTGTCACATGGGAACACTGGGTCATTTCGATAACAATCGGGGGTTCTCTGAGTTTAAACAATGGGGAGTCTCTTGCATTTTTCACTCTAGCACTTTTAGAATTTAAATATTTAGATGTTTGTGTAGCGCTGACATGAAACACAGGATGCTTTTAATAGAGGAGTGAGTGAAAACAAGCCATTGCTCCCTCCCAATGTATGCCCCCGGTAACAGTGATATTAGCACACGCTACTTGCCAAACAGGGTCGTAAGTAATGCAGGCCCCCTCAGCCCCAGCGGCGCAGGAGGGCCCCCAACCCCTGTGGGGGCCCTCAACCCTCCAGTGGGCCCCATCCTGCCCAGGGCCATTGGGCCAATACAGTCACACACGGGCCCCTTCCTCACATTTTGCGGGGGCTGGCAGAGTAATTCTGCATTATCCCACTTTGGCCAAAGAGGGCCCATTATTCATTATTTTTATAGCCGTGGTTAATTTGTTGTTTACTCAGTCAGAACAGCAGCACAAGGACAGTTGTGTGTGCATAGCCACGCGTGGTCTGTCACATTCTTTTATATTATGCTTGTTATTTTGGCGAGCTATTCAGCTCCTAATGGCATAGATCTGAACTGTTCCCTTATGCTGACCTCCGAGCTCTGCGATGCCCAGTTCCGAAGCCCCCAGCACAGCTAAGCAGTGTCATCTTGGTCATTTTGAGCCCGTAGACAGTGGGCACAGGATATTTGCAGCCCTGATACCCAGTGAACACCGCCACTGAGCAGATGCTTGAAATAACTAAGCAGTGATATTTGATCAGACAGCCCCCCACCAGGAGGAAGCTGGCAGAGAAAACGCCCATGAAGCAAAAGCACCAGCGCTTGTCGTGTATTTCTATAGGTCCTGAATCGATCCCCCTATTCCTGACCCTATTCTGGTTAAACTACCTAGCTAGTTAACTAACAGTCAGCCCATGAGGCAAGAAATCCCCCATGATGCAGATACCGTTATCTGACGCAGTCACACTACGGCACAGGAACGTGTTATCTGATTAGGTCATAACGCTTGAGATCTAATTAGACAAGCGACATTCCTCCAGCCCCTGATAAGGCATACGACGTTCTCATAACAAATCAAACCTATGACAACCTGGAAAATCCGTGCGGCCATTGTTTTGATTTCACAGAGAACTTTTGCAAAAGAATGTGCTAACGAGCAAGTCGTATGACATCTTTATTGACGTACCTATGTCCATCCTTACGTCAATCTCGGCACCTTTAAGGTATAAATATTGCCGACCTTGCCCTATGCAAACACACGCGTGGTGACAAGACGGAGCAGCCATACTTGCCGAAGCCGAGAGCAGAAGCAGACCCCGCAGGCAGCAGCCCCGCCTTCCTGACGCGCTGAGAGACGCGCTGCTATCTCAAGCCGAGAGACCCAGCACCGGCGCTTCTGGGCAGCCCTCGCAGGCAGCCTGGAATATCGAGAGCAGAGAAAGAGATACCATTCCTCATTCATCCTAACTTCCAGGTACAGAACTGAACAACCCCTCACAGAGAATTCTTTAGTTATTCACTTGGCAAAAACAAACTTAACTTAAACTGTAACTTTCTATTCCCGCCCACGCATTAGACTTAGGTCAGGTACACGGGGTAGGCGTATTTAGAAACACCAGTTGAGTACGTTTAGTCAAATGTATATGTGTATGTAAATATGTTTTAATCATTTTAAACATCGTATGGCTCAGAAACCATATCAATGTTTTTACAGTATTATTTTATACTATTGCTTCTAATGTATGCACTTTACTTAACTATAAGTATCGCAATAATATCGATCCATTTCTCTTGTACGAGAAAAGAGACTGATCAATAAATAACACCTTTTATTGAACACGCCCGTCTCTTCCTTTTCTCTACATTCTGATGAGACTAAGAATGCACGTACTGACTGAGTAAAATAATTGCCTTGTGCTCACACGACTCTTGAGATTGACTCTTGATTAGGGGAGAGCAAAGTTGTCATGTTCTATGGTTGTCAGAAACTAAATCCCTTCTTGTCTAATCAGGGGAGTTAATCCTTCCTTGAACATTCGAGAAAGTTTCTAGCGAACTCTGAGCTTAACTGGCAAACCCAAAAATTAAGTCTAGTATCGACAGTAATAGACCTAGTTAACGTCTGGCCTAGGCTTTTACTGCTGTAGGTACTATTCCAATGCGCAGAGCCTATTGGGAAAATAGGAGCTACACTACATGGCGCCCAACGCGTTTGGAAAGGGCGATAAAACTAACGTAAGACATTTAGAGTAACTCAGTCGTGCTTTCTCACTCAGACCCCTTTTCCCAAATACTCCAAAGACGTCTGGAGTGGGTGAAAGGTTATTATATCCTCCAAAACCTCGCAGGAGGGAACTCCTATGTATGGTTTTTGGTCTAGTCAACGTTGAAGGATAAAACAGTTCCAGAATATTGTGCATCTAATCTCTGTTTCCATAAGAAACCTGATCTGCAAATAAAAATAATACCATCCTGTCAGTAAAATGGGAGACAGTGATGGAGAAAGAGAGGCAATTAGATTAGCTACTGAAATAGCAGATGCTGATGCTACCATGCAAGCAGCAGACGCGGATATAATACTCATTCCGGTCATTAAAAGGAGATCTATAACCTTAAAACTTATAGAAAATGGACTGACACCTAGAGGTGGCAGAGTCATATTCGTAATTGAGGCACACGAATATCGGCAGACAGAGGTATACTATACATGGATACATTTTCCAGCAGCAAATGCTGTAACAAAGTACTTCCACTATTACAAAGTAGAGGAACCTCCTGAAACGTACACTCCTTTCGAGGAGGTGGAAGTACCACTCAAATTCCAAGAGCATTTGCTCTTATTTGATGGCGCCCTAATACATAACAATCACATTACAAGGCTCGGTCCTTTAGGAAGACCAGGAGCAACGTGGCCGGTCTTAGCCGGATACACACCACATCCAGACATCGAAAGAATGCCTGCAGCAGAGCTGTTAATACAGCTAAAACAACTACTAAAAATTCACAGACAATTAGTTCAGTATGTAATGCGGACTTCAACAATTCAGCCAGCGATTAAACTTCCACAGCTGACCCCTCACCAGGGGAACACAAATAAAATTACACCACAGAACATCCAATCCTGCCTAGGTAAAGTTCCAGCTAAACGGGAACAGATACCATTCTGGTTGGCACAGAAAATTACCCAAATAGAGGCGGTGTTTCCCGACACCACCCCGCTGGAAAAACACAGGATTCTGACTATATGTCTCCCAATGGGAATCGCACCACACATTGAGGACTGTGACACTTGGGGTACAGTCTTTGCTTCCATCTATACAAAAACGCACGGTGTTCCATCCATTTCGGTAATACCAGATGTGCTTAAACAAATTCAAGATGAATACGGTCCAGAACCTGCTTTAACTCTTGGTATGAAATTACTGAAAGACTTCAAGCAGGTCTCGGCTATATTACTAGCCAACATAAAGGGTGAAGCAGCAAACGTGGCGATCCGCCAGAGGTTAAAAGAGACAGATATAGCAGACCAACCAGCTGAAATTGCCAGAATCATAGAAAAATCCTATGAAGAACTAGGCAGAGATAGTCTAGGTGGAATACCAGTAAAACCGCAACTGACTACAAGTCCAGAAAAAATGTTTTTTAATAATAATAATAATTCACCAAAAAAGAACTGGGATGGGAACAAACAATCCAATCCTAAAGAAAAGAAATTCCAGTCCAGAGGAAGGTCTCCTAGGCGAAGAGAGAAATCTCCAAACCCGAGACAAAGGTCACCCCAGAGTGAACCCTCTGGGAATAGATATAACCTTAGAAATAGGGATAATATTAAAAAACCTGATAGATATCAAGACATTGATACACGTCCCTCTCAATCTTTTCAGAATTCCTCGCAGAAATCGGAAAGAAGAGGACGATCAGAAGAGCACGCCAAGTCCAAAGACAAGGAACCTGCTCAACTGAAAAAGAAATCACAATTTCCAAAAAAGAAGGTAGCCAGTATCAAGGTAGTTAACAATGCCGAGAATACTGAGGACACAACTGAAAAACGGAGAGTGGGCTCAGACAATGCTAGACAGCGCAGCAGAGGTGAGCATAGCTCGCAAAGTCCTTATGAATCATCTGGAGACAGTGGACACGAATGAATACCTTCAAGTGGAAACTGCAGATACCAGAGTTAGCAAGCCCCACAAAATATACGAGATAACATTACGTATAGAGGGAGATAAGACTAGGAAAATAAGGGGACTATTTTGGGATAACCTTTCCAAGGGCTATGACATCCTTCTAGCTGAAAAAGACTGGCCACCAGAGTTTGTCAGGGAGTGCCCTCATGGCGAAGAAGTAATTATGCCTGCCTTCTCGAATCAAATACCGATTCATAAAAAATACACACTTGCTAGAAAGTGGGCAGCGGCCTTAGCACCTGCTTTATACAAAAATCATGTAGGATGGGATGAGGACTCTCCTCCTCACAAAATCCAGCTAAAATCACAACCAACTGCACAAAGGCAGTACCCAATTAGGCAAGAAGCTAAAAAACAAGTAAATGAAATACTAGATCAGCTAGAATACCAGGGGGTGATTGAAACTTGCACCTCACAAATGAACAATCCTTTGTTTCCGGTCTCCAAACCAGACAATTCATACCGTCTAGTTTTGGATTACCGACAGCTTAACACATGTTGCAAAACTTTTGCAGTGCAAAACTCACACAGTGCTGCACTAATGAATAACATAGTGCGCAAAAAATACAAAACAACCTTGGACATCTCCAATGGATTCTTTTGTCAAAACATAGCACCAGAGAGCAGATATTTAACAGCTTTCTC
Organism: Lissotriton helveticus; assembly: GCF_964261635.1. NCBI lineage: Eukaryota > Metazoa > Chordata > Amphibia > Caudata > Salamandridae > Lissotriton > Lissotriton helveticus. The sequence continues at coordinate 211,039,060 of NC_136058.1, forward strand.
AGTAAATGGCACTCAAAAACAATTCTGTCGGTTAGCCCAGGGGTACAAGAACAGCCCGGGGGTATTCTCAGCAAGAGTAACAGAATTACTACAACTATATGATGATGAAGCATTATCTTATGTCGATGACATTTACTTAACAGATGATGACTTGGAGACTCACTTGAAAAGAGAGAACACCATAATACTTGGTTTCGCTGCAGAGGGTTACAAATTCAACTTCAAAAAGTCCAGAATTGCCCATCTGACAGTCCTATTCTTAGGATATGAGTTATCAAGTGAAGGCAAAAGCCTGGCAGACAATTTCCTAGAGAAATGTGCCGTAATCCAAGCTCCTAAAACACTAAAAAACCTACAGTCAATTCTAGGCTTCCTAAATTTCGGAAGAACATACATTGCAAATTACGCAGAAAGGGTCAAGCCCCTTTATGATCTAATTAAACCAGACTTTAAAAGATCCAGTTGGACTCAAACACACACAGAAATTTTGAGATCCTTACAAACAGACATGCTAATTAAGACAAAATTAGAAACCCGTGATAATACACGCAACCTTGTGATCCGAGTCATCCCAGGGAGATGCGGATTCACATACCTGACCTCTAATGAGGGAGAAAAGGTACCAATTGCATTCAAATCACATTTGTACACAAAAGCTGAACAGAGATTCAGCAACAAAGGAAAAATTGTTCAAGCAGTTCAAACCGCAATAGCTAGAGAAAAAGACATAGCTGACGGTAGACATATCACAGTCAGAACAGCTGAATCAGCCTTTGAGGCATTAACAACACCGTGTAATTTACCATCAACAACATTGGATCCAGAATGGATACAATGGGTGAATTCAATTACAACGGACAAAGTATACTACTACTTTGATCCAGAACTAGAAGAATTAAAAAATCTAAAATATGAAAAGACGTATCCTCTGCCAATCGACATTCTGCCTCTACGACATTACGCCTGTGTAATCTATACAGACGGACATGCTCAACCCTCCGTTTGGGGAGAACATGCATACAATCCCACATGTGAGATCACAAAAGAAGTGTGGCGCGGAGGTATATTAAAACCTCTATTAACAAAATCACACTCAGTAGAAACTAATTCAGAACTACAAACTGAAATAATAGCTTTGAAAATGGCGCTAGATAATGCGGATCGCGAATTCCCGACGCTTATAGTGTCAGATTCATATTTCTGCGTCAAAGCATATAACAAGGATTTGCAGACATGGATTCAGAACGGTTACAAAGATGACACAGATGCACCAATAAAGCAGAGACTTCTCTGGGAACAAGTAGCTCTTTTGAAAAAAGAACTACCAAAGACTCACGTGACTCACTCACTGAGTCATCAACGTGATGGCGTTCACGTTGTAGGGAATTCATTGGCTGAAACAGCCGCAGCGGCAGCCACTAAATCGGCTCCCGTAGATCGAAAAAAGCGTACATTAAAATACATTGACGGTGAAACAATGCTGGCAGTGAAAACGTCATCAAAAGGCGACTGCTCAGCGTTACCGATCAACTATCCACTCAATTATACATACATAATCGATGCAAACTCCGTCCCTTTTGCTCGAATCCCTGGAGTGGGGGATAGAGTGATTCCAAACATGGACAGGAGACACTTGTTAATCGCAGACGCACACATGGGCGAGGGTCTCAGACACCTTAAATTAAAAGATTCTCTGGAAGAATTACAATCACGGTACTGGTGGCCAGGCATGAGCCTGCACTACACCATGTTTGTAAAAAACTGCCCAAACTGCAACAGAGATCGCAGTGGGGAGAGAAGCAGTTTAATACCTCGTCGTATCAAGGCAGATAATATTACCAACAAAAAGAATGGCTTGCGATTAACATACACAGGCTAGTTCCACTTATAATGTAGATCCACAGCACTCGGCTGACGTCCGGACTGTTATACAAGATTTGCGAGTCTAAATGGCATATACGCTAAGAGCATGCTACGTTCGACCATTTTTTTTTTCACTCAGGCAATCCAGCCTGGGGGGGGAAAGAATGGCCAAATGAGCACAGCCCAGCGGGAATCTTCTCACTTCCTTCCTGAGGGTATGGGATGGTGTAAAGAAAAAACCAAGGCAGAAAGCAATCTATAATGGAAAGGACATTAGGTTCGGGAGCTGGGTGGGTCAAACATCTAATAAGTGTCCAACGTAGTCTAAATAACTTGCCAAGAAATTCTCTGAAGGGATTCAGTCCGTACGAATTATTATTCGGAACTAGGATGTTGATCTCTGACCTTGATAGTCAGACTTCAGTGGTAATAGAAAAAACCTTTGATGTCAAAGACCGTTTGGCTATTTTGCAGGACTTAAACAAAACAAGAAAAGACCTGAGCAACATACAGTTGAAACAACAGCCAACAACCACTGAAGAATCACCACCTGTCCCAGCAAGACCTGTCTGGATTCCAAAAGTCGGGGATCTAGTCAGGGAGAAGATCGCGGTAAAGAAGGAATTTGGGCCTTCTTACAGAAAAGCAGTTCCTGTCTTGTCTGTCAACGGGACAAGATCAGTTGTACTACCGCCACTTGCTGGAAAAAAGGAGAACCGAGTTGTATCCATCGACCTGGTAAAACCACAACATGTGGCCGATAACAAACAGTAGGCCAAGTGGACTCCCAATAAGTAGCAGAACACCAAGGTTTGCTACCAGTACAGAGGTCCTAACAAAGAGGCTCATCACATTCGAAACGCCTAAAGAAGAACAACAAGGACTATGCAACAATGCAATAGAACTCAGACCTCTGAAAACCCAAATAAAGACATTTAGCAGAGACACACCAATCTACAATGAAGTTCCAAGTGAAAATGCAGGAAACAAAAATCCTGAACCAATTGGAACAATTGACAGAACTGCATCTGGTTACTTCATCAAACTTCGATGATTCCTCTGAAGGTTTCAGCGAACAAAAGACACAGCCATCATCAAAATCCTTTAAAGACAAAGCTAAGGAACTTTTGAAACAACTGAAAGAAACATATCTGGTTACTCCATGGATTGAATTTTGGGTGGGTTTTGGTGCATTTATCCTCATACTTTGGCTCATCATGGTATTTACCTTGGGACGCTTCATTGAGGGAAAATATGCTAAAATGGACACAGCAAGTCAGAACATCAACTTGGTCCTCAAACCACACACATCTTCACACGTCGAGAAACGAGAACTTTCTTCAGAACTTTCTTCAGCCAACTTCACAGCAATTCCAATACCTGGTGGGGTAGCCTGGGACAACACTGACTATGAAATTTATGGTCCGGTCGAGATCCTGAAATATCCACACCAAATCAAGATCTCCTTGAGTGACTTTGCAAAACCAAACTCATTTGCTGATGATTGGGACTTTGAAAGTATAAACAATATGATGTCTGACTTAGTAATGTCTGCTAAATTTACAAAAACATGATTATTTGCAAGGTTCTACAAATTATGATAGTATGTATTGCTATAACCATTATGGTAACCATTTCTTGCATAAATCTGCACAACCTAGAAATGTTTTAAATTATAATCAATGGGAACATTGTGCTACACCTCCAAAAGGGAGCTCTAGAACCGTTTATGACAAATATTCATATTTTTCAGGTTTTAACATAACTAATGCTGAAACATTTTATTACAAATTGTCAAACAAGACAGGGATGAAAACCATGATAACCAACACAAAATTGATATATTCAGATTCATTCTTTGAAAAAATGAATACATTTGGATTTGATTATTGGGACAAAAATGTTGATTTGAAAAGTGTTTGGGGTACAAAAGAATGGCAAGTACAGGGTATAGAAGCTTTGTTTAGAGCCTGCATGATCCCAGAACAAATGATATTTTTAAATGACACTGTTCAACAAACCACCTGTCTTGGCTTAGCCAAAATCAAAGATTTAAATAACCTGTCTAGTCCAAAGCCAACAATGTTTAGCAATAACTCTGATACAGATGAAGGAATAGACATAAACCATATACTTAACCAAAACAGAACACATCCTGATTGGAAACAATGGTTGATCTGGCCCACAGATACAAATAACTGTCAAGATAGATTCCTGAATAAAACACAGGGTTTCAAAATGACCAGGCCAGACCCTAGATATCCCCAAAGACATCACCCAGGGATAATAACAACCTACAGTGTGGGCAAATTATGCCTTCAATGGCTACAAACTTCCACACTGCCTGAAATTAAGCAACACCTAACTTTACTTACTGATGGTGCTGACTTGCGTGATTTCATACTGGGACCACGCAAACAGCGTCAAAAGCGTTTCATAGCAGCCTCTGTATATGCAGCATACAATGAGGCCTGGAAGGTTACTCAAATTGAAACAGCAGAGAGAATACGTGAAATTGATCGTATTAATTTGGAAAAATCACTTTCTGTAGTGGACAATGGGTTAATGACTCTGTCCTCCAGAATTTTTTCATTGGACAGCATTGTGTCTTCAGCAATCGATATATTATCGCAAGACTTACTGTTATTACAACATGGTCAGTCACAATTGCGCTCTATTGTACAGCTTGGCTGGACGTTACAAAATCTGCGTTCAGGCTATGTGCCTTGGCGTTTAATCAACACAACGTCACTATTCCAAATCTTTAACCTTACTGATAGACAAATCGGTATGGCGCAGAAGGGTGCTGATTATACAATCTTGAGCATTGAAAAACTAGAAAGATTACCAATGACAATGTCAGAACGACAAGTCAGTGAATGGATAATCCACGGAATCATAAATATTCCAATCTCAACCTTCAGGTTTCAATACTGCCAAAAATATATACAGGCTGGCATGTACGAGAAATTGGGAAAGGGGTACCTTAAAACAACTTGGAACCTGCCCTATTCACATGCATGTTGTAGACAGAAGGGTTCGACCCATGTGGTCAGTGGGACCTGGGTAATAGATTGAAGTATATGGAGTGGTCCCAGACCAACAAACACAATAAACACTTAATCTTCACACAGTTAAATAAGATCAAAATCAGAAATTAGTGCAGGTTGACAGTGTTTTTATTTTCACTGAACCCAGAAGAACCGTATAATGGTTAAACATTCGCTAATATTAAGCACAAAATTTTTACAAGTGCGCCCACACGAGGAAGGGGGAAGAGTGCAGAGGGAGGGGGGGTGATTCAATTAGTTAACATCACTAATCAAACAAATCCATAAAGCACAAATCCACAAGTGAAACCATCATTATCATTGATCCATGAATGAGAGATCAAGACAAACACATGTTAAATAAAACATTCTACATAAAACAGAGACTCCTGTAGTGATTATTAATATCAATCTTGGGGTGAGGAGTTCATATAGGTAGAAGATGGTCTACGTTTCGACCCAGTGGTGTAGGATATTGGATCCTTACTCGCGGGTCTTCATCAGGACGTGGGGGGGTGAAGGAAGAGGTGGGGCCGGATCCTAAGTATAATATGAAAAAATGCGCATTATTTTAAACGGTCTCAAAAGAGTCCCGACAGTCATAGATTAAAAAGCCCGCAGGCCCGTCATAAGAGGAGTTAGAAAAGTTAAAAAGGAGGGTTGGATACACGAGGGTGGAGCAAAGGATTACCTGACAGCGCAGGTAGTCAAGGCCAAAGGCCTACTGGGCGTGTTGCGTCTCCAGGCAGGGCCCAGTCCAGATTAATATTGAAGTTGTCTGAAAAAACATGAGACCGATTTGGTACAGCGCCAAACACCTATGGTGGCCTGTGTTAAAGCAGGTAAAGGCAAGGTCGACAATGGCCTACCTTATAGTGATTAGGACAGCCGTTATGGATGGCCCGGCGGGTGAGGTCCCTCAATTATGTTTAGGCACTCCCCAAAGCGCTCGTCTGAAAAAACGAGTAGATATCAGGTATCAAAATCAAGATCAAGCAGGCAAATTGACACGCATTGTCGGAGAAATGCAGAGCTATGACTCACCCCAAGGGGATTTTTTCAGCAAGGAGCCGTCTCAGCGTGTCTCCGTGAAAATGACCTGTGCCTCCGTAGCCTGAGCGTCAAAGTGCTTCAGACCGCCATCTGAAATAACGAAGAAATGAAGAAATGGATGGCTCTAGATGGAGGGGTTAGCAAACGCGGCTGCTTACGGAGAACTCACCCGTGTTGGAAGCCAGCGTCAGCGCGTGTCAGCCTGGAACCAGGAAGGGTTGCCATGGCTACGCGGATCGATTTAGTAAACTCCTGAAGAAAGACTCAGACGCGTTGCTGAGTAACCCGGTAGGGTCCCTTTGCGAGAAAAGACTAGTACACGGGGATTATTACAGAGGGTGACGGAGTTTAATTATGTGATATAAATCTGTAGGAAAAGGAACTTCCCAACGAGCCCCAAATGGACATAAAAATGAATTAGGGACAGCAACTGTTGCGTGAAGAAGCCAGGCATGGTGGTTTCAGCGCGCAGTGTCTCAGAACCGGGTAAATCGACTAGTCACATAGACATAAACACTATGAGCAAAATTATTTGAAAAATTATATATATGAGGAAAACCGCATTCAGGGGAAGGGCATTCGTATATGTAAATAAACCAAAATATGCGCGGACCAACCCAGCATGGTAGTCAAAGCGCATATGGGTCGAATTGGATTTTGTAGAAGGAATTATATTATACAAAAAGTCCACACATCAACCTTTATATAATCTCTCAGTGTGGTCATTGGTATGCAGCACATGTACTCCATGGTCGCGGACCAACCGTACAAGGTAGTCTAGCGGCTAAGAGTCAAACAAGTCAAGTTGGCAAAGATGCGCCTAATTCCCAATGTAGCCCATGTTATGTATTGCATGTTACACCAAAGCGTGGACCAACCGAACAAGGTAGTCAAACGCCTAGATTCAGTGGAAAAAAACTCAGACTGGAATTACAGAGACAAAGGAGTAAGAAAGTCAGATTAATAGTGTGTGTAGGCACCCCCAAGCTAGGGAAAGAGGGACCTAATTCACAGGGTGGCCATTTGTGCGAAACTACTTTCTGATTCATTCAGACCCATGGACACTGAGTCAAAGAGACGAATCCATTTAATTTCCCTTACGTTGAGGACGGGTTCGATGCTGCCGCCCCTAGGGCCCAGTCGGACCTGTTCCAGAATAGTCCATTTCAGACTTTCAGGAGGGTGGTTGTGTGTGTTGCAATGATCGACCAACGGGGCTCCCACCACCTTACATCTCACTCGGCTGCAGTGCTGCAGAAAACGTACCTTCGCACGTTGCTGTGTCTGACCCACATATATCTGGTCGCAGGGGCATATTATGCAATACACCACATTGGTGGAGTTACAATTGGTGTGTGACTTGAGGGAAACTTGATGTTGTTTGTAAGTGAAGATCTTCGTCTGGATGGTCGACGGACAGGCTTTGCAAGACCCACATCGATAGTGTCCCACAATAGGAGGAAGGTTCCACATGGTTGTAATGGATGGTTCAACTGTACTCAATAGGAAAGAGCGCACCACATGGTCTCGGATGTTCCTTGCCTTTTTGAATGCGTGGAGAGGAGGGCATTTCATATTAAGATCCTCAGATATCAGATTCCAATACTTATTGATGGTATGTTTTATCCTGTTACTTTTGGTGGAAAAAGTTGTAACACAGATCATGCGGTCCTCATCTTTGTTAGGTTTGTCTCCTGGTTCCAGTAAGGTCTCTCTGGGATTGAACCATGCTCTCTTCATGGCTTTCCTCACCAACCGCCTAGGGTATCCACGTTCAAGTAGTCTGCCCATTAGGATTGAGGATTGATCCATGTAGTCCTCCTTCCTGCTGCAATTACGGCGAATTCGCAAAAACTGGCCGAAGGGGAGGTTGTCACGGAGGCCCCTAGGATGGTGACTGGAGTACAGAAGGAGCGAATTCCTCTCCGTGGGTTTCCTGAACAGGTTAGTTTGGAGGATCTCATTCTCCACAAAGATAGTTAGGTCCAGGAAATCGATGGATTTTTTATCAAATTTGATCGTAAACTTAATATCTGGTGATCTATCATTGAGCCAGTTGAAGAAGTGGGTGATATCATCCTCGGTGCCTGACCAGATACAGATAACGTCATCTATGTATCTCATCCAAAGGTGTATTTGGGATCTGAATGGATTGGCGTTGGTGAGTACAAAAGTATCTTCATACATGGACATGAAGATTATGGCCAGATCGGGAGCAAAGGCCGCCCCCATCGCCACGCCCTTGGTCTGGAGATAAAAACAATTGCGGAAAAAGAAGAAGTTCCTCATCATGGCAATCTTGAGCAATAAGATGATAAATGTGGTAGGTACTTGAACGGGAGCCTCACGTTTGTCAAGGGCAATCGACATCGCCGCCAGGGCCTCATCCTGGGGTATGCTGGTGTACAAAGATACAATGTCGCAAGTCACCAGGAGATCTTGTGTAGAGTCGAAGGGGTGTCCGTCGATCAAGTTGATGGTTTGAGTGGTGTCCCTTAAGTAAGTTGTCGTAGCCTCGGCCAGTGGTTTTAGGAAGAAATCCACGTATCTACACAGTGGTTCCAGCAGGGAGCCACATCCGGACACAATGGTGCGTCCCGGGGGCTTTAGGAGATCCTTGTGAACTTTGGGCAAAGTATAGATGGTGGGGAGGCGAGGGTGCTTCTGATTCAAATACTGGAATTCATGTTCTGAAAGGAACCCTTGTTGTAGACCATCTTGGGTGACCCTCTGAATCTCAGCCATTATGCTTTGGGATGGATCTCCGCCCAATTGTCTGTAACTGATCCCGTCGTTTAGCTGTCGTAGGATTTCGTTCGTATAATTGTCTTGGTCCTGGATAACAATTGCGCCACCCTTGTCCGCGGGTTTCACAACTATTCCGGTGTTGTCCTTTAAGGATTGGAGTGCCAACTTCTACACCTCTACTCGTGTTGTGTTTAGTGAATGTATTGTCATTCAGGATGGTCTGCACATCGCGAAGCACTAGACTCTCATAAGCCAAAATACGTTGAGTCATGGCATACGTGGATGGTACAAAGGTGGACGGTGGCCTCAGGTTGGTTGCTGAGGGAGTTAGTTGATTGGGCTTGTCCTTGAAAAAGTATCGCAACCTTATCTTCCTAAAAAACTTGTGGAGTTCCACCACAGTGTTGAAGGGATCCGGTGTTGATGTAGGAACGAAGGATAGACCACGACTTAATACTTTAGTTTCATCCTCCTTTAGGGTGTAGGTAGAGATGTTAATCACAGGGGAAGTCTCCTTCACCACCTGTAGTTCTTCCTGCGTGTGGATCTCTCCCCATGCTCTTCCTGGGGGAAACTCACTTGCTTCGTGCCTCTCCCTCTCCCGGAGTCCCAATCCTGGCCCGCGTTGTATTGGCCTCTGCCGGTACCCCGGTCCCAATTGTTTCCTCTGCCCCGTGGGGGTCTCCATCCACCCTGTCCTAAAAAAGGGGGGGGTGGTTGGTGGGACGGTCCGTAGGAGTCCTGGTACCCGTATGCGCCGCTAGGGCCGGCTCTTTCAGAGTCCTCACCTGAACTGTACGAGGAATCTGAGAAAGTTGTGAAATTTCGCCTGCCCCTGTATGATCCCCGGCCGCGGTTGGTAAATCTCCCTTGGTTGTCTTGTCTGTAGTATTCGTCCAGGAGGTAGGGATATGTTCTTTTTTTGTCGTAAGACCTCACGTCGCGGGCTAGTTTTTCAAGTTTCTTTTTGATTGTGGTTGTTTCAAAATCCTGGAGGGTCGCCACCAGTTTGGTCAATGCCTCTTTGGAGTTAGTGAGAGTAGAATCCCCACTTATCTCGGCTTTCAGGTCCGTTATTTGCTTAGTTAGAATTGCAATCTGTTCACTGGCTGTTTCAATGCCAAGGACCATCCAATGTCGCGAACAATTGTTCGCGACAAAACTGAAACCTTCACGGAACTTGGGAACGTCGATGAAGATGGCAGGTTCAACTTTAACCTGTAAACCCACAGGGATAATGTTGGATTGAAGACACTGTGCTAGGAAGTGCCCATGTAGTTTCGTTCTAATAAGTTTCTTCTCCAGACGCTCCAACTGATTAACTTTGTCGTTGAGGGAGAAGTCAATCACAGGTGTGGTGGAGGACAGAAAGGTATTTGCAGAGTCTGATAGGAATTGTTTGATATAGTCCTCAGTGTACGAAAGAACCTCCTTATCAACCATAATGGTAGAAAAGTTTAGAAAAGAAATGAGGGTAGAAGTATAAAAGAGAGAACCTCGCAGACCAGCGTCTGCTCGAAGTATGTTGTAGACAGAAGGGTTCGACCCATGTGGTCAGTGGGACCTGGGTAATAGATTGAAGTATATGGAGTGGTCCCAGACCAACAAACACAATAAACACTTAATCTTCACACAGTTAAATAAGATCAAAATCAGAAATTAGTGCAGGTTGACAGTGTTTTTATTTTCACTGAACCCAGAAGAACCGTATAATGGTTAAACATTCGCTAATATTAAGCACAACATTTTTACAAGTGCGCCCACACGAGGAAGGGGGAAGAGTGCAGAGGGAGGGGGGGTGATTCAATTAGTTAACATCACTAATCAAACAAATCCATAAAGCACAAATCCACAAGTGAAACCATCATTATCATTGATCCATGAATGAGAGATCAAGACAAACACATGTTAAATAAAACATTCTACATAAAACAGAGACTCCTGTAGTGATTATTAATATCAATCTTGGGGTGAGGAGTTCATATAGGTAGAAGATGGTCTACGTTTCGACCCAGTGGTGTAGGATATTGGATCCTTACTCGCGGGTCTTCATCAGGACGTGGGGGGGTGAAGGAAGAGGTGGGGCCGGATCCTAAGTATAATATGAAAAAATGCGCATTATTTTAAACGGTCTCAAAAGAGTCCCGACAGTCATAGATTAAAACTTAATATCTGGTGATCTATCATTGAGCCAGTTGAAGAAGTGGGTGATATCATCCTCGGTGCCTGACCAGATACAGATAACGTCATCTATGTATCTCATCCAAAGGTGTATTTGGGATCTGAATGGATTGGCGTTGGTGAGTACAAAAGTATCTTCATACATGGACATGAAGATTATGGCCAGATCGGGAGCAAAGGCCGCCCCCATCGCCACGCCCTTGGTCTGGAGATAAAAACAATTGCGGAAAAAGAAGAAGTTCCTCATCATGGCAATCTTGAGCAATAAGATGATAAATGTGGTAGGTACTTGAACGGGAGCCTCACGTTTTTCAAGGGCAATCGACATCGCCGCCAGGGCCTCATCCTGGGGTATGCTGGTGTACAAAGATACAATGTCGCAAGTCACCAGGAGATCTTGTGTAGAGTCGAAGGGGTGTCCGTCGATCAAGTTGATGGTTTGAGTGGTGTCCCTTAAGTAAGTTGTCGTAGCCTCGGCCAGTGGTTTTAGGAAGAAATCCACGTATCTACACAGTGGTTCCAGCAGGGAGCCACATCCGGACACAATGGGGCGTCCCGGGGGCTTTAGGAGATCCTTGTGAACTTTGGGCAAAGTATAGATGGTGGGGAGGCGAGGGTGCTTCTGATTCAAATACTGGAATTCATGTTCTGAAAGGAACCCTTGTTGTAGACCATCTTGGGTGACCCTCTGAATCTCAGCCATTATGCTTTGGGATGGATCTCCGCCCAATTGTCTGTAACTGATCCCGTCGTTTAGCTGTCGTAGGATTTCGTTCGTATAATTGTCTTGGTCCTGGATAACAATTGCGCCACCCTTGTACGCGGGTTTCACAACTATTCCGGTGTTGTCCTTTAAGGATTGGAGTGCCAACCATAGGTGTTTGGCGCTGTACCAAATCGGTCTCATGTTTTTTCAGACAACTTCAATATTAATCTGGACTGGGCCCTGCCTGGAGACGCAACACGCCCAGTAGGCCTTTGGCCTTGACTACCTGCGCTGTCAGGTAATCCTTTGCTCCACCCTCGTGTATCCAACCCTCCTTTTTAACTTTTCTAACTCCTCTTATGACGGGCCTGCGGGCTTTTTAATCTATGACTGTCGGGACTCTTTTGAGACCGTTTAAAATAATGCGCATTTTTTCATATTATACTTAGGATCCGGCCCCACCTCTTCCTTCACCCCCCCACGTCCTGATGAAGACCCGCGAGTAAGGATCCAATATCCTACACCACTGGGTCGAAACGTAGACCATCTTCTACCTATATGAACTCCTCACCCCAAGATTGATATTAATAATCACTACAGGAGTCTCTGTTTTATGTAGAATGTTTTATTTAACATGTGTTTGTCTTGATCTCTCATTCATGGATCAATGATAATGATGGTTTCACTTGTGGATTTGTGCTTTATGGATTTGTTTGATTAGTGATGTTAACTAATTGAATCACCCCCCCTCCCTCTGCACTCTTCCCCCTTCCTCGTGTGGGCGCACTTGTAAAAATGTTGTGCTTAATATTAGCGAATGTTTAACCATTATACGGTTCTTCTGGGTTCAGTGAAAATAAAAACACTGTCAACCTGCACTAATTTCTGATTTTGATCTTATTTAACTGTGTGAAGATTAAGTGTTTATTGTGTTTGTTGGTCTGGGACCACTCTATTCACATGCATGTGTCAGTAACAAAGGACAGAAAGTGTTTCTTAGTGGCAACAATTGTGCTATGTCACTAAGCGGCACGCTTCTGTGTAACGGTATTAGTTTGCACGGAGCCTGTGAAGGGAATTCATACAACCTTTCATGTCACCAGCAAGGCGCACCTGCAACTGAAATAGAACCATTCTTTCAAAGACTCTATAATGGGAGTTACATTCTTATTGTAGACCGCAGATGTTGTAGTCTTATGCCCAGGACTCCTTATCTCGTCACCACGACGGCGAAGGTCAAGTGCTGTGGACGATCTTTGTTCCCCAGCTCCTTACCAGACAGGGAGGCAAGGGCATGGCCCGGTTTGAAAATTACTTCTATTCGAATAGACACTTTAAGCAGAATGAAAACAGTGCTTCTTCAGACGCCTACAAGGCTCACGTCATCTAAAGAAACGTATGATCTACAAGTCGCAAGGACGACTGCAGAGATACATACATTATTATCAACTAATTCCCCCGTACATTTCGCGGAAATCCTGAGCGAAATCTTAAATATTTCTGATACCACTGGGGTCTCAAAGGTATTTAAGACAGTATTTTCGATGGCATTAACACCATTCAAAGCCATACTGGGTATTTTTCCAGATTTCGTCCATTCGATTTTTGGCGGACTTCCCCTGATCCTGGGACTAATTGCAGGAATCCTATTCCTAGTCCTTATTTTTCGTTATGGCAACCCATGTCACAGATCAAACTCTCGCGACAATGGAAGATACGATCCTAGCCATTGGATACCGGGACCGGATATCAAAAATCCTGGGACTCTCCCGGCTTAGAGACCTAAACATGACTTGGTTTCTATCATTTCGACCAATGTGGCAAAGGTGTGTTTTACCTGTACTAAGGTGTCTGCTATGCGGAGAAGAATGCGTGTTAGACACCTGTCTGACGCTACAATCGGATGCGCCGGTGGATGCAGATACACTGTTGGTTCCTACCAAGGTTCACGCACTGTGCTGCCCTCAAAGGCTGCCAATTCTGATGACGGCATTCCTGGAATCTTCACCACTACGATTGAAGAGTAGTGAAGTTCAAGATGAAAGCAGCATCGAACAGGTACGACCTTCTGTCAGCAATGCAAATCAGAATGTCAATGGAGACAATCATGCGCATGAATGCATGGTTACCCCTATTTCCGACTTAGTGGAACTTTCCCATGAAGCTGTTGACAGTTTTTTCGAAAGCCTGAATGATATGATGTTCTCTCCGGAACAGAAATAGAGACTTTTGAGTAAACTCGCACACGGCGTTCCCTGAATTCGGCCTTCAACTTTAAAAATAAAGTCACATGAACAATTACAATCCAGTTCACGGACAGCAACTTTTTTCAGCAAGCCCCTTAAAATATTTTTCTATATATTTTTTCCCCGGGACATTGATCTTCTGCTTAAAGTAAGAAACTATTCCTAGAGAACTAAGATTTCTATTTTAGATACTTTATATAGACTTTAGCTGCCCGCTGATATGTTCACAAATATTTTATTATGTGATGAAATGGTCTCGACCTTCCTTTCTGTATAGCTATATTAAGAGCCATTTCATGTGTATTTCTCATATACCAAAAAGCAATAATGCATTACAATGCGTGTTTACTTTTGCATTTAATTCATAGCTTAAGTGCATACAATATATATGACTGCAATTTTTCAGTATATTTGAAAATTTCGAAATGCATTTATGTATTTTGGGGTGGTAAGGTATACACTATACTCTATAGTATGTTGTACTATGTTATACTATGCATAGATTAGTAGATATGACCATAGTTAGCGTGGAGTGGGTGTCGTGTATTTCTATAGGTCCTGAATCGATCCCCCTATTCCTGACCCTATTCTGGTTAAACTACCTAGCTAGTTAACTAACAGTCAGCCCATGAGGCAAGAAATCCCCCATGATGCAGATACCGTTATCTGACGCAGTCACACTACGGCACAGGAACGTGTTATCTGATTAGGTCATAACGCTTGAGATCTAATTAGACAAGCGACATTCCTCCAGCCCCTGATAAGGCATACGACGTTCTCATAACAAATCAAACCTATGACAACCTGGAAAATCCGTGCGGCCATTGTTTTGATTTCACAGAGAACTTTTGCAAAAGAATGTGCTAACGAGCAAGTCGTATGACATCTTTATTGACGTACCTATGTCCATCCTTACGTCAATCTCGGCACCTTTAAGGTATAAATATTGCCGACCTTGCCCTATGCAAACACACGCGTGGTGACAAGACGGAGCAGCCATACTTGCCGAAGCCGAGAGCAGAAGCAGACCCCGCAGGCAGCAGCCCCGCCTTCCTGACGCGCTGAGAGACGCGCTGCTATCTCAAGCCGAGAGACCCAGCACCGGCGCTTCTGGGCAGCCCTCGCAGGCAGCCTGGAATATCGAGAGCAGAGAAAGAGATACCATTCCTCATTCATCCTAACTTCCAGGTACAGAACTGAATAACCCCTCACAGAGAATTCTTTAGTTATTCACTTGGCAAAAACAAACTTAACTTAAACTGTAACTTTCTATTCCCGCCCACGCATTAGACTTAGGTCAGGTACACGGGGTAGGCGTATTTAGAAACACCAGTTGAGTACGTTTAGTCAAATGTATATGTGTATGTAAATATATTTTAATCATTTTAAACATCGTATGGCTCAGAAACCATATCAATGTTTTTACAGTATTATTTTATACTATTGCTTCTAATGTATGCACTTTACTTAACTATAAGTATCGCAATAATATCGATCCATTTCTCTTGTACGAGAAAAGAGACTGATCAATAAATAACACCTTTTATTGAACACGCCCGTCTCTTCCTTTTCTCTACATTCTGATGAGACTAAGAATGCACGTACTGACTGAGTAAAATAATTGCCTTGTGCTCACACGACTCTTGAGATTGACTCTTGATTAGGGGAGAGCAAAGTTGTCATGTTCTATGGTTGTCAGAAACTAAATCCCTTCTTGTCTAATCAGGGGAGTTAATCCTTCCTTGAACATTCGAGAAAGTTTCTAGCGAACTCTGAGCTTAGCTGGCAAACCCAAAAATTAAGTCTAGTATCGACAGTAATAGACCTAGTTAACGTCTGGCCTAGGCCTTTACTGCTGTAGGTACTATTCCAATGCGCAGAGCCTATTGGGAAAATAGGAGCTACACTACACGCTGTCTACAGCCGCAGTAGGGCACACACAGCCTTATTGTCAGGTTCACAGCAGAGCGAGTTTTATTGGCTGAATTGATGGACCCTGTGCCGGAGCTGCATATCCCCCATGTAGAACCATGCAACACCCCTGATGAGATGAACACACCTGATATCATCCGTACAGTGGAGCTGTAAAGACTCATTGCAAGGTCTCCATTTTGACAGGCTTGCAATGTAAAATGCCGGCCACCAAGGAACTGCACCTTTAGACATAAGGAGGACACTGGAGGCGAGACACAGCAGGGGATAACAAGGTCCCATAAAGAAATGGGAGTAGATGGGCTAAGCAGTGAAAGGGAGGAGAGTACTCCAATCTTGGCCTCCCCGTGACAAAGGAGAGGGACATCACAGGAGGACACATAGAACATGAGATGCAATCCACACAGTGCCACTTAATATAGAGACTGGAGGACATATTTATGAAAGGGTTGCGTCGCTTTAGCACCACACAACAGGAGGCATGTGTGACGCAACCCTTAAATGTGATTTATCAAGACATGTAAGGCTACTTTGTGTGACCCTGATTGGCCGACAAATCCAGAGTAATGCAACCCACTGCATGGAGGTACTCTGCCTTAGGGAGGGGTTCCATAGGTGGGGTGTGGCTGCTCCCATGCAAGACCCATGCACAAAAGCAATCCTGCTTAAAGTGCAGACACCCTTGCACCACAATATAAGATAGCCTGCATTGGTGTTAAGCAGCACATTGTGCGCCAGCACCGGGAAATGGCAGGAATGCTCAGCATTATGGTAAATGCATCACATTTCTGCATTTTCCCTGTCACACAGCACAGCATGACGACATGCTGTGCAATGCTGAACTGGTTGACATATTGGTAAAAATGCCCCTAAGTCTACATACCCCAGAGCCACCACATTGTCTAATCTTGCAGATGGACACAGCCCTAAGCAGGAGAAGTCCAAGGAAAGCGAGGCTGGACTAGAAAGTGGACAGACCACACAACGCAGCAACTGTGCTCCAGATACTAGAACCACATTGTCCCACAACCTCAATGCACACTGTTGCACACCCCATCAGCATGCCTGATGGCAGTGATGCCTATAGACACAAGTCTTATGCCACCGGGAGAAAGTGAGTCAGAGCCTCACAGCTCCCTACTGCCCACCAAAGAAAGTCCCATTAGAGGTAACAACATGGAGTAGGGCTCCAAGTTGGTCCCTGTTAGATCTGAGGGTCTCTAGTTGGCAATGGTATTCACCTTTGTCCAACTAGGGACCCTTACTTCTAAGTCAGGATAAGGGGATTACACTCCTTAATAACCCCTGCTCACCCCTTTGGTAGCTTGGCAAGAGCAGACAGGCTTATCTCAGAGGCAGTGTGTTAAGCATTTGTGAATATACACAGTAATACAGTGAAAACACCACAGATGGACACAACACAGGTTTTATGCGATGACACCCTGGCAGCCTTGCGACGACTCTGTACTTTAGAGCCGCGACAGGCCCTGCAACACGCTTCTCCGGTGATGCGATGGCGACTCTCTCGATGTTGTCACGCTTCTCCGGCAATGCGACAGCAGGCAGCTTCGATGAACACACGCTTCCAGGGAGATGCGGCTAAGTCTCGCTTTTCCGGGGTTGCGATGATTTCAGCTGCGGCGGCGACACGCTTCTCCTCGATGCGTCGCGCTTCCAGCTCCCACGCAAGTCTGATTGAGGTATGGCATTATCATCTGTCTGATTGAGGTATGGCATTATCATCACCATGACAAGGATGATGATAATGCCAGCTCCCACGCAAGTGACTGGATTCAGAATTCCCAGCAAGGAAATTCAGGAGGGAGCTGGAGGTGAAGCCTTTTGGCCCTGAGACTTCAGCAGGAGGCAAGTACAGTTCAAGCCCTTGGAGAATATTCTGTAGATGAAAGTCCTTACAAAGTTGCTTCTCCTTTCCCTTGGCAATGAAGAAACCACTGCAGGCCAACCCAGCAAACAGCACACTGGCAAAGGGGCAGTCCAAACTCCTGCAGCTTCCTTGGTTCTTCTCCTTGGCAGAAAGGTTTCTTGTTCCAGAAGTGATCTAATTTCTTGGGACCAGGGTCCCAATATTTATACCCCAAAATCCTTTGTTCTCTGAAGGCAGAGAGACCTCTGCCTAGTACAAACCAGTTCCTGAGCACTTTGTTGACATGACTCTCTTCTTCCTTTCACTTTGCAAGATGGCGCCCGTGACCTCGGCCGAGTAGGCTGGTGCTGCGTTCTCCTGGACCTCATCTCTCCCCCCTGTTGGCCCCTATCCCGGCATTTTTAAGAAAATTGAGCCCTTTCTGTAGGGCGTTTGCATCCCGGATTGAGTCTGTTCATGCGGGTCTTACTGCCAAGTTGCTCTCTATCTGGCGATTGGTGGTGGGAGGGTCTATGGGTGGGTGGGGGCTGGTTGGTGGGGGTTGTTTTGGTGCTGGTGGTGGGGGGTGTTTGCATTATTAATATTGGTGAGTGCTGGTCCATAATACTTTTAAATGATGGGGGATAGACTTCGTCTCTGTACCTGGAATATTTGTGGGTTAAACAATGGGAAGAAACGTCGGATCTTCTGCAAAATTCTTCAAATTATGCAGGTCGACTTAATTTGCTTGCAGGAGACTCATATCTCATGGAATAATCGTAGTCTTTTAAGATTCCCGGGGTTTGATTTAGTGGCCTGCTCCCGTCAGACCTCCATGATTAGGGGTGTTGCCATCTTGCTTAAGAAGGGGGTCGGCTGCTGTAAACGAGTTAAAGAGGACAGCGTAGGAAGGTGGGTGATTGCTGAATTATTGGTCAACAGTCGTCCCCTCTCAATCTGTTCAATATATGTTCAATATGTGGCCCCAATTTGGACGACCCAGAGGTATTTAGGAATTTGAATGTAGAGTTAGCAGGGTGGCCGCACCCGCTGGTATTCTGTGGCGACTTCAACATTAATCTACTCAGTCAAATTAATCTGATAACCCATCATAGGTATGTTGGTCGGAAGCCCCGAGTATTTAAAGCCTTGCAGACACTAGCTGTAGAACACGGTCTGATTGAGGTATGGCATTATCATCACCATGACAAGGATGATGATAATGCCAGCTCCCACGTAAGTGACTGGATTCAGAATTCCCAGCAAGGAAATTCAGGAGGGAGCTGGAGGTGAAGCCTTTTGGCCCTGAGACTTCAGCAGGAGGCAAGTACAGTTCAAGCCCTTGGAGAATATTCTGTAGATGAAAGTCCATACAAAGTTGCTTCTCCTTTCCCTTGGCAATGAAGAAACCACTGCAGGCCAACCCAGCAAACAGCACACTGGCAAAGGGGCAGTCCAAACTCCTGCAGCTTCCTTGGTTCTTCTCCTTGGCAGAAAGGTTTCTTGTTCCAGAAGTGATCTAATTTCTTGGGACCAGGGTCCCAATATTTATACCCCAAAATCCTTTGTTCTCTGAAGGCAGAGATACCTCTGCCTAGTACAAACCAGTTCCTGAGCACTTTGTTGACATGACTCTCTTCTTCCTTTCACTTCGCAAGATGGCGCCCATGACCTCGGCCGAGTAGGCTGGTGCTGCGTTCTCCTGGACCTCATCTCTCCCCCCTGTTGGCCCCTATCCCGGCATTTTTAAGAAAATTGAGCCCTTTCTGTAGGGCGTTTGCATCCCGGATTGAGTCTGTTCATGCGGGTCTTACCGCCAAATTGCTCTCTATCTGGCGTGCTCCTGCCCGCTCCCGCCATCACTCCGCTCCATCTTCGCTCTACTGCAGTTACCGGTGCAATTCGTTGGCGGGTTATAGCAGCTCATCTCCACCCGTGACGATGCCTCCGAAGCCACCTGTGAAAGGAGCCGCGGCTGCATTGAAAACCCACGGCTCCACAAGAAACGTTCCTGACATAGAGGGGAAAGATCACCTCGCTTCCTCCGGTGGGGGTAACGAAAAGCTGACTACATTGAAACAAGAACCTATCTCTACCCTAACATCAAAGAAATGGCAGACATTACCGGATCTGTTTAATCGCCGAACCCCTAAGGAGAAAGCTCTTGGCACTTCTGGAAACGTGAAAAGTGTGGAGAAGCCGCCGGACTCTCCAAAACGCATAAAAGATATTGCCGGTAAGGAGGTGGCAGTGGCTCCTACTACTTTGATATCACAATCGCCACTGTTATCACACCCTTAGCAACCAATGTTTGACTTAAAGGATAATACTGACTTGGGTCTCAATAGTCCCGATATTACTAAACCAGTTGCTCCTTCTGATTTCCCTATAAGTCATATATTTTTATCGCTAGCTCCAGTTGGTACTTTACCGGATAACGAGGATTTTTCTAGAGGTGATGGGACCCTGGGGGCTCCATCTGTACCAGCACTAGCTGATCATTCCGGTATTGCTGCTCCCTCTCCCTCCCAATGCATGCTGGGTGATGTAGTTCAGCCGATTTCACAGTCAACTGCTGTTCTTCTGCAGAGTACTAATCCTACTGACTCATCTACAGAGACTACAGATGCTGTTTTGGATATAAGGGAGTCGGAGAGCACCGAAGCTACTGACAAATTTTACTCTATGTCAGACCGCTCATCGGTAGACGAGGATGTTGAGCTAGAATGGTCTGATTACGACAGCGAATCGGGGGACTGGCGCCTTAGCGAGGCTTCTAAGGATGAGTGTGCAGCCGGAGCCTCTAGCACAGTTCGTAATGTTCTCAGATCTAAAGCTCAGTCCGTAATTGTAAGCGATCCGGATTTACAACTTACATCTTTAGACCAATCTATTCCAGATAAGGAAGGTAAATCTTGCAACCTTTTAGCGACTGCAATGGAAACTCCCGATGAAATCACTCTTTCCACAATTTACCAAACTATTGTGATGCATAGGGAAGAAACAAGACAGGAAAATGTACGCACTCAAGGGGCTTGCCGCAGAATGCAAAACTCTCTACGAAGGGTGGTGAAAACCTGTACTGATATCGCTTCTAGGATTGGGGAAGCTGAGGAGCGGATTTCTGCCCTTGAGGATGCGGTAGTTGCCCAGAACGGACTGACAACGGAGATCAAGGAGCAACATGAAGATATTCTGTGGAATCTCACGGACTTGGAAAATCGCGCAAGAAGAAACAACTTAAGAAATATTGGTATTGACGAAGATAAAGAAGGCAAGGACGTCCAACAATTTATAGTCGAGTTATTCACCGAAGCCTTTCCAGAAGTCACACAATGGGACTCGAACTGTTTGCATTATTATTTAAGAAGCGCCAGTATCTAGGTGCGTCTGGCGCAAAAAACAATTTTCCACGTGCAATTTTGATTTGTTTTAACAATATTCTTGCCCCGGAGAAAATATATGACTTGGCCAGACCCGACATGAAACGGATGGGGAAAGGATGCCAGTTATTTGCACGGCCTGATTTTTGCCCAGCGACAGTAGAACGAAGATGGCATCTTCGCCAGTTGATTGCGATGTTTCAGGCAAAGGGTGCTCAGGCTTATTTGCTTTTCCCATCCAAGCTAAAAGTGATTTTTAAAGGTCAAACAAAGTATTTCACATCTGAGGTTCTGGCTAATGAATTTCTGGGCTCTATCTAGTTAGAATTCTTAAAGAGGACTTACTAATCCGGGACTGGGTTTGTTTTAGTAATATATAGAGAAATAAGACAACCCGAATACTGTCTGGTTCTCAGAATTGTGTTATTGCTTAGCTCTTTCGAGATGGAGCTGTCTTGAAGTTTCTAATTTGGGAGAGGTTTGTTGGATCCAGGAGAGCGGGGGGATCACCAACTTAAACCGTCATAAGGACTACACTCCTGCTGCGCTACAAGGGGGGTGAGGGGGGGATTGGTGGTGGGAGGGTCTATGGGTGGGTGGGGGCTGGTTGGTGGGGGTTGTTTTGGTGTTGGTGGTGGGGGGTGTTGGCATTATTAATATTGGTGAGTGCTGGTCCATAATACTTTTAAATGATGGGGGATAGACTTCGTCTCTGTACCTGGAATATTTGTGGGTTAAACGATGGGAAGAAACGTAGGATCTTCTGCAAGATTCTTCAAATTATGCAGGTCGACTTAATGTGCTTGCAGGAGACTCATATCTCATGGAATAATCGTAGTCTTTTAAGATTCCCGGTGTTTGATTTAGTGGCCTGCTACCGTCAGACCTCCACGATTAGGGGTGTTGCCATCTTGCTTAAGAAGGGGGTTGGCTGCTGTAAACGAGTTAAAGAGGACAGCGTAGGAAGGTGGGTGATTGCTGAATTATTGGTCAACAGTCGTCCCCTCTCAATCTGTTCAATATATGTTCAATATATGGCCCCAATTTGGACGACCCAGAGGTATTTAGGAATCTGAATGTAGAGTTAGCAGGGTGGCCGCACCCGCTGGTATTCTGTGGGGACGTCAACATTAATCTACTCAGTCAAATTAATCTGATAACCCATCATAGGTATGTTGGTCGGAAGCCCCGAGTATTTAAAGCCTTGCAGACACTAGCTGTAGAACACGGTCTGATTGAGGTATGGCATTATCATCACCATGACAAGGAGGGACATACATTTTATTCCATTCCGCACAGCAAAATGGTCCGTCTCGCTTATATTCTGCTGTCTGATTACAGTGCTGGAACTGTCAAAATTCAGGTAGCTCCAAGGACTTTATCTGACCATAATCCTATAATCGCTGATCTTTTATGGGACCGCCCTACTAAACTGGTTAGGTCATGGACATTTGAGAGGAAGTTGCTCTTAGATCAACAATATCAGCAACATATGGCCTCCTGGATCTCTGAGTTCATGGACATTAATAGGGGGACCGCCATAGACTGTGTGGTTTGGGATACATGTAAAGCTGCGCTACTTGGAGAAACAAAAAGCTTTGCATCTTACCGATGGAAGCTTGCTCAGCAGCAGATTAAAAACAGGCTGGATGCGCTAAGAACGGCGGAGCTCGAATTAAGCGCTAACATCCGACTGGGCCAGCCGTTGATGCGGAGCCAGAAGGCGGTCGCCATATAAAAATCCAATTTGCTTGATCCACTCTATCAGGACCTTGCAGCTAAATATATTCAGTTCCGTACCTCAATGTACGAATTTGGGGAAAATTCGGGGGTCTTGGTGAAAAGATTACAACAAAGGGCTATGGCAAACCGGATTGTCCGGGTGATGGATCATCAGGGCTGTCTTCAGGAGACCCCAAGTGGTGTCATGGGTGTCTTTGTGAGTTTCTATTCCAGTCTTTATACTGAGGAGCCTAGTATTATCCAAAATCAGGCTCGTCTAGATGAATTTTTATTTTCTATAGACACTTCTGAGGTAACAGCAGAACAAAGGGAGGCCCTATCGGCACCCATTAGCTGGGAGGAAGTTGAAAATGCTGTTAAATCCTTGGCCAATGGTAAGGCCGCTGGCCCTGATCTTATTCATCTAGAGTTTTACAAAACCTACCTGTCAATACTGAGACAAGACTTGCTTACTATCTTTAGAGTGCCTCAAGCTGGCGATATCCCAGATTCCTTGCGACATGCTACTATCGTCCTATTTAAGAAGAAAGGAAAGGACGAGTTAAATCCCGCATCATATATGCCAATAACACTTATCAATACTGATTGTAAAATATATTCAGGGATCTTAGCGTTTAGATTGGTGCAAGTTATAATTCCTCTTGTCTCTAATCGCCAACATGGGTTTATCCCTGGCCGGGATACAACCGATCTTGTTCGGGGTGTTGTTGTGCTGCTCAATTGGGCGCAGGTTACGAGCTCTTCCCTCGGGTTGATCCTGTTTGACACCGAAAAGGCGTTCAACAGGGTCTCCCGGGGGTTCTTGTGGGCAGTACTGCGCTGGAAAGGTTTTAATGATGGGTTTATTCATGCCCTTCAAGCGCTGTATCTCTCCCCAATGGCAGCTATTCGTATATCTGGGAAAGAATCAGGGTATTTCCGTATTAGCAGAGGGACCAGGCAAGGTTGCCCCTGCTCCCCTCTGCTGTTCGCTCTATTCATTGAGCCCTTTTTGAGCATGATTGAGAACTGCCAGGGTATCTCTCCCGTTACGGTTCAGGGGATGGATTGTAAGGCATTGGCTTATGCCGATGACATTGTCGTCTTAACGGATGATGTTGATTCCTCTCTTTCCACCCTGGAGATCCTGGCTGGGCAATTCAGAGCTATATCTGGCTATAAGCTTAATATAGCAAAGACTCAAGTTATTCAGTCAGCCACCATGTCTCCTTCATTGGTCTCTGTTGCTAAAGTGGCCACATACCTGGGGGTGCAGATTTCTCCTTAGGTAGATCAGATCCCAGACTTAAACTATCTTCCTATAATTGATTCTCTTCATACCAAGCTCGAGAGACTTGATCACTTACACCTTCCTCTTTATGGGCACTGTAATATCTTGAAAATGATCGTTCTTCCTATATCTTTTTAGGTCTATTCCTCTTTTGATCCCCCAGGCAACTCTGGCCAGAGCTGAAAGAATTGGTCAACGGTTTCTGTGGGGCTATCGTCGGGCAAGAAGAGCGGCAAAATGGACCCATCGTCCTCGGGACCGAGGTGGTTGGTCTGTTCCCACTCTGCTATATTATTACTGGGTAGCTATGGTACAACACTTCGGCTCACCGCTGGTGGGTGATAAAATTAATATCCCTTTTAGCATTAGCCCATCTATTTACGATTAAGCATGGGCGTAAAATCCGCTCCGCTCGCGGATTTTTCGATTTTTGGCAAATTCGCAATCCGCGAACTCTCGCGAATTTGTCGAAAATCCGTGAATCCGCTCGCGGCGGATTTTTTGCTTGGTTGCGGCGCGCGGCGTGGTGCACGGCGTTCACTTTCCGTCATTTTAGCGTTTGCCGAGTTGTTTTTCTTTGCGAGTGACGCGCCATTTTAGATCTTGCTGCGTGTTCCCGCGGGAGTTTGTCGCCCGCGAATACGTACTCGCGGCTTGCCACCTTGCACAGCACACCTCGCGAGAGTTCGAGTTCGAACACGTAGTTGCGGCGGAAAGGAACAATCTCGCACTTGCGAAATAGAGATTTTGCAATTTTGCACAAGAAAATCACCAGCAAACAGGATAAACCTTCAGAAAATTATGATTTTTATCAGAATCACTCCTCAGGTTGACATTTGCATGGCCTTTTTTTTTGCAAGGAGTCCATTTTGGGGGGGGGAGGAAGGAAGTGCCCCACAGTCTCCAACTTCCTGTTCCTGTCCAGCAGGCTCCTCCCAGTGCTTTGTCCATCTCCTGGTCACTTTCATTTGGATCTGGAGCTGGAAGGATTACTTTTTGTGGGTGCTGCTGGATATTTGGATTTGAGGCCTTTTTGACTGTCTTTGGATCACTTTTGGATTAGAAATCAACTTTCACAAGTAAGTTTGTTTGGGGCATTACAGTTGCTGCAAGTACAATTTTGGAACTTTTTCAGAAAATTAAATAAATTATATTGTGGGTAGCCACAGTATCCAGTAGGACCAGGGTTGGTTATGGGTGCATGATACAACTGTTTTGTTGAATTTAAACACCATTGAGGCCATGGATGGGCTGGGATTGTGCAGATTTTATTGTTTTTTGTCGTTTTTTTGGGCCTGCTGGTGTGGCCCTTTGCCCAGGGGTGGTGAGTGAGTGTTGCATGGGCCTAGTCTTTCTGTGGGGTGTCTTCTTGAATTTAAACATAATTGAGGCCATGGATGGGCTGGGATTGTGCTTATTTTATTGTTTTTTGTCGTTTTTGGGGGGCTGCTGGTGTGGCCTTTTGCTTGCCCAGGGGTGGTGGTGGTGCATGGACTGAGTGTGCCTGTGGTGTGGTCTCACTCTCTTTGATGTAAACATCATGGATGGCATTGGATTGTGGTGATTTCTGGCTGTTTTTCTGTTTTTTGGGGGTGTACTGTTGATGTGGACTGGCCATGTGGGTGGTGGTGGTGGCCATCTTGAGTGCTGGCTGGTACAGGCAACATGTGCTTGGGGTGTAAGGGGGCCATTTTGAGGAGAGGCAGTGTCTGAGGCCTGCACTTATTTTGCCTACTTTTCATCCCTTATGCCCAGGGGTAGTGAGTGTTGCATGGGCCTAGTGTTTCTGAGGGGTGTCTTCTTGAATTTAAACACCATTGAGGCCATGGATGGGCTGGGATTGTGCAGATTTTATTGTTTTTTGTCGTTTTTTTGGGCCTGCTGGTGTGGCCCTTTGCCCAGGGGTGGTGAGTGTTGCATGGGCCTAGTCTTTCTGTGGGGTGTCTTCTTGAATTTAAACACCATTGAGGCCATGGATGGGCTGGGATTGTGCAGATTTTATTGTTTTTTGTCGTTTTATTGGGCCTGCTGGTGTGGCCCTTTGCCCAGGGGTGGTGAGTGTTGCATGGGCCTAGTCTTTCTGTGGGGTGTCTTCTTGAATTTAAACATAATTGAGGCCATGGATGGGCTGGGATTGTGCTTATTTTATTGTTTTTTGTCGTTTTTGGGGGGCTGCTGGTGTGGCCTTTTGCTTGCCCAGGGGTGGTGGTGGTGCATGGACTGAGTGTGCCTGTGGTGTGGTCTCACTCTCTTTGATGTAAACATCATGGATGGCATTGGATTGTGGTGATTTCGGGCTGTTTTTCTGTTTTTTGGGGGTGTACTGTTGATGTGGACTGGCCATGTGGGTGGTGGTGGTGGCCATCTTGAGTGCTGGCTGGTACAGGCAACATGTGCTTGGGGTGTAAGGGGGCCATTTTGAGGAGTGGCAGTGTCTGAGGCCTGCACTTATTTTGCCTACTTTTCATCCCTTATGCCCAGGGGTAGTGAGTGTTGCATACTTGCATGTCCCTAGTCTTTCTGTGGGGTGTCTTCAATGTAAACATCATGGATGGCATGGGATTGTGCTAATTTTTCTGTGTTTTGTCGATTTTTTGGGGTGTATAACTGAACTGATGTTCCTCTGTCTTCCATTGCTTTTAGGTGCACAAGAAGACTCAATAGAACCACCAGTGCCAGGAAGAAGTCCTGCAGCGGTGTGTGCAGCATAACGTCACGCGACGTCACGTCTGGACACAGAACCCTCTGCAACTCGTGCAACTGCTGCCTGCTGACCTGCTCTGAAGAAGATGGCCCCAAAAAAAGTAACCCGTAGCTCCTCTAGCAAGAAAGGTGCCAGTAAGGAGCAGAAGAAGCAAGTTACCAAGGACACTGGTGTGCCGCCCGCCCCTTTTTTTGGGAGTAAAAAAAAAGTATGCCTGCAGCAGCTGCAGCGGGATCTGCTGGGGACCAAGCTGGCAGCAGCACCCCCGCTCCATTGGGCTCAGTGCCACCACCACCACCACGCCAACTTAAGTCCAAGCCCTTGAGTGCTGCAGAGGCAGCCAGTATACTTCTTCAATCACCATCGACCAGTGATGTTGGCTCATCGCAAGAAAGCAGCAGCAATGTCCCTCAATCAACACAGGTTGTTGTAGCTCATCTGACGAGTGTTGAACAACCACAGCCGCAACAACAATCACATGTGCAAGTACAAGCCCAAGTACATGTGGAAGGAGAGGCAGCGCAAGGAGATGCGCAAGCAGAGGTGCATGGAGGGTCACAACAAGTGCCCACAATAGTTGTTCCTCCCGAAGTAGGGGCACATCAGGAAATCGACAATCAAGGCGAGGTATCATTTGAGGAAGCCACTCCTCCTGATGATCCTTCATTGTCTTCCACACCCCTAGCAAGGAAGAGATCAAGGGTGGTGTCTACATCCTCTTCAAGCACACCTCCTTCTGATGATACGGATCAAACTTGGGAACAAACAAAGGTAGTTAAGCGTAAAAGGAAGCTCGTCCAAAGTCTCAGAGTTATGGAGTGTGATGAGTCTCAACAAGAAGTGGCGGATACTGCTGCTGATGAAGACTCTGCCAACGACGACCCAGTCATCATAAAGGTCACTGCAGCCCCAGCGGGCATGCAGCAAACAGACATTTTGACCCTAGCCCGAAGAGCTGCTGAGCGTGATGATGATGTTGTCGATGAGGAGGCAGTGGAAACACCACAATCATTGGAGTTAAGTAGTACACCAACTCGTCCCGCTTCCATATTTCTTTCTGGCAAGAAGAGACCTCCGTCAACCTCGACCTTAATTAGTGGCGGTGAAAGTGCAAAACGTACAAAAGTTGGGCAATCCACATCCTCCACTTCATCTGGCATTAGCTTCATGACCACCACCACCAGTATCGCCGCCTCCTCCATGTCCCACAGACACTTCAAGTCCCCAGTTTGGGACTTCTTTACTGTTTGTCCAAAAAATCCAAAGTTTGCCATTTGTACCCTTTGTAAGCTTGCAGTTAGTCGTGTTAAGTCAGGTACCAACTATGGTACCGGCGGCCAGAGAGGTCATCTTGAGAGAAAGCACACTGTCAAATGGTTTGCGCACCTAGATGCGATCAAGAAAGGCCAAATTCAAGGAAACGTTGATGTTTCATCTGATGATGACGAGCAGGAAGAAGACGTGTCAAACACTTCCCTTACACCCAGTACCCCTGTCAGCAGCACACCCAATGTGAGGCACACTAAGAGTGTTGGAGCGAGTGAGACACCAACGCACAAAAGTTCACCAGCGAGCAAAATTGGGTCAACGAAGTCATTATCAGCCCGTAAATGCTTGGTCCAGGGCAACATTAGAACAATGCTTACTTCAGACGTGCCATATGAACGCAACCACCCACTGACGCGTCTGTATAACACTAAGCTGGCTAAAATGCTAGCTGTGGACCTTCTACCTTTTTCTTTTGTAGAAGCGGTAGGTTTTCTTGAATTAGTGGCAACGCTCTGCCCTAAATGGAAGGTTCCGAGCCGGTTCTATTTTGCCAGAGTTGCGGTTCCAGCACTACATGAAGATGTGCTGCAGGCGATTGGGGCAGCTTTGCAGAAGAGTGCTGTTCACACAATACATCTGACAACAGACATGTGGACCAGTGGCGCAGGCGCTGATTACATGTGCATCACTGGACACTGGGTCTCTTTTTCAGGTGTTTTAGCAAAGCTAAACGCAGGTGTTGACCCGGACAAAGTTTTCAAAGCTGCTCGGAAGCATGCAACACTAGCCATGTTTGGCTTGGAGAAAAGTCACACAGCAGAAAACCTTTTGGAAGAGTTTAACAAAAAGGTCTTGAAAATGCTATCCCCCCTAAAACTCAAGATTGGTTATGTTTCCACGGATAATGGCGCCAATGTAGTAAAGGCCATGCAGAAGGGTGACCATGTTAGAGTGCCGTGTTTGGCGCACTGTATCAACCTGGTAGTTCAAAAATTCTTGAGTGATAAAGACAGTACAGCGTTCGAGGTAATGGCCACCTGCCGCAAAATGTGCAACCATTTCAGCCATTCTTTTAAGGCCCGGAAGCATCTGCGGAGACTGCTATTTCAACGTGGAATGCCAGTGAAAGCACTCATCCAGGAGGTGGCAATACGTTGGAACTCAACCTTCTACATGCTTGAGCGTCTGTATGAGCAGTATACGGTACTCGATCACTATTTCTTCACAGAGGGTACATCTCAGAAGGAGGACCTGCGGATGAGTGCGGCGCAATGGGACATAGTTAAAAGCCTGACAGACATGCTTCGTCCTTTTGAGTTCTTCACGCGTGCAGTCAGCCAGGAGGACTGTAATTTGGGAAAAGCTATCCCATTGTTGTGCATGCTGGAGCACCAACTGATGGCGGTGTCTTCTGAGTTTGAAAAAGATGTACAAAAAAAAGACCATTTTATTTTGTCTGAGAAATTATTAGAGCGCCTACGTGGTGATGAACGTCTTCAAAAGATCAAGTCAGATCAGCATTACATTTGTGCTACTATTCTGGATCCACGCTACAAAAAGGCGCTGGCAGGCGAAGCATTCTTTCCTTTTGCTGATGCAAATGTTCAAAAGTACAAACATTGGTTAGCCTGGTCAGCCAAGAGGTTTGAAAAAGAACGGCAGGTTATTGAAGGAGAAGCCAGTACATCAGCATCAGCATCAGCAGGCCATCCCCAGTCACAAGAATCCACTTCTGCACCTGTGGCTGGGGCACAAGTGACCTCTCAGCCGTTAAAGACCCGGCAACTGGATCATCTGCACCACACACAACAAAAACAGTGGCTGTTGTAGAGGATTGGCTAAGTTTGCTTGGGTATGGTTCTCGAAAAAATGTCACAGCCACAGCAAAAAGTAAGCAAAGTGGAGGAACCGTTGTTGACCTTGAGTCGATGGTGCAGGACTATCTGAATGACTCAACAGTGGTCTTTCTTAATGATGAGCCATTGCAGTATTGGCATGGCAAAAAACAATTGTGGCCACAGCTCTTCAACCTGGCTATAAACTATTTGTCTTGCCCACTCGCAAGTGTGTCTTCTGAACGTGTTTTCAGTGCTGCTGGTGGCATTGTAACTCCCAAACGGAGCCGCCTCTCGCCCAAAAATGTGGAGCGGCTGACAATGATCAAGATGAATCAGCACCTCATACCACCAGATTACAAAGTACGAGAAAGCACGCCGCATGAAGACGAGGAGGACGGCAACGTAGATGAGGGGATTTGTTCTCTGTTCGGTGTCACTGACCTCATCCAGCCTGAATTCGCAGAGTATGATGACGAAATCTTGTTCTTATTCCCTGACACCGAGCCCTGAAAATGAGACAATCAATCAAGAACTTTCTTTTTCGTCCTTATTCACTTTTATTCCTGTGTGCTTTGTGTCTCTCTTTCTTTGTTTTGCACAGTTAATTTAATTCAAACTTTAATCACCTAATCCCAAAAACAAGACCATCATCAGAACTGTCTTCACTTGTTTGCTTATTGATTTGAAGGTGCCGCAGTCTACATTCCTCAGGTTCACAAGTTCTGAAGAACATGCTCCTCTATCCTCCTCCTCCAGACTGCGATTTCCCTCCAAGCAGAGTGCTGGATTACGCCCAATGAAGAAAGACTCAGCACTTGTGGGGGTGTTGTACTTCTTTGCGGGTGAGTTGACGGATTTGGGCCCATTGCTGTGAAGCTCTAATAATGGACAAAAGTGTTTTGGACCAAATATGAGGTGGAAATTTCTTGCCGTTTTTGCTGACTTGCTTGCCTTTGAGGTGCTCTTTGGCGGGGTTCCGGGTGTTTGTGGGTAATTTTTGGTGTCTGTCGAAGCACTGATGCGACATTCTAATCTTGATTGCATTTGCTTTTCAGGAAATCCGTGGTGGAAAACAGGAGTTATGATGATTGATGATGATGACCTAGCTGAACAGCGCCGCGTTTGGCCCGAAGGCCGAGAGACATTGTAAGTATGAGATTTAGCTTTTTCGCTGTTTGGGGGTGTTGTCGGGTGTTTTTTTGCGGGTGGGTTGGCGGGTCTTGCCTGGGGCATTCCTGGGAAGGTCTAATACCGGATAGAAGTGTTTTGGACAAAATCCATAAGGAACAGCCTTTTTTTTGCTATTTCTTCTGACATCTTGCTCAATGTAGCGTTTTGGGGGGCTTCCTGCTGTTCGTGGGTGGGTTGCAGCCGGGGTCTCTGTCTTGTCGAAGCACTGCTGCGACAGTCTAATCTTGATTGCATTTGCTTTTCAGGAAATCCGTGGTGGAAAACAGGAGTTATGATGATTGATGATGATGATGACCTAGCTGCACAGCGCCGCGTTTGGCCCGAAGGCCGAGAGACATTGTAAGTATGAGATTTAGCTTTTTCGCTGTTTGGGGGTGTTGTCGGGTGTTTTTTTGCGGGTGGGTTGGCGGGTCTTGCCTGGGGCATTCCTGGGAAGGTCTAATACCGGATAGAAGTGTTTTGGACAAAATCCATAAGGAACAGCCTTTTTTTTGCTATTTCTTCTGACATCTTGCTCAATGTAGCGTTTTGGGGGGCTTCCTGCTGTTCGTGGGTGGGTTGCGGCCGGGGTCTCTGTCGAAGCACTGCTGCGACAGTCTAATCTTGATTGCATTTGCTTTTCAGGAAATCCGTGGTGGAAAACAGGAGTTATGATGATTGATGATGATGACGACCTAGCTGCACAGCGCCGCGTTTGGACCGAAGGCCGAGAGACATTGTAAGTATGAGATTTAGCTTTTTCGCTGTTTGGGGGTGTTGTGTCGGGCATTTTTTTGCGGGTGGGTTGGCGGGTCTTGCCTGGGGCATTCCTGGGAAGGTCTAATACCGGCTAGAAGTTTGTTGGACAAAATCCATAAGGAAACACCAGTTTTGGCACTTTTTGTAAGTTAGGGTTCGTTAGGGTTAGCCCTAGCAGCAGGATTGCATGTGTTTCGGGGGGTTCTATTGCAACGCGGTTCTGTTGTTGTAGAGCACTGTTGGAGCGATGCTGGCTATGGATACTTTTGCTTGCTTGCAAGTGGTAATCCACGGTCTGTATTTGGGCCTACTGTTACTTTCAAAGTACGTTTTGTAACCATTTTTCTGCTAGGCATCGTTTTTGGAGATATGATTGGGGTTCTTCTACATTTTTGCGACTGGCTTTAGTAAGGGTCTTGGTGGGAGCATTGCTGGGAAGGTCAAATTTTGTTCTAAAACACAGTAGTACACCTACCTTGAGGGGAAAGATCCGCTATAATATTTTGGCCATACTTATTGATCCTTAAAAAGGTGACTCAGACAGAGCACGCAATTTCAAAAATATTGTACTGTCTATTAGGGAAATCAAAGTGTCACTTTTTGAACCACACAGCGTACATACCTTTTATTTATTTATCAGTGGTATTGTAATAGCACTTCCTGTTTTCCGTTCAATAATTACAGGCCGGGTTTCAGTCAACATCCGCCAGGCAGGCAGTGGACAGGGTGTCTTCTGTCAGTGGTCACCACATTGATGGACGAAGCGTCAGCTGGAATGGAGGAGTGCCGCCAATAAGAGGAATTGTTTGCTGCATGCAACTTACTTACCAAATTCAACAGGACAACTCCAACAACATACGCAATACAGATACAGTATCCATTGTTGTCTTTTATTCTATGAGTGTGACTGCATGTGCTTACCTTTAGTTTGTAACCAAAGATTGTCTGTATCTTCAATTATTGTTTGTCCATGCTCTGCTTTTTTTTTCTTCTCTCAACAAAACCTACCCAAAAAGAAACCCCCATTCCCATCCATTTTACAAACCCTAACCCTTCTACCCCCGGGCTGTGTTGTTTTGCTTGATGTCTGACTAAAATGACATCAATAATTCCACACACTTGCTGGGGAGGATAAGGTCATAGCAGCAACAGGCTGGTGAAGGAATACGAGGATATCTTCTAGACTTACTCAGCTTCAGTACTATATCTTCTAGTAGTAGTAGCCAATGTCAAATAAATTCAATGCAAGTACTAGTTATACTTGCAAGCAAATACTTTACCATTTGTTAGGCTACATTATGGCACTGTTCTAGTGTACTGTCACCTGCTATTTTCTCGATCGTACCGTAACCGTTGTAATGCTACAGTAAGGAGGACAAACAAGGTTTCGTTTTCTTTTTTTCCATAGGCATGCAACTGCCACTGTGTCACACCACTAGTACCACCGCAATGAGGAAATGTCACCCGCCCAGGATTGACAACGTTAATCCCCATTTCACCTGGAGCCAGCCCTGGGCCTAGCCCTAATTTCTAACACAAATTACAGGTAAGATAAGCGTTTGGTGGGAGGTAGTATAATGGAGTATTATTTCGGAGTAGACAAGAGATTGACGGTTGTACTACTAAAGTCCTACGACTGTTCAGGAAAACAAAGTTACTGTTACACCCCCGCCCCCCACCCACCAGACTGAAAAGCAGTAAAAAACAGGTATGGTCAGATAAAGTTGAAAAATATATTTATTTAGCCCTAACAAAATAATCTCCCTCACCCACCCTAACCCCAACGATTGTCTCTGAAACGTCCCAAAACGATCCCAACTCCCAAATCCCACCCCCCAAAAGTCTATAAAAAAAGGGCAAGGGACACTCCACTACTGGAGGGTGCTGGTGCTGGTGCATGATGCGGCATGGGCATCATACTCCTTGCGGAGGGTGGCAAGCTCGGAGCGGAGGCCCTTAACTAAGTTCTTATACCTCAGGACCTCCTGCTCCAGGTTGGACATGCGGACTCGTAGGCGGCGTTGGCGTTCCTTGCAGCTCCTGTGGGGGGCAGCTGGTATTTCGGTTGCTTGGCGGTGGCGGTCGTCTTTCTTAGCCCGGCTCGGTCCCGCTGGCTTAGTCACGGAGGAGGATGCAGTGGTCACAGTCGAGGATGTTGCCCCGCTCGACTGCGTGTCCTCCTCCTCCTCCAGGGCCACCAGCCGCCGATATTCGGCGACTGTGGCCTCCAGCCTCCGTTGCCGGGCCAATCTAGCCTGCTCCCTCCTTGTTGTTGATTTGGAAGGAGCAACTATATGAAGAAAGAAAGACATAGTCTGTAACCAATGCTCCTTATTAATAACACAAAGTGATTGAGCCGAAAGTTGGGTCACAGAGTACAAGTAGCAAATTGAAAGCACAGTACATAACTATTGAGGACAGTATCTATGTAACCTCCCACTTCTGCATCCTTGCTCTAACAGTAGTGGTAGTTTAATGAACTAATTCTACGACCACTATGGACTTCCATTACAGTCGACTATGACAGTACACCAGTCTTATTCTTCTTCTTCTCTCTTGTTTAGGGAAATGGGTACGTTATCTTATGCAAGCCGGCAGAATGACATGGACACAGCACAGTGAACTTGCACCCGAGAAAAAAAGTTGCACACCATGATGAGTGAGACAGACTTGCGTTACTGTACCGGTCCAGTACATGCAGGTGGTGAAGCTATTACTTTTCTATTACGGGTGGCACTGAGAATACTCTGTTACAAGGGCTACTGCTTAATTAATTTACCTTTCACCCTACAGTGCAAATGAGTACTAGAAAAGGAAACTGAAGAAGCTAACTAATTTGATTATCTATCACTTCACATGGGACGTATTTAATGACAGATGAGATGACTTTAGGTGCTTTGCTTAATATTGAGTGAACAGTGATACACCCACACATGAATGACGTACTACAAGTAAACTAAAGTTATTAAGAGAGGTACGGAGTGTCCACCGTAATAACCAGATATATGCTGTGAATGCAAACGCAATACAAAGTACTGCTACTATTCATGGTAGTATTGGACACATTTACAATTTCTTTTCCTTGCCTTCCCTGCACTGGAACGGACGTGCGGGTGCGGTGGTACATGCTCTTCAAGGTAACACTTACTTCACCTGGCGACCATCTACTCTCTCTAGATACACATGTGCTATCTAAGAGTCAGAGAATACCATGCTCCAGGCATCCATTCAGTCAAAGTATACGCACACATACAGTTTCTGTTTCACCCACCCAGGCTGCTGTCCTTCCACCCATCCTTGCTTCATCATTGACCCAGCCATGCACCATACCATATTCTTTCCTTCCCAGCCACCTCGGGGGCCAAGCAAACACATATCGTTCTTCTTTGCCAGCCATCATACAAGTTCGCGTCCCACTTACTTACACCCTTCTTTCGCTTTTCGTTCATCCCATCCAACACGTTCGTCTAAGAACTTATTGGGATTCTTCTCACCAAAAACTTCACAGCTAAGTCGAAGTACATTTCGAGGAGGCTACTACCTGGTTGATTTGTAATTGTAATACACCCGTGCAGAAAGCACACTATGCAGTCTTCAATCTCAATAAGTAAGGAATATATAGCTTACCTGTTTCCGCCACCACCGTTTGATCCCCCACAGGAACGTCCGCCAGCTCTTCTACCGCCGCCTCCTCCCCAGAGGCCTCCGAGTCCTGGTCCAACACAGCCACCTCCGCGCTGGCCCCGTCACCAGATGTTACACCTACAAAGTACATTTAAGAATGTTAGAATACACCACTCACTACTATATAATATTTGGTCTAGGAGAAATGTTAAAAAAACAGAATACAATGTAATAATTTGTGACTGTCTACTCCATAGTAAAAATGTCCCATTTTCCAGGGAAGGCTGTTGTCTTGCTGCACTTTTATGCACAACTGATGAATGCTTGCTTTTGATTTTTAACACGCACCACTTTTTCTCCTAACAGACAGAAGCTTGACTCCTGAGTCCTAAGAACACGACCAGGATCAAGTTAAAACCAGGTGAGAGTTCGGCTCGACCACAAGAAATGTGTCCAATTAATCGTCAGCACTAACCACTTTTCCGTTTACAGTTAAATAGTTTTATGACAAAGTAGATTTTAATAAATGTGTTTACTTTTAATAAAGCTTTTAAACTTAAATAGACTCTGTGGTTTTTGTTCCTCTAGACTAGAGTGGATGAGCTAAAGGTTTTGGAATTTTTGCAAGCATGAGTGCCTCTGACACTTCTTGACTGTGCTGTGACTCCGTACTACTCTCTTGTCCTGCGTACGATAATCTAGAGATCATTGGGGATCTATAATCGGTGACTTCGGGAGCTGAATGACTCTGCCACACTATCTAGTCAGTAAGGAGACAGTGCATAGAGGTATTGCTGAATATAATGGGAGTCCAATGGAATTGCCAAATGTCCAATCTTAGTTAGCTACACAGACAGACTAATAAGAATAGTCTAGTAATACCACAGGGAGTCATATTCGAGGCAGGATAAGAATTTATATCCAGTCTACAAGAAGATCAAAGACGATTTAGAAAAAATCGAATGAGGAACGCTAGGAAAAAATAGGTACTGTTTATTAAAATGTAAACTTACTGGGGCCAGCAAAGGAGCCCTCGCCTGCCCGATCCTGGCCTGCATCCTCAGCACCCTCCTCCTGTGTCCTCTTGCCCTTGGGGGGAGCTGATGTACAACATGAAAGAAAGAAAAACCAGAAAACATGGATGAGATTTTTCAACCAAATCAAACATTTCAAAAGAACAATAACAACATATTTTGGAAAAATAGCAAATAGATAGACAACTATTCCACGGGATCTATCTCATGTGGTATACTACGTTATTCGTATTGCCTGATTTGCGGAACGTTGACTTAGAAAGTTCCTATGTAACTCAATAAACAGACTACTAAAGAGGTTTGCCTAGGCCTGGCACTGCAGGCAGCAGTGCGCAACACGTGACAGACAAAGTCCATCCTGCTTGCAGATCAGTCAATACTCAAACTATCAATCCACCCGCCACCACCGCCACTATTTCTTCTTATAGCCATGTGACTGTCTAAAGGAAGGACTGGACTTCAGTCTGTTGGGGCTGATTTAGAAGTCCCTTGCGGAAGTTGCGGCTGATTTTCCTCCATTGTTGCGTGCCTTTTCTGACGCAGCGGCAGAACAAAAGACTCGCCATGGTGTTGGTGCGGCGTATATATTAAAAAAAAAACCACATATGGGCATATGGGCGATGCATCACGTTGTAAAGCCCTGCGCCATCAGGGGGCGTTCCGGCGCAAGGGAGGGCGTACCTGCGCAGGAACGAATCCTAAAAGTGGCTGAGGGAAATCTACAAGATGTCAATCAGTCACTTTTAGGACAATGATGCATGACTCAAACCCTGCGCGCTTGAAGCCGACGTACGGCTTGATGCAGCATTGGGGAGATAGGGTACCCCAGAGCATTGCTGGAGCAGCGCCATCGTTGCCACGCAACTCCAGCAATGCGCTGCCTTTACGGCACAGATGCGTAAGGCTTCTGTGACGTTTTGGGCCAATGGGTGGTGGTGGCATGGCACACAACTACTGCCGCATCCCTGCTACTTTGCAGGGATGCGCCGGTAATTGAAAATATGACCCTTACTGTCTAGCATTACGCAGTTCTTTTCTTTACAGTACACTCATACATAATTTCTCAGGCCAATGAAATGCTTCTGAACACAACATACAAAACAAAGAAGCATAGTAGCAAGCAAGGCTACTGAGAAGGAGAGCAGTGCACCTGAAATGCATAGAAGATTTTGAAATATAATTTACCTCAATGTAATCGGCAGCATTATTGCTCTTGGTAAAGAACAAAGATTTGCAAATAACAGAGCAGGATAAAACAGAGTAGTAAATGTACTACTACTACTACTCACCAAGCCCGGGGACCTCTACGCCGAGCGCGTCCAGCAAGTCCCGCTCCCGGACCATGACATCGGTCCAGCGGTGGGTGGCCTGGTTATATGTGCGCCGGACCCCAGAGATCTTGTACATGGCCCGGCACACCTTCTCCCACCGCTTGCGACGCTCCCGGATGCCATAGCCGGTCGCGATCTTGCCGCCTCCCAGGATCGTCTTGGGGAGGCGGCGCTGGACGTGGAAGATCAGTGCCGCCACTTCCTCCGCGCTGAAGATCTCCCTCGGGACCACTTGCTCCCCCCTTAAACGCCCGCACGGGAGCCGGGCACGGGGTGCGGGACCCTTCCCCTTCTCAGGGTGCTTCCCGGCTCCCTTTACCATGGTCTGGGCAGAAATAAACTTAAATGATAAAGAAGAAATAGAATAGTGAAGAAGAAAAGAAAAGAGTTTAAAAAAGTAGTTTAAAAGTAACTAAAAGCTGCAGAAAACACAAAAATATAGAGGTAGAAAAATAGAGGGATAGATAATAAGTAAAATTAGATCAAAAAAACTTCAAACAAGCAAAGGATGGCAGAGATTGAGAGAGGATAGAGAAAGTATGCCCAGAACCATAGCAATGAATGAGAAACAAGATGGCCGCGCCCGTTCACGACCGCGTGGGTAAGTTCGCGCGAGATTTTCCTTGCGAGTACGCGCGAAATTGTACTAGCGAGCAGCACACTTTGCGAGATTACACATAGCGGGCGGAAACGGAATTACGTCACGCCAACAAGATGGCCGCGCCCGTGTACGACCGATAGGGTAACTTGGCAAACGTATAGCTAGAAGCGCCTCGCGAACACGCGCAAGATCACGCGAACATACACGTCGCAACAAAAACAATTTTGTATTCGCACGTATTCGCGGCTTCCGAAATCGATCTCGCACGGATTCGCGCCCCAAAAAACGCGCGAAATTGCAGAAAAAACGATTTTAGCTAAACTGAAAGCAATGAGCAGGTGCAAAAGTTCAAACTTAACATTAGTAACATTCAAGGTAGTGCTTCCTGATGGGCCCCTCCAGAGTTTGCAACTATTCTATGACCCTGCTATGACCCAAACAGCAGGCTCATAGAATAGCACCATAAAGGTCCTGTGAAAAAAAAATTTCACTGCAACAAAAAGCAAATTACAGATAAGGAAGGAAGCAGGTGCCAGCCAGACTGGAACTTTCAAAATTACTGACACATTAATGAAACACAAATTAATTGATGGCAGTTGAAGAAGGGCAGGTGTGCTTGCTTTTTTCAACCACCATAATCTACAGTGATAAATAAACCTAATAGGTGCCAGTGAGGATGTACCAGAGGGTGGCATGGGTGTCCCAGAGGGTGGCAGTGGTGAAACAGAGGGTGCTGTGAACCTGTGATGATAAACCAGACGTAGAAACAACATAGTCGCGGCCGTTGCGAGCCGAAAAGTAAGTTCGCAATTGCGAACTTGTCCCAAAATCGGCGCGAACACGCGCCAACACAAAAAACGGAAAAATCCGCAAATCCGCTAGAGTTCGCGGATCTTCGCGGATTGCGAATCCGTTAATCCGCAAGTTCGCGTACGCGAGATCCGCTAGATCCGCCCATGCTTATTTACGATATAGCACATGGTGATGCTGAGAAGGGGGTTCTAACGCGTGTCTTAGAACCTAGCTATTTTAAGAAAACTAAATTTAAGACCTGTTCGGCCTTGTTTTCTAACTGGCAGAAAATGTGTTCCCGCTTTGCTATTCCAAAGCTTAATTATTATACCCCATTCAGTGCGCCCGGTTTACTACCATCAATTTTTCAAGATGGGACAGTGCTCAAATGGAGGTCTCTAGGTCTGAAGGAAATTGGCGACCTCGCCCAGGATGGTCAAATGGCTTCCTTCACCTTTCTTAAGGAGAAGTTTCATCTTCAGTCTAATCATTTTTTTAAATATTTGCAAGTTAGGAGCTTTCTGGACAAAAATCTTTGTCGAAACCCCAACATGTACGATAAGATTCCTCTTGTTGAATTAATAAAGAAAAAATCCAGAATAGGAGCTCTATTTCAATATCTGCCATCTGAACTCCCGGATGATTTAGAGGCTCAGAATATCAAGTTAGCTGCTAAAGTTGTCGTTCCAATTGTAGATTTGACATTTCCACTTGAATTAGCCAGATCTGTTTTAGTCTCTGGCACTTTACGAACTCAAAGCTATATGGCTTTGTTTAATCTGTATTACACCCCTGCTAAGATAGCAAGCTGGGGTGGTGCTAGAGGATCCAAGGGTGACTCTTGCTCTAGATGTAAATTATTTTCCGCCGATGCAATCCATATGTTCTATGCATGTACTGATTTAAATGTATTCCTGAAGGAAATTGAGATTTTTCTTAATCAGGTACTTAAGATTCCGGTCCAGATCTCATCAGAGTTAATTATAACTGGTTATGAATACTCAAGTGTTGTTGAAATAACAAGATACACTTGTTTATTTTTGTTTATTGTAATGGCTATGATTAGATTATGTATAACATCGCAGTGGCTAATTCCGGAGGCTCCTACTTTTAGTCATTGGAAAGCTAGGATGCTAGCATGGTATAAATTAGAATCATCTGTTTATCTGCTGAGGGGGAGGAGAAGGTGCCTACTGGCATCCAAGAATTGGGCCCCTTTTGAGCATTGGCTTTCGCATTGAAACATATGTTTTTTTTTTATTGCTGTACCTGATCTCTTCTTCTTTATTCCCATTAATTGTTTTGCACCCTAAACCTGATTTGCATTTTTTTCTTTTTTGATATATGCTTGTTTATCTTTGTGATGTGTTTCCTCAAAACTCAATATTTTGTTTGCCTGCCTCCTGTTAAACTGCAAAAATACAAAATAAAGTTAAAAAAAAGTAAATATGCAATTTTATTTTTAACATGGACTTTCTGCCTTTGTTTACTTTAATCATAAGTCAGGGTCATTAAGGCAGCTGTAGAACCCATCATATATAACTTTATTCGATTCATAAGAATCATAAAAGTATACAGTTTAACTACAAAAAATCCACAAATGGTATTTCATATCCAACATGATCAAAGAAAAAGGCACAGAACAACATCATTTAACATTCCA
Organism: Lissotriton helveticus; assembly: GCF_964261635.1. NCBI lineage: Eukaryota > Metazoa > Chordata > Amphibia > Caudata > Salamandridae > Lissotriton > Lissotriton helveticus. The sequence continues at coordinate 211,079,887 of NC_136058.1, forward strand.
CTCATCTAAAAATTCATACGAATTACATTAAAAAACAGTAAATGATAATCTCCATCATTGTCACTCTAGGCTTCCTTATATAATCGCAATGGGTTATCCATCAAAAATTATTAAAAAATCTCTATTAAAAACATTTAAACTGATTTAAAGTGCACTGTGCTTTATCAAAGTACATATACAAGTCAGTTAGCCTCTCACACCAACCCACTTAAAAGCCACAGAACATGATATATCAAAGACACAACATCATTTAACATTCTACTCATCTTAAAAAGTCATTAAAATTACATTAAGAAACCATTGAAGATAATCTCCATCACTGTCACTCTAGACTTTCTTATGTAGACAAGGTCGGATATCCATCAAGGAATATTTTATGAATCAGTATATGAAAGCATGTGACCCAATTTAAAGTGCACTGTGCTTTATCAAGGTACATATACAAGTTGGTTAGCCTCTCACACCAACCCACTTGACTGTGCAAAGCAACTGCAAAGGAGAAACTTACTAACTTCAAATAAGTACGAAAACAAAAGACATGCTAACAGTAGCGATTCCTGGTTAAAATAGCCAATCTAATGAAGCTAAGCATAGAGCTGCATTTAGCAGCAGTTTGTAGTGATCTTAGGTGCTCAAAACCTTCCATAAAATTACAAGGCCGAATTTCCCTTAAAAGGGGTTTAATAAAACGGTCTCTTGGGGCTTTATTGAGTCTCCAAAAGAGCACAAAATGAATTCTACACTGTTGAGCTTCATTGTCACATGGGCAGGGGGGTAGCCTCTCACACCAACCCCCTTGCTTTGGAAAAGCAACAAAAAAATGCAGTGCATTTAACCGGAATCTTGTCAAATTAAAACGCCATTGCGTGTGTACAGAAAAGGACAGATAATACTGTTGCTAATACCCACTTGATGTGTCAATGAATATTATGGTTTGCCAAGCCTAATACAGTGCGATATGCATGCTTAATCACCATCTTATTATCTGGTTTAATAGAATCTGGGTCATCATAAAAATTTCCAAGACCAATTTTAATAAAGGTTTCCTTTACATAATGCACCCATGGAATCAGCATGGGGTTGTCCGAATTTACACAATCTTTTAAGATTTCTTTTGAGAACAGGAGGTCTTCTGAGGACCATATTTTCCCCCATAAGAGCAGGGGGGACACATGAATGCTGTCAATCGCAAACTCTAATCCCACCTCAGAGTGACAAAAAGTGTCCGGAGAGCTATTTGGAACAGATAAAAGACGTTTTAAAAACTTGTTCTCAATGACTTGTATTTGTGCACTTTTATGATATCCCCATACCCCTGCCCCATACATCGCAACTGGCAAGCATTTAGATTTATATAATGTCATTAATTTAGCATTTGGTTTTTGTCCTAACTTGCTTGTAAAACGAAAAAGGGCCTCTATCGATCTAGTTGTCTTTTGTACCCGAGTGGTAATTAGTGGGTCCCAACTCAAGGTTTTAATAAAAAGATTTCCCAGATAGTTGAAGTTCGGAACTTTTTCAATAGGAATATTATCCACAACAAAATTACACGTTTTAGTCCTTTTTGGGGCACAAACCATTGTGAATGATTTTATAAAGTTGACCTTTAGATCCAATCCCTGCATAAATTCATTAAAAGCATTCAAGCATATCTGCATGCTATTTGCAGTCAAGGTCATTAGCACAGTATCGTCTGCATAGGACAATAAAGGTATGAATTTACCATTAATTTTAGGGAAGTCCAAACCTTTTTCTAACAAAAAAATTTCCAAACCATTTGTGTAAATTAAAAACAAAATGGGGCCAAAATACAGCCCTGGCGAACTCCTTCAGTTGATGTAATAGGCCCTGTTTTTTCGCCCCCAGGGCCGTATCGAATGGTCACAGAAGTAGCAGCATGTAGTCTACGGAGCAGAGTGACCAAAGGTTCCTCGAACCCCATAGACTCCATTATTGTCCACAACTTCCCCCTGCACACAGTGTCGAAGGCACTGGATAAGTCCATAAAGGCCTGGTGCATAGGAACGCCCCTGGCCTTCATGTACTTACCCATTATCATAGCCAGATTAAGACACTGCGCCGTTGTCTCCCTACCTTTTCTAAAACCATATTGTGTATCCACAATAAGTTCAGAGGAATTCGCCCATGTCTCTAGGCGGGCCAATATTACTCTCCCCAATAACTTACACAAGGCGTCTATTAAGTAAATTGGCCCTTAGCAGCAGGGATCACTTTTATTACCTTTTTTAAAAATAGGCACGACTACTGCCTCTTTCCAGGATGACGAAATGCGCCCCACAATAACCGCCTTAAATCCAAGGGTACAGCTTCAGGGCCTGTTGCCTTGAGTGAAATGTCTCTTCTCAGGGCCTCCTCCACTTCTCCCAGAGAGAGCGAGACACTAAGTTTTTGTGCAGTCTCAGCATTAAGGTGGATTTCATCCTCAAATTCGTTTATCAAACGAGTACCCTTAGGGTTAAAAATCTTGGAATAATGGGATTCCCAGACCTCCCCGGTTATGTGCATAATCATGGTCCTATTTTGTTACTGAGGAAGGGGCGATTATTAACCTCCCAGAATACCCTACTATCTCTTAGGTCAGAGGCTTTCTCAAGGTCATCCCAAGCCTGCTTTTTCAATTCCAGTTTCCTTTTTTCAATGGTCTCTTTATATTTTCTTCTAGCTTTCTTAACCATTGCCTTGTCCCGGGGGACTCCGTGTAAGGCCTTTTTCAATACAGTTTGTGCCGCGGAGCAATCAGCATCAAACCATTTGTTCTCCTGGGTACTACCCTTCCCGGCAGGTTTAGTATGCTTGAAGTGTGCCAGTGGTTGTTCATTAATATCAAGTAAACCACAAGCCTTACTCCTGCTTTGATGACATGTGGTACAATTAAAATCCCCAAACCACATGATACACAAGGGAGAATATCCTTCAGTCACTCTAGCTCTTTCAATCTGCAGGCCATCAATAATTGATGCATTCTGCGTGTCAAAAATATTATAGTACCAATTGATTAACAACAAGGGGACAGAGAGCAGATTATTAATCATAGTCAATTGGTACCATGGAGAAGTCATTATTTTATCTATTTTTACTGACTTATATTTTACTGAGAGTGAAGTCATTAGCCCACCTTTTGCCCTCCCAGCCAATGATGGTTCAGCATGAACAACAGACGAGTAATATCCTTCAAGGCATGGGTCAGTTCTACTCCAAGTCTCTTGAAGGCAGATGATATCAAAGGATTTAATATATTCAATCCATGCCTCATCCAATAATCTTCGTGAGATACCTGCCACATTCCACGAGATTAAACGAAAGGTACACCTGTTATTTTGATTTTTTACTATATCTGGGTGTTTATTAGTGCGAGGGCTTTCTAATATTTGGCCAATATGAGTAGTATTATTATTTTCCTCACAATCTGTAGATGAAGCCCGGAGTTTGTCTTTATTGCGAGACAGCTGAGAGTAGCCAACGTCTCTCAAAAGGTCAACCGATAAGAAAGATTTGCTAATGTTCCCATTGCATGGTGGAGATATCGTCATATATTTGACATCTTTTCCCAACGGGGTCCCTGTTAATGGTCAGTCAACCTCTATTAATGTACTCAGGGGGTCAAAACGATTTGCATGATACCTTGGTGGAAATTGTGGCGGCTGGATTATTTTATTTTGATACTCTACTCCTGTTAAGTTCGATAACCAGGTAGAAGGGCAATAGAAAAAACCCACTGGTAGAATCAAAAATTTTGTTTTATCCATAATTTGATCGAGCATCCTTTCGTTAATGGCTCTCACCAACCCTGGTGACCTAAAAGGTTAAAACTATGCAATCCCCCACCAATGATTTCTCACCTGGTCCCACCCATCTGACCCTTCGTGCCATCTTAATTTCAGAAAACAATATATTACAATTTATACCTGTCTTGGCATTTAAGAGATACAATGACTTATTCCGCAAAGACGGCCAGTCTTCCCCTTCCCCTGGGTTTAGTGGGTGCGCATTTGGTAAAACAACAATGTAAGGTGTGATTTGAGGTGGCAAGTTTAAAATTGTGTCTGGTCTGCTAACAAACAAGTCACCTAAGGAACGTTCTGCGTTAATAGTTTTTGGCGGTCTGCCTTTATTTTGAGAAGAACCTGCCCCTGAGGGTTTATCCTTATTCGTGGGGTTTATTACTTGATTCCCGTTCTGGGACGGTCCATCCATAATCATCACAGGTCTTATGTGCCCCTTGGAGGTCCCAACCTGTATCAAACTTTGCCCATGGGGAGTCTAACATAGCAACTTCCCCACTTCTCTTTTTCCCCATTGGCCTGTGCCTGTGCAAGCTAGATCTTAATTCAGCTTGTGGCGCACAGGTATTTGGGTGATGCCCCTCTATACGTGCTAACCGATTTTCAATATCAACCAATTTAAGTACAATAGGTTGTAAATGGGCATTCATCATTGCTTCCAGCTTAGTCCAAAAGACTTCCTCCATACCCTGATTTATATTTAATGCCATCTGTGCAGGTGTTATATCTATCAGGGGAGATTCACAGCTTGGCTCAATCTCTTGCATGCCCGTCTTTACTGAGGGTTTAAATATGTGCTGTTTACATGATCTTTTATTTATCTGTCCCTTCCGTTTTATACCTTGTAATACCGCGCATTTTCCACTTAACTGTTTTGATTTCTGTGCCCTAGTTAGTACATTGGGTTAATCTCTAATGGTAGGAGAATCCGGGATTTCTTGGGATTCTTGGGTATTGGGAGAATGTAACAGCGGTGGGGAGCACACGTTAGGTTGTGGCCCTCCTTCCATCTGACTTTCATTAAGATTTAGACTACTAGTAGCAAGGCGACTCTGGAGTTATTGTGAATCTAAAGACAGCCTACGTTCTGTTAACTTAATTTCATTTATAATTGCAGATTCAGCTCGTATTAAAAAGGCATCCAGAGTGCCTGCTACCCCTTTCCCTTCACCCTCCTTAAATTTCATCATTGCTGACATTACTTCCACAAATTACACGGCTCTGTCAGCAAACAGGCCAAGCCAAGACCAAGGTAATAAACCAACGTACAGAGCAATATGCTGAAGGACACTCAACAGGCAATTAAACAATTACCAGCACCCGATGCAGCAATACATGCGCAAAAAGTATTATTAAGTCCACAATACAGTTTAGGGCCAAAGTCTTACTTCATCCGGATAATCAGATGTTCGGACCGTGGCCCGGCCCGGCCTCCTTTGGCCCCTGACAGCCACAGACGGCCCGCCCTTTGCCCGGGCTTAGCCCCGCGTCCGCCCCCGTGCATCCCACGTTGCGGGGGGAGAGGCAGCGCTAAATAGCGTGATGGTGGCGCCTCCCCCTCTCAAACAGCAGCAGTTGGGGGAATGGTGCAGGGGCTTCTGGGGCTTGTAGCCCCCCTGAGAGCAGCGTTGACCCGGTGGCGCTAGGATGAAGTGCGCGCCTGCTGGGTGATGGCCTCTGGACTCCTGTCCCAATGAGGTAAGTTAGCAGGCAAGGAATGAAGGCAGGCAAAAGAAGAATCCCATGCTGCAGGGGGAGAGGCAGCGCTAAATACCGCGATGGTGGCGCCCCCCCTCTCAAACAGCAGCAGCTGGGGGAATGGTGCAAGGGCTTCTGGGGCTTGTAGACCCCTTGGGAGCAGCGTCGACCCGGTGGCGCTAGGATGAAGTGCGCGCCTGCTGGGTGATGGCCTCGGGACTCCTGTCCCACCGAGGCAAGTTAACAGGCAAGGAATGAAGGTAGGCAAAAGAAGAATCCCTCCAGTCAGGATATTCAAACAAAAGGAGGCCTGATGGCTCCTTAACTTCGGCCTGGCTAAAGGTGGAACAAAAACCACCAAAGCAGACGACATGAAGGCACTCCTGAACCTCTCCCGGTGTCTTACACTGGGACAAGTTCAGAATATTTCTGTGGGGCCCAACATCCCGGCAGGGGGAACGGCGTCCATCCTATGAAAATAGTGGGTGGACGCCGTGTACCTGTGTGTACTCCCGACTTGCGCCCTGTAAGTATGCAATTTTATTTTTAACGTGGACTTTCTGCCTTTGTTTACTTTAATCATCAGTCAGGGTCATTAAGGCAGCTGTAGAACTCATTTAAAGTGGTTTCCTCTTACTTTTACTATTTAACTTGTGCATTGATAAGGGGAAAAATACCAGCTTCAGGTGACTTTCCTACTTTTTGGAGGGGTACGGACATTAAAATACCAGTTATACTAGTATTGGGGTGGGTGAAATATTCAGTTCCGCCTACAGAATTGGCAACATTTTGCCCACTCTGCATTACTCTTTAACGCAAAGTTCTGGCCGAATTCCGCCAATCGCCACGTGCTGGAATTGTTCTTCCAATAGGCTCGAGAATATGCGAGCTGGCGAGCACAAGCAGGATTTGGCGTCCCCAGCGTGATTTTCGTCGGCTAGTGGTCACTGGTGTTCATGAGTAGTCACGGTCAGAGGGCTGTAACTTCGAGTAGATTTGCAGCTGCTCAATTACATTTTCTACTTAAACCCGCTCAAGTAGATTTTTCTACACAAACAGCGGCACAATCAACTCGAATGGCTGTGCACTCTCACGCAACACATTGTGCCTTTTGAGTTGATTTTCAGGGCTGCTCGTGCTTCCAGCTCTAGAGATTTTCTCTAACTACATACAATTCCGCACAGTGGACCTCCTCAAGTCCGACCCACTGCAATAATAAAACTGACAAGGTGGAATCCTATGTACCACACCAATGCAATAATGCTGTACAAAAACACAGGGGTATATTACCAACGATGAGCGATATTTATCGCTAACGATGCTTAGCAACAAATTTTTCAACGCTAAGCATCGCCGGAAATTATCGCAGAGATAACTTGCTATTAGCAAGGTTTATCTCCTAAGTGATAAAAATCCTCACGCTAACTGCCAATTAGAGATTATCACTCGAAAACCAACGATAATCTCTCGAAGTTTGGCGTTAGCTTGATGATAGGGGCTCACAAACTTAGCCATGATATCCACCTTCCATAGGATATCATGGCTAAGTCAGGAAAATACCAGGTGTAAAAAAAGCAGTGCTTTCCGCGGTTAGCGCTGCTTTTTTTTTTATCACTAACTGGGTTAGCAAAATCCTTGATAATAGGAGAAATGTCGCTTTTAACAACATTTCTCCTATTATTTTTCTCTGGAGATGCAAGGGGAACCTTAGAGAAAAAGGGTGCTCACATGCGAATTTGCGTGTTAGCACCCTGTTGCTGATAGGGAGGTAATTTTATCTCCGCTTTCTTGGCTTTTGAAGCCAAAAAAGCGGAGATAAATCCCTTGATAATATGCCCCACAATGTGACATTACACAACCTCTCACTGCCATAAAGAAAAAAACAACACAAAAAATGCACACAAACATTCTTGTCAACCATTATCCCATTCAGATAATATGTAGTAAAAAGGGCAATAAGTGCCTTAATTACCACCAAAGACATGTATCAGCGCCACTCAAAAATGTTTTTCATCCGCCCCCTTTGCTTTCTATGCCGATGGTGCCATAGAGCATGGGGGCAGCCAACTGGCCACCCAGGAGAGAACAGAGGACGGGTCGAGTGGAGGAGAGACATGGGTCTACTCTAGGTCACCCTATTGCCCTGAGAGACCCTTTGACCTGTGGTTCGATTGCGAGTTTCCCTGCGGTTGTACCTGCTGTCGCAGTCGGTGTCTCTGCTGCCCTCTGTGGGTCGATTCGTTGCTGCCCCGCGTGGGTGGCTCCCCCTCTTTCTACCGCCGCCGGCTCAGAGCTCAGCTTCTTACTGTAGATTTCTTCGGGTTCCGGCCTCTGGCATCCCGCCGCCCCCTGTGCTCTGACGGGCAGGTGGATGAGGGTCAAACAATAGGATGCGGACACAGGGATGGGAGTCTGGGATTAGACGCAGGGTCCAGGATACCACCATGCGTCCTGCATGCAGGGAGAAAGAGGGCAGCCCTGGACAGACAGAGGGAAGGAACCGCATGAGCAGGGAGAGGGGGGCGGCATATTCTCTTCTCTTATTGGGCAGACACGAGGGTAGCTTACTTTGTTGAAGGACTGGGTTCAGAGATTAGACACTTAAAGTGCGCCAATGCGTTTTTGTTGACATTTCAGCCAGTATGTGAGAAGTGTTAGATACAAAAATAATTGTCACATGGGAACACTGGGTCATTTCGATAACAATCGGGGGTTCTCTGAGTTTAAACAATGGGGAGTCTCTTGCATTTTTCACTCTAGCACTTTTAGAATTTAAATATTTAGATGTTTGTGTAGCGCTGACATGAAACACAGGATGCTTTTAATAGAGGAGTGAGTGAAAACAAGCCATTGCTCCCTCCCAATGTATGCCCCCGGTAACAGTGATATTAGCACACGCTACTTGCCAAACAGGGTCGTAAGTAATGCAGGCCCCCTCAGCCCCAGCGGCGCAGGAGGGCCCCCAACCCCTGTGGGGGCCCTCAACCCTCCAGTGGGCCCCATCCTGCCCAGGGCCATTGGGCCAATACAGTCACACACGGGCCCCTTCCTCACATTTTGCGGGGGCTGGCAGAGTAATTCTGCATTATCCCACTTTGGCCAAAGAGGGCCCATTATTCATTATTTTTATAGCCGTGGTTAATTTGTTGTTTACTCAGTCAGAACAGCAGCACAAGGACAGTTGTGTGTGCATAGCCACGCGTGGTCTGTCACATTCTTTTATATTATGCTTGTTATTTTGGCGAGCTATTCAGCTCCTAATGGCATAGATCTGAACTGTTCCCTTATGCGGACCTCCGAGCTCTGCGATGCCCAGTTCCGAAGCCCCCAGCACAGCTAAGCAGTGTCATCTTGGTCATTTTGAGCCCGTAGACAGTGGGCACAGGATATTTGCAGCCCTGATACCCAGTGAACACCGCCACTGAGCAGATGCTTGAAATAACTAAGCAGTGATATTTGATCAGACAGCACCCCGCCAGGAGGAAGCTGGCAGAGAAAACGCCCATGAAGCAAAAGCACCAGCGCTGTCTACAGCCGCAGTAGGGCACACACAGCCTTATTGTCAGGTTCACAGCAGAGCGAGTTTTATTGGCTGAATTGATGGACCCTGTGCCGGAGCTGCATATCCCCCATGTAGAACCATGCAACACCCCTGATGAGATGAACACACCTGATATCATCCATCCTCTGGGCCGGTCACCCCCACGCACCTCGCACACTCCTCGTGAGTGCGACCAGGCTGCCCCTTGTTCCTTCTAGTGCCGCCGCTGCCCGCAGCCGGGACCCTGCCAGCTGTGACCCTGTGACCCGCTGGTTGCTGCCCTTGCCCCGCCTGCGCCGCGCTGTTATCGCGTTCCAACTGTCTTTCCTTTGTGCTTCGGCTCCTGGTAAGGTTGTATCCCCCAGTGTACTGTTAGCCCCCTGTTTTATTTTCTGTATCCCCGTTCTGGTTAGTATTGTAGCTTTGCCAGCCCCCTGTTTTATTTTTGTATCCCCGTTCTGTCTAGTATTGTAATATTGTTCCCCTGTGCTTTCGGCGCCCCCGGCCCCTGCCGCGCTTCCCGCCACCTCCCCGCTCCCCGCCCCTCACCTCGGCAGCCCTCCCCATTCGCCTCCCCGCCTCCCAGCTGCCCCTCCCTCCCACTGGACCATATAGGACGAGGTGGGCGAGGCGGTGAGCAGTGACCTCTGTCCCTCTGGGCCGGTCACCCCCACGCACCTCGCACACTCCTCGTGAGTGCGACCAGGCTGCCCCTTGTTCCTTCCGGTGCCGCCGCTGCCCGCAGCAGGGACCCTGCCAGCTGTGACCCTGTGACCCGCTGGTTGCTGCCCTTGCCCCACCTGCGCCGCACTGTTATTGCGTTCCATCTGTCTCTCCTTTGTGCTTCGGCTCCTGGTAAGGTTGTATCCCCCAGTGTACTGTTAGCCCCCTGTTTTATTTTCTGTATCCCCGTTCTGGTTAGTATTGTAGCTTTGTCAGCCCCCTGTTTTATTTTTGTATCCCCGTTCTGTCTAGTATTGTAATATTGTTCCCCTGTGCTTTCGGCACCCCCGGCCCTTGCCGCGCTTCCCGCCATCTCCCCGCCCCTCACCTCGGCAGCCCTCCCCATTCGCCGCCCCGCTCCCTGCCTCCCAGATGCCCCTCCCTCGCTCCGCCCCCCCACTCTCCACATATGGCAGAGTGGCCTACGTGCAGCGTGCACGCGCAGCGGGCGCGCCGATTGAGCGCCGAAGGTGCCCGCGTCTGGACCGCGCCCAGCGCCAGGACCCCTGGCCCCCACAGCCGGAAGCCGACCTGCCAGACCTACAACGCCACCGAACTCAACGCACTCAACACCGGCCGATCCCCGGGGTGCTACCGAGCAACACCAAGACGCTCCCACGGACCCTTCAGCTGCCACTCCTGCAAGTTCACCTGCAACCGGACCCACGCCACACCAGCACCCACCAAGCCGAACACCAGCAGCACCCACCTAAAGTGCATCCTACTCAACACCCGCTCCGTCCACAGACACGCCGTCGAGCTCTGGAACCTGCTCAACACCACAGTCCCAGACGTCGCCTTCCTCACGGAAACCTGGATGAACGCCTCCTCAGCGCCCGACATCGCCATCGCCATCCCAGACGGCTACAAGATCATCCGGAGTGACCGCGTCAACCAGACAGGAGGAGGCATCGCCATTATCCACAGGGACACCATCCGCATCACGACCAACACCACTGACACCCTCACACCCGCCGAACACCTGCACTTCCAGATCCACGTCAACCCCAAGACCACCCTCAGAGGCACCTTCATCTACATACCCCCGGGACCATGCACACAATTCAGCGAAGACATCACCGACTTCATCAGCCCACACGCCCTCCCCTCCGCCGACGACATCCTCCTCGGGGACCTCAACTTCCACCTGGAGAACAACAACGACCGCAACACCACCACCCTGCTGGACAACCTCGCCAACCTCGGACTCAAGCAACTGGTGACCACCCCCACCCACTACGCCGGACACACACTCGACCCGGTCTTCTCCTCCAGCAAGAACATCGCCTTCAGCCACACCACGGGACTCCACTGGACGGACCACAGCTGCGTCCACTTCAGCTTCAGAAGGACCACGCTCCACCATCACCAGCAACAGGTTCCCCGCAGAAGCTGGAACAAGATCACGGCAGACCAGCTCGCTACTTCCCTGAGCAAGAACCCTCCCACCAGCACAACGAACCCCAGCCAAGCAGCCACCAACCTCACGAAATGGATCAGCGACTGCGCAGACGACCTGGCCCCTCTGAAGACCCCACCGAGCAGACCCGGCAGCAAGAAAGCCCCATGGTTTAACGACGAGCTCAAGAGCTCCAAGAAGAACTGCAGAGCACTCGAGAAAACCTGGCGCAGAGACCCAACACTGGACAACATGACCGCCCTCAAGCTCGCCACCCGAAAACACCACCAACGGATCCACGCCACCAAGAAAACCGCATTCAAGGAACGACTGGACAACAACGCACACAACAGCAAGGAACTCTTCAACATCGTGAAAGAGCTCTCCAACCCCAACGCCGGAAACAACGACATCACCCCTTCGCAAGACCTCTGCAACTCCCTCGCCTCCTACTTCCACAACAAGATCGCGGACATACACAACAGCTTCAGCACTCAACCGACGCACGCCACGACCGAACCACCGCCCCCCACAACCACCCTCCGCGCCTGGACCCCGATCAGCACCGAAGACACCATCCGCACAATGAACTCCATCCACTCCGGATCTCCAACAGACCCCTGCCCTCACCACGTCTTCAACAAAGCCGACGCTGTCATCGCACCCCACCTGCGGGACATCATCAACACCTCCTTCGACATCGCCACCTTCCCGGAAAGCTGGAAGCACGCCGAACTCAGCGCTCTTCTCAAGAAACCATCAGCCGACCCCACCGACCTCAAGAACTACCGCCCCATCTCGCTGCTCCTGTTTCCGGCAAAAGTCATCGAGAAAACCGCCAACAAGCAACTGGCCGCCTTCCTCGAGACGAACGGTTCCCTCGACCTCTCGCAGTCTGGCTTCCGGGCCAACCACAGCACCGAGACCGCCCTGATCGCAGCTACCGATGACATCCGAGCCCTGCTCGACAACGGAGAAACAGCGGCCCTCATCCTCCTGGATCTCTCCGCGGCCTTCGACACTGTCTGCCACCGTACCCTTGCACAGCGCCTCAGCAACGTCGGAATCCAGGAGAAGGCACTGGAGTGGATCATCTCCTTCCTCGCCGGAAGGACACAGAGAGTCCGCCTCCCCCCGTTCAGATCGGAGGCCACCGAAGTCATCTGCGGCGTTCCTCAAGGCTCCTCGCTCAGCCCAACACTCTTCAACGTCTACATGAGCCCCCTCGCAGCCATCGCACGCCAGCACAACCTCAACATCATCTCCTACGCCGACGAAACCCAGCTGATCCTCTCCCTCACCAACGACCCCGCCACCGCCAGAGCCAACCTGCACGAAGGGATGACAGACGTAGCCAAATGGATGTCGAACAGCCGCCTGAGACTGAACTCAGACAAGACGGAAGTCCTCATCCTGGGATCCTCACCCTCCGCCTGGGACGACTCCTGGTGGCCCCCCGCCCTGGGCAGCGCACCCAAACCAACAGACCACGCACGCAACCTGGGCTTCATCCTGGACTCCTCCCTCTCCATGACCAGACAAGTCAACGCCGTCTCCTCATCGTGCTTCAACATCCTGCGCATGCTACGTAAGATCTTCCGATGGATCCCCACCGAGACCAGGAAGACGGTCACCCAGGCCCTCGTCACCAGCCGTCTGGACTACGGCAACTCCCTCTACGCCGGAACCACCGCCAAAATCCAGAAGAGACTCCAGCGGATCCAGAACACCTCAGCACGACTCATCCTGGATATTCCCCGCCGCAGCCACATCTCCGGACACCTGAGAGACCTGCACTGGCTCCCGGTCAACAAGAGAATCACCGTCCGGCTCCTCACCCACGCACACAAAGCCCTACACAACCAAGGCCCAGGATACCTCAACAGCCGCCTCAACTTCTACGCTCCCAAACGCCAGCTTCGATCGACCAGCCACGCCCTCGCCACCGTCCCCCGCATCCGAAGAGCCACCACAGGAGGAAGGTCCTTCTCCTACCTGGCCGCAAAGACTTGGAACTCTCTCCCAACCCACCTCCGCCTGACCCAGGACCACCTTGCCTTCAGGAAGCAGCTCAAGACCTGGCTGTTCGACCTGTAGCGGACCCCCTCCCCCCCAGCGCCTTGAGACCCTCCGGGTGAGTAGTGCGCTATATAAATGCCTTGATTGATTGATTGATTGATACAGTGGAGCAGTAAAGACTCATTGCAAGGTCTCCATTTTAACAGGCTTGCAATGTAAAATGCCGGCCACCAAGGAACTGCACCTTTAGACATAAGGACACTGGAGGCGAGACACAGCAGGGGATAACAAGGTCCCATAAAGAAATGGGTGTAGATGGGCTAAGCAGTGAAAGGGAGGAGAGTACTCCAATCTTGGCCTCCCCGTGACAAAGGAGAGGGACATCACAGGAGGACACATAGAACATGAGATGCAATCCACACAGTTCCACTTAATATAGAGACTGGAGGACATATTTATGAAAGGGTTGCGTCGCTTTAGCACCACACAACAGGAGGCATGTGTGACGCAACCCTTAAATGTGATTTATCAAGACATGAAAGGCTACTTTGTGTGACCCTGATTGGCCGACAAATCCAGAGTAATGCAACACACTGCATGGAGGTACTCTGCCTTAGGGAGGGGTTCCGTAGGTGGGGTGTGGCTGCTCCCATGCAAGACCCATGCACAAAAGCAATCCTGCTTAAAGTGCAGACATCCTTGCACCATAATATAAGATAGCCTGCATTGGTGTTAAGCAGCACATTGTGCGCCAGCACGGGGAAATGGCAGGAATGCTCCGCATTATGGTAAATGCATCACATTCCTGCATTTTCCCTGTCACACAGCACAGCATGACGACATGCTGTGCAGTGCTGAAATGGTTGATATATTGGTAAAAATGCCCCTAAGTCTACATACCCCAGAGCCACCACATTGTCCAATCTTTCAGATGGACACAGCCCTAAGCAGGATAAGTCCAAGGAAAGCGAGGCTGGACTAGAAAGTGGACAGACCACACAACGCAGCAACTGTGCTCCAGATACTAGAACCACATTGTCCCACAACCTCAATGCACACTGTTGCACACCCCATCAGCATGCTGATGGCAGTGATGCCTATAGACACAAGTCTTATGCCACTGGGAGAAAGAGAGTCAGAGCCTCACAGCTCCCTACTGCCCACCAAAGAAAGTCCCATTATAGGTAACAACATGGAGTAGGAGCTCCAAGTTGGCCCCTGTTAGATCTGAGGGTCTCTAGTTGGCAATGGTGTTCACCTTTGTCCAAATAGGGACCCTTACTTCTAAGTCAGGATAAGGGGATTACACTCCTTAATAACCCCTGCTCACCCCCTTGGTAGCTTGGCACGAGCAGACAGGCTTATCTCAGAGGCAGTGTGTTAAGCATTTGTGAATATACACAGTAATACAGTGAAAACACTACAGATGGACACAACACAGGTTTTATAAAAATACGTATTCTTTATATAGACTTTAACACAAGACCACAAACGACAAAAATCCACAATACTACACTTAAGATTACTTAAAAGATAATTAACGTCTCTTAATTCAAGTTGTTGGTAAATGCGACAAAGTTCTCAACAAAGTATCTTGATGCGTAACGCAAAGTAAACAAAAGGCTCGCAAAATGGGGAATGCGTCGGTTCCGTGATCCGGGGGAACGGTTGCGTCCTTCCTCAATGCTTGTGCAGAGTAGGGGACTCCTCGTGAGCCTTACCGGAGCGATGGTGATGCGTAGATTCTGGGCTTGCGGGCCCTTTGCGGTGCGCAAGATGGTGCCTTGGTGCGATGCGATGATCCAGTTGCGATGCGAGAAGATGGCGCCCTTGATGTGGCGATGTTGTGACGATGCGATGATGCCCTGGCAGCCTTGCGACGACTCTGTACTTTAGAGCCGCGACAGGCCCTGCGACACGCTTCTCCGGTGATGCGATGGCGACTCTCTCAATGTTGTCACGCTTCTCTGGTGATGCGATGGCGACTCTCTCGATGTTGTCACGCTTCTCCGGCGATGCAACAGCAGGCAGCTTCGATGAACACACGCTTCCAGGGAGATGCGACGAAGTCTCGCTTCTCCGGCGTTGCGATGATTTCAGCTGTGGCGGCGACACGCTTCTCCTAGATGCGTCGCGCTTCCAGCTCCCACGCAAGTGACTGGAGTCAGAATTCCCAGCAAGGAAATTCAGGAGGGAGCTGGAGGTGAAGCCTTTTGGCCCTGAGACTTCAGCAGGAGGCAAGTACAGTTCAAGCCCTTGGAGAATATTCTGTAGATGAAAGTCCTTACAAAGTTCCTTCTCCTTTACCTTGGCAATGAAGCAACCACTGCAGGCCAACCCAGCAAACAGCACACTGGCAGAGGGGCAGTCCAAACTCCTGCAGCTTCCTTGGTTCTTCTCCTTGGCAGAAAGGTTTCTTGTTCCAGAAGTGATCTAATTTCTTGGGACCAGGGTCCCAATATTTATACCCCAACATCCTTTGTTCTCTGAAGGCAGAGAGACCTCTGCCTAGTTCAAACCAGTTCCTGAGCACTTTGTTGACATGACTCTCTTCTTCCTTTCACTGTGCAGGCCAGAGACATCAGATGCCCCACAGGAGGTGGAGCCAGCACAGGGTAGGAAAGATACAGCTCTGGAGCACTCTGTTGACACGATTCCTCCTCTCCTTTCACAGTGCAGGGCAGAGACATCAGACAAGCCACAGGGGGTGGAGCCAGCATTGTAGAGGGAAGACCGAGCCCTATTCAGGTCCCAGGTGCCCTCCTCCCTGCCGACTGGATGTAAATCTCTCTATTCACCAGTGGGCTGTCCCAGCCTGTCTCCCGGAATACCCCAGCCCTGTCACTCACAAACCCAGACAAGGAATACACGTCCCAGCAGAGGCAGGCTCAAATGGTTAGGCAAGCAAATACCTGCTTTCTAAAAGTGGTATTTGCAAACACAGAATATTAAAATAAACTTTACTAAAAGATGTATTTTATTATTCTGAGTTCAGGCATACTAAATTCGAATTTCTACCATGTTCCCTGAGTCAGTTAGGATTATAAGAATGTAATAATCTAACTGCCCATTGTGGCCTATGAGAACAGGTAGCCTTCAAAAGTGAAATACGAAAATGGCTGTAATTCACTATTAGAACATGCTACAAACACCAGGGCATGTCCTACCTTGTACTTACAATGCACCCTGCCCTGGGCCTACCATAGGGGTGTCTAATATGAAGCAAAGGGAAGGTTTAGGGACTGGCAAGTGGGTGCACTTGGCCAAGTCGACATGGCAGTGCTAGTCTGCACACAGGCCTTGCAATGGCAGACCTGAGACACAGTTTACAAGCTGCTTCTGTGGGTGGCACAACCAGTGCTGCAAGCCCACCAGCAGTATTTGATTTACAAGCCCTGGACACACATGGTGCACTGTACTAGGGGCTGACAGGTAAATCAAATAACCCAATCACGGAATAACCAATTAGTACATTTATTTAACATAGCGAGCATTTGCACTGTGGCACTCGTTAGCAGTGGCACAGTGCTCAAAGCATAAATCCAGCAAAAATATATCAACAGAGGAGGCAATCCGTCAAAATGAAAGGGAGACTTAGGCCAATGATGCCAGGTGTAACATGTGTCCCCTCCAGCTGAAATGTGGGGAGAACTACCCTTCCCCTTGGGAGTTCTCTTCACTAAGGCAGAAAAATCTGGACAGACCATCAGCGTTGTCGTGTTCTGTAGCAGGGCGGTGTTCCACCGTAAAGTCCATACCGTGTAGGGAGATGGACCACCTCAACAACTTTGGGTTCATACCCATCTGAAGGGCCTGTGGTCGGTCTGAACTCGGAAGTGAGTCCCAAACAAGTATGGTCTCAACTTCTTCAGTGCCCAGACCACAGCAAATACCTCAACCTCAATTGCACTCCACCTCTGTTCCTGTGGAAGTAACCTCCTACTGATGAAGGCTACAGGTTGGTCTAGGCCCTCTTCATTAATCTGTGATGGAACAGCCCCCACACCATGCTCTGAAGCGTCTGTCTGTACAGTGAATTCTTTTGAAAAGTTGGATGCCTGAAGCACGGGTGCTGTGCACATGGCAGTCTTCAGGCCATCAAAAGCCTTCTGACAGGTGCCAGTCCAGTTCACTTTCTTGGGCTGCTTCCTGGAAGTCAGCTCAGTCAAAGATGCAGCAATGTTGCCATACCCCTTGACAAACCTCCTGTAGTACCCCGTGAGTCCTAAAAAGTCTTTGGGGGTTCCCAAGCCAGGATGGTATCAATCTTAGGTTGTAGGAGCGCCACCTGGACTCTTCCTACCTGGTGACCCAAGTACACAACGGAACCCTGCCCGATCTGGCACTTACTTGCTATGATCGTAAGGCCTGCCTTGTGCAGGGCCATCAACAATTCATAGAGGCGCTGCAAGTGTTCTTCCCAATTGGTGCCAAACACTGCAATGTCATCCAGGTAGGCAGCACTGAAATTGGTCAACCAGCCAACACCTGGTTGACCAACCTCTGAAAGGTGGCAGGGGCATTCTTCATCCCAAAGGGCATAGCCCAGAATTGGTAGTGCCCATCTGGTGTGGAGAATGCTGACCTCTCCTTAGCCTATCAGTCAAGGCGATCTGCCAGTACCCAGACATCAAATCAAACGTGCTGAGATACCGTGCAGCCCCTAACCGATCAATGAACTAATCAGCTCTGGGGATGGGGTGTGCATCAGTCCTAGTGACTGAATTGAGACCTCTGTAGTCCACACAGAACCAGAGTTCGGGTGTGGCACCCGGCGAGGCAGCCTTTGGGACCAAGACCACTGGGCTGACCCAAGGACTGTTTGAGGACTCAATGACCCCTAAAGCAAACATCTTGGAGATTTCCTCCTTAATGTAACCCCTAACCTTGTCAGTCACTCTGCAAGCCGTGTGTTTGACAGGAGGACTGTCCCCAGTGTCCACATCATGGACGCACCACTCTGTGACACCAGGAACCAAGGAAAATAGATCAGAGAATTGCCCCAACAGCTGGCGACAATCTTGCTGCTGATCAGGGCTCAGTGTGGCAGAGAGGCTGACACCATCCATTGACCCATCTTGCTCTGTTGCAGACAGGAGGTCAGGAAGAGGCTCGGTCTCCTCCTCCATTCCATCATCTGTCGCTAGGAGCATGCCCACTTCCGACCTTTCTAAGTGGGGCTTTAGGCGGTTAACATGCAGGACCCGCAAGGGGTTCTTGGTAAGTTCACCAAGTAGGTGACATCATTCTTGCACTCCACCACCACGTATGGACCGGTCCACCTGTCCTGGAGCGCACAAGGCTCCACAGGGGCCATGACCCAAACTTTCTGTCCAGGTTGGAGCTCAATCAGAGTGGCATTCTGATCGTACCACCGCTTCATTTCCTCCTGGCTGGCTTCCAGATTTGCCTGAGCAAGATCTCTGAAACGCCGAGTCTGGTTCCTGAAGGCCAGCAAGTAGCTATATACATCCTGGGGAGGTTTCCAGGGAGATTGCTCCCAGCCTTCCTTGACCAGACTCAAAGGTCCTCTTACCGGTGACCATACAAAAGCTCAAAGGGGCTGAACCCTAGAGACTTTTGTGGCACCTCACGCTAGGCAAACAGAAGGCATGGCAAGAGGACGTCCCACTTACACCTCATTGGTTCCTCAAGACCCATGATCATGCCTTTGAGGGTTCGGTTGAATCTTTCAACCAGCCCATTTCCTTGTGGGTGGTAAGGAGTAGTGAACTTGTAGGTAACACCACATTCCTTCCACCGAGACTTCATATAATTAGAAATGAAGTTTGTACCTCGGTCAGACACAACCTCTCTGGGGAACCCCACACGGGAGAAGATCCCCGTCAGTGCACGTCCCACCACGGGGGCCGTCACTGTCCTGAGTGGAATGGCTTCGGGGGACCGGGTAGCATGGTCCACCAAGACCAGGATAAACCTGTTGCCCATGGCTGTCTTGGGGTCCAGTGGCCCCACAATGTCAATCTCCACCCGTTCAAAGGTGGTACTGACTACAGGGAAATGTTGGAGAGGGGCCTTGTGCCTCCTTCCACTTTTCCCAACTTGCCTGGTATGTTTGACAAGTCCTACAATGAGTATCTGAACTCTTTTGCATCTGGGACCAATAAAAGTGGGAGACAAGCCTTTCAAAGGTCTTGTTCTGCCCCAGATGACCAGCTAAAGGAACATCATGAACCAAACCCAGTAGGAAGGCTCTGAAGCGATGGGATACCACCAGCACATGGGCTGACCCAGGCTCAGCAACCTTAGGCTCACTATACAGGAGACCATTCTCCCCGTAGATCCAATGTGATCCAGACTGATCACCTGCTGCCTGGTTTGTGGCCTGTTGCCTCACACCCACAAGAGAAGGGCACTTCTGCTGCTTTTCACAAAATTCCCCCCTGGAGGGATCCCCTTCTTGCAGCCAATGGGTCATCTCAGGAAGGTTCCCCAGTTCAGAAACCTGTTCTCCTGTAGGTTCCAGGGCATCCCCCTCAAGGTCTGCCACCTTCTGTACCATGGGAACAATGTGGGCTGGTTTCCCGCGCCCCCTACCTCTTCTCTTTAGGGCAGGTCCCTGGGCCATACTTTCAGGCTCCAGGGTCTCTTGAACACCCTTAGCTGCCATAGACCGAGTGGTAACACATGCCAACTCAGGCAGACCCAACATCTCTAAATGCGCCTTCATCTCCACCTTAGCCCAAGGGGAGCTTTCTAAATCATTGCCTAACAGACAATCAACAGGCATGGCTGGCCTCACAGCTACTTGAAGAGTACCAGAGACCCCCCCACTCAAAGGGAACTTGAGCCAACTTGCAACGGCTCTCTGTGTTGTCAGCGGCAACAACTGGGAAGAATGCATGAGGGACTACCTGCTCTTCAGAGACCAAGTGACATTTGACAGCTGTGACACTCGCTCCTGTGTCTCTGAGAGCCTCCACTCTATGGCCACTGATGGTCACCAACTGCCTGTATCTTTTAGTGTTAGCAGGCAGCTGAGTTTGAGGGACTATCTCAAAGTCTCCTAATGAGACAAGGGACATTTCTGTTGGACCCCACCCACCTTGGGCACCCATCTCCTCCCCACCCAAGGCTACACTGGCCATCTGACGGGATGGTGCACGGGGTGGCACATACTGTCCTTTCTGAGAAAATTGGGGATCATACCAACGGTGTCCCATCTGCTTACACTGAAAGTAGGTAACAGGCCCCCGATGAACAGGTTTGCCTGTCGGGGGTCCTGACTTCTTTTCAGGGGGAGGCTGGGAACCCTTACCTTGGTTCCCTTGGGAATTACTTTGGGGACCTTTTTGGAACTCCCTCTGTTTACCCTTGTCCCCCCAACTCTTCTGCTGCGGACCCTGCCCACCTTTGGCGGAGACTCCCACAAGACCCTTGAGGACCCTGGTACTGACCCAGCGGTCCGCCTCTTCAGCAAGCTTTCTAGGGTTAGTCAACTTGCTATCAATAAGGTGCTGGCGTAGCTCTGGAAAACAATTAGCAGACAAGTGCTCCCTAGCAATCAAATCATAGAGCCCTTGAAAATGATCAACATTGCTACCCCTCACCCTACCATCCATAGCTCTGCAAAAGAAAGACACATATTCTACCCAAGTGTTTCCCTCCAATTTCTTACAATTTCTGAACCTCTGTCTATAGAGCTCTGGAGTTAACCCATACCTTGACATCAGTGCTTCCTTCATGTGGTGATAAGACATCCTATGCTCCCTGGGTAGGTCTAACAAAGTATCCCTACCTTCAGTTAAAAAGTGACCCCACAACCCCACTCCCCAATCCTTCTCAGGGACCCAGTGGGCCAACATTGCTATCTCATAGGCTGCAAACCACTGCCCAATAGCTTCACCTTTGTGAAAATCCTTCATGACATCCTTGGGAATATGTTCCCTGCCTTCTGAAGGCACAGATGGTGCGCTGCCACCAGAGGGATTCATTTCTAAGCCCTTGGCCTTGATCTCTAACTCCCTCAACATTCTCTCATGCTCCATTCTCATTCTCTCCCTTTCCAAAGACAACCTGTTATTCTCTGTCTCCCTCTGACCCTCCTTCTTAAGTTTATCCAATTCCAGCTTCAGTGCCCTATTTTTCTCTCTATCTTCCAGTTGTCTGGGGGACAGGTCTTTGGAAGAGATGCTGCTGCTAGGTGGGGACGGCACCCCTCCCCTGGCTGGAAACACTGGCCCATCAATTTGCCCATCTGCATCCCCAACAGGCTCCACCACAAGATCAGGGACATTTCTAGCTTCTACCCATGCCCTCAGCGCCACTTAGTAGTCTTCCTTTTTAGAAATGCCTGGTGTAGCAACTTTCATTTCCTGTAGAGATACTATTTCCTGTAGAGATACTTGAGCTGTTTCACAGTGTAGGTTTACAACCTCTCTTCTTCAAAATCAAGATCCATAGATGCAACAGATGCTGGTTTACTCATGGTAGTAAAAACTGGGAGTTTTCAGGAAAAAACTAACAGTCCAAGGAAAAAGGATTCTAAAAAAAGTATGTGGTCGCGTTTGGTCTGCACTTACTAGTAGTGTACACCAATCATGTGTATATGAAACACAAATGCAAAGTCCAAATCCTCACTGCCGACCACCAATGTTAGATCTGGGGGTCGCTAGTTGGCAATGGTTATCACCTTTGTCCAAATAGGGACCCTTGCTCATCCCCTTGGTAGCTTGGCACGAGCAGACAGGCTTATCTCAGAGGCAGTGTGTTAAGCATTTGTGAGTATAAACAGTAATACAGTGAAAACACTACAGATGGACACAACACAGGTTTTATAAAAATAAGTATTCTTTATATAGACTTAAACACAAGACCAAAAACAACAAAAATCCACAATACTACACTTAAGATTGCTTAAAAGATAATTAAAGTGTCTTAATTCAAGTTGTTGGTAAATGCGACAAAGATCTCAACAAAGTACCTGGATGCATAACGCACAGTAAACAAAAGGCTCGCAAAAGGGGAGATGCGTCGGTTCCGTGATCCGGGGGAATGGTTGCGCCCTTCCTCAATGCTTGCGCAGAGTAGGGGACTCGTCATGAGCCTTACCGGAGCGAAGGTGATGTGTAGATTCTTGGCTTGCGGGCCCGTTGCAGTGCGTAAGATGGCGCCTTGGTGCGATGATCCAGTTGCAATGCGAGAAGATGGCGCCCTTGATGCAGCGATGCGATGATGATGCGATGACGCCCTGGCAGCCTTGCGACGACTCTGTACTTTGGAGACGCGACAGGCCCTGCGACACGCTTCTCCGTGATGTGATGGCAACTCTCTCGATGTTGTCACGCTTTTCTGGCGGTGCGACAGCAGGCAGCTTTGATGAACACACGCTTCCAGGGAGATGCGGTGAAGGCTTGCTTCTCCGGCGTTGCGATGATTTCAGCTGCGGCGGCGACACGCTTCTTCTCAATGCGTCGCGCTTCCAGCTCCCAGCGGCACGCAAGTGACTGTAGTCAGAATTCCCAGCAAGGAAATTCAGGAGGGAGCTGGAGGTGAAGTCTTTTGGGCCTGAGACTTCAGCAGGAGGCAAGCACAGTTCAAGCCTTTGGAGAATACTCTGTAGATGAAAATACTTACAAAGTTCCTTCTCCTTTCCCTTGGCAATGAAGCAACCACTGCAGGCCAACCCAGCAAACAGCACACTGGCAGAGGGGCTGTTCAAACTCCTGCAGCTTCCTTGGTTCTTCTCCTTGGCAGAACGGTTTCTTGTTCCAGAAGTGATCTAATTTCTTGGTACCAGACACGCTCTCACTTATAGCCATTTATATACTCCAACACACATAAATACTGCATTTCACATAGGTAGTTACTCACACATGTACCACTGAGATATACATTCACTCACTAACATGGCCATACACACAGGCACCCACCCATACAGTCTATCACAGATACACTCTTGAAACCATGCACCCAGTGAATCACCCACTCACACATCAATGCACAGAGTCACACACACCCCACCAACATAAACACTCAAGCACCCATACAGATACTCAGACAACCAATCAATAACAAATTTTGGGCCCGATTCACTGAACTAACTTAAGACAAAATCCTAAATTTACTACTATTTTGGTATTCACAGAAGACACTTACTCATTTTGGTATTCACAGAAGACACTTACTCATTTCGGTATTCACAGAAGTTAGGAGTCCTAACTTTAGGACTCCTAAATGCATTCTGTGAATACCGAAAGTCATAAAATTAGGATTCTTCTCAATTTAGTAGTAGTAAATTTAGGACTCCGAACTTTAGGACTCCTAAACGCCTTCTGTGAATACCGAAAGTCTTAAAATTAGGATTTTTCTCAGTTTAGTAGTAGTAAAGTTGAGAAAAATCCTAATTTTAAGACTTTTGGTATTCACAGAAGGCATTTAGGAGTCCTAAAGTTAGGAGTCCTAACTTTACTACTACTAAATTGAGAAAAATCCTAACTTTAAGACTTTCGGTATTCACAGAAGGCATTTAGGAGTCCTAAAGTTAGGAATCCTAACTTCTGTGAATACCGAAATGAGTAAGTGCCTTCTGTGAATACCAAAATTAGTAAATGCCATCTGTGAATACCAAAATGGTAGTAAGTTTAGGATTTTGTCTTAAGTTAGTTCTGTGAATCGGGCCCATGGACACTCATGTAGCTATTCACAAACCCATGTAGCCGGTTACACACCAACAGAGAGAAGGATACAGACATTCACACTGTTTAGTCACTAACCCATGCATCCAGTAAGATACATTTAATCACTCACTTATAGAGTCAGTCACGCATCTACTAAATCATCCATTCAGACACTTATACACCCACTCATTCTTCAATATGCATTTCCCTATATATATTAAACATATTTAAACTTTACAGAAACACACAGTCACTGGATAATGCAAATCAGTGATATCACCAGTGATATCATTTGAGATGTCATCAGTGATGTCATCAGTGATGTCACTGACCATGTCATGAGTGAAGTAATATGTGACGTCATCAGCAGTGCATTGCAGGGGCACGAGTAATAGTTAGCAGAACTAACTATTTCTATGGTTTTGTACGAGTAAACTGTCCAGCTAACTATAACACCCCTGAAACCTATGGTTTTTTTCAGTGAATTTCTAAGGTTTTTTTAAATGCTAATTTCTAACTATAACGTGCCTGAAACCTATGGTTTTTTCAATGAATATATATATATTTATATACCCACAAAGTAATCCTTTTGCTCCGAGAGTGCTCAGCAGCGGGTGCTCTATGATATTGGCCGGATCCTGGCCTAAGAAAATTATTGTAATACAACGGATGCAGCAGTCTTGGATGGATTTTTAAAGCTTATTTATTCAAGCGTTATCACCCCACCAACGCGTTTCAGCGAGACAAGGCTTTTGTCACGGTCGGTAAGTCTTTCCTTACTTTCTCTATTTATTATCCCATATATGCCGTCAAGTGGCATTATGGGATATGTAGTTTTACAAATATTCAAACAAAACTTTACACCCAACAGAAAGACATTAGCGCTTCATGTCATTACATTACATGGTAGTAAAAACTGGGAGTTTTCAGGAAAAAACTAACAGTCCAAGGAAAAAGGATTCTAAAAAAATGTATGTGGTCGCGTTTGGTCTGCACTTACTAGTAGTGTACACCAATCACGTGTATATGAAACACAAATGCAAAGTCCAAATCCTCACTGCCGACCACCAATGTTAGATCTGGGGGTCGCTAGTTGGCAATGGTTATCACCTTTGTCCAAATAGGGACCCTTGCTCATCCCCTTGGTAGCTTGGCACGAGCAGACAGGCTTATCTCAGAGGCAGTGTGTTAAGCATTTGTGAGTATAAACAGTAATACAGTGAAAACACTACAGATGGACACAACACAGGTTTTATAAAAATAAATATTCTTTATATAGACTTAAACACAAGACCAAAAACAACAAAAATCCACAATACTACACTTAAGATTACTTAAAAGATAATTAAAGTGTCTTAATTCAAGTTGTTGGTAAATGCGACAAAGATCTCAACAAAGTACCTGGATGCATAACGCACAGTAAACAAAAGGCTCGCAAAAGGGGAGATGCGTCGGTTCCGTGATCCGGGGGAATGGTTGTGCCCTTCCTCAATGCTTGCGCAGAGTAGGGGACTCGTCATGAGCCTTACCGGAGCGAAGGTGATGTGTAGATTCTTGGCTTGCGGGCCCGTTGCAGTGCGTAAGATGGCGCCTTGGTGCGATGATCCAGTTGCAATGCGAGAAGATGGCGCCCTTGATGCAGCGATGCGATGATGATGCGATGACGCCCTGGCAGCCTTGCGACGACTCTGTACTTTGGAGACGCGACAGGCCCTGCGACACGCTTCTCCGTGATGTGATGGCAACTCTCTCGATGTTGTCACGCTTTTCTGGCGGTGCGACAGCAGGCAGCTTTGATGAACACACGCTTCCAGGGAGATGCGGTGAAGGCTTGCTTCTCCGGCGTTGCGATGATTTCAGCTGCGGCGGCGACACGCTTCTTCTCAATGCGTCGCGCTTCCAGCTCCCAGCGGCACGCAAGTGACTGTAGTCAGAATTCCCAGCAAGGAAATTCAGGAGGGAGCTGGAGGTGAAGTCTTTTGGGCCTGAGACTTCAGCAGGAGGCAAGCACAGTTCAAGCCTTTGGAGAATACTCTGTAGATGAAAATACTTACAAAGTTCCTTCTCCTTTCCCTTGGCAATGAAGCAACCACTGCAGGCCAACCCAGCAAACAGCACACTGGCAGAGGGGCTGTTCAAACTCCTGCAGCTTCCTTGGTTCTTCTCCTTGGCAGAACGGTTTCTTGTTCCAGAAGTGATCTAATTTCTTGGTACCAGACACGCTCTCACTTATAGCCATTTATATACTCCAACACACATAAATACTGCATTTCACATAGGTAGTTACTCACACATGTACCACTGAGATATACATTCACTCACTAACATGGCCATACACACAGTCACCCACCCATACAGTCTATCACAGATACACTCTTGAAACCATGCACCCAGTGAATCACCCACTCACACATCAATGCACAGAGTCACACACACCCCACCAACATAAACACTCAAGCACCCATACAGATACTCAGACAACCAATCAATAACAAATTTTGGGCCGATTCACTGAACTAACTTAAGACAAAATCCTAAATTTACTACTATTTTGGTATTCACAGAAGACACTTACTCATTTTGGTATTCACAGAAGACACTTACTCATTTCGGTATTCACAGAAGTTAGGAGTCCTAACTTTAGGACTCCTAAATGCATTCTGTGAATACCGAAAGTCATAAAATTAGGATTCTTCTCAATTTAGTAGTAGTAAATTTAGGACTCCGAACTTTAGGACTCCTAAACGCCTTCTGTGAATACCGAAAGTCTTAAAATTAGGATTTTTCTCAGTTTAGTAGTAGTAAAGTTGAGAAAAATCCTAATTTTAAGACTTTTGGTATTCACAGAAGGCATTTAGGAGTCCTAAAGTTAGGAGTCCTAACTTTACTACTACTAAATTGAGAAAAATCCTAACTTTAAGACTTTCGGTATTCACAGAAGGCATTTAGGAGTCCTAAAGTTAGGACTCCTAACTTCTGTGAATACCGAAATGAGTAAGTGCCTTCTGTGAATACCAAAATTAGTAAATGCCATCTGTGAATACCAAAATGGTAGTAAGTTTAGGATTTTGTCTTAAGTTAGTTCTGTGAATCGGGCCCATGGACACTCATGTAGCTATTCACAAACCCATGTAGCCGGTTACACACCAACAGAGAGAAGGATACAGACATTCACACTGTTTAGTCACTAACCCATGCATCCAGTAAGATACATTTAATCACTCACTTATAGAGTCAGTCACGCATCTACTAAATCATCCATTCAGACACTTATACACCCACTCATTCTTCAATATGCATTTCCCTATATATATTAAACATATTTAAACTTTACAGAAACACACAGTCACTGGATAATGCAAATCAGTGATATCACCAGTGATATCATTTGAGATGTCATCAGTGATGTCATCAGTGATGTCACTGACCATGTCATGAGTGAAGTAATATGTGACGTCATCAGCAGTGCATTGCAGGGGCACGAGTAATAGTTAGCAGAACTAACTATTTCTATGGTTTTGTACGAGTAAAATGTCCAGCTAACTATAACACCCCTGAAACCTATGGTTTTTTTCAGTGAATTTCTAAGGTTTTTTTAAATGCTAATTTCTAACTATAACGTGCCTGAAACCTATGGTTTTTTCAATGAATATATATATATTTATATACCCACAAAGTAATCCTTTTGCTCCGAGAGTGCTCAGCAGCGGGTGCTCTATGATATTGGCCGGATCCTGGCCTAAGAAAATTATTGTAATACAACGGATGCAGCAGTCTTGGATGGATTTTTAAAGCTTATTTATTCAAGCGTTATCACCCCACCAACGCGTTTCAGCGAGACAAGGCTTTTGTCACGGTCGGTAAGTCTTTCCTTACTTTCTCTATTTATTATCCCATATCTGCCGTCAAGTG
Organism: Lissotriton helveticus; assembly: GCF_964261635.1. Taxonomy (NCBI): domain Eukaryota; kingdom Metazoa; phylum Chordata; class Amphibia; order Caudata; family Salamandridae; genus Lissotriton; species Lissotriton helveticus. The sequence goes on from NC_136058.1 coordinate 211,107,622, forward strand.
GCATTATGGGATGTGTAGTTTTACAAATATTCAAACAAAACTTTACACCCAACAGAAAGACATTAGCGCTTCATGTCATTACATTACATGGTAGTAAAAACTGGGAGTTTTCAGGAAAAAACTAACAGTCCAAGGAAAAAGGATTCTAAAAAAATGTATGTGGTCGCGTTTGGTCTGCACTTACTAGTAGTGTACACCAATCACGTGTATATGAAACACAAATGCAAAGTCCAAATCCTCACTGCCGACCACCAATGTTAGATCTGGGGGTCTCTAGTTGGCAATGGTTATCACCTTTGTCCAAATAGGGACCCTTGCTCATCCCCTTGGTAGCTTGGCACGAGCAGACAGGCTTATCTCAGAGGCAGTGTGTTAAGCATTTGTGAGTATAAACAGTAATACAGTGAAAAAACTACAGATGGACACAACACAGGTTTTATAAAATAAGTATTCTTTATATAGACTTAAACACAAGACCACAAACAACAAAAATCCACAATACTACACTTAAGATTACTTAAAAGATAATTAAAGTGTCTTAATTCAAGTTGTTGGTAAATGCGACAAAGATCTCAACAACGTACCTGGATGCGTAACGCACAGTAAACAAAAGGCTCGCAAAAGGGGAGATGCGTCGGTTCCGTGATCCGGGGGAATGGTTGCGTCCTTCCTCAATGCTTGTGCAGAGTAGGGGACTCGTCGTGAGCCTTACCGGAGCGAAGGTGATGCGTAGATTCTTGGCTTGCGGGCCCGTTGCAGTGTGCAAGATGGCGCCTTGGTGCCATGATCCAGTTGCAATGCGAGAAGATGGCGCCCTTGATGCAGCGATGCGATGATGATGCGATGACGCCCTGGCAGCCTTGCGATGACTCTGTACGTTGGAGACGCGACAGGCCCTGCGACACGCTTCTCCGTGATGCGATGGCAACTCTCTCGATGTTGTTACGCTTTTCTGGCGATGCGACAGCAGGCAGCTTCGATGAACACACGCTTCTAGGGAGATGCAGTGAAGGCTCACTTCTCCGGCGTTGCGATGATTTCAGCTGCGGCGGCGACACGCTTCTTCTCGATGCGTCGCTCTTCCAGCTCCCAGCGGCACGCAAGTGACTGTAGTCAGAATTCCCAGCAAGGAAATTCAGGAGGGAGTTGGAGGTGAAGTCTTTTGGGCCTGAGACTTCAGCAGGAGGCAAGCCCAGTTCAAGCCTTTGGAGAATACTCTGTAGATGAAAATACTTACAAAGTTCCTTCTCCTTTCCCTTGGCAATGAAGCAACCACTGCAGGCCAACCCAGCAAACAGCACACTGGCAGAGGGGCAGTCCAAACTCCTGCAGCTTCCTTGGTTCTTCTCCTTGGCAGAACGGTTTCTTGTTCCAGAAGTGATCTAATTTCTTGGGACCAGACACACTCTCACTTATAGCCATTTATATACTCCAACACACATAAATACTGCCTTTCACATAGGTAGTTACTCACACATGTACCACTGAGATATACATTCACTCACTAACATGGCCATACACACAGTCACCCACCCATACAGTCTATCACAGATGCACTCTTGAAACCATGCACCCAGTGAATCACCCACTCACACATCAATGCACAGAGTCACACACACCCCACCAACATAAACACTCACGCACCCATACAGATACTCAGACAACCAATCAATAACAAATATAGACACTCATGTAGCCATTCACAAACCCATGTAGCCGGTTACACACCAACAGACAGAAGGATACAGACATTCACACAGTTTAGTCACTAACCCATGCATCCAGTAAGATACATTTAATCACTCACTTATAAAGTCAGTCACGCATCTACTAAATCATCCATTCAGACACTTATACACCCAATCATTCTTCAATATGCATTTTCCTATATATATTAAACATATTAAAACTTTACAGAAACACACAGTCACTGGATAATGTCATCAGTGATGTCACCAGTAATATCATTTGAGATGTCTAAGCATGAGCGAAAAATCCGCTCCGATCGCGGATTATGCGGATTTTCGGTAAATCCGCGATCCGCGAACTCTCGCGAATTTACCGAAAATCCGCAATTCGCGAGCGGCGGATTCCCGGTCAAAAGTTCACGCCTTGCTGCTCTGTAACTGATTTACGATGGCGCCGGCAAGCTGCCAGCGCCATCCTAAAGTTACTTAATTAGCTTCAGCAGGAAGCTCTAATAGATAAGATAAAGCAGAGGCTCGAGCGCCTGCTTTATGTTACCAATTAGAGCTTCCTGTTGAAGCTAATTTAGTAACTATTTTAGGATGGCGCTGGCAGCTTGCCGGCGCCATCGTAAATTAGTTACAAAAAAACGGTGGTGTCTTCTTGAATAAATATGAAGGGCAGGGTTCATTCTGGCACGACGGTCCTGGTACAAAAATTACACCTCAACAGGAAGCACTTACAGATATCAATACAGCATGTGCCCTAGTTGAAGCTTTAATTCAGTGACTCATTCATCAGCCCAAAAACAATCCTGAGCGTTGTGGAGGCTGGGCAGGTGTGCCTTCTTCCCAAATATACCGTCGAAAATCAGCTGTGACGCTGGATACAGGCCTTTGCATCTTTGACCTTCACGAGCGCAACCCCTGTGCTGTTCTGTGACCAGGAGCTTCTGTTTCTACATCTGTTGCTCCGATCAGTCTCTGACCTTTTATACACACAAGAGGCATGTGCACTCGCATGGAAGCCCCGTCCGTTTGGCCCCGCCCACACACTCGAGGTGTGCACCGTGTTCCCGCCATTTACCCACTATGATGGGCAGATCACTCAAGGGACCCCTGCGCCCTTCAGCGCGATTGCATAGCAACACACACCTGGTCGCTGTTGACAACTCTCGGGCACTTTAGGTAGCTGTAGTGTAGTAAAAGCACTATACATTTACCCAACGAGGTAGCACCTACTGATTATCCAGTAAAGCCCCGCCCCCAAATCCGCCAATCCGCCGATCCGCAAAATCCGCGGATTTTGCGGATCCACGATCCGTGAATCCGCAAATTCGTGAATCGTGGATCCGCAAAATCCGCCCATGCTTAGAGATGTCATCAGTGATGTCATCAGTGATGTCACTGACCATGTCATGAGTGAAGTAATATGTGTTGTACTCAGCAGTGCATTGCAGGGGCGCGAGTTATAGTTAGCAGAACTAACTATTTCTATGGTTTTGTACGAGTGAAATGTCCAGCTAACTATAACACCCCTGAAACCTATGGTTTTTTCAGTGAATTTCTAAGGTTTTTTTAAATGCTAATTTCTAACTATAACGTGCCTGAAACCTATGGTTTTTTCAATGAATATATATATATTTATATACCCACAAAGTAATCCTTTTGCTCCGAGAGTGCTCAGCAGTGGGTGCTTTACGATATTGGCCGGATCCTGGACAAAGAAAATTATTGTAATACAAGGGATGCGGCACTCTTGGATGGATTTTTAAACCTTATTTATTCAAGCGTTATCACCCCACCAACGCGTTTCAGCGAGAGAAGGCTTTTGTCACGGTCGGTAAGTCTTTCCTTACTTTCTCTATTTATTATCCAATATCTGCCGTCAAGTGGCATTATGGGATATGTAGTTTTACAAATATTCAAACAAAACTTTACACCCAACAGAAAGACATTAGCGCTTCATGTCATTACATTACATGATTGTTGTATCCAATATGCAATGTTTTTGAACTGGCTCATGTGCTACATGTATGTCTCACATAAAAGTGCTGCTTTTAGGTTTAGTACCACCTATTGTTCAGTTATTAATGTCTGTTTTTCAACATGTACATGGGTATAGTACCCTTTTCCTGTCTGGTTTGCTGTCTAATCTTGGACACACAGTCTGAAGGTCAATTCAAAGATGTACATACAGTTCTTCATCATTATTTATCCCGCCAGGGTATTTAGTCCTGAATCTTATGATCAGGTGTGACTCCATTTGTCATAGCTTCTTCACACGGTCTCCTCCTCTATCTCTCATTGGTACCATTTTGATTCCGTAGAAACACATTGCTCTCCAATCTTCGTTTTGGCAGGCACTTATGTGTTTGGCTGTTGCATACAACATATTTGCATTCTTTACTGCCCGTATGTGCTCCAATATTCGCTTTTTCAACATGCATGTTGTGCTCCCTATGTTTCTCATGCAACACTTACATTCTATCACATAGATAACAAATTTGGAGCTACATGTTATGTTTTGATCGATTTGCATCATTTTTCCATTTGGTTCCATGATTTTTGTCATACTGCGACCTACCTTGCATGCTTTGCACGAATTACACGATTTGAAACCTTTTCGTTGTTTAGTTAACCAATTTGTTTTTTGTTTCCTTTGAAAATAGCTATTTACCAATAGATCCTTAAGGGAGACGTTTTTTCTGTATGTTATTGTTGGAATTTTGCCCACAATTACACCAATATCCAGATCCCCAGATATTAGGTGCCAGTACTTCCTCATTTTACTTCCAATTAATCCACTTTCCTAGCTGTAGGTGGTTATGAATCTCGGTGGATTTTTTTCCTGCGTGATTTTCGGTTTTTCAATTAGTGTTTCTTCTCTTATTTTTAAATCAGCTCTTTGTTTACATTTGTTTAATGTTCGTTTGTTATATCTTCTGAATTTAAATCTGTTTTTGCTTTCTTGAATCTTCTCCTCTGCATCCTCTTTTTTTGAACAGTTTCTTTCCATACGTATGAACTCTACATACGAATGCTGTTCAGGAGTGGTTTGGGGTGGAAACTGGTTCCATGTAGAACACTGTTTGTTGATTTTTTTTGCGGAACAGAGTGGATTCGATCTTCCCATTTTCTATATACACTTTGGTGTCAAGGAAGTCGATTTGCCTCTTATGTGTTGTACACGTGAATTTTAGGCCAATCTCATTTTCATTTAGTATAAAGAAATAGTTCCTGAATTCCTGTTCTGTTCCATTCCATATCAGGAACAGGTCATTTATGTAGCAGACCCATAGAATAACCCGCTCCAAATTCGTTTGATGTTCTGTGTTCCATGCAATGGTCCTCTCCCACCACCCCATGGTGATGTTTGCATAGTTCGGGGAAAATGAAATCCCCATGGCAGTACCACACTCTTGCCGGGATAGTTCTTTATTGAATAGAAAGACATTGTTGGTTAAGCAGATTTGTATCATCTTCAGAACCATTGTTGAATTTTCCAACTCTGATATGTTTGGTTGCTTTAGGAAATATTGACAAGCTGTTAATCCAACTTCATGTCTGATTGAAGTATATAACGAAACAACATCTATTGTCACCAAAAGATATCCTGGATCCCATTCTATTCCCGTTAGTATCCTGAGGAAGTCACCTGTATCCTTTAGGTAAGAACTCATGTTCTGTGCTATGGGTGCTAGGAACTTGTCCACATATTTTGACATATTCTCATAGAGAGAACCACATGAGGATACTATGGGCCTTCCTGGGGGATTTATTAAAGTCTTATGGATTTTCGGTAAAAAGTATATGCAAGGTGTTACAGGAAAATCCACAATTAAAAACTTCTTTCATCCTCACTTAATAGTTGTCTTTCATACCATGCTTGAATATTCTCCTTTAGTTCTTTCAACATTTTATCCATTGGATTAGTTTGAAGTCTTGAGTAGTTGTTTTTATCATTGAGTTGTCTCAATACCTCATCAGCATAGTCCTTGGTATCCATTATGACGATGTTTCCCCCCTTATCGGCCGGTTTTATCGTTATTTCCTCATTCTCCATCAATGTATCTATAGCATTCCTTTCCTTTGTAGTTAGATTTTCTCTCTGATTAGTATTTCTCACATTTGTCAATTTATCCAGTTCTTCAACTACAGCGTCTGAGAATAGATCAAATGTGTTCCCTGGCGATAGTGTTAGATAATATTTTGATTTTCTTTTTAATCCAGTGTCAGTTCTTTTGTTTGTTTGTATATCTAGATGTTCCAATACTTGTTCATCCAACATAGTGTCGTCCTCCAGTTCATTTAAGATATCAAACATATTTTTTAAGTCAGGTAATTGATCTATTGAGATCAGTAGATTGTCTTCATCATTGTTTGTTGCAATATCCTTAGTTGTTTCTGGTTTATTCACATGGATTTTAGTTAATTTGAGCTTTCTGACGTATTTGTACAAGTCAATGCGAACTTGTGTATAATTAAAGTGTGACTCAGGACAGAATGATAAGCCCTTGTTCAATATTTGATAGTTGGTATTGTGATCGATTAACGATAAGGTTTGTTTTTTCTATTTCCTGCTGCAAAGTGGGTAAAACCTTTTTTCTCCGCTTTGACCTTCTTGTTTTTCTTGTGCTTGTGAGAGATTTTGTTTTCCTTTTCCTCTGCCTTGGTTCGCTGTTCTCCCTCGACCACCTCCCCTTGTGAGGTTTTTATCTAGATTAATTAATCTCACCTCCTCTAAAAAAGACATTTTTGTAGATTTGGTCATATCTCTTGATGTTTCCGACTCACTCACATCAGACTCACTCGTGCTTGTTACAACTGTTTTGGGATATTGTGCTGGATAACTTTTTTCAGACTGGCATACCTCCTTGCGCTGCTCCCACCATCCCATAGCACACAGGTGCTCCACTTTGAACAAGTGAGAGGATTTTGCTCTCACTTGGTCAAAGTGAAGCACTTTGCGTTTTACTCCAAGTGAGCTGGATTGTAGCAGCTCCCGGGGGGTAAAGAGCAATGTTGGCTTGCGCTGGAGCTGGCTGGGACCATGACCTTGGGGGACAACTACCCCTCCGGTTACCTCCAGTAGGTCCCACATAGCAGGATTGCTGAGAAGTTGGTAGAGACCACACTCCTTTTCTCTACCACTCTGCAAATGTGCCTCCTGGCACACTACTGGCAGGGGGATAAAGTCCCCTTGGCTCCAGAGGGACCTTGGGGGCCAAGAAGCCCTCCTGGTACATCCTGTAAACCCTACACAGCAGAATTCCTGAGAGCTGGTCGGAGGTTCAGCCCCCTTTCTCCACCACTCTTCAAACATGACTGCTTGTTAAAAAAAAATGTCGAAAAGGTTACGGGGACGTTATAGTTAGGAATTAGCATTTAAAAACAATAGGAATACACTGAAAAAAACAAAGGTTTTAGGGAAGTTATAGTTAGGAATTAGCATTTTAAAAAAGTTTAGAAATTCAGCCGTTATAGTTACCTGAGTTAACTATAACTCACGCCCCCGCAATGCACTGCTTATGATCTCACATATTACATCACTCATGACATGAGTGATGTAATATGTGACATCACTGATGAAATCACGATGACATCTCAAATCATATCACTGATGACATCATCCGGTGACAATGAGTGTTTCCAAAAGGTTTCTGAGTGTTAAATATACATACCAAGGTGTATTGGTGAATCATTTGGTGTAATGCTGCCTGATTGGATGATTCAGTGGGTGCGTGAGTAACTGTATAGGTGAATAATTAAGCGTCTCACTAAATGTATGGGTGAGTATATTTATATTCACTGAAAAAAGCAACGGTTTCAGGGACGTTATATTTAGGCTGACATTTCACTCATACAAAACCGGAGAATTTCAGCAGTTATAGTTAGCTGGGCTAACTATAACTTGCACCCCTGCAATGCAATGCTTATGATCTCACATATTACATTACTCATGACATGTCAAGTGGCATCATGGATGACATCACTGATGACATCTCAAATGACATTAGTGATGACGTCACCCAGTTACGGTGAGTGTTTTTAAAAAGTTATGAGTGTTAAATATGTATACTAAGGTGTATTGATTAATCAGTGGGTATATGGATGATTCAGTGGGTGTGTGACTGACTGTAGAGATTAGGTGTCTCAGTGAATGTGTGAGTGAGTGACTAGGTTATGTGAATGTCAATCTGAAAGTTGTCTTCTAAGTAGCTGTATGGGTTGGTGAGTAGGTACATGAGTGGCTCTATTGGTGATTGATTGGTTGTCTGAGTATCTGTATGGGTGCATGAATGTCTTTGAGTTTGGGTGGGTGAGGGTGTATGTGACTGCCTGCATGGATGAGTGAGTGGGTGATTTAGTGGCTGTATGGCTTTGTGAGTGCATCTGTGAGGGGCTGTATGGGTGACTGAGTGTTTGCATGGCTGTGTTGGTGAGTGAATGGATGTGTCAGTGGTATATGGGGCAGTAACTGCATATGTGGAAGGCATCAGAGATTCTATGGATGATGCCATCAGTGATGGCATTTGATATGTCATCAGTGATGTCACTCACCATGTCATGAATAATGTAATGTGCAAGGGCATAAGCAGTGCATTGCGGAGGTGCAAATTATAGTTAGTTCAGCTACCTATAACTGCTGAATTTCTCTGGTTTTGTCTGAGTGAAATTTCAGCCTAACTATAATGTCTCTGTAACCTTTGGTTTTTTCAGTGAATTTCTAAAGTTTTTCAAATGCTAATTCCTAACTATAACATCCCGGTAACCTTTGTCTTTTTAGTGAATTTCGAACGTTTTTTAAAAATTCTACTACTTTATTGTAATGTCCATTTTTTTAAAGTGAGCCTTTAAGATTTTCGTATGTTTGTTCTATAATTGGATATTGCATATTAGTTTTATATTACATACCATTCATTTTTTTAATTGGTTTATGTTTATCAGAAAGTACATTTATAACTGGTGTTATTTTCAAGAATCTATATAAGTTGGCACAACATTCTGAGTAGGTGCATGAGTCCCTTTTCCATTTGTAAGTAGGTATATGACTATCTGGCTGGATCTATGAGTAGATACGTGAGTGTCTAAGTGGGTGTCTGAGTGGGTGAGTGAGTGGGTGCATGAGTGCCTGAGTGAATATGTGAGTGAGTGCATGAGTCTCTCAGTGGGTCTATGACTGGCAGCGTGAATGTCTGAGTGGTTCTGTCAGTGGATGTGTGGGTCTGTGAGAGAGACTGTGCATGGGTACATGAGTCTCTCAGTATCTAACTAACTGGATGCATATGTCTTTAATTGTGTCTATCAGTGGCTGTGTGAGTGTCTGAGTAGGTACATAAGTGAATCTATGTACATATGAGTGTATCTGTGAGTGGGTGTATGAGTGTCTCAATGGGAATGTGAGTGAGAGCGTAAGTCTCTGAGTGGGTGAATGAATGGGTAAATGCATGAGTGTGTGAGTGGGTCCGTGAATTAAAGGGCAAGTGTCTGGTTGGGTTTGTGAGTAGATGCATGATCCTTGACTAGGTGAGTGAGTGGGTGCGTGTATATCTGCGTGAGTTTCTGAGTGGGTGTGTGAGCTTCTGAGAGTATGAGTGACTGATTGAGTCCATAAGTCTCTGAGACAGTATGTGACTGAGTGAGAGAGTGAATATATGGGTGTGGGAGTAGGTGCATGAGTGTCTCAGTGGATCTGTGAGTTGGTGTATGAGTGTCTGAGTGGGTTTGTTAGAACTCATGTGAGAGTGTGATTAGGTCTGTAAGTGGGTGCATGAGTCTCTGAGTGGCTTTGTACATGGGTGCATCACTTTATGAGTAAGTCTGTAAGTGGGTGTATAAGTAACTGAATCGGTATGAAATTGAGGGCATGAGTATCTGATTGGGAATTTGACTGGATGTTCAAGTGTGTGAGTGGATATGTGATTGGTGTATAAGTGTCTAAGTGAGTTTGTGAGTACATACATGAGTGTGTGGCAGTGACCAGCGAATGTGTACAAATATATTTTTTTATATTACCACCAATGTTCGTGATGATTTTGCGATATTCGCGGTGTCCCCGCAATGTACACGGATGCCATGCTGGCAGTCCTGATGTTACGAATATCGAGCATGATTAAAAAAAAATCTGTTTTGGACACATAACTTGTGTCATTAACACACCAGTTTCTGAAACGTGGGGTCAAAGTATCTCTACCCTAACCACTTATGTTAGCTTTCACACAAAATTGCAGCCCCGGGAACCGTTCCGGACGATAACATGGCAGCCACAACTTTCTATTCAGATTGTGTCCATCCAATCAGATCATTCCAGTTGTCCAGAGCAGTCACAATTAATCATGAGACCACCATGAAATATCCACGGGCAGAGCTATATCTATCATTTTCAGCCTTAATTTCTCAAAAACTACTAGACAGATTTGTGCCAAATAACAAAAAGCACAATCTGTGTAACAACATCTACCTTTCTGGCAAATTTGGTGTAATTCTGTCTGGCAGTTCTGGCTGTACATTTGACAACACGTTCCTATGGGAATTAAAATTACAATTGCACACTTTTTCAGTGCCCCTATTTCTCAGTTCCCCCTGCACTGATCACCCCCATACTTTCCATGACAGGTAGAACATATTTTGTACACTTTTGTTTGGAAAATTTCATGAAGATTGGTCAAACAATGCCAAAGTTATATGCAAGTCAAAAAATGCTTTTCCTATGGAAACTAGGGCCTAACGATCTCTACCCACAGCCAACTGCCAGTAGGTGATATATATATTCACTGAAAAAACCATGGGCCTCATTTATGAAAAGTGACGTATCGCTGCGTGAAAACAGCGATGCGTCACTTTTCATTGTGCCCTCCTTGCGACACCAATGATGCGTCATATTTACAGATAAGTCAGTATTTCTGACGTATCTGTATGGTGCAAAAGTAACGCATTGCTGGAGTGTGTCACAAAAGTGACGCAACTCCAGCAATGTGTCCTTTCACCTGGGGCAAGCCCCATGTGAAAGGACCTGCGTCAATCTTACGCCTGCTGTGAGGCAGGCGTAAGAAATTGACGCATTTGCGTCCTAGAAGTGGCGCAGTGAAATCCTATAGATTTCACTGCATCACTTCTATGACCCTTTCTTGCGTCAGAACGCCCACTGCCTACATTATACCTGGCACAAGTATAATGTAGCGCAGGGGTTTACAAAATGACGCATCTACCTAGATGCGTCACTTTGTAAATATGGTGCAACAAGGCACATTTTTTACGCTGCTGGTGCATCACAAAAAGTGACGCACCGGCGGCGTAAAAGTGGCGCAGGGCCTCATAAATGAGGCCCCAAAGGTTTTACACATGTTATAGTTAGCTGGACATTTCACTCATACAAGACCATTGAAATTCCCATGTTATAGTTAGTTCAGCTAACTATAACTCGCACGCCCGCAATGCACTGCTGATGACATCACATATTACATCACTCATGACATGGTCAGTGACATCAGTCATGACATCACTGATGACATCTCAAATGACATCACTGATGACATCATTCTTGTGAAAGAGTGGCAGACCTCCCCACACCCTTATATAACCTTTGATACACACATTCAAAAATAGAAACTAAAATTTAAAAAAAAATGGAGATACCAATACCAGTTACAACAAACTATTCAGTAATTCCAGTGAATTTCTAAGGTTTTTAAAATGCTAATTCCTAACTATAACGTTTTGTAAATGATAATTTTTAAATGTATTAATTGTTATATTTTTTATACTGATTTACAACAATGTTTTAAAGTATTTATTTTTAGATATTTTATTTTTTAAATTACATTACATATTTTTAATATAAATTGAATTTAAAAAACAAAATATTGAAATTGTAATATTTTTTATTTTATTTTATATATTTTCTAATGTGTATATATTTTATATAGCAGGCAATGATATCCTATGGAAGGAAATTCAAGTTACAGGCAAGTAGTTAAAATTACTTTTCAGGATCAGTACTGGGCTGAAAGATGCAGCACTGAGGTCTCTTCTGATAACAGGTGAGTAAATCGGAATTCGTAATGTGGCTGATTTTAGAGGAATTTTTTAAAGTTCCAAAACTCCACTCTTAGAAGAATTTCCAAGTGAAACCAGTCAATGTTAGCCCATGGAAGGAAATTCAAGTTACTGTAACTACGGTTAGAAGTACTTCTCAGGATCAGGAGTGGGCTGAAAGATGCAGCACTGAGGTCTCTCCTGATAACAGGTGAGTAAATCGGAATTCGTAGCTTGTCTGATTTTAGAGGAATTTTTTAAAGTTCCAAAACTCTACACTTAGAAGAATTTCCAAGTGAAACCAGTCAATGTTAGCCCATGGAAGGAAATTCAAGTTACTGTAAGTAAGATTAGAATTACATTTCAGGATCAGTAGTGAGCTGAAAGATGCAGCACTGAGGTCTCTCCTGATAGCAGGTGAGTAAATCGGAATTCGTAGTTCGGATGATTTTAGAGGAATTTTGTAAAGTTCCAAAACTCCACACGTAGAAGAATTTCCAAGGGAAATCAGTCAATGTTAGCCTATGGAAGGAAATTCAAGTTACTGTAAGAACGGTTAGAATTACTTTTCAGGATCAGTAGTGGGCTGAAAGATGCAGCACTGAGGTCTCTCCTGATAACAGGTGAGTAAATCGGAATTCGTAGTTCGGCTGATTTTAGAAGAATTTTTTAAAGTTCCAAAACCCCACACTTAGAAGAATTTCCAAGTGAAACCAGTCAATGTTAGCCTATGGAAGGAAATTCAAGTTACTGTAAGTATGGTTGGAATTACTTTTCAGGATCAGTAGTGCGCTGATAACAGGTGAGTAAATCGGAATTCGTAGTTCGGCTGATTTTAGAGGAATATTTGTACGTTTCAAAAATAGACACTTAGAAACTTTTCTGGTGAAAACCACACAATAGATTTCTATGGAAGGAAAAAATAACTTACTGGTAAGGATGCTTAGATTTACTTTTCTGGGTCCGTACTGGGCTCAGAGATGCAGCACTGACGTCTCTCGTGATAACAGGTGAGTAAATCGGAATTCGTAGTTCGGCTGGTTTTAGAGGAATATTTTGCTCAAAAGCGCCTGAGGTGACATAGGTGCAAACACACTCTGTGGCGCGTTTTAAGTTGAGGAATTAATTCCTCTTCAATCCTGAGGTCCTCTGTGGGCCAACTAGCCCATCAGGTACCTCCAGTATGCACCAGGGAGCTGCGTTGCAGAGAGGTGTTCAGAGGGCACGCCCCCTTTTTACAACACTCTGCAACGCAGCTCCGTGGTGCTTACAGGTACCTGTTGGGCTAGTTGGCCCCTAGGGGACCTCTGGATTGAAGAGGAATTAATTCCCCAACTTAAAACGCGCCACAGGGCATGCTTGCATGCATATCACTTCAAGCCCCGCCCCCTACCTTCACCACTGTGGAAAGGCGCCACGTAGCGCGTTCTAAGTTGGAGATTAAGTCCCCTTGAATAGTGGGGGTCCCTGGGGGCCAACTAGCCCACTAGGAACCTCCAGTATGCACCAGAGGGCTGCATTTCAGAGAGGTGTAAAAAGGGACGAGGCCTCAATACACCTCTCTGCAACGCAGCCCCCTGGCGTGTTTCCAGAGGGAGAACTAAATCACCTTGAATACTGGGGGTCCCTGGGGGCCAACTAGCCCACCAGGAACCTCCAGTATGCGCCAAGGGACTGTGTTGCAGAGAGGTGTACAAAGGGGCATGGCCTCATGACACCTCTCTGCAATGCAGCCCCCTGGCACATTTCCAGAGGGGGAACTAAATCCTCTTGAATACTGGGGGTCCCTAGGGGACAACTAGCCCACCAGGAACCTCCAGTATGCACCAGGGGGCTACAACGCAGCTCCGTGGCACTTACTGGAGGTACCTGTTGGGCTAGTTGGCCCCTAGGGGACCTCTGGATTGAAGAGGAATTATTTCCCCAACTTAAAAGGCACCACAGGGCATGTTTGCACACATATCACCTCAAGCCCTGCCCCCTAACTTCACCACTGTGCAAACGCACCCCGTAGCGCATTCTAAATTGGGGATTAAGTCCCCTTGCATAGTGGGTGTCCCTGGGGGCCAACTAGCCCACTAGGAACCTCCAGTATGCGCCAGGGGGCTGCATTTCAGAGAGGTGTAAAAAGGGACGCAGCCTCAATACACCTCTCTGCAACGCAGCACCCTGGCACGTTTCCAGAGGAGGAACTAAATCCCCTTGAATACTGGGGGTCCCTGGGGTCCAACTAGCCCACCAGGAACCTCCAGTATGCGCCAAGGGGCTGTGTTGTAGAGAGGTGTAAAAAGGGGCGTGGCCTCATTACACCTCTCTGCAATGCAGCCCCCTGGCGCATTTCCAGAGGGGGAACTAAATCCTCTTGAATACTGGGGGTCCCTAGGGGCCAACTAGCCCACCAGGAACCTCCAGTATGCGCCAGGGGGCTACGTTGCAGAGAGGTGTAAAAAGGGGCGTGGCCTCATTACATCTCCCTGCAACGCAGCCCCCTGGCACGTTTCCAGAGGGGGAACTAAATCCACTTGAATACTGGGGGTCCCCAGGCGCCAACTAGCCCACCAGGAACCTCCAGTATGCGCCAGGGGGCTGCATTGCAGAGAGGTGTAAAAAGGGGCATGGCCTCATTACACCTCTCTGCAACGCAGCCCCCTGGCTTGTTTCCAGAGTGGGAACTAATTCCCCTTGAATACTGGGGGTCCCTGGGGCCCAAGTAGCCCATAAGGAACCTCCAGTATGCGCCAGGGGGCTGCGTACGGTACTTCGTCTATAGATATATCTATGATTTTACTTTTGATTTTCCCAGGAACTACTGAACGGATTTCCACCATTTAACAAAAAGCGTAATCTGCAAACTAAACTCTACCTTTTTGCCAAATTTGGTGTAATTCCGTTCTGCAGTTCAGGCTGTAGCCGTGTCTGACGGTCCCAATGGAAAATTGCATGGGGAAAATAAGTTTTTGGGACCCCCTTTTTTGTCAGCCCCCACTTGACAAATCACCCCGAAACTTTCAGGATAGGAGCGGAGTGGAGGGCCCCATCTTTTTGGAGAATTTCGCAAAGATTCGTTGACCGGCGCCAAAGTTATTCCAAATAGAATGTTATGGATTTCCAAAGGAAACTAGCTTCTAACTATAACTACCTACTGGCGACTGCCAGTAGGTAATATATATATATATGTATAAATATATATATATATTTTCAAAATCAAGCGATCAGTCCGTGGGTAAATCCAGGTTGTTGTTTAATCCAGTAACGCGTTTCGAGTGTCACACCCTCTTGGTCACAATGTGGATGTGAGCTGCCCGGCAGAATACATACATTTCCTTCGAAATAGAAGGCGGACAGTAGTGAACTGAATTACATCTGTAAACATGGCATCCATTTTTAAGTGCAAAGATACCTATTGTCCTGGTGCCCATTACTGCAGTTATTGATCAGCATAACATTTCTGTGCTGTATTTGGGCATAAATACATGTAACTATGAAGTTGTTTCTTACAGGTGTATTGTAGGCTGCCGTAATAATACCTATCCAAATGTTCTTATGTGTGGAGCCATATTCTATACGATTATGGCATCCTTCTTGGAATTACCTTTTGCATGGTCTGTTCTCCTCATTGTGAGTTATTGGTCAACATAACATATCTGTGCTACATTTGAACACAAATAAAATAAACCAATGTTTAATTTTAGAATTACATAACATTTTCAGTTTCCCTCTTTTGCTGTTCTCAGATTCTACTGAACTTCACCATACACAATGATTTCAACGTATTATCATTATACAACAGCGAGGGAAAAAACAATCAATGAGATTGTGAAAAAAATACAAATTACTCCAAAGCATTATTTCCAATATGTGTACCTATATGTTTACCTATCTACAGTTTCTAAATTACTTCCAACTTGTACATTAGGTCTTTTATTACTCTCAAGTACATTTGCTAAAATGTATACTCTCATTTATATCTGGTACAATACAGACAACAAATATATAAACTATTGCTTTTAAAGACAATTTTCCAAATGCAATATCAATTAGCACAAATTATAACCTAAACACTAATTATAAATAGTAATTGTTTCAATCCTGTCCACTTTCTGTTCACACCTTCTCAATAGGCCGAATAATGTATTCAAAACTTGCGCTTGATAAAAATGCAATATAAATTTGTTAATTCATGTTGACATCTTCCCAATAGGCCGAATAATGTATTCAAAACTTTGGCTTAAAAATTAACAAATATGAATTTGGAAATTCATAAGGTATTCTCGGTTTAAATTCCAAGTGGGCATCATTGCAATGTGTCCATCCTTTATTACACTTCACATACACAGTATAGTGTCCAGATGTTGTAGTAGGTCCATCATGGAAAATATTAGCCACTGCTATGAAAGTTCTTCCTGAAATAGATATTTGATTTGCAACAATTCTTTTTTATTTTGGTCCCCAATTTTCTTTAATTTGCTATACATTGTTGAAACATTAAAATGAGATATTTCCCAAATCTTTCTATGTGTAATGTAGACAACATCTCTGATTTACAATGCAAACATTTCATATTCTGATTGGCTGTTTTTAGAAATTTGTTGAAAGGTACTGATTTGCAATCTGGTATCCTCAAGTATATGAATCATTCTGTGTCTATTTCAGTGCTGGAAGTAAATGAACACTCTTAATTTTTATGATTCCCTTCTGTAACTTACTCCAAATAAGTATTCAATCTGTATTCCTTTATGTTCTAATACTGAAAACATAAACATTAGAAATTCTTCTGCATCTTGTTGAACATTAAGAGTAAATGTCAAAGCGCCATTTCATATTTCCAAAAGATGTCAAACACCAGAAGCATTATGGATTTTACTTTTGTCGGTTATCAATTGTTTAAATACATGATGTAATAAAGAACAACATCATGATTTCCCTTAATTTCACAACAAAGCTCTTCTAGATAAAACACAATATTCAAAATCACATTAGCATAGCATTTGATACCTGAACTGTTTTCCAACTGGTATTCTACAATCTCATCAACAGTATCCATTTTAATTTTCTTTACACATTCATGATTCTCTTTAATTGTTTTCTTTTTTTGAACCTCAATTGAATGCTAATATATTTCTGTTCTGGACACACTTCACGTTTTTCATACATGGGATATTCACCTAAATGAGGAGTATAAACAAATAGGACTGTCACGCTGTTGTTCCTCTTTTAGAACTTCTGCTGCTAAAAATATCTTTAGGAGTACTTGCTCGTTTTTAAAAAATTTAAAATTGTTTGTGTTGTGGTAAAATATTAATAATACTGACTCTGTGTTAATTCATAATTGTATCCCACGCTCCCCCTATGTTCGCATTGCCCACAAATTAATAAAGACCCCACAGGACTCACCAATCGGGTGAATTTAGCGCCGCCTCACTCTCGACCGCCATGTTGGGTGTGGGCTTAGAAACGCTCTAGGGGCTAGCGCTCTAGTGTTTGCGAGTGCCCTTTGACAAACACTATTTAGGGGACCAGTCGGCTTCGCGCGGACAAACGAATAGGACTGTCACGCTGTTGTTGCTCTTTTAGAACTTCTGCTGCTAAAAATATCTTTAGGAGTACTTGCTCGTTTTAAATTTTTTTTAAATTGTTTGTGTTGTGGTAAAATATTAATAATACTGACTCTGTGTTAATTCATAATTGTATCCCACGCTCCCCCTATGTTCACATTGCCCACAAATTAATAAAGACCCCACAGCACTCACCAATCGGGTGAATTTAGCGCCGCCTCACTCCCGACCGCCATTTTGGGTGTGGGCTTAGAAACGCTCTAGGGGCTAGCGCTCTAGTGTTTGCGACACCTCATTTAAAGATCAGTATGCAGGTGCGCACGCGCGCAGCGTTGCACCGGAGGAGCGCCAGAGGAAAGCCCGTCTGTGCCCGTCCGTGTCCCGGACAGGCTTAGGGCCAAGACCGCTGCCGATTGTAGGTATTCCAGGGACGAGCTATTGGCCATAGGTAAGAGTGTAGAGGGAACATCTCAAAATACTCTACCACAGTCCTCTGTATTGCTGGACTGTGGGCTGATCAATAGTAGCTCCCTGGTAAAACATCACCAGGAAGTGTCAGAGTTGCTAAATGACATGGACCTAGATGCCCTATTCATCACGGAGACCTGGACTAGTGTGGACACCTCTGTTGAGTTGGGCTTGTCGTGCCCGGAAGGGTACAAGCTATTCCATTAACCTAGGCCACTGGGAAGAGGAGGGGGGCTTGGAGTGATCTATAAAGACAAGTGGGACTTTTCCCCTCTACAGAAAGATGGGGTAGCGGGGGTGGAGCTACTGGGGTTCTCCCTACAAGAACCAAAAGGTAGGATCCTGACTGGATTGATATGTTATAGACCACCTGGTGCGGATACTCAATACCAGGTTGTGGAAAATTAGTACGGTTTGGTAAACATTATCTGCGCCATCTTGCCTCTTCCCCTGATGCCACACTTTTTGTCGTGCGCACCCGCCATTTTAGGTGCCTCGATCAGAACAACCCTTTTTTCATGCCACTGACCCCGGGCATAGCCCTCCTCCCTCACAGAGCCCGCACTCTGACCAACCCCCCGCTCACACATGCCTTGGGTCATAAACCCCTCTTCAGCGCAGCGTTGCCTCAGAACCCCATCCTGTTCCCAGAACGACACCTCCCTTCATTCCTTTAATGGTCCCAGGCCCTTTTGATGCAAACCCCCTTTTCCTGTGTGCCCGTTTGTCCTCCCCGTTCCCAGGCCGACACCTAGCCCTGCCGATACTGTTTATTGCCCCTCCCCGTACAGTAGAAAGCTCCCCTCCTCAAAGGACCCCCGAATCGATCAAAGCCCCCACCCTATGAGATCCGATCAAACCCCCACGTTCCATGAATCGGCGGAATGTCCAGCTGCGCGATAATCATCACCTGTTGTGACCGGGGTGGGACTTCAGCTGTATATGTGTGTGGGAACGGACTTGGAGCGGGGGTTCCGAGAATGTCTTTCCGTACATCAAAGCATTGCCATGAATATGTAATATGTAATAAAGTAATAAACTTGTGTATAAGAGGCCAGGCCTCAGAGATGCGGGTAGAGCACCTCATGACGATACCTGCTGTCTGAATTGTTGTGTTCTCCTCCGGAGAGAATAAACCTTGTTTCCTGCCTTCCTGTCTCCAGCGCCTGCCTCTTCATTGATTAATAATTTGTGGGTTAAAGAGGCGATACCACCGGGCAAATATCGACTGTCCCTTGACCTTAGATTCAACAAGGTGCTGTTTGACACCATTGCTGCCCTTGCCCTGTCCCACTCCAGAATGTTGATCCTGGGAGATTTTAATCTATGGGACAATGGGTCCCTGGGGAGCCACCTGAGGGATCTGAAGGACAACTGTGGAAATTGAGGTCTTGATCAGTTGCTAGAGAAACCAACCCACTCAGGGGGACATATCCTAGATATGGTCTTCGCCAACCAGACTGAGACTAAGATGATTGATATCCTACCTCAGTGCTGGACCGACCACTCCCTAATCCACTTCCAGATCTCCATACCTACTGAGGGGAACGGAAGTGAGCGCCCGGTGACCTATAGGAAGGGACGGAATTGGTCTAAATTACCAAAAGATAAAACAAAGCCTATTTTTATAAGCAACGCTCCCTATGATCCAGAGGAATCGGTAGACTTGAACTATCAAAAGTATTGTAATCACATCATAAATACCCTGGATAGATTTGCCCCTCTGAAAAATATAAAGAATAAGAAGAAACCATCTGCTCCCTGGTTTAATGAGGAGCTGAAATCCCTACGCAATGCACGCCGACAGGCAGAAAAGAAATGGCGTAGATGCTATTCAGAGCCGGATAAAAAACTGCTGAAAGTGGAACAGGTAAAATATAAAGGAGCTATTGCTAAAGCTAAGGCACTCTTCTATGCCACTACTATTCTTCAGTCCCCTAACAGTACTAAAACCCTTTTTAATATCATAAGGGATCTCTCACACCCCACCTGTACGAGTAATAAGGCGGTTGCTACCCAAGAACTATGTGATGAGAATTGCGATCTATTTTGAGGAAAAGATTGCTAAAATTGGGGGGGGGGGCTGAAGGTAGAAAGGGCTAGCTGCAAAGATGCAGTGGCACAGATAGAAGAAGAGGAACCTTTACCAATATTGTCATCATTGGAAAACTTCACCCCTCTCACAGTGGAGCTCTTTTTTAGTCTGGCCCATAATGTGTCATCTGGGTCACCTTTAGACCCCCTTCCGCATACGATCTGGAAGGAATATGGGCCAGAGCTGTTCCCCTGGATGCATCAGATCTGTCGCCAATCTCTTGAGGAAGGCATAGTGCCGGATGCATGGAAGCAGGCAGTGGTTACCCCCCTGCTTAAAAAGCCTTCGCTGGACCCTACTACTCCGGCGCACTTCAGACCCATATCCCTCCTGCCCTACCCGATAAAAATCATGGAAAAGGTGGTCAGTAGGTCCCTGTCAGGATATCTGGAAGACAACTGCCTATTGGACAGGGACCAATTTGGCTTCCGCCCAGGCCACGGAACAGAAACTGCATTGGCAACCATGTTGGACACCCTTCGAATGCGTGCCGACAATGGCAACTCCTCAGTCCTGGTGCTGTTGGACATGTCGGCCGCATTCGACACGGTTAGCCATGCAGTTCTGCTAAGAAGGCTGGAAAAACTGGGCGTGAAGGGCAAGGCCCTGAGGTGGATACAATCCTACCTGACAGGTAGACAACAGGTGGTGATCCTAGCACCTTTTTCATCTCCCAAGTCCCTGGTCAGTCATGGAGTACCTCAGGGCTCCTCGATCAGCCCTATTCTTTTTAATCTTTATCTGCAGCCCCTGATCCCCATGATTAAATCCTATGGTATAGATTTGATAAATTACGCCGACGACACCCAGCTGGTGTTCTCCTTAGAAGGAAGACAGGCGGTGACCATGGAGACCTTTCAGAACTGCATGAGCAGGGTCTCCAGGTGGCTGACAATAATCTCCCTTCAATTTAATGAGGGGAAGACAGAGGTAGTTTACTGCTCGTCAGCCAAACTGAGTCAACAACCTTCCCAAGAGATCAGGATTGCGCCGGGAGCTGATCCTTGCATCCAAGTCAAGACCGTGGGCAATCTAGGGGTACTGTTTGATGCGGATCTCCAAATGACCTCTCAGACCAATAAAACCATCAGTGTCTGTTTTGGACTGCTGAAAGCGCTCAGACAGATCTTGCCCCTTCTGCCTGATGAGTCTAGACCGCTAGTGGTTAGGAGTGTGATCCTGGCCAGACTGGACTACTGTAATTCCTTATATCTAGGGGCCCCCTTATACATCTTACAGGGGCTCCAGAGGGTCCAGTCTATAGCGGCCAAGATGGCACTTAAAAGACCTCGCAGTTCCTCCACTACGCTGGCGCTCAGAGACTTACACTGGTTGTCAATTGGGAGTAGAGTCGCTTTTAAGTCCCTATGTATTGTGTACAGAGCCCTGCACAACACGGGACCTATCCCTTTACAGGAAAGGCTCACCTGGTATAAGCCCTCCAGGTCCCTGCGCTCCTCTAGCCAGGGTTTGCAGCAACTACCAGGATTAGGAGATCGAGGATGGGAGGCAGAGCCTTCTGCACTTCTGCATCCAGGCTGTGGAATGAGCTTCCCCAGAACATCAGGCAAATTGACACCCTACTGGCATTCAGAAAGAGCCTGAAAACATGGCTGTTCGCCAAAGTCTAACCCCCATGATTCTATCTATTAGCTCCGGCGGCTGTTTTATATGTCATGACAGCTAGTGTATTGTTGTAACATCTGACTACTTCCTGTTTGGGCGCCAGGATACCCGTAGGGTGACAGTTGCGCGTTACAAATAATACAACAATACAACAATACAATACAATACAATAAAGTCTTCTTAAACGATTGTACTCTCCTACACAATTTGCATCTGCACTAACCCTTTTCTCATTAAAATAAATCAAACACGAAACCAGATAATGTTCCTACGCTAGACAATGCAAGGTATGCCATTCTCTCTTTGAACAGTGTACTTCCAATATTTACAAAAGCACTGTCTATACTTAAACCTTGAGATTTATGAATAGTTACTGCATATGCAAAAGACAAAGGAAACTGTTTTCTGCAAACATACCAGTCTTTTACAAGCAAAACACGTACAACACAACGCCCAATCTGTCTCACCTCTTGAATCTGATAAAATTGTATCTTCAAAAATTCTATTCCATTTTTGTTTTGAAAATTTATAAAATCAACAACTTTTCCCATTTCTTCATTTACTAAACCTTCTTCTACATTCAAATGATGCAGTAAAATTACCCAACAGTTAATACATACATGTAAAGTATTTTCTAAGCCTGCAGAATTAAATTCAAACTTTCCCAAAGAATCCCATTTTGATTCTATTTTCTCTGTGAGAAGAATAGTCACTCCTTGATGTTCAATTTTATCAATAGCTTCAATTTCTACTATTTGTTGTTTTTTTAGTTTTAAAGATTCTTGATTAAATGTAGAACACTCTTTCAGTGTAGGCATTAGGCAAACTATAAACTTCTTTTCTCCAAGCTTATTGAACAATATTTCAGGCACTGTGTTACCAGTTGTAAACAAGTTCCTCAGTAGCCGACTTTCTAAAGCTTGTTTACCATCTTTCATCAAAACAACAATTCTTATATCTTGAAGAATATTTCCATAATTTTCATCACATGCTTGTCGCATATTCTTAATAAGTTCTTTACATTCAAAATGAGACCAAATGTTGACATTTCCAGTACTTCCCAAAGATTTTCTAGTATCTTCATGCACAAGTGTTTTAAAAACAGGTTGCCCTTTTAGAGGAGTAAGTTGTAGTAGATCGCCGAATACAATTACATGTTTTCCTCCAAACAAAACATCATAATCTGTTTTTAAAATCTGTTGCATTCTCAAGTGTACAAAGGCAAGCATTACGTTTAAAATAATGCTCACCTCATCAATGATTAGAAGTTTCATTTTCTTCAATAGTCTTGAGACTTCATAACAAGCTCCTCTAGATAGCTTGTGATATTTCTATTTATTTTCATGTTCAACTGGTAGCCTGAGTAATCGATGTAAAGTAATCCCCTTAATTTTGTGTGCTCTAATCCAGTTGGAGCTGTTACAACACAATATAAATGTGATCCTGTAGTTTCGTATAGATAACTGGTCAAAACTTTAACAAAGAAACTTTTTCCTGTTGCAGCTTGTCCACTGATGTAGATTAGAATAGGTTTAAACGATGAGCATAGCCATTCTTTTTTTTTAATGTTGCAAACCTTGTTGTATCTGTTCGTGCAGATATATTTCTTTTTTGTTCAATGTTTAGTTGTTCTTCTAACTTTTCCAGCTGAATAATGTGCTTGTTGCATTGCAATTTCTACTTAATTCATGGCTATTTCTACTTCATTTTCTATAATTGATTGTCCTTGTGGATCTTGACTTAGAGGAGCCAAACTTTGACTATCTTGAGAACTGTCTTTAGCTATTTCAGCTGAAATAGTAGTTTCTAGTTCAATCTCATCATTTAACAGTTGTAGATAAGTTGGGAAGATTGTGCATTGAAAGCTATCTTTATATGCATTAAAAGACTTTTCATAGCAGACAAAATCTTCAAGTAATTCCGTTTCACTAAGGCTAGAACAGTTGCAGATGTGCTAAATAGAAAAAATCCCTCTTATCTGGACTTCCACAACTGAGTTTTTGGTGGTTAATAAGGTTTCCTTTGACATGTTTCACAAAACATCCGTCACATCCAATTACTGCATATTTTCATTCATTTACATTTTTTGTAACATTTCTTTTGAAGCTGCATTTTTGAAGTATTTCATAGAGACGTAGGTTGTAATGTAATGTAAAAGCAAACTTGTATAGCGCAGCTATCACTCCGGGGAGCATCTTGGCGCTAATACGGAAACCGGAAGAGGAAGGAAAGCCGGTATGCTGCTCATGGCATGTGGAACTGGGGAATTCAGAGTTGTGCACAGTATGTCTGGAACAGTAGAAATTCAGGTTTTGTGGGACTTCCTGAATACCGACTCAGAAGCAATCTGGAGGAGCTGAGGTGGCAATTGATTCCATGCCTTTGATCCCAAAACTGCCAGTGATTTTCCTCCCTTAGACACCAATCGAAAGGTTGGAATAGTCAGCAAGTTTGCGTTGGAAGATCCTAGGCTACGAGAGGGAACATAGCGCTTACAACCAGTTTCAAGGTATTGTGGTCCACGTCCGTGAAAGGCCCTAAAAGTAATAATAAGGACCTTAAACAATACACGTTTGTTAACTGGCAACCAATGCAGGGTGTCTAATGCAGCAGAGGTGGAATATTTCCTAGGCCACTTTAGTACCAGCCAAGCAGCCGCACGCTGGACCATCTGAAGCTTATGCATGACTGATTTGTTGACTCCTGCATACAGGCTATTGCAGTAGTCCAGTCTGGATGTAATGAGTGCAACAGCAACAGTGTGCCTAGCTGAAAAGGGCAGTAGGTCAAACATTTTTTTCAGACTTTTTTGATATGAAAACAGGTGCCCGCAACTGCCAAGGAATGGTGCTTAAAAGAAAGGGTTGTGTCAAACTTTATTCCTGAGTTTCTGGCTGCGTTTATGGTATTAAGAGGAGGGGTGGCATTTTCTGGCCACCAAGATTTAGGCACGAAGGGGTTTTGTTTGCCAAATGGCAGGATCTCTGTTTTTTCCGAGTTACACCTCAGAGTGTTGTTATTCATCCATTTGAAGGTAGCTAAGAGGCACTTTCTGAGGTTTTCTTCCGCCTCAGTAGTGTTATTGTCAAGAACCAGAATAAGCTGCGTATCGTCCGCATAAGAAATGGTATTGATACTATAGGACGATATTAGCTTAATCTGGGAGGCATATAAACATTGAAGGGGGTCGGGCTCAGGCTCGATTCCTGAGGGACCCCTGATGTAAGTGCTTTTTCTTCTGAGTTATATTGTCCCAATGCGATCACTTGGCGCTGGTTTTATAAAAAGTTCTTGATCCACTCTAATTACCCGATACGCCAAATGATGCAGGACGGTCTAAGAGAATGCTATGTCACACTGAGTCAAAAGCCGCAGACATGTCCAATAGGACCAGGACGGCATTCTTACCCTGATCCAGGGCTGCTCGCAGGGTTTCAGCATTATTCAAAAGGGCAGATTCTGTCGAGTGTTGAGCTCTGAAACCTGACTGATTAGGATGCCATGCATTTGTTTCTTCTAGGAATGTGGTAAGTTCTTTATTGACAAACCTTTCAGGTAGCTTACACAGGGTGGAAAGAAGCGAGATGGGTCACATATTAGAGAGGGTTGTAGGATCAGCCAGTTGCTTTTTCTGAAGGGGTTTTACTGCCGCAAGCTTCCAATCTGATGGAATTTTGGCTGTGAGAAGCGAGGAGTTTATAATATTGTTGATGGTGGGATTTACAACATCAATAAAAGTGTGTAGTAGATTGGGGGACAGGGATTGAAAGTGGAGCCTGATTTGCTGGAAAAAATAGCCCCACGGGATGGGCGTGATGGAGTGGAAGGATTTCATACAGGTAGTACCTGTGTCAGGAATGGTTTTCTTATTTATGGAAGGAGTAGGAAAGTCCTTTAGAAGTGTCAGGACTTTTCCTTCAAAGTAATCTGCTATGTTATTGCAGAGGCTCTGGGAGGGCGGGATCTCTTGGAGTAAACTATTTGGATTTGAAAAATAATTGACTATTTTAAAAATCTTTTTCTGTTTGTTTTTGGAATTTTTAACAGCCTCAGTATAAAATGTTATTTTAGAGGCTTTGATCAAAGCATGATATTTTCTGTGTGCGATTTTGTAGGTGTCAAGATCATTACTATCGTAGTTCAGGCTCCATCTATGTTCCAATACTCTGACTTGGATGTGCACTTCTTTTAAGGATAGAGAAAAGCATGGCGCCGAGGGTTTCTTTTTTAGAAGCCTATGTGATGTAATTATAGGTGCCAACTGACCTCTTAACTCATGCATCCAATTCCCAAAAAGCCGGTGGTCAATTATTGGGTCGCCAACCATAATGGGTCTACCCATAAGGGCTTCAGGGACGAGATCTGCAAGTCCCAGATTTGCTTTCTAGTTAACCTTGTCCTGTTGTTGGGTTTTGGTTTTTTCCTTAGCTGGAGCCCTATCTTTTATGAGAAATTCAAAGGGAAATAATTTATGGTCATTCCAGGTTTGCGTAACGGGGGACTTCACTTTAAGACTGTCCAGATTAGAGCAAATACAACCCAAAGTATGGCCTGCGCTCTGCGTAGCAGATAGCAAGAGTGGTTGTAGGCCAAAAACCTCCATTATCTCCTTTAAGCAGCTAGCTCCAGGGTCCTTATGGGAGTCAAGGTGGAGATTAATATCTCATAACAAAGTAAAATTGGAGAACCTAACAGCCAGCCAGCGCGCAATACGCGCATCTGCTGCGCGTCTGCGCCAACTGTGCTTTAAATAGGTGAAGGGAAGTGATCCTAGTCAAAAAACTAGACCATCACCAAATCCAAAATGGCCCTCTCAAGTGTGCCACAGGAAGTGGGGAAATGATGCAATGGGTCGCGTTCATAGACCTCCCTCCACATAAACAGCATCAGCTGTGATGGACCGGGGAGTGAACGTTTAATATAAAAGGTATTTAACACAAAAACACAAAAAGATTTTCCAGATATGGACTCCTTTTGGGTCAGTACATATCTAACATATTAGGTTTAACAATATTTGTACTTTCTGGTTCATTCAATGCTCAGTATTCAATTTCTTGTAGAGATTTCAATACTCTATTTCGTGTGGCAGCAAGACCTAGATTTACCCAAATGATTCCTCTTGACATTGACTATAAACTGGCAGAGCTCAACCAATCCGAACATTCATAAGATCCAATCTCTTGGTGAGAAAGCATTTTCAAGCTAAAGCTGCACAATTTCTTGCTAAGAATCTTTTACTGTGAATTTTCTTCCCACATTTCTTACAACTCTGTCTTTTCAGATTTGGTTATATATGACGTAACATAGCGAGCAACAGCAATTGAATTATCCGCACATATTGAATATCCATATTTGCATTCCACATTGTCAAAATCACTGGATTTTAGTCATTAATATACTTTGAGTCTTTGGTTCTTTTTAAGTTATATGTATTTTTTGGAGATTTTTGAGTTATTTTATGCCTTACTACTGTCAAAAAACGATTTACTCTTCCTTTAAAAATTATTGGAAGTGGGAATCCAAAATGTCATTTTGTATAAAAGTTTCCCTTTGACTTGTATTTTCGTCCACATTATTTTCCACATGGATGACTTTGAAACCGTAAAACTTGTTGTCTCAAGCTGTTTTCTCCCCCTTCTATTGGAACGGCACACGTAACATACTGTTTAATAAAAGACAAAACACTTTCATCAGTATCATTTCAAAATGTTGGTGCATTCTTGATCTATAATAGCATGTGTATATGAGGAGCACCTCTGGCTTGGTATTCCTTTCTCCAAAAGAAATCAGTAACTTCTCAAAGAGGTGGATTATTTTTATTACAGATAAAAGACATCATAGCTTGAAACCTTTCATTAAAATATCTGCACACATTTACAGGATCCAAAGAACCGACTTCTCCACTTGTCTTCAATTCAATATTTTTTACATTTGAATTTACTTCTTGTAGAAATTCAAGTAAATCGTCCCATGCATATTCAGCACAGCTAAGTGTTACAAACCACGTAGGAGTACCTACATTTCTCAACATACATTTAAGTTTTTATTTATTTATTTTATTTTACAGAGC
Source organism: Lissotriton helveticus (assembly GCF_964261635.1). Taxonomy (NCBI): domain Eukaryota; kingdom Metazoa; phylum Chordata; class Amphibia; order Caudata; family Salamandridae; genus Lissotriton; species Lissotriton helveticus. The sequence goes on from NC_136058.1 coordinate 211,135,159, forward strand.
TTTATATAGCGTAAACTAGACCCAAATGGGGTATCAGAGTGCTTTACATAGCATCAGTTGCATTACATGAGGACTCATTGCTTTTTTTGTGTTAGGCATGGGGAGATTAAGTGATTTGCTGAGAATCACAGGATGTTCTGCGTCATTGCCAAAACTCGAACCCAGTTCCCCAGTTCATGGTGGACAACCCTAGCCGTTAGGCCAATTCCTCTCCCATGACTACAATACCAAAATTCATTTGTACCTCGTTGACACGCAATCAAATCAATTAACTGCGTTTCTAAATGATTATTTCTTTGTTGAACTTTGTCCATGAATTCCTTTGCAGAAACATGTGTAAGATGAACTCCTGTATTTATTATGTGGTTCACTGCATGTGAAAGTGCAGACAAGTCACATCCAAACAAAAGATCAAATATATATGTCTTGGATCTTCTGAGTACAATCTTGTCGAACGGTATTCTGAACCTGGAATCTGTACTGCTTGTTCAACATATACTCCACCTTCTCCAGTGGGGAACAGCTGTGGAAAATAACTAACTTCTAAACTTTTTTTTCCATACACTCATGGGAGTTTCCTTTGCTTTCTTCATTTGAAATAATTCAATACAGTTCCCTATAATGTATTCTGAATATAGAGGATGTATATTGTAATGGTCATAGATCTCTTCACTCCTGGACTTGTCGACTTTTTCTATTTGTCCACTTTGAATTTCTGTTTCATCTTCTAAACATATTTCCTGTTCTTCCACATTTACAGTTTTATAATAAATATTGTGATGTGCAAGATCTAATGTAGCCTTTTGAAGTTTGATAACATCTTCTAACTCTTGCCATATTTTTCGACTCTTTGTTACTACACCATTAACTAGAATAACTACAGGCTCCCTTTCTTCTATCTCTATACCAACAGTTTCAATATTTTCCTACAATCTAAAGGTAAGTACACAACTCTTCCTTTCAGACCTCTTTGTAAATCTGTTGGAGAAAGTTTACCTGTTTTAGGCTCCATACAAATTATGGCCTGAAACGGGTGTACAGATTGAATAAGAATGCACTCATATGGATTTAAATATGACAGTTCCAGAGGTATAACTACCAACTCTAAGTTGTTATGTTCTGCTCTAGCTGGCATTTTGTTCTTTTCTAACTTGTTGTAACAATATTTACAAATACATTGATCAGTACCCAACTCAAGACGGCCTTTCAGCAACAAATAAGCACCAACTGGCTACCACTTATCATTGTTTCCCTTTTCACTTTTTAAATACACATCAACATTCTTAGTTTGACTTCTATAGTGAGTACATCGACAATAAATACAAACATAGTTTGTTTTTCCAGATGAATCTATCTTAGTGCTATTATCTTCCACATGTTGCGGGTTCTGTTGAGTGTTTTGACGTGTACAGGAAGGGGGGCGCCTTAACTGGTAGCGTTGTGTGTTAGGTAAAAAAATAACAATAATGAAGACGGTGTAGAAAGGTCAGAGGAGACCCCGAAACCTCTGCAGAGAGTGGCCAGGGCCCACTCAGTAATTATGACAAGAATCCCGTACACACGTTAAGTGAGGTGTATACATGTATCATGCTTAATCAAAAGAACACAATAGGTAGTAAATGAAACAAAGTGGACACAATAGAAAGTCTTTTTGTTCTTCAAAGTTTTTTACATCCGTTACTGAAACATGCAAAAGAGCTGTGTTCATTTTACTTAAAGATAATGCAGGACTTTTTACATAGTACAATCTCATAACTAACTTCCTCATTTCTGAATGATGTACTGCTTGCATTCTTAAATTATGAAAATTACTTCGACACACTTTTCTAGAAAGACAAGCCAGAGAATGACCGTGCAACATAGTATATTTTCTCACTTTACAAGGATCTAGTCCTTGCAACATCTTAATCTTCTGTTTAACACTTTTGTTGGCATATTCTCATATGAAAACTTATAATATAGCAATAGATTCCTGTCAAATACTGCAAATACTACTACAATCCGACTTATACACTGGAGTTCGTGTATGTCTCCCTTGAACTTCTTCGGCTTTTACTACTTCCATATTTCTAGGAACCATCTTTTTTTTCAATTGGACAACTATCTTTTATCTCATAACATCAACCACTGGTATCAACTGCATGCACTAACATGTTTTGTTGATGATAGCTTTTTTCATTAAGTGTGCTTCCATGCACCAGAAAAAGTTTTGCAAAAATTACTTTTATTAACCATGCTTTTTCTTTTGCTTTTCTCCTTCATAAAGTGCATTGTTTTATTCAATGTTTTCATTCTCTTCAATACCAATATATTCATTTCAATTCAAAAGCAGTATCTACTACACTTTCAATCTGTTGTTTCTTCTTGTATGCTGCTGATCTTTTTTTATACTTTTTACAATCTTTTAATACATTTTGAATTATTCTATTTCAAAACATACATACACATATGCCTTTAAGTTGTTTCTGTCTTTTTGTGACATGTGTCTGTATCTCTTTATTTGCTTGTACTTGTTGTAAACATTTCTTTTCTCCTTTGGTTAGTATATTGTTCGTTTAATCTCGCCACAACTTTTTAATACATTGTTTAGTTCTCTTTCCAGAAGATTCTTTATCCTCAGCAACCTTTTGGTGTTTTTCTACTTCACTCTTTTCAGTTTTCTTTAATGCCTTAACCGCAGCGGCAATTCCCCCGCGGTGCGGGCGTTCTATTGAGTGGGCGGGACTGCAACGGTTGGTGGCCGTTCGCAGCACTGGGGAGGGAGTGTTCCCATCTGCTAACGGCCGACGGAGCACGGAAGGGGTTAAGTACTTTTGTTTCATTTGTTCTCTTCTCTTTTCATGTTTTCTTGCCATCTGATATTTATAATCCAATCAAAATATCTTTCATTTATAACACATAAAAAGAGCAAAGTGTAAAAACAAGCAAAAGAACTGCAAAAACGGAAGTAAAGGTGGTCACACAGAAAAAATATAGACAGGAAAGAAAAGAAAGGTTTAGAAACAGCAAAATGAAATACTCAAAGAACACAGCTACTGAAAAATGTAAGAAATGAAGAAAGAAGCAACAGATGTGCAGAAGGAGGAAGAAAGGTGTAGAAAGGGCAAGTAAGGTACAGAAACGAGTAAAAGGGGTGTAGAAAGAGGCAAGAGGAGTTGAAAAAGAAGTAAGAGAGGTACAGAAAGAAGGAAGAGAAACGCTGAAAGAAGCAACAGATTTACTGAAAGAGACAAAAGAAGTGCAGAAGGAGACAAGAGGAATGCAAAAAGAGTCAAGGGAAGTGCAGAAAGAAGCAACCGAAATGTAGAAAGAGGTAACAGAAGTATAGAAAGGAGTAACAGAGGTACAGCAAGAGAAAAGAGGAGTGCAGAAAGATGCAAGACTGTGTTTTAATGATTGCATGGGTGCAAGGCTAATGCTTGGGTCATTGAAAGAGTACATAAGTAGTGTCCGAGCGAATGATTGAGTTTAAGAATACTGCCTGATTTATTACATAAATATATGGGTAGTGCCTGAGTGAATGCATAAGTGGATAGGTACTGTTTAGGTGATTAGATGAATGCATAATAAGTGTCTGACTGGTTGACTGCATAAGTACTACCTAAGAGAATAGTTTAGTAGTGCTTGAGTTATTGTATGAGTCTACAGGTAGTATGTCAGTGATTTCATAAATACAGGAGTAGTGTATGGGTGATTTCATTAATGCAGGGGTACTAACTGGATGAGTGGGTAGGTGCATTGATTGTGCATATGTGAATTCATGAATGCAAGAGTAATATCTGTCTCCTAAATTCATTCCATAGCTAGTACTTGAGTACAAGGATGACTCAAAATGTAATCTGTAGTTCATTGTATGAGTGCAACAGTAGTACCTGAGGAAATGCACAAGTGCATGGATCTTGTCGGAGTAAATCTTTGAGTGCAAAATTAGTGCCTGGGTGATTGCAACATTGCATAGGTAATACCTGATTTATTGAATGTATGTATGGGTAGTTTCTCCTTAACTGTATGACTGCATGGGTAGTCCCTGAGTAAAAGGATGAATGTAAGAGTAATAGTAGGGTCATTGGATGAGTGCATATGTAGATACTGACAGAAGGGATGACCGGATGGGTACTGCATAAGTGAATTGTTCAGTGCTAAAGTAGCGCCTGGATGATTAAATGAGTGCAGGATACTGCATTGGCGATTAGATCAGTGCATGGAAAATGCCTGAGAGAAACTATGAGTGCAAGGCTAAAGCATGGGTTATTGCATGAGTGTATGGGTGAGCTTGAGATAATGGATGAGTGAGCGGATACTACCTGTGTGATTCTATCACTGCAGAAGTAGTAACTGGATGATTGTATGAGTGTATGGGAAATACCAGAGAGAAAGGGGAATATGTGACGTTACAACGCAATCAAAATGATCGTGGTACGTTACATCGCAGTTTTTACAACGCAAGTCTTTACAACGACTTGCACTGGAGGGCGCTGGACTTAGGAATAGTATGATTTAGTATTCCAACACCAGTCTACGTACAGTAGGGAAGGTGTTGGATTAGTAAATCATACTATTCCTTAAGTTAGAGCGCCATCCAGCGCTGCAATACCCGCGATGTAAAGTTTTTGCGATGCAATGCCCACATGCTAATGGATGTTTTCCGTGTTAGGGTAATGCTTAGGCCATTGCATGAGTGCATCAGTAGTATCTGCATGAGTGAAGGTTTGAGTGAAATAGTAGGGTCGGGGTGATTATATGAAAGTACGGTTCATGACTGACTGATTAGAAGTGTATATAGTCACCTACTCAAACGCTTACACCCAGGTACCTATGCTAGGGTGAGGTTTGGGAGGAACGGGGAGCTCTCGGCTCCATTCCCAGTGGAGAGGGGAGTGAGGCAGGGGTGTGTCCTGGCCCCCAAGCTCTTCTCCCTTTTCCTTAATGGGTAGATCGAACATCTAGCGGGAGCGAGGGACCTCGACTCACCTACTCTAGCAGGCCGCAAGATACCAGCCCTGATGTTCGCTGATGATACCCTTTTAATATCAAAATCTTCGACGGGTATTCAGCGAACACTGGAGGCATTTTGCTCTTTCTGCAGAATGAGGAATTTGGAGATTAATCTCTCCAAAACCAAATTCATGGTCTATAATGCCAGATCATCCAACTGTCCACATCCCCACTTGGATGGTCAGGGGTTGGAACGAGTGTCAACCTTCGATTACCTGGGGGTAACCTTAAACGACAGAATGGATTGGGGGTCTCATATGGCGAAGGCAAACCTGAAGCTGGCCCAATCCTCTGGCGGTATCCTAAAGGTCTATAATGAGAGTTCTCTTAAGCCCTTGGGACCGCCTGTGGAGATTTATAAAGCCCAAGTGAGAGGAGGAGCTTTTTAAGGCGTGGAATTGTGGGGCCATCTCCGCGCCACTGCCCTTTCCTTTACTGAGAACAGCTTCATTAGGCGCCTTCTGAAACTACCCAAGAGTTCCCCTTTGACCCCCTTACGGTTGGACATAGGTCTACTCCCGATCCTGGAGATTGTTCCAAATCACCCCCTGCTGTACTGGAGGCGACTGTGGTCCACGCCTGAGCTCTTGAGCAACAGGGAGGTCCTAAGGGACCTCCTGTCCAGAGTGGGTGTGGGAAGAATCCCCTGGCTGAAATATATCAAGCAACTTTGCCACGTCCTTGGCAAGGGTGATTTGCGGAGTTCAATGAGTTTGCTACTCAAGCAATATCGAACAGAAACCTTGTTAGCAAACTCTGCCCTGGGCAGGCTGACACCTTCCTAGATATTAAGGTTGTTCCCCATTTTGAGAAATGTTTAGATGACATTCAGCCCTTATTGGCTAAGAAACTATACATCCAGTTTAGACATGGAACTCTGCCTCTAAGGGCTGTAACACATAAGTGGTCCAACGCTCCTCAGTCCATGAGTTCTTGGCCAGGGTGTGAGGCCAGCGAAGAGACAGATCTGCACGTTCTGCTCTTCTGCCCCTCCTACTCTAGGGCTAGAGCAAAATGGATCATTCAAGTCTGTAAATCTAGGGGCCTCAAGGATTATAGGGAGGTATTCAGACTCCTAAAATATGACACCACTCCGCTGATTGTCTTCGCAACAGCTAGATTTCTCCTGTCCATGTGGTGTACAAGAGGTGCCAAACTTAAATGAAAAATTGCCAATCCACTGTTTCTGTTGCACAACAAATATTGCATTTAAAACCTGTGTCTTATAAATAAAACAAAGCCCAGGGTCTGTCGAGGATTATCTCGTTTTCAAACCTGTACAGTCCTTTGGATGTTTCTCTCATTCTGCTCTTTTTTAATAGCATATGAATTGGGACTGTTTTTTGATGCTCTATATTAACTGTTTGAATTGTTCTTATTTAAATGTGTGTACATGTGCTTTTATGGTTTTTAACCGATAATAAAGCTTTTTTTGACTGACTGACTGAGAAGTGTATATAGGTAGTGCCTCTTTGATTGCATAACTGAATAAGAATACCTAACTGAATTCATGAGTCCGAGAGTGATATGTGCCTCTTTTCATCAGTGCTCACCTAGTGCTTGAGTATGGAGATGTAATTCTCACTATATTCCTGAAAGCAAGCATGCATGTGACTGTACCTTTCCCTAATGGCATCATATATATAAAAGCGCCAGGACACCGCTCGATTACAGCACGCTTTATAAATGGTATAAATAAATAAATAAATAAAATATAAAAGAAACATAGAAATACATGTACACCAGTGTTTTATACCTCTACCATCTTTATCGGTATAAGACATGTGAGAATACATGTGCAAGCAGACACGCACTTGATTCATAAGACTACAAAGTCCCTTAACCTTGACAGACTGCCCTTTCCATTTCAAAGAGACACCTAAATTTATGTGGCGTATTTGAAGGGTGCATTTCCATAGACCAATGCTAGCTAACCTAATCACTAATCCTTCTACTAACAAGTCTTAAACCTGACTTTTGTGCTGCATCTTCTCTATTCAGCAACAAGTGAGAGTATTGGGCCAAGCCAAATGCAAAGCAGCAAGATTTCAAAGTGTCTGTTAAAAGTCTCTCTAAACTCCACAAACCATGCATATATGTGTCTGTACCTTTTCCTAGTGGCATCATATGCAAAAGAAACATACAATTACTTGTATACCAGTGTTTTATACCTCTACCATCTTTATAGGTATAACACATGTGACAATACATGTGTAAGCCGACACATACGTGTGTCATAAGACTACAAATTCCCTTAACCTTGTCAGACTGCACTTTCCATTTCAAAGAGACACCTAAAATCATGCGGCGTATTTGAAGTGTACATTTCCATAGACCAATACAAGCTATACATGTGAAAATATAAGTACAAATATACTTCATTCACTACACCATAATGCACTTTCAATAAAGCAGCGTACTACATCTGCACCTTTCCACACACTCATACACAGTACCATAATCACTGATCCATCTGCCAATCTACACATGTTACTTTGTACAAACTATTTCAAATATCACTTTGTTACAATAAAACAAACTACAATAGACACCTCTACATTCATACATTCACCCCATTACAGAGATCTGGGCCTAAATCCATCTTTTTTTGCTCACCATGCCATTCCAGTTTGAACCCAGCCATATGCAAAGACTCTTGACCCTGTGCCCAATGGGAACAGTCCAGCCTGAACTGCCAAGCCAGGTCCTCCCTGGACTGGAAACAAGCATCCTAGGACCGGTTTCAGGCTTTCAGCCCTTATCAGCCAGGATAGCTTGATTCCAGTAACATGGAGAGCACGGGACTCACGTCTGAGCATACCTGTCCCACTCGGAGTTACAAATTCAAAAACAACAGTTGATGGACAGAATGCAGAACAATGTCATACATTCATCCCAGTACAGACAGAGATTTGGGCCTAAACCCATAATTGTTTTGCTCACCATGCCATTCCAGTTTGAGCCCAGCCATATGAAAATCAATCTTGACCCTGTGCCTCATAACACACCTTATACATTTCTAACTCACCTTTGAAATAGTTTTGCAGAAAATCAAGTTTCATAAAAACGTATTAAAGATTTTCTTTTGCAGAACAATGTCATACATTCATCCCAGTACAGAAATCTGGGCCTACATCCATCATTTTTTTGCTCACCATGCCATTCTAGTTTGAACCCAGCCATATGCAAATCAGTCTTGACACTGTGCCCCATGGGAACAATCCAGCCCGAACTGCCAAGCCAGGTCCTCTCTGGACTGGAAACAAGCATTCTAGGACCGGTTTCAGGCTTTCAGCCCTCATCAGCCAGGACAGCATGATTCCAGTGGCATGGAGAGCACGGGACTCACGTCTGGAGCGTACCCGTCCCACTCGGGGTGACAAATGCAAAAAAAACAGTTGATGGACGGAATGCAGAACAATGTCATACATTCACCCTAGTATAGAAATCTGGGCCTAAATACATCGTTGTTTTGCACACCATGCCATTCCAGTTTGAACTTAGCCATATACAAATCAGTGTTGACCCTTTGCCCCATGGAACAGTCCAGCCCAAACTGCCAAGCCAGGTCCTCCCTGGACTGGAAACAAGCATCCTAGGACCGGTTTCAGGCTTTCAGCCCTCATCAGCCAGGATAGCTTGATTCCAGTGGCATGGAGAGCACGGGACTCACGTCTGAGCATATCCGTCCCACTCGGGGTGACAAATGCAAAAATAACAGTTGATGGACAGAATGCAGAACAATGTCATACATTCATCCCAGTACAGAGATCTGGGCCTAAACCCATAATTGTTTTGCTCAGCATGCCATTCCAGTTTGAGCCCAGCCATATGAAAATCAGTTTTGACCCTGTGCCTCATAACACACCTTATACATTTCTAACTCACCTTTGAAATAGTTTTGCAGAAAATCAAGTTTCATAAAAACTCATTAAAGATTTTCTTTTGCATATAATAAATGTCATGCAGTACTCTCAGCAAGGTGAAACCAGTAATGGCAAATGTTCCCTCTCTTCCTGCACACTATATGTATAATGTAAGTAGCATATCACATTGCTTCCTACATTATTTCAAATTGTGAAACACATTACTATTGGTTAGACATATTAACCCTTTCTAGATGTCTTCTAAAAGTACCCAAACTGGTTCTGTAATTTTCTAGAGTCGCAACTCTATTTCAGTTCCGCAGTGTAGCATGGTGATAGGGCCGCATACCCTTACGGGAGTTCAAAAGCCTACTCCTAATAATACTAGTATACTTATTTAACAACACACGTTTTCTGCGCATACACGTGACTTAGAAAACCTTAATTTAGTAACATATCACTTATATTTAAAGTTTCTATTTCACATTTTATATCCACTGTAAAGTTTCAACCCTTCCCCCATTCTGTTGACCCCCCAGTTTCCATAGTAACACTTTCTGCAACATTCAACTGTGCTGGAAGGTCACAAGTTCACCATATTTTCAAGTTCAGCACACAAGCTCACAAGCTTAATAACCAATCAGCTTGCCGAACACAGACGGTTAAAACTTTTTGCATCGCCAATCCCCTGACCTCATGATTGTGCACTGTTGTGGCAATGACCTAGGCACATTGACTAGGGCAGGTCTGGAAATGCTAATGAAGGATATCTTTGCACAACTGATGTTGCTTTTGCCTCAAACTGTCTTTGTATACTGGAATATATGCCAAAGACAGAAATGGAAGTGTTCAAATCAATTCTGTCCACAGATTGAGAAAGCTATGTCAATAAAACTGATTCTGCTTATGTCAGAGACCATTTGATGGTTTCCATCTATAACAAAAATCTACGTTTTGATATGGATGCTATCTATAGAAGTGAAGGAGTACACTTCACAGATCAAGGGAACAGAGTCTTTCTCAACAACCTTAAAATGTGCATCCGCACTTACATGTAGCTACAACAAACTCATAATAAAAACAAGGGCTCTTTTAAGAGCCACCCTATAACCCACACAGTTTAGTCACTATCCAATATATTTAGTGAGATACTATAAAATAGTCAAGTAAACAGTCAATCACACTGCTACTAAATCCTCCATCCAGATATTTATATTTATATATCCACTCATTCTTCAATGCAGATTGCTATATATATAATACATATCAAAATAACAAACCAAACCACATTCACTGGATGATGTCATCAGTGATGTCATCAGTGATGTCATTTGAGATGTCATCAGTAATGTCATCAGTGATGTCACTGACCATGTCATGAATGATGTAATATGTGACATCATCAGCAGTGGATTGAAGGCGCACGAGTTATAGGTAGCAGAACTAACTATAACGGAGGAATTTCAATGGTTTTGTACGAGGGAAATGTCAAACTGACTATAACAGCCCTGAAACCTATTGTTTTTTCAGTGAATTTCTAAGGTTTTTTAAATGCTAATTCCTAAGTATAACATGTCGTAAACCTATGGTTTTTCCAGGGAATTTCGAAGGTTTTTTAAATGATAATTATTAAATGTAATATTAGTTATATACATTTTTTTCATTCTGATTTTCTACAGTTGTTAACCTGTTTATTTTTACATATTTTATTTATAAATTACATTACATATTTTTAATATAAATGGAAATACAAATGTTTTTTAAAATATTGAAACTGAAATTTTGTTTTTTTTGTTGAATATATAAATGCAGAACTATATGTGTGGTGGTTACTTAGGGGACTGCATGCATAGTGGATAGGGGTTCCATGTGCTAAGGCCTGACTCAGTGCATGACTACTTGGGTACTGAATGAATGATTAGAGTACTGCAAGGAGAGTGCCTGGTTACATTTATAAGTGGTTGGGTTTTGCCACAGTGAATGGATTAGTACCTGTTGCTGAATGGGTCACTAGAGGAGTGCAAGGGGAGTGACAGGGTGTTTGCTGGAAGTGTATGGATACTGACTGGGGAATTGAAGGTGTAAAAGACAAGTGTGTAGGTGGTTAGAGGACTGCATGCATAGTGGATAGACATTTGAGGCAGTCCATGTGCTTATGCCTGTTTCGCTGCATGAGTACTTGGATACTGACTGAATGATTAGAGTACTGCAAGGAGAGTGCCTGGGTGAATTTATAAGTGTTAGAATTACTTTTCAAGATCAGTACTGGGCTCAAAGATGCAGCACTGAGGTCTGTCCTAAAAACAGGTGAGTAAATTGGAATTAGTAGTTTGGCTGATTTAAGAGGAATATTTGTAAGTTCCAAAACCCCACAGTTAGAAGAATTTCCAAGTGAAACCAGTCAATGTTTGCCTATGGAAGGAAATTTAAGTTACTGGTAAGTACGGTTAAACTTACTTTTCAGGACCAGTACTGGGCTCAAAGATGCACAACTGAGGTCTCTCCTGATAAAAGGTGAGTAAATCGGAATTCGTAGTTCGGCTGATTTTAGATGAATACTTTAATGTTCCAAAACTCCACACTTAGAAGAATTTCCAAGTGAAACCAGTCAATGTTAGACTACGGAAGGAAATTCAAGTTACTGGTAAGTTCGGTTAGAATTACTTTTCAGGATTAAGCATGAGCGGATTTTGCGTATTGGCAATCCGCGGATTTGCGGATTTGCGTATTTGCGTATTTCGAAAATACGCAAAATCCGCGGATCCTAGCGTATTTTTTTTTTTGTGTGTTCGCACGGGTTTCTGCAAGTTCGCGAGGGTTTTATTGTATAAAACGCTCGCGAACGTACAGAAACCCGTGCGAACACAATGTGCCTGGGTATTGCGCTCGTGAAAGTCAAGGATGCAAAGTCTATCCAGCATCACAACTGATTTTCGACGGTAGGTTTGGGAAGAAGGCACATCTGCCCAGCCTTGACAACGCTTACGATTGTTTTTGGGCTGATGAATGAGTCACTGAATTTAAGCTTCAACTAGGGCACATGCTTTATTGATATCTGTAAGTGCTTCCTGTTGAGGTTTAATTTTTGTGCCAGGACCATCGTGCCAGAATGAACCCTGCCCTTCATATTTATTCAAGAAGACGCCACCGTTTTGTGCCATACCTCTACTCAACTGGAGTACTTTCTACTGGATAATCAGTAAGTGCTACCTCGTTGGGTAAATGTATAGTGCTTTTACTATACTACAGCTTCCTAAAGTGCCAGAGAGTTGTCTACAGCGACCATGTGTGTGTTACTATGCAATCGCCCCGAAGGGCGCAGGGGTCCCTTGGGTGAGCTGCTGCTGTAATTTACAATGGCGCCAGCAAGCTGCCAGCGCCGTTGTAAAATAGTTACAAAGTTAGCTTGCACAGGAAGCACTTAGATAAAATAAAGCAGCACCTGCTTCGTTTTATCTAGTGGTTCCTGTGCAAGGTAACTTTGTAACTATTTTACAATGGCGCTGGCAGCTTGCTGGCGCCATTGTAAATTGTGGGGGTTCAACTTTTGAACCCGTTACGTCCGCGTGGATTTTTTTTTCGGATTTTGTGGGAAATCCGTAAAATACGCGGATTGCGGATTTTCCAAAAATCCGAAAAATCCGTGGGCGTAACGGATTTACCGCTCACACCTATTCAGGATCAGTACTGGGCTCAAAGATGTAGCACTGAAGTATGTCCTGATAACAGGTGAGTAAATCAGAATTCACAGTTCGGCTGATTTTAGAGCAATATTTGTAAGTTTCAAAAATCGACACTAAGAAAATTTTTCAGCAAAAAGCAGGCAATGATATCCTACGGAAAGAAATTCAAGTTACTAATAAGTACGGTTAAAATTACTTTTCAGGATCAGTACTGGGCTGAAAGATGCAGCACTGAGGTCTCTCCTGATAACAGGTGAGTAAATCGGAATTCGTAGTGTGGCTGATTTTAGAGGAATTTTTTAAAGTTCCAAAACTCCACACTTAAAAGAATTTCCAAGTGAAACCAGTCAATGTTAGCCTACGGAAGGGAATTCAAGTTACTGTAAGTGTGGTTAGAATTACTTTTCAGGATCAGTAGTGGGCTGAAAGATGCAGCACTGAGGTCTCTCCTGATAACAGGTGAGTAAATTGGAATTCGCAGTTCGTCTGATTTTAGAGGAATTTTTTAAAGTTCCAAAACTCCACTCTTAGAAGAATTTCCAAGTGAAACCAGTCAATTTTAGCCTATGGAAGGAAATTCAAGTTACTGCAACTGCGGTTAGAAGTACTTTTCAGGATCAGTAGTGGGCTGAAAGATGCAGCACTGAGGTCTCTCCTGATAACAGGTGAGTAAATTGGAATTCGTAGTTTGTCTGATTTTAGAGGAATTTTTTAAAGTTCCAAAACTCTACACTTAGAAGAATTTCCAAGTGAAACCAGTCAATGTTAGACTACGGAAGGAAATTCAAGTTACTGGTAAGTTCGGTTAGAATTACTTTTCAGGATCAGTACTGGGCTCAAAGATGCAGCACTGAAGTCTGTCCTGATAACAGGTGAGTAAATCAGAATTCACAGTTCGGCTGATTTTAGAGCAATATTTGTAAGTTTCAAAAATCGACACTAAGAAATTTTTTCAGCAAAAAGCAGGCAATGATATCCTATGGAAAGAAATTCAAGTTACTAATAAGTACGGTTAGAATTACTTATCAGGATCAGTACTGGGCTCAAAGATGCAGCACTAAGGTCTCTCCGGATAACAGATGAGTACATTAGAATTTGTAAATCAGCTCCTTTTAGATGAATATTTTAAAGTTCCAAAATGTCACACGTAGAAGAATTTCCAAGTGAAACCAGTCAATGATATCCTGAGGAAGGAAATTCAAGTCACTGGTAAGTACGTTTAGAATTACTTTTCAGGATCAGTACTGGGCTCAAAGGTGCAGCACTGAAGTCTCTCCTGATAACAGGTGAGTAAATCTGAATTCGCAGTTAGGCTTATTTTAGAGGAATATTTTAAAGTTCCAAAACCCCACAGTTAGAAGAATTTCCAAGTGAAACCAGTCAATGTTAGCCTATGGAAGGAAATTTAAGTTACTGGTAAGTATGGTTAGAATTACTTTTCAGGATCAGTACTGGGCTCAAAGATGCACAACTGAGGTCTCTCCTGATAACAGGTGAGTAAATCGGAATTCGTAATTCGGCTCATTTTAGAGGAATATTTGTAAGTTTCAAAACTCCACACTTAAAAGAATTCCCAAGTGAAACCAGTCAATGTTAGCCTATGGAAGGAAATTCACGGTACTGGTAAGTATGGTTAGAATTACTTTTCAGGATCAGTACTGGGCTCAAAGATGCAGCACTGAGGTCTCTCCTGATAACAGGTGAGTAAATCGGAAATCGTAGTTTGGCAAATTGTAAAGGAATATTTGTAAGTTAAAAAAATTGACACTTAGAAACTTTTTCAGCAAAAAACAGGCAATGATATCCTACGGAAGGAAATTCAAGTTACAAGAAGCTTGATGTATATCTGAAAAATATGACTTTTTTTGCTTGGAGTCGTGCACCCAACGCGTCAGAGACGTGCACCTAAGCATAGAAGTTGTGCACCAAATGCGTTGAAATCGCGCACCCTACATCTTAAGAGACGTGCATCCAACGCGTGCACACCAGGGGGGCGTGCTGTGCAACGCGTTGGGTGTGCGAATCCTAATTTTACCGTAAAATTAAAATAGCACTAATTTCTTTTATCCCTGGGGACCCCATCCCCCCGGGGCCTATATGGAACGTTGGGGACCGCGGGGGGAGCCCCAATGCCCCCATGGTCCCAGCCGGCTCCCCACGTCCTTCGGGAGCCAGCATTGCTTTTCGACATGGGGAGCTGCTAACATGCAGCTCCCCATGTGCAAAAGCAATATGGTTTGGATTTTGAAAGATAAAGCAGGTTTCCCTGCGCTCTCGTCAAAATCCAAACCAAGTTTGCTATGGGAAGGCGGGAGCCGTGAGACTCCCGCCCTCTCATAGCAAACAGCAGTGTCCCAGGTGTGGGCACCCCGGGACACTGCAGGAGCCGACTCTGGGGGGGGGCAGTCCCCAGGGCTCACAACGGCTCAAGGAGGAGGGCCAAGCGTCCCCCTTCCACAATACACAAAGACCCGGGGTGGTGGTCCCCAGGGCTTGGGGGGCCTTTAAGCCACCCACCACTTTTTAGAAAGCCCTGGGGAGTAGTGGTCCCCGGGGTTCGGGGGGTGTTGAACTCTCCCAACCCATGTATTTTGCTGGGGGTGGGGGCCTTTGAGCCCCACCAACAATTTATTTTGTAGCCCTGAGGGGTGGCGGTCCCCGGGGCTAGAGAGCCCCCCATAAATGTAATATTTTTCCCCTGGGATTTGCCCCCCCGGGGGCTAATTACTAAGCCTGCGCTTCGTTTTATTATTTTTTCACAGCAGGATCTGCGCACCCTGCGTGCATTTTGCCTCTTTATAAAAAAAAATACATTTTAGGGCCCTGGTGGTCCTTTTGGGACCCCCTAAGCAGGTCTAGACGGTCAGGGTATTTCTACCTTGCCCCTTTATACGTTTGTCTCACTTGTTCCACTGACTTCTACAGCCTCGCTTCTACCGAGGCACAACAATGCTGCCAACACTTTTTGATTTCGAATATTGACAACCACTTGACAGCCAATTATCATTCAGCACGTGATCGAGATGGTGCGCTTAGGGTGTGCTCAGGATGCGCGGATCCTGCGCGACCATAGATATATGTGTGATTTTATTTTAGATTTTCTCAGCAACTACTGAACAGCTTTACACCACTTAAGCAAAAGGCACACGTCTGAACCAAGGGCTACCTCTTTACCAAATTTGGTGTAATTTCGTTCAGCAGTTCGGGCTGTAGCCGCGATGAACGGTTCCTATGGAAAATTGCTTTGGGAAAACACGCTTTGGGACCTCCCTTTTTTCACAGCCCCCACTTGAAGAAACACCCCAAGACTTTTAGGATAAGAGCGGACCGGAGCGCCCCACTAGTTTTGAAAATTTCGCAAAGATTCGTCAACGGGCGCCAAAGTTATTCCAAATAGAATGTTGCGGTTTCCTATGGATAATAGGTCCTAACTATAACTACCTACTGGCAACTGCCAGTAGGTAATATATATATATATATATATATATATATATATATATATATATATATATATATATATATATATTACCTACTGGCGGTCGCCAGTAGGTATATATAGTTAGGATTTTTTCTCTATGGGTTTTTTGAAAATTCTATGTCTAATAACTTTGGCGTTTGTGGACGGAATCGGCTGAAATTTTCAGGAAAATGGCACATTTTGTTTCTGAGCAGCCCTTGAAAATTTGGGGGGGGTTCGTCCAGTGGGGGCCGAGAAAAAAGGGGGGTCCCAAAACGTGTTTTTAACATTGAGTTTTCCATAGGGCGGTTGGCCTCACTTTTAGCCCGAACGGCTGAATGGATTTGCACGAAACTTGGCAAAATTGTAGGGACTGGTAGCCCGATGTGCCTTTTGTAGGTCTCAATATATGTGCTCCAGTGGATTTTGAGAAATTAACGTTTAAAAAAAGATATATATCTGTAACAGCGGACCGGTTAGCGCTCTGGTTCGCGGACTTTTCGCGCAACGGAGCTTTGTGAAGCGAAGCTGATTGGTTCTCCGGCGTCTGTCAACATTCCAAACAGTCCGTAGCGGCCGCCATCTTGTCTCTCGGTAGGATCGAGAGACAAGAGGAGGTCAAAACAAAGGGGGAAATAACTATAAGGGGGCATAGTAGATCCTCGCTGACCCCCTAGGTTTGATGTGGAGGTTTTAAAAGGGCCCCGCGGGGCAAAAAAAAACCAAAATAATAATAATCGAACGGCTGAATGGATTTGCACGAAACTTGGCAAAATATTAGGGACTGGTAGCCCGATGTGCCTTTGCTAGGTCTCAATATATGTGCTCCAGTGGATTTTGAGAAATTAACGTTGAAAAAAAGATATATATCTGTAACAGCGCTCCGCTTCGCGTACTTTTCGCGTTACGGAGCTTTGCGAAGCTGATTGGTTCTCCGGCGTCTGTCAACATTCCAAACAGTCCGTAGCGGCCGCCATCTTGTCCCTCGGTAGGATTGAGAGACAAGAGGAGGCCAAAGCGAAGGGGGAAATGACCATAAGGGGGCATAGTAGATCATTCCTGACCTCTTAGGTTTGATGTACCATTTTGCCAAGTTTGGTGTAATTCCGTTCAGCCATTCAGGCTGTAGACGTATGTAAATGTCCTATGGAAAATTGCATGGGGAAAACACATTTGAAAGTGTTGAAATTTAGAACCAATTAAAATGTTACTTTGGTTTTGTATTTGTGTGTGATGAAAGTTAATTGGTTATGTATATATGTCAAATGAGAGGAAACCACAGCCATTTTGTGATACTACTGTCTGAGGTACATTT
This sequence comes from Lissotriton helveticus, assembly GCF_964261635.1. NCBI lineage: Eukaryota > Metazoa > Chordata > Amphibia > Caudata > Salamandridae > Lissotriton > Lissotriton helveticus. The sequence goes on from NC_136058.1 coordinate 211,152,475, forward strand.
GTGAGGAATTTTTGGTGGTGAATTTCTGGTGTTTGATTTACACAGTACTAACACTTCTGCTACTTTTAAAAAGGTGAGTTGTTAATTTGTAAGGGGAACTATGTTGTACACTTGAAGATAATTTGAAAAATGTTTTCTGTTATTTATTTGCAGTCCTTCTGTTATACTAAATACTTGATGAAGTTAGTTTTATATTATGTATTACTAAAAACGATAAATGAAAGTGATTATTTTTTTCTGCAATTTACAGCAAGCAATTTCAAAATAAAATGGCTCACAATGAAGAGACCGTGGCAATTTCTTTTGAATTGTCCACTACATTGATTGAAATTGAGAGCACCAATAATGAAATATTGTCACAAGGAGGACATGACTTGTATGATTCCATTAGATTGATTGAAATGGACAGCACCAAGAATGAAATATTGTCACAAGGAGATGACTTGAATGATTCCACTACATTGATTGAAATTGAGAGCACCAATAATGAAATATTGTCACAAGGAGGAGATGGCTTGTATGATTCCATTAGATTGATTGAAATGGACAGCACCAATAATGAAATATTGTCACAAGGAGGAGATGACTTGAATGATTCCACTACATTGATTGAAATTGAGAGCACCAATAATGAAATATTGTCACGAGGAGATGACTTGAATGATTCCACTACATTGATTGAAATGGACAGCACCAATAATGAAATATTGTCAGAAGGAGGAGATGACTTGAATGATTTTTTTGATCAATCTCTTGATGGCGAATTTATCGAGTGTTTGGAGACCATAGAGTTACAAGAATCATCATTGCAGACTTTTAATGAGGAGATTCCAGATGAGATGATTGAAGAGGAAATTACTGATGAGGACATGTTACTAGTTGTTTCAAATTTAGAAAATTCTGAAGAATAAATTTATATTTAGAAATCAAAAATTGTTTGAGACATTATTTATTTTTATTTTTAATTTATGAGGTTGTAGCGAAGTGATTGTAGTATAAAATGAGACTTATAGTATAGAGTGCAACATTTTTATGTTACATGGTAAGTTTACTCATATTTACTTCCCTTCTGCCACTATATTATCTCCAATGTGTATTTGACATGTCTTCTTCATCTCCGGCCTCCTTTCTCTCACTGTGTGTCTCCGATGCATCTTATCGCTGGTATTTTGTGTAATTACAGAAGAGAGTAAAATAAAATAGTTCGGAACGTGAAAAGGGGGCAAAGTAGAGTACTCCTCACCCCCTAGGCCTTTTTAGGCGGTCCCAAAAGGATCAGTTTCTGCTTTCCTGAGAGATTATGGTATGAGTTCCATATACCACAATAACTTGCATTACAACATGCAAGATATCTATCTCCTATTACCAACTTTTGGAGATATTCGCGCTAAGCGCGAATATCTCCAAAAAGTAACACCTGCCCTGAGCAGTTCTTAGCCATGTTATCCAATGGGAGGTGGATAACATGGCTAAGAGTATTAGCTCGGTAATGCATGAATATCGCTGACTTTTTAGCGATATTCATGCATTGCGGCCGTTTATTATCGCATTTGCGATAAACCTTGATAATAGTAAGGTTTATCTTCGATAATTTCTGACGATGCTTAGTGGTAAAAAATTGGTTGGTAAGCATCGTTAGCGATAAATATCGCTTAACTTTGGTAATATGCCCCAACGTCTGTTAACGTTCGATTCGAAGGAAATGAGGAAGTGTTGAAAAACATTGTCTGCGCCATCTTGCCTTTTTTGAAATGCCACACTTTTGTCGTGCACGGCAGCCATTTTAGATGTCTTGACCAGACCCACTCTCTGCACGCTGTCGATTCGTAGCATGGCTCCTCACCCTCGTAAGCATCTCCCCCAGGCACTGGTCACCACCGCTCTCTGTCTTATGCATGGGCAATAAACCTTCCCCCATCTGCGCTGCTCTTCCCTGAGAATCACACTCTGTGCCCGCCCGACACCTCCCTTTCGCCCTATTCACTACCGCACCCTCTGACACTCCTCTTCCTCTGTGTCCGAATGTCCAGGCCGGTCCTAGGCTATCAGCTAGCCCTGCAGATGTAGTTTATGGCCCCAGCTGTAAAGAATCACCCCTCTTCAAAGGAGTTATAGTAGATCAAGGCCCACACCCGATGTGATCCGTCACAGCACACGCGTTCCTACTATCTGAAAACCATCCTGTATTGTGATTGGGGAGGGGACCGAGCCTGAAGCGGAAGATTCCAGGAATGACTCTTTGTACATCAAAGTTTTTACAATTATGTGTCACATTAAAAATATATAGCACTCCAACAAAGTAGGAATATAAAACTTTAATAACATATAAATATATACAACAAAACAAAAACAGTAAAAACATTTAAACAACGAAGAGACCGTGGCAATTTCTTTTTAATTATCCAATAGATTTATTGAAATTGACAGCACCAATAATGAAATATTCTTGTCAGTAGCGGTCTGTTGTGCGAATAGTTCCAAGGCAGCAGAACGCGCTGAAATCTAGATGGCACGAAAGTGATGTCTAGTAAGTTGCCGCCCAGCAAAAAACGGCGTGGGGCGCCGCGGGGGTGAGTGAGTCCAGTAGGCACCACAGCTATTCTTACCGGCATTGCAGAATTACTGCTGGGGACAATGCCTGTGCTGTAGCAGGGTCACAGCAGAAACAAAAAGGATTCTGTTGAAGATGTTGTTGGTTTTCAATTTGAAAACAGTTCTGGTGTCAACTGCTATGCTAATGTAGTGGTTAATGTTTTGTTTTCTCTAGAAAATGTAAAAGAGGGGGAGGCAGTCCAAAGTTCCGTTAAAAGGGCAAAGGAAAGGATCGGTGGTTTGAACTATCAGTCAAAAAGGGGAGGGGGTGCAATAATTTTTCCTACCGGGTCACACTGTGCTTTCACCGGAAGTAAGGTCTGCAGGATTGTAGTAATTCAAAGTGAGGCTGGCGCCAGCATGGGAGCGCCGACGTCCCGCGGATACAGTTTCGTCACTCCACGGGCGATCATGGCAGTCATTCCCCATCGGGGGTCGGAGACTCCCGCGGCTCCTCTAGAATCTTCAAGGTCGTGGAGGACTACGGTGGTGGAGTCAACCAGTGACCGGGCCATTTCTTTATGTTGGGCCCGCTCTTGCCAGGTCGACCGCCATTTTGAGAGTTCGGCAGCTACCGGCGATCGCGGGGTCACATGAGCGGACGGGCTCCACCCTGCCGGGCGAGACGTTGCAGCATGGCCACAGTGGAAGAACCGTTATCTAGGTCGTTCCGAAACTGTGCAGCACTGTAGTTGTTAGGATGCCACCGCCTGGAGCGCTGAGGGTGCAGCTGGGAAGCCTCCACCTGGGGAGGCGGGAGAGGCCTGTTCGCACCGTCTCTCCCTCCCAGTGCACCCCACGGCGTCTCGCTTGAGATTTGTTATGGCCGGACCAGGCGATGAGGACGAGGGGGGGGTCGGAGGCATGTGCAAGACATCCCCCTCCAGTGTTGTCGCAGCCATTATAAAAGAAAGAAGTGTCCCGTCCGTCTTCGGGCCGGGCTTCCGGTGGATGTCGGCCGGACGCCCCTGGCTCTGGCCCCATGAACGGGTTTCTTGGTTTATCGGCTGCAGCCGGATCCCGTCGGCCTCGGCCCCCCGACCGTTGGTGGTCGGACCGGAAGAGCATGTGGCGGGACTACCTGCAACTCTCAAGGGCCACCGCGGCCGGACTGGGAGAGAGAGGGGAGGGTCGAGGAGACATTCCCCCCCCCTGCAACTGTTCAGCGTTGTAAAGGCAATCCCCTGGCCGGGTCCCGCTGGTCTCGGCCTCTCCTCCGGCTACACCCTACGTTAGGATCTCCTGGCCGAGGCGTGGCAGCAGGACCTGCCTTATATGGGCTGCTCCCGGCTGGGCGTAGCCGGAACCCTGCCCCACCTTGGAAGTTTCCAGAGTGGGGGTGGATGTTCTACTGACTTGCATTTTCCCTAGTCTATCGATTTTTTTGGCGTGGCAGGCGGTGGGACAGCGAGGGGTGATTTGGTTTCTCTTACTGTTTTTCTGGTCTCTCACCACTGGCATATTTTAACGTTTTCTTGTTTCTAGGACATTAATAGGTTTTATCATTACGTTATGTTATCGTTTCTTTGTTCGTTGTTTAATAAAAGTTCATGTTCATCAGTGGCCTACTGATTTTCGTTTTCCTATTTTTTTCTTTCCAGGTTGTTTCATGGTAAAGTTTCTGTTAACAGGATACAGTGATCACTTCGTTATTATTGCATATGTCCTTTTCACTAGGGGTGCTCTCTGGTCGGGCCAGATGACGTATCTCTAGTAAATGGTCCGGGTGAAAAAGGTGCATCAATCAGTGGGGAGTAGATAGGCATGACAGATTACAACGGGGGAGAACGGTCCGCATTACGTACCCTTTCACTACTTGCAAAGATTTTCCTACGTTTATTTGCAAACAGGGAATACCTCCAAAAAGAACTAATTCCCAAACAGTCAATGTTCGGACAATCAATCAATCAATGAGGAATGAAATAGGTACGACGTGTTAAAGGCTTGCGTTACCTACCCTTCACTATCTGCAAAGGGAGATAGAATATTCCTATTCTTCCTCGTTTGCAGGTAGAGAAGATCGTTAAGAGAATTAACTTCGAACAATTCAATGCTCGATTGAAACAATCAACAAGGGGTACTGTGAACACAAATGAACGCCGCTTATATACATACGCATTGCTATTTTCAACAGGTTGTTCCTAATGTTTCTATTTTAGCGAGGTCAAAAGAGATCCCATTAGTGGCCTACTGATTTTGCTCGATTCCTTTTGTTTTTTTACACGATTTTTCGCTATCTGCAAAGACTAAACAGAGTATTGCGACTCTGTGCTTGTTTGTAAATAGAGAATGAACCAAAGAGAACAATCAATCAAATGGAGAGAGAAGCAGGCACGACGGATTACAAAGGGGGAAAGGGCTGCGTTAACTACCCTTCACTATCTGCAAAGAGAGAGTACTCCTAATAGAAATGAGGGGTGGGGGGCAGCAATCAAAGCAGATCAGTGTGCATAAACACGAAAAAAAAAATTCTTACCACGTACTTGACATTCGACAGCTTATGATATTTGCTATTAAAAAACCATTGAAATTCACTGAAAAAACCATAGGTTATAGACCATATATAGTTAGGAATTAGCATTTACAAAACCTTGAAAATTCACTGAAAAAACCATAGGTTATAGACCATATATAGTTAGGAATTAGCATTTAAAAAACCTTATTTTACTCACACAAAACCATTGAAATTCCATATATAGTTAGTTGCACTAACTATATATTGCGCACCCGCAATCCACTGCTGATGATGTCACATATTACATCATTCATGACATGGTCAGTGACATCACTGATGACATCACTGATGACATCTCAAATGACATCACTGATGACATCACTGATGACAACATCCAGTGACTATGTTTCTGTAAAGTTAAAATATGTCTTACATATTGAAGAATGAGTGGATGTATAAGTGTCTGGACGAAGGATTTAGTAGGTGCATGACTGAATGTATGAGTGAGTGATTAAATGTGTCTCACTGAGTGCATGGGTTAGTGACTAAACTGTCTTAATTTGTGCATCATTATGTCTGTTGTTCTGTAAACTGCTGCATGTGTTGATCAGTAGCTATATGAGTAACTATATGGGTTATTGATTGATTGCCCAAGTATTTGCATGGGAGACTGAGTGTGTGTGTGGCTGGATGGGAGGTGTGTGACTCTGTACAGATCAATGTGTACTTGTATCAATGATTGTATAAGAGAGTAAGTATGTGTTAGTATATGGTTGAAAACGTAAGGTGCTCTATGTTTAACTGTATAGAGTAGAAAATGGAAGTGTGATTGATTCTTTACAGGACTGACTAGGTGTGTGAGTAACTCCATGGATGAGTGGCAGAGTGTGAGTGTCTGTATAGGTGTATGAGTGCATATGATTGTGTTGTAAACATGAGTGATTGTATGTATGAATGATTGTATGGGTGAATGAGTGAATGTGTGTGTAGACGTAGGAATCAGTGAGTACGTATGTAGTAACTAGTATTGGTGTGTCAATGGTTTCAAAAATTATACTCTGTTTTTAACACTGGGTGAAACAGAGGTTATATTAAAATGTGAGGAGATGCATTGTATTGTCACATGAATGATATCATCAGTGATGTGATCATTGATGTCAAGTGAGATGTCATCAGTGATGTCATTTGAGATGTCATCAGTGATGTCATCAGTGATGTCACTGACCATGTCATGAATGATGTAATATGTGACATCATCAGCAGTGGATTGCGGGTGCGCAATATATAGTTAGTGCAACTAACTATATATGGAATTTCAATGGTTTTGTGTGAGTAAAATAAGGTTTTTTAAATGCTAATTCCTAACTATATATGGTCTATAACCTATGGTTTTTTCAGTGAATATATATATATATATATTTATATTACCTACTGGCGGTCGCCAGTAGGTATATATAGTTAGGATTTTTTCTCTATGGGATTTTTGAAAATTCTATGTCTAATAACTTTGGCGTTTGTGGACGGAATTGGCTGAAATTTTCAGGAAAATTGAACATTTTGTTTCTGAGTAGCCCCTGAAAATTTGGGGGGGTTTCGTCAAGAGGGGGCCGAGAAAAAGGGGGGTCCCAAAACGTGTTTTTAACATTGAGTTTTCCATAGGGCGGTTGGCCTCACTTTTAGCCCGAACGGCTGAATGGATTTGCACGAAACTTGGCAAAATTGTAGGGACTGGTAGCCCGATGTGCCTTTGCTAGGTCTCAATATATGTGCTCCAGTGGATTTTGAGAAATTAACGTTCAAAAAAAGATATATATCTGTAACAGCGGACCGGGCAGCGCTCCAGTTCGCGTACTTTTCGCGTTATGGAGCTATGTGAAGCGAAGCTGATTGGTTCTCCGGTGTCTGTAAACATTCCAAACAGTCCGTAGCGGCCGCCATCTTGTCTCTCGGTAGGATCGAGAGACAAGAGGAGGCCAAAGCGAAGGGGCAAATGACCATAAGGGGGCATAGTAGATCCTCCCTGACCCCCTAGGTTTGATGTGGAGGTTTTAAAAGGGCCCCGCGGGGCAAAAAAATAAATAAATAATAATAATCGAACGGCTGAATGGATTTGCACGAAACTTGGCAAAATTGTAGGGACTGGTAGCCCGATGTGCCTTTGCTAGGTCTCAATATATGTGCTCCAGTAGATTTTGAGAAATTAATGTTCAAAAAAAGATATATATCTGTAACAGCGGAACGGGCAGCGCTCCAGTTCGCGTACTTTTCGCGTTACGGAGCTTTGTGAAGCGAAGCTGATTGGTTCTCCAGCGTCTGTAAACATTCCAAACAGTCCGTAGCGGCCGCCATCTTGTCTCTCGGTAAGATCGAGAGACAAGAGGAGGCCAAAGCGAAGGGGCAAATGACCATAAGGGGGCATAGTAGATCCTCCCTGACCCCATAGGTTTGATGTGGACGTTTTTTTGGTGGGGTGCGCCCGGTTAGCGTAACGGGAAGCGGACTGGGGAGCGTACTACAAGGAATGAAGAATGATTGACTTTTAACTTATTGTATGTTTATAGACTTAATTTTTTTACTTTTTTTTCTGCTGAGTGACGTCTCGGCCTATCTTCACGGGATGCAGTCCCTACCATCTCGGCGTTTAAGCCCAGGGAGACCGGTAGTGTGGGAGAGATAACGGGGCATATTATCAAGGGGGTTTATCTCCGCTTTTTTGGCTTTAAAAGCCAAGAAAGCGGAGATAAAATTATCTCCGTATTACCTAGCTGTCGCTAACACCAGTTAGCGACCGCTAGTAGGAGATAGCGACTATCTTGGGCCCCACTTTGCATGTCAGTGATATTTATCACTAATGACATGCAAAGTGGGCATGCCAAGATGTTAGCGACTGGAAACAGTCGCTAACATCGCTATCTCCTATTACCAACTTTTGGAGATATTCGCGCTAAGCGCGAATATCTCCAAAAAGTAACACCTGCCCTGAGCAGTTCTTAGCCATGTTATCCAATGGGAGGTGGATAACATGGCTAAGAGCATTAGCTCGGTAATGCATGAATATCGCTGACTTTTCAGCGATATTAATGCATTGCGGCCGTTTTTTATCGCATTTGCGATAAACCTTGATAATAGCAAGGTTTATCTGCGATAATTTCTGACGATGCTTAGCGGTAAAAAATTTGTTGCTAAGCATCGTTAGGGTAAATATCGCTTAACTTTGGTAATATGCCCCAACGTCTGTTATCGTTCGATTCGAAGGAAATCAGGAAGTGTTGAAAAACATTGTCTGCGCCATCTTGCCTTTTTTCAAATGCCACACTTTTGTCGTGCACGGCAGCCATTTTAGATGACTTGACCAGACCCACTCTCTGCACGCTGTCGATCCTTAGCATGGCTCCCCACCCTCGCAAGCATCTCCCCCAGGCACTGGTCACCCCCGCTCTCTGTCTTATGCATGGGCAATAAACCTCCCCCCATCTGCGCTGCTCTTCCCTGAGAATCACACCCTGTGCCCGCCCGACACCTCCCTTTCGCCCTATTCACTACCGCACCCTCTGACACTCCTCTTCCTCTGTGTCCGATTGTCCAGGCCGGTTCCAGGCTATCAGCTAGCCCTGCAGATGTAGTTTATGGCCCCAGCTGTAAAGAATTACCCCTCTTCAAAGGAGTTATAGTAGATCAAGGCCCACACCCGATGAGATCCGTCACACCACACACGTTCCTACTATCTGAAAACCATCCTGTATTGTGATTGGGGAGGGGACCGAGCCTGAAGCGGAAGATTCCAGGGATGACTCTTTGTACATCAAAGTTTTTACAATTATGTGTCACATGAAAAATATATAGCACTCCAACAAAGTAGTAGGATTATAAAACTTTAATAACTTATAAATATATACAACAAAACAAAAACAGTAAAAACATTTAAACATTTTTAGGGAAAAAGAAGGAAGTAGCGGTCGGTTGTGCGAATAGTCCCAAGGCAGCACAACGTCCAGATTTCTGGACGGCACCCAGGTGATGTTGCCTGGGTGCCGCACTGATTTCGGTATCCGGCGTGGGGCGTCGCGGGGGGTGGGTCATCAGTAGCGGTCTGTTGTGCGAATAGTTCCAAGGCAGCAGAACGATGGCACCAAGGTGATGTCCAGTAAGTTGCCGCCCTCCGAATAACGGCGTGGGGCGCCCCGGGGGGGGGGGGAGGCGGCGTGAACGGGCCTCCCCAGGTGGAGCCTCGTCTGTTGTAGTGGGGCGCCCCTTTACCGTTTCAGTTGCCATTCCATCCGCTTTTGGTCCACTGTGTCAAAATCCGCAATTCAGCTGAGTTGCCGCCCTCCGAATAACGGCGTGGGGCGCCCCGGGGGGGGGGGGTGGGGGAGGCGGTGTGAACGGGCCTCCCCAGGTGGAGCCTCGTCTGCTGTAGTGGGGTGCCCCTTTACCGTTTCAGTTGCCATTCCGTCCGCTTTTGGTCCACTGTGTCTAAATCCGCAATTCAGCTGAGTTGCGCCCACTCTTGCGGTGCAGCGATAGGCGGCTGTCACAGGACTCTCAAAATGGCGGCAGGCTCTTTCCTTTTTGGGCCTGGTCCACTGAAATGGCCCTGGGACACCTTGGAAATCGGACGCTTGTCTGCTAGGTCTTGGACCCCATTCTCGAAAGCGTCCCCTCCGCCTTGAGGATTCTACAAAAGTCTTGGGGGCCCCCGACTCCTGTAGGCTTCCGGTGGGGAGCGGCTGCCATGATTGCTCGCGGAATGACCACGACGGAGCCACGAGATGGTATGTATTGTATTGTATTGCGACTTATATAGCGCACGTATCACCCGAAGGTATCAAGGCGCTTGCTTAGGGAACCCGTCCTGGTATTCCCCTGTGAGATACCCCGGCAGGGTATCCACAAGGTGAAAGCCTGGCATCCCGCCGCGAGGGGCCGTAGTGGAGATTAAGCAAGCTATTGCCCAGAGTCGCAGAGTGTGACCCCGTGAGTCGAGTAGGCACCGGAGAGAGAATTGTCGAGTCTGTGGAATTTTTGAGCCCATGACCCGCCGAGGCGGGGAATCGAACCCTGGTCCACGGCCGATCTCAGCTTCCGGGTCTGCCGCCTCTAACCACTGAGCCACCCTTCTCCATGGTGGTGCTTTCATGCTGACGCCAGCTTCAGTCTGAAACATCCAGAAACAAGGTGGGGCTTTCATCGTTTGGGAAAAAAAAATAGTTTTCATCCAATGAAAAGTGTTATTTTTAGGTCATATGATCAAGTCTTCCATCATTAGGAAACCAAAAGTAAAATGAACCAATGAAAAGTTTTATAAACAAGTCACATGACCTGTTATGCGGCATAGGGTATAAAAAGCGTAGAAAATCCGTTGGCACGTGAGGCGGCGTCAGTAGCGGACCGATGTGCGAATAGGCCGAAGGCAGCACAACGCGCAAAGATCCGGATGGCACCGAGGTGGTGTCCAGCAAGTTGTCGCACTGGTGTGGCCATCCTACAATGCTGAAAGTCGGCGTGGGGCGCCCCGTTGGCCTGTGCGATGGCGGCAGTAGCGGACCGATGTGCGAATGGGGCCAAAGGCAGCGCAACAATATTTTCTGAATAGAAGACACCACAAGGCGCTGAGATGACAAGATCCGGATGGCACCGAGGTGGTGTCCAGCAAGTTGTCGCACTGGTGTGGCCATCCTACAATGCTGAAAGTCGGCGTGGGGCGCCCCGTTGGCCTGTGAGATGGCGGCAGTAGCGGACCGATGTGCGAATGGGGCCAAAGGCAGCGCAACAATATTTTCTGAATAGAAGACACCACAAGGCGCTGAGATGCCAAGATCCGGATGGCACCGAGGTGGTGTCTAGTAAGGTGCACTGGTGTGGCCATCCTACAATGCTGAAAGTCGGCGTTGGGCGCCCCGTTGGCCTGTGAGATGGCGTCAGTAGCGGACCGATGTGCGAATGGGGCCAAAGGCAGCGCAACAATATTTTCTGAATAGAAGACACCACAAGGCGCTGAGATGCCAAGATCCGGATGGCACTGAGGTGGTGTCTAGTAAGTTGCACTGGTGTGGCCATCCTACAATGCTGAAAGTCGGCGTGGGGCGCCCCGTTGGCCTGTGAGATGGCGTCAGTAGCGGACCGATGTGCGAATGGGGCCAAAGGCAGCGCAACAATATTTTCTGAATAGAAGACACCACAAGGCGCTGAGATGCCAAGATCCGGATGGCACCGAGGTGGTGTCTAGTAAGTTGTCGCACTGGTGTGGCCATCCTACAATGCTGAAAGTCGGCGTGGGGCGCCCCGTTGGCCTGTGAGATGGCGTCAGTAGCGGACCGATGTGCGAATGGGGCCAAAGGCAGCGCAACAATATTTTTGGAATAGAAGACACCACAAGGCGCTGAGATTCGGTTAGCACCGAGGTGGTGTCTAGCAAGCTATGCAGCTGAGTTGCGTGCGCACTTGCGGCGAATAGGTCGAAGGCAGCACAACAATGTTTTCTGAATAGAAGACACCACAAGGCGCTGAGATTCGGTAGGCACCGTGGTGGTGTCTAGCAAGTTGCCGTACTGGTGTGGCCATCCTACAATCCTGCTCCGAATAACGGCGTGGGGTGCCCGAAGGGGGGGGGAGGCAGCGTGAACGGGCCTTCCTAGGTGGAGGCTTGTCTGCTGTAGTGGGGCGCCCCTTTACCTTTTCAGTTGCCATTCAGCTGAGTTTCGGCCGCTCTTGATGCTACAGCGACAGGCGGCTGCAAGAGGACTCTCAAAATGGCGGCCTGTTCTTTGGATTTGGGCCTGGTCCACTAAAATGGCCCTGGGACACCTTAGAACTCGGACGCTCGAATTTATTTTCCTTTCCTCTACATGCAAAAAAAGGTAAATGCCCGGTACGTTACATGCTTCATCTGCCACGATGTACTCTCCAGAGGAACCGAAAAAAAATATAGTTATGGTAACTATACCATGCATCGTCATATGGAGAGGTGGCACCGATTAATTATAGTGCTGCATAAAAGAGAGATTTGGAGGAGAACCCCCGACCTGCCAGTACATTCATCAAAGAAGTGGCACTGACAGCATCAGAGGCAAGGGAAACGGTCCCAAATATTTAGAAGAACTTTGGAAAGATTAAAATGACATGTTTAGATTGTGGCAAATTAATTTCATGTGGACAGATGAGTGTTACTCTAATAAATACAGCATATGAACATCATCATAGTCGATGGTTGGTAGAGACATTTTGACTATATCCTGGACCTGCCCGTCCTCGCCCAAAATGGCGCCGGAATAAATGGGACTCGTAACTCCTTGTTGTGTACTGGTTGCACAACCTTGATATCACGAGATACGTATGCAGTTTTGAAGCACATGGCGGGCGGGGACGAGAATAGATTGAATATTTCGATATCCCTATTGATATTAAGTTCTGATGTGTTATTGATTACTGTACTATTGAAAGTTCGAATTAACGTCACCCATGGTACTTGCCCGCAAATGTATATCTAGATAATTTTATTGTAAGTGGCCCTGTCGTATTTTAATTATAAAATGTACGTCCACCGATTCCGCAACTGTTAGACACTTTAGTTCTTGCAACCTAATGGCCCGCCCGTTACGTTCCTCTACAGTGTAAATGTCTACTCATCATATACGATTACAGTTTGCTCCGTGGCCGGCCCACGTGGTTATAGGCCCGTATTTGTATAATGACATTTTCACAATAAAGGTTTTTAAAAGAAAACATGGTAGTAGTATATACATTGGTAAAGTTTTTAATAATAGTCACTGTTTTCGAATCAGTAAAAGGCAAGTGAAATAAAGCAGTCCAATTACATGAAGGGTAAAAGGTATAATACGCAGGAACGCAGTAAAGATAAATGGTCAAGGGCTGTTGTGTTTTCTACTCCTGCAACATAAAGTGATCGATAAGAATCTGATATTCAGGCGTATCGGCGACTAAGACAGCAGGCCGACCCTCTTTTGCTCAACGGCTCCGTCATGGGACGAAGAAACGCCCTTTTTCTCGAAAAAGGAATATATTTTACTTGCAGGACAGTTGTAAATTTTCCGGGAAAGTACATTAGCCTGGAACATTATAACATATATTTAAGAAAAAATAATGTTCGAAAGCATCATTAGAATAAGAAAAGTAAAATGAACCAATGAAAAGTTTTATTAACAAGTCATATGACCTGTTATGCTTACGTTACGCGCTGCGCGTCGCGCCCCGGATCACTTCCGGATGCGCTAACGCGGCGCGTCATATGACGCATTACGCGACAACGCAGGTCTAGAATATAGTCAAAATGTCTCCACCAACCAGCGGTCGGAACACAACCCCTTTCAGCAGGCTAAATAGTTCTGTTAAATGACAACAGAAGGGACAGGCAACAAGAACCATCAGTCAAAGAGGGGAGGGCTAGTTCCTCTCTACCGGGTCACGTTGGGGCGCTACCGGAACTGATCGAATTGGTAGTCTACAGTGTTTCTGGATGTTTCAGACTGAAGCTGGCGTTAGCATGAGAGCACCACCATTTCGTAGCTCCGTCGTGGCCATTCGACGAGCAATAATGCTAGCCGCTCTCCACCAGAAGCCTGCGGGAGTCGGGGGCCCCCAAGACTTTTGTAGAATCTTCAAGGCTGAGGGGACGCTTTCGAGAATGGAGCCCAATCTCTAGCAGACAAGCGTCCGAGTTCCAAAACTTTGAACCATCAGAGTGCATGAGTTTCATGCTCAATCGATTGAGCTAGCCGGATCGGGCAACAAAAAGTATAAAATAGTTATGTAAATAGTTGTTTAATAAAATGTTTTACCCTGTTACTTTGCTGGTGTGTTGTATATATTTGTAATATTTGCATAGAGTTTATCGTTATTTTGGGCGGGGTGGGTGGCGGAGCCGAGCTGTATTGCAGCCATCGTGGTGTGGAGTTCAGTTCATCTCAATAGTTTCGTGTTTGTCATGAGGGGTTGTTCCTAATGTTTCTATTTTAGCGAGGTCAAAAAGAGATCCCATTAGTGGCCTACTGATTTTGCTCGATTCCTTTTGTTTTTTTACACGATTTTTCGCTATCTGCAAAGACTAAACAGAGTATTGCGACTCTGTGCTTGTTTGTAAATAGAGAATGAACCAAAGAGAACCAATTCTAAAACAGTAAATGCTTGGATAACAATCAATCAAATGGAGAGAGAAGCAGGCACGACGGATTACAATGGGGGCAAAGGCCTGTGTTAACTACCCTTCACTATCTGCAAAGAGAGAGTACTCCTAATAGAAATGAGGGGGAGGAGGGGGCAGCATTCAAAGCAGATCAGTGTGCATAAACACGAAAATGTTTTTACTTACTACGTACTTGACATTCGACAGCTTATGATATTTGCCATTAAAAAACCATTGAAATTCACTGAAAAAACCATAGCTTAGAGACCATATATAGTTAGGAATTAGCATTTAAAAAACCTTGAAAATTCACTGAAAAAACCATAGGTTATAGACCATATATAGTTAGGGCTTAGCATTTAAAAAACCTTATTTTACTCACACAAAACCATTGAAATTCCATATATAGTTAGTTGCACTAACTATATATCGCGCACCCGCAATCCACTGCTGATGATGTCACATATTACATCATTCATGACATGGTCAGTGACATCACTGATGACATCACTGATGACATCTCAAATGACATCACTGATGACATCACTGATGACATCTCAAATGACATCACTGATGACATCATCTAGTGTCTGTGTGTTTTTGTAAAGTTTAAATATGTTTTACATATTGAAGAATGAGTGGATGTATGGAAGACTGAGTGTGTGTGTGGCTGGCTGGGAGGTGTGTGACTCTGTGCATATCAATGTGTACTTGTATCAGTGATTGTATAAGAGAGTAAGTATGTGTTAGTATATGTGTGAAAAGTATGGTGTTCTGTGTTTAACTGTATAGCTGAGGAAATCGAAGTGTGATTGATTCTTCACAGGACTGACTAGGTGTATGAGTGCATATGATAGTGTTGTAATAATGAGTGACTGTATGTATGAGTGATTGTATGGGTGAATAAGTGAATGTGTGTGTAGACGTAGGAATCAGTGAGTGCGTATGTAGTAACTGGTATTGGTGTGTCATGATGTCATCAGTGATGTCATTTGAGATGTCATCAGTGATGTTATTTGAGATGTCATCAGTGATGTCACTGAAGTATGGTGTTCTGTGTTTAACTGTATAGATGAGGAAATGGAAGTGTGATTGATTCTTTACAGGACTGACTAGGTGTGTGAGTAACTCCATGGATGAGTGGCAGTGTGTGAGTGTCTGCATAGGTGTATGAGTGCATATGATAGTGTTGTAATAATGAGTGACTGTATGTATGAGTGATTGTATGGGTGAATGAGTGAATGTGTGTGTAGACGTAGGAATCAGTGAGTGCGTATGTAGTAACTGGTATTGGTGTGTCATGATGTCATCAGTGATGTCATTTGAGATGTCATCAGTGATGTCATCAGTGATGTCACTGACCATGTCATGAATGATGTAATATGTGACATCATCAGCAGTGGATTGCGGGTGCGCGATATATAGTTAGTGCAACTAACTATATATGGAATTTCAATGGTTTTGTGTGAGTAAAATAAGGTTTTTTAAATGCTAAGCCCTAACTATATATGGTCTATAACCTATGGTTTTTTCAGTGAATTTTCAAGGTTTTTTAAATGCTAATTCCTAACTATATATGGTCTCTAACCTATGGTTTTTTCAGTGAATATATATATATATATATATATATATATATATATATATATATATTCACTGAAAAAACCATAGGTTAGAGACCATATATAGTTAGGAATTTGCATTTACAAAACCTTGAAAATTCACTGAAAAAACCATAGGTTAGAGACCATATATAGTTAGCTGGACATTTTATTGACATAAAACCAATGAAATTCCATATATAGTTAGTTGCACTAACTATATATCGCGCACCCGCAATCCACTGCTGATGATGTCACATATTACATCATTCATGACATGGTCAGTGACATCACTGATGACATCACTGATGACATCTCAAATGACATCACTGATGACATCACTGATGACATCTCAAATGACATCATGACACACCAATACCAGTTACTACATACGCACTCACTGATTCCTACGTCTACACACACATTCACTCATTCACCCATACAATCACTCATACATACAGTCACTCATTATTACAACACTATCATATGCACTCATACACCTATGCAGACACTCACACACTGCCACTCATCCATGGAGTTACTCACACACCTAGTCAGTCCTGTAAAGAATCAATCACACTTCGATTTCCTCATCTATACAGTTAAACACAGAACACCATACTTTTTCACACATATACTAACACATACTTACTCTCTTATACAATCACTGATACAAGTACACATTGATATGCACAGAGTCACACACCTCCCAGCCAGCCACACACACACTCAGTCTTTCATACATCCACTCATTCTTCAATATGTAAAACATATTTAAACTTTACAAAAACACACAGACACTAGATCATGTCATCAGTGATGTCATCAGTGATGTCATTTGAGATGTCATCAGTGATGTCACTGACCATGTCATGAATGATGTAATATGTGACATCATCAGCAGTGGATTGCGGGTGCGCGATATATAGTTAGTGCAACTAACTATATATGGAATTTCATTGGTTTTATGTCAATAAAATGTCCAGCTAACTATATATGGTCTCTAACCTATGGTTTTTTCAGTGAATTTTCAAGGTTTTGTAAATGCAAATTCCTAACTATATATGGTCTATAACCTATGGTTTTTTCAGTGAATTTCATTGGTTTTTTAAAAGCTAATATCTATATCTGTAAAATATATTCTTTATTACGTGACGTATCACGTAGCCACGTGAGACGCCTCATGACGCGTCGCATAACCGTGACGTATCGGCTCTGCAGCGCAAACAAAACCCGTAACGTAAGCACGCCGGAGCACGCTTACAGATATATATATTTTTTTTAACCTTAATTAGACAAAATCCACACGTGCACATATCTTGAGGCCTTGCAAAGGCACATCAAACAAACAGTCCCTACAATTTTTCAAAGTTTTCTTGATAATCTATTCCATAAATTTGTTTTTTTTACTGTTTCTCTTGTTACGCTTACCGGGACGCTACCCGGTACGCGAACCGGACGCTCCAAAAACACAAGATGGCGGACTCCCGTTACGCTGCCAGTTAGCTGCCCGGTTCGCATACCGGGACGCGCCTCTATGGCGAAAAATCGCAAAAAAATTTTTTTGCCCCGCGGGGCACTTTAATATCCCCCTCATCCATCCTAGGGGGTCAGGAGGGGTCTACCTTGCCCCCTTTCCTTCATTTCCCCCTTCATTTTTCACCGCATCTTGTCTCTCGATCCTACCGAGAGACAAGATGGCGGCCGCTCCGGACTGTTTAGAATGTTGACAGACACATGGAGAGCCAATCAGCTTCGCTTCGCGAAGTTCCGTTACGCGTCAGGTACGCGAACCGGGGCGCTGCCCGGAGCGCGCTTACAGATATATATATTTTTTTGAACGTTAATTTCTCAAAATCCACTGGAACACATATATTGAGACCTAGCAAAGGCACATCGGGCTACCAGTCCCTATAATTTTGCCAAGTTTCGTGGAAATCCATTCAGCCGTTCGAGCTAAAAGTGAGGCCAACCGCCCAATGGAAAATTGCATGGGAAAAACGCGTTTTGGGACGCCCCTTTTTTCTCGGCCCCCCCTTGACGAGACCCCCCACATTTTCAGGGGCTGCTCAGAAACAAAATGTTCAATTTTCCTGAAAATTTCAGCCAATTCCGTCCTCAAACGCCAAAGTTATTCGACATAGAATTTTCAAAAATCCCATAGAGAAAAAATCCTAACTATATATACCTACTGGCGACCGCCAGTCGGTAATATATATATATATATATATATATATATATATATATATATTTATATATTTATATATATATATCCATCATTGCAGGAGAGCCCCAAAGAAGTGAAGCCACAAGAAGCTGCATCGCACTTTTCTTTATTCCACAGCTTGCAAGCAGGTGATTAATCAGGTAAGGCTTTGGTAATATTTTCTTGCCAGACGCGTTTCAGGATTGTCAATATCCCTTCATCAGTGGCGGTGTACACCGGAAATGCAAGCGCTTCTACCTTGCGCACAATTTATGTTCAAAATACTTGCCCGAGTGGGCGTGGTCACTCGCATGGCTTTCTGGGCATTGTAGTGCTCACAAATCTTCCCCTTGTGGAGCGGCTTGTCATTTCTTCAACTTTACACCCATAATGTCATATCCAAGTGGGTAGAAGCCCCATCCTGACTGTCACCTGCCCCGCTTTGTAGATGTGAAATTCGTGCCTCGAGTCAGCCCCACCCTGCAAGGGCGCCGGACTCGCTTCCTCCCGCAAATGCCAGCACCAGAGTGGAACCAGCGCGGACCTGCACAGCTACGGTGAGCTTCACTCCACGGCTGGGCACAGCCGTTATAAATCCATCATTGCAGGAGAGCCCCAAAGAAGTGAAGCCACAAGAAGCTGCATCGCACTTTTCTTTATTCCACAGCTTGCAAGCAGGTGATTAATCAGGTAAGGCTTTGGTAATATTTCCTTGCCAGACGCGTTTCAGGATTGTCAATATCCCTTCATCAGTGGCGGTGTACACCGGAAATGCAAGCGCTTCTACCTTGCGCACAATTTATGTTCAAAATACTTGCCCGAGTGGGCGTGGTCACTCGCATGGCTTTCTGGGCATTGTAGTGCTCACAAATCTTCCCCTTGTGGAGCGGCTTGTCATTTCTTCAACTTTACACCCATAATGTCATATCCAAGTGGGTAGAAGCCCCATCCTGACTGTCACCTGCCCCGCTTTGTAGATGTGAAATTCGTGCCTCGAGTTAGCCCCACCCTGCAAGGGCGCCGAACTCGCTTCCTCCCGCAAATGCCAGCACCAGAGTGGAACCAGCGCAAGGTAGAAGCGCTTGCATTTCCGGTATACACCGCCACTGATGAGGGATATTGACAATCCTGAAACGCGTCTGGCAAGAAAATATTACCGAAGCCTTACCTGATTAATCACCTGCTTGCAAGCTGTGGAATAAAGAAAAGTGCGATGCAGCTTCTTGTGGCTTCACTTCTTTGGGGCTCTCCTGCAATGATGGATTTATAACGGCTGTGCCCAGCCGTGGAGTGAAGCTCACCGTAGCTGTGCGGGTCCGCGCTGGTTCCACTCTGGTGCTGGCATTTGCGGGAGGAAGCGAGTCTGGCGCCCTTGCAGGGTGGGGCTGACTCGAGGCACGAATTTCACATCTACAAAGCGGGGCAGGTGACAGTCAGGATGGGGCTTCCACCCACTTGGATATGACATTATGGGTGTAAAGTTGAAGAAATGACAAGCCGCTCCACAAGGGGAAGATTTGTGAGCACTACAATGCCCAGAAAGTCATGCGAGTGACCACGCCCACTCGGGCAAGTATTTTGAACATAAATTGTGCGCAAGGTAGAATCGCTTGCATTTCCGGTATTGACAATCCTGAAACGCGTCTGGCAAGAACATATTACCGAAGCCTTACCTGATTAATCACCTGCTTGCAAGCTGTGGAATAAAGAAAAGTGCGATGCAGCTTCTTGTGGCTTCACTTCTTTGGGGCTCTCCTGCAATGATGGATTTATAACGGCTGTGCCCAGCCGTGGAGTGAAGCTCACCGTAGCTGTGCGGGTCCACGCTGGTTCCACTCTGGTGCTGGCATTTGTGGGAGGAAGCGAGTCCGGCGCCCTTGCAGGGTGGGGCTGAGTCGAGGCACGAATTTCACATCTACAAAGCGGGGCAGGTGACAGTCAGGATGGGGCTTCTACCCACTTGGATATGACATTATGGGTGTAAAGTTGAAGAAATGACAAGCCGCTCCACAAGGGGAAGATTTGTGAGCACTACAATGCCCAGAAAGCCATGCGAGTGACCACGCCCACTCGGGCAAGTATTTTGAACATAAATTGTGCGCAAGGTAGAAGCGCTTGCATTTCCGGTATACACCGCCACTGATGAAGCGATATTGACAATCCTGAAACGCGTCTGGCAAGAAAATATTACCGAAGCCTTACCTGATTAATCACCTGCTTGCAAGCTGTGGAATAAAGAAAAGTGCGATATGCAGCTTCTTGTGGCTTCACTTCTTTGGGGCTCTCCTGCAATGATGGATATATATATATATATATATATATATATATATATATATATATATATATATTACCTACTGGCGGTCGCCAGTAGGTAGTTATAGTTAGGATTGATTTCCATAGGGAAATCGCAACATTCTATTTAGAATAACTTTGGCGCCAGTTGAGGAATCGGCCTGAAATGTTCAGCAACTTTGCCTCGCGGCGCTCTGCTCCTTCTCTGAAAGTTTGGGGGGGATTCGTCAAGTGGGGGCCGAGATAAAAGGGGGGTCCCAAAACGTGTTTTCCCCATGTTAATTTCCATAGGGCGGTCGGTCGCACTTTGAGCTTGAACGGCTGAATGGATTTTCACCATACTTGGCAAAATTGTAGGGACTGGTAGTCCGATGTGCCTTTGCTATGTCTCAAGATTTGTGCTCCAGAGGATTTTGAGTAATTTAGGTTAAAAAAAATGTATATATCTACGGCAGCGCCCCGGTACGCGCACCGGGGAGCGCTCCGGGCGCGCCACGCGACTTGCGCACGGGAAGCTGATTGGCTCTCGGGTGTCTGTAAACATTCGAAACAGTCCGGAGCGGCCCCCATCTTGTGTCTCGGTAGGACCGAGACACAAGAGGTGGCTAAAAACAAAAGGGGGAAATGACCAAAAGGGGGCAGGGTACACCCCCCTGACCCCCTAGGTTTGATGAGGGGGCCATAAAAGGGTCCCGTGGGACAAAAAAACATTTAATTTTTTTTCGATTTTCACTGGGGGAGCGCCCGGTATGCGCACCGGGGAGCGTACCGGAGAGCGTACTTTGGTGAAAAATAGTGAAAATAATAGTGTAAAATAATCATTTTGAGTGATTATAGGTAGGGTAGCTCTGAAAAGAGCTTTTGGGTTCTGTGGCTGTTTTAGGTACCTACACACACGCACACGCACACAACCCCCACACCCACATGCTCCCCACACACACCTCACACACGCACACCTCCATCCACACCCAAACACCCCACACCCCCACACCGACACCTTACACATCCACACCCACACCCACATCCCACACACCCACACTCACACACACACCTCACCCCCCCAACACACACACGCACACACAGATACCTCACAGACACACCCCACACATCCCACACACACACCTTCCCCCCACACACACACACACCTCACAGACACATCCACACATCCAACACATACACACACATCTTACACATATACCCCCCACACCCACACACACCCCCCACACACCTCACATACCCACACCCCCACCTACACCCAAACACCCCACACACCCACACACCTTACACACCCACATCCCCACCCACACCCACATACCCCACACACCTACACACACCTATACACCTCATCCCCCCCCCCACACACACACACACACATACACACCTCACAGACACACCCACACATCCCCCACACACACCTCCCCCCCACACATGGGGAAAACTCAGTGAAACACTAAAATAATAATTTAAAGTGCTTAGAGGTAGGGTATCTCTGAATAGAGTTGTTGTGTTGTGTGGGTGATTTAAGTACCAACATGTAGGTACCAATGCAGAGTCTTAAATTCAATGTACACCTTTTTTATGTAGATATCTAGCATGTTGTTATAGAAGTTATTGTGGTATATGGAATCCATACCATAGTCTGTCAGGAAAGCAGAAAGAACATGGAGGCAGGAGATGAAAAAGAGATGTCAAATACACATTGGAGATAATATAGTGGGAGAAAGGAAGTATCTATGAGCAAAATTACTATGTAACACAAAGAAGTTGCACAGCATACTATAAGTCTGACTTTACATTATAATCAATTTGGTACTAGTTTAAGAATTACATATAAAAATGAATAATGTCTCAAACAAATTTAGAATTATTAAATATACATTTATTTTTCAGATTCTTTTTCTAAATTAAACATAACTTCTATCATTTGACTGTCAGAAACGTCCTCATATTGAATTAACAAATCCACAGATTCTACACATTGTAGAAGTTCATGGTCCCGTGATTCATCCATGATTTCCAAGTCATTGGGTTCAATGATTTCTTCATTGTTCATCTCTAGGACAATTTCAAAGGAAGCGTTTTGTTCTCCTTCCATTTTTGTGCTGAAATTTGCATTAAAAAAAAATCAGTAGAAATATGGCACTGTTGGGTTTAAGTTCAGACAGGTAGTTTGGATTTTTTAACAGTGAATTTATCTTTGGGTAGTGTATGGTATCAGACTGGAAGTAGAAATATAAAAAAGTGTATGTGATGATGCCTAAGTAAATTCATAATTATACAAGACAAGCCTAAATCCATCCATAACTATAACAGAGAAGTCTATCTAAATCTATAACTATTACAGAGGGATAGTATAAAACTATCAGAAAAAGTTTTCCAAATTAACTTAAAGAGATACTCCTTCGGGAGTCGATTCGCAGCGCCATAAAAACATGCAAATAAAATAAATAAATAAATAAATAAAGTGCACAACATACTTCAGTTTTCAAAATAACAACTTACCTTTCAAAAAGCAGTTTAAGTTCTTAGTGAACATTTTCTTGAAATCTACTTCAGGAGGTAGTAGTCAAAATGGCTGGGTTTTCCACTCTTTCTTTATATATATTCATGTACATAACCAATCAAATGTCAGGAAAAAAGTAGAAAATGAAAGTACCATTTTAATTGGTTGTCAATTCTAACACTTCAGATGTGTTTTTGTGAAGTAATTTACCTCAGGATATTTAGACAGTGCTACAGCTCAAATGGCTCAATGGAATTCCAGCAAATTTGGGAAAATGGTAGGGACTGGTATGTAGTGTGGCCTATTCTATATTTGGTGAAAGTGTCTCCAGTGGTTTTTATGTAAATTAACTTTTTTAATTTTTTTGGGAGCGCTTCCCGGTGCGCGCCCCGCTACGCGTACCGGCAGCGCTACGAGAGTCCTCCATTTTGTGTTTCGGTAGATTTGAGTCAGAAAATGGCGGACAAACAACGTTGGGAATGGGTATAAGGGGGCACGGTAGGCACTCCCTGACCCTCTAGGTTTTCTGAGGGGGTCTTAGGAGGCCCATATAGGCCAAAAAAAGAAATATATATTTTTAAATTTTCGCAGGGGGAGCGCCCGGTAAGCGCACCGGGAAGCGTACCGGGGAACGTACTTTGGTGAAAAATAGTGAAAAAAGTTAGAAAAAGATAATCATTTGGAGCGATCAGAGGTAGGGTAGCTCTGAAAAGAGCTTTTGGGTTCTGTGGCTGATTTAGGTACCTACAAGTAGGTACCAATGCACAGTCTTAAATTCAGGAGGAATATTCTATTCCCCTCATCTAAAAAGTGCACACCATCTCCTCTGTAGATATCTTGCATGTTGTAACGCAAGTTGTTGTTGTATATTGAACCCATTCCATAGTCTCTCATGTAAGCAGAAACAGATTTATTCACATGTTTCCGTGCTTTCTCAAATTGTGGACAAAATTGGTTGGACCAGTTCCATTTCTGCCTTTGGCATATATTGGAAAATACCAAGGCAGTTTGAGGAAAAAGTACCATCAATTGTTCAAAGGTGTCCTTTAAAAGCATTTCCAGACCTACCCCAGTCAAAGTTTTCCACCACAGTGCAGAATTATGAGGTTAGGGTGTGGCAAATGCAAAAAGGTTTTCACCAATGGCAGTTGGAACAGTAGGAGTTTGCAAAAAAAAACCTGTGGAGTTTCAGTGCTCTTGAATCACAAGCAATGATTGGTAGATTGAGATAGTTGAAAACTGAAAGTTAGGGTGCATGGTTGTGTTCTGTATAAGAAGTAATTTGAATGGTTAAAAAAAGTCATTTAAAGAAACATTGCACCAGATAAGCTGGTGTATTGAGAGGTCAAACACCCTTGCTCATTTGATTTGCAACATTGTAGAATAAACTTTTAACCCTGGGAGCTCAGTGAGGAGGGAGTTGCTATGGTAACAGGTAGAAGGGGCTGAGGGGGGGAAGGGTGTTGATTTGAAAATAGAGAGGGAAGAATTTTGATTGGTTACCATGAGGAATATGTGTGTACAATTAGAGGTTTTCTGTGCCATTAATGGTTGCAGTGCCTGGAGAACATACCTTTTGCTCTGCTAAAGAAATATTGGTGTGTGTATCTGACACTGTTGTGAATCTCCTAGAGCATTTGTAAAGGTGAGTTATGATTTATTTAATATACATAGAGACTTGTATACTCTATGGAGAAGATTTGGAAGCAAATTGTGGTTTTTTAATGTTGCTTTGTGTCATGCTTTTTGATAATGCTTGGTAAAAAGTTTTTACTGCAATAGGAATTGTATTTTGTAAAATTGTGAAGTTTTAGTAGTGACATGGAATGCTTGTACATAGGACCTGTGCTGTGTTTCTTAAATGTGATGTCAAAAACGATTTTGGGAAAAATGAATGGCTTTTACATTTTTTAAAAGGTTTAAAGAATGTGTGCATGTTTAAAGAAATAAATTTGACTCTTTACAATGATGTTACCTGTGTTAACTCAGTGTAGGAAGCATATTGAGTTTGTTTGCATAGAGGAATTGTATTTTGCAAAATAGTGAGGTTTCAGTAATGACATGGAATGCTTGTACATAGGACCTGTGCTGTGTTTCCTAAATGTGATGTCAAACACGATTTTGAGGAAAATGAATGACTTTTACATTTTTGAGTATAATGTGGCGCAGAGGTTTAAAAAGTGACGCATCTACCTACATGCGTCACTTTTTAAATATGGCGGAAAAAGGTACATGTTTGGGCTTTCCTGGGGAGCGTAGGTGGTGAGGCTTGTGTCTAAGAGTGCAGTGGACTAGGCTTCATGAAGCCTATCCCCGACTGCACTCTTAGACACAGGCGTCAATTTGACTCTTTACTGCGATGTTACCTGTGTTAACTCAGTGTAGGAAGCATATTGAGTTTGTTTGCATAGAGGAATTGTATTTTGTAAAATAGTGAGGTTTCAGTAATGACATGGAATGCTTGTACATAGGACCTGTGCTGTGTTTCCTAAATGTGATGTCAAAAACGATTTTGGGGAAAATTAATGGTTTTTACATTTTTGAGTATAATGTGGTGCAGAGGTTTAAAAAGTGACGCATCTACCTACATGCGTCACTTTTTAAATATGGCGCAAAAAGGTACATGTTTGGGCTTTCCTGGGGAGCGTAGGTGGTGAGGCTTGTGTCTAAGAGTGCAGTGGACTAGGCTTCATGAAGCCTATGCTTGTACATAGGACCTGTGCTGTGTTTCCTAAATGTGATGTCAAAAACGATTTTGGGGAAAATGAATGGTTTTTACATTTTTGAGTATAATGTGGCGCAGAGGTTTAAAAAGTGACGCATCTACCTACATGCGTCACTTTTTAAATATGGCGCACTAATCAATAGAATTAGGACACTTAACAAGACAATTGATGTTTTCAAATCAAACAGTAGATGGAAAAGAGTAATTAATCGGACTATTTTTTGTAAAGTGTTTTGGGGAGAATGGATGCACAGTTCAAGTTGTGAGCCATTTTTTAATGAGGAGAGTTACTTCCAGGATTATGATTTAATGCATGCAGTTGACACCTGTGGTCGAGCGTATGAAGTGAAAGACGGTTGTCCGATTGAAAAAGAGAAACTTGTGCCTAGAGAACTAGAAGAGGTGTTAACTGATGAAGTTTTAGGGAGACGTACTAAGGGTCCATGGTACACTTGGAAGTGTAGTCGTATTTGTAGTGTACAACAGGAATCAATTGATTTGTTTTGTAATTTCTTACGTACATATAGTAAGAAAAGTCTAAAGCAGAAAGTGAAGTTGTTGCAAGACTTAGATCCTTGCAGAGTGAGAGAAAACACAGGTTTGCAAGGGCATTCACTGGCTTGTCTTTCTAGAAAAGTCTGTCAGAGTGTTTGTCATCATTTTAGGATGTTAGCTGTGCATCATACCAAAATGAGGAAATTAGTGAGAATGTTGTATTATGCAAAAAGTCCAGCACTTAAGCTTAAACAATTAAACAGTGCTCTTTTGCATGGAACTGAATTAGATGTGAAGAAGATTTGTGAAGAAATTGAGATTTGTTATTTTGGTGAAAAAGAGGACAGTGTAGAAATTGACACAGCAATTCAAGGTAATGTGGAAGACAATGTACAGATTTTAAATACAGGAAAGTTTGAGCAGGAAATTACCAGGTTTAAGGTGAAATCAAGTGAAAGGCCGAATTTTACTTGTGTGTGTTGTTGACGAAGTCATTATAAGCTTCAAACTAGATTAGTTGATTTATATGTAAAAAGTGAAAAGATGAATAAATATGAGTGGAAAGATTTTGCAACTTATTTGTGGGTGGAGAATTGTTTTGATTTGAGTTCTGATCAGCGTATTTGTAAATATTGTTATGATAAATTAAATCAAAACAGAATGCCTGCTAGAGCTGTTCATAATAATCTGGAGTTGGTAGACATTCCCCGTGAATTGATGGATTTAAATACATATGAGTCTATTTTGATTCAATGTGTCCATCCTTTTCAGGCAATTGTTCGCATGGAGACTAAGATAGGGAAATTGCCTCCTACAGATTTGCAGAGAGGATTAAAGGGAAGAGTTGTTAATTTGCCCCTAGATTTCAAAAAAAATATTGATACAATTGGTATAGAAAAAGTAGAAGAGGAACCTTTAGTTATTCTAGTTAATGGGGTTCCGACACAGAGTAAAAAAATCTGGCAAGATTTAGTGGATGTTAGGAAAGTCAAAAAGGCAACGTTGTATTTAGTCAAAAACAATGAGTATTACAAAGATGTATGTGTTGCAGCAGAGTAAACAGCTGCAGATGGAGACAGTGATTGTTCAGGCGGCCAAATTGAAAAAGTTGATGTGTCTAGAAGTGAAGAAATATATGAACATTATACTGTTCATCCTTTGCATTCCAAAGAAGTAATGGGGAATGCAATTGAATTGTTTCAAATGAAAGCAGCAAAAGGAAGTCCCATTAGTGTATGGGAAGAAAGTTTGGAAGCTCGTTGTTTTCCACAGCTATTTCCAACAGGTCGAGGTGGACGATATGACGATCGACCACTTCAAATTCCCGCATCTGAATATCGAACTGTAAGATTATATGCTGAAGATCCAAGGTTTCGTCAATGCATTCCCTATTTGTTTCATCTACTGTATGAAAGTGACTTGTCTGGGCTTTCTTATGCAGTAAACCATATACTGAAAAGTGGAGCACATCTGCAAAATGTTTCGGCGAGGGACTTTATGGAGAAAGTGAATCTGCAAGATAATATTTTAGAATCTCATCTAATCAATCTCATGGCATGTCAGCGTGGTACAAAGGAGTATTGGTACCATCGTCATGGGGAATTGAAATGTATGCTAAGAAACTTAGGAACTCCTACATGGTTCCTCACTCTTAGCTGTGCCGAGTATGCATGGGAGGACTTACTTCAATTTCTACGAGAGGCAAATGCAAATATACAAAATATAGAATTCAAAACACCTGGAGAACTGTGTTCTTTGGATCCAGTGAATGTATGCAGATATTTCAATCATAGATTTGAAGCTATGATGTCTTTTATTACCAACAAAAAAAATCCTCCCCTTGGGGAGGTTTTGGATTTCTTTTGGAGAAAGGAGTATCAAGCGAGAGGTGCTCCTCACATACATATGTTGTTATGGATTAAAGATGCACCCAAATTTGAGACAGATTCGGATGAGACAGTGATGAGCTTCATTGAAGAGTATTCAACATGTGCTGTTCCGAAAACTACCGAAGAAAACAGTTTAAGGCAACAAGTTTTACGCTTTCAATCCCATCGTTGTGGAAAGTACTGTCGTCGAAAATTCAGAAACAAGGACAAGTTCTACACAAAATGTCGTTTCGGATTTCCACGACAAGTGATTTCTAAAGGAAGAGTAAATAATTTGATGTCTTCTCTGCGACATACTGTGACGAGGAAATCACCAAAAAATACATACAATTTAAAAAGAGACGAAGAGTCCAAGTACATCAACGACTACAACCCAGTGATTTTGTCCATGTGGAATGCTAACATGGATATTCAGTTCGTTGCTGACAACTCTATTGCTGTGGCTCGATATGTGACGTCTTACATCACAAAAAAAGAAAAGACAGAACTGAAGGAAATGTGGGAGGACATTTCACATGAAAAGAGTCTAAGCAAGAAATTATACAGTTACAGTCTGAAGATGTTGTCGCATCGAGAAATTGGAGCATATGAATGTTCTGATCGATTGTCATCAGCAAGTCTCTATGCCAAATCTAGAACCATCATTTGGGTGAGTCTAGGTCTTGCTGCAACACGAAATCGAGTTTTGAAATCTGTACAATAGATAGAGTATTTGGCGGAGAAAGAACCAGAAAGTACAGATATTTTGAAGGCAAACATGTTGGATACATACTATCCAAATAGAAGTCCTCATCTTGAGAACGTTTGTCTCTATGAAGTTCTTCAAAGCTATGTTTATAAGAGGAACATCAAAGAAGATATCAATAATGGAATATATGCTGTCATTGGATTTAAAGGATGTCTAGTGAAACAGAGGAAAGGTCATTTGATTAATCATCAAAAATTGAGTTGTGAAAATCCAGACAAAAGAGAATTTTACTATTTGGCTCTTTTGCAACTCTTTAAACCATGGCGAGAAGAAGAGGAACTACTTGGAGATTTTCTCTGTTATGAAGACTCTTTTAATGCTACGAAGGATACCATAGAATGTCCTGTTTTTCCAAATTATCTGCAAATGTTGAATGAAGAAATAGAGCAAGAAGCAAAAATTGCTGCAGAGATTGCGAGAGACAGTTCTCAAGGCAGTCAGAGTTCTGCTTCATTGAGTCAGGATCCACTAGGAGGACCAATTATCCAAAATGAATGAGGTGGAAAGAGCTATGGAGCAAGCTCAAGAGGATGTAATTAATTTAGAAGATTTGGTGAAACAATTAAACCTTGAGCAGAAACTGATATATGGCGAAGTCACAGAACAGGTTGAACATGGATTGAGTCATGAGAAGAAAGAGTGCTCATGTACATCATTTAAGCCTGTCCGACTGTACGTGAGTGGAGAAGCGGGAACTGGAAAAAGTTTTCTGATTAAAGCAATTGCATCTTATCTGCAGAAAAGGACTGAATCACCGCTGTCTTGTGTTGTTAACGCTCCAACTGGGCTGGCAGCACATAATATTAAAGGGATTACTTTACATCGTTTACTGATGCTGCCAGTGGAGCATGATAACAAATTGCAATATCACAAGCTATCTGGAGATGCGTGTTCCGAAGTTTCGAGAGTCCTGAAGAAAATGAAACTTCTTATCATTGATGAAGTAAGCATGGTGTCAAATATAATGCTTGCTTTTGTGCATTTGAGAATGCAAGAAATTCTTAGAACAGACTATGATGTTTTATTTGGAGGAAAACATATTATTGTTTTTGGAGATCTTCTGCAGTTGACTCCAGTGAAAAGGACAACCTGTGTTCAAAATGCTCATGCATGAAGATACCAGGAAGTGCCTAGGAAGCATTGGAAACGTTAATATATGGTTAAACTTCAAATATGCAGAACTGCTTCAAAATATGCGGCAGGCAAAGGATGAAGATTATAAAAATATTTTACAAGACGTAAGAGTAGGAAAAATAAGTCAGCAAGGGAAAGAAGCTTTACATGGACGGTTAATTTCAAATTTGTACCCAAATGAAAACATTCTTCCAGAGAATATTTTTAAGAAAATTAACGAGAGGAAATCTGCCATATGTTTGATGCCAACTCTGAAAGAATGTTCCATGTTCAACAACAAAATGTTAAATTTAGAAAATGAAGAGATAGTGAAACTGGAAGCTACAGATAAAATAGAGCATATGGGAGCAACAATTGTTTTGTCTGAAAATTTGAAATCAAAATTGGATTCATTAGAGAAGAGTACATCTAAAACTGCTGGTTTTGAAAAGACTCTGAATGTGTGTTTGAATTGTCGTGTCATTTTGAGAAGGTATTTAAATGTTGAAAGAGGTCTGGTAAATGGAGCAATGGGTCATGTTGTTGGTTTTGTGAATTACAAAAATAGAGATGGAATTGAAATTTTAAAAATTAAATTTGATGGCATTGATGAAATAGAACAAATTTGTCGTTGTTCAGCTAGATTTTTGCTCGTGAAAGACTTATATGTTCGCCGAAAACAGTTTCCTATTTGTTTGGCATATGCAGTGACAATTAATAAATCTCAAGGTTTAAGTGTAGATAGTGCTTTGGTGAACATTGGAAGTTCTGTGTTTAAAGAGGGTATGGCATATGTGGCTATGTCACGAGTCAGACCTTTATCAGGATTGTACTTGATTGAGTGTGATGAAACAAAGATTTGTGCTGATCTAGATTGTGTTAAAGAATACAATAGGTTAAGAAGAGAGTATGCTCCACATTTGCCTCAATATCCTCTGATTGAAAAACGTGTGGTAGGCCGAAAAAGAAGAAATGAGAGTAATTGCAGTGAGGTAGTAGCAAAAAGACAAAAAGTAGATGAAACTGTAATTGTAAGCAGAAGGAAAAAGGATTCTGTTGAGGATGTTGTTGGATTTCAGTTTGAAAACAGTTCTGGTGTCAACTGCTATGCCAATGTAGTAGTTAATGTTGTTTTTTTTCTTCAAAATTTACAAAAACAGATTGTCGAAAATCGGGAACAAACATTGTGCTGTTTATTGAATTCTGTGTTAGAGAAATCTAGTAGTGATAGAGGAAAAATAGAAAGTGTTTCAGAAATTAGAAATCTTGTAGACATATGTTCAGGTCAAAATCAATTTTCACAGATAATTCAGCAGGATTGTCAGGAATTTTTAATGTATATGTTTCATGTATTGGAAGATGAAGGAGTAGATATAAAAAATCTTTTTAACCTTTCTTATCAATGGCAACATGACTGTGATAACTGTGCTTCATCAAGTACTACTAGAATAGACTCTGAAAGATGTATATATTTGACTTTACCAGACTGCAAATCAGTGCCTTTTAATAATCTAGTTAAAGCAGCGGATCACAATATGGTGTGTACCCAATGTAAGTCTACAATGCTGTCCACATTATTTCTACAAAATTATGGTCACTATGTCATTTTAATGTTCCAACGATGTAGACCTGATGGAACTAAATTGACAACTTCTATTAAAAATTTAGTGGCTTCTCAGTTATCGATATCAGGAAGAACCTTTGCAACTGTAGCTATTATTTTTCATGATGGTCCTTCTACAACAACAGGGCATTACACATGCTATTTAAAAACTTCTAAAGGTTGGACCCAATGTAACGACACTCATTTGACTTTCAAACAACGTTTGCCTTTTGGCTTTATAAATTCATACCTAGTGGTTTTACAGCCAAAATTTAGGTAAAAGTAATTGGCCAATGAAGACGGGAGCAGTTAATAAAGGTTATTAAAAGTGATCCAGGCAATATAAAAAATTGACTTGTCATATAGGTACTGTAAGTGGATCTCATATTAAGTGATATTAGTATTATATCCTTATATACTTTTAAAGGCGCTACACTGGCTGCCGGTGCGGGAGCGTGCTCTCTTTAAGCTCGGCTGCCTCACTTTTCAGGCAAGAGCAGGGACTGCCCCTAAATTTCTTTGTTCCGCTGTCATCCCTTATCTCCCCGGCAGAGAGCTCCGCTCTTCCCACGCGGCCCTCTTAGCCATCCCTCGATTTAAGAAACTGAGGGCTGGCGGTGCGAGGTTCGCTGTTTTGGCCCCCACCTTTTGGAACTCCCTCCCTGTCGCCCTTCGCACTGTGCCCTCCTATACCCAGTTCCGGAAGGATCTTAAAACTTTTCTTTTCATTAAAGCCTATTCTGTTTAAACTCCCTCCCTCTGCTGACATCCTCTGTTATCGCAATAGCGCCATGAAACCGCTAGGTAGAAGTGCGCTGAATAAATGCTTTTAAATTCAAATTCAAATTTATACAAAATGATGAACATGAGTGAGTCAAAGATGGTTTTACAAATACTTAAATATTGTGAAAATGTTGTAGAGCCTTTCTTTCAGAACGTCGGGAAAAGGGTCATTTCAGAGTGCCTTAGAATTAATCTGAACATATACTCATACATCTGACACTATTTGGCCAAATGGAAAGGTGCAGGAATGAGTAAAGAGTCATGACTGAAAAAAAGGAGTATATGAAAATATTGAAAATATTTCAGATGTTCTTGGAGCTTTTCTTATAGAAAGTCGATGAAATGGATTTTTAAGTGAACAGCAAAGTACTTTCCAACGAGAAAAGGACCACCATGATACAGTATTTGGCCTCAAGGAAAAGTAAGTCAATCTAAGTTTAGCGTACATTTGTCATTTGTCAGTATTTAAGTTTTTTTTAAAAACACAATCTTTTAGATTGTGGTTTTTGTCCCGCTGTCATATGATGAGTAATTTGAACTCACTGTTTTAAGTGAAATTCAATATATTCTGAGAACAGCAAAAATAAACTATGTAACATGTTGTACAAGTTATTTTATACTTTGGATTGTGTAAATTAAATTGTATTCCCATTCTCTGACACTTACTTTCCTTTTTCCATCCTCTTTCAGCTCTCTTTACTCACTTATAATGTCTTTCTCTCACTCTCTGTAACCCCCGTTCCCTTACTCCACTTCTTTGACAACCCCTCATTCTCATTTCAACTGTGTGCATCCCGTCTCTCCCTTGCATAACTTTTTAGCTTTCAGTCTCTCTGCTTTACTTCTCTTTTCCGTATTTTCCTCCTTTGCTCTTTTAGTAATTCCTGTTTACTCACTCAGCAGTATTATTGCACTCTATCACTATAAATCACCCACTCTCCCTCGCTTATCTTTGTTTGCTCCTTACTTTTGACCTCTTCTCTCTATTTTTCGTTCACTACTTCTATGTCCTCAGTGCCTCACTCTACTTGTGTTATGTTCACTTGTGTTTATCTACCTTCTATCACTTCTTTTACAACAACTTCACTGCTCCTCTCTCATCGTTCTTCATCCCATTTCTTTTACTCTGGTTCCATTACTATCCCTCATTTCCTTTCTTTCAATGTCCTTCTCTTTACTTTCATCACCAAATTATTTTCTCTCAGTACCACTGTTTTAGTCGTCTTTCCTTCTTTTTGCTCACTTACTCATTTCCTTTTCTCACTCATTGTACTCCACCTCACTCAGTTTTTCTCTTAGTGTGTCTACCTTATAACTTCCTCAGTCCATTTCCCTCAATCGTTGTATATTATCCTGTCTCCCTTCATCTTTTCACTCTATGACTGTTCTTCACTTACTCTCAGTTATCTTCTAATCCTAATTCTTCTAAATGCATCCTTAATTAGACTGTTTTCTGTCTCAGTCATTATCTTTTTACTTACTTCTGTTTCCTGATTTAGTTTTGCTAACTCACATTGTTTTAGTATCTTTCTTACCTTCAGTTCATTTCTCTGTTCTTCTCTCTCTTTTTGTCAGTGACGCTATATGCCTTACTCTTTGTAATTTGCTCTCCTTCTATTTCTTTTTTCTCTCTTTTTGTCCTTCTACCTTAGTTTATTTCCATTTCTGTGTCCTTCACTCTAACTTTATTTCTAAATAGAGCTTTATGATTTTTAACCTCTTCATTTGTATCTTTTAATTTAAAATACATATTTTACTAATTATAACTTATTTTTTCTTCTCTCTTTCACAGATACAAAGTGTAGTAAATTTTTTTTATTAAAGTTACATTTATTATATGGTAAGTATGACTAAAAAAATGTAGTTTGTCATCACCCTTTGCTTTAAGGTCACTAACATTTTCTCAATCTACCTCACTCCTGTGTCTTTACTCTGCTTCTCTCACTTATTCTTATTCTACATGTTTACTCCCCTTTCCCTATCTCCCCTCTCATATTCAACTTCTTTCGATCCCTATTCTTTACTTCACTTACCCTCTGTTCCCTTCCTTTGCTTCTTCACTCATTCTCTTTTTCTTAATTATTTACCTTACTCCTACACATACACCTCATCCCCCTCCCAACACATACACACACCTGTAACATACACCCCACACACACACCACACACACACCTCATACACACAAAAAATCCTCACACACACACACTCCTCAAACACACACACACATTCCATACACACATACATCGAACACATATACACCCCACACTCATACACTTCTCACACATATTTCACACACCCTCACCTCCACCCACACCGAAACACTCCACACAACCACACCCACAGACACACCTTACACACCCACAACCCAACCTACACCCACTGACTCCCTATAAGTCACACACACTGCATTACTTATCTTATTTTGCTGTTTTACTCAAGCCCATTCAGGTACTGTTTCCTTTACTCTCTTTGTCCTCTCTCTTTGTCACTCCCCATGTGTTATCCTAATTCAATTTTTCTCCCTCTTTCACCCCTCTTTACTTATACTACCTGGACTTTTCTCACTTTCCCTCATCGTTCTTCATTTATCGTGGTTCCGCCACTACCCTTCATTCTCCATTTTTTACTGTCCTTTCTTTTTCTTTTAACAGCCAATCACAGTCTCACACTATCTCTACTTTAGTGTTCTTCCTCTCTCTTCCTTTCTTTCGCTCCTTTAGTCATTTTACTTTTCTCACTTTCATCCAATTACACCTTCTCTATTTTTTACTATGTAATAAACAATCCCTCTGTGGTCATCTTGTAGCTCTTTTTCTCTTAACATAACTCTCTTTGTGTCCTTCCCTCATGCTAACTGCTTCATTAAATTTTTTTTTCTTTTTTTGGGGGGGCGCGCCCCGTACGCATACCCTAAAGACAAAAAATTGACAGAGATCCTTTAAAAATATAGGTTTAATTTTATAAATGAAAGGTAGTTCTAAAAAGAACTGTTTTTTTATTCTTTTTGTTGTTTTATATTTTTTTTAATGTTTTTCAACATTTTGTACTTTTTTTGGCTTTTCAAAACAGTTTTATATTTTTTTTGTATTTTTTATGGGAAGAAACAAAGAGAAAGGGAATTGAAAATGGCTCAACTGGAGCAAAAAACAAAAAACGGAAAAAATTAATTCTTTTTTTTAGGCAAATGTGATTCTCACCAGCAAGGACGATCAGCTTTACGCTCTTTTCACCATAGGCGATGAGCTTGCCACATTCAGTACAAGTGATTCTAAAAGTACCAAATCGTTCCTGGATACAAGGCATCACCTCTGATGTTTCTGGTCCCGATTGAGTGGATTGCTTTCTTTTGGAGCTGGTCCTTGAACACTGGGGGAGGTGACTGGCCAGTTCCCTGATCTCTGCACGAGAATAGTTAGCAGGATGCTTCCGGGTCATATGCCGAATCATGGTATTATTACCAAATTAATATTTTTTACCTGGATTGCCCCTTGAGAGTTCTGCACCACAGATTCGACATATTACCTTAGCCGCATTAACTTTTTTCTTGCCCTCTGGAAGTGAAGAAAACTCCAATACAATGTGTTTTTTTGGTTTGTATGGGGTATTTTCTTCAGGCAGCCATCTGCTCCCCTCCTCCTCTTTCTCTTCCTCCTCCTCCTCTTCTCCACCAGCAAAGTATTGTTGTGGTGGTCCTCTTGGTGGTTGTGGTGGTGGTGGTGGTGCAGATGCTCCAGCTGTTGCTGCTACAGTAGCCATTTCAAAGTACAAAAGAATTGTCTCTGTAGATGAAACAGGTCTTCCTCAGTCAAAGGACAAAGTCAGAGTGAGGAAGAATGGTGGGGTTTTTTATCATTTGGAAAAAAAAACTGTGCTGAACCAATCAGAAGTGTTATTTTCAGGTCACAAGACCAAGGCTTTACTCATATGGAAACCAAAACTGTTCTGCACCAATAGAAAGTGTTATTTTCAGGTCACAAGACCCAGGCTGGTCACAAGACGCAGGCATTACTCATTTAGAAACCAAAGCTGTTCTGCACCAATAGAAAGTGTTATTTTCAAGTCACATGACCCGACGCGCTTACGCTACGCGCCCCGGGGCGCGCCCGTAGTTGCGCTCCGGGGCACGCCCGCGGGTGCGTAGCGTAAGCGCGTCAGGACGTTTCGCGATCGTATGCGATCACGTGCTTTCGGTTGCGATTACGCTGTGCGTCATATGACGCATCACGCGTGTACGCGATACGTCACGATGTCGTTTTCGTTCGCGGCAATAGCGCTCCCGGGACGCTCCCTGGTACGTGCCCCAGGGCGCGCCCCAAGTTAAATATAAAAAAATAAAATAAAAATGTTGACATAATTATACAATATAAAATTCGTTTTAAAATGTATTATTTTTTATACCTATAAAGATTTGCTATTAAAAAACCATTGAAATGCACTGAAAAAACCATAGGTTTCACACCAGTTATAGTTAGGAATTAGCATTTAAAAAACCTATTAAATTCACTGAAAAAACCATAGGTTTTACACCAGTTATAGTTAGCTGGAAATTTTACTCGCACAAAACCATTGAAATTCCCACGTTATAGTTAGTTGGACTCACTATAACTTGCGCGTGCAATGCACTGCTGATGACATCACATATTACATCACTCATGACATGGTCAGTGACATCACTCATGACATCACTGATGACACCATCCTTGTGGCAGAGTGACAGACCTCCTTTCACTGTAATGTAACCCTTGAAACACATATTCAAAAATAGAAACTAAAATTTTCAAAAAAATGGAGATACCCATACCAGTTACAACAACCAATTCAGTAATTCCACCATATATATACACATCCACTCATTCACCAACAGTTCTATGTAGTCACTCATACATATACTCACTCATCATATGTAGTGATACACCTATACATCCTGTTACACACCGACAGTCATCCAAAAGATACTGTCACACATACTCACACATGCAAATAAACTATTAAACATCCATTTATTTGCATATACAGTTATACACACACTACCACTTTACTTTTAAGGAAACTTACACATACTTACTCTCTTAAACAATCACTTATAGAAACACATACTAATTTAAAAAGGAACTCTTACAATCCCTCACTCTCACATATACTCACTTACATACATCAATATTCACATATACTACATTAAAACATATGTAGTTACTGATAAAGACACTACTGAGACAGTCATTCACTCACTAACACAAACATATACACACTCATCCACCCATACAGTCCTGCACATGTGCTGTATTCAAAACACATACAAACAGAGAGTCAGTCATTCATGCATCTATGTGCTAAGTAATACCCCCACCAAACCATACAAACACTCATACTGATACTAAGAAAAACATCTAATAACCCATATACATACACATGTAGTTACTCACCAACCCATGCAGCCACTTATACACAAAGTGAAACACTAATACATATATTTAAATATTCAAACATTACTCTCTAATATATGTATTCACGCGCACCGGGGCGCGCACCGGGGCGCGTAGCGTAAGCGCGTCGGGTCATGTGACCTGAAAATAACACTTTTCATTGGTTCAGAACAGTTTTGCTTTCCAAATGATGAAATCCCGGATCATGTGACTTGAAAATAACACTTTTCTTTGGTTCAGAACAGTTTTGTTTTCCAAATGATGAAAGCCCCCACCTTTTTTCCTCATTCTCACTTTGTTCTTTGAGTGAGGAAGGCCTGCTTTCTTCTTAGAGATATGGCTACAGTACTGTCAGCAGCTGGAGCATCTGCCCCACCACCACCACCACCACCACCACAAGGACCACCAGAACATCACATTGGTGGTCAAGAAGAAGAGGAGGAGGAGGAGGAAGAGGAGGAAGAGAGAAGGCAGTTCCTGCCAGAAGGAAATCCCCCATACAAACCTAGGGAACACTTTATATGGGAGTTCCAAAAAAGTAAACGCTGCAAAGGTGACCTGTCTCATCTGTGGCGCTGTACTATCCAGGGGGAACCCTGCCAAAAAATATTCATTTGGCAATCACACAATCATTCGCCACATGCAACAATTGCATCCCAATAACTATTCTGCAGCAGAGGTGAGAGAACTGTGCAGAAACCTTCCCCAATCATCTTCCTGAACCTCAACAACCAAAGAACCCAACCCACTCCATCGGGTCCAGAGGCAAGGGAGATGGTGCCAAACATACAAACCAAGTTTGGTGGGTACAAAATCATTTGCATTGTTTGTGGAAAAACAATTACCTATGGTGAGCAAAGTATTATTCTCATCAACCTTGCTGGTGACAACCACCAGTGCCGAAAGAAGCCTTAAGTCCTGTTTTTTTTTGCTCCAGTTGAGCCGTTTACAATTCCCTGTTTTTTGTTTGTCCCCATAAAAAATACAAAAAATAATAAAATTCTTCATAAAAGCCAAAAAAAGTAAAAAAGTTAAAAAAACAATAAAAAAATATAAAACAACAAAAAGAATAAAAAAAACAGTTCTTTTTAGAACTACCTCTAATTTATAAAAAAATGCTACATTTTTTGAAAACTCTGTCATTCTTTTTTCTCCAGGGTACGCGTGCCGGTACGCTCCCCGGTCCGTGTACCGGGGCGCGCACCAAAAAAAAAATACAAAAAATAAAGGAGTGAGCATGAGGGAAGGACACAGAGAGAGTGATGTTAAGAGAAAGAGAGCTAGCGGGAGCAACACAGAGGGACTGTGTATTAGATAGTAAGACAGAGAGAAGGTGTAATAGGGTGTAAGTGAGAAAAGGAAAATGAATAAGGGAGCAAAACAAGGGAAGAGAGAGGAAGAAAACTAAAGCAGAGGTACTGGGAGAATGTGATTGGGTGTTGAAAGTAAAGGGTAGGACAGTAAAGGATGGGGAATGAGAGGTAGTGACGGAACCGGAGTAAAGGAATAACGGTGAGGGAGTGTTAGAAAAGAGCAGTGACTGTAAGTAAAGAGGGGTGAAAGAGGGTGGATAAAAGTGAATAAGGGTAAGACATGGGGAGTGACAGAGAGAAAGGAGAGAGAGAGTAAAGGAAGGAGTCACTGAAAGGGAGTGAGTGAAGCAGCAAAGAAAGGTAAGTGAGGGAGTGTGGGTGAGTTGTAGGGAGTGAGCATGACGAAAGAGTATTGACAGAGTGAGGGGACAGAGACAGCGACGGTAAGAGAGACAGAGTGAGGGAACGGAAGGGAGGAACTGTGAGGACAGGGACTGAGAGAAGGAGTGAGAGGAGTGAAGTAAATGAGTAGGGGAAAGGGAATGAGTGAGAGAGCAAAGGAAGGGAACAGAGGGTAAGGGAAGTAAATCAGGGGGACTGAAAGAAGTTGAATGTGGGAGGGGAGTTAGGGAAGGGGGAGTAAACATGGAGGATAAGAATAAGTGAGGGAAGCAGAGTAAGGAAACAGGAGTGAGGTAGGGTGAGAAAATAGTAGTGAGGTTAAATGCTTACAAATCGAATGCTTGTACATAGGACCAGCGCTCTGTTTCTTGAATGTTATTGGAAAAACAATTTTGGGGCAAATGAATAGCTTTTACATTTTTGAGAAGGAATAAATAGTGTCCGCAAGATTAAATAGATATATTTGAACCTTTCACAATCATGTCACCTGTGTTTTCTCAGATTAGTAAGTACATTGTGCACATGAGGTGAGGCTTGTCCAGGGGTGCAGAGGAGGTAAGGCCTGTGTCGAAGAGTGCATTGGACAGGACTCACCTCCTCTGACCCTTGAACAAGCCTCACCTCCTCTGTGCACCCTGGACAGGCCTCAATGTATTGGGTATAATTGATGGTAACAGGATGCAGATAAGGTGAGGCCTAACCAGGAGTGCAGATGAGGTGAGGCCTCTCCAGGGGAGCAGAGGTGTTGAGGCCTGTGTCTAAGAGGGCAGTGGAATGGACTTCATGAAGCCTCTCCCCCACTGCACTCTTAGACACAGGCCTCACCTCCTTTGCACCCCTGGACAGGCTTCTCTCCCACTACACTCTTGAACACAGGCCTCACCTCCTCTGCACCCCTGGACAATCCTCACCTCATCTGCAACTCTGAACAGACATCACCACATCTGCACCCCTAGACAGGCCTCAGCTCATCTACACCCCTAGACACGCCTCACCTCATCTGCACCCTGTTACCATCAATTATACCCAATACATTGAGGCCTGTCCAGGGGGCACAGAGGAGATGACTCTTGTCCAAGAGTCAGAGGACGTGAGTCCTCTACACTGCACTCATGGACACAGGCCTCACCTCCTTTGCACCCCTGGACATGCCTCACCTCATCTGCACAATCTACTTCCTAATCTGAGGAAACACAGGTGACATGATTGTAAAAGGTTCAAATATATTTATTTAATCTTGCAGACACTATTTATTCCTTCTCAAAAATGTAAAAGCCATTGATTTGCCCCAAATTCGTTTTTTAAATAACATTTAAGAAACACAGCACAGGTCCTATGTACAAGCATTCCATGTCACTACTGAAACTTCACAATTTTACAAAATACAATTCCTCTATGCAGCAAAAACTTTTTACCAAGCATTATCAAAAAACATGACACAAAGCAACATTAAAAAACCACATTTTGCTTCCAAATCTTCTCCATAGAGTATACAAGTCTCTATCTATATTAAATGAATCATTACTCACCTTTACAAATGCTTTGGGAGATTGAGAACAGTGTCAGACACACACACCAATATTTCTTTAGCAGAGCAAAAGGTATGTACTCCAGGCACTGCAACCATGAATGGCACAGAAAACCTCTAATTCTACACACATATCCCTCATGTTAACCAATTAAAACTCTTCCCTCTCTATTTTCAAACCAACACCCTTCCCCCCTCAGCACTTTCTACCTGGTACCGTAGCAACTCCCTCCTCACTGAACTCTCAGGTTTAAAAGTTTATTCTATAATGTTGCAAATGAACTCAGCAAGGATGTTTGACCTCTCAATACACCAGCTTATCCGATGCTATGTTTCTTTAAATGACTTTTTCTTAACCATTCAAATTACTTCTTTCACAGAACAGAAGCATGCACCCTAAATTTCAGTTTTCAACTATCTGAATCCACCACTCATTGCTTGTGATTCAAGAGCACTGAAACTCCACAGTTTTTTTTTTGCAAACTCCTACTGTTCCAACTGCCATTTCATTCCTACACTTCATCTGACTGCACCAGAACCTCCTCTCACCATGTATTCTGTCTGGATTATTGGACATAGCTACATCCACTGGGCTCAAAGGTATGCAGCTATCAGAAATGTTCACAACCTTGATTTAGCAAATGTAGACATCAAGTGGATTGGCCAGAGAGGATTGAAATGTCATCAATTGATACCATTGGTGAAAACCTTTTACCATCTGCCACACCCTGACCTCATAATTTTGCACTGTGGTGGAAATGACCTAGGCACTTTGACTGGGGTAGGTCTGGAAATGCTTTTAAAGGACACCTTTGAGCAATTGATGACACTTTTTCCACAAACTGCCTTGGTATATTCCAATATATGCCAAAGACAGAAATGGAAGTGGTCCAACCAATTTTGTCCACAATTTGAGAAAGCCCGGAAACATGTGAATAAATCTGTTTCTGCTTACATGAGAGACTATGGAATGGGTTCAATATACAACAACAACTTACGTTACAACATGCAAGATATCTACAGAGGAGATGGTGTGCACTTCTCAGATGAGGGGAATAGAATATTCCTCCTAAATTTAAGACTGTGCATTGGAACCTACTTGTAGGTACCTAAATCAGCCACAGAACCCAAAAGCTCTTTTCAGGGCTACCCTACCTCTGATCACTCAAAATGATTACTTTACTCTAACTTTTTTCAATGTTTTTCACCAAAGTACGCTCCCCGGTATGCTCCCCAGTACGCGTACCGGGCACTCCTCCCGCGAAAAAGTAAAAAAAAAATAAAAACATTTTTGGCCTATGTGGGCCTCCTAAGCCCCCCTCAGAAAACCTAGGGGGTCAGGGGGTGTCTACCGTGCCCGCTTTTACCCATTCCCAACGTTGTTTGTCCTCCATCTTGTGTCTGAAATCTACCGAAACACAAGATGGAGGACTCCCGTAGCGCTGCCGGTACGCGTACCGGGGCGCGCACCGGGGCGCGCACCGGTAAGCGCTCCCCAAAAATTTTAAAAGTTAATTTACATAAAAACCACTGGAGAGACTTTCACCAAATATAGAATAGGCCCTACTACATACCAGTCCCTACCATTTTCCCAATTTTGGTGGAATACCATTGAGCCATTTGGGTTGTAGCCCTGTCTAAATATCCTGAGGTAAATTACATGACAAAAACACATATGAAGTGTTAGAATTTACAACCAATTAAAATGTTACTTTCATTTTCTATTTTTATTTCCTGACATTTGATTGGTTATGTACATGAATATAAATGAAAAATGAGAGGGAAACACGGCCATTTTGACTACAACTACCTGAGGTACATCTTTAAAGGATATTCTCATAAAACTTCAACAGCTTTCTGTAAGGTAAGTTGTTAATTTGTAAGGGGCACTTTAAGTTAATTTGTAAAAATGTTTTCTGATAGTTATTTACTGTCCCTCTGTTATAGTTATAGATTAAGATAGGCTTCTCTGTTATAGTTATAGATTGAGTTAGGCTTCTCTGGTATAATTATGAATTTACTTAGGCTTCTTCACATACACTTTTTATATTTCTACTTCCTACCTGATACCATACACTGCCCAAAGATAACTTCACTGTTAAAAACTCAGAAGTACCTGTCTGAACTTAAACCCAACAGTGCCCTAACTCTACTGATATAGTTATTTTTTATGCAATTTACAGCAAGAAAATGGAAGATACACCGCAGACCATCAATATTTCTTTCGAAATTACTAATGAGGAGATTCTTTTCGAAATTACCGATGAGGAAATTCTTCAACAAGATTTTCTTGACTTCCTGGATGAGTCTCTTGACCAACAATTCATTGACTGTTTAGATAATATGGAATCATGCAATACAAATTTGGGGGAGATTCCGGATAATGAAATGTTATTAAATTATGAAAATTCAGAACAATACATTTATATTTAATAATTAAAAATTGTTTGAGACAATATTCATTTTTATATGTAATTCATGAAGTAGTACCAAAATGATGATATAATATAAAGTGAGACTTACAGTATACTGTGCAATTTTTTTGTGTTACATAGTAAGTTTGCTCATAGTTACTTCCTTTCTCCCACTCTATTATCTCAAATGTGTATTTGACATCTCTTTTTGATCTCCAGCCTCCTTTCTCTCACTGTCTGTCTCTAATGCACAATATCACCACCATTTTTTTGTAGATTCAGAAGAGAGTAAAATGTAATACTTCAAAACATCATAAGGGACCAGGGTAGACTACCCATGATCCCGTAGGCTTTCTCAAGGAGTGCTTAAAGGATCTGTTTCTGCTTTACTGACAGACTATGGTATGGATTCCATATACCACAATAACTTCTGTAACAACCTGCAAGATATCTGCAGAGGAGACAGTGTACATTCAATTTAAAACTCTGCATTGGTACCTACATGTTGGTACTTAAATCACCCACACAACACAACAACTCTATTCACAGCTACCCTACCTCTAAGCACTTTAAATTATTATTTCACTGTTTCACTGGGTTTTCCCCATGGTACGCTCCTCGGTGCGCGTACCGGGCGCCCCCCCGCGAAAATCGAATATTTTTTTTTTTGCCCCGCGGGGCCCTTTTATGGCCCCCACATCAAACCTAGGGGGTCAGGGGGGGTCTACCCTACCCCCTTTTAGTCATTTCCCCCTTTGTTTTTGCCACCTCTTGTGTCTCAATCCTACCGAGAAACAAGATGGCGGCCGCTCCGGACTGTTTGGAATGTTGACAGACACCCGAGAGCCAATCAGCTTTCCGCTCACGAACTCGCGTTACGCGCCGGGTGCGCTCCCCGGTGCGCGTACCGGGGCGCGCTTATAGATATATATATTTTTTTAACCTAAATTACTCAAAATCCTCTGGAGCACATACCCTGAGACATAGCAAAGGCACATTGGGCTACAAATCCCTACAATTTTGCTAAGTTTGGTTGGAATCCATTCAGCCGTTCGGGCTTAAAGTGAGTCCAACCGCCCTATT
Organism: Lissotriton helveticus; assembly: GCF_964261635.1. NCBI lineage: Eukaryota > Metazoa > Chordata > Amphibia > Caudata > Salamandridae > Lissotriton > Lissotriton helveticus. The sequence continues at coordinate 211,196,779 of NC_136058.1, forward strand.
GAAATTAACATGGGGAAAACACATTTTGGGACCCCCTTTTATCCCGGCCCCCGCTTGACAAATCCCCCCCCAAACTTTTAGGGAAGGAGCGGAGCAGAGCGGGCCATCTTCTTTGAGAAATTCGCGAAGATTCGTCCACCGGCGCCAAAGTTATTCCCAATAGAATGTTGCGGATTTCCTATGGAAAACAATCCTAACTATAACTAACTACTGGCGACCGCCAGTAGGTAATATATATATATATATATACATACATATATATATTTATTTTTACCAAAGAATTATGTTGTACTCCCCGGGTTCAATAATCTAAGTGTTTCATCACACCCCCAACAGCAACGCTTTTAGACTAGAAAGTCTTGATCGAGACTTTCTTATCGGAACGCGTTGGTGTTGGTGGTGTGATTAAACACTTGTATTGTTGAACCCCTGGAGTGTGGCATAATTCTTTGGTGAGTAAAATTGTGCATGGGGGTGATTACACCCTGAATGTCTGCACATGCCCTGACCACGTTTTGGTGGAATCATATTGATTCCATATATATTCCATATATATATATTTAAGTACCTACTCGCAGTCGCCAGTAGGTAGTAATAGCTAAGACCTAGTTTCCATAGAAAAAGCATTTTTTGACTTGCCCACAACTTTGGCGTAGTTTGCCCAATCTTCATAAAAGTTTCTAAAAACAAAAGTGTCAAAGTAGGTTCTGTGTCTCATGGAAAGTTTGGGTGTGATCCATGCAGGGGGGACCAAGAAATAGGGGCCCTAATAAAGAGTGCGTTTGTAATTTTAATTCTCATAGGACAGTGTTGTTGAACCTACAGCCCGAACTGCTGGAATGAATTGTACCAACTTTGACAAAAAGGTAGATGTTGTTATGCAGTTTGTGTTTTTTGTTATTTGATGCAAATCCATCCAGTAGTTTTTGAGTATTTTAATCTGAATCTTATAGATATATCTCTGGCCGCAGATATTTTGCAGTGGTTTTGTGATTCATCACGGATTCATGTGCCATCAAGAATCCTGTGATTGGCTAGAGGCAACCTGAACAGAAAGTTGCAGCTGCCAGTTTATCATTTGGGAATGGTTCCCGGGACTGAAAATTGGTGTTAAAGCTAACATAAGGGGTCAGGGTGGAGATACTCTGTACCCATGGTCAAGAAATGGGCTATGTTAGTAGCACAAGGTATTTTTGCAACACACTCGATATTCGTGATGATGCTGCGACCACCAGAGCTCCTCCCCGAACTGTCGCTGTGACATCACGAATATCAAGAAGTCATAGGGTAGGCTTTGAATGACTCCAGAATTGACTGAGTACCAAACAGAAACCAAGGAGCTACGAGCCTATCCAGGGGTATTTAAAAAAGTTCCTTGGTTTGCGCATGTTAGGCACCTATGTTTAAGGATAGGCAAGCCAACCCTTTGGAGTAATCCTGAAGAAACCAGCTCTTTGGTTTCTCGAGCCGAACTCCTGAGAATGTATCGAACTCAAAAGCTTGAGGCCATCCAGGTAAATCTAAAATTAGGTGCTTTAACTACACAGTTCCTCATTGTTAAGGAGGACTACAAATTAGAACCCTTTTTGGATGACATCCTACCCCTCACAGCAAGGAAATTATATGTTCAGTTCAGATACAGCACTCTACCCCTCCGGGCCTTCACTTCTAAATGGGCTGGTCTGCCCCTACGTGGGTGTCCTGCCTGTAATAACCAGGAAAAGTCTGAACTGCATGTTCTATTCTTTTGTCCCGGGTATAAAGCAGTACGATACCTCCAAGCCCATTGTTTTTTCTGTATCTGGGTTCCTAAATGCAATGTGGGGGAGGAGATGTTCTTTCTTAGAAAAGGAAAAACAATTAAAAATTGTTAGCCAGACAGCAGTACCAACACAAGTGTCCAATGCATAGACTATCGTATAGCCTATAAATGGGATACAGCTTTTAAAATGTTTATTTTCAATGTAGTTTTTTTTATAAATGTTGTGTTTTTAACTATTTATTACATTACTGCTGTTGTGTTGTATGCACTGAGTTTATTTATTTACACCAAATGAATTGATCTGCTACCTGGAATCTCTGCCCATGTTTTGTGTTTTTTTCGTTACTATTGCCACTTTAGTATTGTACTCTACTAATGGAAATGCTATGTCGTCATGTGTATTAATATTATTATTATTATGCGTTCTTATATAGCGCTCGATTACCCGTAGGCATCTCGGCGCTTGCCTTGGGAACCCGTCCTGGCTTTTCCCTGTGAGATACCGAACTGGGCATCCCCAAGGTGAAAGCCAGGCATCCCGCCGCAGGGGGCCGTAGTGGAGATTAAGCAAGCTAATGCCTGGAGCTGCAGAGTGTGAACCCGTGACTCGAGTAGGCACCGAAACGAGAATTATCGAGTCCGTGGATATTTGGGCTCAAGACCCTGCCGCGTCAGGAATTGAACCCTGGTCCCGGGTCTGACCTCTGCTTCAGGGTCTGCCTCCTCTAACCAGTGAGCCACACTTCTCCTCAAGACCCAAATCATCTTTGATGGAATAGGTGCCATTTGCACTGTTCGGAATGTTTTACATTCATAATTCAGTTCTTTTTATCTTTGTATGCTTTTATGGTCCTCGTGACTGAAATTAAGATTTTTGAACTGAAAATATATTAAAAATTTAAATATATTTGTACACACTCGCCGGTCACTGTCACACAGTCATGTATGTACTCACAAACTCACTTGGACACTTATACACCCATTAACATACCCATTCACACACTTATACATACAGTCACATACCCCTTCAGATACTCATGTGCTCATTCATATACCCCGTCAGGTGCTTATGCCCTCTTACAGACTCAATGAGAGAGTGATGCACCCATGTGTAGACCCACTCAGAGACTCATGCACCTATTTAGAGACTCAGTCATGGACTCATGCGTACAGTCTCATATCTACTTAGACACTCTTACATCCATACACAGACCACCTAGGCACTCATGCATCCACTCACAGACCCACTCAGATACTCATGCACCCACATACAGATTCACTCAGAAATTCACACACTCATGTACAGACCCACTCAGTGACTCATGTACCTACTTAGAGACCCAGTAATAGAATGATGCACCCAGTCTCATACTGACTTAGAGACTCTTACACCTACTCACAGACCCACCTGGGTACTCATGCACCCACTCACAGACCCACTCAGGTACTCATGCACCCACTAACAGACTCAATCAGAGAGTCACACTCCCATGTACAGACCCATTCAGAGACTCATGCACTCACTTACAGACCCATTCACGTATGTTCTAACAGTTCCACTCAGACCCTCTTACACCCACTCACATACCCATACAGTCACTCCCACAGTTCACCGCAGAACCTCTCAGAGACTTAAGGACTCATTCAGTCACTCATACACTCAGAAACTCACACACCCACTCACAAACTCAAGCAGATATACATATACCCATTCATTCACCTGGTCAATGCTCATGCATCCACTCACAGACACACCCAGACACTCGCCCTCCCAGTCACAGACCAACTCAGACACTCATGCATGCAACAATTCACAAACCCACTCTGAGATGTATGCTCTCACTCACAGACTCATTTAAACACTCGTGCACCCACTCACAGAGCCACTCGGATACTCATACATCCACTCACACACCCATATAGTCACTCATGGACCCACTCATAGAAGCACTCAGAGACTTATGCACCCAATCAATTATACTCCCAGAGACTCATGTACCCACTCATGCTCTCACCATGTATGCAGGTTCCCATGCTTTCGCTGTTATAGGCTGGTTATCCAACCGCGAAGGCCTCACAATGCCCCCTTTTCCGTCAACAACCTCGTGGAGTTAGCATGTCACTGTTGGCGGCAGCCGCTCGTCATATCGGCCCTCCATGGCTGCCGCCATTTTGTGGTTGTCGGGCTCTCGCTGGAGGCGCTCAAACACTGCTCACGGAGCCGCTCTTCCGTGCCGCCAGAGCCAGGGCAGCCTCAGAGAGCAAGCGCGGGCAGTGATGGAGATGGCTCAGTGGGATGTACGGCATTACGACGTGTACTTTTACAACGCGTGCCGTTACAACGCGGTTTTTTCAACGCAAGTCGTTATCACGACTTGCGTTGGAGGGTGTGCGGACTTAGGAATTTTTAAATTTACAATTCCAACACCAGCCTACGTACAGTAGGGAAGGTGTTGGATAGTAAATTAAAAAATTCCTTGTCCTGCAGCGCCGTCCAGCGCAAGTCGTGGCAACGACTTGCGTTGAAAAGACCGCGTTGTAATGGCACGGCGGTGTAACAGCCGCGTCATAAAGGCTGTTCACCGGCTCAGTGTTATGAAGTACTGCACCTCCGCTCTGGACACTCGGCAGCATTAGCTGCGGGCTGCCATGTTGGGTCGGCAGGGGCTCTCGGTCATCACTTTCGCCACGGGGGTTCTAGCGCACGACCTTGCCTTCCACTGCCTCCAAGTTGGTCGCGATCATGTAGGCAGTCAGGTGCTCCACATTTTTGTCCGTGGAGGCCCAAATACATGCCATATTCTCGATTTGAGCGGACACGTCGACTACATTATCTGTTTCCTTAACAATTGTTGCATTAATAATGACTATTTTTTCTAATATGACATTTGTCAAATTTTTTATTTAATGAGGAATGGACATTTTTATTCATGAATTATAGGTCAGAGTTCACTGTACCATTTTCATGTCTCTGCCTTTGAATAAATGTGACTTTTTTTGTATGTCGCCTATGAAATATATAAAACAAAAAAATTGATAAGATATTCACGTGTTTTTTCTGTTTCTTTCTCATTGATTTTGATGCTTTGTGCATTTATTGCATAATCAGTCTAATTTATTTGATTGTTGGTTTCAAACCACTGAATAATTAGATTAAGAATGTTTTGAATAACGATATATTTCTGAACGAAATCCCTTGCTGGCACATTGTACTTGTCATTACTATAACTGCCCAAGCCTCCAAGGGTATATTGGGTCACCCCATTCAACTATTCCAGCAGACCCACTAGTAGCATTTGATTTTCAGGCCCTGGCACACTTAGTGCACTGTACTAGGGGCTTACCCATAAATCAAACATGCAAATTAGGGAGAACCAATTGTAAACACAATTTACACAGGGAGCACGTGCACTTTGACACTGATTAACAGTGGCAAAGTGCGCACAGCATCTTAGCCAGCAAAAACAAAATCCAGCACAGCATCAAAAATACAGGCGCTAGAGGCAAAAAGTCAAGGGAAAACCCTGCCAAAGATGCCAAGTCTAACAGACATAATATAATTAGGTAATGAATGTACTTTCTATTTTTGTTTTTGGACGTCAATATCTAGTTATCTCCACAAAATAACATGCCAACATAAAGTCAGAGAAGAAAGAAGCAGCAGCAAATAGAGCGTCTCTTTAGAACTAGGAAACAAAAGGAGAAAAATGCTGAAAAAATGGTCAAAGAGATTAGACTTGCTGGGAAGAGTACAAAGATATTTCTTGAAATTGTGCACAAGTGTAAAAAGTACAAAAAGAAAGAAAGAAAAAGAAAACTATAACACTGAGTACTAAAGCACATAAAGTCTCTGATCTAAAAAGTAAGGCATCATTGAAAAAATGAGAGACTATCGTATAGTTCCTATAAATCTATACAGGATCTGCGTGTTTAGACAACATACACTGTGGGATTGGTGTCCGGACTGATTCCAGACACCCCCACCGGATATGTTCGCATGTAGTCCGGCTATCTCAAAGTGCCTCTATTTACCCATCTTACCAAGGGGTTAATAGTTTCTAACAACTATCAAACATGACAATCCTGACCCCTCAGTGATCATGAAAAAAGTACAACACTTTTCGCTCAGTAACTCATGCACACTTTGTCTCAGGGAGATACACAGAATAAACGATGGGGACGTTTTCAAAAAGCATTTATTGAGCCAGCGCAATTTTAGTGTAAAATACGTATGCCGCAGCGACCATGAGACAGAAACAGATGTATGCTGTTATAAGCACCAACAGTGTAAATAGATGGTAGAATTCTATAATAGTGCTTAAACAATGAATATGTGGGGGCCTATAAATGCATGACAACAATAATGCGTACTCCTATGATGCTAACCCTAACTAGATGTACCTAAATGTATCTAGAATGTATGTAGGTGCAGAGCCAATAATCCCCCCTAGGACAAACCCTATTACCTGGTGTGAAAAAACAAAGCACCCCATCTTGGTCTCGAGATGGACACTCGCGAGGGATGTCAGACCCCTGTGCGCTGGAGTGTCTGCATGCAGGAAGCTCAGCATCTCATGTCAGTATGTCAGCATGAGAAGTCTTTCTCCTCTGTCTGCCACAGCAAAGATATGGTATTTATATACCCAAAATGTACCCTTAGGGGTTCTACCTTGCCGTGTCATGTCAGCCAAGGATGAGGATAGTGATTAACCTTATACATACTTATTGTGCAGAAGATGGTAATCCTGCGGTGATTCTGAGAATACTCATGATAATAAATTAGGTTCATTTTTGAAGAAAGCCACACAACATTTATGCAGCACCTAACTAGGTAAAAGGTCAACACCAAACCTGGTATTTAGTACAATGGCAGGGTAAATGTAGGTGAAAGGTTACGTGACTACCTAGGCCTATATTGCGGTATATTGCAAATCATAACACCCACTCCTCATCCCACTGGATGATATGCTGCAAACTTAAAAGGGAATGTTCTTATAATCATTCATAAAAACAATGTTAATAAACTGTTCTAAAAGGTTATACAAATACTTTAAATCCTTATAAGTCCTCTACATATGTAAAGAAAAGCTATTCCATTAAAATATGTACATATATGGTTTGAGCAACTGAGTACTTCTGAAAGCCATGGTGCTCAGTAAAAGTGAGAAAAAAGAATTGTTTTAAAATTCCGATTTTGGTTGTTTTGGAAAAAGGCCAAATTCTACCCAGCACACGGAGAGCCAAATGTTTATGTGTCCTGTGTAGGCGATGCACCATCACCGCTTCTGTAACACCTCACAGATCAGGTCAATCGAGCAAAGATGATCTTCTTCAGTTCCCACAGCCAAGGCAGAGGTGTCATTTGAAACATTCAAAGCATGTGTGCCTGTAGTAGAGCTGGTGTCAAATCCAACAGGAGCTGAAGCATCCCATGGTCACTCTAAGACTGCTGACATCAACATGGGAATACGCTGAAGACACTGCACTATGTGAGCCCAACACATCCACGTCCGGAGGCGCAACAGATTGAAGTGCTAGACAGAGGTCCGAACATGCATTCTTGTCGACAGAATAAGCAGCGGAGAACAGACAAGACACAGTCAATCCAGATTGGTCAGAGTGATAGGAACAAAGACTCGCTTAGCTCCCGAAGTCGAGGTGTGCCTAGATGAAATACCATGCGGTACCAGTAAAAGGATTAGCGGAAGCCCTCCAAACACGCTTCTCAATACGGAGTGTATAAAACCTGGAAACACTCCAAAGACTGTCTGAGAGGTGCTTAGCAGCCGGAACCTATGGTCTTAAATAGGTGTACAATACCCTTTGTATCAGACATATTAAAGATACACTGTACCATTTCCCCGAAATGGAAAATGCAGTTAGTTTGTACTAGTGCCTGTATCTCAGCTGAGGACCTTGCAACTTGAAGATCAAAAGTCTCATGGGCTGAGGTTAACGGCATATCCTTCTGTAAAAGCATGGCTCTCAGTTGGCTCAGAGAATCAACCTGTATAAAGGAACCATTCAACGAAGGCCATAACGGTGCTAGGCCTGGGTGGTAAATTCCATTACGCTGGCGGAATTTGGGTAATTTCTCGTTCTGCAGAGAACACAGAATTGCTAAAAATTCTGCAATCAGCGGCTTTGTTAAATTTTTTGCTTGTTCGCGCTTTCAAAATGCGCGTTTGCAAGATATTTCCCCTCAGCACGCAAACAGCGTTCGTGAGCAGGAAAAAAACATCGTGAACGGGCAGAACTAGCAATTCCGCGTGTTCGCGGAACTCTGCATGCTCATGGTGATTTTATTACTGTTTCACAGAGCTTTGCGTAGCGCGACTACGCAAATTCCATCCACTCCTAAATGGTGCCTCCCGACTTTAGGGTTGGTGGAAACAATCCTTGCATACAACAAGTAACCCTGGAACTTACTGTGACTGGATATGCGATGCCTGAAAGCATCCTACAACAACCTGCATGAGTGTACCAGATGATTCAGCTCCTGTTGGATTGGACACTGGCTCTACTACAGGCACACAGGCTTTGGATGTTTCAAATGCTTCCTCAGCATTGGCTGTGGGAATTGAAGAAGATCACCTTTGCTCCATTGACCTGATCTGTATGATCTGTAAATTGTATGAAACATCATGCATGATGTTACCTAGCATACCCTCGCCACGTACTGTATAGTTTTGCCATCCCTCAAAGTATGAAAGCGAGGGCATAAGATGTGTGTTTAAGTCCTTGATATTGGCTAACCCAAGACAGGAATTCTGTTCCACAGTGTTGTTCAGGAAAATAATCTGCTGTGGTATGAGGCACACTCTAAATATGCCTCAGTTCCCTAAACCTGCCATTCCTTAGTCCCACAGACTGATTCTATGTCTAATGTGTCCTTTCATAAGTCAAAACCCTGTACAGACAGTTTGGAAACCAAGGATGCAGAGTATATCTGTTTCGTGTTAGTAAGCATATTTTTCTTTAAAGATGTAGGTGCAAGCTTATAACATGAGCGTGAATCTGATGTATTAAACCCAGAAAAATAAGCAAACTTTTGTGTAAACATTTGTGAACTACCTTTCAGTGGTGTTGGGCAATGTTCCCATTGGTGTTATGTGAAAACATTATGTGGGGTACTTGCTTTATGCAAAAAATTATGGTATGACCAAAATGTTGGTAACAATACTTGGTGTCAAAATCAGACATGTCATCATACATTTTATTTTTTGTGAATACAACAGATTTTTCTAAATCAGACAGCATACTATTTACAGTTTCTAAAGAACAACTAGAGCGCTAACAGTCTTACTTATGACAACAGTATGGCACAACAGAAGCCATCTTGATTGGAATAAAATGGTAAGTCTGAAAACATTTAATTTAAAAAGGAACGAAATGAGGGGGTTCATTTTGCCATAGAAAGTATGATTAGTGCTGCAGAAAGAAAAATTAGGGCACATTTTGAGTTACCTCTCAAATCCTATTCTATTTCATTAAAAAATTCTTACATGCAGTCTCCCAAGATGGCCACCAGAGACAAAAGAGCCCAAATGTATCCCAAATAGCACCCAGATGTAGCCCAAGTATAGCCCAATGACAGAATGTCCCAGAGTGTTCTAAAGAACAACTAGAACGCTAACAGTCTTACTTATGACAAAAGTATGGCACAACAGAAGCCATCTTGATTGGAATGAAGTGGTAACTCTTAAAACATTTAATTTAAAAAGGAACAATATGAGGATATATTTTGCCATAGAAAGTATGATTAGTGCTGCAGAAAGAAAAATTAGGGCACATTTTGAGTGACTTCTCAAATCATATTCTATTTCATTACAAAATTCTGACATGCAGTCTCCCAAGATGGCCACCAGAGACAAAAGAGCCCAAATGTAGCCCACATATCACCCAGATGTAGCCCAAGTATAGCCCAATGACAGAATGTCCCAGAGTGTTCTAAAGAACAACGAGAGCGCTAACAGTCTTACTTATGACAAAAGTATGGCACAACAGAAGCCATCTTGATTGGAACGAAGTGGTAAGTCTGAAAACATTTAATTTAAAAAGGAACAAAATTAGGGGGTTCATTTTGCCATAGAAAGTATGATTAGTGCTTCAGAAAGAAAAATTAGGCATATTTTGAGTGACTTCTCAAATCCTCTTCTATTTCATTAAAAGAATTCTGACATGCAGACTGAAACATGCACTTTGAATACCAGCAGCAGACTTCCCTGGTGAGCAGTAGCTTTACTACAGTGATATAATGAGCAACTAGAGTGCTAACATTCAGAATTTATGGCAAATGTGTGACACATCTGAATGCCTTCTTGATGGAACCAAAGTAAACAAGCATTGAAAATGCAATAGATCTCGCCCTCGTTTAAGTTAAAGCCATTCTGTTTGTAATGAGGTGGCTTTTTAGCTTTGCTTTTATTAGTGTTTTTCAAACTTTCATGTAAATAACATGCATATGTATGCATATATGCATATGTATGCATGCATTTATATTTGTATTTATATAGATATGCAGATTATATATGTTTATATATGTATATATATATATATATACACATACATATATATAAATGCATATATATGCATATATTACCTACTGGCGGTCGCCAGTAGGTAGTTATAGTTAGGACCTAGTTTCCATAGGAAATCCTCAACATTCTATTTGGATTAACTTTGGCTCTGGTGGATGAATCTTTGCCAATTTCTCAAAGAAGATGGCTTGGTCCGCTGCGCTCCTTCCCGGAAAGTTTGAGGGGGATTGGTGAAGCGGGAGCTGAGATAAAAGGGGGGTCCCAAAACGTGTTTTCTCCATGTTATTTTCCATAGGACGTTTAGACACGGCTACAGGTCGAACGGCTGAATGGGTTTATAAGAAATTTGGCAAAACTGTAGAGTCCGGCTCGCAGATTACGCTTTTTTTGGAATGGTGTAAATCCGTTCAGTAGTTGCTGAGAAAATTAAAGTTAAAGTCAATTATATATCTGTAAGCGCGCCCGGGTGCGCGCACTCAAGCGGCTGCGCGCGAGCGGAATTTTTTTTGCTGCTTGACGTGTGTTAACGTTCGATTCGAAGGAAATCAGGAAGTGTTGACCGCCATTTTGTCACTGCGAGTAAATATATTGTTCATTTGAAAGCATTGGAACATGGAAAGGGGAGAAGGTAGAGATTGTTTTGCTGCGTAGGTTTTCTCAGGGTGTGCAGTAAGGTCCTTAAAGGCGAAAATATATATATATATATTTTTTTTTAAGTTGCGGGGTGCGCGCCCTCGGGCGCGCACACTTATTTAGAAGAGTGTGAAAATGGAGATAAATCAGAAGTTTGAGTGCTTTGATATAAGGTGGCTCTGAAAAGAGCCCTTGTGTTAATTGAGTTTTTTCTGCATTTATAAGGAAGTAGCGATGCAGAGCCGGATGTTGCAGAGGAAGATTCTGTTTCTGTCTTCCTTCTTACTTAGTTATGGTTTTTTCACTCTCACTCCAGGCTTTTAGTCTGTGGATGGAAATCCATGAACCTAGACTCACCTATGAAAATCATACTATTGATGCTTGACTGAGGCCAAGGAGATCAGAGTGCATGTGTGTGTAAGGTGATGTACCTTTGGGGAGATGATGTTACGTTTAAACGTACTAAACACAAGGAAGGTCCTAGGGGTAAGTTTATCGACCTCAACTGTTAAATCCCCTACACAGAATTGACACCAACCAAAATTAACGGTGAGTCCAAGAACAGACAATGTACCCAAAATATAGCAACACCAGGGAGTAGTTTAATTATAAACAAGTTCCCATCAGTCCACCATCGAGACCGCCCTTCATCATCTGGGATCTTTTATGTTTATAAATAACACAAAGAGGGTAAAAAAACCTGGGCTGGCAGATGGCTAAGCCATGCACAGGAAAAACCGTAGTGTTATTATAGATGTGCGAAGAAGGCGTGTATACTCGGGGAACTGAAAAGCAGTGCAAAGAAAAAGTGTATGTGAAAGAGAGAAAGGCTCTAAAATTAGGTCGTGATCGGGAAAACAATTTTAATAGACACCCTCACACTCCTAAATCAATAAAAACAGTGCAAACTTAGTGGTGTAACAAATGACCACTAAAAAAGGTGTAAGGTCGACATGTTTCTGCAGACAGTTGGAGTCTAGTGATCTCCTGCTGCTTCTTCAGGACCATTAGTGCTACTGCTGAATTAAAATAACAAAAACCATATCACCTGATGGTGTATGTGTGTTCATCTTCTCATCCTAAGAGAAAAAACGTATATAGAAGGGTACAAAGTCAAGAATACTTTTAACAAAAAACAACATGCACTATGTGCCATCATTTCAATGTGCTGGTCGTAAACAATTATCGACCATCATCTCGGACTGTCAAGGTCAGTCACAATCACCACTACAATCAATGTGTAGAAGTAAATTCACTCACCCACGTGATGGGAAGGAACTGCCCCACCTCACCTGGCACGAGCTCAGGTAGTGGATGCACCGCACTAAGAAAAAAACGTATTAACTTGTCGAAAGTTCGATTCGTTGCTGCAAACAGGCTACCAAATTGACGAATCACTTTGTGCGGGTGGGTCACCAACCTACTGACATCCTTTGGACGGTATTAGACCAACCATGGATTCCTCCATCAGTAACAGACATTACCAAATTCTTGTTCAAATGTGAACAGAAGTGGGTCTACCGTCTTCGAAGTGACAAACTTGGGTTGAATGATGACATCCCCTGGATGTCCCTTTAATTACAATACTGGTTCAGGTTAGTCATCGGATTTGGATCTCGGTCAAACTACATGCTTTGTAATATAGTGATCGGATGGTTACCATGTAGTTGAGAATACTCCTCGGGTAACATGATGCATCCTATTCCAGGATACATCACATTGTGATGGACATATTGACCTTTTGTCAGATTGGGTTACTGTGGTCCTTAAGTCCAACTATCTTTACCCAAGACTGAGCGTCGATGGGTCCCCCTGATTTATGTACATAGGGACCTCTTTGTTAAATATATTGCTTAAAGAAGATCCTTTAATCTTTTCATGTACATAGGGACCTCTTTGCTAAATATATTGCTTAAAGAAGATCTTTTAATTCATTCATGTACAGAGGGACTTCTTTATTAAATATATTGCTTAAAGAAGATCTTTTAATTTGATTGGGAGCTCCCTGTAACTCATGTCTCCTTATGAGGTCTGGAATCTACACTGTGGGAGACTATGTCCTTTGGGAACTACATTTCCCATTATCAGCGCGCTAATTGGCCACTGAGTATTAATTGTTTTTTAACAATAATATCGTCCTTTGACTAGCTCCCTGTTTGTTTAAATTAAGGGTGGTATTGTTTATGTTGCGCACGTCCTCTAAAGAGGACTCGAACCGGCGAACGCGGCAGTTCAATACTCCGTGGGAACTACAATTCCCATGACTACCAGCACATCATTGAGGGCGCGCGGCGCGCTGTACGCTATGACGCACTACACGCGTCAGGAAACGCCTAGCCCGCCCCAAACACTGAGGCGGATGAAGGCATTTAAACCTCGTCGGTGCACCGCGTCGGTTCCTCCCTACGAGAGAGCTTAGAGGGACGACCGGTGCACCGACGGATAGGTGAGTGAGCTTATGCCTGAGTGATGAGCGTTTGGCTACTAGCTGTGGATTTTGAACTTTGCAATGCATCAAGAATCTTTGAAAAATTGTAGAGATGTTTTAAAAGTGGCGCTTGGTCATGAGGTTTGGCATGGGAACCCAATAACTATCAATCTTGAGTTACATTTTACTAAGCTACCCACGCAACCAGGTGGGGTTCTGTGGCAATGACGGGGCGGGGCGCCGTGTGTGGCGCTTGTTGAGATCAATTGGGCTAGGACTACAGGTGTAGATACATCTGTTTAATTGTTGTTTTTTTCTTAGTGCGGTGCATCCACTACCTGAGCTCGTGCCAGGTGAGGTGGGGCAGTTCCTTCCCATCACGTGGGTGAGTGAATTTACTTCTACACATTTATTGTAGTGGTGATTGTGACTGACCTTGACAGTCCGAGATGATGGTCGATAATTGTTTACGACCAGCACATTGAAATGATGGCACATAGTGCATGTTGTTTTTTGTTAAAAGTATTCTTGACTTTGTACCCTTCTATATACGTTTTTTCTCTTAGGATGAGAAGATGAACACACATACACCATCAGGTGATATGGTTTTTGTTATTTTAATTCAGCAGTAGCACTAATGGTCCTGAAGAAGCAGCAGGAGATCACTAGACTCCAACTGTCTGCAGAAACATGTCGACCTTACACCTTTTTTAGTGGTCATTTGTTACACCACTAAGTTTGCACTGTTTTTATTGATTTAGGAGTGTGAGGGTGTCTATTAAAATTGTTTTCCCGATCACGACCTAATTTTAGAGCCTTTCTCTCTTTCACATACACTTTTTCTTTGCACTGCTTTTCAGTTCCCCGAGTATACACGCCTTCTTCGCACATCTATAATAACACTACGGTTTTTCCTGTGCATGGCTTAGCCATCTGCCAGCCCAGGTTTTTTTACCCTCTTTGTGTTATTTATAAACATAAAAGATCCCAGATGATGAAGGGCGGTCTCGATGGTGGACTGATGGGAACTTGTTTATAATTAAACTACTCCCTGGTGTTGCTATATTTTGGGTACATTGTCTGTTCTTGGACTCACGTTTAAACGTAGCCTCTGAGTGCTTAGTTCGGTTCTGTTCTCTCACTGTTGTTGATTTAGAGCCCCAAATACAAAGGCTTGTTGTTGCTTGTGAATCCCCAAGTGTATATTTGCTCATACTGATCCATAACGCCCCGGCGTATCCATGTCGTAGGATGCACGAGTGGGCGAAACTCAGCTGGCCGAGCAAGAATTGGGGAGGGGGCAGGAGTCAAGAGGAAACAAGGAGGGGTTTTCATCATTTGGGACAAAAAATATTTCTAAACCAATGAAAAGTTTTATTAACAAGTCACATGACCTGTTATGCTTACGTTACGCGCTCCGTGCCGCGCCCCGGATTGCTTCCGGGAAGCTGCGCTTCGCGCCTCGCGCACCGGAGCACTTCCGGGTGCGCTAACGCAGCGTGTCATATGACGCATTATGCAACAACGCGATACGTCGTTGGGGCTCCACCGGAACTCATTGAATTGGTAGTCTACAGTGTTTCTGGAAGTTTCAGACTGAAGCTGGCGTCAGCATGAGAGCACCCCGTGGCTACGTCGTGGCCATTCTGCGAGCAATCATGGCAGAAGCTCCCCACCAGAACTCTGCGGGAGTCGGGGGCCCCGGTGACTCTTGTAGAATCTTCAAGGCTGATGGGACGCTTTTGGGAATGGGGCCCATGCCGTAGCAGTCAAGCGTCCGAGTTCCAGGGTTGTCCAGAGCCATCCTTGCAGGCCATGCCCAAGTCTGTGGAGCCGACCGCCATTTCCTGAGCTCCGTGGCAGCTGCCTGTCGCTGTACCGGAAGAGTGGGTGCAATTCAGCCGGATGGCGGGTGAGACGCTGTAATAGCAAGAGCAGGCGTGATTCAGCTGGCCGAGCGAGGCACTGTGCCGCAGGAGCGGGCGCAACTCAGCTTGTCGAGTGAAGCGCTGGGGTGTAGCTGAGAAACCTCCACCTGGGGAGGTGGGGGAGGCTCGTTCGCGCCGCCTCTCCCTTCCAGTGCACCCCACGCCGTCTCCTGGCGCAGGTATATGTGATGGTTGGACCAGGGCACCGCAGGACGTGTCTTCAGGTCAAACGGATTGTGGGACAAGGTCCAGAATGGAAGAGTCACCAAAAGGCTAAAAGTTCCGCCGGACCCCGGGAGCCGGCCGCCTATGTCGAGTGAAGTGCTGGGGTGCAGCTGAGAAACCTCCACCTGGGGAGGTGGGGGAGGCTCGTTCGCGCCGCCTCTCCCTTCCAGTGCACCCCACGCCGTCTCCTGGCGCAGGTATATGTGATGGTTGGACCAGGGCACCGCAGGACGTGTCTTTAGGTCAAACCCTCAACTATGGCACCCAACATCCAGGACTTATGACATTTGTGGAAGGCAGTGACATCGAAGCATCTCAGGGACCAAGCATATGCAGAGTCCTTCCTACAGCCTCTGCGTTCCTTCTTACCTAGTTATGGTTTTTTCACTGCCACTCCAGGCTTTTAGTCTGTGGATGGCAAACTATGAACCTACACTCACCTATGAAAATCTTACTATTGATGCTTGACTGAGGACAAGGAGATCAGTGAAGCGCTAGGGTGTAGCTGAGAAACCTCCACCTGGGGAGGTGGGGGAGGCTCGTTCGCGCCGCCTCTCCCTTCAAGTGCACCCCACGCCGTCTGCTGGCGGAGATGTTGCAGCAGGCTGCCATGTAAATAGTTATTTAATTAAACGTTTTACCCTGTTACTTTGTTGGTGTGTTGTATATATTTATAATATTTGCATAGGGTTTCTCGTTATTTTGGGCGGGGTGGGCGGCGGAGGAATTTCACTGAAAAAACCATGCATTTGGATCGATGTTGCAGCAGGCTGCCATGTAAATAGTTATTTAATTAAACGTTTTACCCTGTTACTTTGTTGGTGTGTTGTATATATTTATAATATTTGCATAGGGTTTCTCGTTATTTTGGGCGGGGTGGGCGGCGGAGCAAATTCACTGAAAAAACCATAGGTTATAGACCATATATAGTTAAATATCTCAAGTCCATCTCTGCACTCGATGGAGATACAGTTTGTCGATCAAAAATGTGCTGGCCACCTCTAATGGTAATAGCGTGGCCAGGGCTTTTGTCAATCCCTCTGCAAATTGCACAGGGTGCTCTTGTTTGACATGCCGCACCATGGTATGTATGGAAAAGGAATATTTTTTTGTTGGATTTCCTCTTGAGAGAAACGAGTCACATATCGTGCAGGTTACTTTTGGTGCATTTACTTTCTTTTGATCTTCAGGATAAGTGAAAAATTGCCAGATGAAAGATTCTTTTTTTCTTCTTAAAGGTAGTCGATCATTTTGTTCAGATTCGGAAGATGAATGAGATACGGTAGCCATTTCACCAAAGTCTTCCGAAAAATGTAGGATGTTGTTCTCTCTTGAGAGTAGAAAAGATAGTGAGAGAAGTGGGTGGAGTGCTGCGTGTAAATTCCAGAATAGAAACTAGTAAGAACCAATTGGAAGTGTTGTTTTCATGTTGCAGCAGGCTGCCATGTAAATAGTTATTTAATAAAATGTTTTACCCTGTTACTTTGCTGGTGTGTTGTATTTATTTATAATATTTGTATAGGGTTTGTCGTTATTTTGGGCGGGGTGGGCGGCGGAGCCGAGCTATCTTGCAGCCATCATGGCGTCGAGCTCGGTTTCTCTCACTAGTTTCATATTTCTCATGAGGGGTTGTTCCTAATGTTTCTATTTTAGCGAGGTGAAAAAGAGATCCTATCAGTGGCCTACTGATTTTGCTCGATTCCTTTTGTTTTTTCTCACGATTTTTAAGTTAAAGTTTGCTAGCACGATACAGCGGCTGGTCCGCATTTTATATATGTCTTTTTTATTAGGGGTCTCCTCCGGTGGAGTCGGACGATCTACCTCTAATAACCGGTAAGTGTTCCTCTGAAGGAATGCATCTTGAAAGTGGCTGACTGTAATGTATGATATTTCACTCAGTGACTTTCAGGCCCATGCTGTTTCAAAACTGTGCATGTGCTTGAAGCAGGCGTAGGTATTGACGCAGCATTGTGAATATAGTGCATTGGTGAGCCTTGCTGGAGCTGCATCACAGTTGCGATGCAACTCTAGCAATGTATTAGTTTTTGAGCACAGATGTGTTACGCATGTATGGTGTTTTTGTACCATGGTGCGCCACATTTCAAATGTGGCACACCATGGGTAACGGAGCACTACCATACTGTGGTGCACATTAACTGGTGCATATCTGGGTATGAAGTAGTTAACATAAATCTGCCCCATAGGTTACAAATCCGCGTTTAGTAGACTGTTTGGCCTTTGTAGTTTTAAGTTTTTTCTATTATTCTATGTAGGTATGTAATATTGCAAGATTTTTGTCACGAAAAAGAAGCCATGAGTATTGGGTTTGTGAAAGATTGCAAGATTTTTAAAATTAAAAAGGAAAAATCATGGCATTGTTTAATATAGTATTGTAAATACTTATCTTTAACAATGATGAGAGAGTAAAAAAAGGTTAACCTGATGTTCGAAAGTTATTCACAGGCTTTTTTAGAGGAAGTATTCTATATGATTGTAGCGTGGGTGTTTCACTTTTTTATAGGTAATAGAATGCATTCTGCAAGCATGTAGTACTCCTCCTGCTACAGCATAAATATTCTTCAGTGCTTATTTTCATTTCGTAAGTGGTATTGAGACCGACACAGAACTTCAATGGATCGGAGGGGCTGTTCCTGTGCATCTGGAGGACTGCCAAGCCGTTGCAGCAGTGGGAGTGAGGCCTCTCACGACAGAGAACTTCAATGGATCGGAGGGGCTGTTCCTGTGCATCTGGAGGACTGCCAAGCCATTGCAGCAGTGGGAGTGAGGCCTCTTACAGGGGCGTAGCGCAGCACCTTTTGATGTTCACAATTGCAGATAACAGGGTAGAGATGTGCGAGAAGTGGGTGGAGTGCTTCGTGTAAATTGCAGAATAGAAACTACTAAGAACCAATTGGAAGTGTTGTTGTGAAGTCACATGACTTCACATGCGCGTCTCAGGACGTGTACGCGGTGATAGTATCTGGTCACGTACGCCATTTGGAAGTAGCGGTCTAATTCAGCGAAGTTTCAAAACGTGAAAAGGAGTAAATCCAAATATATCCGGATTTAATATATCTTCTGAGCTGGAATCAAGCATACAATTGTTAAAGTATAAAACCTTTTATATTTTTTTTTAAAATACCAAGGTGTGTACATTCGGTCACACACAAAAGTTTAAAAAGACATTCGGCTCCATTTAATGAAAATTTTCATAATAATAAAAAAGAAGCCTAGGTTTACTGTCTTTGACGTAGTATAAGTTCTTTGATGGGTCTATGAAGAAATTTAATACGTTGCAATCGCGAAGTTTTCCCGAAATATATAGGCGGGTGCGCGCACACGGTCGCGCACGAACGAAAGCCAAAAAAGGGGAGATAAACCCCCTTTATAATATGCTCCTGGAGCTGTTTTTGGTACAATGAGTTAGTTCTGAAAAGAACTTTTTTTTTTTATTTTTTTAAAACAAGTGTTATGTTGTTTGATGTTGGACCAGGGCACCGCAGGACGTGTCTTTAGGTCAAACCCTCAAGTATGACACCGAACATCCAGGACTTATGCCATTTGTGGAAGGCAGTGACATCGAAGAATCTCAGGGACCAAGCATATCCAGAGTCCTTCCCGGGGTATTTGCACAACGGTCCTCCACCCCTAGGCCGTCAGCTATGCTACCTTGACAGGAACAGTGTCATGCAGTTTTTGATTTTTTTAACTTGCAACAACATTTTCATGTGTGACACAGGATCAAAATGAAATGAAGAAATTTATCTTTTCTCGGGGCATTTATGACTCTCAATTTTTAGTTTAGTAAGAATGAGGCTCTGCTCTCCGTACAGAAGAATTTCTCCACACTCATTGCATTTCATGTGCACCTTTGCAAGATATGGTCTCAAGTCCATCACAGCTCTCGATGGAGATACAGGTCGTCCACCAGAAGATGTGCTGGCCACCTCTGATGGTAATAGCGTGGCCAGGGTTTTTGTCGATGCCTGTGCAAATTCCACAGGGTGCACTTGTTTGACATGCCGCACCATGGTATGTATGGAAAAGGAATATTTTTTTCTTGGATTTCCTCTTGAGAGAACCGAATAACATATCGTGCAGGTAACTTTTGGCGCATTCACTTTCTTTTGTTCTTCAGGATAAGTGAAAAATTGCCAAATAAAAGATTCCTTTTTTCTTTTTAAAGGTAGTCGCTCATTTCCTTCAGATTCGGAAGATGAATGCGGGGCGGCAGCCATTTCAGCAAAGTCTTCCGAAGGGTGGTGAACGTCGTTCTCTTTTGAGAGTAGAAAAGATAGTGAGAGGAGTGGGTGGAGTGCTCCGTGTAAATTGCAGAATAGAAACTACTAAGAACCAATTGGAAGTGTTGTTTTCAAGTCACATGACTTCACATGCGCGTCTCAGGACGTGTACGCGGTGATAGTATCTGGTCACGTACGCCATTTGGAAGTAGCGGTCTAATTCAGCGAAGTTTCAAAACGTGAAAAGGAGTAAATCCAAACATATCCGGATTTAATATATCTTCTGAGCTCGATTCAAGCATACAATTGTTAAAGTATAAAACCTTTTATATATTTTTTTTAAATACCAAGGTGTGTACATTCGGTCACACACGAAAGTTTAAAAAGACATTCGGCTCCATTTAATGAAAATTTTCATAATATTAAAAAAGAAGCCTAGGTTTAGTCTCTTTGACGTATTATAAGTTCTTTGATGGGTCTATGAAGAAATTCAATAAGTTCAGATTGAAAAGTTTTCACGAAATATATAGGCGGGTGCGCGCAGTCGGTCGCGCACGAAAGCCTGGAAATGCGCTATCCATTTTATTGAGAACTGTTGCCGAGAGTGCGCACACCGGGTCGTGCACGAAAGTTTAGAAAGGCTATTTTTATTTACAGGCAAATTTTAATGCGTTGAAAAAAAGGCAAGGTACAGACTTTCTAATTCTGTATCGCTTTACAAGGAGTCTCTATGCAACTTGAACAGTGAAGAAAACGGCTTGTTTCTGAAAAAAATATTGCCAGAACTTTATTGACAAAAGTATAGGTTGTATACACGAGATATTTCTGAATTAGCATTTTAAAAACCAATGAAATTCACTGAAAAAAACCATAGGTTTTACACACGTTATAGTTAGGAAGTAGCATTTACAAAACCTATGAAATTCACTGAAAAAACCATAGGTTTGACACCAGTTATAGTTAGCTGGAAATTTTACTGATATAAAACCAATGAAATTCCACGTTATAGTTAGTTGGACTCACTATAACTTGCGTGTGTAATGCACTGCTGATGACGTCACATATTACATCACTCATGACATCACTGATGACACCATCCAGTGAATGTGTGTCTTTCTGAAAAATAAATATGTGTTATATATGTATATATTATTGAATATCTTAGTGAATACATATATTACTGAGTAATGCTTAAATATTTAAATATATTTATTAGTGTTTCACTTTGTGTATAAGTGGCTGCATGGGTTGATGAGTAGGTACATGTGTATGTATATAGGTTATTAGATGTTTTTCTTAGTATCAGTATGAGTGTTTGCATGGTTTGGTGGGGGTATTACTTACTACATAGATGCAAGAATGACTGAGTCTCTGTTTGTATGTGTTTTGAAGACAGCATATGTGAAGGATTGTATGGGTGGATTAGTGTGTATATGTCTGTGTTAGTGAGTGAATGACTGTCTTATTAGTGTCTTTATCAGTAACTACATTTGTTTTAATGTAGTATATGTGAATATTGATGTATATAAGTGAGTATATGTGAGAGTGAGGGATTGTAAGAGTTCCTGTTTAAATTAGTATGTGTTTCTATAAGTGATTTTTTAAGAGAGTAAGTATGTGTAAGTTTCCTTAGAAGTAAAGTGGTAGTGTGTGTATAGCTGTTTATGCAAATAAATGGATGTTCAATAGTTTATTTGCATGTGTGAGTATGTGTGAGTATGTGTGTGAATAACTTTTGGATGACTGTCGGTGTGTCGGTGTGTAACACGATGTGTAGGTGTATCACTACATAGTGAATATATGTATGAGTGACTATATAGAACTGTTGGTGAATTAGTGCATGTGTATATAGATGGTGGAATTATTGAATTGGTTGTTGTAACTGGTATGGGTATCTCCATTTTTTTGAAAATTTTAGTTTCTATTTTTGAATATGTGTTTCAAGGGTTAGATTACAGTGAAAGGAGGTCTGTCACTGTGTCACAAGGATGGTGTCATCAGTGATGTCATGAGTGATGTAATATGTGACGTCATCAGCAGTGCATTACACGCGCAAGTTATAGTGAGTCCAACTAACTATAACGTGGAATTTCATTGGTTTTATATCAGTAAAATTTCCAGCTAACTATAACTGGTGTCAAACCTATGGTTTTTTCAGTGAATTTCATAGGTTTTGTAAATGCTACTTCCTAACTATAACGTGTGTAAAACCTATGGTTTTTTCAGTGAATATATATATATATATATGTGTGCGTGTAGATAGACCGAGGCACAAGAAAGCAGAAAAACAAACGTGAAGAACACAAAAAGGGGGCAGGGTAGATACAACCCTGACCCCCTAGGCCTGCCCAGGTGGTCCCACAAAGACCAAAAAGGCCCACATTTCTTTTTTAAAAAACCTGGTCTGTTTTTTTAAAAATTACCCCCCCGGGGGGACCAAATCGCGGCGGCATAGTGATAAAGAAGTGTGGGGGGTCCACAATTCCCCCAACACTGCCCCGGGGACCGCCGCCCCCGGGGCAAAGCAACACAGCCCCTTGGCGCATACTGGAGGCTCCTGGTGGGCTACTTGGTCCCCAGGGACCCCCAGTATGCAAGGGGAATTAGTTCCTATTCTGCAAACACACCAGGGGTTGCGCTGCAGAGAGGTGTAAAAAAGGGTGTGGCCTCATTACACCTCTCTGCAATGCAGCACCCTGGCACATACTGCAGGTTCCAGGTGGGCTAGTTGACCCCCAGGGACCCACAGTATGCAAGGGGAATTAGTTCCCCCTCTGCAAACACGCCCGGGGGCTGCGTTGCATAGAGGTGTTAAAAAGGGTGTGGCCTCATTACACCTCTCTGTAATGCAGCTCCCTGGCTTATACTGGAGGCTCCTGGTGGGCTAGTTGCCCCCCAGGGACCCCCAGTATGCAAGGGGAATTAGTTCCTCCTCTGCAAACGCGCCAGGGGTTGCGCTGCAGAACGTTGTAAAAAGGGGGCGTGCCCTCTGAACACCTCCCTGCAAAAATGTAGTAAATCAGTATAAAAAAAATAACTATTAATAGATTTAAAAATTGTTATTTTAAAAACCTTTCATTTCATTTCATTTGAGATGTCATCAGTGATGTCACTGACCATGTCATGAATTATCTAATATGTGACATCATCAGCAGTGGATTGCGGGTGAGCGAAATATAGTTAGTACAACTAACTATATAGGAGCAATTTCAATGGTTTTGTATGAGTGAAATGTCCAGCTAACTATAACACCCCTAAAACTTATAGTTTTTTGAGTGAATTTCAAAGGTTTTTTAAAAGCTAATTCCTAACTATATAAGGCCTGAAACCTATGGTTTTTTTCAGTGAATATATATATATATAGCGTGCAATTTGGACAATTCCAGCAGGCTGTTACGTATCTTGATTCAGTATGCGGAGAGCGATGGCGTAAAGTTGGGAGTGGTTATAACAGATTTGAATGAACAGATTGGAAAGTTGGATTATTCGGAACAAGAACAGAGACTTCGTGACGCAATGCTACAAAGGCTCACTAAAGAGGAGGATGTAATCAAGAAAAGAAAAACTTTCAAATTTCATAGAGACAAACTTGATTACCAAAATGGCCGTATATTTACTTTCTCCAAGAAATATGATCAGCCCAAGGGAACGGCCGTACCTCCAACCTCCAACAGCTGGGACCGGACAGAGCGGGCGGAGAATGAGCAGCGGAACAGTGGCGATGCGGTGGGGTTTACCAAGCGGTCGTTGGGTCAGGAAGTGGAATGCCTGAGAAACGACCGCAGACAGACCCTAAGATCACATACCGCAGATGCAAAAACAAACAAAAGCACAACCTCAAGCGCAAGTGGCGGAGGCGGAGTCGGGCAGCAAACTGGCACAGGGAAGCCACCCCCGAGGGGTCGGGGACGCAAATGATGGAATCACCGGTAAACACACAAGTAAGCAGTAAACTGTCTATTATCAATCTCTCAAATATCCACTTGACCGCCAGTGAAACTAAGACACTATCACTGGGTTTGACATACTGCCCACTTTGCACGTTTGATTATGCGCGCACCAGAATGGACTTTTTTAAATATATCAGGAAACTGAAACTTAAGAAGCTGTTCTTGCTGAATAAGTTTAAAGCGCGCGCAACATCTCAGGCTGGGAATATGACTGATTTGGATTCAGCCCCTTGTTTGGCAGGAGAAGTGGGCTTGTATGGGGTTTTGGATGAACTTAACAGAGAAGGGGGAACTTTGGAGGACACCGGCATAGAACAACAGTTGATAACAAATGCCCCAGCGGCAACAGATTTTAAAGCTAAATCAACTTTTAACCCGGTGCTAACCTTTGACAATATAGAGGTATTCAACAATCTGGTAACAGTTGACTTGAAAAAATTGCATCAGGTGTCCATGGCCAAAGATGCTAAGAGTAAAAAGTGCAATAATGCTTATGGCAGCCTAATGAAAAAATTACAGGGAGACAACAATGTAATTGTTAAGCAGTCAGATAAGGGGGGCAATATTGTCATATGGCCCAAAGAAATGTACATGGAGGAAGCTCTATATCAACTCAATGACAGAAATTGTTATTGTAGGAGTGATTGGAAGACAGCTAGAGCGGCTTGGGATGCTTTCCATACCAGATTATACTCTTGGAAGGGCATGGGATTGCTGAGTGGGGATGAGCAGAAGTTCCTTAGATCTAATTATCCAGTAATCCCTGTCTTCTATATGATTCCGAAGGTCCACAAGAATTTATCCAAACCACCGGCAGGCCGATAATTTCAGCCAGACAGGGTACATTTGAGAACACCTCCCGATACATCGATCATTTTCTGCAGGTACATGTGAAGGCTCTGCCCTCGTACATTAGAGACACTGGGGATTTCTTGGACAAAATTGGATCTGTTGTGTGGCAGGAAGATTACTTATAGTTAACACTTGATGTAACTTCTCTGTACACCAGTATAAATCATGTTGATGGCTTGCGGGCGGTGAAACATTTTTTGCAGAAAAGGCCGGCCTGTATGCTACAACATAACAGCTTGATCAGTGAGATGACAGAGATCTGCCTCAAAAGCAACTTCTTCCTGTTTCAAAAGCAGGTGTTTCAACAACTGAGGGGAGTTGCGATGGGGGCCTGCTTCTCCCCAAGCTACGCGTGCTTGCACATGGGGCTTTGGGAGGAGCAGGTCCTTGGGGGAACCTATGAGAAAACAGTGGCTAACAACATCATAGCATGGTACAGGTTCATAGATGACCTTTTCATCATTTGGAGAGGGTCAGAGGTCAAGGCATCCTTGTTCATTTCGGATATTAATAAAAACGATTTGAACTTAAGGTTCACTGGTTAGATCAGCAGTACAAAAGTTACCTTTTTGGATGTGGAGGTTAGCATCGCTAACCGAAGGATAGCAACAGATCTGCACCGCAAAGAGACAGCGGGCAATACGGTTTTGCACGCCACCAGCCATCCCCCAGCCCACCTGATTCGGAGCATCCCCTACGGGGAGATGCTAAGGATCAGGAGGATTTGTAGTACGGTAGAAAACTGTACCAGAGCCCAGAGTGCAAGCAGGGAAAGATTTGTGGAGAGAGGGTACTCTGGAGAAATGGTGGAAGGGGCAATAAGACGTGCCAACAAACCCTCTGGGCATGATATGATTGCCAATGTTGAACCAACACAAGCACGAGAAGACAAGGAGTCTGGTCAGCCTAGGTTGATAACAGCTTACAGCCGGCAGCACAAAGAGATACACAACATAATCCGCAAGAACTGGCAGGTCATCAAGGGAGATCCGGTGATTGGGGGGATCTTAGCTGATAGGCCAGCGATAACATACAGTCGGGCCAGATCTATGAGCGATATGTTGGTGAGCAGCAGTCCTGAAGTGGCTGATGACAACTGGCTTGGGAAAAGTAGGGCTTTATTAAATGTGCTATCTGCAAGGCATGTAGGATAGGGAAAAGCCGTACTTCCTATACCACGCCTTTCAGTGACGAGGTAATGAGCATCAAAAAGAAAATCACCTGCAAATCAGACTTTGTAGTTTACGTGTTGGAATGCGCTTGTGGTCTGCGTTACGTGGGCAGCACGAAAATGCAGGTCCACAAGCGCATTCTTCAACATTTAAGGGCAATTAGCAACAGGGATGAAACTAACCCTGTTGCTAGACACGTGAATTCATGCCACGGGGGTGACACTGGGTGTCTCCAGTACTATGCTATAGATATGGTTCCGCCCCTTCGAAGAGGGGGCGATAGGGAAGCCCGGCTTAGAATATTGGAGACTCGATACATCTTAGAGCTCAATTCAAAAACTCCTAATGGCCTGAACCAAACTGAAGATTTACATTCGTGTCTGTATTAAATATGAAAAATTTTGTGTTTTTTTTTTTGATCAGCAAAACATATGTACTGTAATGAAGTTTGAGTAGACTGTATATACATGAAATAATGTCGAACATTAGATGGCTTTTTTAACAAATAATTCTTTATGGTGATGGGTGTAGTGTTACTTTTAACTTCTGGGAAGTAATGTTTATTCACTGAGACTTAAAGAAAAAGTTAAAGCGGTTTAGAGTGCATTAGAAGCTTTCTCTCAGTAAACAGCAGTGTGGACGCAGTGGTGACAGGAGTTGGTATGCCCACTTGGGCTCAATTTTGAGAAATGGTCCTCAAACATGTATTCCTCAGCAATATACTTAGGCTTTTTCCCATTTGCGTAATTTGCACATCACAGAGCGAATTTGCACAGAATTAATGGAATGTATATTTTTTAGTCATGATTTTAACATGCAATATACAGTGTCATTTTATTCTTTGAATTGATTTTATATTCGAATCAATTCAATTAATGGGAATATGCGTGAGGGTGACATGAGGACAAAGAGTCAACAAGAGTCAACATGTGTTGAAAAAGCAATAATTTTTTTTAACTGTTTGATCTCTTACGTATACGTGTTGTTTAATAGCACAGATGGACCATGACTGATTAATGTATGCACTGAAATCTTACATGCAATGTATCGTGCATTTTTTCCTGGACCAGGCTGAAGTCTGTTTTTTATGTCCACAGGCTGGGAGGTCAGCTGATGACGCACTTGCACTTTAAAATGATTGGTGGAATGCCAGACCATGTCATGTGATCAAGGGGCTAAGGTCCCGAAACGCGTCATGGCGGCGTGTTTTTCTGCACGAGGATGAAATAAAATAAAAATGCAATTTTCCATCTGGGTCCGGTTTTCGTTTTTGTTCTGAAGCTGCATTTGGGGCATTACGGAGTTCGTCTCATATATATATATATATATTCACTGAAAAAAACATAGGTTATAGACCATATATAGTTAGGAATTAGCATTTAAAAAACCTTATTTTACTCACACAAAACCATTGAAATTCCATATATAGTTAGTTGCACTAACTATATATCGCGCACCCGCAATCCACTGCTGATCATGTCACATATTACATCATTCATGACATGGTCAGTGACATCACTGATGACATCACTGATGACATCTCAAATGACATCACTGATGAGATCACTGATGACGTCATCCAGTGACTGTGTGTTTCTGTGAAGTTTAAATATGTTTTACATATTGAAGAATGAGTAGATGTATAAGTGTCTGGACGAAGGATTTAGTAGGTGCATGACTGAATGTATGAGTGAGTGATTAAATGTGTCTCACTGAGTGCATGGGTTAGTGACTAAACTGTCTTAATTTGTGCATCATTATGTCTGTTGTTCTGTAAACTGCTGCATGTGTTGATCATTAGCTATACGAGAGGCTATATGTGTTATTAATTGGTTGCCCAAGTATTTCTATGGCAGATTGAGTTTGTGTGGGGGTGGCTGGAAGGTGTGTGACTCTATGCATAGATGTGTGAGCAGTTTATTCACTAGGTGTATGAGTTCAAGACTGCATGTGGAAACAGCTACATGGGCAGTTGACTGTGTGCATGAGTGTATTGATGAGTGAATGGATATCTCAATGCTACATGTCATAGTAAGTACATATGTTAAACACAGTACATGTGAGAGTTGGCATATATAAATAACTGTGCATGAGAGCCACTGAATGAGTGAGTGGTTGTATCGATCATTGTGAACTTGTATCAGGGATTGTATAAGAGAGTAAATATGTGTTAGTATATGTTTCAATAAGTAAGGTGTGTTTAACTGTATAGTTGAAGAAATGGAGGTGAGATTGTTTCTTTGCATGACTGACTGGGTGTGTGAGTAACTCCATGGATGAGTGGCAGTGTGTGAGTGTCTGTATACACTGAGTGTATCTAAGGTTATATTAGAGTCTGAAGAGGTTTATCGTATTAGCACAAGAATGATGTCAAATGAGATGTCATCAGTGATGTCATCAGTGATGTCATTTGAGATGTCATCAGTGATGTCATCAGTGATGTCACTGACCATGTCATGAATGATGTAATATGTGACATGATCAGCAGTGGATTGCGGGTGCGCGATATATAGTTAGTGCAACTAACTATATATGGAATTTCAATGGTTTTGTGTGAGTAAAATAAGGTTTTTTAAATGCTAATTCCTAACTATATATGGTCTATAACCTATGGTTTTTTCAGTGAATTTTCAAGGTTTTGTAAATGCTAATTCCTAACTATATATGGTCTATAACCTATGGTTTTTTCAGTGAATTTCAATGGTTTTTTAATAGCAAATATCATAAGCTGTCGAATGTCAAGTACGTGGTAAGTGAAAACATTTTCGTGTTTATGCACACTGATCTGCTTTGAATGGTGCCCCCCCCCCCTCATTTCTATTAGGAGTACTCTCTCTTTGCAGATAGTGAAAGGTAGTTAACGCAGGCCTTTGCCCCCGTTGTAATCCGTCGTGCCTGCTTCTCTCTCCATTTGATTGATTGTTATCCAAGTATTTACTATTTTAGAATTAGTTCTCTTTGGTTCATTCTCTATTTACAAACAAACACAGAGTCGCAATACTCTGTTTAGTCTTTGCAGATAACGAAAAATCGTGTAAAAAAAAGAAAAGGAATCAAGCAAAATCAGTAGGCCACTAATGGGATCTCTTTTTGACCTCGCTAAAATAGAAACATTAGGAACAACCCCTCATGACAAATACAAAACTAGTGAGATGAACTGAACTCCACACAATGATGGCTGCAAAACAGCTCGGCTCCGCCACCCACCCCGCCCAAAATAACGATAAAGAGCGGCTGCCATGATTGGTTGCGGAATGGCCACGACGGAGCTACGAAATGGTGCTGCTCTCATGCTAACCCCAGCTTCAGTCTGAAACATCCAGAAACACTGTAGACTACCAATTCGATCAGTTCCGGTAGCGCCCCAATGTAACCCGGTAGAGAAGAACTAGCCCTCCCCTCTTTGACTAATGGTTCTTGTTGCCTGTCCCTTCTGTTGTCATTTAACAGAACTATTTAGCCTGCTGAAAGGGGTTGTGTTTCGACCGCTGGTTGGTGGAGACATTTTGACTATATTCTGGACCTGCGTTGTCGCGTAATGCGTCATATGACGCGCCGCGTTAGCGCATCCGGAAGTCATCCGGGGCGCGCAGCGCGTAACGTAAGCATAACAAGTCATGTGACTTGTTAATAAAACTTTTCATTGGTTCATTTTACTTTTCTTATTCTAATGATGAAAGCCTTGGTCATATCACCTAAAAATTACGCTTTTAATTACTTCCGAACATTATTTTTTCTTAAATATATGTTATAATGTTCCAGGCTAATGTACTTTCCCGGAAATTTTACAACTGTCCTGCAAGTAAAATATATTCTTTTTTCGAGAAAAAGAGCGTTTCTTCGTCCCATGACGGAGCCGTTGAGCAAAAGAGGGTCGACCTGCTGTCTTAGTCGCCGATACGCCTGAATATGAGATTCTTATCGATCACTTTATGTTGCAGGAATAGAAAACACAACAGCCCTTGACCATTTATCTTTACTGCGTTCCTTCGTATTATACCTTTTACCCTTCATGTAATTGGTCTGCTTTATTTCACTTGCCTTTTAATGATTCTAAAACAGTGACTATTATTAAAAACTTTACCAATGTATATACTACTACCATGTTTTCTTTTAAAAACCTTTATTGTGAAAATTTCATTATACAAATACGAGCCTATAACCACGTGGGCCTGCCACGGAGCAAACTGTAATCGTATATGATGAATAGACATTTACACTGTAGAGGAACGTAACGGGCGGGCCATTAGGTTGCAAGAACTAAGGTGTCTAACAGTTACGGAATCGGTGGACGTACATTTTATAATTAAAATACGACAGGGCCAGTTACAATAAAATTATCTAGATATACATTTGCGGGCAAGTACCATGGGTGACGTTAATTCGAACTTTCAATAGTACAGTAATCAATAACACATCAGAACTTAATATCAATAGGGATGTCGAAATATTCAATCAATTCTCGTCCCCGCCCGCCATGTGCTTCAAAACTGCATACGTATCTCGTGATTTCAAGGTTCTGCAACCAGTACACAACAAGGAGTTACGAGTCCCATTTATTCCGGCGCCATTTTGGGCGAGGACGGGCAGGTCCAGGATATAGTCAAAATGTCTCTACCAACCATCGACTATGATGATGTTCATATGCTGTATTTATTAGAGTAACACTCATCTGTCCACATGAAATTAATTTACCACAATCTAAACATGTCATTTTAATCTTTTCAAAGTTCTTCTAAATATTTGGGACCGTTTCCCTTGCCTCTGAAGCTCTCAGTGCCACTTCTTTGATGAATGTACTAGCAGGTCAGGGGTTCTCCTCCAAATCTCTCTTTTATGCAGCACTATAATTAATTGGTGCCACCTCTCCATATGACGATGCATGGTATAGTTACCACAACTATATTTTTTTTCGGTTCCTCTGGAGAGTTCATCGTGGCAGATGAAGCGTGTAACGTACCGGGCATTTACCTTTTTTTGCATGTACAGGAAAGGAAAAAAAAATCGAGCGTCCAAGTTCTAAGGTGTCCCAGGGCCATTTTAGTGGACCAGGCCCAAATCCAAAGAACAGGCCGCCATTTTGAGAGTCCTCTTGCAGCCGCCTGTCGCTGTAGCATCAAGAGCAGCCGAAACTCAGCTGAATGGCAACTGAAACGGTAAATGGGCGCCCCACTACATTTCAGCATTGTAGGATGACCACACCAGTACAGCAACTTGCTAGACATCACCTCGGTGCCATCCGGATCTCGGCGCCCCACTGCAGATGAAGTGCCTCTCAACTATGAAACCACCACGGTGACATCCGGATCTTGGCGCGTTGTGCTGCCTTCGGCCTATTCGCACATCGGTCCGCTACTGACGCCATCTCACAGGCTAATGGGGTGACCCACGCCGAGTTTCAGCATTGTAGGATGACCACACCAACTTGCTAGACATCACCTCGGTGCCATCCGAATCTTGGCATCTCAACGCCTAGTGGTATCTTCCATACAGAAAATATTGTTACGCTGCCTTTGGCCCCATTCGCACATCAGTCCGCAACTTAGACATCACCTGGGTGCCATCCGGATCTTGGCATCTCAGCGCCTTGTGGTGTCAGTCAGAAAATATTGTTGCGCTGCCTTTGGCCCCATTCGCATATCAGTCCGCTACTGACACCATCTCACAGGCCAATAGGGCGCCCCACGCCGACTTTTACCATTGTACGATGGCCACACCAGTGGCACAACTTGCTAGACATCACCTCGGTGCCATCCGAATCTTGGCATCTCAACGCCTAGTGGTATCTTCCATACAG
This sequence comes from Lissotriton helveticus, assembly GCF_964261635.1. Taxonomy (NCBI): domain Eukaryota; kingdom Metazoa; phylum Chordata; class Amphibia; order Caudata; family Salamandridae; genus Lissotriton; species Lissotriton helveticus. The sequence goes on from NC_136058.1 coordinate 211,228,307, forward strand.
AAAATCTTGTTACGCTACCTTTGGCCCCATTCGCACATCGGTCCGCAACTTAGACATCACCTCGGTGCCATCCGGATCTTGGCATCTCAGCGCCTTGTGGTGTCTTCTACTCCGAAAATATTGTAGAAAATATTGTTGCGCTGCCTTTGGCCCCATTCACACATCAGTCCGCTACTGACACCATCTCACAGGCCAACAGGGCGCCCCACGCCGACTTTTACCATTGTACGATGGCCACACCAGTGCCACAACTTGCTAGACACCACCTCGGTGCCATCCGGACCTTGGCATCTCAGGGCCTTGTGGTGTCTTCAAATCAGAAAATATTGTTGCGCTGCCTTTGGCCCCATTCGCACATCGGTCCGCTACTGACGCCATCTCACAGGCCAACGGGGCGCCCCACGCCGACTTTCAACATTGTAGGATGGCCACAGAAGTGCGACAACTTACTAGACACCACCTCGGTGCCATCCGGATCTTGGCGCGTTGTGCTGCCTTCGGCCTATTCGCACATCGGTCCGCTACTGACGCAAACTCACAGGCCAACGGGGCGCCCCACGCCGACTTTCAGCATTGTAGGATGGCCACACCAGTGCGGCAACTTGCTGGACACCACCTCGGTGCCATCCGGATCTTGGAATCTCAGCGCCTAGTGGTGTCTTCTATTCCGAAAATATTGTTGCGCTGCCTTCGGCCCCATTCACACATCGGTCCGCTACTGACGCCATCTCACAGTCCAACGGGGCGCCCCACGCCGACTTTCAGCATTGTAGGATGGCCACACCAGTGCGGCAACTTACTAGACACCACCTCGGTGCCATCCGGATCTTGGCGCGTTGTGCTGCCTTCGGCCTATTCGCACATCGGTCCGCTACTGACGCAAACTCACAGGCCAACGGGGCGCCCCATGCCGACTTTCAGCATTGTTGGATGGCCACACCAGTGCGGCAACTTACTAGACACCACCTCGGTGCCATCCGGATCTTGGCGCGTTGTGCTGCCTTCGGCCTATTCGCACATCGGTCCGCTACTGACGCAAACTCACAGGCCAACGGGGCGCCCCACGCCGACTTTCAGCATTGTTGGATGGCCACACCAGTGTGGCAACTTACTAGACACCACCTCGGTGCCATCCGGATCTTGGCGCGTTGTGCTGCCTTCGGCCTATTCGCACATCGGTCCGCTACTGACGCAAACTCACAGGCCAATGGGGCGCCCCACGCCGACTTTCAGCATTGTAGGATGGCCACACCAGTGCTGCAACTTGCTGGACACCACCTCGGTGCCATCCGGATCTTGGCGCATTGTGTTGCCTTCGGCCTATTCGCACATTGGTCCGCTACTGACGCCGCCTCACGTGCCAACGGGGCGCCCCACGCCGACTTTCAGCATTGTAGGATGGCCACACCAGTGCTGCAACTTGCTGGACACCACCTTGGTGCCATCCGGATCTTGGCGCGTTGTGTTGCCTTCGGCCTATTCGCACATCGGTCCGCTACTGACGCCGCCTCACGTGCCAACGGGGCGCCCCACGCCGACTTTCAGCATTGTAGGATGGCCACACCAGTGCTGCAACTTGCTGGACACCACCTCGGTGCCATCCGGATCTTGGCGCGTTGTGTTGCCTTCGGCCTATTCGCACATCGGTCCGCTACTGACGCCGCCTCACGTGCCAACGTATTTTCTCCGCATTTTACACCCTATGCCGCATAACAGGTCATGTGACTTGTTTATAAAACTTTTCATTGGTTCATTTTACTTTTGGTTTCCTAATGATGGAAGGCTTGATCATGTGACCTAAAAACAACACTTTTCATTGGATGAAAACTTTTTTTTTTTCCCAAACGATGAAAGCCCCACCTTGTTTCTGGATGTTTCAGACTGAAGCTGGCGTCAGCATGAGAGCACCACCATCTCGTAGCTCAGTCGTGGTCATTCCGCGAGCAATCATGGCAGCCGCTCCCCACCAGAAGCCTGCAGGAGTCGGAGCCCCCAAAACTTTTGATGAATTCTCAAGGCGGAGGGGACGCTTTCGAGAATGGGGTCCAAGACCTAGCAGACAAGCGTCCGATTTCCAAGGTGTCCCAGGGCCATTTCAGTGGACCAGGCCCAAAAAGGAAACAGCCTGCCGCCATTTTGAGAGTCCTGTGACAGCCGCCTATCGCTGCACCGCAAGAGTGGGCGCAACTCAGCTGAATTGCGGCTTTTGACACAGTGGACCAAAAACGGACGGAATGGCAACTGAAACGGTAAAGGGGCGCCCCACTACAACAGATGACACTCCACCTGGAGAGGCCCGTTCACGCCGCCTCCCCCGGGGCGCCCCGCGCCGTTATTCGGAGCAGCATTGTAGGATACCAAAACCAGTGCGGCAACTTACTGGACATCACCTTGGTGCCATCGTTCTGCTGCCTTGGAACTATTCGCGCAACAGTTTGCTACTGATGACCCACCCCCCGCGACGCCCCATGCCGTTATTTGCTGGGTGGCAACTTACTAGACATCACTTTAGTGTCATCTAGATTTCAGCGCGTTCTGCTGCCTTGGAACTATTCGCACAACAGTTTGCTACTGATGACCCACCCCCCGCGACGCCCCACGCCGGAAATCTGGACGTTGTGCTGCGTTGGGACTATTCGCACAGCCGACCGCTACTTCGTTGTTTTTCCCTAAAAATGTTTATATGTTATTACTATTTTTGTTTTCTTGTATATATTTATAAATTATTAAAGTTTTATAATCTTACTACTTTGTCGGAGTGCTATATATTTTTAATGTGACACATAATTGTAAAAACGTTGATGTACAAAGAGTCATCCCTGGAATCTTCCGCTTCAGGCTCGGTCCCCTCCCCAATCACAATACAGGATGGTTTTCAGATAATAGCAACGCTTCTGCTGTGACGGATCTCATCGAGTGTGGGCCTTGATCTACTATAACTCCTTTGAAGAGGGGTGATTCTTTACAGCTGTGGCCATAAACTACATCTGCAGGGCTAGCTGATACCCTGGGACCAGCCTGGACAATCGGACACAGAGGAAAAGGAGTGTCAGAGGGTGCGGTAGTGAATAGGGCGAAAGGGAGGTGTCGGACGGGCACAGGGTGTGATTCTCAGGGAAGAGCAGCGCAGATGGGGGGAGGTTTATTACCCATGCATAAGACAGAGAGCGGGGGTGACCACTGCCTGGGGGAGATGCTTGCGAGGGTGGGGAGCCATGCTAAGGATCGACAGCGTGCACAGAGTGGGTCTGGTTAAGGCATCTAAAATGGCTGCCGTGCACGACAAAAGTGTGGCATTTGAAAAAAGACAAGATGGCGCAGACAATGTTTTTCAACACTTCCTGATTTCCTTCGAATCGAACGTTAACAGACGTTGGGGCATATTACCAAAGTTAAGCGATATTTATCCCTAACGATGCTTAGCAACGATTTTTTTACCGTCAGAAATTATCGCAGATAAACCTTGCTATTATCAAGGTTTATCGGAAATACGATAAAAAACGACCGCAATGCATTAATATCGCTGAAAACTCAGCGATATTCATGCATTACCGAGCTAATGCTCTTAGCCATTGGATAACATGGCTAAGAACTGCTCAGGGCAGGTGGTAGCTTTTGGAGATATTCGCGCTTATCTCGAATATTTCCAAAAGTTGATAATAGGAGATAGCGATGTTAGCGACTGTTTCCAGTCGCTAACATCTTGGCATGCCCACTTTGCATGTCATTAGTGATAAATATCACTCACATGCAAAGTGGGGCCCAAGATGGTCGCTATATTCTACTAGCCGTCGCTAACTGGTGTTAGCAACAGCTAGGTAATACACATATAATTTTATCTCCGCGAAGCGGATCGCTGTTACAGATATATATCTTGTTTCTGAACGTTAATTTCTCAAAATGCACTGAAGCACATATATTGAGACCTAGCAAAGGCACATCGGGCTACCAGTCCCTACAATTTTGCCAAGTTTCGTGCAAATCCATTCAGCTGTTCGATCCTACCGAGAGACAAGATGGCGGCCGCTACGGACTGTTTGGAATGTTTACAGACACCGGAGAGCCAATCAGCTTCGCTTCGCAAAGCTCCGTAACGCGAAAAGTACGCGAAGCGGTGCGCTGTTACAGATATATATCTTTTTTTGAACGTTAATTTCTCAAAATCCACTGGAGCACATATATTGAGATCTAGCAAAGGCACATCGGGCTACCAGTCCCTACAATTTTGCCAAGTTTCGTGCAAATCCATTCAGCTGTTCGATTATTATTATTTTTATTTTTTTTTGCCCCGCGGGGCCCTTTTAAAACCTCCACATCAAACCTAGGGGGTGAGCGACAATGTACTATGCCCCCTTATGGTCATTTGCCCCTTTGCTTTGGCCTCCTCTTGTCTCTCGATCCTACCGAGAGACAAGATGTCGGCCGCTACGGACTGTTTGGAATGTTGACAGACGCCGGAGAACCAATCAGCTTCGCTTCACAAAGCTCCGTTGCGCGTAAAGTACGCGTCCTGGGACGCTGCCAGGTCCGCTGTTACAGATATATATCTTTTTTTAAACGTTAATTTCTCAAAATCCACTGGAGCACATATATTGAGACCTACAAAAGGCACATCGGGCTACCAGTCCCTACAATTTTGCCAAGTTTCGTGCAAATCCATTCAGCCGTTCGGGCTAAAAGTGAGGCCAACCGCCCTATGAAAAACTCAATGTTAAAAACACGTTTTGGGACCCCCCTTTTTTCTCGGCCCCCCCTTGACAAACCCCCCCCAAATTTTCAAGGGCTGCTCAGAAACAAAATGTGCCATTTTCCTGAAAATTTCAGCCAATTCCGTCCACAAACGCCAAAGTTATTAGACATAGAATTTTCAAAAAACCCATAGAGAAAAAATCCTAACTATATATACCTACTGGCGACCGCCAGTAGGTAATATATATATATATATATATATATATATACCTCCTTGTTCACTGCACACAAGCTCTGCCATTTTACATCTTTAAATACATGTCAAAACATTCTCCCAAGGTTGCCGTTGCAACCGGAACTAGACATAGACGATGATCTATGGCTATATACCATGGTTATGCAAATAGACGTGAAAAGAAGTTTATAACCACAGGTTTTACTAAATGAAAACTTAATAAATAATTCAACACGCATTTACATTTGAGTTATTATTGTCACTCAGATAAAATGAAAAGTGTGTATTTTCCCTGGTTCCCGATCTGCATACATAAATATACTTTGCTAAATACGGCAATATGATCACACGGCATGGACATAGAATTGACAATTACTTATTTCCGTGCACCTCCGTTTGCTTCTAAATTAACAACACAGTCGTATTATCTCCATACGAGGTGACGGGACAGACGGGAATGGCCTCAGAAAATCAGAGAGTGGCTCCGTCCCTATAACTGCCTCACTGTAGGTGAGGATATGCAGCCCTAGTGCATATGGTAATCTGTCTCCCTGCGCTTATATGAAATCCCTGACTAGTGTCTATGGTACATAATGTGCAGATACGGGTGAAGTATACTATTATTTCCCAAACAATGGAAGGATAATAAAGGGAGAGAAGTTGCTATTGTGGCCATACAGTGAGGTGGGTAGTGGGGAGATGGAGGTGTCACAGAGAAATGCTGCCCCAGTGGGCCTACGTTACTGGTGGGGATAATATGTCCATGTGTGAAAAATAGTAAACGGTAGAGTCAGCTCAAATCTGTGTCAGGAAAAGGGGAAAACGAAAGAAAGAATTTAACAAAAATATTCAAAGGAGAACTTTACACTAGGAGGAATGGATCTGTATCGGTGTGTTAGAGATTAGCAATCCTATTTACAAGTGGACATTAATCGCTTCGTCGGCATTCATCCCTTGTGGGATTTTGGAGTTGAGGAGAATGATGTATCTCAATTCAAGTCTCCTCAATGCCAGTTGTCTGTTACCTCCCCTTGGGTTCTTAGGAACATTGTCAATGACAAAGTAGGAGAGGTCTTGGGCTTTTCCTACATGGCAAGAGTTAATACGTCTTGCCACTGGGTAAGGTTGGTCATTAATCATAATGGCCCTCAAATGCTGCAGGATGCGAATATAGACAGGGTGAATGGTACTCCCTAGATAGAGTTTATTGCAAGTGCATAGAAGTACGAACACAGCGAAGTCTGTTTTACAGTTGTAACTGCCATGTATTATATATGGTGTTTGTCTGAAAGGCATATTTATTGATTTCATGTTCGTGCCATGTTTACAGGCTTTGCACCTACTACCCTTGGTGAACCCCTTGGGTGATTGTATCCAGTTCTGGGTTCTAACTATAGCTGGCGCATTCCGCACCAACTGCTGGTGCATAGTGTTTGCCCTTCTGAAACTGATTGAAGGGACTTTCGGACATGTAGGGTCTAGTCCTGGATCACTAAATACAGTGTTCCAATGTCTGTAGAGTATCTTCCTTAGTGTGGTGGGGTATGCATTAAACCCCGTGATTAGTCTGGGAGTGTCTGTTGCATCTGTCTTTTTCTTACTTCTGTTTTTGTTGTTGAACAATAGGTTTTCTCTTGTTACTTTCTCGCTTCTGCTTCTGGCTTTGGCTAGGTTTTCAGGTTTGTACCCCCTCCTCTCTAGAATGTTAAAGAGCTCATTAGTAGACTTTTGTAAGCCTTCCTCTGTGCTGCAATTGCGCCTCAGTCTAAGGCATTCAGCAAATGGGGATACCTACCTTGACACTGTTGTGGTGGAAACTATTTGCGTGCAGTATTGCATTACCTGCCGTGGTCTTTCTATACGTCCTAGAGTGTAAGTAATTTGTTTTCTATATACAATTCTATATCTAAAAACTGTATACAGGTTTTGCTGTGGTGGCTCATGAAAGACAAGTTCACATTGTTGTTATTGAGTTCTTTGGCAAACATTTCTGCACTTTCAATTGTCCCACGCCATAACACAAATATATGATCAATATATCGGATATAAAGTGCCACATTTTCAATCATTGCACTTTTTGTGTCTTCATGAGTACTTGCTCCTCCCACCAGCCCATATGCAAATTAGCATCGCTGGGGGCGAAGAAAGTACCCATGGCTGTGCACTGCAGTTGTTTATAAAACAATTCATCAAAGATAAAAATATTGTTTTCAAGGCACCACTATGCCATTTGAAGTAACATCTCAAAGTGTCCATGTTGGTGAATCGGTCTCTTACCCAAGTAGTGTTTTAAGGCATTTAGACCATCCTTATGTCTGATGCTAGTATATAATGTATTGACGTCTAGTGTCTTTAGTACACAATTATCATGCCGATTTACATCATATATCCTAGTCAAAAAGTCATCAGTGTCCTTGATATTGGAAGGTAGTTCACAGACTAGTGGTTCAAGAAATAGTCAATGAAGCAAGAGGTGCTTTCAAATAGTCTTCTGATAGCTGCAATTATCAGCCTCCCTGGTGGATTTGTAGCGGTCTTGTGGATTTTCGGGATTAAGTACAGTTGTGGGGTCATGGGGTAATCTGTTTTCAGATATTCAAACTCGGGTTTAGTAATTAGACCGGTGCTTCTCCATTCATAGAGTGCCTTCTGGTATTTCTCCTTTATGCCCATTATGCTTGTCGGGGCTATGCGGCTATAGCACTCCCTATCGCTGAGTTGTTTCAGGGTCTCCGCATTGTAGTTCTCCAGCAGCCAGAGAACCACATTTCTCCCCTTATCTGACCATCTGACCACAATGTCTTGTGGCTCTTTGATTTTACTCAGGACGTTGTTGTAAATAGTTCTGTTGGTATTGTGTGTCTTGGCAAATTCTTTGTTACTGGTGAGTGCAAGGTTTTTGATGTCTCTGATTACATTTTCAGTGAAAATGTCCAACCATCCTTAGTCATCATTGGGGTGAAGACTGACTTTGGCTTGAGAGGTGTGCGTATATTGCTTCGAATGTCTTGCCCCATGACTGTCATTCCTTCCTCAAATAAGTCTTGGTCTTCATATTGCATTTGCATGAGATCCGGTAGCAATGTCATATCAGCTGCAGTCAATCCATTGCTAGTTTCTTCACTTGAAGTCCCACAAGTGTCCTTTATGGCCATGTTAAAGAAATTATCTTTCAGTTTAAGTTTCCTAACAAATTGGAAGAAGTCAATGCGTGCTTGTGAATACTTAAAATTGGTTTTCTCACAGAAAGATAGGCCCAAGGCAAGTGTTTTCCGTTCTATTTCTGTTCATTCCATTTTAGTAAGATTAACTACTGTGTTTTCAATGTCTTTGTTTTCATTTATATGCGCTTGTTCCTTCTGTATGTTTGTCTGTTTGTTTTTTGTGCTGTGCTTCACCCAGCGTCTGTCATTTTGCCTTCTGTCCTTTGTTGTGTCTTGTTTGCGCTCCTGTTTTCTTGATGCGGTTGCCGGGGTCGTAGACTCATCAGCCTTTCTAAACGTAAAAAACGAATTCTTGAACAACAGCTGGCGGTTTGCGCTTCTGTGCTGCGTTGCCAACTGATTCTGCTTCTGATTCGACTTCTGAACTTAGATCTGAGGCGGTTAGGTCAGCTGGTGATTTTGTTTGTAATTCAGCGGTTGCCGATAATTGTTGCCTTTGTATGTTTTTAAAATTTTTAGAGAAGGTGTAGATTCTGCCTTGAATGTAATCATTCCTATCACATTGGAATTTTGTGGCTTTTCTTTCTTCAATTGATTCCACATGCTTTGTTAGTCTTGTCCTCATTTCACCCAATTTCCTTTTGATTTCCTCTTGGTTATCACTTGTCTCTAAGTCTCTCAGCAGAGGTTCAATTTTTATTAACATTGCTTTGCGGTCACTGTCAGCATATTTATTGAGAATCTGGAGCATTACCTTGGCGGATTCTGCGCTGTTGTCTGCCCAATCCTTTAACATTTTGGGGTCTGGGTTTTCATATGTGGGGGCTACAAGGATACAAAGGCCTCTCGGGATTCTACCCACGTCCATGTATCTCTGTAATGATTTGCACTCCCACCACTTCGCTATTTCATTTTTTAGGAGTTTCTCTAACTCGTGGAGCATTTTGTGATTGTGATTGGGTTCTTATATAGCGCACTACCACTCCAGGGAGTATCTTGGCGCTTCAACTCCTAGTTGTCAGATATATGCTGAGAGATCATGATGGTGGAAGATCAAAACACAGAGAGGGTCATAGCAACGCTTTATAACCTAATTCCGACAAAGGGTAGATCCAGGTTTTTAAGGCTTTCCTAAAGCTGAGTTCAGTTGTACTTTGACGCAGGGACAAGGGAAGATTATTCCAGGCTTTCGACCCGATGACTGCAATGGATTTCCCTCCCTTGGTCGTTAGCCTAAATCTGGGGACGTGAAGTAGATTAGTTGTGGATGACCTAAGGGTTCGTTTCGGCTGGTAGGGTTTAAAATACTTCCTCAGGTACAGCGGGCCTTGTTGGTGGGAGGCTCTGTACGTGATGGTAAGTACCTTAAAAAAGAATGCGCTTATGCACCAGAAGCCAGTGCAGTGTATCCAGTGCTGCCGATGCCGAGGACTTTCTGGGCAGTTTCAGGACAAGCCTGGCGGCTGCATGCTGGACCATTTGAAGTCTGTGCCGGGCCGATTTATTCAGCCCTGCATACAGACTGTTACAATAGTCCAGCCTGGAAGTTATGAGCGCTACAGCCACTGCCCGCCTAGTGCTCAAAGGGAGAAAATCGAAGAATTTCCTAAGGCTTTTAATAGTTCTAAAACAAGCCCCTGCTACTTCTTTGGCTTGTAGATTGAAAGACAAAGTGTTGTCGAACTTGATACCCAAGTTACCAACAGCATTAATTGTCTTGGGAGGGGCCTCCACCATTTCCGGCCACCAGTCCTGTGGTGAGAAACAGTTATTGAGGCCAAAAGGGACAATCTCCGTTTTTGCTGAATTACATTTTAAGTGATTTTGAGTCATCCACTCAAATGTTGCTGATAGGCACTCTTTCAGCGTTTGTTCGGCACTAGTTTGGTTCTTATCGAGGGTCAGCACCAGTTGGGTGTCATCAGCATAGGCAATTGTGCTAATGTTAAATGTGGAAATAAGTTCCAACAGGGGTACCATATAAAGGTTGAAAAGGGTTGGGCTCAAGCTTGAGCCCTGCGGTACCCCAGAGGTCAGGAATTTTTCCTCAGAATGATAACACTGCTGTTCGCTTTTGCAAGCTCTGCGTCCCTATTTGCATTCAGCACTGGCTCTGTATCATTGTCCACATCGTTAAATACATCAAGAGCTGCCTCTTCTCACTCTCTTATCCATTCCTCGTCCATTGTTGGGTTTACTATGAGCCTTCTGTGCCACTCAGTGCCAATTTCTAGGCTCTACATGACTACTTCTCCCAGCAGCCACCACTTGGTGCTCGCTCACACCCACTTATACCGCTCAGTGGAGCTTACCTGACACTGTGATCGCCCTCCAGCTACCACAACAATCAGTCACTCTCTTCTTCCGCGGGGCATCGGGTGTCGATGTAGCGAAGGAATTCTTTAGTTTGTCTGCTGCCGGGGGGCACTTAGTTTTCCTTGTGTAAGAAACTGTTACCATCCGGTGTCCGTGTACTCAGTGCTCCTGATCGAGGAGGGTCGGTGTCAAGATCCCAGTGGATCTTCTCAATATTTCTCCATCCTGACAGCGTCAAAAAAACAGGCACCGGCTCTGTGAGAAATTTGGCCATAGGTTTCAGGCACATTATAGTTAGAAATTAGCATTTAAAAAACCTTATCAATTCACGGAATAAAACAGGTTTCAGGGGCGTTATAGTTAGTTGGACATTTCACTTGTACAAAAACAGTGAAATTCCCCATTATAGTTAGTTCAGCTAACTATAACTCGCGTGCCCGCAATGCACTGCTGATGACGTCACAAATTTCATCACTCATGACTTGGTCAGTGATATCACTCATGAGATCACTGATGACATCATCCAGTGAATGTGTGTATTTTAGAAAAGGAAATATGTTTTATATATGTATACCTCAAGGTCGATGGAAGAATAAATGGGTATATAAGTGTCTAAATGAGTGATTTTTTTAAACTAAAATTGATTGTATAACTGACTGATTAAGTGTATCTTAGTGAATACAAGGGTTAGTGAGTAATGTTTAAATATGTAAATATCTGTATCAATCTCTCACTTTGTGTATACGTGGCTGCATGGATTGGTGAGTAGGTACATGAGTATCTATATGGGTTATTAGTTGTTTTTTTGAGTATCAGTATGAGTGTCTGAGTGTCTGTATGGTTCGGTGGGGGGTGTTACTTAGAGCATAGATGCATGAATTAGTGACTCACTGTTCGTATGTATTGAAGACAGCATGTGTGCAGGACTGTATGGGTGGATGAGCGTGTGTATGGGTGTGTTAGTGAGTGAATGACTGTCTCAATAGTGTCTTTATGAGTAACTACATATGTTTTATACTAGTATATGTGAGTATTGGTGAATATAAGTGAGTATATGTGAGAGTGAGAGATTGGAAGAGTTCCAGTTCCTGTATAAATAAGTATGTGTTTCTATAAGTGATTGTTTAAGAGAGTAAGTATGTGTAAGTTTCTGTAGAAGTAAGTGTGGTGATGTGTGTATAACTGTATATGCAAGTAAATGGATGTTTAATACTTTGTTTGCATGTGTGACTATATGTAACTCTATGGATGAGTGGTGGTGTGTAACAGGATGTATAGGTGAATGAGTACATATGATGGGTGAGTACATGTATGAGTGACTGCATAGGACTGTTGGTGATTGAGTGGATGTGTGTGTAGATCTTTGAATTACTGACTGGGTGTTTTGTAACTGGTATTGGTATGTCCATTGTTTTGAAAATGTTAGTTTGTATTTTTGAGTATGTGAATCAAAGGTTATATTAGGGTGAGAGAAGGTCTGCCACTCTATCACAAGGATGATGTCATGAGTGATGTTATTTGAGATGCCATCAGTGATGTCATGAGTGATGTCACTGACCATGTCATGAGTGATGTAATATGTGACGTCATCAGCAGTGCATTGCGGGTGTGCGAGTTATAGTTAGCTGAATTAACAATAATGGGGAATTTCACTGGTTATGTACAAGTGAAATGTCCAACCAACTATAACGCCCCTGAAACCTATGGTTTTTTCAGTGAATTTCTAAAGTTTTTTAAATGCTAATTTATTACTATAACGTGCCTGAAACCTATGTTTTTTTCAGGGAATTTCAAAGGTTTTCTAAATGCTAATTTGTAACTATAACGTGCCTGAAACCTATGGTTTTTTCAGTGAATTCAAAGGTTTTTTAAATGCTAATTTCAAACTATAACGTGCCGGAAACCTATGGTGTTTTAAGTGAATTCTATGGTTTTTTTAAATGCTAGTTTCTAACTATGCCCACAGAGGTAGGACATGTGAAGAAAGAAGAAAATAGGCTCAGAAAGAAGTAAAAGAAATGCAGAAAGAAGCAACAGAAGTCCTCGAAGACGAAGAAAAGTGCAGGAAGAAGCAAGACTTGCAGAAAGAACAAACAGAGGAGCAGAAAGAGACCTTTTTGCAAAATCATCCTGTGCTCTCAACTTTTTTCAGACGAGTACTTGTGGTAACTGACTAGCCAAGCCTTAACCAATTTATTTATATATCCAAAACAAGACCGAAACTCTAAAATTCCAACATACCGTACTTAAAGATAGGCACTTGCAAGAATATCTTTGAAAATGCATTTCCTTGAAGTCAGTAGCTCCGTCCTTTGCAACAGCGATACTGAAAACGACAGAATCCAACAGTTCCTGCTGACTGCGTCGGAGCGGGTCAGCGTTAGGGTCGACAGACTCATAAACAGTACCTTTTTTGTTGAGCTCAATGCAGCCAGATGTGGAAATGTCTTGGTTGCGATGCAAAGCGTAGCGGTGCGCTGTGCAGAGTCCTCAGGTCAAGGTGCAGTCAGCTTGACAGGTTGCAATGTAGGCGACACAGCTAGTTGAAGAGCAGCAACAGCTTAGGTGAGACCAGTATGGCGACGTAAAGAGAGATGGTGTGGAATGTGGTGTCGACAGGTCATGGTGCAAGCAGCGGCTCGGTGGAGACAGAGTCGGTCATCGTCAGTGAGACCAGGGTTGCTGTGCGAGATGCGGCCGTTCCCTCTACTGTGTCTTCAGGACAAAGAGCCAGCGAGTGAGTTGGTGACGGAGTCGACTGCTTTTCCTCTTCTGCTGCAACTGAAACCTACAGTTCCAGAGGCGGTGCCCAAAGGTGAGTGAAATCTTTGCTGTCGCTGAGACTTTCTGAACAGTTGTAAGCTCGTAATGAGCTCTTGGAGATACTCAACAACAGGTTAGAGAACGTTCAGTCCAGTCCTTTCACTGCCCAAGGCAAACGCAGCAACTGCAGGCCAACCCAACAAAGCAAAGGGGCAGTACTCTTCCTGGCAGCTCTTACAGCATTTCTTCTTGCCATGTTCGTTAATTCCAGTGAGTTCTAAAGTTCTGGTGTCTAGGCTCCAATATTTGTACTCAAAATTCCTTTTTACTCTTGTGGCAGAGAGTGTCTGTGCTCAGCAAAACCAGTTCTGTCCTCTCTGGCCCAGCTTCCCGGCGGGAGCTGGAGACAGCATTGTACAAGGCAGACCAGGCCCATTCAGGTACAAGGAAATCTCCTCCCACTACTTTAAATGCAGCCCAGGTCTATTCAGCCCAGCACCGATTTATTTATTTTATTTATTTTGAAAGTTTTATAGAGCGCGGACAAGATCCTTGCGGACATCAGAGCGCTTTCCAGTGATCAAAGCTGATTATACATAACAAATAGCATGGCACATTATACAGGAAATTATGTGAAGGAGAGAACAAGCATGGCATAACAGTACGAGTACACAGGAAAAGAGAAAAAGTACATATCAGGAACATCTCGATTGATTAAAGTCCAGGGCAGGATAAAGGGACTAGGATGTTTAGTTGGACCCTTAACAAAAGACTGGCATAGTAATAGGAGTACTATTGATCTCCAGATTTACTTAGAATATAATCAAGTAAATTTTGCCATGAGAATCGCTTTTACTTCCTTTTTGAAAGACAGTAGACGCATTCAATCTGATTTCTGGGGGAAGAGTATTCCAAATCCTGGGCGCCATCCCAGGGAAGGTTTGTTTATATGTTTTCATCTTGTTGAATCTTTGAGGTTTCAGTAGTAGGTAGTCTGCACCCCTTGAGGACATTGACCCACTAGAGATTGTCAGTTTTTGTGCGAGTTAGCTGGGTGCATTGTGGTGTAAGGCCTTATGTGTCATGCAGGCTATTTTTAGATGAATTTTTGCTTCAAGCTGGAGCCAATTCAAGAATTTTAAATCAGGAGAGATGTGGGAACTTCTTTTCGAGCCAGTGAAGGTAGGCAGGACACACCTCGAACTCCCCAGTGGCTGACTGAAGAGAATACTTCCCCCCAGCCCCTGTCACTCCAAAGCCAGACAGTCAATCCGAAAACCCAGAGGCACACAGGATGGCTAGGCAAGAAAATTCCTACTTTATAAAAGTGGTATTTCAAACACAGAACATAAAAATCTTCTTTACCAAAAGGTGCATGTTTACATCCTTAGTCCCAATGTGAAGTTATGCTTATAAGAGGTTATAAGTAAACTCTCATTCTATCCTCTGGGACAGATAGCATTTCCATAGTGAAAAACGAAATACACTGTAATTCACTACCAGGACATGTCACACACACTCCAGTACATGTCCTACCTTTAACTTACACAGCACAATGCCCACAGGGGTACCTTGGGTCTAACCTAGGGTTGACTTACATGTAGGAAAAAGGAAAGATTAGGGCCTGGCAAGTGGGTGCACTTGCTAGATCAACATGGCAGTTACAAACTGTGCACAGACATTGCAGTAGCAGGTCTGAGATACCTTTTCAGGGCTAGTCATGTGAGTGGCACAATCAGTGTGGCAGGCTCACTAGTAGCATTTGATTTACAGGCCCTCGTACACTCAGTGCACTTTACTATCAATCAATCAATCACAAGAATTTGTATAGCGCGCTACTCACCCATAAGGGTCTCAAGGCGCTGAGCGGCGGGGGGGATTCGCTATTGCTCGAACAGCCAGGTCTTGAGTTGTTTCCTGAAGGAGAGGTGATCCAGGGTCAGCCGTAGGTGAGTGGGGAGGGAGTTCCATGTCTTGGCTGCCAGGTAGGAGAAGGATCTTCCTCCGACTGTGGATTTCCGAATTCGTGGGACGGAGGCGTGGGCGAGGCTGGCAAATCGGAGCTGGTGGGTGGGTGTGTAGAAAGTGAGGCGGCTGTTGAGGTACTTCCGGCCCATGTCGTTAAGAGCCTTGCGTGCGTGGGTGAGGAGTCTGAACGTGATCCTCTTGTTGACAGGGAGCCAGTGCAGGTCTCTCAGGTGGGTAGAGATGTGGCTGCGGCAAGGGATGTCCAGGATGAGTCGCGCTGAGGCGTTATGAATGCGCTGGAGTCTTTTCTGGAGTTTGGCTGTGGTTCCAGCGTAGAGGGTGTTCCCGTAGTGCAGACGGCTAGTGACGAGGGCCTGGGTGACCGTCTTCCTGGTTTCTGTGGGGCTCCATCGGAAGATCTTTCGGAGCATGCGCAGAGTGTTGAAGCAGGATGATGAGACTAGGGTCTTACCAGTAGACCAAATATGCCAATCATGGAAACATCAATCCAAAATAACAATTTACAACAGGAGCACTTGCCCTTTAACACTGAACAGCAGTGAGAAAGTGTGCAGAGATACTAAACTAGAAAAAAACGGAAGGTCAGAAAGCAAAAAGTACAGGGGAAACATGCCAAACGATGCCAGGTCTAACACCCACCGATTGGGTATTTCAAAGACTTTAGTGGTAAAGGTTTAGGCAGACTAGATTGCCTAGATAGCCAAATCCGTGAGATCAGCAATGTGATTTGAGTTGATTTGATTGATTTGATTTGATTTTTAAATTTATAGAGCGCAACGAATGCCCGGAGGCGTCTTGGCGCTGAGGACTCAGAGAATGTGTGAGGCTGGTATGCAAAATAGAGTTATAGATCGAATTGAAATAACCATGTTTTTACTGCTTTCCTAAATGCTTTAAGATTTGGGCTGTTTTTAATTGTTAGTGGGAGAAGATTCCATGATTTAGCAGATCTCAGCAAGAAGCTCCTTCCTCCTCATCATACCTGCTTGAACCTAGGGACTTGCAATAGTTTGTGTTGTGCAGATCTGAGGTTCCTAGACGGCACATAGTATTTTATGCTCGACATCAGGTAGGAAGGGCCCTTTCCTTTGAGTGCTTTGAACGAGATGCACAATGATTTAAAGATTATTATTTTCCTCACCGTTAGCCAGTGCAGTGCTTCTACCTGCTGGGAGACTGATTCATGTTTGGGAATATCCAAAATCAATCTTGCTGCTGCATTCTGCAGACGTTGGAGCTTTTTCAAGAATTGAGTTTGGATGTGTGCTCCCTGGTATTGACAAAACTGAGTGGCTTGGATGAGAAACTGTCTAATTTGTGCTCAGTTTATAAAACGTGGCTAAGGGAGCTGGATATGATCAGAATGTGATGGCCATTGACCAGCAAAGAGCTCAATGTAAAACCTTGCAAGGAAAGAACTTGATTCTTACAGGAAGTGGCCAATTACAAGTACAGAGAGGCCAGCAGATGCTCTGTAAAAAGCCGGTGGTGTAAAGATCATACACCCATAGGAGATCCGTAGGATCCAAGTAGGGTGGGGAGAGAGTGAGGACGTCCACAGTAATTAGATTGTTCCAAGTAAGCATTATAAAAGCTTAACTAAGTGCTCTGACATCAGCCCCCAAGTACCACCAGAGTGTACCCCCTACATCATCATTCCGTAATGTATGCACTATCTTTGTACCCCAAGTTCTGAAACTCATATTTCCCTCTTAAATAAAGGGGCCTATTGACTCAGGAAACAGTCAGGTGAACTTGCAACCTGTCCAAGGAGATTATCTCTGAAAGTAGAGTCTCATGAGTTGGGCCAGTTGGGAAACCTTGCCTGCAGATAATATAATAATTCATTTTAAAAGGCCGGATTTAACATGGGCAATGTTACACTGCTTACATCCTTTAATTTTTCAGCAGGGGAACATCAAAGCACAGCCTCAAGGCTTTTTTATGATCAAAGGAGAAATAATCCAAATCCTTATCTGGACTGACACACAACAGACCCAAGGTACACAGTGATGCAAATGTGTCCTTCCTATGTATTTTGCCAGTCTCTAGCAGGTGTGAGGTCTTATCATCTTCTGAGCAGCTGGACTGGCCATTGCATCCTTCTGGGATTTCTGGTCTTGAACAAAAGCTTAGTCCAACTCAAACGACTGATTGATCAATGACAAAATTTGACCCAGTATTACTGATGACCTTAAATGTGATACTATATGTTGCCAGGAGAAATGGTCACAAGACTCCTTGTTCATCAATATTTATTCAATGTTTAGTGTCCTAGTGAATCCTTCAACCTCAAAAAGGGCTAGGGTTGGTTGACAACCTCTGTATCAGTTAGACCTGCCGGTATTATTGCTCAATAAATGCATTTTATGCATTGTAGGCACCAACAGCAGTGGCTGCACATTAGAGGAGCTCTGAGCTACCTCTGGTGTTAATCCCTGATATCTGACACAAAATAAGTTCATGCTCACTTTCTGAATGCAGTAGAAAAAGCAGAAATATTAGCAACATCAGAAAATCTGGTCACTTTCACCTCTTTCATGCTATCACCACCCAAAAGTGATTGCTGAGTCAAGGGGGACCTGAATTGTCTGAGTGACCCTCTGGAGGAGTGCCCCAGTGGAATCTGTGAAGTGGCTGAGCACCCAACGGGGCCTGGCTGACAAATCGTGATTAGCCAATGCACCTGGAGAGGATATGGGGAAATCATAGGGATTAGCTATCTCTAAGTCACCCACATCCATATCTGCTGATCAAAGGAATAGGTGAAGGATGTGGAATGTTCATTCAGAGCCATAATGGTGGCCCTAGTTGATCTTAAGGGCATGATTGAACCAAAACTGAATGCTGTCATCATGGACCTTAATTTTCTCAGAGCCGATTTCCATAAAATCTCTGAGAAGGTATCCACCACAGAAACAAATATCACCCAGCTGCAAACTACGTCCAAAAGGTTAGAGGAGCAAGTGCAGCACCTCACAAAACAGCAGACAATCATGGCAATGAGACAGGAGGACCAGGAGGGGTGAGTACAACAAAAGAATATAAGGCTGGTAGGGGTCACTGAAGTTGCAGATGGTCCCAGTGTTGACCTATTCTTGAAAGACCTTAGCCATAGTGATCTGCAGCCCAAATGTAAATCAAACTTCTTCACAATTTAGCGAGCCAACAGGGCACCAGTCCCGAAGTTGAGTCTTGTGCTCCACCTCGTACATTCATTGCCAGGATCTTCAACTATCGAGACAGATATGCTATTCTCCAGGCAGCCCACTCCTATGACGACTTAAAATACGATAACGCTACGGTACATTTCTTCCCTGAATTTAGGTGCAGCGACAAAGCTGGAGCTTTGTGGCAGTAAAGCTAGTGATGCACAGTAAAGAACTTAAGTATATGATGCTGTACCCCGCAAGACTTATAGTGGTAGCAGAAGGGAAAATATGGCATTTCACTACCCCGCAAGAGGCATATGAGAGATTGGAGGGCTAGCGGTTGGTCGGACGCCAGTCTCCATGAAATACTCGGAAGGGACATGCCCATGATCTATGGAGAGAGGAAGGACAATATGCAAGATACTGAACCTCCATCTGGAGAGGGGACCCAAGAGAAGTAATGAACAAAGGTTAAGAACTCATGGGCAGGGCTGGTGATGGCCGGGAAAGTAAGGTACTGGGCTAGCATCCATGTGGAACACTGACAGTATCCTTTGTTTTCCAAAACACTGTATTGGGGTGGCTGGCATGTGAGGAAGGAGGTCACTGGTTATAATGGGAATGAGCAGGACAACAAACAGCCATGAGGGACTGGAAATATGATGTGTTCAAGGGCCCCTGTTGGTGGAGCTAGCTCACCCTAGAATAGTTATGTTAGCAAAGGGGTTACAGGCCCTCTGCAAGTTGGGGCAGTGGGAGCATTTCAACCCATGGACCAGGATAGTGGAAGGGGCGAGAAAATTGCAATGATGCTCGATTTTGTTTTGATGTTACTTGTTATCTTCTGTTTAGCTCAGTGGCTGTAGAGATAGAGGAACAGGATTTAGTAGTGTACTAGGGTGACTGGAAATTTCTCTCCACCTCCCTTAGACAACAGTGTTTTCTAGGGCTTCAGTATGTCGGTTATCTCATCATGCCCATCTGACATCCAAGGATCAGGTATGACATACCCATTCATATCCAGAGAGGGTGCTACCTCGAAGGTCATGACATTGAATGTCAATGACCTGGCAAAAAAACTAACCATATGATAGTCCCACAATACCTCTGAAGACACGCCCCATATTTAGTTCTCTTGCAGGAAACACACTTGAAGTGTAACCATTATAAAGCGCTAGACTGATACCGGTATACTCTCCTAGCACACAGGGACTACATATCAGGTTCAGGAGGTGGGTATAATGGATAAATCATCCACCCCATTCATACCTGGTTAAACATGGCACGGCCACCCTGGTAGATATGTAGGCACGTGAGAAGGCCAGACATTAAACTTTTGCTCGGCTTACATACCGCCAAGGTTTCAAACAGTTACATTGCCTGCAATCAGCGCCCTACTACAGGAAATGCCACAGGGTACGCTGGTAATGGGGGGTGACATGAACACTGCCATGGACCTGGAGAGGGGTAAGGAATCGAGTACTCACTTTTGCATTAATCAAGAGCCCTTACGGGAATTTGTGGAAGCAAGGGTGTTCTTTGAGTTATAGCTCGAGCATAACCTGACTTTACAACAATGCAATATTTATTCTACTGCGCATGCTAGTTATTCCTACACACTGCACACACGTTGGGACTGTTCCAGGGTGCTACATATAAAGTGTATGGTATCTTGGACAACTCCCCGCCAAGGTGCTGCTAGTGGGCCCATCAAGAGACACCACATTGCCTGCAATAATAGACCCATGGCATTTTAAGTATAAATTGTTCATGCATAGGGCTACGGAACGAACAGATCAATATTTCTATTACAACTAGGGAACAGTTAATTCATCATGTTCTTTAAGGGAGACCTATGTTTCAAGGTTGCACAACACATACTTAATATGTTTTGGAAGGCTAAGAGGAGAGGTCCTTGCCTGATAACAAAGATCAGCTACTATTGTGGTCATCCCTGAAAGAAGTAACCCCTGGAGGACTGCAAACCTATAGACCTATATCATTACTAAATTTAGAAGCCGAGGTACTGGCAAAGGTCCTAGCGAATAGGCTCTGTACAGTGTATTCCTAGCTGGTCTATCTGGACCTATCCGGCTTTATGCCCCATAGAAGAACTTGATTAAACCTTAGACGCCTATAGGGAGTGCTCCAAATGGCTAAGACTAAGCGGACGGAGGAAGTGATAATACTGTCACTGGACGCGCAAATGGCATTTGACTGCATTGAATGGTCATATAAAGAGGCTGGGTTTTGGCCCACGTTTTTGTGAATGGATCAATCTCCTATATCATGATCGGCTGGCAAGAGTACGGGTCAATAGTGTGGTGTCTCGATATTTTTTTATTACACAAGGGCACGTAACAGGGATGTCCATTATCCCCAATGATGTTTGCATTGATGCTTGAGCCACTAGATGTCTATGTCGGTCACAATCCTCTAATACCAGGTATCAAGAGTAGAGTGGGTGGAGCTTGCAGAGTTTTACTCTGCAGAATTCCGCAGAGTTACCTAAATTCTCCACTCGGGCACAGTATTGCACAGTTATAACATCAGCTGCATTTGGTGATATATCAATAATATTGTATGCCTGTGGAAAGTAAACTCTTCCCGAGCAGCCTCAGTCACCATCGTAACAGTTACTCCAAGCATGCACAACCTGCCCATACCAGATCTGCTGACAGTGTGCTAGTAGTACACCTCCTCATCACCACCACACCAAGCACAAAAACAGTATGATATAGAATACACTTACAGCATCCTGTAGCCACCCCACAGTCAACAGGATATCAACGGTGAAAGCTGGGCAGTTTAGACTGACAGGGATCTGGTGCTTACCTCCAAATTCTGGAACCAGGTAAATGTTGTCGAGCAGCCTTTCCACTGTCTTCTTTATGTAGGGCATGTTGCTGGGCTCGAAAATTGATTTTGCTCACCTCTGGGCACAACAGTTCATTGCTACAATGATGGGAAATGAGATCCCAAAGCATCCTTGCTCGCAGGCCCAACTCCAGAGCTGCCCACATTCCTGTCTTGGGGACCAAATCTCTCCCGCGAATGGCAATAGAAGATTCAAGGTAAAATACTGAGCCCAGGCTTGCCTACGGACACCCCCGGTCACCGGTTTCTCAAGCTGCAAACAAATCAGGCGCACTGCAGACTCTTCTGAGCAGAGATGGGAGTTGAGCTTCAGACATGGATCTCGCCTCAGTGCCAGTACTAGCATCTTGGAATGGGTGAGCTAGGGCTGTTCACCGTGTGCCACAACAGGGCTGTAGAAGAGGCTGTTCTCACCCCTCCCTTGAACACAACAGCTCGGTCACGTCCCTTTTGTTAAGGGAGCATTTAAAGTTTCATTTGATTTTGGCAGCAGACTTGGTTTGGCCCCGATAAAGTATGGACATCCCCTTACTGGCTTCAGCTTCTAGGGGTCGGTGATAAACTCCACTACACAGCATAGGGGGAGATTTTTGCCAAACTCCGCGCCTCACTTGAGAGCAGAGCAGGCTAAACTTTGCAAACTCCGCCAGCAGAGCGTAGTTTGTAACCCACCCCTAATCAGGAGTGATGGGGGTTTGGAGGAACGTATATCTCTCTACGCCAATGAGATTTTATTATATGCCCCATGGCCTTATCCTATGGTTGGCAGACTGCTCCGTATATTCCATATTCTAGCTGTTTGGAACCTACTCTCTGTATCAGATCAATACGGGTAAGTTTCTCCTCCTTCCTTGTTTTGCAGGTCTTCACTCCTGTTGTGTCAAAGAAAACACCCTTGATCGTGAAAGACAAGTTTAAATATCTGGGAATCTGGAACTCAAGAGATTTCCTGACTAATAACTTGCTCCCAGAGACTGAGAAACTTTGGTGTCACGTGGCACACTGAAGGTCCCTTATGGTCAGAGTGGTCTTATTTAAAATGATGGTCCTGCCTTGCTTGCTCTATTTGCTACAGAACTTTCCATATAAAATACCACCAGACTTCTTCCAAAAGCTAGACAGTGAACTATGGAAACTACTCTGGAATGGAGGCAGTTCTAGGACTGCAATATTAAAACTTTGAAGAGGAGCATACAAGGAGGGCCTGTGGTCCCAGACATAAAGAAATATAACTGGTTGGCCCAACTGATAACCATCAATGATTGGGTGTTTGCAGACAAAGATGAACCTGCATATCAGGTAGACCACTATGCAATGGGTGGCCGCAGAGGCCCAGCTGCGCTTTATCATAGGAAGCTGGAGGTATGACTACCGGCTCACACGCAAGCAGTGTTTCATGTGTGGTGAGAGGCCAACAGGTTTTTGGGGATCGGAAGGCAAATTAATGGTATAACAATTTATTGGCAGAGGTTGTGAACCTGAAGAGATTTCATCAAAAAGGGACTCTTAGGTATTGAACACCTTGGCGAAGTTTGGAGGTCTGGGACAATGATCTCCTTTGATGACCTTATACTGGAATACCAAATGGCAGACACAGTAAGATTTTGCTATTTAAAGTTAGGGCATGCACTGCGCAGTCATCTGCTTGAAAGAGAGCACTTACCGGAATACACACCATTGGATGTTCACCAATTACTAGATTCTATGGCAGCCAAAGCAACCTCTCTTATGCACAAAAAGCTTACGAATAATTCACCAGATCCCCTAGGGGCCATGAGGGAGGCATGGGAAAACTTACGCGGCATGACGTGTTAGAGGAGGATGACTGGGTGGAGGAGCTTCAAAGCCCTAGAGAGGTTGGTATACAGGCACACCTTCATCTCATACTGCTGCAAAATTTCCACAGATCCTATTCTTCTAGAACACTCATTCATCGGTTGAGAAGATGTCATTTGGAGCAATATGCCAGAGTGTGTGGTGCGGTGGGGTCATTTTTCATATTCTTTGGGCCTATCCCACTATTTTAACACTACTGGCAGGGGGTGGTGCAGGTTATGGCTGAGGTCAAGGGCCTGGATGTCCTGCTGGAGGCAAGGTGGCATGTCTTAAGCATGACAGGAGAGATGTTGTGGCCCAAATACCACAAGATGTGGCTTATGATGGCAGTCATAGTGGCAAAACAGAACAGGGACTAGGGTGTAGATCACTCGCTGAGGATAAAAGATTGGAAAATTGATCTAGATTCGTGTAGCAAAGCAGAAAAGGTGGTTTACCAGGGTAGGTACTGCCAAAAAAGTGGGAGAAGGTTTGGGGCCTGTGGGAAGCATACAAGGGTTATTGAAAATGCACCTTTTGAGAAGTGAGATTTCATGCATAATGAGATTTTGTTAGACCAACCAGCAATGTATGAAGGTATACTTTATATGGACAGTTGCCCTATTGCTTTAGTGAAGATTTTTCTTTGTTGTAAACGCAGAATATTATGGCCTGTCATGTTTCAAAAATGTATATATGAAACACTCCAATTACACTGAGCATAAGTTGAATAAAAATATGTTTTTCAAAGATAAAAGAAATGCATTGTATATCATACTAGCAGCCCGTCCCGACGTTGTCCGGGTATGAATTGCTGCCGGCCAGTAGTATATTGTTTTGTAGGATTTCGTTTTGATAGCATTTCTTATCTGTGACAGGCCTGTGAAACGCTCCGATTCACAGTGCACTGCTGATGCACTTAAGAGTGCGCGTTCAGTAGTGTGTGAACTCGAGTTTCCCTACTTTATTTTTCCTTGCAATATTATATAGTGCGAACTCGACAACATGGCATGAGCACAATTTACATTACAGAAGTACACATTCATTTGTGGTGGGCACGGGGAGACAAAGCTAATTGCCTGGAATCACAGGATGTTGAGCTGATGCCGAGATTCGAACGTAGCTCCCCAGCTCTAAAGTTCTCAATTCTAGAACTTGTGGCGGGAGGTGTGTCTAAAAGTGTATGTCGGTGCTGGCCATCAATGAGAGAGACCGGTGTATTTTTCAAATGGGTGGTGAAAAAATATGAGATGTGGGCCGCCGTGCCACCAATGTACTTACCGGGGGAGGGTAAACATCCATTATTCCGCAACTTTCTTTCTGCATACCATCACTCAGCATACTTTCATTACGAAAGTACCATGACTCCGCAATGCCATGATAACGAATGGCATTACATTTTATATGCTTTTACCACGCATGCATTTACAACGAAATTCGTTGTAAATGCATGAATGGTAAAAGCAGGTTTTTTTTTAATGTTTGGATTAGGTAAGTATGGGTATAGGGCTATATGTTTTGGGGTACTGAGGTATATGTTTTGAGGTGTTTGGGTATTTTAAGGGTTCAGATATAGTTTTGGGTTATGGGGTTACTGGGTTAGTTTTAGGGTTTAGGGATAGGTATGGGTTTTGGGGTACAGGGGTATTTTTAAGGTTGAGGGCTAGGTTTGGGTTTTGGGGTATAGGAGTATTTTTAGGGTTCAGGGGTAGGTTTGGGTTTGGGGTACAGGGGTATTTTAGTGTTCAGGGGTAGGTTTGGGTTTTGGGGTACAGGGTTATTTTTAGGGTTCAGGGCTAGGTTTGGGTTTGGGGGTACAGGAGTATTTTTAGGGTTCGGGGGTAGGTTTGGGTTTTGGGGTACAGGATTATTTTATGGGTTCAGGACTAGGTTTGGGTTTTGGGGTACAGGGGTATTTTAGGGTTCAGGTGTGGTTTTGGGGTACAGTGGTATTTTTAGGGTTCAGGGCTAGGTTTGGGTTTTGGGACACAGGGGTATTTTTAGGGTTCAGGGGTAGGTTTGGGTTTTGGGGTACAGGGTATATTTATAGGGTTAAGATGGGTTTGTGTTTAAGGGTGTTGGGGTATTTTAAGGAGTAAGGGTGGGTTATGATTATGGGGTGCAGGGGTATTTAAAGGGAGCAGGGTGGGATTAGCACACGATATGAGACATGGCATGAAGGGCGGAACGTACCACACGCCCCCAGCGTTTGTCACGCCCCCCAGCACACGCCCAGAGCACAACACAGACACGCCCACAAGGGACTACTTTGCTCGCACGGTTCTTTTACCTTTTAAATGTATATAGTGAGCGTCTGCATAGCCTATGTCCTTCTGCTGCAACTGCCCTTTCCAACGCTGTATTGGGTGTTGTGATTGGTGCTGTGGTTCCTGAGATTATCCGCCTCAAAGGTTTGGGCTCTCCCTTTATTATATTAGTATAGATTCTCAAAGGCTATTAATTAAGCGCCAGATATTGTTTGATTTGCTATTGATTAACTTTTACCATAATGTTTTTGATCTTTACATAACTAAGGTTGTGGATGAACTGGTGGATCATTTATGTAAAGTTGAGAGTGGCCATAATTAGGAATTGTTAATGATATGGTTAGAGGATTTCAATATATGTACATGCCACCCTAATGTCGTGATGACCTGTGGTCTCTGGGATGATTTAAGTTCACCAATAACACATTTCAGATACACCCCCTATTGAGATGCCTTAAACACAGTGTTTTCTAGAAATCTGATCTTTGCTCAGGATTACACTCCCTCTAGCTAAGGTCCGGTACCAACATTTGTCGGGCAGAGTCATGCTCAATAATTGTTTATATGTTATTCTCTAGGGACCTGGTACCGGTCCTCCATAAGCACAAGGTAGCTATAAGCAGTATAAGTGACCATAACCCACTTTCTTAGGGACTAAAATTGGAGCTTGAAACTAAAAGCAGTAATACTACATAAAACAAGTGTAATATTCATAGAATGGGGGTTTGAGTATTAAGTGGAACCAGACTGATAAGGTAAATGTTCCGAGGTACTTAGTGACAGATAATCAGACCTTAATTGCCACTGTTATACAGCTTGTATATCCCAGTAAAATTAACTAAGAATGTCTCTGTGGACAGAACAAGCCCAAGTTGATTAAACCAAGCTTGTTCCAAAGGCCATACAACTCTGAAAATGGCTCTTTAGTTCCCAGGACAAAAACAGGAGTGGTTAATGCCAGTAAAGCTTATAAAGCAGCTATTGCAGCAAGGAAAGCTGGAATTTTGGAACAAGGTATGGGAAGACCTTGAGGTTGGAAGTAGACTGAAGGACTCCCATGCCTTTTGGAAGGTTGTAAATTGCCAGTTCTTCTCAAGTCATGGTAGTCCATAAGTAGATGTAGGTATCTCCGTGAAAGCTTGGGTAGCACATTTCTAAAAAATTTTGAAACCCTAAAGATCCAATTCAACTAGTGGAAATGGGGGAAGAGATTCATAATGACCCTGAGGCTGCCACTGCTCTGAGCAGCACAATTGAAGTATCTCATGTGATATTAGCCATTGAAAGTTGCCCCATAGATAAAGCTCAAGGTCTAGACAAACGTTCTGTTTAAAGCACTTCACCAATTTTGGGGTCCATTATTTAACAATGTTATAAGATCAGCGATTGTAGGTCCATTCGTTCCGAATTGGTAGGAAGTAACAATTGTCCTGATATTAAAAAAAGTGGAGAAAAATCAGCTATATTGTCAATGCCCATTTCGCTCTTACACAGCACTGTCAAAATATTTGGCAGGGTTATACTGTCTAAGTTGGAAACATGCGTTGCTAAAAAAAGGGCTTTCAGATGCACAATTTGGGTTCTGCTCAGGGTTGGGCATGGTGGAGTAAAGGCGTACCTTATTACACAAAAATACGTTAAGGCCAAAACAAAATTGTATTTTACATCTGGCATTTATGGTCCTTACATGTGCCTTTGATACTGTCAAATGACCAAAATATTTGGGCATCATGGAAGAAATGGAAAAACATCAAAGTCTCATTGACCTGCTTCGCAGGCTACATACACAAAATTCTGCTAAGATTTGCTATAGTGGGGAGGGTGATCTCTTATCTCAAATTAATTCTATTGTGGGGGTCACTGAAGGCTGCATGCTGGCCCCTTCTATCTTTTTACTATTTAATGGCCTTAAAGATTACCTATGCTCTACAGGCAGATACATGCCCAGGATTAGCACTAGCCTGGTAGCAGCACTACTGTATGCAGATGATGCAGTATTTATAGCGAGAACAGCTAATGGGCTTCAGATACTTTTGCTTGCTTTTGATATATTTATGGCTGATCTGGGATTCAGAACAAATTTAACAAAGTGATTGAGAATGAAATGTGGCCCCAGGCTCTCAAAAACTGATATATTTTTGTTTTCTGAGGCAGAGATAGTTAAAGTTGAAAATTTCTTCTGTTTGGGTATCCCATTTGATTCTGCTTTTAATTGGAATTTTTTATTAAATACCAGAGACCTACAATTTCAAAAGTCTATTTTCCGATTTCCCAAAAGACTTAGAGCCTGATTACGACTTTGGCAGTCCTGCACCGGATTTGCGCTGGCACAGCACTGCCAAAAGCGGTGCATGGTCCGCCCACCAGATTACTAGTTCAACTCATGTCTGGCTGGCTTTTCCTTTGCCAATCCCATGGCGGTGCGCTGAAATTAGGCAACACCGTATAAAAACAAAAGCAGTTCAAGCACGGCATGGACTGTGAAATCCATGCCATGCTGGAACTTGGGGGGCATGCAAACAGGGGGGCACAGGTTGTGCCCCCTGAAAGCAACCCCACGGCGGCAGGGACATGCTTCCCCCACAACCAGCCTTTTCATGGTGGGCTCATTGCCATGAAAAGGCTGTTGGTCGGGAAACTCGTAATATGCTTGGCAGACCGCAGCAGTGCCACCTTGCATATTGTATAGCCCTTCCGCTGCTCTTCCGCCAAGAAACGGCAGTTCGCTAGTGCAGCCCATGCATTAAGATGGTCCGAGTCGCCACCTTGTAATAACGTGACCACAGAACTGAAACGGCTGTGCCACTGTGGGTCTGCTGGTCAAAGACCACCAGAATCGGAATTTGGCAATTAGTTTTAAATCAGTAAAAGAGTTTTTACATATTTTTAAAAGTAAATGTTCATCCACCGGCACCTTCAGTGCAGTTATGTGGGGTTCTACTAAAAGTAATTCCCTGAAGAAAGTGGAGAATAGTTTATAAGAAGGATCTTCACCATTCCACAATCAGCACCCACATTTTTTTGCCACTCTGAAGTGGGTCTCAGCATTATAGAAGATCATGTTAAGTTCCAGCTTTTGTTAATATGGCTTAGAATATGGAGGACACTTGAGGTACACTTCAGTAGACCTGTTTTGGGTAATTACCTTGCTTTAAACATCGTCTTTTTTTGTACAAAAAAGTTTTAATGACCTAGGCCTGCTAGAGCTTTTTAGGCCGAGCTTAGCGCAGCGCGCATACGCTGCCCTATGGGAGGCATCTTGTGAGCACTCCAAACTTCTCTGTGTGGGTCTGACTCCGCCCACACATTGGATTGGCCCTTGCGTGTGTCTTTCAACAATGAAAGCACGCAAATTGCCAAAGGCGAGTGCATGTCCCACCTCCTTTCCAATGTGTTACTCCCATGGCGTTTTGCTCTCGGGAGCGAGCAGAGTCAGGCGAGCAGGGTGGCAGCTGCAATCCTTTCACAGCCGGTGCCTTTAACAAGGCTGTTTATGATAATGTGCGCTTCTGAGAGGGGTCAGGGGGCAAGGCTTGTTTACATTTACGCTCAGTTCATTTTACGCCACAGCACTGCTGTCCTGTCGCACTCTGTCAGTGAAGGGAACTGCACCCCTTTAGACGATGAACAACCCGGGGAAAGAGCCAGAGTTTGACTTTGACTTCCTCTTCGAGTTTAACCAGAGCAACGATTCCTGCGGAGCCAAAGGTCTGTACACGCCACCCGAGCGCCCCGCTTCCAGCTTGCCTTCGACTATTCTCTGGGCTCAGCTTCAGGGGCACAGCTGGCATTACTGGCTGGCGTGGCCTGGCTTACTCTCCACGTCGAGCTGGCACACAGCCCGAGTGGATGCTGAAGTTTTGGTTAGCATGAGAGCGTGCGCCTTTTATGGTGGCTTGTGCATAGCCGTCCTGTTGTGCGTGTGAGTGCATGCTGCAGGTGGTATTTGTGAAAGGAGTGTTTGTGCGTTGTAACTGGGTATCTGAGTGGTAAATGTCGAGGGTGAAAACAGTTTTACATGATCACAATGGCGTAACTAAAATGATGCCGCCTGAAGAATGTGAAGAGGGTCCTCTAAGTCTCCCATTTCTCACAGGTTTTCATTGACCTTGGGCAGAACGCCCCCTCCCCCGCTTAAAGGCGTGGGGGTCTGATCACAAGCAAGGCCTGGGGGTCTGATCACAAGCAAGGCCTGGTGAAAGCAGTGCTTTGCGTGTTGCCCCTGTGTATAAAGTGTTTTATTCCGGCCTACCGTGAAAGAGGGTGCACTGCCTGCTGGGGGTGAAAAAGGGTGAGGTTGGTCACTTGCCAACCGTCGGTACGTGACCAGTGTGGCTGTTTGGTGAGTAAGCTGGGAGTTGTGAAGAGTCTGGCCCCCTCTCATCTTGTGGCTTCACTGCCCCAAAGCCTCTGCCTGTTGAGATAAGCAGTGCTCACTCACCAGGCCCGTACATGCATAGCAGCAGGGCCGGCTTTAGCACTGGTGACGCCTAGTGCGACAATCATTTTTGGCGCCCTCACACCCCATGACCGCCTCCTCGGATTCTCTCCTTACCACCTGCAAAAGTGCCCCTCATCTCTCCTATCACAAAATATTGCTAAACACAGCGCCCCGAGGCCACGAATCCCCCCCCTCCACAGGTCAGCGCCCAGCGCAGCAGCATCGGTCGCACTGCCCTAACGCCGGCCCTGCATAGCAGTCAGGGCTACAGTGGCATTCCCCGAAGACAGAGCAATGTAACTTTTATGTCCATTGCTATAATTGTTGCACAGTCAAAACTACCTCTAAAAAACACTACAACATAGCCCGAGCAGAGCCAGAAAAGAATCAGAAGAGACCTGAGGCTCAGCGAGAATTTCACCAGAATAGAAATAAAACATATGCAGAATACAGCAAGAAGAAAAGAATCTAAAGTAAACAGAATACAGCGAGAAAATAGCGCACATCTAACCAGAACAAGCATTTGCAATGCAATAGGTCTCGCATTTAGCAACTTTGAGCTTTTGACATTGCAAATGACAATGCCTTTTTTTGTTTTCGTTTTTAAAACATAAATAAAAGGCATTGCCATTTACAATGCCAATAGCTTACACTTGCATAAATGCGAGACCTATTGCATTGCAAATGCTTTTTTTAAATTACAATACACGGGCCTCTCGTAAACACATGCGGAACCTACTGCCTGTGCTTTTTGTGCTGAAAGAAAGGGTCAACCCTCTGTGCCCTCTACACCCTTGCCATCGGAGGAATTGGTACATTGTTTTCCTCATCCATGACTTATTCACAGCCCTTCTTTGCAAATTGAAGAGCTGTTACTACATTTTAAAAATGTATTTGTGAAAGTAAAGTGTTTTTCTGTGCTTTTTTGCTGTTGAGAAGGCAGTGTGGTTTTCTATTTAATTTCTTATTCAGGTTTGAAGGGTTTCTTTGTTTTCAATAGGGTGCGCAATCACATAACTTCTACAAGCAAACAATCTCCACGTATGCCAGTCACAGCATTGATAGAGATCTTTATGGCTATGCTAATTCTCTCTTTAGTTGAGCATGGCTATCTCCTTTCTTAACACAGTTGCAGACAATTTAACACTTTCGCGACACTCCAGACTCCTTAACTCCTATAAAGTGGTGTTTAGGTTGCAAAACAATGTTACTGCAGATGGCTGAGGCTTAAGAGGTAAAATGTGTATTTTTAAGCCTTTAGGGTACTTTAGCATGTAAGCTGATTGTAAGACTTTTGCACCTTTATTTTTTTAAAGCAAGAATTGTCCAACACGGCTTTTGGAGTGATGGACGATTGATTACTTTGGAGTTGTGTTTAGAAAGATAGCTATGCTATATGAAAGAGAACGTTAGATATAAAGATTGCCCTTCCCGCCGTGACCTGCATAAGTTTGTTTTTTTGGTACCTAAACATTTTGTGGACCTCTGTAAATCACTGGTTGTGAAGCTTCCCACCGGGACTAAAAACTACTTACTAAGATGCTTCGTTATTGGTTGGGGATTGCAAGACACATTTGCTGTTTTTTACTGTTACACGATAGAGAAAGAATTACTAGGTGATTGTTGCAAAGATGTAAAGGATCAAACCAAAACATGTGTTTCCTTCCAAAAAACTGTTCAATCTAAACACACGCAAAGCAACATTTACAATGGTATGGAAAGTTGTAGCAATTTTCTGTGCGACCCATGACACTACTCCATGACATATAGATCAAAATGCTTATACTGCATGAACCAATTGTAATCTGCATACATAAAATGACAGTGTAAGACATGTCTAATAAGATCTCACTTGTCTAACAAATTAACTATTCTCTGACATTTGTTGGGTTTCACACTTTCCCTTTTCATAGGGCAAGGTAAGAGAGTAGCGTAGCTGTAATGCAAGATAACCTTAAAAGGGAGAAAAATCATTTTAAGTATGTAGGGAGTGCTCCAAAGGCAAACATATTTTTGACTTTGAAAAATGAAACTCAGCGTATTTCACTAGATTCACTTTTATGTTAAGCTTGTGATGGAATATAATAGAAGAAAAGCACTTTTTTGCATAGCTACACAGTTTTTATGAGCAGAGTTACCTTCAAGCCAGTCATCTGCGCAGAGTCACTCCACGCACCTGCACTCCAACAACACCAACAGAAGCACAGCACCACCACAGCATCCTCAGCCCAAGCACAGCACCACCTCAGCACCAGCGCAGACCACCTCCACACCAGCACACTCCCTCAACTCCACCTCTGCGCCAGTGCAGCACCACCTTAATACCTCAGCATCCATGCAGCACCACCCCCACAGCATCAGCACAGCATCACCTGAATATCACCAAAGCATCACTCAGCACTACCTCAGCATCACTCGGCACCACCTCATTATCACTCAGCACCACCTAAGCACCACCTTGCACAAGCACACCACCACCCCAGTATCAATCAGTACCACTGATTCCCAGCATCAGCATGACATAATTGCAGGACCAACTCAGCCCCACCACAGAATTTGCACAGCACCAACTCAGCACCAATGCAGCACCACTTCAGCATTAGCACAGCAACACCTCAGCACCAGTGCAGCATCACCTCAGCACCAGTGCAGCATAACTAAGCACCACTTGAACTTCAGCACAGCACCACCAAAGTATCACTCAACACCACCTCAGTATCATTCACTACCACCACAGAATCACTCAGAACCACCTGAGCACCACCACAGCACCACCTAAGCACCGCATCAGCTCCTTAGCATCAGCACAGTACAACCTCCTCATCAGTGCACCACCACCACCAGTGCAGCACCAACTCAGCATCAGCGCAGCTCTACCTCAGCTGCAGTGCAGCACCACCTCAGTTTCTGCACAGCACCATCTCAGCATTAGCACAGCACCACCTCCACATCAGCACACCACCACCAGTGCAGCCCCACCTCAGCAATTCAGAACCAACGCAGCACCACCTCAGCGCAGAACCAACTGAGCACCACTTAGCACCACCTGAGCACCAGTTCAACTTCACCACCTCAGCATGACTCATCATTCAGCATCACCTGAGCATCACCTCCGAACCAGCCCACCACCACTTCAGCATCACCTCAGTATCATTCAGGATCACCTGAGCATCACCTCTGCCCCAGCTCACCACCTCCTTAGCTCACCACCACCTCAGTCTGCCCTCAGAATCTGGCATCTGTTGATTTCCCCCTAGTGTCCGTCAGCTGCTCCTATTATAATTGATGTACTATTCCCAACCTCCACCCTCCTGTTGTTTATGTCCCCCGCCATAAAAAAAACTAAAACAAATCAGCATTAGAACAGGCAGGGAAAAGTTGCCAGCATGCAAGGACAAAAAAAGACTAGAAAACATTCTTTGTGTTAATTCTGTTTTTATTAGGGTAGTTTAGTTGTATATAATGTTTTCTTGGTTATATATAGGGTGACAAAAATGGTTATAACCTTTTTTTCATTATAACTTTTCAACATGCCCACAACATTTACAATGCTCTACAACACTGCTTAAAGACATTAACAAAGGCAATAGTTCTCTCTAAACACTTATAAGGTTCCAAAGGCGAGACCTATTGGCTATGCCAGTGCTTGTTTCTAACCCAGTTGACTCTCCCGACCTGATCCCTTCTGTAGTCAAAGAAGTATTTAATAGGCGTAGTCAATTTATGCATTTGCCAAATCTGGAAAATAGGGCCGAGGGACTTTTTAAACAGAATCCAAATGTGAACCCCTCCCTGTTTTTATTAACTCGATTTCGCCTTAACTCACTTCCCTTTTTGTTGACCTTCCATACCCAAGGCTCGTGGTTTCCATCTCGTTCCGCGTGCCCATGTGATGGTAGTACAGCACTAAGCAAATTGCACTTTATATTATTCTGCCTACTGTATATCATGGAAGAGACATGTTTATTGCTCCGAGAACTGGAACTGTGAGAATCTAAAATTGAAATTGAATCAAATACTCTGGCTCTTGTTTATTTACCACGTTTAGAAAGCTCAGAGCTATGTCACGCAGGGTTAAACTTTATAATAAGTGTCTTACAAACTCGAAGGGGGCATTGAGATATTGAATTTGTGATATGTATTTACTCTTCTGCAATACTAATTATAATAATTTTAACTGTAATGCATTTTAAATGTAATTTTATATTCTGTTTGATTGTGACATTTGTATACTGATTGGTAGCTTTTTATTTGACGTGTGGCTCTTTGTAGCGTAATAATGTATTTTGAACTGAATGATCGAAGACTCAGTAAACCTGTGTTCTGAATTGCAAATTCAAGGCTTTATAACAAATTTCATCAATTTCTTGACTTATCCTATGCCATGGTAGCAAGTTTGGGGTGTGCTTTAATTCCTTGTTGTATTAGTCTGTACTGGGCATGGGTTGTCTCCTTTAATTGTTTTACTGGGTTTTATCATTTTATGCTCTTCAATTATTGTGATTGATTTATTAATATACAATAAACGTATACACACATACAGCGTAGCATGAGCCCAATGGGAAGTAGAGCTGGTCCCAGACCAGTTTTGAGTAGTTGAGGAGGAGGGGAATGCTCATTTCTCTAAAGACACCTCTCGCTGGCACACCAGCATCTTCCATGGGCATACGGGCTATGGCATGCTAGATTTTACTCAGAATAGGGTACTTAGGGATAGTTTGTAGTCACACAAACAGGATATGCTTTGAACGGTTCAAAGGTTGCCCCGGAGAATCTTGTTCTCCTTAGTGAGCATTTAGGAGTCAACCTCAACTCACCAGAGCACACCTGGATTTGTGGAAGAACAGAAAAGTACCCTACCTGCTGTCTGTGACTTGTGTGGAGACCTAGAGGGCTGGACCTGCTCCCATGTGTACACAGGACAAAGACGGGAGAAGGGCACTCCAAGGTGCTGTTGGTTGAACTCCTGTGAGGCTGCAGGGATGCAGCATGCTGCAAGAGGCCTATTTCCTGAAGTGACCTGTTGACCTATAGCAATGGGATCTTGTCTGGATGTTGCTGGTGTTCTCTTTTGAACTCAGCCCTGGCCCCTAGATGCTGCCCCTACAGCATCTAAGGGCCTTCTACCGAACAATTGAGACTGTTGAAAATGTGTGAACTTCCAAAACCTCCAGAGAGTTAGTGAGGTCTAACAGCAAAAGTATCCAATTTTCAGAGGAATTGACAACTACAGCTTCAGACTTGCCCCCACATGCACGGGGATCGTAAGCTCCATAAAAGAAGGCTAAAGGTAGAAATCTTAACTGGATGAAGGTGTGAAAATTAGCGACACGCGAGAGGGCTTCATGAAGTACAAATTTAACATTTCCCAAAGTGAGCTTTTCCTGATATAACCAATAGCTGAGCTGGTCCTCCCCCAATGGCTTTCCAAAATCAAAAGAACTTCACTGGATAGAGCCAGCAGCCTTCTCCCTCTGAATCATCTTGACTTCCATTTCAATAACGACCCGTTTGAGGTACCCGACTTCTTCTCCATTGCAGTTGGCATGAAACCACACCTAGACCCTGGTTAACTGCGAACAGTAACTTCTGATGTGTGCTTTACATTTCTTGGTGCTTTTGCTCTAATATTTTAACAATTCATGTCTCTAATTTCTCTTATTAGATTTAAATCATTTAGATTTTAGCAGTTTTGGTGTATATTTTCTAATTTAATTTTGCTGTAGATATAGAAAATCATTGTAGGATATCTATTGAGCTGTTTTTTATTTTAACTCTCCTCGTTAGTGTATGTAGTGCTAAAACGCAATCTAAGCTTTATTTATATGGTAATAGTCAGTGAAATGGAACAGATTGGCTCTTATTACTACCCTCTCAAATATCCTGACTGTTGGTGATTACAAAGCTGGTGTTAAATACGCACTCTGAATCAATCAATCAATCATTCAATCATGACCCTTATAAAGCGCTCTACATACCCATGAGGGTCTCAAGGCGCTGGGGGGTGTGCTGCTAGTGATCGAAGAGCCAGGTCTTGAGGAGTCTTCTGAAGGCCAGTAGGTCTTGGGTCTGCCGTCGGTTGGTGGGGAGGGTGGTCCAGATCTTGGCAGCGAGGTGGGAGAAGGATCTGCCGCCGACAGTTGTTCTTCGGATGCGGGGGCCTGTGGCGAGGGCGAGGCTGGTGGAGCGGAGCTGACATGTAGGGGTGTAGAAGTTGTCGTCTGTTGAGGTATGCTGGGCCGGTCTTGTGAATCAAAGGAATAAAAGCCTTACAATCAGCTTACATGCTAAAGTAGCCTAAAGGCTTAAAAATACACATTTGACCTTTTAAGCCTAAGCCAACTGCAGTAACATTGTCTTGCCACCCAAACACCACCAAATTAGAGTTAAGGAGTTTGTGTTTCTTGAGTAAGGCGTTGATCTCGGCATGCTTCCAGCTTTCAGGGAAGGTTGCTGTCTCGGAGGACATGTTGATTACTTTCCGGAGATGGGGTGCGATCGCTGTGCTGGCTTTGTTGAAGATGTGGTGAGAGCATGGGTCCAATGGTAATCCGGAGTGGATGGTGTTCATGATCCTGCTGGTGTCCTCGTCGTTGATGCTGGTCCGGGAGAGCAGGCAGTTGGTGCAGGTGATGGTTGTGGGGGCGCTGGTTGTCGGGGCAGTCATGGCGTTGAAGCTGTCGTGGATGTCGACGATCTTGCGGCGGAAGAAGGTGGCCAGAGAGTCATACAGGTCTTGCGAAGGTGGGATATCATTGATATTGGAGCTGGGGTTGGAGAGTTCCTTCACGATGTTGAAGAGCTCTTTGCTGTTGTGTGCGTTGTTATCCAGGCGGTCTTTGAATGAGGCCCTCTTGGTGGCTCTGATGAGTTGATGGTGTCTGCGGGTGGCGTTCTTGTGGGCTGCGTAGCTGTCCGGTGTTCGTTCGTGGAGCCAGTTCTTCTCCAGTTTTCGGCATGTTCGTTTGGAGGCCTGGAGGTCTTCGGTGAACCAGGTGGATTTCTTGTTGGTGTGGCTGTTGGAAGGGGTCTTGAGCGGAGCGAGGATGTTGGCGCAGTCGTTAATCCATTGTCTGAGGTTGCGGGCGGCGGTGTCGGGGTCGGTGGAGTCGGTGGGTGGGCTCTGGGCGAAGGTGTTGGTTAGTTGATCTTCTGTGACCTTGCTCAAGCAGCGTGGAGGCATCTGTTGGGAGCGGTGGTGCGTGGTGGGCTTCTTGACGGTGAAGTGGATGCAGTGGTGGTCAGTCCAGTGGGGTTCGGTGGTGTGGTTGAAGGAGACGTGGGGGCTTGCAGTGAAGATGGGGTAGAGCGTGTGGCCGGCGGCTTGGGTTGGTGTTGTCACGAGCTGTCTGAGTCCGAGTTTGGCGAGGTTGTCGATCAGGGTGGTGGAGTTGGTGTTGTTGTTGTTCTCGAGGTGGAAGTTCAGGTCCTCGAGGAGGATGTAGTCCTTGGAGGCGAGGGTGTGTGGGCCCTCTGAAGGTTTTTGCTCTCACTAATTTCTCCATACAGTGCAAAATTTGGGTTTGCGCACCTCAGACCAGGTAAAAATTAGGTCTGGCCTGAACTTGTGTAATTTTTCTTTGCGGAGTTCCACAAAAACTTAGAGTTATGTGAGTGGCGGAGTTGCGGTACTTTACACTATGCATGCGGATTTTTAGCGCCAGGAGCTTGTCCAGCTATGTAAAAATCAGCACGAACAGTACCACGTGGTACGACACAGGCCGTTGCTTCTTTCTGCAGCTCCAGTAGATTTTCTACTCGAGCGTCAGCTTTCACACCACGAGTAGCACCTTTCTCAGCACGGCGGTAGTGGGCTGCTGCAACTGCCCATGTTGAAAAATCTCATTGGGAGGTGATCTTGTGCGTAATTTTCTCACTTCTGCTCCTTTACTTAGCAGTTGGCAAACAATGCTCGAGAAAAAACTGTGCCACATGACGGTTGGCAGAATTTTTCAAAAAATCTGTATTTCAAGCGGAGCGCAGAGTGGGCAACACTTTGCTATCTCTACCTTAGGAGCAGAGTTTACCACCCACCCCTAGTGAAAATACACGCAGTTAGTATATTGTTCCTTATACCCAGGTCGTAAAATTGGAATTATGTGCAAACTGTGAATGCCAGCTTGAGTGATAATTGTATTGAGGCGTACAGTTTTCGTTTGTTGTTGTTTTTTTGAAGCTTCAAAAAGTTAACAATTTACTTTGCATCTCAGACACTGTGGAAGGTTATTGTATTAGCAGTCACATGGCGGTGCAGAGAATCACAAAATTGCGATCGAAATATCGGTCAACAGCAATTTTGAATCCACTATATCAGTGGCGTCACTAGGAGGGGTGCGGGGGGTGCGGCCCGCACCGGGTGACACCAACACATGGGGTGACACCAATCTGCACTGCAGCCTCGCCTCTGCTCTCACCTTTCCTGTCGCTCCCTGTGCAAGCTTGTTCCTCATGCTGTTCACACTCGCCAGCGTCTTGCAGGAGATCTGAAATGCTTGACTGCAATTTTCTTTGCTCACCATACAACTCTATAGCAGCCTAGCTCATCTGAGGGTGCATGGTTTCCTATTTTCAGTATCTTGCAGTCTTCAGTTTTCCAGTGAACCAGTTCCAAATTTCAGCTTGCTCTTCACTACAGTGCCAACTGTTGCTCGCACTCTTGTTTATACAAATCCAGGGAAGACAGATGATGTAAGAGAGAGAGAGACAGAGGGAGCTAGAGGGAGGAATACAGAGAGAGGGAGCTAGAGAGAGCAAGACAGAGAGAGAGGGAGCAAGAGGGAGTAACAAAGGGAGAGAGGGAGCTAGAGAGAGTAAGACAGAGAGAGAGGGAGATAAAGGGAGTAAGACAGAGAGCGGGAGCTAGAGGGACTAAGACAGAGAGAGAGCTAGAGTGAGAAAGACAGAGAGAGAGGGAGCTAGAGTGAGAAAGACGGAGAGAGAGGGAGCTAGAGGGAGTAAGACAGAGAGAGGGAGATAGAGGTAGCTAGAGGAAGTGAGACAGAGAGAGAGGGAGCTAGACAGACAGAGGGAGCTAGAGGGAGTAAGATAGAGAGAGAGGGAGCTAGAGGGAGTAAGAGAGACGGGGCTAGAGGGAGTAAGACAGAGAGAGAGGAAGCTAGAGGGAGTAAGACAGAGAGAGGGAGCAAGAGGGAGCAAGACAGAGAGAGAGGGAGCTAGAGGGAGTAAAACAGAGAGAGGGAGCTAGAGGGAGCAAGACACAGAGAGAGGGAGCTAGAGGGAGTAAGACAGAGTGAGAGGGAGCTAGAGGGAGTAAGACACAGAGAGAGGGAGCTAGAGGGAGTAAGACAGATAGAGAGGGAGACAGAGGGAGCTAGAGGGAGCAAGAGAGAGGGTGCTATAGGGAATTAGACAGAGAGAGGGAACTAGAGGGAGCAAGACAGAGGGAGACGGAGCTAGAGGGAGTAA
This sequence comes from Lissotriton helveticus, assembly GCF_964261635.1. NCBI lineage: Eukaryota > Metazoa > Chordata > Amphibia > Caudata > Salamandridae > Lissotriton > Lissotriton helveticus. The sequence continues at coordinate 211,267,441 of NC_136058.1, forward strand.
GAGAGAGAGAGATGGGGAGCTAGAGGGAGCTAGACAGAGAGGGAGCTAGAGAGAGTAAGACAGAGAGAGAGGGAGCTAGAGGGAGTAAGACAGAGAGAGAGGGAGCTAGAGGGAGTAAGACAGAGAGAGAGGGAGCTAGAGGGAGTACGACAGAGAGAGGGAGACAGAGGGAGCTAGAGGGAGCAAGAGAGAGGGAGCTAAAGGGAACTAGACAGAGAGAGGGAGCTAGAGGGAGTAAGAGAGAGAGAGGGAGCTAGAGGGAGTAAGAGAGAGAGCGGGAGTTAGAGGGAGTAAGACAGAGGGGGGCTAGAGGGAGTAAGACAGAGAGAGGGAGCTAGAGGGAGTAAGACAGAGAGAGAGGGAGTAAGACAGAGAGAGAGGGAGCTAGAAGGAGTAAGAGAGGGAGCTAGAGGGAGCAAGACAGAGAGAGGGAGCTAGAGGGAGTAAGACAGAGGGAGAGTGAGCTAGAGGGAATAAGACGGAGAGAGAGGGAGCTAGAGGGAGTAAGACAGATAGAGGGAGCTAGAGAGAGCTAGACAGAGAGAGGGAGCTAGAGGGAGTAAGACAGAGAGAGAGGGAGCTAGAGGGAGTAAGACAGAGAGAGGGAGACAGAAGGAGCTAGAGGGAGCAAGACAGAGAGAGGGAGCTAGAGGGAGTAAGACAGAGAGAGAGTGAGCTAGAGGGTGCTAGACAGAGAGAGGGAGCTAGAGGGAGTAAAAGAAAGAGAGGGAGCTAGAGGGAGCAAGACAGAGTGAGAGGGAGCTAGAGGGAGTAAGACATAGAGAGAGAGAGAGCTAGAGGGAGCTAGACAGAGAGAGCGGGGCTAGAGGGAGTAAGAGAGAGAGAGAGAGCTAGAGGGAGTAAGAGAGAGGGGGCTAGAGGGAGTAGGACAGAGAGAGAGGAAGCTAGAGGGAGTAAGACAGAGAGAGGGAGCTAGAGGGAGCAAGACAGAGAGAGAGAGGGAGCTAGAGGGAGTAAAACACAGAGAGGGAGCTAGAGGGAGCAAAACAGAAAGAGAGGGAGCTAGACGGAGTGATAGAAAGAGAGAGAGCTAGAGGGAGTAGGAGAGAGGGGGCTAGAGGGAGTAGGACAGAGAGAGAGGAAGCTAGAGGGAGTAAGACAGAGAGAGGGAGCTAGAGGGAGCAAGACAGAGAGAGAGAGGGAGCTAGAGGGAGTAAAACACAGAGAGGGAGCTAGAGGGAGCAAGACAGAGAGAGAGGGAGACAGAGGGAGCTAGAGGGAGCAAGAGAGAGGGAGCTATAGGGAACTAGACAGAGAGAGGGAGCTAGAGGGAGCAAGACAGAGGGAGAGGGAGCTAGAGTGAGTAAGAGAGAGAGAGAGAGGGAGCTAGATGGAGCTAGACAGAGAGGGAGCTAGAGGGAGTAAGACAGAGAGAGAGGGAGTAAGACAGAGAGAGAGGGAGCTAGAGGGAGTAAGACAGAGAGAGAGGGAGCTAGAGGGAGTAAGACAGAGAGAGGGAGACAGAGGGAGCTAGAGGGAGCAAGAGAGAGGGAGCTATAGGGAACTAGACAGAGAGAGGGAGCTAGAGGGAGTAAGAGAGAGAGAGGGAGCTAGAGGGAGTAAGAGAGAGAGCGGGAGTTAGAGGGAGTAAGAGAGAGAGGGGGAGCTAGAGGGAGTAAGACAGAGAGAGGGAGCTAGAGGGAGTAAGACAGAGAGAGAGGGAGTAAGACAGACAGAGAGAGAGGGAGCTAGAAGGAGTAAGAGAGGGAGCTAGAGGGAGCAAGACAGAGAGAGGGAGACAGAAGGAGCTAGAGGGAGCAAGACAGAGAGAGGGAGCTAGAGGGAGTAAGACAGAGAGAGAGTGAGCTAGAGGGCGCTAGACAGAGAGAGGGAGCTAGAGGGAGTAAAAGAGAGAGAGGGAGCTAGAGGGAGCAAGACAGAGTGAGAGGGAGCTAGAGGGAGTAAGACATAGAGAGAGAGAGCTAGAGGGAGCAAGGCAGAGAGAGCGGGGCTAGAGGGAGTAAGAGAGAGAGAGAGAGCTAGAGGGAGTAAGAGAGAGGGGGCTAGAGGGAGTTGGACAGAGAGAGAGGAAGCTAGAGGGAGTAAGACAGAGAGAGGGAGCTAGAGGGAGCAAGACAGAGAGAGGGAGCTAGAGGGAGTAAAACACAGAGAGGGAGCTAGAGGGAGCAAGACAGAGAGAGAGGGAGCTAGACGGAGTGATAGAGAGAGAGAGAGCTAGAGGGAGTAAGAGAGAGGGGGCTAGAGGGAGTAGGACAGAGAGAGGGAGCTAGAGGGAGCAAGACAGAGAGAGAGAGAGGGAGCTAGAAGGAGTAAAACACAGAGAGGGAGCTAGAGGGATCAAGACAGAGAGAGAGGGAGCTAGACGGAGTGATAGAGAGAGAGGGAGCTAGAGGGAGTAAGAGAGAGAGCGGGAGCTAGAGGGAGTAAGCGAGAGAGAGCAGGAGCTAGAGGGAGTAAGACAGAGAGAGGGAGTAAGACAGGGAGCTAGAGGGAGTAAGGCAGAGAGAGAGGGAGCTAGAGGGAGTAAGACAGCAAAGGAGGGAGCTAGAAGGACTAAGAGAGGGAGCTAAAGGGAGCAAGACAGAGAGAGGGAGCTAGAGGGAGTAAGACAGAGGGAGAGGGAGCGAGAGGGAGTAAGACAGAGAGAGAGGGAACCAGAGGGAGCTAGAGAGAGTAAGACAGAGAGAGGGAGCTAGACAGAGAGAGGGAGCTAGAGGGAGTAAGACAGTACCTAGCGCCGTACATTTCCGACAGAGGTGGTACATGCGGTAAGTCGTGAGGGGGTGACACCATGATTTTTTTTTTTTTTTTTAAATTAAAGACCTTTATTTCACTTGTTACAAGTACACAGCAGTGAGCCCACAACCCACAGAGAGGGCCGGCTGCAAACAAACGAATTGAGAATAACATAATTCATATAAACAATGTCATCCAGTATCGCTGTGTGATATAAGCAAAAGCACACGATATTCATTGTACCAGGCACCGCTTGTATCTTGTAGTAGCATTATACATATCCAATACAGTCTAATTTTATAATAGTATATGAACAACAACCCAAAACCCCAACATCCCCCCACCCAAACATCCCAGTATTCAGGGCAGATCATTGTCAGGCGATACAGAAGAGTATAGGGCAAGTAACGTGCAACATGCATTGAATCAATAACTCTTTTGGTCAATCCTCGCATCCCGTGAGCATCCATCCCAGTGCAGGGCACAAAACACTGTTACTCGGAGGGGAAAAGCCGCGCGCACAGGCAGTCAATCATCAAGAGACAATCTGTGTTACCGGGAAGAAGCAGCAAACATCAAGCACAACCGTATAACAGGCTTTACAAACTCAGAGCTACTCAGGCACCTCCTCACTTGTTGGTGAATCCCCGCTTACACTTTCGACACCATCGTCATCATCCAGAGAGAGCATGTATGCCGTATATGGGCCCCAAATATAACGTGGCCTAGACATTGCCGGAAGCCCCTCATAATAGCAGACCAGTTGATCCCTGCAATATGCTATGTCTTTCAGCCACAGTTGAACATCTGGCGCTTGTCTCCCCTCTCCAGGCCATAGCAACCCTGCGTTTAGCAATTTGCAGTGCCAGCACTATCAAGCGCCTCACACCCGCCGGCACACCTGTGGCCAATCCCAACAAGCACAAGCGTATGTCCAGGGTGACATCATGAGTTACCCGCACCGGGTGACACCAACCCCAGTGACGCCACTGCACTATATTGACTACTATATCATGAAGGTAAGTATATCTTTAGTTAAGAATAGTAACTCTATCATTCCCTCCAAATATTTACTGTGCAGTGTTATATTAGTCGATATTGTGAAACTGATACTGCCATCCTGATATGCTGCCGGTTGATAGAGCAACAAACAGCCCGTCACAAACACAAGAATTGCCCTACTGCCCTTTTTAGGGAATCTGCCTGTCTCGGTGTCAGTCTGTGCATAGAGGGTAGCGCCGGACTGCCCCAGATAACACCAATCTGGTTTAGGCTTCCTCTGTCAGACGAGGTGTCAACCTCCTGCCGAAGATCTGCAGAGCTGGCCCCGGGTTTCCTTGCGCATCGCAGTCGCAAGGCATTGGCTAGCCATCCTATACTATTTCCGTCTATTCCCCCATTACGCGCCTGTCCGTGCCAGATGGAATGTGCTCAAGTGTCCATTTTAGTGAGCCTATTTGGACTTCTTAGGCTAGAGCTGGTGGTGATCCACCCGCGCTCTCAGAATATTTTTTTGGGAGGGGTTGGCAAGGGGTGGCTAGACAACTCGGTGAAGATGCGTTTGTGAAGAGAGGCACGGTTGTGGGTGGACAAGCCATACACACAGTACCCTACATACAGACTAGGATTGTATGTAACTTTTATTGTGTGCGTAAACACCATTTTTGAGGACATATTATTTTTCAGTTCTCTTTACGCATACCATTTTGCGGCACAAGACATTGATTGCTTTGAAAATATTTTGTGGAAACTATGGGGCATGTTTACAAAGAATTGACGCAAGGTGGCGCTGCAAATCATTTTCTGCACTGCCCTATGCTAATTCGAAAGGGCAGGAATGCACCGTATTTACAAGATACAGTGCATTCCTGTCTTTTTAGACGGCACACGATTGAAGAAAGAAATGAAGTGCTTCATGTTCCTGATGCTTGTGGGGTACCTTGAAGAAAACACTTTTGGAGAGCGGTCTGTTGGATCTGAGCATCATAGAGCTCTCAAACTCTGCATAATGAATCCTGTCCTGAACCAGAATACCACAACCGCAAGCAACGAGGCCCGGTTGTTACTGTTATTGCATGTTGTGATTGGCCTGTGTATGGCTACATCTACCCAAGCTGAGATCAACGTGTCCATGGCTGCATATGCCAAGGTTGTGTTCAGCCTTTGCTAGCCAAGCTGCGATTAAACAATGTTGAAGGGCCAGATGTATCAAACAGTTTTATCCATTCTGTGTCTATGGGAAAATGTGTACATACACCTAAGTTCTGGGGCTACATATGCCGTACTCAGCCCGTGCAGGGCTGCAGCAGCCGAATTCATGATGAGCCCGTGGGGGCCTGTATCTACCAAGAATCTCCAGGCCTTGTTGGGACTTTTACAAGGACCTGCTTGCACCAGTATCGGCCCATTATCAACACCCTGAGCTCCAGTACATTAACCGTCGGTCATGTCGGGACCGCACCCCATTAAGACTGCTGCCTCCTGTTCCTGCCTGCCAAAGGATCAAGGGCCTCATTTATGAAAAGTGACGCAACGCTGCGTGAAAACAGCGATGCGTCACTTTTCACTGCGCTCTCCCTGCGACATGATTGATGCGCCATATTTATAATATGACGCATCATGTCGCAAGGAGTTACAGATACGTCAGTATTTCTGACGTATCTGTAGGCGCAAAAGTGACGCATTGCTGGAGTGTGTCACAAAAGTGACGCAATTCCAGCAATGCTTCCTTTCACATGGGGAAAGCCCCATGTGAAAGGGCTTGCGTCAGTCTTACGCCTGCTGTGAGGCAGGCGCAAGATTTTGACGCAACAGCGTCCTAAAAGTGACGCAGTGAAATCTCATAGATTTCACTGCGTCACTATTACGCGGCTTTTTGCGGGTGAACGCCCCCTCTGCATACATTATACCTGACGCAGGTATAATGTAGCGCAGGGGTTTACAAAGTGACGCATCTGCTTAGATGCGTCACTTTGTAAATAGTGCGCATCAGGAGGCATGTTTCACGCCGCCGATGCATCACAAAAAGTGGCACATCGGAAGCGCAAAACTGATGCAAGGCCTCATAAATGAGGCCCCAAGAGCGGGCAGAACTGCCAGCTCACGCGCCACCACTCAATCTGAGTGTGTGGTGGCAAGGCTGACCTGTGAGTACTGACTCCACTTGAGACTGGTAACATACTAGCCGAGACAGAGGGCACATACTTTTAGGGTGTGATTCAGTTTGCACATGAGCTATTTTCATGTTATTCCCAAAGAGGGGGGCGCTCAGGAATGGGGCAACAACCTGGGGATGGAGGTGTAGACCGTCTCCCAGTGTCACTGTCTTCTCTGCCCATTATTGTATTCCTTTTCTCCGTTAATTCCCCTTCTCAGTGCCAGTGTATTGACTGCCTCAGGATCAATGTATTCCTGGTCTTAGTGGTGATATGTCTCCTTTCTCTGTGTTGGCGTGTCCCCTCTCTTTGTCACTGTATTCCCTGTCTCAGTGTCAGTTTATTCACTGTCTCAAATCTGTGTATTGTCTGCATTCCCTGTCTCAATGTATTCCTTGTCTCAGTGCTACTGTATTCCCTGACTGAGTGTCAGTGTATTCTCTATCTCGTAGTCCCTGTGTCAGTGTCGTTTCGTTTCAAAATGCTTTATTCGGTTTGTACAGGTACAACCATGTAGCAACATACATAAATACAGTTTCAAATCATTTATGTAAGTTTCATAATGAAACAATTAAAAATTACGTCAATATCCATGCGAGTCTCATTTAGATCAATAAGGTATATCACTTGAGTACAAAGTTAGGTTTGATCACTATATACGTTTTAGCAGCAGTTGTTGTAGAAAAAATTAGTGCAAAAAGTCAAAAGTCGCCAATGTAAAGTGCAAAATCAGAAAGACCTATTATGTGCATAAAGTGCTATAGACATGTGCAAATATGCAGAATTAGAGGTAAAGTACAACGTCTGTTTGGTCACTTTAACATTTTAGCAGCAATTTGTTTGCAAAAAAGGTTTGTGCAAAAACGCCAGAGCAAAAATGCAAAAAAACGAAAGACAGTCATTACCATAAGGTGCTTTCGGCAGGTGTAAATATGCAGAATAAATATAAAAGTGCATATGAATAAATACACATACAAACAGTGTAACTCAAACGATAAGTCATAGATAAAGACACATTCGTGGCATAAAATGTAACAGCCAAGGGATAGACGGGGGTAAACAGGGGAGGAAAAGTCATATGATGATTGATTTCCTGTGCCAGATGCATTTTAGGATATAAATAGCCACACGATAACACACATCCGGGGAAGCCAGGTCAAACAACAATTGCATTGCAGCTCTGGTATTGCACATGTTATGTTCTAAAAATAAATGCTTCAGGTAAAACTTTCTAAAACCGGTATAAAAATTGCAAAAAAGTAAAAAGTGGCAGATGCTCTGCTTAGATTTCCCATCACATGGACACAGACATGTCCCAGGTTTTTTTACAGTTGGGAAGGCCACCAAATTGTGGACTATTCCCAGCCTCAGACGAGCTAAAACAAAGCGATGGGAATTAATGCTGACAAATGTAAGATAAGGGGGGAGACCTGTGCTAAGATTGTACTCCATGTATAATTTAAACGTACCCTGCATTGCATACTCCTTCATTCTGGTCCCTTTTACATGGTCCAAGTAAATGGATTTGAGGTCACGCTTTGTTAAAATTTATTCAGTTAATGCATCTTTAAAAATGTCCTGACTAAAAAGGGTCTTATGCCAGGAATGAATGTGTTTTAGCCAGGGGATTTTCGAGTGTTGGTCGAGTTTAATGCAATCCATAATTACTTCCTGGGTAAACCTGGTTTCTTCTTTGGCCCATATGGACCGCCATAGGGACAGGGGACGCAATGCAATCAAATCTGTAACATGATTTATGCCTAACTCTCTGTGAGTAATCTCGTTTGAGGCAGAAACAGGGAGGCATAATAATCGTTTCAGATACTTGTTTTCCTCCTGCTGGATGGACAGGGCAATCTGAGGATTATATCCCCATATCCCTGCTCCATACAGGGTAGCGGACATACATCTTGAATTGTAGATGGAGATCATTTCTCGGATTCTAAGACCCCCTAATTTAGAGGCAAATCTGAAGATGCAATTTACATTTCTAGTCATCTTCAGACCAGCACAGGATTGCTCGTTTACCCATCTCCCATCTCCTGAAAAAGTAATGCCTAAGTAGCAGAAATGTTGGACAGCCTCGAGTTTATCCCCATCTAGAAAGAATGACTTGTTTTTCTTCATTTTCTTTCCGCAGGTCATAGTCATTGTCTTGCCCTTGTTGATTTTGAGCTTTCTGCCCTGAATAAAACTATGGAACTTATTAATTAACTTTTGCAGCCCGTTCGCGGTCCTGGAAATCAGGACCGCGTCGTCCGCGTATAAAAGGACGGGTATTTGCTTTCCATTGATGATGGGGGCATCAGCATAAGATTCTTGTAAAAATTGGTCAACCTGATTTATAAAAAGGGAGAATAAAAGGGGGGCAAGCACGCACCCTTGTCGAATCCCTCTGCCAATTTTAAAAAAGGGGGTACATTCACCGTCTGTTCCAAATCTAACCTTACCAGAAAGACTACTGTACATTCTGGCGAGGAGGTGGATGATTTCAGGCGGTGCACCCATAGCAAGTAGTGTTGGCCAGAGCAGTGCGTGTTCCACCAAGTCAAATGCTGAACTTAGATCGGCAAAGCACATGAACAGGTTCCCGTCCTTAGCTTTTGTGTAATTGCCGATAATAAGTTCCAGGTTCACGCACTGCTCCATAGTTCCTAAACCCCTAAGGAACCCGTACTGGATGGGCGAAAGAATATTATTATCTTCTGCCCAGGACTCTAGTCTCACCAAGAGTACACGACTCAAGATCTTTAGTGATGAGTCCAGAAGTGAAATTGGGCGATAATTTCGTGCTTCTGCCCTAGAGCCCTTTTTAAAAAGCGGCACTATAATAGATTGACCCCATGAAGTCGGTAACTTGTCCTCAATAGCAGCATTAAAATAACGGGTCAAAATGGGGGCCCATAGGGTAATCTCAAATTTGTAAAAGTCCACAGGGACCCCATCCGGTCCCGGGGCTTTCCCCCCCTTACTCTTCTCGATTGCGTCAATCACCTCGCTTAATGTCACAGAAAACAGCAATTTCTCCCATTTAAAACAGGTTGGTGTGTCAGTTAAAACATTCGAATTAGAAACAGAAATAAAACCAGAGGTAAAATCAGAGTTAAAAATCCCTGTGAAGTGTGCTATCCAAGCCTGGCAACTGACATGCGAAGTTAATTCAGGAATGTTGTCGTTCTTCAAGAACGGACTATTTACAGTGTCCCAGAAAAGTTTATGATCTTTAGTATCTGCGGCCAGATCTAATTTCGCCCAAGCCTCATCCTGCAATTCCTTCTTCCTAGTGGAGAGTGCAGTTTTGTAGTTATGGCGCTCTTCCCTGATCTTACTAGCGTCTCTTGGAGTGGCATCAAGTGAGGTTTTCAGCCTTTTTAGTGATTGGGCACAATAGTCATCAAACCACACCGCCATGACCTTCCTTGATTTCCGGGCTTTATGCATCAAGGATTTCTCAATAGTTTTTGTTATAGTTAGGAAGTTGGATAACAAGGTTCGTGGGCATGGTTTCGATGACAGGCAATACTCGACTTCTCTGCAGCAATTTGTGATCACGTTGGCAACAAATTGAGTGGGGTCAACTTTAATCCATTTCACCCTCATCCCATTTGGTCTTTCTGCTGCAATGTCCTGGATAGGTTGACCATAGGTGTTCTTTTTGGTTCCCCAACCCAATAGTTCAACGGTTACACTGTTATGGTCACTGACCGTTTGTTCAATCACCCAGACGTTGATATAAGCTACAGAGCAAGATATCATAATGTGATCAATGAATGATTGGCTGTTTCTCCCATGAAATGTCGGGCACCTGACATTGTTCGCATTCTTGTTGCATTCTAGGAGGTCCAGGTCATATTTAGCAAGTAGGTTATTTAAAGCACTGCCATAGTTATTATGCGGGAAATGATTATATACACTTGTTTCCCTTCCCGAGTACTCCTCCCTGTGACCACATGCCCCCTTGAGAGCATAAATACATGTTTTGATGTTAAAGTCTCCTACCCATAGGATAACAGCTGGTTTGGATGTACTTGATAAGATCACATCAATGGCCCGCTCTATGTCAGAAATAAACATTCCCAGTTTATCCCCCGCAATGTTGTTATAGAAGTTCACTACTATTAAATCTCTACTTCTGCTATGGGCCATACGCAGAACGGAAGCGTGTTCTCCTAGGACAACATGATCGCTGACACGAAACTCAGTCAGTGCGGTGGATATTAGGGTCACAAGTCCGCCCTTGGCTCTACCAGCCTGGGATGCCACAGCCTGTACATTAAAAGAAGTGTAACCCTCAACATGTACTTCTTCCCTGTCCCAAGTTTCTTGCAGGCAGATTATATCATAACCCTGTTTAATAAAATCAGCCCATATGGGGGTGTTTACCTTAGAGGCTATCCCAGCTATATTCCACGTAATAGCCCTCAGGTTCTCTTCCAAAGCTACTTGGGGTGGATCGGTGACCGTTATGACTGGTGATGTTATCTGGTTCTCCGGGTAATTTTCGCCAGTGCATATGGTAGCATCTATGAAAGTTGGGTCGGTAGAATTTGCTACAGTGGTGTCTGTTGGAAATTCCTCAACTGTTTTAACGGACATCAACCTACGTTCCTCAGTTACAGATGACTCGTCAGCGGGAATACCCCCGAGTCAGTCATTTTCATCTAAGGAATTGAAAATCTGAAATCTATTGGATGTTGGGACTGCATATTGACCATAAATGCTCGTTTCCGGCCCAGGGACATTAAGGTTATTGACGTAGTTGGGGTTTGATGTTCTGAATAAGTTCAGTGGTTGCTGTGGTGTATATTGGTTATATGGGTCATAAGGAATCAAAGGGTGCCTGATTGATTGCGCTGGTGCCTGCTGTAGAGGTGGGTGAGGCATGTTTATTGCTCTAGGGTGTTTGAAATTCTGCACGGGAATTTTAGATCCCGCCTGATGTCTGTAAAAGTAGTCCAGTGGGAACAGGGTGGTGTTGTAATCATTATCTGATGGGATTGGCGCGTTCAAGATTGAATCTCTTGCCCATTCGGTGGTTTTGTAGTTTATGATTACACAGTCCCCACTTATTTCCTTTTTGCTGGGGCCCACCCACCCTACCCTTTGGGTTGAGAGAATCTGACTTACCCATCTTAGGGGGAATCCACAATTGTGGGCAAGCCAGTGCAAAATTTTGTTTTTAAGTGTTTCACTGTTTTCGGGTTGGGAGGGTTTCAATTTCGGGACATTGGCAAGAATTGCCACATATGGTCTACTTTCTGGGGGAAGATTAATCACTGCAGGAATGATGTTATTATAGCAGCTGCGTCCTGTTGGATTCCCATTTACTAAGGTGTGTCCCGTTGGCACTCCACCTCTTACCCCAGAGGGCCCACTTGTGGTGTTACCTGGGGTATTGGTGTGTGAGTTAGTGGGCTTGCCGAGGGCAGCCGTGGGGGCCACATTTCTGGCGAAAGGAACCTGTGAATTAGTTGTACTAGTAACAGTCATGTTGACCTTATTCCTAGAGGGTGCATACGGAGGAATTGGAGTGACATGTGGACCCAGATGTTCAAGGATGTCTAATTTAGCTAGACCTAATTTCTCCAAATTTTCCACCTTTTTACAGATCTGCTCAAGTTTGTCATTTAGGGGGGCAATGAGGAGCTTCATAGCATCCACAATGTGACACATTATAGACTCCCCATTGAGTGTGGTGGGGTTGATATTGCCTCTTAGTCCCAAATTTGGGCTTAACTGCGGTGGAGGTGACTCTCTTCCGTTGGCCTGTTCTAATAATGATGGAGTTACCTTCTTTCTTCTGCCCCTTTGTTTCGCGCACCCCCTACACGGGGCCAGTAATTTTCTATTGCGTGTGCGTCTGGGTCTAGATCTGCGGTGGACAGAGCCGTTGCCAGTCGTGATATCTACACAGCTATTGTTGAGTGAGTCAATAGGGGGGATGGGATCATCATTATCACAGGAAATCAGAATTGCGCTGGTCTCAGGCGCATTACTGGGCCCCGGTTCCTTGGGTGGAGTAACATTAATCTGTAAATTGGGAGTTAGGGATAATCGGCTATCCCTATCTTGAAATACTGCAGGAAGGATGGAAGGATAGGAGGATCTTCCACGTGAGTTGACACAGCCCCTGGGAGACCCGCATAAGATTGTATTAATATGAAATTGTTTGATAGTGATGTCACATTTATGTTGTTTACATTACAATCCTCGGGTTGTAATATCTGCTGGGTTAAACAGGTACTTGGTGGTAACGACAGTCGTCTCTCGGTATTTTCAATGGCGTTTGCTACCACTACGATTGTCTGTTGAAGCATGCGGTCAATTGCAGTTAACGTTGATAGCGGTGTTTTTGTTGGAACAGTGTTCCTTGTGACAGAGCGTGTATGAATGGGCGTTTTTTTAACCGTGTTCTTGGCATTTGACTTGGGCTCCATAGGTGCCATTACAGTGGGCTTTATAGATCAAATGTGTAAATACCTTTGCAGTAGGCGACGAAACGGCCAGGGGGTGTAGCCCAGCCCAGTCTCTGCAGGCCTCTGAGGGCCACAGAGGGCCCGCCCTTTGCCCGGGCTTAGCCCCGGGCACGGCCCCGCGATGCGGGAAGGCCAGCCCCTTTTACGGCGCCTCCGGGCGCTAAGCCTCTACGCGACTTCCGGGCCAGTCGCGGAGGCTTCTGGGGACTGTAGTCTACTCCCCCACTCGGCGGCAGTCCCGGTGTTGGAGGGTTGCGGCGGGGGGAGGAGACAGCAGGTGCGGTGTGCTGGCAGCAGTTCTCCCTCAACAGGTCGCTCAAGACCCCAGGCAGATGAGGCTGAAGGCAGGTCAGGGTCCCCGGATGGCAAGCAGCGTGCAGGTAGGCACACACACGGAACTCCGCCGGCTTTGGCGCTAACACACCCGCTCCACCGCAAGGCCAGCCCCTTTTACGGCGCCTCCGGGCGCTAAGCCTCTACGCGACTTCCGGGCCAGTCGCGGAGGCTTCTGGGGACTGTAGTCTACTCCCCCACTCGGCGGCAGTCCCGGTGTTGGAGGGCTGCGGCGGGGGGAGGAGACAGCAGGTGCGGTGTGCTGGCAGCAGTTCTCCCTCAACAGGTCGCTCAAGACCCCAGGCAGACGAGGCTGAAGGCAGGTCAGGGACCCCGGATGGCAAGCAGCGTGCAGGTAGGCACACACACGGAACTCCGCCGGCTTTGGCGCTAACACAGCTGTGTCAGTGTCAATGTGTCTCCTGCCTCATTATAGTCCCTGTCTCAGTGTAAGTGTTCTCCTTGTCTCAGTGTATCCCTCTCTCATGGTCATCGGTTTTCTTGTCCCTCTGTATTCCACGGCATTCCCTGCCTCACTGTGTTCCCCGTGTCAGTGTACCCCCTGTCTCAGTGTCAATGTTTTCCATGTCCCACTACATTGTCCTTCACATTCAATTTGTAACTTGACTTGGTGTCAATGTATTCCCTGTCCTGGTGTCAGTGTATCTGCTGTTTCAGTGTCAATGTATTCCCTGAGTCGGCTTATTCCCTGTCTCTGCCTATTGCCTGACGCGGTGTCAGTTTCTTCCTTGTGTCAATGTATTCTGTACTCCAGTGCCAGTGTTTTCCTATTTCCTGTGTCACTGTATTTACTGCCCCAGTGTCACTGCACTCCCTGTTCCAGTATCGGTGATCTCCGTGCGCCTGTGTTCTCTATCTCAGTGCCTGTGTATTTCTATTCCATGTGTCACTGAATTTGGTGACCCAGTCTCACTGTCCCCCATGTCCCAGTGTCAATGTGGTCCCTGTGTGTTTCCCATGTCTCAGTGTTAGTGTGTTCCTTGTATCTGTGATTTCCCTGTCTCAGTGTCAGTCTATTTCCCATGTCTGTCTGTTCCCTGTCTCAGTATCAGTTTATTCCTTGTGGCTGTCTTCTCCCTGTCTCAGAGTCTGTGCATGCCTTGTGTCTGTGTGTTCCCTGTTTCGGTGTCAGTGTATTCATTGTGTCTGTGTGTACCCTGTCTCAATGTCAGTGTATTCCTTCTGTCTTTGTTTTCCCGGTCTCATTGTCAGTGTATTCCTTGTGTTTGTGTTTTCCTTGCCTCAGTGTCAGTGTATTCCTTGTGTTTGTGTTTTCCTTGCCTCAGTGTCCGTGTATTCCCTGTATCTGTGCTCTCCCTGTCTCAGTGGCAGTATATACCCTGTATTTGTTTTCCCTGTCTTAGTTTCAGTGTATTCTCTGTGTCTGTGCTCTTCCTGTCTCAGGTTTAGTGTATTTGCTATGTCTGTGCTTTTCCTGTCTCTGTGGCTGTGTTTTCTCTGACCGGTGGGGCCTCGACAGTCACTCACTTATCGGGCTCCTGAAAGGTCAGTAAGTATTGGGCAGTCAGTCACATGTGAGGCCTATGTCACGTCTAAAGCTCGTCTATGAAAATATAAACAACGGATAACCGCTAAAGAACTGCTAATATAACATTGAATTAAATTATAGTTTTGTTCGATAGATGGACATTCATTTAATAATTAGACATTTTTCAAGCTTATATAGTTCCTTTTAAATGGTGGGACATATATACATATCGCTTACCCTGTACAGGCCGTTCCTCTAGTCACATCGCGCTCGTGTCTTGCACCTGGTTAGATGTAGCTGCCTGTAGCGATCAGCAGACAGGCGGCGCTTTAAATACTGTCGAGACCACAAAGCAGAACGGAAAGTTATGCACACGTAGCAGTTTCTTCATGCAGTTTTTGTATTCATTGTTTAATTGTTTAATCAAATGAACCTCAACGGCAGCTCACTCAAGACAACTTGCACATAATGGAACGGCATTGGCAAATATTCTTTCTTCACAGTGCTGCTTGTGTTCTGTGGCAGACAACATGTTGAAAACAGTTTGCCTTACTTCCTAGTAAACATTTTCAGTTTACAAGTTGAAAGTCAAAAGCGTCCATACTCAAAGAGGGAATGGAATTTACATCACACAAGCTTTGAACAAAAATTATGTCAAAAGATTGACCCCTTGACCATAGCTGACAAGTTTTCAGATTGCTTATGTGTGACGTTTCCAAGGCTTGAAATACACTCATGAGTGAAATTCAATTGCCCAATGTGTGACACTCAGACTGACACTTATTGTGAGCAAAACCAAATGAAGAACTGGCTGATATAGGTAAATATCAGAACTTATACACTTTTGAGCAATGTGAAGCTCTAAAAACATCTGGAAACTGCTGCAAAAACTTTGATGTGAAAGGTCATTAACCCCAAGCTTTTTTTCTAGATAGCTGAACAACTAGGCACTGAGGGGCATATTATCAAGGACAGGCGATACATTATCGCCGCTTTTATCGGCAGGAAACTTCCAATAAAGCGGCGATAATGGCCTTGATAATATGCTCTATGAATTCCAATCGAAGCCCATGTTAGATGTGAACACATCTAACATGGGCTTCGATTGGAATTCATAGAGCATATTATCAAGCCCATTATCGCCGCTTTATCGGCAGTTTCCTGCCTATAAAAGCAGCGATAATGTATCGCCTGTCCTTGATAATATACCCCTGAGAGCTGCTTAGAGTTGGAAATCACCATCATTTATTACGCATACATAACATTCATTCTTAATGTAGAACAAGCTTACACTGAGCATTTGGGGGAATATTTATGAGTGCTTTGCGTCATGTTGTACCACTGAACGCAAATTACTCAGTCCTATTTATGAAGCCACGCAAAGCTACTTTGCGTGGCTGCAAAAACATGGAGTGATGCAATGCATCTCAATTCGCTGCATCACATTACTCTGCGCAAGTTTGGCATTCCTTGGGCATTACTGCAGTGTTCCAACCCCAATGTTATCACTTTTTAAGCATTACCAGATTAACCAAACCTGGTAAAGCTGGTAATGCAACTATTATACAAGGAGCGTTAGAGGGAATTATCACCATGTGGCCCTCCACTCACACATTTTACAAAACAACAAGGCCTGGTTGCGTAGAAAACACAGTCACTTTGCACTATTTTTATTTATTTTTTTTATTTTTTTTATTCCAATCCATGAAGTCTAATGTATAGATTCCAACCTTGACTAATGCTAAACCCATTATAACTTCAACCAACTTGAATATTTAACTCCTTAATTGTCCTCTCTTTGCCGCTCTTTCCATTTACGTATTGGCTCCCAAATTCTTCTCCCCAGACATCTTCCTCTCCTCCCTTTTTGAGCATAAATTTTTTCCTCTATATTGTATGCATACAGAATATTTGCCAACCAACTTTGCAGTTTCGGAGGATTTTTATCTAGCCAAGCCCTGGCTATTGTCAGTCTGTAGACAGCCATTATCACAAACAGAAATTCAGTGTGCAGATCCTGCTCCCGATCAGCCACACCTAACATAATCCAAGCTGGAGTAAGAGAAATCACAATGCCCAAAGACCTTGCCAAAAACCCCTCAATCTCATTAATCAGTGTTTGTATTTGGGGACATGTTGCAAAGATGTGTATGCTATCTGCTTCCAACGCATTACAGCGGGGGCAGTTAATTCCTGTATTCCCCCCCCATTTTGCAATCCTTGCAGGCGTGAAATACAAAAAATATAGTGTTTTGTAATGCTGGGACTGTAACGGGGCTGCACATAATATTGTACAGCCTAGGTCCAGCGAATCAAAAAACAAGTTACTTTCAACTCCTAGTTTATCTGCCCATTTCTTACTGAATTTGCCTAAGTCATCTTGCTTTTCTTTCAGCAGAATTGCGTAAAAAGACTTAATTGTGCAATCCCCCATCAACTTTATTTTCTCCAATATTTCTATTTTATTAAAGCCTACTGGGCCTCCCACTTTATTTTTCAAAAAACTTCTGATCTGCAGGTACTTAAAGAAACCCCTGTTGTGTATGCCATACGTGTCTCTTAAATCCGAAAATTGCTTAAAACCCTCCTGTGAAAATAGATCGCCTATTTGCGTAACCCCCCTTGAAGCCCACTCTGCCATTGTGTGATCGGCAAATATTTCCTCTGGGAGTGATCTGTTGTTGACCAAGAAAACATACCTATTATACCTCCCCATCTTGGCTTTCTTTAAGAAAGCATTCCATACCGTGATTGCCGCCTTGACCGTTTTAAATCTGGTTCTCTTAAAGTAGCTATAATCTGTACATTTTAAGGAGCAATTATGAACATTTACCCCTAGTGCAACAGCATAGACCTCCGTAGACATATTATGCATTCTTACATCATCAACATTGCCTCCAATAAGTCCCTGTATATATTGCAGCACCGTAGCCATATAATATAAACGGAAATCTGGTGCACCCCAGCCCCCTTTTTCCCTAGGAAGTGTCATATACCTGTAGGCCCTCCGGGTCTTACCGTGTGCCCAGATAAACCTATTACAAATAGCCTCGATACTATTAAACCAGCTAGATTCAATCAACAAGGGTACAGCCCTGAATATATACAAGAATTTAGGTAGCAACATCATTTTGATAATATTTGTACAGCCTACCAAAGAGAGGTGTAAATTGTTCATTCTTTCCAGATCTCTTTTGGCTTGAGCTATCAAAGGATCCAAATTCTTTTTAACAATCTTATCTATTTCCGCTGTGATTTGTACCCCCAAGTAAGTTGCCATACCCGTCACTCTGTCATCATTACATATTACCCACTGGTTTTTGACGATCTGCGTTTTAGTGCTGTTCAAGCTGTACCCTGAAAACTGACCAAATGTCTCAGCTTCATCTTCGATTGCCCTAATGGCAAACGTAGGTGCTGCAGTCAGGATGGCGACATCATCCGCGTAAGCTAATGACTTTGCACTATCTTTATGCAATGGGTATCAGATCTACCTCCTGGGTAAGGCTATGCTAATTTATTTTTGTCATGCCCCCCCAAAATGTGTTCTATTATATGAAAATTGTCAACCATCTAACAGCACCCTAACCCAACTATCGGAGAGATTAAAGGAGGGTAGAGAAAGAAATTAAGAAAACATGTGAGGTGGGTCGGAAAGTGCCTCATGTAAGCAACGTCCATTGAGCTGCTGATAGGTACTCACCAGTTTGCTCACTTTATCATCATTGGCACTTTCGTGACAAAAAAGTGTGACCTAAATTACAATATTGTGAGAATATAACCCATAAATGAGAAAGGTGTCAAAATAATGGTGTCAACTATCTGCCATCTAAGCCCCGTGATGTGTAGAAAAGAGTCAACTGCACTCCCCATTACAATAGGTTGTGAACATCTATCATTCGTATTTTTAATTTTTAACTAGTGTTCACACCCAATTAAAAATAGGCGGCATATTTGGACCATTTTAACCTGGACAGCGGACATATTTCATTGCCCTAAACCATTTCGTTTTTTTAGGTGGTTGATAATTCTCATATAATTGAACATATTTTTGGGGGCATGGCAAGAGAAAATTAGCAAAGCCTTACCCAGGAGGTAGATCTAATACCCATACCATTGCATAAAGAAAGTGCAATGTGATAGTGTGTTCTTCGTAACCAGGCCTTGTTGTGTAAACCTGGAAATGAGCCAAAAAGATACACCAACATAAGGGAGGCGTAACAAGAAGAAATGTCTTTATTTCTCCTAGTTTTTCCTCTTTTTATGTGCGCTGTATCCTGCAGCATACATAGAAAAAGGAAAATGCCTCTATGGATTGTTTTTGTGCAGGAAGGTTCTGCTTCCTGCACAGTTATAATCCTGCCTACAACACAGGCACCCTTGCATCATTGTGCAAGGGCACCTGCATTGGTGCTAGGCTGCTGAACCAGCAAAAGAACAGGGGTAAAGCACAGGATTGCGACATATTGGATAAATACAGCGTATTCCTGCCCTTTTCATGTGATGCATGGCAGCTCAGCAAGGTAACTTGCTGCACTGCCCTGCACCACAATTCTGATACATATGCCACTTAGTGTCTGAAATGTCATATATTGTGAAAAACATGCCTCTAAGCGAATTGGAACTGTGGTGGCCTGGCATGGTTAAAGCACATGCTGCAGAGATTCAGAGATTATCAGATGAGAGAATTGTTCACAATCTAGGAAACAGTGACCGCATGTGACTCATCTCGCCTGGCTACCAGTTAAACTGTGTCTGGGGAGTGTGTCTCTGACTGTCAGCTGAGCTCTTGGTTGGGAATGGTCAATTGAATGCCCTCTTGAAATTCAGTTTTTGGCGGAGCAGCAGGAAAGGGGGCCCGGACTATAGCAGCAGGTGGCAGTCGTGATCTAAGGTGGACAACAGTGGTTGGTAAGTGCAAAGATGTATTTTTGGGCCTGGAGATTGAGCAGAGAACAGCACCCAGTTAATGGGCAAATCATAAGGTGGGAAGGAAATTGAAAACAGTGGCTGCAGTGCTCAATCATGGCACTAAGGTTCTTCCCTGGTCTACAGCCCGTCCCTCAAAAACCCGTGAACATCTTGTACTTCAATCTGTGTTGCTGCCTCTCACCTCACCTGCACAGTGGGAACCCCAGGTAGGCTGGGGAACATGAGGCTGCTTTTAGGAGGAAATGGAAGGAGAGGTCACCTGCTGCCAACTTGGCAAA
This sequence comes from Lissotriton helveticus, assembly GCF_964261635.1. Taxonomy (NCBI): domain Eukaryota; kingdom Metazoa; phylum Chordata; class Amphibia; order Caudata; family Salamandridae; genus Lissotriton; species Lissotriton helveticus. The sequence goes on from NC_136058.1 coordinate 211,286,843, forward strand.
CAACTCAGAGGGAACACTCATTATTTCTTGGTAGACATGCACATCATTTGTGACATTCAGGTTGTGGGGCTTACTCACTCGGTACAAACATATTTTCCAGGGTTTATTTCAGCTTTTGGATAAATATTTCAGGGTTCGAAAGGGCATCGTGTTCATGTTCCTTTTTGGTTTGGCAGCTAACATGCCTCATTTTGCAAGCAAGGGATCATGCGTGGCATGTTTCTATCTACTTGTCCTCAAGTTGCAGTGTCAGTCTGTCTGAACTCATTTGGATTAACCCATAAGCCACCAAAATCTCTTGCTGAGTTTGGAAATGAACTGTTGCACTTGTAAGGAGCAAGACCGCTGACTTATTGTCAGTGAAATTGCTCTCCCACCCTCGCAGCTCCACCATTAAGTGAGGTGCGCCTGCCCCTGCACTCTTGAGTGTTGGTGATCGAGGCCCTCCTCCACCCGCAGGTTTCCCTGCGCCTCATCGCTGGTGGTCCAGTGGACCTCTGTCTCCTTTCTCTCACTCTGCTCCTTCACTCGTTTTTCTACCCTTTCTATCTTTCACCTTTCTGCACCTTTCTGCATCTCTGCTCTTTTGTGCCTTATTTCTGCCCATTTTCCCTTTCTCTCCCTCTGCCCCTTCACTCGTTTTCACTCGTTTTTCTACCCTTTCTATCTTTCACCTTTCTGCTCTTTTCTGCATCTCTGGTCTTTTGTGCCTTATTTCTGCTTATATTCCCTTTTTTCATTATCCCTTCTTTCCTCCCTTTACCTTTCCCCGCCGCTGCTGCCCCCGTGGCCCCTCCCCCCCCAGCGCGACCAGCCCAATCCAGCTCCCCTCCCCGCTCCCGCCTCCCAGCTGTCCAGCCCTCCCCGACCCCTACTTAATGGCGGCCACTGCGGGGACAGGCAAGCAAGACCGCTGACTCATTGTCAGTGAAATTGCTCTCCCACCCTCGCAGCTCCACCATTAAGTGAGGTGCGCCTGCCCCTGTACTCTTGAGTGTTGGTGATCGAGGCCCTCCTCCACCCGCAGGTTTCCCTATGCCTCATCCCTGGTGGTCCAGTGGACCTCTGTCTCCTTTCTCTCACTCTGCTCCTTCACTCGTTTTTCTACCCTTAATATCTTTCACCTTTCAGCACCTTTCTGCATCTCTGCTCTTTTGTGCCTTATTTCTGCCAATTTTCCCTTTCTCTCCCTCTGCTCCTTCACTCGTTTTCACTCGTTTTCTACCCTTTCTATCTTTCACCTTTCTGCACCTCTGCTCTTTTGTGCCTTATTTCTGCCCATTTTCCCTTTCTCTCCCTCTGCTCCTTCACTCGTTTTCACTTGTTTTTCTACCCTTTCTATCTTTCACCTTTCTGCTCTTTTCTGCATCTCTGCTCTTTTGTGCCATATTTCTGCTTATTTTCCCTTTTTTCTTTATCCCTACTTTCCTCCCTTTACCTTTCCCCACCGCTGTTGCCCCCACGGCCCCTCCCCCCCCAGCGCGACCGGCCCAATCCAGCTCCCCTCCCCGCTCCTGCCTCCCAGCTGTCCAGCCCTCCCCGACCCCTACTTAATGGCGGCCACTGCGGGGACAGGCGAGCAAGACCACTGACTTATTGTCAGTGAAATTGCTCTCCCACCCTCGCAGCTCCACCATTAAGCGAGGTGCCCCTGCCCCTGCACTCTTGAATGTTGGTGATCGAGGCCCTCCTCCACCCGCAGGTTTCCCTGCGCATCATCCCTGGTGGTCCAGTGTACCTCTGTCTCCTTTCTCTCACTCTGCTCCTTCACTCGTTTTTCTACCCTTTCTATCTTTCACCTTTCTGCATCTCTGCTCTTTTGTGCCTTATTTCTGCCCATTTTCCCTTTCTCTCCCTCTGCTCCTTCACTCGTTTTCACTCGTTTTTCTACCCTTTCTATCTTTCACCTTTCTGCACCTCTGCTCTTTTGTGCCTTATTTCTGCCCATTTTCCCTTTCTCTCCCTCTGCTCCTTCACTCGTTTTCACTTGTTTTTCTACCCTTTCTATCTTTCACCTTTCTGCTCTTTTCTGCATCTCTGCTCTTTTGTGCCTTATTTCTGCTTAATTTCCCTTTTTTCTTTATCCCTACTTTCCTCCCTTTACCTTTCCCCGCCGCTGCTGCCCCCGCGGCCCCTCCCCCCCAGCGCGACCGGCCCAATCCAGCTCCCCTCCCCGCTCCCGCCTCCCAGCTGTCCAGCCCTCCCTGACCCCTACTTAATGGGGGCCACTGCGGGGACAAGCGTGCAAGACCACTGACTCATTGTCAGTGAAATTGCTCTCCCACCCTCGCAGATCCACCATTAAGTGAGGTGCCCATGCCCCTGCACTCTTGAGTGTTGGTGATATAGGCCCTCCTCCACCCGCAGGTTTCCCTGAGCCTCATCCCTGGTGGTCCAGTGGACCTCTGTCTCCTTTCTCTCACTCTGCTCCTTCACTCGTTTTTCTACCCTTTCTATCTTTCACCTTTCTGCACCTTTCTGCATCTCTGCTCTTTTGTGCCTTATTTCTGCCCATTTTCCCTTTCTCTCCCTCTGCTCCTTCACTCGTTTTCACTCGTTTTTCTACCCTTTCTGTCCTTCACCTTTCTGCACCTCTGCTCTTTTGTGCCTTATTTCTGCCCATTTTCCCTTTCTCTCCCTCTGCTCCTTCACTCGTTTTCACTTGTTTTTCTACCCTTTCTATCTTTCACCTTTCTGCTCTTTTCTGCATCTCTGCTCTTTTGTGCCATATTTCTGCTCATTTTCCCTTTTTTCTTTATCCCTACTTTCCTCCCTTTACCTTTCCCCACCGCTGTTGCCCCCGTGGCCCCTCCCCCCCAGCGCGACCGGCCCAATCCAGCTTCCCTCCCCGCTCCCGCCTCCCAGCTGTCCAGCCCTCCCCGACCCCTACTTAATGGCGGCCACTGCGGGGACAGGCGAGCAAGACCACTGACTTATTGTCAGTGAAGTTGCTCTCCCACCCTCGCAGCTCCACCATTAAGCGAGGTGCCCCTGCCCCTGCACTCTTGAATGTTGGTGATCGAGGCCCTCCTCCACCCGCAGGTTTCCCTGCGCATCATCCCTGGTGGTCCAGTGTACCTCTGTCTCCTTTCTCTCACTCTGCTCCTTCACTCGTTTTTCTACCCTTTCTATATTTTTCCTTTCTGCACCTTTCTGCATCTCTGCTCTTTTGTGCCTTATTTCTGCCAATTTTCCCTTTCTCTCCCTCTGCTCCTTCACTCATTTTTCTACCCTTTCTATCTTTCACCTTTCTGCACCTCTTCTCTTTTGTGCCTTATTTCTGCCCATTTTCTCTTTCTCTCCCTCTGCTCCTTCCCTCGTTTTCACTTGTTTTTCTACCCTTTCTATCTTTCACCTTTCTGCACCTCTGCTCTTTTGTGCCTTATTTCTGCCCATTTTCCCTTTCTCTCCCTCTGCTCCTTCACTCGTTTTCACTTGTTTTTCTACCCTTTCTATCTTTCACCTTTCTATCTTTCACCTTTCTGCTCTTTTCTGCATCTCTGCTGTTTTGTGCCTTATTTCTGCTTATTTTCCCTTTTTTCTTTATCCCTTCTTTCCTCCCTTTACCTTTCCCCGCCGCTGCTGCCCCCGCGGCCCCTCCCTCCCTGCGCGACCGGCCCAATCCAACTCCCCTCCCCGCCTCCCAGCTGTCCAGCCCTCCCCGACCCCTACTTAATGGCGGCCACTGTGGTTACAGGCGAGCAAGACCACTCACTCATTGTCAGTGAAGTTGCTCTCCCACCCTCGCAGCTCCACCATTAAGTGAGGTGCCCCTGCACTCTTGAGTGTTGGTGATCGTGGCCCTCCTCCACCCGCAGGTTTCCCTGCGCCTCATCCCTGGTGGTCCAGTGGACCTCTGTCTCCTTTCTCTCACTCTGCTCCTTCATTCGTTTTTCTACCCTTTCTATCTTTCACCTTTCTGCATCTCTGCTCTTTTGTGCCTTATTTCTGCCCATTTTCCCTTTCTCTCCCTCTGCTCCTTCACTCGTTTTCACTAGTTTTTCTACCCTTTCTATCTTTCACCTTTCTGCACCTCTGCTCTTTTGTGCCTTATTTCTGCCCATTTCCCCTTTCTCACCCTCTGCTCCTTCACTCGTTTTCACTTGTTTTTCTACCCTTTCTATCTTTCACCTTTCTGCTCTTTTCTGCATCTCTGCTCTTTTGTGCCATATTTCTGCTTATTTTCCCTTTTTTCTTTATCCCTACTTTCCTCCCTTTACCTTTCCCCACCGATGTTGCCCCCGTGGCCCCTCCCCCCCAGCGCGACCGGCCCAATCCAGCTTCCCTCCCCGCTCCCGCCTCCCAGCTGTCCAGCCCTCCCCGACCCCTACTTAATGGCGGCCACTGCGGGGACAGGCGAGCAAGACCACTGACTTATTGTCAGTGAAGTTGCTCTCCCACCCTCGCAGCTCCACCATTAAGCGAGGTGCCCCTGCCCCTGCACTCTTGAATGTTGGTGATCGAGGCCCTCCTCCACCCGCAGGTTTCCCTGCGCATCATCCCTGGTGGTCCAGTGTACCTCTGTCTCCTTTCTCTCACTCTGCTCCTTCACTCGTTTTTCTACCCTTTCTATATTTTTCCTTTCTGCACCTTTCTGCATCTCTGCTCTTTTGTGCCTTATTTCTGCCAATTTTCCCTTTCTCTCCCTCTGCTCCTTCACTCATTTTTCTACCCTTTCTATCTTTCACCTTTCTGCACCTCTTCTCTTTTGTGCCTTATTTCTGCCCATTTTCTCTTTCTCTCCCTCTGCTCCTTCCCTCGTTTTCACTTGTTTTTCTACCCTTTCTATCTTTCACCTTTCTGCACCTCTGCTCTTTTGTGCCTTATTTCTGCCCATTTTCCCTTTCTCTCCCTCTGCTCCTTCACTCGTTTTCACTTGTTTTTCTACCCTTTCTATCTTTCACCTTTCTATCTTTCACCTTTCTGCTCTTTTCTGCATCTCTGCTGTTTTGTGCCTTATTTCTGCTTATTTTCCCTTTTTTCTTTATCCCTTCTTTCCTCCCTTTACCTTTCCCCGCCGCTGCTGCCCCCGCGGCCCCTCCCTCCCTGCGCGACCGGCCCAATCCAACTCCCCTCCCCGCCTCCCAGCTGTCCAGCCCTCCCCGACCCCTACTTAATGGCGGCCACTGTGGTTACAGGCGAGCAAGACCACTCACTCATTGTCAGTGAAGTTGCTCTCCCACCCTCGCAGCTCCACCATTAAGTGAGGTGCCCCTGCACTCTTGAGTGTTGGTGATCGTGGCCCTCCTCCACCCGCAGGTTTCCCTGCGCCTCATCCCTGGTGGTCCAGTGGACCTCTGTCTCCTTTCTCTCACTCTGCTCCTTCATTCGTTTTTCTACCCTTTCTATCTTTCACCTTTCTGCATCTCTGCTCTTTTGTGCCTTATTTCTGCCCATTTTCCCTTTCTCTCCCTCTGCTCCTTCACTCGTTTTCACTAGTTTTTCTACCCTTTCTATCTTTCACCTTTCTGCACCTCTGCTCTTTTGTGCCTTATTTCTGCCCATTTCCCCTTTCTCTCCCTCTGCTCCTTCACTCGTTTTCACTTGTTTTTCTACCCTTTCTATCTTTCACCTTTCTGCTCTTTTCTGCATCTCTGCTCCTTTGTTCCTTATTTCTGCTTATTTTCCCTTTTTTGTTTATCCCTTCTTTCCTCCCTTTACCTTTCCCCGCCGCTGCCGCCCCCGTGGCCCCTCCCCCCCAGCGCGACCGGCCCAATCCAGCTTCCCTCCCCGCTCCCGCCTCCCAGCTGTCCAGCCCTCCTCGACCCCTACTTAATGGCAGCCACTGCGGGGACAGGCGAGCAAGACCACTGACTTATTGTCAGTGAAGTTGCTCTCCCACCCTCGCAGCTCCACCATTAAGTGAGGTGCCCCTGCCCCTGCACTCTTGAGTGTTGGTGATCGAGGCCCTCCTCCACCCACAGGTTTACCTGCGCCTCATCCCTGGTGGTCCAGTGGACCTCTGTCTCCTTTCTCTCACTCTGCTCCTTCACTCGTTTTCACTCGTTTTTCTACCCTTTCTGTCCTTCACCTTTCTGCACCTCTGCTCTTTTGTGCCTTATTTCTGCCCATTTTCCCTTTCTCTCCCTCTGCTCCTTCACTCGTTTTCACTTGTTTTTCTACCCTTTCTATCTTTCACCTTTCTGCTCTTTTCTGCATCTCTGCTCTTTTGTGCCATATTTCTGCTTATTTTCCCTTTTTTCTTTATCCCTACTTTCCTCCCTTTACCTTTCCCCACCGCTGTTGCCCCCGTGGCCCCTCCCCCCCAGCGCGACCGGCCCAATCCAGCTTCCCTCCACGCTCCCGCCTCCCAGCTGTCCAGCCCTCCCCGACCCCTACTTAATGGCGGCCACTGCGGGGACAGGCGAGCAAGACCACTGACTTATTGTCAGTGAAGTTGCTCTCCCACCCTCGCAGCTCCACCATTAAGCGAGGTGCCCCTGCCCCTGCACTCTTGAATGTTGGTGATCGAGGCCCTCCTCCACCCGCAGGTTTCCCTGCGCATCATCCCTGGTGGTCCAGTGTACCTCTGTCTCCTTTCTCTCACTCTGCTCCTTCACTCGTTTTTCTACCCTTTCTATATTTTTCCTTTCTGCACCTTTCTGCATCTCTGCTCTTTTGTGCCTTATTTCTGCCAAATTTCCCTTTCTCTCCCTCTGCTCCTTCACTCATTTTTCTACCCTCTCTATCTTTCACCTTTCTGCACCTCTTCTCTTTTGTGCCTTATTTCTGCCCATTTTCTCTTTCTCTCCCTCTGCTCCTTCACTCGTTTTCACTTGTTTTTCTACCCTTTCTATCTTTCACCTTTCTGCACCTCTGCTCTTTTGTGCCTTATTTCTGCCCATTTTCCCTTTCTCTCCCTCTGCTCCTTCACTCGTTTTCACTTGTTTTTCTACCCTTTCTATCCTTCACCTTTCTATCTTTCACCTTTCTGCTCTTTTCTGCATCTCTGCTGTTTTGTGCCTTATTTCTGCTTATTTTCCCTTTTTTCTTTATCCCTTCTTTCCTCCCTTTACCTTTCCCCGCCGCTGCTGCCCCCGCGGCCCCTCCCTCCCTGCGCGACCGGCCCAATCCAACTCCCCTCCCCGCCTCCCAGCTGTCCAGCCCTCCCCGACCCCTACTTAATGGCGGCCACTGTGGTTACAGGCGAGCAAGACCACTCACTCATTGTCAGTGAAGTTGCTCTCCCACCCTCGCAGCTCCACCATTAAGTGAGGTGCCCCTGCACTCTTGAGTGTTGGTGATCGTGGCCCTCCTCCACCCGCAGGTTTCCCTGCGCCTCATCCCTGGTGGTCCAGTGGACCTCTGTCTCCTTTCTCTCACTCTGCTCCTTCATTCGTTTTTCTACCCTTTCTATCTTTCACCTTTCTGCATCTCTGCTCTTTTGTGCCTTATTTCTGCCCATTTTCCCTTTCTCTCCCTCTGCTCCTTCACTCGTTTTCACTAGTTTTTCTACCCTTTCTATCTTTCACCTTTCTGCACCTCTGCTCTTTTGTGCCTTATTTCTGCCCATTTCCCCTTTCTCTCCCTCTGCTCCTTCACTCGTTTTCACTTGTTTTTCTACCCTTTCTATCTTTCACCTTTCTGCTCTTTTCTGCATCTCTGCTCCTTTGTTCCTTATTTCTGCTTATTTTCCCTTTTTTGTTTATCCCTTCTTTCCTCCCTTTACCTTTCCCCGCCGCTGCCGCCCCCGTGGCCCCTCCCCCCCAGCGCGACCGGCCCAATCCAGCTTCCCTCCCCGCTCCCGCCTCCCAGCTGTCCAGCCCTCCTCGACCCCTACTTAATGGCAGCCACTGCGGGGACAGGCGAGCAAGACCACTGACTTATTGTCAGTGAAGTTGCTCTCCCACCCTCGCAGCTCCACCATTAAGTGAGGTGCCCCTGCCCCTGCACTCTTGAGTGTTGGTGATCGAGGCCCTCCTCCACCCACAGGTTTACCTGCGCCTCATCCCTGGTGGTCCAGTGGACCTCTGTCTCCTTTCTCTCACTCTGCTCCTTCACTCGTTTTCACTCGTTTTTCTACCCTTTCTGTCCTTCACCTTTCTGCACCTCTGCTCTTTTGTGCCTTATTTCTGCCCATTTTCCCTTTCTCTCCCTCTGCTCCTTCACTCGTTTTCACTTGTTTTTCTACCCTTTCTATCTTTCACCTTTCTGCTCTTTTCTGCATCTCTGCTCTTTTGTGCCATATTTCTGCTTATTTTCCCTTTTTTCTTTATCCCTACTTTCCTCCCTTTACCTTTCCCCACCGCTGTTGCCCCCGTGGCCCCTCCCCCCCAGCGCGACCGGCCCAATCCAGCTTCCCTCCACGCTCCCGCCTCCCAGCTGTCCAGCCCTCCCCGACCCCTACTTAATGGCGGCCACTGCGGGGACAGGCGAGCAAGACCACTGACTTATTGTCAGTGAAGTTGCTCTCCCACCCTCGCAGCTCCACCATTAAGCGAGGTGCCCCTGCCCCTGCACTCTTGAATGTTGGTGATCGAGGCCCTCCTCCACCCGCAGGTTTCCCTGCGCATCATCCCTGGTGGTCCAGTGTACCTCTGTCTCCTTTCTCTCACTCTGCTCCTTCACTCGTTTTTCTACCCTTTCTATATTTTTCCTTTCTGCACCTTTCTGCATCTCTGCTCTTTTGTGCCTTATTTCTGCCAAATTTCCCTTTCTCTCCCTCTGCTCCTTCACTCATTTTTCTACCCTCTCTATCTTTCACCTTTCTGCACCTCTTCTCTTTTGTGCCTTATTTCTGCCCATTTTCTCTTTCTCTCCCTCTGCTCCTTCACTCGTTTTCACTTGTTTTTCTACCCTTTCTATCTTTCACCTTTCTGCACCTCTGCTCTTTTGTGCCTTATTTCTGCCCATTTTCCCTTTCTCTCCCTCTGCTCCTTCACTCGTTTTCACTTGTTTTTCTACCCTTTCTATCTTTCACCTTTCTATCTTTCACCTTTCTGCTCTTTTCTGCATCTCTGCTGTTTTGTGCCTTATTTCTGCTTATTTTCCCTTTTTTCTTTATCCCTTCTTTCCTCCCTTTACCTTTCCCCGCCGCTGCTGCCCCCGCGGCCCCTCCCTCCCTGCGCGACCGGCCCAATCCAACTCCCCTCCCCGCCTCCCAGCTGTCCAGCCCTCCCCGACCCCTACTTAATGGCGGCCACTGTGGTTACAGGCGAGCAAGACCACTCACTCATTGTCAGTGAAGTTGCTCTCCCACCCTCGCAGCTCCACCATTAAGTGAGGTGCCCCTGCCCCTGCACTCTTGAGTGTTGGTGATCGTGGCCCTCCTCCACCCGCAGGTTTCCCTGCGCCTCATCCCTGGTGGTCCAGTGGACCTCTGTCTCCTTTCTCTCACTCTGCTCCTTCATTCGTTTTTCTACCCTTTCTATCTTTCACCTTTCTGCATCTCTGCTCTTTTGTGCCTTATTTCTGCCCATTTTCCCTTTCTCTCCCTCTGCTCCTTCACTCGTTTTCACTAGTTTTTCTACCCTTTCTATCTTTCACCTTTCTGCACCTCTGCTCTTTTGTGCCTTATTTCTGCCCATTTTCCCTTTCTCTCCCTCTGCTCCTTCACTCGTTTTCACTTGTTTTTCTACCCTTTCTATCTTTCACCTTTCTGCTCTTTTCTGCATCTCTGCTCCTTTGTTCCTTATTTCTGCTTATTTTCCCTTTTTTGTTTATCCCTTCTTTCCTCCCTTTACCTTTCCCCGCCGCCCCCGTGGCCCCTCCCCCCCAGCGCGACCGGCCCAATCCAGCTTCCCTCCCCGCTCCCGCCTCCCAGCTGTCCAGCCCTCCTCGACCCCTACTTAATGGCAGCCACTGCGGGGACAGGCGAGCAAGACCACTGACTTATTGTCAGTGAAGTTGCTCTCCCACCCTCGCAGCTCCACCATTAAGTGAGGTGCCCCTGCCCCTGCACTCTTGAGTGTTGGTGATCGAGGCCCTCCTCCACCCACAGGTTTACCTGCGCCTCATCCCTGGTGGTCCAGTGGACCTCTGTCTCCTTTCTCTCACTCTGCTCCTTCACTCGTTTTTCTACCCTTTCTATCTTTCACCTTTCTGCACCTTTCTGCATCTCTGCTCTTTTGTGCCTTATTTCTGCCCATTTTCCCTTTCTCTCCCTCTGCTCCTTCACTCATTTTCACTCGTTTTTCTACCCTTTCCATCTTTCACCTTTCTGCACCTCTGCTCTTTTGTGCCTTATTTCTGCCCATTTTCCCTTTCTCTCCCTCTGTTCCTTCACTCGTTTTCACTTGTTTTTCTACCCTTTCTATCATTCACCTTTCTGCTCTTTTCTGCATCTCTGCTCTTTTGTGCCTTATTTCTGCTTATTTTCCCTTTTTTCTTTATCCCTACTTTCCTCCCTTTACCTTTCCCCGCCGCTGCTGCCCCCGCGGCCCCTCCCCCCCAGCGTGACTGGCCCAATCCAGCTCCCCTCCCCGCTCCCGCCTCCCAGCTGTCCAGCCCTCCCCGACTCCTACTTAATGGCCCCCAAGGATACAAGATCTCCAGGAAGGACCGCCCCACCCACCCAGGAGGAGGAATCGCCATCGTCCACAAATCCAGCCTCCGCCTGAGCACACTCCCTGACGAGTACACAGAACTGATGGAACACCTTCACTTCAAGATACTGGCCAGCCCCACTGCCGCCCTCCGATGAACCCTCATCTACCGACCCCCTGGACCCCGCAGACCCTTCGCCAACTCCATCACGGACATTATCTCCCTGCAGGCCATCGCATCCACCAACTACAGCCTGCTGGGAGACCTCAACTTCCACCTCGACAATCAACTGGACCCCAACACCACATGCCTCCTGGACAACCTCCACAACATTGGACTCTGCCAGATCGTGACCGAGCCCATGCACTCAGCAGGACACACCCTCGACCCCCTCTTCACTACAGGAAACTCCATCACCTTCAGCCACACCACCGAACTCCCATGGACCGACCATCGTTGCGTCCACTTAACCTTCAGAACACCCACCATCCACAGACACCAGCACCTGCTTCCACAAAGAAACTGGACCAAAATCACCAACGACCAGCTCACCTCCTCACTCAACAACTCCACCCCAACCATCGTGGAAAACGACGACCCCAACACCGCAGCCCAAACCCTGCATAGATGGATTTCGGACAGCACCAACACCATAGCCCCCCTCAAGAAAAACAACAATACCCGTGCCAAGAAAGCCAGATTGTTTACCACCGAACTTCGAGAGTCCAGGCACACATGCCGCCGCCTCAAAAAGGCCTGGAGAAACACCAACTCCACAGAAGCCCACAGCAACTTCAGAGCCGCCACCAACGCCCACCATCAACTCATCAGAGAAACGAGGAAAAAAGCGATTGAAGACAGAATCTCCACCCACGCACACAACAGCAAGGAACTCTTCAGCATCATCAAGGAGTTCGCCCAACCCACCAGCGAGTCTACCGACATCCCTCCCTCGCAAGACCTCTGCGATAAACTCAGCACCTTTTTCCACCACAAAATCAAGAGCATCTACGACAACTTCGACGAAGACAACAAACACACTGAACCCTCACCAACCACCCCGACACCCGTAAACCAGCGATTGATGACTGGACAGCCCTCACCACCGAAGACACACTGAAGAAAATGAAGTCAATCCACTCAGGGGCCCTCACGGACCCCTGCCCCCACCATATCTTCAACAGAGCTGCCGACACCATCGCACCCATGGTCCGTCACACCATCAACCGCTCCCTGGCGACCGCCTCGTTCCCCGACGACTGGAAACACGCCGAGGTCAACCCCCTCCTAAAGAAACCCTCAGCGGACCCCACCGACCTCAAAAACTACAGACCCATCTCCCTGCTCCCTTTCCCAGCAAAAGTCATCGAGAAAGCCATCAACAGCCAACTCGCCTCATTCATTGAAGAACACAACATCCTCGACTCCTCCCAATCCGGCTTCAGAAAAAACACAGTACGGAAACCGCCCTCCTCGCCGCAACAGACGACATCCGCACCCTACTGGACAAAGGAGAAACTGTAGCCCTCATCCTCCTAGACCTATCAGCGGCGTTCGGCACAGTCTCCCACCGCACCCTAATACGCAGACTCTACGATGCAGGAATCCAGGACAAGGCCCTCAACTGGATCTGCTCATTCATCTCCGGCAGGACGCAACGAGTCAGACTCCCCCCTTTCCTCTCAGACCCCACACCTACCACCTGCAGAGTCCCCCAGGGCTCCTCCCTCAGCCCGACGCTCTTCAACGTCTACATGGCTCCACTTGCCCCCATCGTCAGAACCTACGGACTCAACATCGTGTCATACGCAGACGACACTCAGCTCATCCTCTCCCTATCCAACGAGCCCAACACCGCCAGACGCAACTTTCAAGAAGGCATGGAAGCCGTCGCCAAATGGATGAAAAACAGCTGCCTACACCTAAACACCAACAAAACAGAAGTACTCATCATGGGCCCAAACCCCGACGCCTGGAGCGACACCTGGTGGAACACCACCCTCGGAAACCCGCCAACCCCCACAGACCACGCCCGCAACCTGGGAATCATCCTGGACTCCGAGCTCAAAATGGACCGCCAGATCAACTCTGTCTCATCTTCCTGCTTCCACACCCTCCGCCTCCTTCGTAAGACCTTCAAATGGATCCCCCTCGAACACCGAAAGACAGTCACTCACGCCCTGGTCACCAGCAGACTCGACTACGGCAACGCACTCTACGCCGGAATAAACAAAAACCTCATCCACAAGCTACAGAACATCCAGAACGCCGCCGCAAGACTGGTCCTCAACCTGCCAAAACACTGCCACACCTCCCAGCACTGGCTCCCCCTCGAGGCGAGAATCACCTTTAAGATGCTCACCCACGCACACAAGGCCCTCCACGGCACCGGACCAGCATTCCTGAATAGCCGGCTCAAATTCCACGCACCCCAAAGGACCCTACGATCAGCCCAGCTCTCCTACGCGTGGTCCCCCGCACCAGAAAGACCAGATCGGGAGGCCGCTCCTTCTCCTTCCTCGCGGCCAAAGCATGGAACGCCCTTCCGCTCCACCTCAGACAGACAACATCGCTCCCCATCTTCGCAAGAAACCTCAAAACCTGGCTCTTCGACAGACCCCCTCCTTGATGGAATGGAACCTGCACCCCCCCACCCCTAGCGCCTTGAGACCCTTACGGGTGAGCAGTCGCGCCTTAACAAACTCCTGATTGATTGATTGATAAGGCACTACTCTTCAGATCATATATAATTGAAATAGCATGTTGTCTCAATATGTATACTGTGCCTCTATTGTACAGCACCTGTTTAGCTATGAATCCCTCAACATGGCACTTTCTTTGCTAAAGAATTAATGACCTAGAGCTGTTGGCCAAGTGAAAGCAAGGTAAAGGGGAGATTTCCCTTGGAGCGCAAGGCCCTCAAATTTGGGGAGGCTAACTTCATTGTTTTATTCAATGTTTTCATTCTCTTCAATATCAATATAAATAATGCCCGTTTCAATTCAAAAGCAGTATCTACTACACTTTCAATCTGTTTCTTCTTCTTATATGCTGCAGATCTTTTAAAAAACTTTTTAGGATCTTTTAATACACTTTGAATTACTCTATTACGAAACATACGTACACGTATGTCCTTAAATTGTTTCTGTCTTTTTGTCACATGTGCTTGTTTCCATTGAGTTTCTTTATTTGCATCTCCTTTGCTCAAAAAAAAAATGTCTACCTTTGGTTAGTATTTTGATCGTTCAACCTCTCCACAACTTTTTTAATAAATTGTTTAGTTCTCTTACCAGAATCTACTTTATCCTCAGCATCCTTTTGGTGTTTTTCTACTCTACTTGTTTTAGTCTTCTGTTTCCTTTGTTCTCTTCTCTTTTCATGTTTTCTTGCCATCTTTTATTTCTAATCCAAATAAAATATCATCCTAAAAAGCAGATAATAGTTGAATTATTTTGGGACATTCATTAAAATATCAAAATTAAAAACATTTCAATTTTGAAAATAACAACTAAGCGCAAAATTAAAATAAAAATTTTATTGCATTTATAACTCATAAGAAAAGAAAAGTATAACAATGATCAAAACATCTGCAAAAACACCAGAATAGGTGGTCACACAGCCAAAAGGATAATGGAAAAAATACATTTTTTGCAAACAGCAAAATGAAATAATCAAACAACACAGCTACTAAAAAATGTAAGTAATGCAGAAAGAAGCAACAGTTATACAGAAAGAGGAAAAACAGGTGTAGAAAGAGGCAAAAGTTATAGGAAAACACAAGTACGGTACAGAAACAAATACAAGAGGTACAGAAAGACACAAATGGGTTGAAAAGGGAATAAGACACGTGCAGAAAGAAGGAAGAGAAGTGCAAATAGAAGCAAAAGAGGTGCAGATAAAGGGAAAAGAAGTGCACAAACAAGCTAGGAGATACAGAAAAAGACAACAGAGGTGCACAAAGAAACAAGATAGGTGCATAAACAGAAAAGACAAGTGCAGAAAGGGGCAACAGGGGTGCAGAAAGAAGCAAGAGAGGAGCAGAAAGAAGCAAGAGAAGTACAGAAAGAAGCAACAGAGATACAGAAAGAGGCAACATGCTTGCGGAAAGAGGCAAGAGAAGTCCAGAAACAAGCAAAAGAAATGAAGAAACAGGAAAGAGAATTGCAGAAAAGTGCAATAGAAGTGCACAAAGAAACAAGAGAAGTGCAGAAAGAAGGAAGAGATGCACAGAAAAAGGCAAGACGGGTGCAGAAAGAGGCAAAGAAGTGAAGAATGAGGGAACAGGGATGTAGAAAGAGGGAAGAGATGTGCAGAAACAGGGAAGAAGGATGCGGAAACAGGCAAGATGGATGCAAAAGAGACTAGAGGGGTGCAGAAAACAACAAGAGTATTGCAGAAAGAAGTAACAAACATGCACAATGGGACAACAGGGGTGCAGAAAGAGGCAACAGGGGTGCAGAAGCAAGCAAGAGAGGTGCAGAAAGAAGCAAGAGAAGTACTGAAGAAAACAACAATGGTGCAGAAAGAGGCAAGAAAAGTACAGAAAGATGCAAGAGAGTTGCAGAAACAGGCAAAAGATGTGCAAAAAGAGGGAACAGGGGTGCAGAAAGTAGCAAGAGAGGTGCAGAAAAAGTGAACAAGGGTACAGAAAGATGCAAGAGAAGTGCATAAAGAAACAACAGAAATGGAAAAGAGGCAAGAAAACTGCAGAAAGAGGCAAGAGAATTGCAGAAACAGGCCACCGAGGTACAGGAAAACAGAAGAGGGGTGCAGAAAGAGGCAAGAGAAGTACAGAAATAGGAAAGAGGGATGTAGAAAGGGCCAAGAGGAGTGCAGAAAGAAACAAGTGAGGTGCAGAAAGAGGCAACAGAGCTGAAGAAAGAGCAAGAGCGGTGCAGAAACAAACAAGGGAAGTATAACAAAGAGGCTAGAAAGATGCTGAAAGAGGGAAGAGGAGTAGTATGTGTATAAGTAGTTTCTCATTAACTGTATGGCAACATGGTAGTGCCTAAGTTAAAGGATGAATGTAAGAGCAATGGTAGGACCGCTGCATGAGTTAATTCGTAGTGCCCAACAAAATGTTTCACTAAATGGCTACAAACTAAATCAATAGTTCAGTGCTAGACTAGTGCCTCAATATTGAATGAGTGCACCAATACGTCCTTCAATACGTCCTTGGTGATTGCATCAATGCCTGAAAAATACCTATGAGAACAAGACTAAAGCATGGTTTATTGCATGAGTGTATGGGTAGAGGTTGAGATAATGCATGAGTACAAGCATAATGTCTGGATGATTCTTTCACTGCAGTGTTACTACCTTGTTAAATTTATGAATGTATGGAAACACCTCTGAGATAGTATCAGTATTAAAATAATGCTTAGACCATAGCATAAGTGTATCAGTAGTGTCTGACTGAATACCTGAGTGCATAGCTACTGGCTGAATAAATGTGTCCACGTGATTATATGAATATATGGTTAATGCCTAAGTGATTAAAACTGTGTATACATAGTGCCTCCTTGATTGCATCACTGAATAAGAATGCCTAAGTGAATTCATGAGAATTCATGAGTCAAAGAGAGATATGAACCTCTTTTCATCAGTGCACACCTAGTGGTTGAGTATATAGATGTAATTCACACTATATTCCTAAAAACTAGCATCTATATATATGTACTTTTCCAAATGGCATTATATGTAAAAGAAACATACAAATACATACATACATATATATATTCACTGAAAAAAACATAGGTTTCACACCAGTTATAATTAGGAATTAGCATTTAAAAAACCTATTAAATTCACTGAAAAAACCATAGGTTTGACACCAGTTATAGTTAGCTGGAAATTTTACTGACATAAAACCATTGAAATTCCCACGTTATAGTTAGTTGGACTCACTATAACTTGCGTGCCCGCAATGCACTGCTGATGATGTCACATATTACATCATTCATGACATGGTTAGTGACATCACTGATGACATCACTGATGACATCTCAAATGACATCACTGATGACATCACTGATGACATCTCAAATTACATCACTGATGACATCATCCAGTGAATGTGTGTTTCTGAAAACTAAAGATATGTTTTATATATTGAAGAATGAGTGGATGTATGAGTGTCTGGATGAAGGATATAGTAGGTGTGTGACTAACTGTATGAGTAAGTGATTAAATGTGTCTTACTGAATGCATTTGTTAGTGACTAAACTGACTGAATGTATGCATCAGTTTGTCTGTTGTTGTGTAAGCTGCTGCATGTGTTGATCAGTAGCTATATGAGTGGCTTTATGGGTTATTGATTGGTTGCCTAAGTATTTGTATGTGAGGGTGAGTGTGTGTGTGGGTGGTTGGGAGGTGTGTGACTCTGTGCATATATGTGTGAGCAGTTGATTCACTTGGTATATGGGTTCGAGAGTGCATTTGGAAAGAGAAAGAGCTGTATGGGTGGTTGACTGTGTGCATGGGTGTGTTGGTGAGTGAATGGATATCTCAGTGCTACATGTCCAAGTAAGTACATATGTAAAACACAGTGCATGTGAGAGTTGTCATATATAAATGACTATACAAGAGAGCATGTGATTGCGTAAGTGACTGTATGGATCAATGTGTACTTGTATCAGTGATTGTAAAAGAGAGTAAGTATGTGTTAGTATATGTTTGAATAAGTAACGTTTAGTGTGTAAAACTGTGTAGTTGAGGAAATGGGAGTGTGATTGATTCTTTGCATAACTGACTAGGTGTGTGAGTAACTCTGTGGATGATTGTCAGCGTGTGAGTGTCTGTATAGGTGTATGAATGGATATGATAGTGTTCTATTGATGGGTGACTGTATGTATGAGTGATTGTATGGGTGAATGAGTGGATGTGTGTGTAGACCTAGAAATCAGTGAGTGCGTATGTAGTTACTGGTATTGGTGTGTCAATAATTTCAGGAATGGTAGTTGTATTTAACACTGGGTGTATCAAAGGTTTGATTAGAGTGTGAGGAGGTGCATCATATTATCACATGGATGATGTCATCAGTGATGTCATCAGTGATGTCATTTGAGATGTCATCAGTGATGTCATCAGTGATGTCATTTGAGATGTCATCAATGATGTCATCAGTGATGTCACTAACCATGTCATGAATGATGTAATATGTGACATCATCAGCAGTGCATTGCGGGCGCGCGAGTTATAGTGAGTCCAACTAACTATAACGTGGGAATTTCAATGGTTTTATGTCAGTAAAATTTCCAGCTAACTATAACTGGTGTCAAACCTATGGTTTTTTCAGTGAATTTAATAGGTTTTTTAAATGCTAATTCCTAACTATAACTGGTGTGAAACCTATGGTTTTTTCAGTGAATTTCATAGGTTTTTTAATAGCTAATTTCTATAGCTATGAAATATAATATTTTTTATAATGAATCCTATATTGTATATTTATGTAATACTATTTTTTTTATGTATATTGTTCATGTTTATTTATTTTTTTCTTTTTTGCCCTAGAGCGCTCCCGGTGCGCGTACCGGTGAGCGCACCGGTAGGCGCTGTATTGTGGCGCGCCCCGGTGCGCGTACCGGTGAGCGTCCCGTTAGCGCTATTTCCGTGAACGAAAACATCTTCGAGACGTATCGCGTAGCCGCGTGATGCGTCTTATGACGCACGGCGTAAGCGTCCCCGGGCGCGCCCCGACGTGCTTATGCTACGCGCCCCGGGGCGCGCCCCGGTGCGTGCCCCCGGGCACATAGCGTAAGTGCGTCGGGTTATGTGACCTGAAAATAACACTTTTCATTGGTTCAGAACAGTTTTGTTTTCCAAATTATGAAAGCCCCCACCTTCTTTCCTCATTCTCACTTTGTTCTTTGACTGAGGAAGACCTGTTTCTATTCATTGAGAAATGGCTACAGTAGCAGCAGCAGCAGGAGCATCTGCACCACCACCACCACCACCACAAGGACCACCACAACACCACATTGGTGGTGAAGAAGAAGAGGAGGAGGAGGAGGAGGAGGAGAGGCAGTTCCTGCCTGAAGATAATGCCCCATGTAAACCGAAGGAGCACTTTGTGTGGGAGTTTTTTAAAATCCCAAGGGGTGAAAAGAAAGTAAATGCTGCAAAAGTGACCTGTCTCATCTGTGGCACTGTACTTTCCAGGGGGAACCCTGCAAAAAAAATATTCATTTGGGAACCATACAATGCTTCGACACATGCAACGTAGGCATCCAAACAACTATGCTGCGGCAGAGGTCAGAGAACTGACCAGAAACAGGCCCCAATCTTCTCCGAGCACCTCCCAAAGCAAACAACCCACTCCATCGGGTACAGAGACAAGGGAAATGGTCCCAAACATCCAACGCCAGTTTGGAGATTACAAAATAGTTTGTATATTTTGCGGGACTACAATTTCCTATGGGGAGCAAAGCATCAAACTCATCAACCGTGCTGGAGACAACCACAACTGCAGAAAGAAACCTTAATTTTTTCCTGATTTTTTTTGCTCCAGTTGAGCCGTTTACAATTCCCTGTTTTTTGTTTGTCCCATTAAAAAATACAAAAAAATATAAAATTGTTCATAAAAGCCAAAAAAAGTAAAAAATGTTCAAAAAAACAATAAAAAAATATAAAACAACAAAAAGAATAAAAAAACAGTTCTTTTTAGAACTACCTCCAATTTATAAAAAAATGCTACATTTTTAAAAAACTCTGTCATTCTTTTTTTTCCATGGTACGCTCCCCGGTACACCCCCCGGTGTGCGTACCGGGTGCTCCCCCCGCGAAAATCGAAAAAAAAACCCTGCCCCCTTTTGGTCATTCCCCCTTTGTTTTTGCCACCTCTTGTGTCTCGATCCTACCAAGACACAAGATGGCTGCCGC
Organism: Lissotriton helveticus; assembly: GCF_964261635.1. NCBI lineage: Eukaryota > Metazoa > Chordata > Amphibia > Caudata > Salamandridae > Lissotriton > Lissotriton helveticus. Next base: position 211,306,208 of record NC_136058.1, read on the forward strand.
TCCGGACTGTTTGGAATGTTCACAGACAACCTAGAGCCAATCAGCTTTCCGCTCGCGAACTCGTGTAGCGCGCTGGTGCACGCCCAGGTACGCGTACCGGGGCGCGCTTATAGATATATATATATTTTTTTAACCTAAATTACTCAAAATCCACTGGAGCACATATCTTGAGACATAGCAAAGGCACATCGGGCTACCAGTCTCTACAATTTTGCCAAGTTTGGTGGAAATCCATTCAGCCGTTCGGCCTAAAAGTGAGTCCAACCGCCCTATGGAAATTAACATGGGGAAAACACGTTTTGGGACCCACCTTTTATCTCGGCCCTCACTTCACGAATCCCCCCAAACTTTCAGGGAAGGAGCGGAGCGGCCAATTCCGTCCATCAACGCCAAAGTTATTCCCAATAGAATGTTGCGGATTTCCTATGGAAACTAGGTCCTAACAAAAACTACCTACTGGCGACCGCCAGTAGGTAATATATATATATATATATATATATTTTTTTTTTTCACTGAAAAAACAATAGGTTTCAGCCACGTTATAGTTAGGAATTAGCATTTAAAAAACCTTAGAAATTCACTGAAAAAACCATAGGTTACAGCCACGTTATCCTTAGGAATTAGCATTTAAAAAACCTTAGAAATTCACTGAAAAAAATATATATATCTATGAAAAAAACATAGGTTTCACACATGTTATAGTTAGCTGGAAATTTCACTCATACAAAACCATTGAAATTCCCCCGTTATAGTTAGTGCAGCTACCTATAACTCACGCGCCCACAATGCACTGCTGATGACGTCTTATATTACATCACTCATGACATGGTCAGTGACATCACTCATGACATTACTGAAGACATCTCAAATAACATCACTGATGACATCATCCAGTGAATATGTGTCTTATTGGCGCTCACTGGAGGTACCTGTTGGACTAGTTGGCCCCTAGGGGAGCTCTGGATTGAAGAAGAATTAATTCCCCAAATTAAAACGTGCCACAGGGCATGTTTACACACATATCAGCTCAAGCACGGCCCCCAACCTTCACCACTGTGCAAACGCGCCCGTAGCACGCTTTAAGTTGGGGGATTAAGTCCCCTTGCATTCTTCAACCTCGCTTCTACCGAGGCATAAAATGGCTGCCAACAGTTCCTGGTTTCAAATGTTTACAACCGCTTGACAGCCAATTAGCATTGAGCGCGTAATTGGAACGGTGTGCTTATGCCAGGATGCCAATCCTCGCACAATCCGCGGATCCACTGTGCCCATAGATATATATGTACTTTTAAATGTAATTTTCTCAGAAAATACTGAACAGATATACACCAAATAACCAAAAGGCACAAGTCTGAACCAAGGACTACATCTTTGCCAAACTTGGTGTAATTCCGTTCAGTCGTGCGGGCTGTAGTCGTGGCTAAACGTCCTATGGAAAATTGAATGGGAAAACACGTTTTGGGACCCCCCTTTTTTCTTGGCCCCCTCTTGACGAATCACCCCAAACTTTCAGGGAGTTTGGAAAATTTCAGGCACATTCATCAACCGGTGCCAAAGTTATTCCAAATAGAATGTTGCGGATTTCCTATGGATAATAGTTCCTAACTATAACTACCTACTGGCGACCGCCAGTAGGTAATATATATATATTTATAAATGTGTATTCAATGAAAAAAAAACATAGGTTTCAGGTGCGTTATAGTTGGCTGGACATTTCACACCTACAAAACCATAGAAATTAGTTCAGCTAATTATAACTCGCGCCCCCGCAATGGTACTGCTGATGACGTCACATATTACATCTCTCATGACATGGTCAGTTACATCACTGATGACATCACTGATGACATCTCAAATTACATCACTGATGACATCACCGATGACATCATCCAGTGACTGTGTGTTTCTGTAAAGTTTAAATGTTTAATATATATAGTGAAAGGCATATTGAAGAATAAGTGGATGTATAAGTGTCTGAATGGATGATTTAGTAGGTGCGTGACTAACTCTATAAGTGAGTGGTTAAAAGTATTGAATACTGAATACATGGGTTAGTGACTAAACTGTGTGAATGTCTGTATCCGTCTGTCTGTTGGTGTGTGAGCGGCTGCATGAATAGCTACATGAGTGTCTATATGCGTTATTGATTTGTTGTCTGAGTATCTGTATGGGTGCCTGAGTGTTTGTGTGGGTGGGGTGTTTGTGACTCTGTGCATAGATGTGTGAGTAGGTGATTCACTGGGTGCATGGTTTCAAGAGTGCATCTGTGATGGACTGTATGGGTGGGCGAGTGTGTGTATGGGTGTGTTAGTGAGTGAATGTATATCTCAGTGATACATGTGTGAGTAACTACATATGTGAAAGGCAGTATATATATATGTGTCAGAGTATATAAATGGCTATAAGTGAGAGTGTGTGATTATGAGAGTGGCTGTATGGATGAGTGTGTGATTGTATCAGTGATTGCATAAGAGTGTAAGAGGTTGCTAGTTTTTTATGAGTAAGTCTACATCGAGGCGACGGAAGGCCTGGACCCCTCACAATCTGGGTTCAGGCCTAACCACAGCACCGAATCAGCCCTACTAGCAGTGACCAACAACATCAGGATGACACTGGACGGCGGGGGGTCTATGATTCTGGTGCTGTTGGACCTATCCGCCGCCTTCGATACGGTGTCTCACGAAGTGCTTCTCGACCGACTGAGGGTGGTGGGACTGGGAGGGACAGCTCTGTCTTGGATGGAGAGCTTTCTCTCAGACCGCTCTCAAGAAGTTAGGATGGGCTCCCATAAATCCACCTCCAGAGAGCTCACCAGGGGAGTGCCACAGGGCTCATGCCTAAGCCCCACATTGTTCAATGTGTATGTGGCCCCCCTGGCCGACTTAGTGAGATCCTTTGGGTTTACCCCGGTGTCCTACGCCGACGACACCCAACTTCTATTCCCCTTTAAAACCTTAACCCCAGCCCTGAAAAAATCCTTTGCAGATGGCATGAGGGCAGTTGCAAAGTGGATGGCCGAGAACTGCCTCCAATGCAACGTGGCCAAAACTGAGGTTTTACTGTTTGGAGAAGCAGTCACTTTTTGGTCTGATGAGTGGTGGCCCTTAGAATTGGGACCAGCTCCCACTCCTAAGCAAACCGTAAAAAACTTGGGAGTGTTATTCGATCAATCACTGACATTTAAAGACCATGTCAACCAAGTTGCCGGCACATGCTTTAGGGCCATCGGCCTATTGCGAAGGGTGTTTCCCTACCTCCCTGACAACCATAGAAAAACCCTAGTCCAGGCACTAGTGATTAGTAGATTGGACTACTGTAATGGCCTTCTATTATCCACCAATGAAGGCCAATTTAACAAACTACAAGTAGTCCAAAATACGGCGGCGAGGTTAGTCCTCAATGTACCATCTAGGACCCCCTCCCGCCCGCTACTGGCTGAACTTCACTGGCTACCAGTGCGGCAACGCACTAAGTTTAAAACTCTATGTACAATACATAAATGCCTGTCAGGAAATGGCCCAAAATGTCTCATGAAAGCCTTCTTACCCTATGCCCCAGGCCGCTCACTACGCTCCAGTAATCTTCAGCTACTACAAATCCCCAAAATAAAGAAATCCCGACAAGGAGGCCGTGCTCTGGCTTATACCGGACCTGCTCTCTGGAACTCCCTTCCCCTTACATTAAAACAAATAACTAATCACCTGTCCTTCCGTAAATCCCTCAAAACTCACCTTTTTAACAGTAGTTAACCCTCCCCACGCCCCAGCAATACTGCAATGACCTGGTACAGTACACTTCCCTTTTGTCTGGCAAAACGCGGAGATACCCCTTTGGGGGTCTATTCATGCGCTATAGAAGCATATAAAATAAATAAAAATAAGTGAGCTGGTGTGTATATAACTGTATAGGTGAGTAAATGGTAATGTGGTTAATTATTTGCAGGACTGACTAGGTGTATGAGTACCTCTATAGATGAGTGGTGGTGTGTGAGTGTCTATATAGGTGTATGAGTGTAAATGATAGTCCTGTACTGAGTGACCGGAAGTATAAGTGACTGTACGGGTGAGTGAGTGGATGTGTGTAGACCTAAGAATCAGTGAGTGGGTATGTAGTAATTGGTGTCGTAGTGTCTATGGTTTTGAAAATGGCAGTCTGCAAATTAGAGGGTGTATCAAAAGTTATATTAGGGTGTGAGAAGATGCATGAAATTATCACATGGATGATGTCATCAGTGATGTCATCAGCGATGTCATTTGAGATGTCAGTTACCATGTCATGAGTGATGTAATATTTGACGTCATCAGCAGTGCATAGCAGAGGCGCGAGTTATAGTTATCTGAACTATCTATAACAGGGGAATTTCTATGGTTTTGTACATGTGAAATGTCCAGCTAACTACAACGCACCTGAAACCTATGGTTTTTTGAGTGAATTTCTAAGGTTTTTTTAAATGCTAATTTCTAACTATAACATGCCTGAAACCTGTTTTTTTCAGTGAATTTCTAAGGTTTTTTAAATGCTAATTTCTAACTACAACGTGCCTGAAACCTATGATTTTTCTGAGAATTTCAAAGGTTTTTTAAATGCTAATTTCTAACTATAACGTGCCTGAAACCTATGGTTTTTTAAGTAAATTTCTAAGGTTTTTTAAATGCTAGTTTCTAACTATGCCTACAGAGGTAGGACATGTGAATCAAGAAGAAAAAACGCACAGAAAGAAGCAAAAGAAATGCAGAAAGAAGCAACAGAAGTCCACAAAGACGAGGAAAAGTGCAGGAAAAAGCAGAACATGTTCAGAAAGAACCGACAGAGGAGCAGAAGAGGCCTTGTTGCAAAATCATCCTGTGTCTACAACTTTTACAGACAGGTACTGGTGGTAACTGACTCTGACTAACCAGGCCTTGAGCCAGTGCTATGCTAAAGGACACTTAGAATACAGTGAAAACACCTACTTACACTAGGGGACACTATGCGTTGGGGTACCCCTGTGATTAGCATGACCCCCTCTGTAAGACCCTAGTACATAATAGGGCAGAGGGATTAAAACTACCTCTAAGTCAGAGGTGCAGAAATATGCTACTCTAACTAGTAGTCGCGTTTGCAGAGTGGTGGAGTAAGGGTGCTGGGCATCCAACCAATGCTCAGGAATTCCGCTGCGTAGGACTTACAGGAGGTACCGGGAGGGATTCTTTGCCACCAAACTCCCCCGGGACTAAATTGGACTTCATCACCCATCCCGTAGTCTGCCATGAGGCACATTTGCAGAGTGGTAGAGAAAGGTGACCATGGCCTCCGAAGACGTCTTAGCAATCCTACTGTGTGGGACTTACTGGAGGTAACAAAAGGGGTAGCTGGCCCCCAAGGTCATCCTTGGGGGCCAACATCCCAAACTATTACCTCCAGTCAGTTCCACACAGCAGCATTGGTAAGTGCTTAAACCAGGCCATGCCCACTTAGCCCACTACTCTACAAACGCGCTCCCTGGCACGCTCCTGGATGGGGATTGTAGTTCCATTGACTGCTGGGGGTCCTTTAGGGGCCAACTAGCCTACCTTTCATCTCCAGTAAGCCCCATGCAGTGGGATTGGTGAGAGGTAGACAAAGGCCATGCCACCTTTCTCCACCACTCTGCAAACGCGCCCCCCTGGTGTGTTGTAAGTTGGGGGATTAAGTCCCCTTGAATCCTGAGGGTCCCTGGGGTCCAACTACCCAACCAGGTACCTCCAGTAAGCACCACAGAGCTGCGTTGCAGAAAGGTGCAAAAAGGGACGTGACCATGACCACCACTGGTTTGCACATGTCACCTCATGACCCGCCCCCTCCCTTCACCACTGTGTAAATGCGCCCCGTGGTGCGTTGTAAGTTGGGGGATTAATTCCTATTCAATCCTGAGGGTCCCTGGGATCCAACTAGCACGCCAGGTGCCTCCAGTAAGCGCCACTGAGCTGCATTGCAGAGAGGGGTAAAAAGGGGCGTAGCCTGGGCCACCTCTCTGCAACGCAGCGCAGTAGCACTTACTGGAGGTACCTGGTAGGCTAGTTGGCCCTAGGGACCCTCAGGATTGAAGAGGAATTAATTCCCCATCTTAAAACGCACCACAGGGCGTGTTTGCACACATGTCACCTCAGGCCTTACCTCCTCCCTTCACCACTGTGCAAACGTGCCCCGGGGCGCATTTTAAGTTGGGCGATTAAGTCCCCTTGAATCCTGAGGGCCCCTGGGTTCCAACTACCTTACCTCCAGTAAGCGCCACAGTGCTGCGTTGCAGAGAGGTGTAAAAAGGGGCTTGGCCTCTGAACACCTCTCTGCAACGCTGCTCCCTGGCACATACTGGAGGTACCTGGTGGGCTAGTTTGCCCCCAGGGAACCTCAGTATTCAAGGGGAATTAATTCCCCAACTTACAACATGCCAGGGGGCGCATTTGCTGAGTGCTGCAGGGAGAGGGCGGGGTCTAGCGAGATGCAGCTATTTTTTTTTAAGAAGGAGGGCTGTGTGGCCCCCTCCTCTTTCCTTTTTTTGGGCCCTGGGCCCTCATCCCCCAGGACCATGCCCATTTTCATAAAAAAAGTAAACGGAAAGGGGGCCCCGTGGACCCCTCCTAGGCCACTTCCGGCCCCGGGGACCCCATCCCCCAGGGCCTGGCCTCTTCATTGGGGACAGTAGGAGAGTCCCAATGCCCCCACGGTCCCTGCCGGGTCCCCCCTGTCGTGCGGGAGCCGGCATTGCTTTTCCACATGGGGAGCTGCTGACATGCAGCTCACCGTGTGGAAAAGCTGCGGCTCCTTCCCTGTCATTGCAAACAGCCGGCCCAGGGGCTCTTGGAGGGGGTCCGTACGGCCTCCCCCAATGTTTGCACAGCCCTGGGGAGGTGGGGTCCCCAGGGGTCCATTACAGACCCCCACATTTAAATACTTAGTTCCCCGGGGAGGTGGCGGTGCCCAGGGCTTGTGGGGGGGGGGGCTCAAGCTCCCCAAACAGGTCTTACTAAAAAAAGTCAAGCCCCGGGGGTGGTGGTCCCAGGGGCTGCAGGGGCCCATTTGCCCCCGCAAAATAATTAATTAAAGCCCTGGGGTGGTGGTCCCCAGGGATTGGGGGGGCTGCATGCCCCCCGCAACTGTTTAAACAAGCCCCAGGGAGGTGGAGGTCCCCAGGGCAGTGTGGGGGAGATTGGGGATCCCACACATTCTTTTCACTGCCCACCTGGGAGCTTCAATCCAACATAGCACGGGAATCCGTGCTTTGTTTTTTATATGTTCTCGGCCGGATTCGCGCACCCAGCGTGAATTCGGATGATTATTTTTAAAAAAAATGCTTTTTTAGGACCCCAATGAGCAGGCCTAGGGGCTCAGGGTGTTTCTTCCCTGCCCCCTTTCTTTTTTTCGCGTTTCTTTTTCTCTTTTCTTGTGACTCGGTTCTACTGAGTCACAAGATGACTGCCAACACTTCCTGGTTTGGAGTGTTGACAGACAATTACAATAAAGCTCATGGTCGGGAGGGTGGGCAAATCCACTGCGCCTCTATATATCCAAACTTTTATTTTTTGATTTTCTCAGCAACTACTAAACGGATTTACACCATATAAAAAAAAAAGGTCTCTCTCTGAACCAAGGCCTACCTTTTTGCCAAATTTGGTGTAATTCCGTTCAGCAGTTCGGGCTGTAGCTGTGTCTCAAGTTTGCTATAGGAATTAACATGGAGAAGACACGCTTTGGGACCCCCCTTTTTTCTCAGCCCCCACTTGCCGAATCACCCCAAAACTTTCAAGATAGGAGCTGATCAGAGTGCCCAACGAGTTTTAAAAATGTTGCGAAGATTCGTCTACCGGCCCCAAAGTTATTGGGAAAACAAAAAACACTTTTCCTATGGAAACTAGGTGCTACCTATGACTATCTACTGACGACCGCCAGTGGGTAATATATATATATATATATATATATATATATTTCCTACTCTCGGTTGCCAGTAGGTAGTTAGGACCTATTTTCCATCGGAAATCCGCAACATTCTATTTGCAATAACTTTGGCGCCGGTTGACGAATCTTCGCAAAATGTTCATAGCTCGTGGTGCGCTTCGGTTTGCTTCTATCCGCAAAGTTTGGGGGTGATTTTTCAAGCGGGGGCTGAGAAAAAACGGGCCCCTAAACGTGTTTTCCCCATCCAATTTCCCATAGGAACATTTAGTCACAGCCAAAACCCGGACTGCTGAACGGAATTACACCAAATTTGGCAAAGAGGTAGTCCTTGGTTCAGATTTGTGCCTTTTTGTTAAAAGGTATGAATCAGTTCAGTAGTTTTTAGATATTAAAGGAAAAAAATATATAAAAGCATTTAATTTAAAAAGGAACAAAATGAGGGAGTTCATTTTGCCATTGAAAGTATGATTAGTGCTCCATAAAGAAAAATCAGGGCACATTTTGAGTGACTTCCGAAATCCTCTTCTATTTAATCAAAAACAATTCTGACATGTAGAATAAAACATGCACTTTGAATACCAGCAGCAGACTTCCCTAGAGAGCCGTAGCTTTACTACAGTGATCTAATGAGTAACTAGAGTGCTAACATTCAGAATTTATGGCAGAATGCTCCAGAGTGTTCTAAAGAACAACTAGAGCGCTAACAGTGTTGCTTATGACAAAAGTATGGAACACCTGAAGCCATCTTGATTGGAATAAAGTGGTAACACTTAAAACAAAGGAACAAAATGAAGGGCTTCATTTTGCCATAGAAATTATGATTAGTGCTGCAGAAAGAAAAATTAGGGCACATTTTGACTTCTCAAATCCTCTTCTATCTCATTAAAAAAGTGATCTAATGAGCAACTAGAGTGCTAACAGTCTGGATTTATGGCAAATGTGTGACACATCTGAATGCCTTCTTGATGGAATCAAAGCAAAAAAACTGAAAGTATTTGCTACTGAGGAGACTGTAGAAAAGGAGGAAATGAGGAAACTTCATATCAAATAAGTCTCCCAAGATGACCACCAGAGACAAAAGAGCCCAAATGTAGCACAAATATCACCCAGATGTAGCCCAAGTATAGCCCAATGACAGAATGTCCTAGAGCATTTGATGGTTGCGTTGCGCAGCACAAACTGCATCCACCGACTGCTCACCGAAGCATATACATTTTTTATGCTTCACGCAGTGTTGCTCGAGAAAGGCGAATTCTGGCCTAATGTCTATTGCAGGTGTTCCTGTGGACAATCCAGACGTACTTGCCACAGCAGGTGAGGGGTTCAAAGCAGCTCGCCTAATTTCCTCCCGAGCAAGATTGAGAGGATGTGTGGTCCGGAGATGCTTGTACATAGAAGCAGTACCACAAGAGTACTTTTTTTCACTGCCTCTTGACAGGACTAGGCACAAATGTTGCACGTCACCTTTCTCGCATTTAATTTCTTCTCTCCAGGTGAAAAAGTGAAGAATTTCCACACGTCAGAATCCGGCCTCTGTGGACGTGGTGCCTCCTGCAAGAATTCCTCTTCAGGAGATACTTCCTCCTGCTGTTGCTGCTGTCCAGATGCCATTTTGTTTGATACTTTTTGAAAAAAAAAAAAAGAAGCAAAAAGAGTTCTTGTGGGAAACAAGATGCCTCTCTAAAGATGCTCCAACAAGAATGATTAAAATGGGTGGGGTCCTTCAATAGGTACAGTGGGAAAGGTGATGAACCAACAAAATCTTTTTTTTAGGTCTCATGGGATCCTGACACAACTTCCCGAAAATATATTAAAAAATAATATAGGTTTATTATAAGTACAAATATATTATTTTTATGAATACCTTAAATAATCTCTTGTCCTAATATATATATTAAAGACACATACATATCATTTTAGAATGTAAAAAAAAGTGCACGAGTCGCGCACCCAGCGTGCCCCAGCACATATATGATGTCACACAGGACTCACCACCGCGCAAGCATCGCATACCGTATTGCGCATGTGTCGTGAGTACGCAGGAGCAGGAGTCACAGACTGGTCGCATACCGTACGCGGATCCTTCACGACTTTCTAAAATGATGGCTAGAATCCGTGCACCCACCGTGATGTGTACGCTTTGGGTGCACGACTCAGAAAAAATTCAGATTTTAAAAAAAAAAAGCTAAATCATATAAATATATTAAAACACAAAAGCAAAAAATTAAACAATAGTTCAGTTAGATTTTTTAATTTTTTTGCAATTTCATAAAAATATATCATGTTATTTAATGAATAAAATATTTATAAATAAACAGTTAAAAAACTGTAGAAAATCAGTATAAAAAATAGGTATAACTACTTTACACTTAAAAGTTAGCATTCAAAAAACCTTTGAAATTCATTGAAAAAACCATAGGGTTCAGAAACTTTATAGTTAGAAATTAGCATTTAAAGAAGCTTTGAAATTCACTGAAAAAACCTTAGATTTCAAATACATTATAGTTAGAAATTAGCATTTAAAACACCTTAGAAATTCACAGAAAAAAACCATAGGTTTCAGGGGTGTTATAGTTAGCTCGACATTTCACTCGTACAAACCATAGAAATGCCTCTGTTATAGTTAGTTCTGCTAACTATAACTCGCGCTCCCGCAATGCACTGCTGATGATGTCACATATTACATCATTCATGACATGGTCAGTGACATCACTGATGACATCACTGATGACATCTCAAATGATATCACTGATGATATCACTGATGGCATCATCCACCTGACAATCTGATACACCTCATCATACACTAGAATAACCTTTCATCACTCACTGTAAAATGCAAAGTATATATTTGAAACCATTGACACACCAATACCAGTTACTACAAACCCACTCACTAATTCCTAAATCTACACACACAACTACCCATTAGACAACAGAATCACTTATACATGCAGTCACTAATTAATAGAACACTATCAAATGCACTTATACACATATATAGACATTGACACATCAGCAGTCATCTTAGTCGCTTATGCAGTCTTCCCACTCACCCATGAAAAAAATGTATCACTCTTACATTTACTGACTTACACAATTAGACACACAACACCTCATTTATTCAAACAAATAGTAACTCATAGTTAATATGTTAAAAAATCACCATTACAATTATACACTCATTCATATAGTTACTCGCACAATCACTGACTCTCACATATGCTTATTTATATACACCAACTCTCACATACAATGCCTTTTATTTTTTTACTTTGTTGAAGATGTACAACTAAAACATATATTTGCTCACCAACACACGAATAAATACACTCAGTCACTCAATAACTAATATACACACTCAGGTAGTAAGTGACAAACTGATGCAGCATGTTATACAACAACAAAGACAGTGAGGCACACATTCACACCGTGGTTAGCGCTGCTTTTCCTATCGCTGTGCAGGTTAGCATGCACATTGATATTAAGTGAGACACTTTTAATTACTCAGTTAAACAGACAGTCAGACAGCTACTAAGTCATCCATCCAAACCGTTATATATCCATTCAATCTTCAATACAGATTGGTATATATATATATAATACATATTTAAATTTCAAACTAAACCACATTCACTGGATGATGTCATCAGTGATGTCATTTGAGATGCTATCTGTGATGTCATCAGTGATGTCACTGACCATGTCATGAATGGTGTAATATGTGACATCATCAGTAGTGCATTGCGGGTGCGTGAGTTATAGTTAGCAGAACTAGCTCTAACGGAGGAATTTCTATGGTTTTGTACAAGTTAAATGTCCAGATAACTATAACACCCCTGACACCTCTAATGGCAATTTCTTCAGAGCAGAATGGAGTGGTAAATGTGTAGTGTTTTGTCCAAACTTGCATGCTCGGCGCTTCGAGCATTTGATGAATCACTGTTAAGGTTTGAGCCATTTAGTGGTTGGACATGATTCTGGACTAGCTTTTACTAATTGTGACTGCATGGATTTAGATTTGTACATTTCGCAAAGTTACACAAGGAAACACAGCAAAGTGAATAGCGGCCGCAGCCAGCAATGGATTTGTCTTGGAGCAGAACAGGAGGTTGAGCTTCCTTCAAGGCAAGAATTTGAACCTCCTCTTTTAGAATCATTGGCTCCCACATCTCCAGCATGGAAAAGGAATGGTACTGCATCACTATCATCTTTCAGCAGCATCACTTTTGATGATGATGATAGAGACATGGGTTGGATCCCAATAGAGACCAGTAGACAACAGGAGAGGCAAGGGAAAAGAAAAGCTCCAAAAAGACTTAGGGGCATATCAGCAACAGCCGGTGATAATTATCGCTAAGATAGCTTAGCGCGAGGATAATTATCGCCGGCTAGTGCTGGATGTTATTGCTGAGATAGCACACTATCAACTATGCATATCTCCAAAGCGATAAAAAGCCAAGCGATAGCTGCTAAATGTGCGATTATCACTGGAAATCCAGCGATAATCGCACAGCCATAGGCGATAGCTTCATGATAGGGCAGGGCAGACTTGGCCATAATATTCACCTTCCATTGGACATAATGGCTAAGTCAAATTGAAAGCAGGTGTAAGGAAAGTAGCAATAACCGTGGTTAGCGCTGCTTTTCCTATCGCTGTGCAGGTTAGCATGCACATTGATAATAGGAGAAATGTCGCTTAGTGACATTTTCCTGGTAATTTCTGTGTATTACGCCCACTTTGCATCTCATTAGCAATGCAAAGCTGGGCGTTGAGGAAACCGGCGAAGATGCATGAAAACACGCAATAGCGTGTCTTTGCTGATAGGGTGATAAAATTATCGCCGCTTTTCGCTCAAAAACATACGCTAAAGCAGTGATAATTTTATCACGGGGCCTTGTTGATATGCACCTTAGACTTTTTTAAGGGGATGAAGAGGAGGATGACGATGACAAGGTAGTCATGGTCGAAGGTGACACAGAGGAATTTGACATTGCTATTCAACCAGATCCAAGGGATGTGGCACATGAAGCACCACCACCAGCTCCCATATTTGCAGAGCTCCAGCTGAGACCTGCACCAATCCTTGCCTCAAGAGAGGCAATCAATGACATGGCCACCTACTCGAGTTTGTCTTCCGGTATTGGCAGTGGACTGGTAAAAAAGTTTTCCTCCCCAGTAGGGGACTTTTTTCAGATTAGGCCCATATGAAAAAACACCACACACAATCAAGTGGGAGGAGCACCTTAAGAAATTTGCTGAACGTGGTTGTGGGGGTTAGAAGAGCTGGGAAACATGAGCTAAAAGTCCAATCATGGCGGAGCGTGATGATAACGAAGAAGAGGGTGACATCTTCACACAAAGTAACACTGTCCTCTGGAGTGCACTAGCAGAATTACCTACCTCAGCGACTTCACAGTGGCACAGGAAGACTCAGATTGAGATGATGGAGCGCATTGAGTCTACTACTACATCTACTTCTCAACAGACACCTGTGTTAGTGTCCCAAGAATAGAAGAAAATCCAGGCTACTATACGGGCATATTTAAGCTGGAGGGGCCTACGAGTGAAACAACCCAACCGTATGTTTGTTCAATGGGAAGCTGGCAAAAATGTTAGTGCTGGACCTCCTCACTTTTTCATTTGTGGAGGGGGTGGGATTTTTAGAATGTGTGGTAGCCATCTGCCAAAAATGGAAGGTACCAAGTAGGACCTATTTTGCCCGTGTGGTTGTTCCATCACTGCCTCACAATGTGCTTCAGTTGGTTGCACAAGCATTGCAGCAAAGTGTTGTTCACACCATCCACCTGATGACAGACATGTGGACCAGTTGCCAGGTGACTGATTACATGGACATCACTGCACACTGGATCTCTTTTGCAAGGGTAAAGCAAAATATATCTTCAGGTCTTGGCCCTGAAGAAAAGTTTAAGAGCATTCGGTGGCATGCAACAGTGGCCATGTTCGCCATAGAGAAATTACATATTGCTGTAAACATCTTTCTTGGAGGAATTTAATAGCAAGGTAGATGAATGGCTCTGACCCAGAGGTCTTAGAATTGGATCTGTTGCCAAGTATAATGGCAGTAACATAATCAAGGCCATGTCAGACAGATGCTATTTCAGGGTCCTAAATTTGACCAATTGCATCAACCTGGTGGTGCAAGACTTCCTCAAAAAAGAAGACATAGTCAGCAATATACTGACAACCTGCAGAAGAATCCCATTTCAGCCACTCTTATAAAGCTCTGAAGCAGCTGTGTGTTATACAGCGTAATAATAGAACACCAGTTAAACCCTGATACAAGAGGTGCCAACATGTTGGAACTCTACCTTTTACATGCTGCAACATCTGAGAGGTACAAACAGATTAATGACTATGTCATTCAAAGAGGAGGGGATGCAGTTGGGAAAGCTATGACCATGGATGCAAACAAATGGGGCCTAGTAAAACGACTGACACAGATGCTACCCCCTTTTGAGGTTTTCACGCAGGAATCTAACAAGAAAGACAGTAGGATGGGCCAAGCTATCCCATTGCTGTATCTCCTACAATACCAGGTAAAGAAGGGGTCTGAAAGGTTTGTCCCTTCAGGTGTGAATGAAAAACAGAAGCACAAGCCTTGGTTGTGAGCTTAGTCCTGCACATATATGTTGCTGGATTGCAGTTGGACCAGTGTGCATTAAAGCAGCCTCCACAATTCCTTCATGACATTGGGGACAAATCATGCCTCCTCACATGCCTATTGCCTAATGCCTATCCCTTTTTACATCACTTAGTACAAGAACCGCTGCCCCATAAAATCATGTATTATGTATAGGACTGCCTGCCAATACCAAATTCCAATGTGTTGCCAGCAGCAAAGATGATTGCATCGAATACACAATACCTGAACGGCCAGTGCTTGTCTTGGATTGGATGAAGTAACTTCAACTATTGCAATCAGAAGTGACAGATTGTGTGAGTAATGATTTAGGTTGATTGATGATTCATGTGGTGGCAGACACACAGAGAAGGTGTGTGTTGTTGAACTGTAATATGGGAAATTAATTCTTGATTTGCATTTTTTGGGGTTTGAGTGATGGGTGCCTATTTTATTTTCCCTGTAGGTGATGATGATCAGCCCTTTCACACTTAGCCAGATTTAATTAATTACAGGGGTGTTCTCCTTTTTTCTGGATCTTCAGACACAAGTCCAGTCAATTTAGTTATCAAACAGAAACCTATGCAAAATACTGCAAATCTCTTTCACTCTCTACTTGATCTTCAACTGCAGTGCACTGCACTCCATTTCTATTTTGCACTGGTCCTCTTGATTCATGATGATGACTGGTCTGGTTCTGGACTGGTACGGGTTACTCAGAGTCACTCAGGACTGGAGGAATATCATGGAAGAATAACTTAATGCAGGACCGGAGGCTGCAGGACTACCTTATCAACATACAGCATGAAGCAGGAAGTTATCAAGTTTTGACTTCAGTTCAAAGGTGAACCAAGAGTCTGACGCCTAGTACTACTCAGCTAGTTAGACAACAGAGAGGTGTGTTTATGAAATACTGCTGTGTGTGTTGGACTTGGGCAAAAGTGAAAGTCTGAGCTCCCCCTCTTATCTTGGTACACTCCTCATGAAGCTTACCTTCCTTCTGCCCTTCTCCTCACCTCTAAAATACTCTTCTATTTTATAATCCCCAGGACTTCTTCTAGTCTTTCATGAACAAAAGAGCGAAAGCTAGATGAGCTCAACAACACTCTTGCCTATCTACCGGACCAGCGCAGAGAGGCCACAAAGAGTGGACATTGCAGAGGAGAATGCAGATGCGCCACCTAATTTTGCATACAGTATCAATTTTCTATTACCAATCATATTAACTAAGAAAAGAAGTGGGTGGGTGGCTTCACTCCCTAACCTAGAAGACAGAATATTTGGATCTATGGCAAATTGGGTCTCAGGCCGGGGGAGAAGGACTGTTTTCAATGCATGTATCTGTACTCTGTGATACTCATTTCTTTGTTTCCTTCTAAAAACAGATGACTGTTGGCCTTTTGTTGTAGTGTTTGTCTTTGAAAAACCTTACCCCAAATCCCATTACCCATCCATTCATCAAACCACTAACCCTTTTCCCCCGAGCTGTGTAACATACTGAGTTGTAGCTTAAAATTACAACATCAATGCTTAACAAACTTGTTCGTGTGGATGTGATGTTAGCAACACCAACTTACTGTAGAATCTTCAAAGCAGTAGTTTTTGGGATATAGAATGAAGAACATCAGTCACCAGCATTATCATCATTAACCATAAATGCTTAACCTAAGCTTGTCGACTGACTCCAGATTTTGAGTCCATTTTTTATAACTTGTAGATTTCATAAATATTACTACTAGCTTCACATTAGCCAAAACGTACTAGTCTTGCTATTGTTTTTATTTTAGCACAATCAGGCATACTCATTGTGATATCACCATCACGTACTACTCAGGTGGTATCAATTGTTTGTAAATCTTTGCAATATATATAACCCACTTACTCAGCCTTTCTACTTTCATTTAGTTGCCTACGATGGATAATCATCAATCAATCATTCAGTACAATCCTACAGTTGGAACACACCTGGGTGGAACTGGAAGTGGGACCTCGCTTGGGAAGTTGTGATGCCTCCCCTGTTATTGCTGCATGTATATTCAGGTAGGACATTTAGTATGGCTGTAATTTAACTTAGTAAGAACTAAATTAACTGCTACTGTTTTTTATCTAGATAGTTCAGATCCTCGACACAGTATAGCTTAGGTCATCTCATCATGGCAGCATTCCTCATATTGGTCACAGTAGTTAGAGAAGTATAAGCCTGGGCTCTTTAAATAAGTGCTACTTTATCTCTAGTCTTAAGTTACAAGCACATAAACAGGCTGCGTAAAACTACTTGAGGGCATCAATCAAAGTAAAAGTTAAATAACCTACTTTGAGCATAAATTTAGATCATAAAAATTATTTCCCCCTCTATTTTTTTTACAAAGCAACCCAACCTCTCCACCCAAACAGCATGGCCACCCCTCTCTCTAACAAAACTGGCAGGATGTTGCGCAGCAATGGCCTATTGCCATTCTGGTGGGGGGTGGCAGCAGTTGGCTGGTGGCAGTGCTGGAGATGGGATGTTCGGAGAGGCTGGATACTAAGGGGATGGGTTGCTGTGGGACCCAGGAGCTGAGCATTGATCTCCTCCTTGTCCTCTTCCAGGACCACCAGCCACCAGTATTTAAGTTGGATACACTCCAGCCTATTCCGCCGCAATTGGGCCACTCTCTACTGCCTGTCGGGTAGTCCGGATGGACCAGCAGGTGCAGCTATTTTGAAAAAAACAAAAAATACAAATACTAAATAATGCTCTTTGCAAACGATAGTTTTAAATAACATAACAGTGTGGGACAGTAGCAGTACCTTGCTGGTGCCCTAGGGCCACTGGAATTTATTTGATGTGATGATTATAATTGGGAGAATCACAAGCCAATTTTATGTTTTCTTTTACCCACACATATTGCCAAACATAAAAAAGCAGTGACTGTGGGGTAGGAACGTAACTGGCAGACAAGCAGAGAACAATATCACAGGATTAAAAAACAGTGATTGGATCATTTACTTCTTCTAAATGCTTTTCAAGTAACTATAAAAAACAGTGAGACACTTTCAGTTGAAAAATAAATGACTTCTAATTGATGAGGACTGCATTAGGCACTTTTATGGAGTAGAAGTTGTGTGTGGTTGTAAAATAATAAAGCCATGCTTACTGCTAGTTTGCTACTGGCTGCAGCTGTAGTTGATAATTATCTAATTCCAATGGCCATGCTCTTTTCCAAATGCCTTTCTCTTTCTACCCTATCTCCAAAGTGGCTGATGAATAATAAATAAGACACTATGTCAGTCACACACTTTATACATGAAATGCAGAATTTAAAATTTTATCGGGTCTGCCGTAATTAGAAGTTGAGAGAAATTAATCTAATGCACTACACATCACTTTGTATCCCGTATCCCAAACTTGATATCAAATCATGCACTTGCTCCCCTTTACTCTTTGGCCGCGCCCACCACCACGTTTTCCAACAAATGTATGAGCTGGGAAAGAACCAAGGAAAGGGAACTTGATTTTCTCTACTGCAGGGGGGAGGGTAGAGGGATTAGACAGGTAGTGTTGGGCTTTTTTTCTATATAATAGAGGGGCCACTACACTGATCTTTCGCTTATTCACTCGCGGTTCAATTCACAACGGAAAAATCTGAACAAGTGTAAATTAATCTGTTATGGGAAACCATGCTATGTGTTCTGGAATCACTTCACATGGGTATCGCATGATTAAATGTGGCAAATAGAAAGAATGGCCCACCCACCCTTTCACTCATATACCATTTCTTTTAAGTTGCCTTCTATTCTTTCCTGTCTCCCTCAAGCCATCAAAGCGCATTATGCGAGATTTTGATGTATTTGCTGATAGAATAGTCCTTAATAACTCAACCTACGCTGTGGCTGGTAAAGCTGGGGGAGTTTTCACGTCACAGTAAGCCGTAGCAGGTGCAGATACTTGGGACAGGTTAACTCTCTCACATCAGTGCTCAGTATAGACAAGAATGGGCACTAGAGATCCGCAAACAAGGCCCTCTCTCCCTGTAGTGTAAGTGTTATACGTTCCATAACCAGCACATTCCATAGCCTACATTACCAGTTCTGGTGCTTGGGCATTCTGTCTGTGCCCCAGTTGGACAATATATTTCGTTATGCTGCTCCCAGAGCCATTTCCATTTGTCTGCCTCTTTGAGATTTAAGAGGAAAGGTAAACTTGTTGGTAAGCCTAAGACAATGTATGGTGAGAAGCGTGGAATTTTAGTGTTGAAATGATTATCGATATCTGTTAAAACTTCTTCCCAGTATGCAGAGAGATGCAGACATTCCCACAGTAAATGGGTCAGCGTGCCCTCTGCTCAACAGTGTCTCCAGCAGTGTGACGGGCGGTTGGGGTTATATCTGTGCAATCCAGGGGGAGTAAGTTACCAATATGCGTCTATCTTAGCCGTGGTTTCAGTACTAGAAACATTCCGTGTAGTGTGGCGTGTGCAGTAAAAGATGTCCTCCCATTCCTCCTGTGAGTGTGTTCGGCCCAGCTCAGCCTCCCAGTGCCACTGCCCGGGTGTAGAGACCACGTATACTGGAGGTCTCAACATAAAGTAAAGTTTGGTGATAAGGTGTGTGCTTGTCGTCTTTGTGCGGAGCCACTTTTCATATGGTGTTAGCTGTCTCTGGGCCCCTGGACGCACTGAAGGATGCATCACCCACTGTCTCACTTGATGAAAGTGATATTGTTCAGACTCGGGCAAAGCAAATGCAGATTGAAGATCCTCAAAGGTCAGGGGACCCTTTATGTCAAGTATATGTCCAATGGTCTGACATCCCTGGGCGTCCTATTGGCAGAAAACCTACGCTCCAGCCCTGGAGAGAAATCCTTGTTCACAAATATGGGCGCAAGGGGTGATGGAAATGAAGTTAGGCCATGTATGGCTGCTGTGGAATCCCATGCTTTCAAAGTTGTGCAGATAATTGGTGAGTTGTATAAGCCCACTGGGCACTGCACTCTATGTGAAAAGGGGACCCCCCACAGTGCTCGACCCACAAGTGCCCTTTCCATAAAGAGAAAGTGCTTCTCTGACTCGCTATGGGACTACTCCAACAGGGCACTCAATTGGGTGGCTTGAAAGTAACGGGTTATGTTGGAAACCCCTAGTCCTTCCTCTTGAAGGGATCTATAACTCACTTCCCTACTCATTCAGGGCTTCTTATTGGTCCATTAGAGCACGCAGAGTACCTTATGCAGCTGTTTAAAGACCCCGCGTGGCTCTACAGGAAGTGTTTGGAGAATATATAAGATTTTGTGTAGTATATTCATTTTGATTGTCGCCAACCACCCCAACCAGGAGAAGCCAAAGGGTCCCCATCTACTTAGATCTCTACGTACCTGGGCAAAGAGCTGTTTGTAATTCAGAGCCGCTGTGTTATGGGTAGATTTCGTGAGTTGAATCCATAAGTATTGGATGGACTCTACCCTCCATTGAAGTTGGACTGAGCATGCAAGGTTCTCCATGGTGGATTGTCTGAGTGAGATCCCCATGGCCTTTGATTTTGCAAAGTTAACTCCAGAAGCCAGAAGCTTCTGTGAACCTGTCCAGCTCAGCAAAGAAAGCAGGAATAGAGGTCAGTGGCTCTTCTAATGTGGCAACCATATCATCAGCAGACAAACTATTTGCATGTGATTCCCCCCCCCCCCGAAGTGCACACCAGAAGCCTGCGGGTCCTCCCGCACTCTCTGAGCTATCGGCTCCATGTAGAGTGCAAAGAGTAGTGGGGGAAGTAGGCACCCTTGCCTAGTGGCATGAGAAATCTGGAATTTATATTGATATCGCCACCGAGCAGGAGTTGCTGATCGGATGAAGCAGCGATATCCATCACTGCCTGTCGCAGCAATGCCTCCCGACCCTCATTAGGCACATAGATGAAGCCAAGGGTGTAATCGCATTCATTAATGGTGATTTTGAGGTCCAGAAGTCTCCACTTGATCTCCGCCTGCTTCATCCCCACCTTACCCTTGAAGGAATGTGAGAAAAGGATATTCCTGTCCTTTTATTGGCATGTGGGGAAAATATTGCTGCAGGAAGGCCTGTGACCTACGTCGGTGCGTGGCTCTTGTAGCAGGCATATTTGGGCTGCTGAGAGCTTAAGGTAGGACAGGACAGCACTTCTCCTGATAAGGCTGTTCAGTTCCTTCGCATTCAGAGGCCCATTCCGAACTCGCTCAGAGGGGCTCCGAATGCAATCCGGGCAGAAAAAGTACGAGCCGTGCGCATGTTTTCAGAGCGACTCGTACAGCTGTACGAGCGAGCAAGTACGATGCAAGAAACGCAAAACCGCCAACCGAATGGTTTCCTGGTCTGAACCACTCCGTACATCTCGTACGTAAGCAAACCGTGCAGTGCAATGGAGGTGATTACAGACTGAGCTAGTATGATGCATAATTCGGACAGCCGTATCGAGTCAGAACCTCCGACACGTAAACGCTCCAGGAAGTGGACATCGCGGGTCCGCGCCAGATCCCCCTTCATCCGTAGTCGTATTAGTCGATCACAGGAAGGGACCCAAGGGTCCCCCTACACATGCATGTACGGTGCAGGTGGCACAGACTCGTCTCCACTACAGGGGGGCACCCTTTTCCGCAATGTACCTTTTTCATCAATGGAAGCCTGTGTACATGTCGTACAACAGACTCCCATTGACTTCAATGGGGTTCCGAGGGACCCGTGCCCCTCAACGCTTCTTCGCATCGTACTCGGGCGCTCGGAGCCCTGGAGCACGAGTCGGTCAGAAAGCCCTCCGGAGCCGATTCGGATGGAGCCGTCTCCCAGCGAGATCGAAATTGGCTCCTCAGAGTGAGAATTTTATCTCGTCTAACGCGCCAGTGGCATCCCAACAGGTTTGACATATTGTACTAATATTCCCCCAGTTACCCCTACCCCCACCCCCCCAGCCATCCAGTGTGCCCACCAACCCAGTGGCTACAGCCATAAGTAAGGCCAAGGAAGCAAGAGACCAAGGAAAGGAAACAATTTTAACAAAAGGTAAATAAGAAACCCCAGCAATAAAACCCTTAAGGCAAAGTTCCAGAGGACAGGAGTCCAACATCGTAGAATGTAGGCATTCCGAATCCTATGCCTCGGCCTGTGAACAGAAAAAAACAAAGTGGAAAAGATTTGGTGCCTGTGCCGAGTGTCTCCCCACCGCCGCTCTAGCCGCCCTAGATTACGCAGAGGTGGCTGAATAGCATCCGCTTGTCCCCACCTTTTCACTCCAGGTATCAATCATCTGAGGGTTCCACAGCAAGGGACGCCAGGATGTCCTGGCACTCTCGGTCATGGTGGCCAGTCTGGTTTCAGTGTGCCTGGTGAAGATTTAATGCAGGTGAATCCATGGCCGCTTCTACGGTTTCTGTTTGGTCTGTGTGGTGGAGATTCTTCTTCTGTGGGGACCGCAATGCCCAGAAGCTTACTGGCCTCAGTGACCAAGCGTAGCTGGCGAAGTTCCCCATTGAGGGAAAAGAGCAGTGAAAATGGGTCATCCCAGGAGTGGGTAATGCCAATTGATCTTAGTTGTGCGGTGATGGGCCGGACCACCTTCCTTTTCAACAGAGTCAAAGCCGCTAGGTCCTTATCCAGAGCGGATTAATGATCCTTGAATTTGAAAGCGGGACCATCTCCGGCAGCTCGCAGGATTCATTCTTTAAGCTTATAATCATGTACGCAGGTTAAAACGTCGGCTGTTGGACCCAAACTGTTTTGTTAGGGCCCTACCCCCCGAAGTGCACACCAGAAGTCTGCCGGTCCTCCCGCACTCTCTGAGCTATCGGCTTCATGTAGAGTGCAAAGAGTAGTGGGGGAAGTAGGCACCCTTGCCTAATGCCGTGAGAAATCTGGAATTTATATTGATATCGCCACCGAGCAGGAGTTGCTGATCGGAGGAAGCAGCGATATCCATCACTGCCTGTCGCAGAAATGCCTCCCGACCCTCATTAGGCGCGTAGATGAAGCCATGGGTGTAATCGCATGCATTAATGGTGATTGTGAGGTCTAGAAGTCTCCACTTGATCCCCGCCTGCTTCATCCCCACCTTACGCTTGAAGGAATGTGAGAAAAGGATAGCCATTCCTGCCCTTTTAGTGGCATGTGGGGAAAAATATTGCTGCAGGAAGGCCTGTAACCTAAGTCGGTGTGTGTCTCCTGTAGCAGGCATATTTGGGCTGCTGAGTGCTTTAGGTAGGACAGGACAGCACTTCTCTTGATCGGGCTGTTCAGTCCCTTCGCATTCAGGGGCCAATTCCAATCTCGCTCAGAAGGACTCCGAACGAAATCCGGGCAGAAAAAGTACGAGCCGTGCGCATGTTTTCAGAGCGACTCGTACAGCTGTACGAGCGAGCAAGTACGATGCAAGAAACGCAAAACCGCCAACCGAATGGTTTCCTGGTCTGAACCACTCCTTACATCTCGTACGTAAGCAAACCGTGCAGTGCAATGGAGGTGATTTCCGACTGAGCTAGTACGATGCATAATTCGGACAGCCGGATCGAGTCAGAACCTCCGACACAGGAAGTGAACATCGTGGGTCCGCGCTGGACCCCCCTTCACCCGTAGTCATATTAGTCGATCACAGGAAGGGACCCAAGGGTCCCCCCTACACATGCATGTACGGTGCAGGTGGCACAGACTCATCTCCACTACAGGGGTCACCCTTGTGCGCAATGTACCTTTTTCAACAATGGAAGCCTGTGTACATATCGTACAACAGACTCCCATTGACTTCAATGGGGCTCCGAGGGACCCGTGCCATCAACGCTTGTTCGCATCGTACTCGGGGGCTCGGAGCCCTGGAGCACGAGTCAGTCAGAAAGCCCTCCGGAGCCGATTCGGATGGAATCGTCTCACAGCGAGATCAAAATTGGCTTGTCAGAGTGAGAATTTTATCTCGGCTAACGCGCCAGTGGGATCCCAACAGGTTTGACATATTGAGCTAATATTCCCCCAGTTACCCCTACCCCCAACCCCCCAGCCATCCATTGTGCCCACCAACCCAGTGGCTACAGCCATAAGTAAGGCAAAGGAAGCCAGAGACCAAGGAAAGGAAACAATTTTAACAAAAGGTAAATAAGAAACCCCAGCAATAAAACCCTTAAGGCAAAGTTCCAGAGGACATGAGTCCAACATCGTGGAGTGCAGGCAATCCGAATCATATGCCTCGGCCTGTGAACAGGAAAAAAAAAGTGGAAAAGATTTGGTGCCTGTGCCCAGTGTCTCCCCACTCCCGCTCAAGCCGCCCTAGATTACGCAGAGGTGGCTGCATAGCATCCGCTTGTCCCCACCTTTTCCCCCCAGGTATCAATCATCTGAGGGTTCTACAGCAAGGGACGCCAGGACGTCCTGGTGCTCTCTGGTCATGGTGGCCAGTCTGGTTTCAGTGTGCCTGGTGACGATTTAATGCAGGTCCATCCATGGCCGCTTCTACGGTTTCTGTTCGGTCTGTGTGGTGGTGATTCTTCTTCCGTGGGGACCGCAATGCCCAGAAGCTTACTGGCCTCAGTGACCAAGCGTAGCTGGCGAAGTTCCCCATTGAGGGAAAAGAGCAGTGAAAATGGGTCATCCCAGGAGTGGGTAATGCCAATTGATCTTAGTTGTGCGGTGATGGGCCGGACCACCTTCCTTTTCAACAGAGTCAAAGCCGCTAGGTCCTTATCCAGAGCGGATTAATGATCCTTGTATTTGAAAGCGGGACCATCTCCGGCAGCTCGCAGGATTCATTCTTTAAGCTTATAATCATGTACGCAGGTTAAAATGTCGGCTGTGGGACCCAAACTGCTTTGTTAGGGCCCTACCCCCCGAAGTGCACACCAGAAGTCTGCCGGTCCTCCCGCACTCTCTGAGCTATCGGCTTCATGTAGAGTGCAAAGAGTAGTGGGGGAAGTAGGCACCCTTGCCTAATGCCGTGAGAAATCTGGAATTTATATTGATATCGCCACCGAGCAGGAGTTGCTGATCGGAGGAAGCAGCGATATCCATCACTGCCTGTCGCAGAAATGCCTCCCGACCCTCATTAGGCGCGTAGATGAAGCCATGGGTGTAATCGCATGCATTAATGGTGATTGTGAGGTCCAGAAATCTCCACTTGATTCCCGCCTGCTTCATCCCCACCTTACGCTTGAAGGAATGTGAGAAAAGGATAGCCATTCCTGCCCTTTTAGTGGCATGTGGGGAAAAATATTGCTGCAGGAAGACCTGTAACCTAAGTCGGTGTGTGTCTCCTGTAGCAGGCATATTTGGGCTGCTGAGTGCTTTAGGTAGGACAGGACAGCACTTCTCTTGATCGGGCTGTTCAGTCCCTTCGCATTCAGGGGCCAATTCCAATCTCGCTCAGAAGGACTCCGAACGAAATCCGGGCAGAAAAAGTACGAGCCGTGCGCATGTTTTCAGAGCGACTCGTACAGCTGTACGAGCGAGCAAGTACGATGCAAGAAACGCAAAACCGCCAACCGAATGGTTTCCTGGTCTGAACCACTCCTTACATCTCGTACGTAAGCAAACCGTGCAGTGCAATGGAGGTGATTTCCGACTGAGCTAGTACGATGCATAATTCGGACAGCCGGATCGAGTCAGAACCTCCGACACAGGAAGTGAACATCGTGGGTCCGCGCTGGACCCCCCTTCACCCGTAGTCATATTAGTCGATCACAGGAAGGGACCCAAGGGTCCCCCCTACACATGCATGTACGGTGCAGGTGGCACAGACTCATCTCCACTACAGGGGTCACCCTTGTGCGCAATGTACCTTTTTCAACAATGGAAGCCTGTGTACATATCGTACAACAGACTCCCATTGACTTCAATGGGGCTCCGAGGGACCCGTGCCATCAACGCTTGTTCGCATCGTACTCGGGGGCTCGGAGCCCTGGAGCACGAGTCAGTCAGAAAGCCCTCCGGAGCCGATTCGGATGGAATCGTCTCACAGCGAGATCAAAATTGGCTTGTCAGAGTGAGAATTTTATCTCGGCTAACGCGCCAGTGGGATCCCAACAGGTTTGACATATTGAGCTAATATTCCCCCAGTTACCCCTACCCCCAACCCCCCAGCCATCCATTGTGCCCACCAACCCAGTGGCTACAGCCATAAGTAAGGCAAAGGAAGCCAGAGACCAAGGAAAGGAAACAATTTTAACAAAAGGTAAATAAGAAACCCCAGCAATAAAACCCTTAAGGCAAAGTTCCAGAGGACATGAGTCCAACATCGTGGAGTGCAGGCAATCCGAATCATATGCCTCGGCCTGTGAACAGGAAAAAAAAAGTGGAAAAGATTTGGTGCCTGTGCCCAGTGTCTCCCCACTCCCGCTCAAGCCGCCCTAGATTACGCAGAGGTGGCTGCATAGCATCCGCTTGTCCCCACCTTTTCCCCCCAGGTATCAATCATCTGAGGGTTCTACAGCAAGGGACGCCAGGACGTCCTGGTGCTCTCTGGTCATGGTGGCCAGTCTGGTTTCAGTGTGCCTGGTGACGATTTAATGCAGGTCCATCCATGGCCGCTTCTACGGTTTCTGTTCGGTCTGTGTGGTGGTGATTCTTCTTCCGTGGGGACCGCAATGCCCAGAAGCTTACTGGCCTCAGTGACCAAGCGTAGCTGGCGAAGTTCCCCATTGAGGGAAAAGAGCAGTGAAAATGGGTCATCCCAGGAGTGGGTAATGCCAATTGATCTTAGTTGTGCGGTGATGGGCCGGACCACCTTCCTTTTCAACAGAGTCAAAGCCGCTAGGTCCTTATCCAGAGCGGATTAATGATCCTTGTATTTGAAAGCGGGACCATCTCCGGCAGCTCGCAGGATTCATTCTTTAAGCTTATAATCATGTACGCAGGTTAAAATGTCGGCTGTGGGACCCAAACTGCTTTGTTAGGGCCCTACCCCCCGAAGTGCACACCAGAAGTCTGCCGGTCCTCCCGCACTCTCTGAGCTATCGGCTTCATGTAGAGTGCAAAGAGTAGTGGGGGAAGTAGGCACCCTTGCCTAATGCCGTGAGAAATCTGGAATTTATATTGATATCGCCACCGAGCAGGAGTTGCTGATCGGAGGAAGCAGCGATATCCATCACTGCCTGTCGCAGAAATGCCTCCCGACCCTCATTAGGCGCGTAGATGAAGCCATGGGTGTAATCGCATGCATTAATGGTGATTGTGAGGTCCAGAAGTCTCCACTTGATTCCCGCCTGCTTCATCCCCACCTTACGCTTGAAGGAATGTGAGAAAAGGATAGCCATTCCTGCCCTTTTAGTGGCATGTGGGGAAAAGTATTGCTGCAGGAAGACCTGTAACCTAAGTCGGTGTGTGTCTCCTGTAGCAGGCATATTTGGGCTGCTGAGTGCTTTAGGTAGGACAGGACAGCACTTCTCTTGATCGGGCTGTTCAGTCCCTTCGCATTCAGGGGCCAATTCCAATCTCGCTCAGAAGGACTCCGAACGAAATCCGGGCAGAAAAAGTACGAGCCGTGCGCATGTTTTCAGAGCGACTCGTACAGCTGTACGAGCGAGCAAGTACGATGCAAGAAACGCAAAACCGCCAACCGAATGGTTTCCTGGTCTGAACCACTCCTTACATCTCGTACGTAAGCAAACCGTGCAGTGCAATGGAGGTGATTTCCGACTGAGCTAGTACGATGCATAATTCGGACAGCCGGATCGAGTCAGAACCTCCGACACAGGAAGTGAACATCGTGGGTCCGCGCTGGACCCCCCTTCACCCGTAGTCATATTAGTCGATCACAGGAAGGGACCCAAGGGTCCCCCCTACACATGCATGTACGGTGCAGGTGGCACAGACTCATCTCCACTACAGGGGTCACCCTTGTGCGCAATGTACCTTTTTCAACAATGGAAGCCTGTGTACATATCGTACAACAGACTCCCATTGACTTCAATGGGGCTCCGAGGGACCCGTGCCATCAACGCTTGTTCGCATCGTACTCGGGGGCTCGGAGCCCTGGAGCACGAGTCAGTCAGAAAGCCCTCCGGAGCCGATTCGGATGGAATCGTCTCACAGCGAGATCAAAATTGGCTTGTCAGAGTGAGAATTTTATCTCGGCTAACGCGCCAGTGGGATCCCAACAGGTTTGACATATTGAGCTAATATTCCCCCAGTTACCCCTACCCCCAACCCCCCAGCCATCCATTGTGCCCACCAACCCAGTGGCTACAGCCATAAGTAAGGCAAAGGAAGCCAGAGACCAAGGAAAGGAAACAATTTTAACAAAAGGTAAATAAGAAACCCCAGCAATAAAACCCTTAAGGCAAAGTTCCAGAGGACATGAGTCCAACATCGTGGAGTGCAGGCAATCCGAATCATATGCCTCGGCCTGTGAACAGGAAAAAAAAAGTGGAAAAGATTTGGTGCCTGTGCCCAGTGTCTCCCCACTCCCGCTCAAGCCGCCCTAGATTACGCAGAGGTGGCTGCATAGCATCCGCTTGTCCCCACCTTTTCCCCCCAGGTATCAATCATCTGAGGGTTCTACAGCAAGGGACGCCAGGACGTCCTGGTGCTCTCTGGTCATGGTGGCCAGTCTGGTTTCAGTGTGCCTGGTGACGATTTAATGCAGGTCCATCCATGGCCGCTTCTACGGTTTCTGTTCGGTCTGTGTGGTGGTGATTCTTCTTCCGTGGGGACCGCAATGCCCAGAAGCTTACTGGCCTCAGTGACCAAGCGTAGCTGGCGGGCGAAGATCCCCATTCAGGGAAAAGATCAGTGAAATTTGGTCATCCCAGGAGTGGGAAATGCCAATTGATCTTAGTTGTGCGGTGATGCGCCGGACCGCCTTCCTTTTCAGCAAAGTCGAAGCCACTAGGTCCTTATCCAGAGCGGATAAATGATCCTTGTATTTGGAAGCGGGACCATCTCTGGCAGCTCGCAGGATTCGTTCTTTAAGCTTATAATCATGTATGCAGGTTAAAATGTCGACTGTGGGACCCAAACTGTTCTGTTAGGGCCTTACGCCCCGAAGTGCGCACCAGAAGTCTGCGGGTCCTCCCGCACTCTCTGACCTATCGGCTTCATTTAGAGTGCAAAGAGTAGTGGGGGAAGTAGGCACCCTTGCCTAGTGCCGTGAGAAATCTGGAATTTATATTGATATCGCCACCGAGCAGGAGTTGCTGATCGGATGATGCAGTGACATTCATCACTGCCTGTCGCAGCAATGCCTCCCGGCCCTCATTAGGCACGTAGATGAAGCCATGGGTGTAATCACATGCATTAATGGTGATTGTGAGGTCCAGAAGTCTCCACTTGATATCCGCCTGCTTCATCCCCACCTTACCCTTGAAGGAATGTGAGAAATGGATAGCCATTCCTGCCCTTTTAGTGGCATGTGGGGAAAAATATTGATGCAGGAAGGCCTGTGACCTAAGTCGTTGCTCGTCTCCTGTAGCAGGCATATTTAGGCTGCTGAGTGCTTTAGGTAGGACAGGCAGCACTTCTCTTGATCGGGCTGTTCAGTCCCTTCGCATTCAGGGGCCAATTCCAATCTCGCTCAGAAGGACTCCGAATGCAATCCGGGCAGAAAAAGTACGAGCCGTGCGCATGTTTTCAGAGCGACTCGTACAGCTGTACGAGCGAGCAGGTACGATGCAAGAAACGCAAAACCGCCAACCACATGGTTTCCTGGTCTGAACCACTCCGTACATCTCGTACGTAAGCAAACCGTGCAGTTCAATGGAGGTGATTACCGACTGAGCTAGTATGATGCATAATTCGGACAGCCGGATCGAGTCAGAACCTCCAACACGTAAACGCTCCTGGAAGTGAACATCGCGGGTCCGCGCCGGGCCCCCCTTCACCCGTAGTCGTATTAGTCGATCACAGGAAGGGACCCAAGGGTCCCCCTACACATGCATGTATGGTGCAGGTGGCACAGACTCGTCTCCACTACAGGGGGGCACCCTTGTCCGCAATGTACCTTTTTCATCAATGGAAGCCTGTGTACATGTCGTACAACAGACTCCCATTGACTTCAATGGGGTTCCGAGGGACCCGTGCCCCTCAGCGCTTCTTTGCATCGTACTCGGGCGCTCGGAGCCCTGGAGCACGAGTCGTTCAGAAAGCCCTCCGGAGCCGATTCGGATGGAGCCGTCTCCCAGCGAGATCGAAATTGGCTCCTCAGAGTGAGAATTTTATCTCGGCTAACGCGCCAGTGGGATCCCAACAGGTTTGATATATTGAGCTAATATTCCCCCAGTTACCCCTACCCCCACCCCCTCAGCCATCCAGTGTGCCCACCAACCCAGTGGCTACAGCCATAAGTAAGGCCAAGGAAGCAAGAGACCAAGGAAAGGAAACAATTTTAACAAAAGGTAAATAAGAAACCCCAGCAATAAAACCCTTAAGGCAAAGTTCCAGAGGACAGGAGTCCAACATCGTAGAATGCAGGCATTCCGTATCCTATGCCTCGGCCTGTGAACAGGAAAAAAAAAGTGGAAAAGATTTGGTGCCTGTGCCCAGTGTCTCCCCACCGCCGCTCAAGCCGTCCTAAATTACGCAGAGGTGGCTGCATAGCATCCGCTTGTCCCCACCTTTTCACTCCAGGTATCAATCATCTGAGGGTTCCACAGCAAGAGACGCCAGGATGTCCTGGCGCTCTCTGGTCATGGTGGCCAGTCTGGTTTCAGTGTGCCTGGTGAAGATTTAATGCAGGTGGATCCATGGCCGCTTCTACGGTTTCTGTTTGGTCTGTGTGGTGGAGATTCTTCTTCCGTGGGGACCGCAATGCCAAGAAGCTTACTGGCCTCAGTGACCAAGCGTAGCTGGCGAAGTTCCCCATTGAGGGAAAATATCAGTGAAAATGGGTCATCCCAGGAGTGGGAAATGCCAATTGATCTTAGTTGTGCTGTGATGGGCCGGACCGCCTTCCTTTTCAGCAGTCAAAGCCGCTAGGTCCTTATCCAGAGCGGATTAATGATCCTTGTATTTGAAAGCGGGACCATCTCTGGCAGCTCGCAGGATTCATTCTTTAAGCTTATAATCATTTACGCAGGTTAAAATGTCGGCTGTGGCACCCAAACTGTTTTGTTAGGGCCCTACCCCTCGAAGTGCACACCAGAAGTCTGCCGGTCCTCCGGCACTCTCTGAGCTATCGGCTTCATGTAGAGTGCAAAGAGTAGTGGGGGAAGTAGGCACCCTTGCCTAGTGCCGTGAGAAATCTGGAATTTATATTGATATCGCCACCGAGCAGGAGTTGCTGATCGGATGAAGCAGTGATATTCATCACTGCCTGTCACAGCAAAACCTCCCGACCCTCATTAGGCACGTAGATGAAGCCATGGGTGTAATCGCATGCATTAATGGTGATTGTGAGGTCCAGAAGTCTCCACTTGATCCTCGCCTGCTCATCCCCACCTTACCCTTGAAGGAATGTGAGAAAAGGATAGCCATTCCTGCCCTTTTAGTGGCATGTGGGGAAAACTATTGATGCAGGAAGGCCTGTGACCTAAGTGGGTGCGTGTCTCCTGTAGCAGGCATATTTGGGCTGCTGAGTGCTTTAGGTAGAACAGGACAGCACTTCTCTTGATCGGGCTGTTCAGTCCCTTCGCATTCAGGGGCCAATTCCTATCTCGCTCAGAAGGACTCAGAACGAAATCCGGGCAGAAAAAGTACGAGCCGTGCGCATGTTTTCAGAGCGACTCGTACAGCTGTACGAGCGAGCAAGTACGATGCAAGAAACGCAAAACTGCCAACCAAATGGTTTCCTGGTCTGAACCACTCCGTACATCTCGTACGTAAGCAAACCGTGCAGTACAATGGAGGTGATTACCGACTGAGCTAGTATGATGCATAATTCGGACAGCCGGATCAAGTCAGTACCTTCGACACGTAAACGCTCCAGGAAGTGAACATCGCAGGTCCGCGCCGGACCCCCCTTCACCCATAGTCATATTAGTCGTTCACAGGAAGGGACCCAAGGGTCCCCCTACACATGGCACAGACTCGTCTCCACTACAGGGGGGCACCCTTGTCCGCAATGTACCTTTTTCATCAATGGAAGCCTCTGTACATGTCGTACAACAGACTCCCATTGACTTCAATGGGGTTCCGAGGGACCCGGGCCCCTCAGCGCTTCTTCGCATCGTACTCGGGCGCTCGGAGCCCTGGAGCACGAGTCGTTCAGAAAGCCCTCTGGAGCCGATTCGGATGGAGCCGTCTTCCAGCGAGATCGAAATTGGCTCCTCAGAGTGAGAATTTTATCTCGGCTAACGCGCCAGTGGGATCCCAACAGGTTTGACATATTGAGCTAATATTCCCAAGTTACCCCTACTCCCACCCCCCCAGCCATCCAGTGTGCCCACCAACCCAGTGGCTACAGCCAATAAGTAAGGCCAAGGAAGCAAGAGACCAAGGAAAGGAAACAATTTTAACAAAAGGTAAATAAGAAACCCCAGCAATAAAACCCTTAAGGCAAAGTTCCAGAGGACAGGAGTCCAAAATCGTAGAATGTAGGCATTCCGAATCCTATGCCTCGGCCTGTGAACAGGAAAAAAAAAATGGAAAAGATTTGGTGCATGTGCCTAGTGTCTCCCCACTGCCGCTCAAGCCGCCCTAGATTACTCAGAGGTGGCTGCATAGCATCCGCTTGTCCCCACCTTTTCACTCCAGGTATCAATCATCTGAGGGTTCCACAGCAAGAGACGCCAGGATGTCCTGGCGCTCTCTGGTCATGGTGGCCAGTCTGGTTTCAGTGTGCCTGGTGAAAATGTAATGCAGGTGAATCCATGGCCGCTTCTACGGTTTCTGTTTGGTCTGTGTGGTGGAGATTCTTCTTCCGTGGGGACCGCAATGCCAAGAAGCTTACTGGCTTCAGTGACCAAGCGTAGCTGGCGAAGTTCCCCATTGAGGGAAAAGATCAGTGAAAATGGGTCATCCCAGGAGTGGGAAATGCCATTTGATCTTAGTTGTGCGGTGATGGGCCGGACCGCCTTCCTTTTCAGCAGAGTCAAAGCCGCTAGGTCCTTATCCAGAGCGGATTAATGATCCTTGTTTTTGAAAGCGGGACCATCTCTGGCAGCTCGCAGGATTCATTCTTTAAGCTTATGATCATGTACGCAGGTTAAAATGTCAGCTGTGGGACCCAAACTGTTTTGTTAGGGCCCTATCCCCCGAAGTGCACACCAGAAGTCTGCGGGTCCTCCCGCACTCTCTGAGCTATCGGCTTCATGTAGAGTGCAAAGAGTAGTGGGGGAAGTAGGCACCCTTGCCTAGTGCCGTGAGATATCTGGAATTTATATTGATATCGCCACCGAGTAGGAGGTACTGATCGGATGAAGCAGTGATATTCATCACTGCCTGTCACAGCAATGCCTCCCGACCCTCATTAGGCACGTAGATGAAGCCATGGGTGTAATCGCATGCATTAATGGTGATTGTGAGGTCCAGAAGTCTCCACTTGATCCCCGCCTGCTTCATCCCCACCTTACCCTTGAAGGAATGTGAGAAAAGGATAGCCATTCATGCCTTCTTAGTGGCATGTGGGGATAAATATTGATGCAGGAAGGACTGTGACCTAAGTCGGTGCTCGCCTCCTGTAGCAGGCATATTTAGGCTGCTGAGTGCTTTAGGTAGGACAGGACAGCACTTCTCTTGATCGGCTGTTCAGTCCCTTCGCATTCAGGGGCCAATTCCAATCTCGCTCAGAAGGACTCCGAATGCAATCCGGGCAGAAAAAGTACGACCCGTGCGCATGTTTTCAGAGCGACTCGTACAGCCGTACGAGCGAGCAAGTACGATGCAAGAAACGCAAAACCGCCAACCGAATGGTTTTCTGGTCTGAACCACTCCGTACATCTCGTACGTAAGCAAACTGTGCAGTTCAATGGAGGTGATTTCTGACTAAGCTAGTACGATGTATAATTCGGACAGCCGGATCGAGTCAGAACCTCCGACACGTAAACGCTCCAGGAAGTGAACGTCGCGGGTCCGCGCCGGACCCCCCTTCACCCCTAGTCATATTAGTCGATCGCAGAAAGGGACCCAAGGGTCCCCCTACACATGCATGTATGGTGCAGGTGGCACAGACTCGTCTCCACTACAGGGGAGCACCCTTGTCCGCAATGTACCTTTTTCATCAATGGAAGCCTGTGTACATGTCGTACAACAGACTCCCATTGACTTCAATGGGGTTCCGAGGGACCCGTGCCCCTCAGCGCTTCTTTGCATCGTACTCGGGCGCTCGGAGCCCTGGAGCACGAGTCGTTCAGAAAGCCCTCCAGAGCCGATTCGGATGGAGCCGTCTCCCAGCGAGATCGAAATTGGCTCCTCAGAGTGAGAATTTTATCTCGGCTAACGCGCCAGTGGGATCCCAACAGGTTTGACATATTGAGCTAATATTCCCCCAGTTACCCCTACCCCCACCCCCCCAGCCATCCAATGTGCCCACCAACCCAGTGGCTACAGCCATAAGTAAGGCCAAGGAAGCAAGAGACCAAAGGAAACAATTTTAACAAAAGGTAAATAAGAAACCCCAGCAATAAAACCCTTAAGGCAAAGTTCCAGAAGACATGAGTCCAACATCGTGGAGTGTAGGCATTCAGAATCATATGCCTCGGCCTGTGAACAGGAAAAAAAAAGTGGAAAAGATTTGGTGCCTGTGCCCAGTGTCTCCCCAACCCCGCCCAAGCCGCCCTAGATTACGTAGAGGTGGCTGCATAGCATCCGCTTGTCCCTACCTTTTCCCTCCAGGTATCAATCATCTGAGGGTTCCACAGCAAGGGACGCCAGGATGTCCTGGTGCTCTCTGGTCATGGTGGCCAGTCTGGTTTCAGTGTGCCTGGTGAAGATTTAATGCAGGTCCATCCATGGCCGCTTCTACGGTTTCTGTTTGGTCTGTGTGGTGGCGATTCATCTTCCATGGGGACCGCAATGCCCAGAAGCTTACTGGCCTCAGTGACCAAGCGTAGCTGGCGAAGTTTCCCATTGAGGGAAAAGATCAGTGAAATTGGGTCATCCCAGGAGTGGGAAATGCCAATTGATCTTAGTTGTGCGGTGATGGGCCGGACCGCCTTCCTTTTCAGCAGAGTCAAAGCCACTAGGTCCTTATCCCGAGCGGATTAATGATCCTTGTATTTGGAAGCGGGACCATCTCTGGCAGCTCGCAGGATTTGTTCTTTAAGCTTATAATCATGTACGCAGGTTAAAATGTCGACTGTGGGACCCAAACTGTTCTGTTAGGGCCCTACGCCCCGAAGTGCACACCAGAAGTCTGCGGGTCCTCCCCCACTCTCTGAGCTATCGGCTTCATGTAGAGTGCAAAGAGTAGTGGGGGAATTAGGCACCCTTGCCTAGTGCCATGAGAAATCTGGAATTTATATTGATATCGCCACCGAGCAGGAGTTGCTGATCGGATGATGCAGTGATATTCATCACTGCCTGTCGCAGCAATGCCTCCTGACCCTCATTAGGCACGTAGATGAAGCCATGGGTGTAATCACATGCATTAATGGTGATTGTGAGGTCCAGAAGTCTCCACTTGATCTCCGCCTGCTGCATCCCCACCTTACCCTTGAAGGAATGTGAGAAATGGATAGCCATTCCTGCCCTTTTAGTGGCATGTGGGGAAAAATATTGATGCAGGAAGGCCTGTGACCTAAGTCGTTGCTCGTCTCCTGTAGCAGGCATATTTAGGCTGCTGAGTGCTTTAGGGAGAACAGAACAGCACTTCTCTTGATCGGGCTGTTCAGTCCCTTCGCATTCAGGGGCCAATTCCAATCTCGCTCAGAAGGACTCAGAATGCAATCCGGGCAGAAAAAGTATGAGGCGTGCGCATGTTTTCAGAGTGACTCTTACAGCTGTACGAGCGAGCAGGTACGATGCAAGAAACGCAAAACCGCCAACCGAATGGTTTCCTGGTCTGAACCACTCCGTACATCTCGTACGTAAGCAAACCGTGCAGTTCAATGGAGGTGATTACCGACTGAGCTAGTATGATGCATAATTCGGACAGCCGGATCGAGTCAGAACCTCCGACACGTAAACGCTCCGGGAAGTGAACATCGCGGGTCCGCGCCGGACCCCCCTTCACCTGTAGTCGTATTAGTCAATCACAGGAAGGGACCCAAGGGTCCCCCTACACATGCATGTATGGTGCAGGTGGCACAGACTTGTCTCCACTACAGGGGGGCACCCTTGTCCGCAATGTACCTTTTTCATCAATGGAAGCCTGTGTACATGTCGTACAACAGACTCCCATTGACTTCAATGGGGTTCCGAGGGACCCGTGCCCCTCAGCGCTTCTTTGCATCGTACTCGGGCGCTCGGAGCCCTGGAGCACGAGTCGTTCAGAAAGCCCTCCAGAGCCGATTCGGATGGAGCCGTCTCCCAGCGAGATCGAAATTGGCTCCTCAGAGTGAGAATTTTATCTCGGCTAAGGCGCCAGTGGGATCCCAACAGGTTTAACATATTGAGCTAATATTCCCCCAGTTACCCCTACCCCCACCCCCCAGCCATCCAATGTGCCCACCAACCCAGTGGCTACAGCCATAAGTAAGGCCAAGGAAGCAAGAGACCAAGGAAAGGAAAGAATTTTAACAATAGGTAAATAAGAAACCCCAGCAATAAAACCCTTAAGGCAAAGTTCCAGAGGACAGGAGTCCAACATCGTAGAATGTAGGCATTCCGAATCCTATGCCTCGGCCTGTGAACAGGAAAAAAAAGTGGAAAAGATTTGGTGCCTGTGCCCAGTGTCTCCCCACCGCCGCTCAAGCCGCCCTAGATTACGCAGAGGTGGCTGCATAGCATCCGCTTGTCCCCAGCTTTTCACTCCAGGTATCAATCATCTGAGGGTTCCACAGCAAGAGACGCCAGGATGTCCTGGCGCTCTCTGGTCATGGTGGCCAGTCTGGTTTCAGTGTGCCTGGTGAAGATTTAATGCAGGTGGATCCATGGCCGCTTCTACGGTTTCTGTTTGGTCTGCGTGGTGGAGATTCTTCTTTCGTGGGGACGGCAATGCCAAGAAGCTTACTGGCCTCAGTGACCAAGCGTAGCTGGCGAAGTTCCCCATTGAGGGAAAATATCAGTGAAAATGGGTCATCCCAGGAGTGGGAAATGCCAATTGATCTTAGTTGTGCGGTGATGAGCCGGACCGCCTTCCTTTTCAGCAGTCAAAGCCTCTAGGTCCTTATCCAGAGCGGATTATTGATCCTTGTATTTGAAAGCGGGACCATCTCTGGCAGCTCGCAGGATTCATTCTTTAAGCTTATAATCATTCACGCAGGTTAAAATGTCGGCTGTGGGACCCAAACTGTTTTGTTAGGGCCCTACCCCCCGAAGTGCACACCAGAAGTCTGTGGGTCCTCCCGCACTCTCTGAGCTATCGGCTTCATGTAGAGTGCAAAGAGTAGTGGGGGAAGTAGGCACCCTTGCCTAGTGCCCTGAGAAATCTGGAATTTATATTGATATCGCCACCGAGCAGGAGTTGCTGATCGGATGAAGCAGTGATATTCATCACTGCATGTCATAGCAATGCCTCCCGACCCTCATTAGGCACGTAGATGAAGCCATGGGTGGAATCGCATGCATTAATGGTGATTGTGAGGTCCAGAAGTCTCCACTTGATCCCCGCCTGCTTCATCCCCACATTACCCTTGAAGGAATGTGAGAAAAGGATAGCCATTCCTGCCCTTTTAGTGGCATGTGGGGAAAAATATTGATGCAGGAAGGCCTGTGACCTAAGTGGGTGCGTGTCTCCTGTAGCAGGCATATTTGGGCTGCTGAATGCTTTAGGTAGGACAGGACAGCACGTCTCTTGATCGGGCTGTTCAGTCCCTTCGCATTCAGGGGCCAATTCCAATCTCGCTCAGAAGGACTCCGAACGAAATCCGGGCAGAAAAAGTACGAGCCGTGCGCATGTTTTCAGAGTGACTCGTACAGCTGTACGAGCGAGCAAGTACGATGCAAGAAACGAAAAACTGCCAACCGAATGGTTTCCTGGTCTGAACCACTCCGTACATCTCGTACGTAAGCAAACCGTGCAGTGCAATGGAGGTGATTTCCGACTGAGCTAGTATTATGCATAATTCGGGCAGCCGGATTGAGGTTCCGTGACGATTTTACTCGTGTTTGTAACATTGTCGTAAATACATAATTTTGGTATCAGTGAACCGCAAATGATCCATTTAGTATATCCTGGTGTTTTCGCTATGCTACGAGCAAGAGCACTCCAGTTACAAACACATTTCTGTTCTACCCATGGCATCCATCTTAGAACACGGAAGCCATTTTGTATTCCTTGCCCTCACATAGTCAATGGACGCGCAATGACCTCTTTTCATTTAAGGACACGTAGGCTTTAGCCGGCGGTTCACCTTGCGAGGGACACGTGCACCTTAGGCCAGCAACGCTGTGGCAGCATGACTCGGCAAGAGCTGCCTCCCCAGCCTGAGGCCAGTCCTGCTATACTGGTTCTTGTGTTCGTTGGCCTGATCATGATTAGGCGGCCGAAGCTGGTAACCGTGCCCATTTACGACCCACAAACATCTCTTATCCTGTCTTTCTATCTTCTGCACCTGGCTCTGCTCCTTTCCTTCTGGGCCTTTATTAGGGGGAGGTAACGAAATTTACGATGAGGCGGTCCGGGTCTTGAATGAGAAATTGACATGGGATTATGATGGAATAGTGGGAACCCCTCATTCATAATGTTTTGACATCAGATACTGTTGACGATTCCTGTGCAACGCCAAATATTTATTGTTCAAGACACGAATGTTAGAACTGTGGTAACATGTAAAGAATTTGCCCCGAGCAGAATATTTAGTATTTAAGGAGTAACCCTCTTTGTACAAATGGAACAGGCTCCTGGACACTGCCCCTGTGCAGTTTCTGTGACTTCTGTGTCCCTGCAGTAATAAACCTTTGGTCTTTGACGCCACCATCGAGAAGCCCGTGTTTCTGTTTGTTTGTGCACCAAGACAGGTAGAACTCCGGGGTCTTCGGGTGTTATCCCTGACACCTCTGGACAGAACCAAAAAGTCCAGAACTCCAATTGGCGCCCAACGTGGGGCGACGTCATTCGGTACCGGTCCAAAAGCCTGAAGAGTTCGAGGAGCTTCGTGTGAAGATTTCAGAGGGAGGCGCCCCACTTCATCGATCCCGGCATATCGCAAAAGTGGCCCGACATTCTCTTCCACGAGGGTTCCCGTTCAGACGGCTGCAGTGGTCCGTTGCCTTGACCGTCGCCCTGTCTTGGACCCGAGGTGCAGTCCTCAGTACGGCGAGACGTGACGGGTTTCTCCTTGGTGACGTCTTCAGTACCTCAGTTAAGTATTTTGTGAGGGTTGCTCCTGTTTGGATAATCCTTTTAGTTCTCAGTTCAGTTCAGTTCTGTAAGATTATCACTGGTTATTCTGGTTACGATAATCATTCGGTTCAGTTCAGGTATCGATACATTTATCAGTTCTGGTAGGCCTAAGTTCTTGGTTCAAGTGCGCACCCTTTTGTTTGTATTTTGTCTGTTCTGTGTTCCGGATTATAAAATGGTAAGTCGGAAAAATTGTATGTTGTCTTGTTTTAGTTGCAACAGTGATTCCCAGTTGGAGGACTCGTGTTTGGTTCCTCCGATTGGAACTCCTCTTTATGATCTATATTGCAAATTTGGTGTGGGCCCTATCTCTTATAACGAGGTATGGATCCACTATACAGAGAAAGATGGTGTCCTTAGTTGGCCACTACATGGTAGTTTTGAACCTGAAGTTCTCGATAATCTAGAAAGAAGGTTGTTTAAGAAGAAAGCCCGGCCGGCAATGTTTGATTCTTTCCGTTATTGGCGAAAAGAATCTAAACAGAGAGAAATTAAAAAGTTGAAGAAAGAACAGAAAGAGCAAGAGTTGACTTTAGAACAGTCTGCTAAGCAGCTGTAACTCAACGAGTCTGAAAAAGCGATGGAGGTGGCCAATAGAGAGCGTAATTTAGCGATAGACAAGTGCTATCCTGCTTTGCCATCGAGTACAGCTAAGACAGTAGAGGACCCTGAAAAGGATCCCCTGTTGTCTTACTTGTTACGATCACCCCCACCGTATGCACAGGGTGCTACGGCTCCACCTATACCGAATGTTCAATTACCGGTTGCTGGACAACCTGGTGTTCCCGCTCCTCTGAATCAAGTTCCTGTACCTCCTGTGGTCAATATTAATGTTCCTTTGACAGCCCCTCTTCCAGGGTTGCCGGCTTCTTTACCTATACCTGTATCGCTCACACCTGCTAGTTCACAAGCTATTTTGCCTGCTACTCCTACTGTTCCTAATCTATCTGTTCCAACTGCTACTCTATTTACTGCCTCTGCTAATATTATGACTCCACTTTCTGTTCGTCGGAGAATCACTGATTCTGTCTCTAATATTCTGTCTCCCTTCTATAAAACTCTGATTAAGACTCCTACCTCTGACTCTGTGCAGAGGCGTAGCCAGCTTCCCAGTACTGAAGAAAGAGGAATATTAGATTCCACTGCTCTTAGATGGGTTTCAAAAGTTGGAAGATATAATGTACAAGATGTATTAGATACATTTATGCAATGGAATGAACCGACACAACGATATGTGTTCGATGAAATGTGTTTCCTTCTACGTGAGGAATTGGAAGAGGATGACCCTGAATCAAATCTAGGAGAATTAATTAATGTTCAGAAAGAGTTTGCTGCAGGTATGATAGTCGGTCAAAATATAAAAGAAGCGATGGAACTGGTTCTAAGTTATAGGACCGACTCATCCCTTCGTTCACCAAGAGAGTTAGGGAAACGTAGTACGAAACAAAATCGTCAATACCCAATGAGAGAGGTTCCACCAATTTGGCGTGAAGCTGTGCAAGCTAATGCACCGCTTGGTATCGCAGCCGCTCCGGCCCAATTCCAGAGAGTATGGATACATATTCCATGGAAGCGAGCTGAAGTATTAGCAGTGAAACAGGCCTTGCCAGATCCGCGTAAAAATCCTGCAGGGTACTACAAAGAGTTGGCTCAAACAGTTGACGCTTGTGTATTAAATCTTGCTGACATAGATCTGCTATTTGGTAATGTAGTACCACAACCAATTTGGGCTAAAATTCGTAAAGAGAATCATCCAGTTGCCCTAGGTGGTGATTGGGCAGCTATAATTGCAGCGGATGGTCAACAAGTCGGTGGTTCTAAACCTGAACCCTTAATTGCTAATTTGCCCGGTAGAATAATCGATTTAATGAAAACCTTGATGCCAGCATTGCGCGTTAACTGGGACAAATTGTCCGCGTGCAAACAGAAGAAAGACGAAAGCGTCTCCGACTTTTTCACAAGATTCGAGGAGACTTTCGTGGATCATAGTGGTCAGGATATGAGCACAGAAGGAGGCCAGAGATTATTTGTTGATAAATTTGTGCACAATCTGTTGCCAGAACTTAGTGGTAAATATAGTAACTTTGAAAGCAAATGTCAAACTTCCACGAATTCCACAATACAGAATCTCTAGTGAAGGTGAGCGTGCGCTCCTACTGATAGTGCATGATCTGATTGAGAAAGACGTTATAGAAGAAACTAGAGGTAATGTCTGTAATAGTCCTGTACTGCCTATTTTGAAACGAACTGACCCAACAAAACCTCCAGTATATAGGTTTGTAATTGATCTTAGAGAAGTTAATAAAATTGTGATTCCACAGTTTCCTGTGGTTCCAGACATTACTGCATTGTTAACGTTGATTCCTGCTACAGCAGCATGGTTTTCGGTTGTCGACTTGAAAAATGCCTTTTTCAGCATTCCGATAGCCGAAGAAAGCAGAGATATCTTCGGTTTCTCTCTAGGAGGACGAAGCTTCAGGTTTAAACGCGCTCCACAAGGCTATTGTGAAAGCCCATCCATTTACAGTCAAGCATTAAAAAGCCAGTTAGATTCCTTCGTACTTCCTCCTGGTTCTGCTTTAATACAATATGTTGATGATCTTCTAGTAGCTGCTGATGACAAGGAAACTTGCAAAACAGCTACGATTTCTTTATTGCATCATTTGTCAAATTTGAATCACAAGGTGTCACCTTCAAAAATGCAATACTGCTGCCAAGAAGTGACCTACCTAGGTCATCTCTTGTCAAAGGAGGGAAGGAAGTTGACCCCAGAGAGAATAAAGGCAATTACACAGATGAATGTTCCTAGCACGCAGAGAGAAGTACGTGCCTTTTTAGGTATTACCTCATATTGTAGGCAATGGATCCCAAATTTTTCTCTTTTGGCAAAACCATTGGTAGCCTTGACTGGGAAAGGTGTTCCGAGTCCGGTACCATGGTCTGCTGAATGTCAGCAGAGTTTTTCTGAGTTACGAAATGCACTGTGTTCAGCTCCTGTATTGGGTACACCCGATTACAGTAAGCCTTTCACGCTCTATGTCCATGAGAGAGAAGGTTGCGCGTTGAGTGTGTTGACACAGAAATTTGGTGATAAACAACGCCCTTGTGCGTATTTTTCATCAACATTAGATCCAGTAGCTAGAGCGTTGCCTAGTTGCTTGAGAGCTACAGCCGCAGCTGCAGCCTCCATTCGACAATCTGCTGGTTTAGTAATGAACAACATGCTAGTAGTTATGGTTCCTCATGCTGTAGATACACTCATGAACCGAACCAAGACGCAGCACCTTACCAGTGCTAGATTATCAGGTTATGAACTGACACTGTTAGCGAGCCATATTCAGATCAAAAGATGCAATGTATTGAATCCAGCAACATTGTTGCCGACTAGCCAAGAGTCGAGTGATTCCGAACCACACGACTGTTGTTTCAAAACTGAGGAAGAAACAAAAGGACGAATTGATCTAAAAGACACTCCGTTATCAGATCCGGATGGAACGTTGTATGTTGATGGGTCTTGCTTCAAATTAGAGAATGGTGATGTGACTGCTGCTTATGCAGTAACGACTTTGAGTACGATTGTGGAGACTGCAAGAGTGAGTCAGAATTCTGCCCAGGCTGCAGAATTGATCGCGCTAACAAGAGCGTGCGTTTTAGCTAAGGGAAAGAGAGTAAATGTGTTCACAGATAGTCAATACGCGTTCGGCGTGGCCCATAGTTTTGGCCGCTTGTGGAAAGAGAGAGGTTTCATTACGTCCCATGGGACTAAGATTCAACATGGCCAGCTAGTTAATGACTTGTTGGAATCTCTAACCTTGCCGACTGAAGTTGCGATTGTGAAATGCAGTGCTCATAAAGCAATCACGGATGATGTTGGTCGTGGGAATGCTTTTGCCGATGAGACTGCAAAACAGACAGCTAGAAATATGATGAGTAGAATGTATGTTGCAACGTCTGCAAGATGGATTTCTGAGTCTGGAATGTGTGAAGACACAGTGGAAAGCGTGAAAGAAATTCAGAAAGAGGCGACTGAGGAGGAAAAGCTTGCATGGAAAGAGAGCACGGGTAAATTGGACTCGAGTGGGTGTTGGATTGACTT
Source organism: Lissotriton helveticus (assembly GCF_964261635.1). NCBI lineage: Eukaryota > Metazoa > Chordata > Amphibia > Caudata > Salamandridae > Lissotriton > Lissotriton helveticus. The sequence continues at coordinate 211,349,158 of NC_136058.1, forward strand.
GTCGGAACAACAGCGTTGGATGTTGCCTGATGCGTATGTGCTTGCAGTAGTGACGATGGCACATGGAGCAGCGCACATCAGTTCTAAAGGGATTTGTAAGATGTTGGCTCCAGTTTGGAAGAATGATGGGATTAGTAAGTGCGCAGAGAGAGTGGTGAGGAATTGTATGGTATGCTTGATGCATAATCCTGGCAAGGGAATCCCCACACCTGCAGGTCATTTCGCTCCTCCCTCCTGCCCCTTCGAAGTGATCCAGCTAGACTTCATTCACATGGATCGTTGTAATAATCTGAAATACGTCCTAGTGGTAGTTTGTGCTTTCTCCAGATGGATCGAAGCATACCCGCTAAAAGACAATACTGCCTTATCCACTGCCAAAATTCTTCTTAAAGAATACTTCCCCAGATACGGAATGCCACGGATTCTATGGTCAGATAACGGAAGTGAGTTCGTAGGGAAAGTTATGCAGAGTGTGTGTGCCGGCCTAGGGATTAGACAGAAGTTTCATAGTGCGAATCATCCCCAGTCCGCGGGTTTAGTCGAGGGTTACAATGGCACCCTTAAACTGAAACTTGCTAAGATACAAGCATCCACGGGTTTGTCCTGGCCAGACGCATTGCCGTTGGCTTTGCTATCAACAAGAGCAACTGTACATTCTAGAGTAGGGCTTAGTCCATATGAAATAGTTTTTGGTCGTCCTGCAAATGTTTGGGGGGTACCTAGACCAAAAGAATTCAAGCAGCTGGAATACCCAATGTTAATTGATTACCTTTTCGACTTGACTGCTAAATTGAGTCTTATTCACCAACAGGTTTTCGATGCATTGCCAAAGCCACCGGAGAGTCCAGGCCATCAGCTGAAACCGGGTGACCAGGTGGTCATTAGAAATTTTGCAAGAACGAAAAATCTTCAGCCCAGATTCATTGGCCCTTTTCAAGTCTTACTAGCAACGAGAACTGCTATTCGTGTGGCCGGAAGGAAGAACTGGATCCATACGACACATGTCAAACGTGTGCCTCTGCCACTTCCTTACGACAACTGGGTAAAGAAAGGAATCGGTGCCTCTGAAACAGAACAAGTCCCCAGGTTCATACCTTTCAGTGATGCAGAACTGATCACAGATACATCAAACTCTGACTCTCCTCCTGAAACTGCTCTTTTGAACCCTGAACATTTGCCATCTGCGAACGTGAACATTGTAACGTCAGCTGAAAATACATTGTTTCCAGATCAGACAGTTCCTGCAAAACTGAGATACAACTTGCGACCTCGCAATATGGACAAATAAAGCAGGCAACTGCCAATTTTCACATTTAAATTTTCTGATACACTGCCTCCAGCCAGGAAGTTTACTATTATTTTGTTGTTTTAAATTTTGCCTTGCCGTCTGGGTAGCCGTAGGGTCGTGGCTGTGTGCCTAGTTGAATCTGCGGGGGTCAGACACAAGGTCGATCTTTCTGTTAGTTCTGGGAACTCCCAGGGCTGATAGAGGCATTTTCATCTACGTACACATCATCAGTGGTCGCGAACGGTCGTAGAAGATGGAGCTTCCTGAGCTGCAAAGAAAGAATGTAATTTATGTTCGCAGAAATAGACTGTACCGAATACTTCACAGCAAATGCTTTCTAATGCAATGTGCAGTTACGTTTTTAATCGTTTTGATAACGTTGGTGGGTGGAATCATCTTTGGTGTGCATTTGATTTTCATGCCGGTAACTACAGTACCTCCCCTTGATCCTACTACTTCTACGGTTTCTTCTATGCATTCTTTTCACTCATTTCCTGAACACGAACAAGCTCGACGCTCAGAATTTATTAACAATACATTTGTACAGCTCTTGCATCAACACCAACTGGTAGTTAACACTACAGACTGCTGGGTGTGCGGCTTGATACCTCACACTATGGATAAAGGCATTCCCTATCTAGTCTTGCCTTTAGCTACAATGGATCATTTCAGGCCTTTCAGACCATTTTTTCATATGCCCTTGAGACCTATCCTCCGCGTCCACCACGGTCCACTAAATACAACTCAGCCAACAAAGCTTTAGTCCAGGGAATTATTGACATGATTAAAGACGTCAACAATACTCCATCTTACCCTAGAGATGAATTACGGGTGTATTTGAGTTGGAACTCTACAGAGTATCGCCTTAGTTTGGGAGAAAGCAAGCGTAAAAGCTCCACTTCAGTTTGGGTCGTGCCTCACCGAGGTCAGGTCTGTTTGCAAGGAAATGGGAGAAATCTGAGAGCTCAGCTAGGGAGGAGTGAGTGCGTTGAGACTTACGTATTTCCGTCTAACTCCTCCCCTGCCTTTCTTACTGCTAGGGGTACTTACTTCATCTGTCAAGACAGAGCGTATACATGGCTGCCTGCTGACTTCTCAGGTTCATGTTATATTGCTCGATTGTTACCTCCGACATACACTGCTTCTTCAGATTATCACAAGACCAGAGTAGCAAGAGGTGTCTTCAGCAAGGAAGATATCGCTGGTCAGGAAGCTGGAGACTTCTTCAAAGGTTTCCTTCCGTTTTGGGGGCCTATGGCCAATAGTAGAAATCTACGTCAACTAACACGGGTGGTTGAATCTACTATTACAGAAACTGTTGGTGCCCTTAGTAACTTAACAGCTGAGCTTCAGGCGGATCGTCTCATGACGTTGCAGAACCGAATGGTTCTAGACGTAATACTTGCAGATCGAGGTGGGGTATGCAGAATGATCCAATCGAGCTGCTGTGTCTTTATTCCAAATAATGCTCCAACAGTCTATGAAGCGATCTCTAAGCTACACAAGATTTCCGACTCTATACACGTAGATAAGGGAAACTGGTCCTTCATGGAGTGGTTTTGGACTCTGGTATCAGCGTGGGGATGGAAGGTTCTGATGGTCATTGGTGCCATCCTAGTATTTCTGTTCTCGTGCTGCCTTATTATCCAATGTGGTCCCGCTTTGTGTAGTCTCTGTGCTGCAACCTGTCTCAGAAAACCACCTGCATTTGGAGAAAAGGTACGAGACAAGATGATGGTGCAACAACATGTCACTGACCTAATGAGCATAGAATTAGACTCTGACTCTGACATAGACTGAGTAATTGCCTATGTAAGGGCAAAAGGAGGGTCTGAGGTTCCGTGACGATTTTACTCGTGTTTGTAACATTGTCGTAAATACATAATTTTGGTATCAGTGAACCGCAAATGATCCATTTAGTATATCCTGGTGTTTTCGCTATGCTACGAGCAAGAGCACTCCAGTTACAAACACATTTCTGTTCTACCCATGGCATCCATCTTAGAACACGGAAGCCATTTTGTATTCCTTGCCCTCACATAGTCAATGGACGCGCAATGACCTCTTTTCATTTAAGGACACGTAGGCTTTAGCCGGCGGTTCACCTTGCGAGGGACACGTGCACCTTAGGCCAGCAACGCTGTGGCAGCATGACTCGGCAAGAGCTGCCTCCCCAGCCTGAGGCCAGTCCTGCTATACTGGTTCTTGTGTTCGTTGGCCTGATCATGATTAGGCGGCCGAAGCTGGTAACCGTGCCCATTTACGACCCACAAACATCTCTTATCCTGTCTTTCTATCTTCTGCACCTGGCTCTGCTCCTTTCCTTCTGGGCCTTTATTAGGGGGAGGTAACGAAATTTACGATGAGGCGGTCCGGGTCTTGAATGAGAAATTGACATGGGATTATGATGGAATAGTGGGAACCCCTCATTCGTAATGTTTTGACATCAGATACTGTTGACGATTCCTGTGCAACGCCAAATATTTATTGTTCAAGACACGAATGTTAGAACTGTGGTAACATGTAAAGAATTTGCCCCGAGCAGAATATTTAGTATTTAAGGAGTAACCCTCTTTGTACAAATGGAACAGGCTCCTGGACACTGCCCCTGTGCAGTTTCTGTGACTTCTGTGTCCCTGCAGTAATAAACCTTTGGTCTTTGACGCCACCATCGAGAAGCCCGTGTTTCTGTTTGTTTGTGCACCAAGACAGGTAGAACTCCGGGGTCTTCGGGTGGTATCCCTGACACCTCTGGACAGAACCAAAAAGTCCAGAACTCCAGGATCAAGTCAGTACCTCCGACACGTAAACGCTCCAGGAAGTGAACATCGCGGGTCCGCGCCGGACCCCCCTACATCCGTAGTCGTATTAGTCGATCACAGGAAGGGACCCAAGGGTCCCCCTACACATGTATGTATGGTGCAGGTGGCACAGACTCGTCTCCACTACAGGGGGGCACCCTTGTCCGCAATGTACCTTTTTCATCAATGGAAGCCTGTGTACATGTCGTACAACAGACTCCCATTGACTTCAATGGGGTTCCGAGGGACCCGTGCCCCTCAGCGCTTCTTCGCATCATACTCGGGCGCTCGGAGCCCTGGAGCACGAGTCGTTCAGAAAGCCCTCCGGAGCCGATTCGGATGGAGCCGTCTTCCAGCGAGATCGAAATTGGCTCCTCAGAGTGAGAATTTTATCTCGGCTAACGCGCCAGTGGGATCCCAACAGGTTTGACATATTAAGCTAATATTCCCCAGTTACCCCTACCCCCACCCCCCAGCCATCCAGTGTGCCCACTAACCCAGTGGCTACAGCCATAAGTAAGGCCAAGGAAGCAAGAGACCAAGGAAAGGAAACAATTTTAACAAAAGGTAAATAAGAAACCCCAGCAATAAAACCCTTAAGGCAAAGTTCCAGAGGACAGGAGTCCAAAATCGTAGAATGTAGGCATTCCGAATCCTATGCCTCGGCCTGTGAACAGGAAAAAAAAAATGGAAAAGATTCGGTGCCTGTGCCCAGTGTCTCCCCACTGCCGCTCAAGCCGCCCTAGATTACGCAGAGGTGGTTGCATAGCATCCGCTTGTCCCCACCTTTTCACTCCAGGTATCAATCATCTGAGGGTTCCACAGCAAGATACACCAGGATGTCCTGGCGCTCTCTGGTCATGGTGGCCAGTCTGGTTTCAGTGTGCCTGGTGAAGATTTAATGCAGGTGAATCCATGGTCGCTTCTACGGTTTCTGTTTGGTCTGTGTGGTGGAGATTCTTCTTCCGTGGGGACCGCTATGCCAAGAAGCTTACTGGCTTCAGTGACCAAGCGTAGCTGGCGAAGTTCCCCAGTGAGGGAAAAGATCAGTGAAAATGGGTCATCCCAGGAGTGGGAAATGCCAATTGATCTTAGTTGTGCGGTGATGGGCCGGACCGCCTTCCTTTTCAGCAGAGTCAAAGCCGCTAGGTCCTTATCCAGAGCGGATTAATGATCCTTGTTTTTGAAAGCGGGACCATCTCTGGCAGCTCGCAGGATTCGTTCTTTAAGCTTATAATCATGTACGCAGGTTAAAATGTCGACTGTGGGACCCAAACTGTTCTGTTAGGGCCCTACGCCCCGAAGTGCACACCAGAAGTCTGCGGGTCCTCCCCCACTCTGTGAGCTATCGGCTTCATGTAGAGTGCAAAGAGTAGTGGGGGAATTAGGCACCCTTGCCTAGTGCCATGAGAAATCTGGAATTTATATTGATATCGCCACCGAGCAGGAGTTGCTGATCGGATGAAGCAGTGATATTCATCACTGCCTGTCGCAGCAATGCCTCCCGACCCTCATTAGGCACGTAGATGAAGCCATGGGTGTAATCACATGCATTAATGGTGATTGTGAGGTCCAGAAGTCTCCACTTGATCTCTGCCTGCTCCATCCCCACCTTACCCTTGAAGGAATGTGAGAAATGGATAGCCATTCCTGCCCTTTTAGTGGCATGTGGGGATAAATATTGATGCAGGAAGGCCTGTGACCTAAGTCGGTGATCGGCTCCTGTAGCAGGCATATTTAGGCTGCTGAGTGCTTTAGGTAGGACAGGACAGCACTTCTCTTGATCGGCTGTTCAGTCCCTTCGCATTCAGGGGCCAATTCCAATCTCGCTCAGAAGGACTCCGAATGCAATCCGGGCATAAAAAGTACGACCAGTGCGCATGTTTTCAGAGCGACTCGTACAGCCGTACGAGCGAGCAAGTACGATGCAAGAAACGCAAAACCGCCAACCGAATGGTTTCCTGGTCTGAACCACTCCGTACATCTCGTACGTAAGCAAACCGTGCAGTGCAATGGAGGTGATTACCGACTGAGCTAGTATGATGCATAATTCGGACAGCCGGATCGAGTCAGAACCTCCGACGCGTAAATGCTCCAGGAAGTGAACATCAAGGGTCCGCGCCGGACCTCCCTTCACCCGTAGTCATATTAGTCGATCACAGGAAGGGACCCAAGGGTCCCCCTACACATGCATGTACGGTGCAGGTGGCACAGACTCGTCTCCACTACAGGGGGGCACCCTTGTCCGCAATGTACCTTTTTCATCAATGGAAGCCTGTGTACATGTGGTAAATCAGACTCCCATTGACTTCAATGGGGTTCCGAGGGACCCGTGCCCATCAGCGCTTGTTCGCATCATACTCGGGCGCTCGGAGCCCTGGAGCATGAGTCGGTCAGAAAGCCCTCCGGAGCCGATTCGGATGGAGCCGTCTCCCAGCGAGATCGAAATTGGCTCCTCAGAGTGAGAATTTTATCTCGGCAAACGCGCCAGTGGGATCCCAACAGGTTTGACATATTGAGCTAATATTTCCCCAGTTACCCCTACCCCCAACCCCCCAGCCATCCAGTGTGCCCACCAACCCAGTGGCTACAGCCATAAGTAAGGCCAAGGAAGCAAGAGACCAAGGAAAGGAAACAATTTTAACAAAAGGTAAATAACAAACTCCAGTAATAAAACCCTAAAGGCAAAGTTCCAGAGGACATGAGTCCAACATCGTGGAATGTAGGAATTCCGAATCCTATGCCTCGGCCTGTGAACAGGAAAAAAAAGTGGAAAAGATTTGGTGCTTGTGCCCAGTGTCTCCCCCACCCCCGCTCAAGCCGCCCTTGATTACGCAGAGGTGGCTGCATAGCATCCGCTTGTCCCCACCTTTTCACTCCAGGTATCAATCATCTGAGGGTTCCACAGCAAGGGACGCCAGGATGTCCTGCCGTTCTCTGGTCATGGTGTCCAGTCTGGTTTCAGTGTGCCTGGTGAAGATTTAATGCAGATCCATCCATGGCCGCTTCTACGGTTTCTGTTTGGTCTGTGTGGTGGCGATTCATGTTCCGTGGGGACCGCAATGCCCAGAAGCTTACTGGCCTCTGTGACCAAGCTTAGCTGGCGAAGTTCCCCATTGAGGGAAAAGATCAGTGAAAATGGGTCATCCCAGGAGTGATAAATGCCAATTGATCTTAGTTTTGCAGTGATGGGCCGGACCGCCTTCCTTTTTAGCAGAGTCAAAGCCGCTAGGTCCTTATCTAGAGCGGATTAATGATCCTTGTATTTGAAAGCGGGACCATTTCTGGCAGCTCGCAGGATTCGTTCTTTAAGCTTATAATCATGTACGCAGGTTAAAATGTCGGCTGTGGGACCCAAACTGTTTTGTTAGGGCCCTAACCCCCGAAGTGCACACCAGAAGTCTGCGGGTCCTCCCGCACTCTCTGAGCTATCGGCTTCATGTAGAGTGTAAAGAGTAGTGGGGGAAGTAGGCACCATCGCCTAGTGTTGTGAGAATTTCTGGAATTTATATTGATATCGCCACCGAGCAGGAGTTTCTGATCGGATGAAGCAGTGATATCCATCACTGCCTGTCGCAGCAATGCCTCCCGACCCTCATTAGGCACGTAGATGAAGCCATAGGTGTAATCGCATGCATTAATGGTGATTGTGAGGTCCAGAAGTCTCCCTTGAAGGAAGGTGAGAAAAGGATAGCCATTCCTGCCTTTTTAGGGGCATGTGGGGAAAAATATTGCTGCAGGAAGGCCTGTGACCCAAGTCGGTGCGTATCTCCTGTAGCAGGCATATTTAGGCTGCTGAGTGCTTTAGGTAGGACAGGACATCACTTCTCTTGATTGGGATGTTCATTCCCTTCGCATTCAGGGGCCAATTCCATTCTCGCTCAGAAGGACTCCGAACGCAATCCGGGCAGAAAAAGTACGAGCCATGCGCATGTTTTCAGAGCGACTCGTACAGCTGTACGAGCGAGCAAGTACGATGCAAGAAACGCAAAACTGCCAACCGAATGGTTTCCTGGTCTGAACCACTCCATACATCTCGTACGTAAGCAAACTGTGCAGTGCAATGGAGGTGATTTCCTACTGAGCTAGCACGATGCATAATTCGGACAGCTGGATTGAGTCAGAACCTCCGACACGTAAACGCTCCAGGAAGTGAAAATCGCGGGTCCGCGACGGACCCCCTTCACCCGTAGCCATATTAGTCGATCACAGGAAGGGACCCAAGGGTCCCCCCTACACATGCATGTACGGTGCAGGTGGCACAGACTCGTCTCCACTACAGGGGGGCAGCCTTGTGCGCAATGTACCTTTTTCATCAATGGGAGCCTGTGTACATGTCGTACAACAGACTCCCATTTACTTCAATGGGGCTCCGAGGGACCCGTGCCCATCAGCGCTTGTTCGCATCGTACTCAGGCGCTCGGAGCCCTGGAGCACGAGTCGGTCAGAAAGCCCAGCAATAAAACCCTTAAGGCAAAGTTCCAGAGGACATGAGTCCAACATCGTGGAATGTAGGCATTCCGAATCCTATGCCTCGGCCTGTGAACAGGAAAAAAAAGTGGAAAAGATTTGGTGCCTGTGCCCAGTGTCTCCCCACCCCCGCTCAAGCCGCCATAGATAGTCGCTGTCTCCTCCTGCAGCAGCACTGGAGCCAGCATCACCAATGTTCTGTGTAGCTAAAATATAAAACATAACACACCGTTTTCTTTAGATCCCAGATACGCCACCCCAAATACAACAGCAATCAAGCAACGCAGCACTACAGCTCAGTTAGAACATATCTTCCAAATATCACTCAGGGCATTTCACAAAGTTAGACAAACCTGGCATGGAAACACATTCAATGAAAACCCTATTGGGTTCAGTGGCAAATGCAATGCAAATGGGACCTCATACTTTTTTTCCCAGCCTTGCTGCACTGTCATTGGAAACTGCTGGTATACTGTAACAATAACTGAACAGGTCTGCAGCACACTACAATGAAGGGGGCGGGGTGTGATGATCATAGCCACTGTCTAGTGAACTGTGTTAGAGCTAGGCATAAGCAGGAAAAGGAAAGCCCAAGTTCTGAATAAACATACATGGTGATTTTTTTAATTTAAAAATACTAGCTTACTTGGGCCTGCTTTCTGAATATTTATGAATCACGATAGATAGCACCAACATTCCAATAGACAAAATATACCACAAGATTCTATGGTCCGTTCTACCCTAAGAAGTCCACAACTATCATCAAAGGACTTACTAAGATCTGCAGAGCCCTCATGCAGCGGCGCTGGAGGTCAGAGCCAGCTAACCAGCCTGCCCCGTGCCCCCTACACTCCATATCATCCCTCTTCTTCCTGATGAAAGAAATAAAGAAGAGAAAAATACATAGATTAGTGATTCTGATAATTATCTCAACAAACTGTTTTATGAAAAGCAAACGCAGTCACTAAAACGGATCACCTACATTACTACTAGTTTCTTTCAAACTGTGTTTTCAACTGTTGTTAAATCCATATTCCACATCTCATTAACAAAAACTACATACTTCTGTTAATGCATTTTGATTGTTTTATTCTATTCCCATTTCTCAACACCCTTAATGAGCCAACTCTCTCTCCTAACCCTGGGCGAAGAACTACGCTCCGTTCGCGGAGCTTGCAGAGTTTCGGTAACTCCGCGTTCTACGGAGAACGCGAAGCTGTCGATTACTCCGCGATCCGGTGCGTAGCGTAGTTCTCGCGCGCTGAATAACATTATCGCGTGCGCGGCAATGGCTTACCTTGGTTCTGCGTTCGCTTTTTCCTGGTCGCGTGTGCCACCATGTTTGGAAACACTCTCGCACAATCCCGTGCGACTGTACGAACGCGATAACGTCATTTGGATGCGCGATAGCGTCATAAGGATGCGCGATAGCGTCATAAGGATGCGCGAGGATGCTTGTTGGTAAGATCGAGTTGCCGAACACGCAGAAACTGCATTCTTGCACAGAATAACTTGCGAGCATGTTAAAACCATAATAAATTACCATTTTGGTTAGCAAAGAAATGAAAAAAAACCTTAAAGTTGTACCTTTGGCTGTATTTTTGGGGGGGAAGGAGCCCTCTTTTTGTTTCTACTCTTCTTTTGAAGAGTAAGGAGGAAGGAGGAAGGGCCCGTGAGTTTACAACTTCCTGTTCCTGTCCACCAGGCTCCTCCCAGTGCTTTGTCCATGTGGGGCTCACTTTCCTTTGGATTTTGAGCTGGAAGGATCACTTTCTGTGTGTGTTGGCTGCATTACTGATTTTTCTTGGATTTATTGAGGACTTTTGGATTTGGAATTCTCTTTTTCAAGTAAGTTTGTGTAATGTATGAGTGAGTATGATGTAGACTTGTGTTTGTTTGATTTGAGGTTTTTTTAACTACAGTATTCAATCCTGGAATTAAATTATTGATGGAGGCCTGTACTTTTATGAGGTCCCAACTTGTATTTTTTTTTTTTTATTTCATCCAGGCTACATAGAGAGGTACCCATGGGTCATGTTTCTGTAGTCTGTGTTTAAATTTTTATTCCAGTTTGTAAACAAACATCATGGATGGCATTGGATTATGTTCATTATGCAATAGCAATGTCTGTTGTGGAATTTCTGTTTGTGGAATTTAAAATGTTTTTATTTTTTAAGCCAATAGCTGACCCTAGTACTCCATGTAGTTAGTGTGTAGGCATGCTTGAGTTCATTGTATTAACTTTCTGTGGTTGGCCTGGCCATGTGTTGGCGGCCATTTTATGTTTCCAGCCACTTTGCTCTTGCCATAGGCCTCCAACCTTGTGGCCTACTCTGCCAGTAGGCCAGAGGTACTTCTCATAGGGTCATGAAAGTTAATCAACTGTTTTTGTGGTGTACCCTTAATTTGAAAATCATGGATGGGTTGGATTGATGTAGAAAATCTGATTTTTATGTGTGGGGTATTTCAGGTTTTGGGTGTGTTTAAATACTCTGTCAATTTCTGCACTTAGGTAACCCTAGGAATACAGCTTGGGTAGTTTTGGTAACTTCGCACAGTGTGAGAACGTGACCTTACATTTTTTGTCTTGTTCGCGCACTCAATGTACTTGCTCGGGAACGCGAAAACGACATTTTATTCCATTCGCGCTGCCGAACACGCCGAAAATGTTTAATGTGTTTCTTGTGCTACAAAAAGTCCTCATTTATGTTGTCATTTGGTTGTAGTTTTCTCTTTTTGGAGCATGGACCACTTCCATTTTCTGTCCTCTATGTAAGGATTTATGGGTGGGGTGACCAATTTGGGCGGTGGTGGTGTGTCCATTTTGTGAAGCAAAGCATTGTCCCTTTGCCATAGGCATTGTTGTCTGTCTTCTCTTTCTTTTCATGTTGTTGTTGGAGGCCAGGCCATGTGGTGGCGGCCATTTTGTGTATGCTTCCTTTGTGATTTTGCCATGTTGTTGTTGGTGGCCAGGCCATGTGGTGGAGGCCATTTTGTGTATACATTAAAATTTTCCATGTTGTTGTTGGTGGCCAGGCCCTATGGTGGCGGCCATTTTGTGTGCCATTCCTTTGTGCTTTTGCCATAGGCATCCAAGGTTTTTGACTATTCTGGCAGTAGGGCAGAGTTACTACTACTCATAGCCATAGGTGCATTAAAGTTAATCAACTCTTGACACGCGACATTACATTTTTTGTCTTGTTCGCGCGCTCAATGTACTTGCTCGGGAACGCGATAACGACGTTTTATTCCATTCGCGCTGACGAACACGCCGATTTTGCATTCTCGCGAACAATATGTCCCGAGTTGCATAAAAGTTTCTCGAAAATGTTGCATGTGTTTCTTGTGCACCCAAAAAAACTGAAGTTGTCATTTGGTTGTAGTTTTTGGAGCCTGGAACAATTCCTGTGTCTGTCTTCTGGTTTGTGGGTGGGCTGACCACGTGGGCAGCGGTGCGGCTACTTTGTGAAGCAAAACAAAGCATTGTCCCTTTCCCATAGGCATTTATTGTCTGTCTTCTCTTTTCTCTTTCTTTTCATGTTGCTGGGGGTGGCCAGGCCATGTGGTGGCGGCCATTTTGTAGGTACTTCCTTTGTGCATTTATCATTGGTCTCCCAGCTTTTGGTCTGATCTGACAGTAGGCCAGAGTCCCAGAGGTAGTAGTTAGCGGGGGTGCTGCCTTTATGTAGCTGTTTTCATTCGGTGTATGCAATTAACATCATTAGGGCATGTGTGTATGGCATTGCATTCCAAAATGTGTTGTCTGGGCAGGGGTTTTGTATGTGTTTTTGCGGTGTTAGGTTTACAACCTCTGTCTTAGCCATGGGGTATTTTATTCCTTGCATTAACCTGTCATGTGCAGCAGGCATCCTCCTTTTTCTGTCCATATTGGTATATATAGGCCTGTTTGACTTTATTGGTTCTTTCTGGACTTCATGTGGCTTGGAGCTGTGGTGCTGGACTGGTAGTATTAGTCTTCTGTTTTGTCTTTTATACATTGGCCTGTGTGTCTTTCAATTGTTCATGTTGCCTTACTGCTTGTTTGACTGATGTTGTTCTGCCTTCTTTGCTTGTAGGTGCACAAAAAAAGACTGAGGAGGTGCTGGTTGTTTTTTCATCCATCGCCCGTTCTACTGCCAGACGGACGTCCTTCAGTTGTACGCCACGTGTGGTGTGTGACTCATCTGACCAGACATCTCTGCAATTTGTGCTGCTGTGAGCTGAAATCAGAAGAAGATGGGCCCTAAGAAAGCTACCAGGTCCTCCACCACCAAGAAAGTTGCTGAGAAGAAGGAACAGAAGAAGGAAGTGTCACTTAAGTCTGGTATGGACCCCAAAACCTTTTTTGGGACCCCAAAAGGTACGCCTGCAGCAGCGGTGTCTGGGGTGCAAGCTGGGACCAGCACATCCGCATTAGTGGCGCCAAGCCACCAACCCAGGGCCAAGCACATGATGAGGGTCGAAGAGGTAGCCAGCCTAATGTTTGCGAGCAGTGATACTGAGCCTGAACTAAACTTATCGCTGTCTCAAAGTAGTACACAATCCACGCAAGATGGAAGTGCTCAACAACCACCGCCAGCAGTAGATGTTCAACAACCACAACCACCGCCCGCAATAGGAGTTGTTCACCCACAACCACTTCTCGCAACAGTTGTTGAACAACCACAACCACCGCCCGCAACAGTTGTTGAACAACCACAACCACCGCCCGCATTTGGAGTTGTTCAACAACAACAACCAAATCCCACAATAGTAGTTGTTGAAGAACCACAGCCCGCAATAGTACTTCCTCAAGAACAACAACCACCATCTCCGCACGCAATAGTAGTAGTTGTTCCTCCCGAAGTCGGGGCAGTTCAGGAAGTAGAGCCTCATTCCGAGCAAGAAGAAGAGGAAGCCACTTCTGGAGGTGATCTATTGTCTTTGAATTCACCAAGGGAAAGGAGGGTTAGTGCATCGAGTTCTTCGCCAAGCATCCCTTCCGATGACCTTGATACGGATTGGCAGCCACAACTATCTGAGCATTCAAAGGAGAGACATCCCAAGAAGACCAGGCTAGGAAAAAGGAAGTTTACAGCAAGGCTTGAACTTATGGAGGCCGATGAAGGTGAGCAGGATACTGCTGGTGATAAAGACGGGTCTGACACTGTCATCATCACGAGCGTTATTCCTGGTGCAGAGGATGTAGAGACCAACATTTTCACCCTATCCAGAAATGCTGCGATTAGTGATGAGCAGGTAGCACGCATAACTCCTACACACTCAACACCCAAAGTAACACCAGCTCCCATTTTTTCATCAGCGAAGGCCCGGCAGCATCCGACATCCAGCAGAAGCGCCACTTCAACAGAAGGAGGTAGTGGCAGTACTAGGACTGAGCTGTCACATAGTGAAATTCAACAATCCTCCAGTCCATCCGGCATTGGGAGTGGGTCCTCCTCTTCCTATGGCAGGAGACAAAAGTTTACCTCCCCAGTGTGGGACTTCTTTACGGTTCACCCAGTTCAGGAGAACATTGCTGTATGCACCATTTGCCATGTCAATGTTAGTCGTGGTAAGATTGGTACAAACTATGGTACTGGAGGCCAAACGACCCATTTGAAAAAAACACACTTAATCAGGTGGGAGAACCACCTTGCAAGCTTAAAAAATGTGAGCACTGGTGTTGGTGGGGATACAGTGCTACAAGGTCCACTCATGGTTGACCAGGAGGTAGAAGAAGAGGGAGACGATGACCTTCTATCTAGGAGTGGTACACAAATGAGCCCTGTCGCCAGCACTGGAGTGGTAAAGTCCACATCCTCCGCATCAGCAACTTCTCAGTGGCACCAGAGTCAGCTGGAGACACCAAGGAGTGCAAAGTCTGCGATGCAAGGTGGTCAGTCTAGCATAACTGAAAGAAATACAAAGCAGCGTACCATTCCTAGCATGTTTAGGCAGGAGGGAAAGTATGAGCGGAACCACCCAATAGCACGTTTGTACAATGCGAAACTTGCGAAAATGTTGGCACTGGACCTTCTCCCATTTTCATTTGTTGAGGCTGTTGGATTTCTGGAATTAGTGGCAACCCTCTGCCCAAAATGGAACGTTCCCAGTCGCTACTATTTTGCCCGAGTTGCTGTTCCAGCACTACACCACGACGTGCTGGAATTGATTGGGAAAGCCTTACAACAGAGTGTTGTCCATTGTATCCACCTGACAACAGACATGTGGAGCAGTTGCGATGCTACAGATTTCATGTGCATCACCACACACTGGATCTCTTTTGCAGGTGTTAAAGACAAGTTAACTTCAGGCCTCCTTGACGTTGCTGGGATTTTTAATGATACGCGCAGACATGCAACTATAGCCATGTTTGCTATGGAGAAAAGTCATACTGCTGAAAACATTTTGTCTGAGTTTAACACCAAGGTCTTTGAATGGCTGAAACCAAGAGGCCTTAAGATTGGTTTTGTTGCCACCGACAATGGCAGTAATGTAGTGAAGGCAATGAGAGAAGGACATTATTTCAGGGTACCCTGTTTGGCACACTGCATTAACTTAGTCGTGCAAGACTTTCTGAAAACTGAAGCCAAAGTCAGCAACATACTGACCATCTGCAGAAGAATATGCACGCACTTTAACCATTCTTTTAAAGGACGGAAGCTGCTACGGGTCATTCAGCGTGAGCATAAATTGCCAGTCAAAGCACTGATCCAGGAGGTCCCAACACGTTGGAACTCTACTTATTTCATGCTTGAGCGTCTCTTTGAGCAGTACATACCACTGAATGCTTATGTCATGTCAAGAAGATTAGGGGATCCTACTGTTAATCTTAAAGCCCTGACCATTGAGATGTGGCAGTGGGACCTCATTAAATGCATCACAGAGATGCTACTACCCTTTGAGGTCTTCACACGTGCAGTTAGCAGGAAGGACTGTACTATGGGCCAAGCCATCCCATTGTTGTACATGCTTGAGCAACAGGTGAAGGAGGTCTGTCAAACATACGAAGGTGACGAACAAAAAGTTGATGCATATACCTTGGCCAAGGGCTTAGCCAACCGCTTATCTCTAAACGCAAGACTTCAAATGATTGTGTCAGGTGAACATTACATAACTGCAACAATGTTGGATCCACGGTACAAATTATTTGTCAGCAGTAGCGCAGTAATTCCTTTTTCAGATGAGGATGTTGCCAAGTACAAAATTTCCATAGCTGCGGAAGCTAATGATTTAGAAACTGAACGGCTGTTACTTAAAGGCCTGCCAGTGCCAGCCCAGGCCAGTCCAAGTACTCCTGACGCAAGTTCTTCACAGCATGAGAGCAGTGCGTCTGCTTTCCAGCAGGCACCAACAGTACCAAAAGCAGCACCTACACGATCTGATTCAGCAGACCCAACCAAAAGCATAACTGCTTTTTTTCTACAGAAAGGGATGGGTAAGTCCGTTGCTGTTGCAAAGGGGAAAGAGGACCAGCAAAGCTGAGCCCCAATGAACACTGAGCGGATGGTTCAGGCCTATCTGGATGACACAACAGAGGTGTTCATGGAGCAAAGCCCATTGGTCTATTGGTATGAAAGAAGGAGACAGTGGCCAGTGCTGAGCAGGCTGGCAATAAAGTATCTGGCTTGTCCTGTAGCCAGTGTCTCTTCTGAACAGGTTTTCAGTGCTGCTGGTGCCATTGTGACATCGAAAAGGACTAGTCTCTCCCCCAAAAGCGTGGAGAGGCTGACAATGATAAAAATGAATCAACGCTTCATACCACCAGACTATAAAGTACGTGAATCAGAGCAGGATGAAGAAAGCGAGTCCGAAGACCTCCTCACTACTGGGTTACATGACCTACTTCTGTCCGAACGCACAGAGTTTGAGGACGAGCTCCTCTTCCCTGACAACTAGGCTTTTAAATTGTTACTTTCTCCCTTCCTTTATTTGTGTTATTTTCTTATTAACAATGGCTTTCTGGTGCTAAAATGCAAATAAAAACCACAACCAAATCCATCCCCACCACTGATTCTTTTTATGTACCTACTAGAGTTGCACGCCTGTGCATTTATTTTCACTGTAACTTTTTATTTACCTACTGGAGTTGCACGCCTGTGCATTTGTTGACTGCAGCACTACTCAGAGTCTTGCTCCATCTTCTTGCCTCCCACTCAAGTCAAAACAATTCCATCTTGCCAGCCATACATTGGATGTTGTATGTAGATGGACTATAGTACAATAATGTAGCCTCTAACAGTCCCTCCATAACAAGTGAACCGTACAGTCGTGACTACAGCCATCCTCTATATCATTTGAAATCTGCAACTCATCACTGTCTTACTCTTAAGGCTACCACCTCTGTCTGCAGGCATTCATAGACGACTCTTCAGTGTCAATACTTGAGCAGGCATCCACAACAGAAGTCAACTTGTTGTGACTCGGCATTATTTTTAAAAGGCTCGGCAGCATCTGTGATCAATCATCTGATAGTGAAAGACAAGAGCAAGACAGGTATATTAAATGAATGATGCAATGCATTGCATAGGATGTTTAGCTGACTCTGAGCAAATGTTCATGGAATTGAAGTATACTAGTAAGTTCAGACTCACGTGATGGGCAATTTTTCCATGTTATTTAATAATATAAATTATTTACGCACTTGTGCTCCTACTACTACAGGTGCAATCTGGACTTAATTTATCGTTCGTAGTCACTCACTACAGAGTAGACTGAGTTGCTGGTGCTGTTGGACTAGACGTGCCACACCTGATAATGATGGTGACACCACACATATCATTGCACGCTGTCTGAGCTGATTGATGTACGATGTTTCTTGGAGTGGAATACAAGGTAAATACAAATAAGAGGCACAGCACAGTAGACCCAGGCTACTTCATGTGTTTGCACTGTGCAGTGGTACAGTACAATAGTGGTATGATTGCTGACTGAGAATGACGCATTGATTTTGTTGATTAATTTTGAAAGCGCTAGGTTGCTTTTTTAATTTTTATGCCCCTTTCTCTGGCTCAGTCAAATTGTGAGGTAAATGCAGTTTGTGTTACTGGCGACCCTGTGTCGTGGGTCTGTGACTCTGTTCTGTGCTGGCTCCTATCTTTTCTTGTACTTCTAGATTAATAATGATGTGCAACTAGTAGACTTATACATAACATATTGTATCGAAGCCTCCTCAGTCTGAAAGTCCTCTCTTTACGACTACTCCGCTTGTATTATTTTTTTGATCTTCACTGTATTTCAAATACACTTTGTTTAGGTCATTCACATTCTTTTGTATTTGCCTTTTCTTTTTCAATCCACACAGGCTGGACGTTTTTCACCCACTGCTATTATACTATGAGCGTCTACTCACCATTACCACTAATCATCATCATCAAGCAATTGGATGGCGGGAAACAAAGAATGATATTCAGCGTATCCTGTTTCTACATTTATTCCTTACATTCATTGGCTAGTGGATCAAATTCAACATCATAAATCATCGTCTTCATTGTTTTGCTTTTGTTGTCTACATGCGTACTGTTTTTATTTCTCAAACCTTTCCGAAAACCCCCGTACCCATCCATTCAACAAACCCTAACCCTCTTCCCCCGGGCTGCGTGATTTCATTGAGGTGCGATGTTTGTTACATTAAATATACACCAACAATTTGATCACGCGCTTGCTGGGGCAGATGTGGTGAAAGCAACAATAGTGTCATTTCAACAAGGCATGGCCGGGATCTTCTTCTGCTTCCCAACTCAAGCTCTGTGTATAATGCCAATTAATTTACCATTACCATCAAACAACGAATACGTAATGAATTGGCGTCATTGTTTGTGTTTAAGTTTACAGCATTATGATTTAGAAAAGTTTGACGTTGACGTGAGTACTACAACTACAGTTGAACTTCTTATCTTCTCTTGCACTTACTTTCCAGTCCCCAAAACCATTGTTTTGTTTCAGTTTAGCAGTTGCAAAATATTATTGGGTCAGTCGTGTAATGTACTGTACTTAATACTTATACTACCCCCACATTGTCTATCACGAAAATGACTGCCTCTTTCTTTTTGTCTCAAAATGCTACTGGCAGGGTCTGTCTACTACTACTATCACAGAAGTTCAGAACAACAGATTCTTATCCATTGTCTTGGGAAACAAATGCAGCCCACTTCATCATCAGCAATCACAGGTAAGATAAGTTTGCTGTGAGGTATAACGCAAGACAGACTGGTAGTTCTTCTAATACTACAAATATAACTCGGTGAGGGTTTACCGCATCTATCTGTCTGCATGTTAAAGATGTGGCCAATATATTTTTTAATTCGAAAGCACTGTCCCCTGACCTGCATGGCCAATTAAACGTTGTGATGTTGCACAACGTACATTATTTGGTGAAACAGTCCCCCCTCCACCCCCCCCAACAAACACAAATTAACTTCAAATGTTTTCTTTTGAAAATAACTTTGTCTCATTTTTATTTTAACATAACATAAAGAAAGATGATAGAAAAATAAAATATATATCAAATCTTACCCCACAGCTGTCCCTACCCTCCCCTAACCCCAACCAAATTTCAAAGTTAAATGTAAACCCCAACACCCAAATCCCACCCACCAACAAAAGGATTTAAAAAGGGGCAAACAACAGGGTCCATCTCAAAGCCGGCGGGCTTTCAGGTGTTTGTCCACAAATGACCTTGACACGCTCCTCTATTCCATCCTCAAGCTTCTTCCGCTCCTCCTCAAGCCTCGCTACCCGGCGGAGAAACTTTTCTTGAAATTCCCGGCACCTACATTTGCACGCATGTTGTGGGGGGGCCGCCGATGATGTAACAATTCGGCGGCGGGCGGCTGCCTGACCACGGCGACATAGTCCTGCAGGCTTGGGGGCCGGGGCATTGGAAGAGGCAGCAGCTGCTGCCGCCTCCTCCTCCTCCTCCTCCTCGGCCTGATCCACCAGCCGGCGGTAGGCCTCTACGATGGCCTGCAGTTTCCGCTGCCGGGCCCGGACTGCCAACTCCTTCCTTGTTGGTTTTGAAGGAGTAACTATAAAGAAAGAAACAGAATTGTTGTAATCCAAAATCCCCGCAAAATTCCCGCAAATCAAGAACACAAAATTGATTCAACACATAGTGGCACAGTAGCACTAGCAAGCAAGCTGAGTACAAAAAATTGTGTTGCATCTATCTTGAACATTCTACGGCCTATATAATTAATTTGTTGGACTTTTTGGCACGGCATTATGCCTGCCCTAGTAGCATGGGTGTACTTCAACGGTCACACACATTAGAAGGAACACCTGTCTTTTTCATATCTCGTTTTATATTATATACTCTGATTCCGGGAAGGCGGGAACAGTCTCAAACTAACATTAATTAACAGGGGGCAGCTAGTAGTACATGTCTAGTAGAGACTATCATTCTTTATATCGCGCAACAAACCTTATTTGGTTTGTGTTTCACCAGCAACGACCCATGCATCCAGTCGTCCCCTCCTTCCCTTGCCTTTGGGTTTGACCAAAACACCGCTGCTGCTGAGACTATCCACTAACCACCGATATTGGGTGTGTCTCCCAACCACGCTGGCAGCTGTGTTTTCCCCTTTCCATGTTTCAACAACAACCCATGCATCCGACTGCTATCAGCAGCCACCTGCATTACTGTAGTGGTAATGCTAAGCATGGTAATGACAAGTAACATCATATATTGTCCAGTAGAGTACAGTGAGGAAGTTTTCCCCTCCCACCAAGTAATGCGGATCACTATTGAATGTAACTTACCATCGCCCACCGCTGTTGGCTCCCCCCCACTGCTGCTGGTGCTGGTGTAGGTGCCTCTGATCCTCCTGTCCCCGCCGGGATCGCTGACGCTGCGCCGCTGTCCCCGTCGGCACTGGTGGATGGTACGGGTTCTGCACCTATAAAAATAAGTACACCTTTTTAGATGGATACACAGCCCCCATTGTACTTGTTCACCAAGAATGGAGTTCTTCAAAACAGTTAAGTACAACGTACGTAATCAGTAGGAGTCCACATTGCATAGTACAGCAGAGTCACTACACATATTAGCATTCATTGTTATGGTATGGTACCCAAGCTCATCTCATCTGTACTGCTACTCTAGTCCTTGGAAATTTGAAGTGAACTATGTAACCTTTGTACATCAATGTATCCAGTTTTGCGCATGCTACCTCGCAGCTTGTTGCGCAGTACGAGAAGACGCCTTTGAGGCAACATGATTGTTCAATGCATACACCTGAAGAGGTTGGAAAATAAAAGGGCCCGTATTTAAGTTTTCTATGTGGATTGTGGAATAGAGTTTGCTTACAGGTTACAACTTCTTTTTAGCATGGCTGCATAAAACTGGCCTAAATGTATTTCATACTGTCTAACGTGCACCACTTTTGTCATTCATTTTCGGCAGATGAGAAGATTTCCTTCTACGAAGCTGACATTTCCAGAGCTTACCAAAAAGAGGCATATGTAACCAGTATACGTAGAAGGGTGAGGGGTCTCCGACATTTCCCACATTTCCCTATCGTGCACTAGTAGCTGTACAAATGTTGATTACTTTATTCTGCCTTTTTTAACTCTGGATTTTTTCTGGTGGGCCCCTCGACGTATTTCACGGAACAACTTAAAAACATTGATGTTACTTACTTACTTCTAACAAAATAAAGCTTTTGAAGTACCACTTTGACTCTGAACTGAAGTTTATTTTCAGTGTCTGTTGTCTTGTAGACTCACACGAGTGAGTGAGCAAAAGGGGGTTTCTTAGGTTATGGTTTGTGTAATAAAAGCATTGGGCATCTTGGTATTGGGGTTCAGGAGTGTGATAATTGAATAATTGACCAATGACTGAGCCCATATAGGTTGTCGTTCAGTGAATTGTGGGTTCCTCAGAGTTCTGTGACTGAGGTGTAAGTAAGGTCCAACCTGCCTATCAGCACCAACATCCAATTTTCTGGTGCATACATAGTTATGTAATATGTATATGACTCCATAGAAGATAGAATACACACAAGACTAGTAGTGGTATACTAACGTTTACAAAATACTAGACAAACATCTGGATGCATACTTGGTTGGTGTCAATTGCCAAAGCAGAGACATTACAGAGGAAAAAACCTAAGACAGGAGTGGACCCTGTGCCTACAGCTATTCTAATTTTTTTTTATCACATATTTATGGAAAAGATTAATACCTTTACTAAAGAGTCAAAATTTCTTTAGGAAGTAAATGTAATTAATCGGTTGAAAAAAAAAAGCTCCCTTACAAAGTTAGGGAAATATCATTGTTCCAAAAGAAAGCACTGTTGGACTTACTGGGGACAGCAGCAGGATCCTCAGTAGAGGAGCTCTGTGCCTGTGGTGGTTCACCCGCCGACTCGGTCCCAGCATTCTGCTTGCCCCTGGGTTCTGTGGTTCATGTAAGAAATAATAAACAAAGAGAAAAACATTGAGTGCTGTGAAACATAGACATCATTTCAAAAACCACTGCTAGAACATTAAAAGAAACAAACATTGATCTACCAAATGACTACTGCCTTGCAGGATTCACTGACTGTATACTTGTAGAAAACAAATCAAATGTTCCATAAACATTCTGATTGCAGATTACTAAGTAACACAGAGGCAGTAACACCTGAACAACACCACCGATTCAAGAGATTCAAGAATGGGGTAATCAATTATCTGTGAGTAGTCATTTCTTTTTCATTTTTGCCAGCAAAATGCATAGATCACAAGGAGGAGACATGCAGACATTTTGTGCATACACGAAATTGTACATTCGTTGCATCATATTTTGTTCTGCTACTGACTGAATGCTACTGCTGCCAAGCCTACCACTCATTAAACAAACTACATCAGTTCTATGGAGGGCTGAGGCAGGGGTGGCTCTAGGCTCATGGTGGTCCTCCTGGGCAGGGAGCGTAGGTAGGGGGCCCCGGAAGAGGAGGTCGGGGCGGAGGACGGAGGACAGTGAAGAGGGGGAGTCAGGGTGTTTGGAAGTGGTACAGAGCCGGAGGCAACAAATCCCTGCCAGGGGCCGCCACGCAAATATGTATCCATCCTCAGAGGATTATTAAATTAAGGATATATATTGGTGCGGTGGCCCCTGAAGTTTGGTGGCCCTGTGCAGTTGCACAGCTTGCACATGCCTAAAGCCGGCCCTGGCTGAGGTAAGAAGAACAAAGTAACTTCAGCATTCATTGCCAGAGGAGGATTCATGCAGAAGAGAAGGCCGTGAAAAAAATGCTACAATATGCAAACTACGTACAAATATCCATCCACCGCTATTTCACTGACGGACAAAGGAAGGACAAGACTCTATTAATAGCATTAACTAACTTCAGTTCTCTACAATAAAGAAAATCTCACATCAATAAACAGCAACAGCTAGCGCCAAGTTGAAACAACACAACACGCAAGAGTCAGTGAAGAAGAACAGTGTCATACAATTACAGTAGATATACCGGAATACATCGGAAATGTAACTAGGAGCAACAGTCATCGCGTTACTTATTCAGCCAATATTTACAAAGATACAATAACAATATTTATACTACTATATATATATATATATATAACTATATATATATATACACACACACTTTTTTTTTTGGGTAGCCACTCACCAAGACCCACAACCTCGACACCAAGCAGGTCCAACAGGTCCTGCTCCCGGTCCAAAATGTCGGCCCAGCGGTGGGACAGCTGATGGTGGGTACGCCGGATACCGGAGCAGCGGAAGACTGCCCGGCGCACCTTCGCCCACCGCCGGAGACGCTCTTCAATACGCCGGTAGCCGGAGCCGGGCCTGCCGCCTGCTGCCAAGGTCAAGGGGAGGTGGCGCTGGATAAAAAAGACAAGGGCAGCCACCTCCTCCTCCCCAAAAAGTTGGCGGGCGGTCACTCCTGCGGGGCGCATTCTACCGCAAGGCAGCCAGGTTTTTTTGGGCACAGCCGCCTTGCCCTTTGAGCCGCTGATGCTGCTGGCACCCTTCACCATGGTTCTGGGTGGAGGGGAGAAGAAAAGTTGAAGACAAAAAGGTAGGGGAAGGAAGAAGCAAGGTAAAAGAAGGAAGTAATATAAAACAAGAGAAAAGTTGCAAAAAAGTTGTAAAAGTAGAAATAAAATGAAAAATATAAACCTAGGCACAGAGAGAGATAGGTAATAACTAAAGAAAGTTTGAAAAAGTGAGTGAAAAGACCAGGATTGAAGAGATAGGAGTTAGATGCTAAAGTAGGCCCAAAACCATAGCCAGAGTGTGAAATCCAAGATGACTCAGCCCGTCGCGACCGCCTGGGTAGGTTCGCGCGATATTTGACGCGATCACGCACTTTTGTAGTGTGAACGAGAAGATGAGTTCCCGAACATGTCTTACACAACGCGAACACGTTACTTGTGACCCGGAACAGGAAATAAGGGAACGCAAGCGGGCGGGACAAACCTCTTGGGTAACTTAGCGCGCTAGCTATCTCGAGCATGCAGACAGCGCCCCGAACACGCGCACCGCGCTCCCGAAGACGAAAAACGGCGCGCGAACGGGTCTAGCAAGCAACTACGCATGTCCGCGGAGCTACGCGTAGCTCGCGGAGTGCAAGTGCATCTTCGCGTAGCTCCGCGGACTGCGGCTCCGCGAACTACGCCCAGGGTTACTTTTTTTGCAATGCATAGATGGCTGTATACTTCACATCATCACTGTGAATTCAATTAAATAAATAACTAGGAACTATGTAAACAAAGTCACAGAGAGAATGCACTAATCAGTGATTTTCTATAGTTTGCAATGGCTTCCTTATTAATCAGCCAAAGGTATCGCCTGATGAATGCGATTAGGTAGCGGCACCTGCCTAGCAGAAACTAGAAACTGGACCACACAATAATAATAATAATACTAATAATATTAATAACAATAACAATAATAATAATATACCAGAGTAAACTCTACTAAACACATAATTTTCCTCTGAGTGTGAGCAGCTTGCTATTCAGATTTTTTTTAGCATTGTACAACACAAACACAACAAATAATTAATACTCACAGAACCCTGGAATCTCGATGCCTAGCAGGTCGAGCAAGTCCTTCTCTCTGTCGAGAATGCCTTCTGCTGGGCGATGCAACAAACCTTGCTGTGGAGCTGCACGCACCAGTACACTGTCCCCCAGCGCCACTGACACCCTTGCAGGGAGTAGCCGCTAAGGGGCCTGCTACCAGCATAGAGGGGAGGTGGCACTGTTCCACTAAAGCTAGTGGTGCCACCTCCTCCTCTTCAAAGATCGCCTGGGGCTAGACACATGGGCAGCGGCGCGGCCCGCTGGGAGCTACCCCACTGCCATGAAACTGAGTGGGGAAATCAAATAAACTAAGACGGGAAAAAGAAGGAAAAGTAAAGAAGAAATAAATAAGGAAAGAAGTAGGGGTAATAAACTACGTTAAAAAGTCACAAAAACGCAAAAATGTAAGCAAAAACATAAAATACACAAAGACACACACTATTGTAAAAAGTTAAAAATAGGAGGATCACAAAGATTAACAAGAGATTATAAATTATGCCCAGCACCATATTAGAGAGCAGAAAAACAGGATGGTCGTGCCCATGCGGACCACGTGGTGGTGTTTGCATGTGATTTAGAATGCGACCACACTTCAGTACCACGTAGCGCAGTTCCCACGCAATTTTGGAGCTTTTAGATGCAGTCCATGTTCCCAACGCAACTCCATCCGAACAAGGATCTTCGCATAGTGCTGCAGAGTTTTTTAGCAACTCAGCAGAATTCCAGATAGTGGGACTCCGCGCACCTCGCCCACCGTTGGATGAACTGGTGGGAATTTTGATATCTGACTCTCTGCAGTACCTACTTCTACTGATGTGGTTGTGGTTGTAGGTCGCTGGCAAGATTTTGCAAATATGGCAGCTGGCGGTGTTTGGCTCTGTGGTGCCTTTGCCGCTCGGAGGTTGGAAGGGGTAACATTGGCCTCCACTGTGGCTGGGCTAACATCCATGATGACTGGCTGAGGTGAGATCCAAGTGACTTCTAGATCATCAGAAGGGGAACTTGAAGAAGAAAAGATGGACCTCTAACCCACCTTTTTCTAGCTGGCGATCTGGAAGCGAATTTCTCTACGTCCTCAGCATAAAGCTCAATCTTACAACAAGGGTATAGGGCAAACAAAATGACTGCACTACATCCACTATCTCCTAGTCTGGTTATCGCTGTGGGTGCCAAGAACCTGAAGCCATATACCCCATGGCTTCCAAAGTTAGTGCCCAAAGGCAATACAACACAGTGGTTCAGCACACCATACAATATACAGTAACAATAACAGTTTTGATCAAATTAATGATATCAGTAGGCCATATAGTTTTCTTTTCTTGCTTTATTCCCAAAAATCTTCACAAACAAGTAGCCAAGTAGCCAACGTGTTTCGTCCGTAGACTTCTTCAGGGCTACAACAAACAAATATACAAAATATACATATTATACAAAACTATATTACAATTAAAAACAGAATATTACATAGATCATAAGTACAAAGACATGATATGCCTACTACACAGTTTATAAACAAGATTAGCCTACTGACAGAATTTACTGATTCATCTTCTCTTACAAAAGAAAATAACCACACAGTCTATTTAAAGGAGGGCATGAAACATGATAATAATATCCAAACTAATGATTTTTCATGGGATTTCATGTTTAAGTTGGACATGAAACTTGTGGTTAAGTAAAGGAGAAAAAATCATTTTTTTAAACTAAGTCTGCAGTTTGATCTTAACAGGAAATAGACACATAACCACGTCTTACCAAAGATTATCAATGAGTACGTCATGGATTAATCATTCCAAGGCTTTATCTCGAGGCATTTCTTCAAATATGAAAAGGCAGGGATAGCCTATTGTGGAAAAGGATTGAATATGAGTATTGGGAAATGTTCTAAACAAAATATACTTGTTTTTTTAATTATACAAAACCCATTTTTTAGAAATGTAACAAATTATTTACCAATTGCTTTAAAAAATTGGAAAATTTAAATATTTAAACATAAGTTAAGTTACCCTCAAATATATGATAAGTTATTATTAAACTGCTATCTCAGTGCTCAACCATCCATGCAGCCTATGGCAAAAGGGCTGAATTTGGTTGGATGCGCAAAATGGCTGCCAACCAGTGCCACATTGTCAACAACAACATAAACAGGAAGGTATTCATTGGGAAAAGAAGAAGACATGCAGGGCTATGGGGAAAGCACACTGGCTTGATCCACAAAATGGCTGCCACCCACCTGGTCGCAACAAGAAGCTGGAGGCCTAGAACAAAGAACGCATGCAAGCCTATGGAAAAAGCCCTCTGGCTGCCTACACAAAATAGCCATCAGCCACATGGTCCCAACAAGAAGCTGGAGGCCTAGAACAAAGAACCAGCCAGTCCTAGGGCAAAAGCACACTGGCTTCCTACACAGACTGTCCACCAGCCACATGGTCACAACAAGAAGCAGGAGGCCTAGAACAAAGAACACATGCAGGCCTATGGCAAAAGCACACTGACTGCCTACACAAAAAGGCCACCAGCCACATGGTCACAGTAAGAAGCTGGAGGCATAGAAGCAAAAATGCATGCAGGCCTATGGCAAAAGCAAACTGGCTGCCTACACAAAATGGCTGCAAGCCACATGGTCACAACAAGAAGCTGGAGGCCTAGAACAAAGAACGAATGTAGGCCTATGGCAAAGCACACTGGCTGCTTACACAAAATGGCCACCAGCCACATGGTCATTCACAAGCCACAACAACAAGAGGCAGGCAGCCTGTAAAACAAAAAGCACCTGCAGGACTAGTAAGGGCAGTGCACTGACTATGCAAAATGCCCCCTGGCCAGTGATCACATGGCATCTGGTACAAAGGCAACTGCTGATCTATGGCAAACACATAAGCACATACACTGGCCAGGCAAATGAGGCATGGTAAAACAGAGAAAATGTAAATAATTCAGCAATGCCAAAACCGAAAATTATTGGGCTAAAAAAATGTTTACACACATCCTTCAAAGGTATTACCCCACCTAGTCCTGGCTCCTGTACAATGTTTACAAGAAAAAAAATGAAATACCACAGAAAAGCACATTTTGTATTGCAATCCAAATCCTTCCATGGCCTAAATGCTACAAACACTACAGAAACTGTTGTGTCATGCACCCATGACTAGCACTGGAGCTGCTGGCTGGAAGGCCAATTGGCAGACTAGGCCACATAGTGAATGCAATCAATATTTCAAATGTATTCAAATAACATACAGAAAATGTAGTAAACTATGAAACATTTTCCTTCACAAAAGAAGACAAATTAAACAGCAGCCCAACCACCACAACACATGTTAGAAATCCACTAACAGTACAAATAAATCATCCAGGAGCATGGCCCCAATCAAACAAACTGCACCAGCTTTTCAACTTAATAGCAAAATCTCAGAATCAAAGTCCTTAAATCCAATGGGGTATGCAGCAGACACAAAGAGTGATCCTTCTAGCTCCATATCCAAATGAAAAGTGAACAGAGATTGACAAAGCAATGGGAGGAACCTGCTGGACAGGAACAGGAAGTTAAAGACTCTAGGGCACTTCCTTCCAGTTGAAAAAAAGCAAAACAAATAAAAAAAGACTCCTTGCAAAACAAACTACAGCCAAATGTCATTTTAAGGAAATTTCTAACTCCAAATCGTCAGTTCAGGAAGATTTTGAAGCTGCTGAAGGATCTCCCCCTGATTGCTACCATGGTCGATTCTGAACGTTCAGGATCGTGTACAGCAGAAAACATTCCCTGGAAGTTGCTGGCATGCCCGAATTACATATTGGTGACCGCAAAATCTCATGGGAGTATGTGGCTGGCTAACAAATATCGTGGTGCCTGTGAACTGCCCTAAAAATCTATCTATCTATCTATCTATCTATCTATCTATCTATCTATCTATCTATCTATCTATCTATCTATCTATCTATCTATCTATCTATCTATCTATCTATCTATCTATCTATCTATCTACCTATCTATCTATCTATCTATCTATCTATCTATCTATCTATCCATCCATCCAGAGGGAGAGAAAGAGAGAGAGAGAGAGAGAGAGAGAGAGAAAGAGAGAGAAAGAGAGAGAGAAAGGGAGTATCTCTCCCTCTCTCTCCATATGGATACTTTTTTTATGTATGTGGGATTTTCCCTGGGGCCGATCACAGCCCCAAAGGAAACCATACATGTGCAAAAAGAATTATCCCCTACAGGGGGTCGGCTATTCTGTGTGAATGACAACCCCCTGTCAATTTCATTTATCTTTTCAATTTATTTTATAGCCCCCTGATGGGTATGATTGCTCCTACAAGAGAAAAAAACCACAAATGTATTTAAAAATATTGCCCCATGGGTCGGCCTCATTCCACAAGGGTCAACCCCACCGTTCATTCTTCCTTGTCACCTAGTTGGGACTAGTGGGATTCCTGTTCATGGGTCGCTGCACACCCCAATCAACGAGCAGGAATCTGTTTGTGAGAGGCATCTCTGGAAAGAGAGACAAAAATGGGTCTGCATCCCATATGCCAAAAACTCCATCAGACATGGGAGCAGCTCTTAAGTGCTGCTTGTCTTTCCACTTTAGTGGGGGCTGATGATGTCAGCACTCCTCGGGCATGCTGAGGTCACAGAATAAGCGGGAGAGTGGACGGTGAATTCCACATCTCCTCACCCTTTCCTTAAAAAAAATCCTCTTATGCAAGCACTGGAGGATCCTAATTAACTCTCCTCAATGTCAGCCAATGGGTGTTCCAAACACTGGGGAAGTAGTGTTTGTGCCAACCATTGGCCGACACATATCAAAGAGGTTAAAGAGTGGTAGTCATTTATCCATTGTGATGTGTGTGGTCTCCTAAGATTTTAAGTTGTAATATCTTTATTCGGCAATTTTTCACCATAAAAGAATACAAATACATAAAACATTTCACTTCAGTAAAAGATTATAAAATACAGTAAAAACAATGACACATCATTCAACAGTTTACTGGCAGTAAAATCGCCCTTAGCTAATGGGACTTCCAATTTGAAGTTTCAGCAAACGGCAACGTGTCATCCACGCACTTCCTAAAAACTTGGCCACCCCACAGATCATACTGGCAGATGAAGAGTCTGAAGAAAGGACACGTAATGCCTGGCTATGGCACCTCAGCCCAAGTTCCCTACAGACGGGTTTCAACCAGAATTTCCTAGCCCCTTTGTAAGCTGGGCAGGCGAAGAACAAGTGGGCCACCGATTCCTTAGGGGCCGCACAACCCGGGCAACCACGCGAGCAAGCATCTGTATTCTTCCATCTACCCGTAAACTCACACACCGGGAGCGTCCCATATCGCAATTTTAGGTACAGTGCTCGATCCAATGGTTTGGTTATTAAATCTAGAGAGGGTTCCATTTTACGCATACACTTAATAGACAAAAATTGGTCAGTGAGTGAACCCAATTTCCTAGACCTCATAACATTATTCTGTACCCAGTCCCAGTATAGTTTTTTTATGACATCTTTCGGTGGTGGTGACTGCAACTCCCATGCCTCTCTGAGACCCAGCGTGAAAACCAATTCCTTCAGGTTATTTAGCCATGCTATTTTTTTACAGGTGTCCAGTAATAGCAGTTCATCTAGCCCTTCTGCATACTTTGCCAGCTCTTCAGTTCTTCGTAATCGGGACCAGAATAACAACGGGCGAAGCCTCACCAAGTCCTTAACTGATTTTCTACCCAGATCTAATCTTAAGGGGATCATTGGGGTGGAAGTGGGAAGAGCTACCACTTTCCTAAAAAAGTTGTTTTCCGCTCTCATCAAGTCAGAAATCCCTTCAAACCCCCACAGCTCAGAGCCGTAAAGTGCTGCGGGTAGGATCTGGCCCTCATAGATGGTCATAGCTGGGGAGACCGGTTTGCTGGTTGACTCACGGATCTCCTTCAGCGTCACCCCGGATACTCTTTGATGGTTTAATAGCATTTTTGACAAATGATCCTTCCAGGTCATGTGGCTGTTAATTCGGACACCAAGATAGTCAAAAGACTCGACCAGTTCAAGGGGGGCGTTGTTGAGCACAAAATTATTTTTAAATCTTTTCGAGGGAGCAAAGGCCATCAGTTTGGTTTTCGATGTGTTGATGGTTAAGCCTCTGTTGGTGCAGAAGGAGCTAAACCGATTCAAAAGTTTTTGCAAGCCCATCGGGGATTTAGAAATTAATAGGGTGTCGTCAGCGAAGAGAAGTGTGGGGATTCTCTCCCCCACCAGGGATGGAGCATCCGACTCCTCCCCCATTAGATGATCCACCACTCCGTTTACGAATAGGGAGAAGAGGGTCGGAGCCATGACACATCCCTGACGCACTCCTCTACGCACGGGGATCCTATCTGTAAGTTGACCCTGGGATCCCCATCTCACCCTTGCATAGTTCCCCTCGTGTAGCTTAACGATTAGGCTCAGAAGACCACTGGGAATACCCATCTCTCTTAGAATTCCCCATAGTTTTGTGCGAGGGACCAGGTCGAATGCGGTTTTAAGATCGATAAACGCCATATACAAACTACCCTTCATAATAGTAACCGCCTTCCAATATATGGCGAATAGTCGAAAGACCTGATCCATCGTACCTACCCTCCTTCTGAACCCCGCTTGTAAATGGGAGAGGATACTAGCCTCCTCTATCCAGTCGCCTACTCTTGAAATGATGACCCTGCCGACCACTTTCTGAATTATGTCTATCAGACTAATGGGTCTGTAGTTTGCAGGGTCATCTCTAGCCCCCTTCTTGTATACAGTGACTACCTCAGCCCCTTTCCAGGAGTCTGGAACCTGGTGTCCCCTCGTGATCAGATTCATTATAATCGCTATTAGTTTAGCCCAGGCCTCCGGATCCGCCAACAATAGATCCCCAGGGATCCCATCCTGCCCAGCGGCTTTTTTTGGGGTTAGGTGTCTAATCGCCAAAACTACCTCACCCGTTGAGAACAAAAGGTCGTTTTTATCCCCAGGGTCCCCTTCACCCTGGCTATTCACCCCTGGACTAGTTATTTCTTCCGAGTCTCCATAAAGAGATGAAAAATGTGTAAACCATTGCTGGCAAGTTATGTGATCAGCCAATGGTTGCGATCTTCTCTGCCTTGTTCTATTGACCAGTTCCCAAAAGAGGTTTGGGTTCCTGCCACTCACTGCATTGGAAAGATCCAGCCAATGCTGTTCCTCCCACTCCCGTTTGGCCAATGATAATGCTTTCAGGTAATCCTTCCTGGCCGCTCTAACCAGTGGAGGGTCCCCTGAAAGCAGAGCTTCTGTCAGTTTTTTCCTTTTGCTTTTACAAAGGTCATTATACCATACTTTGCTAAGAGTAGAGGGTATAGCAGGAGCCCTATTACCTTTCCTCTTAGTGATAAAGAATTGGCCAACTTGATCTATTGTGGTTTTATAGGCAGAGTCAAGGGAGGGGTATTGGGGATTGACGGTCCGATTTTCACCAACCCATATATCTAAGGTAGAAGACAAGTCCTCAACCATTGCTTTAATACTTCCTATATCGCCCTCATTGAGCTTGGCCTTATCCCATTTCAGCCTACGATTGTTATTAAATGGGATAACTTCTTTAGTTGTTTTTAGGGTGACCACCCCTCGCCTGTCATTCAGCACACCCCAGTGAAACTTGCAACACAGGGGATTGTGGTCACTATCCTGGCTTGGGACGACCTCCATATCAATCAGGTCCGGCCAGAATCCAACATCCATTAGGATGTAATCGATTCTGGACGGGCCCGAAAGTCTATTAAAGGTCCATGCCCCCGACTGGTCGGATATAGTCCTACCATTCAGGGCTCTTAATTTATGGTCCCTTGTCAGTGCATTAATTTGTATGGCTCTAGGCGACCACTTCCTAACAGGGGGCAGAGAGAGAGATGGAATAGACCATTTTGAATCCTCCTCTTCGATTCCTAAAGGGTCGTCTCCGAGAAGGGGTTCAAATGTACAATTAAAATCGCCCCCCACCAGAATTTTAGCTGAGCAGGGGCAATTGGCTAAGGTCAAGTCCAAGGATGTTAGGGTCAAAGAGGGAGAGTCACCCTGTGTCCCTCTTGCATAAACATTAAAAAGGTCTAGCCTGGCAACATCCTCCCCTCCTTTTGCCGAAAGGTGGAGTATATCATTACACTCCACACTATGTCTTGTAACCACCCAGTCCAAATCTATTTTTATCCAGACTATTAGACCGCCCGAAGGTCTGCCCTTTCCCTTACTTACAGCGGGCACGCAGTGGGTGGTATACCCTGATTTATGTAGCGGCACAAAACTCCATGTCTCCTGAAACAGGCAGACATCGAACTGCTCAATTTGTGTGTGCCACTCCGGGATATCTAACTTCCTCTTTAGCCCAGCAATGTTCCAGGAGAGGAGGTTTATTTCCCTCCTTCCACTTGGCCTAGAAGTGTAGCCCACCTTGGGCAACCTCTCATTAACCACCCTGGTCGGGGGGCGCCCCCCCTCCTGGGTTGGTGTAGTGAGGGTTGCAGAACAACCAGCCGTGCTCATCACGGGCCCAGTTGGCCTAGAATCCTCTGTTATTACAATGGTGGTCACCATGTGGTCAGTAGATAGACTATCTTCTTCTTTACCGATGCTACCCCTGGGAGGACGAGAATCCTTAGCCCCTGGAGGTTCATTATCATTTCCCCCCCCCCTTGCCCCCACCTTCAATCGCAGTCTTCCAGTCCTGACAGCTGGGAAAACCGATTGTAGGTATCCAACGGGGTAAAGGGCATCAGATGGTTCATACTAGGACCCTGGTTCAGCATATGTCTATGGGGGACCATGGACCAGGCGGAGTGTAGATCTGGCACCCTAGTCAGCTGATGGCCATACTGAGGTTGATTATTAATGTAGGGTGGAATAAAGGGCGGCCTATAACCTTGTGGTCTGTTTGAATGTTTAGAGTTAGTAACTTTTGACCTGGGATAAAAATATGTTAAGGCCCGTGGGATAACACTGGTTTCGCTAGTCCCAGGTGGCCAGTTTAAGATGTAATCAACTGCCCGAGGGTCTCTAAAATTGACCACCACTAGATCTCCCTCAGTATCTTTAGTTCTACTCCCCAGCCAATTGATCCGTCTTACATGAACTATGTCCCCATCTATGTTTGGTGCTATCGGCCTATGCAACCTTAGCCAATGGATAATTTTGTTTTTAAGGTCAGAAAATCCCTCCTTCTTGTTCTCAGATAGCTGCGGAACCCCCGTTAGGATCACCACGTAGGGCACTGCTTCTGGGGGGATCTCTACTTGTGGGATCCTTTTATGAGGCATTCTGCTTTTTCCATCATCCCCATGTGCACTTTGATTGTTACTCGTCGGGGCCTTTAGGGGTGGTTTTGAGGGGCCTGCTCCCAAGTCAGTAGCTGATGTTTTAGGTTGTTTAGATGGCAGTATATTATGAGTTGGGGGCACAGCTCCCCCCGAGGGCTGACAAGTTTGCTTAGCCGGAGCAGGAGTGGGAGGAATTCTAGATTTGCTTTGAGGTGTGGTTGGAGGGGGTATCGGCTGTACCACCACACTTCCTTTATTTTTGGTATGGGAAGCCATACTAGTAATGGCGGCTTCCAATATAGTTAATCTAATTTCCACCTTTTTAATAGACTCATTAATGGGTAGAAGGAGAGATCTTAACAAAAATTCCAGATTCCCTGATACTGAGGAAGGAAGTGGTGGTGAAGTGATAGGTGGGGTGACTCTAATATTATTATCAGGGACCTCCTCTTGTCTGGTTGCTAAAGATGGACAAGGACCCGGAGAAGCAACTACCTGTGGAGTGTGTTCCTGCTCAACTGCTGTAGGGGTCTCAGTTGTGATCGAAGTTTTAATCCCTTTACCAAAATCAGCGTGCGATGTTTTTGCTTTACCTGTTACCACCCTTTGTTTCCTTCTTTTTTTACTAGGGGGCGGGCGATGGATCTGGGCAACAGGGTAAATGTTAACTTTCTGCTTCCTAGATTTGGATTTGTCGGCCACACGACTAACACTAGGGGTGGGTGAAACAATTATAATATTATCCTCAGGCAAACAAGGAGTGGCTACGAAGTCACGAAACAATAGGGGGATACCATCTTGACTTACATTTTCCTCGCTTAGGCCATTCGAATCACCTTCCCGGTTCAATTCAAGTAGACTATCAGTGAGGGATCTGTGTTTCATATTCTCTACAGAGCGGCGCCGCTCTGCCCTACGCTCTGCTAGGATGGAATCCTTATCTCCCTCGCTCCTCTTGGGAAAGTAATTCTCCAGGGATCCATTACGTAATCTAGATTTTTTCCCCGGGGTTTCTGCTTCTGTTGCCCTATCCATTGTATAACGAACACTGACCTCCGGTCACCAAATGAAAGCGGTCAGGCCCTGCCCGGCCTCCTTCGGCCCCGGACGGCCACAGACGGTCCCGCCCTTGTCCCGGGCTTCTCCCGGGACGCTCCCGCGCAGCGGGAAAGTTACTTGGTTTTTATAACTGGGGGATTGAGAGATGAGGGGGTGGAGCCGGCAGGGAGAGCAGCCCAGGTGGTAACGGGCGCGCGGGGGCTCCTGGTCCTTGGAGTCCCCCGCTGGAAGCTCGCAGCCCTGCCGGTCAGAGGGACACCCAAACCCCCGCAGAGAGATGGAGCACAGCAAGGCTGTCAGCCGCGCAGCGGGACCCGCGGAGCGGGTCCGGCCAGTCGCAGCGGCAACAGCGGCAGCAGAAAACAGGGAGCCGAGTTCTTCAACGAGTCCAGGTGAGGCTTGTGCAAGGAGGGATCCACTTGTCCAGTATTCGGCCGCCGGTTTTAACAAGGATGGGGGTGGAGCCGGCAGGGAGAGCAGCCCAGGTGGTAACGGGCGCGCGGGGGCTCCTGGTCCTTGGAGTCCCCCGCTGGAAGCTCGCAGCCCTGCCGGTCAGAGGGACACCCAAACCCCCGCAGAGAGATGGAGCACAGCAAGGCTGTCAGCCGCGCAGCGGGACCCGCGGAGCGGGTCCGGCCAGTCGCAGCGGCAACAGCGGCAGCAGAAAACAGGGAGCCGAGTTCTTCAACGAGTCCAGGTGAGGCTTGTGCAAGGAGGGATCCACTTGTCCAGTATTCGGCCGCCGGTTTTAACAAGGATGGGGGTGGAGCCGGCAGGGAGAGCAGCCCAGGTGGTAACGGGCGCGCGGGGGCTCCTGGTCCTTGGAGTCCCCCGCTGGAAGCTCGCAGCCCTGCCGGTCAGAGGGACACCCAAACCCCCGCAGAGAGATGGAGCACAGCAAGGCTGTCAGCCGCGCAGCGGGACCCGCGGAGCGGGTCCGGCCAGTCGCAGCGGCAACAGCGGCAGCAGAAAACAGGGAGCCGAGTTCTTCAACGAGTCCAGGTGAGGCTTGTGCAAGGAGGGATCCACTTGTCCAGTATTCGGCCGCCGGTTTTAACAAGGATGGGGGTGGAGCCGGCAGGGAGAGCAGCCCAGGTGGTAACGGGCGCGCGGGGGCTCCTGGTCCTTGGAGTCCCCCGCTGGAAGCTCGCAGCCCTGCCGGTCAGAGGGACACCCAAACCCCCGCAGAGAGATGGAGCACAGCAAGGCTGTCAGCCGCGCAGCGGGACCCGCGGAGCGGGTCCGGCCAGTCGCAGCGGCAACAGCGGCAGCAGAAAACAGGGAGCCGAGTTCTTCAACGAGTCCAGGTGAGGCTTGTGCAAGGAGGGATCCACTTGTCCAGTATTCGGCCGCCGGTTTTAACAAGGATGGGGGTGGAGCCGGCAGGGAGAGCAGCCCAGGTGGTAACGGGCGCGCGGGGGCTCCTGGTCCTTGGAGTCCCCCGCTGGAAGCTCGCAGCCCTGCCGGTCAGAGGGACACCCAAACCCCCGCAGAGAGATGGAGCACAGCAAGGCTGTCAGCCGCGCAGCGGGACCCGCGGAGCGGGTCCGGCCAGTCGCAGCGGCAACAGCGGCAGCAGAAAACAGGGAGCCGAGTTCTTCAACGAGTCCAGGTGAGGCTTGTGCAAGGAGGGATTTTTGGTGATTGCCAGTACCTGCATGTCTCACAAATAACATTACATTGTTTACTCTTCCTTTCTGTAGAATTGGTCTTGGGAATTCATAAGCAACATTTTGAGTAATATTTAGATTTGTTTTATAATTTTCTAAGCAGTATTTACCACTCTTATGTGACCAAAAGTGTAATAGTTATTCAACTAGTTTGTTGTTTTGCTCTTTCTTTGAAATGTTGCAAGTGACACAGCAATCAATAAAATGTAGAAGAGCTTCATCAGAGTTGTATCCAGATTTTGATGCGTCTTTGATCTGGAAAACATATGAATGTTTGGTGCAACTCTTGCGTGATACTCTTTTCACCAAAATAGATCAAAATAAATCAGGTTCTTCACCAATGGGATTTTTATTTTTGTTGGTTAAGTAGTGGAGCATAGCTTGAAATGTGTGGCTGGAATATCTGCAAACTTTGGCAGGATTCAAATAACATCATTAGCATTTGAGTCAAGAGGAATGTGTACAAGTCATCCTATCTGTACTCAGCACAGTCTAAAGTAATAAACCAAGTAGGTGGTTCTAAATTTCTGAGCATAGATTTCAGTTCTTGGTCTCCTCAAAATTAGTATTAATGGGTGCCTCATTGGCATGTCATAATATTGGATCACATTAGATTCTAGATTATCATCTTTGTTGTGCATGTGTTGAACTAAATCCTGTGCTATGATATCAGTAAAGCCAGTTTCATTTCACATCATATGCAACAGCATAAGAAGTGAGTGAGTGAAAGTTCACTTTCATATAGCAGTGTGAAAGTATAAGGAATATCTTGCCACGACTGTGGATCCTCTGACTATGATCCTGTAGCTCGATACTCAGATGCAGAAATTCGGATTGGACAATCATTAAATCCTCCACCTTTTTCTGTGGGGAATACATTTGGATAGCATCTTGCTTCTAGTGTTTTTTTCACACCCTAATATGCTCTCCTCTAGCTTCCTTAATCTAATGCAGTTCTAAAGCATCACTCATCATTTCGATGGAATGCAGTCGGTGTATACTGAAATATTTATTCTGCTTGTTCCTCAGTAATAAACTCAGAATGACAGTTTTGACTTTCTTTTCCACATGAGAGGTATGTAGAGATGAGGTTAGCAATGTCCATATTTTTTGAGTAAATGTTTATTTCTCTGAAGGCACTGTATTGCTTTCTGAGCTTCCTATACACTTACTAATTCTTGCCAATAGTTTTTGTCTTTTGTAGGTATTCTATTGACAAACCAAAGATGGTTACTCTATTTTGTGTTGTATGCCAAGAGTAGGTATGTGTTGGTGAAATATAAAGGTAGCAAAACAACTTTACCTTTCAGTGCACACATTTATTCATATGGCTGAAACTTTCCAGATTTTGGTTGCATTCGACCAGAGGGTTGAATAGGATGGAATGTTTCTATTAAAATGCTTTCATATACAATAAGTTGCTGTAGTTCCAACGGTATTGGATACATTTTCCAATTATTATGAATTCCACATCAAGGCGTGAAACTATCGTCTAGTTTTGCAAGACAAAATTACATATTACATTATAATTAGGCTGTGGGGTTTTAGGTTTAAAGTTATAATAACTGATAAAACCCCACTGAAAGAAAAATAGCCCTCACCAGTGAAAACATATAAACACTGAAAAAACACCTGGACAACCACAAACCAAATGCCATTCAAAGAAAGGAAAAAGAAAGTGAAAGAGTCATTTTTTTTCTTCCTGAAGGGGTCAATACAATGTAACTCTGTTATACAAGTAGCAGTAAGAAAGACTGGCTAACATTATTCTGCTTGAGTTTTGTTCTTTAGGGATGCCACTAAAATAGTGTTTCTTCTTCCTTTTACTTTTTCAGTTTTGTGGCCTTTGGTCTAAAGATGCAGGGTTTAGTTTCATGTTTTAGGTCTAGTTTAATTATTTTATACACTATAGAGAATCAGGAAATATCAAACTCATATTTGACATTTTGGTTGCATTTGATTCTTTCACCGATAGGTAAAATGGCTGGTTTAATAAAAATCTTTCTTAATATGTGTCATCACATTTACTCACAGAGAATGGGTAAAAACCTTTAATACATCAGACCATAGTTTCTAGTGGGTCAGTATTGATAGTAGGTGAATTGCCAACACCTCAGGCTTTAAACATTCAATGCAAGGTATAGTGACAAGTATATATGTCACCAAGCATCTGGGATAGTGGTGAAAACATGACACGAGACTTTTGGAAAACATGGAACACAGTGTCACTTGTAATGCTCTGCAAAAAAGGTTCTTTCCTAGTTCAACAAAGATTGGAGTGATATTGTTTGTTTTTGAAGTGATTCAGCTACGTATATAAAAAAGTTGTGTGACAACCTGTCAAAATTGATACCCGAGCTGAAGTGATTCCCTGTAGTAGATCCTTGCCACTTGTTAGATGGTTTGCTGAAAGCATCTTTACAATCTTAAGAGTTAATGAGGGGTGCTATTGACTTTTTAGTCCATTCTGGTGCACTGGTTTCTAATGGACAGGAACTAAAACGCAAATATTTATCATTTCGTGCTTTATGTGGCATCAAAGAAAGAGTCAATGGGCTAAGAATGCTGAGCGGTCCTTTTCACAGAAGTTTACATGGGAAGGTAAGAGCGAGCACACCTGACCCAAAGACTCACTGAAGAAGTATTGTATGGTGTACTACAATAATATTAATTTGCAAAAATCTATTTGGCCTCATATACACTATAAGTACACTGTCTATATACCATGTTCTTCAGTGCAGAAAGCAAGCAATAACAAAAGCAAAACGTTCCATAAACACCGGAAAAACACTTTTTCTGTTGTTTTTGTGGTGCGAAAATGTGTAACCACTGATAACAACTGTTTTTTAAGATATTGAAAACACTGAAAAAAAAAAACCAGAATTTATTTACCAAAAACAGAAACTGAAAACAGGAAAGCCTAATTATAATCACACATATGGTATTTTTCATGAGCTATAGAAAGAGAGTAAGATTTCTCCATGCTAATTTATCTTCGATTTCCGTTTCGTCAAGGATATTACAAATTTGTATTTGCTTCTTATAATGTAATATGTGGCAGCAAATGCAAATCTGATTACATATTTCTGAAATTCTCTCTTGATATTGAAGAATATTCATGTTATAATTGGTCAATCCATTAATGTATTTTCTTATTCATTGTATCTATCTATCTATCTATCTATCTATCTATCTATCTATCTATCTATCTATCTATCTATCTATCTATCTATCTATCTATCTATCTATCTATCTATCTATCTATCTATCTATCTATCTATCTATCTATCTATCTATCTATCTATCTATCTATCTATTATTCTGAGTGAAAACGATATTGTTGCCAGAGAGTGGCTCAAAGTATTTAGTTTGATGTAGTAAGTAATAAAGATGACTTGGGCTGGATTTGATTTTTAAGTAGTGAAGACAATGTATAAGTCATTAGAAATGTCCTTAGCTTATGAATGGATTCATCTCCAGTATTACACATAGAAGTCCATTCCATTCACATACAGGTTTTTTTCTTTGCTCCTGCAAGTTGTCAATAGACATGGTACTTTCTTTGTAATTTATTTATTTTTATATACATTTCTATATAAAACTTAATAAAACCAACCTTTAGATGTGACAGAAAAGAAACAATTATTCTTTTTATGGTCTCTTCATGAAAGCATGGTTCAGTGCTTGAGTTATGTCCCCAGGTTCCTAGAAAAATGTTGCACAAGTTTAGTTTTGTTAATTGTTTTGTGAATTTTTTGTATTTTGTAAGTTGAAATTAAATAGTTCAGAGTTTTCATTAAATTCATAATAAAAAGAAGGAGCTAATACAAGCCCTGCCTTGGGCTTGATCGGAGAGTCAATTATAGAACATCGAGCAGAGACTCGGGCTGATGGAAAAAATGCAAGGCAGGCTACAACGAAATTGGAAGGAGCAGTACAGAAAGTAGGGAAAACTTGTGTGGAGATTGGCGAGCGGCTTAACACCGTGGAAGAGAGAACTTCAGCTGTTATAACTGAACTGACTGCTGCGAGAGAACAGACAAAATATCATGATGCTCAACTAACTGATGCCATGTGGAAACTGGAGGATCTGGAGAATCGTCAGTGTACAAATAACCTCCGCTTCCTCAGAATCAAAGAAGGCTTGGTAGGGAATGACATACAATTTTGTATTCTAGACCTTCTCAAAGAAGCTTTTCCAGAGCTTACAGGGTTGGATTGGTTGTAATGCTATGGCAGGCTATATTTGAGAAAGCTGCCCTGAGGCTAGAAGACAATATAAGGAGTCTTCTTTTTTCGTCCACCCTGATTTTTGTCATATAACAGTGGAACATAGATGGCGACAATGGCAGATAATCAAGCCTTATCAAGAAGCCCGATTTGAGGCGTTTTGCTCACCCCAGCTAGACTGAAATCAATAGTCAGAAGGTCTGTTAAGTTTTTTATCTCTGAAATACTAGCCAGAGAGTATTTGGATCAGGCTCTGGCTGAGAAAATAAGCATATAGATATTTAAGGTTTACCAGCTAAAAGGATCTGGGATAGACTTTATACGAGTGGGGTTTCTCTAATACAGATGGTATACCTCACTTTAACCCCTTCTTTCCTTTTTCTCATTTTCTCTTTTTTATATAATACATGCACTATTTTGGCTGGCTCTTTTTACCTTATCTTTGGACGGCTTTGTCTTTCACAGTGGGTTCAGTGGGTGTGAGGGGGGT
The DNA here is from genome assembly GCF_964261635.1 of Lissotriton helveticus. Taxonomy (NCBI): domain Eukaryota; kingdom Metazoa; phylum Chordata; class Amphibia; order Caudata; family Salamandridae; genus Lissotriton; species Lissotriton helveticus. The sequence continues at coordinate 211,390,489 of NC_136058.1, forward strand.
TTAGGGGTGGGTATTGCAGTGTTTCCTGCTTTCTCTATCATACAGACCTGGTGGGTCTGGCTGCTTTCAATGGTGGGGGGGGGGCAGGTAAATTATGATCTTTGAGGTCTTTGAAAAATCTTCATCTGAATGATTTCAATGTCAAGAAGACTGCAGGGAGGTATCTTGCCATGAGGCAGGAATGCTATGAATATAGTGAAAGTGTAGGTCGATATCTGGAAGTCAGGGCAAGACAACATGTGGCAGCAGGGCATATAGAGTAGGTCAGGAATATGCAAGGAAGAGTAGTCTCAGATCCTGCTGAGATCAGGTAGGCCTTCAGGGAATTTTTCTAAGGATTTATGTAAGGCTCTGCCTGTAGGGGATCCCCAAGTGCATTTTGAACAGGTGGATTTTGTAGCCTAGGGTGAGAGTCTCACAGGAAGAGGGTCTTTTACTGGGGTCGGATATTTCTCAGGAAGAGTTTCAGATGGCTCTCCAAGACCTCCCATCAGGTAAACCTACAGGGACAGACTGTATACCTTTAGAGTTCTACAAAGTCTTTTATAGAGAGATTTGTCAGGAAATGCATGGACTATTTAGGGAAGTTAGGGATGGGGCTGCACCACCAGGATCTTGGGACACCGCCAACAGGGTAATTCTTTACAGAAAGGCAAAGACCCTATCAGCCTGGGGTGCTATAGACATATCACAGTTTTAAACAGCAATGCCAAATTAAATTCTAAAATCTTTGCAGCCCAACAGGGGAGGGGCATGGTAGACCACATTAGGCATGTCATCTCATTATTTGATGCCACAGAGGTCATGGCAAAGCCCATGGGGGTCATTTTTTATGGTTTAAATTGTTTTATTGAGTTTTTTGTGTCAAGCAGTAAACACAACACCCACCTACGACCACTAGCTGGTGTGGAATAGCATAGCTGATGGGGTCGCTTTATTAAACACCGAGAAGGCTTTTGACATTGTGTCATGGAGATATCTCTGGAGGATTTTGGAGGCTAATGGCCTTGGGGTAACTTTTATCAAGGCAGTATGGGTTTTGTATACTAACCCTACTGCATGATTACGAATAATGGGGGACAAATCTGAGCCATTTTCAATTGGTGGGGAACACATCAGTGGTGTCCTTCCTCTCCTTTGCTATTTGCACTAATTATACGTCTCTTCCTTAGATGGTTGGAAGCCTCCACTGACATTATCCCTGTTAGCTTGTAGGGTTTGGACACTAAGCTATTGGCTTATGCTGATGACGTGGCTATAATTAATACAGCTCCTGACAGAACATTGTGTAAAGTGGAAACCATAGCTGATCTTTGGGGACTCAATCAGGTTTTTGACTGAATGGGCTGCCTTCGATTGTAGGATTGTTGAAGAAGCAGTCTACCTAGGAATACATATTACAGCGATGTTTGAAGCTATAGTAGATCTAAACCTTTCCCCTATAATGGGGAACATTAAGAATGATCTCAGTCGATGGGACGATTTGAAGCTGTCAATTATGGGGAGGTGTAACTTAATCAAAATGATTAACTATTGTAGACTTTCATACGATCCCCCTGGAGATACCCAATGACTGATTTAAGCAAATCTTACCTGTGTTACAAAAAAGAGAGCAATAAAGATGTGACTACAACTATGTTTGAATCTGCTGAATGCACAAATAGTTCCTGAGTAAGTTTCGGAATAGTGTATGTGCCCCTGTAGCTGTCTGACAAAGCATTGTAACAGCACTACAACACCCAGAATTTGAGAACAGCACATCATATAGATACATGTAAATATGTCCACATCTTCTAATGCCTTGCTAACTAAAGGTTTAACTCTTAATCTACAGTTTTTTTTACTACTAATTACACCATGTAGTAAGCAGAAAATGTGCAACATAGTAATTCAAACCATTCAGCACTGAAACCTCTAATCTGGCAGTGACAGATTCTCTCAGGCAGACAATAGATTTAGGGGGCTCAGTGATACTGATTCTCCTTGATCTCTCTGCAGCTTTTGATACCATCTCCCATGTAAAGCTGACGGAGAAACTATCCTCTTGTGGTATCCAAGGGGCAGCCCTTAAGTGGCTACAACATTTTCTGTCTGAGAGAACTCAAACTGTCATGTTAGGACCTTATACTTCTGCTAAAATGCTTCGAGAGAAGGACGTTCCACAAGGCTCTTGTTTGAGTCCTACTCTCTTTAATATATACATGGCCCCCTGGCAAGGATAGTCGAGCAGCTGGGTTTTGAGATCATCTCATATGCAGATGATACACAGCTTATGTTCACCATCAAACCAAACCCAGAGCTAGAGAAATCTGTTTTGCCATGGGAATGCAGGCGATCTCCAATTGGATGACAGGAAACTGCCTCCAATTAAATCTGGAAAAAACAGAGATCATGCTAATGGGAAAAGCCTCGGACAACTGGTCAGACGATTGGTGGCCTATCTAATTAGGCAAAGCTCCTACCCCCAAATACTCAGTAAAAAGCCTGGTATAAAACTGAACCGGACATTGACCATGAAGGACCACATTGCGGCCACAACCAGCTCTTGCTATTATAGTCTACGACTACTTCAAAACATACTCCTATTCATGCCTACCCCTCATCGTAGGACTTTAGTACAGGCCATGGTAACTTGTCGTTTGGACTATGGCAATGCTTTGCTGGCAGAGGTGGAAGAGACCCTCCTGGCTAAACTACAAGTGGTACAGAACACAGCCGTGAGAATGATCCTAAATTATCCCTCTGGATCCCCTTCGATTCCGCTACTCAGAGAACTACACTGGGTATCTGTGAAAAAGAGATCCTTTTTCAAAATCTGTTGTTTAACCCACAATGCTCTAAATGACAGAGGTCCTCCTTATTTACAAAGAAAACTTCTAAAATACTGTCCCTCCAGGAGGCTTAGATCCAGCACATTGGGTCTTCTTCAGGTTCCTCGAATTCGGCTTACCCGGACCTGTGGCAGAGCCTTCTCATATCTTGCACCAAGTTATTGGAATCAGCTCCCCCAGGCTTTGCGAGCAATCTCCAGTTATTGTATTTTTAGAAAACAGTTGAAAGCCTTTTTATTTTAATCTGCCTCTTCTGTGCTTTAATTTCATCAGGACAGCGCCGAGATGCCCCAGGGTGAGTTGAGCGCTTTATAAACCAATAACATAACATAACATATAACATAGATTAGTTAGCAGAATTGAGGTATAGGCCCTTTGATTCAGAAACCGTATAATATTCTGTCCCTGAAAGCATAGAAATTACGGTTTCAACATCCCAAACATCTGAATGTAACCCATGTACTATTACACCACCCATAGAAATTTTAAACGCATAAAGTATTGGCAGGATCTTCGTAGGGCGAATATATTGAAAGGAACTTTGTCCCAAACAATTCCATCAGTCACTGGAATAGTTGAAATTTTGAATAGGGACAAGTCTCTTTTCAGTTTATGCAAAGAAGAATGGGGGACCGACACAATAGAACATTCTGGGAGGTATTGGCCATTGATTAACAGGAAAACAACTGTTACAAACTAATCGACATGAACACATGATAAGTGTGTGTCAGCCATGAAATTACAAATAAGATGTGTGCTGCAGGAGTGTCTCGATCAGAAGAACTTTCTGAAGAAAAATGATCTTGATCCATATAATACCCAGAGGTGCTTAGTTGAAAAACCGAAGGCTCAGATTCAATAACAGGTCTTGAAAAGACCAAAAGAGGAAGAGCCACCAAGAGTGAATCAGTATAAATAACTTCAGCTGTAGAAGATGCAGTAGTAGAGACTCCTCTCACTTCAGTCCTGTTGATGGTTGAGAACTCAGTCCCCCCTTTCCCCTCCATCCGGGGAGAATCAGCAACGGTTGCACTCATGGGCTGCATAGGAATGTCCTGTAGAGTAGCACAGACATCCCATGACTTACTATTGAGTATTGGACGCATGTTGTAATTTCACATGTTCAATTGAAACAAAGATTACAGTTCTTGTATCTTGAAATCCATGGACAGACACTGGAGCATGGTAGGATGGGATGAATTTCTTTTTAATCACCATCTTCTCTCAAACAAGCTCTTCAATTTTTTTAATACAGGCAGAAACCTGAGGCTTTACGTCTGCACTTGGTGAGAGAGACAGATGAAAGTGTTTGCTTGATTGTACATCTCTGAACTTTTGTAGGTCCTGTAAAACAGCACAGAGTTATCAACGTCAAAGGTTGTGGCAGCCACCACAACATCTGGACTATCATAGTCTGTAACATACATCTTGATGCCAAAGTGAACTTTGTCTGGGGTCTGCCCACTCAGAGATCTTTTAAGGAGGTTATTGAGAGCCTGTTAAACCCAGCAGAGGTGGTTGACCCAACTACATCCAGCACCTAATACTGTAGCTGTTAAGGGCTGCTTTAAGAAATGGTTCATTCTTTCCATAACAGAATTGTCATCTGAACTTTATGGAGAAGAATAATGCACCTGGTCACCAGGGAACATCATTGAATCCCAGTACTCTTTGGACGTGAAAGCCGGACCCTGGTCTGAGTGAAATGCATGGCATGCAAATGTCCTGATAAAGACAATCAGATCTGTAACACCTTCAAGTGCCGCTACAACTAAAGCATGTCTGCGGTCTAGGTTGGAAATCAAATGATCGCCATTCCCAGGAACTGTTACAAAAAAACATTCTGGTAATTTAAATGATTAGAAGGAATACACTTTGGTAAAAGGGTTCAGTTTTTAATTGCATTCATGACAGCCAAGATATGGGTGTAGCCCATTGTATCCATCTAGGATGGAGAGCTTTATCATTTGGAATGCCAGCTTTGGTGACAGCCTGTAAGGCTGGCACCAGAGTAATGACAATAATGTGTTTCCCTTGAGCAATTGGCCATTCTTTAAGAGTAGCCATCTGCAAGCCCGTCATTATTTTCTCAGTGAAAGCAGTTTCCTCTCCAGAATGTAAATGCGATTTATATACTATAGGCACTGTTTCACCTTTGTTAAGTGCAGGGGCTAAGGTCAGTGCCCATTTAGCTGCATAACCTTTTTTTGACTTCGTCAGGGACAAGGGCAGAAAAGGAAGGAAGGAAGAATCACACCCTCTTCTTGGGAGGAAGTGAGTACAAATGGTGGGGACCAATCAAACTCTGTTAATAAGATGTCATACGCCCAAACAAATTTTCCCACAAAATTGCTTTAATGGTGCATCTAACAACACCTTAAGTTTGAATATCTAAATGATATTCTCAGTCTAGAGGAGCCACATGTGTATCCATGGTTTCAACTGTAAGAAAGGTATCAGTTGCTTTCACTACCCAAAACTCCTGGAGATTCCAGTGCACCATGGTGACTTTTGTCATGCTGCCGAGAAGAATCACCAACCATCTCCTGTTCAGGATAAGGGTTTTCACTGTCTGTGGCATATTTAGCAGTCAAAGCCACAACTTTATGTTTCTGAAATGGGGCTCCATATTAAGGAGTCTTTATCCTCTTTCGTTACATTCACGTCAGACCAGCATTGTGACTCCTTTTTTGGTTTCAGGTACTGTGTTTAGATCTTTTTCCTCTGTTGTGCAGCTGATCAGAGGATTCCTCTAAGAAATGAGGAGAATGTGATTCAGGAACATGATACCTGTCGTGGAGTCAGACACAAAAATTGTACCGACTCTCGGACGACTTCGGGGGCAGAGAACCTCTGTAAGGTTTGCCTTTTTGTTGTTGTTTAGATTTATCCCATGGTTTTCAGCAAACTCATGGGCTGGTCTAGTATCCTTGTCAATGCTAGGGATTTCAAGTGGTGGAACTTAAGGTCTGGTTCCCAAATATTGCATCCCAAGGATGTGTATACATTAGCAATAATAATAGGCGACTAACGTGCACGTTTTGCTACCGCCACATCACTATGTCACTGGCATATAGCCAGAGATGCTGCTTCACCTTTAACATTAGAAAGAATAAGTTTGTAGACTGCGGGACAATTACCCATTTTCTTCATCCCCGAAGCTCATTTTGTATTCGTTTAACATTTTTAGGTAAAATGGACATCGAGGGAGTGCCATGACTATCTGTCATGGCACGGTGTAGACGGTGGCAAAAATTGTCCCCCAGGTGTTATAGTCTTCTAGAGTGGGAACCATCCCAGCAGGTAAGCACATAGTTAAAATATGTGCTTGTCTTGTGGTTCCATAAGGAAAAACACAGCTTCAAGTTGATCAAATTTTGATAAATTTCCACATGATTAGTCTGTCTTTTGTCCACAACTCAAAAAACAATTACAGGACTGGCAACAGATACTGCAGGCAACTGAGCTTGCCCTTGAGGTCTAAGTGTAGCTTAACCAGCTAACAATGTACTTCAAATCAATTGATTTAGGCACCTGTAAAAGATGCAGACAACATTGTACAAAGCTTGAGTTTGTTCAAGATTTAAAGTGCTCAATTGAGGGTATCCAGCTATTGCTGGCCAAGTAGTCCCTTCCTTCAGGTCTAAATGGACGGTGTGTATAATCCCTGAACCGGTGATAGTTCCAAACCGGTTGGGTTTAAAGCAAATTCAATGGAGAGTGATAAACAATCATCGGCAAAGTCGAGTAATCCGGATTACTTGACTTTGCCCAGACGCGGGGTCGACGCCGTACACTGACACATTGATGACCTTATCGTACTCTCCAATTATCCTGCCTATATTGATGCCTGTTGAATTTTGCCTATGACTAGGACCTGAGCCCTGAAGAGTCGGAGATTCTTGTTTCTCAGACGAAACACGTGTCCGCTGGCTGTTCTCTCCGCCAACACACATTAAAAGAGTAGAGGATTAGGATTAAGAACTGTGTAGGACTGACTACCGTAAACCTTGCAGAGCGCCATCACCTCCTGTATACTAAAACCCTAGCTCCTCACACCATAATGTTGTTTGACCTTACATAGGCTGTTCTGACTAAATCCTAGGAAAAGTATAAAATGGGAAAACATGTTCTGGTTCTGTACGAAAATACAAGGCTGAACAAAACAAGTGAGATATTTAGCAACGTGTGCAAAACAAAAACAGGCTACAACATGCATGATTAGGCTAACAGGGAAAATTACAGTGGGCCAAGAGAGAAACACACCTATCTAGGGGCTTATAGGTAGGTTAAGTATGGAAATTTTAGGGGTCATAGCACATGCATTTGTGCCTGATTAGGAGAGTCCCAGTGCACAAAGTCAAAAAAACACCAGCATCAGCCCAAAAACATGGAGACGATTATGCAAAAAGAGGCATTTTCCTACATCATACTTATAAAAAGCAAAACAAGGGAAGAACTTGAACATGTCACATGTCACATGGCATAAGTTAATCAATGGCTGTTTTTTCATTCCAACTACCCATTTAATGTGAGTACAGCATATTTGTAAACTAATACATAAGTTAAGTATGTCAATTAGGAGTATGGACAACATTTTTAGGGGTCAGAGTACATGCATTTGTGCCTGATTAGGAGAGTCCCACTGCACAGTCAAAAAAACACCAGCATTAGTACAAACAAAATGAAGATGATTATGAAAAAAAGAGGCACTTTCCTATATCATACTTATAAAAAAACAAAACAAGGGAAGAACTTGAACATGTGACATGTCACATCTTGTAAGTTACTCAATGGGTGATTTTCATTCCAACTACCCATTTAAAATGAGTACAGCATATTTGTAAACCAAATGTAATCTTAACAGAGGTATTGTGTTCTCTGGGGAATTTCTGAATTTTCGTTATTCATTTTAAACACGGGAGCACCTTTCAATAATATTGGGGTAGGACTTTTGTAAGAAATTGAGTTACTGGTAGAGGGGGTGAACCCCTCCTCAAACAGGAACCACAGTCTTTGTCATGGTTAGTTCACAAGCAAACCCTATTTTTTTTCCCTGAGTTTTATATATCGTGAACTTGACCCGAAGGTTTCAGAGAGCTTTACATGAGCACCAGTTGCTTTAAACAAGGACACATTCATTTTTGTTGGGCACGGGGAGATTACGTGATTTGCCCAAAATAACAGGATGTTGAGCATTGTTGCTGGGAAGTATTTGTGCAGCACTTCAAACACTACCAAGTGAAAACACACCACGAAAGGATCCCACACAAGGTAAGAAAAATAGAAAAATATTTAATTATTAAAAAACAAGACAAAAATGACAAAAATCCATTCTGGAGGTATGTGCCACAAGCACAAACCGCCAACTGTGGATATCTGGTTGCGCCAGACCAGGACAAGTGAAAGTTCAGGCCAACCAGGCCAACTATGCTGGAGCGCAGGCTGGCTACAGGAACTAATCCAGGGCTGTTATAGAAGAGTACTTTTAATTCTAGTTTTCAGGGCGTTGTAACGTCCGCTGTCGAGGATGGGTCATGCAGCTAAGACGATGCATGGGTTACGTTGAGGATCCCGTCGACAAGAGCTTGCAATGGAAATTCTGGCATTGAAGATGCATTGCACAGTCCAGGTGATGCGTCAGTTCACAGGAGATGTGAGGCTGTGGTGCAAGAGCCTGCATTGTCGTCTAGCCTGCATCGGGAAAAGATTGCACAGGTGGTAGCTCTGATGCAGCAGTGGGGTTGATACAGAGTACTTTGCTTTGGGAGAACCCTCACAGCAGAAGTGATTCCTTGGTTCTGATGGTAATCTATTGAACAGCAGAGGTGATGCAATAGTTCTCCTGGAGATGCACAGCGCAGCAGGGGAGATGTATCTGTTCTGTTGGATCCACTGCTGAAGTGGCAGGGCACTTTCAGGCCCACTTCCAAGTGTCCAGGACTGGGATGACACTATTTGGCAAGGTGGTACTCACAGGTTGCAGAGTCCAGGTACAGGGTTCAAGTTTGTTGAAGACTTCTGTCTCTGATGCTCAAACCAGAAGACCAGTCAACTAGCCCTTGGAGTCACTTTGGGGTTCTGGGTTCAACAGATGCAGGTCCAGTCCTTCCCACCCAGGTAAGAGGGCAGCAGGTTAGTACAGCAGGACAGCAGTTCCTTCAGAGCAGTAGTACAGCAGAGTGACAGTCCTTTCAGCAGAATAGCCATCCTTCCTGGTAGCATATCCACAGGTCCAAATATGTACTGAAGAGGTGGTGTCTGAGGTCCAATATTTATACTTTGGGTCCAAAATGTATACTTGGTGCTCTTCCTCTGGAAGGGGGTGAAGCTTCTAGAGACCCCTCCCCCCTAGGTGTAAGGCATCGCTGTCCTCCCTGCCCTGGCCCTAACTTGTCTGGCATTGCAATAGACTAGTGACAAATCATTTGTGAAAGTGCTCAGGCAGAGACTTTGTGGTGTGCAAGTGTGGTAGCAGACAGTTCCTCCCCCTTGTTAACTCAGAGTGGTCCAGAATGACAACACCAATCTCCCCTTTTTCTCCAATTTCAGGGAGCAATGCACAAACACCAACTGACAGTTACACCTAATCATGTGCCCCACTACCAGGCTGCTAACACCAAATGGTCAGGTCAAGAAAATGCCAACTTCCTAAAAATCGCATTTTCAGAATTGTGATGACAAGCCCAACTTGATCATTAAAGAGGGCTCTTAATTCCAATTCTTTAGACAACAACCTTGACCTGTCAGGATGGTACAGCTTTATAAATGTTATGTTGGGACCATTTATTAAGTGCACATATCACCCCGAGGTGTCTCATGGCACTGTAGCGGGCCAATTAGGGATGAGTCCCAGCCATAGGAAGATGGACTAGAATAACCAGATGTTCAGCTACTTTTTAAACTGTTTATGATTTGAACTGGTACAGATATGTGTTGGAAGCTTCTACTATTGTTAAGGGGACAGGTCGGAGAAAGATCTATCACAATTTCTGGCAGATTGAACTCTCAGAGGGGTCAGAAGGTGTTTCCTCCTGACCTGAGGTTCTTTCTTGATAAATACCACTTGAGTTTCTTAGCTACGTAACTAACTTGGTCCAACACCTTAGAGGGATTTATGTGCAATTCAAATAGGTTTGAAATGAGTATGCTTCCTAATTGGGAGCCAGTGAAATGATCTCAAGATGGGTATGGATGAGGACTGAGATGGAAGATTGAGCACTAGCCTGGCAGGAGTGTTGTGCAACATCTGGAGTCCACTTTATAGACCTTCGTTAATGGAGGCCATGAGTGCATTGCCATAGCCTAAACGAAACATTTGTAAACCCTTAACCAGCGATTTCCTGGCTTCCAGAGGTATCCATTGGAAGAGTTTTCATAGCGCTTGCATGATGCCGTAGCATGTGGCCAGGGTATGGTTTACATGGTCCTTAATGGATAGCTTGTCATCTATTATTATTCCTATGTTCCACACTGTGAATGTCGAAGCATGGCATGGGCCCAAACTGATCAGCCACCAGTCAGTTGACCAATGTGCTTGTGCTTTACTAAATGAAATCACTTCGGTCTTGCACGCACTGAGCTGTAGGTAATTCCTTTGCAACCAATTCATTATGCTGGACATATAGTTAATACATAGCACTGACCTTTGTCATCAGCAAATGTGATTAGGTAAATCTAAAGTTACCCCATGGGGGAGTTTTTCACAACCAGGACATGTAAAACTCTTCAAACATACTGCACTCTTGGCTATCCATGGCCTCCCCTAGGGATGTCTTACATGCATTAAAAAGCAAGGGAAAATGTCATTCCGCTCATGAAATTTCTTTTTTTTGTGTTTAATTTGCAGCACACTTGTAACAGTTTTATTTAAACATATGCTGAGTATAATTTGGATTTTAGTACAAATTATTTTACACTGTGAGCCTTCTTTCCTTCTTTCCATCTTCTTTCTTTTTTTGTCCTTTCCTTTTTGAGTTCCTTTTTACTTTCCTTTGTTCTTTCTTTTTTCCTTCTTTCCTTTTTTCCTTCTTTCTTTCTTTTTGCCTTTTCTATTTTTTCCTTATTTCTGTCCTTTTTGCCTTCTTTTTTCTTTCCCTCCATCTTTCTTACTTTTTATGTCTTCTTTCTTTTTTTCTTTTTTGCATTTTTTTTTTTTAATTGACGTTTTATACAAGTACAAAACAGTACAACCACTCAACAAGCCAGGTTGTTCTTACAGCGAATCCAAACGTGGCATAGTTACAGTACATACATTTCTTATTGTTACAATCTTTGGAGCCGTCTCGCTCACACCTTTGATTCAGAAGAAAAAGATCAATATTTAGTACATAAATCAAACTGTGCATATAAATCGACTTGAACAAACATCCATTGACAAATTCCAGAGCCGCATTGCACTAGGCCTCGGACTGCGAGTGTCCAGAATCCTCCCCATCAGTATCCTCAGTGCGTCCCCGAATGGTTCCCAAATATCTCGAGGACTGGAAGAAGGGGGGGCAACCTCCCAGAAAAAAGACAGTTGTGTGTGCCCGTAGGTAACAGTAACATCCGCTAACCAATCCTTGAGAGATGGTACTTCCCTCCTACCCCAATGCGCCGGAACCTGACGTTTAACATGCAATAAAAGCAAAGCATGCAGCTTACACAATTTTGGTGGTGTGTCCTTAACATATCCCAATAGGCCCAGGACCGGAGATGGAACACACGAACCACTGATTATCTGACTCACTGTGACAAATACATTGCTCCAATTATCCGCTATCTGTGGACACTCCCATGCTATGTGTAAGAAGGAGGCAGGGGCGTATCTGCAACGCCAACAGCTTTCATCTTCCCAAAGTCCCATGCAATGCAGACTTATAGGCGTTCTATAAAACCTGTGGAGATATTTGAAATGGATCAATCTGAGTTTATAGTTGGGAGATAGCTCACGTAACTGCCCGCAGCAATATTCCCATTGTGCCTCAGTTAGAGGGGTAGGCAGTTCCTCATTCCAATATTGAAGGGACTGAGGTCGTACCACATAGGCAGTGTCCTGCATGTGAGTATAAAGACGCGTAACAAGTTTGCGGGGGGAGGGGGACTTCAGCAGGTTTTCTAACGCCGTGAAAGTCGGAGGGGCAGTAGGGAAGCTCTCACATAAGGCTCGTCAGGCCGCTCGCAACGTATGGTATAGGAATAGCTCGGAGAAGGGCACCTCCCGGCCCTCATCCACAAGCAGAGGAGGTCTGAATTTGCCATCAGGGACAAATCAGCAAAGGTGTGAAGCTGCATCTTCAGAGCTAACGTATTACTAATCCCATCCCCCATGCAAGGCATTATCAGATTGTGAGCCAGCGGAACAACACCTGGACCTCAGCCCTCCTACACAGTTCCTCCCAAGCCCAACACAGCGTTCCGTGTGGGCGTCGCGCCACTCTGAGCAGTTCCACAGCTACGTGCGGCTGGAATGGCGTTGGATGCATCCAGAAGTGCAGAAAATGGGCCTGCGCGCAAAAGTGCATAAAGACGCATATCCGGAGCACCCAATCCCCCCTGGCTTAACGGAAGTGTGAACATGTCCCAGGATGCTCTGGCCTGTCCACCCGCCCATGCTAATGAGCTGCACCCTGAGAGTGTCAAAAAAACTGCAACATGAGTGGAATCGGAACCAATATAATAATTTGCGCAGGATGACCATTTTAGCTAATGCTATCCTTCCAGCCAGAGACAACAGCAATTTTGACCTTATTTTAACTTTGTCTTCAAGCCACACAATTGCCCGCCCATAATTAAGATTCCACACCTCTTGCGTGTCCCGACTGATCCATATACCCAAGTATTTAACCTCCCCAGCTTCACATTTTAAAGGGTATTTAGAATTCACTTGAGATGTTCTATCTGTCAAGGGAAATATCACTGACTTCGCCCAATTGACCACAACACCTGTGAGCCATATAAATTCCCTCAGGACTGGATCTAAGTTTTCCTCAGGGTTTACCAGATAGGGAGGGATGTCATCAGTGTATAGTGAGATGAGCAAGCTTCTGGTGCTAAATCCTATGCCTCTCGCTGTGTGGTGCTGCTGAATCCGGGCGGCCAAGGGTTCTATTACAATTGCGAACAGGAGTGGTGAAAGAGGGCACCCCTGTCTTGTGCCGCGCGATATGGGAAAATAATCGGACAGCAGGCCATTCACCCTGATCCGAGCTCTGGGTAGGGTGTATAGTAGTACAAAAGGGGGTGGTGATGGACGGAGCATCAGAACCAATCAAACACTCACACCCAGTCAAAAGATCTGGGTTTGATCCATCACCGTTCTTTAGCCCACTCTGCCACCCCAGTTCAGACATGGCTATATACAAATCAGTCTGACCCTGTGCCTCATGGGAACAGTCCAGCCCGAACTGCCAAGCCATGCCTTCCCTGGACCGGAAACAAGCTTCTGAGGATCAGTTGACAGGGGGTGAATGTTTGTATTGTCAACGCTCCGTCCATCACCACCTTTGGTTTTTCTTTGTTCGCCCTAAGTTGGCAGGGAATGCTCAGACTTGAGTCCCTTGCTCACTTTGCCACTGGAGTCAAGCAAGCCCGGCTGAAGACGGCTGTAATGCCAGAAACCGGTCCTGGGAAGCTTGATTCCGGTCCAGGGAAGACATGGCTTGGCAGTTCGGGCTGGACTGTTCCCATGAGGCACAGGGTCAGACTGATTTGCATATGGCCATGTCTGAACTGGGGTGGCGGAGTGAGCTAAAGAACGGTGATGGATTAAACCCAGATCAGTTGACTGGGGGTGAGTGTTTGTATTGTCAACGCTCCGTCCATCACCACCTTTGGTTTTTCTTTGTTCGCCCTAAGTTGGCAGGGTATGCTCAGACGTGAGTCCCTTGCTCACTTTGCCACTGGAGTCAAGCAAGCCCGGCTGAAGACGGTTGTAATGCCAGAAACCGGTCCTGGGAAGCTTGATTCCGGTCCAGGGAAGACATGGCTTGGCAGTTCGGGCTGGACTGTTCCCATGAGGCACAGGGTCAGACTGATTTGCATATGGCCATGTCTGAACTGGGGTGGCAGAGTGAGCTAAAGAACGGTGATGGATTAAACCCAGATCAGTTGACTGGGGGTGAGTGTTCGTATTGTCAACGCTCCGTCCATCACCACCTTTGGTTTTTCTAGGGTGTATAGTAGCCTTCTACGGTTAATAAAAAGCAGACTAAATCCCATCCGGCCAAGCATAACAAAGAGGTATGGCCATTCGTCGAAGGCTTTGGTGGCGTCCAGAAACACCACCGCAACACGGACGTCTGGGTGCAAATAATGAAGGGCCGAAAAAATAGTACGTAAATTGTGAGACGTAGATCTTCCTGGGATGAACCCCGATTAATCAGGGAGTGCAATCATAGGAAGAAGAGGCTGCAGCCGATTGGCAATCAATTTGGCGAGGATTTTAACATCCACGTTGATCATTGACAATGGTCTATATGAGTCAACCTCCAATTCTGGCATACCGGGCTTAAGCAGAGTGATAATCACAGCTTCCCGCATAGAGTCGGGCAACACTCCTCACTCGAGGGCCTCCTCATAAACCGCCAGCAATCGGGGCGCTAGTTCCTCAACATAGGTCTTATAAAAGGATGTAATCAGACCGTCCGGTCCGGGGGCCTTGTACAGCGGCAGACTTTTAATGACTTGGGCAACATCCTCAACAGTGAAAGGGAGGTCCATATATACTCTGTGGGTGTTATTGAACCCGACCAATGCAATCGAATCGAGAAACAACTGTAGCCCCTTGGGGCAATTGTCCTGGGTGGCAGTATAGAGGTGAGAGTAAAAAGTGGAGAAGAAATTCAGGATTTCGACCTGCCCTCTGACAACAGTGTCCGTGCAGTGCGTATTTCATATATACACATCGTAGATCTAGGTGGTCAGATCATGCCAGTTAGGGGGGCCCCGGTCTGTCGCCCTCCCCATATCGCCTGTCCTCTGCATACTGGCCCAAGAACTTAAGCTCCCGCTGCACCTCTTCGGAATAATCCAGTAACTTAGGGGCACATTAACAAGATGTGCGATAATAAAAGCACATCGCACATTTCCATATCGCCGGCTATCGCCGGATTTAATCACCGGATTTAATCGCCGTGATATCGCGTAATTATCAACGAGCAACACGTAGGCGAAATTAAATCCGGCAATAGTCGGCAATAGGGAACATTAGCGCATGAAAACAAGCGTTGTTTTCACGCGCTAATGTGTGCCTTGATAATATGGGGGGGTAGATTCAGCTTTATCATCCACACCCCCATGTTATCACCTGATCAAAGCAGGCGTTGGGAGACCTGCGATAAACGAGTTTATCGCAGGTCTCCTTCTCCCAACGCCTGCCTTGATAATAGGGTGTTCACACCTCCAACCACATTTTACATGTGGTTGGACATGGGAAAGCCTACCCTGCATCCCATTAGCGTTATCTATCGCCCCCAGCGCGGGGCGATAGATGACGTCAAGAATACGTCTATAACTCAGGTTAGAGACGTATTGGTAATAGTGCGATAAAAAAATGCGTTAGTGACTTTATAAAGTCGCTAACGCATTTATCGCGGGCTTGGTAATATGCCCCTGAGCCTTTAAGAGGCCAAGTATGGCTGGGTCATCGGTATTGTAAAATCTCCTCTCTAGGTCTTTTATTTGAGCCTCCAACGATGCAATCGTGCCCCTGAAATGAATGAATGAAATGAAAAGAGCATTTGTAAAGCGCGATAGCTACCCAGAGGCGTCCTAGCGCTGCGGACTAACGCGTGTGAGAAGGCAGAGGGAGCCTATTCTAGTTGTTAAACAGCTGAGTTTTAAGCTTTTTCCTGAAGGACAGCAAGTTGGGTTTGGCACGCAGGTGGAGGGGTAAGGAGTTCCAGAGTTTGGCCGCGTTGT